>NC_134206.1:75372656-77828281 GCF_965140235.1 Caretta caretta | reverse complement strand
TCCCTGTGCATTTTCATGTGGTGGCTAAATTAGCCATCATTAAATTATAGCATGAAATATACATTCAGATATACAAGATTTGACACTTGTAGAATCTTGTCACACTCTTGGCTTCCTTTCAGCTCAAGGGAGTTTGAACAGAGCTGCACTTAGATGGAAATAGGAGATATACCGTTGTTTGGCTGATGTGGAGGTACTTTTCTTTTCCCACAGGGGCCATGATGAGTCTTACTACATTGAGGAAACATGGCAACACTCATCACTTTCTTCAGGCCTCATTAAAAAAATAAAATAATACTCATACCTTTAACTGGCATGCACCTGACGAAATTGCATCCATTTGTATAGACACAGTAGGCAACATCTATATTTGCAAAACACGGGATCAATATAACTCAAAGAAATACTATTAAAAAGACAAAATTAATCTCGCTAAACTTGGATTGTCTGCCTAGCACATGAAGATGTAAGCGATGCTAAAGCAACTCAACCTATATATACCAGTCGTATGAGGCTGTTGTAATTTCCAGCTGTAATTTAAATATTACTGCAAATAAGAAATTGACAAGATTCAGTTACTTCACCACAAATTCAGAGTAGCAGCCGTGTTAGTCTGTATTCGCAAAAAGAAAAGGAGTACTAGTGGCACCTTAGAGACTAACCAATTTATTTGAGCATAAGCTTTCGTGAGCTAAAGCTCACTTCATCGGATGCATGAATGCATCCGATGAAGTGGGCTGTAGCTCATATGCTCAAATAAATTGGTTAGTCTCTAAGGTGCCACTAGTACTCCTTTTCTTTTCACCACAAATGTCAGTGGGACCCCAGTCCTGCCATTCGCTGTAAGTGGTTAGAATGCTTTACCCAAGCTAAGCCCATTGAAGTCAAGAGCAGTGTCTGCCTGCATTCAATGAATGGCAGAATCAGAACTGAAAAATAAATGGCAGACTGTGACTTTGAGATTGCTAAAGACCTATTGCTTTGAAAATCTTCCTTAAAATTCTCACCAAAATAATTTCTCCACTGGAACAGAACTCATCTCAATAGTAGAGGAAATGGTACCCCTGTTTTCTTTTTCTGTGCAGTTATACTCATTGGCTGTGGTAATGAGCACCACAGCAACGCTTACAAAAAATAAGGCACCAGGAATCATCTTGGGTGTATCATGTACCAGAGAATGGAATGGAATGGATGGGCGAGGGTCAACCATCTCCATGGCACTTGTTTCCCTTCCTCTATCCTGCCCTCCAGCCTGTTCCCTCTGGAGGGCAGTGCATGTGGGGGAGAGACTTGGGATTTTCTGAGCAGCCCCACACTGGATGGGAACCGGTCCAGGGGAGACTTGCATGATTCTCCAACAATACCTATGGAGATTCTCCAGGACACCCAGTACAACCTGCAGATGTTACCTGTTGTGAAAAGTCTCCTTGCCATGGGGATTTACCTTTCTCCCCAAATTTCCCATGCCCAGTCTCCTTTTTCTCATCTTCTGCCCTGCAGGCCATTCCACAGGGGTCACTGAAGCTCCAAGACACATGAATTGTGTGTATTTTAATAGGTAACATAAGAACATAAGAATGGCCATAATGGGTCAGATCAAAGGTCATTCAGCCCAGTATGCTGCCTACTGAGAGTGGCCAGTGCCAGGTGCCCCAGAGGGAGTTACCCTAACAGGTAATGATCAGTGATCTAAGGTAACCTTAGAACCTTAAAGTTGTATTAACTTTGCACATCTATGTATTTAGATGCATAGTGGCTGAAATTTAACCGTATGCAGAGAGCCCATCTAAGACCTGTGCATCACTTAATTCCCATGTAAGTGTAGAGATAATTTCTAATTAAACGGTGCAACTTCAAAGGACTTAAAGAAGAGAAGAATTTTCTCATAATTGTTAATCTGGAAGATCTAGTTAGCTCCACAGAGCTACTTAACACACATTATCTGGGCTTAAGAGGGACCTAAACTGGACTTCACTGGGACTTAAGTGGTGCATAGAGCTGGCCTGACCCTCTACATGAGAATGAGTCTCACCCCCACGGGACAGAGTATTTCCTCATGTGCACAGGTGAAAATGAGTCAATGGAATTAAAGTCAGGAGAGAAATAGTCCTTTTATGTATATATCCATTTACTCTCATCAATTACATTTTTTCCTCAATGGTTTTTGTTAGTTTGTGCATTATTGATTATGGAAGTGTCAATGATAGGTTGCTAAAATGGCCCCTTCAGCCAAATATACATTCATAATAAGGCAAAAGAATATGCTTAAGAAATGTAAAATAAGTTCAGAACAACATTCAGACATGATTTTCTTTGTTCATTTAAGATATAGCATTTCTCTAACAGTCTGGCCATGAGATAGTCAAGGAACCCAGTACACCTGATTCTTCGTCGTTTTATAGAAATTATGATGTCATTTAGGATCAAAGAAAATAAATAAAGCTGAAACCTTTTTGATACTGGTGATGTGCAATATCAATTCTGATTTTAACAATATACAAGTACATAGTGAGATCTACTACTCTAATAACCCACATATAATTTCCTTCCTAAGAACTACATGACAATAGGAATTTGTAATTGTATTTACTTCTGAAAGATTATGGTTTATAGTTAAACCAAGAGAGGCATCCTGTCATTTTCAGAACCCGTTAAATGTGACAGAATCTATTTTTCTGCCAACTTGTGAAGACCAGGCAGAGAGCAAATTTGCTGTGGTCAGCTAAGTGTAACCACTGAGCAGGAAAGTGAATTTAATAATGCATTATTGTTCTTCACTGAAGGTGAACTGTTACAGTGCCTTTGTTATAGTAGACTTTGCCTCTGCTTAGGTTTCCAGATGTCGTGCAGATTACCTGATTAAAATCTCTAATGCATGATAAAATGTATCATGTATGCTTTTATATTAACATAAATGCATCAGTTTTTGAGGACTGTGACACTAAAGCTAATTGGAAATATTTACTACTCCATTATATGGTGCATGTTACAAATAAGGATTTATTACATATAGAATAAATTATAGGAAATTGTGAATTTACAGGGCTTATAACTATAGTGTAGGTTTTCAGGTGATAATGTAACGAGAGCAAATCTCATGTGGTTTATGATGGCATCTCAAACCCCTGAACTGATGCTGGTCTTATTCAGTTCTCCTATGTTTTATCTCTCTAGGACACGATAACTCTGTAAAAGGAGAAAATATTCTTTCTTGCCCCATTTTGTCCTTTTCTCAGCAACCTTGCTTCTTTTTCGTACTTTATTTCCCATTCTCACTTTCTCCAGCTCCCTCCAGTTACTCTTCCCTCCTTTGAGCTCCCTCTTCTTGCCTCTGTCCTACATACTCCCACTTATAACTAAAAGAATTGAGAATTCATTTGTGGTTACCTGAACTCTGATCCTTCTCTAGTTACAAGTGCAAACGAGTTTGGTTTCATCCAAGTCTATACTCATTCATTCGTCTATATTAATGAAACATTCTACCTGTTTGCCAAACAGGGCTGTTGTGCAGTTTAACTAGATGGTTGGAAAGCACTTTGATAATGAACCAGGCTGTATGTATATTTTGAAAAGGCAGCGTGCCTTTGGTGTTCATAGCCTGGGTCTGGGACTCACCTGGTTTCTTCTCCCAACTCTGCCACTGTCTTGCTTTGTGACCATGCTCATGTCTGTGGGCCATAGTTTCCCTTGTGTATAATGGGTGGAGATGGGTGACATTTTTTGGACTAATAGTTTCATCAAGATATGTAGTTTCAGTTGACCCAGCACTATTTGTGAATTTGACACGAATTCACCGAATAGTTTCAGCCCAAAAAATGTGGTAGGGTGGGAGACTGGAGTCACAAGGGTACTGAGGTGTAGAGTGGCCAGAGAAGGAAGTGGATATGGTGCCCCCTTATAACCTTTAGCAACAGTGGTTAGGGCACTTGCTAAGGTGTGGGAAACCTGTGATCATTTCCTGCCTCTGGCTAATTTCAAGCAGAGATTTGACCTCAGGACTCCCCCCCGCAGGAAAGTGCCCTAACCACTGAGCTATGGGGTATGTCTTTCTCAGTCTCTCCTGTTGAAGCTCTTCCACTTGGTACAAAATACTGAATAGTCATTGGATCAGAGCACAAACAGGGGGAATGACTCTATAGCCTGGTGTTTAAGGTCCTCACCTAGAATTTGGGATGCTGAGGTTCAAGTCCCTGTTACAATCATTATTTGTATACTGGGGAACAGGATTAATAGGCGTGGTTGAGAGAGCCTGTCCAGTAGTTAGGGTGCTCTTTTGTTATGTGGGAGACCTAATCAGGCAGAAGGGAGAATTGAATTGGATCTGCCACGCTCTGGGCAAGTGCCCTAACTACTAAGCTAAAGGTTGCAAGGGAGGCTCCTCCTTCTCTAGCTGTTTTGTGAACATAGGGCTACATTTTCTTGGCTTTTTATTTAAAAAAATGCCCGAAACAAAAATAAATAAAGAAGCAACCATTTTTTTCTCGGCTGAACAGACCATTTTGTTAAACTTGAAAGGAAATTCTTGTTTACTTCTTTCATTCACTGACATTTTTTTGAATTTTCAGTTTCAACCCAAATCAATTTATATTTTGATTTTTGGAACTGCCAGAAAACTGAAAAATCAGTTCTTTGCCCAGGGCTAACAAAAGGGAATATGCTTACTCATTTCTTAAAGTGCTTTAAGAGTCCAAGATGAAAGGTGTTAAAATACAAAATGTCATTATACAGTCACAGTTCAGCATAATGGGCACATTCCGCTCCAGGCTCAGAACTGGAATAGCATGTATATGTGGGTTAGGATTCAAATGAATTGGCAGAACAATGTAAGAAAGTTTGCTCAGCATTTAGCTCAAGTTAAACCATGTGAATTAAAACAAGCAAAAAAATGCAAAATCCAGCAAAAACAAAAACAACAACAACAACAACAAACAGTTTGGGAACAAATACGAAGAAATGTTTTTGTTTGGAAATAGTTCTTGTATTGCTGCCCTAAGGATTGGTAGTCTATTTACATTTGTATTCAGGTGAGCTACCATGGTGGTGTTGGCCTGTAGATTGTGGGGAAAGGGTTATTACAGCGTAGATGGTTGTTGCTTCTTGAACTGTATTTACTTTCTAGAAGAAGGGGTTAAGAATCAAAACTATCGTGTGTTCTCTCGTCACTGTGTGGAGATCTTGTCTCCTGAAGAAAACCTATGTGGATCAAAGATTTCAAGTAATTGTATGTGAAAGGGCATGTACTGCTTAATCTATGGTTGTCACTCATGAACTTTATTGTAAGGGAGCCAAGAAAGACTTTTCTTTCTTTTTTGTATACTGAGGTACCCACCAACAAATATCACCCTGGAGCACAGAACAAGGAAGCTCAGGAAACTGGTGGGAGGTGGAAATTAATAAAAGGAGCAATTGGACCAGAAGTGTGACTTTTGTACAGAATGAATGAAAATCTGATCGATTTTGTACTTGTTGCAGTTACTAAAGTAGAAAAAAGGAAAGTATGCCATAGCTAACTCAGTTTTTCCTTGAATATGCACTCCTTTATCCCTGGCGTTCCCAAAACTGTGTATGACATTAATTTTATTTCCCACTGTATGTTCATAAGATTATTTCTAATAAACTATGCAACTTGAAAGAACTTAAAGGAAAAAAAAGACTTGTCTCATAATTGTTGAACTGAGAGGTCTAATTACGTTCATAGTTAATTAAAACTCTTTAACTGCCTTCTTGGTGTGACAATGATATTTTTTCCTTTATAAATGAAAGTGTAAAGGTTAAACGAAGCAACAATCTAGCAAACAGCCTAGTAGAATTTGAAATCTGACCCTGAGATCTACTGTTTACTTTACAGAAATTACAGTATTGCAGTGTAAAACAGGTGCAGAACATTTGATACTGTTGCCCACAGTTATACAAATGACTTGCTTTTTACTAGGCACATAGAATTTCCTGTGTTTCCTAAGAAACTCCAGAAACCACAGATTAGCAAAGATGAAAAACTCAGTCTGACTCTTGGCCATGACCTTGGCAGTGATACAAAAGGAGATTGGCAGTATAAAATGTTTGTTATATGTAGGAGCAAAGACTCACCACTGGAGCCCGACAGATCTAAATTGTTTTAGACAATTATTACAGTTCTATGTATTAATGTGGACCTTTCAACATTTGATAACCCAAGAGAAACTGATATTTATTTAGCTAGCACTGAACTACCTGACCTTAAATTTGTCTTTAATTTAGAAATAGAACATTTTATTTTAACAATTTTGAGATACCAGTGAACCTGTTTTTTCCCCACATGCTGAAGGATATTTTTCCTCCCACAGTCTACTTCTGACCTAGTGAGGGATTACATCTTGGTGATTTGTCATTCCTGAAAATGCCCCATCCCCACCCTTTCAATCTCATCTGCTTCCAGAAGTAAGAGTGTAATAGAAGACAGGTCTAGACACTCAGGGAAGTTTTCCCTTCTGGACACACTACAGTACTCTGAATACGTCTCATCAGATAAAACTATGTACTATTGATCATCTACATGGAAGACACCTATGGGAGTCTGCAAATATGAGATGTTCCCAGTCCTGTCCATTGCACTATAGTGAAAGATTAGATAACTTGTGGAGAGGGTACAGTGGTTCAAGTAGAATTTATTTCTCACCAGTACGCTGCACTCATGGGAGAGACACAACATGGGGAACCAGTTAAAGGGAGGCCACGTGACCTCCCCACATGACCCCCCATGTGAATCTTCCCTGCCCCCTTTCTAGCCTGGAGCCCCCATACTCTCCCTGTCCCTTCCCCATGATCCATCCCACATTACCTGGGTGGGGGGCTCTGTCCTCCTCTCGCTGTGTTGGAGGCCCAACTCCAGGAGCTCCTCTAGTGTGGCTGTACTGCCCTGAGCTCCATCCCCAGCCCTTCCATGCAGCTGCGTCTCCTGAGACTTGTCTGGGGTCTGTACAACAGCCCCGCTGAAAGACAGGGCTGGGGGCAGTACAGCTGCACTGGAGGAGCTGCTGCTGTGGGGCCGCCCGGCAGCCCCATGTTCTGCTCCTCCTGTGTCTTTCTGGTCTGGAGTACCAGCTATAAATATCTTATTGGTACAGCGTACCGGACAGTACCACCGTACTTGCATCACTGACGGGGTCAAAACTCATCAATTTGAACGTCAACTGATTGATGCTTTTTGGAGGTAAATTAAACAGACACAATTGCCACGATCAAGGGTTTAAATTAAGAATTCAGGATGGCTTTGTTCAACCTGGTTTCTAAACAAGTTAAATAATAAAAACTTGTGTTTGGAAGCCAAGTTCCTCTAAAAATGGTATTTTTCAGCTACTATTTTTCCTTATCTCCCAGTGTTAGACGACCCCATCTTCCCAGAGCCCCATCTCCTTTGTAGAATTTTTGGGCATATATTAAAATTCACCACAGCCCTGCTACCTTGACAATCCCTGCATTCAGCGTATGTAGCTATTTTTTCCCATTTATTCATAGTGTGTGTGTTAACACTATTTTCCTAATAACCTCTGGATGGGATCTATACAGCCCATCACACTCCTTTAACCTAGGACTTTAAGGAATATGCTTTTAAAGGCTTACACAACAGGACAGATGCACATAATGCATGCACATCTGTTGCACCCATGAAAACTTGCATTTGCCCATGTAAGCAGTTTGTGCATGCAAATAAGATAACTGCACATACTCAGTTTGTATGTACAGTTGCTTTGTCTGAGAACTTAAAAATTTGGCCCTAAGATTTTTTAGAAGCATTTTTCGGAGAACATTTGCATTTCATACTGGAATGTGATAGATCATAAAGACACAAGGACAGTATTTGTTTCAGCAAAAGATGTCAGGCCACAACTTGATTAACAAATACATGATGTTAACCCGATATTCACAATATCTGTGATCACACCATGTCTAGGATTGAAGGTTTACCTTGCGTTTGATATCCAAAAGGAGCGCAACCCAGTCTGCAAATTCCTTGTGTCCTTTCTCTGTGGAGATATAGGGGTGCATATAATGGAGGTTCTCCTACTGAAGTTCTCCGATCCATAGACACATTTCCCAACCCTCCATCCAGGTTTTAATAGAAACCACGGTGTCAGTTTACTCTTCCTTATGGGACTACTGCCATTTTAAACTTGAACATTAATGTTATACTCAATTCTGGCCTATTGATGGTTATACAGGAAGAAAATAGGTGGGGAAGCCAGTCAACCAGGGTTGCTACTTAAAGTTCTACCCATTGGAAGCTTTCTCTATCTGTTTCTTTATCCATTTAGGTGGCTTGGTGAGATCCTAGCCTGCCAATGTATCCGTTGTTGCTTGGAGCATATCTGCCAAGTGCTAACCGAATGAGATTTCTCTATTCAAAACTACCAACTGGTCTGGGATAGGGCAATGCAAGGTGAAATTTACATGGAGATAGAATAGATTTACTTATTTATTTATCTGTGAATAGATAATTCAGTTTGTGAATAACTTTTGTATAGTAACATTACAATTCTTACTGGGTTTTAGTGTTACATTTTAACTACTGTAACTGTTGAGCTAGGTCAATTAAGCAGTGTATTAATCATTTACCTTTAAAGTAAAAATAAATGGAAATAACCCTCAAACTCATAATCAGTATAGTTATGGGCATACGTCATTTAAAACCTTTTTTTCAAAAATATTAAAAATGTGAGTTCTAATTCATCATTTTTAATTTTTTTTTAAATAATGCCCACCAGGGATCTGGTTAAGTATAGTGCTTTTCAATTTGAATGGGAAAGTATTATCTTGTAATGAAAAATTGTTATGTAATTAAGACTAACAATCTTTAGTTTCACTACTCCTCAGTTATTTCAGTTATAGGTTCATTTAATTTTCTTGTTTGTGCATCAGCTGTCAACGGCACTGTTCACAGACAGTTGTCTGTGTAAACACCATAGAGAAATGCTGAGCCAGGCATAGGTTAGACCATCACTGTTGTCCCAACAGTAACGATAGTTTGTGTGATAATCTCTAGTATTTATATTGTCTTCACTCCATCTCTGGGACACCAACACTCTTTGCATTGACTTTAATGTTGTTGCACAGAGTGTAAGTCCATGCAGCATTTGGCCAATTATATTCATTTCCTGATAATCAGGAGTGGAACTTACATCTGAAACCCAATGTTGTATTGAACAAAATTTTAATTACAGATAGTTACAAAATCCAGAGAACAATATGCTTGGTTCTAACTGGTACATTTACAGAGGGATTTTTAGATCTACACAATTTTATATCTGCATCCACTGCATTTGTGTTTTGTGTTCTTGAAAAGTTAACATCAAGTGCTTATAAGCAAACATTGACAGGGATGCTTAAGCAGAGGTTTTTAATGTATTTGTTTACTTACTTTTTATTTAATTTGCTTGATTCAGCGTAACAAATTCATCATTTTAATAAAGTTTCAAAATCTCTACTCTTTCACAATTCTAAAGGGATAAAGCCCTAGTGCTTGTACTGCATGTTGAGATCAGGAAGCTCTTTCTTTGATGCCTTTCTTTCACCACAGCTGCAATTCCTGATTGACTTGTGGCATTAAACAATCAAAGTGGACCCCACAGGAGAAATAAATACTGGTTCATTCTTTGTGCACTGGGACCAAAATTGGAATATAATCCTTTTATTTTGTTGTTTTTTGTTTGATGCAATTAATAGATACTTCACAGATTCAAAAAGTCGTAATGACAGATACCCAATTCAAGATAAACTGAGTGTCTAATTGTGCTCACCAAAATATTTAAATGAAGGCAAAAATGAACTCGAGCTTTTAAAGTGGATGATGCTGAGTATGTTTTTGTTTTATTTGGTTTGCCTTTTTTTTCATTTGTTCTTTCAGTTATTGTATGTTTAGCCAACCATCAGCCCCATCATGAAAGTCAACAATAATAAAAATTTAAATCATCATCAAAAGTATGCCTTGCAGTGAGAGAACATTTCAAAGATTGTTTATCAGCTGTTCATTTTCTCCTGTCAGATGTTGAAATCTTTTACTTCCCATCATATTGCACAGAAATGCAGGTCGACTGATAGTGTCTACTTGCAGCTAAGCTGTGAAAAAGTCAAAATTTCATTTTGTAAAAGCAGTTATCGCACAGAGTACTGCAGACCTAGGTTATTGGTCCTTATTTAGCAGGCCCACAGATAAGATGTCTAATTTCCTGACCAGGCTTTTGTGTTTGTTTGTGTGTGTGTGTGTATGTGTGGGTGGGTGCCCTGGGAAATATACAATACTAATAGAAATTACACAGTACTGTGCACCTTTAAGATATACTGTATACAGATACAAAAATTATTTAATATCTGATGTAAGGTAGTCATGACACATAATATTTTAATTATTAAATCAACCTTTAATATAATATTCAGGAAGATTTTTTAAATGGTGCATTGAATATTAATTAGCAGTAGAAGATATGTCTGGGCTACCCACTTAACATTCAACAAAATTTAACATAGCATCAATCAAGTTTTTCTGTAGTTGATTTAAATTTGAAGAATTTCCATATCTAAATTAGAGCTATTCTGAAAAATGTGGGGGAGAGATTTGTTAACCATTTTAATCTAGTCTTTTTCTTGTAATATAAAATCTGGAGTGGAATGGAGATTTCCTGTATTGCATCTCTGTATATGGCTGCTCTAGTATAGTAAGATAGCATTTTGGTTTTCAACAAAAAGAAACAGAATTACTCACACCTTCTTGTCAACTGTTTGAAATGGGCCATCCTGATTATCACTACAAAAGTGTTTTTTTTTTCTCCTGCTGATAATAGCCCACCTTAATTGATGAGTCTCATTAGAGTTGGTATGGCAACCCCCATTTTTTCATGTTCTCTGTGTGTATATATATATATATATCTTCCTACTGTATTTTCCACTGCATGCATCCGATGAAGTGGGTTTTAGCCCACAAAAGCTTATGCCCTAATAAATTTTTTAGTCTCTAAGGTGCCACAAGTACTTCTCATTCGTTTTGCTGATACAGACTAACACAGCTACCACACAGAAATCAGAATGACCCTCTTGCCACTTAAAAAAAAAAAAAATCTAATCTTGATATCTTCCTGGTCAGATACAGTGAAAGGAAAGGTTAAAAGAAATTTCCAGTATATCTGAGGGAAAATTCTGAAATCATAAAAAGCAAAACAAGAAGAATAATTGTTCTGATAGATAAGTTGAACTGTTGCTGCTTCTGTTGGCTTGTGGTATTTTATTTCCTTTTCTAGTTGCCTTACTGTTCCTGCATGTGAGAAAATGTACAGCAGTAACAGAGGAGTTAGAAAGTGAACAGAATGGCTTAACAGTGGAACTTTAAAAGAAGTGGACCTAATTCTGATCCCTTAGCAATTCTCACAGAAGTTACTCAATTGTGAGAGAAGAATTGCAGCTTCTATTCATTTGCTTTGCATCTCATTTCATCATGCATGCTTTTCAGTGCACCGCAATGTTTTGTAGAAGGGCACATACATTCTGAAAACTCAGTGCTGCAGCCCTTTTACAGACAAAACTCCCATTGAAGTTATGCTGTAATAAAGAGTTAGCGTTGGTGCAGAAATCATTTCCTTGGTGCCTCTTTCTCACTTTTGTAATTCTGTCTAACGTTGGATTCTTAGCAAAGCAAAAGGAAACATTGATCTGTGTTAGTGCTCAACTGATTTTTTTTATACAAACAAGGCTCCACAAATATAATATCAATAATGGCAAATTAAATGTCAGTTAGCAAAATTTGTATAATTAATGCATTATCACAGACCAAAATGTGTGCACTCACACTGGGGTTCCCATTGCTTCACCAGGCACTTTGTCCCCCTTAAGTTCTCATGGTTTCTTTTTATGCATGAATGGATCAAGCTTTTCATAATTAAACTACTTTAGCCATAGAGCTGTTGCTTTATATGTTTATTAAAGATTGTCTAACTTATTTCCTGTTGACACTAAATTGGTTTAGTGGCATAGTAACTATTTTAAATAGTTGACATCCAAATAAGAAAACTGAGGGGAATGTCTTGTAAGAAGTGGTTTAAGTTTTTCAAGTCTGCCTTTTCCTTCATTTGCTCCTCTACTTCTCAGAGATTTTCAGCTGTAATCTTCTGTTGAATCGAATGAGCTATTGCGCATAGTGTTTTGGCTTTTTAAAAAATAACACCCCTTGTAACACATTTTAAAAGCCTGAACTCTGTAAGCACTATCTCTACCAACTATCATCTGTCTAAAATGGCAAAACTCCAAAGAGATTGTAAACGTCAAAGTTGAACTGCAGATTTTGACCATTGTTTAGCTAGCATCAACCTTGTAAACCATGAATTTAACCACTGTTATTTTTTCTCTTTCCTTCTCTCTTTTCTTTCCTGGGGGAGGCGGGTGGAAATATTACTGCTGAGATGCTTGAAAGCTAAACAAAGAGTTCCTCCACAGGACATCGAAAATGAGAACAAGAGCTACGAATCTCAGAACTTCCATATTTTCTATTTCAAGCTTGAACATTTCAGATATTGACTATTCCCAATTCCAGCTCTGCCAAGCTCATATTAAAAGAAGTAGCATTAATCTCATGATGTAAATTAAATAGCTATTTTCAGGTCTATTAAATAGAGTATTATTTTATTTATCCCACATGTGATAATGGAGACACAATTCGCTCTAGACTAGTCTTCTCATAAGTTATAGCTATGATGTCTCTAAAGGGATTAAAAAAAAGTCATAACCTCTATTTCTCTGCTTATTTCTATCATTAAATAAATTCATATTCAATAATAAATCGTATGAAATATTTTCTGTAGCTAGGAAGCTCAAGGATTGTTTTTTATGCTTGGTGTTTATTAGGATTCTAGAAATAGAAACATATCTAAATCTTGCTGCATTAAGAACTATATTATAAACAAACAGAACAATACTTTGATGTATTTGAAGTTCAGTATGTGTAATGAAACCGTACAACTTTTCATGCTTTACCTGTAGCTTGAGACATATATACATAAATACAGTATATTTAGTAAGACATGTAAAGTCCTGTCAACCTATACATTTTTGTATAGGTCCTGTCAACCTATACAAATTTCCTTGTAGCCAGACCCCATTTCACACAGTGAGGAGAGACAGGAAATACCTTGCTTTGGTAGCAGCTGTGGAATGCCACATGAGCCACTTCCTCCCAGAATTCAGAGTAGCAGCTGTATTAGTCTGTGTCCGCAAAAAGAACAGGAGTATTTGTGGCACCTTAGAGACTAACAAAATTAGTTGAGCATATGCTTTTGTGGGCTACAGCTCACTTCATTGGATGCATGCAGTGGAAAATACAGTGGGGAGATTTTATATATACAGAGAACATGAAACAATGGGTGTTACCATACACACTATAATGAGAGTGATCAGTAAGGTGAGCTATGCTCCCAGAAGTAGTCTGTGGAAATCAAACGTTAGTGTATGGTATTGGAGACTACTCCACACAATGAATGATGGGACTGGTTTTTTCCTCAGTGACATTGAGCACCCGGAGCTCAATCAGAGAGAAGACTATAAGGCTTTTTCCCTTAGTGCCCCTTTCTTTCCTCTCATAAACCCAGAAGATAATAAAAGAGGACCCTTCAAACTAGGGTTCCCAACTCTGACTGAAGCTATTCCAGGAGATTATTTTCCCCCAACATGACGTGATGTCATTTTCTTAAAGTATCCTATTAAAATTTCCCAGATTGCTTTCAATAGTCACCAGGAGATTGATGCTGATTCCGGGAGACTCCAGGCCAATCCTGGAGGCTTGGCAGCCCTACTTCAAAAATGATTATAGCAATGACAGGGCCTTTCAACAGTGCTGACATCCTGCCCCATCACTTGCTGATGAGTTGTCAAGAATAGTGCTGGGCAAAATATGAACAACAACAAAAAATAATCTACACCATGTTTTGCCAAGGTTTTGTCACTTTCTAGGGCTGCTATGGTCAGGAGATTCTGTACCAATATCCCCACTTCCCAAGGAGAGTTCCTTTTATATTCTCACTCTTAAACAGGATGGGATATATTGCTTCCCCTTCTGATTCTTGAACTGCAGCATCTTTTTCAGTCAGTCTAGCCTGACTGGGGTCATGAGGAATCAGATCCAGAAAAGGGGGATGTCAAGTGTAGGTGGCAGGGAGTTAGAACACAAGAATGGCCATACTGGGTCAGACCAAAGGTCCATCAGGCCCAGTATACTGTCCTCTGACAGTGGCCAATGACAAGTGACCCCAGGAGAATGAACAGACAGATTATCATCAAGTGATCCATGCTCTGTCACCCAATCCTAGCTTCTGGCAAACAGACGCTAGGGGCACCCTAGTTCATTTACATTAGTTTTTTTACAGACTTTCAAATCCAAAGATCTGGAGGTGTTTCTCTCTCCCTCCCATCCCCCGGTCTTTACTTGGAATCATCATTTGCAGGTTTTGGTAGTGTTGGGTGCTTGAGACTACAGATATAGGGCCAGATTCTTTGTTGGGGTAGACTTGCGGGGCTCCATTGACCTTAACAGGGTGGTATTGGGCCCAAAGAGAAAGAGAGAGAAGCACTGTTTTAGTAAATATCAGAAGAATGAAAAAGAGTGGATGTAAACTTTCTGAGGTGGTTTATTCCTTCACAAAATCAGTAAATAAACATTATCAGTAGTTTAGTAAAAAGAAATGTGATAAACACTTTCCTCAGTTGTTTTGCAAATGCAACATGACCTAAAGAAAGGTGGTGAATAAAATAAATATGGGACACTTTTTTCCTAGTGGGAAAAGTAAAACAAATACATTTTTCTAAGAACACAAAATACACTGGCTCTAATGCTTTCATATTGCCAAATACTCTCAGCTTGTTTTCTTTGTTTCGGGATCCATATGCCATGCTGTTTGCTGTCTGTCTGTGATAAAGCACCAAGAACTGCTTAATTCCTTTTAAGTAGTGCTTGTAATGCAATCTACTTGCATTCTGAAGAGCTTTTCAAAAGATTTTTTTTAAATATATACTGAAAGAAGTAAAAAGCTAGTAAGTGAATACATTACCTACATATCCTGGTAACCTTGACATACCACCGTTAGAAATAAATGTGTTCTTTATCAAAGTCTTTGTCTTTAAGTACTTGGAAAGTGAATCTGATTAACTCAGAACAACAGTAACTGGATTCTTTTCATAAAGCTGGTTTTACTAATGCTGCAGAGACCTATGAAAAGATTTGAAAATCTCACAAAACTTTTGAAGTGGAAGGTTTCCTTTGCCCATGCCTCATAAGCTTGGATGTTTATGAGCTCAAATCTTTCAAAAGAAATGTGTGAATTACACATTCAAGTTTATTAAAGCTTTATCAATTTATTAATTTTGAGTTTGGGAAATTATAATGAACTTGGTTGGTATTAAGTTGAATGGTTTTATACATTCATAACTATTCCCCCAGAATAAATCAAGTTATAATTGTATCAAAATCAGATTATATGCAATTTAGCAAAATCCTTCAGCAATGTTCAGCTTTTTAGAAAAGTGGCAAATGAAAACTGCAGAGTTCATAACAAACCATTCCTTGCATGCACAGCTTTTCACAGAGCTAGATAATTGCAGGTCAGTAAACAACTGCATGTGTGACAGGATATTTTTTCTGACAATACATGCACTGGGTTGCCCTCTCAGTTTCTCAACTGGTGACTTTATTTACCAATCCAGCAGTGCAGTATTATGCTACATAGATAATATGTAAGTATCAGTTTGTGAAATCTGAACCCCTGTTCCACCTACAATACAGTGAATTGAGTTAAAACTTCAAACCTTTCTGTTGGTAAACCTTGGATTGCCCTGAACTGGTTGCCCAGCCCCTTGTTTCGGAACAGAGTAATATCAGATGTGATCTTTGTGGACCACAGCAGCACATTTCTTAACTCTAGTGCTTAATCTACTTGCAGCCTTTAATTTTAAAAGGTTGAATTATTGTTTTTCATTTAAAGCTTTCATCAGCTTTTAAAATTGATAGTGTCTATATTCACAAGGATTAAGGAAGAAAATAAGTATACATTTTCACAGCTTTTAAATCACGTAATTTGCCACTGAAATTAATATGTATCATTTTTAATTATTATTTGATCATATACATAAGTGCTCTTCAATTTAAAGAGAGTCTTAATAACAAATCTACTAAAGGCAATTCAGAGCCCTTTTATCATTATTTTTTTCATTAATATCTTCTATTTTCATTTCGTTGCTTTTGTTCCTTACCACCTTCTTCATCCAGAAAAATAAGTAACAGCCAGTGTCGCTTTTGAAATGGAAAAATGGTTTCAAATCACTGGCAAAGCTTAATGACTTCTGACTGCTGAGATATGTTAATTTAAGCCAGACCAAATGTTCCTCAGCTGCAAATATTTGGTGTTGTTCACTGGGAACTGGCAAGATTTATGAGGGCCCAGTGGCAAAGACTTTGCTCACATGCCTCACATTACAATTGTTTCATGTATTAGCTGATAAAGGGCTGTTTGGAGAAAAAAATAACTTTCAGGGGAAATGCACATAGACTCAAAAAGGAGGGGGGCTCAGAAAGAGCTCTGCTTCTCCCTCTCCCCCCGCAATCAGTGAATCTTCTCAAAGAGCCATTTAACTGCTGAATTAATGTGGTATTTTTATGCTGGTCTAAATTCTTTTGGTTCTCTCAAAACCTTGAAGTGCCTGTGACTAGCAATGGAGCACAGGGCTTTTTCAATTTTAGGTAGCCAGATCAAATCTACCACAAGCTGAAAGTTACAAAAAGTAGTTAACCTCTGACTTCTTGATGATTTGTAAGAAATGAACTTGGAGATCTCAGTCTAGTTGCCAGTAGACTGGTATCCACTTCACAATAATTGATGGTAACTGGCATTCTCAACAGAGGGACCACGTAGTGAATGGGCAGAGACTGAAATGTCCTCCTGATCCTAGAAGTGGTCCCTCCAGGGCAAGCACATTGATGAGAAAAATGGGAGGAAGCATTCTTTGCTATTGTTGGTGGTGTATTTATTCCCTAGACATTAGTTTGTAAGACTTACATTCACAATCACTAACTATTTACCAATATTTTTTTTTTAAAAAAATGAGATCATATAACAGAAAATCTGTCCTGCACCTGTCTTTTTATTTTATGTTTCAAGATGGGAAATCTGTTTTTGCACTAGACATTTTAAAATGAATCTATATATAAATAAGGGGCATTTGTTCTTCAGTTTGTAAATGTCCACTAAATAAGGAGTCCTAAGCTTTGATAGTCTATCTTCTTTCATTTCATTTTTTTTAAATGTTCTAAAATATTAGATTTTTTTCTTTATAATTGTTTCTTATTGTGGAAGGACAAAAATGTGCATTGCCATTCCATTTAGTAGAGGGTCAATAAAGCTTGAAGTTTAGAGATATGAAAGGGAAATACACCTAAATGGTATATCTTCACCAAAGAGTTAACCTGGGCTCTTGTTAGGGTGTTGCCCCTGACTCCTCTACTGTCCACACCTACAAACCTCTGGCTTGAGTTTAGTTGTATAGGCGCTGACTCCGTGGGTGCTCCAAGGCTGGAGCACCCATGAAAAAAAATTAGGGAGTGCTTAGCAGCCACCAGCAGCCAGTTTCCCCCCACACAGTACCTCCCACCCACAGGTGGCCCCGTCAATCAACTCCTAGCCCTCCCTCTCAGCTCCTCCCACCCACCACAATCAGCTGTTCTGTGGCATGCAAGAGGCACAGGGGGAGGGGGCGGAACTGTGCAGAAAGGGGCAGGGTGGGGGCCACAGCAGAGGTGGGAAGAAGTGGCGAGGGTGGGGGTTTGGGGGATGGCTGGAGCAGGGGTGGGGCCTGGGGTGGAGTGGGAGTTGATCACCCCTGGGGGAAGAAGAAAGGCAAAGCCTGTATTTAGTTGTACTTTCAACCTGGGCTAGCTGTTTTATCTGGTGCTATAGGCTAAAAGCCTGGGTGCTACTTTTATTCAGGTTGTAACCCCTCCCCCCAACTTTGCTGGGAGTATACTGGCTAAAATACTAAAGTGCTGATAGTCCTCCAATGTTTTCCCACAGTTTCCCCCATGTGCTCAAGAAAAACAGAAAAGTTCTTCTGCATTTCACGGGAAATAGTCATAGAGCAGCTCTGCTTATGGTAGACCAAAGAACCATGGAATATACCCATAGAAGTCCTAGCAATACACAGGGGAAATGCAACGCCAGTATGGAGACAGTAACTCTGGTCTGGTTGAGTATGAACTTAGGCTAGGCTAACCCAGGTGCTCAACTCTGGAGCTGACCACTTGAGTTAACTGCAGTGAAGGCATACCCAAACACTTCTAACGATCACAAGGGGGCAAACAGTGGGAGATGGTCAGCATCTGCAACTCCCACTGAGGTGAGTGGAAGCTGTGAGTACTCAGTACTTACTCAGGATTTGGCCCACAAAAAGTTAATGCCACCAGTTGTATTCAAAATAGCTCCTAAGTTTTAAAAATTGTTTTCAATTTCAATTATTTTTACAGATGAGTGAAATATACTGACATAGATGAAACATTTTTAGCATTTACTAGAACTGTATGGCTAATTAGGCTTTTCACAGTTTACAGATAGGCTCAAACTGTATATTGCTCCCTTTTTCAAAGATATCATATATTTGTGCAATACTCCATATTTATGCTCTTCACTGAAATAAAGGCAAAATGGCTGACAGCAAATTCGTTTCTTGCATTAAATATGACAGATTGTAAAAAGCAATATTTTTAACTTTGAAATGTTTAGAAGTATTGACATTCTGTCCATTCAGTTGTCAGCTTGTCTTTAAGGTTGCAGCTTCTAGGGTCTTAGCATTTAACAGGCTGACACTGATCTCTATTCTTCTTCAAACTTGTATATAACCAGGAGCAATCCCTACTTTAAAAAAGCTCCATGACACTAAGAAATGTATCATCCTTGCTGTGAACATCTTTGAAATTTTATGGGCTATCCCCAGAGCTGACTTTCTGATCTCCTGAAATTGTATTATTGAATAAGCCTTAATATTTGTAGACTACTTTTTAGCAAAGCTTACAAAAGGATTTCCCCTACAGAGGGATAATTCTTGAATCCAGAACACCAACTCCTCTATGTTATGTACTTCAAAATTAACTTGATGCATTGAGGAATCCAGCTCTGTATATTTAAAGACTAAGGTTCCAATTGTGCATTCTTTAATCAAGCTAAATTCCTGTTGAATTTAGATCAGTGGGAGTTTTTCTTAAGTAAATATGAATGGCTGAAGCAAGAATTTGTTCCTCTGTGTATTAAGCAAGAATACAAACAATTTAAACTGCATACTAATAAGAGTTGCTGCAAAGAAAAATTGGAACATTTTAGAGTAAATTACTGAGTCTTTCTAACAAAAGCAATTGGCATTGCGTGATTTCTCTGCCATTATTCATATTGCTATGTTTACCTTACAGTGCTAGAGAAGTCCCTGGTGATTTAAATAAAGTTTGTCATGTTTAACTTCTGATGGCACAGAAAGACTGCAAGACTTCAATATCTGCTGAGTTTCCTTGTTTTCTTTCTCTTATGTACTTTGACAAAAGAATGCTTTAGTGCAGAAGTGGCCTTTAACATTATAAGAATGTTATTAATTTTCTGCAAAAATGTTTCTGCATATGTAATAGCAAAATAAGTGACATCAGTTGGTTAAAGAATAAAAATGAGAATGATAGTGTTTTTCTAAAGAAGATTTCTTTGAATCTTTCCACCCACAGGCTCTGTTGAAGGCAGTAAATAGTCCATTTTTGTTAATGAAGCTTCACTCATACAGCTGGGATTGTTTAATATTTTACGAGTGTTACTTTGTTTTGCTCTCAACGATTTCAGGCAGTTAAGGATTTATGAATCGTGTTTTTCTCAGCCCATCTGCGGTTTCCTATCTTCCCTGGCCTTGAGAATATGTTTAAATTTATTAAAGCGAAGCAAAGGCTCATTATTTCAAAGGAGAGCCAAAGTGACACAGTGAATTGGTTATTAATGGAAAGGCACTGCCATAGGGCGATTGAAATTTAATGATATCCTACAAGAAAAAAATGAGGGTGTCACTTTCCAAAAAGTCATGCTAAATGCCAGCCTTTTTAAGGTCCTGCCGCTAATTTTATGCCTGCGCACAGTAATGTTTTCAAAAGCGTTTAGGAAACACGGACCAGTGACTGTACTGATTATCCTTTTCACCTTCTCGCCTGTTCCAAATGGGTTTGTGCAGTGAGCGATTTAATCTCTAAATATAGGGAACGTTAAAAAAAATAACATTGCTGTTTTTCACAAGCTAAGGGCCTTTTGCAATCCTCCAGAGATGGACTTGCAAATATGCTATCTCCATATGCTCACAGTAAGCTCTCAAACTGGCTCATCACCAAAAAAGGAAACAAAAAACTTCAATCCCTTCATTTCTTTTGCATTTCTGCCATTCAAGAGACTTTTTAAGTACACAGAGTACATTTATCAAAATATAAATCACTTGTGATTCAATGACGAATAAGCGCACAATCAGGTATTTTTCAATTTTTTCAGTTTTCTCCTCAGTTGATTAGACAGTCTTTTGGAAGGCAGTGCTGCTACTTAAAATTGCTCCTTTCTGTTTCTTGCTTTTCACTGGTTTATAATATGACACATGTATATACAAATCACTTGTTGCTGTGTTTTTGTCAATCTAAAACACCAGTTGTGCATGCTTCTGCTATGTATTTTCCTGGCAAAAAACAGCATATTCATACCAAGTGAATTTTGAAGTATACTTTTTAAAATTGATGTCAGTATAATTACAGACAAGGATCCCAGTCATTCACACTTTAAGTGCCTTAGACAAAACCCCTGACTGGAGGGGTTTTTACATTAGGACTGTAGAACCAGGCTGATAGGGACTTATTGATGAAGTTGGTTTGATGGATGTTCCATGGCATATTACTGTTGTCCAGCTATACTGAACGAAGGAGAGGAGACACTTAATATGGTTTTAATCAGGCCACAACTTTATTATTAAATGTCCAGGACTACCCAGCAGATAACAGTGCAGATAACCCCATGTTCATTCAATATCTACCCAGGCATTTACACCAGCCCCCCCCCCCCATTTTCCTTCCAGATCCCCCAGCCAAACTGTTGCTGGGAACTTACCATCCTTCCACCTTCCCTGAATGAGGGTTAAGGTGGACTATAAGAAAGGGGGTTGGCTCCTTGCCATACCAGTTATAGGAGCCCCAAACTCTCACCCTCCTCCCCTGTTCTGCTTCTTTAACCAACACCTCCTTTACCAAGCCATTTATCCAGTCACTGTACCCCCTCCCTATGGAGTACCTGCATTGGCCATCTGCCCCATACTTACTCAATGAGTTGCAACATCATAACCTAACACCCTTCTCTACTCACCATAACAAAGCCCTCCCTGAACCCGCTATGGAGAAAGTAAAAAAAAAAAAAAAAAAAAAGCACTCCATGTAGGCCAATCTGCTGGTGAGGGAAAAATTTCTTCCAGAGCCCACCTAGAAAGGAACGGCTAGCGCAATGCCCAGAGCAGGTCCTCAACAAACCTGGTATTTTGGCATGTTCAGGGGTGGGAGGTGGTGGGTGCTGCTCCACATGGTCCAGGGAAAAGGGACATCTCCTTCCGTGCTTGCCCCTTTTCAATTTCCCGGCCCTTCCGGTCCTTTGGGGTGAGTGAGTTTTGCCACAGTGACCCACTCCCCCTTTTGCAGCAGCTTCTGAGCCTCACTCCCCACCCGTAAAGTGTTGTTCCCTCTCCCTCAGCAAGCCAGACAACACCCCTTCCCTCCCCGCTGGGTAAAGGTAAGGTGTGGTCATTTGGTGTTCCAGTGCTAGGGATAAAGTATATGCTCCCTTTCACTTACATTGTTAAACCCAGTTTTATCTACAAATGCATCCAGATTTAAACATAATTGTGAAACGTAGATATGGATCAATCATGTTATAATACAAGTACTGTCTGTATATGTAAACAGAGAAGAATGTGTGATAACTATGTTAATAAACCATTTTTTACCCTTGGAACCTACCAGTGTTAAACCCGAGGTCTTAGTAGTTATTTAGGAGTGAGGTGGTGGGTGGAGGGAAGCAGACTGGCCAGCCTTCTTCATGCCATGGCAATTAGGCACTAGACAACTGAGTGGATTCCCTCAATCTCAGCTATGTTGGGGAAGAAGCCCCTGCAGTACTTCCTTACAGTCTGCTGTTATTACTCCCGCTCTCTCAGGAAGCAGAAAGACACCGTGCGGAGCAGCAAGAGGAATGGAGTATTAATCATTCTAAGTTAATGTAGAATTGTGGAAGTCAGAGATGGGAAAGACATATTAGGTCATCTAGTCCATCTCCCTCTGGTGCAGTGATTGCTCACTACAGTATATTTTCTAGTGCTTTGTTCAGTTTAAATACCTGATGTGTCTAATTTATATTTCTATGGTAATTTTCTTACTAAACATAAATATAAAATCAACCATGGAATGATGGCCTTGACAGGCACGTTAGTAATGAAACACTTTCTTACCCTCTTTAGGGTAAATTTCAACTGTCTACTGACTGGTAAACAGGAATTAAAAAAAACCCTCACTGAATATTTTCAGTTCACAGCTGCAACATACTAAAAAAGATTTTACAAAGCAACATGCTGCTTTGTTTGTAAAGGGATGAACATGCCCCCACAAGATATGTGTGTGGCAGACACCCTGTGCACACAGATCTTCCCCTCCTACACAGAAGAAAGGTTTAGCTGCCTCTATGACACTGTTTGCCCCCTGGATGCCATGGAGGGTGAGGCTGGTTAGGAGAAGGGGAGTGATAATGATGTACGTCATCCCAGACTCCCTGCACGTTGCACTTTTCAAGGAAAGAAAGACTACAATGTGGGTCTGAATTATGTTTCTTATGAAGTTCCCTTTGCAGTGGAGGTCTCCCTTCATGGGTCCACAAAGCAGGAGGGAATCTCTGACAACACAGCTCCAACAGAGCCATGCTGGGAGAGTTGGGGTGTGCTGATGCAGCGGTACAGGGCATCCTGCTGTTTTCCTGGAATCTTCAGGATCTGTAGGGATTCTCCAGGCTTGGGGACTGGCCATACTGCTTGTTCTATAGGAGGCAAACACTGTGTCTCCCATTCTGGAAACTCTGAAGGGGATCTCAGGGAGACTACCTCCCGCTGAACCACCCCAGCGGATTTTACAATGGGAAGAGTGATCTAGTCCATGGAATTTAAGATTCTGATCCCGTATGTCCTAGCTGCTACAAATGTCAATGGGAATGGAGGGTGCGGGGCAGCTTTCAGGACTCCGCCCATAGGTTATTGTAACTTGCACTAGGCATGCACAGTGGCCTTTTGTTTTCTCTTGGCCCCCGAACAGAAGGTTGATTAGTCAACCAAATATTGCATAAATTAAAGCACTAATAGCACTGGCATGAAATTTAAAAAAATGCAAGGGGAAGTGGTGACTCAAGGTCCTACAACCTGAGTATCTCTAGGTCCCCTGTTTTAACTATAAACTTATCATCCTACAACCTTTCTAACAAAGACATAAATACTTCAGCTACATATATTTTGATTGTTCCATGACAGTGTACTGGAGGCTGAGCAATGACAGATTTCTTCATTGTCTTTTTGCCAAAATTTGTCCTTTAAGTCATTTTTGTTGACTGCCCCTTTTAGCGGCTCACCTCACAATGAGAGAGGAGACAATTAATGGGAGGGTGATTTATCACTGCCAAAAACTGTCAAGGACTTCTGTTGTAGCTGGAGAAAAAGCAATTTCACATTATGGCATTTCATTCCGAATACATTGTATTTACAGCTCACGGTTTTATTTTCAGAGCCTATTATCAGGTGAAACAGTTGCATCTGAAATGTTGTTTGTGACATAGGTGACCTGTTAGGATTTGATAAGTATTTACGCCAGAGCACAAGGGGCTCACACATCTGCTGTTGGCAGAAGCAATGGAAAAAAATAACCTGGAAATGAGGCGTTTGATTTTTCTGGTTCCTACACTCGAGCATCTGTTGCTATAATTAAGTGGCATTCAGTAATTGCAGAGCAATGGTGAAATAAACATATGCATTCTTGCCAGCTTTTAGGATTTGGTGTCCTTACAGTAGGAGAGACGAGCAAAGTGACTGCTGAAAGAACAAAAGGTTCTGTCACAAAGTTTAACAATTAACTTTCCTATTGCATAAAGAGGAATTTCACAGGGAAAAAATAGAGGAAACGAATCATAAGTTGGCCAGGAACCTTCGTACAATTAACTGTTTAAATGATAAGTGGTATAGACATTTAAACTAAATATAGAAAAGGTAAAACGGAATATTGACCTGGGAACATGTTAACGCTTTCCTGTTGAATGTATGTGACTCTCTTGAGATTTTTTTCTTGGAAGCTAAAAAATTGTGTGTGTAGAGGAAGGGGCATTTATAGATAGAGGATTTCCAATGGATTTTATTACTTGAGTTTGAAGAGTAAGTTGGCTGATAGAGCAGGCTCTGTAGGTTAGGGACCAGACTCTGCCCTTGTTTACACCTCTACAACCACACACATCAATGGGGCTTTGCAGGGGTGTAAATGAAAGCAGCCTCTGGCTGTAGGTGTGTATGTTTGATGTAGTAGCATATGTATAATACAGAAATGTTGGCTTAAGAATATTGAATAAAACAGTTTGACTTTTATGAATCATTTACTACATTTGAGCCAAGCAATTGGAGGTTCAATATCCTCTGGCAATGTTCAACATGTTCCTTTCAGTTGCGAGATAATAGCATAGGTTGAGGTGTACCTGGTTAAGCTATTATTTCTGCCGAGAATAATAGAAATTTGGAGTATTAACCCCCACCTAATCACAAAAACATTCTTGTGATGTCTCTTGAAAACACAGAATATGATGAATTATCATAATAACACTCCTAATGCTAAAAAAACCCAACCCACACTCTCCCACCCCCCTTCCAATCAAGCAGCAGTACCAATTCAAGCCTCCGGATACGTGGCAGATGTAGCATGCTATAAATTGTGTGAATTAAGAATGGAAAAGAGTCTGTGGCTCTTGCTCTCTGTGAAGGCCAATAAAGAGTGAGCATGAAAACAATCTATTAGTATAGTTTGCGAAGGCCACTCTTGTGTGTGCTTTGGCACTTTCGGTTCCATGGTCTGGAGCAACTTTGGCAATAGCTGCTTGCTTCCCTTTCTGGCTGGAGGAATAACTCAGGGAAGCCACTGTGGGGTGGGTGGAAAAGATGTAGTAAGCCTCTTTAATGTCAAACATTATGTTGAGTAAATTGAGCAAAGAGAAAGAGTCTTGTGTATTGGAGTTGGTACAGGTCTGAAAATGAAAATCCTTGATATTTTGCTGTCACTTTCAGTTATTCACGCTCACCCTTGACAGGCCATGACAAGCAATCGCAAGCCAGTGAGAGTTAAAGGGAATCAACAATTTGGAGGAGTAGGGACCTATAAGGTTGTGTTTCATCCTCAGCTGTAGGATTCAGAAATGTAAAGAGAAACTTTTAATTCATTTGGTCTCAAAGTTTACTACTGTGTGTTCTGACAGCAGCATAGCATTTCAGAGTCTCTGACTGACTAAGTTTTTTCTTTGAGGGGGGATTAGCTTCAGTTAATTAAATATTGTGCTAAATTCAATCAACTATATTGCATGATTACTATTACATATTCCTATGGTATAACAAAAATAAACTCATATTAATGCCAATCAAGTGTGAGAGGATTTTTATATGAATAGTCTTATTCTCACAATCAACATATATTAGTTAACCTGGCTGACTACATTTTTTCTATGAATAAGTCATCAGAGTTCTAAAATGGTGTTGTATTGAGAGGCCATGTGAGCCAGGGTCTCTGGACTAGCAGGCTAGAAATTGGGTCTATGGCTGAGTTTGTTGCTGGCCTGCTGGGTGACTTCGGGCAAGTTACTTCACCTCTTTGTGCCTCTGTTTCCCTTTGTCTGTCTCTTTTATTTAGAGTGGAAACTTTTGTGGGGAGGGATTGTCTCTTCTTATGAATTTGTACAAGGCCCTGATCTTAGCTGGGGCTCTTAGGTGCTAAATAATAAGTATTCTTACAGTAAACAGATGCATTTACTTGACCTATGAGAAGCTTTTTATTTTTTTATGGAGGCATAAGCCTGTTGACACTGGCTATGGGCCCAATCCTACCATCCTCTCTTTGTGGAAAACTCCCATTGACTTCAGCTAGAGAGCCATCTGAGTAGGGAATGAAGGATCAGGGCCTTTATTGAACAAAGTCTTTGTACTGCTCACTCAGCTTTCTAAAGGAAACATCGAAATATAGTTGTAAGAACTCTGTCAATAGCATTAAGATTTATGGGGTCATCCATTAACAACTTAGTTGAGGCCACTGAAGTAATTTTAATTGAGATTTTTGCAGCCATTTGATAAGGCTGTTTTGACCACTGTCATTAGAACTGGATTCCAACAGTGGACATAAAACCTGTGACTAATCCACTGAGCCACCCAGTCCCTGTCATATATTGCTTAATGACCCATGCTACCAGGAGTTATTATGGCTTTCTAGTAATAATTAAAAGAAAATCTTTGTGGACACAAAAGACTAATAAGTTTAAAACTTAGATTTGTAAAAAGACAGTCAATAAAACATACTGTGGCTACGGTTGGTTGTGGAATTTTTTATTATTATTTACAATGATGATACAGTCTTAAATCACATATATTATAAGTTAACGACTAATATTCTAACTTTGGTTGGTTAATGTTTGCAGGGCACTTACAGATGCTAGAATAATCTCTAATGTTTTTGCTCAATCTGCTCTGGAGATGGATGAAATAAATAGTTTAAACTAATTAATGTAACACCAGCTGTTACAAGTGCTTGGCAGACGTCTGTGAGTTTTGATGGGCAGAGAGCGGCTGTTGTACTTGACTTTATTTTAGTACAATGTTGATCACAGTGTAAGCTGGAATAAATGACAAGCCAAAGGAAGGAACAGAGGATGAATGCTGTGTAATGCAAAATAAATACTGCCCTTTTTTATGAAAATATTTTTTTGAGTTCAAGAGGATACACAGGGAGTGTTCTAGTGAACTTTACTAAGTCCTAAGTACTGTGACAGCAGCTGTGCTAAATCTGCATAGCTTTGAGAAAGCTGCTAATATATATATATATATTATATATATGTCCATGATCATTTACACTGTCTGGTTTTCAAAAGGTCCTATTATTAAATTTTAGCATATATAAGTTCTCTGGATGTATTATTATTTTCCTTCAAGTAATTAGATGCTATCATAAAGAAAAGAGGTTGCAGTTATTTAGGACTGGAAGAGAAATAATATTATTTTTTTTATTTTTAGAAAGTAAAATATGTTTGCAAATATTAAATTTGATATCACTGCTATGTTTCTATCTTCCACGGGATCACAATTTTTTTATTTATTTATTTAATTAGTTATTTTTTCACCGAAGGAACTTATGTGACTTCAGAAAATCTCAGGTTATATAGAAACATTAAGCAAAATGGAATTAATATTTTGTGATGTCGCCTTCTTTTGTAAATTCTTAGTTAAAATATGTTTCTGACAAAAATATGTTTAAATATCCAAATAACTTCTCTTTTAAAGTTGGAGGATAGAATAATTGTGCTGTGACAGAGAAACGATGGCTGTTATTTTTGTATGTGCCAGCATTAAGATAACAGTGCCATTGTACAGATTGTTACCCAGTGAATATGTCTAATAAGTTATTATAGAGTACTGAGCAGATGGCAAGTATGCTCCTGAAAAACCTGATGGATTGTAAATGATGTCATCGGTGAGATGACAAGGTTCACAAGGTACTTGACCTCCAAGAATAAGTCCTAACTGGTTAGAATTCTAAATGGTGAACTTTTGTGACACTGGCTAAATGGGAAATATGTGCAATTTGTATTTCTTTATGGTAGTGTTTACCCCGTTCACTGAACTCCACATAATGGGATTTGGTCCCTGAAGACTTGGAGATATTGTTGGAAGGTTTCACCCTGTAACCTTCAGGGGATTTCAAATACAAATCTACACCTCTAAACTTTAACAAAATCACAGTGAACATTATTTATGAACTCAGGTTCATATATTTTCCTTCTTTATATACAGAAAGAATTTAGTTAAGATGTTCTGTTAATTTGAACATGTTATCCCAAAATAGTAAACTGCTGACTCAATGAAAATGTGCAATGCATACAATTATTTTTTTAAAATTTGTATAAGAATATGTTAAAGTATATGACACTACAGTAAGATGTCATAGTTCATAATATTTTCTTCATAATTTAGTTAAGTTTTGTAATAACCTATTATTTTAGACATTATGATTGCTTATTAGACAGTAAGATGCATAATTGCATACAATTATTTTTTTTTAAATTTGTATAAGAATATGTTAAAGTATATGACACTACAGTTAGATGTCATAGTTCATAATATTTTCTGCGTAATTTAGTTAAGTTTTGTAATAACCTGTTACTTTAGACATTATGATTGCTTATTACATTATGATACAGTATGATAGATTTATGACAAAACCCATTACTTATAACATCTTAACTAAGTTCTTTCTATTTACTGGTCAAAAACCTATTACTTATTACACAATAAAGTCCACTATAAGTCTTTCTGTTTACTGGTGGAAAACCTAAAAAAAAAAAATGGCATTTTATTTTTTAAATATTACTGCTTTTTCTTCTGTTCCAAATCATTTAGTCTCTCTCCAAGCACGTGTTCAATAAAATCCATAGTTTGTACAGTGAGCTATTTATGTGTATTCCTATGAATAACTATGTAGCGAAACAAATCACTGTCAAAAACGAAGAGACAAAATCTGTAAATTAGAAACTAGGATTATTATAGGGAAGAGAGGCAGAACTGTTTCACACAAAGGGTAATAAACATGTTGAGTAAACCACCAGGAAAAAGCAATTGAAGCAAGGAGGATACATGAGTTCCAGAGATACTTACTCTGATTTACTTTTAGGGAGGATGAAAGTGAGAAATTCTGGGGCCTGATCTATAACCACTGAAGTCAACAGAAATTTTATCATTGATTTCAGTGGGAACAGGATCCATCTCATGTTCAAAAAGCAGGAAGGTGGAATTAAGATTTCTGAACATGGCGGTGATGTTGTGTTGGCTCAGATGGCCCTTTCCTGTTTATTTTAAACTAAAACTTAAAAAAAAAAAACAATTTAGAGGCCATATCCTTAAAATACACATAGCTGAGTGTATTACTTCCTACTGTAAATAATCCTTTGAAATCGGTGGGAATATTCATGGTAGTAAACACTACAACTGTTAGTTTGTGTTTGCAGGATCAAACATAAAGGCTAATTATGAAAGTAAATAATTAGAACACCTGTTTGTATGTTTACTTTGAATTATTTGTGTTATTTGTTATTAACACTGACGGTTCTTTTAGCTGCCTGAATATTCATTTGACAATTTAGAAGTTTTATTGGATAAACCGATGCTGTAGAAAACAAGATGAAAATTCAGATAATATAAATCTTACACATTAAAATAATTTATTAAAATGATTACATACTCCCATATTCTGAGTTTCAAATAATATATAGTTATATATCAAAAATCTACTACAAGGTGATAGCTTGCACTTGCAATAACACTTCCATAAATGTGTTGTTACAAATTGCTTCCATCTTTCCTGTACAAATACTATCTGTAACGAAAGTGCTAAGGGCTCCTAAATTACTTTAAAATAAAAACAAAGCTTTGGGTTGACTTGTAAATTCTATAACAATGAATTAATTTTAGAGGAATTACTATAATATGGATTATAATTTAGATTGACAATCATCTTTTTTCCCCCTTTTGGCTGACTTGAAGTCTGTGGCCTAGATCTTCCAGTTCAATATAGCCCCTTTGCTCCATACACCTTTTATAATCTAGCCCAACAGCTGTTTCGTTGGTCTAGGGAAGATTAAGCCAGGGCAAGGATGATACCCTGATAGAACTCAATACAGGGGCTCTTCAACCATTCATCTTCCCTGTTGGTAAAGTTGTGGTTGGAAGAAATAGGATGTAGCCTGGATACTCCTGTGTTACACCTATAGGCACAGGAACTAAGGGTGAAGTGGTGTGCTGCGTTTTTTTGCAGGGTCCCGGCTGCCAACCCCACGCCCAGAGTCCGAGTGCTGCTGGCCCACACCCGGGGCTCTGGTCTCGGTCCCGCACTTGGGGTCCTGGCTACCGCTAGCCCTGCATCCAGGGCTCTGCTCCCCTCCCCACACCAGGGGTTCCGGTGGCTCTTGCCTCGCACTTGGGGCTCTGCTCCCAGCCCCACGTCCAGGGTCCCAGCTGCAGGACCCATGCCCAGAGCTCTGCTCCTGGCCCCAGCTGTGTCCCCAAACTTTTTACTTTGCACAACCTTTACCCCTGTCTGCATCCCCCCTCTCTCTCAGAGCCATGGCCCAGTCCTGGCCCCAGCTCTAGGGAGAGGGGGCATGGACAGGGGCAAGGGAAGTGCGAAGTAAAATGTTTGGGGACCACTGGCTTTCAACACCCCCACTGTAAAAAGTGTTCCAGGGCCATTGGCTACACTGATCCTTGGGTATATTTTTGGCTTACTGTTACCATAAGAGCCTGGAATAAATTAGAGAAGCTGTCAGGTTGCTCTAACATGGCAAGGAGGAACTGGCCTGCTCAGAGCAGAATCAGTATAAGGGGAGTTCAAAAATAAACATAAATCAGTTTTTTCCAGTATCCACTGATGTGCGTACTCTCTACAGATGGGATGATCCAGGGGGTCTGGATCTATGTATTTAAAATGGTATAAGTTCTAACAAAACAAGACTGTCACATTTATTAATGTCCACCGGCCGGTTAGGAAATTAAATAATATTCTGCCAAAGTATCTCAAACTATCAAATGAGTTTATAAAATAATTTGATAAATTATTCATTTGAGTTTTCTGTTTTTAATAAAAATGGAATATCAGAATCCACATCTCATAGCACATTGTCACAAAAGTATCGATTATGTGGCTAACCCATTTTCAGGGGCTGAGAGAGAGAGAGAGAGATAAAACATTAATACAAGGTAAATGAGTGTTCACTGAGCTCTCTTTGCCGTATGGCCCCTGTGGAGGCTAGAGGGCTCTGGCTAACCTAAGCTTGCCATATGGACCTGTGGAAAAAGGTAAGTCTTTACACACAGAGCAAACTTACCATATGGACGGGGTAGAGCACTCATAACTCTAAACACTTCTTGTACACCAGGGCCTTTTACACAAAAGAATATAAAACATACATAATACATTGCATACAGAAATCATTAAAAAATGGATCAACTGTTTAGATTTAATATGATGCTTTCAATGTCCAAACTATATAAATCATCAGCGTTTATTTTGAAATAGGAAAGAGGATCATCAGTCATTGACTACTGACAATTTTATATGGTCTTTAACATCTGCTGTATAGTACAATACTATGCTTAACAGTGTGTTAAGGCAAAGTACCTAAAAGCAGAGATATGATTAAAACATAGTTTCAAAAAGTTTGCTTTTCTGATTTTTAACTTTTCAATAATAAGTTTAGCAGTGGCTAAGTATTTATGAGGTGAGAAGAAACTGGATTTAAGAATGGCTTCAGGATTCCTACATCAGAGGCTAGTTGTGATAAGGCAAACTATATAAGTAATAATTTTAGTGTCAGGTCTTCTATCGGTATAAATTAGCGTAGCTCCATTGACTTCCTTAGAGTTACACTGATTTACGCCAGCTGAGGATCTGTCCTTGGTGTCTGATGTCTCTGCTGTTTCATAGAAGGTATAATGAAGGTGTAAAGTGACATCAGTTTTCAGAGGTGGATGAAGGGGAAAGAATCCAAAATCATTGTAATTGGAGTGTTAGGGTAGCCTCGGAGACTTTATTAACTTAGGAGTATGTTGGGGTGGTTTCCGAGATCTTATTCACTCAGTTGCCTTTGAAATCTTTTATAGTCAGTTCCCAAAAACTCAGCTCGACTTTGACCTCATTAGTAAAGTTTCTTTATTGGCATACAATTAAACAACATGAAACTGGTTAGAGTCATATGTAGAGGGTGGGTACAGAATATACCATGCATCCAAAGCACAGAATTATCAATTAGCTTATATACACATTTTAAAACAGATTGCCACATGTGGCCTTTATTCTGCATCATATCAAACTCTACAACTGGTTCATTAGTTTCTGGAAACTCCTTTTTACACAGATCATGAGCTGTTCATGCATCACACATATGCTGTCTGTTTCACATTGCTTACTTCCCTACTATCTCTTTTCTACTAACTACATATTTACAAGACTACCAGGTTACTGTAAATTCATGCATTGTTCATTGTTTCATGTCCTTGATCAAAATAAACCTAAATGCAGCAGCACTGTGATTTCAACCTTCTTGTTTCAAACTATTTTATGTTTTATGAGAAGAAAGAGAGGGTAAAGGATAGGGACATATGATACTGACCACCCTGCACCTTTAAGTGGGAGAGGGGGGCTGTTTGGCTGGCTGGCCAAGTGAAGGGAACAGTGCTTTATGGCTGGGGTGGGCGAGGGGAGATGAAAACTGCTGCAGAAAGGGGCAGTGTGGTGGCTGACTCATCCCCTAGGAATACAGGGTTTAAAAAGGGACAGCTTGGTGACTCAAGCCTTCGTTTTTACATGGACTCACCCTCCCTCCCTTTTAGGTGGTAAAATACCAGCCATGGTCAACACCTGCTGTGTGTGTGGGCATTATGCTAGCCTCCAGTTTCTTAGGGGGGATGGGAAGGAATTTTCCCCTTACACCACATTGACCTGGATGCAGCTGAGGTTTTTTCGCCTTCCCCACAGCGGGTTTCAGGAAGGGCTCTGTTTATGCATGGCATGACAGGTGGTAGACCATATGTTGCAACTCATTATTTAAGTGTAGGGTGGATGTCCAGTGGAGGTACTCCATAGGAAAGGTATACAGTAACTGGATAAATAGCTTGGAAAAGGACTTAAAAAGATGTGTTCATTAAAGAAATGAATGGGGGGTGGGGGTGGCTGGGGACTCCTATGATTGGTAAGGCAGGGAGCCAACCCCCCATTCTTATAGCCTACCTTAACCCTCCTACAAGGGATGGTGGTGGATGGTAAGGTCCCGGCAATGGATTTGTTGGAGGGCCTGGAGAGAAAAAGAGGGGGAGCTGGTAACTATGGAATGAATATGGGGTTACCTGCACTGTACACTGTTATCTGCCAGGTAGTCCCAGACATCTAATAATAAAGTTGCAGCCTGATTAAACACATGTCAAATGTCTCCTGTCCTTTCAGCGTAGCCAGACAACAGGATTCCTATGAGGAAAAAAAGGCAAACTAGAACACATGCCTTTGAGGATTTTGCTAGAAAGTTTTCGCACCTACATTTCTGGAGGAAAAGAACGATAAAAAAGAAAAATATTGGATCTGACTGTGATCTCTCTTATGCTGATTTTACGTGGCTGTAACTCCATTGAATTGAGATATTACTAGTTTACACCAGCATATGGGAGATCAGGACCATTAAAGTTTTTTGTTGTTTACCTCTAAAATAGGAAAACAATTCATGACTGGGTAAAATGTCACCTATCCCAGATTTACTTACACTGAAATGTATACACTGTGTCCTTAAAAATAAATAAAAAAATCTACAGTCTATTCCACGATCCTACCAGCAGCATCACAAAATGTGAACATAAATCTTAAAATGTGTATATAGGGTCTGATTCTCCACTGCCGTTTCTGATTTGGTAGTGTTTTACAGTAAGGTTGCACACATATAGATGACTACACAAATTGCAAGGCTCTGGAAAATCAGGCCCATAGAATTTATTCTGAAGCTGCAAAGCTAAACTGTTAAAGGCAGGGATCGGTAAACCAGACTAATTCTAAATCAAAATTATAATTTTCCCTTCTTTAGATTTACATAAGTTTCCTCCCCTTCTTCCTAGACCCCCTAATCTCTTATTAAATCCACATCAGGATTTCATCAGTTTGGTTCGTCTCTGGTCTAATGGCCGCTATCTCCCATATTTTGGAAGATCAAGAAATGTGCGGAGGTCAGGGAAATGGAATTTAGAATCAGGAGATCTCTTTAGGATTAGAGAGGCTATGTTGTGGGACAGAAAAAGGGATTGGAGAGGTAAGAGAATGCTCAGGAGAACTGTGCAGAGAGGAAGAAGTGAGGTGGAGAAAAGTGTGGCGGGGATAGAGATGAACTGCAAAGATTTGCACACATTTTGGAGAAGTACTCAGACTTGGACTTGGACTCAGACTCTGAACCTTTTTAGATTTATTATAACTAGTTAAAGCACTAGCCTTTGTAACTATTTATTGTAACTAGTTAAAGCACCATCAGTGACACTGTGGCCCCACTCAAATCTAGGAAAATAAATGTAAGTTTTTCATCTTAGTCATTTGAGTCACTGCTTAATGCAACCATCATTCTCTGATCAAGGCTAGGCTGAGAACTGATATGTTGTCTGGATACTGAATAAAGTTATTATCCCTAAATATACAGTCATCTGTCCAGGTTAAGGTGAAGCTTGCTAGCAATTAGTATGAATTAGTTTAGACTGCAACTATCTGTGTGGTACCAAAGCTGTAAAGAGCTTTCAAGTCCCACTGTGGCTATGCCTCAGTTTCACATGCACAAATTATTTGATATCAGTTCCCATTTGAATGCTCTTTTGGGGATACCTGGGGATATATAGTTTTGCTTATTGTTCCCATTAAATTATATTTGTATGCTACCTATGGAATGGCTTAAATAAAGGGAAAAAAGAATTTGCCAAATAAGAAAATTGGCACAAATTAATGGTAAGACATCTGCAGCAAATCTGACATTAATATGATTTATTTAGCAAAGGAACAAGACACAATTCCAGGATATTATAATATAGTACAGATATAAGCAGGTACAGTTACTCACAGGCTAAATGCAGCAGTGACAGAAATGGCAGTATAATTTACATACAGGTTAGAAAACAGAAGTATGGGAAGGACTGTAATTTGCATTGTTTTATACAGGTTTCCACATGCTTGCTGTGTAAGTTACACTCCTTGTGTATATCTACTGAAAGCCAAATGCGTTCAGGTTACATACAAGTCCCACTGATTTCTGATCCACTTATAACACCATATACAGCAATGATGAACCTGACCCATAAGATTTAAAAATAAAGAATGTGTACTGATAACGATAGATATGGTCAAGATCAAGATTTTGGTTATCAAGACTTGGTTTCATCCTGATATTCATGGCTGTAGCAATAATGTAGAGAAATACTAGTTTCTTAGAATAAGAGCTTATATGTTTTGAAATATGCTCTCGGTCTGCTAAATGAGGGATTGTTTACCATTCTATATATTTATCTAAAACCAACCATCTTTCTGTTATGTTTCAATAAGTGACATAATGGTCACATGACAGTTTTCTTTAAATATAACAAGCTAAGCTGTAAATCTTCTATTGACTGGTACCCACCAATTTTACAAATTCTGATGGTGTCAACTTGATTTTTTCCATGGAGAATGAATGAACAGGTTCGGAAACAGAATTTAAAAAAAAAAGAAACTTGAATGCAGTAGTGTTTTAGGTATTAGCATTATGTCTTCATCATCTGAGAGTTGCAAGATACCAGCTGTGCTAGTCAAGAATTCCCTTCCCACCAAGGTTATGCTTGGGAAAAAATTACTCTTTTTTATGATGACAATGACATAAACACCATTTTATTTGTAATATTACTCTAAATTTAAAAAAAAAATGCAAGTTTCTTTAAACTTCATGAGGCATGTCTGGAGGTTAATTAAACCTAAAAGAAATCCTAGTTGCACTTGGTATTTCACAATAAAATTTGGCAAAAGCTGTTTAATATTTTGTGTGTTTTATCTCTGCATTTTCAAGTCATTGTACAAATAAAGCTAAAATGAGGGATGGAATGTGCAGCCACAAAAATAAATATGCTTGCTTTGGGTATTTTTCTTGCCTAGTACCTCTGCAAGTACAGAAGTATTGTGTACATTTATCTTTATTACTTTGGAAATGTGGTTTTTAAGTTAGTTCTATAAAAAATACATGATACAGACTTTGGGACCCAGCAGCAGTCTAAAGTTTGCTGGAGCTCAGGAAGTTAATTCATGCTCATACTATGTTGGCTTGGCCACTCATTCTGCAAACACTTACATGCATAGTTAATGTTCCATCCAAATGAGTTGGTGTCAAGTGCTCCAAAGGGGAGAGCATTCTGCTCAGCACTCAGTTAGCTTTGCCTGACAGACTAGACAGGGCTAGCAGAGCACTAATCAGAACACTCAGGACTTCAGCCAAATTAGCACATGTAACAGCTGTGCTAATAACAAACTTTTTTTCTCCTGAATAACCCAAATAGTGTTGCTATTAATCTGAACCTGAAGACTGCTAGTATAAGAAGAGTTCAGTAACTACTGGGTTCAGTTCCCACCGCTTGCAGTTCTAGGATTTAAGATGAAGTGAAATCCTTGCCTAGAGCCTTGCATTTATATTAATGTATTGTCAAGCAAATATAACAAAAAAATAAGAACAGTAGAGCCACCTTACTGGGTTAGATCATGGTCCATATTGTCCAGTGTCTTGTATCTGACAGTGGTCCATCCCACAGCTTCAGGGGAAAGTACAGAACAGAGAAATATGGAGTGATCCACCTCTGTCTTCCACTTCCAGCTTCTAGTAGTCAGAGGTTTAAAGCTGCTCAAACATGGGACTGCATCCCTGACCTTCTTGACTAATATCCATTGATGAACCTATCCTCCATTAACGTATCCAGTTCTTTTTTCCATGCATACTCTTGGCCATCACAATAGCCTCTGGCAATGAATTCCATAGGTTAGTTGTGCAGTGTGAAAAAACTACTTCCTCTTGTTTGTATTAAACCTGCTGCCTGTTAATTTCATAGGGTACCCCCTCGTTTTTGTATTCTGGGAAAATAACATTTTTCTGTTCACTCTTTCCACACCATTCATGATTCTATAAACCTCTATCATACCCCCCTGTGTTTGTTTTTTTTCCTAAGATGAACAGTCCTAATCTTTTTAGTTCCTCTTCATATAGAAGCCATTCCATACTCTTGATTATCTTTATTGCCCTTCTTTGAACCTTTTTCCAGTTCCACTAACCCTTTTTGAGATGGGATGACCAGAGCTGGACACAGTGTTCAAGGTGTGGGTGCATCAGGGATTTATATAATAGCATTTTGATATTTTCTGTCCCTTTCCTTATAGTTCCTAACATACTGTTGGCCTTTTTGACTATTGCTGCACAGTGTTTAGCAGTTTCCAGAGAACTACGATGATTCCAAGATCCCTTCCTTGGGTGGTAACAGCTAATTTATAACCCATTATTGTATACATCTAGTTGGGATTATTTTTTTTCCAGAGTGCATTACTTTGTACTTATCAATGTTGAATTTCATCTGCCATTTTGTTGCCCAGTCACCCAGCTTTGTGAGATCCCTTTGTAACTCTTTGCAGTCCACTTTGGACTTAACTGTCTTAAATAATTTTGTATTATCTGCAAACTTTTCCACCTGTTCACCCTCTTTTACAGATGATTAATGAATACGTTGAACAGCACAGGTCCCAGTACAGAACCTTGTGGGACCCTGCTTTTCACTGTTCTCCATTGTGAAAACTGACCATTTACTCTTACATTGTGTTGCCTATGTTTCAATCAGTTACTGTTCCATGAGAGGACCATGGCTACTTAGTTTCCTTAAGAAGCTTTGGAAATTTGTCAAAGGCTTTCTGAAAATCCAAATATGCTGTATCGACTGGAAAAAGAAAAGGAGTACTTGTGGCACCTTAGAGACTAACAAATTTATTTGAGCATAAGCTTTCGTGAGCTACAGCTCACTTCATCGGATGCATTTGACTGGATCACCGTTATCCACATGCCTATTGACTCCTCAGAGAATGCTAATAGATTAGTGAGGCACGACTTCCCTTTAGAAAAGCTACGGTGGCTCTTCCCGAGCATAACGTGTTCATCTGATAATTATGTTCTTTACTATAGTCTCTACCAATTTGCCAGCTACCGAAGTTAGGGTTCACTGGCCTGTAATTGCTAGGGTCTCCTTTGGAGCCCTTTTTAAAAATTAGCATTCTGTTATCTTCCTTCCAGTCATCTGGTGCAGAAGCTGATTTCAGTGATAGGTTAAATTCTACATTTTAATAGTATTGCAGTTTCATATTTGAATTCCTTCAGAACTTTTGGGTGAATAGCATCTGGTCCTGGTAACATATTACTGTTTAATTTATTAGTTTGTTCTAAAGCCACTTACATTAACACACAAATTTCAAATGTTAACATTTATTTCAAAATACTTTTACAGGAATTTTTCTTCTTTAAGAATTAATTATTATGAGTTACTGTGTTGTGGCTAAGATATTTGAACTGTGTGATTATAAAATCTATGCAGTGGTATCTCTTGGAACTATTGTTGACCATCAGATTGCTGACTATTTTGTCATAAAATATGTAAATATTCTACACTTGAACCATTTTTGTATAGAATTATAAATGCACACAGAGTGGTTTTTATTATATGGATAGATAAGCCATTGCATTATTGTTTTCTGAATTATATAATATAATAAAATAATACAAGCTAGGAACAAAACTGGCATTTCAGTATTAGCACTGGACAAAAATTAGTAGACATACAAGTGTGATCATTTATTTTAAAATTGTTGAAATTCATACAATACATTATTCAGTAAATATTATCCAGCCCAGGTCTAGTCAGAAATAGAGTTTATTAAAATCTTGTTTTTGAAATGGAAAATTGTATAAATTATGTTTGACTACAAGGCCTTTTTTGGGCCATGTAAAATGAAGAATAAATTCAACTTCTTTGTAGACATAAAGCCTGAAGAAATCCTCACAGCTGGATCACCACCACTAATTACATTTCATCTTTTCAGATGCATTTTGCCAATCCCTACTATTTGTTTGTAATGATGTTATTATTAGAAGACCAGCAGTCCTTTAGCAAAACAAAAACATATTCACTGTGAAGAATAATTTATATCTCCTGAGCTTGTTGTCTACAAAATGTCAGTGATGTTCAAGTAGAATTCTTATAGCACAATAATAATTACATACAAAAAACTCCATTAAAAACAAAAGCATTATTAAGATTGCAAAGTCAAGCACTCAGAAGTTTGGTGATGCCAGAATTAATGCCTGTGCAACCTTAAATTTGCCACTCTTATGAGTATGCATTATGATACAGTCTTTAATTACATCGTCATATACTGTTTTTTCACAGGTCTCTAGCCACATTTAGTGCACACGATGGATGGTGCTCACTTAATGAGTGTCTATTCAATATTTTTTTCTGTTGTTCTATGTTATTTACTGCACACTATTCATACCTCTCTGAAGATAGAATTATTAATTTCCTTCTGGGTTTTATCACTATAGTATATAAGTGCTTCACAGACTTTAATCAATTTATCTTCACAATACCCCTTTGAGGTAAGGCGTATTCCCTCCTCCTAGGTCCTTGTCTCAGTATCTATCCAGCCAGTACCAATACTCCCTCTAGGCCCCAGATCCCTGTCAGATCTGTCCCCTGCCTTACCCTCATCCTTCCTACACAAACTGGTCTGCAGTCCCCATCAACGTGTCCAGCCAGTTCTAGTCTCCCCCAGTTCCTCATTCTATCAAAGTGTTCCCCCGCAGCCAACTAGCTCCCACCCATCCTTTTCACTCACTGTCTCAGAGCCTGTCTTCTTGCCCAACCAGTCCCAGCCTCCCTTCCCCTACAGCTCCCAGTCCAGTCTCCTTGCCCAGCCAATCCCAGTTTTTCTCCCCCACATACACATTCCAGTCCCCGTGTCACCAGAATTCTTGTCTCAACCTACTCCTTTCCCTCTCCTACTCCAGCTTTTATCCCTTCTGCCTACAAATCAGACAGCTTCCTCCTCCATGCTGCCTAGGTGCCAGGAGGGGGTGGGGAGGTGGTCACTGAGAGCACCTGAAAGGCATGCTCCCTGCTCTCAGTGTCCAGACTCACTCCAGCCCAGAGCAGCATTTATGAGAAAATCTGGCTTTGCCCACATAGCCCTAGGCTGGAGCATGCTCAGTTGCTCTGTGATGATGGTACATGTGTAGTCTGCTTGGTACTAGAAACGGAGAGAAAGTCAAGCATGCTCAGTGAGCACAGAAAGTTCTGAGATTCTAGTTGACAACTCACAGTTTCTACTAAGCATGTGTGAAGTGTAATTTTTCAGAGTCCTACAACTTGGCCATATTTTGGCTCATTTTTACAAAAACAGCAAAAGCCACAATCCTGATACAAAGGCCACCCCTCTGCCAAATTTCAAGTCCCTGATCCAAAGGGTGAGGACGTTGTGGTCGTGGTGGAGTCTCCATCACTGGAAATTTTAAAATCAAGATTGGATGATTTTCTAAAAGATCTGTTCTAGGAATTATTTTGGAGATGTTCTATGGCCTGTGCTATACAGGAGATCAGACTCAATGATCCCAATGGTCCTTTCAGGCCTTGGAATCTATGTATCTAGGACTGTTTTTTTTTTTTTTTTTTAAGATTTTCAGGATATTTTAAAATGGATAAAACAATGTATCTCCCCCTAGTCTCATTATTAGAAATGACCAATTGATTTTGGCTGAAATTTTCCCAAAACAGTTATCCTATGGTAGACATCTGGAAAATTTCAGCCTGTACTGTTAAAGTATGGCAAGGTTCTAAGCAACTGAAAACAGGGTCTTAAAATGGGAAGTGTTGGGCAACCTTAGTAGGCAGTGCCACCAGGCTGCCTATAATACTGTTTCTAGAATGGACAGATAGGGCTAAATTCTCAACGTCTTCTCTCCTTTTGTAGGTATTTATACGTGTGCAAAGTATATGCAAAATGCTGTCCGTGGTGTCAATTAGTGAAGAATTCTTATTTGGTAGAGCACCTAGCACCTACTTTGTGCAAGTGCAGAGGACAGCCCAAGGTATAAAGCAGAGGAGAATCAGGTCACAATATGCAACATGCCCATCTCGAAAATATATTCATGGTTTCTGTGGTTCTTTCAATGTCTTCTTTTCTATTTGTATTTGCATTCCATGACTGGTGAGTTCCAATTCAGTAAGCCCTCAAGTAAGCACGGCAGGCCAAGAAATAGATTTTTGTGGGCAGCATGTTCCCCTCAGGTTGTAACTTGCACATTCATAAAGAAGCAGCTAATAGTAAAAGTAGGCCAACCTGTTAGAAAAGTTACAGTAACAAAAAGCAGTGAGTCAATGCATCAGTTGTATAATTGCTCGTCTTCCCATTTTTCTAGGAGATATCACATTTGTGAGTTTTCGTGCAGCCTCCTGTTTGTTTCAAAATATTTGGCATTTCTGGTCAGCTGTGCCTAGCTGAGACAGTGAGACGAGAATGTAAATTTATTTATGATGTTTGGATACAGGGGCAGATCAGTAGATCAAAACTGACAGAAGGCACAATGTTCAGCCAGAGGTAACACCACCATTCTTATCCTCCTATATTGCTTTACCCTGTTCCCATGGTCACCTGAGTGAAGTGATGATGCTGACTGTCTATGATTTTACCAAAGACAAGGTTTTGGAGAGCAGACAATCAGAGATTGCCTTCTGAGGAAAGTGTTATGGTCAGGAACATTTCTGTCTTGGGTAGACACCATTTTGGTGGATCAGTTGGAGCCACAAGGTTTTTTGAGACTATAAAGTAATACATACAAGCTAATTAATTAAAACAGATTCCACAATTTGAAGAGAAAGGCTGAAATTAAATCTCTAGATCTGAGCATGTCTAATGTTCGGAAAGTTCAGATTTGGATCCAGAACCAAAGTTTGCAGCTTGTATCCATCTGTAGTGAAACAGGTTCCTAAACTCTTAACATGTACACAGAAAACCATACTAAATAAAACAGGATACATTATTATGCAAAAACACAAAAAGCAGATTTATATTTTGAAAGAATGATCCCTGCCTCAGCAATTAAGCTGAGCCGTATCATGGCAATCGTAATAAAGAACAGTTAAGTTTTAAACATTTCATTGTGGAACAGAAAAGCATTAAAAGTAAGTGATTATGCAAATGCAATGCCCAGTATGATATTTTATGTAGTTGATTATATCTCTCACTCTCAAAGTCTGACCATTTCAAGGTTGTCTAATTTTGTGACAATGCTGAAGTTGCCACGCTTGCTTTTAAGGATACAAACAAGAGAGTAACCGCCACTATTTATCTGTTATTATTTGAATAAATATCACAGCTTCCTGGATGAATGTTTCTGTGCTAATTGGTGAGAGAAAATAAAGCAGAATGGCAGTAAACCAAATGCAGTACAAAATGCTGATTGTTATATTTGGCCCAAACCGGCTGTTGTTGTCAGATTAAAAACTGATTTGAACAAAACCACGTGAATTTTCAAAACATAGAAAAAGTGATTAAACAAGAAAAAAATATCTCTTAAAAATGTGTGTGTACAGATATTTTAAAAACAGGTGATGTTAGTTACTCATATTAAGTGGGTGAATGAAGTGAGCCTGCAGTGGTGTAACTTTTATATCAGTGGCCAGATTCCCTGTGCAGGCCCACAGGAAGAAGTAGCTTGTGCTATCTCTATTCATGTGCTGATTTATACTGGTTCAGTTCTTAGCACAAGCCTGAGGGCTACTCTAATTTGCCCCGCTGTGGCCGTGGACCCTAAAGGGGGCATTGAAGCAACTCAGAATCTTGGGGGGTTCCAGATTGCTCCACTTTTCCTTCTGCCCCTGACGCAATGCCTGGCCCACCCCAGAACTTCTCTGGTGGGTGCAGACCAGAAAAGCAGATGTCTAGCTCTTGCAAAGGCATTCTTGTGTTGGGGACATTCCCCAGATGGTGGATTGAGGGGCACTTATAGTCCTTTGCACCTCTTTGCAAAATCGTTTCCTTATTTTCCATCACATAGCTGTCAGCGGAAGAGTATACGTCCACTTTAAGATGGTGGGTTAATGATTTTTGAGAAACAAGGTTACATCATTGCATTGTGATGAGAGGGCCTGCAGGACTAAACGATTTTTTAAATACTTTAATAGCAGGGGTCATATTATTTTGCTACTAAGAGATGCGGTTATGTTTTAATTGGCTAATGTTTACATTGTGGTTTTGCTTAAAAACACATTTTTTTCAAGATTCTCTCAATCATCGCTTATCTCACATCCACAAATATCCATGCTTCCTGTGTATAGTATGTACATTTGCTCTATTTCAGACATACTCACACTGAAAGTTTATTTCACATGGGACATCAAGAAAACAAAGTCACATTAGTCTGTTTTTTCCCCCTCAGTTAAAGTTTCATTAAAATAAGTTCATAGTGAGTTCAGCTCTCTAGTCCTACCTTGCAGTGTAAAACCGATATTGTTATTTATTAGAAAGTTGGTGCTTGGACATTACTGAGAACTAATACATTCCATGTAGTTGTAAATCTTTGAGTATTTTGAATATTGGGAAACTGCCTAACAATTCTAAGAAACCTTTGCAAACTCATCTTGCTATGACCACACACATTACAGAGAGCTTTAAAATATATAAAAACTATTATTCATTATGTTTTGGTTAGCAATGTAATAACATTACAGAGAAGTTACAATCTCTGGCCTTGGATATGGATCCTCCAGTGACGCCTGTGTAGGGGCAGGGGAGTCTGCATTTGTACGGAATACTATATATTCCAGCAGGATCAGGGCCTAAGACTTTCAGTGGATCATTTGTGCATACTGTTTTAATATGTTTGTACATATCTAGAATCAAAACTATTAATTAGAGTCCATACAGCTTCAGATAGTATAAAAGGTTCCTGGCCCATCTTCCTGATGTGGGTAGAAACATTCTACATTGTATCCTTTTTTAAAAAAAAAAGTTATTTTATTTATTGTGCTGCACTGTTTTGGGGAGGAGCAGGAATAGTTAGGGCCAGATCTTCCTTGGCATATTATGCAGGTAGTCCCAGTGACCTTGGTGGGACTGCTCATATGAGCAAGACTTTACCCTTAAAACAGAGTGAACTGATTAAAAAATAAAAAAAGTATATATGAATTGTATATAAATAATACGCAGTTTAAATTAGGATTAAACAAATGCTGAGAGTTTTGTAAATTATTTTGGCAGTGTAATATTCATTTGTCAAAGCCCAAGTTTGCAACTGAAAAAGAATTTCTACAGCAATACAAGTAAAAAATAAGTGGTTCTGAAAACTTGTGCTTGTATGAGACTTTGATTAGCCTTTATCAATATGTTGTACAGATGCTTTTTGATTTTTTTTTTCAATTAACAAATTTAATTATCTATTCAGACAGGAATTTGGAACAAATATGCTGTAATAATTGCTCATAACTAGAAGGAATTTGGGGAGAAAAATTTACCTGTGTGTGGTCACTGCTCCATAAATTCTTACAGCACTGGATTCAGCTGCAGTGTCTAGCATTTATTTTTTCTAATGAAGTGATGACTATTTCTAGAATATAGTAAAGGTGGTGGCCAATAGAAATTTTCCAGATTTAGGGCCAAGCCCTCAATGCAGTTCCCATCAAGTAGCGAAGAAGATGTGTGGGGTGGTGGAAGGAGAAAAAAGAAGGGAGGTGAGGGGAAGCATACAGCCACAGAGCATCTGCTACAGAGCCAACTTTAGTTCTATAGGAGTTGTATGGGTAACAATTCAAAAATCTGCAGCTAGCTTTTCATACCTGTCTGTGACGTGCTTGGAAAACACATAGAAATATTGATCAGTTACAAAATCTTGTATGACTACTGTTGAAAGCTTTCCTTTTGGCCATCACCAATATGTCATACACAATCACATCGTGCAGGATGTATGATGATGCTGTAAAGGGAAGATATAATTTGCTCCATGCATTTGCACAGGGAGTGAAGGCATAAGGCTCCCTCTTATTCCCATATGTAGGCTGCTTCCATTATGATGCACAGCAGGGAGAGCAATCTCCATATGACCACTAATTCCTACTCTGCGTGGCTAGGCAGGAGAGAGTATGCAGGGGCATATAATGGGTGAAACCTTGTCTCCACCCCCTCAAAGTTCTGGCTGGCACATCTGAACTGGTATGGAGATAGAAAGAAATCTGCACCTGATAAAGGTTGACACAGATTATTTTTTTTCTGGAGCAAGGGGGAAAACAAGGAACAAATTCTTACTTTGTTGATTTGCCCCAAGGCTTTCTATTGTAATATTGCCATTTAGTTCTTCATTATGTGTACATAAGAAAATAAAGTCCCCACTTCTTCACCAAATCATTATAGACATAATGAGTATCAGAACTTTATGCAATTCAATTCCCAATGCATACGCTAGTACTTGTTGAGTGGTGAAAAAAATGACTCTGCTGTCTTAAAACTAAATTTAAGTACAACACAAGGGAAAATGCACATATATTGATCTTTATATGAAGGGCAGATCTGATAAACCCTTCCACAGTCAGATTATTATGCAAAGATCTGCAAAAAGTCAGTATCAGGAGTAAGTTCCTTTGCCCTTATGTAGTATAGAGCGGTGGTGGGAAATCTGTGGCCCATCCGGGTAATCCACTGGCGGACCGCGAGACAGTGTTTACATTGCCTGTCCGCAAGCACGGCCACCCACAGTTCCCAGAGGCTATGGTTCACCGTTCCCAGCCAATGGGAACTGTGGGGAGTGGGCCACAGGTTGCCCGCCACTGGTATAGAGATTCCTCAATATGTTTTGGTTAATTTGTATGAGGATTTTCAATAGGGTATAATCAAGCCGTTGGTAAATATAATTTATATAGATAGATTTTTTTTCTCCTAGGGGGCAAGATAAATGCTTGGTGTCATAAAATTGGCCCAATATCTATAACGTATCAACAGCAGAATATAACATTTTCAAATTGTGAAAGAATATTTGACTATTGAAGTTCCTGTAAAATACTGTTTTTGCATCTGTTCCTGTTTTATTGACTCACAGATTATCAGAAAAAAATTAATCGTAAAAGTCTTCTAGCTGTGGCAGTTTTTCCCATTGTGATGTCACAAGTAATCAGTTCTCATTATTACAAAGATTCTACTCAGGAGTCCAGCACTAATCGTTAAAAGATGTCCATGTTTAAAAAAATAAGGCCAATGATTGTAAACATACTCTTAATTTCAGTTATTGTTTAGAGCAAGTTTGAATTGTAGGAATCAAGTGTACTTTCCCTGCGTGAAGGATTGTAGTTTTGCCCTGTTTTGCAGGATCTTTAAAGTCACATATGAATATGTCATGAGTAAGAAGAATTAACAGTATGGGGAGGCTGCCTGTATTCAAATGCTACTCGTATACAAAATATATGTCATGCTTGAAAATATGTTATTGTCAATCCAAATAGAACACAAACTAAAATGAGATAATTTGGAAGGTGCCTATAAAGTCAGCCTGAATATATTATCATAAGTATATGTGAGATAATATTTGTTTTAAAAAGATTCTATGGCACTGTAAACTCAGTCTCATTAGAGACTGCATTTAAAAGGCTTATAAAGTTACTCATTAATGTTATCTTGTTGTATCTCCACAGCTTTTTCATTAAAGAAAATTCAGCAGAAAGCATTTTCTCCTGATAGCAGGAACCAATTTGCAATAAATGTTCTGGAAACCACTAGGGAAGCCATTACTGAGGTCTAATAAAAACAGACAAGCGTAACTTGTTCTATATTTTTGTTTCAATCACATACAGATGAGACCCCGCTCTCCACACCAACCGCAAGAGACAGCCTTGACAAACTTTCTCTAACTGGGCATGGGCAACCACTACCTCCAGGTTTTCCATCTCCTTTTCTGTTCCCTGATGGATTGTCCTCCATAGAGACCCTTCTGACTAACATCCAGGTAGGCCTTTCTATAGATCAGCTTTCGGAGATGGAGACAGATTTGTCTAAATTGATACAGCCGCTTTAGAGTAATCAGTTCGTAAGATTATTTGAATCAACTAATACACTGAAACTTTGTAGTAATTTAGGTTTTAAAGGAACCACAACAGTCAAATGATTTTAGAAACTGTCAGATCCAGTACATGAAAATATAGATTGTATATGAAACCATAACAGAGACTTAGATGAAAGTGACATTAGTATTTTTAAAGTCATTCATCTTAAATGCCAGGTTTTTTACTGGCTAATGAGATGTATTTTACTGTTTAAGTTTATCTCATTTACTAAACAGACAAAAACTTCTTTAATAAATATTTACTTTAAACTGCTAGAGTGTCAAGATAGAAATGACATCTTAAGCTATTTAAAATATGGCTAATGGCAAAGGTATTCACAAAAATCTTTTTTTTTTTAAACAAATAAGCTCATTTCTGCTGATGTATTATCTTCAAAGAATAGACTTAAAAGGGCATTACCAAATTTTCTGCAGATTTCCTATGCAGTATTCAAGATGCCTATTGTGTGTACAGTATAGTCTAATTCTAACATTATTCAAGATTTACACTAGCATATAGCATGGAGACAAGGAGTGTTTGAGATGAGAGACTTTTTTTTTGTTTTTTTTGCCCACACATGCAGTGATCCTGTGGTCAACAGATGGAATTTTTGCAGCAACATGGTTATGCATCACATGCAGCAGCAAAATGGCAGTGCAGGAAAGTACAGCTTTATTATGCTCATTCCAGCTGTACTTTGTATGCACAGCAACAAACCTCCACATATAATCTTTCATCACGTTTCTTTTACTAATGCACCATCCACTGCAAATACAGAGAAAATTAATTGTATTTTCATCACCAAAGTCTATAGCAATGCTACTTCTGTTACTAGTCTCACTGAAGTTAATGGGACTTAAGGCTTTGGCTTGCCTTTTGAAATGTAGGAAATCTATTAATTTATTATCTCATCTCACTAATAAGGGTTATCTTAGTTTTTACTCTACTAGTAAACACCTAGGGGAGTGGCAGGTGATCAGACTAAAACTCTATATCTGAACACCCCAAGGGAATTCAGATCTGCCTCTAAACCTTGCATCTGTAATGCAGGTATATAGCTGTATAAATATACACACAGACATGGCTAGTGTGACAAAGCTCCAACCTTGTCTCAGTGGGTCCCGCACTTCCTGGCAGATTATGCTAGCCCCAGAGGCTCACTGTGACCCTCCACATAGCCCTTCTCTCTCTAGAGGCAAGGCTCACAGCCTACTGAGCCATTTTCATCATAAGCCAGCAAGGGAGGTGAGGAAGAGTTATCCTCCCTCACACAGTCTATGTTGTCTCCCAGTCTCAGTGATTAGTCGGGAAGGGGGGACCCCGGGCCCGCCCTCTACTCCAGGCTCCAGCCCAGGGACCCTGATAGTAGCAGCTCTTGGTAGCTGACTTTTTGGAAACAGGACAAGTACGATTCCCTGGGCCACTTCCCCACAGCAGCCCCCCACTTCCTCAATATCTTTGTCACCCTTACCTCAGGTCCTCCTTTGTTGTGCCTGATAAGGTTTGTACTGCTCTGTTTCTCCAGCAGCATGGCTCGCTTCTACAGCTCCTGACACACACACCCCTGCCCCCCCACCTGTGTAAATGGGAGGCTTTCAACTAGTTTCAGCCAGCCCCTGATTGGCTTCGGGTATCCCAATCAACTTAGCTGTCTCCACTGCTTTCCGGAAGGATCTTAATTGGCCCCAGGTGTCTTGATTAACCTGGAACAATGGCCATTTGGTTACCATGGTAACAGAGATTTGTTTAGCGGGGGGCTAACATACCTGTTTCTCACTACTTTCCTATAGCCATCTGGCCTTGCCCCATCACACTAGACATAAAAAAGTGGAAGCAGAGGTCTTTGACAAAAAGGGGAAAATCCTGCGCACATTCATGGGAAGGCCCAAGAGGCAGGAGTTCCGGCTTATGGCCAGCCCCCTCATTGTGCATCAACACACAGTTGGTCAGTAGAAATACAAAAGGGCAAAAGCCAGGCAGTTTCTCTGCCAGGGTATACACTGCTATGCATCTCCTCCGGTCCTTTCCCCTGCATATGCATAGCAGAAACTACTTCTATCTTTACACTGGAATAGTGGCTATGGAGCAGCTCCATTGCCAGTCCACGATTTGTGGGGGAGGATGCCTTCTTTCACTATAATCCACAGATGTTGTACTGAGAGGATGTTGGTTAAAATGCTTTTAAGAAGCAGCATAATCCAGAAGACTGGGTCCAGGTTTAGGAGTCAGGAAATCTGGATTATACTTCTGGGACTACCACTGATCTGTTATATGACCTTGGGCAGCTCATTTCACTATTGTGCCTCAGTTATCCAATCTGTAAAGTGGGAATAATGATACTTACCCTCCTTTGAGACATGTGTTGAAGTCTATGGATGAAAAGTGTTTTATATAAGAGCTAAGTGTTATTACTTGCACATGAATTATTTGAGTGTGCAGTTATGTGAAACATGGTATTTTTGAGTTTGGAGCCTCCTACACTTAATAAAACAGAAAAAAAATATTTCTATAATACAAGGTAAATATATTTAACAAAGTTGCAAAGAGTTAAAAGAGTGTACTTCTTTTGTTTCAGGCTAAGACACACAGTAAGTAAAAATAGGCAACAAATAAATACAGAGAATAAATATTCGAGTTGAGCATTGATGTATAGTAAAATTCTTAGTAACTTTTTTTTTAATTAATGTGTGTCCTTGATGTCTTTAGACAGCAAACTAATGAGTAAAGCATTCAGTATCAACAGGTTAGCTGATCTGGTGATTGAATATGAGAGTGTTGTACTACTTTATGATATATGAGCAGGGATTGATTTTCTGAGAATACATTCAGATTTGTCTTTCAGAAAATGCAGAATTCAGATTATTTTACTTTTGTTACCCGTGGTAGACTGGTACAAAAAACCCACAATGCAAAGAATCCAGACTTTTGTTCAGGTCTTTTCCTATTCTGGGACCCTACTTTTTATGTCCAATCCCCACATTATGTCAAACAGTTTATTATCCTAAGAAGGCTGAACATGACTTCTTTTGGATTTGATCAGCTCTCTCATTCACCCCACTGGCAGAGGCACCCTTCCATTTTCTCCAGGTTTAATCCTTGGCTACACAGTGTACAGGCAACATGGCCAGCCTAATGGATAGTCTCAGGAGAACTGGGTTCTTTTCTTGATTCTGCTACTGCTCTGCTAGGTGAGCTCAGACAAGTCACTTCATCTGTCTAGACCTCTGTTTTCCAATCTGGAAAATGGGGAAAATGATGCTTCCCTCCTTTATAAAGATCTTGCTTTTCGATATACTGATGAAAAGCGCTTTTTAAGAGCTAGGTATTAGATTTACACTACCCAAAATGCACCAGTAGGAAACCATTAAAAAAAACAGCAATTTTCAGTTAGCATATATTTGCCACCTCCATACAAAAAGTATGAATGGTTCTGAAAATCCATTATCAAGATTAAGTTACTGCCTAAAATTCATTTTAATTATGTAATATTCTGTCCATGGTGGTGGCAAGTATGCTACTGAAAACATATTTAAGAGTAATTTCCTAGCCCAGTGATTATTGTATTGTAGACAGGGGTTTAGAGACTAGGGAACTGAACGCAGGTTTTCTATATTACACTTAAAGAAACAGGCCAAACCCTCAGTTGATGTAAATCAGTGCAGCTCTACTGGCCCATAATTTTAAATGAATGCAAGGTAGGCCTACTCATCAAAGCAGCCACTGAAGTTTGCAGACTTGTTTTTTCCTGTGTCTCTAAATCTGCAGCTTTATTTTTAATCTTGTTTTGTCTTTTTAGGTCTTGCAAAATACTTACAGAAACATAAATAAAATGTTTAATTATTTGCATCATTGTGGAAGAATTAACAAAAAAAGTTACATTTTTCTTAGTGTTTTCTTCTTATAAATTACTTGCATGTGTATACACCACCTAGAACAAAAGGGCTCAGTTCTGAAGAGGTAGTGCTGTAATGCAAACAATAAATAGCTATAGCAATAATAAAATAAACAATAACATGCCCCATTGTTCTAAGCACCGTACAAAGACGTAGGAAGACATAATCCCTTCTACATAACCTTCTTAGTGCTTCACCGCTTGTGAGTAGTGAAGCCATCCCAAACTCATGCAAATAAAACCTTTGATACCAGGCCATCATATATGTCAGAGATCTAACAGATTTATTTGGGCATAAGCTTTTGTGGGCAAAAAACTCAAGTACTCCTCGTTGTTTTTGTGGATACAGACTAATATGGCTTCCCCTCTGATACTTTTTCATTTTGTTTTTCATGTTTCTATTCTTATAGGGATCTCTCAACCCTCCCAGAATGATCTTTTCTCTTGTCCTCCCTCTCCAATCCCAATGTTAAGGACCATCAACAATAAATGAATACATGGGAAAAATCATTGTGTGCAGCTAAGCAACATTTGTTGCAGGATTGAGGGTGGGGGTGGGATAATATGATTTAACTCACATCTGTACTCCCTTGATCCTGGAATCATAATTCAGAGTCACCACGGTTCTATCCTAGCCTTGCCTCAATGAATCTTTTATTGTTACACATTCAGGGATCACAGACAGGGCCTACCCCTCCACCATATCTCCTACACCAGGAAATCCCCAGATGCCTACTGTGGGCATGGGCAACTTTTCTGAGAAGCCATGCAAAGGGGCCAGTCCAAGGGGTGCGGATTTATCCAAAAATATTACGTAGAACATTCCATTATTTTGATCTTTAAATGTGTAACCTCACTCCTCTGATGTCAATCTTTTCAAATGAATCAAACACACCAAATAAAGCATAGGAGTGTGATGCTTTTGCTGATATTATACTCAGGAAAATTAATGCTGATGTTTAAATTTCTAATTAGGTGCCAGAGTAACCATCCCATTGTAATGAATGGGGAAGTTCACTCCTCTGTCATAGCTAATGTTTTTCCCTTGGTGTATAGAAATAGGAAGACAGCACTTCATCAGTTCACATTCAGACGGATACCTCCACAACTAAAAGCACTAGAAACTATGTTTTGAAAGTTAAATTAAGTGACATGGCCACAGAGCAATGCTGTATTACAATATTGTAATAATCTTCAGTGATAGTAATATTATTTTGAGCTTTAGGATCTGATTCTGCACCCCGTATTTAGTACTTTTGATTGTAACTGTAGCATACAGTAGCACTCTTGTTGATAAGAATCCATTTTAAAGATGAGCAAAATGGCTTTTAAATATTCTCTTGATACAATTAAAATAGAAATCGAAGAGAAGATTGCAAGATAAACTCACTTATGAAAACAAAATAAAAGACTGGTGATACACCTGGAAGTTTTCTGCACTGCAAATAAATATGAGTCAATATTACAGAAAAATATTTGCAAGCATTACATCAAACAAAAGCCACAGCTTTGCTTCAGCAGCTTTTGCAGCCCTTTTTGTTTGCTTTGTGCAAAATTCAAAAGAGTGAAATTTTCTTCACAAGGATATTAATGGAAAGGGAAAATCACATTTACTTGTACGAATATGCATTTGCCAATGTATTCATGCTGGAGTTATTCAAAGAAAGCTCTTTTGCATGTCATCTATTGAAAGAGCACAGAAAAAAATGTCATGTGACTTAGGTGACTAATCAAACAGAGTGAATAGTGAATTACAAATAGTCAATACCCAAAGCATTAGTCATGTTGAATAGTTAGCAAGCAATCCAACGGCAGATATATGTTTTGTAAATCATTCAGCGGATAATGTTTAATAATGAACAATCATGTAAAAATCAAGGTCTGTTCATGGATAATTTGCAGACTAAAAAAGGAGTAAAGTTCTTTGAAGAAATTGTTCACTGTCTTCACCCAGCCTCTGCTACAATCACGTGTGTCAGTATAAAGTCTCAGGTGTTCACACACCTCTATGCTCAATGCCACAAGTTCAGAATGGAGTATACGCTCCAACTTTATATTTTCCATCATTTAGTGGGTTGTCTGAATTGTGCTCTCGTGTAATTGTGTCATATTTAATCCTAAGACAGATACATTACATTAAAAACATAGCAGATCTGAGTATAGATACAAAGAGCATGCCTTTCAGTTTCTACTAAGAGGGTGTTATTTTTAAGAGTAATATAATTTTGTTTATGCCAGCTTCAGAATTGATAACACAATATTAGTGCTTTCTGAAAAACAATAATGGGTGACTTTGGCCTTATGGCTTAAGACTATGGTCAATATATATTATGTGAACTGTAGCCTGTCCTTGCAAGATGATGTACTCAGTTGTCCGATAGGATCATATTAGTTAGAAAAGGAAAGAAACCTAAACTAGTAATTTTTGTTGGAGCAAAAAGAAAAGGAGTACTTGTGGTACTTGTTGGAGCATTTTTCTTGAAGAATTTATCACTGGGAAATATTTTTAAAAAATTAAACCAAATAGTGGTGGCTTATAAATCACCAGGGAGAAAAGACAATTATTTGTGAACACTTAGCATTTTTACATTAAAGTTAGAAAATTTATTAACAGTAGCCTAAAGGGGAAGAATTGTACTCTATGTTAGAAGTCTTGCTCCAGTTTATCCTCACTACCTCCATACTGTATTAAAAACAAATCTGAAACCTGAACATGTTCGCTACAATTATCATTATCCAACCTCAATAATAACTGGCCTTCCCTAAAGAAAAATATTTTAAGTCATGTCTTGTGGTTCACTGTATTTCACATTGTAATTGGCATCCCATTGATATTTGTCAGGCTAGAGGATTACCCATAGCAAATACAAGGTGGGCATATTTTATTTTGTGTAGTCTTTTGCAGATGAACCACTGGGAGAATTCACAGGATTCCACACAACTCTGAAATTACTATTACAGTTGTTGGCTCCAAGGCGTTTTGATGATTTTTAGATACAGTACTGATTAGTTGCCTTTCCCAGCCCCGTGCTGCATTGAATAAAGGCAGACATTGAATGTTTCCGGTATTTTTGCATTAAAACTGTCATTGGCAGCAGCAGCACTTTTGCATATGCAGCAGTTTGGCTCCAGTGCAGATTTTTGTTCACATTGGATGCCTACTGATGTGCACTAATTTAACTTCTAAAAATGGAACTTAATTTTGTATAGCTTATAAGTAGTCCCTAGTGGGTCTTGGCTCCAAAAGAAGCTAATATTTTCCAGACATAATCAGCAGCAAAAAGTAATGTATTGCGATTAGATACATTAGCAGCCAGCGTGGTGGGGAGGGGTCGGGGAGAGGTGTGATGCAGAAATTCAGTGTAAATGTAATATGCTCTTAGCAGCTTCATATTTTGCACAGGTTCTTAATATAAAATTACACAATCAGCGTGACAATTTAGCATTATTCTCCTTGTTTATTCATAATGATTGTTTCATATTTAAAGAACACCAAAATATTGTGTTTTGTCAGCCAAGGACAATGATAGTGTAATAGTAATTTATTTTAAACTGCTACGGATAATACAACCAATCAACACATTAAGTGGTGCCAACATTGGCATCTTGCTAAATAATCTCTAGGCTTTGCACTGACAGTACATCTTTCAAAGATAAGTCAACAAGAGCAATCAGAGCAGAAAATTAGAATTTGGTTTCTTAGAATTAAAATACAGCTAAACTAAAGTTTTAATTGGGGTGATCTAAAAGGGCACTTGATGTAATGATCTCTTTCATTTGATACTAATTGTTTGTTCCTGATGAAGAAGAAACATGTACATGAATGTTGCTGAATTGAGTAAAGATGGCAGTTGCCTTTGCTGCTAGATTTTATTGTTAAACAAGATGAATTGTCACAGTGAGGGAGAGGGTTGTCTGCACCTTAGAAATTCTTTGTCTATTTATTTTGCATCAAGGGGAGACCTTTTCATAGAATCATAGAATCATAGAATATCAGGGTTGGAAGGGACCTCAGGAGGTCATCTAGTTCAACCCCCTGCTCAAAAGCAGGACCCATCCCCAATTAAATCATCCCAGCCAGGGCTTTGTCAAGCCTGAACTTAAAAACTTCTAAGGAAGGAGATTCCACCACCTCCCTAGGCAACGCATTCCAGTGTTTCACCACCCTCCTAGTGAAAAAGTTTTTCCTAATATCCAACCTAAACCTCCCCCACTGCAACTTGAGACCATTACTCCTTGTCCTGTCCTCTTCTACCACTGAGAATAGTCTAGAACCATCCTCTCTGGAACCACCTCTCAGGTAGTTGAAAGCAGCTATCAAATCTCCCCTCATTCTTCTCTCCCGCAGACTAAACAATCCCAGTTCCCTCAGCCTCTCCTCATAAGTCATGTGTTCCAGACCCCTAATCATTTTTGTTGCCCTTCGCTGGACTCTCTCCAGTTTATCCACATCCTTCTTGTAGTGTGGGGCCCAAAACTGAACACAGTACTCCAGATGACACCAGTGTCGAATAGAGGGGGACGATCACGTCCCTCGATCTGCTCGCTATGCCCCTTCTTATACATCCCAAAATGCCATTGGCCTTCTTGGCAACAAGGGCACACTGCTGACTCATATCCAGCTTCTCGTCCACTGTCACCCCTAGGTCGTTTTCCGCAGAACTGCTGCCTAGCCATTCAGTCCCTAGTCTGTAGCTGTGCATTGGGTTCTTCCATCCTAAGTGCAGGACTCTGCACTTATCCTTATTGAACCTCATCAGATAAGGAACTTTTGTATAAGTTCACCTGATTTGGACTTATGAGTGATGTGAGTGATTTGCATGTTCTAGGCGGAGATAAACGGGAGGAGTTAGGAATATTCTAGATTTCAACTGTTTGCTGAAGTAAGAGGAGAACGTGGATCCAAAAAAACCCCAAACCTCTTGTTTATTGCCTCATTTGAATTTTTCATTGGTTTAGAAGTGTCCTTCATGTGAAAACTGGTTGTCTGAAGGAAAAATGATTACTTGTTTTAAAAAATTGGGAAAAAATTCCAGATATATGTTAAAAAATTAAAAATTAGACTCTAGAAAGGGTTTATTATTACTATTAGTAATACTTTATTTGTTTGTTTGTTTGTTTTATTTTAAACTGTACTTAATTTTGAACATTCCAATGTAGTTTTATATTTAGTCCAATAGAGTTTTGTTTGGTAGCTTCCAAATTTAACAGTACAATCATAATTATCTTGTAGATTATTTTTGAATGGTTTTAACTTCTTTTCAAGTGGACTGTTACAACTTTTAAACATATTTTTATGCAATTTTATCTTTAGGTTGATAGGAATTTTCAAAATGTGGCCTGCATTTTTGCCTAAACAAATGTGTGTGCACAAATAACATAACGTACATTCCCATAAAGTGCATCAGGTTCCCTACCATGAGAACTTTACAATTGGAGGACCTCCCATTAAGTGCTGAGCTTTCTCAACACTTGCAGATTTCAGTGGGAGTTGAGTGCAATAATACCATGAGGGATTAGGCCCTGAATTAGACAAGATATGAGACAACAGTTTAGGTAAGAGTGGGTATGAGGAGCATTGAGAAGAAAATGGGATGGACTGTTAAAATGTGTTTAAAAGAGGGATTTGAAGGAGGTCTTGATAGACTCTGACAATGGAAAAGCTAGCAGACCAAGCTTGCAGTTTGTCCTTTGCCTGGCCAGGGAGTTGGCTCTTTGGGACAGGTACTGTCTCTCACTATGTGTCTATAGAATGCTTAGTACAATCAGGACCTGATCTCAACTGGGCTATTTTAATACATATAATTATTATTAATAATAACAGTAATGAGCAGGGTGTATGGGTGATGTGCTGCTTCATTACATCCCTACTAGAGCTCCCATCAGGTCAGCTTATATGGAGGTTATTGCAGAAATTAAAGAAGCCACTTTCTGGAAGAAAAGCCAAAGGGAACATTGAGTCAACTTCCCCTTTGGGAATGGTGCCCCTCACTGCTGTGGGGTGACGCAGTTACATTTTAATCTTCAGGAAGAATAAATCTAGCTCTATAACCTTTATCAAGAGTTGTACACACAAAGGATGTGTTGAGTGCCTTTGAAAATTTGGCCCCATGTGTTTTTACATATAGCTTGTCTGCCTGTTTGAATGTGTTTCAGTAAAAAAGGTGCTGATGATAATAGGAAGGCTTATTAAGCTGTTATGTGCACCCATATAACCGTGACCTGGCAGCAGGATTATTTTTTTACTTAAAATCTCTCATATCTAATCAAGAAAATACAAAAGAAGTTCATTTATTATGTCTGCTGTTTTACATTCCCAAACTTTGCAATGTTCAACTTCATCTTTGAACAGGGCCTATTAAAGGTTGCGATAGACAATGCCAGAGCTCAAGAGAAACAGGTCCAGATGGAAAAGACGGAGCTGAAGATGGAGTTGTTCAGGGAACGAGAACTGAGGGAAACTCTGGAAAAACAGCTGGCTGTGGAACAGAAGAACAGAGGTATTTTACAAATGTTCTGAGTTTTTTTTATAAGCAGACATAACCTCTTTATAATTTATTTATCCAAGTTTAATTCTAATATATTAGAACCTAGTTTTGAGCAAAACCCTTCTTTTACCTCATTTTATAGAGGAAGCTATGTGACTTCCCTAATTTTGCACAGCGGGCTTTGTACTCAGGACCCTCCCAGTTTTCAACTCTTTGCTTGAATCCCTTTTGTTTCTACATATAATTAAGGTTTTATTGCAATATAGACAGAATCCTAGACTTTAAAGCAAGAAGGACCATCATGATAATCTATTCTGACCTTCTGCACATTGCAGGCCACAGTACCTCATCCAACGCCTCCTGTCGTAGGCCCATAACCTCTGGCTGAGTTACTGAGGTCCTCAAATCTTGATTTAAAGACTTCAAGTTACAGATAATCTACTCTTTACTATCGTTCAAACCAAGAAGTGTCTCATGCCCCAGGCTACAGAGGAAGGCAAAAAATCTCCAGGGTCTCTGCCATCCTGACCTGGAGGAAAATTCCTTTCTGATGTCAAATATGGCGATCAGTTAGACTTCAAGCATGTAGGCAAAACCCATCCACCAGATTCCTGAGAAAGAATTTTCAGTAGTAACAGAGTCTTCCCTCATCTTCAGCAATTGGAGATAGTTGCTAATAGCAGTCATGGATTAGCCGTATGCCATTGTAGGCAGTCTCATTTTCTCATCTCTTCCATAAACTTATCAAGTTCAGTCTTGAAGTTAGTTAGGTTTTTTATCCCATTGCTCCCTTTGGAAGGCTGTTCCAGAACTTTGCTGCTCTGATGGTTGGGAAACCTTTGTCTAATTTCAAGTCTAAACTTATTGATGGTCAGTTTATATCCATTTGTTCTTGTGTCAACATTGACCCTTAACTTAGATAACTCTTCCCCTGTATTTATCTTTCTGATGTGTTTATAGAGAACAATCATGTCTCCCCCTCAGTTTTCATTTAATCAGGCTAAGTAAGGCAAGCTCCTTAAGTCTCCTCTCATAAGGCAGGTTCTCCATTCCTCTGATCATCCTAGTACCCCTTCTCTGCACCCGTTCCAATTTGAATTCATCTTTCTTAAACATGGGAGACCAAAAATGCACACAGTGTTTTTGATGAGGTCTAACCAATGACTTGCATAATGGTAAGAATACTTCCCTGTCTCTACTGGAAACATCTTGCCTGATGCATCCTAGGTTTGCATTAGCTTTGTTCATGGCTGTATCATACTGGCGGACCCTAGTCATCCTATTATGGACCAATACCCCCAGCTCTTTCTCCTCCTCTGTCACTTACAGCTGATAAAATAAGAAATCTCTTTGAAGCAGCTTGAACGGAGGGCACTTGGATTCAAAATCAGTATTTTTATACCTTGAGCTAAATTGAATCCCATGTTAGTCTTTAAGGACTCCTTGTTGTTTTTTGTGAATCCCATTAGTATCACTGTAATCTTATTTCATGCCTCTTTCCACTAGAGGGTGCAACTATTACACCATGAATTTCCCTTTTAAACAGAGGAGAATAAATAATTGTAGGCAATAACTATTAATAATAATCATGAGTGTGCATAGAATCTTCACTGTGACTATTGACTGGCATATTAATTCAATTAATACAATTACAGGACTAATACTAAATAGGTCTCTTTTTTTAGTGGATCTCAAATATTTTTTATAAACACTAGCCAGTGCTATGCCTCATGACACCTCTGTGAGGTAGATAGTATACCTGTTTTACAGATAGGCAAACTCAGGCACAGCAGAGGGGTTAAGTGATTTCTCCAAAGTTAGACACTGAGGAAAACTACATGATAGGCCCTGATTTTGTGCCAGGTAATGAAAAAAATGACTTGTATTGTCAGCACTATGCACTGCATACTCTTCTACTTTGTACCACTCTAATGACATTATTTCACCTGGTATAAGAAGCTGGACCTAAGGATGAGGAGATATGATTGCTCTCTAGAAATACATCAGGGAGTAAACAACACTGAGAGTGAAACCTACTCAAGCTGAAGGATGGTGTTGGTACAAGAGCCAATGGGTATAAGCTGGTCATGAAAAAAATCAGGCTGGAATTTACAAGGCGGTTTCTCACCATCAGAGGGGTGAGGTGCTAGAACAGCCTCCAACAGGAGTTGTGGAGGCAAACAACATACCTGGTTTTAAGACAGAACAGAACAGTTTTATAAGTGCTCTTGTATGATGGGGTTGGTTTTGACAGTAGGGTCTCACTTCCTGTTTATATCTTATATTTCTAATACTCATGCTTTGGGGCTTCAGTCACCTGGAGGGGACAGGAAGGGATTTTTACCTCAGGGTGTATTCTGGGGGATATTTTTGGTCTCTTTCCTTTGAAGCATCAGAGATGACTACAGCTGAAGATGAGATTTTGGACATGGACAGCCAGAGTATTGATCATTCTCCCTCTCAGTGCTTAGTTGGCTGTTTCTTGCTCACATGCTCTGGGTCTAACTGATCACCTCATATGGGGTCAGGAAGGAATTTTTTTGATCTTCAGTGTTAGGCAACCTCCTCTAATGTCTACCTATTGTTGATTGGGTTAATGTGACAGAAACCTATGTTTACTTTATCCCCACTGATCTAAATATTGTAGGTGTCTCTGGGAACATCAGTTAACTGAGCTGCTGCTGTATATAATGCAGTGACGCTATTTTCTTTGTCTTGTTTACTGTACCCTATCCTTCCAATCTGTATGTTATCCAGTTAGTCACTCCTCTGGGTGTAGTGTTTGATCAGGTAGTAAAACCAGGATAATATCACTTTTATGAGAAACTACACAATAAGACTTTGCTAATTCTGTCTCTGTCTGCTATGGTCACATCTACACTGTGTCAGCCATGATGTTTGAAAGGCACTTGCAAACTATTTATAATGAAAATATTAAAACCATGAAACTACGCAAGATGTATTTAGCTCAGATTTTCAATATCATAAGATGATAAATCTATTCTCATGTATTAGTGGTATATACTAAAAATGGTACTGTGTAGTTGATGCTGCACAAGATATAGAGTGTTGCAGAACTGTTCTCAACTTCTTCAGAGGTTTGTTGTAGCTTGGACTGGTAAACAGAACTCATTGCACCTTACTCTGCTGCAACTGGGACCTCAGTTTCGGTATCAGGCTCCCTGAGTTCTGTGGCACACTGGTTTTAAACTCTGGGAATGTGAGCTGGTTAGAAACATTGAGAAAATGAGGATTTTTATTGAATTCTATGTAAAAGTGTTGATTGTGTGGTACTTTTAAGGTCTAATTCTGTAAGCCCATCACATGCAGAGCTCCAGCTGAAGGTGTGGAGGGCTCCTAGGATTGGGATCTTAATGTTTAATTTCATAGTACCCTTTATTTTGTTTATGTTTTTTCATACGTTTCAAACAGTTACCTAATTTCCACTTCACTACAGGATCTTGAAGTCAGTTAGATTTTTTATCCCATTGCTGACATGCAACAAAGATCAGGGTGCTTCAGTGCAGAATGTAGGTTCAGTGTGTTACACACCCTCTTTCTTGGGGTGGGGAGGGCATCAGTGGTAAGGGAGGAGACAGATGATAGTGACCCAGCTATATTATTTTTAGGAACCCATAATAAGTAGTAACTGTGTAGCCAAAATCTCAGAACCAAATGTGAATGCACTGATTTTTCTCCCCCAGCAATAATTCAGAAAAGGTTAAAGAAAGAAAAGAAGGCAAAGAGGAAATTGCAGGAAGCGCTTGAATTTGAGACTAAGCGGCGGGAACAAGCAGAACAGACATTGAAACAGGCAACTTCAACAGACAGTCTCAGGGCCCTAAATGGTAAGAAGTCAGCTTTTTGCTTCTCTGTAATTAACCCTCAATTCAAGTGGTGAAATCAGTTGTTATGTTGGTCACAATTATTTTTGTGATGCAACAGGGAAAAATTACCTTTTGCTTTCCTCCATTTCATTGCTTCTCTAGTTGTTGTGATGCTTTTTTTGTACAGTGTGTGTGAGCAAATATTACTTCACTGGAGAGAATGCCCAAACTAGAACAATTTTACATTATTAGCTTGAGAAGTCAATTCTTTGCTTTTCTCTCTGCTTAAAAATCTATTCCTCATTAATCTTCCCAGTCTAGAAAAAAATTTCCTGGCCTCCAGGCATTGTTCAACATTAAAAAAAAAAGGGACAAAGGTTGATTGTATTGTAATTCAGCATTGGAGTAACAGGTTGTAAAAAAGGCTACAGGAGTTAAATAAAATATGTGTCAGTCTTACCTTTCTGTGCTTCTAGACTCTCTGACCCCAGAGATAGAAGCTGACCGCAGCGGGGGCAGAACAGATGCTGAAAGGACAATACAAGGTAGGCATTTGCAAAAGGCTATAAATCTAGATCTTACTATATGAGTTTTTCCTCCACTTTAGCCTGTTATTCAAGCATGTAGCCTACCATCTGGACCACATCAAAACAAGTTCAAACAAGGTCAAGTTCATCTTGCTTGTTTATAAGAGAGAATTCATTCTGTGCTGATAGATTTTCTTTAAATTAACAGGTCAATTCTGTTTATATAAAGCAAGTGAAGAGGAATAATTAATTTGAAACTATGCTGGATTGAATCTTAGCCACACTGAATTCATTTTTTGTGAATGTGCATAGTCACATCTAGGATAACAATGTTTCTTAAGGTATATTTGAAACACTCTGAGCCTTTTAACCATACCAGTGAAAACCTGGATTAACCTATGGGTAATATTCAAGGTGTGATGAGAACTTCATAGCTAATATTCAGTGGCAGTTACTGCAAAGTGTGTTTCAATAAGCTACTCCAAATATTAACAATAAATAAAACTGTGTATTCCCCTCTTGGATTTTTCATTTGCCAAATGTTCCATATCCCATTATTTGCATTTTAATAAAACAAATCTGCTGAGTAAATTTATACTTGGAATACTAAAGGGAGCCATATTACTTCCTCTGTGAAGCTAAATATATATATATTGCAAACAGCAAGATATTAGTAAAGAACAAATTCTGAAGGTAGCATTTATGTTATAATGTCATCCTATAATCAGTAAGCTAACTCTACCAACATGAATACTAAACAACAGAAGTAGCATTTGTTTTCAATTTGTTTAAATGAAGGTGTATTTTTCAAAGGCAAGCCTAAAATGATTAGCTGCAGTAATCTCTCTCCAAATTGCCTTTATTTTGCCTTTTAAAGTCAATCATCATAACTATATCATTTGACATCTTTTTGTCCGTATTTTAATCACTTTTTCTAACTCCTAAAGGGTTGTGGCAAACTTTCCACAAAGAAGGCATTGGCATTATGTTCAAAAGGCAAGAAAGCTTAAATTAATAAAACAAGTTCAAACAAATTTAAAACAGACAGGAAGTCCTTACAGAAATGTATATGCATATTACACACAAAAAACTGTTAAAAGTTGTGGTTGCAAAGTCAAGCACTCAAAAGTTAGGAAATGCCACAGTTAAAGTTGCATGTGGAAGTAAAATTGGGCCCTGTTGTGTGTATGCATTATGATACAGTCTTTAACATGATCAAAATCTGTATTTTCCATTGAACCCTTGCCTCATTCACTGTACAGGATGGAGAGTGCTTATTCAGAGAGCAGGTATTCAATATTTTATGTTATCCTCATTTTGCAACATGTGACCCCATATCTTACTTACTGCACACTATTCAAAACCTGTTGTGGAGGCAGAATTGTTTATTTCCTCATGGGGCTTCTCTGTCATGCTCATCAATATAGTATCTGAGTGCTTCACAGATTTATCTTCACAACTCCCCCGTGAGGTGAAGGGGTTATATTATCCCCATTATAGAGATGGCGAGCTGAGGAACATAAAGTTTTAGGTTCTGTCTATACTATACTAGCTTATGTCAGAATAACTTGTGTCACTCAAGGGAGTGAATAAATCACCCCTCAGAGTGACATAAGTTACTGACGTACGCGCTGGTGTGCATAGTGCTGTGTCCTTGGGAGAGCTTCTCTTGCCAACATAGCTTCTGCCGCTCACAGAGACAGAAGTAGTTAAGCGGATGGGAGAGCTCTCTCCTGTCAGCTTAGAGAGTCTATATTAGAGAGCCTACAGCAGCACAGCTGCACCCCTGTAAACTCTAGTGTAGCTGTAGCCTAAGCGTACACTAGTTTTGGGTTCCCCATTTGATACAATGGTGTGTGATTTTTTAGAGCACTCCAGTTTTTCTTAGCACTTTATCTATTCAAAGCTCAGCTTCCATTAACTTGAGGTGTAGTTGGGGCGCTCAGCCCAGAGATATCAAGTTGGGCATACATAAAATGAAGAACATATAATTAATGGCCACCTGTGAATAGTTTAGTTTAAGAGCCTTGTCAACATTATATAGGAACTCCATGGCAGATGCAGGGATAGAAACCTGTTCTCCAGGGTGGCATTCATTTTTTTTTTAATTAGGAGACCATCCTTTTTCTTTCAACAATTCCCTGTCATTTTCTAACTTCTGCAATAAACAAGGCTGATGTCCTACAAATAGCAGCCTCCTTTAGTACAGAACATTGACTCTTCCCCGGAACATTGTCTAACCTGTGCACTGAATGAAGGAGTCCCATGATAAAACTAGTATGTGATCATGTAATAAAAGACTGTATTATAATGCATACACTTAATTCTGGCATTTCCTAACTTTTAAGTACTTGACTTTGCACCCTTGACATTCATTTAAATAGTGGAGGGAGAAGGTAGGTTTGTGTGTAATTTCCTAGGCTTTTAAAAAAGCAAATTGAAACAACAGAAGTTCCATCATGTGGCATCTCATTAGCACTCACATGGTTCATCAGCGGGGTTGGAACCTTCAGATCCACCGCTACTTGAGCTAACTGATTGTAGTAGTAGATTGTCATCCTGTATGTGGACCTACAACAAGAGAAGAATGAACAATACACTTTGCCAATAGGTTTCACAGATATTTACTGATCACAGAGGAATGTTCAGAGTCAGGAATTTTCGATTCAATCAGGGGTGGATTGATTTAAATCAAAGTGATTTAAATCACCAGTTTTAATCAAAATGTAAATTAACATGCAGGAAACTTTGATTTAGATAATAGATTTTAGTAATTTTTGCACTTTATGTTTTATTCATAAAGAAAGGTTGGTTTACAACCATTAAAACATGTTGATTTGCTCTAAATATAGTGTTCTGGAATCTGTGAACCTATGAACTTTGCACTACATTTGGTGCTTCTTTTAGTTAACCAGAAGGATACTCTATACCTGTACACTTTCATTTAAGCAATTATATAGCTTAACATACAATTATTCAGATTCTTAATATTCACATTTTTAATTATTTTAAAAAATGGCAAATGATGTATTTCTTATTTACTAGATGATGATGATTATTTTCTGCAATTTGTGTCAAGTTCTATTTGGATGGAAATTCAAAATCAATTAAAATGCACTAAAACAGCATTTAACATTTATTTATTAAATAAAACTAGCTTAAATGTGCTGGAACCACAAGGAAAAAAGTGTTGTAAAAAGTTTATCAGAACATATTTGGAATTTAAAACTACCTGATTTCTTAAACAAAGAAAGATCTGTAGTTAGTGAACGGAATTAATTATTTCTAGTCACCAAGTCCTTCAAGATTTTAGAACCTAGTTTTTACTAGTAGATTGGATGACGAAAACAAGCTTTCCTGCTTTTTCAAATTCCACTTGGTCTTAACTTTGAACTAGTTGTAGTTGAACTGAACTAGTAGAATAAACTGAAGTGAAAAAAAATCTCTCTTTACATGCAGAAGAGGGTCTGCTATCAAAAGCTGGCTTAGCATTTCAACAAACTCTGGTTCCAGGTACTTAGCCAATAACTACCATTAGTTCAGCGATCTGACATTCTTTAGAACATGGCAGCAAATATGTAGTACTTAATATTATTTTTGTATTTAATTTAAATTATTTTAAGATTATGATAAGTTTAGGTCTTAACATAGATTGTCATATTTCAAATTTAATTTTAAATGCATCTGATTTAATTTTTAATAATCAATTATTGTTTTTTAAAAAAATCATTGGTTTGTGTCCCACTGGATTCAATTCCAGGTTCTGGAGGGGAATTTTCTATCATGATCACACAGACTTCTGCCCTGTTCCCATTAGCTGCAGAGCCTAGGGAGGGCACCCAAGCCATGGCCCTACCTGGCCCACCACAGCCCAGCTTGGAGCAGGTGCTCTGGTAGCGACAGGGACAGGAAGAGGGCAGGGGTGGGGCATTGCATTGGGAGGGGCCCAGCTGCACTCTGTGGCAAGAGACAATGGGCTGAACAGGGGGATGGGTTAGCCCTATGGGACAGGAACCATTGCGGTATGAGTGCAGGCCCCCTGGGGTGTCCCACCCCCTGGGGGCAGGACCCAACCCCGACCACCACCCATCTGACCCCCCGCCCATGCTTTAAATGACACTCTGCAGCCCTTTCTTGTTTCCCTCAAGCTTGACCCCTTTTCCCCGTGTCTCCTCTAGCTCATTTTGCCAGTCCTGTCTCTCCCTGCCCCAGCTCCTCATCGTAGTCTTCCTTCTCCCTTCATATCCAGTCTCCTTGACCAGCCAATCCCAATCTCTTCCCTCCCACACAAGAGCTCCTTTTCCCAGTCTCCATGCCCACCCATTCCCAGTTCTCCTGCCCTGGATCCTCTCCTGATCTCAGTCTCAGCATCCCTGCCTCCATCTGGCTCTTCGTCTGATGTCAGGGTATCTCCTCCCTGCATTGTCTCCCAGTCTCCCTCCAGTGACATTCTGACCCCATTTTCCACCCCATCCCACCTCTAAGTTCCAGCCTCCCTTGGTCAGCCATTCCCAGTGTCCACCCATCTTAATGTTTCCCAGTACCAATCTTCCCCAGGGGCTTGTTGTCCCAATCTATTTCCTCTGCTGCCTCTTGTCTCCCACCCCTGTCCCAGTCCAGCTCTTGGTAGTATGGATGGTACAACTGTCTATTTATCAACAGTCATTAATCTTTTAAATTTTCAATATTGAATATGCTGAAAACAGGAGTATTCTATGAGGAAGCAAGAATAAAGCTAATACAAATTTTGAAGTATCTAGTGCAATTTTAGAAAAAGTTTAGGCCAAGAACTTAGGCAAAAAATAAAAATAAGTTAAAATATAAATAAAATAATTGCTGCGTATTCTAAAAATAAGTTGACAGTTAATTGCATCCTAATAAAAGGATATTGTCAACTTAAGAATCACATTTAAACCTGATTTTTTTTAACCTGTCATTGTTGAGATTACCTTAACTGGGAGAGGTCAGTTCATTTGTCCGCAATCTTTTTCACTGGTGACCTTTAGTCAGTTTCACACTCTTGTTTATGTGGGTTATTTTACATAACAACAGGGGAAAGAAAAAACATTTTAAAAAACAGTATGAATGTAAAAGCACAAAAATTGGAATAAGAAATTAAAAGCAGGTATAGTACTTAACACTCCTTTTAATTAGCTTTTTAGTTTTTGTCTAGATTTCAATAAGGACTGAAATCCATGGGCCTCAAACACACACACATATTTCCTAATGACACACAGTCATATTAAACATTTTTGAAAACCTGGTGTCAACACTGGTTTTATGTGTTTTCTTTCTTATTTTTTATTTTTAACAAATAATAAAGCAGGTTATCCTCTTCTCCATACATATTGTAGGTTCACTAGATGCCTATGCCTAGCTCCCAACCAGGTCTCCCAAGACCCCCTCATCCCACACAAAAAGGTACCATACAGAAAAATGTTTAACTTTTATATAATGTTTTGTTACCAGGCCTTTTGTTAAACAATAGAACAATGAAATTTACTGACTCCCTTATTTTTTGTTCTTCCTCAGAAATCTCTCTCTTCACTAGACTTTCTTTCCCTCTCTGCTTGCCTCTTTCCCCTCTAAAGCATCTGTTACCCCTATAAATCTCTCCTTTCCCAACTTTCTTTCCCCCACCCTTTTCCTCCATTCCCATCCAGCTCACACATAGCTTGTCCCAGTTCTCTTTCCTCACCTTTTCCAATATACATTATCTAAAACCTGTTCACTATACATTATCTAACCGGTTCCCTGTTAACTCTCACCCCCTTCTGTTCACTTCATGTCCCTTTTTGTCTCACATGGTCTGGTTTCCTATTCCCCAGCCAGATCCCATTATTTATCCTCTCTCCCAAACCTTTCCTGCTTTTTTTAAGCTTTCCTCACTTGCCACCTGCCCTTGAGGCTCCTTTCTCTCTCTTGCCTTCTCCATATCGTTCCCATTTTCTACTGCCTCCATCAGTTCACCATTTATTCCCAGTTCATCCTTTCCATTTGCAGATGCTATACTCCATACAGATCCTATGCCTTCTCAAGCACTTCTCTGCCAATAGTCCATCCTCTTTACCCTGGTGTCCCATAGTCTCAGGCCCATGATTTCCCTGGTGTCTCCAGATACCCCATTCCATTTCCTGAGTCCCTCCTTTGCCCTCTGCTCATCCCCAGGGCTTCCCTGCCTCAATTATTTTTTCAGTCTAGCCTCTCCTCCATTAATCCAGCTTCTGATGCTGGCATGCTCCAATCCCTCTTCTGGCTGCCAGTCTCTTCATTGCTCCATCTCCTGGTTCTGCAGCAAACTGACCTTCTGCCCCCCAGCAGACCAATTCTCTACCTTCCAGTGGATCTTCTGCCTCTCATCAAGCATACCTATCATCTTCCTCCCCTCATCCCCTAAAGCAAATCAATTCTGTGTTTCCCCAATCCTTCCCAGCAAACCAATCGCCTCTATCTCCCTTCATCCAGGCTCTCTAACATATCTGGAGGCTGATTTTCAGACCATGGGTGAAGGGATGCTAGAAATGGTCCTAACTACTCTCTGACCCTGTGTAAGAAGGGGAGCTATCTTGTGCACTGGCTCACTAGAGCATCTATCCTACTCCCCGTGAAGCCACAGTGGGGTTCTCATTGCCTGTCCGGGAAACTACCTGAGTCAGGTAGCCAGTGGGGGGGGGGGGCAATGCCGAGCAGTTACAGCAGAGCAGAGAAAGTATCTCCAGCTCAGCACATTCCATAGTCACACAAGGAAGTAGTGCTCTCAGGGCTATGGGGCAGGCAGTCAAGAAGAAGTTGGGAAGGCAGTACCTCCTACCATCTCCCTGTCGTGATGAGCTTAGTGCTGAGCAAAACCTTTGCTAGGAGCAGATTGATAATTTTAAGTAACACGCATTAGGGACTGCACTGTGGTTTTAAGCCATAGCTGGCAGTAGGGGTGGCATGAGGTTGATGGGCCCAGCAGGAAATATTGGAGCAATGTACATGGTTGATCTACTCTTAGGTAGGCACAATACTGTTCAGAGCACCGAGAGGGTATGGCTCCAGTTGCACCCTTTGTTCAGATGTGTCACGTGTTTCTCAGTCAGCTCTGGGCCCACTGCGGTTTTGAGTAATGCCACCAGTATGAGAGGGTCATAGGACCATGTCCATTTGTGGAGGCACAAGGTGGAAGGCTCCTGTGAGTGCCCATGCAGTGCAAAGCCCGTGCAGTGCAGTGCCCATGCAGTGTTTCCATACACATCATCTGACAGAACTAATATATTGGTGATTTAGCTATGCATATCCCAGGTACTTAACACATGCACTTTGCTGTTTAAATATTGGGCAGATTTTGGGGGCACAGGCTCTGCTAGCAGCTGCCACTAACATTACTGGGAATCATTTAGATAAATTCTTAGTCTCTTGACTGAAAACCTAACGTGAATTGTTTTCTGAAATCATCTGAAACTCTTTTAATCTATTATTAAACAATGAAAATGAGTGTAATAATCTCAGTAAATGAGCATTTATGTTTGATTCTTTTGCAATACACTTGTCTAATGTTTGAAAAGTACACTTCTGAGATACCTGTGTACTTAAAAAATACTGTGTTGTTATACGTACCACATTCACATGATTGTATATCTGATGTAAAAATTTTGAGCAGGCGTTTCTCAGTGCTTTACTGCATTTATTATAACAAACATAAACCGTGTTCAAAGAATATTTTTAAGGTTGCAAAGTCAAGAACTCAAAGTTAGGAAATGCCAGAATTAAGGATGTCTGTGCCACCTTAATTCAGTCCCCTTGTGCAAAGCATTTTTGATATAGCCTTTAATTGGCTGATCATGTACTATTATTTCCACAGAAACTTGGCCTCATGCAATGCACAGGATGGACAGTTCTCACTTAATGAGCAGCTATTCAGTATTTTGTTTTATACTCATTATTCAGTGTATGGCTCTGTGCCTTATTTATTAACAGAAAAAATAATACCTACTTCTTATATAGCAATTTGTATCAGAAGGTCTCAAAGTATTTTACAAAGGAGGTAAGTATTATTATCCCTGGTTGTTTGTTTTGTTTTGCTTGTTTTGTTGTTTTTGTTTCCAGGGCTTAACCTTAATTCTGGCATTTCCCAACCTTTGAGCATTTGAATTTGCAACCTTAATAGTCTTTTAACATAATTCTATGTATATAAATTCCTAGGTGTTTTTAAAAGGAAGACTGAAAAAACAGAAGTGTCATCATGTGGCATGATACGGACACTCGCGTGGCTCATCAGCAGAGCTGGAACCTTTAGATCCACAACTCAGACCCATGTCACTTCAACTAATAGAGTAATGGATAGGAATAATAAATTGTCATCTTCCATGTGGACCATCAGTAGAGGGGGCAAGAGGCACATTTTGCCAGAGGGTTTCACAGATAATTTGCTGACAGCACAGGAATGGTGAGACTCTGGAAACGTGGATTCTATTCCAGCTCTAGGGGAGAGTGTGTACTAATGGTCAGCGACTCCTGTCCACTCAAGGTTGAACATTTTTGCCACATCCCTTCAAACAATCCCAGTCCTGTCTCTTCCCCACCACTGGCTCCTTGTCCCAGTTCCATTCTCCTTGCCTACCCACTCTGTGGTCTCCACTTCTCAGGCTTCTCCTCCCACCTCAGTCTCAACTGGATTCTCCCTCCACTCACCCCCACCCCCAACCCCCATGGCCCAGGTCTTTGATTGTCTCAGTGTTTTTGCCCAGCCACTATCAGTTCTCACCACACACCTCAGCTCCTTGTCAGATCTGTCTCCCCTCTCCCTCAAACCCATTCCCTCTACTCATTCCTTGTCCCATTTTCCTTGATTAGTCAGTTCCAATCTCCTGCCTCTCCCCAGCTCCTTGTTCCATCACAGTGGTCACCCCTTAATTCCCCTCAAGAGCTCCCAGTCACCTTGTCCAAACGGTCCCAGCCTCTTTTCTCCTCCCAGCTCCCAGTATCAGTCTCCTTATGCAGCTAGTCCTAGTCTCTGTTTCCAAATCCCAGTCCCAGTTTCTCTCCTGCCCTCCTATTCTAGTCTCACCAGACTCCTTGTCTCAATGTACTCCTTTCCCTTCCCCCTTCTCCAGCTTTTGTCTCCTCTGCTTTCGAATCAGAGAGCTTCTTGCTCCAGGCTGCCTGGGTGATAGCAGGAAGTTCATTGAGAGCACAGGAGAGATTGGTTCCCTTCTCTCAGTTCCAGTGCCTGTCCCCAACTCAGCCTGATTCAGCTGGGAATAGTCATTACAGGGAAAGTCTGTCTTTGCCCATGTAGCCATAGGCTGAGGCATGCATAATCACTCTGTAGGGAGGATTCATATGCAGTGTGGTCCCATGTAGGAACTGTGAAGAGATGCTCATTTGCTCTGTAGGGATGACCCTTGTAAAGTTTGGTCAATGCTAGGAGCTATGAGGGGTTCGATCATGGTAAGTGAGGATGATATCTGCGGATATTTTGACTCCTAACATCTATTAAGTCTTTGCAGAGCATTTGATTTTTCAGAGGCTTATAAATTGACCAAATTTGGGTGGATTTTCATAGGGACAGCAAGAGACACAATCCTGACACCCTGCCAAATTTCAAGTCCCAAAGCAAGGGGGGTACTAAGGCTGTTCAAAGAAAAGGTAATCAGAAATGTATTTTTCTCTATCTTAGACATGGGCAGAACCATTCTGGCTGGAATTTAATATAACATCAATCAATCAGTCAGTCAGCCTGTTGCAGACACTCAGCATAGAAAATTTCAGCCCAATTGAGTAGAGTTTGGCAAAGTGATAAGCAACTGAAGATAGGGCCTTACATTAGGCTGTATTGGGCAACCTTACTAATGGGTGATGCTACCAGTCAAATCTTTTATTATAGAACTCCAGGTACAGGAAGATTCACTATAATTGATATTAGAATCTTAGGAACTAGAGTTATCCAAGACATTCAATATTAAGTCATCTTGTCCACCCCCCACCATCACAGGATTGGTCCCTCTCATGTATTCTCTAGTGCATTGTCCAGGTCAGTTTTAAAATCAGCTTACATTGAAAGAACAAAAATTACTGAGATTTCTATTTGTTAGTGTTTAGTTTTTATTATCCACAAAGTTTGCAACACATTACTAGTTTCTTATAACAAGAAATACCTATTAGATATGGACAACAAATATGGCAAGATCTGAATTATCTTCATATTTTGTTCAGATTAGTGAACCACCTCAAAGCACTACCTGATCACTAATCTCAAATGTTCAATCTACAGTTCCAGTCTTTTCTTCCTAAAATTTGTACATCTTAATTTAAATCTCTGTAGTCTGCTCAGATACAGTATGTACACAATTTTATGTTTGAGATACAAAAGATTATTATTGTAGGTAATTTATCACAGATATTACTCTGGGTCACCTATCTCATCTCCTGACAATGCAAGATTGTTTTAATGATTTGTCAAGTCTAGTTCTAAATGTCCCAAGTGATGGGGCTTCTCCTTCTTTGATTGTCTCACTGCTTACTAGTTTCCTCTAGTAGGACATTTAACTAAAATGCCTTTCCTTAAAATCCTCCTTTGATCTATTTCTTCCATCATTTCATCTATGGTGTCCACAATCTTTATTGAAATTACTGGCAATCTAAGGGCTTTGTCTTTAAAATGTTTTGATCGTCTACTTCCCTCAACACCATGAATTACTTTTACATTAAAACCCTCTTCTCCCTGGGCTTCTGTGACTGTGATATCCTTATATAAATTAACTTCCCATGCTAACAGTCACTCTTTTTGCATTTCTTCTGATGGCGCTTCTTCTTTCTTCTCTCTCTGCTGCTCTGATATGTCTCAGGTCACTGTCTCTATTCCTCTCAGTTTCTTCCTCTTCTCTAATTCCAAGAGCAATTTCATCTGCTCCCATAGTTCCTTGAGGAAGGGTCATTCATCTGTATAGTACCACACATGCCAATAATGGTATGTACATTGTGATATTGATTACTTCCTAAGGAAAGAAAAAAATCTGATTATTTTATTATACTTTTTTCCAAGTCTTTCTTGACTTTTCTCTTACCAACAGTTTACAGATACAGTAAATATATATCTCAAATAAATAATTTTAAAGTTTTGCTTTGGTATTCAATTGACACTTCCTCACCAGCTCTGGAAGCTGTTGTGCCCTATGTAGTGCCACTTGTTAAGTACAACAAGTTTTTTATCGTTCATTCAAGGCAACCAGTATGGACTTTTAGTAAAGAGGGGCTGGGGCTGTCTGAGTGCGACTGGGTTCCCAGGGTGCAACCTGAACTGTGGGACTGCTGAGTCCTCTGTCTCAGCAACCTTGGCTCCCTATGATAGTGTAATGCTGTTGGCAAGCTACAAACCTCTGGCAGGTACTGCACTTACACAGTCATCCACAGGCAAGGACAAACTCAACTGAGTTAGATGAATGCATCTCCCAGCCATTCATGAACCAACAATAGAAAGGCTTCAGCCAATTCCTCCTAATTTCCCAGACTTACCTTCTTGCCCTGGTCAGAAGCCTGACCAGTGGAAGTTCATTACCAAGTCTACCCCTCCCTTGATTTGGAGAGGATACACACTAGCCTTTATAAACTGAGCTGAGATTTCCAAAGCAGTTTAACCAAAACACACTGTTTTAGGTAAAATATAAAACAGATTTGTTAACTACAGAACGATAGATTTTAAGTGATTATAAGTACTAAGCAAAGAGATCAAAGTTGGTTACCTAAGAAATAAAAATAATTTTTTGCAATCTGAGTTCTATAAACTAAACAGGATTAGAATCAAGCAATGTCTCACCCAGATGGTATAAACAGGTCACAGATTTTCGATACACAGGCTAAACCTCTCCTTGAGCCCAGGACCACCCTCCCCAGTTCAAAGTTTTTGTCCTCCTGACATGTTTCCAGGTGTTGAGTTGTGGGATGGGGAGAGTGAGGTCAAGTCATGATGTAATTTCCCCTTTTTTATAGTTTCTTCCAGCTTTTTGGAAAGATCTATGCTTGTGACATGGAGGTCCGCACCCGTTGGTCACGCAGCCTCCATTGTCTATGTGCTCTCTCAGAGAAGTCTTCTGGGATGGTTGCTGGGCAAGTGGATTCCCCTTTAATGGGCTATCAGCACATCTGGCTACTCCATTTTTATACTTGAAAGGCTGGTTGTGAGTGTTTCTAATCTCACAACATATTTCAGTAACACACACATAGCTAAATGTCATGACTCAACATACAATGATAGCACATACAATCCAATTGGATATTAATGTTCAACAGATCAAGACTTTTAAAATGATACCTCAGAAGGCATACTTTGTACAAAACATATCATAATTATATGACCGTGGTGAGTACTGGGCTTTCAGGGTGCTGTTTTGAGGTACAGAGTGCCACACTGGGGATTGCAGAAGTTGAGCCTTTCAGAAGGGAAAAAAACTAGTATCTGGAAACAGAGTTCTCAGAAGCCTAGACAGAACAGGAGAATTTTGTGTAGATGTCGTGGATAACTTCCCAAGGAATCATCAACTGCTTCTTATGCCATGGCTGCTTGTGGAAACAAATAGCTGACTCATCCAGATCCATGCAGGTAGAAATAGGGTTTCCGATGAAGCAAAGGCAAAATAGTGGATGGCTTCTTCTTGAAGATGAATTTGTCGCAGAAGTTCAATTTTGGTTTGGAAGCTCCTCAGCAGGTTCTTCCAGTGTCTCAGAATTTCAACTGGACATAAGCTAAAAACACATGTGACAGAAACTCAGAGGAAGGAGATTTCAGTTCTATCCATCCAGCAGTGAAAACATAAATTCTTGGGCATGGAACATCAGATCCTAGCATAGCGAGGACTCTTTGGCAACAACCTGACATAGACGGGCAGTTCTTCCCAGCCTGACTTTAAGGTTTCTTCCTATCACTGGTTCTCAGATTTCCGAAGTTCAGAGAGATCACTGAACTCAATGCCTACATTTATAATTACCTATAGAAATCAAAAGGAGAGAGTTTGTAGCTTCACAGGATTCTCCAGTGTTGTCCTAGCATCTTTATGTGAGAGCAATGAATTAAGCTGTGGGGGAAATGTGAAAAAGGGAACAGAATGGAGCAAAGCCGTCACAGTGGCCCTTTAGGGAGAGATACCTGCTATCTTGTTACTGATGCCAAAGTCTATTAGACAAATTGGTGGATCTGTGGCAATGTATGCACATACCCCACTGAGTCCTAGAGGCAGAAGGATGAATATATTCTCTCCATCTCTCTTCTCTCCTTTCTCATGCTGAATGGCAGACATAATATCTTAAAGTAGGTTTTTATGTCAAAGACTGAGACTTTCAAAAGAGTCTAATGGAGATAAGTGCCCAAATCCCATTGATATCCCTTTAGCTCCTTTGAAAGTTTCAGCCCACATGATCCTTTTGTATTTGTGTTTAGTCTTCTTACAGTACTTGAGGATCAGGCCTGCATCTCATATGCAGTGAAATATACTTATAATGTTTTAATTTCATTTTGATTATTAACTTAAACTTCAACTGCCTTTTGTCTGCTGGGTGCAAGAGTTTGAATTAATGTTGTGCTCTTATTATTCATCTGTATAGTGCCATGCACCCAATGAAATTATATGCATCATAATAAATAACAGCATTAATCTCAGTACAGCACTTTGAATTAATTCATGTGCAGCAGTGGAAATTTCCCTGAAACTAAGTATTGTCACTGTAGTTACTGGAGTGCTCAACCTTTGTTCCAATCCTAATGGGTGATTCTAGACTCCCAATGAAAAGGTGAGCATAACAAACTGTATCAGTTGGCTCATGAGCTTTCAATGTCCTTGTTCACCTGATTCTCTCTCCAACTCCACCTTCCCAGTGATCAGCTCTCTCCAGCTTAAATTTTAAACAGAGGTAATACAGTAGATGATCAAGAAATCTCTTTTTAGTTTGCCTGTATTTTGTCATTGATCCCTGAACAGTCAGGAGGGAAAAATGCAGTAATTATGTACTTTACCTCACATACAGCATTTTTTCTTGACCAAGAATAAATACTGGAATTATCCTACAATACACAGAAACCAAACAATAATAAATTTTTCTCTCCCCTGACACAGCAGTCTGGTATTTTGGCAGCTCTTCAACTCAAACTAATCAATTAAAAACAACATTGATTAAGTTAAACGAAAGGTGGTATTGATTGCAGGCAGTAACCTATAAATAGGCTATTGTTTCATAGTGTTCATAGGTCATTGTTAGCTACACCTTTAAACTTTAAACTAGACAATTGTGTTATTTATCACTGAAGAAAGCAAATGCTCGGGTTTTAGTTAATGCACAGTAACTTATATGCTGCAATGCATTCTAAAAGAGCCCCTTCATTCAGCCTTGCAGATATAAACTTTTTCACAATCCACTTAAAATGGCTGTGTACTGCCATTTACAACATGTTTTATAGCTGTGTATGTGTGGAGTTGCTTGAAATCAAATATGTTCATGGCCTTTCTTCTGAGATAAATGATTAATCAATCAGAGGCTTTTTCCCAACATAGTTATTCTGAAATTGTATGAGAGTACCATGTGTAAAATTAATGACTAAGCATGAACACAGTCAAATGCAAATCTTCAGAACAATAAGAATATTAAATAAAATGTGCACAAAAGAGACTAAGGCACTATTTAGGGTTGGTTTGACTTAAATTATTTGCATCCATCTTTTTTTCCCCCCTGTTGATCTTCTGTGAGGAATGATGGGTGTGCAGGATGTATTCTTTCCTAAAGAATATGCATAGTGTCACTGGGTCATTATAGGTGCTTCAGTTCCTGGAAAAGATGAGGACTCTAGCTCACTGACCTCCCCATAAACACCACATTCCGTGCATCCTTTCCTTCTAAGGGTGACTAAGCCTGAGCAGGATGGCAAAATTAAATACTCAGAATTCTAGAACTCCTGTGGCTGGAGCATTCAGTGAAAGTATTTTCAGCAACTTGAAAAGCAAAAATCTGTCTAATGCTTTTTCCTTCTGTGGGAGGAGTTGAAAGTCTTTTTTTAGCCTGCTAAACAGAAACAGACACAGTCTAGATCCCTTTTCTGGTAAAGTGCCTTTAATCCCACCATGAAACAAACTAAAACAAGCAAGCAGATTTCTAGTCCCTTCACAGAATTTGTTCTCCTGCTCAGACTGAGCCTTCCCAAAGTTGCGTTAATCCCATACTTACTCCAGGCTGCTTTGGTTGGAGGCTGAAGAGGTCTCTGTTCATTAAACTTGGCTTCTCTCCTTGGAGCCCCATAACTTTCTTTCTCAACCAAATTCAGTTCTATTACCGGCCCCGATGGATACTAATATCCTCTCAGACATAGTTACATGACCACACACAATGTACTTTGGGGGCTGGGTTTAGAAACAACAGTACATATGAGTTTCAGTTTCCAATTGAGCAATTGTGGAATTTTGTCTGTTTCAAGAGAAGAGTGAAAATGCACAATACTTACTATGTATGTAGCATGCTGCCACAAAGAAACTGCATCCACCAATGTTAATGCTGAGGGTATATTTATTTTGCATATATTCATGGCAATTGGGTGATAGAACGACCTTAATGCACACAATCTTTGCAGATGCTTCTAATGTTGTTGTTCCTTATCCCTTGTTACTAGTTTTACTGAGATACAGGACAGGGCATACCCCATTTACTCTATGATGAATTAAGGATAATAATTCTCAGTTCTGCTAAAAGGAACTTTTGTTATACCAGTGTAAATGTTACAAGTTATTCCATGCAGTTAGCATACCTAAGGGGAATTCCATTCAAGAAATAGCTGAATACAGAGCAAGATGTATTCTATAATTTTCTCAAGAAATTCACCTCCTGAAATTTACTAAACTAGACTAGATAGTAGAGAAATAAGAATTTCCATACAGAATCCGATTTATGGTCAATCTAATCCAGTGTCCTGTTTGACAGTAGGCAACACCAGATGCTTTAGAGAAAGGTTCAGGAAACTCCACAACAGGGAGATGTGGGGTAAGGTGTCCCCCTCCCCCACAAAAGTCTGATCTTAATCCCTAACAGCGAGAAATTGTTTTAACCCTTGAAGCATGAGTATATCCTTTCCAATACTCTTTTTTTTAGCATTAATGATTATAACTCAGGATAATCTTGTGATCTGTATAAATGTAAAATTCTTTGAATGTTGATAAATTCTTAATCGTGCTACAGCAGTGAGTTCTACAGTCTACTATGTACTGTGTGAAAAAGTATTTACTCAAACTTTTACTCCAAGAGGAAGGACCATGTCACTCTCTTCCTCTATCATTTTTACTGACTTCCCATCTGCCTCTGAAACAATGCCAAAGAGCTCACCTGATTTTCAGAAATGTTCTTGTCTTTCTGGCCACTTTTCCTCAAACTCACTTGTACGTTCATTTCACAGCTCCAGTCTATCTGTTTATATGGCTCCATCGGCAGAGTATTGGACATTCTCACAATCTGCTTCTTAGGTAGGGAACTATTATCAAGGTAAAAAGATGTAGGGCAATTTTTTTAAAAGCATGCAAGTCACATTAATTTTCAAAGATACTTGGGCTGCTTTGAAATTTTTACTCTACATGACTGACCTGGCACAGAAATTCTCACAGAAATTCTGTGGCAGTGCTGGACATTGAATCCAGATCTCATGAGTCTGAGTCCATTGACTTAACCATAAGATTGTCTTTTCTCTCTTGGGGTCTTCTCCTTTTCCCCCTGAAATTCTTCATACCTTAGAGCACTCTTTTACTTTTGCTCCCTCATTTGTTTGGAACATCTTTGCCAACTCCCTCTATATTACTTTAACTATTTAAATTCCTTTTTTGCTTTAGTTTAAAACTGACTCTCACTGTGAAGCTTTCAGGAATTCTTTGTATGAAGAAGAAACAAGAAGAATAAATTATGTACGATGAGAGAGATTGGAGAATGTTAAGAGAGTGTGATTTCCCTTGCAATTGCTAGAGTAAATATGTATGTTGAAAAAAAGGAGGTACCAAAACATGCATGCTTGATGCTGAAGGAAAGCATAATTCATTTGAGAAACTGTTTAAGGACAGATTATCCATAAGAAAATACTAACCCTGTAAAGCTCCCAAAGTTAGTTAGGCCTCAAGTGATCTCTTAAATTAGTATTATTTATGTTCTGAGGGTAACTCCCTGCAGTACAACTGATTTCTGCAAGGGTTTAAATGTTTTAAGAGAAGAGAATTATTAAATTGTTTTTCAAGGGTCCAGTCTGTAGGTCACTTGTTCTATATATTTTAGGTCCTTACATGGCCACTCTCACTATAGTGATAGTACCTGAGTGCCTCACAATCTTTGATGGATTTATCCTCACAGTAACCCTGAGTGGTAAGGAAGTACTCTAATTCCCATTTTACAAGTGGGAACTGAGGTGCAGAGAGGCTAAGTGACTTCCACAGGGTCATACAGTAAGATTGTGCTCGAGCAGGTTATTGAACCCAAGTCCAGGCTAGCTCCCTAACCAGTTGGACCATCCTTCCTCTGTGTTCCAATTTCCTTATGGACCTGCTTATGTAAACTCCCTGATCCAGGTACACAAAATTAAATAGAATTTCACCACATTAATACTGGCAGGGGTTGTGTCCCTGGATTGCATGTTAGCAGGATGAACAGAACATATTACCACCTGCACCTGCTCAGATCGCCTGTTAACCACTGTGAATGTCAATATAATGATGATACACACTCACTTTTCTGGTAGGATTGGTCAAGCCTTTCCTTTGCTAAACATAGGTTTGAAAATGCACCAACATGTTTTCCAACATTATTTACATATCCCACAACCAGAATCTAAACTTCACACAAGGGGCCATACTCTCAACTGGTATAACTTGGTGCAGCTCAGTTGAAATCAGTGGAGAGACGTTGATTTACATCAGGTGCAGAACTGTCCCTGGATGTTCAACTTATTAAAAATGGGCTGACATAAACCCTAGATTCAGTTAATAATATGAACTCCATAAAGAGGATAAGTTAGGCGAAACAAACGTCCTGGATAATGACACTTAAAGCTCTTGAAGTGAAGTCACAATGGAATAAAGTTCAATCTCTCAAAGTCAAGTAAGAGAGTGTGGATTATTTAACTAACCTGGAATCTACAATGCTCTCAAATACCCAAAGCTTTGTGGAATTTGTTTTTTCTACTCCCTTGAATTCGGTCCTACCATATTTTTGTTCTTTAGGAAGCATATTTAAATCAGGCATAGCTTCTCTGAATCCCAGGATTCAAAGACTATGCACACAATCCCAAGTGCATCACCTTTCTTCTCAGATTTTGGTTTGTTCATAAGCAAGATGTAGCACTAACTGAAACTTGAATCACCATCTGCAACTGTGCCCTGTGCCATTCTTTGATAATAAGAGCTAGAAAAGAGTATTTTAGTCATCTGCTAACTAAAACAAAAATATTCAATGCATTCTTTGAAGAAAAGAAGTTTGCTGCAAACCCTTAAACATATATTAGATTGGCTATTGTTCATAAAACCATTGCTTGATACAATCAACATCATCTAGTATTTTCTGGAATCTAATCTCCCCATTCCTGAGGAAGACAGTTAAGAAATTAATGGAGAAATATATCTGGGATCATCAGACCTTTATCAGTAACTTGAATTCTCATGATCAATTTTTAGACCAGACAGTGACTCTGAAATGACAGTGGTCATACTGATGGATGACTATCTCCTTGTCCTAGATGTGGGACAGCATCCTTTTTCATGGTCCTACGTCTCTCATTAGCATTCAACAGTGAGTCATGAAAAGCTGTTCACATGTCTGAGACTTACCAGGGTTCAGTGGAAGCATCCTGAATTGGCTTGGATCCTTCCTAATCTCAGAAGGTTGGGGTGAACAGCTGCACCTGCAGACCCAGGGATCTCACCTGTAGAGAGCCAGGCTACATCTTCATCCCCTCTCTTCAGCTATGTAAAATTCTTGGAAGAGACTGTGAAACAACATGGACTCAAATGCCAGCAGTAAGCAGACAACACCCACCTCCATTCTTTATATGTACTGCAGGTAGCCTTCACTTGTCCAGATGCCTGGGCAAGGCCAGTGACTGGATGAAGAGAAACTGGCTGAAACTAAATCCAGATAGTTGGCAGGATGAAGGGAATGTTTTGAGGAATTTTCTAGTGTCTCCTGTTTAGGGAACGTGCCCTCTAATTGTCAAAACAGCAAATGGCCTCCCAGATTACTCACTGCTGCTGTATACATAGATAACCATGGCTGATATAAACCTTTTCTTTCTCCCATAGCTGGCTAGAAGGCTCCTAATGTATCAAGACATGGTCACAGGATCCACGCATTTGTCACTTGCAGACTTGACTACTGCAACATATTCACAGTATCTGGGAATGAACACAAAATCCTTGAAAAAGCTCCAGCTAGTTCAATTGGCAGCCCACCCTCTCAGCAATGCATATTGCCTTGATGCTTCCCACACTATACTGGCTCTCCACTGAATACTGGATCAAATTCAAAATCCTGGTCCTGATCATTAAGGCCCTCAATGGGACTGGGTCAAAGCTACCTCTAAAGACTGCCTCTTGCACTGAGTAAAGTCCTACTTCAACATCAGAGCCATCTGAGTCCCTAGAATGGAGCTGTCTTGCTAGCTTGTCTTTGTTAGAGAGCTTATTCCTTCACTCTCCCACTTCCCTGGTCCTTCTCGCATGAACAGAGAGCAACAATACCCGAAGTCCGAAGGTGCAAACAATTCGATGTTTATTGGGGTGAACTTCCAGCAAGCTTAAATACAAGTTCCTTTTTCCTTATTTTCGAATCCCAACTTACTTCCTTTTTGCCCCTAATTTATATAATAATATTCTTAGCTATACCTTAACCAATCATTCTACTGAAATTTAACTAACCAATCCTAACATATTGTAACATGATTAGCTAACCAATTATATCCCACCACCTTAATTAGTTTACACCCAGCAAAATTAATTATACAGCAGACAGAAACAATCACAGAACCAGACAGAGACCATGCCAATAAACAATAGCAAAGTGGGAACTATAATGACAAAACAATACAGAAGTGAGGATTTCACAACTACATCTGTAAAGACATAAGAGTTTCCCAGCTGTGTCTATTGAAAAGTGAGTTCTTACCAGACAGAAAACTATCAACCTAAATTTCCTTTTACATCTTCTAGGCACTTCCCTTTCTCTGGAGGTGATAGGCACTATCAGGACAGGATTGTATTCCTAACAGCCCAATAGCACCTGATTTCAATGTGACTAGTTTGGAATGTGAGGATGTGACCATTCACTTCCCAGCTTATGGCTGCCTCTGTCGCTTAGCCAAAGGCCTTAGCCTAAGAACAGGGCCTCAGACTGTCACAGTAAGAAAAAGGACCTTACACTGTCAGACAGTGATTTTGATTCTTTCTTTTATACCTCTAACTAGCCAAGAGGTAAGAATACACCTAAATTCTTAAAGTACAGGCCTTTACAGACAGGCCTGAATATCTATATCCTAACAGTCTGCAGATGTGGAACTCCCTCAAGAGCTGAGAATTATTGTGGATCTTATGATAATAAGACGAAATGGGAACCCCATCTTTGCAATTTAGCTTTCCCCTATAAATATTTGTCTATGTACTTGCAGAAAGAACAACAAAAATATATTTGTCTATTTTCATCTTAAACTCTTTTAGGTATTTAGGTGCCAAAGTGGTGGATATAATATCTTTGCTTTGTTGATGATAATCAGGACAAAGGTTAGAAGAATTGAGAGTTCACAATATACTGTATTGTATGGTTTCCCCAGGATAAGGCATTCTTTTTTTTCTAGCTCCTTTATGTGCAGTTCCTCTATGGCAGCCTTCTGGCTCAGTTCTCTATGCAGGATTTGTCCATTAAAATTGCTTGATTACCCATATTTATATTACCACTTATGATTATTGTTATTTATAGGTGGCACCATACTGCCTAGGAGCCCCAGTCATGGACCAGAACCCTGTTGTGCTAAGCATTGTACAAATAGAGAGCAAAAGATGGTCCCTGCTTCAGAGAACTTACTATCTATGTATAAGATAAGAGACAACGGATGGGTAAAGACAGAAAGATAGGGAAGTACAGGGAAACAATGAGACTGTATTGGTCAGCATGACTCTGTGGTATAAGTGCACTAGCAGCCCAGTTGTTGTCATGTGTTTTATCGGCATTACAGCACCTGAGGGTTTTGAAGGAGGAGGATGTGTTAGTTTTTCAGATGTTCACAGGAAGATTCTCTCAAGCATGGGGGGCAGCGCTGTAGAAAGCACAAAGGTGCTTGTTTGAAAATTTAACAAGTGGGAGTGATGGAGGCTGACACGATGGGCCAATTGGAAGTTGGAACTGACATCTCAATAGTGAATGAGGGAATAGGTAGAATGATAAAGGCCATGAATGGCCTTGAATGTGAAGACAAGTCATTATTTATGATGTGATAGAGGAGGGGGAATCAATGGAGGGATGAAAAGAGACAGTGACATGGTCAGAGTGACAGGCTAGGAAATTATCTTTGCAGCATCATTTTCAAGGGGACCAGATTGCATTTGTCAAGGCTTGAGAGAAAAAATATTGCAGTTTTGAGAGCTTAGACAAGGCTTAGCAGCGTGAAGGGATAGGAAAGGCCACATCTTAGAGAAGTTATGAGCAAAGAATCTTCAAAATTTAGACATAGCCTGGATATTAAGACATAGAGGGAAATTTGAGTAGAAGATGATGCCTAGGTTACAGGTCTGAGTGACAGGCAAGATAGTTGTGCTGTCCACAATGATCAAGAAAGATGGTAGGAGGGAGGATTTTGGGGGAGTTAAGAGCTCTGTTTTAACCATGTGGAGCTTGAGCAGAGGACTAGATGACCAAGAGAGACCAGCCAAGATTTTCATGTGGACAGAAGGAGACAGGTCTGGAGTAGAGAGGTAGATAAGTGAAAAGTCAGCATAGATATGGTAATTGAATTTGTGTTTGCTGATGAGATTACCCAGAGATAAGGTGTAGAGGGAGAAGAGAAGGGGACATAGCCCTGTGGAAATTCCCTCCCAAAAGGGGCTAAGGAGGATCCTCTGAAGGATATGCTGAAGGAGTGATTAGAGGTTGGAGGATGACCAGGAGAAGACAGAGTTATGAAAGCCAAAGGAGGACAAGATTTCAAGAAGAATAATGTGATTGATAGTGTCAAAGGTGGCTGATATCTCAAGGAGGATGAAGATGGAGTCACTGGTTTTGATCTTTGGCTAGACAGAATTCATTAGCACAGATGCATAATAAAACATTTTAACAAATATGCTTACTAGTGCAATGATAGACTAATTTAATTAACAGTATCAGCGGTCATCAGGGAAAACATAAAAGACATAAAGCCTCATTCTTTACACCTAGCCCTGAAGTCATATAGGTGTGTGAAAAGCAGGTACAAACACCTTCCAAATCAGGATGTTAGCAGTTTTATGTCCACTTTCCACAGGTGTAAATGACTATGTGAGGTATAAGACAGATCCATGCTCTCCTGTAACTGCTGCAGGGCAAAGTCCTTGTTCCCAACTTCCCTTGGCAACTGTTTCCTTGATGACAGCCTTCTGTTTAGACAGGACTGGTTTTAACACCCTTTGCTGACTTCATCGTATGAGCCCTGAATATTTTCTTAGGTTTTCTGGGCAGAACTGTGTGATAATTGGAGGCAGTCTCCTTAATGGAAGCTCCTACATTAATGTCAAGCAGTAACCAGGCATGCCCATTTCTACTTCCACTCCTCCTGTTGGATTCTAACAGAAAGGTCCCAATGTCAGTCAGACACTCTAGATTTTCAGGTTCCGTGAAAGAAAAACCGAATTAAACAAGAGTATCACCGTTTAATATTTGACCTCAGATTAACAATATGCACATGGGAGAACATTGTTAGGTGGGACACACACATACACACACATGCCCTTCATGGGGAAGTGGCAGAACAGGTGCAAGGCATAGAAAATTATTGGAAGGAAAACTGCAACTTATAATAATTTGAGAGTACAAACTCTCATATACTGTAGCATTACTTTGAAGTTTAAATTCTGTAGAGATCCAAGAAATATGTGTTATCAGTAAGTAGGGTTCTTAACAGCCTTTGTAATGGGCTATTTCTATGAAGAATACTGACTAGCCATTTTCACTACTTGATATAATAGCAAACACTTACCTGGTCTGAATAAGAATAAACATTAGGGGATACAGCAGCAAGAAATTTACTTCTCTCTGTACTGTACCAAATGCATGCCTGTATGTCTAATGTTTAAGTAAAAAGAAAACAAAACTTTTATGTTATCAAATATAGACGAGGACATTATAAAAACTTTTGATAGGATAATGTTACACTTACACAGTAGCTTAAGCTACAGTATAAGCACATTATACATTATTGTGTACTGCATGTCATAAAATATGATTTAAATGCATAATATTGAAATCCAGGTTTCAGTTTAGCACTTTGAGTGTATAGTTTTTAAAAATCCAGTCAATTATATGTAGAGCTTCATATTTTCTCAGGCAGAAAACAGCTTAGACACATAGGGCCAGATCCTGCAATCCTTAGGCACTTTCAGCAGGACTGCTGGATTGTCCATAATATGCTTTTTGAGATACATCAACATGAAAAATAAAAATAAACACCATTACCACATGGACTATAAAGGTTAAAAATGCTGTATCTTGCATTATTCTACCTCCTGTGGCTAGGGACAGAATGCAGACATGCCACAATAATGTTTTTTATTTCTAGTGTTCAAACCATATTAATGAGAACATCATTTTGGAGAACTAATTATTTCTATTTGTCTTGTGTCACACTTTCTAATTCCCCTATATTAGCACAGCCAAAGCAAATTAATTGCTTTTCCAGCAGTTGAACCTTGTCCAAGAATGAGCTCACATTCTCTTTCAGTTTTCCAGTTTCTGGAAGCGCATTGTCAAAAATTTCTCTTGATACTAAACATAGCCCAGAGAATATCTGTACAGATTTCTGTTGCTGCTCACTTGATGAAATTTATAAGTTTAAGTGACCCATCAGGAAAGATAAAGTTCTTAGCTGCAAGATTATACATCAAAACAGTTAAAGTGAAATTAAAATTAAATGAATGAATCTCACTGAAGCAAAAAAAGCAGTAATTAATGGTTCCCTTAATTGTCTTCATAAAATATTTGCATGGGTCTAATTTGCATAATTTGCATGTATTAATTAATCTTTCAAAGGAATTTTGTGCTGAGAGAAGCCAAAAAATCTCTTTGTTTTATTTAACATCTAATGAAATATTTATCTTCTTTAATGAACTTCTCATCTTCATTAAAATAAAAATTGCACAAGTTTGTATGCTTTAAATGTTTTTATAATTGAAGTATTCAAAAAATCTCTTTAGGCTTATAGCATCTGAAAAACAAACTCATTATTATACATTCTATATCATTTTGATTACAGCAACATTTAATATTTGAAAATGTATATTCACTTTTTTCATGGGATTTTCAATGAGTGCAATCTCAAGTTTTCTTTGCTTTTTTTGTTTGATATATTACTCTTGTTATTAGGGCTAAAGAGGCAAATACGCATTTTTGTGAGCATTGTCATTCACTTGTGATACTTAACAGCTCTGATATTACATTTAGATCCAATAGTTGATTTAGAAAGAAGGGCTGGGATTTAGGACAATACATAAAATACTGCAGTAACAGCAGAGGAAAACTAGCTGGGTGAGTTACTGTGGAGAATGTTAATGACACAACATGGGATAAACCAAATGACAAAAGTAGTTACAGAGGAATTAGGTACAGTAAAGGTTGTGGAGAACAAGTCTGAGGTAGCATCCAGGACAGAGGGGAATTCAGAGGGTGAGACTGTGCAGTGCAAAGAATGTTAATGTTCTAATGCAAAATCTGAATGGAGAAGTGTTAGGAGATGAAGTGTGATGAAGCACTTTGCAGAAAGCAATTTCTATAAAAGGGTTGGATCTAAAAGGGCAATGATTAGTCTTTCAGGGACAAAGGTTAAGGCTATTACTTGAGAAGGGGACCACCGAGATCCCAAGGTAATGTATCAGGTAGCTAATATTGCAGGGGATAGTGAAGGGGCGGGTAGTGGTACTAAAGTGTGGTTACAATACAAAATTGCTGCTATACAAAATCTAACGTTGTACATAATAAGATCTGTGAACTGAAGTTTCATGTTTTCAAGGATAAGTACAGTATTACTGGAATAATAAAAGTATACTTGAACCAAGCAAATGATTGGGGATTTAGAATACAAAGAAACTGAATTTATACAATGGAAATGCACAGTAAGATTTGCACCGTTTTTTTAATATGCCCTGTGTGCTTGAATCCCTGCACAGGAGTTTGAAAACACATTAATGAGTCTAAATGCATTTTTTTACTCCTATGACAGACAGGTGATGCATTGAAAATCAGTCTTTTACGAATACAAAAGTAGAAGCTATTAAAGAAACCTTAAAGCGTCTGTACTTACTGACAAAGGAGAGGCAGAAATTAAGAAAAGGTAGATTTAAGTGATTTAAATTGTGTATGGTATCAAGGTATTCTTATCCCCCGCCTCCCCCCCCACACACACTCTCTCCTATATATTTTACAGCAGATAAACTGGAGAATCATGTAGAATGTCCATGGTTGTGTCTGTGCTCCATTGCTTGCCTGGTAACATTGGAGCAGCTGTAATATGAAACTGACTGTAGTAGCTGAACTTTACCCAGTTTCCTGCAGCTGCTGTTGCTAGGAATTGTGTGTCATTTCAGGAACAATCCCCATACATGATCGTTCTCCTCTGCTGCTGAGTGTAAGGATGTGACCCTTTAAACACAGCATATTATAATCTGATCACCTGTAGAATGCTGGAAGTTGTTCTAGAGCATGAATCGTTAGCATAGAATAGATTGCTGGAACTCTGCTAATAAAAGATCATTAACCCTATAGCTTTAATGTTTGCCTGGATTTAACACTGTGCAGCTGAACACACAACACAAAAAGGGTAGTACAAAGACAAATAAAAAAGAGGACAAAAATTTGTGGAAACAAAGTGGAGGGGGTCAATATAGATGCTTGAAATATAATAAAATCCAAGGGGGAAAAAAAGAAATTGTAGTAAATTAGTAATTGAAACTCAGAAAACAACTTGCCCTTAAAAATTTGAATTTGTTAGAGGGAGAGACCAGGAGTGAGGAGGTCTGGATTTAATTTAAGCTTTGCCACTGGCTGTCTATGTGAATATGGAGATAGGAGAGAATTTTTCCAGTATCACAGATTGGCTTGGTAGCTGTTTTTTCTGCCTGTTTTTCTTCACCTTCCCTTATGTACCTACGTATCTGTTAGTTGAACCTGGCTAGTGGAGGCTTACTGGGTTTTGGCTTGCCTACAATGCCAGGGAAATGGTTACTTTTTTTAAATTTATCATGATAGGTATTTGTGTCCTTTTGCCATAGCTTTATGTTGAATGGGATCCTGATCCCACTATTTCTGGGAATAGTGCATGCACAGGCCATATCTCATCCAAACCCAAATCAAGGTGGTATGAATTAGTGGACTGTGGGATACAGTTAGTGATAGGCCAGGGGTGACAAGCATAGACTGTAGAAGCACGGTCCTTGTTCGAATCCAGAAAGAAATAATTGTATGATTTCAGTTCAGAGCCAGTTTTCACTGGAAAGTGCTGTTTAGGGTACCTGCATGTTTTGGGTCTGCTGAATAATAAGATGATTTATAATATAATTTTGCATGATTTCTTAATTTTTCAACCAATCACTTACACCATAACCGGAACCAGCTGCATAGAGCTTTTATCTGCTGACCTGTCCATGGCAGCACAAATGCTTCCATATTTCACTATAGAAATGCAACTGTTATTTTTAACTAATCCTTTTGTTCTTTGATGACTGATCAGATTCCCAGGGATTAGAAAGTGACAAACAGAGATGATACAAAAAACAGCAATTTATATCTATTAACAATCAATTATTGACTGGTTTGTTTGACAGCTAGTATGGGGTATACCAGGAGCTATTTTGTAGGAGTTAGAAAGGGAATAGTTTACAGTACTAATTTGAATAAAGCCAGACGGCATGGATTTCAATATAGGAAAATCTTACTAAACCGACTTATTTGATTTTTTTTTTGTTAGGCCTGGGTAAAACCAGCGAGTGCTAAATTCCAGTGGCAGTATTTTCTTATCCAACCAGCATGTCAATCTCTGTTGTGTACTCTGAATTTATTCCATGCACAGAACTTCTATTGCATCAGTGGGAGCTCAGCACTCAGTTCTGATGGATAAGAAATATGGAGTGCATATGCAACAAGAGAGTTTTGCTCTTAGAATTTCAAAGATTATCAGCCAAGCAAAACCTCGAACAATTAGTGAATGGATTAAAAAAAATCTGTTTAGAAACTCAAAATTTGTGGCTGTAAAAGAGAAGCTTTTTCTACACTTTTCTAAGGATACTCCTAGTGTGTCTTAGGTTAGGACAAACCTCATTTAACCAGTATATTCTTTTATCAGTCGAAGTGTGCTAAGAGAGTGCCAAGTATGATGAGAGCTTTGCCAAGTTACACCTGATGAGGAGTCATAGACTTCAAGTCCAGAAGGGACCACTGTAATCTGTTCCTTTAACTTTAAAGTATCCAAAGGTGATGACTTCATGGGTACCTTGATTCATGAGTCTTCATCATTGCACTTTCTTGCCAGCATGATGGAGAGACAGAGCAAGAGAGGACATTTTTACATGTCTCTTGTAATATTCATCACCTGTTTTAGGTAAGCACACAGCACCGCTCCTCTCCCACACTGTAGTTCCCTTGCATGGTATTTTATATTAAAATACTCAAATGCTTGAATATCTCTAAAGTCATTAATACAAAGAAAAGCTTCATTTCAGACTGACTGAGTGAGATATGCCAAAAGCTATCATGTTAATTTTAGAAGGTACACGTTTTAGCAGTGGATATTCTTATACAAATTATTCCAGTACTAAGACTTTCCCACAGATTTGATTTGACCCCCCTCTCTAGTAGTAACTTTATATCTTTTGAAAATATAGCTCCTTTTAAAAAGATCACTCATTCAATCAATAAAAGTGTAAAGGAAGTGGAACTACAATTAACGCATTTAGAAGGATACCCGGCCAGCATCTCATTCCATCTACAGTTAGGATGTACTGTCCGAATATATCTATAATACATATTCTTCTCTCAGTGAACTAGCCAGGTGGCCAGTAAAGAGGAAAATTTGTTGTATAGAATAGGCCACTGGCTTTAAAAAACTAGCTTTTTGACTCTTTATAAGGAGGATGCTAGGTTTCTATAACACCTGAAGGACATCTGGGGAAAGAGGAGCATATATAAAGATAATGCAATGTTGTTTTATTTTTCCTAGTTGAAAAACATAAAGTGTGTATCAGTAATGGTAAAAGGAACATTGTTTTCTATTATAGTCTTGTCAGCTTTATTTGTTTAAAAAGTGATGTGGTTTCTAATAGCTTAGAAAAAACAGCAATGGCATAATAGCGGTTTTGTTATGGCAGTCATAAAGGATGGATCACAAAGGGTTGGAACTGACGTTGGAAAAAATGTGTAATAAAGCCAGAACCAAAAAATTTACAGTACTGGTTTATGTACATGACATTAGAATAGAGATTGCTAAAAATATACAGTGCCATATTAGATAGTCCAGTGTTTGACTTGTTTGTTTAGCCTCTTTGTTGATTTTGCAGATTTTGCCTATGACAAACTGTCAGTGCAACCCTTGCATTAAGAGACATGTATTTTTCATGATATTGTTTCATACTGCAGTGTGTTGGCTACACGTCCTTTCAAGTAATCAAACTATATTGAATACAAACATAAAATAAAGAGAAGCAATCATTTACTCTCTTTCCGCTTTTCACTCTGTCACATAGATATTCACAGTCATTGTAGTGATTATGTTTGCAGTATGTTTGCATGTTGATGAATTCAAAGTAAAAATTACAGTAATTGTACCTGATTTTGGCTTCATTGATGGGATACCATCTAAATCTGATATAATTGAATGGAGAGTCAGGTCATTGTTTAAATTCATGCCTTTTTATGTGCTATAATATTCTGCTGATTATCACAAAACAGTAACTACTAGGACAAAACTATGCCATTTTAAGTACTATGGATCCGACCGAAAACCTTAATTATGTTAGTGAGAACTTACTTACACAAATAGTCCCATTAGCTTCAATTCAGACTACTCATCAGGCTAAGGCTCACCCATGTAAGAAACATTTCCACAGCCCAATCCTAAGCATCCAATGCAGGAAATAATTCCTGTATTGAGTCTGACTTGGCCAAGTCATGATAAAGATGTAGATCATTTTCTGTAAGCCTTTCTTATATTTAAAGAGTGGTGGCTCTTTTAAATTTTACATTGTTAAGTTCATTTCCCAGCCTTTGGGTACATTGTTGGACTACTTCATTTTAAGATATACTCACTTCCCACACTTTTCTTACAGTTTTCAAGCTTTGCCCAGTTGGAAAACAATAACAAATGTAAAACTTGGTTTTTCTCACACTTTTCTAATCTTTCTTGCCCCTCTTCCTCCCACCCCGCCTCCTTTGGACAGTGATGAAAAAAAAGAGGAAGGGAATAAAAAAAGAGAGACAAAGGAAGGAAAAACTAGAAACCAAAAAATGGAAAATCATAGAATCACAGAACTGGAAGGGTCCTTGAGAGGTCATCTAGTCCAGTCCCCTGCAATGATGGCAGGACTGAGCATTATCTAGATCATTTCTGACAGGTGTTTGTCCAATCTTCTCTTAAAAATCTCCAATGATGGATATTCCACAACCTCCCTGGGCAATTTATTTCAGTGTTTAATCACCTGACAGTTAGGAAGTTTTTCCTAATGTCCAGCCTAAACCTAATAAAAATGAAACAGCATTTAAGATGGAAAAGAAACAAAAACTTTCATTTCCTTTTGAAATGTTGATTTGGGACAAAATTTTTCAATTCATTTTTCTGATTGGAAAATAGAAAAAAAAATAATTGAAGCCAACATTTTCCTGTGGAAAATTTTCTCTTTTGACAAAATCATATTTTCAAGCAGGAAAATGTTTCAGCTAGCTCTGTCACTATAAGGGGTAGTTCTTTCGCACAGAAAGAAAGCTAATGAAATCATGTGTCTTCAGGAGTTGGTGCCTTAGGCCTGGGCCTTGAATGCCTGTGCTTTAATCTGGCCCTGTTCTCTTCCCAGCCTTTTGTTTACAGATTGTGGCATTGTGTTCTTTCTGGTACAAGGGTGCTGTTTCCATGTGTTCTGGGGACTTCACCAATAACAGCAACCCACTGTATACAGTATGCTTCAGAAGCCACACAGTGTACAAAAACTTGGCTTCGTGACGTGCTGTGTTTTCTGGGTCACCACTACTAGTGAAGTCTCACACAGCACCAAAGTCAAATGAGACAGAAGTAGGGTCTACCATAAAGGCTACTTGATTCTGTCATGAGGCCAGTTTAGGCTGTTGCTAGAGATGGAGGAGAAGAGGAATGTTTACAATATCTACCCTGAAGAGTATTGCCACTGGAAAGGGACAGGGAAAGAAGGTAGAGCTATCACTGAAGTATGGAAGTGCGTGTGTAAAGAAGTGCCCAAGATGAAAGCGCATCAATCAATCAGGGAAACCAGTCTGCATTAGGAACTGTAAAACAACCCACTTGGGTCAGCATTAGCACTTGTGAGACAAATAATAGTTCCCTTCAATTTGAAATGTAGAATTTTTCATTCAATATAGCAGTAAAAGAAACACGCTTTGCTTAATGGCTTGACTACCAAGTTAAACCATACACACATCTTTCAATTTGAAGCCTTCATCAGGATTAATGGGCTGCTTTGTTTTTTGTTTTTGTTTTTTCCAGTTTTTCAGCTATGTCGCGCATGCTGACCCCCAGGATCTTGATTAAGATCTATTTGTGTTTCTATTTTGTAGTCAGGATTATGGGTGACTTTAGTTCATTGCTCATTTCTTAGGGCATGACTTGTGGTTTGGTTTCTGTCACCTTGACTCTTGTTCTGGAGCTGATTGCCTGCTGCTATTGTCTTCCATAAGCTTTTTTTCATACAGAATATCTAAATGCAGCATGCGTGTTTCACATATGTTTTGACATCCCATGCAACCTTAATGGATTTTCCATAAGCTTCCTGCAATGCAATATATCTGTTTTACAACCTAATGTGACTCTATTTCCATGTTTTATATAGGACAGTTATTTGTTGGCACACAAATGAAAGCAAGTATAGTTGTAAATTCAGGAAAACAGTGGTGCTAATGTAGTATTGATGTCAGAATATGGTTGCTTGCGTCACAGTTGATATACAAAAGCTAGTGTAAGCAGTAAAGTTAAATCCTTCTTTAAATAGCTATATTCTATTGAAATGGGCATCAACCTATGGAGAATTTTCAATGCCATCCTAATAAATGAGCATGAAAGAAAGCGGGAAAATGATCCTGTTGGTGCCCCAGTTCTTTGTGTTAAGGAAAGAGTGTAGTTTGAATCTATCAAAACAGTAGTTTCTCTCTTAGATAATGGTGTTAATGGTATTTACTATATATTGCATCACACGCTTTTAGATTGGCTTGGTTACTTTGAAGGAACCAGTTCCAGGGGTTAGTTGTCAAGCTGTGGTTCCAGGCAATCAGACCTGGTGGCATGAGTGGTGGTCGAAGCCGGACATAGGGTTGGGTCCGAGCCAAGGGCAGTGCTGGAGCCAGGTCCAGGGATAGGCTGTGGGTCAGAACTGAGGTCAGAGTCCATAGATAAGCCAAATCAGTATCAGGAGTCCTGATACAAACCAGGCAAACCCACAGCCAGACCAGGGCTTCTCACTCAGCTACCATGACTCATGCCGTCGGGCTCCTGCCCCATGAGCCCACCTGGCTGTCCCTCCAGAGCAGCCAAAGCAGTTGCGTGACATGTAGCCAGTCCATTTCCAAACTGTTTCTAGGAAACAGTTATACGCACTCATGCTCCATACCCTTCACTTCCTGACCCTCATGTCCTACCCTGACACCAAGTGGCAGAAACTCCCACCACCAGTGGAGGGTGAGGAGCCCTGGTGGGCCAGTCCGTATTCCACCCTGGTCCCCTGGTCTACCAGGTATATTAGTTTGCGGCTTCTCCACAGAACCATGAGCATGGGCATGTACCTGGCTCAGTTCACCCCCCTCCCCTGACATTTGCCCCTTTTGTGGTGTGAAGGAGACCCTTGCGCACTTCTACCTTGAGTGTGCCAGGTTGCAGCTCCTATTCCAGCTCCTCCAGAGCCTTCTCCTTAGGTTCTGGCTGCACTTTTCCCTGCACCTCCTGCTCTTTCCACAGCTCATCCATGGCCCCATGAAGTCACAAAACCTTCTCGTCAACCTTCTCCTGATGCTGGGCATCCCTCATACCAGAAGGAGGATGTTGGACGAGGAGGTGCTCGGCGACTGTGAGGCCTGTTTTGCTCCTCCCTTCGGTCATGTATCTGGGCAGACTTCCTCTGGCTTCCTGGATGCCTTGAGAAGCAGAGTTGTCCCCCAAACTCATTTGAGCTCTGGATTCCATCGCTTTTCCCCTTAGGCTGGGGGAGGGGCTTTTGATGTGGGTGGGTGCGAGGATCCCAGATGCTCAGTAGGTGCCATGATTCACCCCTCCAACAGTTCCTGCAGTGACTCAGCCTTCAGGCATGCTGAAGTAGTCTATCCCTGTGCCAGGCCTGGGTCAGGTGACTCCCAGGCACAGGTATTTCTCTGACCTGGCCAGAGCCTCAAGATAGTTTGTGCAACAACACAAACTAGGCTAGGAACCCTCCTGCTACCTCACAGTGTGACAGACTCCCTAGGCTTCCAGTCTGCTCTTGATCCAGTTCTTGCTCCAGCCTTGTCTGTTGTTTACTCTAACCTTGCTCCAGCCTTGTTACTAACCCACCAGCCCTGCATTCACCTCCTGACCTGGTTCAAGATCTATTTTTATGTCTTAGGTTTTGGAGCAATAGGATTTATTAAGGCAGGTGATGGCTTAAGGCTGTCTTCACTAGACCCACTAAATCAACTCCCAGTGCATAGATCAAAGCAGCATCGATCCCGCAGTAGTGGAGACATAGGCCTGATCTACACTGGGGAAGGGGGGGATCGATCTAGGTTATGCAACTTCAGCTATGTAATGTAGCTGAAGTTGACGTTCTTAGATCTACTCACCGCAGTGTCTTTACTGTGGTGAGTCGAAAGCTGCCGCTCCCCCGTTGACTCTACCTGAGCCTCTAGCGGCGGTGGAGTACAGGAGTTGACGGGAGAGCTCTCGGGGGTCGATTTATCATGTGTAGACTAGACATGATAAATCGACCCCTGCTGGATCAATCGCTGCCTGCCAATCCGACGGGTCGTATAGACATACCCATAGCCTCAGACAGAGACCCATTCTGATGCTCAGACTTTTCAGCATCTAATAGTCACAAGTCCAAGATTGCTTGCTGCTCTGCTAAAAATAACTTTGTGCTTTTGTACTTCTGAAAGCACCATAGCAAGTAAGGCATTTGTTTATCTGGAACTTAAATCTGACTAATATATGTCATGTAGAACTTTTGTGAAATTGATCAGCATAAGAATTATTTCCACTGTGACACAAAGTGAGTTAATCACAATAAGCTGTGCAGGGTCACAAACTTATAATAGTTAGCATTAACTTCATGCTATTACAGGGTTTTGTAGAGAATTCCTCAGTGTTGGGGTTTTTTTAAGAGAAGTGATCAGAATGTAGTGCCTAGAGATGCAGGTTCAGTGATTGAAAGTAATTAATTCTCTTGTATTTCTGTTTCCTGTAAGTCCTTTTCTTCTGCTTATACAAACAGAAAAACTGCAGCCGAGTTCACAAAGCAATAATAAGATAGTGTACTATTGCTTTGTATCTTCTTTTTAAAAAACAAACTTCTCACTTTGCCACATCAGGGTCTTTTGTGTACTTAAAATGCAAGATCTGTGTCATCTGGATGATCTTTAAATAATAGGAGATATGTGCAGATATTTAATGGAATTGTTAGTTTACTAATCAGACTTTTGACCTTTTGCTTGCTCTCTTAATATCCAATGTGATTATGAGGTGATTGAAAAAAATATAAACAATGAAAATATATGGGAAAACTGTTGAAAGGAGAAGATCCTGAAATACTGGAGATTTCACTTTAATATTCAAAGAAACTACAAACACTGAGGCAGCTCACTGGATATTTTTCCATTTTGTATTTTAATCTCTGGCAATTTGGATGCAAAATTTAAACATCTTAAGCATAAAATCTTTAGTTCAAAATGATAAATATGAAAATCTCACTCCACTGCATATTTACATGAAATGGTAGCACAACGATACCTGTAAGTGAATGTTGAGGAGAAAAATTAAAAATATGTCATTACTCACAGTATGCAAAGGGCTAAATTTGGAAGTAATGTATAGAATTCAGTGGCATTGTACAGAAGGCAAATTGGGGTAGCATTTATCTCAGTATGTTTAAGTACATTCATGCTTGCATGAGTTTATTGAACATGCTGGGTGAAAATAATCTATCTCTGCCAGAGGCTGTACTAGCCCATTGCGGGGCCTAAGCAGAAATATTTTGGGGTCTCCCCAGACAAAACACATACTAATAATTAATAGGGGACCACCTTGAGCTGCTCCGGGCCCTAAGCAATTGCTCAGTCTACTTATGCCTTTTGCCAGCTCTGATCTCTGCATAAAACCTGGGAAAACATTGATTTTTTTCAGAGGGTTGGAGAATAAAATCCACCAGCCTCAACTCTTGAGCAGGCTACACTCTGCCCTGCCCCCTTTTCCTCAGTCCCATTTTCTTGACAGGGCATGGGTACTCATGCTGTGTAATCAGCACATCAATCTTTGACCTGCCTGTCTCCTCACCAACCATTTTGGGTTAGCGTATAGACCACCTTATTGGCATGCAGTAGTGTGACGACCTGCATCTCAGCTCCCTCAGTTGACCCCCACCTGATTCCTATAGAAGGGCTTCAGTGTTATTGATGATCTTGTACCCAGGAGGAGTCTTTTCCATTCTAGGCATGTTATTTTTGTAAAGATTAATAATTAGCCACATATGATAAACTGAACTCACTTTAGAAACGCCAGGATTATACTCTCTGTGAGATTTTGTGGTCTTTGAATGAACATCACTCTCATCATAAATGGTTTCTCCATGGTTAAACCATCAGACTCCCACTTTGGGGCCTTCTTGCTTTTATGGTAAATACATCTTCTTTTGTCTGCATTTTAAATAAAATATATGAAGAGTAGGCAAAACTAGATTTCACCCTTAATTACCTGCTTCCTTTTAAGTTTTTCAAAGAAGAATTACAATTTGATTCAGATCCTTTCCATCTGTTGCAATATGTTTGTGTTTCTTTTGACTTACCATTGCCTTCTTGTCAAACATCACATGAATCATTACCATTTGTTTGCCGTTCTTTATTATTATTACTTCTTCCTCCAAATGATTAAAACATCAGGTTGAATGAAAGGTTAGAAGTACACTGTGATTCTCATTTGCCCCATCTTATTAAAGCAAATAAACCAAACAGTAATATAATTTAAAAGTGCTTGAGCTGTGGCTTGCTGGTGCTTTTATCAGCTCTGGGCTGAAGAGGTTGTGTGCATTCAGGCATGCATGTACAACTGTCCCTTGAAAGGGATAAACCTCATTAAATTACAGGTCCCTGGAAATAACTTCTGAGAAAATAGCTGCTATTTTCAATAAAGCTACTTCCTAACAGGAATTAAAATTTGTTATGTTCTTTAGCTCAAGTGAGCATCTTTTCTTTTATGTAAATAAAAGTAGCACCAGTTTATGTCACAAATATTTTATTTCTTTTAATATATTGAACTGAGGATGGATCATGATGTTTTGCAGTCTAGTACCGCAGTGTATAAAATGTTGGGGACAAAAAAACCATAATGACTCTTAAGTCACAACAAGTGTGTTACATTAACTTATATTGGTGTGATAGTTCATTTGCCTGCATGCCGCCTTATTTGTAGAGAGAGGGAGAAATGTATTGTAGTTACATCAGCTGGCTAGAATCAAAATTGACATTTTTTGAAAGTATTCAGAATGCAATTGCAATGGCCCTGATCCTGCATCCATTGAACTTCAATGTAACAGTCCCAGTGACTTCAATGAGAGCCAAGGTTTGGGCCTGTGGTTCTATGGTAGTATTTGGCATGCAAAGAGCTTGTGCTTGCTTTCTGAGCTCAGCTCATTTCTTTCATTGCCATTAAAGAAAGTGGCCTTCAAATGGATTTTGTTTTAGCACTATTAGAAAAATCTATAATTTCAGTTAAAATAGAATCAGGGTGATGTGTTAGTTTATTATTTTTATTATGGTATTCTCTAGAGACCTGAACTAAGGTCTGGGACCTGTTGTGCTAGGCACAGTACAGAGTCAGTAAGAGACAGTCCCTGCCTGCTAATTCTTTGCAATCTAAAAAGAAAAGGAAGACTAAACGAAAGCAGAAGTGCAGAGAGATGAAATTACTTGTCCAAAGATGATGAGTGGTAGTGCTGGGAATAGATCCTACGTCTTCTCTGGTCAAACGCTGTAGATATCTTCTGCCTACTCCCATAGCCAGAACAGTCTTCACCCATTTGCAAAGGCTTCATCCTATCACCACAAAAGAGTTTGCTTGGTAGCCCTCTATTGATGGTAATTGGCTGATTGGTAATCCACAGAGTTCAGGTGTGGCACCAGAGCCATGGATGTGGACTCATGGACTTTCACAAACCACAGCTGTAACCAGGATTGCAGGGTACTTTTACTAGAATAATGATGGTCATTCTTTTATATGCACATTTCTATAATGTGCAGCCATCACTGTAGTATCAGTAATACACAATAGATTCTGGTCTCAAACAGCCTGGGTGGTTCATCCCAACAGTGGTTCATTCTCTTTTGCACACTACATTCTACTTGACATTGATTTAACTGCGGGATTATTTTATTTATTTTCATTGCAACCCAAAGCTATGCTTGAAATGTCGTATAGATTTTACATTTTTACAGTTGCATATGTTAACAGAAATAATACTGTAATACAGTTGCATTTTATCCAGCAAAATTTTTAGAGCCCCAGAAGCTAAATGTTACACACATTACACAAGTGTGAATGTAAATGTTCCCCAGTTTACTTCTCAAATACATGCATATGTATTGCTTCAAACTCCCCCCCCCCCTTTCACCCTCCACCCTTTTCAAGTGTTAGGTCAAAACTGTTTTTTGTCCATGACATTTCTGACCTTGTAACTATTTGAGTGTGTTTATTAAAAAACCTCAAGATGCATTTTAATTAAAAATATTTTTTTAAAAAAAATTAAATACTCCCTTGCCCAGAATATAACTCCTGTCACATCCCCCACAAACAAAAACAAATATGAGTGTTAAGAGAGTGGGCACTTTCACATTGTGCAAGCTCCTTTTTGTAACTCAAGCTTGCTGAACATTGACATTTACAGGAGACCAATTCAAATATAGTTAAATTTTGCTAATTATAAGTGCTTTTACTCAGCAAGTTATCACAATTTTCCTAATTTGTATTTTATATTTGAACATTAAGAGTGGGAAGTATTACTGTGTATTTATATCATGCATATCTCTAGTGTTGTGCAGTACCTTGTGAAAACAGTATTCATAGTGACAAAAATACATTCCATCTTTAGAGATATGTACATAGAGCAATAAGCAAAATCGGTAGAGTTTATTTCTATATATTTGTCTCGGGGGGGATATAATATATGTGTGTTAATCATATGCACAATATCTTTGTTTGCCCGTATATAAAATCAACATATACTAAATCAATAAACTATAATGTACATGCAAGGCACTGTTAAGCTATCAGGTTTTATGGGTTTTGTGGTATGCTCCTCTGAGTTAGGAAACCGTACTAATGATAACACTCCAGTGGGGTCCATACAGGAATTTTGTCAGCACCTTCATAAGGCCAAGATCACTTTGATAACAGCATTGGTAGGCTCCAGTCACTTCAGTTGGAGCTTAGAGAGAGGAGCTTGGAGAAAGGAGAGGTGAGACCTGTGCGGGATGTGAGGGGGTAATCTGAGGAAAGGAAAGGGGAGAAGAGGATATAAGTACAGTATTAGATCAGCTATATTAGATCATAATGTGAAGCTGTAGCAACTGACAGATCACTCAACATTTGCTCTTGTGGTTTGATGTCACCACGTCCCTGACGTGGAGAGTGATTTGCCTGTTTGTTCTTTACATGTAGTTTCATGAGGTTATTTGCTATGCACAGCATGTGTACTTGGAGAAGAACATAAAACCTACAAAAACTCCTTCTCTTTCTCCTGCTTGTAAGTTTACCATGAGCAGTCTCTTGAGAAGAGTACCTTGGCATAGGTATTATATTTTTCAAAGTGCAGTTCCTAAAGAAAATATTGTTCATTTTTGTATCTTATCCCTCCTTTTATGAATTTTATAAAAATAAATAAAATATTTTGCAATTTCTTGAAACGGTTAAAATCTTACTAAGCATGATTTAATCTTCAAAGTGCCTAATCTACAGTAACCATGGCAGGTGGCATATATTTTACAGCTGACATATTTAATGGTTGCCATATTTGTCCATCTGTTAGGAGAATTAGTCAAACAAGTTTATGGAGGATATAGGTGTATTATAAGGAACCTAACAATAGGATTAGATCAGATATTTAGTTCACATATAGCATTCTAAGGTCATTATCAATATAAAGGTATTTAACGTCACATTTCATGATCCACTGTTAGGCTGGTTGAGGAACACTGAGGTTTATATTTTATCATACATATCCATCAAATCTTAGAAGGTAGCAAGTTTTAGAAACAAATATGTGTTCGACTTTGTAAAGGAGACAGAGTTTTTTTAAGACCTTCATCAATATTGTCTTTTGTTGACTTTAGATGGAAAATGCAAGGGCTGCTCCTGCTCCCATTTAAAAAATGTCCCATCGACTTCAGTGCCTTAAGCCTTAAGCAATGATTTTTTTTAAATGGACCGCTGTTGTCTACATATCCTTTGTTTCATGCTAGCGGTAGAAGAGTTCAGCATCCTACAGACATATTTTAATTGAGAATATTTGAAACTAAACCTTTTATTTAAAAAACATGTAGAGACCAAGTATAGTCAAATAAGTCACTGAATTTAGGTTACCTTAATGTTTAGGCTGAGGAGTTATGCTTAGCACTCATTAGCATGCACTCATTCAAGAGATCAAAAATGCTGGTATATACTATAGAGTAATTCTCCTACAGAGGTACTTAGCTTTAGTACTGCTTTAGACATCTTTAGTACTGAGTGCAGCCACCACAGAAGCTTGGCAATGGGGTTAGAAGGGGTGTAATTGAGGACAGAATATGGTCAGTTACATTTGTGTTATAATTTCAGCTGTTCTTCAGGGAAGCTTCTCTTTGTTTCTCTCAGTATTTATAGTAGGATCATTTTACTGTTGCAGGTGTTTTATGCAATTGTCTGAGCATTTAATAGACTTCATTGGTTATCAGTAAATCTGCATTGCACTGAATTGTTGACCTTAATTTTTCCTAAAGTGAACCTTACAGACTAATTCAGATTAACCAGGTTGAATTGGAAAAATATGTTGCAAATACTTGTTGGTCTATTGGGGTTGAACCGAAAGGACTTCTGTGCTGCATGTGCCTTCAAATACAGATGTGTAGCGTACTGCTCTGAGGTTCATGGTTAGGTTGGGTGTTTTATAATTATCCATTGTGCATGATTAATGTGCTGCACAATTTGCCTTAATCTCAGTAGTTTAGAGCCAGAGAACCTGCACTTTTTACCACACAGGACATCATAGTAAGAATGATCCCATGAGCTTGTGTATTTCCCCTTTTGAAATATGCATATACATAGAGCTGTATATTTTACATCTTGAACTCATAAAGCAGGAGGTTTTGCTTTATACTTATAAATCAGGTTACAATACTTTTGGGCAGAAGACTCTATGCATCCCAGTGCTTCTATTTCTAGTGTTACTGACTCAAATAATTTATTATTTATTACTCATGGTTCCCCACCACTTGAATGTCTGTTTCTCTGTTGGATGGTAAAAGTTGAGAGATATGATTGCATCTTTAACACAGTAATGGTTTAGTTAATCTCACTTATGGGAGAAAAGGCTCACTGATACAGATTAAATACCCTATCCTGGGTTCTATATAAATAGCTACAAATGTGCACAACGCATTACATGGTATATTTAACAACACAGCTAAAGCATAAGTTATAAGCTTATGCGTTTAAGTGATGGGAGTACTCGTGGTTGCATGCAGGAATATTTTTGCTCTGTAGCCATGAAGGAAGTAATTGCTGTTCAGTAGTACTCAGTTAAGTTTGTATATCAGTAAAAACACATGCACAGAAGCTCCACCCACTTTCCTACTCTGTGCATTGATATGAATGCAGCATATATAAAAGCTTTACAGGTATTAGAATTAGTTGCAGTGTCCAAAGCTTGCAAACTGTATGTAATTGTCGATGGAGTTAATTTTGAATTCATATAGGTGATGCTACATCAGTGAAAGGTCAACAGTTTTCTTGATAACATTGCTCATTTAAAATAGCTTTATAGTGCATGAAATTTTATCCATTTTACAAAGTAACTGTTATTTACGTTGATACAGTATGGGAATGAATATTTAAAGAAAATATTTCTTTTCTTTAGATGGAAGACTTTATTTGAAAACTACCGTCATGTACTGAATTTTTCCTGCAGAAGCGATTTGTGCTACGGTAAAGAACTTTGCAGAAAGACGTTCACTATTTGGAAGTTCTACAAAAACAAAGTGTTTTCAAGGCAACTTCCTTAACTTTGTGTATCAATGTTCTTCAAAAGTTTAAAGCATTCTGCAAGAGTGTTCTCCATTGGTTATCACCTGTGGCTCAAGCCAGAGACCTAGAGAATGTTTGTAAATGTACAAGTTTCACTCTTCTTACAGTCAAAAACTGCAGCTTTGCTATTGGACCCTTGTATACAAAGTTACAGACCAGTCAGAACAAGGCCTAGCATTCCCTTTTTAATGGAATGAAAACTCTGTCCTCCTCTGATGATTCTGTATTTGAGCACATCAAACAATCCTTCCAGCAGTATCCACCTACACTTACAGACTGTTTTGTCATACCTAAACCAGCAAGTCAGCTCAGAAGTAAACTTGTATGGGGGCATAAGAGGATTCCGACAAAAAAAGGAAAAGGAAAAAAAAAACTGTTATATTCAATTTTCAAACTCTGTGAACGTGGGTTTTCTTCTAAAGACTTTTTTTCCACATGCTTTCCAGGAGACCAACACATGGATGCTAGACCACATGAAGTAAAATGAAATTTTGTCTAAGAGAAAAGAAATGCTGAATGTAAGCAAAACTGTTTCACTGTTCTCTTTTCCTAAAATAAACATAAAAAAAAATAAAACGAGTAATAATTTCTCATTCTAAACTGGCAGGGGTTTATGGGGAAAAAAAGACTTTGATTCTTATTCAAACTGTTGGTCACGTGTACAGTATATAAACACAAACCACACCAGGAAGGTATTATGTATGCAGTAGAATACTAGCGTTTAGGAAAATGAACATTTTAGATAATGTTTTGTCACCCTGTTTGTCAGAAAGACGCCTTTCTAGTTTTAACGCATGCAGGCATGTAAATATTTGTCCTGGAGTCACAGTATTAATGAATGAGATCTTAAGCATCTGGTAATGAATCAGAATTCCGTATCAGCCACTTTTATTTGTATATTGATCCCTGGTTAGTGCCCTGAAACAGCACATTTAAGAATGGACTGTGGCTGAGCAGTGAGTCAAAACGTCAGAAATATTTTTATATGTTAATGTCATATTACGTCAATGTTGCTAAAAAGAAAACCTAACAAACACTTGATGTATCAGTCCAATACCACGTAGAGCTGAGTGATACAGTTGAAGTCTATTGTTCTTCCCTCACCTTATCTTAGGGAAGGGTGGTTATGTGTTATTTTCACTGTCTTTATGAAAGCTACAATGTGTTTTCACCTTTGTGCTGATAACTGGAAGTAAGCTGCAACACACTGCTTATTACATACTTACATTACGTTCCTTGCTTTGCATAATTTTAAGTTACCCCTTTAAAGACTGATTTTGTGAATCAGCATTGTTACTGTAAGTTTTGTGATTATGCTTTCTTCATCTGTCATACTGTATGCATATAAAATGTTATTTATTATATGGAAACATATCAGAAACTTAAATGTCTAAGATGCCTAACTTAAGAAAATTCTCCTTTACAAAATAGTTCTGATTGGATATTATTTTATCAAAGTAAAAAAAAAAATCTAAAGATTTGTAAACTCTAGCTCTGTGCTTCGATGGTTTGTAGGTCTTTCCTTGCCATGCTGATACACTCTTATTTAGGCCACCACAATCCTTTTCTAACAATAGAAAAGTTGTATATACAAGTTCACATCATGGTAATTTTTTAAAAGAAATATCGAGCAATATTTTTCGTTAAATATTGTTACCAAATACTTTATAGCAACATTGTTTTTTAATCATGATTCTTTCATAGTTGCTTGAACACTTCAGAGATTCTGTACACCACTTTTTTCATATGCAGTCTTTAAAGGGTTAACAGATGTAAATTTTGATGGACTGTGGCAAGCTTTAGAATCATTCATATCTGAAAAAGAATTAAAGCCGACAACTGAAATATGTAGTAGCATCTGCCATTGCTCTGCTCCTTGCATAGAGTCACCTGTAAGTCAGTTTAATAGTTTTACAGTATATACTTTCAAGACCTTTAGGAATGCCTCAGTGTTTGGCTTGGTACATAAATGGAAATGTTAAGGATTAAGGGGGAAACAATTTATAAGATGGATATTAAGAGCTTAATAAAATGGTGTAAATATTACAATTCATGAAATGTTAACTGTCAGTTGAACTTTTGCCCCTCTTCAGTTACACAAGTTTTGGGTTGCTGGGATTTTTCTTTGTTTGTTTTGTTTTTTCTTTCTTTGTTTGTTTGTTTTTGCATAGATTATGATGAAAAAGTGTGCTCATGGTATTGTTTATATGCTTTTGAAATCTTAAAGATATTAATGTCTAGTTGTTCTATATTATAACCACATTTGCGCTCTATGCAAGCCCTTGGAACAGAACATTCTCATCTTCATGTAGGACCTATGAAAATTGTCTATTTTTATCTATATATTTAAAGTTTTCTAAAAATGATAAAAGGTTATTACGAATTTTGTTGTACAAAATCTGTACAAAAATCTGTTTTTACATCATAATGCAAGAATTGGAAATTTTTCTATGGTAGCCTAGTTATTTGAGCCTGGTTTCAATGTGAGAACCACGTTTACTGTTATTGTATTTAATTTTCTTTTTCTTTTCAACAATCTGCTAATAAAACTGTCTGAAATCTCCCTGTGACTTTATTTACAGTTCATCTTTATTAAATTTTGTGAAACGTATAGCATCAGAGGAATATTTACTTTCTAATGGGAGGCATCTAAAAACAACATAAGTCAGCTCTTTGTAATGCGAGGAGAACAATGCTGAATGATTTTATTTAACATGCAACTGCTTCTATCTCTAATATGAATTACTGTGGTGAAAAAACATCATAAAAGCACACTCTGTGGTTATTGTTTAACAAGCAGATTTTCCATATTTTGTTTCTTGCTAGCTAAGCAAACTGCCCCCATCTACATGATTTATTTATGTACATTGCTCGGTTTATGAAGCTGTTATTTGTACCTTTTTCCTTTATATTGTGATATTCCCATGATTCTTATTTCACAAAGCTTTGTGCTGAATAATGTAAAGTGGACATATTGATGGAACAAAACACATTATTCCCATAACTACAAGAGTGTGTGGGATTTGTTACTCTAACCCAGTTGTTTTTGTCTCAAATCCCCTTCAACTGATACAACATATTTAGAAACTTGAAATCCTAACACTTTGTTTGTTTCACATACAAAAAGTATTTCTAACATTTAAACAGGTATTTTATATAAAAAAAAACCCCAGCATTCATGTCTTAAGATATGTTTAAGTGTTTCTGAAGGAGTAGAGACCTTGGTGGCATTTTTGAAAGCAGGTCTTTAAAAACAAATCTGGAAATATGATATTTTGCACTAGAGAACCCCAAAGTTAGATCTTCTTACACATTAAGGGCCATGTTTCCTTTTTACAGTGATGAGAATATAGGAGCGTTCACCTGCAGTACTGCTTCCTGTCTTCACTGGGGAGCAGGTTTGCTTTGGAAATCAGGAGGAGATTAGCTCAGCTGGACCAGCCTATTTAATTACTCCTAGGTATTCTGAGGGCTGCAACTGTGTGATTTAAGTGCTGCATGGATCCCACAGGATTTTGGCTGCTGGCCAATAGTTCAGACAGGAGTTCTCTCGTCCCCTACACGTGCAGCAACAACATTCTTCTTCCTCTCTGTGCTTTTAAAATGCCCCGTGGTCAAAAACCATCTACATACTTATGCAGCCAAGTACCTCCTTGGTCCATCACTGGAGCTCTGAGGTCTAGAGCAGTGTAATTATGGAGCTAAAATGAAAAAAGAAACTGTTTAGTCGACTCCATCTCCATGCCAGTACAGGATTGTGCTTTACAGTAATTGTCTAGCATTTTTCCAGTCCAGTTTTAAATATCCCAAGCAAGGAGCTTCCACCAGTTCCTTCAGAAGCTACCGGCATCTCCATTGGCTTCACATTGTACTCTCTGCATGATGAGTCATCTCTTTAGTAGTCAGGCAGTGAGACAGCACCCAGCAGCTGGAACCGATCAGTGCTTCGGCTGGACTGATCCAGCTGAGCAAGACTAGTGGTAGTGGCTATCTTGAGGTCTGGCAGTACAACCACAAAAGCAGATCCTTCTCCACAGTAAAGAGCAATCAAGTGGAAGAAGATGTGGAAGATACCTACAGAGAAGACAGTAGGGAGAAGTGTGGGTCAAAAAGCAAAAATGGAGCTCTGTATCAGGAAGTGGTGGTAGTATTCACATCTTGCCCATCTGTAGTATCAGATTTGGCCATGGCCAGATTGCCAAGGAGTTTCGAGCCAGGACACACAGGCTCCTGAACTGTGTGGAAAATATTCACTTAAAGGTTCACAAACATCACTGAGGCATCAGCTGACAAACTCAACTACCTATAGAGCTCTGAAGTTGCTTTCTGGCCGGAAACGTAGCTCTCAATTCTGTTGAAGGTGCCGCAAACCTTTGAAAGCTGGCTCACTACTTATAAACTTATATGATGTTTGTCAGGGTGCTGTCTAATAAACAAAGTCTTAAAGGCAAGATTTTTAGATGTTACCAGTGAGTTAGGGTGGTTTTGGTTTTGGGTGCCAAATTTAAGACACTTTGAATGCCTTTTTAAAATAATATACTTCAGCTCAATCACAAGGTATGGGCTTAATGCAGCAATTACTGGTTGACATTCCAAGGGCTGTGTAAGGCAGGAGATCAGACTAGATGTTCACAATAATCTATGAATCTGTGAAAAGGAGCCTGATTTTCAGAGATCAGTTGTACACCTCTTTATAAAGTTTAGATCTTTTAAGATGCATCAAGTTGGACATCCAAAAATTTAGGCACACCCAATCCTTAGACACTTTTGAAAATCTTGCCCTAAATGCTCTGTTTTTGTACATAATCCAAAGGAATTCAAACATAATCTGTGGGTTAATATCATGGCTCCCTATGATGAGGATTTGTACTTCAAGATTATCCATTGTGAAGTGTCAGTTAGATTCCAGGATAATGAGGATAATGCATATTGTGACAGGTTGGCATATTGGTCTATTAATCACAGAACTTGTATCCAAGTATAATTGTTCGTGATGTCAGGTAGCAAGAAGCACTTGCTTTACCCACAAGCTTTTGGGAATTACAGTTGTTCTGAGGCTGAAGTCACTCAAATACCTTTGGGGAAATGCATGGTTTTGGCTCTATGCACCAGGTGTATCAGGAGGCCAGAGGAATGAGCCAAATTAGCAGCAGGGGAGAGAGGGGAATAAATCCAGAGGGGAAAGAAGACAGGGGCTCCCACTGAAATTAGAATTTAGTCCTTTTAAATAGCTGATCCAGGATGAAGACATAGGGATTTATGGGAAAGTTTCACATTTGGTTTTTAGATAGTTTATAGGGGTACTCAGATGTGTTTTATAACCAGGAATATGAAGTGGGTGTGATAAGTCTAATAAAATAGAAAGTACTACTTTGGTTGAAGGCAGCTGGCCTTTTTGAGGCCCTTCCCACAGATGGTTCATTGAACATGATGTCTGAATAGAATCATAGAATTATAGAATATCTGGGTTGGAAGGGACCTCAGGAGGTCAACTAGTCCAACCCCCTGCTCAAAGCAGGACCAATCCCCAACTAAACCATCCCAGCCAGGGCTTTGTTAAGCCTGAACTTAAAAATATCTAAGGAAGGAGATTCCACCACCTCCCTAGGTAACGCATTCCAGTGTTTCACCATCCTCCTAGTGAAAAAGTTTTTCCTAATATTCAACCTAATTGCCCCAGGACAGGCTAAGTTATTGCATACCATGAGTTAGTTGGAAAATGAGTATTGTGCATAATCAGGAATCCACCTGTGTAAGACAACTCCTTTGATAACATAGCAAAACTGTTTCCTCGACCAGGAAACTGGGTCTATGATGGAAAACTGCAACATGTAATCTACTGTAATAATGATACTTTGCAGTTCTATATCATTTTCCCATGAGGAGATTGCAAAGATTTTTAAACATTAATGATTTAGTCTCATTAACACCCCCTGGAAGACAGGCATTTTTATCTTCATTAAACAAATGGGGAAACTGAGGCAGAGAGCCGTGACACCAACATTTTAAAACTTGGGAGACAACTGCAATATTAGTGCTGTTTAGCTTTCCCAGCCTACCGCAATCACTGATGTCACCTGAGAAAACATCAGAACAGATTTCACGTGTTAATCTGATATATTTTAAAGTTTTCCCAAGTCATTGGTTTGCTGCCACTATTTTAAGAAGGGACTCCCGATTTCCTCCCTGTTAGCTTGTGAGAGGCCTAGTGTTCCAGCAGTGCAGCTTCTTGCAGCAACCAATGAGCCAGACTAGCAGCATAGGCAAGAGGGGGATAAACCCAGAGGGGAAAGAAGATAAAGGCTCTCGTTCAGATTAGAATTGGCTAGTCTGTTATTTACCCCCATTTAAATTATTTTCCCAAAACTGTAACCAAAGAAGGAGGGAACAACTTTTGACAAAGGAAGTGATTGCTTTAATACGTCCTGAAAACAATCCAGAGTATTATTTAACACTTATAATGGGGAGTGCCTACAGGCCAAGATGGTCAATGCTCCGTTATGCTAAGCACTATACAAATATATAGCAAATGACAGTCTCTGCCCCAAAGATCTTACAACCCCTCCACCCCAAAACTCCAAAATTAGGGCCTTAGTAAATTCATGGTCCATTTTGGTTAATTTCATGGTCATAGGCTTTTAAAAATAGTAAATTTCATGATTTCAGCTATTTAAATCTGAAATTTCACAGTGTTGTAATCATAGGGGTTAGGGCTGGCTCTGAAGGCAGCACAGAAGTAAGGGTGGCAATGCCATACCCTGACACCCGTACTTCTACGCTGCTGCTGGCAGGGTGCTGCCTTCAAAGCTGGGCGCCCAGCCAACAGCCGCCACTATCTGGCCACCCAGTTCTGAAGGCTGTGTGGAAGTAAGGTTGGCAATACCACGATCCTCCCTAAAATAACTGTGTGACCTCCCTGCACTTCCCTTTTGTGTCAGGACCCCCAATTTGAGAAACTGTGATTTCGTCTGTATAGTATAGGATAAAAGCACACAAAAGACCAGATTTCACAGGGGGGTGGGGGACCAGATATCACAGTCCGTGACATGTTTTTCATGGCTGTGAACTTGATACAGCCCTATTGATACTGTACGTAAGAGACAAGTGTGCCAGACATCATAGCAAAAATAGGATATAGTATGTTGACATCCACCCATGTAATCTGAAAGAGGGAGTGAGAAAAGATTTTGTAGAAAAACCCAGGTGTGTACTTCCACAAAGTATTACTTGGAAATGCTGGACACTTGGTACAACCTGATATATTTCAAAACCAGAATTTTTACTTTACCGCTGTCATGTCTAGTGGGGAGAGATTAGCAATCTCAAAGAAGTATAAGACTTTCCAGAAACTGGAAAGTCCTCTCTAGCATATTACTGTTCCAGATTTGAAAGTGTCTCTTAGGGTATGTCTACACTACGGAATAAGGTCGAATTTATAGAAGTCGTTTTTTTAGAAATCGGTTTTATATATTTGAGTGTGTGTGTCCCCACAGAAAATGCTCTAAGTGCATTAAGCGAATTAACTCGGCGGAGTGCTTCCACAGTACCGAGGCTAGAGTCGACTTCCGGAGTGTTGCACTGTAGATAGCTATCCCACAGTTCCCGCATTCTCCGCTGCCCATTGGAATTCTGGGTTGAGATCCCAATGCCTGATGGGGCTAAAACATTGTCGCGGGTGGTTCTGGGTACATATTGTCAGGCCCCCGTTCCCTCCCTCCCTCCGTGAAAGCAAGGGCAGACAATCATTTTGCGCCTTTTTTCCTGAGTTACCTGTGCAGACGCCATACCACGGCAAGCATGAAGCCCGCTCAGGTAACTGTCACCGTATGTCTCCTGGGTGCTGGCAGACGCGGTACAGCTTTGCTACACAGTAGCAGCAACCCCTTGCCTTCTGGCAGCAGACGGTGCAGTACGACTGGTAGTCGTCCTCGTCGTGTCCGAGGTACTCCTGGCCATGTCGGCTGGGAGCGCCTGGGCAGACATGGGCGCAGGGACTAAATTTGGAGTGACTTGACCAGGTCATTCTCTTTAGTCCTGCAGTCAGTCCTATTGAACCGTCTTATGGTAAGTAGGCAGGCAATACGGATTGCTAGCTGTCGTACTGTACCATCTTCTGTCGGGCAGGCAAGAGATGAGGATTGCTAGCAGCCGTATTGTACCATCTTCTGCCAGGCAGGCAAGAGATGAGGATGGCTAGCAGTCGTACTGTACCATCTTCTGCCGAGCAGCCATGAGATGTGGATGGCATGCAGTCCTTCTGCACCGTCTGCTGCCAGCCAAAGATGTAAAAGATAGATGGAGTGGATCAAAACAAGAAATAGACCAGATTTGTTTTGTACTCATTTGCCTCCTCCCCTGTCTAGGGGACTCATTCCTCTAGGTCACACTGCAGTCACTCACAGAGAAGGTGCAGCGAGGTAAATCTAGCCATGTATCAATCAGAGGCCAGGCTAACCTCCTTGTTCCAATAAGAACAATAACTTAGGTGCACCATTTCTTATTGGAACCCTCTGTGAAGTCCTGCCTGAAATACTCCTTGATGTAAAGACACCCCCTTTGTTGATTTTAGCTCCCTGAAGCCAACCCTGTAAGCCGTGTCGTCAGTCGCCCCTCCCTCCGTCAGAACAACGGCAAACAATCGTTCCGCGCCTTTTTTCTGTGCGGACGCCATACCAAGGCAAGCATGGAGGCCGCTCAGCTCACTTTGGCAATTAGGAGCACATTAAACACCACACGCATTATCCAGCAGTATATGCAGCACCAGAACCTGGCAAAGCGATACCGGGCGAGGAGGCGACGTCAGCGCAGTCACGTGAGTGATCAGGATATGGACACAGATTTCTCTGAAAGCATGGGCCCTGCCAATGCATGCATCATGGTGCTAATGGGGCAGGTTCATGCTGTGGAACGCCGATTCTGGGCTCGGGAAACAAGCACAGACTGGTAAGACCGCATAGTGTTGCAGGTCTGGGACGATTCCCAGTGGCTGCGAAACTTTCGCATGCGTAAGGGCACTTTCATGGAACTTTGTGACTTGCTTTCCCCTGCCCTGAGGTGCATGAATACCAAGATGAGAGCAGCCCTCACAGTTGAGAAGCGAGTGGCGATAGCCCTGTGGAAGCTTGCAACGCCAGACAGCTACCAGTCAGTTGGGAATCAATTTGGAGTGGGCAAATCTACTGTGGGGGCTGCTATGATGCAAGTAGCCCACACAATCAAAGATCTGCTGATATCAAGGTTAGTGACCCTGGGAAATGTGCAGGTCATAGTGGATGGCTTTGCTGCAATGGGATTCCCTAACTGTGGTGGGGCCATAGACGGAACCCATATCCCTATCTTGGCACCGGAGCACCAAGCCACCGAGTACATAAACCGCAAGGGGTACTTTTCGATAGTGCTGCAAGCTCTGGTGGATCACAAGGGACGTTTCACCAACATCAACGTGGGATGGCTGGGAAAGGTACATGACGCTCGCATCTTCAGGAACTCTGGTCTGTTTCAAAAGCTGCAAGAAGGGACTTTATTCCCAGACCAGAAAATAACTGTTGGGGATGTTGAAATGCCTATATGTATCCTTGGGGACCCAGCCTACCCCTTAATGCCATGGCTCATGAAGCCGTACACAGGCAGCCTGGACAGTAGTCAGGAGCTGTTCAACTACAATTTAACTGGGGATTGGTCCTGCTTCGAGCAGGGGGTTGGACTAGATGACCTTCTGGGGTCCCTTCTAACCCTGATATTCTATGATACAGGCTGAGCAAGTGCAGAATGGTGGTAGAATGTGCATTTGGACGTTTAAAGGTGCGCTGGCGCAGTTTACTGACTCGCTTAGACCTCAGCGAAACCAATATTCCCACTGTTATTACTGCTTGCTGTGCGCTCCACAATATCTGTGAGAGTAAGGGGGAGACGTTTATGGCGGGGTGGGAGGTTGAGGCAAATCGCCTGGTGCTGGTTATGCGCAGCCAGACACCAGGGCGGTTAGAAGAGCACAGGAGGGTGCGGTACGCATCAGAGAAGCTTTGAAAACCAGTTTCATGACTGGCCAGGCTACGGTGTGAAAGTTCTGTTTGTTTCTCCTTGATGAAACCTCCCGCCCCTTGGTTCACTCTACTTCCCTGTAAGCTAACCACCCGCCCCTCCTCCCTTCAATCACCGCTTGCAGAGGCAATAAAGTCATTGTTGCTTCACATTCATGCATTCTTTATTCATTCATCACACAAATAGGGGGATGACTACCAAGGTAGCCCAGGAGGGGTGGTGGAGGAGGGAAGGAAAATGCCACACAGCACTTTAAGCACAGCACTTTAAAAATTTACAACTTTGAAATTTATTGAATGACAGCCTTCTTTTTTGGAGGGCAATCCTCTGTGGTGGAGTGGCTGGTTGGCCGGAGGCCCCCCCACCGCATTCTTGGGCGTCTGGGTGTGGAGGCTATGGAACTTGGGGAGGAGGGCGGTTGGTTACAGAGGGGCTGCAGTGGCAGTCTATGCTCCAGCTGCCTTTGCTGCAGCTCAACCATACACTGGAGCATACTGGTTTGGTCCTGCAGCAGCCTCAGCATTGAATCCTGCCTCCTCTCATCACGCTGCCTCCACATTTGAGCTTCAGCCCTCTCTTCAGCCCGCCACTTACTCTCTTCAGCCCGCCACTTACTCTCTTCAGCCCGCCACCTCTCCTCCCGGTCATTTTGTGCTTTCCTGCACTCTGACATTATTTGGCTCCACGCATTCGTCTGTGTTCTGTCAGTGTGGGAGGACAGCATGAGCTCGGAGAACATTTCATCGCGAGTGCATTTTTTTTTCTTTCTAAGCTTCACTAAGCTCTGGGAAGGAGAAGATCCTGTGATCATTGAAACACATGCAGCTGGTAGAGAAAAAAAAAAGGGACAGCGGTATTTAAAAAGACACATTTTATAAAACAGTGGCTACAGTCTTTCAGGGTAAACCTTGCTGTTAACATTACATACATAGCACGTGTGCTTTCATTACAAGGTCGCAGTTTGCCTCCCCCCACCGCGTGGCTACCCCCTCAACCTTCCCCCCTCCCTGTGGCTAACAGCGGGGAACATTTCTGTTTAGCCACAGGCAAACAGCCCAGCAGGAATGGGCTCCTCTGAGTGTCCCCTGAAGAAAAGCACTCTATTTCAACCAGGTGACCATGAATGATATCTCACTCTCCTGAGGATAACACAGAGAGATAAAGAACGGATGTTGTTTGAATGCCAGCAAACATACACTGCAATGCTTTGTTCTACAATGATTCCCGAGTACGTGTTACTGACCTGGAGTGGTAAAGTGTCCTACCATGAAGGACGCAATAAGGCTGCCCTCCCCAGAAACCTTTTGCAAAGGCTTTAGGAGTATATCTAGGAGAACCGCGAATGCCAGGGCAAAGTAATCCTTTCACATGCTTGCTTTTAAACCATGTATAGTATTTTAAAAGGTACACTCACCAGAGGTCCCTTCTCTGCCTGCTGGGTCCAGGAGGCAGCCTTGGGTGGGTTCGGGGGGTACTGGCTCCAGGTCCAGCGTGAAAAACAGTTCCTGGCTGTCGGGAAAACCGGTTTCTCCGCTTGCTTGCTGTGAGCTATCTACAACCTCCTCCTCATCATCATCTTCTTCGTCCCCAAAACCTGCTTCCATATTGCCTCCATCTCCATTGAAGGAGTCAAACAACACGGCTGGGGTAGTGGTGGCTGAACCCCCTAAAATGGCATGCAGCTCATCATAGAAGCGGCATGTTTGGGGCTCTGACCCGGAGCGGCCGTTCCCCTCTCTGGTTTTCTGGTAGGCTTGCCTCAGCTCCTTCAGTTTCATGCGGCACTGCTTCGGGTCCCTGTTATGGCCTCTGTCCTTCATGCCCTGGGAGATTTTGACAAAGGTTTTGGCATTTCGAAAACTGGAACGGAGTTCTGATAGCACGGATTCCTCTCCCCAAACAGCGATCAGATCCTGTACCTCCCGTTCGGTCCATGCTGGAGCTCTTTTGCGATTCTGGGACTCCATCATGGTCACCTGTGCTGATGAGCTCTGCATGGTCACCTGCAGCTTGCCACGCTGGCCAAACAGGAAATGAGATTTAAAAGTTCGCGGTTCTTTTCCTGTCTACCTGGCCAGTGCATCTGAGTTGAGAGTGCTGTCCAGAGCGGTCACAATGGAGCACTCTGGGATAGCTCCCGGAGGCCAATACCATCGAATTGTGTCCACAGTACCCCAAATTCGAGCAGGCAAGGTCGATTTAAGTGCTAGTGGAGTAAGGAAATCGAATTTAAGAGCCCTTTAAGTCGAAATAAAGGGCTTCATTGTGTGGATGGGTGCAGGTTTACATCGATTTAACGCTGCTAAATTCGACCTAAAATCCTAGTGTAGACCAGGGCTTAAAGCTGCTGAGCATGTTCATCTTTAATTCAAGTCCATGAAGGAAAGTTTTATCTCAGTGCTCATTTTGAGGAAGAACAGGTGTGACTATTGGACAGTATGCACAATTTCTCCTTATTTGCTCAAGAAGGAAGTTCCCTTGAGCACATTCAGCAGACTGACACTGTGTAATGAGTTGAAGTGTTTACACAACAATCTCAAAGGAAAAGAAAACCAGTATGAAGCCCAATTAAATACTATGTATTCATTTACATTTTTTTTCATTCTGTTCCTTTTCCCCCTTCAAACAAGGTGTTTGAAATCTTTGAATTTACCTGTTGGCTAATAATAATTCACATTTCTAAATTCCTAGTAATAGAAACCAAGTTTTTAGGAGTTTAATTTGTTAATCATCCTATTTGGGACCATGCCTTTAACTAGTGGTTAAATGTACCAACAAATGCTCCTTTCATCATTATGATTAAAATATGTAAGCTTCCCTGCAAAAAGTGTTTATTGATAATGTAATTTACCCTGGTAACTTAATTAAGGGAGTTAAGGAATCAGACATGGGTACTGGGGAGTGGTCAAAGGAATAGATTTATGAGAATAACTTCTAACATTTTAAAATGTCTTATAGCATTGTCTGGAGAAGAATGGGGCAACTCTTTGTTCAGTGAGCACTGCCTATGTTAACTGGTGCTGTCTCATTGTTTACTTACATTCCCCACTCTGTCTATATCCATCTGCCTCTAGTTTTATGCTTAGACTATAAGATCTTTGGGGCAGGCACTGTCTTTTTGTTCTGTGTCTGCAGAACACCTAGCTCATTGGGGTCCTGGACCATGACAAGGGCACCTACGTGTTTAGATAATACAAATAAATAATAATAATCAAGGGACTGATGCAAACTAATGAGGCAATAATGGCCTAAGAGTCATGGCCAGGGTTTGACTTTGAATTACACCTGTGGTTTGGAATGATTAATTACTGCTAGTCATTTTGGAAAGGTAATTTGAGCTACTGTTAGCTGCTTTGAAGGACATATAGCCCCTTGAGCTCTGAGAATCTTTTGCAATGAAACCAGAATTCAGCCAAATCTCACCTTTACTTGGCTTCATTACAAATCTGAAGCTCGGCACAAGTTTACAGAAAAGTGTGTGGAAGTTCATGAAATTTAAACCTGGCCACATTTCAGGCTAAGTCTAGGCTCTATTTTGGTTTTCACCCTGGCAAAAAATGATAGTTTTGGCTGAGTTCTGGGTGGACATTTTAAGGTTCAAAAAGTGAAACTCACTCTGGAAATCCGAATCCACATATGCGGAAACTGGGAGAAGGATTTAAACAGAAGCGTACTAAGTAGAATGGCTGTAACATAGCCATATTTTATACCAGAAAGACGGAAGGGCATCTCAGTAACAATGAAATAAGGATTAGTTTTATGTTTAAGTTCTCTACCACCTTATTTCCCCTTTTACAGGAGAGCATATGCTGGTTTTCATCCTGAGAAATGTGCGTGACAGCTATGGATGTGAGTGAATCCTTCTAGTATTCTTCTATTCTGGGCAGCTCAGCAGCACCATATCCTGTTAAGTATTCTTTAATCCTCCTACTTGTTTTATTTTTGTCTTTAAGTTGTAATAGTTTATTTACCAAAATGGCATGAGTGATTGTGTAATACTCTGTATGCTAGACACTGAAGCATTGCAAAGCACTCGTTTGGAGATCTTCAACAAATGTTAAACTAAGCACAGAGAGACAGAGAGAGAGAGATCAAAACAATAAGCTGACCACTAAAACACATCTGCAGACACAGTGGGATTTCACAGGGTGCAGAGGTCATACTGAAGCAATGTATCCACATAAGACTGTTGCCAGGTAGTTCCAGGAAACCGAACCCAGCAAACATCTGGTTTGCTAAGACTATAATAAAGACTATTAAGACACTTTACTGCCCTATATATATATATACTTTGCCCAGTGTTCAATCAGCTAAAGGATTAATTATCTCTTAGCCTATTGTATAGGGGTTATTCTATTCCTATTATTTGTTTAGCACCAAAATTGTGGTCCTTGCCCTGAAGAGCCCACAATTTACAGCATAGTACAGACTATAGTACTAATCCATCTTTGTAAAATCCACAGAAGAAAATTGCTGCATGAGCACTAAGAATTATTATTATTATTAATTTTCAAATGCCGCCCATTTTTGCTTTATCTCTGTTTTTAAACCGGAGGTCAGAATTTGTTTTATGAAGTGAAATGTGTTTCCCCACACACACTTTAAAAATGGCTGAAAGGATTTGGCTTAAATTTATGTTTTGAATATGTGAAAATAGGACAGCATGATGGAAACTGTTTTTCAGCCTTAACTATAACAGAATATGCTACAATTGTCTGGGTATGTAGAAAGAAGGACAGGAGACATTTGATATGGGTTTAATCAGGCCGCAACTTTATTATTAGATGTCTGGGACTACCCGGCAGATAACAGTGTACAGTGCAGGTAACCCCATGTTTATTCTATAGTTACCCAGGTGGGGCTTTTACCAGCTCCCCCCTCTTTTTCCGTCCATGTCCCTCTGGCAAATTCATTTCTGGGACCTTACCATACCCGGGGTGAGGGGCTTCCACTAGCTCCCCCTCTTTTTCCCTCCTTGTCTCTCCAGCAAATCCATTGCTGGGAGCTTACCATCCACCCCCCACCTCATAGGAGGGTTAAGATGGGCAATAAGAATGTGGGGTTGGCTCCTGCCTTACCAGTCATAGGTGTCCCCAACCGCCCCCCATTCGTTCCTTTAATGAACACCTCTTCTTATGTCCTGCTCCAGGCCATTTCTCCGGTCACTGTATACCTTTCCTATGACCTGCACTGGACATCAGCCACAAGGAGTCACCAGCAATTAGCTTGTCTGCCTCCTCCCCATACCCAGGCAGGTTCCCAGACATCTCCTAATGCCATCTTTTATATCAGTTAAAAACATGACAGCACCTAAATCAGACAGATGAACCCCATGCTCCCGAAACAACTCTGCTGCTCCATATACTATGCCAGAATGTAAAATTACTGTCCCTCCTATGCTCCCAAGGAATTTGGCCACCTCCCTATTCACATACCTCCTTAACTTTTCCACCCTGAGGAGGCTCACGGCACCCCACCAGATCCTGCACTGAAGCATGTCTGACCAAATCATGTCACTAAACTGGGAGGAATAGTAGATATGCTGGAGGGTAGGGACAGGATACAGACAAATTAGAGGATTGGGCCTAGACAAATTAGAGGATTGGGCCAAAAGAAGTCTGGTGAGGTTCAACAAGGACAAATGCAGAGTCCTGCACTTAGGATGGAAGAATCCCATGCACTGCTACAGACTAGGGACTGAGCAGCTAGGGAGCAGTTCTGCAGAAAAGGATCTAGGGGTTACAGTGGACAAGAAGCTGGATATGAATCGATAATGTGCCCTTGTTGCCAAGAAGTCTAACAGCATTTTGGGCTGTATAAGTAGAAGCATTCCCAGCAGATAGAGGGATGTGATCATTCCCCTCTATTCAGCATTGGTGAGGCCTCATCTGGAGTACTGTGTCCAGTTTTGGGCCCCACACTACAAGAAGGATGTGGAAAAAATGGAAAGAGTCCAGCAGAGGGCAACAAAAATGATTACGGGGCTGAAGCACATGATGTATGAGGAGAGGCTGAGGGAATTGGGATTATTTAATCTGCAGAAGAGATGAATGAGGGGGGATTTGATAGCTGCTTTCAACTACCTGAAAGGGGGTTCCAAAGAGGATGAATCTAGACTGTTCTCAGTGGTACCAGATGACAGAACAAGGAGTAATGGTCTCAAGTTGAAGTGGGGGAGGTTTAGGTTGGATATTAGGAAAAACTTTTTCACTTGGAGGGTGGTGAAGCATTGGAATGTGTTACCTAGGGCGGTGGTGGAATCTCCTTCCTTAGAGGTTTTTAGAGTCAGGCTTGACAATGCCCTGTCTGGGATGATTTAGTTGGGGATTGGTCCTGCTTTGAGCAGGGGGTTGGACTAGATGACCTTCTGAGGTCCCTTCCAACCCTGATATTCTATGAGTCTAGTTCTTAGCATTAGTTCCACCCCTTTAAGCATTCCCAAATCATTTTCCCCAAGATGCACCACAATTATATATGGGGGCTGATGACGGGCCTGCACAGCATATAGCATCAATATTAGTTGATCCTATACCATGCCCCTCCTTGCATGTCAGCTGAGTATTGCCTTATCACCAAAGCCCCTCTGTGAACCCTTGGGCAAACTGGACACATGCCTATGGGCCCAAAAGATAGTATGATGCCCACAGATCTACAGTCTGTGTAAAAAGGAAGGCTCCCGACACAGTGATGCTTTTCAAAACCTGCATTCCCAGTGGATGAGTCAGCGACCACTCTGCCCATTTTGCACCAGCTTTCATCTCTCCCCACCCCAGAGCCATAAAGCACTGTTCCCTTCACTGGGCCAGACCAGCCAAAAAAAAAAAAAAACCCCTGCTTAATGCTTCAGAGTGGTCATTAGTGCCTTATTAAAATAATTCTTTTCTCTATAACATTGATAAATGTAATTTCATTCACGTGATAAGATTTACCAACCTGTTCAGCAGATGACTATAACTTTCAAAAGCAGGTGTCAAGGTTCCTTCCCCACTCTGAACTCTAGGGTACAGATGTGAGGACCTGCACAAAAACCTCCTAAGCTTACTTTTACCAGCTTAGGTTAAAACTTCCCCAAGGTACAAACTATTTTACCCTTTGCCCTTGGACTTCCACTGCCACCACCAAACATTTATCTGGGTTTATTTTTATTAGGAAAGCGTCATTTGGAAATGTATTTCCCCCCAAAATCCTCCCAACCCTTGCACCCCACATCCTGGGGAAGGTTTGGTAAAAATCCTCACCAATTTGCATAGGTGACCACAGACCCAAACCCTTGGATCTTAAGAACAATGGAAAGCATTCAGTTTTCTTTCAAGAAGACTTTTAATAGAAGTAAAAAAGAATCACCTCTGTAAAATCAGGATGGTAAATACCTTACAGGGTAATTAGATTCAAAATATAGAGAATCCCTCTAGGCAAAACCTTAAGTTACAAAAAAACCACACAGACAGGAATATTCATTCTATTCAGCACAGCTATTTTCTCAGCCATTTAAAGAAATCATAATCTAACACATACCTAGCTAGATTACTTACTAAGTTCTAAGACTCCATTCCTGTTCTGTCCCCGGCAAAAGCATCACACAGACAGACACAGACCCTTTGTTTTTCTCCCTCCTCCCAGCTTTTGAAAGTATCTTGTCTCCTCATTGGTCATTTTGGTCAGGTGCCAGTGAGGTTACCTTTAGCCTCTTAACCCTTTAAAGGTGAAAGGACTTTTCCTCTGGCCAGGAGGGATTTTAAAGGTGATTACTCTTCCCTTTATATTTATGACACCAGGTGACTCAAGTTAGGCTCCTAAGTCTTTATTCAGACTCCAAAAGAATAGGTGACAATATTTTCAGAAGTGCTGAGCACTTAAACACAACCTTTGGGGTATGCTAAAGATTGAGTACAAATCAGATCATTTATTTCGGTGTCTGAACGGATTTAGGAGCCTAGTTTTAGGCCCCTACTTCTGAAAGGCTTGTCCTGTAATTTCATAAATCAATTTCACTAATTCAAAAAGAAATGGCTCAGGGTAGTATTACCCAGCAAAAGATCGCATGGGAAAAATCTCACTATAGGGGATAAATTAATCTATGTCACCACAGTGTGCCTCATTTACCAATGCCAAATGCCAACAATATGACAGCCATGAATGATGCACAATAGAAATGAAAAATAAAGTGGAGAAAATTGCAGGGAAAAGATTTCTTGAAACATGGGTTTGCAATGGACATGGACTGTTATAGGCTTTTTAAGGTTATTTTTAATATTTGATAATAAATTCACCCTTAGACTAAGACGCATCTATTCAGTGGATTTCACATCAAGAATTATATAAATATAATTCCCTGATTTTTATCATTAATTTTTTATTATTTATGGTATGGAAGCATTGTTCTAAATGTCCTAATCAAGACTCAGGCCACTTTGTGCTAATCAGTGTAGAAATGGGTAAGAAGGCACATACCAGCCCTAAAGAGATTACAATCTAAAAAAATAAGTCAACTGTGGGGATGTTGGCAGAGTGAAGGCAGTGTTCAATAAAGCCAACATTGAATGGATTAAGAACTGGCTGACAGATCTCAAAAAGTAGCTATCAGTGTGGACTCATCATCAAATCAGTCACTTAATGAGGTTCTGAAGGGGTCAGTACTAGTCCTGATGCTATTCAATGTTTTTATGGATGCTCTGGAAGCAAATATAAAATCATCACTGATAAAATTTGCAGATGATGCAAAAGTTGACAGTATAATAAATAATGACAGGGCAAACTGGATTGCCTAGTAAATTGGGTCCAGCAAATAACATGTGTTTTAATACAGCCAAATACAAAGTTTACATATAGAAACAAGTCTGCAGGCAATATTTACAGCAGGGAGTACTGTATCCTAGAAAGCAGTGACTCTGAAAAGAATGTAAGGGTCATAGAGGACAAACAGCTCAACCTGAGAACCCAGTGTGATCCTGTGGCAAAAAAGACTAGTGTGATCGATGGGTGCATAAAGAGAGAAATAGTTAGAAGGAGGGAGGGATAGCTCAGTGGTTTGAGCTTTGGCCTGCTAAACCCAGGGTTGTGAGTTCAATCCTTGAGGGGGCCATTTAGGGATAAGGGTCAAAAATTGGGGATTGGTCCTGTTTTGAGCAGGGGTTGGACTAGATGACCTCCTGAGGTCCCTTCCAACCCTGATATTCTATGATTCTATGAGGTGATTTTACTTCTGTACATGGTATTGCTAATACTAGAATACTGGTGTCAACATTTTTAAAAGGATGCTGAAAAAGTGGAGAAGGTGCAGAAACAGGCCACAAAAATGATTTGAAGGCTGGAGAAAATACCTGACAGTGAATAATTTAAAGAGCTCTTTCTGTTTATCTTATGATAAAGAAGATTGAGAGGTGACTTGACTACTGTGTATAAGTAACTTCATAGGGAGAAAATACTGGGTACTAAAAGGCTCTTTAATATAGCATAGCAAGAACCAATGACTGAAAGTTAAAGCTTGACAAATTCAAATTAGAAGTAAGGCACATTTTTTAACCATTGGAACTACCAAGGGACACTACCAATGGAAGTAGTGGATTTCCCATCTCTGGATGTCTTCAGATCAAGACTGGATGCCTTTCTGGAAGGTATGCTTTAGTGAAACGCAGGTTATGCTTTTGACAAACACAAGTTACTGGGCTCAATACATGGGTAAATGGGTGAAATGTAGTGGCCTGTGATATACAGGAGGTTAGACTAGACAATCTACAGCAGCTCAGCAGAACAAAGCTAAATGATTAAGGGCCATGAAGATAAACAAGAAGCTATGTTTCTGGTGGTGATGAATGGAAATGCTGTGGAGGGACTCAAAGTGCGGGTTAGCATATGCTGGGATCCCCCCAAGACCCTCTTCTACTCAGTTCCCAAAAAAGCAGTTCAACTCTGAAATTTGGCACTCAGGTACCTTTATTTGGCATAGAGCAACAGTACTCTCCAGCTGGCCAGGCTGAAATGCAGCGGGTGAATGACGGGTACATCACAAATCCAAAGTTACACAGCAAAACTTTTCCTTATATACATCTTTCTAACACCTGCATTCCTGGCTACACATTGCATTATGTACTTCATGATTGACTTAGTTACTTGTCAGGAACCAATCTCTGTGTAACCTGCTCTGTCCATGTACTGTTCCAGTACAAGCTGATCTCTACATTACAAAGGTTTACTTGTCCATTGTCCCTAGTACCAGGGTGTTCCCTGTTTAACTGAGTTAGACGGACTCCAACCTAATGCTTGTTACGCCCTTATTTATGACTTAATCTTCCATTCATCTTCCCAATCATGCCCAGTGAGAAATGAAGCCTTACCTACATCAAGTTACTCATGTCAAGTTAGTCTTACAGCATGCTCAGAGCAACATGTGTTTTGACAGATCTTGAGGAGGCTAGGTTGCCGTAATCAAGGTGTGAGAAAAGGAGTTTTCAGTAATCAAGATGAGATGATGGTGGTGTGGACAACAGGGAAAGACCAGATGCTAGAGATGTTATCCAGGAAAACGTGGCAATAGTCAGTCATGGCCTGGCTGTGTGGATCTAGAGAGAAGGTAGAGTCAAAGATGATACTCAGATTACAAGCCTAAATAATTTCTAATTGTCTCTCCCAGCAAATTTAGATTGAACAAACGACATTGGCAAAACCATGGGAAAAACAGATGTTCTAAATTCCAGTCACAATGAACTAATGACCATTTGACTGCTGTTCGGTGTTCCCCCACGAAGCTGGCATCCAATATGTGAGCGATGAGCCAGAAATAGGTTTCTACATGGATCTCTTGAACAATCTGCACTCAATTTAAAAATTGAGGAGGCTAGAGATTAAGTATTATCTCTCTTGTGAGCTGATCAATAACAAGTGCACCTCTGGGAAACAGATGCTACTATTTCTCATTTAAGCCTTTTCACTACTGGAAGTTGAGCAAATTCACAGGCCACATTGTGAGGAACTTGCACATACAGTAAATAAATAAATTAAAAATAATTTATATTTGACCTCATCCAAGTGAAATCTTATCTCTCCGCTTCAGAGTCACAACACTACAAAACATATACATGGCATCTGGTAAGAAGATAAGATTACTATTGGGAATTATAGGTTGAAAAAAATCCCGTAATGAAGAGGGTGGCAGAGGAAACTTTACTGAGACAGCAAGAGGGTAAATGTAGTAGGCTTTAGCAAAAAAAATACTTCAATTTATTTCAAACCTGTAAATATATTGTCTAAGTCCATGCTTATTATTTCAGGTATTTATAAAAAAAAAAACAGCATGTAACCTGGATGTAAACAAAGGGCCAGAGCCTCAGTTGTTGGAAGTCAGCATCTGCCAATAGAGCTAAATTGTTTTACACAAGCCAAAATTCTGGCTCAGTGTTTCAGCTCTCCAGTTTCACAAGATGACCATATGTAATGATTAGGGCCCTACCAAATTCACAGTCCATTTTGGTCAATTTCCTGCTCAGAGGTTTTAAAAAATCATAAATTTCATGATTTCAGCTATTTAAATCTGAAATTTCACCATGTTGTAATTGGAGAGGTCCTAACCCAAAAAGGAGTTGTCGGCGGTGTCACAAGGTTATTGGAGAGGAAGCGGGGGTTTCAGTACTACTACCCTGACCCTGTGCTGCTGCTGGTGGCAGCACTGCCTTCACAGCTGGGCAACTGGAGAATGGCGGCTGCTGGCCGGGATCCCAGCCCTGAAGGCACAGCCACAGCTTGCAGAAGCGTTGGAGTAAGGATGGCAAGGTATGGTATTGCCACCCTTACTTCTGCACTGCTGTTGGCAGGTTGCTTCTTTCAGAGCTGGGCCACCGACCAACAGCTGCTGCTCTCCAGGGCTCCGAGCTCTGAAGGCAGCGCAGAAGTAATGATGGCAATACCACAATCCCCCTAAAATAACCTTATGACCCCCCGCAACTCCCTTTTGGGTCAGGACCTCCAATCTGAGAAAAGCTGATCTCCCCTGTGAAATCTGTATAGTAGAGGGTAAAAGTACACAAAAGACCAGATTTCATGCTCCATGACACATTTTTCATGGCTATGGACTTGGTAGGGCCCTAGTAATGATGTCTCCGGTTGAATCATCAGCAGGGATTGGACCTGGGACCTCTGAAGTGTTGTTAAGTGGAAAACTTGAACTGATGACCTTGGCAGTGTCAGCCCCACAAAGTTAAAAGAAAACCCATATAAGGTTTGTGATTTGGATTGAATTTATGAGTTTGGGTTCGGTTAGTGGGTTTTGGCTTTGAGCAAGACTTTTTTGGGATGGGGAATGGGTGTTCAACAAGCTGGCCGATGAATAACAACAGAGCTGTGCAGTCTGCCATTCCTCACATACATTTTGTGGGTTGTACTTAATTAGATGTTTGTTTTTTCCCCAATGAAAGGCAGTCGTGTTCCCAGGTTCCCATGTGCTTTCTGAGTGGGGAAGGAACATGTGCAAAGGTGAATGGGGGTTACTAGATCCTGTGAATGTGGATAAGGCTGTAGGTGGGGGCAGGAGTCAAGTGTTCAGTTTATTCTGAGAGGGACCACAGGCTGTAACTACAGAGCAGATGCTGAGCCTTTTCTATTGCTGTTAGCACCTGGAATAAGTATTACATAATGAATCAATTTAATAGTTCATAATTATATATTACATTTAATTGTACAGGCATTTTAATCCTTTTACAAGTACTCCACATTTCTCTAAGAGGTGGTCATTAAAAAGAATGTCATTATATCAACCTCTACATTTAGTTTGGGGAAGAAACAGCAAACTATATTTTGAACAGGTTTATTCTTTTATCAATTTAAGTAATTTTCTTTCTAATCCAAAATGGCCAAGTTCAATTTAAATCATTGCATGAATGGTTGGTGAGGTGAGTTTATTTGAATCAGCAAGCATTTGGCCATGGCAAATGAGCCTCTGGCAAACAAGAACATTAGTACCAGGGGACACCTTCAAAACACTGCTGTTTGCATTTGTGCCGCTGTGTAAAGTTTTCCTGTTGAAGGTTTCCCTGAGTCTCGTTCTGTGTAGTGGTGACATGATCATTCTACCAGACTGAATGCCAGCCCCTCTGTTGCTCACTGTAAATACAGAACTATAGATATAGGTGGTGCTTAACAGGGCTGCAGTTAAGATTTACAGCACCCTGGATAAATTTAAAAAACAATTTACATTCTAACTTCTTCGCCAGTATTTCTCCTCTTTACATGTTCTTCCTCCATCTTTTGTCTCATCACTCCCTTGTTCACTAGAGTATTTTCTTTTCTGACTTGTATAATCTTTTTCCAGTGTAGTGTAACAAATGTTCTAAGTTTCAAGGAGGCAGGGAAATGAAAAACCCTAGCCTTGCCTCCTTAGCCTTTTTCTTTCCAGGTTTTATTCTTAGCTGGAGCAGTACAAAGCTGCTACAACCAAGAATATGAATCATAGTTGTTCTTGTCATTAACATAATGCCCATGTGTAGATTTATCTGCAGACTTTCAGTCTGATAAACTGTTGGCTTGTAAATATTTCCTGGAAGAAATTCCAGTCCAGCTGCTTTTGTTTACAAATCTATCAATGGTTAACACCATCAAATGTATTTTGCCAGTATCTGAATTATAATTACAACACGTCTAATTGTGAATTAATTATAAAAGAGGAAGACACAACTAAATAATAAATATTTCCCTGTTTCTGGAATCATGCCAGCTTTGCTTACGTTCATTTTGGAAATGTGAGGACTTACTCTTGTAAGCCTTGGCTCTTCACTATTTTTTTAAAAAAATGTATTTGTACAGTTGTGCAAGACACTCTGTCCGAATAATTATTTTATTCTATTTATTTTCTCGTCAGAAGTTCTTCTGCTTATTCCCTGTTTTTCTTCTTGACACCACTTAGTTATTCGAAGGCTTTAATTAAGATTTGGTTTTGATATGCCAGTCACAGTAACATGCAAACTGACCTGAATATTGAGTATCTGCAGCTTTAAAATTTTGCAAATCATGGGATCAAAGAAGCTCCGGATTTTCATTTGTGTTTGGCAACAAATAAGCTGCTGTATTTGCTACCATTTTGACCAACCACACAGAAAATTGCTATGAATTTCTGAAAAATTCTGATGTTTGTGTAACAATTTGTTGCTACTTAAAAGATGGAGCCATGGAGACAAACTCTTTATTGACTTTTATAACAGTCGGGTACAGCTGTACCTTGGGCTCTGTAAATGAAGCATCCATACAAGGAGCACATAAGTTGTACATATTGACAAGGGATGCCACAATTTAGCTGTTATCTTGCTTTTGACAGCAGCACAGTAAAGACCAGGAAGAGAGGGATTTTGTAGTAACCCCACTAGGTTCTTGCCTCATTTTTTTTTCAATTAAAACAAATTTGAAAAAGTAACATTAACATTACAGGAGAAAATTGCCTTGGTAACAAATGAGTAGATAAAAAATTGCCAGTTGTATCAACAGACCATCCCCCCCTTCCCACTTCCAAAATAGTGGTTGTTCTAATACATGAATGAACACAAAAGAGGCTGTTTTCTTACTAATATGCACATAACTAGGACTAATGAGGGTTAAGAGTTAGCCTCAGGAATAGAATGAAACCTTAAGAGAGGAGACTAGAAGTGATCTGATCTTGACTTTCCCTCAGTTTCGAGGGGAAGTGCTTTCCCAGAGAAAAGTGACTATTTAATTTTAGGATGCTGATCATGCCCAACAGATGAGATTCATCAGCCTCCCAAACAGCAAGGTACTTATGCATGTGCTTAATTTTAAGCACTTGAAGTCAGTGGAAATACTTACATGCTTAAAGTTAGGTATGTACCTTGCTGGATCAGGGCTTCGGCTCTGATAAGTAGCCCATAGAGGCTTTCTGAATAGCAAAAACTGTGGAGGGCCATCCCATCCCTACCTCCCATTCATTAGGTCCATCTTCATGCAAATGTAGGTGATCTGCCTTTCCCAGTCTTGCATAACATTCTATCATTTCTGGGTATTAAACTTAATTTGATAAAGTGACAATCTATATCCCATCCACCACTGATCACAAAGGCCAAAACCTCTACAGTTAAGCAAAGTTCTGGTTCGTGCAGTAGATCTCTTGAAACTTCCATACAAGTAGGCTAGGTCACATTTTTCCCCTTCCATCTGGTGATAACTACAGTGGGAAATTGGTTAAAAAAGGGCATTGTTTTCTTTGTTTAACAAGACAGCTGAAGAAGAATTTAGTGATTGTATTTCTGAAAGATTTCAGGGGCACTACATGGCAGATGTAGCCAGCATTCAAGAGGGAACTGTAATTATTATTTACATATGTTTTATTCAGGAAAGATTATGTTGCTTACTTGTACGATTCCTGATGAGCAGAAGGATGGTCAGAAGCAATGAAGAGAGTGGCGTGGAATGTTCTCTTTCTTTGAATGCTTCTTAAAATTGTAAAAAGAACAGGGAGTACCTGTGGCACCTTAGAGACTAACAAATATATTTGACCATAAGCTTTTGTGGGCTAAAACCCACCTATGAAGTGGGTTTTAGCCCACGAAAGCTTATGCTCAAATACATTTGTTAGTCTCTAAGGTGCCACAAGTACTCCTTGTTCTTTTTGCTGATACAGACTAACACAGCTACCACTCTGAAACCTCTTAAAATTGTGATTGCGACAAACCTTTTATGACTGAGTGATCTTTGATTTTGTTATTTGGCAGTGGACAGTGCAATCAAGAGGTAAGTGTCATATTTAAGATTAATATTCATTTTGTTCTGAGATTATCAAGAGGTATGCACTCACGTTTTTAGTTCTGGAGAGTCCCCATTTCAATCCCTGGTGAGCTATCCAAGATCACATCACATAAGTGGGGACTCATCTGGGCTCCAGAGCTAAAATAATGAGTCTGTACAGCTTGAGTTAAAGAGCCAGGCTCTGTGCATTGGGGAAAGGGGGATATGTCTTAGCAGATTGGCACAGATGGGGACATGTAATAAGTGTCAATGGGTTACAATGACATATCTCTGAACCATCAAAGTTGCCAATGTGTGACACAAGCCACAGAGATGTTTGACAAATGACCTAAAGGTGGGATATGTATATTTTGTTGCTTGTCTCATCATACCCTTACAAATTATAAAGATTTTTAAGTATAAAACTTTTTTATGTGTGTTTTTCACTATGTCAATCAAATAATCCAGTTTTTCAATCTGGTTAATTGTGTGTGTTAGGATATAGATATTCAGGCCTGTCTGCAAAGGCCTGTACTTTAAGAATTTAGGTTTATTCTTATCACTTGGCTAGTTAGAGGTATAAAAGAAAGAATCAAAATCACTGTCTGCCAGTGTAAGGTCCTTCTCTTACTGTGATAGTCTGAGGCCCTGTTTTTAGGCTAAGGCCTTTGGCTAAGCGACAGAGGCAGCCATAAGCTGGGAAGTGAACGGTCACATCCTCACATTCCAAACTAGTCACATTGAAAGAAGGTGCTATTGGGCTGTTAGTAATACAATCCTGTCCTGATAATGCCCATCGCCTCCAGAGAAAGGGAAGTGCCTAGAAGATGTAAAAGGAAATTTAGGGTGATAGTTTTCTGTCTGGTAAGAACTCACTTATCAATAGACACAGCTGGGAAACTCTTATGTCTTTACAGATGTAGTTGTGAAATCCTCACTTCTGTATTGTTTTGTCATTATAGTTCCCACTTTGCTATTGTTTATTGGCATGGTCTCTGTCTGGTTCTGTGATTGTTTCTGTTACTGTGTAATTAATTTTGCTGGGTGTAAACTAATTAAGGTGGTGGGATAGAATTGGTTAGCTAATCATGTTACGATATCTTAGGATTGGTTCGTTACATTTCAGTAGAATGATTGGTTAAGGTATAGCTGAGTATATTACTATATATAGATAGATTTTAAGTGATTACAAGTGGTAAGGCATAAAATTCAGCATTGATTACAGAAGAAATAAACAGATAAAAATGCAAGCTAATTCCTCAATGAACTGAAAAGCAAAATGTCTCTCTTCCCATTAGATGCAATAGTTCACAGGCTAGATTTCCTTTTCAGCCAGGTACTCCTCCCCCAATTCAGTGTCTTTCAGGTGCTCAATGATGTCGTGAGCAGAGATATGGGAGGTGGTGAGGTGAAGTAACGTGTTTTCCTCCCCACTTTATAACTCAGTTTCTTGTTGTAGAAACATCCTTGCTGTGTCATGGTGACATGCAGTACCTTGTGGACATGAGGTTTGAAACATTCCTGCAATGCAATGTACATTTGTTGTTCATACTTCCCCTTCGCTGGTGAATGGACAGTTAAGTAGGTAATGGCCCCTTAACACCTTGCTGGTAAGCTAGTGTGTCTTTGTCTCTGAGAAATTGATTGGTGGGCACTACCAAGAATTACACCACATTTCAGCAACAATCGTACAGAAAATTCTCATAATTGTACATGCAGTGTTATTGCACACATTTCAACAGGATAATAATATTCAGCAGATTATGAGTTTTCAAACGATGCCTCACAGGGCATACATTGTACAAAATATATAACCATATAAAAGTGGTCAACGTGGAGTACAGGGTGTCACATATAGGCCTAAGCTGAACCTGGGAGTATTGTGGTATTAAATAGAATGTGGATGTTAGCATGAGTGATAGGCCCAAAACAAGTGACCACAAAGAATGAGATCATGAGAAAGAAGAGTAGATTGTGTTAAACTTGTAGTGACCCTTAAAATATGAGCATTATCTTGTTTAAGATTTGGGTTGAGGTAATAGAAGTAAAGAAAGCATGTTTCCTTGGGCACCAAGTGTGGCAAATACTTAATTATATAAGCCTGTTTCAAAAGAAATGTTTAATTTAGTAGTTAGGAAGAAATATGGCAAATGGAATTAAAAGAAACCTTGAAAAGAGGGATCCAGCCATTAATCTTGTCTTGGCCAGGCCAGAGTCTAGGTTTCAGCCTTAATTGCCTCAAGCTAAGGTCCTACAAATGTTCCCTATACAGGATTCACAGAATCTAGTTATGGAGCAGAGGGACCCACACTTTTTGGACAGTTACTAAGTCACAGAACTATGGGACTATTATATTTGTGCATTGCGTGAAACCCTTTTTAAGGTCATCTCCAGCAACACCACTCTCCCTTCTTGACTGTACTTTATTCATGGGAAGTACAATTTTGTTATGCCTTTAGTAAGAGCTGTCCACTATTACATAACCAACCTTTTTGCTGGTGCTTGCCAGATGAATCATAGAATCATAGAATATCAGGGTTGGAAGGGACCACAGGAGGTCATCCAGTCCAACCCCCTACTCAAAGCAGGACCAATCCCCAATTAAATCATCCCAGCCAGGGCTTTGTCAAGCCTGAACTTAAAAACTTCTAAGGAAGGAGATTCTACCACCTCCCTAGGTAATGCATTCCAGTGTTTTACCACCCTCCTAGTGAAAAAGTTTTTCCTAATATCCAACCTAAACCTCCCCCATTGCAACTTGAGACCATTACTCCTTGTCCTGTCATCTTCTACCACTGAGAATAGTCTAGAACAATCCTCTTTGGAACCACCTCTCAGGTAGTTGAAAGCAGCTATCAAATCCCCCCTCGTTCTTCTCTTCTGCAGACTAAACAATCCCAGTTCCCTCAGCCTCTCCTCATAAGTCATGTGTTCCAGACCCCTAATCATTTTTATTGCCCTTCGCTGGACTCTCTCCAATTTATCCACATCCTTCTTGCAGTGTGGGGCCCAAAACTGGACACAGTACTCCAGATGAGGTCTCACCAATGTCAAATAGAGGGGAACGATCACGTCCCTCGATCTGCTCGCTATGCCCCTACTTATACATCCCAAAATGCCATTGGCCTTCTTGGCAACAAGGGCACACTGCTGACTCATATCCAGCTTCTCGTCCACTGTCAGCCCTAGGTCCTTTTCCGCAGAACTGCTGCCTAGCCATCCGGTCCCTAGTCTGTAGCGGTGCATTGGATTCTTCCGTCCTAAGTGCAGGACCCTGCACTTATCCTTGTTGAACCTCATCAGATTTCTTTTGGCCCAATCCTCCAATTTGTCTAGGTCCCTCTGTATCCTATCCCTACCTGCCACCATATCTACCACTCCTCCTAGTTTAGTATCATCCGCAAATTTGCTGAGAGTGCAATCCACACCATCCTCCAGATCATTTATGAAGATATTGAACAAAACCGGCCCCAGGACCGACCCTTGGGGCACTCCACTTGATACCAGCTGCCAACTAGACATGGAGCCATTGATCACTATCCATTGAGCCTGACAAACTAGCCAACTTTCCTCCCACCTTATAGTGCATTCATCCAGCCCATACTTCTTTAACTTGCTGACAAGAATACTGTGGGAGACCGTGTCAAAAGCTTTGCTAAAGTCAAGAAACAATACATCCACTGCTTTCCCTTCATCCACAGAACCAGTAATCTCATCATAGAAGGCAATTAGATTAGTCAGGCATGACCTTCCCTTGGTGAATCCATGCTGACTGTTCCTGATCACTTTCCTCTCATGTAAGTGTTTCAGGATTGATTCCTTGAGGACCTGCTCCATGATTTTTCTGGGGACTGAGGTGAGGCTGACTGGCATGTAGTTCCCAGGATCCTCCTTCTTCCCTTTTTTAAAGATTGGCACTACATTAGCCTTTTTCCAGTCATCCGGGACTTCCCCCGTTCGCCACGAGTTTTCAAAGATAATGGCCAATGGCTCTGCAATCACAGCCGCCAATTCCTTTAGCACTCTCGGATGCAATGCATCCAGCCCCATGGACTTGTGCACGTCCAGCTTCTCTAAATAGTCTCTAACCTCCTCTTTCTCCACAGAGGGCTGGCCACCTACTCCCCATGCTGTGTTGCCCAGCACAACAGTCTGGGAACTGACCTTGTTTGTGAAGACAGAGGCAAAGAAAGCATTGAGTACATTAGCTTTTTCCATATCCTCTGTCACTAGGTTGCCTCCCTCATTCAGTAAGGAGCCCACACTTTCCTTGGCTTTCTTCTTGAGCCAAGCCAGATTTCATTATGTATGTGTAGTGTACAGGACTCGGGTAATATCCTTTTAAAAAGTTGGTGAGCCTTCTAGCAGTGCTCATCATGTGCTAAGTTTTAGAAACTGCCTGGAACCAGCCAGAGCAGCCATGTCTATAGAGGTGGGCCTGGCATGTTTGTACAGTATATTTGGTAAACTTGGTTATTTGGCACCCAGCTTTGCCCATGTGGTTTCTTCATGTTACCTTTGTTGTGTAAAGAGCAAAACACGAGAATGAGGGGAAAACACCATCTGTTATTTTTTATTTCAGTTCCTTTACATACTTCCAGAAAAATACATAGAGAGATGGTTGAAACACCATTTTTTTTGTAATTTCACCCACTTCTACCTATATAGCACTGCTGTTTCTCATCTAGTTAGCTGCTAAGGCTGTTTGGAAAGTCTAGGGCACCATGAAATGTGAAGGTTACAGGTAATCTTGCAATTCATAGGCTTTGTTTGTTTTTACTTTGGCTTCTAATGTCTTGTCTTTGTTGTTCGTTCAGTTTTACAGCTGCAGCAGCACTTGGGGGCCAGTGGAGTGCCTTCAAGGAGAGAATCATACTATACATTATCTGCAGCCCCAGATTAAAATGTTTTGAGACCCCATGCACTATGGGCAATGCTCCCCACACACTTTTCTACATATCCAACCCCCCAACATAGACCTACCAACTGTCCCTCCTATCTCATCCCACACATACTCTATCCCATCAGATAGACCTCCACATGCCCCTTCCACCTACATATACCTCAACAACCCTCCACCATCTCCCACTTATGCTGACAGCCCCCATACACATCTCAGTAACCCCAACATACATCCTGCTCACCTCAGCTCCACAGGGCAAAGCCCACAACATCCCTGCCCTCAACCCCCATTTGCCCAACCCCTTACCCGTCAGCCCTACAACAATCCCCACAGCCCACCAACAACTCATACTAGTCCCTCATCTGCCATCCCTGGGACCTTACTGGCCATTCACTTGTGCCCCCGTTCTCTACCTAATCAGTAGCTCCTCCTGGACCCTTCTTTCCATCCCCATTGTCTTCCATTGCCTACCCTGCATTCACATAACCCTGTGCTGCTTGGGTCTGGCCTGGCCGCCCCTCCATAATGATGGAGGCGTGGCCAGGCCAAACCCGAGTAGGTGGTGTTGTGACCTGGCACGTAGGATCTCAGAGCCACTGAGATTTGGCCTGGCCACTCCTCCATCATGACAGAGGGATGGCTGGGCTAAATTTGATTGAGTAACTGAGACCTGGAGGATGGGTTCACTGTATTACCCAGGGTTTTTTTAATTTTTCCTGTTCGTCAGGGTCCCGCTTCTCCCTGATATGGGGGCCCTGTGCAAAGGCACCGAGTGCACATTAATTAATTTGGGCCTGATCATCTTGGATCTGTGATGGAATACTGTATGCAAACGTTCTACTTCAGATTTGATACTTTATATACTATATGGATACTTTATATACTATACGTACCCTTGTATCCAAGAGAACTATCAATATCAGTCTTCGTCTATAAGGTATGGACACTGGACATTATAGCTTAGTGCATGGAATAGAGTAGATTAGATCCACCTCTAGATGCCCAGGTAACATGGGGGTCCAAGGGCCCTTGAAAATATGAATCCATGCCTCTATGTAATGATGCAACTGTGATAATGGTGTTGCTCTAATTCCTATGGACTCTAACACTGTTCCATTAACTTAAATATGGTAACTCCTGGTTTACACTGTGAGTCGAGAATGGGGCCCTATTTATCTACTTCTGAGTTTATAGACCTTTAATTTCATTGCTGTTTCTTTGGTCTGAAGTTACCAAGAGAGTTAGGGTATTAACAGTAACACTTAGGCTACGTATACACTAGACACCTTACAGCGGCACAGCTGTATCGATGCAGTTGGGCCGCAGTAAGATCTCTCAGGTAGCCGCTCTCTGCCGTCGGGAGAGAGATCTCCCGCTGACATGATTAAACCACCTCCACTAGCGGCAGTAGCTGTCTCAGCAGGAGAAGCTCTCCCACTTTGCTCAATAGCACTGTGCATTCTACTACTTATGCTGGAGAAATTTATGTAACTCATGGGGTGTGTTTTTTTCACACCCCGGAGTGACATAAGTTTTGCCGACGTAAGTGGTAGTGTAGACATGGCCTTAGAGACTAACTCCTCCTTTTTTTTTTCAGGTACTTTATTGATTATATCTATCATTCGTAAAGTCACTCGAAAATATTTAGCCATATGATTCATTCACTTTGCACATAATCAGTCTATGAATTTTTCGATTAAACATGATGAGCTGACAATATGAATGATAAATTCAGTCAGTAGAGTATTTTTGATGCATTTTATCTTTCTCCAGTACATTATCAAAAATGAAACTTTGTCCATAACATTTAGAATATCTGCTGTAAATCCTTGGCCATCTTATATCAATGCTCATTTCTATTCAAAGAGTAATGGGGCAATGCTTACACTCTGGAAAGTAATCTGTTTCTCTGTATTTGTAAAACAGTCATTTAATGTCACATTCATAATAGGAAGTAAATAATATGGCTTGATGTGAATGAACACTTCTGGCGATTGTTAAAATAATTGAATGTGGTGGAGAGTTAGAATGGAATATGTTTGTGGAGAAGTTGTAGGATGGCTGCACTTTGACTCATTGGCATCTTGCTACTTCCTGGTTCGCATGTTGCTAGCATGATGACTTCTTCAAGCTCATGGCTCTGCAAGCTTATGTATTAACTAGGGCAGGAAATTCTCTCACATGTTTTCTGTGAACTCCTTAGCACACTTGTGGGTGCTCTATCATAAATAAGAATAATAATATGAACTCTGTTCCTCCAAATTTGTGGTTCTACTCTGAAAAGTGACTCTAAAAATTCACTGTTGGACAATTCTTGTTCATTGTACCTCTGTGATGTTCCTATCAAATTTGCTCAGTTGATAAGTAAAAAGAAGGTTATGTCTAGCAGTAACCTTTGCCAAGTCAACCTGGGATCTGAAAGTCAAGTTGGGTTCTTTCTAGAGCACTGTATTAAAGATTCTAAAATTAGAATTTACTTAATGTTGTTGCTATTACATGATATGGAAAAGACTCCAGCTCACTCTAATGTATTGGCTCTGCAGTGGTATTATGACTAAAAAGTAATAAAAACATATTTGGTATGACTATGAACACACAAATCGAGAGAGAGAAAGAGAGAGAGAGAAAAAAACATGAACGAACACAGATCTGCTGGGGACAAATGCTACGTTGACACAGTCACTTTTATTACCATCTTTATACTTTATACGTTATACTTTAAAGGAATGGTTTTCCTGAACTGTTGCAATGACTTCCACTGTGAATGTTAATGCATGCATTTAGCAGTTTTTCCTTTACACATGTGTAGTGTTAAAGATAATATGCAAAACTGTATTTCCCTGATGTTTCAATTTTACAGACAGGACACATTTAGTAAACCCCATCTACTCTTCCCTTCCACCCACAAACATTTTCCTCTTTGCTGTTTATATATTGGGAGTGAAATCCTGCCAAATTGAAGTCAGTGGCAAAACTCTCTGATACTTCATTGGAACCAGAACTTAAATTCTGGCTCAATATCAACATGTCTCTACTACAGCAGGCTACAGTTCCCCACTCAGCCAGTCTCTTGGTTTGAGGTCCGAAGTCCTCAAACTTGGGAACAAAAGGTGGGCACTTAAATACATATTCAAGTTTCTGTATAGTTTTCCTGATTTTTCACATCATCCACTACTCCTGTTGGTGCCAACATCTCAGAAAATCACTATATAGGTGTTCAGCTTTAATCATCCAAGTGTGAAAATTCACCTTTGGATGACTCTGTAGATTTTGGGATGAGCTCTACAAAAATGAAAGAACATCTAATCATAAAGGTAATAGCAATTCAATCAGCCTCATTCAAAATGTGTATCCACTCTTCCGCTGCTTTCAAAACAAAGAAAATACCAAAGAAAAAGGACAAAAAATTCAATGGAAAAGAAAGTGATCATTTACCACTCAGTCCATTTTGGGCAGCATATTTCCCTTTAGGTTTTGTTCCATAGCCCCAGCCCTCTGTCTTGTGAGTATGAACCTTAATCTGTGGGAACACTGCTAATTGTAGTGAGTCGGTACCAAGAATGGACAACAGTCTGTAATAAGAAGTGAGATTTGCCTTTTGACATTTATCTTTTCCATCTATCATGATACACACACATCTCTTTATTGCCAAGTACAGAGCAGTTCTGATGGTTCATTTTCCCCCACTCTTTTTTACAAACCTGACTAAAAGCTGAACTTGCGCTGAGAATGATGTCCTCAGTTTGAATTCCAGATTCCAGACCCAACAAACTTTGAGCTAAATTTTGTTTTTTCCTCTCAGAGCCACTTTAAGTGGGGGAACTGAGCTGTAATGAGAAGCTCACGAGTTGGCAGGGGCTTAGACTAGATAAACTTTGGTGTCCCTTCTAATCCTGTGATTCTGATTCTGCCTGCACAGAGTAGGATGGCTTAGGAAGAGAGAGGCCTCTGTGCAATGAACTCAGTAAAACTCCTTGTGCTATGGCAGATAAGAGCAGTGTGCATCGTCTGTGACTGCTACCCAGTTCTAGGGTTAACACGGGTTAGAAGTCTGCAACTGGAAGCAAATATGGTGTTTGGTCAGGCCCCCTTGAGCTGTGAAGTGCTACTATGTTAAGCAAACCCCTAGCTAAGGTTCAATAGAGCACTATGGCAGCATTCTGCCTGGCTGCTCTGAAGGTGAAGAAGAAGCTCCCAGCATACCCATAAAACAGCATTTAGTCTTCTGTCAGGTTCCCTTTACCAGCACAGTTATGTAACTTGAATCCTAGAGCAGCCACTTAGCTGGCAAGGTCCTGATCCAGAGCCCACTGAACTCAATGCAAAGAGCTCCTGTTCATGTCATTTAGCTTTAGATCAGGCCCTAGAGCCTTCTATCACTGGCTATTGGGTGTTGAGTCTGTCCTTTACCGCAGGCTTGTCCTATACTGCTCATGAGATTACCCATGATAATGCTCAAATTGAAAACCATGTTTTCTATACAGTGAATGCTAGTGAAATAATTCATAGTTAGAAACACATATAAGAGTTGTTTAAGGAGAGGGAGAAATGTAACAAATATAGAAGAGGAACAAAATTACAAGGCTAGAGCTGAACATAGGAATTTCCTTCTCTTTCAGGTAAAAGACCCGAGCCAGTGCTTATTGAAATCATTTGAGGGACTGCTGTTGACCTCAACAAGCTTTGGATGAGATCTCTAAGAAGGAACATTGCCAATAAGCTACAAGAAGTGAACAGATGCAAATGTAACTGCAACTGAATATCTATTGTGTATTCAGGTATTGTTTTACCGGTAGTTTTAGATTTCTGCACATAACACTTAAAGAGAGAAAACAAAAGGTATTTTAAAAACAGACTGCGTACATTTATACAATAAACAGTAATTCTGCATTTCTGGGCTAGATCCTCAGATGATGTAAACAGACATAACTCCTATGATCTGGCCCAGTCTCTTGCTCTAGCTCATTTTTTATATGTGCCGTATGTATGGAGGAGATATATGATAACCATCACCTGACTTCTAATCTATCTAGCTAGGACTGCTGAGAATATTCTAAACCACCGAGCAGTTCAAACTGCCATTTAAACAAATAAAAGAACCTTCCAGAGAAATGTTTTCTTCTTTGTCTTCCATTGTGGATTTCCCCTATTCCCTACCCAAAATTACATTGGTTTGTGGTTCAGACCAGGCAACATTCAGTCCTTTATTATTGAAAGTTTTATTGGTAAATAATGAAAATTTGCTGCATAATGCATGTATCTTTTAACAAGCAAACTGGACCCCCAAACACTAAGGCACAGAGCACCAAGCATATTTTGTCATTAAACTGGCTACTTACTAGACTCATAACCCTTGTACTACATTAATTTTCTTTCAGTACATTTTAAATCATTTCATGGATACAGTAATTATACTACACTCATACCATGTCAATCAATCACTGCTGTGAATCAATACAGTAGGTGTTTTTCTGCTGTTTATAAATAAACATAGTCACTTATGCCAAGTATCTTATAAAAGTGCAATTAGTTAAAATAAAGAACAAATTTATTCTTGTATTGATCTTGCTCCTTGTCATCACATATAGTGTTGCCACCCATATGTCTTTCTTTGAATTCAAGCTTGCATTTCACTTATTCATACCAGCGGAGTTTCACTAGTCTTGCTTCTTTTCAGTCAATTTCAAGTGTAATAATCACAATAAATAATTGTGCAGGGGATTGGGGCAAAGAATTTATTTCTAATTCTTAGTTTATATACACAGGGGAAGATTTGTAAAGCTATAAATGGGGACAAGTTGTCCAACTTCCATTGAAAGTCAGAGATTTGGATGCAGAACTCATCTAGGCTCCTCTGAAAATTTCAACCATAAAATGTGGTTGAACGATAATGTAAAATGCAAAAACTAACATCATTTTTTCAAGTACATCGGAAACAGGAGGTTTATCAAAAAGTCAGTGGGGCCATCAGACAATCTAGATGCTAAAGAAGTTCAAGGAAAGCAAGGCCATTGCGTTACCTAGTTGTCTCTCTCTCACCAACAGAAGTTGAGTCTGTGACGGGTTAGCCTCCGGGGTGCCACCTGATGTGCTTGACTACTACTGAGCCCACCTGTTCCACCAGCCTGGGCTTCCTTACGCTGTCCTGCTGAGCCAGGCCCTCAAGCCTTCTCCAGCCCACACATAGGTAGTAACACACCCAGCAGCAGAAAGACAGAGACACTAAAATCCGCTCTGCATGGGAAGGGTTCAGCTAGCAAGTTGCCCAGCACTCAAGTACATACGCCCTCTGGAGAGTAAACTCAATATTTCATCATCTTGCACTGCACAGAGAACTATACAGTGTAAGCTCATGAAATCTGCCTCCTCCCTCAATGTGGAGGAAGATATGCACAGCTTTTTGCCCCCCAGTTATGAATTCCACAAACTGGTTTTAGAGAAAACAAAACAAGTTTATTAACTACAAGTGATAGCGAACAGATCAAAGCAGATTACCTTAGTAAATAAACAAACACCGCAAACTGAGCTTAACACACTACAGAGGTAGGATATAAATTCTTGTTTATTCCCCCCCACACACACTGTTCCTCACATGTTCTTGTCAACTGCTGGAAATGGCCCACCTTGATTATCACTACAAAAGGTTTTTTTTCTCTCCTGCTGGTAATAGCTCACCTTACCTGATCACTCTTGTTACACTGTGTATGGTAACACCCATTGTTTCATGTTCTCTGTGCATATAAAATCTCCCCACTGTATTTTCCACTGCATGCATCTGATGAAGTGATCTGTAGCTCATGAAAAGTTATGCTCAAATAAATTTGTTAGTCTCTAAGGTGCCACAAATACTCCTTTTCTTTTTGTGGTTACAGACTAACATGGCTGCTACTCTGAAACTTGTTCAGTGAAGTAATTGTTAGAGGGCTTTCCCTCCACCCTCCCACTTCCCTGGCTCTTGTCACACAGACAGCAAGCAGTAAAAGACCAGAAGTCTGAAGTGCAGACAATGTGATGTTTATTGGGGTTAGTATCCAAGCAAGCCTATTCTGAAGTCCTTCACGCCAGTCGGGCTTATCTCTATATGCCAATAGAGTCTGTTCCCCAGTGTTCCATTCCCAGCTCTGATGACATAGAGCGTTTACCCCATGTCCCCCTTCCCAGCTCTGATACCACAGAGCGTTTACCCTGTGACCCCCTTCCCAGCTCTGATGCCGCAGAGCCTTGCCCGGGTCCCTGTTCCCCATTCCCTGTTCCCGTTCCCGCCCTTAGCAAACATGATTCCATGATTCGCTTCCTCCCACTTCCTGTTTGACCCCAGTTTATATAATAATATTCTCAGCTATACCTTAACCAATCATTTTACTGAAATTTAACTAACCAAACCTAACATATTGTAACATAATTCTCTAATCAATTATATCCCACTACCCTAATTAACTTACACCTAGCAAAATTAATTATACATCAGACAGAAACAATTAGAGAACCAGACAGATTAACAATAGAAAAGTGGGTTCATAAAGATAAAACACACAGAAATGAGGGTTTCACATGCACAACCATTCATAAGTAATTACGTGCCAGACAGGATGCTATCAAACTAAGTTTTCTTTAAGCATCTTAAGATCTGTTTCTTTCTCTGGTGGTGATGGGCACTATCAGGACAGGATCGTCTTCCTAAAAGCCCAATAACATCTTATTTCAATGTGACTGGTTTGGGATGTGAGGATGTGACCTTACGCTTATGGCTGCCCCACTCCTTAGCCAAAGGCCTTAGCCTAAGAACAAGGCCTCAGATTATCCTTGTGAGAGAAGGCCCATACACAGGCAGACTGTGATTTTGATTCTTTGTTTTTATACCCCTGTAACTAGCTAAGTGATAAAAATACACCTAAGTTCTTAAAGTATAAGCTTTACAGGCAGATCTGAATATCTATATTCTAACGGTAATGTATACATTATAACATCCAAGGTTTTGAGTTCCCTTTGAGCATCTGAGAAAATAAACTTTTTGTCCAGAAAACATATATTTTTATTACACGTATTTAGGTTTTCTAAAAATGCCAGCACATCATTTGCTTCTCCACACCCAATCAATATTAGGAAGATTAATTCTTTTTTCTTAACCGGGAGCATTTCTTTTTCTGTCAGAACCACATTAGTTATGCAAAAGTGGTCACACATTGTCAAACTGAGTGACTCATCCTGATCATTCTTGGTTGTTTTGAGTATAAGTACAATCCACCCTGACTGTAAGTCTACCCTTGGGAGCCAAGCAATTTGGCTGTTAGCATAATGAGGTGTGGCTCATCATAAGGGCGATTATAATGGAGTGTAAGTGAATAGTGAGTCAAGCCTACAGTATATTATCTTTCTTTCTTGAAGACAGTGCTTTGGAATAATGGTTGAGTATTGTAACTTTTTCTTCACTGCATGTCTTCAGGGATTGCGGTATCCTCAAATGGACTGTTTTGATACTAATAGGAATGCACGTTTAGAACATGAAAATCCCTGTATCTGTTCCTTCAGGCAATTTGTACAGAGTGTAATTCACATCTGATGAATACTTGGTGACACTGAATGGTCCAGTGAAGATTGGTGCTAATTTTGCAGTAATGCTCTCCGCTGCATTTGAGTCTGAGAGAGAACGTATTTTTCATCAGGTCATGAACATTTAAAAATCACTTGTATCTGTTCATGATGATACTATTGCTTTCTATCCTGTAATTTCCTATTGAGGTTGCCCTGCAGTGGTTGTGTTTACTCTTGTGAATCTGATCTATGTTCTGCTTTATAATCTGCTACCTTGTCAGAAGCGGACCAGCTCTGGGAACAACAGTGCATCTTGTTCATCATAAGGTGCTGGTTTCAGGGAAACAAAAACTCATCATAAAAATTTCACTTACAAATTTTCTCTCTGTCCTTCCCTCTCAGATATGTGGTCAAGACATTATTTTGATTAAAATGGAATGTTTGAGGAAAATGTGTCACTAAAGAAAAAACATGTATTCAACTTAATATGTGATATTAGGGTGCCAGTTGATAGACACCCCCTATAAAACAGGGGGTTTTAATATTAGAGCTGTATGAAATGTTTGTCAGAAATAAAACCAAACCCAAATGATCCCAAATTCACCTGGTTTGGGAGTTTCATTACAAATCTCAAATCTGTTGAAAGGTTCACTAAGAACTTAACTATCTTTTCTGTTTAGATGGTAAGCTCTTTCAAGTAGTAAGTATCTCGCTATATGTCTATACAGTGCCAAGCAAAATAAAGCCCCAATATTAGGACAATAAGCACTGAGGACAGTAAGCACTGCAATAATAAAATAAATAATAATAATAATTTATAAGACAAATTTTAAAAACAAATCCAGGAGAAATGCATTTTTTTGGAAATACATTTTCTTATTGAGGTTTGGGATCATTCTACCTCACAACTCAAAGCAAAACTAGATGGATATCAAAGCAAATGTTTGTATGAACCCCTAAGTGGTGACATTGCCATATTGTGCACTTCTCTACGTCACTGATTGCCATTAAGCCAATAGCATTTACTTACCATTATCACACAGAGGTATATATATGTGGTACCTCAGATACTGTACCACTGTGCGGCAACTGTTGGCAGATGTTGACTTTTAAAGGATGATCACTAGGTATGAGCTTGTTGTTACATAGCATATTTATCTTCAAAGAGGTTTTTTTTTAATTAGCCAATAATCTGGAGGGACTATAATATACAATTTCTTCTTGTTGGTCTTTGTCAAGATGGCAATTTCTGCCTTCACAGAATATTCATTAGGATATATTTCACTAATGGCTACTATTTGGTTCTGCTTCATAGCCGAGTAGCACAGAATATTTGTATCGCCTATGACTGATAAGGCCATCCTTATCGAACCCAAATCAACCAACTATTTGATGTGATGTTGCAATAATCCTAGGTACTCCAAATGATCCAAATGATCAGGAAAATATATGATTTTAATGTTATTTAAGTTCAAAACACTTTCAACTTCCTCCTATGAATATGCTGGCCTTTTTTTAAATTGCTGTATTATACGGTTCTCAAAATGAGCAATGGAAAATGTCATCTTTTCTTAATCTAGTCAAAACTCAGAATTGGTAATTATGCCCTGTAGAAAGTAAAGAAACCTCATATTCAAAGCTCCATCACTTGCTTGTTAGCTGTTCAAATAATTGGAGCTTAATTGTTGAGGTAGACAATCTATTTAAAAGAGGAAGATTTAAAGAGGTTTTCTTGACAGTATGTTTTATATATGACTTTGTAGTTCTGCTTTTTTTCCTTCATGAAAATACATTTCTGTGTAATCAAAGTCTGCCTTGCAAGATCTCCTATTTTTCAGCCATTTCAGTGCACAATAACAAGTGAAGATTTGAAATACATTACATCCAGAGATGTATTCAGAGCACAAAATACCACAAGACAGTCCTTTTTTAAAGTCAGAAAGTTCCTTTCTGGTGTGTGCAGTGTTCTGTTTCCATATGCTAATATCCTGTCATTTCTCTGAGCATCTTTCTGCGTGAATGCTCCTCCAAGGCCCACATGACATGATTCTATGTGAACTGTAAACACTCTTAAAGTCTCAGAATGCTTAAAAGGAATTGTTGGCTAGTGCTTGCTAGAAATATTGAAAGACCTTCTAGTTGAAAGCAGTGCAAGCAAAAGGGACGACAGGTTTAGTTACAATACTGTGTAACTCTGTGCGCAGGCTTCAACATAGTGCCCTGTGTATTTGTGAAGGAATCTAATGAGTTCAGAGAACTGTCTCGATATCTAAGAGGTAGTTGTGGTTGGAAACTACTTATCTCATTGCATATTGTCTGTTATTTATTCAAAGGGTCAACAGAATATGCTTCAGAACATGGTCCATCTGAGTAAGGAGAATTTCATATTGACTTTGATTTAAACATCGGGAGATACTCTTCCTCATAACCCAAATGACCGCTAAAATCACTGCACTCACCAAGACAAAGTGCATTGGTCAGGCTGAATTGCTTAAATAAAATTTCCCACTATCTGCTTAAAATCTTATGCATTTTGACTTGGATTGGAAGAACTAGACTTTTCTAACTTTACTATACATCCAATGGCACTCAGTGTGAAAATGCAGAAGTCATTTTTAGATTATGCTAATTTGGGGAGCCAATGTTGATAGTGCAGACATTGCACATAAATATTCTGGACTGAAGGCCTGATTCTGTCATCCTTACTCATGTTGAGTAATATTTTACTAGTCCCATTGACTTCAATTGAGCTACTTATGGAATAAGGGACTACTCAATGAATAAAGTGAGTAGAGTCTTGCCCTTAATTAGCATGCATGGAATTCAAAAGAAAGTGGAACTGTTTTAATTGATTAAGGACCATGAGGAGCATAATTTTATATTGGGATAATCTGTAGTAGAAAGAAATGAAATTGTTCTTTGAGGGTTTCAATTGTAGCAATTTCCAGCAATGTTGTACAATTTGAAGTGCATGTATTTTGTTTTACAGGAAATTTACAACAGTTATACCTACTGTCAAGGTTCCTTCCCCACTCTGAACTCTAGGGTACAGATGTGGGGACCTGCATGAAAGACCCCCAAGCTTATTCTTATCAGCTTAATTTAAAAACTTCCTCAAGGTTCAAACTTTGCCTTGTCCTTGAATCCTATGTTGCCACCACCAAGAGTGTTAAACAAAGAACAGGGAAAGAGCCCACTTGGAGACATCTTCCCCCCAAAATATCCCCCCAAGCCCTACACCCCCTTTCCTGGGGAAGGCTTGATAAAAATCTTCACCAATTTGCATAGGTGAACACAGACCCAAACCCTTGAATCTTAAGAACAATGAAAAAGCAATCAGGATCTTAAAAGAAGAATTTTAATGAAAGAAAAAGTAAAAGAATCACCTCTGTAAAATGAGGATGGTAAAGACCTTACAGGGTAATCAGATTAAAAACATAGAGAATCCCTCTAGGCAAAACCTTAAGTTACAAAAGGACACAAAAACAGGAATATACATTCCATTCAGCACAACCTATTTTACCAGCCATTTAAACAAAAGGAACTCTAATGCATTTCTAGCTAGACTACTTACTAACTTAACAGAAGTTCTGAAGAGCATTCCTGACCTGGTCCTGGCAGAAGCATCACACAGACAGACAGACCCTTTTTTCCCCCTGCCTCCAGCTTTGAAAGTATCTTGTCTCCTCATTGGTCATTTTGGTCAGGTGCCAGCGAGGTTATCTTAGCTTCTTAACCCTTTACAGGTGAAAGGGTTTTCCTCTGGCCAGGAGGGATTTTATAGTTCTGTATACAGAAAGGTGGTTACCCTTTCCTTTATATTTATGACACCTAGGAAGTAGGAAGTTATGTAAGAATTTTTTTGGAATTAAAGTTCTGGTATAGCTCTAATAGAAAACTGTTTTCTTTCTTTCTTTCTTTCTTTCTTTCTTTCTTTCTTTCTTTCTTTCTTTCTTTCTTTCTTTCTTTCTTTCTTTCTTTCATCTCTGGGCTTAAACAAAAGGCCTTATGCTTCCCACTGATGGCCTTTCCTGGATTTATTTCTCAGTAATGACACTTTGGGGAGCAATTCTATAGGGAATGAGATTGATCACCCATCACTACTGCTGATGTGCTGTTTAACCAAGCTGTTGAACCATAAACTGTCATCAGAGCGGGTATCAAACTAACAGTGTGTGTCATGCAGCTTACTCTCCTATGCATCCAACAATAATTATAATTCTCTTAGTCCATTAGACAGCACAAGGACCTGTTAAACAAAGTACTAGAGTAGTACAGTTCATGTGACCCCAAAAGGAAACCAAACCTTGTTGGATGGGCTAAGCGGTGACAGAAACTGAAGCAGTGGGTCACCGAGCAAGAAGCTTACTGCTTAATGTCTTAATGGGACTTCGACATACAGAAAGGATTTGTGAAACTGAAGCTCCTATTTGAAGTAGGTAGAAATGTTGTGGAGATCTCTTAGCTTAGATAGCTCTTTTGATGCTTACATTTAGTGAACGGAAGTTAGAAATTTCATTCCCCAATCACTTTAGCTTTTTATGCTTTGAAAAAGAAATCTCAAATAAACAGTGACTGAGTCAGTAGGCAATGTTAAGTATTACTGTTATTGTTAAATATCATATCTATAGTGCCATAATTTGCAAAGTAACTTAAAATGATGAGAAAAAGATATAGTCTATGCATTACTATCTAGAATTTACAATCTAAGGCCCCAATCCTCAAATGAATAAATAGACTTCATTGTAGCTATGACAATTTACATTACCTGAGGATCTAGTCTTTATGTTCTTACTTAACTTTGACCATGTGAGTAGTCCCACTGACTTCACTGGAATGACTCAAGTTCTTAACTTTACACTACTTCAAAAGTGTTTGCAAGATTAGAGCCTAAACTAAATAAATATAGATAATAAAGATAACAGATAAGAAAGTGGGTAGAGCAGGGAGGGCCTACAAGTAAAGTAATTAAAGAAAAGGTGAGTCATATTTCATTGCAGGTGAATCTTCAGTTACTGATATTCTAAAGCAGAGACTGAGTTAGAGAAAGAAGGAAGGAGTAGGTAGTACATGAGTGGAAGTCAGTGGAGGAAAGCAAAGCACTAAAAAGTGGGCTTTCAGGGGCATTTGAAGAAGAGAATCAAGATTTTTACTAGTGTCTACTCTGATTTCTTAGTGAAGTATACCCACTTTGGAAAGAGGTAAATGATTATATAAAGTGCAAGGCAGGAGGAATCATGCTAACATTATTTTAATATTTCTTATTGTTTCTCTCCTGTTCTTCCTGTCTCTTATTTGTGTTAGAAATGTAGCTCTCTTAAGCTTTAGAATTAATTTCATTACTTTGTTATTTTATGTTTGGTATTCTCAGTTAAGCTAGTTCTTCAGATCTCACTTGTTCCATCAGCTGTCAACTACTGTTCCCAAAGAGTTTTTTGTTAAGATTCCCTTGAAATACAAAAGGGTCTCTATCTCTCAAATAGTTGTAGAAATCTATGAAAAACAGAGCAATGTCATTTCTACATTGTATCATCCAGAATCAGAAACTAAAGAATGCAAACTAAAATTGATTTGTAACAGGTACCTTATTAGAAGCAAACATCAAGAAAACTAGAATCAATGTTGAAACAAAAAATTGTCTTGTAAGCAATCCTGAGTGAAATGTGTTGACACAGCATCACATTCTGTAGCCCCATTTTTGCATGCTTTTCAAAGCACAGCCATCTCGATCTGGGAGAGATGAATAATTGACTGATCACTGCATAATTCAACATACTGTTGTAAAAATTCAAGGTCTGGAAAATTTGAAGCTTTTCTTCTTTATTGAGACTGAGGTTAAAGTTTCAATCAACCTTGAAGAAACATTTAAATAGCACAAGGATGCATGATTTATTAAAGTGTATATTACTCTTCCTTATAATCCGTCCTTCATTAAGCTACCTTACATAATATTTATATGAAGTTTATAAAGTGTACCTGGAAAGCTCAGTAAAGAATACCTCTAAAGGTACCATAAAAATATCAGTCAGTGTGTTTTTCAATTGAAAAGGGAAAGCCTATAACAAGGAGAGAAAGGATCATTTTCTCTTGTCCCTTTAATAAAATATCTCTATTCCTGGACATCCAAATGTGCACACCTCAATTTAGAAAAATGAATCTCTCTAATTATTAACACTAACAGTCGCTTTCTGCACAGATCATGATGGCTGTATGTGATGTTCAGTAATTAATGTCCTATAGGATATATTGAATCCCCCAGTTAAGTTATCTGTCGCTGTCACTTAAAAATGATCTTCTGTGGAAGCTGGTCAAGTCTGCTTTACTTTGAAAGCATACTACTTTTCAAGAGATGTGTTTTCAAATGAAAGGATTAGGTTCAAATATTTATGGTCTTATTGTCCAAAGTCATTATAGTTGCTTTTTCACAATGCTGCCCCGCAAAATGAGTTGAGGCCTCTTAATTGTCACTGAATTCACTGGCAATTAAGAGGATCTGGCATCTCAAATGAGAACAAGCAGTCGAGAAGGGTAGACAAGAGCATAGGATGCAAGAGTGGGAACAGGTAGGCAGAAAAAAATTGAACTGGAGGTGGTGTCTTGAAAGTGATGAAGAGGCATTCAATCTTGATTTAGAGAGAGACAGAAGGGAAGGGAACTCGTGGAGGACAGGAAGACTGGGGAAGAGCAAACATAGTATCTATTTTGAAAAAGGGAATGAAGAGGACCTGTGGAATTATAGACTTCTGAGCCTAACTTCAATTTGTGGAATGATACTGCAACAAATTATAAACCAATCAATTTGTAAGCCCCTAAAGAATAATGAATAGCCAACTTTGATTGGTCAAGAAAAAGTCATGCTAACCCAACCTAATTTCCTTCTTTGACCAGGTTAGTTGCCTAGTGGATGGAAGGGAGGGGTGAAGTAGATGTGCTATACCTTGATTTTAGTAAGACTTTTGACACAGTCCCACATGACATTCTCATAGGGAAACTAGGGAAATATGGTATAGATAAAGTTATTAAAAGGTAGGTGTACAATTTGTTGAAAGACTGTACTCAAAGAGTAGTTATCAGTGGTTCACTGAAAAATGGGAGGACATATCTAGTGGAGTCCTGCAGGGAAATATCCTGGGTCTGGTACTATTCAATATTTTTATAAATATCTTGGATAATGGATTTGCTAGCACTTTGGAGGACAAGATTAAAATTCAAAATGACCTTGATAAATTGGAGAATTGGTCTGAAATCAACAAGATGAAATTCAGTAAAAACAAGTGCAAAGTACTATATTTAGGAAGAAAAAATCAAATGCACAAATACAAAATGGGGAATAAATGGTGTCAAGCTTCCTCCCCCACTCTGAACTCTAGGGTACAGATGTGGGGACCTGCATGAAAACCTCCTAAGCTTACTTTTACCAGCTTAGGTTAAAACTTCCCCAAGGTACAAATTAATTTTATCCTTTGTCCTTGGAATATCCACTGCCACCACCAAACTTTAACTGGGTTTACTGGGAAACGTAGTTTGGACACGTCTTTCCCCCCAAAATCCTCCCAACCCTTGCACCCCACTTCCCGGGAAAGGTTTGGTAAAAATCCTCACCAATTTGCATAGGTGACCACAGACCCAAACCCTTGGATCCGAGAACAATGAAAAAGCATTCAGTTTTCTTACAAGAAGACTTTTAATAGAAATAGAAGTAAAAAGAAGTAAAGAAATCACCTCTGTAAAATCAGGATGGTAAATACCTTACAGGGTAATTAGATTCAAAACATAGAGAATCCCTCTAGGCAAAATCTTAAGTTACAAAAAAGACACACAGACAGAAATAGTCATTCTATTCAGCACAATTCTTTTCTCAGCCATTTAAAGAAATCATAATCTAATGCATACCTAGCTAGATTACTTAAAAAAGTTCTAAGACTCCATTCCTGTTCTGTCCCCAGCAAAGCAGCATATAGACAGACCGAGACCCTTTGTTTCTCTCCCTCCTCCCAGCTTTTGAAAGGTTTCAGAGTAACAGCCGTGTTAGTCTGTATAAAGCTCATGCTCAAATAAATTGGTTAGCCTTTGAAAGTATCTTGTCTCCTCATTGATCATTTTGGTCAGGTGCCAGCAAGGTTACCTTTAGCTTCTTAACCCTTTACAGGTGAGAGGATTTTTCCTCTGGCCAGGAGGGATTTTAAAGAGGTTTACCCTTCCCTTTATATTTATGACAAATGGCTAGGCAGTAATGCTGCTGAAAGATGTAGGATGTATAGTGGATCATGAGCCAAGAGTGTGACACAGTTGGAGAAGAGGCTAATATCATTCTGGAGTGTATTGACTGGAGAGCCATATGTAAGACACAGGAGGTAATTGTTCTGCTGTACTCAGCACTGGTGAGGCCTCAGCTGGAGTATTACTTCCAGTTTTGAGTACCAGACATTAAGTAAGATGTGGATAAATTATGAAGGAGGAGACCAACAAAATTGATAAAAGGTTTAGAGAACCTGACCAATGGGGAAAGGTTAAAAAATTGAGCATGCTTAGTCTTGAGAAAAGAAGACTGAGAGGGGATCTGATAACAATCTTCCCATATGTTAAGAGCTGTTATAAAGAGGATGGTAATCAATTGTTCTCCATATCCATTGAAGGTAGGACAAGGGGAAAAATGCCTTAATCTATAGATTAAGCAATTTAAATTAGATATTAGGGAAAACTTTCTAACTATAAGGATAATTAAGTACTGGAAGAGACTTCTAATGGAGGTTGTGGATTTCCCATTACTGGAGGTTTTTAGTAACAGGTTACACAATCTCCTGTCAGGGATGATCTAGGTATACTTGGTCTAGCCTTAACGTGGGGAATGGACTAGCTGTCCTCTTGAGGTCCCTTCAAGATACATTTTTATTATTCTGTTAAAGGAGTCATGGTTTTAAATGATGGTGAAGGAAGATTATTTTAGTTATATCATGTTAGATAAAAAGGTGAGAGGAAAGAGTTCAGGAAAACACAGAATATAAGATATATTATATTTTATTTATCTTCTATTTTTTAAATAATAAACACATTTTCTTTGGGAAATTGACAAAGTAAATTGTGCAAAGTTAATCCATTTTCCAAGCTAAAATTTTCATATAAAGAGCTTCATAATTCTTCCTTAGAATGAAGCATCTATTATATAAATAGGTCAGGTCTTTGATGACTTTCAGTTATATTTTTTATCTTGACTTAAATTTCATAAATATGAAATCTTTTAAAATTTTCATCAGCCCTACATTAAAATATTAGATTCTGTAAAAGCAAAACTCATCTAAAGTAAGCAAACGAGGGCCATTTTCTGAAACTATGTCATGGGAGAATACAAGTTAGTTGGAAAGATTTCAAGAATAATTCGCAATATTTTTGTATTGTTCTGAATGTTGTCTGTAACCTAGAAACCATTTGCTGAGCTTTAAGCATCCAGGGAATGATATTATATAATCAACATACTGTAAGTATATTCGTATGGACATATGCTTACATCATTCTGTAAATAGAGATATAAGTGAGCTGCAAATGCATGTTTACGATACATATTTATATCTATTCCATAGACCATTTTTCTGTGTTTGTGAAAAATTCATCAGCTCAGGTTTTCTGTTAGGAATAACTCTGAATCTTAGTAAATCAATCTCTTAAATGTTATTTGAGTAAATTGGATGAAAACAAGTCTTTCATGACTTACCAATTGCATTGCACAACAATCTAAACCTCCTAAGGTAACTGAAAGCATTTGAGAGAATTTTCTTTGGAAGATTGCATTATAAATGACAATAAATTGACTCATATCCAAATGAATACATCTAATGAATTCATAAGTATTCCATTTTCATAACAAAGAAACACACGGGTTATATTTATAATTAGGAGTCCATTCAATGATGTATAAATTAAAACTTGTTGTGCATTGGTTGCTTTCAGTTGGTCACTGGCATAAGCTGGCGTAAAAAGAGGAATCCCTTTTAAAAGAAAAAAGTATAGGATCATATGTTGTCTTTGTTCTATATATGTACAATTCCTGTTGATGTGAATGGGAGTTCCTCATACCAATGCAGGGCTAATTCTACCATAGATTACACATTCTATCCCCATTACAATCAATGGAGCCTAGGCATATATGACAGCATAACCTGACTTCAGTATTTATTAAAAACAGATGCAATACACAGAGTGTACTTTCCATTTAAATTGTGGCTTCCAATTTTATAGGTAATTTGCACTTAAGTTTTCACAGGTACTGATTACCTGGATTATTCAACCTCTCCCTTTAGTTAGACAATTCCAGCATCTTCTCTATGCGGGAAGTACTGTTATCGCTATCTCTTATTTATGGCACCATTTGGAAAGACCTTCAGATGTGTCATTGGAAGGATCTGGCTGTTCCCAGAAATGTTCTAGAAAAAGGAAAAGCTAACACCACATACTGAATAAACTTGCTCATCCTGAAGACATGTTGTACTCCAGTATTAACTTGGGCGGCAGCAAATACAGGGTGACACCCAGCCCAAGACACGATGTAGTTTGAAAAAAATGCAAACGACAGCTGAAATGAGTAAGTGAAAAGAATATTTTGTATTTAAAGTTGTTATTTTATCTTAAGAAACCTATATTGCTTTCCTAACTGATATATCTGACAAAATTTAGTCACAGATCACTTCATGCAACACTGAATTATCTTTGGGAGCAAAACATGCCAACTGTTTAGCAGCTTACAGCATGACTTACACAACATTCAAGACAGGAAGTGATGACTGAGTGCTGTATTCAGTTGAAATTGCAGGAGACATTAAGTTGGTCAGAGTGTAATGATCTGAGTGGGAATTTGTCTAGCCAGCCAGGCTAACACCACTTTTCTTACAAAAAATGTCAAGGGAGCTTTAATAAAGGCACTTCTTTGTTATGTCCTACGAGAAAGATGTTTCCTGCGTTAGCTGCATACTCTCTAAAAGCATGCTTGTGTCAATTCAAACATAAAGATGTACAAATAAGGTCTTCAGCAATTTTTAGTCTCCTTTTCTGCTTGTGGAACAGCCATGATTTCGTGAAATTTAATTATCTTTGGTCCTGTCTACCCTTAAAATGCCACAGTGTAGACATTATCTATGCCGACAGGAGGGAGTCTCTCATTAGCGTAGGTAATTCACCTTCCTAAGAGGTGGTAACAAGGTTGATAGAAGAGTTCTTCCATTCGTCTAGCATTGTCCACACAGGGACGTAGGTCATCTTAACCATACCACTCAGAAGTGTGGATTTTTCACACTCTTGACTGACGTAGTTAAACCAACCTAATTTTCTAGTGTAGACCAGTCCTAAGAATTTCAAAATATGAGTTCTATCGATTAGCTATGATTGGTCACAAACATCACATAAGTATTGTTCCTGTTCCCTGGGGTTCTCAAGCCCCAAGGGATTAGTAAGAGTTTAGGGAGAGTTACTGCTACAGACAAGCTTCATTAGGGAATTTTAGAGAATTTTAATCTTCTTTTGTGTGTTAATTAGCCCTTTTCTGGGCCACACATGAAGAAATTAGATAAAACCTTGCTGGAAGGTTGCAATGTAATACTAAAATATTGCTTTGAATTCAGAACAACAGCACACAAGAGCCCAGACTGCTTCCTAAGGCAGTAAGGCACAACTCACTTCACCTTACTTTAAGCTGGTTCTTTACAGACTGTCTGGCTGCTGACAGACTCAGACAATACTCATCCAAATCAAAGGGCTTTCCTCAGAACCTCATACCCTACAAGCAGGAAATCCCTTACACTTAAAGTGATTGCTTGCCATTTTTAACCAGTTTCCAATATACCAAAGTCCATCTTTCTTAGAAAGTTAAGATTTAATGATGTGTGTCTTCATGTCCTAGTTGTGAGGGGTATGGTTAGATTCTTCTCTAACTTGTTTAACTGTCACTGTGTCAGGGTCCTGGGAACAGGTTTTGGGAACTTTTTACCCATGCTGTGTCAAATAGTGCCCCATTTCATATAAAGCATTTGTAGATTCATAGACCTTGAAGCTGGAAATGACTAATTTGATCATGTTGTCTAACTCCTGCATAACTCAGGCCATATAATTTCACCTAGTAATTCCTGCATCCCTTGGCCCGCGCAACTTCCCGCAGCCCCCATTGGCCTGGAACGGCAAACCGCGACCAGTGGGAGCTGTGATCTGCTGAACCTGCAGACGCTGCAGGTAAACAAACTGTCCCAGCCCACCAGAGGATTTCCCTGATGGGCCACTTGCCAAAGGTTGCCGATCCCTGGACTACAGGGAGGGAGTATACCTGAATCATGTGGGTTTGTGACTTTCATTTTGATCTCCCACCCAGAACCATTCATTTGAGCTATGACATTGAATTGAGCCAAATAAGCCTCTGAGGGTGTTTTTGCCTCAAAGATAGTGGATCTTTTGCAGTATCTGAACTGGGATAGATAACGGGGATAGATAACTGTTGAAAGTGTGCAGTCTTATCCAAGTCTCCTGGGCCAATTCCATATCCAGGATTCCGTCTTCCACTATGATCTCTTTCTCCAGCTGAATTTTTTTACCTCTATTAATCCTTGTTGCAGCTCATCTTGGTTAGCAAACTGGCCAAAGCCTCAATTTTCAAATCCCTAAGTATGTTATTAATGGTGGACTCTGGTGTTTTCTTTGACATACTTCTGTTTATTTACAAGAAACGCACAAAGTCCTGCTTCTCCAAATGCAGCAGGAACAAAACAAAACAAACAAAAACCCCACCATCAATAACAGGGGATAACTTCTTTGCTTACATCCCCAAGCCTCTTTAGCAGCACCTGAGCCATGACCTTCATCTAGGCTTCTCCAGGGTCACACTGTGGTTACAGGCAGCTTCTTAGCTTTCTGCCTGCCTTTGATTCTCTCTTAAGCTATGTCTACACTAGCACTTTTGTCAGTGTTACTTGCCTTTCAGTAGTGTGGAAAAGTAACCCCCCCGCTCCGAGTGTCATAAATTACACTGGCAGAAGCACCGATGTGGATAGCGCTATGCCAGCGGGAAAGGCTCTCCTGCCGACATAGCTACTGCCACTTGTTGGGGGTGGTTTAATTATGTTGATGAGAGAGCTCTCTCCCGCTGGCATAGAGTGGCTACACAGGAGATCTTACAGTGGCACAGCTGCAGTGGTACAGCTGTGCTGCTGTAAGGTCTCTAGTGTGGACATGGCCTTGGTTTCTTGTCTGTGCCCCTGCCCTTTAGACATTTTCCACACTCACAGACACACCAGTTTCCCTGGTCAGAACACTGCCCAGTGGAACCCGCTGCCCGCCTGGTGCTAGTTTCTGGGCTGACTCCATACTTCTTTTAGGTGTGGCCCTCTTAGCCATCTTTTACAACTATCTTAAGAGAAGGGATCATTCACCCATCATTTTCAACGGGAAACTCAATCCATAATATGAGCTCATAACCATATTTTCTTTTTGTATTTTGACCAGTCTAATTTTAAAAGCCCTAAAGAGGCTGGGCTTCTGTCATTCCCTGGCCAGCCTGATACTACCTTAGCACTAAGCTTCTGGGGTTTTATTACACTACCTTTACCAAAGAGCTGCATATCTGAGAATGGGATGGAGTGGAGACTTCTTCCACCCCAACTATGGGGAAAAGAAATTCAGAGACAGCAGCTTCTGCCATAGATTACTATCACTATTGTGGTCTGCAATGTCCTCCAGCTCTTATCGAGTCCTCCCATCAGTCATTTTTCTGGATGAGGTATCATTATGTTGCATTGTCTTTAAATATTTCCCCATATCTAATGAAGAACTTAACTGCATTAACAAATGGAAGCATAGGCACCAACTTCTCATGGCGCCGGAGGGTGCTCACGCGACCCCCCAGCCCCACCCTGACTCCACCCCTGCCCTGTTCCTGCCCCATCCCCATTCCAATCCCTTCCTCAAAGTCCCTGCCCCAACTCCACCCCCTCCATGTCCCTACTGGACCCCTCCCCAAATCCCCGCCACAGCCCTGCCTCCTCCCCTGAGTGCGCCGTGTTCCCCCTCCTCCCCCCTCCCTCCCAGGCTTGCTGTCTGAAACAGCTGTTTCGCGGCAGCAAGTGCTGGGAGCCAGGGGGAAAAAGCAGGCACATGGCACAATCAGGGGAGGGAGGCGGAGGTGAGTTGGGGCAGGGCGGAGAGCTGTGCACCAATTTTTCCGGTGGGTGCTCCAGCCCCAGAGCACCCATGGAGTTGGCGCCTATGCATGGGAGAAGGACATGGCAGTGGGAGGTGCTGGTTTGGGTTGCTTTCCAATGCCAAATTCAGGTATGTGGCTTTTGAGCACAATATATGCACACTAAGAGAAGGAATTTCTCACTGAGCTTCTATGAGCTCCGTAGCTGCAGAGGCAACTGAAATACAGATAGGGCCCCTAAATCAGTGCAGAAGGCAGTATTCCATTTTAGTAATTTAATTAACCAAAAACCCTGATTTTGCAGGTGAGGAAAGTAAGAATTCTTTAGTTTTATCTGTAAATGTCTGTATAACATATTCCATTACTAATTCAGGATTCAATACATTTTTGTATGTACTTCTTTTAAAGCATATCAGCCCACCTTTTAGAAAACACCAAAAATCCCCTGTCCCGAGCCACTTAATTCTGTAGTGGCAGCAAGTACCATATCTCCCCTGCCACTTCAGTACCCTGGGCCTGATTCTCAATTCCATGACATCAATATTATGCCAGAATAGCCACACTGAAGTCAGTGGAGTTAAGGCAGCATAAAAACTGGTCCAATAGAATTGAGAATCAATCCCACAGTATGTGACTGTTATCATTTAGATTACACTCAATCTCCTAGGACTAGCTTGTGCCTATAAGGCACAGTCCTGAACAAAAACTTTTGTGTAAACTGTGCCACCACAGATAAGCCTCTGAAGCATAATTCACTCCTCGCTTCTCTCATCCTCATTGTTGTGGGGGCGGGGGGGGGGGGGGGGAAGAGTTGGAAGTGTGCGTAGTAGTTTGCTTCGGGCCTATACCAGCAGCAAATTACAACAACCCCTGCACCAGCACAGCTGTGCTAGTCAGTATGTTGGGAAGTTTATTTCAAGGCTTCCCCCATTCCCAATCTTCCGCACCCACTTCCCATCCACCACTTTCCATCTCTGAGAGGTGCAAGCTGTTGTGTACATGCAGTGAACACTTATATCTTCGTCCCTAGACCCAAGATCCAGCTAGGCCTTGCAGGGCTCAAAGGAGGTGTGTGTGCTTACTCTTCCTTATTCACCTGTGCTACTGTGGAACTCAGGGCTCATGTATCCCTTAATCAGTAATAATTCAATATTGGATGGCTGTACTAAGAAGACTAGAAGATCAAAATGTGTTCGTACTGGAGCTGCTTGATAACTTTTAGCCAAACTATTTTTCACCGGAAAATGTTGCTTCATTGAAAGCAAAACTTTTCATGCAAATGGATGTTGAGATGGAACTTTCATGGGTCCAGGATGGAATTTCTGGTGAAACTGAGAAAGCAAGCGTCAGCCCTAAGTAGCCCAGTTGTTAGGGCACTGGGGCAGGAATGTGTGGCAGAACTGGCTTCAAGTCCTTAGTCAGCTTGATTTAGATCAGGAACTTGAACTCTCCTACATCCCAAATGTATGCTATAGAGTCAGTGATTCTATGCGGGGGGGGGGAAGGATAGCTCAGTGGCCTCCTAAACCCAGGGTTGTGAGTTCAATCCTACAGGGGGTCATTTAGGGATCTGGGGCAAAAATTGGGGATTGGTCCTGCTTTGAGCAGGGGGTTGGACTAGATGACCTCCTGAGGTCCCTTCTAACCCTGATATTCTATGATTCTGTCTCCTGCCCAATGAATATTTAATTATTTATACAAAGTCAAACTGCTACAACAGGAAAGATGGACTGTCTACCCCAGTGGTTGCGACACTCAGCTGTGATGGGGGAAATCCCAGATTCCAGTCAATATTCTGAATCAGGCAGACAGGGACTTGATCTTAGGTCTCCACATCCCAGCTGAATGTTATAAGCTCTAGGTTATTGGCTATTCTAAAGTAGACAGCTCTCTCATTTTTCTGAAAAAATTCGAAAGGTCTTGGTTTAGTTCTGTATCAGAACTGAAACAAATGACGAAACTTCAAAATTGTTTGTGAAACGGAGTTCTTGTTTTCTTGCCAGCTCTAATCAGAACCCATTTGTCCCATACACAAGGGTGGACATCAATCATAAGAGCACTGATATCTGCCAAAACATTGTTTTACATAAAGCTATATAAAATGACTGGAAAATGGTCATTTCTTCTTAGTTGGTCTGTTTCTTTCTTGATATGCTGTCAAAGATTTGTCCAAAGTGACATGGAATTTACACACAAAGAAGATGCCCTGAAAATACACAAAATTATATTAAATGTCAAAATACTCGAGGACTTGTTCCACACTCCATTCACACACACACACACACACACACACACACACACACACACACACACTGTATAGGAAGATACCACATTTCATATTATTTCAGACCTTTTAACATATGGGAGTCAATATATTATAATTCAGATCTAACGTCTCATAGCATTCAGTCCAGCAGTTGAATTCCCACCACCCTTCCCTTATGTGTGGGAGAGAGAGTCTGGATAAAGGGTGCCTTCAGCTGCACAAGACCAAAAGACTCACAAACCACCAGGCCCTCCAAGCAATCCAAAGACTAGCCAGCAGCCACTTGAATCCCCTGCTTGCTGCCATCCATCATAATTGACACTGAACACCAGCCAACATTGCAGAACATTATTAGTATTTTCCTTCTTGACTGAACCAAGCCTCCAGGGTGCTGTAAGGAAGGGAAAAAAAGCCCATAGGACATTGAATAGTTTTGGTCTATGGGAAAATTTATTTCCAAGCTCAAGAAGTGATTTGGCCAGACCCACAGCCTACCTGGAGATCCAGCCACTGTGGCCACCAACTACTTCCAGTGAAGAATGGGTAGACCAGTGCTCTTTAGGGCACCAAGATGGTCAACCCAGATTAGGAGGGGGCACCCAGGCAGCAAGGGGGAGTGGCCATTTTTAAGCCAGTCAGAAACCCAGCTATAGCTATCCCTGTGCTGGTCCAAACAGCCTATCAGCACCGATGGATGAGATTGTGGGATCATTGTTCTAAAATATGAAGCCAACAAATACAACTTTTTCCAGGATTTGCCCTGTTGGTGACACATCTAAAAGGCTCATCTCACATCTTAATCCTCAGATATGCTTTTCCTTGCCTCAAATGTTGTTTTTTGCATCAGAAAGGAAATCCTGGCATGTCTTGTTGGCAAAACGTTTGTAAACTGAATAGGTTCACAACTTAAAAAGTGACTAACTCAGCTAACAAGGGCAATTTGTACCTTGAAATGTAGTTACTGCTTCAAAATTAGTTGGAAAAAAACAATGAGGTCCACCTAAGCGGATGCACTGAAGTCAAATGAGGCTAAATATGGGTACAGGTGCTGACTCACATGGAGGTTACTGTAAGATCTAGAACTAGTCAAAGCATCACAATATGAACAGTAGAAGAAGGGCAATGAATGTCATAAGAATTATATATTTAATAAACATTATTTGAAAAAAACCCCATATTGACTATATACATAAAAATGATTTACAGTAGCTAACTAGATGCATTATATTTGAATGAATAAGAGTAGGAATCAACATATTTAAAGTATAATTCAGTAAAAAGTGGAAGCAAGTTTCTTTTTTCTTTTCTTATTTCTTCAAATATGCACTTTAAAGCAGCTTTTTATTTACTGGTATTCACAAGGGTTCAGGAAAGCCTTTTGTTGTATTAATTTTGTTTTAGTTTCAAATCAAGATTATCATGTAATTGCTTTTGTAAATTCTATCTATCTATCTATCTATCTATCTATCTATCTAATCTCCTTACAATATTTTTTCCGCTGCTTAAATTTTCAAAATAAATAATGGAGCTGTAAATAGGAGATAGTGTTTTTTTTCCCCTGTCCTCTCTTGATTTATTGCTGCTGAGCGTAAACTGATCTGGTAACAAGTGAGAATTCCCCAGTGAAATGTCCTAAAATCCAAATTCCTCATGGAGAAAGAGAAAAATATTTGAGCAGAAACAATCATCCCCATGTGTATAAGCTTTGAATAATAACAGCCTGGTTTTCACATTTCTTTTGTTCACAAGTTATCAGTCTGGTGTGTGGGAAAACATAAAAAAAGCACATATATAAAGCAAATGTGCAACAGCAAAAGCTTTAACAAATCCTAATTATTCAGGCTGTTAAGGAACAAGCTAAATAGCAGCAGTACTACACTGTAAATTCTTGAGGCTGACACAGAAGTGGTTATGACAGCTTTCACATTATCTCATTGCAGAATCGAGGCAGTAGTCGCAGCTGGCTCATATGTCAAAATGTGTCAGGACTTAAATGGTAAAACAGGAGTGCAACAGCAATTGGCTTTTCAATCAATAATGCAATCAATATATTTCACAGATATTTTCCCATATCTAAATTACTCTGCAGAGATGAGGTAGCCTGACTGAGTGTTTATAAATCAATAAAGCACACAGCTAAAGGACATCTGCTCCTGTTCTTTCACTTCAAGATGCTGTTAGACTTTTATTTCCAACACTCTCTTATTTAAGAATGTACTTTTGAGGAAAAACAGCCCTCTTCTGCACACAAATCAGTTTTGAGCTGCATTTTGAATACATGCTATTTTTTAATAATCGTGTGCTTCATTCAAATAAGTGTAAGGGACAGCTTTCACGGGTGATACAGACTTTACTCTGAGAATTATCTTTCATATTTCATTTAATATATGTTACATATACTTCAAATAAATAATTTCTAAATACTAAATACAGACAGTGAATGAAATATCTCAGGATATATATAGGCCTAAAATAACCCAGAAGATAAACCAGAATATGCTAAATTATAACTGTTTACAACAGCCTCAACTCAAAATACCATTGTTTTTGTTAATCTATTTATGAAACTGTATTTTATTTTTCATGTAATTTGATATTGACAAAAGAGGGTGCATTCAAAACCATAAACTATTATGAGAATGTTATATTAAATTGTGGAATTTACGCACTGTCTCTCTGTGTGTGAAGAAGTATGTACACAGACACATGTATTTTTCAGATTCAAATCTACAATTCCAGATAAGAGTATTACTCAGCTTCACTCTCTCTATTTATATGAATATATAACTTATATATTCATATAAATAGAGAAGATGAGTAATATATATATTTCTGTATACAGACAGTGTATACAAAAACACAAATATACAAATGGTGCAAAACAATATGAAAGCTATATATATGTGTATATATACACATACAATATTCTTGTCTGCATTATGGATTTTAGAATACATCATTAAGAATTGAAAAATAAATTTCTGAATATGTACACTTTTAATATAAAGCCTTAATATGTTACAGTCTTAAATACATTCTCCCTTGTCTACATCGAATATGAAACAAAGATGGAAAAAAAAGATACTTTCAGGTCAGACAGCCATATTCTATCAAAGTGTATATAAAAAACAGTAAATCACATTTCCTAATCCAGGTATTTCATTAAAAATATGTTGGCAAGTTGTGGAGCACCAATGAATCTTATCATGCTATAAGTTTCACTCACATTGCTGAATTATTTTCTAAGTAGCGTGTAGCATCTTCCTGCATTATGAGCTCCATTCTCACAGGACAATATTTGCTGAAGAGTAGATGCACAAATTAAGAGGACTGTGGCACTCTTAACTCAAATGCTGCATACATGTGATTGATTAGTAAGGCTTACGCAGTCACATCTACTGCCATTTTATAGTATTTTAGAGGTACAGGAAAAGCTGTGTTATCCGTCACTTTACAAACCAGAAAGCTCTATAAACTGGCACTTTGGGAGGGGATGCGGGGCATGGACTCTGGGAAGGAGTTTGGGTGCAGGAGCAGGCTTGGGAGAGGGGGTTTGGGCATGGGAGGGGTTTTGCAGTGCCAGATCCGGGTGGCGCTCACCTCGGGCAGCTCTCTGAAAGTAGGGACATGTCTGGAGAGGCGCTGCCAGCACCACCCCTGCAGCTCCCATTGGCCATGGTCCATGCTCCTAGGTAGAGGAATGGCCACTGGCTCCACAGCTTCTATTGGCTGAGGACCACGGCCAATGTGAGCTGTGGGAGCGGCACCTGTGGGCGGAGGTAGCGCACAGAGCCACCTGGCTGCGCCTCTCCAAACATGTCACCTCTTGTGGGGAGCTGCCCAAGGAGAGTGCCACCTGGATCTGGCACCCCAAAACCCCTACTGAACCCCAACCCCCTGCCCCAAGCCCCCTCCCTCACCCAAACTCCCTCCCTCTTCATTAACCAGACTTTTGACTTACCGGCACCCCCTATTCCCTCAACAAAGCTTTTACTGTATTGTGTTAGGGTGACCAGATGTCCCAGTTTTATAGGTACAGTCCCAATATTCATGGATATGTCTTCTGTAGATGCCTATTACCTGCAACCCCGACCCCCGTCCCAATTTTTCACACTTGCTATTTAGTCACCCTATATTGTGTTAACTTTTCCTCTGTGTTTTTCATTTTAAACTCATAGTATAATGTAAATACGATTTGGAATTGAAATTATGAGAAATATTTGCTGTATATCGGAAATAGGGTTGCCAACCCTCCTGGTTTCGTCAGAGTCTCCCAGAATCGGGCTCTATCTCCTGGAGGCTACTGAAGCCAAACTGGGAGATTTTAGGCTGCTAAAGGTCCGGTGGTGCAGCCGGTCTAAGGCAGACTCCTTGCGTACCCTGGCCCTGCGCCACTCCCAGAAGTGGCCTGGGGAGGGGCAGGGGATCTCCGCACACTGTTCTCACTCCAAGTACTGACTCCGCAGCTCCCATTGGCCAGGAACTGTGGGCAATGGGAGCTATGGAGGTGGTGCCTGCATGCAGAGGCAGTGCAAGGAGCCCCCTGCCCTCCCTCAGGGGCTTCAGGGACATGCTGGACACTTCTGGGGGCGGCATGGGGCAAAGGCAGCAGGGACCCTGCCTTAGCCCTGCTGCTCCGCCACCTGGGAGCCACCCGAGGTAAGCAGCACCTGGCCAGAGCCTGCACCCCGCACCACCTCCTGAACCCCAACCCCAATCCTGGAGCCCCCTCCTGCACCCAAAGTCTGTCCCAGAGCCCACACCCCTCACCCCCACCAGCACCCCAATCCTCTGCCCCAGCCCTGAACCCCCTCCCAGAGCCCAAACCCTGCACCCCTTCCTGCACCACAACCCCCTGCCCCAGCCCTGAGCCCCCTCCAGCAACCAAATTCCGTCCCATAGCTTGCATCCTGCACCCCCTCCTACACCCTAACCCCATGCCCCAGCCCAGTTACAGTGAGTGAGGGTGGGGAAAAGCAAGCAACAGAGGGAGGGGGGATGGAGTGTGCAGGGTGTGGCCTCAGAGAAGGTGCCAGGGCTGGGAAGGGCCTCAGGAAAGGGGCAGGGCAGGGGGCGGAGCAAGGGTGCTTGGGTTTGTGTGATTAGACAGTTGGCAACACTAATCTGAAGACATATTTTGACCCATGCAGTTTGTCTGGATACAGCAAAGCGGCAAAAATCTAGAAAACCTTGTTTCAGACCAATATTAAAGACTAGGGGCTTAGACCAAACAAACAAGCAAAAGCTTTTTTTAGGGGTGGTTGCAACCAAATATTTTCTCAGCTTTGAGTACTAAGAAAAAGGAGATTTCGTCTGACAATTTCTAAACTTCTTTCTGGAGATCTTTCAGCGTAACAGAGTTTTACAGAAATTTTGATTACATGAAGGTTTCTCTTAGAATCTTATTCCATCCATTCCTGTGACATGCATTTTTATTATAGTTTTCCTGGTCTGTGCAAGCCATGTGAATTCCATTCCATAAAAATCACTTAGCAAGTAACATGATGTGTTACTATGAAAGTATTTAGGATATGTGGTTAAAGTAAAAGGATAGTGTGGGTAACAATGAAGCACATCACTGTATAAATGACCTATTTATAATCCAGTATGTTCTGCTTTTACAGTATATTTTGAATTTTAGGGGCTTTGCTTAGTCTTTCCTCAGGCTGTGATCAATGCCTTCAGGTTACCATTCTGATAAGGTACTGGTAGGTACTGGTACATCATGGTACTGGTAGGTTCTGATTTCACTTATGCTAGTGTAAGGGCAGGATAATGTCATCAAAATCACTGGAATTAACACCAGTATAACTGAGATCAGAAATTGTTCCAGAGACTTGTGAAAAATTATATCTGTGACTTCATCCAGGCTGGCAAATATATTTTATATAGTTCATGTATCATTTACACATTAGACCATAAGTGGTCTTTTGAGGCCAAATAATTCCATGATACTGACATGACTATTGATTTAGAACTAAGAAGGTTTGGGCTTGAATTGGAACCAGAAAAGAGCTATCTAATTTCAGAACAATTTTCGAAATCACCTAATGTAAGAGGGAGATAGGTCCCATGTTGCCATTAAAAATTACCTCTGCCTTTCTAGTTCTAGGCCAGTTAGATAATGTGTTTGAACTGTTAGGCATGCCTTTTACCCCTTGTCTTATTGCCTTGCTGGAAGTATGCAACAACTCCATTGCTGCTGTCACTGCAGACCTGGCTGCACCTGCAGTGCAAAGAGACTAGACTGAGGGAATTAATCGTGCCCCGTAAATGCACAGAGTTATTAGATGTGTATTAGACAATGTTTATGGTCACTGGACGCTTTATGAGATTTCAGTATTAACATTATTTTGATCAGGCTGCTGCAATGGCTGAAACTGTTGATTCTTAAAAATAAGTAAAATTTAAAAAAGCTTTTGAAAACAATCCATTGTTTTAGTGTGTTTCAGTGAGTGAGCACTATTGAATCTTAAGTTACAAATTCCTACAACTGTTGATAAGGTCATTCCTAGTCAGGAAGGTAAAATTTGGTACATGATGTATAGTTCTCACTGCAAAAGTTCTCTAGTTGTTTTAAAAAGCTAGATGTAATGGGTTCAAAATTAAGAAAAAAATATCAGGAAACTTTTTCTTACTGTGAGATTATGAGGGAGTAGAGAAACTGCTGTCCGGCACAGCAGGTATTAAAGAAAACCTCTACCTGCAGCCAATGTCTGGCCTAGAGAGGAGAGAAAAAAAGGGAGCCTGTATCAGTTGGGGGCTGACTGGTGAGAAAGCAAGAGCTCTCTGTCTGCCTGCCCAAAGGGACGGATTAGCGATCTGCCAATCTGTGCTGCCTCTTGAGGCAAGCAAGGACTCCCCTGCCAAGGGGAACCTGCAAATAAGCCCCAGTCATGGGGCAATTGGGCTAGTGGGGCCACATCCCAAAGTAAAGAGATTTGTAGTAAGTAGCCCAGCAAAATCGGAATTCTAAACTCATATGGTAGCCTCAGGTACGTTAGCTGTCCCAGAAGCTGGGAATGGCTGACAGGGAGTGGATCACTTGATGCTTATCTGTTCTGTCCATTTCCTCTGGGGCACCTGGCATTGGCCACTATCGGAAGACAGGGTAGATGGACTTTTGGTCTGACCCAGTATGGCTGTTCTTATGTTAGTGGATCTGTGTTATGGTATTGTTAAGGATTTCAGAGCCATTAAGGAATGAACGTATCACATGGAGACAACTTGTGGTGTTTAGATGTTGCTTGTAATTATTAGAATTGGGAGCATTGGCTCTTGGGAGTCTGAAAGGACAGGAAATAGGAAGGAGTGGGGAGGAATTATAGAACCATAGAATATCAGGGTTGGAAGGGACCTCAGGAGGTCATCTAGTCCAACCCCCTGCTCAAAGCAGGACCAATCTCCAATTAAATCATCCCAGCCAGGGCTTTGTCAAGCCTGACCTTAAAAACTTCTAAGGAAGGAGATTCTACCACCTCCCTAGGTAATGCATTCCAGTGTTTTACCACCCTCCTAATGAAGAAGTTTTTCCTAATATCCAACCTAAACCTCCCCCACTGCAACTTGAGACCATTACTCCTTGTCCTGTCCTCTTCTACCACTGAGAATAGTCTAGAACCATCCTCTCTGGAACCTCTCAGGTAGTTGAAAGCAGCTATCAAATCCCCTCTCATTCTTCTCTTCTGCAGACTAAACAATCCCAGTTCCCTCAGCCTCTCCTCATAAGTCATGTGTTCCAGACCCCTTATCATTTTTGTTGCCCTTCGCTGGACTCTCTCCAATTTATCCACATCCTTCTTGTAGTGTGGGGCCCAAAACTGGACACAATATTGCAGATGAGGCCTCACCAATGTCAAATAGAGGGGGACGATCACGTCCCTCGATCTGCTCGCTATGCCCCTACTTATACATCCCAAAATGCCATTGGCCTTCTTGGCAACAAGGACACACTGCTGACTCATATCCAGCTTCTCGTCCACTGTCACCCCTAGGTCCTTTTCCACAGAACTGCTGCCTAGCCATTCGGTCCCTAGTCTGTAGCTGTGCCTTGGGTTCTTCCGTCCTAAGTGCAGGACCCTGCACTTATCCTTATTGAACCTCATCAGATTTCTTTTGGCCCAATCCTCCAATTTGTCTAGGTCCCTCTGTATCCTATCCCTGCCCTCCAGCGTATCAACCACTCCTCCCAGTTTAGTATCATCCTCAAATTTGCTGAGAGTGCAATCCACACCATCCTCCAGATTATGAAGATATTGAACAAAACCGGCCCCAGGACCGACCCCTGGGGCACTCCACTTGACACCGGCTGCCAACTAGACATGGAGCCATTGATCACTGATCACTGACATCCATTGAGCCCCACAATCTAGCCAACTTTCTACCCACCTTATAGTGAATTCATCCAGCCCGTACTTCTTTAACTTGCTGACAAGAATACTGTGGGAGACCGTGTCAAAAGCTTTGCTAAAGTCAAGAAACAATACATCCACTGCTTTCCCTTCATCCACAGAACCAGTAATCTCATCATAGAAGGCGATTAGATTAGTCAGGCATGACCTTCCCTTGGTGAATCCATGCTGATTGTTCCTGATCACTTTCCTCTCATGTAAGTGTTTCAGGATTGATTCCTTGAGGACCTGCTCCATGATTTTTCCGGGGACTGAGGTGAGGCTGACTGGCCTGTAGTTCCCAGGATCCTCCTTCTTCCCTTTTTTAAAGATTGGCACTACATTAGCCTTTTTCCAGTCATTTGGGACTTCCCCCGTTCGCCACGAGTTTTCAAAGATAATGGCCAATGGCTCTGCAATCACAGCCGCCAATTCCTTTAGCACTCTCAGATGCAACTCGTCCGGCCCCATGGATTTGTGCACGTCCAGCTTTTCTAACTAGTCCCTAACCACCTCTTTCTCCACAGAGGGCTGGCCATCTACTCCCCATGTTGTGACGCCCAGCGCAGCAGTCTGGGAGCTGTCCTTGTTAGTGAAGACAGAGGCAAAAAAAGCATTGAGCACATTAGCTATTTCCACATCTTCTGTCACTAGGTTGCCTCCCTCATTCAGTAAGGGGCCCACATTTTCCTTGGCTTTCTTCTTGTTGACAACATACCTGAAGAAACCCTTCTTGTTACTCTTGACATCTCTTGCTAGCTGCAGCTCCAGGTGCGATTTGGCCCTCCTGATTTCATTCCTACATGCCCGAGCAATATTTTTATACTCTTCCCTGGTCATATGTCCAACCTTCCACTTCTTGTGAGCTTCTTTTTTATGTTTAAGATCCTCTAGGATTTCACCGTTAAGCCAAGCTGGTCGCCTGCCATATTTACTATTCTTTCGACTCATCGGGATGGTTTGTCCCTGTAACCTCAACAGGGATTCCTTGAAATACAGCCAGGAGTTGTGAGGCTGGGAGAAAGCTACAGAGGGTGCAGCAGCAGCCTGCTAAAGAGGTTTCAACTTTGAAAATAAAGTCCTGTTGAAGCTTGTTAGTACCTTGCCTGGTTGATACAACATTTTGGTGAAGAGGATGGATCTTCTGCCTCTGAACCCACCTGCACCGTTTCTGCAAAGCCCAGGTGAGCCTCCAATTGCTTTTACTACCTGGATCCATACGTTTGAGACTTATCTGCTTGCAATCAGTGCTATAGAGATTTCTGAAGTAAGAAAGCATGCACTGCTAATCCACTGCCTTGGAGCAGAAGGGCAGCATATATTTTACATTTTTCCCCTTGCAGATGATAAATATGGGACTGCACTCACTGCATTTTTTGTGCCAAAAATGAATGTAGTAGCTAATCGCTACACATTTCGACAGCGTAAGCAGAAACCGGGGAAACTATAATGCAGTGTATTGCTTCCTTGAGGAGTCTGATTGTAATTTGTGACTTTGGGAATATGGCAGATGAGATGATTAGAGACCAGCTCATTGAGAAAACAACCATGCTTCATGTAAGAGAATGCTTACTTCTAGAACCACAATTTACACTAGAAAAAGCAATAACCATTGCTACTCAGATTGAGTCAGCTACAGCTGAAGCCAAAATAATGAGCATGGATACAGAAGGCATGGTCCAGGCTGTGACTCCTTTGCAGAAAAGTTCATTACCACTGCAGACACACAATTGCAAGAGGAAAACTAATGGAAAATCACTGAATCAACAAATTCAAAATACAGTGAAAGCATGTTTTCGCTGTGGATCCCCACAACACCTTGCAAGCTACACAGGATGTCCAGCAAAAGTAGCTCAGTGCAATCATTGCAAAAAGATTGGACATTTTGCTAAAGTATGTCTCAGTAGCCAGTTCAATCAACAGGTGCATGCAGTTACAATACCAGATGTTACTGTGCTGAGCGTGGACAAAATCACTACTGCACATATTCCAGAACAGATAAAGTGCACTGTAAACATTTCCACCATACCCTCAGGCAAACCACACTCTATTCAGTTAATGTGGGACACTGGCTCATCAGTATCTATACTACCTGATTCCATCTATCTGCATTACTTTAAAGATGTGCCTCTTACTGAACCCAAACTTCACTTGGTGTGCTATTTGAAAAACCATATTCCAGTACATGGCTGCCTGCCAGCAATAGTTACTTTTGGTGATTGCTGTGTAACTGCAGAGTTCTACATTGTCCACAAAGGCACTCCTATCCTTGGCAGAAATTTATTGGCTGCTTTAAATCTCAGGGTAGTTAATGGACAAATTGATCTTCCTTAGCAAAGCACTTTTGCAGTACACACACCAGTTTCAGCTGGGACCCAACGCCAAGTTGAGGAGAAACTCGGCTGTGCTTATGGGTTTCTGTATATAGTTAAAATGTGGAATAATGTGATGCCTGTACGACAGAAGTTACTGTGCTTACCATTTTCAGTCAGGGCAGCTGTTTCAGAGGAACTTAGAAAACTTGTTCAAAAGGACATTATTGAAGAGATCGACGCCTCAAAATGGGAGGAGTGACACAGAAGAAGGGTGGAGGCATTCGCCTTTGTGTGGACTTAAGGGAGCCAAATAAAGCTATTGTGATTGACAGCCATCCTCTTCCTCACATAGAAGAAGTATTTGCAGAACTCCATGGAGCAAATATATTTTCTACTCTTGATTTGCAGAGCGCATACCACCAGGTTATGTTGCATGAAGACAGCAAAGACCTCACAGCATTTATTACACATGAGGGACTATTTAGTTTTAAACGTGTTCCATACGGTCTCGCATCTGCCCCAAGTGCCTTTCAAAATATGATGTCATTGATTCAGAAGAATCAACATGGAGTTCAGTGCTATCTGGATGATATTATCGTGTTTGGACATACTTCTGAGGAGCATGACAATAACCTGCAATCTGTACTAAACTGCATCGGCACAGCAGGTGTCCAGCTCAATAGGTCCAAATGCAAATTTAGACAAACTGAACTCTCCTTTCTGGGGCATACAATTTCACAGGCTGGACTAAAACCTGATCCAGATCATATCCTGGCAATTCCAAATACTCCTCCTCCAACAGATTTGCAAACCTTATGTTCCTTCTTGGGTCTTACCTCCTGGTATGCAAAATTCATTCCCAGTTATGCTTCTGTCATTGAACCGTTATGGGAATTACTACGGAGAAGTGTGGACAACGGATGCACAAGCTAGTTTCGAAACGGTGAAAGACTTGATTGTACATAGTCCAGTACTTGCACTATTCAGTCCTGCATTGACCACAATTGTAACTACTGATGCTTCTGATTATGGACTTGGGGCTGTTCTCACACAACTGCGTGAGGACAACACAGAGAGGACTGTTGCATTTGCTTCAAGGACACTAAATAATGCTGAGAGAAAATATTCTACAGTCAAAAAAGAAGCACTTACTTGTGTCTGGGCTACTGAAAAATGGAGAACTTACCTGTGGGGCCACATGTTCAAGTTGGACACAGACCACAGCCCTTTGACGATGTTGCTCACCACAAAAGGACTGGGAAGAGCAGGATACCATGTTGCTAGATGGTCTGCAAGACTAGTCTCTTTCAATTATGAACTGGAATATAAGCCTGGAAACCTGTGGTCACTGATTGCCTTTCTCACCTGCCTTTGCCTTCACCAGATGGTCCACTGGAGGATGAGGATGTAGTGGTTGTGCTTATTACAAGCACTCTCACTGCAGTTACAAGAGAACAATTTCAAGTTGCTTGTTCAGCGTGTCCAATTCAACAAAAACTGGGGAATTTCTGACAAAGAGATGGCCCAGTAACCCTAAAAACCTTGACCCAGTTTTGCTGCCTTATTTTAGAGTTCGGGATGAACTTTCTTTGTTTGATGGCTGTGTGCTATGAGGTACACACTGGCTTCTTGTGCCAGACAAATTACAGTCAAAACTCATGCACCTGGCACACAATACTCATCAAGGAATTGTCCGAACCAAACAACGGATCTGTATTGGTGGACAGGGATGGACTCTCAAACTGAACCACTCATAAAATCCTGTGTCATTTTCCAAATGCATGATAAGACAGCAGTGACATGTACCCCTCCATTACAACCTGTTCCTCTTCCTGAATCTGCATGGGAAAAAGTGGTGATTGACATTGTAGGACCCTTTGATACTGCTCCAATTGACTGCCGTTATGCCATCACTTTAATAGACTATTTCAGTAAATGGCCTGAGGTAGCGTTTACATCACAAATCTCTTCTGCTACAGTAATTAAGTTCCTCTCTTCAGTTTTTAGCAGGGAAGGTAACCCCAAAGAACTGGTTTCAGATAATGATAGTCAATTTACTTCCCTGGAGTTTGAAACTTTTCTAGCACAGAGGAACATTTTACACAGAAGGTCATCTCTATATTACTCTCAAGCCAATGGGGAAATGGAATGGTTTAACAGAAGTTTCAAAGACAGTTTGCAAACAGCTAAACTGGAAGGGTGATTGTGGATACCCTTCACTACTGATTTCTTGCAAGCATACTGGGCTACACAACATTCCACAACACAAAGATCACCCTCCGAGTTACTGCATGGGAAACAGATGAATACTAAACTGAACATTGGTGGATTGTTAAAGGTACGACCTGATGCCCCAAGACAGCAGTGAGATTCTGTGAGAAAAACAGTTGAACAGAACCAAGCAAAGGCTAAGGCTTTCACAGACAAGCAGCGGGGTGCTAAGGAACCAAAGTTTGAGTGTGGTTCCTTTGTTAGAATACGAAAACCTGGAATTTTATGCAAAGGGGACCATAAATTCACAGCTCCTCTTAAAATCATAAAGAAGAAGGCACCTTACACCTATCAACTTTCTGTAGTATCTACAGTATTTTCAGTGTAATATTTCTGCCAACAGTATTGTGTCTTGTTTCATATTTGTTCCGGTGGTTAGAACAATAATGTTTATTTTAATTGGGAGAGTTTCTTAAGAGAGGAGGGAATGTGGTGTTTAGATATTGCTTGTAATTATTAGAATTGGGAGCACTGGCTGTTGGGAGTCTGAAAGGACAGGAAACAGGAAGGAGCGGGGAGGAGTTGAGAGGCTGGGAGAAAGCTACAGAGGGTGCAGCAGCATCTTGGTAAAGAGGTTTCCACTTTGAAAATTAAGTCCTGTTGAAGCTTGTTAGTACCTTGCCTGGTTGATACAACACAACTCAACAGGATTAATTGGTTATTGTTTGTAAATTGCTTTCCAGATAGTGAGTTTCATATAAATGTATTATTATTACTAATAAAATATTTTATCCATAATAGATAACATCTTGCTCCAGTATTGCTCATTTATATAAAGGAAAACTATACCCATTTGCTTTAAACCAGCACTCCAAAATTTCAAAAGAAAAGAGACCTTTTAAGTCTGACTAAATTGATTAATGTTCATCTGTGGGAGAGTCTGAGAAGTCATTGAAGAACGAGGAAAGGACTTATATAAAAAAACTCCTTTTATTTTAAATGTTAAGAAAGAGAACACAATGGCTAATTTGCAAAAGCAAACCACTATCAGTTAATTTCAGGAGTGACCTGATAATTTACAACAGAGGAAAATATTAAAATGCCTGCCATACACTTTATACTTGTTTTCTGTATCTCTTTCTGTATCTTCTTAAATCTTCTAGCTTCCCTTGTTCAGTTCAGTCCTCTTTATAGCATTGTAAACTGGCTGTTGAGGTGATGCCCCCTTCTTGCCAATCAGGGCATGTCTCACCCCAGTGCAGGTCCCTGACAATCAGATGTTGACTCACCAAAGATCTGGTGCCCTGGTACCTTAGCCCTCTGGCTATGACACCTTTGAGACCTACCCACTCTTGGACATTAGAGTCCAAAGCAAAAAAGAAAACAGTGAACTACCAAAATCAGGGTTGACCATACATTCGTTGATAGGACCTTGACCTTCTGCTCTGGGCTTGTCTCCAGATGGCTAGTCCCTATTTGTCAATCTTCCTGGGCCTAGGCATCCCATCCACCAAATGCCTTGTCCAGCTAGCAAGCTGCTTCAGGTTCTTGGTTGGAACCAGGCTTCCTTCACTGGGGGGACAACAGAGCTCTGCTCTCCTCCCTGGTCAGCCCTGAACTGGCCTAGGGTTCCTCCTTTTAACTCCCATCTCCACTGCTTTACACGGGCTGCAGGCATGGCAGGGTGAGGCCCACTGGGTCCACAGGCTCTCCTTAACCCCATCATTACCAGTGTGGAGCCTATTTGCCTTATTAATTCCCTCATTGCCAGTGGGAGACCAATCTGCCTCAACACAAGGACATGGCTCATAATACTACCACTCAAAAGAATAAAAAATCTGCCTTTCACATTTAAGGCAGACATATCAGGTAACTCACCACCATCCTTTAACTTCTAAAACCCCTTAGTATAATTGCATTGTTTAATTTACTTAGTAATAAACAACAAAATCAACCATCTAGTTACTAAATTACCTTTCCCAAAAGGCCACGGGCCAGATTTTCAAAAGCAGTGAGGCACCTAAAGATGCTAATAGGTACCTAGCAGAAAAATCTATGGGAAACAAGTGCCTAGGTGTATTTGAAAATCCCACTAAATAGTTATGTGCATCTTTAGGTGCCTAAATACCTTTGAAAATCTGTCCCCATGTGCATCAGGACAAACTTCAGATGACTTTCTCAGACAAAAGAAAGCACAGCTTCTTGCCCTCCATTACAGGTAGCTCCAGACTTGAAGAAGAATATCCAGGGTATAAATGTTAATGGTTATACATGGTTGTATAAACAAACACAACATTTACAAACTAGGGAAAGGACCAGCCCTCTCTGCATTGTAAATAAATGTGAACTATTATTGGTATTTATGATGACATTAATTACATAATTAAACTCTTATTTTCTCTCTCTTCCCCAGAAATAATAAACCAGTCCTTCTAAACTCAAAAAAATCTTCTTAAAGATATAGAGCCTTTAAAACCTCCCTTTCATCAAATGTTTTATTATAACATGTTTATTATTTATTTACAGTATCTACTCCTATGGGTAGGGCACTACCAAACTCACGGTCCATTTTGGTCAATTTCATGGTCATAGGATTTTAAAAATCATCAATTTAATGATTTCACCTATTTAAATCTGAAATTTCACAGTGTTGTAACTGTAGGGTCCTGACCCAAAAAGGAGCTGTGGGGGTGTCGCAAGGTTATTGTAGGGGGGGTATTGCAGTACTGCTACCCTTACTTCTGCGCTGCTGCTGGCGGAGGTGCTGCCGTCAGAGCTGGGCAGCTGGAGAGTGGCGGCTGCTGGCTGGAAGCCCAGCTCTGAAGGGCAGAAGGTTATTTTAGCGGGGCTGCAGTATTGTCACCCTTACTTCTCTGCTGCTGCCTGCAGATCTGGGCCTTCAGTCCGCAGCTGCCACTCTCCAGCCACCCAGCTCTGAAGGCAGCAACACCAAAGTAATGGTGGCAAGGAATGGTATTGCCACTCTTACCTTTGCGCTGCTGCTGGCAGAGTGCTGCCTTCAGAGCTGGGCACTCGGCCAACAGCCCCTGCTCTACAGCTGCCCAGCTCTGAAGGCAGCACAGTGGCAATACTGTAACCCCACTAAAATAACCTTGTGACACCCCCTGCGACTCCCTTTTGGGTTGGACCTCCAGTTTTAAAAATTCTGGTCTCCCCGATATCTGTAGAGTATAGGGTAAATGCACACAAAAGACCAGATTTCATGCAGGGAGACCAGATTTCATGGTCTGTGATACATTTTTCATGGCCATGAATTTGGTGGGGCCCTAGCTATGGGCTATGTGCTTTCCAAACACAGAGTATTCTCCCTCTCCCAGGATAAGATCAGAAAAATGAAGCATATCCAGCTATCCAGAGAGTTTCCATTTGGTATTGCCTCTAAGAGATGAGACAGTATGCCTTCTCCTCCGTGTCACATACAGAAGATGGTGGCTCTCCTAGCCAGCAGAAATTTTGCTCTCTCATAAGTGATCTGCATTTTCTGTTATACAAACATCTCACCCTTCTCCAGGTGTAGGGTGAGACACTGCAGGCCAGATCCTCAGATGGGGTAAGTCAGCATAGTTATATTAACTTCTGTGAAGATACACTGATTTACACCAGCTAAGGACCTGGTTCAATATTTAAAGTATGCATTTATTTAGCCTACAAGCAGATGACATCTAGCTAACTGGTTAGAGGCTCCCAGGACTCACCTATAACTAATGTGGAAGCACAATTCAGGGAGGAAGACACATAATTGGAAACTGTTTATTCAAAATGCAAGATGCGGTTAAAAGTGTCTTAGTGAGAAAAGCACCTTGACTAGGGATTTAAAATAGCTAAAATTGAGCGTGTGTCATGGCTTTCACTTCAGTGACATTATAGCAGGGGCTATAAAAATGCTGTAGCTACGACTATGTAATCCAGTAATGCATAAAAGCCAGGTTCTCTGTATTGGATTTTTGGGTTATATAGTTCAGTGTTTGGAAGAATCCCAATTATTTGATGTTGGAAATATTGATGAAGCTCTAAACGGCTGTTGTGGCGAAATCTGTCCAAGCCTCTTACAGCTATACATACAGATATCATATTTCCATAGGTAACCTTCCTATTATATTGTTTGTTCCCATTATCAATGTGATGTGTGACATTTTTGCTAAACAATATCAGAAATAATCCATCATGGAGCATTTAGATTATCCACTGGGATTCTTTTGGGATTTTGGTCATTCTGCACACATATAAATGTACATCAGATAATGTTAGTCACTGTAAGAAAGATAGCTCGGTGTAGTTTCAGTACCAAAACCAAAACAAAGTAATTACCAGACAGCCTGACTGTGTGGTTTGAGGGGCAGGATGAGGGTCTATATATTGACAAAAATGAGGTTAGTTACTCAATGAACATTGACAGTGTGTTTCAGAAATAAGCAAATTCCTCCTGCCTTCTCTGAGATCTGGAGAGTGAGAGCTGATGAATCTAATTGAAATTTTGCAGCAGTATGGCAATATTTTCCCCTCATGGTACATGAGGAACTGTTGTTGACTGGATGAGAGTTCTCTGTTATGGCCAACAGAATATATTACCCAAGGTGGGAAGATATAAGCCTTATTCCAATCTAACTCTGATATAGGAAAGGAACAATTCATCCAAAGTCAATACAGATACAACAGTGTATGCCTGGGTTAAAGGAGATCACAATTAGCCTTATTCTCCATAATTTTTGTTTTAGTCCCTGAGGACCTGATTCTCCATTGCCTGGCACTTTATGATTTACATATTTGGTGTGTGGGTCTAAAATGCTAGCATTCCAATTTGGTAATGAGATAAAACCAGGAGTAAAAGACTGCACAAGGTACAAGGCATGGAGAATCATCTCTGCAGTATCAGCAGGAGATGTGTGAGAAGGAACATGTGTATTTACAAAAAAATGATGGCCCCAGTTCTCCATTACCTTGCACCCTGTGTAGTCATTTACACCTGACCAAAGTGGGTGTAAAATACTACAAAACCAGAATGGCAGTATTCCACACTGGCTTTGCATATCTGTAAGTGACTGGACAAGATGTAAGGCAATGGAGAATCAGTCTTGTTGTTTTTAAGGACAAGTGATCTGTACAGGGATTGTGACACAAGTCATGCTTGCAATGATAATGGTGCAGAGACAATAACAGATATGTGTTCCAAAGAAAAATGAAAGAGACCCCAGTAAGGATTATTGTACTACTCATCCATCCAGTTAGTAATCTTTTTTGGATCAGAGGTTGATAAGCAGGAGCGTAGTTTAAGTGGACTTTCCTGCTCACTTACTCTTTTTTTTCTGGAGATTAACTAGACAAAGGAGAGATCCTGACATGTAACAGATATAGCAGGTTAAGGCGCTCTGTGAGAATAATTACAATTATCAAAAAGTGCAGATGAAACAAAATACATTGGACCAAATTCCACCCTTTGTTATCCTGTGTAAATGCGTGGAATCACATGGGGTTTCACACGAAGAATTTGGGCCATTCTGTTCAGTATTTGAAAGAAAGCATGTGATCTTTAGACTGTCTTGAATAATGAGCCTTGAAGACTGAGTTTTATGTTACAGGATTATGTGATTTTGGGGACTATTTCATGGTGCAAGTATTTGATTAATATTCATTCTACCTTATTAGGAACTGGCTATTAGTCAGCTAAAGAGAGACAGTGGAATTCCTAACATGCGTTTTAATGGAATGCATACTAAGGTATTTGCTAGAGGTTTCCAAAGTAATGTATCAACTGAATTCAAGAACCCAGAAAAAATCATCCAAAGCTGGAAGGTCTGTTGTTTTTTTCCCCTCAAACACTGTAGAAGATTTTGTCTAGTCATTCCAGTCAAAAGAAAAAGCTAGTGGCATCAGGAACAACAATAACTTGTCAGGGATATGGCACTAACTAGTAACAGAATTTCTAAATAAGAAACCAAGAGTCAGAGAAACTGTTTTATGGAAACTTGACACATTCATGTGAAGTCATAATTAGATTGGTCTTTGGACACTCTTGGCAGAACAGTAAACGGAGTGAAGGGTATTTTCCATAACAAAACATTGATGTCTTTATGCTATCGCTAAAGTTTGGTAATACAGAGAAATTAAGTTGTTACTAAATATGCTTTCCAAGAAAAATATTCAAATAATATATTTTAGTGAAAGATTGCAGATGAATGGCATTTATAATCACTGAATGAATGTCCAATAAAGGGATAAACTTAGCAGTCACAGTTAGTAGAAGTCATCTTCTTTACAATAATGGTGATGTAGAACTATTGTTGTATAGTAAATAAAATTGAGTGGCACCGGTTAAGAAGAAAAATATCTGATACTGATTAAACATTTTGCCAAAATATAGTAAATACATCTACTATTTCTCAACACACACAAAATTCTGTTCTAAAGAACAAATTCAGCTCAATGTTTACTGACAGATGAATACTCGTGAATATACATACATCACATTCATTCTTGGATACTTCAGTGATGGTTGCAGTATAACAATCTTAAACAGATTGAAAGAGCCACTTAAGGTCCATATACTCAGGTGGTATATATTAACATAGCTCTACTGAGTCAACTGAGCAACAATGACTTTTACCAAAAATCTGGCCCAAAAATTCTATAATTCAAAGTTGCTATATAAATTTCAAATGATCTTAACCTGAGCAAATGAAAATTACTTTCCTCAGTGAGAAATGTTTCTATCCCAAAGTGAAATTTTCAAACTTTAGCCATTTTACCTTTAAGCTTGTTCATGCCATGCTACATGAAGGTCCGTGGCCACTAGAAAGGTATGTCAGGACAGACACAGGAGTGGAATTCAGACTTTTCTAACTCCCAGACTTGTGTTGTATCCCCAAGATGAAAAAAAAATATTTTAGTGGGAGTAGCCATTGTGGCAAAGCTAAATCAGCTCTCACACATGCAGATCATAATTGAAAGTGTTTTTCACCAACTCATAGACTTATAGATTCATAGATATTAAGGTCAGAAGGGACCATTATGATCATCTAGCCTGACCTCCTGCAAAATAATCTCACCCACCCACTCCTGCGATAAACCTTTCACCTGTGTCTGAACTATTGAAGTCCTCAAATCATGGTTTAAAGACTTGAAGGTGCAGAGAATCCTCCAGCAAGTGACCCATGCACCATGCTACAGAGGAAGGTGAAAACCCCCCAGGGCCTTTTCCAATTTGCCCTGGAGGAAAACTTCCTTCCCGATCCTAAATATGGCGATCAGCTGAACCCTGAGCATGTGGGCAAGATCCACCAGCCAGATACCCAGGAAAGAATTCTCTGTAATAACTCAGATCCCACCCCATCTAACATCCTATCACCAACTATTGTTACTCAGACCATTACCTCTCTATGCATTACATCTACAATCTGTAAATATGTGACTAATAACTAGAGCTGAATTAAAATTCATATCTGAAAGTTTACTGAAGTAATTTCATCCATTGCTGTTTGTGTATTGTCCACAATAGATATTCATTTTATCAAATGTGGGGTTTTTTGGTGTGTGTAAATATTTGCTGAATACATTTTGTGTCAATAAAACATTTTGTCTGTGGCTTGTTTGCTAGCCATTTGTTGTGACTAGCTTATATTCATTTATATATTCATATATATATTATATTATTATATATTCATATATATTATATATATTCATTATATTTATATGTGGTGACTGGACAGATTGGTCACATGTAAGTTCCTCCTCGCTGATTGGTTGATCATAACTCAGATAAACAACTCTGAGTAAAGGAGAATTATTTGGAAGACTTGCCCATTACTGTTGTATAAATGTTCCAAACAGAAGAGTGTGTGAGAAGGAAAAGAGGTATAGTGGTTTAGAGAATCAGATTACCAAAGTTACTTTCCTGTCTGTATCTCCTACTACAAATTAAGGTATATAAAAAATGTTTAGATTTTGTGGCAGAAATAATCATTCTATTCTTTGTAAAGTTGATGGTATGGATTGAAGGAAAGAGCCTTTATTTCCATCTTTCTTAAGTATGGATGTTGGAGACATTAATATTGGGTATCAGATCACATTATGGTAACATATTAACACAGAGAACACTGAAGATGAACCTTGTTTGATCTGATGGACCATTACTTGCTTTCACAAAATTACAGTGACAAATTAAAAAACCCTCACACATACACCATTCAGTTTTTGATAAAGGAATATGATCCCCTATAAACTCTTTACAGGATAGTTGAGGTTTTTCAGATTGCTATCAATGTGTTTTCTAAGGACTAGAATGATTAACAGTAGCACTGAATGTGTTCTAGAAGGAAATGTCCTGACACTCTCCCTTCTTCCCAGTGGATATATTCAGATTTTCTTTATTTTTATTTCTTTCTTGTCTCTTTTGCTGTCTACTTCCTCCCATCAAAACTCTCCAGTCATGAGTTGATTGTGGGAACATAGATTGCTTTCGAGATAGAGAATTATCCCACTAAGGACAGGACAATCTTAAATCCTGGAGTAGCTGGCATTGTTCTTTGAGCCCACTGGGTTTGGGTGAAATCCAGTTGATTTGGTTAAATCTCATTAAAGTCAATGACAAAACTTCAACTGGCTTCAAAGGAGCCAGGATAACACCCTTGGTGAGGGGCTTATTGAGCTAGGAGAGTTGATGGGGGCCTGGTTAGGCAAATAGGGAAGAGAAATGGTAGAGTTGAATGTGATAAAGGGTAACATAGAAAATGGGGTGAGATGAATTATTGTTTAATCATTCTGTGATGGGAGAGAGCATGGTGATGGGAAGGCTTAGTACCAAAGGATAAAGCTGGGGAGTGAAAAGGATTGACAGTAGGTGGTGGTGAGCAGAAAATTGGTGGTTTCCACACTGTACATTCAACAGTTTCCTGTAGATTTACACAGGGATGCTATGGCAGAGCTGAAAGGAAGAAGAACAGGGAAGCTGGAATAAAGGGAGAGAGATCAGAAGACTGGGTTTCATGCAAAATAGAAGAAGAGAACAAGAGGATATTACAGGTTTGGTATGGGGGAGTTCATATTCATTCAACTCATAGCCTTAATGCTATAGAATTTAAATTAAATATATTGCATGAGATTGATATGGCATGTACAGCTGGTAGATTGGTAGACAGTGTTACAGAAGATGATGGATATACACTTCAAAAAAATTGTACCTGGCAAACAGAACAATGAAGTTCAGAAATAATAACAAACACAATGGTGCACTAATCATATTAATATGAGAGAGCTAAATGCTATTATTTATATGGGAATTAAAGCGGGGCTGAGACAGAGATGAAGGGAAGTTGTTAGTGGAGGTTTGACTAGGTAGTAGGTGTGTTTAGGAAAGTTGCAAGTGAACAAAGGACATCTAGAAAAGTGATATAAAGAAAATTCAGTATAGTCAGAATACAGATATAAAGGCTATAGGGTCCTTAAAGTTCAATGGACACATTAAGAGACATTTTTGCTGGTGTAATTCCACCAATAGCCCCACTTGTCTAGAAATTAGATACATTTATATTAAAGTGTGTTATAGATTATTTTAAAAGTTCATATAAAATATAGTAAGTTGGGAAAACTAAAACAAATTTATGGGGAAATATTAAAATTAAGAACAGTAGTTGAGTGGGGTAGAGAAAAGAGTCTGGAACTGAGTTAGCAAAGCAAAATATAGAACACCTATACTTAACTAAGTTAGGCTAAAAACATTAGCAGAAAAAATAAACTTGCTGAGAGCAGGAAGAGGAAATAATGAAAGCAAATAAAGTCCATATGGAAAGATCAAGTACAGCACACTTCTGTTTCTAGGAAGTTTGGGCTTGTATTGAAATCAATGAGAGTGAAGGGTGCTGAGCATCTTGCAGTATTGGACACTTGGTTTGTATTGTGTTTGGTTCATATTTTATTTAATTCTCTAGCAGATGGAAGGAAATACCAGTCAGTATTTGTCAGGAAACACTGACAAATGAGAAATCAAGGAGAATAATGGAAACAGCTGTCTTTCTTTTTATTTGGAAGGGTGGGGTTAGTGGAACTGAATTGAGGCTACATTAGTTCAAGGGATTTTGTACGTCTAAATGAAGATGGAAGTTTGAAGGCTGTTTATTTAACCAAAACTGCTGCTATCGAAGTCAGCAACACCAGTAGTGTCTTCATTGCATCAGCCAGTTCTCATGGGCCATAGCTGTAAGATGACCCGCCATATGTGGCCTTTTAGAGCTAGCACCGTAGAGTGTAGAAGAAAAATACTGAGTTCCTAATGGAGAACTGATTATATCACCAAACCTACCACCAACATAATGGACACCCTCATTGTCTATCTCAGCAGAGCCCAAGTACTGAATGGCACAGACAACAAACTGTCTTCTCACCCCTAGAAGTGGTCTCTTCAGATCAGAGCTGACAGAGCAACATGAGGAAGCCACTTCACATGGCATACTTGTTCTGTGGATAAACGGAGGATTTTAGTTCCTGTCTGGCAACTTTCATGAGAATTATATTCATATATAACTGGCCAGTCAAGCTGAGTTTATGGCTGATTTGTGTCTCAGAATCAATTTTTCCACAGACAGGAAAGTATTTGAGGTGGAAATAATGTGCAGAAAAAGTAACTTTTTTTATCTTCCCTGATTGGAGGATGGTTTCTAATATTAACTTTGTAGAAGTCATGTTCTCTGCTCATAGCTCTAACGGTAATTTGCTGAAATACCTGTACTTTAAATACAGACATTTTTCTTAGATTTAGGGAGGAGGGGTCTTCTTTTCTTTATATGAATGTGGTACCTGGCACAATGGAGCCATGACTCTGATAATGTCACAACCCAATGGCCCCCTCCCTCAAGGGGGGTCCCTGGGGAGGCAGATCAGCATTGTATGTTGCTAATGCTATTGTAGGCATTGCAAAGTGTTCTGGGAAGGGTTAAAGGTGTGGAGTGAAATATTCCTTTGCAGGTTGTGAGAGGCCAAAGGGGAAGGAAAAGAGAGACAGGAATGGGTTAACTTGACACTCCAGCTAGGTCCAGAGATAAGATGCTGACTCCAGCCCAAGGCCACAGCACTCAACTGACTCTCGGCTGCCTGCCAAGACAGATGGGGGCCTGAATTCCATCCCTGACCAGCCATGAGAAAGGAGGCTTCAGCTGAACAGACCTGCAGGGACTGCAAAAAATAGTGAGATAGCGAAGGCCAGCAAGGGGGAAAACAATGGCTTTTGTGTTCCAAACAACAGTTTTTGCGTTCCTGAGGCCGGTGTGTTTTTAAAAAGCTGAGGAAGCACCGGAAGGCCAGTTTGGACTGATACAAAAAGCATGGGGGACAGAGGTCCCTGAACAAGATGCCCCCTCAAGCCCCCAGGACTTAAAACCCTCCCAGGAGCTAAAGCAACTCGGAGATCAACAGCAGACCCTGAACAACCTGTGCACAGGACAGAACTCCCGTCCACCTCTTGTTCTTACATTACACCCGGGCTTGGCCAGCCTCTGGTAGTGCATGTGTAAGTATGAAAGTGGGTTAGGGCTCGGGGCACTAATGCTTTCTTCCTTCCTCTGAGTGACGTGGGGAACCACCAGCACTCTCCACTGTTATTTTACTTTATTTTATTAATAAAACTTTAAACTTAGTCACTTGATGTGCTCCATCATCTCCTCCCCTAATGATCCTGCAGCCTCAGCCTAATCACCTGGTGCCTCAGGCAGATTGGTAACTTAAATCTGTCACAATATGGGACTTCTAGATGCTACCACCATGCAAATAAATAATAAGAGGAAGAAATGTTACTGCTGAGACATTTTTCTTCACTCAGAAAATGATCAGTATATGAATTGCACATGAAGGGCTAAATTCAGAGGTGAATTTTTAAGTCTAAAGGGAAGTCTTGCTGTAACATGTGTGCTCTTTGGCTGTCCTTCCCCCACCCCTCATATGTACATGCCCTATCCATTCTCTTCCTTTTACATCTTCCTTCAGTTTCTTGACATACAGGTTCCCTTGTACATCAGTAAATGGGTGTAAGTATGTATAATGGAACCTGATTCTGACTGACATTAGTGGTGCTACCCCTGATATACACGATAATGAAATTAGCAACAAGATCAACATCCTCACAGATCACGTCTCAATTTGGCCCAAACATGTAAGGGACATATTTTTAAAGGTATTTAGGTGTCTAGAGATGTAGATAGGCAGGCACCTAGTAGAATTTTCAAAAGCACATGGGCACCAAATTTTCAGTGGGAGTGTCAAGGTTCCTCCCCCACTCTGAACTCTAGGGTACAGATGTGGGGACCTGCATGAAAAACCTCCTAAGCTTATCTTTACCAGCTTAGGTCAAAACTTCCCCAAGGTACAAAATATTCCACCCGTTGTCCTTGGACTGGCCGCTACCACCACCAAACTAATACTGGTTACTGGGAAAGAGCTGTTTGGACACGTCTTTCCCCCCAAAATACTTCCCAAAACCTTGCACCCCACTTCCTGGACAAGGTTTGGTAAAAAGCCTCACCAATTTGCCTAGGTGACTACAGTCCCAGACCCTTGGATCTTTAGAACAATGAACAATCCTCCCAACACTTGCAGCCCCCTCCTTTCCTGGGAAATGTTGGATGAAAAGCCTCACCAATTTGCATAGGTGACCACAGACCCAAACCCTTGGATCTGAGAACAATGAAAAAGCATTCAGTTTTCTTACAAGAAGACTTTTAATAAAAATAGAAGTAAATAGAAATAAAGAAATCCCCCCTGTAAAATCAGGATGGTAGATATCTTACAGAGTAATTAGATTCAAAAACAAAGAACCCCTCTAGGCAAAACCTTAAGTTACAAAAGAGATACACAGACAGAAATAGTTATTCTATTCAGCACAATTCTTTTCTCAGCCATTTAAAGAAATCATAATCTAACACATACCTAGCTAGATTACTTACTAAAAGTTCTAAGACTCCATTCCTGGTCTATCCCCGACAGAAACCAGCATAAGACAGACACACAGACCCTTTGTTTCTCTCCCTCCTCCCAGCTTTTGAAAGTATCTTGTCTCCTCATTGGTCATTTTGGTCAGGTGCCAGTGAGGTTACCTTTAGCTTCTTAACCCTTTACAGGTGAGAGGAGCTTTCCCCTGGCCAGGAGGAATTTCAAAGGGGTTTATCCTTCCCTTTATATTTATGACACGCCCCCCAAATCTCAGCTAGGGTGAAACACTGGCTGGGATTTCTTCCTGGAGCTCTAGGAAAAACAGAGTTAATAAGACACATGCATCTCTAAATATACTACCAAGTACATAAAGACTAACAATATTTTCCACATCTCAAGGACGATTTTAACCAGTTGATTCTGGGAAACTTTCACAGGAGAGTGCATCAGCCACTTTGTTAGACGCTCCTGAGATGTGTCGGATGTCGAAATCAAAATCTTGGAGAGCTAAACTCCACTGAAGAAGTTTTTTGTTAGTTTCCTTGACGGTGTGAAGCCACTTCAGTGCAGCATGGTCGGTTTGCAGGTGGAAATGCCATCCCCAAACATATGGGCGTAGCTTTTCCAGAGCTTAGACAATGACGTAACATTCTTTTTCAGTGACTGACCAGTTGCTTTCCCTCTCAGACAGTTTTTTGCTGAGAAACACTACAGGGTGGAATTCTTGATCAGGTCCTTTCTGCATTAAAACTGCTCCCACACCACGCTCGGACGCATCTGTGGTTACTAGGAATGGTTTGTCAAAGTCTGGGGCCCTTAGTACAGGGTCAGACATCAGTGTTGCTTGAAGCTTGTAAAAGGCCTTCTGACACTTTTCGGTCCACTGAACAGCATTTGGCTGTTTCTTTTTGGTTAGGTCTGTCAGTGGGGCGGCGATTTGGCTGTATTGCGGTACAAATCGTCTGTAATAACTGGCCAAGCGTAAGAAGGATTGAACCTGTTTCTTTGACTTTGGGACAGGCCACTTTTGGATAGCATCCACTTTGGCCTGTAGGGGGCTGATAGTTCCTTGACCCACCTGGTGTCCAAGGTAAGTCACTCTGTTTAGGCCTATTTGACACTTCTTAGCCTTAACAGTTAGTCCTGCCTCCCTTATGCGCTCAAGGACTTTTTTTGTAGATGTTCCAGGTGTCTGCCCAGGAATCCGAAAATATGGCCACATCGTCAAGGTAGGCGACTGCATATTCTCCTAATCCCGCTAGGAGACCATCTACAAGTCTTTGGAAAGTGGCGGGTGCATTTTGCAGCCCGAAAGGGAGTACATTAAATTCATACAGCCCGAGAAGTGTGGTGAAGGCTGACCTTTCCTTGGCAGATTCATCTAGCGGTACCTGCCAGGACCCCTTGGTTAAGTCCAAGGTAGAGATGAACTGGGCCCGTCCCAGTTTCTCTAATAGTTCATCTGTGCGTGGCATTGAATAGTTGTCTGGGCGAGTTACAGTATTTAGCTTACAGTAGTCCACGCAAAAACGTATTTCCCCATCTGGTTTGGGAACTAGAACCACTGGAGATGCCCATGCACTTTCAGAGGGGCGGATTACACACATCTGTAACATATCCTGGATCTCCCGTTCTATAGCAGTTTTAGCTTGAGGAGACACCCGGTAAGGTTGGACCCTAATTGGGTGAGCATTACCTGTGTCAATGGAATGGTATGCCCGTTCAGTCAGTCCTGGGGTGGCTGAGAACGTTGGCGTGTAGCTAGTGCACAGCTCCTGGATCTGCTGTCGCTGCATACGCCCAAGGGTCATGGAGAGGTTCACCTCTTCCACACCACCACCACATTTCCCTTCGTAGTAGACACCTTCGGGCCACTCAGCGTCGTCTCCTCCCTGGGCTGTAAACTGACAAACCTTTAATTCTCTGGAATAAAAGGGCTTTAGAGAATTAATATGGTACACCTTAGGCTTTCGGTTGGAGGTGGGGAATGCTATGAGATAATTAACAGCTCCCAGGCGCTCTTGGACCGTGAATGGCCCTTCCCACGATACTTCCATTTTATGGGCCTGGAACGCCTTTAAGACCATGACCTGGTCCCCTACTTTGAAGGAACGCTCTCTGGCATGTTTATCATACCAGGCTTTTTGCTCTTTTTGAGCATCCTGTAAGTTTTCTTTAGCAAGGGCTAAAGAGGTTCGGAGGGTGTTTTGTAGGTTGGTTACAAAGTCCAGAATGTTAGTTCCTGGAGAAGGTGTAAATCCCTCCCATTGCTGCTTCACCAACTGCAATGGCCCCTTAACCTCACGGCCATATACAAGTTCAAATGGGGAAAACCCTAAACTGGGATGTGATGCAGCTCTGTAGGCAAAGAGCAACTGCTGCAACACTAGGTCCCAATCATTGGAGTGCTCATTTACAAATTTACGTATCATGGTCTCCAAAGTTCCATTAAACTTCTCCACCATGCCATTTGTTTGATGGTGGTAAGGAGTGGCAACCAAGTGATTTACCCCATGAGCTTCCCAAAGGTTTTCCATAGTTCCTGCCAGGAAATTAGTCCCTGCATCGGTGAGGATGTCGGAGGGCCAACCTACCCTGGCAAAAATGTCTGCTAGTGCCTGGCACACACTTTTAGCCCTGGTGTTGCTTAGAGCTACTGCTTCCGGCCATCGGGTGGCAAAATCCATGAAAGTCAGTATGTCCTGCTTTCCTCTGGGTGTCTTTTTCGGAAAAGGACCCAGAATATCCACAGCTACTCGCTGAAATGGAACTTCAATGATGGGGAGTGGCTGGAGAGGGGCTTTGACCTGGTCTTGGGGTTTTCCCACTCTTTGGCACACTTCACAAGACTGGACATAGGTAGAAACATTCTTGCCCATTCCCTCCCAGTGGAATGACCCCCCAAAACGGTCTTTGGTCCTGTTCACCCCAGCATGGCCACTATGGGTGATCATGGGCTAAGCTCAAGAGCTTGGCATGGTATTTAGTTGGAATTACCAACTGTCTCTGAGGATGCCAGTCTTCCTGGTGTCCCCCAGAAAGAGTTTCCTTGTATAAAAGTCCTCTTTCTACAACAAACCTGGATCGATTAGAAGAGCTGAGAGGCGGTGGGTTGCTCCGTGCCGCCGTCCAAGCTCTCTGGAGGCTTTCATCTGCTTCCTGTTCGGTCTGGAACTGTTCCCTTGATGCTGGAGACATCAGTTCCTCATTGGATTGTGGACCTAGGCTTGGTCCCTCTGGAAGCGATATAGGGGATGGAGCGGTTTCTGTTGACTGTGAACTGCTCTCTGCTGGTGCACTATGTTGGGATTCAGGCTCCGGCTGAGCCTCTTGGGTCGGGTTATCGGCTGCTGCCAGTTCAGGGTCGGTGGGGCCCTCTGGTGTTGAGGTTGCAAGTACTGGATTCAGTGCTGACAATGGGTCTGGTGTTGGTTGTTCGGCTGGTTCCGGTTCTGGTGTTAGGGGGCTTATTCCTTCACCCACTTACTTCCCTGGTCCTTCTCGCATGAACAGAGAGCAACAATACCCGAAGTCCAAAGGTGCAAACAATTCGATGTTTATTGGGGTGAACTTCGAGCAAGCATGATTCCAGTTTCCTTCCTTAGTATCCTCCTTCCCAGCTCCGACACCACAGAGCCTTATACCTGTGTCCCTGTTCCCATTCCTACCCTTAGCCAAACATGATTCCAACTTCCTTACTCCCATTCCCTGTTCGCATCTCCCCCTTTAGCAAAACATGATTCCAATTTTCTTACCCCCATTCCCTGTTCCCATCTCACACACCCACATGCCCACCCCCACCCACACCCAGTCACTTCCTCATTGACTACAGATTATATAGTAAAACTTGAGTTCTGCTTAGCTATACCTTAACCAATCATTTTCCTGAAATTTAACTAACCAATCCTAACATATTGTAACATGATTATGTAACCAATTATATCCCACCACCTTAATTAGTTTACACCCAGCAAAATTAATTATACAGCAGACAGGAACAATCACAGAACCAGACAGAGATTATACAGACAAACAATAGCAAAGTGGGAACTATAATGACAAAACAATACAGAAGTGAGGATTTCACATCCCAGCTATTGATAAGTGAGTTCTTGCCAGACAGGATGCTATCAAACTAAGTTTCCTTTTACATTTTCTAGGCACTTCCCTTTCTCTGGAGGTGATAGGAACTATCAGGACAGGATTGTATTCCTAACAGCCGAATAGCACCTTATTTCAGTGTGACTAGTTTGGAATGTGAGGATGTGACTGTTTGCTTCCCAGCTTATGGCTGCCTCTGCTGCTTAGCCAAAGGCCTTAGCCTAAGAACAGGGCCTCAGACTGTCACAGTAAGAGAAGGCCCTTACACCAGCAGACAGTGATTTTGATTCTTTCTTTTATACCTCTATCACTAGCCAAGTGATAAGAATACACCTAAATTCTTAGAGTATAGGCCTTTACAGACAGGCCTGAATATCTATATCCTAACATCTGGGACTGGTTCCGTCTGGGTCTCTGGGACTGGATCCACTACTGCTGTTGCAGACATTGGCCTGGGGTCTGGGTCGATCACCTCTGACCGGGTCCTGATAGAAGTTTCCGGAACAGAGCTAGGCCTCACGGCTTGTTTAGCCTGGCTGCGGGTGACCGTTCCCACCCTCTTGGCCTGCTTCATATGATTGGCCAAGTCTTCCCCCAACAGCATGGGGATGGGATAATCATCATAGACTGCAAAAGTCCACATTCCTGACCAGCCCTTGTACTGGACAGGCAACTTGGCTGTAGGGAAATCGAAAGAGTTGGACTTGAAGGATTGAATCGTCACTTGGATCTCTGGGTTGATTAAATTGGGGTCCACTAAGGAAGCGTGGATAGCTGACACTTGTGCTCCGGTGTCCCTCCACGCGGTGACCTTCTTCCCGCCCACACTCACAGTTTCCCTCCGCTCCAAGGGTATCTGGGAGGTATCTGGGCCTGTGGACCTCTGGTGTGATTCCGGTGCAATGAACTGTAATCTGTTGGGGTTCTTGAGGCAGTTGGCCTTTACATGCCCCAGCTTGTTACATTTAAAACATCGTCCAGCTGACAGGTCACTGGGCCGGGGAGGGTTGCTGGAGAACGGGGTGGTGGGATGATGAGGGGTCTGGAGGGTCCTTTGGGAGGTAGGTGGGGCTTTGGGCGCCCCCCGGTAATAGGGTGGAGTCTGGGGTTGTCCCTTCTGGTCTCCGCTCCAACTGCGACCAGTTTTCTTCTTCTCTGCCACCTCCACCCATCTGGCTCCAATCTCTCCTGCCTTGATTACAGTTTTGGGCTTCCCATCTAGGATGTATCTTTCTATTTCCTCAGGAACACCCTCTAAGAATTGTTCCATTTGCATTAGGAAGGGCACATCTACTGGAGATTCAACACTTGCTCCTGATATCCAGGCATCCCAATGTTTCACAATGTGGTAGGCATGTCGGGTAAATGACACGTCTGGTTTCCACCTTAGGGCTCTGAACCTCCGACGAGACTGCTCGGGTGTTATCCCCATTCTGACTCTCGCCTTGGATTTAAACAGTTCATACTCATTCATGTGTTCTCTAGGCATTTCAGCCGCCACCTCAGCTAAGGGTCCACTGAGCTGTGGCCTCAGCTCTACCATGTATTGGTCGGTAGAGATGCTGTACCCAAGACAGGCCCTTTCGAAGTTTTCTAAGAAGGCCTCAGTATCATCACCTGCCTTGTAAGTGGGGAACTTTCTGGGATGGGAAGTGGTACCTGGAGAAGGATTGCTAGGGTTTGTTGGTATATTCTGCTGAGCCTTTATCTTCTCCACCTCCTCCACATGCTTCCTCTCTTTTTCCTTCTCCTCCTCCACATGCTTCCTTGCCTCCATTTCCCTCTTGTGGGCAGCCTCCTGTACCTCCTTCTCCAGTCGCATGAGTTCTATCTGTCTTTCATGTTCCCTTTGTTTTTCCTCAGCCTGAAATTTGGCTAATTCCAGCTGTAGTCGAGCCGCGGATTTTGTCATTCTAACCTCTCTGTTTTTAACTAACTTTATACCCGAGGTTTAGAAATAAACAAACAAAACTTGGCTGTAAAATTTTGCTGTGCTGGAATAGAATACCTATTCTCTGATAGTGATTGTCAGCCTACAGAAAAAGACAATTCCCTTGTCTCTGCTCTGGGCCCAAATCAAAGCAAAAAACCTCCAACTACTTGGAAACCTGCTTACCCAGCCCAAAGAAAAAGCAAATGGGTAGAACACACCCCCCCTATTTACTTTTAGGAAAAAAAAATACAAAAACTCTGGGTTGGAAGACTGTGAATTTCCCTGCAGGAGTTAAGTACCCTGCCTCCAGGCAAAGAAAACCTGCAATTCACAAAGATAATCCCCTTTTGTCTCTGCTTGGCCACAAAGCAGAGAAAAAACAAGCTGCTTTCAGTTTCAGCTGCTTTCTGGACTTCCTTTCCAAAGGAAAAAAAAATTCCTTTTTAAAATCTGTATTTCTAGTTCAAAAAAATCTCAACTGGATCTCAAAATGATTTCAGGTTAATCCTACCACTATGCCACCATGTCAAGGTTCCTCCCCCACTCTGAACTCTAGGGTACAGATGTGGGGACCTGCATGAAACACCTCCTAAGCTTATCTTTACCAGCTTAGGTCAAAACATCCCCAAGGTACAAAATATTCCACCCGTCGTCCTTGGATTGGCCGCTACCACCACCAAACTAATACTGATTACTGGGGAAGAGCTGTTTGGACACATCTTTCCCCCCAAAATACTTCCCAAAACCTTGCACCCCACTTCCTGGACAAGGTTTGGTAAAAAGCCTCACCAATTTGCCTAGGTGACTACAGACCCAGACCCTTGGATCTTAAGAACAATGAACAATCCTCCCAACACTTGCACCCCCCCTTTCCTGGGAAATGTTGGATAAAAAGCCTCACCAATTTGCATAGGTGACCACAGACCCAAACCCTTGGATCTGAGAACAATGAAAAAGCATTCAGTTTTCTTACAAGAAGACTTTTAATAAAAATAGAAGTAAATAGAAATAAAGAAATCCCCCTGTAAAATCAGGATGGTAGATATCTTACAGGGTAATTAGATTCAAAAACATAGAGAACCCCTCTAGGCAAAACCTTAAGTTACAAAAGAGATACACAGACAGAAATAGTTATTCTATTCAGCACAATTCTTTTCTCAGCCATTTAAAGAAATCATAATCTAACACATACCTAGCTAGATTACTTACTAAAAGTTCTAAGACTCCATTCCTGGTCTATCCCCGACAGAAACCAGCATAAGACAGACACACAGACCCTTTGTTTCTCTCCCTCCTCCCAGCTTTTGAAAGTATCTTGTCTCCTCATTGGTCATTTTGGTCAGGTGCCAGTGAGGTTACCTTTAGCTTCTTAACCCTTTACAGGTGAGAGGAGCTTTCCCCTGGCCAGGAGGGATTTCAAAGGGGTTTACCCTTCCCTTTATATTTATGACAGGGAGTTAGGTGTCTAGGCACATTTGAAAATCCCACTAGATGCCTGTTTACATCTTTAGGCACCTAAATATCTTTAAACATCTAATAAAAATACTTATTATAATATTTACTTGTATTGGCATTTCCTCCTCCTTATTTTCACCCTTTAGACTCAAGCCCTACTTTCCCATTAAAGGTATATATCATATAAATTGCCATTGCCACAATATTTAGAGAAAAAATAATGTTTCATGGACAATTTAGGCAAACTATTTCTGAGGAGAATGTTTTGACACTAATAATTTCAGATTTTTCTTCATTTAAGATATGACATTAAATCTGATTTTGTTCCTTAGCTCATGTGCTTCTATAACATTATTTAAGAGCTGTGTGCCACAGTTGTTCTTAGCTTGGCAGGGTTTAGACAACAATTTTTTTTCTTCGCTTCTTTCTGATTGATGTAAGTTTGCATCCATTGCATTTTGGGTCAAATGGACCCCAAAGTTCAAAGTGAAATTCAGTCAAAATTGTCAAAACTTGCCTTGTCTACTATGAATGAAAGCATATTTGCTTGAAACTTGGAACTGGTTCGTAGCAAAGCTCATGAACCTGCCCCAAATTTCAGGTTTTGTTACTAAAGTTTTACTCAAGTCTATTCATAATCCTCCGACAGTAATGGTTAGTACTTTGTCTTTGTACACGATTGTGCCTTAGAAATCCTAACCAAGATCAGGGGTAGGTGCTATACAAACACATAGAAAGAGACAGTGCTTATCCCAAAAAGCTTACAGTCTAACTGGACAAGGCAAAAGATTGGAAGATGGGAAGAATTATCTTCGTTTTACAGATGAGGAACTGAGGAACAAGTAGATTAAATGATTTGTCCAAGGTCACAAAGGAAGCCCGTGGCAGAACCAGGTACTAAACTCAGAGTTCCTGAATTTCAGTTCAGTGTCATAAACCACAGGATCATCCTCTCCTTCTATAGACCTGCTCTAGAGTTCACCGAAGTCAGAGTATTTCTACTGACTTCAGTGGGCTTTGGATCAGGCCCTGTAATACTATAATTCACAGAAACAAGTAACTGAGTTCTTAGTTTAAAAAAGGAGGCAGTAGCTGGAACCAGTAAACAAATATAATCATTAAGGGTCAAGTCCTCAGCTCATGTAAGCCCTTTTCAAGTCAATAGAACAATGCCGATTTGCATCAGCCATGAATCTGATGTGATATCTTCCTGAAAATATCCTTAGTAATAAACAACAGGGGAAGTAAATGCTCCCATAATATGATAAAAATGGAATTCTTTCTCTTTGTTTTTCCAAGTTTTCCACGAGGTGTAACTGAGTCTTTCAAGTTAAACTCTTTCTACAAAACCTCTAAAAAACCCCCAGGGAAATAACATTTGAAAATATAATAAAAGTTAAACACCCAACTGATCCCCCCTTATTCTGCATCTTTCACTCCTAGTTTCCTTTTCACTGTTTTTGGCTTTGGCTTTCATCCATCCCCTTCTGCACTTTCTCAGTATGTAATGCCAAGAGAGGCATTTAGGACACCTAGTATGAAAAGAAAGCATAACCTCCTCAGTTCATGTCTCTGCATGAATTGAAAAAAATTAACTTCCACTTCCATGAGAAATCGGTATACATTAAACTATGAAACTTTGGTAGACTACAGTGAGAAATGAACTGCTTGCCTTGGTAGCTATTGATCCAAAGCCTACAGTATGTTCTAGAGCATAACCTTCCCCACATTGCTTTATTCTCATTTCACTTTCCACAGTTTCATCTTGGGGCCAATTGATTCATCAGTAATATTACTAACATTAATCAGCATGACATAAGTACATACATTGCCTCCTTTATTCGGTGTCAGTTTTGATCACATCAGATTTTTTTTTTATGTTTGCCATATCCACTTCCCCTTTTTTAATCCAACCAACATATATTTCTAAACACATATGTGATCTTAAACCCTGCTAACTTTACACTTGAATCTGATCCAGAATGGATATACTTTAAACAAAGATTACTACAGCTTCCACCTTTAAGAAATATAAATATTCATTATGACCAGTAATGAGCTGCCAAGATCTTAACAACCAGTTCCCGATAAAAAGTTCTGATTTAAGGGATGTGCCTCTGTCCTGCCCCCCAGGCTCCATCCTTCCCCCCAGGCTCTGTCCTTCCCCCCTGTCCTCCCCAGGCCCATTCTCCATCCCAGGTGCCTGCTGGTGGTACAGGAGTCCTGCAGCCCTTGCATCAGTAGGATCGCTCCCAGCATGTGGAACGGTGGCTCCCTGCAGGCAAAGGCTGCCGTCTGCCTGACTACCCAGCGCAGAATGTGAGCGCCCCCAAGCAGCAGAGGCCGGACAGCTCCACAGTGCAGGAGTGGGAGATACTGGGGGGGGGGGAGCTTGCCGCAGCACACCCAAAGCAACCCCCAGCCATGGCACCAGCTGGCCCTGCCCGGCTCCTGGGGCAGAGGAGGCTGCTGCTGCCAGGGGCCTGACTCCCCGGCCCTACACGGCGCCCAGTCACATGGTGCCTGATCTCCCTGCCCAGCACATCTGGTCGTGCTTCCTGGGTCAGGCAGGAAGCAGCATGGAGCTCGGCCGCGGCTGCTGAGCGAGGTGGCATCGGATCAGCCTCTGTGCGTGGGGCCCCGGAGCGGCTGCCTGAATGGCTGCTCAGCGCAGGTACCAGCCACAGCACAGCCCCTCCCCCGAGACAGGAGGCGGGGCCCTGCAGCCCTTCCATAGCCCCGTGCCCCAAAACAGTGCTGCTCCATGCACCCCCCTTTAGCATCGAGCCCCTTCTCCAACCAGGGCCAGCTCTAGGATTTTTGCCACCCCAAGCAAAAAAAATTTTGGCCACCCCCACTTTTTTTTGTGCCTCCTCCCCGCCCCTGCTCCGCCCCTTCCCAACCCCTTCCCCAAATCCCCATCGCTGCCTCCTCCGCCGGGTGTGCCACATTTCCCCCTCCCCACGTTGTTTCCTATGGCTTCCCACTGCAACCCCCTGCCCTAGCTCACCTCCGCTTCACCTGCTCCCCTGAACACGCCGCCGCTCTGCTTCTCCCCCCTCCCTCTCAGGCAAGGGAGAGGCAGTACGTTCAGAGGAGCAGGCGGAGTGGAGGCGAGTGAGGGTGGGGGGGGGGAGCGCGGGAAGTAACAGGCGTGGGTAGAGGAACTGCTCTCCGCCCCAGCTCACCTCCGCTCCACCACCGCTGCCTCCCCCGACCGCGCCGCCGCTCAGCTTCTCCCTCCCTCCCAGGCTTGCCGCGCGAAACAGCTGTTTCATGCAGCAAACCTGGGAGGGAGGGGGGAGAAGCCAAGCGGTGGCGGCGTGCTCAGGGGAGCAGGCGGAGGTGGAGCAGAGGCGAGCTGGGGCAGCAGGGGCACATTTCTAGGGGCGGCATGGCCGGCGCTGGAATGGCGCCCCTAGAAATGTGCCGCCCCAAGCACATGCTTGTTTTGCTGGTGCTTAGAGCCGGCCCTGTCTCCAACAGCTCCCTTCCATAACACTGAGCCCTACACCGTGCACCCTCCCCAGCGCCGCGAATCATGGCCCCCTTGGCCTGGGGGGCTGCCCCAGCCGAGCCCCAGCCTGGCTGGGACTCTCTGGGGTGGCGACTGCCTACCCAATCCTCCCCCCATTCCCCATTCCCTGACTGCCCACCCAGAACCTCCGCCCCCTCCAACCGCTCCCTGCTCCTTATCCAACCCCGGCCCAGCCCCCTTACCACGCTGCTCAGGGCAGCGTGTATAGATGCCGTGCGGCCCACTGGAGCTCGCAGCCCCACCCCCTTACCATGCCACTCAAAGCGGCAGGAGCTGCCGAGCTGCCCAGGAGTGGTCCAGAGCGCTGGCGCTGGCAGCGCGGCACGCTGAGGCTCTGCGAGAGGGGGGGAGGTGGGGGAGGGGCTGGGGGAGCCTCCCCGGCTGGGAGCTCAGGGAGCCATAACAACCGGTTCTAAAACTGGTTCTAAATTTAACAACCTGTTTGCGCAAACTGGTGGTAACCGGCTCCAGCTCACCACTGATTATGACATTATGAATCACCACTGTGAACTCCAGACCAAGAGGGATTCCGAGGTTTCAGATTCCCTTTCAGATGTTGTCCTTAGGCTCTCCACCAATCTCCACTGATTTACACCAGCTGAAAATTTGGAACTGAGTTTTCTGAAGAATATGAAAAGGAATTCTAAACCTAACAAAGGACAGAAAGGGCAAACAAAGTGTACTTCAAAAATAAATATCCTGAGGTAATGCTCAAGAATGTAATGTCATGTTGATGTTAATTTTACAATATTGCAGATAACCTAGAGTTCAGCTGTAGTTAGAGCTGGAATTTTTAAGAACTACTATGGACCGTGCTATTACCAATCTATTTTATGGTGATGGGTGGGTGTATAAAATCCTAAAATAGAATATGTAGGACACCAAGAGATGATTATTGTCCTCCTTTACATCCCAAGAAAGCCTTAGAATGATCACATTGCTCTCAAATATTCTTAGTACATTTTAAAAAGAAGAAAGTCACTTGTCTCCTTTTTGGGCTATGTCTCACACATGATACAACTATTAATGATGAGTAGAATCTTTACAGAAAAACAAACATTTAAGCCAACAGACAGTATTGTATTTTGGTTATCTGTGTTCCTCATTTGGTTTCCTCCATACTTCTGAGTTAAAGGATTCAGAGAAGTGCTACTAATGACAGGTTTCAGAGTAGCAGCCATGTTAGTCTGTATTCGCGAAAAGAAAAGGAGTACTTGGGGCACAAGTACTCCTTTATGAATGACAGGAGCATTTCCAAAAGTGATAGAATAGTGTTAATCAAGTTTGGTTGGCTGATGATACGAAATTACTATTGGATGTCTGACTTCTAAAGGTGGTAATTCTATAAACAAACAAACAAACAAAGGGCACCTACTGATCATACCTGCAGGAAATTGGGCAGTCCAGTTAATTCAATCATTCGCCATTTTCAGTAACAACTTTCCAAAGTAATGTGAGTACTTAGCCATGCAGTTACATAATCTTGGTGAAAATTTAATGTGGCCCATTTTGCATTAACTACTTTTTCTTTAACAACAACAAAAATGAGAAGGGAAAAAAAGAAGGTGGTTCCCAAATAAATGAAACTCAATTTCACGGCACATTATCTCTCTCAATTCTTTCCTCTCAGCTTTCATTTTCATTAAAATCACAGACAACCATAAATTAATAATTACTTCAGGTTGACTAAATGCAGGCCACACTATTTAGCTCTCATTTTCCTACAGTGGCCCTTCTTGTTCATGCTGGAAAAATGTTAATTTAGATAATGTCGCTTGCCCCTTGTTATATAATTCTGTTTTGCAGTTTCACTGATCTATAATGGTCTGTTCTTATTAGGTAGTATTAACTTTATCTTTTGTTCAATCAAGCCGCACAGTTTCCTCTAACGGAAGATAACTATTGTGTAATATCAGATGAAATGTGTTATTATCCATATATCTGTTATATTTCAGTTAATCTCTGTGTGCAAACAGTGTTCAGCAACATTTACAGTTACTTGTAGTAATAAATTTATTATCCATTAGCCTCAGCCATTTGAGCAAAGAGTTTTTTGTTGAGAACAAAGAAATATCTACCTCATTCTTACTACTTTACAGTTTATGCACATTTCAAATTAGGTGTTTTATTAACCTAGTTTTCAATTAAAGATAGGTAAATAGGTTCAAATTAAAATAAGAATGTGAACTTTCACCCAGAGGTGTAACCCAATTGATTTTTGAGGTTTGAAAGAATTTAGTTAACTGTATCTGTGATTTTTGGCTGTGTGATGCAATGGTGAATGAAGGAGACTGAAATTTACTACTCCTATTCCCAGCTTGCCACTGACTCATTGCCAATGTCTTCTTGGTAAGGCCACTTAACCTCTCCCTTCCTCAGTTTACCCATCCTTAAAACTGGCATCATAATAACTCATGGGAATTGCTTAGACATCCTCATACAGATGTTAGGGATCCTTATATCGAAGCTAATGTGAAATTTCCTATATGGATGTGAAAATCATAGCTAAGATTTTAAAAAATCTAGCCTAAAGCTATGATCTTAAATCCATGTTTAGGCACCTAAATAAGTAGATTGGTTTTCAAAAGTGTTGTATACCCAATGGCTTCCATTGAGGGTGTATAATTTTATTTGTATTATATACATGCTGTCTTGCCTATTGCGCATCTGTGTTTATAGATAGATAGATAGATGACATATTTTTAATAACTCACTGAGATAACCTTGTAAAATACAAATCTCATTTTCATAGGAGTCCTTGGAAATAACAGTCCTACTTGCCAGGCATACTTCAATAAAGTGCAAATGGCATAGTGTAGGACATTCAGGACTCAGACATTAGGGGCCTGATTTTTAAAGAGTGGAGGTACACTTACTTTTTGTATCTGCTTATATGGTTTATAAACAAATTAGGTACTTACAGGTGTACAGTATGTAACTTGCCTTTTGTACACAGAATATCTAACCTGTGCACATTCTTGCAATAATTATACACACAAATATCAGGCAATGCTTCAGTCAAAAGGCCATTTCTGGTTACATCGACAATGCTACTTAAAATAAGAGATTGGATGTTTCAGAAAATTAGACATTTTTGGTGTCTGTTTCAATGTTACATGAAGTTTATTCCTAATATCAGAGATTGTGAGTCCCATATTGCATTCTGCCTTTGATAAATGTTAATACAAATATGATTGGTTTACCACAAGTATCTACAGCAGGGATTGGCAACCTTTGGCACGAGGCCTGTCAGGGAAATCTGCTGGTGGGCTGGGATGGTTTGTTTACCTGCAGCATCCGCAGGTTTGGCCAATCGCAGCTCCCAGTGGCAGCGGTTCACCATTCCAGGCCAATGGGGCCTGTGGGAAGCGGTGGCCAGCACATCCCTTGGACCACGCCACTTTCCGCAGCCCCCATTGGCCTGGAACGGTGAATCGCGGCCAGTGGGAGCCGCGATCGTCCAAACCTGCAGACGTGGCAGGTAAACAAACCTGCCCAGCCAGCCAGGGGCTTTCCCTGAACAAGCGGTGGCCCTAGTTTGAGAACCACTGGTCTAGTGGACAGGGCACTTGAGTGGAAGTCACTAGATCTAGATTCTAATCCCAGCTATGCCAATGACCAACTGTGTGACCTTAGGCAAGTCACTTCACCTCTTTGTGCCTTTGGAATTCAGACTGGATGGTCTTAATGGTTCCTTTGACCCTTTAAAGTCTATCTTTGTCTGTCATTGGACCCCTTTCTATAACCCTCAATACCACACAGAGACATCTAGTGGCCAAACAGCATAATTGCAAATAAACTTATTCTCACTAATTACAATAGACTCTTGGTGGAGGTGGAAGGAGGGGAGGGGGATTAGAAATGTTCCTGTCCACAATAAATTGGAAAAAAGTATATGTAGCCAAAACTCAAGAATTTTTAAACAAAATGTGCAACAAACCAAAAGCTATAGGAGTGATGTCTTACAATAAGTATTAAAGGAGAACAGTTAAGTGTAATTTGGCCCAGAATTAAAGTTATGAAAACATAAATACAAGAAAATTGTTTCTGTTAATTTTGCTTTTTAAACAAAATCCAATGTAAAATTTTCTTTTAAATAGTCACTCCCTTGTGTTTACAATCCAAACATTACAGCATTGTACTAGTGCAAGAGGAATTGAAAACCAAACTGATTAGAAGCAAAAATGAGAGTCTAGTTTCCAAATTGACTGAAAGGGGAACAAGATTTAGCTGGGGTTGGGGTGGGAGAGGAAAAAATTGCATAATTAGTAAAAAAGTACATTTTAATACTGTGATTAGTTGCTGTTATACAATCAGTGTTCTTCAAAGGTTTTAACATAGTTTCTGAGATGTCTCAGTTTCCCTTAAAAAAAGAAATAACTGCAGTAGCTCAGATATTAGTGACCACTATTAAAAAGGATTTTTAAAAAAAAAATGTGACCAGATCTTCAGCTGGTGTAAATCAGCTTAGGTCTATAAGCTTCAACAGAATTATACTGATATATACCATTTGAAGACCCTGCTTCTATTTTTTTTCAGTTTGACTGATGTGTCCCTTTAAAAAAGATTCCAGTTCCTTACCACCAGCTTATAATCAACTGGGTGTAAGTAGTTATCACAAAAATCTCAAAACAAAAAAACAAACAAAAAAAACCACAGAGATTTCAGCTTTACTAGGAAGTCAATGAGTTTGACACTGTTACACATGTAAAATGCTTCCATTATAGTAGGGAGCCTTTATTACAGTAGCAGAGGCTGAAAGGGTTTTGTTTAACTGTGTGACTTTTAAATTCACTAACAACCTGTAGAGAAAACTGGTTGATACAGGAACTAAGCAGTCTATAGCTCAGAATTGTAAAAGAGAGAGCAATAATGTTTGCCTCTCAGAGTTAGCCTGTGATTGATGTTACGAAGGTTCAGATATAACATTTGCAGTTAATGAAGATTCATGTAGAAAGCTAGAACCCAATAAGGAAGGATTATCTACAGAAAATGATCAGCTGATGAAGCACTGTTTGTTCTCGGTCACTGTAACTTGCACAGGGTGACTCCACTAACGTACTTCCAATCCAAACACAGTTAAAGACAGCATGTAATAAATCTTGAGGATTGCTCATTTTAACATCAGACAGAGGAAATACAATTGTATGCTTAAATTATGGTTTTATCACAACACCTGGGGCTGGCTCCTGGTTCACACCACACTGGAGGAGTGACTGGGCCATAGAACTCCTTCAGCAGAGCATCTAAGAGTTCTCCATTGTGGGGAAATGCCCCACTGGCATTGAGAAAGTATAGGAATCTAGATGACAGATCCTCCTGGCCCTTCTCCCCTTGCACAGCGTGCATATTGGGGAAATGTAGTCAAGAGGTCATGGTTATATTAGAGCATGCTATGCTCTGGCAATCCCTGGCTAACGTAACAATCCTCACGGTTATTTCAATATGGAGGCAATATGAACACTTGCAGCTCAAAGATGCCCTGTGATGATATAAAGTCATCTTTGTTCCCCCACACCCCTGCAATCTCCTCTGAAACTGTTCACTGCTGCTTGACCAAACACAAGATCTGGGTAGCTGATATATTGTCCATGGTCTCACTCCTATCAACTCTTTGTGTGTGCATACAATCCAAATCACAATATAGTCCAAGATATGGTAAAGACCTATAAATACCAAACTTATAATTTAATCCACAGTTTCCATTATATGCTTCCACCTGCAGGAAACACCCATTTCTTGCAGGCAATTTTGTACATACATTGACTCATCTGGTAGCCCTTCTCTGTACCTGTTCCAGTTTGAATTCATCCTTCTTAAACATGAGAGACCAGAACTGCACACAATATTCCAGATGAGGTCTCACCAGTGCTTTGTATAACAGTACTAATACCTCCTTATCTCTGCTGGAAATACCTCGCCTGATGCATCCCAAGACCGCATTAGCTTTTTTCACGGCCATATCACATTGGAGGCTCATAGTCATCCTGTGATCAACCAATACTCCAAGGTCCTTCTCCTCCTCTGTTAAATCAAGTAATGTGTCCCCAGTTTATAACAGAAATTCTTGTTATTAATCCCTAAATGCATGACCTTGCACTTTTCACTATTACATTTCATCCTATTACTATTACTCCAGTTTACAAGGTCATCCAGATCTTCCTGTATGATATCCCGGTCCTTCTCTGTATTGGCAATACCTCCCAGCTTTGTGTCATCTGCAAACTTTATTAGCACCCATTCCCGCTTTTTGTGCCAAGATCAGTAATAAAAAGATTAAATAAGATTGACCAAAACCGATCCCTAAGGAACTTCACAAGTAACCTCCTTCCAGCCTGACAGTTCACCTTTCAGTGTGACCCGCTGTAGTCTCCCCTTTAACCAGTTCCTTACCCACCTTTCAATTTTCATATTGACCCCTATCTTTTCCAATTTAGCTAATAATTCTCCATGTGGAACCGTATCAAATGCCTTACTGAAATCAAGGTAAATTAGATCCACTGTGTTCCCGTTGTCTAAAAAGTCTATTACCTTCTCAAAGAAGGTGATCAGGTTGGTTTGGCACAATCTACCTTTTGTAAAGCCATGCTGTATTTTGTCCCATTTACCATTAACCTTTATGTCCTTAACTACTTTCTCCTTCAAAATTTTTTCCAAGACCTTGCATACTACAGATGTCAAACTAACAGGCCTGTAGTTACCTGGATTGCTTTTTTTTTGCCTTTCTTAAAAATAGGAACTATGTTAGCAATTCTCCAGTCATATGGTACACCTCCTGAGTTTACAGATTGATTAAAAATTCTTGCTCACGGGCTTGCAATTTCATGTACCAGTTTCTTTAATATTCTTGGATGAAGATTATCCGGGCCCCCTGATTTAGTCCCATTAAGCTGTTTGAGTTTGGCTTCTACCTCGGATGTGTTAATATCTACCTCCATATCCTCCTTCCCATTTGTCGTCCTACCATTATCCCTAAGCTCCACATTAGCCTCTTTAAAGACAGAGGCAAAGTATTTGTTTAGATATTGGGCCATGCCTAGGTTATCCTTAACCTCTACTCCATCCTCAGTGTTAAGCAGTCCCACTTCTTTCTTTGTTTTCTTCTGATTTATATGGCTATAGAACCTTTTACTATTGCTTTTAATTCCCTTTGCAAGGTCCAACTCTACATGGCTTTTGGCCTTTCTCACTTTATCCCTACATGTTCTGACCTCAATAAAACCCTAATCCCTCCCATCTTCCATTCCTTGTAGGCTTTCTGCTTTTTCTTTAATCACTTTCTGAGATGCTTGCTCATCCAGCTTGGTCTACAACTCCTGCCTATGATTTTTTCCCCCTTTCTTGGGATGCGGGCTTCTGATAGTTTCTGCAACTTTGACTTGAAGTAATTCCAAGCCTCCTCCTCCTATCCAACATCTTGCTCTTGGGTACTAAAGTTTTACTGATGTATATGGTTCTTCAAGTATGCATTCATGCACAGAATGTTTCTGTTCTTCGAGAGCACCAGCATGGACTCTGACACATTTTTTCCTGCCTGTTTATGTTTCATTTATGATGGGATTGTTCAATTGTCTGCAATTTTGAGGAAATAATATTCATATCACAAGAGATGTAACTAAAGTCTAAATCTCTTTGAATCCATAAATCAACTTGCTGGGCAATCTTACTGACTGACCCTAAGGAGGAATTTAATGGGACCTGATTTCACATTTTGTAAGTGCTGGGAAAAAATATGATTGTGTAACCTACTGCTCAGTGTGTGCTTCAGGTCCCCCTCTCTGCTCAATCCAATTGTAAGGACCTAGAATATAATGTTTAGCCTTTCAATGCAACAGTGATGGCATGATACCTTGGAAGTGGTGGCCACAAAATTTCCTTTGATTTCAACTCTTGGGTAGAATAGTGACATATTATTTATCAAATCACTTGCACTTTAAAGTGGTGAAAGGTGAACATTAAATGTTTCTTGCATCAAAAAGTCAAATCCACCAAGATAAAATTTAAGGTCTAATTTTCCAGTCACAGACAATTTTAAACCCGTTATATGTTTGAAAACAAGAGCAAGGCACATGTATGGTAAAATATATTAGGCAAAATGTAATTACCCCGGGCTGAATTTGGCTAGGATAGTGGAACAAACAGCCCTGAAACATCCCTAACAATGAAAATCAAAACAACTTTTTAAGCAAAATAACTTAAGAACAGGAAGATAGATATGATGTGAGGCCGGAAACATTACACTGTCCTACTTGCATTATCTAATCTTACATACTGTAATACAGTATGGCCAGAAGACAGCAGGAGAGTGATATTGGAGAGAGATGTAAGTCTCAGGATGAAGAGAAGCCTTATTCCCTGTAGACGGAAGAAAGGTTTCTATAGATTAATTAAAAGCACCTGAAGCCAATTAAAGCACCTGAAGCTAGTCACCTGATAAAAACCACCTGCTTCAATCAGCCAGGGGAAGGAGTTGGAGCAGAGAGCAGTTTCAAGGAGTTGGAGCAGAGAACAGTTTGGAGGAGTTGAAGTAGAGGAAAGTTTGAAGAAGTGCTGTGGCTAGCTAGAAGACCAAGACCCTAGGTAAAGAGACACCCGGCTTGTGCAGAGAGAGAGAGAGGGCAGAAGCCCCACAAGCTGAAGAACAGGAGAGGAAAGTAGCCCAGGGGAAGGAAGCACTAGTTCAAGTGGTTTACCACTACCCCTAAGGCCCCTGGGCTGGGACCCAGGCCCACCCTCTACTTCCTAGGTCTATAAAGGTGAATAAAGGTACAGGAAACCATGCACTCATGTTTGCAGAGTTGCGTGAAATTTCATCCTCGACATGCAACCAGCCACTGAAATTTGCAAATATCATGCAAATATGGGGCCAAACATACAGGGGGCCTGCAGAAATGTGCCAATAAAATTTTTGTCTATAGATAAAAGAATGTATTTTTGTGTAAAACTGTACACCTAAATACACTTTGCATGTGTAGTTAGCATAAATGAGTAAATAAATGCTGATTTCTGCATGTCAAAACAGATGCCTCCATAAATTTAATTTAAATCACACCCAATAACATTTTATCCCATGATTCTTTCATTTGATATGGACTAAGTGACATATAATTCTGCCTCAGAATTAGTGAAAATATTACAGTCTAGTAAAACATTTGCTCATGATGTGTTATGGTAGTAGGTCTGCTTCTTAAGGCTTTATAGATAAGTTATTTTAACTGGGTTCGAGCTGATGAATTTTCTTGAACCTCAGATCAATCATAGTTCTCAGTGACAACTGTGTTTTCTGAAATGTAGAAATCTGCAACTCATTTTCAGATTTCAGCCCCACTCCAGCAAAGGGATCCATGGAGGTTTCAGGGATGTCTTCTACTTATGTGAACTCCCAGTCGACTGAAAATGTCCTTATCTCTTCAAGGATAGTGACTGGACAGTCTGCTGCGCCCTCCAGGCAAGTTTTGTATCATAGAGATCATTGGCCAGCACAATATAATGAGTTATTTGATTTAAATGGGTTGTATCTTAACCTTGGTACTATTCTAGTTTAATATTATGCTAGTCTGATTTCACTTAAAGCAACCAAGTCTCTTGCGATGTCTGTTTTCCTCCTAATACTTCAAAGTAGGGCTGTTGATTAATCGCAGTTAACTCACACGATTAACTCAAAAAATAATCACGATTAATCGCACTATTATACAATAGAATACCAATTGAAATTTATTAAATATTTTTGGCTGTTTTTCTACATTTTCAAGTATATTGAATTCTATTACAGGATAGACTACAATGTGTACAGTGCTCACTTTATCTTATTAATTTTTATTACAAATATTTTCACTCTAAAAATGATAAACAAAAGAAATAGTTTCAGAGTGCTAGCCATCTTAGTCTGTATCAGCAAAAAAAACCCAACGAGGAATACTTGTGGCCTCTTAGAGACTAACAAATTTATTTGGGCATAAGCTTTCGTGGGCTAAAACCCACTTCATGAGATGCATGCTGTGGAAAATACAGTAGGAAGATATATATACACAGAGAACATGAAAAAATAGTATTTTTCAAGTTACTTCAGACAAGTACTGTAGTGCAATCTCTTTATCATGAAAGTGTAACTTACAAGTGTGGATTATTTTTGTGACATAACTGCACTCAAAAACAAAATAATGTAAAACTTTAGCGCCTACAAGTCCACTCAGTCCTACTCCTTGTTCAGCCAATCGCTAAGATAAACACATTTGTTTACATTTACTGGAGATACTGCTGCCTGCTTCTTATTTAAAATGTCACCTGAAAGTGAGAACAGGTGTTCTCATGGCACTTTTGTAGCCGGTGTTGCAAGTTACTTAGGTTCCAGATATGCTAAATATTTGTATGCCCCTTCATGCTGCAGCCACCATTCCAGATGACATGCTTCCATATTAGTTAAAAAAATAGTGCATTAATTAAATTTGTGACTGAACTCCTTGGGGGGAGAATTGTATGTCTCTTGCTCTGTTCTACCTGCATTCTGCCATATATTTCATGCTATAGCAGTCTCGGATGATGACCCAGCACGTTTGTTTTAAAAACACTTTCACAGCAGATTTGACAAAATGCAAAGAAGGTCATAATGTGAGATTCCTAAAAAGAGCTACAGCACTCAACCCAAGGTTTAAGAATCTGAAGTGTCTTCCAAAATCTGAGAGGGACGAGGTGTGGAGCATGCTCTCAGAAGTCTTCAAAGAGCAACACTCAGATGTGGAAACTACAGAACCTAAACCACCAAAAAAGAAAATCAGCCTTCTGCTGGTGGCATCTGTCTCAGATGATGAAAATGAACATGCATCAACCCATTCTGCTTTGGATTGTTATCAAGCAGAACCCATGTGATAAATGAAGGTGGGGGTAGATCATTTTTATGAACACACATCCAGCCAGTAGCTGTAAAATCCTTCTTAGTAGCTGTTCTCTTATTGCTCTAAAGGATTAAAAAGTCTCAATACTATGCATAGGTGAAAGGAAGTGAGTGGGCACCTGGCCAAAAGAGCCAATGGGAAGGCTAGAACTTTTTAAAATTGAGAAAAGACTCCCCTTTTGACTGTCTGTTGTTGTTCTCCCGGGGAGAGGTGGACAAGGCAGCAGCTATGCTGTAAGAAGCTTGGGCCAGGTATGAAAAAATCATCAGAATCATACCTAGAAACTACTCATTTAAAACCCGAGATATGTAAGTAGATCAGGAAATGTCTAGGAAGACGCGATTAAGTTTATCCCTTTTATTTCATTATGGCTTGTGGATTCCTCTGTGCTAACCCCAGGTGCTTTTGTTTTGCTTGTAACCTTTAAGTGGGACCTCAAGAAAGCTATTCTTAGTGCTTAATCCTTGTAGTTACTCTTTTAATAAAATCTAGCAATAGCCTGAGTTCCCAGATTTATTTTCTTTCTTTTTTTAATTAATAAAATGTACCTTTTTAAAGAACAGAATTGGATTTTTTTCCCAAAAAATCTGCATATCTCTGGAGGACCATAGGTGCTGGAACTAGGGATGTGGGGGGTACTGTTGCACCCTGGGCTTGAAGTGGTTTCCATCATATACAGGGTTTACAGTTTAGTTCAATGGCTCTCAGCACCCCCACTATAAAAATTGTTCCAGTTCCACTGTGGAGGATTGAGCTTTGGTTCAAATTTTGGGCAAAAGTTTAGGTCAGTTCCTGTTTTTTCCATACTGGTTTCCCCATCCCTATCCTAACATAGGAGAGAACTGCAAAAAATGCTCAGGCTATTGTTTGTATTGGATTATGGAAAAGGAAAGAGCTAGTAGACCTTATACATTTATTTAAGCTTTGAACTCCCTGTTTTTCACCTATACATATGCATATATATGCAGAACTCATAAAGGTTGAATATGTTAGCTGAAATTCAAATTTGATATGCTAATGATGGTATTCTTGGCCAAACTACAGTGCATTGTGAATGTATATATTATTCTGCTGTGTGCAGGCTTTATTTTACATTAACTCTATATGCTAAATTTTGTTCTATTAACATTTTTCCTTTGCTGCCATAGGAAGGAAATTTGTCCTTATTTACCAGCAGGCTGATATTTGCCGTTGTGCTGCATTAATATGATCACAGCTATATTTTTGTGGGACAGTTTCAGAAAAAAAGGCTAATGTTATGAATATTTTTTCAAACGAGACACCCTACATTACAGCTGAGAACACATATCCATCATTTTAATAATTTTGTAAAAATAGCAAATAAACTTCATCAATAGCTAGAACACTTTACATTAAAGTAAATTGTATTAAACAATGCAAAATTCTCATTACACTATCCTTCATGCTTCTGTTTTATGCTCTTTGCCATAGGACACAGTGTATTCATACCATTTTGACCTAGGGTAGTGACTTCAGCATCTTTTATTTTCTAGAAAATGTAAAATTATTATTTAATTCTCTACCCAATGTTCTTTTCATTATTGCATCATCAAAATGAACATTCTAACCACATACATACCATTACCTGCTATCAAAAATATGGCAATTCAAGTGTTAAAGACTGGCTCTTGCACTCCACCACTTAGACACAGAAAGCTTTCTCTCATAAACTATACTGCACCATAAAATATGGTGTTACATTTGCACTTCCATGAAAAATCCCCCTGGTGCTTCCTGAATCAATTGTATCCTCTTCTGAACATGCAGTGGCAGGCAAAAATGCAATTATATAAGGAAGTACATCCCAAATGACAAATACTTATAAATAGTACTCTATTTAGCTGCTTTATACAATGATTAATGAATATTTAGGGAGGTGGATAAAAATAACAGCCCCTGATATTCTGCATGGAAAGTAAGCCCATTTAAGGGATTAAAGCTATAGTGGTTTATAGAAAAGGAGTACTTGTGGCACCTTAGAGACTAACCAATTTATTTGAGCATGAGCTTTCGTGAGCTACAGCTCACTTCATCAGAGCTGTAGCTCATGAAAGCTCATGCTCAAATAAATTGGTTAGTCTCTAAGGTGCCACAAGTACTCCTTTTCTTTTTGCGAATACAGACTAACACGGCTGTTACTCTGAAACCTGTCATAGTGGTTTATGTTTCCCCACTCTATTTTTGCATTATTTCTGTATTTGAGTTTAGTAAAATTTTAATTCCTATGAGCACCATTAAACAACAAACAAGCTTTGTGTGACCAAAACATAGGAATTGCCATACTGGTTCAGACCAGTGATCTCTTTAGTCCAATATCCTACCTCTGATGTGAGAAGTCAATATCACTTGTTTCAGAAGAAGTTGCAAGAGACTCCGTCAAAGGCATTTAAGGAATAACCTGCAGATAAGGAAAGTTTCCTCCTGACTTCCATTAATTAGAAGATGCCCAGAAGCATGAGGATTGATACGCTTATAAAATTTGGGGTTTTTTAAATCTCTACTATTATAACTCTAGATTTTGGACTTCCATCATTCTGACTCTTGCAGTCTATTCTTCTGCTTCATTTATTGCAGGTGATCTGTAAACCATTATGTGATAGTGCTCAGGGTGCCCAGGACTATGAAACACCTAGTCACCCCCATACTTCCAGTGAGAGGGAGACTTTCTTGTGCTTAATAGGGTGTCAGCTCCCTGACACCTCCAGTCTGTTAGCCACCTGAACAATCTCCTCAGGGCTATGCGAGCCCTTACTTTGCCATGCAGGTTAACAATAAGTGTACCCCAGTCCCTGAGCCCTTTTGAAGCATTCCCCTGTACTGTTCAGCCCCCTATCCACTGCACACTCAAGAGAAATACTAGGTATGCTCTGCTCTGTTCTCCCAAGGGAACAATGTACACACCAGTTTGAATGAAGCAGCTCAGGATCAGCTACTTCTAGAATACCAGAGCAATGAGATATCTGAGATATATTTTTGTAGCGAAATAAAATGATAAGTTTATTATTAAAGATCAAGATCTAAGAGATAGTGAGTAAGGATAATGGAAAGAGAAGGGTTACATATAAAACAAAATCATAACACCATTCCTAGAGACTAAACTTAATGGCTAATCTTCTGTCTGAATAAGTTTATCTGACCCCAAATGTCCTTTGCAGCATTTCAACCAAGCCTGGTTGAGATCCTATTTTCATTAATGTAAATGCACTGCCTGATTACTACCTACACTGTAAAGATCAAAAGGTATCTTCTTTGCCTCCCATATATACCCCCCAAAATTCATTGTCTTTGCACATGGAGAGGCTAATCCCTATGGCTTGTATCTTTTTCCTGTTCCTTTTCTGTTGATCCCATATGTAAATGGGGCTTTCATTGTTTTAGCTTACAATGCTTAATTTACATTTTGACAGAGATATATACATTTTACTCCTTTCTGGAAGAAAATCTGTTTTCCTCTTAGATTGGTGACAGACTTTAAAACATGTTTTCACTACATATATAGAACTCCTTAAATATCATCCATACAATGATTATGAGTATCAGTATGACAAGCTTTTATAAGAGACCTCACATGACCCTTCTGGGTGAACTAGAATGTACATGCCAAACACAGACCTGGGTCCCTTATGTGCTCCCTCTGCACTCCTTTTCCAGCTAGCATTAATAGGTCCTTGGATCACACATGGTGACCTGGGAGGACAAAGGCAGGGCAAAGGGCACATATTCCCATTGAATGACCTCCTAGTTCTACTAGCCTCTGAGGGTGGACCGTCTAAACTCCTTCCCCACCCTGAAAAGAGTGTTTCATCCTGACCTCATACCACAGCCCATCACTGGGTATAATTTCCAAATGCTCAACTTCCAATCCTGACCCAAACAACAGATCCAGTGTGTGTCTAGCCAAATTGGGTGCTGTTGGGAGAACCCATCGTCATCCTGAGCTGACTCATTAAAACTCAGCCTCAATGTGGAAGTTGAAGTACTTGTGCACATTCATGTATGGGGCTGTCAAGGTTCCTCCCCCACTCTGAACTCTAGGGTACAGATATGGGGACCTGCATGAAAAACCTCCTAAGCTTATCTTTACCAGCTTAGGTCAAAACTTCCCCAAGGTACAAAATATTACACCCGTTATCCTTGGAATGGCCGCTACCACCACCAAACTAATACTGGTTACTGGGGAAGAGCTGTTTGGACGCGTCCTTCCCCCCAAAATACTTCCCAAAACCTTGCACCCCACTTCCTCTCCTGGGAAATGTTGGATAAAAAGCCTCACCAATTTGCATAGGTGACCACAGACCCAAACCCTTGGATCTGAGAACAATGAAAAAGCATTCAGTGTTTTACAAGAAGACTTTTAATAAAAAATAGCAGTAAATAGAAATAAAGAAATCCCCCCTGTAAAATCAGGATGGTAGATATCTTACAGGGTAATTAGATTCAAAAACATAGAGAACCCCTCTAGGCAAAACCTAAGTTACAAAAAAGATGCACAGACAGAAATAGTTATTCTATTCAGCACAATTCTTTTCTCAGCCATTTAAAGAAATCATAATCTAACACGTACCTAGCTAGATTACTTACTAAAAGTTCTAAGACTCCATTCCTGTTCTGTCCCTGGCAGAAACCAGCATACCGAGAGACACAGACCCTTTGTTTCTCTCCCTCCTCCCAGCTTTTGAAAGTATCTTGTCTCCTCATTGGTCATTTTGGTCAGGTGCCAGCGAGGTTACCTTTAGCTTCTTAACCCTTTACAGGTGAGAGGAGCTTTCCCCTGGCCAGGAGGGATTTCAAAGGGGTTTACCCTTCCCTTTATATTTATGACAGGGGCATGTTCAACTGCTGCAGATGACCTCTTTAGAAGCTTGAGCCAAAGTCCTTGGAGTCAATTAAAATGCTTCAGTGGGCTTTAGATCAGGCCCAGATGAGAACTTCTACAGTGGTGTCATGCTTATCCTGTCTAATATGTAATCAATAATCATTACTCTTGTGACACATCCATGAAGATCCAAGTTGGATCTGTGCTACTTGAATGTTAGTTCTCTGAACTTCATAGCACCAGTGGGGATAGAAAACCCCATTCTCCAAAAGACAGGCCCCTACCATTTGCCCAAGGTTTATCTCTGCTATCTATTTGCAGTATGGGGCTTATGACACAATGAGCAATTTGGATTCATCAAGGACAGAGCAGCAGTGGTTTTTACACACACTAGCCAGTTTATTACATGACTGATGAAAAATTCTACATTCCCGAATGAAAGGTTTATTTCAGTTTGTAACTGAGATTCTTTTAAGTGAATGATCATATGGAAATTTATCACTAGGATACCTTGCACAAAGCCACAAATAAAACATTTGAGCCTAGAGAAAGCCCTTGCTAATATTGTGCAGGGAAGACTTCATACATTTAACATGGAGCAACACACACACACTTTATTTTAAAACTGAAAAATATTGTAATATTAAATCCATCCAATGCACACAGAATAGAGACCTTTTGAGATGTGTATCTATTTTCAGAAGGTGATAGAAAGAGATGGAATTCGGCAGATGTTTAAATCCTGAAAAGACATCACAAATGGTACTTTTTTCTTCAGCAGTGCTCCTGTGGTATATATCAATATGACAGTGAAAGGCTATTGTAATTCCCCCTGTAATAACCAAGGGAATGACACTTGCTCAGAATGTCAAGTTCTGGAAACTTGCTGTTAATTACAATGCTTGCCAAGATATTTTCAATATGATCAGCACTAGTAGGAGTTTTATCTGTTTCTATCTATTAGAGCAAGTGCTACAAATTGGCCTTCTTGCTCATGTTGTGCCCTAGCACACACACCTTAAACTTTTTTAACAAAAACTTTATTCGCAATAGCAGGTATAAGATTATATAAATTATGAATCCTAATGTATTATCAATCAAAAGATTAGTCAGGCTGCTTTTTTGCTAGCAACAAAAAAAAAAAATCAAATCTTATCCTCAGATGCTATAGTCCTGTAGAGAAGAATAAAATATTCCACTCAATGCACATACGTAAATCTAATTTCTCCTAACATTAACATGGAGTACATGCATGCATCAAGAGTAGAATAAATCTGTAAGAGACCATGCAGAAAACCATCCAGGGGGAAATGGTTTGAGGAGACAGATGGGGGAAACACTGCATAGGTAGCCTACAATTTATTGGTTCGGTTTTACTTACAACTAGTGATGAGTGCTGGACGTTTGTGTCAAATTGGTTTAAGATCATGGATACATTGTATTAATAAATACACAGTAGCTGTATCATGCTTCATGGGGGATTGTCATTTCCAAATCTAGCACTGTAGAGCGATGGTGATGCAACACAGCTAGACTTTAAAGAATTCATTTTAAACGTCTTAAAGCAGTGGTGGGCAACCTGCGGCCTTCAGGCTGCATGCGACCCATCAGGGTAATCCACTGGCGGGCCGTGAGAGAGTTTGTTTACATCAACCATCCGCAGCTCCCAGTGGCCGCAGTTTGCCGTTCCCGGCCAACCTTACTCACAGTCCCTTTGAAGTTCAAAATTGTGGGGTTAGGGCCCCGGTCCCCAGGTAAGCCCTGATCCAAAGCCCATGAAAGTCTGTGGGAGTGTTTCCATTGAATTCAGCAGGCTTTGGTTCAGGCCAGGAGTGAGAAAATGAGAAAAAAAAGTAGACTGGGAGAAATGCAGATGCAGAAACCTAACTTGAAAACTTGGGTTCCTTTTGTGCAATTGTTTATGTACTATTCTGCTTGGTCCAAGCAAATATAATTGTAAGCGGAGTCAGGATGAGCTCCATCCTGACATCTGGTGGTAAAGTGTGGCAAGTTGTGGAAAAGAACTTCAGGGGCTGATCTCACTTGCATAGGCACACCCACCCCACCTAGAATGAGCCCATAGCTGCCCAAATGGTCACTTTGGCTGCTGTGGGATCCCCAGTGTCTCTGTTATTGGGGCAGGAAGAATAAATTGTCATTATCCTGATTATGGGAATCAAGGACAGTGGAACTGTACTTGGCCTTTTGTAATGATGGAGGGACTCGCCATCAACTAAGTAGCACTTGCTAGGCAAGGGACATGGGTTCCAAAACTCTGTGAATGGAGAGAGGTTGGAGATAGGTATTAGTACCTGGTGGTGTGAGCCCCTTTGTGAGAACCTGAAACATCAATTGCACCTCTGTCTCTCTCCACTGTGGAATATCAGAGCTAATTTTGGGTCTATTAGGAGTCTAGCTACAGGTGCTGAGCTGAATTCACTTTGGCCTTATGGTGTACCAGCACTGAGGCTCCCACTACTACAAGCTGAAATCACTAAAGGGCTAAAATTACTAAGAGCTGAAATCACTAAGTAGTGGGGAGCCTGAAGATCTATTGCGGAGCAGAGCAGTTTGCGGGACGGCGGAAGCTGCTTGCGGAACAGTTTGTGGGATGGCTCATGGAGTGGATCGGAGTGAAGTCCTATGGAGCTGTGGGGCAGCCAGCTTCAGATCATGTAAGGTGCCCCTTACCTCTTCCTACCCCACCCCCCACACACACATTTTCACCCAGACTGAGGAGTAACTCTCTGCAGATGAACTCTTGAACTCTGGGGCTGGACTTTTGGGTTGTTGGACTTTTTGGACTTTGGGTGATTTTTGGATTGCTGGACTCAAGAGACATTTGGGTTGTTGGACTCAAGAACCTGAGGGAAAGGACATGGCCCAATTTTCTGGGGTGGGTCTTTGCTCATGGTTTGGTTGATGAACCCTAGTTGTGGTGTTCTCCCAATTTAATGCTGATGTCGTTTACCTCATGTTATTAAAGATTCTCTGCTACTCCGAGACTCTGTGCTTGCGGGAGGGGAAGTATTGCCTCTTTGAGGCATCCAGGGGTATGTGTAAGATTTTACCAGGTCACTGGGTGGGGGCTAGAGCCAGTTTTGCATTTGCTTTGATGAGAAGGAACCCCTGTGTACTGAACCCGGCCCTTGCTGCTATCAACTCGGCCTGGCAGAAGGGTTACATAATCATCCAAATAAAGGGTGTTTAGAAGTCCTTGATTGGCTGAGGTTTTGCTTGTACATGGGCAAATGACATCCACTTACTAACATGACACTTAAAACACCACTTACATCTCTTCATTTTGGTTCTATAGATGTAAAATATTTACCAAATCAGTGAAGACAATTTGATAATGAAACAGGTACAATATGTTTGAAATAAATGAAACTACAGTAGCATCTGCTTTGGACTCTCAAGACTGGAAGAGAGCAAGAATGAAAAATTCCTTGACCAACTATCATGGATCTTGAAATCTCAAGGCACCATAGTAATAGGAAACATTAACTATCTAGCGATCTATTGCATGAAAATATGGCTAAATTATCAAAGAGGTTGCTTCACTAGGGTATGTAGAGGACAATGTAGAGTTGGGAATTGAGCCAGAAGATATAGTCCTTACCAGTAAGAAAATATTTATAGAGAATGTGATAGAAATAAATGTTAACATCATAAAATACTTGAATTCAAAATATTGTAGCAATGAATGGATTTATAAAACACAGGAGTACTAGCATATTCAATTTCAAGTAACTTATTAATGCCAATAAGTGGCAGATGTGAGGAGAGAATTCAAGGCTTTCTGTTTACTGTTTCTTCCCTCAAGCAGATTCTAAAATGACTTATCCTCCTGCTGCACCTTCCTGAAACTTCACAAGTTGAAATTTTTTGTGAAAATGAGTTTTCACACACTAGCAGTGAGAGTTGGTGCCCAAAAAAGGAAGGGACATGTGTGTGGGTAGGGCTGGCAGTTACATGCTCCCTTTTATTTCCCAGGAAAAAAATATTTCTGACTCCTACTCCTACTCCTTGATACACAGTCACTTCTGATTTCCTAAATAAAATCAACCTACTAAACAATTTGGGTCTCTTTTCCTCCTGCAATAAATAAATTCTTCCCCTTCCCATCTCCCATAACTCCTCTGTGGTAACTCCCATCACTCTCACCTACATCTCCTGAAAATGAACAGGCAGCTGCCTACTACTCTGATCTCTGCTTCTCCCATGTCACAATCTTCCGCTGCTCTCCCTTGCACCTTCCTTTGCCAGCTCACATGATCTTTCTCCCCCATTACCTTCCTACCTCCTCACTGGGTCACAGAGCCTGCTGCCCTTTCATCTACAATCAAAGGCTCTTAGCTGCAGCATCCTTGAAATCACAGCTCCTGTCTGTCAGCTTTCTTAACTGGAGTCGTTGTAGCTTAGGTCGACTTCCTGTGGTGTCTGCTCAGCACTGTTTTAATGGGAGATGCTCTCCCATTGATTTACCTTACTCCTCTCGTTCTGGTGGAGTACCGCAGTCAACCGGAGAGCACTCTGTGATCGATTTAGTGGGTCTTCACAAGAAGATTCCATTATGATCACCTAATCTGACCTTCTGCATGACACGGGGGAAAGAATGTCATGTTTTAAATTCTGTATCAAGCCCATAGCTCCTTTTTAAGCTATAGCATGCCTTTTACAAATATATCCAGTCCTATTTAAAGACTTAAAGTGATGGAAAATAGGGGGATAAGTAAATTGTGCCAATGGTTAATTGCCCTTTCTGTTTGTTTCTTATTTCTACTCCGAATTTGTCTCGCTTCTAACCATTGGAATCAACCACTGGATCTTGTTAGGCCTTTTTCTGCTAGAATTAAGAGCCATCTACTATCAGAAATCTCTTTCTCACGTATATACTTTTACACTATGATGAAGACACCTCATAACAGTCTCTTGCATAGACTAAATAGATTGAGCTTAAGTCTGTCACTATAAAACAGATTTTCCAGACCTTGAATCATTTTTGTAGCTGTTTTCTGAATGTTTTCCAATTTTTCAACATTCTTCTTTTAAGTATGGACACCAAAACTGGACACATTATTTCAGTAATGGTCTCACTGATGCCACATTTAGCGGTATTACTGTCTCATTATTACTACTTGATAGTCCTCTGTTTATGCACCAAGGATTGTATTAGCTACAACATTGTCCTGGGAACTCACATTCTGTCGGTTATCTATCAGAACCCTTAAATCGTTTTCATTCTGGCTGCACTCCAAGATACAGTCACCCACCTTCTATTCTTTGTCCCAAGATATATAACCCTACATTTGGTTGTATTAAAACCTTACCAAGCAATTCATGTTGGCCTTTATAATTGGCCTGTCTCCATCATTATTTACCACTGCATCAATTTTTGTGTCATCCACAAATTTTACTAGACATGATTATATATTTTCTTCCAGATCATTGATAAAGATATTGAAGAGTATTGAGCCATTGAGCCTGCTGGACCCAATTACAAACACTCCCGTTGCAAAATGATTCCCCATTTACAATTACTTTTTTGAGATCTATCACATAACTAGTTTTTAATCCATTTAATATGGACAATATTGATTTTGTATAGTGCTCATTATTTTATCAGGTTTTAGAGTAACAGCCGTGTTAGTCTGTATTCGCAAAAAGAAAAGGAGTACTTGTGGCACCTTAGAGACTAACCAATTTATTTGAGCATGAGCTTTCGTGAGCTACAGCTCACTTCATCGGATGCATGCCGTGGAAACTGCAGCAGACTTTATTTATACACAGAGAATATGAAAAAATACCTCCTCCCACCCCACTGTCCTGCTGGTAATAGCTTATCTAAAGTGATCATCAGGTGGGCCATTTCCAGCACAAATCCAGGTTTTCTCACCCTCCACCCCCCACACACAAATTCATTCTCCTGCTGGTGATAGCCCATCCAAAGTGACAACTCTTTACACAATGTGCATGATAATAAAGTTGGGCCATTTCCTGCACAAATCCAGGTTCTCTCACATCCCCCCCACCCCCATACACACACAAACTCACTCTCCTGCTGGTAATAGCTCATCCAAACTGACCACTCTCCAAGTTTAAATCCAAGTTAAACCAGAACATCTGGGGGGGGGGGGGGGTAGGAAAAAACAAGAGGAAATAGGCTACCTTGCATAATGACTTAGCCACTCCCAGTCTCTATTTAAGCCTAAATTAATAGTATCCAATTTGCAAATGAATTCCAATTCAGCAGTTTCTCGCTGGAGTCTGGATTTGAAGTTTTTTTGTTTTAAGATAGCGACCTTCATGTCTGTGATTGCGTGACCAGAGAGATTGAAGTGTTCTCCGACTGGTTTATGAATGTTATAATTCTTGACATCTGATTTGTGTCCATTTATTCTTTTACGTAGAGACTGTCCAGTTTGACCAATGTACATGGCAGAGGGGCATTGCTGGCACATGATGGCATATATCACATTAGTGGATGTGCAGGTATACGAGCCTCTGATAGTGTGGCTGATGTTATTAGGCCCTGTGATGGTGTCCCCTGAATAGATATGTGGGCACAATTGGCAACGGGCTTTGTTGCAAGGATAAGTTCCTGGGTTAGTGGTTCTGTTGTGTGGTATGTGGTTGTTGGTGAGTATTTGCTTCAGGTTGCGGGGCTGTCTGTAGGCAAGGACTGGCCTGTCTCCCAAGATTTGTGAGAGTGTTGGGTCATCCTTTAGGATAGGTTGTAGATCCTTAATAATGCGTTGGAGGGGTTTTAGTTGGGGGCTGAAGGTGATGGCTAGTGGTGTTCTGTTATTTTCTTTGTTAGGCCTGTCCTGTAGTAGGTAACTTCTGGGAACTCTTCTGGCTCTATCAATCTGTTTCTTTACTTCAGCAGGTGGGTATTGTAGTTGTAAGAAAGCTTGACAGAGATCTTGTAGGTGTTTGTCTCTGTCTGAGGGGTTGGAGCAAATGCGGTTGTATCGCAGAGCTTGGCTGTAGACGATGGATCGTGTGGTGTGGTCAGGGTGAAAGCTGGAGGCATGCAGGTAGGAATAGCGGTCAGTAGGTTTCCGGTATAGGGTGGTGTTTATGTGACCATTGTTTATTAGCACTGTAGTGTCCAGGAAGTGGATCTCTTGTGTGGACTGGACCAGGCTGAGGTTGGTGGTGGGATGGAAATTGTTGAAATCATGGTGGAATTCCTCAAGGGCTTCTTTTCCATGGGTCCAGATGATGAAGATGTCATCAATATAGCGCAAGTAGAATAGGGGCTTTAGGGGACGAGAGCTGAGGAAGCGTTGTTCTAAATCAGCCATAAAAATGTTGGCATACTGTGGGGCCATGCGAGTACCCATAGCAGTGCCGCTGATCTGAAGGTATACATTGTCCCCAAATGTGAAATAGTTATGGGTAAGCACAAAGTGATTATTATTTTATCAGATATGCAGGACTAAATCAAATGCCTTAAAGAAGACTAACTATTGTATAGTATATACATGTACATGGTGTTGGTCCATTACTGGGTTGAAAATGGTAGTATTATCAATAGTAATGCAGAAAAGGCTGAAGAGTTCAATAACTATTTCTGTTCTGTATTTGGGAAAAAACAGATGATGCTGTATCATCATATGGTGATAATGACACATTTTCCATTCCACTAGTATCTCTGCAGGATGTTAAACAGAAGCTACTAAAGGTTTTTTTTTGTTTCCAGCAGGTCCAGGTAAATTGCATCCAAGAGTTTACGAACAGCTAGCTGAGAGGCTTGCTGGATCATTAATGCTGATTTTCAGTAAGTCTTGGAGCACTGGGGAAGTTCCAGAAGACTTAAAAAAATCTAAAGTTCTGCCAATTTTTAGAAGGGGTAAAAGGGATGATCCAGTTAATTATAGACCTATCTCCATGCCATTGGTAACGGGCAAAATAATGGCATCATTTTTATGGACTCAATAATAAATTAAAGGAGGGTAATATAATTAATGCACATAAACATGGTTTTATAGAAAATAGATCTAACTAACTATATTGGAAGGCCTGAGAGTCTCAAATCCAGGCCTATAAAGTTACTAGGCAGCAAACGCTTCCACGCTGCCAGCCAGCACTAGCTGTAACCATCTCATGCTCCCCTACCCATGATCCCCTCTGGGCACAGATCACCTTAAGGGGTTCAACAGACAGCAGCCTCAGGGTGCCTGATGGTCTCCCTGCCCTATAAAAACCCAACAGACATTCTAGGAAGCGTCCAGGTAACAGTGCAGTTCACTAACTAGCTGCCATGACCACCCTGTATTCTCTGTTCCTGACCTCCCAGTATTGATTCCATCTTTGACTTGGATCTTGATTCCCACTTGAACCCTGGAACACCCACACTGATCTTAATACCCAGTATTGACCCTCAACCTAATTTCCAACCTGTCTCCAGACCCTTGGCTTGACTATTGACCTTGATTATTGATCCCAGTGGCTGTTCCTTCCTCCCGAGGTCCTGCCATTAGTCCCGCCTACCTTTGACAGGAACCTGACAGTTTGCCTGGATGGCTCTAAGCCTTGGAGAAGGCTGGCCCTGTGGGATGTGGAGGCAGTGGAGCCAATATGTCCCAAAGGGCATTTATTGTGCCTGAATGGGTTGACTTACAGAATAACTCGATGGCCCTTTTGCCCCAAGCAGAGTTCACTTGTAATAATGCAGACCATGTCTCCATCAGGCAAAGCCTTTTTTGTGTGAACTTTGGATTCCACCCTCATCACCACCCAGCCATACCCACCACTTCTATGAACACTGTAGCTGCTGGGTCTGTCAAATCCACAAGTTCTAGGAAGAACTTAAAACACATCTTAAAAACACAAAAAAGGATAACATGGACTGTTGACATCAGGGAGGCCCACAGTTTGCTTTGGGACAGAAGGTGTGGCTTTCCACACAATACCTCTGCACAGACTGGCTCTGTCACACATGAGCCACCAGCACCTTGGTCCGTACCCAGTCAGTGATCTACTGGGTAATCTTTCAACTCTAACATCCAGATCCTTCAAGATACACCTAGTGTTTCATCTTTCTTTACTGAAGCTATACATCACCAACTCCTTTGTGCATCAAATACAACCACCCCCCTGCCATACAGGTCACAATGAGTATGAGATCCACAAGATACCGGAGTCAAAAATCAAACACACATCCTTTCTGGACTGGAAGGGCTATGGTCCAGAAGAGCAGTCCTGGAAATTAGCTTCCCAACTCCATACCCCTGACCCATCAGGTCAGCAGTAGTACACCCCTGGGGAGTAATGTAAGGCCAACAGGTCTTGAAGCAGGGCCTACGGAGTTGCCAGGCAGCAAACACCTCTATGCTGCCACCAAGCAGCAGCTGGAACCAGCTTTCACCCCCCGGCCATGGCCCACTGTGGGAACAGACCACAAGAAGACCCACCTCAAGGGGTCTGACAGACAGCAGCCTCATGACGCCTGATTGGTTCCCTGCCCTAAACCCAAGGCACATTCCAGGAAGTGTCCAGGTAATAATTTGGTTGACTAGCTAGCTGCTATGACCAGCCTGCATGTTCTGTTCCTGAACTCCCATTATATTTGACTTGGGTGACTAGGTGGAAGCCTGAGGCTGGGTTACTTTAAGGGAACTGTGTGGTTGACTTCTGAGTAACCAGTGAGGTATAACAGAAGCTGTTTTGTGCTGGCTTGGTAAATCTAGATATTGGAATATACACCAACTTTGGGGATTGCCTGCCCCATTCTTTGCAGTTCTTTGCCTGTCCCATTCTTTGAGTGACGTCAGCTGGCTCCCCTGGGATTCCGGTCACAGTATGAAATTAAGCCCAAGAAAATGTAAGCATGTATATCAGGGAAAGTTTCTGATTAGATGTAGGAAAGCAATGGAAGTGGTGTTCATCATATGAATCAGAATAAATGTTAGAGAACATACTGCAGGGAGGCAGGTAAATGGACTAGAAGATGACCTTATGTATATTTATCTTTAACTTCTACAATTGTATACTGCATGTTTGAAAAAATCGCATGAGCCTCTGTCATTATGGACACACAGCTGCTCCCATAAGGGCCAGATTGTCAAGTTCTCATCACCAATAGCTGGGGTGAGATCTTCAGAAAAGTGAAGCTCCTATTTAGGCAGCTAAATAAAGGCCAGATTTGCAAAAGTACTCTGTACCCAGCAGTCCCATTGTGACATTTATGGCCCGATTTTCAGAACCAATCAGCCCAAGTGCTGGGCTCTTCTGAAAATCTGGCCACTTATCTTTTTGCCTAAACGGGAGCAGAACTCAAAAAACTGACCCCAAATAAGCAGAAAATCATTTAGTGATATTCATAAATGAATTTGATTTGAAAGTTTACCCCTTTCTGTGCTGAAGTTATGAAGGCCCTTCCAGCAAACAAATATAGCCATAGCTTTACATGCAGGAGTAATTTCACTGACTTTAATAAGCCTAACCTATATAGATAAAGTTATTCACGTGCATAGATATTTGATATCTAAATGTGTAATATAATTTTAGTGTAGATTTAATACATCAAATACACCCCAATTCCTGCAAGAAGGTAAGCCATGAAAATCCTATAGAATATATATATTTTTAATTGAGTACAGGCAACTAGAAATAGCACTTTTAATCTAGATTTAATAACTCTATACAAGATAAATCTAGTTGCCATGTAATAAACAGTAATTAATTAGTTAATATCAATTAAATACTAAAAATATTAATTTACATTTAACATCTAACTACTGTAATTTGCTATAGCTATCTTATTAAATGCTAATTAAATTTCTAAACATTCTTACAAGTTTAATGCATTAATAATAGGAATGTAAGTACACATTTACTATATCTGCAGTTCTCAGTTCATTACATGGCAACTAGATTTATCTCTTTTACACTAATTAAATATACTAAGCAAACCTCAGTAACTTTTCTTAACACATACCATAACTGTTTTATTAATTTCAAATTAAATACCCATTTAAGGCTTCTAATCTACAGCTGGCCTAAACAGCTTTTTGCCAACAGAGCAAAGGTTATTGTGATGTTATAACTAAACCATGACATTTCTAGGCTTTGGGTATAAGGCTTGCAAGATAGGAACATTTTTTCCCTTCTGTTCTGCTTTAGTTTCAAGATTATGATGACTGTTTATTAATCTGTAATTTTCTTCCCAAAATGTCTCATTTTATCTTCTCACTCCCTACTCTGTCCTAGCGTCCTCTGTGGAATCCTACTCATAGCTGGTCTTTCATTACAACAGCTCCTATTGCTGATTCTGCACCTAGATTACTGTTCACTGTTTAAATATTTTCTTAATAAAAGGATAAGGTTTTCTTTGCGCTGCATGTGTAGAGCTTTATCAGTGTCAATGTTAGGGCTATCATGTTGCCTCTAAATTCACCCTAATTTTTTTTACTATAACATAAACATCAGGGAAGTTTTAAACAAATTACCCTTATACATTGGCAGGCAAAGAAAGCCCTACTGGAATGCTAGCCAAAGTGCTATGAATATGCCATGGTAACATCCATAATATGATTTCTTGGAAGACTGAGAAAAGTACTGTAGTTGCATATAGCAAATGATTTAGAATTGTGGGTTTTTGCACATATGACGGGGGTTGTCATAAACGCAGGAGGCTGCTGTGCAGTAAGAAAAGCACATTAGCTATTAACCTTCCCCCAGCCGATCAACTTTATTTTGCAATCTTTCCTCAGAACCATTAGAATACCCTGAAGAAATAACTTTCCAATTAAAAAGGATCTCAGAGAACAAAGCCATTTTATCTCTGACTCCTGGTGTTCTTTATTCCAATAATTTAAATTGGAATTGATTTTTCAATTTAGCCGTTGACTTGCTATGGACACACAGCTGAAAAGGCCGAATGGAATTGCATGGCTGAAATATTTGTCTTTGTGATGCACTTCTCATAAATTCACAGGAGCCTTTTTTTTAAATGCATTTACTTTCTGCTGCTACTGCCTCAGACAACAGCTTTTTAGCACAGCGTGGGCAAACTGAGAAAACATGTCCAGTATGACCCCGAGGGCCTCCCACTCAGTTCTTCATAGATTCATTTAATTGTTACATCTCTGAGAAAAATGAATAGATCCAACATACCCAAAGTGATAGCTGGTTCCTGAAGCCTGAAAATTTGTTCTATAATTCATGTGTGTTGATTCCATTTCTTTAAAAGAAAAAAAAATGGTTTATTTTATTCTGTCAAGTACAAATATGCTCCTGCACAAATAGCTCAGGTTCATTTTTTTCATTGTTTTAGTAGCGGCATCACTTAGCACTATAATTGATTTAGCTGTGGAATATAATAGTTTTTGAAGGAGCACTCCAGTTATTAAAGAGGCTTTTAAAGGATCGGGGTGTGATTCTGCCTGTAGCTGACTTCAAGGAAAGCACATCCCAGAAGCTTCAGTTGACTGGAAAGGGAGTTGCATGTGTATAATTGAGGGCAGAATTGGGCCCATAACATTTACAATTTTGTAACAGTAGCATTTAATTTCCTGTTGTTTCCGGGATGATTATTTGCTGACAGTCTCAGCGACATGCATGACATTGAGAATTCTATTAAGGAAGTAGAACTGGAGGAGGAAGGGGAAGACAGAGTGAACTCCAGATGTTTAGTAGCATGACTGGTTATTTTAATCTATTTTGGATGGGGGTTATGTTCATAAAGATGACTGAAAGACTGATGATAGCTACCCCTTTATTTTCTTGACCTTTCAATTCTCTCTCTTCTCTTCCTCCCTTCTCTGGCGCTGGACAGAATGTTCTGTGCTCCTTGAATTGATTGGAAATGTCATTCCATGAGTTCACCAGTGGGTGCTGCTCCTCACAAGACTGGACAAATGATGTCATCTGTGTGTCTAATTTCGACAAAGCAGGGGCAGTCTGGTTCTGAAGTCAATCCAGGAAATGGATCTTCTATAAGGAGGCACAGAGATTGTCCTAGTTTCTTAAAAATAGAAGCAGATTAGCATATATTCTACCTGAAAGAAACCAGTGTTCCAGTGCCTTTTAAATGTATTAAGGGGTATAGGAGATGGAAGTCAAGGCTAGAAAGCTATGCTAATAAGTAGAAAAAAAAATTGAATAACAACAGCCACATATTGCTGGTACATTACTTTTACCCAGGGCCGGCTCTAGGCACCAGCAAACCAACCATGTGCTTGGAGTGGCACTTTTCAAGGAGTGGCTCTCGGGCCCCCCCTTTTTTTTTTGCTTCGGTGGCACTCTGGCTTTTTTTTTTTTTTTTTGCGGTTGGGGCAGCACAAAACCTAGAGCTGGCCCCGCTTTTACCAAAGCTGTGGGTTTTTTTCTGTAGCTTCTTTCTCCAGCTCACAGACATTAAACAGACTTATTCACAAGTGAAAACATATCAGTTGGGGGTCTAACTTCATCTGCCTGTACAGATATAATATTGATTGCTATTAATGAAAGGGTTAGAACATGCACACAGAGGATAAGAATATACCTGAATAGATACTCTTTTTATAAATTATATTGTCTGTTTTGCAGACAGTAATACATATTAGGCCAGTTCCTTAGCTGGTGTAAATGGGCATAGTTCCGTGAAGTCAATTAAGATATGCCAATTTATGCCAGATGATGAGCTAGCCCATTATTAATTATTATATTATTTAATATTATTATTATTATTATTTTTATTTTATTAGCTAATTCACCAGTTCTCAAGAAAAAAATTGAACCCAGGATTTGGTGAAAGAGTAATCTTACTGTTTCTCCACAAAACAGATTTAGCAGTATGTGCGTTACCAAAAAAAGTAAGAAATGAGTTTGAAAACAAGCATCCAAAATAGTGATCTTTGCAAACAACTGGTTCTACTGATCATTTAAAATGAACTTCTCTGCTGAAGTAATTTAGCTACTCTACTTCAGTCAGTAAGTTTTGCCTTTGCAGATGTGCAGCTGGAGGCACAGACAGGGTGACATTTGTCCATTGTCACATAGTAGGTCAGTGGAAGAACTAAGAAAAGAGCTCAGGCAATATTCCATTTTTAGAGTGAATCTGCTACATCCAGCCCTATTGGTAAGCTCACTCTCCTGATCTATTAAAATATAATTTTAAATGCTTGGTTGGCCACTAAAGGTCACTAAATTTTCTGATTTAAACCCTTTCCATTAGTTTCAGTGTGATTACATTAGGTATAAATCACCACAGCATTTGGCCTATTTAAGATGTCCTCACTTGATGTCTAAGAGACTTGTTTAAAGAGTTGTTCACATTTTAAAGTAATGCTAAGCATCTAATTTTGCTCCCAAATGCACACGTGCATGCACACACCCTCTCTGACAATGATGGTGATATTAATCAAGTACATCATCAAAATGAAGGTCACTGGAACAAGAGCCACTACCTCTTCCAAGGTTCCCCCTCTCGCTAAAAAATGAAATTTTAATGACAGGTAGTTAAGCAGGTCTTGTCCTGTTCTTCCATGCTATGCTAGCTTTTATTAACCACATTGGCTTAGACTGATGGGTGGTGCCATCTGATTTTAGTAGAAGTCTGAGGAAGAGAAAGAGCATATTTGGCTACAGACTGGCTAACCTAGTGAGGAGAGCTTTAAACTAGGTTCAGTTGGGGGCAAGCAACTGGAGCCCACAGGAAGTCAAAAACATGGAGACCTGGGAGAAGGGTTAGAATCTGGTGGGAGCATGGACTGTTATAGCAGAAATAAGGGCGAGACAAGACAGAACTGGGGTGGGGGAATCAAATCAGTATCTTAGATGTCTGTATACTAATGCAAGAAGCATGGGGAGTAAGCAGGAAGAACTTGAAATGCTAGTAAATAAACACAACTATGACATAGTTGACATCATGGAGACTTGGTGGGATAAGACGCATGACTGGAATATTGGTATAGGAGGATACAACTTGCTCAGGAAGGTCAGGAAGGGAAAAAGGGAGGAGGTGTTGCCTTATATATTAACAATGTATACACTTGGACTGAGGTTGAGATAGAAATAAGAGACAGACTTGTTGAAAGTCTCTGGGTAAGGATAAAAGGAGTAAAAAAACAAGGGTGGTATCATGGTAGGGGTTTACTACAGACCACCAAACCAGGAAGAAGAGGTGGATGAGGCTTTTTTCAAACAGCTAACAAAATCATCCAAAGCACAGGACTTGGTGGTGATGGGGGACTCCAACTACCCAGACATCTGTTGAGAAAATAACACAGCAGGGCACAGATTATACAACAAGTTCTTGGAATGTATTGGAGACAATTTTTTATTTCAGAAGGTGGAGAAAACTACTGAGGAGAGGCTGTTCTAGATTTGATTTTGACAAATAGGGAAGAACTGGTTGAGAATTTGAAAGTGGAAGGCAACTTGGGTGAAAGTGATCATGAACTGGTTCATGTTTCTAAGGAATGGTAGGAGGGAGAACAGCACAATAAAGACAGTGGATTTCAAGAAGGCAGACTTTAGCAAACCTCAGGGAGTTGGTAGGTAAAATCCCATGGGAAGCAAGTCTAAGGGGAAAAACAATTGAAAACAGTTGGCAGTTTTTCAAAGAGGCATTATTAAGCGCACAAGAGCAAACTATCCCACTGTGTAGGAAATATAGGAAGCATGGCAAGAGACCACTCTGGCTTAACCAGGAGATCTTCAATGATCTGAACCTCAAAAAAGAGTCCTACAAAAAGTGGAAACTCAGTCAAATTACAAAGGATGAATATATACAAATAACACAAGTATGTAGGGATGAAATTAGAAAAGCCAAGGCACAAAACAAGATACAACTAACTAGGGACATAAAAGGAAACAAGAAAACATTCTACAAATACATTAGAAGCATGAGGAAGACCAAGGACAGAGTAGGCCCGTTACTCAATGCAGGGGGAAAGACAATAAGAGAAAATGTGGAAATGGCAGAGCTACTTAATGACTTCTTTGTTTTGGTTTTCACCAAGAAGGTTGGTGGTGATTGGATGTGTAACATAGTGAAAGTCAGTGAAAAATGAGGTAGGCTCAGAGTCTAAAATAGGGAAAGAACAAGTCAAAAATTATTCAGACAAGATAGATGTCGTCAAATCATCAGGGCCTGATGAAATGTATCCTAGAATACTCAAAGAGCTGACTGAGGAGATATCTGAGCCATTAGCAATTATCTTTGAAAAGTCATGGAAGACTGGAGACATTCCCAAAAACTGGAAAAGGTCAAATATAGTGCCCATCTATTAAAAGTGAAATAAGGACAACCCAGGGAATTACAGATCTGTCAGCATAACTTCTACAGCCAGAAAGATAATGGAGCAAATAAATAAGCAATCAATTTGCAAACACCTAGAAGATAATAAGGTGATAAATAACCATCAGCATGGATTTGCCAAGAACAAATCATATCAAACCAACTTGATAGCTTTCTTTGAAGGGTAACAAGCCTTATAGATGGGGGAAGCAATAGATGTGGTATATCTTGACTTTAGTAAGGCTTTTGATACTGTCTCGCATGACCTTCTCATAAACAAACTGGGGAAATACAACCTAGATGGAGCTCCTATAAGGTGGGTGCATAACTGGCTGGAAAATCATTACCAGAGATTAGTTATCAGTGGTTCACAGTCATGCTGGAAGGGCATAATGAGTGGAGTACTGCAGGGATCTGTTCTGGGTCCAGTTCTGTTCAATATCTTCATCAGTGATTTAGATAATGGCATTGAGAGTATACTTATAAAGTTGGCGGACAATACCAAGCTGGGAGGGGTTGCAAGTGCTTTGGAGGATAGGATTAAAACTCAAAATGATGTGGACAAACTGGAGAAATGGTCTGAAGTAATGAGGATGAAATTCAATAAGGACAAATGCAAAGTACTCCACTCAGGAAGGAACAATCGGTTGCACACATACAAAATGGGAAATGACTGCCTAGGAAGGAGAACTGCAGAAAGGGATCTGGGGGTGATAGTGGATCAAAAGCTAAATATGAGTCAGTGTAACACTATGCAAAAAAAAAGCAAACATCGTTCTGCAATGTATTAGCAGGAATATTGTAAGCAAGACATGAGAAGTAATTCTTCTGCTCTACTCCGCGCTGATTAGGCCTCAACAGGAGTATTGTGTCCAGTTCTGAGTGCCACATTTCAGGAAAGATGTGGACAAACTGGAAAAAGTCCAGAGAAGAGCAACAAAATTGATTAAAGGTCCAGAAAACATGACTTATGAGAGGATTGAAAAAAATGGGTTTGTTTAGTCTGGAGAAGAGAAGACTGAGAGAGGACATGATAACAGTTTTCAAGTACATAAAACATTGTTACAAGGAGGAGGGAGAAAAATTATTCTTCTTAACCTCTGAGGGTAGGACAAGAAGCAATGAGCTTAAATTGCAGCAAGGGTGGGTTCAGTTGGACATTAGGAAAAACTTCCTAGCTGTCAGAGTGGTTAACCACTGGAATAACTTGCCTAGGGAGGTGGTGGAATCTCCATCATTGGGGATTTTTAAGAGCAGGTTAGACAAACACCTGTCAGGGATGGTCTAGATAATACTTAGTCATGCCTTGAGTATAGGAGACTGGACTAGATGACCTCTCGAGGTCCCTCCCAGTTCTATGATTCCCAAGCTTTTCCTGCAAATCTTGGGGGCATCTGTGGGTTTGGTAGGACTTATCCTTGACTGCTTTATGTGGAATGATCAGTGGTGAACTTCAGAAGTTCAAGCTTTTTTTTTATTTATTCAAATGTGTATAATACATCAGTCAACATCAACATTTTTACAATTGCATGAACAATAGAATTTATATAAATAGTCAGCTATTCTATATCTACTGTATAACAATGTAAAAAGAAACTACGTTAAAAGATCACCTCACCACAGATATGACTCCTATCCTTCTCTTGTATTGTGCCTGGGTGGTCAGTGAATTCAGGCTGTCAGACCCATGAGATAAGTGAATGCCATAGGTGAGCACTCTCCATTGAGGAAGCTGTGCACATAATCTGATCACATGTAAACCTAGGCTTTCTTATCTCAAATACCCCATCTGATTTCAACTGTTAGGTTTAGGTATGTGGGAGATAGAGGTGCAGTCTCTGAGACACCCAGTACTCAAACCATATGGGTTTTTATAGGCCAAAACACATATCTCAAATTTCACTTTGAAATGAATTGGAAGTCTGTGTAATTTCTGGAACACAAATATAATACATTCCCTACATGAAACATCATTTTAAAAGTTGGTAGCATTTTTTGCACCAGTTGGTGTTTTTCAGGTGCAATGCCATGTATATCACTTTGCCTTAATGCAATCTGGAGGTGACAAAAGTATGAATAATGATTCTGTAGTTTGTATCCAATAGTAGTTTGTATCCAGGAGTGGACACTACTAGAACTGGTAGAAAAATATTCTTGGAACATTTTTCTGTTGTCAAATGGAGTTACGAAAAGTTTCAATTTTGATATAGGAACATGTTGATTTGGATGAAACTTCTCTTTAAAAACTGAAAAAAGAGTTTTGATATGTTCCTTATGAGAACAGAATAGTTCAATTTTGTTTTGAAATGACTTTTCATTTTGAAAATTTTATGTTATTATAAATTATTATTTTAAAAGTCTAAATCTGAACAAAACACTTCATTGTACTGAAATTCAACATTTTGATCCAATTTTTTTTCCAGGTTATCATTTTGTGGGAAAGTTCTCATTTTATTTATTTTTGGTTTGGTTCCAATTCAGAATGAAAACAAATTTTGAAAGTTGGAATGTTCCATTGGAATTGCACTTAGCTAAACCACTCTCAGATGCTCTTAGTTCGTAGTATGTGTCTTTACAGGGCATCACTGCAGAGTAGCTAGAGTGCTTTAAATTCACACATAGTTTATTGTGCACCTACTTCCCTGTGTAGACAAGCTGTGAGAGTAGAATTTGACCTTTTGACATTTGGGTCTTTTTAACCCTCCTTTACCGTTAATCTTTTGCCCGACATATTTCAACTTACGTTTTTTTAAAAAGAAATCTCTTAACACTTTAATGAGAACATTAAACTCAGTTTCACCTGTTTTCTCAGTACCACAATGCCCTTAAGAAGAGGTATCCTTGATTCAATGAATGATAGAAACATAGCTTTTTCTGCCTTCCTGTCTGAAGTTTACTTCTGTAAATAGCTTTATTTGGTCTTTATACCACATATAACCAAGACTTTGGGTAGCTACATCTCAACAACATTCAGTATCTCTCTAGAACATTTTCTTTCTTTCTTTTATTTCTCTTAGGTACTTACTATAGTCTCCTTCATTTCTGACAACTCTTTGGAGCCGGATCCTTTTCTTCTTATTCATCTGTGAAGCTCCCAGATTAAAGTTAGTGTTATATAAGTAAATTATAATAGTAGCCCTTCAGTTCCATTCCCCTCACCAAATTGTCTGGAGCAGTAGTAATTAAGAAGTCTCCAGAATGGAGTTAGAAAAACAACAAATGAGTTCAATAAGAGCTTAACTGGAATTGAATGAGATGGAGGGAATGTTCATCCACAGAACTGTGTCCAAAAATTGTTCTCCCTGAACTTGTTTATATTAAATGCACGAACCATCTCGTTTAGGTGAACGTATGGAGAATAACATTATATACATTCCATCCTAGAAAAACACACACATTCACCCAAGGAGACTTTGTTCTCATGATGGGATATGCTGAAGGCTTGTCCGTTGCTAAGTTTCTGAAAAACATAGTTTCTAAATGATTACTCTCAAGGTTATTACATATGACCACTCCCCTTTCTAATGATGCTGGCGATAGTTATATGATTATATTACTTATAAAATAGTTTGGACCTGTTGTAAGCAAAGTAAGTTGTCACGGTTCCTCCCCCACTCTGAACTCTAGGGTACGGATGTGGGGACCTGCATGAAAAACCTCCTAAAATTATCTTTACCAGCTTAGGTCAAAACTTCCCCAAGGTACAAAATATTCCACCCGTCGTCCTTGGATTGACCGCTACCACCACCAAACTAATACTGGTTACTGGGGAAGAGCTGTTTGGACGCGTCTTTCCCCCCAAAATACTTCCCAAAACCTTGCACCCCACTTCCTGGACAAGGTTTGGTAAAAAGCCTCACCACTTTGCCTAGGTGACTACAGACCCAGACCCTTGGATCTTAAGAACAATGAACAATCCTCCCAACACTTGCACCCCCCCTTTTCTGGGAAATGTTGGATAAAAAGCCTCACCAATTTGCATAGGTGACCACAGACCCAATCTGAGAACAATGAAAAAGCATTCAGTTTTCTTACAAGAAGACTTTTAATAAAAATAGTAGTAAATAGAAATAAAGAAATCCCCCCCTGTAAAATCAGGATGGTAGATACCTTACAGGGTAATTAGATTCAAAACATAGAGAACCCCTCTAGGCAAAACCTTAAGTTACAAAAAAGATACACAGACAGAAATAGTTATTCTATTCAGCACAGTTCTTTTCTCAGCCATTTAAAGAAATCATAACCTAACACGTACCTAGCTAGATTACTTACTAAAAGTTCTAAGACTCCATTCCTGGTCTATCCCCGACAAAGGCAGACTATAGACAGACACACAGACCCTTTGTTTCTCTCCCTCCTCCCAGCTTTTGAAAGTATCTTGTCTCCTCATTGGTCATTTTGGTCAGGTGCCAGCGAGGTTACCTTTAGTTTCTTAACCCTTTACAGGTGAGAGGAGCTTTCCCCTGGCCAGGAGGGATTTCAAAGGGGTTTACCCTTCCCTTTATATTTATGACATAAGTAGATATGATTTGTTCTTAAATTTCAGTAAACAAATATTTTTTTTACTTGTGCATCATTGTATTTCCATGAGAAGTTCATGTAATGAGCAGACTTTTGTAAAAAAATCAAAACCACTCTCTCCATTGGTAGAAAATTGAGATTTCAAATATTTGTCCTGGAAACAAGAGCCTTATTGTGAAGTTAAAATCTTCAGCTATAATACAATTGATATGTATAGTATTCATAGGTCCTGGAACTAGGAATGCTGGGAGTGCTGCTGCATCCCCTGGCTTGAAGTGGATTCTATTAAGCACAGGGTTTACTGTTTGGTTCAATGACTCTCAGCACCCCACTATAAAAATAGTCCCAACACCCCTGACAGTATTTAGTCATTTCAAATATAATAATAAGATCATGATAAAATGTTGGATGAAAGGTTCTATTGGGATAGGACTCCCAAAATCGGAGCCTCATTTAACTGCTTATGCCAAGGAATCAAGTTGGAAATCTTGCAAGAACATGCTCCCTCTTGAGATTTCCAGGATTTCTTGGTTCCTGACCAGACTGGGAAAAGGTTTGCTTGTAGCATTCCTACATCTGGTCTCAGTGAAAACTAGGAAATGCAGAGCTGCGTGTTGTTTTTTAAGATTAACCAAACCATTTAAACCTTAATAGTCTCAGGCTGATTTATTTGAGTCTGAATTTTCGGCTTAGATTTAGGTCTGTTCTAATTATGTCCAGACCTTGATTGCTTCAAATATCCCTCATAATTATTGTGGGCAAAGTTCTCTTGTGTGCTTCCTATTGTGTATTTCTTATCCTCAGTGTGGCTCTTTGTGTACTAGTGCCACGCATGGAAAGCGCGGTGATGTCAGCGGGAGTGAGAATGCATGTAGAACACTCAATACAGTGTGGATTAGAGAGGAAATTTTTGCCTTAAGTATTTACTTGGTTCTTTCTTCTTTGCATGTAGCCACATTGTATATCTGTACAGTCAATTACGTATATATGCTCCTAAAAATGTTTTCTATTGTGTATTTCAAGTACCTTTTGAGCACTTACAGTAGATAGTAGATCATTAAGTTCACCAGAATCTTCTTCAATTCATCATCCCCCACATACACAAGAATGGATTCTTTTATTACTTCTTTTCAGGTTTATTTCAATATATAGGCTGTAAGCTAGTACAGTCATTTAAAAGGGCTCTATTATGTTACAATCTGTAGTTTACAGAACATTTCTTCATGTGAAAACCACAGGTCTAATCTTTTCATATGCTTGCTATGGTAGTTTACTTGATAGTGTACAGGAAGTTTGTTAACAAAAATGAACCAGTGAAAAAAATAAGCATTTAACAGGGTTCTGCTGTGTTGCCTAATAGGACTGCAGTAAAGTCATTCTGCTTAACTTTTGCTACAGAACAAATGTTTAAAAAATGCAGCAAAAAGCGTGTGTGTGGTCGGGGGGAAGAGTGCAAGAGAGGTTCAAAATAGCATTGTCTGAAATGAATTACTCAATGGCTGCAGAAAGTATGGAAAGGGTTTTCAGTTCAGTGATTTTTTACATGTAATCCTTGTTCTCAAAATGTATTCACTTGAAGAACGTTTTGTATAAAAACAAAATTAATTCTTTTATAGCATTACTTTATGGCTCATAAATAAATAAAGGAAGTGGCATAAAGCATCTGGACAGAAATGGCCAGCAAAAATGCAGGGGCAGCTCTTCTGGTAGCTTTTAAAAATAAAATCTTTATCTCTTAAATATATAGGGTTCTCATAGGGGGAGCTAGCCTTAAAGGGTATGTCTACCCAGTCCGCAGCAGCGAGCCTCCTAGTCCAGGTCAAAAGGCTTGTTCTAGCACTCTAAAAGTACCTGTATGGACACTGCTTTGAAATTGAGGCTTGAGATGGAGTTTGGACTCTGAAGTCTATGGAGCCTGAGCCACAACTTCAAAGCACTGTCTACAAAGTTATTTTTAAAGTTCTAGCACACGTCCTGCCTAGCTCAAGTCTGTCAACCTGGGCTGAAAGGCTCGCTGCCACTGGCTGTGTGGACACACCCTAAGGGGCTAGGGCTTAGCCCCCCCTGTACCAGCCAGGTGGAGGGAGTGAGTACAAAGGTCACATGACAGGGGAGCATGTAACTCAGAATCAGGCAGACTGGGAGATATAAAGGGCAGCCTGTAGCTAGTCGGAGAAGACATTCAAAGGAATAAGAGGGTTGTATGAGCACCCACCCACGTGAAGTATAAGTCTGCAGGGAGTAGGAATCAGATAGGAAGGAAGGACTGGGCAGAAAGCCTGCTAGGGTGAAAACCTCAGTAGGAACCAGACTTAAAGAAACAGAAGCCTGCACTAAAGGGTCTGAGCTAGTTAGGAAAGATGGATGGAAGATAAGTTTAAAAAATCAGACTCCCAAAAAGTCAGGGTTAGTGAGAAAACATTTGTAGTGTGATGTCTGATTCCCTGGGGAAATGGAGGTATCAGCAGGGCCTGATACTGGATTGGGTAGAACTTTGCTACAGATTCAATGTATTGCTTTTTGAGAATAGTTTGATAAAGTAGTATTAGTAAGACAAATGCTTCCTCTCTATAGTAGAATATCAGGGTTGAATATACTGGGTCTCCAAAACATGGAGGTCACCTACAGGTAAAGGAGAATTGTTTGTAGCTACTGAAACTTAGCAAGGGTTGAATTTTACTCTCTGAAGTGTGCAAACAGTAGCTATTTGAAGGCAAAACATCTTGTTGATGATATTTTACATAGTATCTCAAGTGATGGATAGGGTTCTAAAAGAAGCCTTGTCTTTTCAGTTCAATTAAGCCCATTGGCTGCAGTCTCATATTGGATTGTGTATGTCTTACAAAGTACAAACAAGAACATAGTATCAGGAAAATATGAACAGGAGTGCATATATATGAGAGCAAGAAAGAAGGAAGTTCATAAAACTGTGTTCTAGGGGGAGAAAATGTATTAGCTTTCTAATATTCATAGTTAGAAGCAGGTAAGGAAAACACTACTTGTGTCTGGCACATTTAAACTCATATAACATCTATTTGCTTTGCTTTGTCAAAACATATGAAAAATCATTAAAGTGTTTTAATAAATGTCTGGTTTTCTTGCTCATTCATCTTATAAATATTAATTAGCCATGGATCAGGCAATTAAAGTTTAATCAATTTGCACTAATTAGCACCACATACTTGCATAAAAAGATAAAACCAACTCCTGCATCTGGTTGTTATTTGCAGTTTTTGTCAAGTGCTGATGAGTTTAATCTTGAAGAGACGATTAAGAAGAAAAGAGGAAAATAAGTCAAGAAAGTAGTGTTAATTTTATTAAATCTTCAATCAAACCCTCTGTTCATGAGCTGCCTGGGAACAGAGCCAGGCAACATTTCACTTTGTATAAAGTAGACATGAATGTGCAAAAATTGAGCACTTTCTGATAACCACACCCTGTAATTTTGAAAATTTTATTTTTATATATATATATATATATATATATATATATATATATATATATATATATGGTTCTACAGACTTTCAGATGGTCTTTGTATAAAAAACAAACATGAATATAAACCATACCTCTGAATCCAAACACCTCCAAGATTTGGAAGGGAGGAAGGAATAAAATCCAAATCTGGATCAAGATCCAAATATGTTCACCTGGCCCATATTGCCTAATGGGCAAAACCAAAAGGCAGGATCTGAAGTCTGTTAGAGTTTTGGTGGTTCCAAAGATAGAGCTTAATGTTGAAGCTCAGGCTTATTTCTCTCTGGTAGTAGGGAAGAGTAGTTCAACGTGTTGTGGGAGAAACATAGATGTTCCAATGGGTGTGTGCAGTGATGAGCTGCCAAAATCTTAACAACCACTTCCCTCCTCACCCCACAAGGGGTCGTGACCCACCTCCTCCCCCCCCGGTACCCCTGCCCCATCCATCCCCCTCCCCTGTCCCCCGACTGCCCCCAGAACCAGGCAGGAAGGTCTTGTGGGCCACTGTAGTGGGTGCCCACCCTGCCCCTAAGAGCCAGAGGGACCTGCCGGGGGGTGAGGTGGGGAGTCCCAGCATTGCTTACCTGGGGCAGCTCCCAGGAAGCATCCAGAAGGTCCCTATGGCTCCTATGGGTGGGGTAGCTTAGCTAGGGGGGAAGCAGGGAGAGTGGCTGCTCCCCCGACTGATCACATCAAAAGTGGCGCCTTTAGGCACTGACTCCGTGGGTGTTCCGGGGCTGGAGCACCCACTGGCAGCTCCCTGCCCCGCCCCGCCCCACCCCACCCCACACCCGGCCCCAGCTCACCTCCACTCTGCCTCCACCTCCTCCCTTGAACGCACCACCCCGCTCTGCTTCTCCGCCCCCACCTTCCCGTGAATAAGATGTTCGCGCTGGAAGCCTGGGAGGGCTGAGAAGCAAGCACCGAGCTTCGCGCTCAGGCCTAGGGAGTTACCTGCTGTGGCGTGGACAGCCCTCCTCATGCCAGCTCATCTCCGTCTCTCTGGGCCTGAGTTTGAAGCTGCCGCCTGTTTCTCAGCCCTCCCAGGCTTCCTGCGCGAACAGCTGATTTGCGAGAAGTTGGGGATGGAGAAGAAGAGCGGGGTGGTGCATTCAGGGGAGGAGGCGGAGGCAGAATGGAGGTGAGCTGGGGCCAGGGGGGTGGGGTGGGGTGGGGAGCTGCCGGTGGGTGCTCTGCACCCACCAAATTTTCCCCGTGGGTGCTCCAGCCCCAGAGTACCCACGGAGTCAGTGCCTAAGGCTCCACTTTTGGCCAGTTGTTAAATTTAGAAGTCCTTTTAGAACCGGTTGTCCCTCATAAAACAACCGGTTCTAAAAGGGCTTCTAAATTTAACAACTGGTTCCAGCGAACCAGTGCAAACCGGCTCCAGCTCACCACTGGATTTGTGGACTTTGACTCAGCCCCACCCTTAGACAATCATTAATAGATTTGTGGGTAGCAGGGGACCTGAATCGCTCCTGCAGAAGAGATATTTAGGGCCTTCTGGGCATGGGTGGCCAGTATTTGGTGTTCTTATTTTCCTATGCTCCCGTTCCTTAAAAAGATTTGATGGATCTCCAAGAATGCTACTGAGTCAGCTAATCACCCTGCTGGGGTCTGGAAGGGATTTTATCCATGCAGCAAAACTGGCAACAAAATTGGTAGGTGTTTTTCACCTTGCTGTTGGCATCCATTATGTCTGGTTTGGGGGAAGGGGGTCCTTGTTTACTGGGGACAAATTTAGTGACTTACCAATGTGAATTGCAGGTTTAAAAGGGTTAATTTAGTCCTTCACTACAGTAGGGAATTATAGAGGCATTTGTCCTTGTTTTATTGCCTTGGCATAGGGGGAATGGAATGCCTAGTGTAGCTTGAGATGTCCCTTACCTTAACCTTATGTATGGGAAAGGCTTGGAGCCTGGATATGCAAGCCAAGTCCCTTGGATGGCAGAACATGAAGATGGAAGTGGCTCAGATCCTCTTCAAACTTTCTGATATATTTCAAGCCGTTGTCATCAGCTTCAAATCTGAATTAAAACTATTCTGCTGTGTAGTGGTTACCATAAGTGGTAAATTTTAAAGACAGTTGCAGCCTCCACATTGACCCCATACCACTCTTGTCTTGTTCCTGTGTCCAGGTCAATGTAAGCTATAACAATATTAGTAGGAGTTACATGTATCTGTTGAGGGGAGAACAGACCCGTAAAAGACTTTAAAAGTGGAATTCTAAGTGGTGTGTGTATATTTTACAGTCATTTTGTGGCATTTTAAGGTTTTTTTATAGCATAATTCTGTTTCTGGCTTCTGAATTCAGTTACATAAATTAGCCTGTCAATCTACCAAACAGATATTGTTGAGTACATTTGTATGAGTATTTTGTGTATTAATAACAGGAGAAAATAAAGTGTTCCATTACCACCTATTCATATAACTGACAAGGATTATAGGGAATGAAACATGTATTTAATCACTGATGGAAATTTACCTTAAGCTTGGCAGGTAAAGCCACACTTTTTAAAATGATTTAGCATTGTACTAAAAAACAGAGCATGAATCATAAAGAAGCTATGCACCATTTACATGGGAATTTTCATGTAGTTTATGCAAGAAGAGACCTGTGAATGGTTATTGATATTTTTCAAATAAAGTATGTATGATTCATTAAACTCCCCATTCCCTACTGCACAAGCCACTGCTCTGTTAAGCATACTTAGCATAGAAGGAGCAGAGGCAGCTGAAAAGGGTGTGGTGTTTTAATGTTTGTTTAAAAAGCTGATAAATTTGGCACACAAAAGAAGTGCTTCTTGAAACTTCAAATTGACTATTGTTGTTGTTGAGCAATTTTTATTCTGAGAGTTCCCAGAGCCCCTATTCTGCTGGGTGCTGCACAAATGCAGAGTTTGGCATGGTCTATTTGCTGAAGACTTGGTAATCTAGAGCCCTGATTCTGGAAGGAATCCCTGTTCTGTCAATGGGATTTAAAGATGCTTAAAGTTAAGCACGTGCTATGCTGCATATGGATGGACTTAAGCACATGTTAAGCACTTTCCTATGTTGGGGCCTAAATAGGCTGTTGTTACTAGGCAAAAGAGGGTGTTTTGTCTGTAAGATTGCATGATTGAGCCCTTAACCCACTGTGCTGTACAGAGACCACCTCTCACATAGGACCTGATCCGAAGCCCATTGAATTCAACAGGAATCTTTCCACTGGCTATCATGCGCTTTGGATCAGGCTAATATCCAGTAAGCATTTGTGCATCCCTCTCCCCAACTATAAAGCACAATTTGCCATTCTTTGCAGGGCTATTTGGAACCCATATGGTGGTTGGTGCTTAGTTTCTAAGTTTTTTTATGTTGTATTCAGTAGAGTCTTGTTTTAAAATTTCTTTATTTCTGTTTGATTATTAATAAAAGAAATTTTATCTTATCTCTAAATTAGGTTTTCCGTCTGCAATTCTAGTACTATGGTCTCCTGGGCTTTCCATCATGACAGATATAAGCAGGCAGAATGAACAATCGACATTTTGGTATTCATCTCACCTCCAGGGATCCTCGATGGGTTAAGCATAAGACTCTCCTGCAGGGTGTTCCCTAAATAAAAACAAACTATACGTTTTTGTTATAAACACCCTAAAAACATTTTAAAATATTTCCTGGAAGGTGACTCTACTAGTGGAGCTGCATCACAAAAAATCAATTTGAAAGGATGACAAAATTTCTTTTTCTGCTTACACAACTTGGGCAGACAAATATAGGTTCTGAAGTTCAGGTGACAGTTCAAGAAAGGTTTCAGAGTAACAGCCGTGTTAGTCTGTATTCGCAAAAAGAAAAGGAGTACTTGTGGCACCTTAGAGACTAACCAAATTAAGCTCATGCTCAAATAAATTGGTTAGTCTCTAAGGTGCCACAAGTACTCCTTTTCTTTTTTCAGTTCAAGAAAGGAAACCTAAGGGAGAGGCAGGGGAAAAAATGCTATTGAAACATGGGATGGTCCCTGAACCAAATGGTTTGTGTGGGGAACCACCTCTCCCAAGTTAATGATGTTCGGTGAAGGATGAATGGGTACCCAATTAGATGATTTACATGTTTCCATATAGCTTCTCCTCCTGTCCAAGACAAATAAAGAGCTATGAGACATCATTACAATCAGACTTATTATGCTCTTTTTGCAGTTACCGCTAAGATAGGGTTTGCCCTGGCACAGAAGCCTGAAATCGCTATTGTAATTGGCTCTTCCACATGTTCCATAGCAAGGCAAATTCCCTTAAGCTGCCTTAGCAAATAAACTGTCTCTCTCCTTTATAATCATCTGAGGTCTTTCTGCTGATAGACCACAGCTAGTATAAATAAGAGAGAGATAGTGGCTGGGTCTTGTCAGTGAGGTTTCCTTGGCTTTGGAACTCACTTTCCTTCAGAGCCTGAACTTGGTGACCTTCAGAACTTGCTGCAGAGATCTAACTTTTGCCTCTTTCCTGAGTCGAGTTGTGGGGAAGGGGCATGATTGTGGGGTACACAGAGCTGGGAAGGCTCAAATGGGAGATGTTGTTCACAGGTGGCTATGCTGTTAGTGGCGGTCTTTCTTTGAATTGTTGTCATTTTTGGAGGTGTCCTGTGGGGTAATTTTATTAATACAGCAGAATGCAAGGTCTGTGATTGTTTCCAACTCCTGATGGGGCACAAGGGAGTCAGCAGGGAGGCTACTATGAATTTTCCCCTTCTTCTGTGCTCTAATTCTTCTGGAGCCCAATTTAAGCTAGAGTGTCTTTTGCATGAGAGATCCCAGTTACTAAAAATCCCTACATAGCACAGTCTTCATGTCCAATTCAGACTAACAGGATCTGAGTCTTGGTTATACCAAGAATAATTCTGTGCTTGGCACAGAAATGTGGGAGGGTGGGGGGCAAGAGGTGCTTTAAGCCACCTTTTTTCTGGGCTACTTAGGGTCTCGGCCGTCTCCAGATGTTATTTAAACAGTAAAGAGACTGTTTTAGTTTTTGCTCTACTTCCAATACCCCCTTATGTATCCTGGGAAGTAGAGAAAAAAAGTGTTTTATAGTCACAGCCCCTATCCTTTGTGTATTTTCTCCCTCCTAAACATCCCTATATTCGAGGCTGGGAGTAGGGCTGGAGTAGAGGTCTTTCACCTCCTCCATCAAGGGTTGGGAAACCCTTTGCATGGGGGATTTATGAAGTGGCTGTTTCTGCTCCCTTTTAAGCCCCCTTTCTGCAGTCTGAGTTGTTTAAGTGGGCCTTTGTGTAATGGAGAATCAGCCAGTTTTGTGTAGGTGGTAAACAGGTGACAATCGGACCCAGTCAGGCTTACACCTGAACGAGCATTGTTTATACGTGTCAGTGGTAGTTCACTAAATGCCAAATTATGAATATCTTACTCACATTGGTGAGCAATTACCCACAAGAGTAGTCCCATTGACTTCATTGTAAGCTATTGCTCAACAATGTGAGCTGGAGTCCCAACCTGGCCCTAAGGCAGAAAGGTCTTAGGTACAGTAGCTGCTGTACAGGTTAGTAGTTACCCAGTGTCCCGTGCTTTGATGAAGATCAAAGTTTGCTTTTTAAGGCTTGTGCTGTGTGTTAGATTATGCCACCTACTTTACTATTCCACTTTGCTATTCTGTTTTGCTTCTCACAGTATAAAAATTGAGATGCTTTTGTATTGACAAGCATTGCACTGAGAATATCAATTTGGAATTTTGTTGTCATTTTAAGACTCTGTTCACTCTTCGTAAAAGCACATAAAGGTACAGTGATTTCCTACTTAATCTTGATATGTGCCTGGAGAAAGTGAAATGAGCACTCAGACAAATGAGTTCAGTCCTGGAAGCCTTTCTACACTAGCTCAAAGATGACTTAAGAATTGTATTGCTGACTTTGAGTTTAGGCACAACAGGCAGTAAATATACTAAGTCGTATTTTTCTGCAATGACAATATATGTGTTTGAGGTGGGACAAATGGAAAATGGAGCACAGTGCCTTTCTGCCACTCTCAGGGGTATTGCTTCCAGAATCAAGATCAGTTTAGTCTGATGATATATTGTCAGATGAAGAATTTTGCACTGTATAAATAAATGAGAGAGAGAGAGAAAATTCAGAAGGCACTATGATAACAGGTAATCATGAGCATGAACAATTCCTTGGGCATTAGAAGATCAAGATTCTTCTTGTTTATTAAGTGCCATTAACATCTATAACACTATGTAAAAAATAACATTGTATGGTAAGTGTACCAATGTGCACTGAAAGCCATGCCAAAAACTAATAAGTTGTCTATCCTAAAGGGCTCCTTTTCAAAGGGCAGCAGGTAATATAGCACAAAACAAAGAATACTGTACAGAAACCAAGTGGTGGATGCTCATGGTAGTTAGAATGTAGTGTGAACTGAGCTGTTTTGGAGAAGAGCAAAGGAGATTTGTATGAGTCAAAGATGTGAAGGAGCTGACATACTGGGCTGAGCAGATGGAGAAGAATAGAGAGCAGAGATAGAATTTGGAAATCAAGTCTTGTCATTATGACTGAATGTGGGTGATGGGCAACCTTATTCAACATTATCAGCTGTCAGTAGTCAACATGTTAGGGCAAGCAGAATTGATTTATTTCAAGTATTTTATTTATCCAAGTGTGCCAAATATAACAGCATTTTCAGCTTCTGACTTTCAAGTTATCCCTCCCTCCAAGCTCCTTCCAGTTGCCATTCACCCACCACCACTGAATTACACAAGTAGCACCAAAGCACTTTCACGAGCAAAGCTGACGTTTCCTCCTTTGGGGAAAAGTTCATTCCAAATAGACTTGGACAAAAACTGGAATATCTATCTATCTATCTAATCTATCTATCTATCAGTGTTGTATAAACAGTAACTGTGCTTTGGAGTGGCAAAGAGCAGCGTCCATCAGAAGGAATGAAACTTTACCAAAACTTAATTACTGTTCTTGGCACCTAAATCCAAATTCAGCACAGCACTTAGACACATTCTTAACTTTAATCACACAAACAGTCCCATTGACTGCTCACATACCTAAACTTTGCAGGCTTGAGGATGTTAATATTACACTAAAGGGTGCACGAGAAATGCCATAGGTAGGAGGAAACTGTTGCAGACTCTGCAAGCTGTGTTGCTGGTATAATATATGCCAAATATCTGAGAGGTAGCCATGTTAGTCTGTATCCACAAAAACAACAAGGAGTCCAGTGGCACCTTAAAGACTTACACATTTCTTTGGGCATAAGCTTTTGTGGGTAAAAAACCCCACTTCTTCAGATGCATAATATATGTTGCCTTTCAAGGCTTATCAATGCAAAGGGCTGCTACAGATAGACTGAATGGGTAATCTGTAAGTGCTTGTGCCAACTTATAACACTGTAAGTAACAGTGTGAGACTTCCCAGAAAAGAACACTTCCGGAAGAACTGTATAGTGTTAACACAAAATGTCACCTGAGAAAAACAGATGATCCTGTCTCCAATCCAGTGTTCCCAGCTATGAATTTATAAATCTAAGAGGAATAGACAGATGAGCGATAACTGAGTTTTCTTGTTTACCTTGAGCATTGATAGAGCATTTATAACAAGGATGTTTTTCTAGAGATCAAATCATCACAGAACTGGTTCTTTTTTTCCCTTGTGAAATCAGAATGAGAAATACAAGGAAGGATAACAGTGGAAGTTAAAAACAAAATATTAACTGTAAGATGTATAGAGTTCAAACAAAAAGTTTCTCCATTCATACCAAATTTTAAATGTCTGTATAATTTTATGCAGATCAAACCTATTTTATTATGAAATCAACTAGAGCTGAATAATTTATTCAGTGAATTTCGTCTTTCTTCTGTTCACAAATGGTTAGGAGCACATCACAAACTCCTCCAATGTATTCATTATTCAATATTATTTGCAGATTTCTTCAGTGACTAATTCTTGGTCTGTAGATTGTTTGCAGCCAATTTATTACTGATATTCACTTTGTATTGGTTAGTTGCACACTTTGTGAGGTATTGTATTTATTCCCTGATTGCACAGCCTATACAACTAACCAGCCCAGCACGAACTGTACATTTTACAATTCAATATACGATTGAAATTTGCTTTCTTTCAGAAGATAAACTGGTTATTTGATGATTCACAAGAATGCTAATAAACTCAGGGGGAGGAAAACCCTGCCAGGGTTTCATAGCCGCACGCCACCTTTTATTCTGCGGGTGAGATGGAGTTTGTCCCCTTCCTCCAGCTAGCTGTGGGACTTGCCCAGAAGCTCCTTAGAGAGCCGCAAGAGGCCAGAGTCATCTGCGCAATGGCCTCATCCCTCCAGTGCAGTCCTGGCACTCAGTGCCCATTCCCCCTTGCATTTTCTGGAAAATCTAATGACTCTCTGTAGGTAATGGTGCAATTATATAGGGAAAAGGTGAGGGATCAGGAGTGACAATGCTTTCACTCTACAGCTATGTTGAGAAGGGTCACAAACAGGATAGGCAATACAATGAACCATAGCTTGGGAATAGAACGTGCCCCTCCGGCCTGCCAACTCTCAGCCCTTTCTTTGTTTGATTCCTTTTAGATTGGATGGGTTTCTGCAGGAGGGAGGGGAATCAATACTACATAGGTGGCTGAGCACCATCCTGCACAGAAGAGGCAAAAATCTATGTGCTGAGTGAGACACTCTGGTCATAAATCTTAAGGAGATGGTTCCCCCTCTCAGTTCCCCGCTCTGACAAAGAATTACATGTGGAATACATTCCCAAGTGATGCAAGCAATACTGCTTCATTTAAAACTGGATAAGAGAAAGGTCCTGAACATATACCATAGAAAAAAATCCTGCTCTAGCAGAAGGATTTTCATGATCTTCTGAAGGAAAATTTTCCCACCTGCCCCCGCGCCAACATACTTTCTAACCTCTATCATACTGTGGTTTACCACCTTTCCATTCTGTCATTTTTTCCCCTTAGCATTGTGTTTTAGAAGATTTATTCAAAACTTGTGTGAGAAAACTAGCTGAAGATCTTCAAAGCAGAGAGAATATAGCTTGGTTTCATAGGCTGCTTGAACTGGAATTACTGTAATGACTGTAGTGGAATTATTTTCTTTTAAAAGAGCAAATCTGACATGAACATCAAAGGGGAAGTAAATACATGTAATAAAGAGACTGCTTTTCTTTTTCTTTTCCTAAATGATTTATTTTATCCCCAGCAACACCAACAAATGTTCAAAGTTCTAGATATTTAAATAGCTACTGCGATATGTGAAGCTGTAATCCTTGCTTTGCCAGTTCACTGAAAAATTGCTGACCTTATAAAAACCTCTGTCCCTTTTTAGTTTGATAACAGCTTTTGCTTCATCACTCCACAATGTGTATTATAGCAGTGAATCCACCAAGGATCACTAATTGCTGCTCATATATTTAAATACAAATATTACAAAATCCTTTTTCCATAAGCATTTTTTACAGAAGCTCCTAGATGCATTTTATTTCAAATAAGAATTTGAAAAAAGTTTTTGTAGCATTAGGGACCTTGTCCTAATAATTACATTTCACCAATTAGTGCTTTATGAAGCACAATAGAATCTAACCGGCAACTAGTATAACAGGTCTAGTTTGCCCTCAGTGCATAATCTTAAAGCCCATTAACATTTGTGGGAATTATTTGTGCAATATGCAGGGAGAACATATCCTGAAGCAAGTGAAAACAGGAGATACAGTACATGTTTGCTCCATCTGATGCAGTTTAGAATTTTCACAGCAGTGTCTTATATTAAGTGAAGTTTGTTAGGCAGCAGGAAGACTAATAAAAAGTATGATAGTATAAAACAAAAGAATGACTAAAAAGCCATCACACTAACTAGGACATAATCTACAGATGTTCGTCAGTTGGTAGAAAACAGATTTCCACACAGCAGTTGCATACTATACAAATGTTAGCAGAGTCCAGCTGGATTAATCTACAAGGCTTCTAATCTTGAGAGATGGCTTTATAACAGAGCCACTGAGTGACTGGATAGAAGATGGTGGCTGAAGTTGCTGTCTAAATCTCCTAAGCAATCGATCAGTCTAAATATGTCAGTTTCAGCTGGGATAGAAGCAGAAATACCTTTTAGAAATGCTGTTCTTGAATATTTCTTTCTTTCTGGGCTGAAGTGGAGAAACATTGGCAATCTCATGAAAGACTAGCACCTGTTACGGAATATCCAGTCTCCTGATAAAAGGTTCAGGTGAGTTTGGACAAGATCCAGATATTTATAATCTTTAGTTGTTTATTCATCTCTAATCCAGCTTCCAAACATTTTGAGGTTTGACCATCATAATTTTAACCTTTACACCAGGTAGGCAACTGGGAAATAATGGGGTGGGGGGAGGGGCGGTGAAAGGAATATGAGGCCTATTTTAAAATAAATTCTCAGATTATGAATGAAGGTGAGAAGCAACATCTCTTGGTTGAATAGTAGAGTCTCTTGAGTTCTATCCTTTACTCATCCACTGACTCTCTCTGTCACTTTAAGCAATTTACTTAGGCCCAGCTCCACAACAGTACTTAGGGTGCCTACATTTTAGGCACTACTATGATCCACAGAATCTCCACTCAGCTGCTGGGGAAAACTGTAGGTGCTTAAACTATTCAGCACGTAAATTTCTGCTGTGAAAGTTCCCTAGGCACCTAAGTTTCTGCCTCTGGATATGGGCATTACTGCCTCACTCTAGGCACGTAAGATATCTATCTTCCATCTAAGCCCCATTGTGATCCACAAGCCAGGGGAAAATAGGCACTCCTGCACCTATCTTAGCTGTGGGGCTGAATCCAGTAGGTGTGGTTGAAAGCCACCTGCTGGAGTGGGTCTCATTCAAATTCTCACCTTATAAGGTTATGACACCAATATGGGAGACGTAGGTTCTATTCTGTTCTCAGAATGAATGAGCTCTCCCAGCTCTCAGGACTGTGCGCTAACCACTTAGCTATGGAATAGTCTGATGTAGGGTTCCCTCGGTCTCTACTGTCGAATGTGTTCCACTGTGAATAAATAGTCATTGAGCCTCAGAGAGAATGAGTGACGCTCTAGCTTGTTTTTCAGGCCACTCAACTGGGAGGTGGGCAACTCACGATCCAGTTCCCCTGCTCCAATGACTGTGGATTGCTAGCAGAGATAGGAGTTTCTCTGCAGCCAGACTTAGGCACATATCTCTGTGAGAAGGGTATGGCTTAGGACACATTCTTCTTGTTGGCATCTCATTAGCTATCTTGTGTGACTTCATGACTAGTGGGCTGGCTTTTGTGGATTTCATTCTTAGGTGCTTATCTCTTACTACTTGGGCTTTATGGATCCCATTCTTGTTCCTGTGATTTTTTTAGGTGCCTTTTGTGATTTTTTTGTGTATACAGGCCACAATATCATCTTCAGTTTCCTCATCTGTAAAATGATCTTATAACTCTTCTTTCATAGGATGTTGTTTGGATTAGTTTTGGGTGCTAAGATTGCATGGCGAGGACAAACTGAAGTTGTTATATGAGTTGCCAGATAGATTCTGTTGTGCTTCATAAAGCACCAATTATGGTAAAATGTAGTTCTTGAGTTTTGAAGATATTGAAGCACTCAGTAGTGGTGTAGCTGTATGTATTAGGGTGATCACACTTGATTCATAGATTCCAAGGCCAGAAGGAAAGGAGTTCTTGTGGCACCTTAGAGACTAACCAATTTATTTGAGCATGAGCTTTCGTGAGCTACAGGCCAGAAGGGACCACCATGATCATTTAGTCTGATCTCCTGGATGACACAGGCCATAGAACTTCACCAAAATAATTTCTAAAGCAGATATTCTAGAAAAAAAAATCCAATCTTGATTTAAAATTGTCAGTGATGGAGAATCCACCAGAAGCCTTAGTAAATTGTTCCAAGGTTAATCACTCTCACGGATAAAACATTACACTTTATTTCCAATCAGAACAAGTTGTGCTTATGATTCAGGAACTATTAATATGAGGCACCCTGCCTTATATTTCTCTCCCCATATGTTGGTGTGAACACAATAGATATAGAATTTTCATAAGTGTTCACTGAAATCCATGGGAGTTTTCATTGACTTCAATGGGAATTAAGTTTGTTCAACATGGAGTGATTTTGAAAATTCCACATTACTTCTGCATTAAATCCTGCCTCCATAGGGAAAATGAAGCTGTGTCCCACTGTTATTACATCTCACTTCCAGCAGTACAGTGCCCTGTAGCACCCTGCAGGGAAACTTAGTGTGCAGATCATTATTTATATGTAGCTAGAAGGAAAATGAGGTCAGTGTTAAGTATGTAGTATCAAAACATTTCCAAGCTATATCTTTTTATGTATGCATTTTAGATAGCACGTTCTATTTTTTGACTATACAGTTTCAATCTTTGTTCTTTTGTTATTCTTAGTATCATTGTTAGCAAAAAAATATTTCAAGGAAAGAGTGGAGGGGTTCCTGTTTTAGTTTTCATCATAGAGCAATCAACTATCTTCACTACCTTTACTCAGATTTTCAAGATTTCTTATTTTTCTGATTCACTAGTGATGTAGCTTGCATAATTGTGTTCTGTTTTCTCTGTATTTTCATCTCCAAGTTATAGTTCTACTAGCTTAAGGGCTTGATAGGGCTTGAACAGATTGTGACTTGCCTGTGTTATTTTCCATTATTGTGCACTGTTTGAAAATGCCTTGATGAAGATAATCATAATCACTCAGTGCTGGAGTGTGTTCTGTGTGGTGTGCTTCCCTGACTTCCCGTTCAGATTTTCTTCATTCTCTGGCAATTACACTGATTTTACAGTAGTCTTGTTTACAATTAGCCTCTTGCTCTTGAATGTTTGTCAACTGGGAAAACTCCATTTCTCTTCTTCTATCTCTTGATAGATGCAATTCATTTTTGACATTCTGTATAACCTTTTTTCTTTGAATTTTTTTCCCCTGGCTGTTGTTTTGCAACTGAAGGCAATTCATATTCCTGCCTTTAAAATCAAATTTCAATATTCATTAAGCGCCCTTAAACTTCCTCAAAGTTTCTTTTCTTAAAATGTTTTTGCTGAGCATATTTTTACAGATCTGTCTATAAGGCACCTTGGAGCCAGTGTTTTAATGCTAATTGAACTACAGGTACTGGAGTGTAGATGCTTCTTTTGTAGCAACTGTGGATTCATCTGAGTGCCAGGTAGCAAGAATGTTCATACCAGAGAGCAACATCTGCTATTAATATAGCATATGCTTCACTTTTTTGGTGTTTATAGGTTAAAATTAACATCTTAAATTTCACCAGCAAGCTTATAGGTATTGTGTGCACATCCCATAGCACTGCTGCTTGTACCTTGGTGCGAAATATCACTTCATGAATATTCAGTTTCTAGGTTATGTCTAGATGTAGCTGTCACAACCTAGCCCAGTCCTCCTCTCTGGGTAAACATCATATCAGTCTGTTGTGATTGGTTGCAACTGCTGGATCCTACATGCTTCTGAGCTCCCCAGGCCTTGGCAGTGATTTGTCATTGTTTTTTGCTCTGGGTTTCTCAAGGAAATTCCCAGGTGTAAACTTGCGTTTGACAACCCTTTTGGCAGTGGGACCCTGCAGTCTGGTTGTCTAGACCCTGGAACCAGCACCAGAAACCTCCCAGACTCCCCAGTTGTTTGTACCTATTCTCTCCTAGAGTTCACCTGGTTTCCTAGTTACATCATTCAGGGACAATGTTGCAGTAAAGCAAGCAACACAAGCTTAGCGTAGGGATATCTTAACCGCAGACACTTTGCTGTTAAAAAAGCATGAGAGTTACAGAGATATGGAAAACAACAAACTCCTGAACACAATCCTCCTTGGTATTCTTATTACCCCTATGAGTCCAGGCAGTGCTTTCTGCTGTCTGAATGGCCCCTTCCTCAGAAAGTCCAGGGAAAGAATCATTCAAAATCAGTGGTCCTGCTTGTAAAAAACCCTTTGTTCTGGTAGGGTAGAGCCATTCAATGTTGATGGCCCTTGAGTGTTTTGTCACAGCTTTCCAGTCATGGTCTCTCCACTAGGTGTCACATCTCTGCTATAAATGAATGTTCTCAACCACAGTGAAGGTTAGAGTCATAAATGGCATTCACAAAACAAAACGGAGTTCATAAGCTGACACAGACATGCCCCCCAAAACTATTACATCAGCCGTATGAGCATTTTGTGTCAGTAATCCATTCTCAAGATGACATAAGCATGGATAATTTGTAGCAAGGTCCCTGTCCAAAAAAGTAAAGTCACACTCACCTCACCAGATGTAAGCAGAAGAAAGTGCTATTGTCTACAGCTGACAGATGAACAGCCAGAAGCAGCAAGTTTAACAAAGCTCTTAAGCTGCAAACCTGAGTAACAAACTGCATGTGCATTCTCTTTTACAGGGGTGTTGATAATATCATTGCCAGCACTTGAGGTAGTTCTCCCCAATCTTACTGATAAGAGTATTACAGTCTCAGTTCCTCCTTAAATATAAGGATAGAAGCCTTTCTAATATCCATTTGCTTGTATCCCTCTTGCTCCTCATTCTACATTTGAGCATGTAGCTAACAGATGAGATATATGAGAAACAAAAATTCCGGGAGAACCCAGGGAAGATATGAACACACTCTTGACCTCATTTTATCCAAGCAAGGATGCCACTTGAAAAAGATTAATGTCCCATATACACTAAAAGCTCGCACAGTCAAGAAATATTAATATGGAAAAGTATTGTACATAAGGAGTGGAAGCATGATGCTAAAAGAAACTCATGTATAGTATCTATCTAGCAAAACAGAAGCAATCTAGCAATCCTAAATTCCACTCAGTCAGTGGAAGAAGGGGCAAAATAATTACTATAAAGTCTAAGAAACTAATGAACATATGAAATAATGCAATTTTGATGCATGTAATGGAGATTCAGTGAAGAGAGTCTTTTCAGCAAAGGAAGATGGGAAGATGGATAAACGTTAGCTGGATTGGTTGATGCTGGAATACATTTTCAATGAACTGTAAATTCACACTAAGATCTACCATTGTTATGCCTGGTCTGTACTTGGAAGAGCGATTTCCAAAAAAAAAAAAAAGAACAGTGCTGGAGAAAATGGTGTCAGTGATTCCATATGTGACACTCTTCTGTCTGAGTAATTACTATAATATTGCCCAGTATGGTGCTAGCGGCCATATTTTGGATGATATGTATAATCCACTGGCAACATCATGGCACTTCCTTGAAAGACTATGAGAAAGTCCTGGTCGTTCCAATATTTGTTTCTGTTAACTTAAGTTTCCTTCAATCTAACTGTAGAAGATTAATTTACTTGTGCTTCAGCATTCCTAGAAATAGGTTAACCATGGTACCTCTGCCCCAACACCAAACTGTCACAGAGGTGCTGTGCCTTTAATCAAGGCTGTGCTTATTGAGCACAAGTCCTTAATTCACAATATTGTAGAGTGCACTGACACTTACAAAAAGTTTCTATATCAATCAATAATAGCTGTGCATACCAATATATAGAAATGTAAAATGAAGAATATCTTTGCTATGCTGATGTTTCTACCAGCTGCCACTGAAAACACTGGAGGTGAAATTTGGGCCACTATGCTTGTCCTGAACACAAGATAAGATGATAGTAGAAGAGTAAGGAAACAGAACTCAGGGTTTTTGTGGAGAAACCAGGGTTATCTTACTTAGGGAATTAGGTGGAAACCATTTGAAACTAGCAGTTTTGGCTAGCTTTGTTTTGTGTTGTCTGGGTGCATTTAAATGCAAATGTCTTGGGATTCAAATCCATGAGACCCAAACCCAGTTCTCCAACTCTCCTGTGAGTTTACTCTGTTGAGTTTGATACATCTGTGGTGCTATTCCCATTGGCACTTGTCAAGGTTCCTCCCCCACTCTGAACTCTAGGGTACAGATGTGGGGACCTGCATGAAAAACCTCCTAAGCTTATCTTTACCAGCTTAGGTCAAAACTTCCCCAAGGTACAAAATATTACACCCGTTATCCTTGGAATGGCCGCTACCACCACCAAACTAATACTGGTTACTGGGGAAGAGCTGTTTGGACGCGTCTTTCCCCCCAAAATACTTCCCAAAACCTTGCACCCCACTTCCTGGACAAGGTTTAGTAAAAAGCCTCACCAATTTGCCTAGGTGACTACAGACCCAGACCCTTGGATCTTAAGAACAATGAACAATCCTCCCAACACTTGCACCCCCCCTTTCCTGGGAAATGTTGGATAAAAAGCCTCACCAATTTGCATAGGTGACCACAGACCCAAACCCTTGGATCTGAGAACAATGAAAAAGCATTCAGTTTTTACAAGAAGACTTTTAATAAAAAATAGAAGTAAATAGAAATAAAGAAATCCCCCCTGTAAAATCAGGATGTAGATATCTTACAGGGTAATTAGATTCAAAAACATAGAGAACCCCTCTAGGCAAAACCTTAAGTTACAAAAAAGATACACAGACAGAAATAGTTATTCTATTCAGCACAATTCCTTTCTCAGCCATTTAAAGAAATCATAATCTAACACATACCTAGCTAGATTACTTACTAAAAGTTCTAAGACTCCATTCCTGTTCTGTCCCTGGCAAGAGCAGCATACAGAGAGACCCAGACCCTTTGTTCCTCTCCCTCCTCCCAGCTTTTGAAAGTATCTTGTCTCCTCATTGGTCATTTTGGTCAGGTGCCAGCGAGGTTACTTTTAGCTTCTTAACCCTTTACAGGTGAGAGGAGCTTTCCCCTGGCCAGGAGGGATTTCAAAGGGGTTTACCCTTCCCTTTATATTTATGACAGCACTAATGGGAAGAAAATATGCAAATCATTGGGAGTACATGGTCCTGAAAGTGCACCATGCTGACTGAAGTGAGATATTTCATCCCTCCCTGTATATAGAAACTTGGTATCACTCTAAGGGTGTATATCCTACTCACAAGAGGAAAAATGCTTTAATAATATGACTCATATGTTTATCAAACATCTCTAATGATGCCTAATCCTTAGCAACCTGATGAGTAAATTGATTATCACCAGAACAAACAAACTGAAATTCATTGCCCCCAATCAGATAACAAAAGCCAACAAAATAGCTTTCTGTGAATTTAGCCTCAGACAATTAGCAGATAAATGTACTATCTTCCTATGATCTCTTTTCAAAACATTTTGTCTTTGATTAACCTTTAATTGTTTAAATTTCAGCAGGAGTTAGAAATCTGTGACAAGGCACTGTGCTGAGAACAATAGGTTTTAGAATATAATATCACTACAATAATTTCTTATAATATAGAAATAACTATAGTTTCTTTGCTAAGAATCTTAAAACTGAAGTGTTTTTTTTTCTTTACTAACTTTGTTCAGAAAAAAAAATCTGTTCTAGAGGATAGAAATAACCTCTGTAATATTGGTACCAAAATAGCAAAATGCAGTAATTTCATCATTATTTTGTCAATGTCTGTCAATCCATCATAGGAAAATATTCACTCTTACCCTTTCTTATGTTCCTTTATCCAGGTCTCTTCACCTTAATACTGTTTTTTAGAATGTTCTCTCTTCTTTATCAGACTGCACAATCTAAGTCAGGGACCTGTCTTTCATTTGTCTGTAAGGTGTTCTGCATATTTATAGTGCTATTTATGTAAATTAATGAAGAAATAATATTTGGTGCCATGTGTTTTGCTCTTTCCAATAATTTATTTACTTTGGCAAAAGAGATTACTTAGATAACATAATTTATTCATGTCTACTCCTGATTAGGACCAGTTTTCCTATCCACTAGTAAAAACTCAAGTGGGGTCATGGTCCATCTACCAAAGGAATAAATGGATACCTTCTTTGTGCAGCAGTGGCATTGGTCAGGAAGTTGTCCAGTCTTACCTACAGGGCTTTTGGATGACATTCAGGGTGCCAAATGGCTGTCAAGTACAGGGGTCTGGGATGGGATCCTGCTTGTAATCTGGACATTGTTTCAAAGGTTTGAGAAGTAGGCAGAAATCCACTTGCCTTCCTGTGGATCCCCACCTGCTTAACCATGCACTGGTGATTGTGGGTTCCTAAAGGAAATCCTAATGACATTTACAGGATGATGGCATTCTATTAGCACTCGTTTGGGAAATCACTTGCCTAAGTCACTCATTGCTTCTCCACCCAAGACCATATCAATAACAATTTTACTCTGCAACCAGGAATACCTACCTTCCTAGGGCCCGTCTCTAGCAGTGGAAAAATGAGGTGTGTTTAGTAAACCTGTTAGCTAATGTGTGAGCTGGACATGGTTAATCCAAGGTGAGGAGCCAGTTTCAGGATTGGTGCCTAAATTATCATTGGGTTTCAGAGTTAACAGCCTATCAGGATGAACTGAGCAACTCATGCCTATTTAAAACCTGACTCAAAAAGATAGCTTTGCACCAGTTCACATATTGAAGGAGGTTTCCCCAGACAGAAAATACAGGCATCTTTAAAAATAAAATCTTAAACTCTGAGGGGAGGGACTAGAAAATCAAAAATCCATACAGGGGCCCTAAATCTTTGGCATGCATGTCCAGTGGCTCTATTTCTTAAAGGAAAATTTTCAAATGTTTTTTGAACATTGCAAAATATGAAGCTCTGACTACTAAAATATCTCCACATGCAAAGTACACAAAGTAGAAACATACACAGCTCTAAAGAGGATAATATTGGCAAAGTGATTAAGAAGTTGTAAGAGCATACAGATAATTTTCAGTGAGGCTTGTCTTCTAACACAGTAGTTTTGCATATTGTTCCTGGAGGTATTGTGCAACAAAAGTATGCTAAGGTAAATGGAGAAATCCGGACACATTATATCTAGAGCTCCATGATTCCCATTGCAGAAATCTCCATAATTATGGAGATTATGGAGATTACACACTAATATTAATTCTTCACTAAAACTGATGCAATTAAAAGATAGTACTAGTTCTAAATTAAAACCTCAAATTTGCATTTGAAAGATAATAATTAGATTAGTCAATAAAACTTTGCGAAGTAAAAATGTAATCTTTATATTTCCACAAAAAAACAAAAGACTTAAAGAAAAGAAGGAGACGGAAGGAACAATGTAATTATTTACTGTGTAGCTTCTGTTCTCTAAGTCATTGTAACATGTCACTTCTGGATTTAGGGAACACTTGCTCACACACGTAATACGTACATCTGCCCTGACATAAATGATAGATGATATGTTAGGATTCCAAATTGCTGGTGTTTCTCTTATTGAGTTTGTCAGTTTGCAGTACCTTCTGGATATGCATTGGGTGGTGTTGGGCATATCTCAGCAAACAGAGCCAACCTTTTTGCACTATCAAATCTCAGGAGCAAAGGTCATTCTGAATTCTCTGAGACACACACTCTGGTGAAACTGCAAATGCCAATAGTCAGCTTTCTGAACTGCTATAGTGTCAATATGTCATTAAAACTTTGTACAAAAGCACTCAGCATTCAAAGAAAGGTTTAAATCACTGGCAAATTTGAAGGATACTTTTGAGAGAAATTTGCAAAAGAAGCCTTGGCAATGTTCATACGCTATAAAATCTGGAGCTATATTGTGGAATATAAAGCATGGAGGTTTAGGAATTTGATGCATACATTTGTTCTCCAAGCACCAGAGATATTCTAGCATTTGTGGCCTAATGTCTAATCCAAGAAAATGTATTATAATTTTATTTAGTTATCACCTGCTGTGTAGAGACCTTGTTATGAATGCAAGCATCATTGCAGGTGTTATGGGAATATATATATATTTTTCCCCATTGCTCTGAAGGTAGAGGAAATAGCTCTCTTCTTAAACTGTAATGAGTCACTGTGAATTCAAACCAGATGTTTTCTGGTTTTATTCCCACGTATGAATCTCAGCTACACTTGCTGTGTAGACTGCCCTAGAAATAATGACCAGCTAGTGCTTCCTCTTTTAAGAGCAAACATTCATGGGTCAGGCTCCAAGCTAAATGTTTATATTTCTAACTGTTTTATAGTGGAGTTTGGTTAAAAGACTTGGCATGGTGCACTTCAGTTTAATTTTAAGCTTGACAGCAGTGCTGGCCTCAGTGTGCGTATGTGTGTAATTTAGTTGCTGTGCTACTGGAAGTGTATGGAAGATTAATGAATGGTAAAGCTCTGTGGCAGTTGTGAAGGGACACAGGATAGAGCAAACCAGCTACCATCTGTTCAAAATGTCTCGTACAGCTCTTTTAAGGAAACCGTTATCAGCAGGAGATAAAGGCGTACAATGGTTTTAAGTATTATTTTTTTCTTGTCAGTGGAAAATTCTGTAACTGTACTTACATTGTCAGGGTAATATATGTAGACGCTATATAAAACTCTCCTGTTAAAACAATCTTTTAAAACACAGAGTGCTTTCGTATAAAATCATATTCCTATACTCCCAGGTACTTTGCACCAGATTATCCAGTAATGCTATAAATAGTCTTCTTTCCAGTGTGGAATATAACATATTTTACATACAAGAGAGAAAAGGTGGGTGAGGTAATATCTATTACTAAACAAACTTCTGTAGGTGAAAGACACAAGCTTTCAAGCTACATAGAGCTCTTCTTCAGATCATCTTACATTTGTTTGTTACCTGTTGCACCTGCATTGCCACTCTATTATCTAAAGGGTGGGAGGGTACATCTGAACCCTACGGATTTGTGGCGTTTGGGATAAATACAGATAATGCATGGTGGGGAACATGAACATGATGTTGCACTGGAAAGTTTCAATAAAGCAGACTCCAGATAAATATGGATTCACTGAGTTTAAACACTATTGGATGGTATAACAATGATGACTCAGCCTATGGGGCTTTGCAAAGGGACCAGCATTCTTATCCCCATTTCTGAGATGGGGACAGTCAAGGGTAGTGAGGCTAATAACAAGTTGGATACTCAAAAATGGACACTTGAACCTTTTCACCTAAGTGAAAATGTTCCAACTTATCATATTTAGAGACTGATCCTGCTGCCAGTGAATACAATGGTAGCAGGACTGGCCCATAACATACAAGATTTGAGAGCCTTTATTCTGCAAAGACTAGTGTCTACACTGTGGATGGGAGGTTCAATTCCCAGTGCAGGCAGACTCGTAGATCAGCTTGAGCTGGCATGATAAAAATAGCAGTGTAGATGTTGTGGCATGGGTGGTGGCTTGGGCTAGCCACCTAGTCCGAGCCTGCCCGAACCCCGGGGTCAAAGCGTGGGCGGCTATCCTGAGCTGCCACATGTGGAGCAATGTCCGCAGTTACTTCAACAAACAGAAGGACAGCTTTTTTTTTTCTCTCAAGCAAATCTCAGGGGCAAAGTTCACTTCCAATTCTCATTGGGATAGTCATACCTTGGTGAAACTACAGATAGCAATGGTTAGCTGCTCTAAAGTCAATATGTTGTTGAAACTTACTGCAGCTTTAAAAGGAAGGGTTTTTTACTTTAGTGGGACTATGAACATTGCATGTTAAGCATGTGCACAAGTCTTTATAGAATCAAAGCCTAAATCATGATGTATATTTACATACATTTTACTTCCTATCCATCACATTAAATTCTTTAACAGACATGGGCTTCAAGATCTTACAAGATCTCACTCAATCCACCACAGGATTCTACATTGTAAAACAAAACGTTCCATATTCTAACCAGCAATAATCTTTTTTGTTCTTTGACATGTAGCATTCTTAGGGTTTTTTAAATTCTTTCCACAAAGTACATTATCATGTTTAAGCAGCAAATTATATTAAAATTAGAACAGTGTGTTCAGAAAAATGTTAATCATTTATTATTCTTGATGAATGTTAAAATATTCTTCTGACATTAACTATTCTATTCATTTTTTTTTTGAGCCTGATTAGAGGCAATTAAGGAGAAGCCTCTCCAGTTGCAAACATTAGACTTTTATTGTGTTTATCTTAAACCGTGTAATTGTCTTTGTAACTTAGATACACACACAAAATCTATCCCTTCTCAACAGCCTTAAAAATCATGAAATCAAAAGAAGATTACAACTTTAGCTGGAGAGATATAGTTGAAAATATTTTGTCTTCTTTTAGTATTCACAAAACAGGTCGGACTGAGAACTCTTGGCAATGAATTCTTCTTTCTAGAAATCAGGCAATGCATAAAGAAGTTGCAATATAAATTTTCCAACACTGCCTGAAAATTACTCCCAATCCTGGGGCCACATTGCCACTTCTTTGTTTGTTTGTTTGTTTTGCAAAAAGAAACATGTAGGGGACATACAACTGGATTCTCATTTGTAGAGATTCTGAATCATTCCATGGGAGAGGAGGCAGCATTCCACCCTTACTCAACCATCAGAAAACGGGAAGAAGATGTATCTCCCAAACTCAACATGTATGACAAGATCTACAAAGATTTTGCAGGACAAAGGCCATCTATGCAAAAGCGCTTTGTTTTCAAATCTTGATTCAGGAGACCATCTAAGCTCATGCTTAACTTAGGAGTAGGGGACAAGATAAAAGCTTTATGTGGTGCTTCTATTACTGTTATCGATTACATCAGTGCCCGGGATGTGGGCTCTCAGGCCTATTGGCCAGAGGAGGAGTCATGTCTAGTGGTCAGAGCAAACATTAGTAGCCAGGAATTAGAGCCTAGGGTCAGAGAGCTAGAGTCAGAGGCCAGGTACACCAGCCAAGGGTCACAGCCAGAGTCAGGAACCAGGAGTCAGATCCCAGGATCAGAATTGAAGTGAGAGTCCAGATGTCAGAGTCCAGGGTTATAGCCAGAGTCTGAGGTCAGGAATTGGAGCTGAGGATCAGAACCAGGTTACCTAGAGTGAGGCAAGGCAGGGCAAGGCAGAAGCAGGACTGAAACAAGGACAGAGCAAGGCTGGGAACAAGCAGGCACAGGAGCTATCACAGATGGGTGAATGCTTTGAGCAGCCACTGAACTGATGCTGCTGGTAGGTTTAAGAGCTAGCCTGCTGACCCCTCCAACCAATCCGGGGGTATAGCCAAACAGGCAGCTGACTACAGGCCAGCAACACTTGTTAGGTTCCCCAGAGACTGGCTCTGCTGCAGGTCCTGTTTCCAGACTGACTCTGCTCTAGACCCTGATTCCTGGAAGTACTCCACCCCCCAAGGGCTCCTCTTAAGTTCCTCAGGGGCCGGTGTCCTGGAGTATTTCCAATGAAACTCTCACAATACGTCTGAAGGTGGATGTTCTCTACCAGTTCCTAAGACCTCTCATCCAGACAGTAGCCTTGTCCACCATGTACTGGAGCCTTCCTCTAACTCACCGAGAGTAGAGGATTTAGTGGACCAAGCACTCCTACTGTCTACAGACTCTTATGGGTGATGGTGGGGTTGGAGTGGTTTGGGTATGGATTCTCAGAGTAGGGCTTTAAACATGAGATGTGGAAGATGGGATGGATCTTTAAGGACTCTAGAATCTGTGACCTGAAAGCCACTGGGTTCACCTGTTCTGTAGTCTTGAGGGGCCCCCGATATAGGTAATCTAGTTTGGCAGATGGGTGGTTCGATTTAAGATTCTGGGCAGAGAGCTGTATTTAGTCCTCTGCATCCTGATTGGGGGCAGTTTGATGGTTTTGGACCGCAAAGGTAGTTGTAGTCTTCTTTGGTGAATTGCAAGTGTTCCTTGAACTTCTGGTGCACCTGGTGAAGGTGGAAGTCTAAATCTACTTCGGCCAGTACTAGGAAACTAATGGGCAAATATGGGTAGAAGCAAGGGTGATTACAAAGAATGGATTATGTTGGGTTGAGGTGTGGATTGCATTGTTATATGTGAATTCAGCATAGCACAGCAGAGGAAGCCAGTCATTCTGATGGCAACTCAAAAAGCAGGGAAATACTGCTCCAAGATTTGATTGATCCTCTCTGTTCGCTGGTTAGTCTGCGGGTCATAGGCGGATGAAATAATGGACTTGATGCCAAGTATTCTGAGAAATTCCTGACTTAATCAGGGGATGAACTGGGGATCCTGGTCCAATACAAGGACCATTGGTAACCCGTGGTAGTGGAAGACATTTTCCAGGTGGGGCAGAGCCCTCTCCTTTGTGGTAGGAACAATATGGGTTGGCATGAAGAATGCTATCTTTGTTGTCAAGATTACTGAGTATCCCTGGTAACACAGCAGTTCTATAACAAAGTCCATTGATATAATGCACCAAGGCTGTGGAGGCTGGAGGAGATAAGTGGTTTTGATTGTGTGTTTTTTGTATGGGTTCAGAGGTCACAGGACCTTTTATAATCCCTGGTGTAAATCTATAGTCCTGGCCACCAGAAACTTTAGGACCAGGCCAGGGGCAGCAGGGGTGCCCTGGTCAGCTGCTAAGTTGTGATTGAAAGACAAGTAGCATGGTCCGGATATCAGGAAGTCAGAGTCAGGCACCAAGTTGCAGGTGGCAGGCAGATAGCAACATCAGAGTTGAGCCAGGTCAGTATACCAGGAAATCAGGATCAGGTACCAGCTTACAGACAGCAATCAAATAGCAAAGTTGAGGACAAACCAGGGTCAGAAGCTGGAGTCTAGGGTGTAACACAAGCAGGTTTTGGAACAGAAGCAGGAAAGCAGTCTATCTTGTTGCTCAGACTGCACCCTCTCATGACTCCCTGGTTTATATACTGGTATTGATCAATCAGTGGACTGTGAAGGGTTATCACTCAGGCCCTTCAGGGCATTATGTCCCGCTGAGCCTAGCTTCAGAGGGTCATCCTGGGGATGCTCAGCCTAAGCCTCTAGAGGAGGTGCAGAGCTGTCTGTGGCCGAGAACCCCCATGGGCCCAGGTTCTAGCCCTGCAGGTTTTAGCATTATCCTCCCCTTCAGGCTCCTGTTTGGGATGGTGCTGTTCCATGCTTGTCTGGGTGAGCCTTGTGGAATTCTCCACCAGGTTAGGGGTATGGACATGGGAGGCAAGCTCCCAAGTGCACCTTTTGGGGCTATAGCCTTCCCAGTCCACCAGATATTACAGATAGCCACACAGCTGTTGGGAATTGAGGATGGCATGCACTGCATATTCCTCCTAACCTTGGATTTTTACTGGTGGTGGTGGCAGTTTGGTTTGGACAGGGAAGAGGTTCTCGGTGGATGGCTTCAGAAGGGAAATGTGGGTGTATTTTGAGAGACTGGGGAAGCTGCAGTTTGAAAGTAACCAGGTTAATCTTATGACATATTGGGAAGGGTCCAAGGAACTGGTGGTCCAATATCTGCAAAGGTTGACTGGTCTGGAGATGTTAGGCTTTGAGCCACACCACCAGAGTTTCTTGTCACAGATGGTTCACATGCCTCTTGTAGGCCTTCTTCACCTCATCTATGTGGTTTCTGAGCTCTTCCCAAATAATATGGATCTGTTGGACCCAGTTGTTGTTGTTGTTGTTGGGATTCAGAGAAGTTGTTGGTAATGCCAGGTGAAAATGGGGGTGGAACCCATAATTGGCATAGAAGGGCCTCTGACCCATGAAGGTCGGTATTGTTATATAAAAACTCTATATTTGGCAGGAGCATGGACCAGTTATCTCAGTGATAATTTACACAGCACCTCAAGTACTGCTCGAGGACTTGGTTCACCTGTTCAGTTTGTCCATCTGTTTGGGGGAGATAGGTGGTGGAGGTGGATACGCAGACATCCAGAAGACTGAAAGCACAACACCAGAAGTGAGAGGTGAACTGTGAACTTCAGTCAGAAACTGTGTGGTCTGGGAGTCTGTGGAACTGGAGCACATTGAGCAGCAGGACTTGGGTGGTAGTCTCATCAGAAGGCAGGTGGTTGTAGGGGATGAAGTGGGCCATTTTGGTCAGGCAGTCCACAACCATTAACACTATGGTGTGGTCTTCAGATGGTGGGAGTTCTACAAGGAAGTCTAGTCAGACCATGGCCTAGCTGGAGTCTGCAGGAGTATTACGGTATGAAGGGGTCTGGTTTTGTGTGTATTGGTATGTGGACAGCACTCACACGATTATATGTGTGCTGGACCTCAACCCACATGTAGGGCCTCCAGAAAAAAATGGGCAACCATGTGGGAGATATTCCAGTGGCCAAAGAGACCTGCCAATGAAGCATCATAGCACAGCCCTAGTACCTTCAGTCAGGGGTCCTGTGGGGGCACATGCATGTGCTGTTCAAAGTACATTATCCCATTCCACACCTAACGGTTCATCTTAACCCCAACAACATGGACTGTTTCTTTTGGGCAAGTGGGTCTTCTTTTAAGGTGGACTGGATGAAGGAGAGCAGGTCTTGCTGAATTCTGGCATGGACAAAATTACCAGACTTGAGGAACCAGGAGGGCTCAGAAATCATTTATTTGCTTCCCCACTAGTATTCCCCCTTCTATGACAGAGCAACAGCTTTCCCATTTCACTATCCGGAGCAGTAGGTAATCATATATTTGAACAGAGAAAATAACAAGAGCCATTTTAACTGCCTTTGGTTCAACATTTGGGCCTTGCACAGGTACTCATGATTCTTTTGGTCAATGAAAACTTCTACTGGGTACTGAGCTCTCTCAAGTTGGTGACACAAAGCCCAGGAAGTGTTGGAGGTCCCGGATTATTGTAGAGTTGTGGACGGCTACCAACTTCTGGGGAGTCCATCTGAATTCCCTCCAGGGAAAAAATGTAGCCCAAAAATTCAACTGTAGCATGGTCGAAGGTGAAGTTTTCCAGTTTGGCACACAAAACATGCTTCCTTAGTCTCCCCAGGACAAACAGGGTGAATCAGAATGGGTGCAGAGATGAATGCTCTTTTCAATTAAATGGCTAAGTATCTGTGGACCAGGTGAATTGGACCCCTGTCATAAATATAAAAGGAAGGGTAACAATCTTTATATATGCAGTAACATCAAATCCCTCCTGGCCAGAGGTACAGACTCACTTACCTGTAAGGGGTTAATCAGTTCCATTAACCTAGTTGGCACCTGACCAGAAGGACCAATGGGGAAAGAAAATATTTTTAAATTGGGGGGCGGGAGGGCGGGGGAGTTGTTTGTTCTCTCTGTCTTCCCTATCAAGACAAAGAGAGAGACCAAGCAAGTAATAGAGCTTCTACTGAAATGATACATCTAAAATTACAGAAATTGTAAGTAATAGCAAGGAAATGCTTTAGATTATCTTATGTTTTAGCTTGTGAATTTTCCCTATGCTAAGAGGGAGGTTTAGTCCTATTTTTTTTTAACTTTGAAGTTTTGCCTAGAGGGGAATCCTCTGTGTTTTAAATCTTATTACCCTGTAAAATTATCTTCCATCCTGATTTTACAGAGGTGCTTCTTTTACTTTTTTCTTTATAATAAAATTCTGCTTTTAAGAACCTGATTGGTTTTGGGTCTGGTCTGTGCTCACCTTGTTTATCTATTTGGTTGGTATATTATTCTCAAGTTTCCCCAGGAAATGGGGTGAAGGGGCTTGGATGGATATTTTGGGGAAACAGGAACTCCAAGTGGTCCTTTTCCTGAATCTTTGTTTAACTCACTCAGTGGTGGAAGCAGTACCATCCAAGGACAAGGAAGGATTTGTGCCTTGGGGAAGTTTTTAACATAAGCTTGTAGAAATAAGCTTAGGGAGTCTTTCATGCAGGTCCCCACGTCTGTACCCCAGAGTTCAAAGTGGGGTGGGAACCCTGACAATCCCCTTATGCAGGAGCCACCATTATGTGTACAAACAGGCTAGAGAATCCCTTAAAAAACTGCCTGTAGAAATTGGCAAGAACCCCAAGAATTGCTGCACCCCCCTATATCTTTGGGTCCCACCCAGTTGGATATCACCACCACCTTATAAGGTCTATGGTAAGGACCTCAGGCAAGATGATATAGCCCCTAAAATTCCATTGTGTCCTTATTGAACTTGCATTTCTCAAGCTTTGCATAGAGGTGGTTCTGGCGAAGTCTATCCAAGACAATGAGCACATGATGATTGTGGAGGTACTGACTTTTGGAGAAAAAGAGGATGTCCTCTACATAAACGATAACAAATTGGTCCAGCATGCCCTAGCAATGATGTTTATGAAATGCTGGGAGGTTGCTGGTGTGTTGCACAACCCAAACACACTCAACTGGCTATTCCTGTAATGGAAGACGGTTTTCCATTTATCTTCTTCCCAGATCTTCACTAGGTTATAAACTCTATAGAGATCATTCTTTGTGAAGACCTTGGCAGAGCAGAGTCTTTCAAACAGCTCATTAGTAAGTGGTAAGGGGCACCAATTTCAGAGTGTTATCTCATTCAGAGCTTGGTAGCTCACACAATGGCAGAGGAAACAGTCTTTCTTCGCCACAAAGAACATCAGAGTCATCTCTGGGGATGTGGAAGTGTCAATGAACCCCTTCTGCATGTTTTCCTTGAGATAGCTCCAGAGTGTCTGTTGTTTAAGTTTGGAGAGCAAGTAAATGTTCCTGAAGGGGAACTCTAACCCTGGTTGAAGGTTGAGGGGGCAGTCATAGCTTTGATGAGGCAGTAGAAGGTTGGCTTTCTTTTTTGTCAAACATGTTGGTATAATTAAGATATTTAACAGGAATCCCTGGAGGCATTGGGAAGATCGGGTTGCATTTGGAACCTCTCTTAACATCTCTGAATTCTTTATAGCACTGAATAAGCTGCAAAGGGGTTGCTGGTCCTGGGTTGGCTCTTGGGAAACAAGCTTATTGACAAGACGGGGAATCAAAGCTTACCATGCCTGACCACCAATGGATGTGCAGGTCACAGACAACTGATGAATGCAGTGCACAAATTAGTCCAAACTGGAAGATTTCTCAGTGGCATCAAAGGCTAGTTATCTTTAAGTTATCATCTGGTGGGTGACTGTGCCGATGAAAAGTGCGACACATCTAAGGTTTCCACTGTGGGAGTCCTTATGCTGGGTGGGAATCATATCTGCTCACATGAAGTTCAGATCCATAAAATTACTTGAGGCACCTGAGTCCTCCAGCATCCCTAGGACAATGTCAGGCATCACAGGGTGTTGGAGCCATACAGGGAGTTGGAGATCTGTTGGATGCTGACTGGCCATCATCACAATACCAGTTGACAAGCGTTGGTGTGGACTGCTGGGGAGAAGGGAAGGGTGACAATCTAGCCCATGTGCAAGCATTTTTGTTTAAAGAATGCATTTTCTATGCCTGGTAGGTATTTAGCAGGTTTCCACTGTACATGAACTCTTAGGAAATGGTTTTTGTCTTTTGGTGTAAAATAAACCAACCAGTATCAAAAATGTGGTTGATTTCAATGAACTAGCATACTTTTCATCCAATGTTGATATTAATGGGGATACAGGTGAATGTGCAGCATTAATAACTCTCATTGGTTGCCCTTTCGAAAAGAGGTGTTACCAGTGGAGGAGTACAAAACTGTGCTTTTGCCAAGTTATAATCCTCTCAGCCTAGGCAATTAGGACAGTTAGCAAAGCGTAGAAATGTTGCTTATGTGAATGTATTGTCATTTGTTCTGTTTACAATTAGAGGTTGTTTCATTTTCAATTTATTTAGTTACCTACAGAATGTAAGCTCTTCTACTGTTATTTGCTGGTACTGAAATTGAACTCTGAGAATTTGGTGCTAAGCATGGAATGATGAGAATTCATGCAGAACTGACTTCAGGAAAAGAAATCTTTTTAATTTGGAGTTATTATGTACCCTTACAAGTGGGATAATTCCATTTTGTAATCTGTTTTAACACAATTTATGAAATATTTTGAATTAATGAGATGAGTTCCATTGAATCCAAGTACTGTTACAGAGGCAGCATAATTCAGTGCTTAAAAAATGAAACTGTGACCCAGGAACTACTAAATTCTAGTCTTGGCTCTGTCATTTCTTCATGTTAAGGCATTGGCCAAGTAATTTATCCTCTCTCTTTCTCAATTTATCCTTCTGCATAATGGGACTATTGCTGCACACATGAATGTAGTGAGGCTCAATTAGATAATTTTCTGATATAGCAATGTAATTCCATTGACCTTTTTGGTAAATTTATACCTTTAAAAATGTATTTATACCTTTAAATACATTTATACCTTTCAAAATGTATGGTGCTATATATGAGCTAGTCAGCATATTTAATTAGAAGTACTGCAAACTGCTTTCTAAGTGGAATATCTGCCATATATTCCATACCAGCTTTGAGTTTGACTGAACTTTTTTTAAATACAAGGGTTTCATTGTATTAATGTTCTGTGTAACGAGGGGGCTTTCTGTTCACAAACTTCCATTGCCTCTCATGGAAGATTTGTCAGCTGTCTCTGGGGCACTGATTCCCCCCACTGTTGGTGTTCTGTGGATGCTTTCCATGGGGCATTAAATCTATATGAGGGAAGAGGAAGAGGGTATGGGGATGCTTCTCATCACATAGGTATTGTGACACCCTTTTGCATTAAGGAACTCATCTCCCCTTGTAGGGAGCTGTTTATGTAGGACTCCTTTGCAGAAAGGCTTCATTGGAGCACTACTGCCCAGTAATAAGGTGGAGAGTAGGGGTCCCTCAATCCAGACCAGGGACAAATGGTTTCCAAATGGAGGGCCTTATTCCTCCAGCAGATCCACATGGTTTGATGGCAGGGTGCTCCGTTCTTCAATAAACAGGAAAAAAATCATATGAAACTCCTTCAGGGGTTTCTTAGTGTAACTTCTTTCCTGAAGCTGTGGTCTCCTGAAGCAGTACCCTCAGAAAGAGCATTATAGCATGATGTATTAATTGACGAGCAGAAAATATTAGGTGATAAGAAACCTGCATCATTTCCTTGGGGAAAAATATTATGCTGTTTCCATTATTAAGACCTTTTTGTTAGTTGTTTATAACTTTGTCAAATTTTAACCACTCAGACTGAAATTTTCCATGTTGAGTGTCTGCCTCAGGAAGACCTTTTTTGGGAAATCTTTAGCAAAAATTATTCAGTTTTTTCTAAGAATAAAGGAAAAATACATTGTTACACCAATGTTAAAAATAATCTTGCAACCATTTCACTGAAAATCTCTAGGCCTCCAGGGTTTGGAGAATGGACTTGAAACTTGACATGGTGGGGAAAAGGGGAATCACCTTGGTGTCCGAGATGCTCTCTTTACTTGGTGGTGGGGGGGGGAGGGTAATGCCCAAATTTGGCTATAGTCTTTAAAATATCTCATGTTGCACAGGCCTAGTAGAGACCCTCTCCTGGAGTTGACACTTAAGCCCTTTTTCACAAAAAGACAAGGAGGTGGTAGTGTCCCCCCACCCACAGCCTTTAGCCCAGTGGTTAGCATGCTCACCTAGCACATAAAGACCCTAACCCTGTAGGCACTTCCTGGTTCATTTTATAGGGAGACTAGGTGCCTAACATACTCTTTGTGGATCACCGTGTTGTTCCTGTGATTTTTCTAGGCATCTATACATTAGGCATTCTAGTTAAAGTACTTATATAGCTCCCATCACCATAGTATCCGAGGGCTAGATATACAAAGGTGGCCAGACCCTGATTTGTAGAAGTTCTGAGCGCTCACAGCTGCAACGTAAATCAGCAGGAGCATATATATCAGACCCTAGACATCTCAAATTACGCACCCAAAATTAGCAGATATTTTTAACCTTAATCTGTCTGTACCTCAGCTCCCCGTCTGTAAAACATGGATAATAATACTACTTCATCTCACAGGGGTATTGCAAAAGTAATTCTGGCATTTCCTAAAATCTGAGTGCTTGACTTTGCAAAGCAGTTTTTTGTGTGTAATATACAGAATGTAGTTGAGAGAGCTTTTGTTATTGGACAAGGATCAAGTCAAACCTATGCTGCTTGAGATCTTTCTCCTAGAGATTTGTTTGTAATTTCAAATTGCCTATAGTTCATCATAAATTCAAAGTATAAAAAAAAATTGGAGAGAAAATTTTGCTCAGACTTGGAGTTTTGCTCTGTGTATATATCTTCCCGGAGAATAGTTTCTGGATTTTAAAGCTCTCTTGAGCTGCTATAAGCTCCCACTCATTACAACATTAAAAATATTTTTTCCTGAGCTTAGAGGTAATGCTTCAGTTGTTCTTTCTTTCACATATTTGTTTCTGCATTTTGAGTTAACATTTTTTAATCACCTGAAGGAATAACCTTGTTTTGACATTATACCTGTTCCATATTTTTGATCTATTCATTTGTATGCCTCCGTCTTGTCTTTGTGTGGCATTGCATATTGCAATGCACTACTAACAATGTCAGAAAAAAAATACATTATTAGAGGTTGCATCGTCTTTATACTTTGAAAGGTGTAGGAAAATTAAGAGGCTACATATGCAATGTAGCAGCAATAATTGTCCTACTGAATATGATAATATTTTTATTGTTATGTGGTAGACAGGTACTTGAACAAACATGACCTATTCATACCAAAAAGCTCCCAAATCTACTATTACGCCAAAGCTTTTCAGACTCCCCCTGCTGAGTTTCTAATGCTAGCTATCACAGTGTGTGGTCCCCACTACTGTAAACACAAATTCCTTTCTCATTGTGACTTTATAACTTCAGCACTGATTATAATGATTCTCTGTCAGCTCAAAGCTGTCATCATGCTTCTGGAAGGACTGTCAATGGCACCAGGAAAAAAAAAATCTTGGATAGCTAAACAAAATAAAACGTGGACCAGTGTCAGCAAAAACTCAGTTACCTTTTCTTGGTGTATCTCATTGAAACTAGCATATATTTAAAAATTCCTTCCCTTTTCTCTCTTCCTTTCTCCTTTTTAATTAAGCTGAATAATTGAACAAGGGGAATAGGCTCCTCACTATTCTCCTTTGCATCATAGACTCATATAAATTAGGGATGGAAAAAAGACTTATTAGGTCATCCAGTCCATCTATCATATCAATCCAACCATTATCCATCCTCCTGCCAATACAGGTTTGTTTTTTACAGTACATTTGAAGTGTTTTGATACATCTAGCTTTAAATGTCCAGAGCAATACAGAGCCCATCTGTTCTCTTGGGACACTTATCCACAGCTTCTATATGTGTCACATGTCAATGGTGAAACACATAGAAAGTCGCCTTCCTCTTACACTGAACAAGGACCTTTATAGTAATAAGGAAAACAGCAATGCCACTCAACTACGTTGCCTGCCTGTCTCTCCTTCATTTGTCACACCACTCCAATTTCTGTGATTCAGCAACTGAGAATATGCTCTAACCTGTCATCTCTTCTCTAAAGACTCCCTGGTGCAAAGGGCAGCATACCCACTGCTACACCACTTCTGGGAGTGCAGCATACTTCCCTCAACCCTGTGCAATAATTCCACTGCACCTTTGGGCTGTATGCCAGCCACAATGGCTCAGGGGAGGAGCAGTTCCTGTGCTTCCCTGAGTTGAGGGATTCTACTTTACAGGGTCATTCTTATTTTTAGCATTGGTGTTAATATGCTTGGTGCTATAACAAATGAAGGACAATCTCTGCCTTAAAGACTTTAAAATCTATTGACTAACATTTAAGAGGTTACCTGAAGCCAAAGATGATGTCTGTGACTGTCGTATTTTGGTGTGGAAAGTTTTAACTATTTCATTGTTCACATTTTCATATGGGACTGATTTTGTCCATACACTAGCTTATCAGCTCTATAATCATTACCAACCAGGGGGGCAACATGGGAATAGCAAATGCAGAAGCTAAATAAATAGTTATACAATACTAGTAACAGTTAAGCTGTAGTCACATTAATTACAAAAAAGGGAGGGAAAAATGAACAGTTTATCCACTATTTACTGGAAATAAAACAAGAGATCAATATGGCCATTAATTGCATAAATAGCAATAAATACTTTGGCTGCCCTCCAAGAAGTGGACCAACGGAAGGGATTGTTTGTACCGCTGGTTTCATCACACAGATCACAGTCATAGGCAAAGCAGGCAGTATAGTGGACTGATGTTCAATAAACTACATTTAATGTTACTCAATTAGGATCATAGCATTCAGATAAAATACTAATAGGAATGTCAACCACGATTACAGGGTCAGATTTATGTAAAATAATTCAAATGCTATTTGCTATCACTTGTGTACAAGGTTCATTTTGTTGTTTATGCAATAGGTTGATATTGATCCTCCACAGTAAGTGGTTATAACAGGGGCCCAGTGGCTAGTGCATCGAACAGTGCCAGCAGCAAGCATGTTATGCCAAGTACCAGTGGCAGTGTGCCAAGTAATCAAACAAATAGTGCATCTCTCCAGTGCTAGCTTTCTTTCAAAAAGAAAAGGAGCACTTGTGGCACCTTAGAGACTAACCAATTTATTTGAGCATAAGCTCACGAAAGCTTATGCTCAAATAAATTGGTTAGTCTCTAAGGTGTCACAGGAACTCCTTTTCTTTTTGCGAATACAGACTAACACGGCTGTTACTCTGAAAGCTTTCTTTCAATCACTCAAATGTTCCATGAATATTTGTATTTTCAAACATTACACAGCGTGCAGCAAAAACAGAGGCAGGTAAAAGTCTTTTTGGAAGGTTCTTTACAATTAGTAAAGATACATCCAATAAAGTTATCACTCTAGAGTAATTAAATGTTGTTATGTATGATCAGTGCTGTGTCATTTAGCAAACCGTTACTCGGTGGGTGCAGCAGCTGGTGTATACGATTTCCTATACCACCTGGAAAAATATCCCATACCATATAATCAACCACCTGGCCAAGAAAATAGGGTAACAAAACACTATTTATTATGTAGTAGCATCCACATTTGTATAAACTTGTAAATATATGAACGTTCTTAGGCAGAATGAACCTGTGTACAGGATAAGATTTGTTACAGTTTTTCTGTTCAATAAAGCATATAGTGTCTGCTGTTCAGAGTAGTATTGAACGGATTTGCTTTATTTCTAATGAAGGTGTTTGGGCAATTTCCTGGCACAAATGAAGTAAAACTATGTACTTAAAATGTTCATTTAAAAAAAAAAAGAATAAAAAGAAATCCACCAACATTTTTCTACAATGGACTGAAAACTAAAAAAGCATACAAACTGAAGCTCAGTTATAAACTGGTATCATTAGTACTGTAGAGATTACTCATTCATTTAGAAAGATCCTGTCCAGTGACAACATTTCAAACGATCTTAACCTCTGATTAACAAGCTACCCCTAAGTATGTGCAAGTGGCAATTATTATCACCCCTCCACCTTCACACACACAGTCGCCTTCCCACCACAATGCCTGTAGTCATGGTTGGTCTCTCTCTTTGTTTAGCTATAATACAATAGTAATTTTGGCTTATAAACTAAACTTTGCTATAGCAGATTGTTAGGCCTAGATCCTTATCTCATGGAAATTGGTGTAGTTCCATTGACTTCAGTGGAGATACACCAGTTTACTCAGTTGAGAATCTGGTCCTCTGTCAACAGTTTTAACCACCATAACCTCTGTCATAACCACCACACCTTTTAACTGCTTCAGCTTCACTCTTCTTACTGTGAGCATCTACTTCTTAAAATTCCAGTACTGAGTGTGGAAGATTGCAGGAGGAGATGCTAAAAATGGGTCCTGGCCCAGTTGTCCTCACTCATGTGATTTCCATTGGACTGAGTGAGACTACTCAGCACTTTTTCTATAGTGAATTTCTCCATAGAATGTCTAAGGCCTGGTCTACACTGAGGGGGGAGAGGGGGAATCGATCTAAGATACGCAACTTCACTTACGAGAATAGCGTAGCTGAAGGCGACGTAACTTAGATTGACTTAGAATCACTTACTTCGCATCCTCGCGGCGCGGGATCAATGGCTGTTGCTCCCCCGTCCACTCCGCTTCCACCTCTCACCTTGGTGGAGTTCCGGAGTCAACGGCAGAGCAATCGGGAATCGATTTATCACGTCTACACTAGACGCGATAAATCAATCCCCAATAGATTGATAACTACCCGCCGATCCAGCGGGTAGTGTAGACGCGGCCTAAGATTACTTGTGCAATACATGCTTATTATTCACATAAGTAAGGATTGCAGGGTCTACTCCATTAAGTGGACTGACTGATCAATGAAGGCAGAAAAGGAAGCTTCTAAAATCCAGAGACTAAAATTTTCACTTTCTTTATTTTTACACCAGAACCCGGGCCACACCTACAATAGTATAAAACTAAAGTTAAAGATGTACAAATCTTGTAGGAGAAAAATGTTGTTTTCACGCAATGGCTTTAGGTTCTGCATGGCTGAGGTGAATATTGGTTATGAATGACCTGGGTTGTTGATTGCTAGGTCATCTCAATGATTATGAAACCTTGACCCTCCTTCATTGTCCATGCTTTACTCAGGATATGATTTTTAAAAAAAAAAAATAATTCTGGAATAAATCAAACTGTCCTTTCCTCATGCCACTCATTAGCTCCCCCATTTCCATCTCCTAATTACCCACAACAGAACAAGGAAAGCAACTTTTACAAAACGAAATGTAATATAAATTAAATGATGTTAACTGATGTTAGTTACTTGTTTGTAAATATTTGCAAGTATTCCTTGATTTTTTTTTTGTTTGCCTTTTGATACCTATATAGGTGTCTTCCCTCTTGAAATTATATTCTCTGTGTGTATATAAAGTCTGCTGCAGTTTCCACGGTAAACATCTGATGAAGTGAGCTGTAGCTCACGAAAGCTCATGCTCAAATAAATTGGTTAGTCTCTAAGGTGCCACAAGTACACCTTTTCTTTTTGCGAATACAGACTAACACGGCTGTTCCTCTGAAATATATCTCTTGTGTATCTGCATGTCACGTTGATCCAGTGAAAAAAATTTTACTCAATCAGTAAAACAAAAACAAAAAATAATCTCATGTGACATTCACCTGTGGGCTTTCAGTCCCTTTGCTGCGATGAATACGTTTGGTTTTTCACTTACCAAAACCGCTTTTCTATTATGATAGCTAAAAACAATTTTACTAGAATGACTAAATGACTTAGGGAATTGGTAACTGGATACTGAGTCTTTCACTCCTAGGTCACCGATTCATATTTGACCAAGTAATTGTTAACTGAAACTTGTTACCATCTGTTGGCTGTTTGAGGTTGTCAAGGTTCCTCCCCCACTCTGAACTCTAGGGTACAGATGTGGGGACCTGCATGAAAAACCTCCTAAGCTTATCTTTACCAGCTTAGGTCAAAACTTCCCCAAGGTACAAAATATTACACCCGTTATCCTTGGAATGGCCGCTACCACCACCAAACTAATACTGGTTACTGGGGAAGAGCTGTTTGGACGCGTCCTTCCCCCCAAAATACTTCCCAAAACCTTGCACCCCACTTCCTGGACAAGGTTTGGTAAAAAGCCTCACCAATTTGCCTAGGTGACTACAGACCCAGACCCTTGGATCTTAAGGGCAATGAACAATCCTCCCAACACTTGCACCCCCCCTTTCCTGGGAAATGTTGGATAAAAAGCCTCACCAATTTGCATAGGTGACCACAGACCCAAACCCTTGGATCTGAGAACAATGAAAAAGCATTCAGTTTTTACAAGAAGACTTTTAATAAAAAATAGAAGTAAATAGAAATAAAGAAATCCCCCCTGTAAAATCAGGATGGTAGATATCTTACAGGGTAATTAGATTCAAAAACATAGAGAACCCCTCTAGGCAAAACCTTAAGTTACAAAAAAGATGCACAGACAGAAATAGTTATTCTATTCAGCACAATTCTTTTCTCAGCCATTTAAAGAAATCATAATCTAACACATACCTAGCTAGATTACTTACTAAAAGTTCTAAGACTCCATTCCTGTTCTGTCCCTGGCAAAGACCAGCATACAGACAGACACAGACCCTTTGTTTCTCTCCCTCCTCCCAGCTTTTGAAAGTATCTTGTCTCCTCATTGGTCATTTTGGTCAGGTGCCAGCGGGGTTACCTTTAGCTTCTTAACCCTTTACAGGTGAGAGGAGCTTTCCCCTGGCCAGGAGGGATTTCAAAGGGGTTTACCCTTCCCTTTATATTTATGACACGCCCCCCAAATCTCAGCTAGGGTGAAACACTGGCTGGGATTTCTTCCTGGAGCTCTAGGAAAAACAGAGTTAATAAGACACATGCATCTCTAAATATACTACCAAGTACATAAAGACTAACAATATTTTCCACATCTCAAGGACGATTTTAACCAGTTGATTCTGGGAAACTTTCACGGGAGAGTGCATCAGCCACTTTGTTAGAAGCTCCTGAGATGTGTTGGATGTCGAAATCAAAATCTTGGAGAGCTAAACTCCACCGAAGAAGTTTTTTGTTAGTTTCTTTGACGGTGTGAAGCCACTTCAGTGCAACATGGTCGGTTTGCAGGTGGAAACGCCGTCCCCAAACATATGGGCGTAGCTTTTCCAGAGCGTAGACAATGGCGTAACATTCTTTTTCAGTGACTGACCAGTTGCTTTCCCTCTCAGACAGTTTTTTGCTAAGAAACACTACAGGGTGGAATTCTTGATCAGGTCCTTTCTGCATTAAAACTGCTCCCACACCACGTTCGGACGCATCCGTGGTTACTAGGAACGGTTTGTCAAAGTCTGGGGCCCTTAGTACAGGGTCAGACATGAGTGTCGCTTTAAGCTTGTTAAAGGCCTTCTGACACTTTCCGGTCCACTGAACAGCATTTGGCTGTTTCTTTTTGGTTAGGTCTGTCAGTGGGGCAGCGATTTGGCTGTAGTGCGGTACAAATCGTCTGTAATAACCAGCCAAGCCTAAGAAGGATTGAACCTGTTTCTTTGACTTTGGGACAGGCCACTTTTGGATAGCATCCACTTTGGCCTGTAGGGGGCTGATAGTTCCTTGACCCACCTGGTGTCCAAGGTAAGTCACTCTGTTTAGGCCTATTTGACACTTCTTAGCCTTAACAGTTAGTCCTGCCTCCCTTATGCGCTCAAGGACTTTTTGTAGATGTTCCAGGTGGTCTGCCCAGGAATCCGAAAATATGGCCACATCGTCAAGGTAGGCGACTGCATATTCTCCTAATCCTGCTAGGAGACCATCTACAAGTCTTTGGAAAGTGGCGGGTGCATTTCGCAGCCCGAAAGGGAGTACATTAAATTCATACAGCCCGAGATGTGTGATGAAGGCTGACCTTTCCTTGGCAGATTCATCTAGCGGTACCTGCCAGTACCCCTTGGTTAAGTCCAAGGTAGAGATGAACTGGGCCCGTCCCAGTTTCTCTAATAGTTCATCTGTGTGTGGCATTGGATAGTTGTCTGGGCGAGTTACAGCATTTAGCTTACGGTAGTCCACGCAAAAACGTATTTCCCCATCTGGTTTGGGAACTAGAACCACTGGAGATGCCCATGCACTTTCAGAGGGGCGGATTACCCCCATCTGTAACATATCCTGGATCTCCCGTTCTATAGCAGTTTTAGCTTGAGGAGACACCCGGTAAGGTTGGACCCTAATTGGGTGAGCATTACCTGTGTCAATGGAGTGGTATGCCCGTTCAGTCAGTCCTGGGGTGGCTGAGAACGTTGGCGCGTAGCTAGTGCACAGCTCCTGGATCTGCTGTCGCTGCATACGCCCAAGGGTCATGGAGAGGTTCACCTCTTCCACACCACCACCACATTTCCCTTCGTAGTAAACACCTTCAGGCCACTCAGCGTCGTCTCCTCCCTGGGCTGTAAACTGACAAACCTTTAATTCTCTGGAATAAAAGGGCTTTAGAGAATTAATATGGTACACCTTAGGCTTTCGGTTTGAGGTGGGGAATGCTATGAGATAATTAACAGCTCCCAGGCGCTCCTGGACCATGAATGGCCCTTCCCACGATGCTTCCATTTTATTTGCCTGGAGCGCCTTTAAGACCATGACCTGGTCTCCTACTTTGAAGGAACGCTCTCTGGCATGCTTATCATACCAGGCTTTTTGCTCTTTTTGAGCATCCTGTAAGTTTTCTCTAGCAAGGGCTAAAGAGGTTCGGAGGGTGTTTTGTAGGTTGGTTACGAAGTCCAGAATGTTAGTTCCTGGAGACGGTGTAAATCCCTCCCATTGCTGCTTCACCAACTGCAATGGCCCCTTAACCTCACGGCCATATACAAGTTCAAATGGGGAAAACCCTAAACTGGGATGTGGTACAGCTCTGTAGGCAAAGAGCAACTGCTGCAACACTAGGTCCCAATCATTGGAGTGCTCATTTACAAATTTACGTATCATGGTCTCCAAAGTTCCATTAAACTTCTCCACCATGCCATTTGTTTGATGGTGGTAAGGAGTGGCAACCAAGTGATTTACCCCATGAGCTTCCCAAAGGTTTTTCATAGTTCCTGCCAGGAAATTAGTCCCTGCATCGGTGAGGATGTCGGAGGGCCAACCTACCCTGGCAAAAATGTCTGCTAGTGCCTGGCACACACTTTTAGCCCTGGTGTTGCTTAGAGCTACTGCTTCCGGCCATCGGGTGGCAAAATCCATGAAAGTCAGTATGTACTGCTTTCCTCTGGGTGTCTTTTTCGGAAAAGGACCCAGAATATCCACAGCTACTCGCTGAAATGGAACTTCAATGATGGGGAGTGGCTGGAGAGGGGCTTTGACCTGGTCTTGGGGTTTTCCCACTCTTTGGCACACCTCACAAGACTGGACATAGGTAGAAACATCCTTGCCCATTCCCTCCCAGTGGAATGATCCACCCAAACGGTCTTTGGTCCTGTTCACCCCAGCATGGCCACTAGGGTGATCATGGGCTAAGCTCAAGAGCTTGGCCCGGTATTTAGTTGGAACTACCAACTGTCTCTGAGGATGCCAGTCTTCCTGGTGTGTCCACCAGAAAGAGTTTCCTTGTATAAAAGTCCTCTTTCTATAACAAACCTGGATCGATTAGAAGAGCTGAGAGGCGGTGGGTTGCTCCGTGCCGCCGTCCAAGCTCTCTGGAGGCTTTCATCTGCTTCCTGTTCGGTCTGGAACTGTTCCCTTGATGCTGGAGACATCAGTCCCTCATTGGATTGTGGACCTAGGCTTGGTCCCTCTGGAAGCGATATAGGGGATGGAGCTGTTTCTGTTGACTGTGAACCGCTCTCCGCTGGTGCACTATGTTGGGATTCAGGCTCCGGCTGAGCCTCTTGGGTCGGGTTATCGGCTGCTGCCAGTTCAGGTTCTGGTGTTGAGGTTGCAAGTACTGGATTCAGTGCTGGCACGGGGTCTGGTGTTGGTTGTTTGGCTGGTTCCGGTTCTGGGACTGGTTCCGTCTGGGTCTCTGGGACTGGATCCACTACTGCTGTTGCAGACATTGGCCTGGGGTCCGGGTCCATCACCTCTGAGTGGGTCCTGATAGAAGTTTCCGGAACAGAGCTAGGCCTCACGGCTTGTTTAGCCTGGCTGCGGGTGACCATTCCCACCCTCTTGGCCTGCTTCACATGATTGGCCAAGTCTTCCCCCAACAGCATGGGGATGGGATAATCATCATAGACTGCAAAAGCCCACATTCCTGACCAGCCCTTGTACTGGACAGGCAACTTGGCTGTAGGCAAATTGAAAGAGTTGGACTTGAAGGGTTGAATCGTCACTTGGATCTCTGGGTTGATTAAATTGGGGTCCACTAAGGAAGCATGGATAGCTGACACTTGCGCTCCGGTGTCCCTCCACGCGGTGACCTTCTTCCCGCCCACACTCACAGTTTCCCTCCGCTCCAAGGGTATCTGGGAGGTATCTGGGCCTGTGGACCTCTGGTGTGATTCCGGTGCAATGAACTGTAATCTGTTGGGGTTCTTGGGGCAGTTGGCCTTTACATGCCCCAGCTCGTTACATTTAAAACATCGTCCAGCTGACGGGTCACTGGGGCGAGGAGGGCTGCTGGAGAACGGGGTGGTGGGACGATAAGGGGTCTGGAGGGCTCTTTGGGAGGTAGGTGGGGCTTTGGGCGGCCCACGGTAATAGGGTGTGGTCTGGGGTGGTCCTTTCTGGTCTCCGCTCCAACTGCGACCAGTTTTCTTCTTCTCTGCCACCTCCACCCATCTGGCTCCAATCTCTCCTGCCTCAATTACAGTTTTGGGTTTCCCATCTAGGATGTATCTTTCTATTTCCTCAGGAACACCCTCTAAGAATTGTTCCATTTGCATTAGGAAGGGCAAATTTACTGGAGATTCAACACTTGCTCCTGATATCCAGGCATCCCAATGTTTCACAATGTGGTAGGCATGTCGGGTAAATGACATGTCTGGTTTCCACCTTAGGGCTCTGAACCTCCGACGAGACTGCTCGGGTGTTATCCCCATTCTGACTCTCGCCTTGGATTTAAACAGTTCATACTTGTTCATGTGTTCTTTAGGCATTTCAGCTGCCACCTCAGCTAAGGGTCCACTGAGCTGCGGCCTCAGCTCTACCATGTATTGGTCAGTAGAGATGTTGTACCCAAGGCAGGCCCTTTCGAAGTTCTCTAAGAAGGCCTCAGTATCATCACCTGCCTTGTAGGTGGGGAACTTTCTGGGATGGGAAGTGGTACCTGGAGAAGGATTGCTAGGGTTTGTTGGTATATTCTGCTGGGCCTTTATCTTCTCCACCTCCTCCACATGCTTCCTCTCTTTTTCCTTCTCCTCCAGTTCTTTGGCCCTTGCTTCCATTTCTTTGTCCCTTGCTTCCATTTTCAGCCGCATGAGTTCTATCTGTCTTTCATGTTCCCTTTGTTTTTCCTCAGCCTGAAATTTGGCTAATTCCAGCTGTAGTCGAGCTGAGGATTTGGTCATTCTAACCTCTCTGTTTTTAACTAACTTTACACCCGAGGTTTAGAAATAAACAAACAAAACGTGGCTGTAAAATTTTGCTGTGCTGGAATAGAATACCTATTCTCTGATAGTGACTGTCAGCCTACAGAAAAAAAACAATTCCCTTGTCTCTGCTCTGGGCCCAAATTAAAGCAAAAAACCTCCAACTACTTGGAAACCTGCTTACCCAGCCCAAAGAAAAAGCAAATGGGTAGAACACACCCCCCCTATTTACTTTTAGGAAGAAAAGAAAAAAAAAAACCTCTGGGTTGGAAGACTGTGAATTTCCCTGCAGGAGTTAAGTACCCTGCCTCCAGGCAAAGAAAACCTGCAATTCACAAGATAATCCCCTTTTGTCTCTGCTTGGCCACAGTTTCAGCTTTCAGTTTCAACTGCTTTCTGGACTCCTTTTCAAAGGAAAAAAAATTTCCTTTTTAAAATCTGTGTTTCTAGTTCAAAAAAATCTCAACTGGATCTCAAAATGATTTCAGGTTAATCCCCCACTGTGCCACCATGTCAAGGTTCCTCCCCCACTCTGAACTCTAGGGTACAGATGTGGGGACCTGCATGAAAAACCTCCTAAGCTTATCTTTACCAGCTTAGGTCAAAACTTCCCCAAGGTACAAAATATTACACCCGTTATCCTTGGAATGGCCGCTACCACCACCAAACTAATACTGGTTACTGGGGAAGAGCTGTTTGGACGCGTCCTTCCCCCCAAAATACTTCCCAAAACCTTGCACCCCACTTCCTGGACAAGGTTTGGTAAAAAGCCTCACCAATTTGCCTAGGTGACTACAGACCCAGACCCTTGGATCTTAAGGGCAATGAACAATCCTCCCAACACTTGCACCCCCCCTTTCCTGGGAAATGTTGGATAAAAAGCCTCACCAATTTGCATAGGTGACCACAGACCCAAACCCTTGGATCTGAGAACAATGAAAAAGCATTCAGTTTTTACAAGAAGACTTTTAATAAAAAATAGAAGTAAATAGAAATAAAGAAATCCCCCCTGTAAAATCAGGATGGTAGATATCTTACAGGGTAATTAGATTCAAAAACATAGAGAACCCCTCTAGGCAAAACCTTAAGTTACAAAAAAGATGCACAGACAGAAATAGTTATTCTATTCAGCACAATTCTTTTCTCAGCCATTTAAAGAAATCATAATCTAACACATACCTAGCTAGATTACTTACTAAAAGTTCTAAGACTCCATTCCTGTTCTGTCCCTGGCAAAGACCAGCATACAGACAGACACAGACCCTTTGTTTCTCTCCCTCCTCCCAGCTTTTGAAAGTATCTTGTCTCCTCATTGGTCATTTTGGTCAGGTGCCAGCGGGGTTACCTTTAGCTTCTTAACCCTTTACAGGTGAGAGGAGCTTTCCCCTGGCCAGGAGGGATTTCAAAGGGGTTTACCCTTCCCTTTATATTTATGACAGAGGTCCTACATGAGAAGAGCTGATGACATCAGTCATATTCCTGGTGGGCAAGTGAATTGTTTGTCTTGTCTGAAAAGGCAAGGATTCCATGGCTATGGTGCCTAATATCTTTCAATCTGCCAAGGTCAGAATGATGCCTATGATGAGAGAGAAGGACCCTAAAGCAAACAATAAAAATAGATGTGTAGAAAGTACATACTGATATGGGATAGAGGTGTTTTTATTTATGCTTTTGAAGGTAAACTGCAATAACACCTATTTAATGACCCTGTATTTCTAGTGTAATAATTTACCACAATGAAATAGAACACCACATTTGTGAGGGGGCATCACTAAAAATATGGGTCATTCCATGGAGACTCAACTGTCTCCATAGCCTTAAAAGTGGCAGCCAATATTTTCACAAGTGGCTAGTGTTTTGGGTTCCTTGATTTTTGGATGTCGAGTCTGAGACATTTTAAAGGGGCTGGATTTCCCGAAAGTTCCTTGACATTGAAAAATTCAGGCACTCAGAAAATCTTGGCAGGTCCCACCTGCTCAGCAAAGAGAAACATTGATGGGGAAGTTCATGTTAGTATTGCCCTTGCTGTATTTGTTTTGTGGATACAAAGAGACTGTTAGTCTTCAGGGTTGTCAGTTCAGTTACCTTACCCAAGTACAAAATGTCTCTTTAGAAACAAAAGTAATACAAATAAATGATTAATTGCATTAAGACATTAATTAGTCTGTTTTCCAGTTATGTTAATGAAAGTACAAAGATAATATAAATCTAGAAGTCTCCAGAAATCCTAGCTGTTGAGGTGCAGCACTAGGGTTGGTAGTCACATAATAATGCTCCACAACCCCCAGGACAGTACCATATGAGCAGTCCACGAATGTGCATTAAATTCATCCCTTTGATCTGATAAGTGTTTTGTTTTTATGGCAGAGAGGAATTAATTTTGAACCAAGTACCCTGGGATTAAAAAATTGCAATGCAATGCTATACCATTTGAGCTGGAGAAGAGTCGTCAGGAAAAATCTGTCAGTGCTTGTATCACCAATATTATCTTTCAGGCCTCATGCCACCAGCTGGCATGTCTCTCTTCATTCTAACTGAGATATAAGTACACTTATAAGTAGTGCTATTTCAACCCACTAGAAGTATAAGAGGTCCCACTACAGCAGTATAACAGTCACAGGACCAGTGATGCAGCACTTTAGGCGTGCTTTGCCAGCCTAATCATATTATAAACATATTCATAGTACTCCCATGGAAGTCCAGCACTGCTTTTGTAGGATAGTACTTATGCAGTATAAATGAAGTTATCTTTGTTGTGAAGGAGAATCAATTTAACATTTTCTTTGGCACATGGGACTCTGTCACAACAAGTTTTGCATTATGTTTTTCCATATACATAGACCAACCATATTCTTTGTCAGATTGACCTTTATTTGATATTAACAGAACAACAAAACAAGTGAGAACAAAAGGCAGGTTCCCTGAGAGAGCACACAGTGTGCATGTCTCTGTACCAGACTGCATCTGGATGAACACTAAATGGTAGCCGCCTCTCTAATAGGTAGGGGGCCTTCTCTCCATTCAAAGGCATAGAACACAGAAAGCAAGACATAACAGATACCAGTTACAAACACCACACTCTTCCTGTGGCTATGTGCATTACTCACCTGTCTCAGGATATAGACATACGCAGTCTTTTGAGCCCAATCTTTCCTGAAGAAACTTGCTTTAACTTGGGAAGCATGCTTGATGGAAGACGTATAAAGCCTGAAATCCCTACAGTCCTCATTGTCAACATACCCCTTTAACCTTCCAAGAAAAATAAAAGGTGTTTCCAGGCAATATGTCTCTTGGGGCCAAATTTTCAGAGGTATTTAGGTGCTTGAAAATGCAGATAGTTGCCTAATGGGGTTTTCAAAAGCACCAAAGCAGGTTTTGTGCCTAACTCCCATTGATATCTGGAACTGTTTAGGAACTTTTGAAAATCGCACTAGGTGCCTAGCTTTACATGGCTAAATACCTTTGAAAATCTGTCCCTTGGTTTCTCAGACAAGGCCTGAAAAATTTAAGTCCTCTTAGCTCTGCATAGATTCTAAAGGTCTCAAGGCAACTTTTGTAAAAGTAGTGGTTTTCCCCAGTGTCCCATACCCCAAATGTTTCCTCTCCTGCACTGATGTGGAGCATGCTATCCACTGGCTGCTATCCTTCATGTCTGAAGTAGCTGCATTTCAGGGGTGCTGCATGTAGTTTGCAAAACCCTTTGGGATCCTTAAGTACTATATACATGCAGAATCATATTACAAAGAATAAATATAATGTGTAGTCAGGCTAGGAAGAAATAAATTGCCAATATAAATGTATTATTATCACAGCTTATTCTCTATTGTATCTTAAAGGGGCCTGACTTCAGAGGATGAATGCTAAATGCTTACTAACAGCAGGACCCTTTAAGGTATCTCCCATCAGGCATTCAAACATTCAGACACCCCAAGTGCCTACTCATTTTTGAAAATTTTAGCCACTGGTGTGAAACCAGTGTAATGGAGTGGAGAATCAGGCCCAGTAATTCTTTTCTTACTTAATTCTGGCAAGACTTTATTATCAACTTCTGAACTCTCTGAGAGAATGTATTTAATCTTTGCATCACTGTGCTAAGGCAGGCAACAGAGATGCATTTCAACTTGACCCTTATTCCTATAACAAAACCTGGGCCATTGCTTTTTTTTTAAACATCTCCTCCCACATAAAAACCTCTGAAATTTTCAAATTGGGTAATCATAGTGGGAAAATGGACACTTTTTTACATGAAAGTAATTGCAAATTTCACAGTACCTCCTGCATTCGAGGTATAAAAAACAACACTATTTTTTAAATAATCATGAAATGAGTGCTTTTATAGTGTCTCTATATTACTCTTTTCTAGGAGTAGGAGTTCTTCTTAGAATGTTGAATCTCTAAGGATGGAATATGCATTGTTGTAGCCATGTCAGTCCCAGGATACTAGATGTATTAAAAATATTACCTCACTACCTTGTCTATCTAAGGATGGGCGAAGAAGGCAGGAGGTAGACTGATTTAGTTTTATGAGTGCTTTTCCAGTGGCTTCTGTTATAGGCATATACCACAGTAAAATGTTTTTTTTTTTTTATTACTTTGTAGCTGTTGCGACTTAAATGATTCTTTTAAATATGCAATTATGTGATGTTAGTCTCGTATGATACCTGGTAGGACTTCAAAATATATTTGTGGGAGTATCACATTCTGACTAGATGAAGGTTGAAGGAATGTTATAATTTCAGGGCAGATTCTCTATGTATGTTCTAGCAGGGGTTGTTCATACTGATTGGATTTTATCAAGACAGTATGTACCACTCCATTAGGGTAACACCAGAAACCCTTATCTCCCAGTACTGTCTTAACTGTATCCCACTGGCCAAGAGTCAGCCTCACTTCTCCTGTGACTCAAAAGCAGGAGAGGTAAGGCTTACTTTTACAGGTCATCAATGAACAAAGGGAACAGTAAAGAGAGGCAAATACCCTAGGACCATTAGATTTGGGGCCTGCTTCTCCACTGCCTTGGTACAGTGTGGTCATTATGTATGCAGTAAAGTGCTGTCACTTTGAGTTGGTAATATTTTTACCTGCTTTACACAGGGGCAAATGACTACATAAGGTGCAATGCAGTTGAGATTTGGGTGCTGTGGTGCTAATATGTGAGCTGTAGCAAGAGTGAATTTAGTCATTAAGGGTTATTTCTGTACCCATTCTTTGGATAGTACATTAATTCATTGTTGTATTTTGCTGCAACTTCTGTGCTACCATGGAACATGGAGGCATTTCTTTGAAGCACCAATATTCCATGGGAAAGTCCTGTACTTGGTACATAGGGCATTGTCTGGTGTATATTTTGTCTGATGTATCAGAGATGTTCGCTGTCAAATGGTTAAACATATGACTTTCTATCTGTATCTGAGTGGCTGCCTATAATAATGTTTAAAAATCACAACGCATTCCTCTGAAATAGTAAGGGCATAACCCCAGTGTCCTGAGTAACCGTTTTCTCTCTCATTAAAATAATTATTACATCCAATGCTGCATGTGAACTATTGGGTATTAGGGCTGTGCATTTGTCTACAAAGTATTGTGCCATTGGAATGTATTGTAGTTCATTTCTGTCGGAAGTGCTTTTTATTAACTTGAGACTGAAGAGGAGCAGGGAAGGAGGAAATTCTGCCTTCCCCATCTTCTTAAAAAAAGCATTTTCTAAACATAAAAGCTTTTACATGCATTTTGCATCCAAGGGAACAAATTTATTTTTCTGCTTCTTTAGCAGTCTACGTATGTGGTGATGGTGTATTTAAAAATAGGTCAGAAACCATCTGCAGCATTAACAAAACCAGAGCCACCTCACAGTATGCCACATAGAATATTTTTTTCCTTTGGAAGAGATCAGATAAATGGCATTTTGTTACATATCTCAACTATCAGCAATTCTCCGTGTACTTTGGTTTAACCTAAGTGCATGGCTTTCCATGACTTTCAGGTAAATGGACAAGTCTCAGGTGGTTTTAACACCTAATCACTGGGCAGAAGCTAGCACAATGAGGCTCTTATTAATAGGTGAAATGCTTTGTGTTATGCAGGAGGTCAGACTAGATGGTCATAATGGTCCCTCCAGGCCTTAAATTAATCCATGAATCTTTTCAGAAATGTCTACATTTATCTTTTTGGATTAATTTTGAATTGAGTTTCCATGTTCAAAGACCTGTGCATTTTCTCCCTTCATGAACAGAAGGAGTTCCCTGTAAATATCCACAAACCCACAACATTGTTGTCCTTCAAATACCCTCCTTAAAACTCTCAACCATACCATAATGCCTACAAATCACTAAAAATAGTTAGGCAGCTGATGTGCTGTGGCTGCTGTAGATCATATTGCTCATATTCGTGTCACTTTTATCTTGTGATCTGCCCTATAATCCCTTTTACCTGCCTATTGTTTTATACTTAGATTGGTGCTTACCTTAATCCCTGATTGGTGCTTCTAGGCTCTACATTAATATAAACAATAATATGAAAAATTAAGGCTAAATCTACCCTGGCACACATCACCAGGTACTTCTCCATGTACTGTTGGCGCATGACCCAATACCCACACTGATGGTCCACATATGCTATTCTGGGTATGGGTATATTCTGTGTGTGACACTATGCTCCATATTTGTCGTAGTAATATTATTCTGATATGATTATGACATAATTATGATGCATTTTGTACAAGATGGGTCATGTAAAGTGTCATTGGAAAAGCTATGATTTGCTTAATTTGATTCTTATTTGTGTGCATATATCATTTTTGTATCTAAAGTTATGAATATTGACTATGTATCTGTATCTTCAAATGTAGTTACAACTGAGTGACATCATCTGTAGGCAAGATGCTTTCAGTCTAGATAGCTGGTTGGGAAGGGCCTATTCAAGGTAATGGGCCATCAGGGGAAACAATAGGTTTTAGGAGAAGCTTACCCCCAACTTGAGAATGCTCCAGACAGTCTGTAAGTAATGGCTGCTATGACTCAGCAGGGCATGCAAGGGCATGTGACCACACCATGTGACACTGATCTCCATTTTGGGTGCCTGTATTTTTCCACAAACTGGACTAGAAACAGTTTTTGGAACTAAGGGCTTCCGCCATATGTTAAAGTTATATAAGGCAGGGAGTGATATTATTTGTTGTTCTTCAGTCCCCCACAATTCAACACCTGAGAGAAGCTCTGAAAGAAAAGGACTGGGAATGGGGGTGGGGATCCCAAAATGCAAAGCAAGTGCAGCTTATGCCTTAAGAATCTGGAAGCCTGCTTTACCGTCAGTCAGGGTGAGGAATTTTAGGCTTAGTTTGCGGTTTTGTTTATTTACTAGGTAATCTGCTTTGATCTGTTTGCTATCCCTTATAATCACTTAAAATCTATTTTTGTAGTTAATAAACTTTTTATGTTTTAATCTAAACCAGTGTGCCTTTGACTGAAGTGTCTGGGGAAAATCTCAGCTTGGTTTAACACAAGCGTATTGTGCATATTTCTCTCCATATTGAGGGAAAGGCAAACTGGGTAATAAATTCATATTGACTGGGGTTTTGATCAGGGCAGGATGGTACAGCTCTGGGGTGCTAGGCTGGGAAGCTGGGGTTATTTTGGTTATAGTGTCTCTATTCTTGGTTCATGCAGTGTCTGGTCAGCCTGCATGTAACTGCAACTGGGTGTGTCCCTGCCTGTGCAAATGCTGGTGGGAATGTAGGACTGGGAGTGGTCTGTATCTTGTCACAGCAACACATTGTGGGAGGGAAGGCAGGCTGGTGAGTCAGTGGGCTCAGTGGTACCCCAGTTCCAGGTAGCACACTTGAGGGAACCCATCACACTGTGCATAGGCATATATTTGTGTCCACACTGCTCCTTTTTGATACCTGATGGTAGAGCTACTATTTCAGGGGCGGTATCCCAGATCACTAGTTTTTGGAAACACATACAAGTACAGAAGTGGGTGGCTATTGACCTTTGGAAGCTGGCAATACCTGACAGGCACCAGTCACCTGCAAACCAGTGTGTGGTTTGGAAGTCAACTGTTGGCGTGGTGGTTTTAGAGGTTTGTCACATTATAAGTATTGTAATCTACCCATAACTGAAGTTCCTGAAATTACAGAGGGATTTCAGATGATGGGTTTTTAAACTGCAGGGGCCATTAATGGAACACACATCCCAGGACTTTTCCCACTGAAAGGGAACAGTGAATACATGAACCAAAAAGGCTACTATACACTTTTTGTCCATGGTTTAATGGATCACAAGGGTCAGTTCTTGAACACCAATGTTGGACACAAAGGAAAGGTCCTTGGTAGGGTTTTCAAGAGGTCAGGATTGTACCACGGAAGTGGAATGGGGAGAGCAGACTTTATTTCCCAGAAACAACGTGGTTATGTTCAGTGTTTCTGTGCTGACATTTATTTTGAGGGACCCCAAATACTCACCACTAATGTGGCTCATGAAACTGTACCCTGACATCACCAACCCAAGAAAAAGGTAATTGAAATAAAGACTGAGTAGCTGCAAAATGGTGGTGGAGTATGCCTTTGGACAACTGAAAGTTCTTTGATTCTGTTTCTGGACCTGTCTGAATGCCAATGTAGTTCACATTATTGTGGCATGTTGTGCCTTGCAAAACATATGCAAGACTAAAAAGGAATACTTCCACAGCAAGTAGGCATAGGAGAGATCTGGTTTTCAAATCTGTATAAGCAGCCAGATCCCACCCATTTGCACACTGCTCCTGGTTCCTGTCAGTCAAGGGAAATTTGTGATGCTATTTGCTTCACATTGTGGGTGAGCATGGAGCCAGAGGGTGACCTGGGACTGGGCTGAGGGACACGGTTGTACTGCTGGAAAAGCTCAATAGATTATTGCCACCTGCTTGTGTTGTGACATACCTTGTTGGGTTTTGATCCCCTGTAACCGGCTTTAAGTACTAACTGGAAGTAGACAATTGTGTGAGGGACTTCAGGGTTAACAACTTTGGCCACGGTTTTGTGCTGTGGAGTGTGCATACACACCTCAGTGCCATTACTGAGCAATGTTTTTATTATAAGATAAACGCTCTGTTTCAGGATGCTTTATTGTGAGCTCTTAAGCATTGTTAAAGTGATTTTAAAACAGTTGTGTAAGCATTTGGTAGGGGCTTTGCACATTTTTCACAATGTTTTCTGACACTGTTGCTCACAGCACTTATCAGGTGCTATGCATGAGTATTCCCCTGGCTGCAAGTGGTGAAGGTTTGATAGGGGTTGGAGAGGAGGTGTCCTAAAAGCACCTTTAAATGTCAAGCTATCTTCTCTCTTAATTTACTTTTGTTTCCTTTGTCTCTATTGTCAATTAAGTAATTAACGACCCACTAAGCTGCATCAGTTAATTTATCTTCTGTTTTTTGGAGAGCAACAGTTATTTCATAGCTTAGTTCATTGCCAAAAGCCATGTGTTTTGTTTTTTGGTTTTGCAGCAGGAAATTAATGGCTGGCAGGCAGGAAGGGAGCATGAGAGGGACAGACTTCCTTGCATTTTTTTGGCCCCACGCATTTACAGAAATCAGAGTCATGTGTTGTGAATACTGCTGACCTATTCCAAACATGATGAACACGATATATCCCACATTTGGAAAGTAAGGTGCACACAGAAGTGAAGTGAACAGTAACTATTTACAGACATACGTCAGAAAGAGTTAAAATAATTTAGAACAGGAATGAACAAACAAACAGAAAAACAGTTCAAATTCACTGAGAAATGGGCAAACATTATTGTCTGTGGACATGTCTCCTTGCCCTTCACCTCACCCTGACAAGCAGGGAACAGCTGCAGAATATTGGGAAGGGTGGGGATAAAAGGGGATGTCTCCTCCATGGGGTTTGGATGATGAACACAGGTTGGGTTGCAGGGACTGGATCTGGCTCTCATCCCCCTCCTGCATGCTCAGAGGGTGGGGGGAGGGGTCCCTGCAAGGAATTTCAGAGGCTGGCAGAGGAAGTTGTGCCAGACATCCAGCATAGTCTTCCCCAGCAGGGTGGTGGAGATGGAATATCCTCAGCAGCAGGCTGGGTGGCAGCTGAAGGAAGAGGAGTAGAAGGATGAAGAAGAGGAGGTGTTGGCTGTTCTGGGAGAGGAGCAGTGCCCGTGATGGTGGGTGGGCCCCAAAAGCATTCCACCACCAGTTGTACCAGTGACTACATGGTCCCATTCCCTCTCGGCATACTTCTGCTCCATGAACCAGTTAGTCAGTGCATCCTCAATGCAAATGACCAGGTCCTCTAGGGTTTGCCTCTGCTCTCTCTGTGGTGCTTCTCCTGCCCTTCTGGAAGAATAGTTTCCCTGTCAGCATTGGAATGTCCTGGCAAGTTAAAGACAAGGCTAGCATAATATTGCGTTGCTTCTTTGAATGAACCAAAGAAATCCTTTCACATAATATGGCCTTCAGCAACTTAGTTACAATTTTGATACTTTTTAGCATTCCAGGAAAGCTACTGTTACAGCTTCCTTCCTTCAGACTATTTTTGCATCTCAAGAGGATTATGTTACTAGATTCCTAGGGTAGCCATCATTAGGACAACACAGCAGTGTTCAAGGAATGGAAAAGAGAAGTGGCTTTCCAGCCTTGTGGAAGATACCTGACCACCTTTGCCAGAGAGACATTTCTGCTACTGATGACCCTGCTACATGTTGCTGAGTGGAGGGATTTGATGAGCTATGAAGGTTGACCAAGCACATTTGCCCTGCTGTTAAACCTGAAGAACCAGCTTGAATTTCTGCTGCACCCAAAATTTGCTGCATTATGCAACTGGGAGGCAGTTTGAGATGAAACAGACTGTATTCTAAGCTAGCAGTACGAGTTCCCCTGGATGAGGAACAGAGAACTACAGAAAACATCACTTACCCCTTATTTCTCCTGCCTTGCCAGAAAATCTGATTCTGTCTGGCCAGCAGCACTGGAAGGGACCAAGGAACAAGAGTCACACTACAAGTGTGTTTTCTTCTCTGAACTTTTGGATTAACATTGCAAGCTAGTTGCCTCTCCATTACTAAGGGACACGGCACTTGTTGTGCAACTGCCACCGACCCCAGGTCGGTTGGCTTCCTGCAGGGTGGCTCAGCACAACGAGAGGACAGACACCGGGATTGGGAATGGATAAACATTTGACATGGTCACAGGGAGAATGGACCACTGTGATGTTCCTCAAAATGGTTCCCTTTCCCTTCCCAGACCTTGGTGGGCCCACCCACAAGCAACCAAGGACCACCACCCTTCTTTGGTTCTGTTGCCATTCAGAAGTGGGTGACCATTGACCTTGGGAAGGAGAGTGGGTGTGTGTGTGGAGGGGGGAGAGGGTGGTGGTGGCTCTTTGCATAACCATGTGTGTTATAACTGTTCTTTTGCCACCCAGGCCCTTTTGGAACCTGCCCCTCTCTCACTTCCCCTTCGTCCACAGGGGCCAGGGGCTATAGTTGCCAGAGTGCTGGTTGAGAAATGCACAGACACAGGGCACAGTGTCTGTTCATTAATCATCTGTTATAACTTCCACTGAATTAATTACAGTGCTTCATGGGATAGAAGAGTGTGTGTATATAGCCACATCTCTCATGTATTCTGGCTTTCATGCTGTGCGTTTCCCTTTAGGAATGTGTTTCAGATGTTACAACACACATGTAATCATGTACAGCAGCAAGTATAGACCTAGTCTAACAGTATTTTTCAGAGCCAGACATAGACAAAAAAGGGACTGCACAAGCTATCTTAGAACTAATGTACCTCACTCCTACCCTGCATCATTGCAATTATTAGGGCCTCTCCTGAGCAGAGACTATCAGGTGGGACAAACTGAGTGTAAATATCCGGTTTGGGATGTATTTTAACAGTGCTTATGTGACTGTCACAGTGGAACAGTGCTGGCTAATGATATTTGCATGAAACTCAGTATGCCATAGGAAACCATAGCCTAATTAACAGGAATAAAGGTTGTAATAACCTGAACTAATTTACTATCCATCTCAAACTCCTGGCCCCCAATGAATGCCTACTTTCAGCAGGATGCTGAAGAAATCTGGGCAGAACTAGGGAAGGAAACTTCTCCTTGCTAAGTCATGAAAGAGCAGGAAAGTTGCTTCATAGCTATCATTTCCACTAATGACTAGAGTAGCCTCCATTGTCCTTATACTCCTCCACCCTCTGGTGAGGGGTAATCAAATTAAATAATTAAACCTCCAGCCATCCCTTTAGCTGGCCTGAGGTCATCCCTCCCCCAAATCCTTATGTGGAGATCCCCTATGGACCTGGGCTCTACAGTGTAAAGGGTGGATGCAAAGGAATAGCAAGCTCAAATAATTCTCTTCCAACTGTGTGCAGTGGAACCTACCATCCCTCAGGTTCAGAGCAGAAGGCAGGATATATCCCATCATAAAAATGCTATTTATTTTGACTGGACCAGGATATTTTCTCCATTTTTAGCCACTGTATACATTGTATGCACTTATTGTATACATTGCAGAAGGAAAAAACAGAACAACTCACAAGAGTTAATTTTTAAAATCTGTACTTCCTAGAATTTGTCATGCTAGCACATACAGCCCAGTAGCACATTTGGATGAACACTTTATGGTTAGCAACAAAATCTAACACCCTTTCTTCTTTGTCTGATTCATTGCTGTCAGACTGCTTAATTCATATTCCTGGGTGCACTAGACATAAATCCTTACCTTCTATTTTGTCTCCTTTGAGGAAAAAAATCTTACCCTTTTATTGCTAAACTTTTACCAGAAATATGTCTTACTGAAATAACCTTAGTAAAAAAGGGCAAGACTAGAGAATGGAAGACATCCATTTTTCACTGTTATTGTGTTACAGATGAAACAGTAAAAAGAAAAGGAGTACTTGTGCCACAAGTACTCCTTTTCTTTTTGCGAATATAGACTAATACGGCTGCTACTCTGAAAGATGAAATAGTGAAAGTAATGTGTATTTTTAGGGATCAGCTCCTAAGGCCCTTATTCATAAAGGCTAGATTCTGCATTGACTAGCACCATATTCCTTGAGTAGCTTCATCAGAATCATTGCAACTACTTGAGGTACAGTACTACTTAACAAGAGTAATGATTGTGTAATCTAGCCACCAGTTTTTCTATTATCAAGCAAAATTCTCACTGAACTTAATGAGTGTTTTGTCTGAATAATGACTGAATAAAACCCTCGGATTTGGTGCCACCTTTACCTGAGGCCACATCCTCAGCTGGTGTAAATTGCCAGAGCTCCATTGATTTCACTAGCTTATGATAATTTATGCCAATTAATGGTCGTGCCCCTATAGTGATTAATAGGACCAATAAGGTTCTATAGAAATCAAAGCCTTTAGAATTTAATAAAGAATTATATCCTTTCTATAGAATTTTTAACCAGACTATAGAATTTAATAGAGAATGAAATTTCTGTTGTGGAATTGTATAAGTTGCTTTAAAAATCCTATGGAAAGAATATCTTTCTCTATAAAATCTTTCTTTAGGGGTAGATTCATTGATAATGATGTAAACAATACAACTGGAAATGAATCAGTTGCATTAAACTTTTAACAAATATTTTGTTTGTATCTTGAAAGTTTAATTTTTTTATGGAAATCAACTGGTGTACCTGCATCTTTTTACTCAGAATTTGATCAGTCCTGTGATTTTAATTTTGTCTTTATTGGAGGAAAAAATTCTCTGGTATTGAAAGGAAAATGTTAACATCATTTGCCATTAGTCAAAAGTGTAACTTCATTAAAGCAGAAGGCTATGCTATCCCTACAGGAGCTCTCTGCAGGAAATGCTTTATACTTAGCATATCTGTGAATTCTATCAGCATTAGTGTCTTTCACAATGTTTGTTCCTGCTGAATATTTATGAAGGACTGTCCAGTGACCTGCTTAGTATCTCCAGGTTTGTTCTGCATTAACAGTCTCTCAAGTAGAGTGCAAACAGAGGACTCATTCCCCCTCAACAGCAGCAATCAATATGGCAGAGGCCAAGAAAATGTCTGCAGCAAAGAGAGTTCTATCAATAAAATGGAAAAAAACACAGCATTGGCCTATAACTCACAAAAACCCTAAACAACGAAGAGATGACAGTGCCTCTCCTCTGTTATTTTTGGGGTAAATCTTTCATTACATTGTAAAACTCACATAGCCAGAATTCTATTACAGAAAGAGGAGAAAGTCTGTAAATACATTTGGAGCTTAGTGGCGATCAGAAAATCAGTGTACCAAGTGACTTATTGATGCAATCTGGTTAATTATTAAATAGCTTATATTAATTTAAATAGGATCAGAAGGTCTGCTTTTTATAGTTTGACAAGTGGTACATTTAGTTTTAATGTTATTGTAATCACTTATCACATCTACTGATGAGACAACTGTATAGTCAATATTTTAGTACTGGCCTTGCTATCGTCCTGAAGAACTTGGACAAAACCCTTGGATAATGTGGTAAGTATATATTTGACATAGCTTGTATGACACAATAAGCCAAATCTGTCTTCTCATTGACTTTGCCCCCCGACAAGGTCAAACCCATCATAAATGATGGCATTGTTCAGAGATTCCCTGCCAGATTTTATGTTGTTTGCAGATTGACAGAAATAGTACCTAATTTCTGGGTCAGTTACCATATTCAGCATTTTGTAAAATGTATATACCACCATTCATCCTGAAGGAGGATCCCACAGCTTTATATACATAGACACCACTTAGAAATATTTACGGAAATGATTTATTGGGCAGAGAGCAGGTGCAATGGCCAAAAAGGTACATGCTAAGTTACATAAAAACACAACTCTGCAATTTATCTAATGTATTGCTATCACTTCCACCTGTGTTGTATGTATTTTATATACATTTTCCTGAGGGATTAACTTTTAGCATTGCAAACTTGATTGTAAATTCAACAGACGCATTTTAAAAAGAAAGAAAAAAAAAACCTGTCAGAAAAATGTTTTGTTCTATCCCACCAAAGTGAACTGACTTAAGGCCCAGAATTAACTGTATTCATCCTTACAGAAGTCAGTGACCAGGATTTAAAATCCTATCTCATGACTGTGCACAAATAGATTAGGGAACTTTATACCATAGGCAAGGGGAAATTTCCTTGTTTCCAGGGGTACTGAGATGGCACTTGCTTCTAACTCTGGAAGTTCTAAGATGTCTGGTTTTAAATCTCTACTATTCATGTGCTCAGAACACTATTTTAGTTCTCTTTTAGATGTGTTTTGAGGGTATTAGTTATTATTTGCTCTGCCTGAGGCCTCTACTGATGGATTCCTGGTAACTAAGGCAGCAAAAACTAGTTCTGTTATTTTTTTTTTAAAAAATTGCTCAAAATATTACTAAAATAGTTCTCTGTTAAATATATGGCATATATACAATGCACAATGGTGGTGTACTAAATAAGTTTAATTGTAATGAAGTTGGCTTCCTGTTTCCAAAAAGGGAAAACTAAACTCTATAGAATATAAATTAAATATTTAGGAAAATAATATTAACACTCTACTTTTGCAGAAAATATGCTGGTCTCCCTGTATAAGATCCTGATTTTTTTGTCAGTCCAAAAAGACTGAGGCCAAGAGGCCAAGATTTTTATAAATAGGATCCTATATTTCAGCTCCTTATTTTATGGTCAGACACCCAAATAAATGGTCTGGATTTCAAAAATGCTGAATATCTAGTAGCTCCCATTGACCTCAATGAGAGTTTCTTGGGTGCTCAGCACTTTTGAAAAATCAGACCACTTATTTAGTATCTAACCATAGAAGGGAGAGCCTAATTTTAGGATCTACTTTTTTGTTTTATTTTTCTTAAATCTTGGTCATTATCTCCAGCAGCAGAGTCCCTGTTAACACCATGTTGAAGGGCTGGTTCAATATTGATTCAGAGAGAAGAGTACTCCAAGTGAATTACCAACACACTTTCTGTAGTACTCTGGGTTTTTCTTGGAGGTCTGCCATTAAGTATTGACTGGCCCTTGTGATGCCCTTATAGCTTGTAAGAGCTGACAAGATCACAGCCCAAGGTTGTATAGCTACAGCTCATATAAATCATGAGGTGAAGCTGTAGTAGAGCCAAAGAGCAATTCTAACAGCAGCCCATAATACTGTTCTACACCTTGAAAAAAGCAATTATGAAAGTTTATGGGAAAGGATAATGTTACATGGTTGAATGCATCCAAAACAGCAATAACACTCCTACCACATTCACAGTTACGCTTATGTATATTTAAGATTTAATGTTCACTTGCTCTGTTTGTATTGTATACAAATATTGATGAGATTTATCTTTTAGAAAGGCCAAAATCAAGCCTGGTCTTTTTATATATTTACAAAGCCACATACAGGAACTCGTATGAAGAATGGCAAAAAAGTAGGTGGAAATCTTTGTTTCAATTATTCTCATTAGAGATGAGGAAGCCTAAGTACTAGAATTATTGGGTTATAAACTGTAAACAACAACTGTAAACAGCATCATATATTTCATATAGAAGTGACTAATATGGTACATGTATAAATGTTCATCATCATATTTGCCATATTTTGTACAACCCCAGAAAAAGGTTTCAAAGTACAAAATAGTAAATAATAATGTGGGAGATTGTGTAATATAGTTTAAATGTAATAAGACATAGTAGAGTTCCAAACTGCATCTGAGATAGATGAGCCCTTTTCTGCATTCTGTATTAGAAAGGAATTCCAGTTTTGCAATTGCTCATCAACTGTGTTCCACTTAATATCATAACATACACAATAAACACATTTGGGTCTGATAAACTGAGTCTGTTTTTTTTATTAATATTATTGAGACAGCTCATTAAAAATTAGGTTCTTTCACTTTGGTCACATTACTACCCAGAACAAAGTCAAGCTGCTCTGCAAAAAGTTAAATAATGTCTTGGATTTCATCTGGGTTCAGAAAAAATGGCAGCATGGCCATGCACTGTCTTTTCTGTGAGGAGGATTGCAAGTAAAGATTGCCAGCTATGACAGTCAGTGTTGACTTCAGGGCATTGCCAGAAAAGCGGTGCCAATGGACATTTAATCTCAGAATTTGGGAAATCCCTGTCCCTCTAAGGGGCACTGAGGTTCACTAGCAAGTGGCATAGCAGTGCCCATAGAAGACAGCACCAAGGATAAGAAGGCCTTTTTCCTACTCTGCTCCCACAAATATTCTACCATCCCTGTGTGACAGAATGTACTCCTATATTTACAACCTACACACTATTGTAATAAACTTTGTACAAAGTATGCCTTGCAAGGTATCATTTCAAAACTCATAATTTGCTGGTCATTATTGTTCTGATAAAATGTGTGTGGCAACATTGTGTGTGAAGATTTCCCTGAAATATATTAACACATGTTCCAAAACCCACAACCCTGTTCAAACTAAGGTTGGGACAAAGACCCCAGGGGAACCCCTCTTTCTCTCCCTGCCTGTCACAGGGTACCACAGGTGGCACGTCCTACTGGCCACTCTGGGGAATCAGCTTTTTCCAGGTCCTAGGCCCTCTTATGCTGCTTGCTGCATGCTCTATTGCTGCTCTCTCTCACACACACTTTATGCAACTCAGGGTGTTCCATTTTTGTGACAGCCCTCCAACCAAGTCACTATATGTATTTTGCCTTTCCAGGGTTTCAGTCTTTCCTCACCATCAGTCTCAGACCATCTTCCCATCCACTGCACCTATGGTGCAACTTCCCCAGAGGCTGGTAGGGGAACACAAGGGAGCCCAGAATTCTCTACTCCAAATTCCAGCTCAGAGACCCTCAAATCAGCAGCCATGGTCTGCACCATTGCTGCCTTTTCCCTGAGACATTCCTTATCTTCTGGCTCTCTCCCCTTCTCTGGATTTGCCAGCCTCACAACTCCCTCCTCCCAAGGAGTAACTGTCGGCTAACTGCTTAAATAGCCCCAAACGTACTTCTCTTATCCCAGGATGATACTGCAGACTACTTCCCTGCAACCCCTTTCTGTTCTTTATACAAGTCTGCCTATTCCTCAACAGATGAGCTTCCCCTAATTAGGGCTTTCCTCTCAGCCTTAATTCTCCCAGTTTATAACCTAATAGGTTAATTGGACCATCTGGCTTCCATTAACCCCTTTAGGGTAAACACCCTATCATACTGCCCATTCCATTCTCTTCACATGAAGCAACAAAGCAAGCCTTTGTTGGACTCTTGGAGAAAGGTGTCCTGACCTAAGAAATTTGGTCAGTGAGACTGCTGAAAGCATGTGGTGAGAAAACTTTGCTTTGAATTCAACATAGTTTGTTAAGTTAGGCACTAGTTGCATTTTATCTTTATTTTTCTTATAACAATTTCTGACTTTTATGCCTCATTACTTGTACTCACTTGAAGTCTATCTTTGTAGTTAATCCAGTGTGTTTCAATTTAATTCTCTGGAAAGCTTCATTTGGGGTAGCAAATTGTGTGCATACTATTTATATTAAAAATTACAGACTTAATATAGTTTGCATTGTCCAGGAGTAGGCAGGGCAGTACTGGACATATATTCTTGGGGGAGAATCTAAGGCTGGGGGTATGTTGGGGTCACCCTGCAGTATAACCCAGGCTGGTGAAAGCCATGATGTAACCCAAGTGTGACTAGCAAGCTTCAGTTACACACAAACACTTAGGGTGTGACTCACATTCTGGAAGGCTGCTTGTGAGCAGTCCATGTGGCAGCTCCACCAGCAAGGCATTGTAAGGCACCAAAGAATGCAGGGCATGGGTGACACAGCTGCACATTAGTCTGGATTGTACCCTGGTATGGCATACCATGCTTTACAGTTTACAGGCCTAGAGCCACTGACTTGAAGTCAAGGTGCTAAACCAGTTTACATGAGCAGAGGGTCTGGCCCCTAGTATCAAACCATACAAAGCTATTGCTTTGTTTGACTGTATAATCTTGGGCAAGTCTTCCTGGCACCCCATTTGTGTAATAGGAATATTTATACTTTTGTTGCAGAGTGACCATGAGAATTAATTCAGAATATTAGTATAGCTCTTTGAAAAGGTCTAGGTATATAGATGTGTCAGTATTACCACATGCTGTCAGTAGTTGGAGAGACAGACAAAAGTTCATGTATCTGGGCAGAGTTCCTTTCAGCTGTGGTCACTGGCTCCCTAGACTCCTTCAAGGAGCACTGGGCACAGTTTAGGGTTTTCTGCTCAGTATCCCTTTCTAGGACCCTTATTCTGAACCTGTAACCCTCACTCCTATCCCCAATTTCTCATTAGTTGTCCCACGCTAATTGCTTGAGCCCTGGGTTCAGTAGCTCCTCCCCTTAAGCTGGAGGAGGAGTCTTCAGATGTGGGTGGGCTTGCACTCGCCTGCCTCCTGGAACTCAGTAGGTGCTGCTGCCTAGCCCTCTATCATAGTTGGACATTAGGAAGAAAACTTCCTAACTGTCAAGGCAGTTAAGCACTGGGACAGATTGCCTAGGGAAGTTGTGGAATCTCCATCATTGGAGAGTTTAAGAACAGCTTAGACAAACACCTGTCAGGAATGGTTTAAATAATACCTAGTCCTGCCATGAGTAGAGGGGAGTGGACTAGATGACCTGTTGAGGTCCCTTCCAATCCTACCCTTCCATGAGACTATTTTTGGGAGTGAATAGATTTTTGATTTAGCAGCATTTTACACTCTACTCTGCATACATGTAAGCAACTCCATAAGTCTGTAGGGAGCCAGGCCCCTTGCATTATGCCTAAATAGCAATATAGCTACTGACCAATAAAACATGCTTTTTTCGAATTCCATTTTCTAATGAGAATTTTATTTTTAGATTTTCTTGAATTGATTATTATATATTTTGTTTGAAATAGGTGGTCTTTTAAATAGGTATATAGATTGTAAAAGCATTCTAACCATTGCTGAGCTGTCTGTGTACTCTCTGCCAGTGTGCAAGGTGACAAGCACCTTAGAGGGTTGAAACATATGGCAGGTAAATACTGCTAACCAGATTTGATCTCTCACAGGTGTGGTTCTGGAGTAACTCTATTCCTTTCAAGGAGATTTATCCTAACTTTACCCTACTCTGAGTGAGTCCTGACTCTGGGCCTTTCGGTCACTAGGTGTATTTATCATTTATCATTGCAATGTTTAAGACACTCTATCATAAAACATTTATTAGCAATTGAAAGCCATTCTCAACAGATTATGAGGGTTGTTTTTTTTAAATGTAACCCAATAGAGATAGATGGACATTGAAGTGGCAAACATACTTATCTGGGAGCTACAAATATGCTCACAGGCGCTGTAGTTAGGGATAGGTAAAAAAGTTAAAATAAAATAATAGTTGGCCTATTATTTGGCACCAAACTCAAATCAGACCAGAACCTTTTCTTGTAATCCCAAATAACAAAATCTCAATTAGCTAGTGACAAAATATTGCAACCTATGCTAGCCTCATAGTATTTCTAGTCCTACAAAAAACAGGGATAGTAGAGATCTTACAAGAGAGACTATTCTTATGAGAGTTCCAGATCTATTTTGCAAATACTAGAGATTTATATATTGTCATTCATTCTATCTTTCTACTTACATGACCACACACCATATTATCTCAGTGCCTAAAAAATATTTAAAAATAGAAAGAGTAATAATAATTTCTTTGCTATTTATTTTTGCCCATTTGTAAGGAAATTAGTTTAATAAGTTTATATTGTTTGTTTGTGTTGTATGTGTGATGATGCATGGGTTCTGAGTCAATGTGTGTGAAGAACTTATTGAAGAAAAGAGAATTAGAAGAAATGATTTTTGAACTGAATAATGAAAGAGAGGAATTATTATATCTTGTGGAAATGAGTTCCATAGGTCAGGTCCAGTTCCTCTAAAAGTTCCACCTTATTCCCCAGTGGCTGACCCACCCAGCTCACAAGCTTTCCCCTATAGGTTTACCTTTTCATTGTTCCAGTTGAAAGTAACTTTCAAGGAAGGTAATGGACACAGAAGGAGAAGAGACGTCTCAAGTAGACATATCTTAGAGGACTTTGAATAGAGTAGGCAAGTCATAGAGGACTGACCTTGAACTATTTTCTGTATGAGGAATCAGTGATATGTTTACAGTTACCTGCATAGCTAGAAAAGGTTGCTGTGTTTTGTAAGCAGTGGGAGCTTTTCAGAGTGTATGATTTCATGGTTAGATATAGAATCATAGAATATCAGGGTTGGAAAGGACCTCAGGAGGTCATCTAGTCCAACCCCCTGCTCAAAGCAGGACCAATCCCCAACTAAATCATCCCAGCAAGGGCTTTGTCAAGCCTGACCTTAAAAACCTCAACAGAAAGGAGATTCCACCACCACCTCCTTAGGTAACACATTCCAATGCTTCACCACCCTCCTAGTGAAAAAGTTTTTCCTAATATCCAACCTAAACCTCCCCCACTGCAACTTGAGACCATTACTCCTTGTTCTGTCATCAGCTACCACTGAGAACAGTCTAGATCCATCCTCTTTGGAACCCCCTTTCAGGTAGTTGAAAGCAGTTATCAAATCCCCCCTCATTCTTCTCTTCCACAGACTAAACAATCCCAGTTCCCTTAGCCTCTCCTAAGTCATGTGTTCCAGTCCCCTAATCATTTTTGTTGCCCTCCGCTGGATGCTTTCCAATTATTTCACATTTTTTTTGTAGTGTGGGGCCCAAAACTGGACACAGTACTCCAGATGAGGCCTCACCAATGTCGAATAGAGGGGAACGATCACGTCCCTCGATCTGCAGGCAATGCCCCTACGTATAAATGCCATTGGCCTTCTTGGCAACAAGGGCACACTGTTGACTCATATCCAGCTTCTCATCCACTGTAACCCCTAAGTCCTTTTCTGCAGAACTGCTGCCGAGCCATTTGGCCCCTAGTCTGTAGCGGTGCATGGGGTTCTTCCGTCCTAAGTGCAGGACTCTGCACTTGTCCTTGTTGAACCTCATCAGATTTCTTTTGGCACAATCCTCAAATTTGTCTAGGTCCCTCTGTATCCTATCCCTACCCTCCAACGTATCTACCTCTCCTCCCAGTTTAGAGTCATCTGCAAACTTGCTGAGGGTGCAATCCACACCATTAATTAATGAAGATATTGAACAAAACTGGCCCCAGGACCAACCCTTGGGGCACTCCACTTGATACCGGCTGCCAACTAGACATGGAGCCATTGATCACTACCCGTTGAGTCCGACAAGCTAGCCAGCTTTCTATCCACCTTTTAGTCCATTCATCCAAACCATACTTCTTTAACTTGCTGGCAAGAATACTGTGGGAGACAATGTCAAATGTTTTGCAAAAGTCAAGGAATAACATGTCCACTGCTTTCCCCTCATCCACAGAGCCAGTTATCTTGTCATTGAAGGCAATTAGATTAGTCAGGCATGACTTGCCCCTGTTGAATCCATGCTGACTGTTCCTGATCACTTTCCTCTCCTCTCAGTGCTTCAGAATTGATTCTTTGAGGATCTGCTCCATGATTTTTCCAGGGACTGAGGTGAGGCTGACTGGCCTGCAGTTCCCTGGATCCTCCTCCATCCTTTTTTTTTTAAATGGGCACTACATTAACCTTTTTCCTGTCGTCCGGGACCTCCCCTAATCTCCATGAGTTTTCAAAGATAATGGCCAATGGCTCTGCAATCACATCCGCCAACTCCTTTAGCACTCTCAGATGCAGCACATCTGGCCCCATGGACTTGTGCTTGTCCAGCTTCTCTAAATAGTCCCAAACCACTTCTTTCTCCACAGAGGGCTGGTCACCTCCTCCCCATGCTGTGCTGCCCAGTGCAGTAGCCTGGGAGCTGACCTTGTTCGTGAAAACAGAGGCAGAAAAAGCATTGAGTACATTAGCTTTTTCCACATCCTCTGTCACAAGGTTATCTCCCTCATTCAGTAAGGGGCCCACACTTTCCTTGACTTTCTTCTTGTTGCTAACATACCTGAAGAAACCCTTCTTGTTACTCTTAACATCTCTTGCTAGCTGCAACTCCAGGTGTGATTTGGCCTTCCTGATTTAACTCCTGCATGCCTGAGCAAAATTTTTATACTCCTCCCTGGTCATCTGTCCAATCTTCCACATCTTGTAAGCTTCTTTTTTGTGTTTAAGATCAGCAAGGATTTTGTTGTTAAGCCAAGCTGGTCACCTGCCATATTTACTATTGTTTCTACACATTGGGATGGTTTGTCCCTGTGACCTCAATAAGGATTCTTTAAAATACAGCCAGCTCTCCTGGACTCCTTTCCCCCTCATGTTATTCTCCCAGGGGATCCTGCCCATCAGTTCCCTGAGGGAGTCAAAGTCTGCTTTTCTGAAGTCCAGGGTCCGTATTCTGCTGCTCTCCTTTCTTCCTTGTGTCAGGATCCTGAACTCGACCATCTCATGGTCACTGCCTCCCACGTTTCCATCCACTTTTGCTTCCCCTACTAATTCGTCCTGGTTTGTGAGCAGCAGGTCAAGAAGAGCTCTGCCCCTAGTTGGTTCCTCCAGCAGTTGCACCAGGAAATTGTCCCCTACACTTTCCAAAAATGTCCTATATAGATTGGACCAAGTTTAGAGGTCAGGATTATGTGGATCACCATGGCCAGATCTCTATCCCATAGGATAGAGCACAATATTTTTTTCAGTAGCAAATGAAAGTGGGTGTTTTTTGCCACCTGGATTGTTACAGCGTTTAATAGCACTGGGGAACTGCAAAGGACACAAAGGCTGTAGATCAGTTTAACCAGCCCCTCAATAGAGGGAAATAATCCTAGAGGAGACAACTTCCTCAAATAGTCTTCCTACTACTAGCATCATCCTGGTACACATTTTTTCCTGTGTCTTAATATGTTGAATAATATGAGGGGAAGGATTGAGTCTTGTGGGATGCCACAGTTAAAGACTGGGAAGATGAAGGACCGGTTGCCAATTAAAACTAGTACATCCGGTCTAAGAGAAAGGACTTGCACTATTTCAGGTTTGTCAATTACTCCTACAGCTTTTAGGAGGAAAGGCATATGTACTTGGTGGTGAACAGTATCACATGCTATAGAAAGGTCCAGCAGGATGACTGTGAGTGTACATCTCTTGTCTGTGGACACCACCCAGCAGAGCCACCGTTCTGTCTTTGTACAATGCACTGGACTGAAGCCTAAGTGATCCAAGATACTGACTGCTGACAGATGCCATTGGATATTGTTTTTTGCTAGCATCTCAGTTAGCGTGAGTACAAAAGGAAGATTAGACATTCAATAGTGTTATGCAAATGTCTAGCATTGAGTGATGGTTTCTTTAATATTATTCAGACGACTGCATACTGTAGGATGGCTCATAGGATGGTCTTCATTACAAGAGGCATTGACAATTTTTGTTAGCTGAGTCACAGGCTTTCTCAGATATGTTTGAAACAAGTATGCAGTATTATTTATTTGTGCTTCTATCTAAACTGAAACTCCAGATCTTTTTACTCATTACAAATTGTAGTCTAATCCAGGTTGACTGTGAGCTGTGTGAAAAAAATACTTCCTTTTGTTTGTTTCAAACCTGCTGCCTATTAATTTCATTTGGTGACCACTAGTTCTTGTGTTATGAGAAGGAGTAAGTAACACTTCCTTATTTACTTTCTCCACACCAGTCATGATTTTATAGACCTCTATCATATCCCCCTTAGATGTCTCTTTTCCAAGCTGAAAAGTCCAATTATTAATCTCTCCTCATATGGAAGCCATTCCATACCTCTAATAATTTTTGTTGCCCTTTTCTGAACCTTTTCACCATAGTCAGGAACTGTACTTTCTCTCTCTTCATGTTTTCATAGCCTGAGACTGCTTACCTAAATGTTACCTTTCAGGTCAGTCTGCTCCAGAGACAAGAACTGTGACTTTCTCTGTCAGGCCACAGATCATTAAAGCGGAGAGTTAGAGCCTGTGTCAGGATAAAAAAAAACAAACAAACAAACAATAAACACGTTTTAGGAGGAAGGGACAGAGAGTAAGAAGAGAGATTCTCAAAAGAAAAATCTAAAGATTTGATGTTATAATAATAAAATTAGTGTGATGAAATATTTTTATATTTGCTGAAAGTTTAACTCTTGTAACTATTCCAGTGATTTTGTACAATGTTAATGCTAATATTTAATACTTTTACAATGTGTGTGTTAACTTTTTTCTCAAATGCATGTTGCCTTCAACAGAAATCAATACATGATCATTGATTAATTCTATTTTTATCATGAGGATTAAAAAGAAAAAGAAAAGAAGACAAGTAAGCAGGCATTTGCACATTCAGACCGTGAAAGGGGGGTATTGTATGTGTCAGACTTTTGAGTACCCAAGAGATGTTTGCCACATAGTCAGAACAAGTGATCCTTACATTATCTTCACACTCTACTGAAGCTTTATTTAGTGTTGTTAGCTTTGTGGGATACAAAGTGAAGCCAAATAAGTGTGCACAGAAAGTCTTATACAATGGGTTTAACATAAAGAATCTGTTCCTCACAAATGATTTGTGGCCGTACATGCTGGTTAAGTCTGCAAAAGGTTAGAAATCTGCAGCCAATATGTAGCCAAGAGATTCACCATAAACTTTGCTGTCCCATAGGGCCAAAGATGATACTTTCATAAATCTGGGCTTGGGAAAGGCAGTTGGAGGCAGAGGGCTATTCCTAGTGAACTATTTATTCATCTCCCTTTCCAATCCTATGGAAGTATATGTTCATTAATATGTGATGTCTGAATAATAATTTTTAAGGCCAGCCATGCACGAACATAGATATTACCATTTCTTTATTAATAAAAGTTGAAATCAGTCACTCTGAGTCCTTTCAAATGAGAATATACTCAATATAGTTTTTCATTTAATATACTTATATTTAGTTTGCTGCTTAAAAGCCATGCATGCTTTAAAACTCTCTGCTGTTATTCAGCAACTCTTTTGATCTTAGCATCTTCATTAATCCACCCTAGATATAATTATTAGTGACCACATGCAGGTAACTTTAATCCACAATATCTACCTGATAGTGTGTAGAAAATGGGTTGGTGGGAAGGGAAATGGAAGGTCATCTTCAATTCTACAAAAGGAATCAGTGATGTCATTTGAATCTGGTTTTGAATCTAAGGGGCCAATCCATAGAAACCTATGAAACCGCCATAACTTGCAACATTCAGAAACCTTTTTAGTGGTGAATGGAGTCTTTAAGCTTTATAATCCCATTAAAGCCTTCACTTTCCACTCAGATTAACCTTTATACCTGGACTCATTGAGGTATTCATCCTCACATGAAAACAGTCAATGTAAGCTATGAAAAGTTAGAGAAAGGTCCATGGGGAGGGGAGTGTTTGTGTTTTTGCTTGTAGAGGGAAAAGAAATCACCTTCTTCTCAAGCCTTCAAATAAAAATGCCTCATTCTAAAGAAGAACCATAAACTATCAAATGTAATGAAATGTTTTTGTTAAATAATAAGCAACAGAAGCACACACAAATAAATATTTTTCATAGAGGTAAAATATATACAACTATAAAATCATAAATATGCTGGAGAATTATAATATGAATTTGTAAATTGTATGCAAATAGCTTGAAACCAGATCTACAAAGACATAAATAAAGCAACGAGACTGAAAGGTTTATATGTTGGCTTGTTTATAGAGTAGCACAAACATTTTTCTTTTTTAATTGGCAATTAATTTTCGGCAGCCATCGAGGTACTTTCATGTCAAATTACTTTCCCTATACTAAACAAGATTAGGCATCCAAGCAGCAAAGCACTTATGTGAAAAGTGAGAAACTGACTGTCAAGTAGATATTTTCCACCTATAACCAATTAAAATGTTTTTTGTGATGAATGGATGTTGTAATTCCATATCTTGTAGTTTTACCTTAGACTGCTCACCTGCATAACTTTTCTGCTCACAAGGGCTAAGGACAGATAAGGGTACTACTGAGTTTTTGTTGTTGTTCCCATTATTCTTTAACTCCAGAACAAAGATACTGTACAAGCATCCCTTATTGAGGTCTGAGTTATAAATAATATATCTAACCAGTAATGCTGCACATACATATTTTAGCTCAAATTGATCCCCACAATACAGTGGATGAATGTAAGCTTTTTAGCAGTTCATTGCTTTGATGACTTTCTTTCCTTTGCTTTACTTTAATATATTTCTAAGATACCTCTACATTTAGAAGACCACTGACACATAAGGTACAAAGTAATGTATTATTGAAACTCTTCCAATGAATGACATAAAAAGGAAAATATTGATTTTAAGAAGATGTCTCATTTTTCTTATTTCACAGAAGAATGATGCAGGTTCTTGTGGCTATCAATATTATTTGAATTAATGCATATTCCTTACTATTGATTGCTTCAACAATGATTGTCATAACTGATTTATGGGCACTTATGCCTGTTAAATTTTTTAAAAGGCAAATATCAGATTTTTATATATAAATGGATTTACTTGAATAAATAAGATTGCTATATGTTAATAATACAGTATTTGATAGAATCCAAATTATAATACATTATGTTTGATTCCCCCTTTTTTTTAAGTGCCAGCATCAACTCTGTCTAAATGTTAAAAATAGATTGGAACAAATGCTTCTGAAGGTAGCTTATAAAGGGTCAGATTCTATGACTCTGACTCATGCCAGGTAGTACTCAACAAGTCATCCCATTCATTTCTTACAGAGGACCTGATCAAAAGCCCATTGAAGTCAATGTAAAGACTGACATTGACTTCAGGGTCTTAGCATCGGCGCAAATGGAGTTTACTATTCAACCTGAATGAGGGAGGCAGAATGTGGACCAAAGCATTTGTGTTAATGGCTCCACTGGAGTAACTTATATTTTGAAAAACTATGGAATAATTTTTGAGGTTCATGTAAAAAAAGCCCAAGCAAAAAATCTGTTTATAATAGCTACGATGGAAGTGCGGGGAGAAGATGAATTACTACCTAAATTGGTTTGTTGTTAGTTATTAAATCTCTCTCTTTTGAAGTGTGCTTTAAATTAAGCTTAGTGCTGGTATATTAAGCATAGGAGAGTTGAAGTCCTCTATTCATTTAGACCTTGATTCAGCAAAGCCAGTTAAGCATGTGCTTAGCCTTGAACATATTAGTAACTCCTTTGATTTGAGTAGATTACTCATGTGCTTAAAGTTAAGCATATACCTAAATTCTTCTCTTGATCATGGCCCTACAGAGCACGTGGATCATGGGCAACAACAATGCACATTTTAAATAGTTTATTATTGAAATGCTAACCCCTTATCTTCAATCTTTTAAACTGAAAACATTTTAGTTCAGGAGACCACCACACCAAATAATAATAATCTGCATTTCTATAGATAGGGGAGATTATTGATGTCTTTACTATATAATGCCATTCTCCCTTTGGGTTTCACTGTTTAGTTACCATGTCTGTTAATTACAGTTACAGTATTGCCAATCTATAATGACTTCATAGGGAGAGTTTGTCTGAGAAGGCTCTGTTGCTTGCTTTCCTTGCTATAGATCCTGCTATGCAGCTGACATCTTTATAATGCTTGAGGTGTGTTGGCCTCTCCTGCTGTTTGATGTGTCAAATTTGGATGGAATAGGTTGCAAAATGCAAGCACCTATGTAATGATTTTCAATTCACAGCTTATTTACTATGTAATTGCATGGTAAATACAATATAATTACAAGATGATTACATGGGTATTTCTTCCTTATATACAATTCTAAAGGAAAGACATTGTGTAGCAATTATTGTTACAGTTTATATGATAAAAGTTAGATGTTAACTAAAATATTTATCATATAATCTACAGGGTTATTTTCAGTAGAAAAATAGATTTCCAAAAGCTGCTCTAGTAGCTTTGCAAGTTTTGTAGTACAGAAAAAAAGTAATCTTGCTTCTATGATTAAGAAAATTATAACTTCCTTTACATTCACATTCCGAACAATTTGAGAAAACCAGTTTAAACCAGATGCAATTGCAAAGACAGTAGGCCCAATGAGGAAAGGAGATCCAGTTGCAGCACATTAAATGCATTTAGAAACTGTAATGAAGGTGTTTCAGGATTTGGTAAGAGTTAACCGTGAATTGGGCTTTGTGGAATACACTACCTCCAGAATTCCAAGCAGAGGAAACATAATTTAAAGGCACAATATGCCTGTCAGAGAAAAATATGCATCTAGGGCAGGCAGGGGTAGCCAACATGAGGCAGCATGAGGGAATGCCCCTAACAAATTTCATAACAGGTATTGTGCAACCTGAAAGCCCAATGAGATGCCTGGAGATGACACTTAACCTCGATATTTTAATTTGTTAGTAAATGACTTACTCCCTGTAGTTCAGGAGAAGTTCATAATGCATGCCCATCCCTAAAGCACCCTTCCAGACATCTTATATGTGTTGTCTAAAACTTACAGCTACATCTGAACCTGACAAGGTGGGTCAAAACGAGCTAACACTCCTGCATCAGCTGTTCAGGGAGTATCATCTGGGACCATAGTAAAAGTGGAAGGCCCAAAAGATATCACGCAAAGTCAAGAGACCATTCCAAGATGTCCCTTAAATTTACCCAACCATCAGACCCAAAGGGTTCTATGTCAAACCCAGTTCCCGTGATATAACAGCCAAAGAAACCCTCATGAAGGGGCATATGTCACTATGGTATGTTCTCTGCTATCTTCACCAACCAGTTAGGAGACAACCCCTATTTGACAACCCCTACAGTCAGCCTCACCTCAGTCCCTGGAAAAATCATGGAGCAGGTCCTCAAGGAATCAATTCTGAAGCACTTAGAGGAGAGGAAAGTGATCAGGAACAGTCAGCATGGATTCACCAAGGGCAAGTCATGCCTGACTAATCTAATTGCCTTCTCTGATGAGGTAACTGGCTCTGTGGATGAGGGGAAAGCAGTGGACGTGTTCTTCCTTGACTTTAGCAAAGCTTTTGACATTGTCTCCCACAGTATTCTTGCCAGAAAGTTAAAGAAGTATGGTTTGGATGAATGGACTATAAGGTGGATAGAAAGTTGGCTAGATTGTCGGGCTCAACGGGTAGTGATCAATGGCTCCATGTCTAATTGGCAGCTGGTATCAAGTGGAGTGCCCCAAGGGTCGGTCCTGGGGCCGGTTTTGTTCAATATCTTCATAAATGATCTGGAGGATGGTGTGGATTGCACCCTCAGCAAGTTTGCAGATGACTCTAAACTGGGAGGAGAGGTAGATACGTTGGAGGGTAGGGATAGGATACAGAGGGACCTAGACAAATTTGAGGATTGTGCCAAAAGAAATCTGATGAGGTTCAACAAGGACAAGTGCAGAGTCCTGCACTTAGGACGGAAGAACCCCATGCACCGCTACAGACTAGGGGCCAAATGGCTCGGCAGCAGTTCTGCAGAAAAGGACTTAGGGGTTACAGTGGATGAGAAGCTGGATATGAGTCAACAGTGTGACCTTGTTGCCAAGAAAGCCAATGGCATTTAGGGATGTATACGTAGGGGCATTGCCAGCAGATCGAGGGACGTGATCGTTCCCCTCTATTCGACATTGGTGAGGCCTCATCTGGAGTACTGTGTCCAGTTTTGGGCCCCACACTACAAAAAAAATGTGAAATAATTGGAAAGCATCCAGCGGAGGGCAACAAAAATGATTAGGGGACTGGAACACATGACTTAGGAGAGGCTAAGGGAACTGGGATTGTTTAGTCTGTGGAAGAGAAGAATGAGGGGGGATTTGATAACTGCTTTCAACTACCTGAAAGGGGGTTCCAAAGAGGATGGATCTAGACTGTTCTCAGTGGTAGCTGATGACAGAACAAGGAGTAATGGTCTCAAGTTGCAGTGGGGGAGGTTTAGGTTGGATATTAGGAAAAACTTTTTCACTAGGAGGGTGGTGAAGCATTGGAATGCGTTACCTAGGGAGGTGGTGGTGGAATCTCCTTTCTGTTGAGGTTTTTAAGGTCAGGCTTGACAAAGCCCTAGCTGGGATGATTTAGTTGGGGATTGGTCCTCCAGAGGTCCCTTCCAACCCTGATATTCTATGATTCTATGACAAGAACTATTATCACCCCTATCAAAAAAGCCCAAGCCATCCACCCCCTAATCCTACAATGGACATGATCATTAAAAAACTTCATCAAATAGGAACCTCCCTGGAAGCCCAGAAGCTTGATATGCATGACATACAGCAGCAAATAAACTCTATGATTTTGATTTGCCAGACTACATCCTCCCAATCTATCGTTGCTGCTACCACCCTATCCTGGACCTTGAGACCATTCATGGAGTGTGAGAATCAAGAAGGGTGGGAAGAACCAGTACCCACACGACCAGACAGTATGATGCCAACAGGCTCCGTGCCACATCGTATCCCCTCTAGGCAAGGTTGCAAATGGGAGACCCACATAATCAGCAATGGTGAGGGACCACCATTTTCAATTTATTATTGATATTGGGACTATAATCACCCTATTTAATGGATAAGGATCCAGAGTTTCCCCCTTTGTCATCAGGAAAACCAAAGGCATTGGCAACATTTGCAAGTAACCAGGTCATAGCTATGCTGTCTTTATCAGATAGATAGAAAATATGTACAGAACACATGTATTTGCACTTGCACATCTTGAGGAACCCTATAATTTACTAGAAGTAGATTTCTTGTTTAAACATGGGTGCATTATAGATCTAACCAACTAGATGTTATGTGTAACCACAACACAGGCATTAGACAATCAGCTTTTGTTATTTCTGCATGTGATATGGTGTCAACGGTGGAGAAGCCTGAGAGCTATAATCTAGATAACATTGCAGAAGGAAGAGCAGATCTGCAGGCAGATGCTTTTGCTAAGCACAAGCATGAGTGTGGAAGGATGGAAGTGACTATTGTGATCACAGGAGGAGATTTTTTTCCACACAGAAACAGTATCCCTTCCCAGATAAAGCCAGACCTTATATTTCTAGCACTATTAAGTCTCTGCTGCAAGAAAGAATCATTCCTAAAAGTACCTCAGAATGTAATTCCCCAATCTGGCCAGTGCAAAAACCAGATGGGTCGTGGTGCCTTATTACTGATTACTGAAGATTAAACCAAGCCACACTGGTCTGTGCCACCATAGTGGGCAAGATGCCTGACATGATTAAATCTGTTGATCCCAAAGCAGAGTGATTTTTCACCATTGATATTTCAAATGATTATTGGTTGTTACCAGTTGCTAAGGAAAGTCAATATCACCTGGCATTTATTTTTGAAGGCATTCAATATGACTTCACAGTCCTTTCCCAGAGATTTCAAAACAGTCCTGTGATATTTCATGGGCAGATGAGGTTTTGTCTAGGTTTTTACAAACTTTCTGTTTTATTTCAGTATGTGGATGATATTTCTTTAGCGTCTGAAACTCCAAAGAAAAGCCTGGAGCACCTGGACAAGTTTTTGCAGATTATCAAATAGGCAAGATTAAAGTACAGTCCAACACAGGTGGAACTAGAAAAGAAGTACTTGTGGCACCTTAGAGACTAACCAATTTATTTGACCATAAGCTTTTGTGAGCTACAGCTCACTTCATCGGATGCATACTGTGGAAAGTGTAGAAGATCTTTTATACACACAAAGCATGAAAAAATGCCTCCCCCCACCCCACTCTCCTGCTGGTAATAGCTTATCTAAAGTGATCACTCTCCTTACAATGTGTATGATAATCAAGTTGGGCCATTTCCAGCACAAATCCAGGGTTTAACAAGAACATCTGAGGAAGGGGGAGGGGTAGGAAAAAACAAGGGGAAATAGGTTACCTTGCATAATGACTTAGCCACTCCCAGTCTCTATTCAAGCCTAAGTTAATTGTATCCAATTTGCAAATGAATTCCAATTCAACAGTTTCTCGCTGGAGTCTGAATTTGAAGTTTTTTTGTTGTAATATCGCAACTTTCATGTCTGTAATCGCATGACCAGAGAGATTGAAATGTTCTCCGACTGGTTTATGAATGTTATAATTCTTGACATCTGATTTGTGTCCATTTATTCTTTTACGTAGAGACTGTCCAGTTTGACCAATGTACATGGCAGAGGGGCATTGCTGGCACATGATGGCATATATCACATTAGTGGATGTGCAGGCGAACGAGCCTCTGATAGTGTGGCTGATGTTATTAGGCCCTGTGATGGTGTCCCCTGAATAGATATGTAGGCACAGTTGGCAACGGGCTTTGTTGCAAGGATAGGTTCCTGGGTTAGTGGTTCTGTTGTGTGGGTATGTGGTTGCTGGTGAGTATTTGCTTCAGGTTGCGGGGCTGTCTGTAGGCTTGCCAGGTTTCAGAGTAACAGCCGTGTTAGTCTGTATTCGCAAAAAGAAAAGGATTACCTGTTGCACCTTAGAGACTAACCAATTTATTTCAGCATAAGCTTTCGTGAGCTACAGCTCACTTCATCGGATGCATACTGTGGAAAGTGTAGAAGATCTTTTATACACACAAAGCATGAAAAAATACATCCCCCCACCCCACTCTCCTGCTGTAACAGCTTATCTAATAGCTTAGCTAATAGTGATATATGCCATCATGTGCCAGCAATGCCCCTCTGCCATGTACATTGGTCAAACTGGACAGTCTCTACGTAAAAGAATAAATGGACACAAATCAGATGTCAAGAATTATAACATTCATAAACAAGTCGGAGAACACTTCAATCTCTCTGGTCACGCGATTACAGACATGAAAGTTGCGATATTACAACAAAAAAACTTCAAATCCAGACTCCAGCGAGAAACTGTTGAATTGGAATTCATTTGCAAATTGGATACAATTAACTTAGGCTTGAATAGAGACTGGGAGTGGCTAAGTCATTATGCAAGGTAACCTATTTCCCCTTGTTTTTTCCTACCCCCCTCCCCTTCCTCAGATGTTCTTGTTCAACCCTGGATTTGTGCTGGAAATGGCCCAACTTGATTATCGTACACATTGTAAGGAGAGTGGTCACTTTAGATAAGCTATTACCAGCAGGAGAGTGGGTTTGTGTGTGTGTGTGTGTGTGTTGGGGGGGGGTGAGAAAACCTGGATTTGTGCTGGAAATGGCCCACCTTGATTATCATACACATTGTAAGGAGAGTGATCACTTTAGATAAGCTATTACCAGCAGGAGAGTGGGGTGGGGGGATGTATTTTTTCATGCTTTGTGTGTATAAAAGATCTTCTACACTTTCCACAGTATGCATCCGATGAAGTGAGCTGTAGCTCACAAAAGTTTATGCTCAAATAAATTGGTTAGTCTCTAAGGTGCCACAAGTACTCCTTTTCTTTTTGCGAATACAGACTAACACGGCTGTTACTCTGAAACCTGTCACAGGTGCAACTGGGGATCACAGAGGTTTCCTTTTTAAGTATTTCCTTACCTCGGAGAGGCAGGACACCAGCACAACAGAAGGTGGATACAATCTGAGAATTGCCTAAGACCACTGATATAATTTCTTCATGATCTTTTCTAGAGTTGGCAGGCTACCATCAGGAATTTATTCATAACTTTGCTTCCATTGCAGGTCCACTGTATAATCTGAAAAAGAAGGGAGTTCCTTGGGCCTGGACAGATCAGCATGCGTAAAACTGAAACAAGCCATCATATAAGCACACAGGCTGATCAGTTCAGATCACAGAAAACTGTATCACCTAGAGGTCTCTGTGAGTACAACTGCACTTGCAGCAGTAGCTTCTCAAGAGAGACATGGGATAATCATGCCAGAAGCCCATGCCTCTAGATGAATGAGCTCAAGCATTCTACGCGTGAAAAATATTTGTTGGCTACTAACTGGGCAATCAAGGACTTTGTGTTTTTAATTGGCTTAAACTCAGTAATGCTGCCATCCCCTCTAGTTCTTGCTTTCTAATTTAATCAAGGATGGATAGGTGTCTAATGCTCTGTTGGTACACTGGACTGTGTTGTAGCAGGAAAAAGATATCACCGTGATGTCAGTATAAACCCCATCTCTGTTGTATTCTGGGGACCTTCATGTGTGCCCAGATGATGATCAAGGGAAAACCTTAAACCACTTCTTCACAGTGATGCTTCTGCATGTAAAAGCCACAGAGGGATATTGTTTTTTCACAAAAGGGTCCAGCTGCTATAATACAGGATTTGGAATTTATGGTGTTCCCCCAGAATCCAAGGAACAGTCTATTCCTATACATTCCAAACTAAGGTCCAGGGAGATGGAGGTTGCTTGGAACTGTCATGCTCATGTGTCCCACACTTCGCCCAGTATGTGGAACTAGCAGTGGTGGCTTGTGTGTTGGAACAGTGTCAGAAACTGTCCATAGCCACAAAGCTCCATCCCATTATTATTTTCTCAGGTTCAGCATGGGTTCAGAATTTTTGCCCTTGTTTGATGCTTATAGATTTACATCCTTGAAATGGATCCCCACTCAAATACACACCACACCTGCAGTATATCTTTAAGTTAGTAATAAAAGCGTCCATCTCAGGATGGTAAACAATAGTTCAGAAGGAATGAGAATGTAGTAAAACTGAACTATACACTCAGGAAAATTATCATGCTGATTCATTGGCTAAGGAAGGAGTCCCTAGTGGGATTCCATGAGAGAAAACTAGTCAGGAGTATCCCATTGTAATCCCAGGTCTACTGTTCCTTGTGGGAGATGCAAAGGAATAACCCAAGAAAGAGGCCCCAGATCTCAAAGTTTTTCAGGAAAGGATCAAGACATAGTGAAGGTGATTAGTTTGGCAGTTATCCAAATCAGGAGAAGGACAGGAAACATGGGCATCGTTATCCAAGAACTCCTCTTACAAAAAAAGCATGAATGCAGGCTGTACATGGAGAGGGGGTATTGATATACATTGGAGAACATTTCCTGGTGTGGGCAGTACCATTTCGGATATGCAGGGAAATATGTAATTAAAATGATATAGCCACTTACCTCAGTAGGTTGGTGACTGTGCATGAGGGTGGATGTGCAGCAGTATTATGCGAATTGTTTGGTATGTGCACAAAATTATCCTACCCTTGCAAAAAGAAATGCCCCATTATGATTCCAGATTATAGAGGCCTTTGGCAAGCTTTGCAAATGGACTTTGTGGGACTATTACAAAAAACTTAAAGGGGAAACCAATACCTCCATATTATCATTGATCCATTCTCTCAGTGGGGTGGAAGTATTTCTCCTTAGGACAAATACTGCTCTAGCCACTTCAAGAATCTTAGTGGAACACATTTTCTCTTGCTGGGGATGCCCCACCAGGTTGAGTCAGACCAAGGAACATATTTTATAGAAGTGTTCCAAAAGTGCCTACACAAGCTTCACCAGGTGTGCATTCAGTGACCTTTTATTTCTAGTTCTCTTGACCTATATCAAGTCCCCTGAAACAGTCTAGTTACAATGCTAACCAAGCTTTTAGCACTTGCACCAGAACCTGAGGGGAACAGAGGTCTCCCTACTCTGAGCCCTCAGTGTGATCAATCCCAGGTAGCCTTGTTCCTCTCTCTCTCTCTCTCTTTCTCTCTCTCTCTCCCCCTGCACAGCCGTCCTGTGCCTCTTTTTATCTTACCTGGGCTGATAGGGCTAACTGAATGTTTATCCCACCCATCCCATTAGCCTGATTACATCATTACCTCAGTCAGCTTCTCCCGTGGCACTAATTAGCCACCAAGTGATCAGAGTGCAGGCTCACCTACTCACTCTCTGCGCTCTGTCACAGTATCTCACTGTGCAACATACCACCTTCCAGTACGCTCTTTTGGGAAGTTTTGGCAATGCATGATGGGGCTAAAATTAGTCACACCTGGGTGTCTGAAAGCATGGGGTCAACTTCCCAGTTTGCAACTCTCTTCATCCCATAATGTCATCTGTATCCCATAATTTTCATGCCTTATTTTTCAAAGTCCAACAAAATCGCGTTATCTGCCTCACTGTTTGCCATCTCTGACAGACGCATGGAGTCTGTACAGCTCTGCACTATTTTCATGAATGTCACAAGCACAGAGCATGCCATTGGTGGGGAACGTAATGATTTTATGGAGGACAGACTGCTGTGAAACACAGCAAGAACCAATTGAAGGCTATAGGTGATGTTCATGGAGCAGCTGCAGGTGGTGGAGTGACGCTTCAGGGCCTGAGAAACAAGCACTAATTGGTGGGATTGCATCATAATGTAGGTTTGTGATGATGGCTGAAGAACTATTGGATGCACAATGTCACCTTCCTGAGCTCGCCCCAGCCCTCCAGCACAGGGACACAAAATGAGAACAGCACTGACAGTGGAGGAACGAGTGGTGATCACACTGTGGAAACTTGTAATGCCAGATTGCTACAGATCAGTTGGAAATGAATTTGGATTAGGGAAATCCAGAATGGGGCTGTTGACATGCAAATGTGGAGGGCCATTAGTCTGTCTCAGGACTGTGACTCTTGGTACATACAGGACATAGTGGATGGATTTGAAGCAATGGGGTTCCTGAACTGTGGTGGAGCAATAGATGGTGCACATCTCTATTTTGGCACTAGACCACCTTGCCATAAAGTACATAAACAAAAAGGACTACTTTTCTATGGATATGCAAGCAGTGGTGGACCAGGGGAGATGCTTCACCAACATTAATGTTGGCTGGTCAGGGAAGGTGCATGATGCTTGCATCTTTAAGAACACACAGGCCTTTTCATAAAGCTTCAAGCAGGGACTTTCTTTGCTGACCAGCAGATTACCATTGGGAACATTAAAATGCCAATAGCAAACCTGGGTGACACAGACCTACCCCTGGCTCTCCTGGGTTACGAATCCATATACGGCCAACATGACAGCACCAAGGAATGATCCAATTTTGGCTCATCAGGTGCAGAATGAGAGTTGAATATGCTTTTGGATATTTGAAGGGATGCTGGTATGGTTTACTCCCAAGATTGGGCCTCAGTGACACAAATATCCAATGGTTATAGCTGCCTGCTGTGCCCTGCATACTATCTGTGAAGCAAAGGGGGAAAAGTTTCTGCCAGGGTGGAAGTGGAGTGGCTGTCTGCTGAGTTTGAACAGCCAGCCACAAGGGTTATTAGAAGAGCTCTGTGTGCAGCTATTCTGTTCAGGGAGGCTTTGAAAGACCATTTTAACAGTGAGCCAGGGTAATGTGTTTTTATTTTATGCACTCTAGCAGGCCCTGTTCTTGTGTGGCCTATCAGGAATTTTGTGGTGATTGCTATACACATAGCAATATATTGTCAATACATCTATTAATTTGGTTTCTGACTTATCTGATCAGTTGTGTTCACATTGTCAAGAACAAATAATTGATTGCTTTCAAACCTACTAAACACTCAGTAGCAGATGTTGCAAACTAATAAAGATGAGTTATGTTTTAACTAAAATAAATGTATTTTGTAAACGAATTCAATGAAAAAATTGTGAAATTTTAAAACAAATATATTTAACACTTAGTAAGTTCTGTTTTCTTAATTTATTATGAAGAAGAAAGAATATTCATGTCAATTTCAGCCACACATATACCACTTGTGGCTTGCACAGATCAGTGTATGTGAAGCTGTAATTGTCTTTAATGTCCCCCTGGAATGGAGTGTTAGGGAGTTGTTGCGAGTTCTCAATGGGCTGCAGAGGGAGGTGGACCCCAGGATCATTGAATCTGGGTTTGCTGCCTGAAAAGCCCCATTGTGTCCTGGTGAATCTTCCTTTCCTTTTCCTGCACCTTTATCCTCTTCACTCTTTCCTTCTCCAGGCTGTTCCCAGTGTCATTCATCTAGGCCCTGTGCTCATGGTCCGATACAGCACGGGCTTCCTGTACTCTTCTGCTGTCCCCTGCGTCCTCTTCTTTCTGCTCTTCATTTGGCTCAGGAGTTCTGCAGTGGTGGAGGTGGGAGGCTCTGAAGGCTGCAATGGCAGCAGCTGCAGGTAAAACACACAGAGGTATTGTATCGTTGTCATTCTAGTCACAGTGGACAGTGAAATTTAAGATGCACAACTCACTCCCCTTACTCCCGTAAAGTTTCCATTACTGTATTGTCATTTCTGCTTGGGATTGCTTGTGCTTGGTGCTAGTCACAGCACCAGCCATGGTGAATATGGCCGTCTGAGGGTTAGGCAAATGAGGAGGGAATTGCTAAGTTACATGAATCTAGTAGTATAGGGCAGTGGCACTGAATACTGGCACTATTTTCCACAGGGGGTGGTGATTTTAGCTGATCTCTCACTCCAGAGGGTAACTGTCATAAATATAAAGGGAAGGGTAAACCCCTTTGAAATCCCTCCTGGCCAGGGGAAAGCTCCTCTCACCTGTAAAGGGTTAAGAAGCTAAAGGTAACCTCGCTGGCACCTGACCAAAATGACCAATGAGGAGACAAGATACTTTCAAAAGCTGGGAGGAGGGAGAGAAACAAAGGGTCTGTGTGTCTGTCTATATGCTGGGTTTCTGCCGGGGATAGACCAGGAATGGAGTCTTAGAACTTTTAGTAAGTAATCTAGCTAGGTATGTGTTAGATTATGATTTCTTTCAATGGCTGAGAAAAGAATTGTGCTGAATAGAATAACTATTTCTGTCTGTGTATCTTTTTTGTAACTTAAGGTTTTGCCTAGAGGGGTTCTCTATGTTTTTGAATCTAATTACCCTGTAAGATATCTACCATCCTGATTTTACAGGGGGGATTTCTTTATTTCTATTTACTTCTATTTTTATTAAAAGTCTTCTTGTAAGAAACTGAATGCTTTTTCATTGTTCTCAGATCCAAGGGTTTGGGTCTGTGGTCACCTATGCAAATTGGTGAGGCTTTTTATCCAACATTTCCCAGGAAAGGGGGGGTGCAAGTGTTGGGAGGATTGTTCATTGTTCTTAAGATCCAAGGGTCTGGGTCTGTAGTCACCTAGGCAAATTGGTGAGGCTTTTTACCAAACCTTGTCCAGGAAGTGGGGTGCAAGGTTTTGGGAAGTATTTTGGGGGGAAAGACGCGTCCAAACAGCTCTTCCCCAGTAACCAGTATTAGTTTGGTGATGGTAGCGGCCAATCCAAGGACGACGGGTGGAATATTTTGTACCTTGGGGAAGTTTTGACCTAAGCTGGTAAAGATAAGCTTAGGAGGTTTTTCATGCAGGTCCCCACATCTGTACCCTAGAGTTCAGAGTGGGGGAGGAACCTTGACAGTAACAAAGGCAGCGAGAGCACAGCTGTTGCTAGTGTCCCAAAGCCTCCCGGGCCAGTATGCTGCTAGCCTTTGTACTGCAGTGGTGCTTGCTGAAGTTATTGTTGACTGGCATAGGAAAGTGTCCTACTGTGGAGGAAGAAATAAGGCAGCAGTCCCTAGAAATCTTTGACACAGGATTGCAGAGTACCTCCATGAATGTTTCATTAAGATCTCTCAGGAGGATTCAAGAGACATCCCTGTGTACATAAAAAAATGGCTCCATATGGTCCCCCCTGCCTAACTTAAGAAGGGAATGAAAAGTAAATAGCAACTCTACTCCTCTTAGTTGTACCACTACCTCTTCTAGCATGAGTAAATCCATGACATGTCAAAAGCTGTGTCCTGTTATTCTGGAAGAGGGGGGTGAGGCAGCCTTGTAAATGAAAATGTATCTACACATTAGCCTAAGGTTCCTTCTCCTGCACCAAGCTCACCTGTGATTGACTGGCTGGGCTACGGTGAAGTAAAAAACAGGTCCTGGCTCACTGCGCAGCTAGATCCCCCAGTTACCTGTCCCCCATACTCCTTTTTCTTTTCCTCAACCACCTCCTCCTTCTTGCTGTTCATGGCTCCTTGGAGCTATCCATGTTGGTGAGCAGGGTGATGGTGGGGTCTCCAGTGAGTATGGCATGCAGTTTATTGTGAAAGCAGACAGTCTGTGGCTCAACACTGTCTTGGTTGTTGGCTGCACTGGCCTTCTGGTATGCCTGCCGTAGCTTCTTGGCTTTCACATGGCACTGCTGTTGGTCCCTGTCATATCCCTTCTCCTGCATCCCCTAGGCAATAAGTAGATGTCGATGTTTATACAGCTGGTGCAAAGCTGTGCCTGCCAATATCTCTTTTCTACTCCAGGCAGGTGCATATCTGGAATGTGTAGCTATCACGGTCAGGGATAGCTGATAGTTGTGCTCACCAAGCCAGGCAATCAGAAAAAGGAATTTCAAAAATTTGTGCAGCTTTAAAGTCAGGGGGAAGCTTCCAGGCTCTTTGACCCCTCCGTGATGACCAGAGCAGTAGCTGGGTAACCTGGGGGCACTGTGGGACAGTTACTGGAGGACAGTTAGGATTGACATAAGTAACACATGTAGATTCACACTGTGTTGACCTAAGTACATTGACCATGGCTCAGTGCTGCTTGGGAAGATGGTGTTACTATTTTGGTATAACAGGGCACCTACATCAGTGGGAGACAAATTTAAGTGTAGACACATGCACAACCAGGTTGATGTAAGCAGCCTTGCATCACTTTAACTTTGTAGTGTAGACCACGCTTCAATTGGGCTACAGGAAGGGCTGCAATTGCAGCTCACAGCCACCATAGACCATGGCACTGTCAGGTGAGCAGGCAGCCAAAAGGCCTCTGTTTCTCAGTTTCACCTGTTGGGTCTGAGCAGAGAAGGAGCAGGCAAGTGGTGGCAGCAGCAAGCAGAGGCAAGAATAGAAGGTGAGGAGATCCAGTAATGGCTGCAGGCTCCTCTTCATCCTTGAGCAATCAGCCAATCTCCCCCTCTCTGAAGAAAGTTCATTCAATTCTGTCCCCCATGCACACTCAGCTACTCTGATCTTCCACACCCCTCCAGCTCCCACAAACCTTCTCTCAGTTACCCCTCCTTCCTCCTGGAGACCCCCACAAATCTAGCTGTCCCAAAATTCTCCCACAGGTTACCCAGCTATACCCTCCAGACATCCCCACAAATGCCCCCACCTCATACAGCTCTCCCCCAGGCACCTAGCTATCCCCAGCTCACCTCAGTCCGTCACCTCCCAGCTTCCTTCCTGGACACTTCCACAAAGCCAACTATCTCCCCTCCAGATATCCTCTCAAACTCACATTCTCTCACAGCTACCTGACAGCCCACAGCTACCACCATCATCTGCCCAGGTACCACCACAAATCAACTTTAGCCCCCGCTGACACCCATCAGCACTCACTCACCTGCAACCCCTGCAAAGTGTTGTGCATCTCCATGTTCTACTCCCATCACTGCTTGGGGAAGGGCATTTTGACCTCACACTGAAGGTCAGGATTGTATACACAATATTTGAAAATATGCAAAAAAATTCCAATATTTTAAAATAACTTACATATATGTCACATACAACTGCACAAAAATTGGCAGCTGGGCCTGTTATGCTTATTGATTATATTGTTCAAGTCACAGTACTCACTTAGTAGAATTCTGTTTGGCTTCTGACTAAAACAGCTGCTAGCCCTAGTTAATCTTAATGTAAATTTGTTTATTTAATAAAGCCTTAGTCTGTAACTTTTACACCAGTATTTGCTAAGGCCCTGATTTAGCAAAGTTTTTAAGCATCGGCCCAGCTTTAAACATGCAAATAGCCACATCACATGCTTAAAGTTAGACATATGCTTAAATCCCACGCTGAAAAAGAAAGAGGAGTGCTCGCATGACTAAATAAGTACTTCTCTGTATAAGGAAGCCATGGCTTCCAACAATCCTAATTTGGGCAGGAGTTTTGCAAACCCATCCTGGGTGGTTACAGTCCAGGCTAATACCTTAGAAACGGTGCAGCTGGAGGGTTTTTTTCTGCAGTGCTGGCCTCTTGGATACCACTAAGGGTAACAATGCAGAGCATGAAGCAGACCTGCATAATTCCTGGACAATCTGTGTTTTGTGATTTGCTGAATATTATTTTTAAAGCTCTGTGCCTTCTGGATCGTGCTGGTAGTGTTACATAGGCAGTAGGAGGGCGTCTACAGCAGGGTCCTTGGAGGGCACTGGACAGCAGCTTTATTACTACTCAGGAGTTGCCTGTAATGGACAATTTATTGCAGTATGTAATTAGGAGAAGAGGGTGAGAAAATCATTTTGGGGGGGATTAATTTGGTGGGGAGGGTAAAAATGGGGGATGTAAACACACATTGATTAATCTGTGATGAGGAATTTTGGAATAGGGAAAATCACAAACCTCCCTCCTTAGATCCCAGTAGACGAACAAATTGGAGAAGGCTATAAAGATAGACATCGCCCCCTATCTCCCCTCCCCCCATCCTCCAATGGGGAGAGAGTCCATGGAGCTACCAGGTGGTAGAAATTATGAAAAGACATGGGAATGGGAAGGTTAATTGCAGACAGTATGTGTGCCTCAAGCAAATGCTATATGTAATGGTTTCTGCCTGTTGAAATGAACTCTTTCAACCTTTTGAGGCCTGAAAATTGAGATATTCACATCAAAATCCTAAACATTATCTAGGATATGTTCAGCATCCCATTGCCCTTTGGTTCTTTTGATGAATTGTCTTCGAATAATTATTTTTAATGTTGACATTTATATAAGGGTTGCAGAATTGTGCCCTGACCATTATAAGGGAGCTACAAGTCTTGCAAACCCTTGCACTGTATGCTGAAACACTAGCATCATTGACAGGTTGTTTATTTGCTTGCTAGGTCCTAATAACCTCCTAGACAGTGAGAGCAGCTATTGGCAACTTAACTACACTAACATCACAAGATGAATCTTGGTAATGGGTATAACATATGAGGGCTAATTTATTTAATATAAAATGTGATTGAATGGCCTGAATACAAAATATCTTGAACAATAAAGGAATGTTCACATTTTTTTCAGTGATTTGGATATTTCACACATGCTGCAGTGTGATTCAGAAGGATTATAGATGGGCCCCACTCTTCTAACTGAAAACACAGACTATTGCTTATCAGATTTTCAAAAGTCCACCATTGTATGCAAAACTCTGGATGCATGTGAATAAGCTGTTGCCATAAACACCAACATGCATGCATTGGTGAATTGCTTGAAAGCAAGTTGAGTGTTCAGAAAATGGGGCGTTGTAAAACATCTCCCATTATTCGTATTTATTATTTACTGAGTGTCCTTGGTGCAGTGTGAAACAACATAGAGAAAGATGTGGTTCCTATCCAAAACCATGAATACCCAGAAGCCATTAAAATAATTTGACAACTATCAAAAATGTTAAGAGCTGATATAAATGGCAGCACAAAGGAAGCCATTTGCAGTGCACAAAAATAAGTTTTATTGGTCTTAAAAAACCCATCAGCGATATCACATATTCTTGAGTGCCACCTACTGTTACCTTATCTATTAATTGACTATTCTCTTATATACAGACATACGTACAGCATTCTTGTAACCAAAGCAATGGCATCTGTTAGGAGTTTGCTGGAGAGGTTGAATTGTTTTTTGGGTGTATGATGGAATGCAGTTTATGTATGGTTGTGAGAAGTGTGTTTTGGCGAAGAATGCAGAGATGGTAGAGTAGTTGTATTAATGATGACATTTTGAAGTTTTTATTAATTGCTTTAATATTTAGTAAACAACCACCACAGAAACACCACATCCTTTAAAAACCATATCAGAAATTCAAAACCCACTTACACGATTTCATAAACAGATTTTTATTAGGGCTGTCGAATAAGTGCAGATAACTCACACGATTAACTCAAAAACAATTTTGCGATAAAAAATTAATCACAATAAATTGCAGTTTTAATTGCCCTGTTAAGCAATGGAATACCAAGTGAAATTTATTAAATATTTGTGGATGATTTTCTACATTTTCAAATATATTGATTTCAATTACAACACAGAATACAAAGTATACAGTGCTCACTTTATATTATTGATTATCATTTTTACAGTGCAAATATTAGTAAACAAAAGAGTATTTTTCAATTTACCTCATACAAGTACTGTAGTGCAATTTACAAATGTAGATTTTTTTTGTTACATAACTGCATTCAAAAATAAAACACTGTCCACTCAATCCTACTTATTGTTCAGCCAATTGCTAAGACAAACAAGTTTGTTTACATTTATGGGAGATACTTCTGCCTGCTTCTTATTTACAATGTCACCTGAAACATGCCACTTTTGTAGCCGGCATTACAAGATATTTATGTGCCAGATATGCTAAACATTCGTATGCCCCTTCATGCTTTGGCCATCATTAGCCATGTGGACATGCTTCCATGCTGATGATGCTCATTTTAAAAAATGCATTACTTAAATTTGTGACTGAACTTTTTGGGGGAGAATTGTATGTCTCCTGCTCTATTTTACCCATATTCTGCCATGTATTCCATGTTATTGCAGTCTTGGATGATGACCCAGCACATGTTATTTGTTTTAAGAACACTTTCACTGCAGATCTGACAAAACTCAAAGAAGGTAGCAGTGTGAGATTTCTAAAGATAGCTACAGCACTCGACCCAAGGTTTAAGAATCTGAAGTGCCATCCAAAATCTGACAGGTAAGAGGTGTGGAACATGCTTTCAGGAGTCTTAAAAGAGCAACAGTGTGATGCAGAAACTGCAGAATCCAAATCACCAAAAAGAAAATCAACCTTCTGCTGGTGGCATCTAACTCAGATGATGAAAATGAACATGCATCTGTCCACACTGCTTTGGATAGTTATCCATCAGAACCTGTCATCAGCATAGACGCATGTCTTCTGGAATGGTGGTTGAAGCATGAAGGGGCATACGGATGTTTAGCATACCTGGAACAAATACTTTGTAATGCCAGCTACAAAAGTGCCATGCGAATGCCTATTCTCACTTTCAGGTGACATTGGGAACAAGAAGCAGGCAGCATTATCTCCTGCAAATGTAAACAAACTTGTTTGTCTTCGCGATTGGCTGAACAAGAAGTAGGACTGAGTGTACTTGTAGGCTCTAAAGTTTTACACTTTTTTATTTTTGAATGCAGGTTTGTTTTACATAATTCTACATTTGTAAATTATATATTTCATGATAAAGAGATTGCACTACAGTACTTGCAATGGGAGAATTGAAAAATACTATTTCTTTTGGGGTTTTTTTTATTACAGTTCAAACATGTGTAATCAAAAATACAAACTGAAAGCTGTACACTTTGTATTCTGTGTTATAATTGAAATCATTATTTGAAAATGTAGAAAACACCCAAAAATATTTAAATAAATGGTATTCTATTATTAACAGTGCAATTAATTGTGCGATTAATCGCAATTAATTTTTTTAATAGCTTGACAGCCCTAATTTTTATATCTCTGATATCTTAATTAGAGATGGGAAAGCAGCTTGCAGCAAAGCCTGGTAATCAAGCCACATGAAAGCATAGCCAATCACCACAGAGATTGATACTGGTTATTACTGAGCTCTCTGATCTGGTGCAAGGTGAAAGCAATCAGCTAAATTTGGTGCACACAGTGGTGGTGAATAGAGCAGGAGCACTGGCAGAAGTGGCTCTCTCTGTTTTCTGGTGCTGTGTGAAATATGTGCATGAGTTGATTTTGCTTCTGCCTTACAAGTCTGAATTATGGAACTTTCTCCTCCGGCTGGATCCTTGAATCAGGATAGTGTTTTGCTTTACGTTCAGGTGAAACAAAGGTAAAATACTTTTTGGCCAATTCAGCTGGGGTAGCATTTGGATGCTGCTTGGTACTCCTTCCATCTTGGCATAAAACTGTGATAACGATTCCATGTGTCCATCTTTTGTATTCATAGTATAGTGTTTCTTACACACTTCTTTAGTTTCCATGTGAGATTAGTATATTGTATATAGTGTATTTTCTATATATAGCATCAAATACTGTACTGAATGAGATCTATTGTATGTTCACAATATTTCCTTAATTCACCAAACCTTATCAAAGCAAGAAATTAAGTTAGTTTGGAATGATTTATTTGCAGCTACTATATGTTGCCTACTATTTATCACCTTGCTTTCCTCTAGGTGTTTACAAATTGACTGCTTTAATAAATGTTCTAGCAATTTACTAGCCGTTGAAGTTAAACTTGCTGTTCTGTAATTTTCTAGATTGATTCTTCTGCTATTTTAGTGGAGGTGATCCAATACATCAGACAGCTTACTCTTCTCAGAAAGTACAGTACTCCGTGAATCCAGGAGGGGGGAATATTCCAGGAGCAAATTACTACAATTACTTTACCACATCAGCCGTTCTAGCTGGCATATTGATGGGAATTGAACAAGGCCCTTTCCGTTGCCCATCTTACTCTGACCAGTTATAGGTGGGAAGAAAACAAGTGTATCAAAGGTCTGGTAACCCAGGAAGGACATGAGAGAGAGAGAGAAGGTCTTAATGCTTCTAATATCTCTGTGCAGGCAAATACTAGCCCTTTTAACTACTTAGCAACTTCAGTGTCATATCTCAAGTCTTTGCTTCTGTTTGGCATCATTCTACCCTACTTTTCTTCTCTTGTTTCCCAAATCTTCTGCCCACACACTGAGTCTTACACACAACCAGATACTTCCCTGGACCTTTCCTCTGTTTTTTAATCCAGCAAACCATATCTGCCTTGCATACATTTCTTCTTGCTCTTTTCGCATTGTGTTACCCTATTTGTGGAGCAGTTTGGCCCTGTGTGCAAGGGACACCACAAAAAGGATTACACATACACAATAAAGGCCCAATGGAAAGGTGTGAATAAAGCTTCTGGGTGGATACAAAGAACCACTATTAGCTGAAACCATTCAAAGTGAGAGAATAGCAGTCTCCCTCATACAAAATACCTTCATAATTGTATTAACAAAATGGGTAAGGATTGAGAAATAAAGAAGTAGAGCCACCCAAAAATGAACAGAAAACTAAGTTTATTTTGCTCCTTTATGAAGATTTACATCTCATGCTGATTTTTTTTTTTAAATTTCACCTTTGTCAGCATTTGTTTCTTTTTCCACAGTAGATAATAGGTCTGAAAACATGTATGCATATTAATACATGTTAAAGTACTACTCAGGCCACAGTATACATGGGTTACATGAGGCATGTAAGCTCCAGAGGGCTCCACATCTAAGCTGATCAGAAGGCTGACCTATTCAGAAGCCACTTTCAACATTTTCACAAAAATAAAACTGCAAGTTTGGAAACAGAGGATCTGCCCTGGCAGTATGCTTTTCACTATCTGCTGCTTTTATAGCAGTTCGCTTTGGTTTGGTGAAAACCTCTACTGGTTGATAGAGTGGCCTCCTCTTCTCTATGTGGCTAAGAGTTCCTACTTTCTAAAGGGTTCAGGTGCGGGGGTGGCATTTTAAGACTACACTCCAGCTAGACATTGGAGAAAGGTCGGGAGTAGGAAATAAGGTGCTGAGACTAGACTAGATGAGACGCTGACACTAGATGGCACTACACAAGTCTACCCCAAGAGACATGCAACTCTCAGGTAGTCACACAAGTTGCTGTGTGATTGCTTCAGAGGAGGAAGTATCCCTTTTGAATATAGAGCAGTCCCCATATTCCAAGCCTTTTCTGGCTTCTGTAGCTGCAGAGCATGTAAGGGCTGGATGTAGTTCTTAATGTATAATTTGAAAGTGTGAAGATCCATGAACCCATATGTCATAAATATAAAGGGAAGGGTAAACCCCTTTAAAATCCCTCCTGGCCAGAGGAAAAATCCTCTCACCTCTAACGGGTTAAGAAGCTAAAGGTAACCTCACTGGCACCTGACCAAAATGACCAATGAGGAGACAAGATACTTTCAAAAGCTGGGAGGAGGGAGAGAGAAACAAAGGGTCTGTGTCTGTTGGTATGCTGCTTTGCCAGGGATAGAACAGGAATGGAGTCTTAGAACTTTTAGTAAGTAATCTAGCTAGGTATGCGTTAGATTATGATTTCTTTAAATGGCTGAGAAAAGAATTGTGCTGAATAGAATGACTATTTCTGTCTGTGTGTCTTTTTTGTAACTTAAGGTTTTGCCAAGAGGGATTCTCTATGTTTTGAATCTAATTACCCTGTAAGGTACCTACCATCCTGATTTTACAGGGGTGATTCCTTTACTTCTGTTTACTTCTATTTCTATTAAAAGTTGTCTTGTAAGAAAACTGAATGCTTTTTCATTGTTCTCAGATCCAAGGGTTTGGGTCTGTGGTCACCTATGCAAATTGGTGAGGATTTTTACCAAACCTTTCCCAGGAAGTGGGGTGCATGGGTTGGGAGGATTTTGGGGGGAAAGACGTGTCCAAACTATGTTTCCCAGTAAACCCAGTTAGAGTTTGGTGGTGGCAGTGGATATTCCAAGGACAAATGATAAAATTAATTTGTACCTTGGGGAAGTTTTAACCTAAGCTGGTAAAAGTAAGCTTAGGAGGTTTTCATGCAGGTCCCCACATCTGTACCCTAGAGTTCAGAGTGGGGGAGGAACCTTGACACCATAGTATTCAACTGCTGAGCCATATAAACATTGTAGGCTTGACTTTTCAAGTAGATAGGTGTGCAACTGCCTCAATTAGATGCTTAAATCTCTATTTGCAAGTACTAATGTCCAGTTTGAATGCACTGACAGTAATTACAAGTGAAAATCAGGCATTTAACTGAATGAACAGTCTCATGTCTAATTTTAAAAAGATCCTGTGGTATTTTGGTCTGATGAAGAGGGAGGTGGATGGAAGGGTGGAAAAAGGAAAGAAGGATGTTGGGTATTCAGCAAACACATTTTTGCTAAATACCATTTAGAGAGAGAACTTCCAATGTAAGATAGAAAAAGAGGAGAAGAAGATTTCAGAGATCTGGCTAAGCTATAACTGGGTAAAGAGCAAATAATGACCCCCAAATAAGTTTCCTTTTCTATCCAAAGAGCTCTTAGAATGGAGGCTCAGTCCACAGGCACAGTTTCCTGAAAACAAAGAGAGGAACAGGAGGAGGAGCAGACAGAAGCGTTGCAGAATCCCTCAGGTTTCAGTGCCTCTATTACAAATGTACTGTAGTGTTTCCATCAGCACTGCCTAGGGCTATGACAAGCTCAGGCATGCAATCCACTTGAGCTAGGTCCATGGATCCACACCAACTTCCTCTGTAGCAATGGTACTAATAAGAGAGGAAGAAGTGGCACCAGGGGATAGTAAATTTAAGTTCTGTGCCACTGCCAAAAGATGCAGCAGCATCTCTCTCTACTCTGCTGTTTTTGCAATCCTTGCCAAATTCACAGGGGTAAAGTCCATTAAAACAACATCTTCTGAAGAACAGCAGCACAGGGTCATGCTGGCTGCCAAACTGAGAGAATAAGTCACACAGCAAAATAGTGCCACTGAGAGCCAGTTCAGCCCTTCTCCTCCACTGAAATGCTCTTTCAAAAAAGGGAATTAGAACCTGCCCCAATGTCTTTGGTGATGGAAAATATAGAGAATAATTTGGAGGGGATGTTCAAGACATCATTAGGGAGAAGGGGGGATAGACTAAAACCTGCAATGGGAGAATGATCCTAAAACCGGAGTATCCTAATTTGTGTGCCTACCGCAGTCCTCCCCACTATCACATACAAGAAAAGGAGTACTAGTGGCACCTTAGAGACTAACCAATTTATTGGTTAGTCTCTAAGGTGCCACTAGTACTCCTTTTCTTTTTGAGAATATAGACTAACACGGCTGCTACTCTGAAACTATCACATACAGTATGTCAAATGCAAAATTGGCTCTTCTAGCTCCCAGACAATTTTTCCTTTTATGCAGTCTTTTCTCAATACCTGCAAAGCTGCTTAAACATCATGAAAGGTGTTCCATAGGTAACAAATGCACCTTGGGACAAACGTGTAGAACAACATGTAATTTTCTTGGAGCAAGAACTATGTCTTTCCCTATGTCCCTGTGCCTGTCGCTTTATCGAACAATGTTTAATGGAAAAAATAGTTCACTATGTGTAATATAGGGCATAGAGCCTCTGATCTACACATCTGATGTATTGATACAAAATGTCCTTGCCGTTGTATATTATGTCCTCAGTGGAACTCAGTGCTTTATACAGTGCCCACTGAAGATCTTTAAATCTACAGTAAGCTACTACTGAAACTTTGCAATCAGCACAAGGTGGGCAGCTGGGTTCTATATAATCCCTTGTCATGGGAGGGGATAGAGGGCTGTTATACAGTGCACCTTGTTTGTAAATTTCTCCTCTGCATCCTAGATGAGATAAGGTGCAGAGTCAGAGTGGTAGCAAGAGTGGGACTTGAATAAGCAGAAGGAAAATGCCAGACCACTATGCAGAAATACAAAAAACCCAAAACCCTGAATCTCTTTTTTTAATTTTTTTTTACCTAATTTTTCTTCCATCAATGTCCAAGGGAAGGGCATTCATATATGCTCCCTTGGTCAATGGAAAATCTAGTCGTTGTACAGTTTCTTTCAAATCAAAGTTCTTTTGTTATGTAGTTTTGGTTTTATTATTTCAATTTCCCCATACTCCACTCCCTGCTTTTTAAAATTAGATGTTTAAATGAAAATATGTGTAAAGTGAGTTACAAAGACTTCTGTGATCAGACAGTTCCAGAGACTGAAGTCAGAGTTATCCAGATTTTGGTTGTGGAATATTTTCTGTTTTTTCCCCCTCCATTTTCCCCCCATCTTGCCATTGATTAGTGGGCAGACTGCTGTTAAACATTGGTAATTTGAGGTATATAGTGTGATGAATGGAACTGAAGAATAATATGAGGTTTCAGGGAAGATATATATATATTTGTGAGGCTAGAGGCTGAGGGAAGTAGGATGCATATCCCATGAAGCTTGTGACATTATTATCCCGATTTCATAAAAGAAATCCTGGTTTGTTAATGAACTCTGGGTTAAATAATTGATTCATTGAAATCAGTGATAACACATTCATTGACTTCACTTGTGTCAAATATAAAGGGAAGGGTAAACACCTTTAAAATTCCTCCTGGCCACAGGAAAAACCCTTTCACCTGTAAAGGATTAAGAAGCTAAGACAACCTTGCTGGCACCTGACCAAAATGACCAATGAGGAGACAAGATACTTTCAAAGCTGGAGCGGGGGGAAACAAAGGGTTATCTCTGTCTGTGTTGCTTTTGCTGGGACCAGAGCAGGAATGCAGGTCAGAACTCTTGTAAAAAGTCAGTAAGGAATCTAGTTAGATATGCGTTAGATTCTGTTTTGTTTAAATGGCTGATAAAATAAGTTGTGCTGAATGGAATGTATATTCCTGTTTTTGTGTCTTTTTGTAACTTAAGGTTTAGCCTAGCGGGATTCTAGGTTTTGAATCGGATTACCCTGTAAGTTATTTACCATCCTGATTTTACAGAGGTGATTCTTTTACTTTTTCTTTAATTAAAATTCTTGTTTTAAGAACCTGATTGCTTTTTCACTGTTCTTAAGATCCAAGGGTTTGGGTCTGTGTTCACCTATGCAAATTGGATTTTTATCAAGCCTTCCCCAGGAAAGGGGGTGTAGGGCTTGGGGGGATTTTGGGGGGAAAGACATTTCCAAGTGGGCTCTTTCCCTGTTATATTTGTTAGACGCTTGGTGGTGGCAGCAATAAAGTCCCAGGACAAAAGGTAAAATAGTTTGTACCTTGGGGAAGTTTTAACCTAAGTTGGTAAAAATAAGCTTAGAGGGTTTTTCATGCAGGTCCCCACATCTGTACGCTAGAGTTCAGAGTTGGGAAGGAACCTTGACAACTTATGTAGGAATTTCTCCTAGGGAGTTTATCTTTCCATTATGTATTTTAAATTTTTCTTCAGTGTTCTTTCCATGACTCAAGTGACCTCCTGTCTCCTTTTTCTGAGAAGGAAAAAAGCCATAAATCACAGTTCCAAACTAAACATCAGCAGAAAGAAAAATCTCATGAAATTGAGTAACTAATTTCATTAAAAAAAAAAAAATCAAAGGTTTGATTCCTCACTCCCTGGCACTCTGGGTCTTTCCAATAATTGCAATGCTATCAGACCAGAGTGGCAATGTTACACATTCACTTTGCACTTACTTTGCGCATAAGTAAATGTTTTCATTAGGTACTAAACAGTAAGGCCAGCAATCAACCTCATGATTATAACATACCCTGCTATATCAACTGTCATATTTTTTACCATGTGAAAGCATCTTTCACGTTTTTAAAATTAAACTTACAAAGCTGGAGTTCCTACCTATTACAAATTCATAGATTTCAAGGCCGGAAAGGACCATTATGATCTGGTCTGATCTCCTGCATAATGCAGTCCATAGAATTTCCCCAAAATAATTCCTAGAGCAGATCTTTTAGAGAAACATCCAATCTTGATTTAAAATTTGTCAGCGATGGAGAATCTCTACCACAACCATTGGTAAATTATTCCAATGGTTAATTACTCAATGTTAAAAAAATTATGCCTCATTTCCACTCTGAATTTGTCTAGCTTCTATTTCCAGTCATTGGATTCTGTTATACCTTTCTCTGCTAGATTGAAGAGCCCATTATTAAATATTTGTTTCTCATGTAGTTAGTTATACTTATGGACTATGATCAAGTCATTCCTTAACTTTCTCTTTAAAATATAGACATTGTTATATGTTTGTAATCAGTGAATTCATTGTCACTGCATAATCAGCTCATTGAACAAATGCATTATAGTAAAAGGGAAAAAAAAACCTTGATAGTAACATAGCTGTCCCATTAAAGTCTTGATTAACTTTATAACAATAATGAAATATCATTATACAGTACTTGCGTAAATTAGCAGACAAACTGGATATATATCAAGTAATAATCTTGTATCTCTACAAAAGGGAAGCATATTTAATTTAAAATAAAACACCAGATACATACATTTCTTGAGGGGAATTTACAAACTTGATTCAAAAATGTGAGGCAAATATTACAGTATCTCAGCAGTTTTATGTTAAATGTTTCAAGGAAAGCCGTACAGCTCTTAGGCATTTCATGACATAGAGTAACATCAAAAGCAATTGATGTGTGTAATGACAATTGAGATTATCATTACAGATGAGCTGACCTAACCAAATTCAATTCCACTGCTCCAGTTCGGTCAGCAGATACCTTTTACCATCTGCTTCACTTATATCAGCTGCATCTTTTCCCTTATTACATAGAGGGTACATGAATGGATAGCAATTTTTATCTGAAATATAGCTTGTGCGGTCATGGAATTTTCAGACACTGTAAATAAATAAAGTAAATAAATGTAAGTAAATTGGTGGTCTGAAATAAACAATGCTACTAAGGTTGTGTGAGCTGAAGAGAAAATGAGTAAAAAAAAGGAAGAAAGCAGTGGTGACATACCTCACTTCTGGACAAGGAATGCAATTTATACAGTCAGAACAAATCAGGGAATCTTAATGAAAAGTTCTTGAAAGAGCTTTGGCTTTTATAATACACTAAAACTTTTCATCCAGCTAATAAATGGATCCCTTTCTGTATCACCGAGGTGTTCTTAGATGACTAAGGGAAGTTTGGATAAGTAAGATGAATGCTACCTGCTGAATAAATAATTGTGGGTAATTGGTCTATTTTTCTATCTACCAAATCAAGTGATTTTAAGGAATTCTGGAAGCATGTCTCTGTAAAAAAATAACAACAACAAAAAAACCCTTCTGTATGATATTTCCTTCCAAGTAAACAAAGCCAAGAACATTATGTAATGATACTTATCGGGGTCCCCAACCTTTTTCTTTGAGCCCTCTCTGCCCTCCAATATGCAATAAAAACTCCATGGCCCAGTTGTTCCACAACAACTGTTTTTCTGCATATAAAAGCCAAGGCCAACGTTAAGGGGTAGGAAGCAGGGCAATTGCTTGAGGCCCCACACCAGAGGGGGCACTGCAAAGCTAAGTTGCTCAGGCTTCAGCTTCCACCCAGGGTGGTGGGGCTCAGGACTCTGGGCTGCAGTCCCTTACTGCAGGGCTTTGACTGTCTGCACTGAGCCCTAGAGAGTCTAACGCTGGCTATGCTTGGCAGCCCCCCTGAAGCCCCCTAGGGGGCCCCGGACCCCTGGTTGAAAAGAACTGTTTTACATTATGCCATTATTATTAAATTACAGCATGTCGTATCATAAAAGACAAATGGCTGGGCAGCTGGGTAATTTGAACAATATCACAAGATAGCAAGCATCCAATCATTTCAGAGGATCTAAACATAACCTCAGAAGACCGTTTGACACTAACTTTTTAATGTGATTAACTAAAATCTCAGTTCTGAACACCCTTAAATTCTGGTGGGTTGGAATCTCAATCTCTTTGTATCAGTTACATATCTCCCCTCTTGGAGCAAACGTTTGGGGAAAATGTATAGAATTTGATAATTTTGCATTTGGCCTATTAAGGGCCTGATCCTGTTGAAGTTGAAAGGATTGCCTTAAGTTTATACTAAAGATGGAAAATTTCTTGAAATGGGACAATTTATTAATTTATAAAGCGTGGAGAATGGACCAGCATTCACACTATGTACACAATGAATCCTATTTGCATGTGAACACTATTTGTTCTACAAGTGAAAATGGCAGTTTGCAACATCTTTAGTGAAATATTGTATGCTATAATCCTGAATCTCAAATAAAAATTGTAGATCTTTACCAACCTCATGGCAGCAAATTGACAGGTTTGCATGGAAAACATACTGCATTTGCTTTAACTTTAGAGAAGTACTCTGGATTTGTTCTCCATCACGTCCAGCTCATGTAGTGGTCTTCGTGAGAAACTTTGGTTTTATTTACATTTTTGGAAATGCTACAGAAGCAAAATCATAAGTTAGCTAAAAGCAATGCCATCCCAGTGAATAAGATCACATCAGTATCCTAATCATTTCACAGCCTAAGGACAACTACAATACAGCCAACAGAACAGCAAGCGGAAGTTGCCAATGAGCCAGATGTTACTGCTGGAAAGGAAATTTCCATAGCTCAGCATCTGGGCATTGCAAATACCACCCCGGAAGAAAGAGGGTTGGCACTACATTGTAGTGATATCCAGAGAACACTACAGCATTCATTAAAAGACACATCTTAGCAGTGAACTTAAGACACTTTTCTTAAAAGAATTCTAGTTTTGAGAAAATGAAAACATATTTATGTGCAATGAAAGTCATTTCTGCTTGTAAGTGAAAATCATCTAAAGAAATGTATATAAAGCATATATTTTAAAGTAGATATTGTGTTGATTTGAATTAAGAGTAGTTGGTAGTGGGTTTGGAAATCAATATTACTATGAACTTGTAGAAAATTATAGTGAACACATTTATCTTAAATGGAATCCTTTGCTGCTTGCACTGTTATATTTGTGTTGTTAGGCTGCAAAACTGCATATCTGATGTTCATTGTTTGCTTTCCCATACCAGCAGTCCCATCGGGCACATGCTTTATCCATTTGAAGGTGTTGAATAAAACAGTGATTAAATGGATGTTGCACATGCTAATCCTGATTCATCTATCTCTAAGGATTGTAGTTTGTTTGAAGGTTTTTCCTCTGTGAAGATGTGGAAAGAGAGGGCATAAAGGTGGACAGTACAATATACTTGGGGCCTGATCATCTCCTTTAGCACAAAGATTCCACAGAGGAAGTAGGTGTGAACACAAGGTACTTTATACCTTGCTGGCCCCCTAGTCAATTTTCTCGTCATATGTAGAGACTGCCATGTGAATTGTGTCACAGGCTGCCTGGCCCTTTGTGGCAAGCTGGGCTCAGCCCTGTCTATGACTTAGCAGTTATCCTTGAGCCTCACTGGTGAGCTAGCAACATAGGGCTAATTAGGGACCCCAGCTGGGCATGATGGAACTTAATTAGAAAGACTGACCCCAGCTGTGAAGGATCAGAGACTGGACTGCTTAAATAGAGTTGGGAACTGAGTTGGAGACACTACAGAGGCGAAAGGACTGTCTTACAGGGAAAGGCTCAGTAGTTTGGGACTGGCTGTGTCTGGAGAGCTGAGCCATAAGAGTAGAGTTAAATACTGGGGTGGGTTCATGGAACAAAGGGCCAGCTATCCAGGGAGACAGTCCTTGGGGACCAGGGAATAGAGGAGACTCACAGGGAGCAGAATTGGCACCTGAGTATTGGGAAACTCTGAGATAGGGATCTCCCTGCTCCTGAAGGCCCTAAGGGAAGCTGCCAGAGTCTGTGCGAAATAGGATAGGCCCAGTATTTGGGGTGTTGTCTTATAGTGGTGCCTATTTGCTCATGTTATCGTCATTGTAATGGCACAGCGTCATCTTCAGCAGCACCCCACACCGTTGCCAGGTCCTCATCTCTGGCACGTTCTAGTGGTTACTTAAGCCTTGTCTCTCTCCCCCCTCATCCCAATTTTTCACATGTACTCTCTGGTCACCCTAGTGAGGAAGGAAAGCCATGTGGGAATCCTGCTGGGGAAGAACCAAGATAAGTGAAACTCTGCAGGGGCAAGAAGCAGAGTGCTTACAGGGAGCCTGAGTGGGGCAGAAGAATTATAAATTTGGGCATTTATTTTGAACCTTCCATTACCCCAGAAGGGGAGGGACATTTTATGGGATTTGGCCAGAGGGCCAGCCACAGAACTTCAGAGAGAGAGAGCTGAAGAAGTGACTACTGGAAGGTGCCAGAGAGGAGGACCGCTGGCAACGCTGCACCCAGACACAGAGGTGCTGCTGAAGATGAGGCTGTGCCATTACAATGGCAATAACAAGAGCAAATAAGGATGAAAAAAGGATTATGAACTGCTGTTATAGCAGTTTGTTTATATCCTAGGACAACACAGCATACCTAAAAGACCTTTTTCTTACAAAAACATTGGTGAGGGAACCTCCCCTTAAAGGCTAGCAAAGCACTCTTTGGCAGGTGCAAAGGCAGCACTGGCCCAGCACAATACTATTCTTCAGATTTCTGTACAAGGCATAAAGGTGGCAGAAGGTAGTTTTCTTAAACCCCAAATGCTTTATTTTCACAGCAGAAATTATTTGAAAATACAAAATATTTAAATGGGACTTGTGACACTGCACCCTATATTCTTCAGAGATATTATTATATAATTATGGCATAATTCTGATGTACTTTATGCAAGATAGGCCATTTGTGGTGTCATTGTAAAGTTTCTGATTTATTCAATATGATTATCCTATTTCTATGTATGTATCAATTTTGTATCTGAAGTTATGAATATTGACTATATATCTGTATTATAAGTGTGTATACAGATGGGGAATGCCCACTAGGCAGAATGCACTCAGTCTAGATGGCTGGCTGAGAAGGGCCCATTCAAGATAATGAACCATTAGGGAGAACAATAGGCCTTAGAAGAAGCTTATTTCCCACGTGGGGGGCCTTCCTGAGGACACTATGAACAGCCTCCGAGTTATGGCTGCTGTAACACTACAGGGACATGTGACCAGGTCACCTGGTGCTGGACTCCACCTTGGGATACCAGTGTTTTTCCACTGACTGGTGTAGGATCCAAGCTTTGAAACAAAGAGTTCCCACCATATACACAAGCTATATAAAGAAGGGGAGTGACATCATCATGGTTCTTCACTGACTCCCTGCCCAAGGAAGACTTCTGGAAACATCTGAAGGAACAAAGACAGAACTCAGGGGGAAGTGCTGGAAGAGGGATGTTTACCCTGTGAATGAAACACGTGGGATTTTAAGATGTAAGTTACTGCAGCCTGCCCCTTAAGAATCTGCGGTCTGTTTGTATCATTGTTTAGGGTGAGAATTTGCTATTCATATCCAATCTCCCTAGCTTGCATGTTTTGTTTATTTGCTAGGTAATCTGCTTTGATCTGTTTGCTATCCCTTATAGTCACTTAAAATCTACCTTTTGTAGTTAATAGAAGTTTGTTTTTGCTTTGTCAATACGTGTGGGGTAGAAAGATGTTATATATTTCCTCTCCACACTGAGGGAGGGGGCAAATTTCTTATGCTGCACAGAGAAGATGCAAGATGGTATAATTTTGGGTTTATACCCTGGTGGGGTGGGGAGGGATGTCGCTGGGAAGTGCCTTAGCTGAAGTTTCCCCATGCAGAGCTGATCACAGCATCTGCATGTAACTGCAGCTGGGTGTGTCCCTACCTGTATGTTTGCTAGTAAAAGTTCAGGCTGGAGCCTGGGAGAGGGCTTCTCAGGCTGGTCACAGCAGTACAGTGAAAAGTGAGCCTAGGCTGGTGGGTCATGGGGGCTTAGTGGTATCTGAGTTCCAGGTGGCACACCGGGGGCAACCCATCACAGGACTCTTCCTGAGAACTGGCTTCTATGGCCTACTCACATGCTTAAAGTTACTCATGCTATGCTGGACTAAGGGTACACAGTGTGGTCTAGGAAAATTGAGACCTAGATATATCGTGGTTTCAGCTACAGCACTAACCTCTTCTTTGAAATCGCCTTCCCACCCATCAGAATGATACTCATAATACTGACACCCCCTTGTATCCTAAAACCCTATGAATCAGTAACAAAACATGTAATTAATCAAATCTAAAAACAGATAAATATCAGAACCAAAAACAAAGCAGAGTTTTGACATGGAAGACTAGGGCAGCCTGAGTCCACTGGGGACTTCTCTATTGCTATTGATTTTAATGGAAGGTGCTCAGATGCTATGGTGATGGACAGCATTATAAAACACTAAAACAGATAAGACAATAAGGACTCAAACTTTAATTTCATTGTTATCATGATGTAAATGATACAACACCTCTTGAGATTATATATAAGCTTACAGCTCAATCATCCACAACAAAAACTGTTCTATGCCAGCGGTTCTCAAACTTCAGCAACCCGAGGACTCCCATTTTGATTTAAAAATTTTAAGGGACCCTCCCAAGCCCCACCACTTAGTCTCTGCCCCACCCCCTTCTCCGAGGCCATGTCCTCGCTCACTCTAGCCGTTGCTTACTCTTCTCCACCCTCACTCACTTTCACCAAGATGGGGTAGTGGGTTGAGGTGCGGGCTCTGGCTGGGCGGCGGTTTCCTCAGGCTGCTCCCAAAAGAGACCAGCATATGTCTCTGGCAGTGGCTCCTAGGTGGAGGGGGGCAGAGCGGGGTGGGGGGTCTCCATGCACTGCCCCTGCCCACAGGCACCGCACCTGCAGCTCCCATTGGCTGCAGTTCCCAGCCAATGGGAGCTGCAGACTCAGTGCTCAGGGCAAGGACAGTGCACAGAGACCCCCCCGCCTCCCCCAGGGGCTGCATGGATGTGCCAGCCGCTTCCAGGAGTGGCATGGAGATGGGGCAGGTACGAAGCCTGCCTTAGCCCTGCTGTGCCACCAGACTTTAACTCCTTCCCCTCCCTGTGCCTCCTGCACACTAATCAGTGGAGTCTGCGGACTCCTTGGGGTACCCTCAGGGACCCCCAAAGGTTCGCAGAACCCACTTTGAGAATTTCAAAAGTTCTATGCTATTACTTCAAAAATCAAAAGAACAGCTAATAAAATTATGCTTGCATCCTTTCATAGAACAAGATGGCTTACGCATCAGACACAGAAAAATTCATTCAGAGAAAAAAATGACAATAATTAACACCTGGTTTTCCAAGTCAGAGTTGTGTAAAATATTTCCCAGGATGAAGAAACTTATGCCACAGTTTAGAAATAATGCCCTAAGCCTGTACCCTTCACATTACAATCACCATTTCAGACTTTTCTACTCCCTTGGTAATATTTTACATCTATTGATCTTAAAAGCCAGTTACTGTTTGTGTTGTTTTTTTCTAGCACAACCCATACACTTTCTTGCAGTGTGGTTGACAAGCCCACCATTCAGCAGAAGTACAAGAAAATGGGTCCCAAATGCTGCACGGACTATGGAATAAATTTAAAAGCCTCAAACCTTTAAATTGGCTGCAGCAGCAGTGCTGAGCCCTTTCTGTTTTAGGTCACAGAGTCAAATGAACCTCCTGTAAGCCAATTGCTAGATGCTCAATAGTACAGAAATATATATATATTGAACAGTTAGGAGTGCAAAGCTGCAAAACTATTGTCATTGTAAAACTATTTAAAATCACATGACCTTAATCCAGTTGGCTTGGCTCTATTTCACTGTTGATATAATATAACAGTCCTGTGTTGCTTGATCACATGAGTAATCCTTACTCAGGTGAGACATCCTAATCATAGAATCATAGAATATCAGGGTTGGAAGGGACCCCTGAAGGTCATCTAGTTCAACCCCCTGCTCAAAGCAGGACCAATTCCCAGTTAAATCATCCCAGCCAGGGCTTTGTCAAGCCTGACCTTAAAAACCTCTAAGGAAGGAGATTCTACCACCTCCCTAGGTAACGCATTCCAGTGTTTCACCACCCTCTTAGTGAAAAAGTTTTTCCTAATATCCAATCTAAACCTCCCCCACTGCAACTTGAGACCATTACTCCTCGTTCTGTCATTTGCTACCATTGAGAACAGTCTAGAGCCATCCTCTTTGGAACCCCCTTTCAGGTAGTTGAAAGCAGCTATCAAATCCCCCCTCATTCTTCTCTTCTGCAGGCTAAACAATCCCAGCTCCCTCAGCCTCTCCTCATAACTCATGTGTTCCAGACCCCTAATCATTTTTGTTGCCCTTCGCTGGACTCTCTCCAATTTATCCACATCCTTCTTGTCGTGTGGGGCCCAAAACTGGACACAGTACTCCAGATGAGGCCTCACCAATGTCGAATAGAGGGGAACGATCACGTCCCTCGATCTGCTCGCTATGCCCCTACTTATACATCCCAAAATGCCATTGGCCTTCTTGGCAACAAGGGCACACTGCTGACTCATATCCAGCTTCTCGTCCACTGTCACCCCTAGGTCCTTTTCCGCAGAACTGCTACCTAGCCATTCGGTCCCTAGTCTGTAGCGGTGCATTGGATTCTTCCATCCTAAGTGCAGGACCCTGCCCTTATCCTTATTGAACCTCATCAGATTTCTTTTGGCCCAATCCTCCAATTTGTCTAGGTCCTTCTGTATCCTATCCCTCCCCTCCAGCGTATCTACCACTCCTCCCAGTTTAGTATCATCCGCAAATTTGCTGAGAGTGCAATCCACACCATCCTCCAGATCATTATATCCAGTGGCATCATAATGACTGCCACTGGAAAGCTTACATGGGTTAAACTCTGGATTGGTGTTGTATGTGTTGGTTTTGTTTGGAATTTAGATAGCAGGATTACAAACACTTTAGAAATACCTACAATAGATCAGTGGGCGAGAGAGCGAGCGAGCAAGCAAGGATTGTTCATGTGAGTAAAGACTGCTTCATTAGGCCAATGGTTTTAGCTATGGACATATGGATTGAAAATGCAATTACTGTGTGAGATTTTTCTCTGCATGAAACAGTGGTTTGAAGTACACTTAATATTTATTGCATTTTATTTACATAACTGATTTCACACATTTTAATTAAATTAGCTTTGTTTTTAGATGATGCTCTATTTTGTAGCCTCTGACAATGGAGATAGAGCAGTAAATATACTTATGACTTTGAAACTACCCCATTTCTGACTGCAGTTTGTTACTACTATGGATGACTTTCACAACAGGAACACAGGCCAATTTAGAGTCCAGGCACCAAGCAATTTGAGATCCACCAGCTTTATGCAGTAATATAATTATTCCCTCGGAGGCTCTTAATTGTATTCATCACACCATGATTTCTGCACAAATTAAGCATGCATTTACTGCTATATATAACTTGCTTTGCAGTTAACATTCTGGAAACAAATTTCAAGGAGATAGAATTTTGAACTTCGTCATCCCCTGAAATCACCAGATCCACAGCTCAAAAAAGTCACTTAGACTGACTGTAAGGTCATTATACACAGAACTATTAAAAGCTTCATACTGAAAGGAGGAACAAATATTTATTAAGCTACTTTTGTGTATACCTAGTTTTCAAATAATTTATTGAGGAAATCTTCAGTTATTTCATATTTTTAAAGTCAACATTTATTAGGGGGACATTTGTATAGTATGAGAAAGATAGAATTGTTAATCTCAAAGTCATAAATGATTCCAGAAGAAAGCATTTTTGAAACACAGTAACAAAAAAAGCCTTGACAAATATTAAAATATGCCCATAGTGAACCATTACTTTGCTAGTTTTATAACATGCATTTGTGAAGAAGTGTTTCTAACATAATGCTTAGTACTCAAATGGAACTTCAAAGCATTGTGTATGCAGCTAACTGAAAGCAGTATAAGATCTTCAGGAAGCAAAGCAGCACAGAGTAAATTTCTGTGTGTGTGCATTTTAATTTTTAACAAGTGTCTACATTCTGCAGTGGATCTTATTTGCAGTGGACAGGAACTGACTTTTGAGAGTTAGGCTTAGCAAACACTGAGACATGAAACATAGAAGAGAAGGAATAGTCACTCATTTTCTTCTTGGTTAAAGTGCCAAATGTTTATTTTTTTGAAGAACTGCAACAAACTCTTATCTAACTCCATAAGCCTATAATCTGTCAGATGTAGGAGACTGGGGCTTCATTTTTCTGCCTCATTCATTGTGAATACATTCTTTATTATTATTTATGTATGTATTTCTACCATACTGTACACACAACTGACACTCGACAAGCAAATCAGAGATTCTTGCCTCGAAGAATTTACAATCTAGGTGTAACTGGGCACAGACTCACCGGCAGCACCCCCTGTTGGTCGTCAAAGGAATTAGCATTCCAGCCCCCAGCGTGCCCTCTTCAGGCCCGTGTCTTGCCTTGCTGCTGGCTCCCGTGTCCCTCCCAGGACCCCGGTGCCCCTTTCACTGGGTGCTGCCCCCTGGCAGTACCCCACAGTTCTGGGTCTCTAACTCCCAGGGGAACCCCCCACCCACTATCCCTACCTCACCTCAGTCATAGACTCCTGCCAGTCACCAGCTAGCCCCCGCGCTTTGGGGCAGACTGCAGTATGAGACACTCATCACAGGCAAGGTTGGGTTTGGACCTGCTGCCTCTGCCTACCCATGGCTGCCCCTGCAACTCCCATACCTAATAGGCCTTACCAGGCCCGCAGCCTGAGGCTTTCCTAAACCAGAGCTCCCTGGCTCCCTTGGCCTATCCCCAGCCCCCTCCAGATACTTGGTTAAGCCCCTGCAACCAGGCCCTTCTCTTTCTCAAGGCAGAGAGAGACCCTCCTTAGGCTTTTGGCTCACAGACTTTATAGAGCCAGCTAGGCCCTGATTGGGGCGTGGCCCGCAGCTGAGGCTACTGCCTCAATCAGCCCTGCTGCCTTCCTTTTACAACAGTCTTCTCTCAGGGCTGTTCTAAACCACTCTGGGCCAGAGCAGGTGTCCACTCCACTCGGTAAGATGTAAAATATCAAGGAATGATAAACAAATAAGAGAGGGGCAAGATGCAGAAGGAATAAGAATTACAAGTGTAAGGAGCTCACAGACTAGATCCTCCCATGTTTGAGCAGTGCTCAGTGCATCAGGGGAAGAAGGAATATAGATGATTTCCTGCCACTTTTCCATACCCCTTATCCTGGGATTGTAAATAAAAGGAGTTTTGTGGATTCCTTTAAAGCACTGAGGACTAGCTGGTCAAAACTTTGAATTTCCATTCTGTAGGAAATTCCAGTGTTTTGAACAAGTTTAACAAAAATTAAAAATTTAGAGATTTTCCACAAAATGGAAATATTAAGCATTGTGTTTTTGAAAAACTTGAACCATTTGATTTCCGTTCACCCCCTCAAAAAAACGTTTAGCAGCTGGAGCAGCCTGGAGTCAGGGGAGTTGTCCACTGTGAAGCAGGCAGACTAGAAGGTTTGAGAATCTTAACTCCAGGCAGGGCAGGAAACCCTGAGAGACCTGGCTCAAGATGAGGCTGTCAAAGCTTCCAGGTTCTAGGGTCTCTGCCACAGAGGAGGGAGACTAGATACTCTGAGATCCTTATCTTGAGCTGGGGCTCGTAGGACTGCCAGACTCCTAGATCCATGGCAGGGATCCTAGAAATTCTAGGTTCCCTGGCTCCAAAGCGATTGGCATGGCAAGGCTGTCCTGGCGACGCAGACCCTAGAAGCCTGGCCTCCTGAGTAGACCACCAGGCAAGCTGACATAAAACCAGGCAGAAAATTTGGGATATGACAAATCAGCATTTTCCTGATCAACTGCACCTAAGATACTTGTTGTGCTATATAAATTATACAGGTTATTGCTAAAGGCCAAGAAGTTAGCAAGATTCAAAGAGGGTTTGGGCATCTGTATGGGTAACAAGACTTAATGCTAGTGAGTTAATGTTAACAAAAAAATTGGAAGAGATATAAAACTTCATGCTTTAGCGCTTAATACAGACTCTAACTATGAAGTGTTTATGGAGGGAAGGACAGAGTATCTCACATCTGCCTACAGCATGATGTATTGCATCTTTTCTGAAGCATCTTGTAGCTGCCACTATCAGAAGCAGAATGCTGGATAAGATGGGCCATGAGTCTGATCCAATACAGCAATTCCTAATTTCCTGCTATTATTAATAATAACTGATTATTATTAGCAGTAGTTTTTCTACTCTCTGCTTTCTTAAATTTTTTTCTACCTGCCCCATGTTTACTTTTTAAACTCTTTCTGATTTCATTTTATTTGCACCCAATGAAATTGGTGAGATTTGTCCAGTTTCTTTCCTAAAATTAACCCATTCTTTATTCTTGTCATAACTGCATATAGTGCAGTTAAATTAATGGAAAATTTCAGGTCTAAACTAAGGTCTTTTCAGTAAACAGATTAAGAGTCCTAGAGTGTGTAATTGCACTACAGACATAAAGTTAGAGGGTCAATTTCTATTCTCAAACACAAATCCAGGACCAGATTATGTCAAGGGCAAAACTCCTACTAATTTCAAAGGAACCAGGGTTTAGCTATCAGCCTAATGTAAACAAGAACAGATTTTGACGCAGAATCTTTGCCAGCCATTCATATACCTCATCTCACAATATCCCAAAGGGAGCACCTCCCTCACTGTTAATTGATATAAGAATTATTACATGGAAACTGCATGTAAATGACTTGGGATATTATATCAGAGCCAAGAGAGCCTTTAATTGAACATTTCTCTTTTAGTCCCTTCGTCAACTTTGCATGTGTGAATCCTGTATCCTTGAAAATCATATCAGTGTTCCTTCCTACAATATAAATGTGAAAGAGATTACCTTATTCATCTAGCTACAAACACCAAAAAAAATCCCCTAAAGCCCATTTCATGTACTAGGCGTTATGCCATCAGTTATTAAAAATGCAGTCCCTAACCATAAAACAAAACTAACTGCAAATTCTATCCAGCATACCACGCCTACCTAGCAAACATCTATTAGCAAACAAAACTGTCCACCCCTTCAGTCCCCAAAAGAACATCCTCTCACCAACCTCAATCCTCCCTGTATGTCTGTTTAACCAAATGGGCTTTTGTAGATTACCTCGAAAGTCAATACATTTGGGCTATTTTGGAGCAAAAGGGGAGTGAATTACAAAGATCCCATGGAGGTTGCTGTTTCAGCATTTCCCTCTCAAGCAGGACTACCATCTTGAATGACTTCACTGAACCTAGTGGTATTGCATGGGAAAAGAGGTGCCTCTTGGGTAACCAAGTTCTAAATGATTTAGGGTTTTAGAGGTCAGAAAGGACACCTTTACCTACTCCTGGAAACCAGCAGACAGCCAGTGAAGAGTGTGGAATCCTGGTTTCCAGGTATCATAGTAAAACACTACTATTAACAAATAGTTGGCCAACAGTATTTGCCAGTAGTTTCACTTTCTGGATGGATTTAAGGCATAGCTCTGTGAAAGACAACAAAGACATGAACCATGGCATCAATATCTACATCTAAGAGAAAAATATCTCAATCTTTTGACAAAGCAAATATGGAAAAAAGCAGTCCTGATCCTTGAAGCTGTTTGATCATTTAAAGCAGCTGGGAATCTCATCTGATCCCCAACTGGTAAATGTTGGTAGTAAATGGCCATACAACCTCGAATGGAAGGGCTGTTTATAATAATAGCTATATCCTCCAATTTGAATGAGGAATTATGTCTCCTTTTCTGTTTGTACAGTGCATAATCCAACAGGGCCCCAATCTAGATCAGAAATTTTTGATTCAACTGTAGCATAGATTGAATAATAATCCCCTCAGTTTTATATGGATTAAGTCGCAACCATTTCACTCATCCGTGCACCACTCTCACTCAGATCCTGAGAAATACTTGACTGCATTCTTTGGGGTGAAATGGAGCTGAAAAGGTTTGGTGTTATCATCCAAATGAAAACACTGTCTGTAGACCATATCTATTTCCTAAAATCTTGATCCAATGCCCACTGAAGTCAGTACATGTTACTGAATTGGGCCATAACTCCCCTAACCTCAAATACAACTGATTAAGAAGGGTCACAGTGCAGAACCCTGCCATACCACACATGAGGTTCCTAATAATTATATGTTTAATTTGGTATGAATGACCATATAATGATACATCAATGGTAAATGCAAAAAGGAAAAAATGGTTTATTGTGGCAAATGATCTAAGGTAGTATAAAACGAAGTACAATTAACATATTGTAAAATAAGAATGTTAATAAAATATAGAATGTTAGATTGTCTCTATTTCCCCCTTAATTCATTATTAAAATTGCAAAGGAAGGACATGAACTGTGGATTTGTACTAAAAATATAGTATATAAATTTTCTTTGGATAATGTAATTATGTTATGTATATTAGAAAAAATAATAAAAAATACATTAAAAATAACTTGAAAAAATTCAAAATGCTTTGCACATACCTCCCAAAAGTATTGCAACTTACAGTTTTTCATGTTTCCTTTTTCAATTATGGATTGTTGAAATCTGACCCCAGTACTGCCGTTTGTCTCGTACCTGTAGTTTGATGTTAAAATAATCATAGAATCATAGAGCTGGAAGGGACCTTAAGAGGTCATCTAGTGCAGTCCCCTGCACTCATGGCAGGACTAAGTATTATAATAGTAATATAATATAGTGAAGTTCACACGATTCTAGAAGTATGTCACACATATCACTCTGTCATTTAGTAATTGACATAATGAAAAAGTGTCTATGGAAAATGTAGGAAGGGGATTTGAACAAGTGGAAATAACTGTGCAGAGGAACCTGTAAGGACAGACTGTATGTAGCAAGTGGCACTCCCAGCTGTAGTCCCGTTGTGTTGCAAGTACAAAGTCACTTCTCTACTACTACTAATAAAAGAAATCAAATATTCTTGGCCTTCTAGGTATACAGTAAGCCAGGTAAACATAAAATCTTCTGAATTTCTACTTCTCATGAAAGGACTATCAAGGTTACCATCCAAGATTCTCTAAGAATTTTGATAGTCACTAAGCTATAGTTTGAGAAATATAACTGAACAAAAATGAAACAATAGGATTCTGTAATATCAAAAGAAGAGTTTGTTGGCACTGTGCGTACAATACTAGAACAGCATCCTGAGTATAAATATTCATGCTGCTAGTGATACATATACACAACAGCCTTAATGAGAATTTCTTGAGACATTGGGGCACTGTGTGTATTAATCCAAGTTATGTCCTGAGAACAATAAATGTTTTATAACATTGATAATAAAGCCTATAGAAGGGGAGGGTGTGAAATTATTTGCTGTAGCTATTTAATCCTCAATGGACCTTGCTGTGTATCAGTAGTTTACTCTGCTGTCATGCAAGAGACCCATGATCAAGACAATCCTTCTGACTTTCACTTCCATGATCAATGAGAGGTGCTCCTATACCTGGAGAGCCCTGCCATACTTCAACATTGTGTGAGAAGGTATCAGATGCTAAAAGTAACTCAAGAAACTGAACCAGTGACCGTCATTAATTTTAAAGTAACTAATTTACCCGCTATCCTTCTTGAAGGTGACTTGGTATAATACAGCTGGGACTGAGTCCAGGAAACTTCAGTAATAATATTTAACGGGGAAAAAAGCTAATATCAATGATACTGTTAAAGAATTACTGTATGAACAACTATTGTCAGCTCTGAGGGTGAAATCCTGGCCCCAATAAAGTCAATTGCAAAGCTTCCAGTGACTTAAATGAAGTCAGGAATTCAATCTAAATTATTTTGTATATTGAGGAAAATCCAAATATGTCTAATTTTTATGAGAATTTATTTATAATCAAGCTGAAAACATATGAGGGTTTTTGTGATGCTTAGAACAGTTGAGATCTTTTATGCCATTCCCATGGCACATGGCCTGCCAGCCTTTACAGGACATATGCATTTGGAGTTTCCCATTGAATTAAACCCATGCATGTCTATTATCAAGATAAGAAAGATAATATATATATTTTTCTGGCTGTCTCAGAATGAATTATGTTGTTTATACTTTTTTCAGCCATCAAAATCAGTGTCCAAAGCTCTTAAACTGCTGGCTTCTTATTTTTTGTACTTTCCACTGAAACGTCTGTGCTGCTAACTTTAGAATGTTACCAGGCTAGAGACTGTAGTGGTTGTTCCATTTCTTTGTTTTCTTTACATGACCTATGTTTGTGTTCATGACTTCAAAGACATGACATGTATTTTTGAGAGAAAATAATGGCGGGCAAAAGTCACTCATGCCATCACCTTAGTTGCACAACAAATTATCAGAAATATTTTAAATAAAAAGGCATTTTTGCAATTCTTTTAGTCTATTGATGCAGATTTCTCTCTTCAAAGAATAGACAGATCTGGGATATTACTAGTTTTTAAAAAATATTTATTCATAAAAGCTCAATTGAAATGAAGAGGCTTATTTTCATTACGACCTCTGTTTTTTACCTGTTCGTCAGCTGGGATGACTAAAACATCAGGATTGAAATCCTGGCCCCACTGAAAACGCTGGCAAAACTCCCATTGGCTTCAATAAAGCCAGCATTTCACCCTAGGAAGTTAAGTGACTTATCCAAGCATGCATTTCTTGCTAGATTTTCTGACTGACTCAGTATGAATTTAGAACACAGAATTTGCTTTCCTCTCAGTTCATTTGCTCTAACTAATAAACCATCTCCTCTCCTTGGGAACAACTCCTGTGATATGACAAAGATAGTTACAAGGAATTAAAATGCTCATCAAAACTCTGAAATATATCCACAGTTGTTATCAGACTTTAAAATTCATGTGTGAAGAGGAGATATAGGAGATATGATGGCTCTTTATCTACTGCCAGGCTGTTGCAGTGCCAATGATTGGCTGACTCTTGTAATTCACAGGTCTGTTGTCCTGATATGAATTGTGTTTGATTCCATTTTCCTATTTTGGCACAGATTGCAGTGAGCATAACATGGCCTCCCGTGTAGTAGCCAGGACTAAACTTCAGAACCAAATCCTGGTGACATTTAAGTCACTGGGGATTTTTCAAGTGAATTCAATGGAATCAAGATTTGAGACTTGATTATCCACTTCATTACACCAGTTTTATGCTGGAATTATGTCAGAGTGGAAAATCAGGCCCGTGGCCTTTAGTGATTACAAGTTTCCTGGGAAGAACTGCCACAATGCTGCTATGAATAGTAACTGCAGCCTTTAAACTTAATGTGTGATTCATATGTGGGAATGTTAGCTGTAAGGGCAGTAAAGAAAACTATTTAAGGCTGATGACCATATTATAAGTAGATTTGAAATAAAAATTTTAGGCCTGATTGTTCAACACTGGTGAGCACAGTGAGTAGTTTCACTGAACTCACAGGACTATTTGACACAAGTGTGTGTGAGTCACAGTTGGGGTCTTTGTGGTTTTAATAGATCTGGACTCTTATTTTATTTTGCAGGTAACTGCCCTGATCCGGATGATTTGCATATGCAATGTAAGGGCGCAAGATGTGCATTCATAAAACCATATGGGCACAGTTTTGATGAACGAATGGCAGGCAGGATTTGCATATATCCACAGAGGACTGAAAGAAATAGTAAAGAAGTAGTTAGACTATGGGGACATTGCCAGTTTCATTTTGTTGGCTATACAAAGCATAGCAACAAAGCAATTCATATGCTTTAGTGTTTGTGAAGAATGCATGGTGAAGGTAAAGAGGGTGGTAGGTGTGGAATACATGAAATCTTCACCCACGCTAAATAAGTCTTCATCATGATTTAAAATTCATATTTTTTATTTGCAATAGAAGTTCCATCTTCATTTGAAAGCCTTTCCTAAACAAAACATTGCTTAGTTCAACACAATTTCCAAGCCCAACAATGCACATATGTAAGGACCATTATGAATTTCTCCTACTTGCCTCATTAGGCTCACCACTCAATAGAGATCAATGACTCTGGTGTGAATTGACAAAATGTGCATTTTATCTTTTGCTGGTGCCCTGTGTAAAGACAGAGGAAAAATGTTTAGCTTACTTTTATTTTCTGAACCATTTCTACTTTCATTTCAGAAAGTGATATCACATTCAGCTGCTTCAACATACTCTCTGCTTCACTAGCAATCTGTTAGTGATCTTCTCCTTTCATCTCTCCATAGATATATCCTAATGAAATCATTATGGCTGAACTGCTGGTTTTCATCCTCCTTTACTCCTTCAGTATATGGTGGTAATGATCTCATTTTATTTTTTGATACACTGACACTACAGATGTCTTATTTTGCCAAAAAATGATTTTATGTATTTTATGTTTATTTAAATAAATATATTTAATTATTCAAATCACACTGCTAGATAATCCTGCTCGATGTGAAAACATTTGATTATCAGATAGGGGATAATGACATGGCTGCTTACATTTGTTTTGTTGTGTAAATTACAAGTTGTTAAACAATAATATCCTGTACTACTATGATTAAAAAAATAAGGATGGTTTGATTATTTGAAAAATTGTGCCATTAAACGGGGAATGTGTGTTTTGAGATATGTTTTTTCCTGAATCTTCAGACATTATATCCCATAGTCAGCTCCCTCTATCCAACTTTTTCAGCTCATAAGACAGTAATTCTTCCACTATAAATCTCATTTTAACTCCACTGGTCCTAACCCTACAGTGGGAGTTTGGTCTGAGTAAGGACTGAGGCAGAATCATGCCCATATTATTTGTTAGAGGATGTCACAGTACTGAATGTGGAGGTATATCTTTCTGGGAAATAATTAGTGTCTCATTATGCAGTAGACATGTGGAATGTTTATACATATTTTGTATCTTATGTGCTATTTGTGACGTGCTCCCTCTTCCCAAGGTATTGTATGTGTAACCCTTCTGCCGAGTGGAACCAATATCCTGTGTTGTGTCCTTTCCATTGACACAACCCAGAACTGGCTCAAGCCCCCACCCAGTAACTTGGGAAAATTACACACTGCCCCTGGGCACCTCTGGGACGCAATATTTCCCCACTCGCAAGCACAGAGTCTGAGTGTAGAAAAGAAATGTTTAATGAAAGGAGGGAAGTCACCTGACATTAGTTTGTGAATACTGCTTGTGGAATTTTCCCTCTCATAAAACTGTGAGCAGGACACCCACCCCAGAGTGCACGGGGCAGTGCCTTCTGCCTCATGTTCTTGAGTTCTACAACCAACAGTTCCTTTTCTGTGCCCCTCTCTGCTCCCTCACTGCACCCCACTCACAGTGGTTGTCCTTGGTCAGAGAGGACCCAGGGTTCAGAGGCACATCTGTGTGAGTTCACCTCCCACCCAGGGAAGAAGGCACGTTACTTGCTCCACCATCTGAGCACTTGCTTTGGCTGGCACTGCTCCTCTCCACCTGGCCACCCCGCCAGTCGCTGCTCCTCTTCACTGGACGTCCCACCAGCCACTGCTCCTCTCTGCTGGCGATCCTGCCAGCCGCAACTCCTCACTGCCTTACCAGCCACGCATTCGGCTCACCCCCTCACCAGCCACTCATTCACCAGCCGACTGTCAGTCACCTTCTGATGCCACCTGCCTCTCTGTTGTGACCTCTGTACATCAGTCTCTTAGTAATTATCAGCTCTTAGCAGACTGGGCAGGAACACAGTCCCACCACAATGGATTTCAGCTCTGAATGAGCATTTAGAATAACAAAGAGGTTCCTAATGAAGCCTGCTTAGCTCTTTCTTTGAACAATGGTGAGGAACAGGTTAATCCAGTCTGGGGAGAACCCTTGGGGAGGGTCCAAAGCCCCAGGTCAAGCCCCGTTCTGCTCCCCTTATTCATACAATAATGACAACATTGGTAACAGCATTTAATTTGGGGATTGGTACTGCTTTGAGCAGGGGGTTGGACTAGATGACCTCCTGAGGTCCCTTCCAACCCTGATATTCTACGATTCTATGATTTCACTACCCCCGCATTCAGTACTAAAGTGATTTGTAACCCAACACCAGCCAAAGTTGATTACTTTGAGCAACACACCACTCTATCTGCTGGATATCTAAGCAGAGCAGGAGCAAACTGTATTTACATGATCACACCTAAAGTCTCTCCCACTGCCAGCTAGCTGTCAGGAAAGAATTCATTCAGAGCCTGCTTACATATGTAACATTGCCCACAGTGATGTTCAGCCTTTTCAGACTGAGGGCCAAGCAAACTAATTCAGAAAGGTCAAGTAGACACAATCAAGGCTTTGGGATAGATTTTCTTGCCTGGTCTGTTCCCTTTGTCCCACCCATAAAACCCTGCTGGAGATTCCCCTCTAATGGGATACAGCCAGTGAAGCTAGCTTCTGCACCTCCCTTCATGCAACTCTGGTGCAGAGGGTTTGTTAGGTGTGGGAAAGAGCCTGTCAGGGAGTGGGCAGGGTGAGTGGCTAGAATGAATTGCACTTCAGCTATCCCTGTTTGGAGTCCACAGCTAGGAAGCACAAGTTAGAGCAGATCCTAGACTGCTCTAAATTGCTCCAGGGCTGGGGCAGGAAATCAAGGAGTCATCACTGGTTGGTTCTTAGATGCTCCTGTTTTTTTCTCCCTCTCCTTGACTGCTCTGGCTGTGCAAGGAAAAAGAGCCATCCTTTGTTAGGCAGCCTGCCTCACTCCCATGACTCAGGCAAACTTAGGTGAGCACCTATCTTGCTTTTCTATGGGCTCCGACAGTCCAGATGAAGAGCGGACAATGGAGCAACGAAAGGTACTTGCCTATTTCTCTTGTGATGCTGCAGACAACCACCAGAGGAGATGCTGAGCACTGCACCAGAGAAGGGACAGCAGCTGCTCACACCACTCTGGGATAACATCAGAGCTGCCTTTAGAGCTATAGAGTTGGGAGCTACCACCTCCCCATAGTAATGCTCCTAATTCAAACACTTCTATTTAAAAATCTCAGGGTATGGCTCAGGGAAGATGCTTTCACTTCATATCAAATACAAATATTCTCCTTAGCATAATTGTCCAAGCAGGACACAATTTAGAGTCTCTCGGACCACAAGTCCCTCTCTCCCCCACTGCTGGGTCATAGCTCAGATACTATGTTCAATAAAGAGAGCAAATGTATTCTGAGCACTTCTTGCACTCAGTACTAGATTTTAACTTCTCTGAGTTTTTATTTCAGAGTAATAATATTTTAGATACTTTTAAAGTTCTGATCCTACTGTCCTCACTGGACATGACTGGGCGGTTTACATAAGCAGTGGAGCTGGGTGAAATATTTTGGCCAAAAAATGTTCACCAAAAATTCAGCTCATCTAAAACATTTCACAAATAAGTGTCAATTTCACCAAATTGTTTCTTTTTTGGGGTGGGAGAGGGGAACCCCAAAACCAACCAACCAACTAAAAAAAAATTCTGAAAAAATCCAAATGTTTTAACATTTTTAAAACAAAATGTTTCTAATTTTTTATTGAAAATACTTTTTTGAATTTTAGTTTAATTTTCCTTTAAAGGGGTTTTTAAAAACAAAGACCCCTCCCCCCAATCCCTAAATAAAACATTTACTTTAATGTGAAACACATTTTTTTCAATTTTTTTTAGTTCATCAAAAAATTCAAAACATTTTCAGTTTGGGTCAACCCCAAACACTTTTTTGTTTTTGATTGTCCAATGAACCAAACAAATTGGTAATTCACCTACCTCTAGTAAGCAGTATTGCCAATCCCAAGAGTTCCAGAATAATGAGTCAGGCTCCCAAAATCATGTTTTATGAAAATGTGTGGTCTTTTTACTTGTCTACAACTTTTGTAACAATTCATGTTCAGTTTTTCAAGCTTTTCTCCACAGTCATGAGGGCTAGAAATGGACTTTATTTTTTAAATGAATGCTCAGATTCTTACATAATTACTGGGCTCAGCTTGGGCTTTAAGAAAAACATCACTACTTCTGAATTATCCAACACTGTCATCACTTAAGCAGAAAGTATTAATTATATCATCTGAACAACACTGTGGATGACAGATAAGAGCAATGTAGATCAGGACTAAACTCTTCTCTCTGAACCATATAGTAGATCTAAATTCCAATATTTTACTCTCCCTACATGTGCATTTCCCACTGATGCAATATAGAAGTGATTTCTTCCAGTATTTCCCTGCCACCAGGTTACCTCTTCCATCCCTCCTTCTGCTTGTTTTTACTTTTGAATCCATCATTTTGTTGTCAATTATCACATTGTATCTATAGCAATGCTTGGAGTGGAAACTCCTTTCCACAATTGAAATGTGTCAGACTGAAACAGCAGCGTATGTTAGTAACTAGAATAATATTGCTTCTCTATGATAAATTTCTCATAATGCCTGATCAAATCAGTGGACGCTAAGGAACATTCAAACTGACTTAAGAGAGTTCATTCTCTTTACTCTTGTTCTGCCACGAGTTTTGTTTCTGTAGATTATATTATTTCTGATTCATTCACTTATTTTTTGTCTTTGAAAAATGTGCTCAATTGGATGAGTCTCTGAAAGCTCATCACCAAAACATTCATTTCAAAATCAAACCTTCCTGCCCTCAAATAAAATTACACACCCAAACATGCTATTCGTACAACACCTCAGGCAAATGCCGAGGAGAGCTGAGTCTAGCCCAGTGCTCCGAAGGTCAGCAAACTCGGACTCTCTCACAACAGCGGAATTCTAGAACTGAGGGTCCCCAACAGCTGTACACTCTAATCCCACAGTTGTGTAAATTTGGCGAGCTTTAGTTTAAACACAAGCGTATGTGGGAAGAGGGCACATGGGAAGAGAGCAATTGTTTAAAACTGTTATATGGGGCCTATTGTTTAATTATGTTTTATTGTAAATTAACATTTCTCTCACTGCTGCCCTTTCCACTCCTTTAAGGAAGTTCTCTTACCCCGAGCTCATCAGTTTGTTTTCTGCTTGATTCAGGCATGCTGTTTACCTTACATATGTCATATACGATTTTTTTGCTGGGTGATATCTTATAACCTAGCAGATATTTAAGTTTCTGTTACCAAAAAAGGCTGGAAAAGTCTCACAAACTCAGGTCTTTTAAATTAGTTGTGACCAACAGTATAAAGAGATGAGCAGAGTAGCAGTTCTTCGCTGATGTTTTTTCAGCACCTCAGCCAAACAGAGCTGAACATAAGTACACATGTTTTGGCATTTGAAGTCTGTGGGACTCTTTCTTTTTACACCATGGCAATTTCCAGTGATTTCAGTGGAATTAATCCTGATTTACGCTAGTCAGTGGGAGAAGAATCCAGCCCTCTGTTTGCTAGGGTATATCAGTTGCACACAGATGCATCACACTTCCCATGCCAGCTCAGGTCAGGACACAGTCCCCTATCTTGCCTCTAGCAGTGGCTAACAATTGATACAGGTGGCCTTGGAGGAACCTTCTGTTTCAGTCTAATGGCTGATGTGAAATGCACCACTCTGTGCACAGATGGCAGTAATGGGGGAAAGAGAAAGAGAGCCTACTTTAAGCACCATCTCCCTGATGCTAATACAGGGATAGCGTGGCTCTGTGCCCTCCCCTATTTACAGCCCAAATGAAACTTGTATCTGAAAGTTTTCATATTTAGCTTTGCTACATACTTTTCCAATCTCTGTTTCCTGAAGAAATAAATGAAGGACTAGATCAGGGATTGGCAATGTTTAGCACATGGCCGGTCAGGGAAATCCACTGGCGGGCTCGGACAGTTTGTTTACCTGCAGCGACCGCAGGTTTGGCCAATCGCAGCTCCCACTGGCTGTGGTTTGCCATTGCCAGTCAATGGGGTCTGCGGGCAGAGGTGAAACTAAGCCGGTACACCCCGGTATGGTGTACTGGGAAAAGCCTGGGTTTGGCTTTCCTAGGCGCAATTTAAAGGGCCTGCAGCTCCCAGCAGCGGCTGGAGCTGCCGGCCCTTTAAATTGCTGCCAGAGCCCCGCTGCCAGAGCCCTGGGATAGCAGCAGCGGGGCTGGAGCAGCGATTTAAAGGGCCCGGGGCGGTAGCGACGGCCGAGCCCTGGGCCCTTTAAATTGTCCCCGGTGCCCTGCCACTGCTTCCTCAGGGCTCCAGCAGGCTCCGGGGATGATTTAAAGGGCCCAGCGCGGTAGTGATGGCTGGAGCCCCATCCCCAGAGCCCTGCTGCCGGAGCCCTGGGGAAGCGGCGGCAGGGCTCTGGGGACAATTTAAAGGGTCCAGGGTTCCAGCCGCCGCTACCACCCAGGGCCCTTTAAACCGCTGCCAGAGCCCCTGGCTGCCGCTGTTACCCTGGGGATGGGGAAGGAGGCACTTGTCAGTACAAGGTGGGTTGGGGCTGGCTCTGACCTCCCCCAGCCCCGCCCCTTCCGCCTGAGGCCCTGCCCCTTCCAGGGGCCAGAGCCAGCCCCAGCCCAGCCCCATACCAGTAAGTCCCTAGACTTACTTTCCCCCCTGGCTGCGGGAAGCAGTGGCCAGTACATCCCTTGGACCACGCCACTTCCCGCAGCCCCCATTGGCCTGGAACGGTGAACTGCTGCCAGCAGGAACTGTGATCGGCCAAACCTGCAGATGCTGCAGGTAAACAAACCAGCCCAGCCCGCCCGTGGATTTCCCTGACAGGCCATGTGCCAAGGGTTACCAGTCCCTGGACTACAGTGTGCCTGGGAGAGAGTGCTAAAAGAGCCCCTAACCCCTTATCCCGTGTGTGTGTGTGTGTGTGTGTAATTATCCTATCTAGTGTAAATGTGGATGTTCTCACTGATCTTAAAAATGTCTAATCCTTTTTTTATAATCTTACTAGACTCTTGGCCTCACTGATACCTTTTGGAAATAAGTTCTATGTGTAAAATAAAACTGTGTCCTTTGATCAGTTTTAAATTTGTTGTCTTGCAATTTTGTTAACTGTTTCCTTATTCTTGTGTTAAAAGAGGATAAAAAGAATGTCTGATTTACCTTCTCTTGTAGATTTCATTTTTAATACCTTCAGTGTCCTCTCCTATTCATCTTCTCCCTAAATAGCACATTTTTTCCCCCAGTCTCTCCTCATATAAAAGTCTCTCTATGTTTCTAATTATTCTTGTCAACCATTTCTGGGCACTCCTTTATTTTGCTCTATCCTTTTAAGAGAGCAAGACCAGAAGAGAACTCAGTGAGCACATACCATTGATTTGTTTAATGGCATTAAAATTCCTTTTTGTATTTTTCACATTTTTGATACTTTCCCATTTTCATGATTGCCACTCTAAGGTATGTTTACTCTGAAATTAAAAACCTGCAACTGGCCAATGCCACCTGACTTGGGCTTGTGGTGCTTGGGCTAATGGGCTGCTTAATTGTGGAATAGATGTTTAGGGTCGGACTGGAGCCCGGGCCCTAGGAGTTTGTGAGGTGGGAGGGTCCCAAAGCTTGGGCTGCAACCTAAGCCCAAAAGTCTACACTGCAATTAAACAGCCCCTTTTCCCAAGTCAGCCGGCACAGGCCTGTCCCGGGTGTCTAATTGCAGTGTAGACGTGTCCTTAGAGGTTTTATTTAATTGTCCATAATGACACCCATTTTTTCTCTCCTGAGTTGTTAGTTAATTTAGAAACCAGAGAGGTATATAAGTAGCTCAAACTAGTCCTACCAATTTGTGGTAAACTGTATTTATTGACACTGAATGTTACAGTTGATTGAAAATGGTATTCCTGTCTAGCGGGAAATTCAGATATTTCAACCTTTTTTTACTCACCAATTGGGACAAAAGGTCAAAACTTTCCACAAAGTTAAAAAAATTGATTCAGACATATTAAATCATTTAGTTTTTACATTTTGATCAAATCAAAATATTTCAATATCCCTTAGTTGAAACATTTCAGTTTGATTTGGCAAAGTGAACTGCATCCATCTGAGTCTCAGTGGTGACTCATGGGAGTTCTAGTTTGGGTGCTTCATGCCCCTATTCTTACTTACAAATTGGGTTCCTGGCCTTACTGCAGGTCTATAATGCATTGCAGTCATTGGACTCCCATGGTCAGCCACAGGAAGGGTCACAGTGCATCATAGGAGATGTAGTATGACCAGGGAGCCCAGCCCTAGAAGAGAACAGGGCCATGAAATACCAGCAATACAACGTAAAAACATTTGGCAAAAGTGATATTTGCCTATGGAAAATCATGATTTTTTTTTTGTGTGTGGAAGAGCTGAAGACCCTAGTGAGGGCAAATAGTCTATTTATTTAGTGGTCTCTTTAATACTTTGGAAGGGCTTCATTTGGACTTTGTGATTTGGCCAGAGGGTCAAGCCACATGAAGACCTCACAAGGTCAGCTGGCAGCCTGCAGGGGGCACCAGGGTGAGAAAAGGACTGTGATACCACACCCAGCTGCTCAGAGACACTCCAGAGGTGAGTGCCCCATTACACCTTTCTACTGATAAAAGTTTTGTCACTGATACAGAGGATGCTTCATCTGTAGTTACATTAAATACCTTTACACCAGTGCAAAAATCTTCATTCTTGGTAGAGAAAGGGGATTCCTGAGAAGAGAGACCTCACTCCATGTCTTTGTTTTGTGTTTTAGTATAGACAGTGAAAATCATGATTTCTGCTCCCACCTTTATCAGCACGTGTAGCAACAATCAATGCTTCTGGATCAGAAACATATTTACATTTAAAAATGTCAGTTGTACAAGCATTCAACTTGATTGTCAGGGGTGTGATGGTAAGTGGGTGAGCTGCATCTTAGACCTATTTTTGTCCCTCTCAAGTGCATTCCTATTGTGATAGGTCTCGCTTCTTGCACCTCACTCTGGTGGAACCAGGTAGTCCGACCACTCAGATTTTTGTACCATGACTGCTTTCTTGTTAGAATTAGCTGGTGGTGACATGCTTGTTACTATTTCTGATTCAATCAGCAATTTTGCGTGTACAACTATTATCAAATTTACATAACTAGTACAATTAGTTCTAGACAGGGGAGATCACCAGCTAGCACTAGTTAGCTCTATATGTTGTGTTTTGTATCCATGACAACTTATTAGAGAAATGAGTAGAATAAGTAAAATATTGCAATGATTAGTTCAGGAGAATATAACACTGTACAAAACAAGAGGTAAGAAAACATGATTCTGGGCATGGTGTAGTGGAAAGCAGACTTTATTGAAATAGGGCCTGGTTCTGTAAGCAATACTTGGCTTACAAATCAGAATTATGTAGTTGAGTCAGTACAGTGTGTACAGGGTTAAATCCAATTTAATTTACTATTCCAAGGAGTGCCACTGACTTCAGTAGGACTACTTGTGCAAGTAATGTGAGCTAGCTTGGTCCATAGTCTCCTCCCAATATACATGCATACTCTAACACCCACAAGTACAGTTGAGCTATATTACAGATAACATATTCACATTTGGACTAAATTTTGCAATTTTAGATTTGGGTATTATTAGTTTCGTTCATCTAGGCATATAGCTATTATGTCCACACAATATGCCAGGATAGAGTTTTAAAGGGGTGAGGCTCAGAATATGTTGCCTTTTTAAAACTTATCCTGTACTAATTTTGCCTTAGGCCTGCTGTGTCAATTCATTCATTCCCTTTTATTACGTTTCTGCAGATAGAACCTCAGTAATTGTAAAGCTTCAGCATTCACAATTATTGTGATCATTCTAGTAGCTGCACTGGCAATGATGCTCTCATTTGTTAGCACTGTCTAACAATAGCGATTTTGGTTAAGCATTCTCTGCAAACTCTGGCATTCTAGAGAATCTGTCCCTTCATTAGTACCATCTTAATTAAAAGCAATCCCCATAGTTTACTGTGATGGTTGTGGCATGTTTATAGTAGAACTCAAAGCTGGCTATCATAAGTTGGGGGATAGTCTTTATTTTTCTTTCCTTTCATTCTTCCATGGTCCTTCTGGGCCTACTACAGTTCATTATTTCTGTAGCCACCAACACATGTTAATCAGAGCTTTGTAAAACATAACCATTTTGATTTGTGGAGGTTTGTGCAAATTTTCCCCTCCCCCTAGCTCATGAGTTTGTTTCTTCCTAATTTCATTTTAGGTTTCAAGTAGCAGCAGAGAGGGTTCTACTGATGTATAATTGATGGCCAGTTTCTTGACCTCACCCCACAGCCTCCACTTTGATTATTAAAAGATGGTTCCACATTCTAATTCACAATCCTGCTGACATTGCTGTAGTGAAATGTGTCATTTTAAAGAGTGGCAGCTGTGGATTTAGCAACATGCTGTACACAGATATAGAATAAAAATCATAAGACATATTCAAAGTCTCTGGAATTGTGCAGCCAATAATGGATTCATAATCAGTAAAACCCTGCCTTAAAAATGTTTCCTTTGCCACAGGGGGAATCAAATCTGAAGATTCAAAAGAGTTTGAAGGGGCAGTTTCCTTTTGAAGCCTTAAGAGCATTCTAGGCAAGTGGCCCATTTAAAGATTCACATTCAGCTTACAGTGGTTCATTTAATTGATGCCTCCCTGTTGGTTATACTACCACCAGGAATTGCTGTTGAAGCATGTACAGCTTTATTTCTGGTGACAGGATTAACAAAACTCTTCTTAATCTAGTTGAGTCTGATTAATAGATACTGATGATAAAGTCTCTTTTTCCTTGTCCAGCCCCCAACCTCAGTATCCTGCAATTAACTTTCTTTTTGCTGCAGCTTGATATTGACAACTAAATCAACTTATTTACAATTTAAGCAAATAAAAACAGAACAAAATCCCTTTAAATACAAAAACTGTTTAAATGCTGGGTGACAAAGTGCAAGTTTAGCCTTTGCTAAGGTCACAATGCACGTATTTCAGTGAAATATTTTCCCCTAATTTATATGATCATAGGAGTGATATGCCAGCCTGAGAAATTATAGCATGGTTTTCTGAGAAACAGTTTGAAAAAGGCTATTTTGGTCAAATTAGTGGTTAATTAACTCCTTATATATCTACTATTATACAGTTTAAAAACACAAAATCCTTGAAGTATAATATTGGAGATGCGTTGCTCCTAAATTTTTCTTAACTTAGATGTAGTAGTTTACTAAGAGACATGGCAAGATATATCTACTCAAAACATTTCTAATATACATACCTGCGAAAGAGGATATGAGCACTTAGGTAGTGTTTGTGCTAATACTAATTCCACAACCTTAAGACACTCTGGTAACTTCTCATTTCTAATCCTATACATTGAAATCCTAACTATCTATATCTGTATCAATAACTAAGACCATGATTTTGTCCAAGATTGGGGCTCCATTGTACACAAACACAGTAAGAGATAGTCCTTTCCCCAAAGAGCTTGAAATTTAAATATTCCAGACAGAGAAAAGATGGAAGGGGAACAAATACAGAAGTGATTTGCCCAAGGTTGTGCAGGATATCAGTGGCAGGGCTTGAGGTCTGGGCACTTCACAGTTTTATCCACTAGACCACACTTCCTCCCTCAGGTTTAAAAAAATAATCAATAAAAGGCTTAAACATTCATTCAGAATTCTAAGGGTGCATCTACACTTTGAGCTGGAGATGTAATTACCAGTTTGAGAAGACATACCCATGCCAGCACTGATCAAAATAGACTGTCGGTACAGGTGTGGAAATGGTGGGAGGAGCTAGCACCCTGAGTACTTACTGTCCAGGAGGTGAGGCGCCACTCAGAAGAGCTAGCCTCCTTACTGCTCATGCCAGTTCAAATGCACACTATCATTAGTGTCCTAGCTCAACGTGTAGATGTACCCTAAGTCAACTCCCTTCCGAAATTTCTAAAACATTGTCCTATTTTGATTTAGCTACATACATAACAGAGAATGACTGGAATGACAGATAAATCTCTGGCATATATCTATGTGTGCCCTTCAAATGGCCTCATTGTTCTGGCTTCACTTGGGTCCAGCTGTTACTCCATGATTTCCAGCACAGAAAGGATCTTTGTGCTCATCAACTCCATTTCCACATGGAATTGGATGATCAGCTACCTCTGTGGCTCAGTTCTCCTTACCCAAGAACTGGCAGAGAGCCCTTCAGTGGATTGGGTTTGTCTAGCAGTTGTGGGGACAGGCCAGGGGCAGAAGGGAAAGGACTGGGGTCAGGCTTGGGAAACAATCATCACCACCCAGATAGCAGGGAAAAGTAGACAAAAAGGTAACGGAGCCTGAGACTATATTAACGGTTCTGCAACATCCTCTGTACTGAAGAAATTGTGGGAGAGTTGGACAGGAGTCCCGGGGAGGGGGCGGGGAATGGGGAAAGTGTATCATTCCTGCCTTCTCAAACCCATATGTAAAGTGTTGTGTAGGATGAGGACATCATAAGACAGCCAGTTCAGCCTGGCATGACAGAGTGGTGTGACTTGTACCAGTAGTTAGTTGTCAGGCAGCTGATTTCTAATTTCAAAAATGAACAAAGGTAGAGGACTAGTGGGCCATAACAGATTTATGGCATTATTGAGTGAGCTAGCTGAAGGGGTCTTTGCTTATATGCAGGGCTCACTGCCTTGTCCTTGCTGGACTGTTGTATATTGAATAGAGGTGGTTTTGCAGCAGCATCTACACATCCAGAAATGAAAATAATCTTTTTATATTATCTGTGGTATTTGGATCTTTTGTCTCTCTTGGTGTTTTCTTCCAACCGTCCATTAGCTAATACAAGTAGGATTCCTTCCCTGCCTAAACTTTAGTAGGTCAGTGTGCCTCTTGGCTTTTCTAGGAAGCAATCTGGGGGTTTTCTAAACCAAATAACCTCAAGTTGAGCAATAAACATTTTTAAAGTGTAAGTACTGTACCACTGCTGTCATTAGAACCTCAAATGTACATGGCTGTGGCTATCCTATTTCCAATACAGTATGAAATTATAGATGCTTCCCCATAATATTGATTTATGAGACCTAGCAATAAAATAACAATGCAGATGGTTTCTAGTTTGCTGTTTGGGCACCTCTCACGGTTAGCTTTGCAGCGTGGGATAAACTCTAGAGAGAGGTGTGCTACATTAGTATCAGAGTCAAGCTGACGTTTCAGGGTCAGTGAATAAATATCCTAAACACCCAAGTATTTATTCTTGAGCAATTTGGTATATACTGACCTTGACTCTACATCACTTCTTATGTTTGCCTGTATTTTCTGTACAAATCACAGCTTGCTGTAGTCCAAGAACACTATTGCTACTGTATTAAAATAAATTAATCAATGCTGACTATATAGCTTTCCTTTTTCCACTTTTTTTAACCAGCTGTTACATTGTTGAAATCAACTAAGGACTTTGAACCATTTAAAAAATAAACATATATATTTGGTATAATTTGCTAATCTGTGTTTGAAAAGTTGAGGCCTCATAAACATGGCTAAAAATAGTCAACATTTGGTTCAACATCAAAATCAATCAGTTACACAAATCTGCATTCAAGTCTTGAAAAGCTAATGTCTGGCTCACCTTCTCCAGTAGCGGGAGCAAGTCTTGGAGGTGCAAAATTCTGGATGGATATTTTTGTTGTGTAAGAACCAGAAAGGAGGCTAGCTCCCAATCCCCACAGATCCCAAGATCTCCATCCACGTGGAGGCCGTATGTTTCCATGCTGGCTGGGGGGTCCCCTTGCCTACCATATGCTTCCTGATAGTGAAGCTCTATTGAAGCTGCACTTCCAGGGCTTTTCTCTGGCCCCTGCTCCTGGAATCATGCATAAGGGAGAGGGGGCAAGGAGGGCTTCCTCCATGGTGGGGCTGTATTACCTTCTGTGTGGAGGAAGGAAAATGTGCATCCTCACTGATCCTGCCCTCATCCTCCCACCCTTGCCTGTTGATTTTGGAATCCATGGACAGTCCTTTGCAGATGCCGGGCTAGGGGGCCTGATATAATGGAAGCACCTGGATCTGTTCTGCATGGGATCAGGGAGATGCACCCACAGAGAATCTCCTTTGTATGTGGATCTCAAGGATACAAGCCAAACCATTTGAAAGGTACATTTTTGGTATGAAACATAGGAAATGACATACAGCTTCCACCACTATTAACAAGAGGAGCAGTCACAGTAAATGTAACAAAGACAATTCACTCCCAACTATCATGTCAACAAAATTCCTTAAAAGATAAGATTTAGTGAAGACTTGTGGAGGGACAGATGATGATTTTGAGCTTCTATGGCAGGCACTGTTAAACAGGTTTTTTGTATGATGTATTTTTGTATAATGTCTAATAAAGCAGGGCCCCACCCTAGTATCTGTGAAAGATGCCAGATTGATCTAATTAAATGCTAAAGTCCTGTATTTCTCCATAGAAATAAGTGTTATATAGTGGAAATAGTAGCAGTTCAAGCTTCCCACACTGCTCCACCAGTACACTTTACCCTGTTATGGAGGACCTCTCTCTCGGGGTAAGAATGTATTGACTCAGAGGGCCAGCTCTTGATCCTTGTTAAAGTTCTTTTGTACTGCTCTTGCAGCATAATGGGGTTTAAAACTGCCCTAAGTAGACCGAGGTTACTAAGGATTTCCTCATAACAAAATAGCTGCCTTTTTTCCCCTTGTGTACCCTGGTGTAGGATGCAGGAGGGGGCATGGCTGGAGTGCACTGTCCTTTGGCAATAGCCTATAAGACTATGTTACAATCCTGGAAAACTTAGAGCAGCCCTGAGACTGCTGTAAGTTGTCCCAAAGTCAAACTGGCCTTAGGCTGGCCCCAGGTGCAGGGGAGGTACATAGATAGATAGAGCAAATCCACCTTTGTCTTCCATGTCCTGTACACCAATGAGTCTGTAGAGTGAAATCCCCGTCCTATGGAAGTTTTGCCAATGAACCAGGACTTCAGTCTTCATGTTTATTCAATCCCTGTATGTTTATTGAACACTGTAGGTATGTGCCAAAAGACTTTGGGTTCTGTTGCACTGCTAACAATAAAAGGAAGCCATGGATTTATGTTGTCTTACCCCCATTTCTTCTCTATGCATACAGACATAATGACCCTCTCATAATCCAGCATCCATTACTCAAACTGAATCAACTCTGGCTGAATGTCATCAGTCAGATATAATACTAACTAGTACTGTGCTATTCAGCCTACTACAGGATAAAGGTTTCACCAGTGAGCCAACCAGCTCCCCTGTTCTAGTCCAAACACAGCAGCAATCAGCAAATCCTGAATAAGTTTATCTGCCCATTTTTGTCACTGCTGGGCCTTCCTAAGCCTAGAACACTATGGTATGAGCATTAATCTGTTACATCAAAAAGGAGTTAGCTGCAGCACATCCGATGCCATTTGCTACATGGCACCTAACGCTACATATTATGAGTTTATCTGATCTCTGGGTTGGTTATAAATGTATCAGACTCAGAATGTGAGGTTTGCACCTTGCCTTTTAAGCATTGAAATAGTTGCTTCTCACAACCTCTTATTTATCTATCTTTTCAGATGGGAAAACACTTTTCTGTGAATTGATGACTACTTATTTTTCAGCTAAAGTAAATACAGGTCTATATCTCTTTTCATTTGTATGAGAAGCTGACACATTCTGTCACAACATAGCATGAGTAAATGTGAAAGTGACAGCTTCCTGGCAAAATTTTAAAGAGATAAACATCTATTTTTGTTTAAACAGCTACTAAAAAATTCAGACGCTTTCCCAGCTGAAAGGCTGTGGGATGTATGAGTGGTGCAAATTGGTAAATGAACACACACTAGTACACTCCCAAAGTTTATTGTTACCTCTACCACTTTCACTGAATTTATGCATCCTTTAGTATAAAGAAGAGTCTCACTAAGGAAATAAAGTAATGCACAAACACCTCTGGGAAAACAGGAAGCAAATCAATATTGTTTTTTAACAATTAGACAAACACATTAGAGAAATGCTACTAAATAGTGATGGGCATTTGTTTCCTTTAACAATATAAAATTGAACATTCTTGTTTAAGTAAAACAAACCAAAATACTGGTTGGGCTACAGTCTAGTATGCTAGCGGGTTCATATAACCTATGATTTTAAAATATTATAGACTAAAGTCATAGGTGTCAGAAGCATTTGGATGACACTCTTTAAATATCTGGTTAAAGGAAAGGAAAGGAATACAGACTCCTTGAGGAATACCAGGAAGGAGGAAAAGAGAGAGGTGGGTGAAATTATGTGAGCGAGACCGAGAGAGAATGTAGAGTGGGGGAAAGAGGAAGAGTCACTTTGGGGGTAAAGGAAGATAAGAACTACACTGATTGGAAGAAGACAAGTAGATATCAGAAAACTGGAGATCATAACTGTGAAAGGAAAAGAAAGTAGACTGTCAGGAAGGGAAGGAGTGAGAAGAGGAACTGGGGAGAATCATAGAATTATAGAATATTAGGGTTGGAAGGGACCTCAGGAGGTCATCTAGTCCAACCCCCTGCTCAAAAGCAGGACCAATCCCCAATTAAATCATCCCAGCCAGGGCTTTGTCAAGCCTGACCTTAAAAACTTCTAAGGAAGGAGATTCCACCACCTCCCTAGGCAACGCATTCCAGTGTTTCACCACCCTCCTAGTGAAAAAGTTTTTCCTAATATCCAACCTAAACCTCCCCCACTGCAACTTGAGACCATTACTCCTTGTTCTGTCCTCTTCTACCACTGAGAATAGTCTAGAACCATCCTCTCTGGAAACACCTCTCAGGTAGTTGAAAGCAGCTATAAATCCCCCCTCATTCTTCTCTTCTGCAGACTAAACAATCCCAGTTCCCTCAGCCTCTCCTCATAAGTCATGTATTCCAGACCCCTAATCATTTTTGTTGCCCTTCGCTGGACTCTCTCCAATTTATCCACATCCTTCTTGTAGTGTGGGGCCCAAAACTGGACACAGTACTCCAGATGAGGCCTCACCAATGTCGAATAGAAGGGGACGATCACGTCCCTCGATCTGCTCGCTATGCCCCTACTTATACATCCCAAAATGCCATTGGCCTTCTTGGCAACAAGGGCACACTGCTGACTCATATCCAGCTTCTCGTCCACTGTCACCCCTAGGTCCTTTTCTGCAGAACTGCTGCCTAGCCATTCGGTCCCTAGTCTGTAGCTGTGCATTGGGTTCTTCCGTCCTAAGTGCAGGACCCTGCACTTATCCTTATTGAACCTCATCAGATTTCTTTTGGCCCAATCCTCCAATTTGAGAGATAGGAGAAGAATGATACTGAGGTAATGGAGGGAGAGTGGCAGTTAGTGGAAAATGGGGAGAAGAGAGAAATTGCAGGGGGAAAGAGAAGGAAACACAGGAGAGTGGAAATAAGAAACTGGGCAAGAAAGGAGGATACTTGGGGGAAGACACAATGTGGGAAGAGGGTAGAGACAGTAAGTTTGATGGGGAAGTCAAGGAAAGGCTAGAAAGATAAATGTGAAGAAAAGGAAGGTGAGTTATTGGGAGGAAAAGGAAGAAAATGATTGGAAAAGAAAACACAGAGATTAGGAGAGAAAAAAGTTAGAATGATAGGGTAAGAAATGGAAGGCAAGAAAATGGGAAATGAAGAAAAGAATAAAATGGGGAGATGGAGGAACAGAGAGATCTGTTTAAACCCAGTGGGTTTATGGGATTTTAAGGTCAGTTATAGTCAGGAGGCTGTGAAGAGAATCTGCAGGTGGATTGTATCCCAGAAGTGGGACCATAACAAATTGTCTCCCAATTTGAGTACTGATTCTAGTGTCTTTTGAAGAGGAAGAAGCATTTATGCAGCACAGTCCACCCTGTGAGATATGTGTTATTATTCCCATTCTTCACATGGGGATCTTGAGGCAGAGAGACTAAATGAATTGTGCAAGGCTACAGAGTATGTCAGTGGCAAAGCCAGAATTAGAGCTTTGCTTCCAGACTCCCAACCCTGTGCTGAGTCTTTCAGATCAAATTGCCCATATGTTATACTTATTGGTGCTTAAATACATTGCATTCCACTTGTCAAGATTCCTATAAAGCACACAGCAGTAGGAATGTTGGGCTTGGATTTAAATATACCATATCTTCAATTTCCATCAATTGTTTCTCACTTAACAATAGAAGACAACTCTCTTGTAAGCATCTGCAGTACTTCCATTAACAAAGAAGCCACTTTATTATCAACATACTGTAGATTCATTTTAATGTGTCATTTGCACTTCAAAGTCACAAAACTTTTATTATGGTAAATCAATTAAAACTATTTCTCATGATAATTTATCTTCTACAGAGTTTATCATCTCAGAGAATGCAATATTTCCCAATTTAACTTCCAAGACAAACGTGATATAATTTGAATGCCTTTTACTGAGCTTATTAAGCATAAAGATCACAGAAATTTCAAATCCTGAAAGATAACTGTTTCATCTGTGATAAAATGGAAGTCACATTTTTGTAGCTTACTGGAGGTAGTGGGAGACAATATGCTAATTAGTAATATAACCTCATTTACTGATTTGGTATGTCTCTTGTTTTGAATGATAGTCTGTCTAGAATAGATATCCAGTCTGATATAAATGTAAAAAGGAAATCAAGTGAAGCTACTGTATATGCAATAAAGATGTGTGTAGCGTTCTTATCATTCTACTTTTCTCTGGTGTGTGTGTGTGTGTGTGTGTTGGAATCCAGGAATCTCCTTAAAATAAAGTAGTTTCCCCCCTAAGATCTGCTCATTGAAAAGAAGGCTATTTATATGCATGGTTCATGCCCATATTTTGGCCTTAAGGAGCGACATATGGGTCAGATTACCAGCTAGTGTAAATTCACATATCTCCAGTGAAGTCAAGTTATGCTGATTTACTTCAGCTGAGAATCTGACCATAATTATAACTTCTTTAAACTTCACAATCAAATCTATAGTACTATGAGGCAAAATCCCTCTTCTAGATTGTTTCTTTGTGTGTCTCAGAATGACTATTACTTTAAAATCAATATGCTTGTAAAATAATCCTACTAATTAAATAATGTGGAATTTTCATTGACTTTCAGTGGGACTTGTGCTCCTAAATTACTTAGGTGCTTTTCAAAACCTCACCCTCAGTTAGCACACATTGCACCCCATTTAAAGGTGTTGGTTCACAGAAATACACAATAGGAGCTTAATAAAAAATAAAATCTACTCCCTTAAAATTAAAATACACAAAGCAAATGAGGAGCAACAGTAGTCCCTATATTCAGCAATCCCTTTCGGCCTCTGTCATTTCCATTGGATTAGCAGTAAATAATTTCAATAACACCTAGACCAGGAGAAGGAAGAGTTGCTATTCGATAGTGTGTGTCATTTGATTGCCTGTCACTAGCTCCTCACAGTTCACCAGAGTAGCCTCTGATACATAGCAGATCTCAGCTGGAGTAAGTGCTGTTGTCTAGAGTAAAATAAGTGGGAATTATGTGCTGCTATATGGGCTAGTATGGAATACAAATGAACTGTTCTGGGACCTGACATATCCTCTTTAAAAAAAGAACCAGATAAATTATTGGAGGATAGGTCCATGAATGACTATTAGCCAAGATGGGCAGGGATGATGATATCCTCTGTTCGCTAGAGACTGGGAGTGGGCCACAGGGGATGGATCACTTAGTGATTGCCTGCTCTGTTCATTCCCTGTGGGGCACCTGGCATTGGCTGCTGTCAGAAGACAGGATACTTGGATAGATGGACCTTTGGTTTGACCCAGTATGGCTATTCTTATGTTCTTATTCTCTTTAAATCCCTGACATGGCCTATCTTTGGTGTCTCTTTCTTGCAGGTTGGACTACACAGTAGGTGCTTTTTCTATATGTGGAATTTCTCTAAATATTTCATGTGGAAAGGATTTTGCTTCAGAATTGCCCTTTTGTACACTGGAAGTAGAGTACTGTTGAGAGTCCTTGCATATATCTTGTTATACAGCCCTTATGCCTGGAACAAACTAGGTTCTCTGTCTATACTCACAGCTGAACTCTTTCAAGAACTGAGCTCAATAGACCAGCTTTTGCATCACCAAAATCCAAAATGGCTTGAGAACAGAGGTAGTAGACTCTCTCTCAAAAGTACAGTAGAATATTTTTAGTCTGAAATTCTGGCTGCAAGACTTTTTGCTCATTAGTTAATTTAACAAATACATAATATAAAATGTATTAACAAAATATTTGTATGAAGGTGCATGAAGATATAACTAGATGTACTGGGATGAAATTAAAAAAAAAAGAAAGTTTTTAGCATGAAAAAGTGTTGTAATGGTGTGATTTATTAGGCTGCAGTATAGTCTCCCAAGGGAAGTGGTAGAAGCCTCATTAAATAATGGAAAAACTCACATCTCCTGAGTACCAGATCTTAAGGGAATTAACACAAGAAAATGGAACAAATTTAATCTAGGCTAGAATTGGCCAGTTCCTTTTGCCATTATTGTATTCCCAAGGCAGAACAGATATACAGCATTTCCCCACTATTTGTGCCTGCATGGCATAAACATTATGAAATATGTTCCAAAATAATTGCCCTTGATGATGATTGTTACTATGCACAGTGACCAGTTTAACAGTAGGAATATTGTACTTAAATTAATCATTCAACCTCCCTAGGCAATTTGTTCCAGTGCTTAACTACCCTGATAGGAAGTTTCTCCTAATGTCCAACCTAAGCCTCCCTTGCTGCAATTTAAGCCCATTGCTTCTTATCCTATCTTCAGAAGTTAGAGAACAATTTTTCACTCTCCCCCTTGTAACAACTTTTTATGTACTTGAAAATTGTTGTCAAGTCCCCTCCCAGTCTTCTGTTCCCCCAAATAAACAAACACTATATTTTCAATCTTCCCTCTTAGGTCATGTTTCCTAGACCTTTAATTATGTTTGTTGCTCTTCTCTGGACTTTCTCCAATTTGTCCACATCATTCCTGAAATGTGGCGGCAAGAACTGGACACAGTACTCCAGTTGAGGCCTAATCAACATGGAGTAGAGCAGAAGAATTACTTCTTGTGTCTTGCTTATAACACTCCTGCTAATATATCCCAGTATGATGTTTGCTTTTTTTTTTTCAGTTGTGTTACACTGTTCACTGATATTTAGCTTGTGATTCACTACAATCTCCAGATCCTTTTCCACAGTACTCCTTCCTAGGCAATCATTTCCCATTTTGTATGTGTGCCACTGATTGTTCCTTCCTAAGTGGAGTACTTTGCATTTGTCCTTATTGAATTTCATCCTATTTACTTTAGACCATTTTTCCAGTTTGTCCAGATCATTTTGAATTTTAATCCTATCCTCCAAAGCACTTGTAACCTCCCCCCAACATGGTGTCATCCATACACATTATAAGTGTACTCTCTATGCCAGGGGTCGGCAACCTATGGCATGTGTGCCAAAGACAGCACATCAGCTGATTTTTAATGGCATGCTGCTGCCTTCTGGGTCCCAGCCGCCGGTCCCGCTCAGTGCCCACTGCCGAACACAGGCTGGGACCCCGGCAGGCAGCAGCATGCCATTAAAAATCCTGCCCGCCCCGGCCTGCTCTCCTCCCCCCCACCCCAGGGCAGGGTGAAGAAGCTTGGTCTTGCCGCCTGCTGCTGCAGGGCAGGTGTCAAGTTCCTCCCCCACTCTGAACTCTAGGGTACAGATGTGGGGACCTGCATGAAAACCTCCTAAGCTTACTTTTACCAGCTTAGGTCAAAACTTCCCCAAGGTACAAATTAATTTTATCCTTTGTCCTTGGAATAACTACTGCCACCACAAAACTCTAACTGGTTTCCTGGAAAATGTAGTTTGGACACATCTTTCCCCCCAAAATCCCCCCAACCCTTGCACCCCACTTCCTGGGAAAGGTTTGGTATAACTACCTATAAAGGTTTGGAATAACTACTGCCACCACAAAACTCTAACTGGTTTCCTGGAAAATGTAGTTTGGACACGTCTTTCCCCCCAAAATCCCCCCAACCCTTGCACCCCACTTCCTGGGAAAGGTTTGGTAAAAATCCTCACCAATTTGCATAGGTGACCACAGACCCAAACCCTTGGATTTGAGAACAATGAAAAAGCATTCAGTTTTCTTACAAGAAGACTTTTAATAGAAATAGAAGTAAATAGGAGTAAAGGAATCATGCCTGTAAAATCAGGATGGTAGGTACCTTACAGGGTAATTAGATTCAAAACATAGAGAATCCCTCTAGGCAAATCCTTAAGTTACAAAAAAGACACACAGACAGAAATAGTCATTCTATTCAGCACAATTCTTTTCTCAGCCATTTAAAGAAATCATAATCTAACGCATACCTAGCTAGATTACTTACTAAAAGTTCTAAGACTCCATTCCTGTTCTATCCCTGGCAAAGCAGTATACCAACAGACACAGACCCTTTGTTTCTCTCTCCCTCCTCCCAGCTTTTGAAAGTATCTTGTCTCCTCATTGGTCATTTTGGTCAGGTGCCAGCGAGGTTACCTTTAGCTTCTTAACCCTTTACAGGTGAGAGGATTTTTCCTCTGGCCAGGAGGGATTTTAAAGGGGTTTACCCTTGCCCTTTACATTTATGACAGCAGGCAAGCTCCTCCCTCCCCTGCTGTGCTGCGTGCCTGCCCCTCCTCCTCTCCCTCCTTGCCAAGGATCAGCTGATGGCCCTTGCAAGGGAGGGGGAGAAGCAGAGCTCTCGCTGCTCCGGGGAGGAGGCGGAGAGGAGGTGGGGATGGAGCCTTGGGGAAGAGGGAGTGGAATCAGGGCATATCCAGCCCCCTGCTGCCAGTCTGGGGTCCCGGCCGCCAGCCCCGCTCAACCCGCTGCCAGTCTGGGGTTCTGGCTGACAGCTGGGGTCCTGGCCGCAGGCCCTGCTCAGCCTGCTGCCAGCCTAGGTGAACAGATCTCCAGGCTGGCAGTGGGCTGAGCGGGCCGGTGATGTAAAATCAGCATTTTAATTTAATTTTAAATGAAGCTTCTTAAACATTTTGAAAACCTTGTACTTTACATACGACAATAGTTTAGTTATATAATATATAGACTTATAAAGAGAGACCTTCTAAAAATGTTAAAATGTATTATTGGCACGCGAAACCTTAAATTAAAGTGAATTAATGAAGACTCAGCACACCACTTCTGAAAGGTTGCCGTCCCCTGCTTTATGCCATTATCTAAATAATTAATGAAGATATTAAATAAAACTGGACCCAGGACCAATCCCTGGGGGACCTCACTCGATATGCCCTTGCAGATTGACTCTCAACCACTGATAACTATTCTCAGGGAATGGTTTTCCAACCAGTTATACACGCACCTTATAGCAGCTTCATCTAGGCTGTATTTTGCTAGTTTGTTCATGAGAAGGTCATGCAATTCCATATCAAGAGCCTCACTAAAGTCAAGATATACCATGTCTACCACTTCCCCTCTATCCTCAAGGCTTGTTACCTGTAAAAAACAGTTATTAGGTTGGGTGGTTCTTGACAAATCCAAGTTGACTGTTTCTTATAATCTTATTATCTTCTAGGTGTTTGCAAATCGATTGCTTGATTATTTTCTCCATTGTCTTTCCAGGTACTAAGGTTAAGCTGGCTGGTCTGAAATTCCCCAGATAGCCCTTATTTCCCTTTTTATAGACTGGCAGTATATTTGCCTTCTTCCAGTCCTGTGGAATCTCTCTCATCTTCATGAGTTTTCAAAACTAATCACTAATGCCTCAATTATCTCCTCAGTCAGCTTCTTGAGTACTCGAGGATGTATTTCATCAGGCCCTGCTGGCTTGAAGACAACTAACTTGTCTAAGTTCTAACTTGTTCTTTTTCTATTTTAGCCTCAGATCCTTTCGTCGCTCATTGTCTCATTTTCACTGGCATTCACTAGGTTAGATGGCCATTGCTACAAACCTGAAACAAAAAAGTCATTTAGCACTTCCATTTCCACATTTTCTGTTATTGTTTTTTTTTCCCTTCCAGTTGGTCAATGGGCCTACCTTGCCCTTGGACTTCCTCTTCCTTCTAATGTATTTGTAGAATATTTTCTTGTTACCCTTTATGTCTCTAACTAGTTTGGTCTTGTTTTGTGCCTTGGCCTTTCTAATTTTGTCCCTACATACTTGTTTTATTTGTTTATATTCATCCTTTGTAATTTGACCTAATTTCCACTTTTTGTAGGACTCTTCTTTTGAGTTTCAGATTATTGAAGATCTCCTGATTAAGCCTCGGTGATCTCTTACCATACTTCCTATTTTGTCTACCCCTGCATAATTAGCCTAGCACACATGCATTTAACAGTCACTCATTTAGGACCTGCTTCTGCAATGAGAACAGGAATGAGCCTTTAGGGAGCATTTCCCAGGGGAAGCTAAGTATCTCCTAACCACTACCAACTCTTGCTGAAGTCAATGATATTTGTGTTTGCTGAGCATAGAACAGGTGGTGGTCAGCACCTTGTAGGCTCAAGCTATCAGTCCTGATTCCCATTGAAGTGAATGGCAAAACTCCCATTAACTTTGTGAGACAAGGATCAGAATTTTAAACAGATAATGGAGCTGAATCTCCCTTGTGTAGCTTCTTGCACCTGTGCAAAGTGGGCATTAAACTCTACTATTATGTCCCTGGGTTGACCACCCAGCTTGCCCTCATTTTGCACAGCTAAAATTGCAGTGGAGAATCAAGCCTGGTCTATATAGTGTCATCCCATATTTAATCTCTTTGAAAAGTAAAGACTCAAGGAAGACTACTCATACATATTCTTTTTTCATCTGTCAGAATATCTTTCAAGATATTTGGAGTAAAGTGTGTAAGCCTGGCTATTTATTATATTGCCTTCTGAACATGTTATTGAAATGTTACTGGAACACTACACACTGATGGTTTCATGCAGCAAGATTACAGTGGATGGCATTTAAGAATATCATCCTTGCATTATTATTTTTAAGACTATTGATTTTTTTCTAATAGCCTCTGAACTATTTCTTCGGTTCAGTCGTGTTTCTTTATTCTCTAATTGCAGAGAGCTTACTGACTATTATGCTGTTCTTTCTCTCTCTCTACTGTTGACATTTATGTAAATAAGGGACTGTTTGCTGGGTTTCAATATATAGTGTCTTAAACCAGGAAAGCCCATAATAAATATGAAACTAGAACATTCCTTTTTGTATATACATCTGCAAACTTTACTGCATCTCACTAAGTATATTATAGATTCATTACATTACTTGGCTCACATTGAAGTCACCTCAACTTTTATTTTTATTTTTTCTGCCTGGTGTATGAATAAACGTTGGCTTCTGTTAGGTGGAATAATTGGAAAATATCCAGCATCTGCATGTAATGTACGGAATCAGGAAAATATTAGAGTTATCATCCTTACATATTCATTTTTCACATTTGTGTTTCACATATTAAGCTTTCACATATTGGAGGGGGGCAGCATAGAGCCATATGAAATGGTTCACAGGGAGACAGGAAACTGAAAAATTATTTCTCACACCAATGTCAACTGGGAATAACTCCAGTGATGCCTACTGATCTACACTGATGTAAAACTAGTGGGTGATTAGAAACCCCAAAACCTCTTGCTATTTTAGGTTTAGCAGATTAGTGGAAATTAAAGTGCCCTGGGTCCAACTATTTTGTGCAGAAAGAGCTGAAAGGGTGGTCTTCTACACAGGCTCCTGAGGGTGACTCTGGACCCTGGGTGCCACTTCAAACATCCGCAGGGACAGCTGACTCTATGTTCTCCCATCTGTGCTGGAGGAATTCCCAACAGGACAGTTAAACCAATTTTTTGCCTGCTTTGGTCTGCCAGAGTGTTCTTGTAAGTGCAACAGGACCTCGTATCTGGTCTGAGGAGTCAACATAAGTAGGGCAATCAGGATTCTGTATTCCTTACATTTCAACAACTCCCATAGATTACTAGCAGGTAGAGTGGTGTCATTGATCAGACAACTAAAGGTCAAGGTACCATCACTTCAGATATACAAACACAGATTAGGTAAGACATTAGTGGAAATGATACAGTGAGTGAGCCTGCAAACTGAAGAGGGCCAGACTTTGAAACTTCCCATGTAATTATTTTCTATGCCCTTTGGTGCCTTGTCCTGCCATCATTCTACAAAATTCTTTGGACTTCTCAACTAATAGCAAAGGCAAGATCAAGCCCATTAATGTTAGTGCCTGTATTATAGGTCTTGAGAGACTTTCATGCAAAACAAATGGTTAACTTTCCATCAACATGAACCAAATGTTACATGTCCTATTTAACTGTTATTGATATTAGTTATTGATTTTTAGCTGCAACTATTGCTGGCATCAACGTTTCTTGAAAGACAGCATTATTAGTATCATCCAAAGCATCAACAAATACGTAAGGTCTGTCATACAGTTGGGGGTGTGATTCCCAGACTGAGGATACCTATTTGTGCTAACTCTCATGGAGCTACCACACTAAAAATAGTAGTTTCTCCATGGTAACACAAACATCAATGAGTGGGGAGGGCCCAGCCACTCCAACTACAAACCCAAGTCCGCAACCAGGATGATAACTAGCCTGAGCTGCTGCCCTTGGTACCGTAGCTATGCTACTGTTTTTAGCACACTAGCTCAATGAGAGCTAATGTGAGTATGTCTGCTTGAGCTGGGAATCAGATCCCCAGTTCCAAGTGTAAATCAACCTTTTGTTACTTGGTCGGCTATACTAGAAATCTTTAATTCATCAGCATGAGCAGTGGTGTAAAAAGTCAATACAGTTAAGATCAATCATGTCATATCTATTGTTTGGGTGGATATAGAACTGTACATAGATTTGGGGGAAAAAGATTCACAAATAATGTATTTAACATTGACACTATTTGTAAACCCTCAAATAATAATTATTTATCAAATGTTTACTTGAGGTGAAAATCGGACTTCACCAATTAAAAACAGAACCAAAGATGCCTGGATCCTTAAGGGTTTTCTTCTTTAAATTTAAACTTTGCTTACCAGTCTCTTGAGATACATCTTGTTTCTGAGGACCCTAGTGAATAGTTGGAAATTCATACATATCTAATATTAGTCAGATCATCCTATGCAGTAACCTTGCTAAAACAATTATGCAGACTATTTATGTAAATATGAAATAGGAATTACATGTTTTTATTTAGAACATTGGAAAGACTTGCAAATTATTTAAATTAAGTTGACCTGCTTTGGGGTGATTTTGAGCAATTTATTTACAATATACACTGTAGCAAAAGATATTTATGTTTTCATACTCAAATCAACTTCAGCTTGGTTAAGATTAGAATGGTCTGCAGAGGCCAGAACGATGATGATGATGGCGATGGTGATGATAAAAATATTTAAAATGGTTTGTCTGGTTTAGAGATGAGTTAGTTAATATTTTATTACAAATATTTTCTACCTAAGAGATCTGGCAAAATCAGGAATTTTGTTGTTAATAATACACTGCACTTCTATAGCACCTTTTAGGATCTCCAAATGCCTCATCCATTTTACTGAATTTAATCTGCACATGTAGATTCCTGCACATTGTTGGTCCACGTGAAATAGGCTATGGAACCCATTCCAAAACACTTTGAATCCAGTGGCATTCACATGTCTCTGGGAGGAAGAGCAGGATGCCTTTGCAGCAGCCCAACTGCAAAACTACTAGCTATGGTTTGTAGCCTATCATTTAAATCAGCTTTTGTACCAAAGACTGGAGGATAGCTAATTTGACACCAATTTTTCAAAAAGGCTCTGGCAATTACAGGCCAGTAAACCTAATTTCAGCACCAGGAAAATTGGTTGAAACTGTAGTAAAGAACAGAATGAACAGGTATGTAGATGAACACAATATGTTGGGGAGGAATCAACATGGCTTTCGTAAAGGGAAATGATGCTTCACCAGTCTATTAGAATTCTTTGAGGGGGTCAACAAACATGTGGACAAAAGTGATACAGTGGATATAACATATTTGGATTTTCAGAAAGCCTTTAACAAGGTTCCTTACCAAAGGCTCATAAGAAAAGTAAGCAGTCATGGGATAAGAGGGAAGGTCTCCTAATAACTAATAATAACTCAGTAACTGGTTAAATGTCAGAAAACAAAGAGTAGGAAAAAATTATCATCTTTCAGAATGGAACAAGGTAAATAGTGGTGTACCACCGGGAACTGTATTGGAACTAGTGCTGTTCAACATATTCATAAATGATTTCAAAAAAGGAGTGAACAATGAGGTGGCAAAATTTGCAGATGATACAAATTACTCAAGATAGTTAAGTCCAAAGCAGACTGAAGAGTTATAATGAGAACTCGCCAAACTGGGTGACTGGACAACAAAATGGCAGATGAAGTTCCCTGTTGATAAATGCAAAGTAAAACACATTGGAAAACATAATCCCAACTATACATACAAAATTATGGAAACTCAATTAGCTGTTATCACTCAAGAAAGAGATGTTGGAGTCATTGTGGGTAGTTCTCTGAAAATATCTGCTCAATGTGCCTCAGCTGTCAAAAAAGTTAACAATGTTAGGAACCATTAGGAGAGGGATAGATAATAAGATAGAAAATATCATAATGGCACTATATAAATTTATAGTATGCCCACACATTGAATACTGAGTGCAGTTCTGGTCATCCCAACTGAAAAAAAGCTATATTAGATTTGGAAAAGTTACAGAGAAAGACAACAAAAATGATTAAGGATGTGGATTAGTTTCCATATGAAGAGAGATTAAAAAGACTGGGACTTTTCAGCTTGGAAAAGAGACAACTAAGAGAGGATATGATAGAAATCTATAAAATCATGATGGGTCTGGTGAAAGTGAATAAGGAAGTGTTTGGTTTTTTTTTTACTCTTCACATAATATAATAACCAGGTGTCACCCAAGGAAATTAATAGGCAGCAGGTTTAAAACAAACTTCTTTGCACAACACACAGTCAACCTGTGGAATTTGTTGCCAGAGGATGTTGTGAAGGCCAACTATAATGGGGTTAAAAAAAGTACTAGATAAGTTAATGGAGGATTGGTCCATCAATGGCTATTAGCCAGGATGTGCAGACATGCAACCCCATGCTCTGAGTATCTGTAGCCTCTGATTGCCAGAAGCTGGGAGTGGCTGACAGGGGATGGATCACTTGACGATTGCCTGTCCTGTTCATTCTGTTAGAAGCACTTGGCATTGGCCATTGTCAGAAGACAGGATACTGGGCTAGATGGACCATTGGTCTGACCCAGTATGGCCGTTCTTATGCTTTAATGTACCCCCAATGAGAAGCCACACCAACACGGATAACCCCTACCTGTAGCTGCCCTTGTTAATATCTACTGTCATGTCAACAAAATCTTGTGGTCAATACTGTCAATGATAATACCTAAAAGGATCAGCATGAGGGAAGAATACTTGGCATAGGGCTATCATCAACTACAGACACCATCAGTTTCTGTATCTTTTCCAGACTTGAAGCCCAACTGGAAAAGGTCAAAGAAATCCAATGGCTGCAGGTGGGTATCAGAACTATTTTGCAGCCATCTGCTCAATTGTTTTGCCCAAAGGATAGGTTATTGACATAGCAATATCCAGAGAGTTCATCGATGTCAACATACAGTGTCTTGATCAGAGTCCTAACTGCCAAAGTTGGGTAAGGTAATCTTTCATTAGTGTCCATAGAACCCTATTGCAATTTGCTAATATGAGCCATAGAGCTGTGAAGACATTATGCAGGCATGCTTCTTAAAGTCTGGAAAATTAAAACGTTTAATTTTTTTTTCGTTCTCCTCATTCCAATGTTCTCCCCTCACCTCACAGAGATAGAAATAGGCTTATTTTGGTTCTTTTTCTCATAGTAGGCCAAGAGGCTAAGCTAACACTTCTTAGCTTTGCACCATTCATCACATGTTTCAAAGACAAAAGATGTATTTGTGCCTGGCAGGCATAGTTTTATGAGCCAGGCAACTAATATGCCTCACTTAACCGTTCTGTCTTTTGCTTCTGCTGTGTTCACATACTCCGAAAGAGCCTATACCTCTGAGGTCAAATTAGACAGCAATATCAACTAGAAGAAATCAATAGATAAACACTATATATTATTTTTTGTTTTTATCCTAAAATACCCTATTGGTTCATTTCAGCAAGACTTGTGATTGATTCATGAGCATAACAACTTAAAATATGAAGCAAGAGTAACTGAAAATATTTGTTAAGATAATTTATCTGATGGGAACTAAATGCTTAATATTATAACTCTGATGACGGTGATCAAGCAACGGGGAGGGCAATTACACTGTCGTGGATTTTAAAACGTAATGTGATTATTTCATTTCCGGTAAGTTAGTGTTCATTATTGCATGGAATGCCCACAAACTGAAAAATCTAAAAACATTATATCATTCCTTACTGTCCAATATTCCAGTGTGTTAATTATTAAGTTAATTGTAACACTATGGGATATTTTGATTTATAATGCACCCAATTTAAATAAAATAATTCTGTTTTATCTGACCTTATTCCAGAGTCCATTTCGTTCCTTTAGTAAAATAATGCTGCTCCTTCAATTCCTTATAATTCCTTTACTTCCATTTCTAACAAGGTGATGTTTGTGAATCTAAATTAGAAGTGGAGATTCTGGGCTAGAGTCATAGGTGGTGTAAATGAATGCTGCTTTGTTGGAGATAAAGGAAGTATGCCAGTTTATATGAGTTGATGATCTTTCCCAAATACCCATTTTTGCCTGTACCTTAGCAGGTGCATTACAATCAATTTTTAAGCTCACGTGAGGGGAAGAACAACCCTTGAATCTTCCCTTCTGACTGGCATATGTTATTCATATTAAAAGTTTTAAGAACCTCTCTTTAAGGATATTTCTGCAGAAACAATGTCATTAATCATTCCTATGTGTTAGGGTTTACAGTATAACCAGGTTTCAGAGTGGCAGCCATGTTAGTCTGTATCAGCAAAAACAAAGAGGAGTCCTTGTGGCACCTTAGAGACTGACAAATTTATTTGGGCATAAGCTTTCATGGGCTAAAACCCACTTCATCAGATGCATGGAGTGAAGAATACAATAAGCAGAATATATATTATAGCACATGAAAAGATGGGAGTTGCCTTACCAAGTGGGGGGTCCGTGCTAACGAGCCAATTCAATTAAGGTGGAAATGGCCTTTTCTCAACAGTTGACAAGAAAGGGTGAATACCAAGGGAGGGAAAATTACTTTTGTAATGCTAACGAGGCAAACCCATCCACTCCCAGTCTTTATTCAGGCATAATTTGATGGTGTCCAGTTTGCAAATTGTTCTTGGAGAGGCTCATACTGAGGGATTTGCTCTGACCATTTTAATGGTGTGATTTGTCAAGGAATTTATTCTAAAACTATCATAACCTCACTGAAACAACTTTAAAATAAAATCATATAATTCTGATGTTTTTTTCTTTTTAAATAAATCTTTTCTACTGAGACAGTCAAAAATTAGTAAATTGAGTACCTTAGCTTTCATCTCTTGTTGGAAAAATGCACCAATATTGTATGTATTATTGAGGAAGTGGCAAGATTCCCATTTAAATTTTTGATGAGCTCTGAAAGTTGAGATAAGAAACTACAAGATAAAATGTGGATTGAAATAGTGAGTATACTATGCAAATTATGAATGGTAAATTGGACAGATTGATTAGATCCTAGTAGGTGGAATAGATTGAAGAACGATGTCTGGCAATGAAATTTTTTGACAGGTGTCAAATAAACTGAACTATTGTATAAGTGAGATAATTTAAAGTATTCATTGGCCACGCCTTTCCTTATATGTTTTATCTATTATACTTCTAGTGTAGATTGGGGTTTATATATTTAAATGATTGGATCATCTTTATTTTTTAGAAATTCTGGCCTTTTGGCTGTTATAGGTCCCACAATAACAACTCTGACACTGGGTTTTAACCAGTTATTATTATGCTAATTCATTATTTATTACTTATTTAGTTTAAACACTAAAGCTCATTGAATTATTCATCAGATGATCCATATTTCTGCAAATCTATTCTATGATTTTTTTCATGACTTTCCCTTTTTTCTTGTTTGCAGTGTTGTTGTAGCTGTGTTGGTCGCAGGATATAAGAAAGATAAGATAAGTGAGGTAATATCTTTTACTGGACCAACTTCTGTTGGTAGAAGGGACAAGTTTTGAGCTTCACAGTAGCTCTTCTTCACGTCTGGAGAAGAGACCCACAGTGTCTGGGCTAAACACAGGTTAGAACAGATTATTAAGCATGTGGGTTCACACATGCTTTAGGAGACTACTTAAAATGAAATGGGCAGTTAAGCCTTAGCAGGCAATAGAGTATGCTAAATATTGTTACAATGAGCCATAAAACCAGTGTTGCTGTTTAGTCCATGTTATTTAGTCTCTTGCAGAGTTAAGCTTTTAAGTTCCCAAATTTGTCTTGAGAAGGTGTTCTGTGCAGGTTTCCTTTGAGCAAAAGGATTGAGAGGTCAGATATGGAGAGATTGATTGGTGAAAAGTGTTCACCCATGGGTGATATGGTATTTTTGTCTTTCATCATTTTTATCTGTGTGTTTATTCAAGAGTGTACTGATTGTCTGGTTTCACGCACATAGTTATTGTTGGGGCATCTGATGCACCATGTATTTTGAAAGGAGTGTTGTGGGAGTGCTGGTCACTGAAGCAGTGGATATATGTCTGCAGGTTTTACATTTGTTTTTCTGGCAGGCTCTGGTGCTGCTTTGAGTTGATGTGTCCTGGTCTGTGGGGAGCTTGCATCTGATGATGAGTTTGAGGAGGTTGGGGTTTGTTTGAAGGCCAGGAGAAGAGATTCAGGAAAGATTTTTTTTAGGATGTAGTCCCCATCAACTATGGGTAGTAATTGTTTGATGATGCCCCATATGGGTTCTAGTGTGGGGTGGCAAGTGATAACTAGGCGTGTGCAGTCAGTGGTGGGTTTTTTTCCTTCATTGAAGCAGTTTCTCCTGGGGTGGGCCCATTCCATGATGCAATCTATTTCTCTGGTGGAATGTCCTTGTTTAGTGATGGTGGTTTTAAGTGTGTGTCAATGTGTATTCCAAACTTTATGATTGGAGCAAATTTTATGGAATCTAAGTGCCTGGTTGTAAATAACAGATTTCTTGATGTGTCTGGGGTGGTTGCTAGATCTTGGAGGTAAGTGTGCTGATCCATGGATTTCTTGTATATAGTCATTATAGGATTCCTTTGTTGAAGCCGATCATGGTGTCCAGAAAGTTGATGCTGGCGTGGGAGTGTTCCAGAGACAGTTTGATGGAAGGATGGTGGTTTTTGAAATTGTGTTGGAAATCTGAGCAATTTTTTCCCCTTTTAATATCAGTTTAAGAACCAATCTATGTAAAGTGAGTATTTTAGACACCTCACAGAAGTGTTTCTGCATGAATCCTTGTTTATAACAGATTAAAGCAGAGCTGTCCCACAACAGCTTCTGTGGGACACACACTAGTGTGGGGTGCCTATCAGTAATTCTTAAAGCTGTCTGTCTAATTCCATAGATCTCCACATGCTAGCAGTGTTATAGGCCACCGACTTTATTCCTCTTATCCAATTGCTGCTTCCTCTTACAGTCTTCACTTCCCTAAGTCTTAGCATGGGTTTACTTATTTACCTTACTTTTTTCTCTGTGGCAGTCTAACCTATATACATCATCTGTTTCAGTTCTGCTTCCTTGGTCAGAGTCTGTTGTTCTTTCCTTTTTGCTATGGAAGAGCAGGCTATGGTTTAAATCCATTCTGCATTGCAAATTGAGCATTATTAGCAGCTTGTTCAAAACCACTGAACAAAAGAATAGAAATGTAGTATTTTTTTCTGTTCCTGGACATTTTTCATGCCTTGTAATGGTACAATTCCACTATTAATTAGTAATATTTATTTTTAAATATTACTTTTAAGTAGGAAAACTTGCAAGAACCCTAACTTTCATTTTTTTAAAAATAAACACCAGAAAGAAGACTCCTGACCTGGACAGAAAGTGGTACGTTTTTAGGGTATTTCATGGAGTTTTAACCACCTGGCTGCCATGAAATCAATGTGAGTGTAATGGATGAAATTCTAAAACTCTTTGAAAATGTATCCGCAAGCATACAGCTCATCATTGCTATTATGTAAAACATAGTGAAGCAGTGATTTGCCTAGTAAATTGAGAATATTACAGAGTATACAGTAAACACATATTCATAGGAAATAATTTTATATTTTAAAAGAGAAAGCAAAATTCTCACTGGTAAGCCACAAAAATCCTATCTCATGGCTTTGATGCAGAAAGCTGTATTTCACTAGTGCAAATATGACTTTTTAATCTACTTTCACAGGATTATAAAGACATACGGTACTCAAATTTGGCCAACAATGTAGATTTAGTGAAAACAATCTCTTATAAACCTTAGATTAAGAGAGACATTTCTGCATTAAAAAAAAATCCAGTGGAACTATTTTTTTTTAGAAGAACAAATACATATTCTATCCATCCATCCATCCATCCACGTTGGAGCCGACCACTATAGCCTTTGAGTGCCTGTACATGAGGACCAGAAAGTGAAAGCTGATTAGAAACTGACCAGTCTTTTTTACTATCCAAGCCTAAAGCAAAAAGTAACCAAACAGCATTAAGTAAATTAGGGGACAAATCTTCTGGACTACTTAAGCCTGCATATTCAGAGGTACCAGTTCTGTTCTGTTGTGAGAGATGTGAGGGAAATGGAGTGACTGTTCAGGAAAAGTTCACCATGCACCATGGAGTAGTGCTTCAGGCTTGTGCTTTCTGTGGGAATGGAGGGTGCGGGGAAGGGGTGTAGAAGGAATGTAGTAGAAAGGGAGAGCCTGAAGCATGGGCCTGGTGCAAGGCCTGAGGCCTGAACCAAAGTTAGCAAAAGTTATGCTCTGAGCAACAGTCGGGTCCTGTCAAAAGCAGATGCTTGCCTGCAGGTCGGTATCCGGTACACGAACTCGGCACCAGTGTTGCTAGCATTGCTAAAACACACTGAATATGTAAACACGTTCCAGCAGGCCAGCACAAGAACACCCCAACCGAGCACATGATACAATGGTTTAGCAAAAGTGATGAATGGTGACATTTTGTTTGAAACATCAGGAGTAAAAGTACAAAAACAAGTGGTGAATAGGAATGTCTTGTCTGAAATATCAAGAAGAAAGTACCAGGGGAAGGTGGAAACATGTCATGAAATGCGTAAGATGATATGTAAGTTGTTTATCCCAGATTGTTTGCCTCAGTCTATAAATGTTGGAATACCTTGCTTTAACCCTTCATCTGACTTGCGGAGTGGAAAGTCCCAACACTGACTGAGCTGGTCCATTGTCACTGGCATACATGCGTTAGTGTATCTGTAACCATTGCGCTGGGGCATTAGCACCATGCTTCATTGGCAATAAACCTGGCTGGGTGCCTTTGCTACTATATCAAGTCTTGTGGTCTTACTGAGCAGTTTGTTTGGAACCTGCTGTATGGGTTATCTGGTCAGAGCCAGTACAATGCACAGAAAAACCACACGCATGCAGCTGAACATCTGAAGACAGAGGGAAGGAATGAAAAGTGTGGGAATTATCTGCATTAATTTTATGAATATCTGTGGTCTTAGTGGATATTGTGTTGCTGGCTAAGGGATAACTAAGAGTTAAATCTGGTTTAGTTAGCTTTGGTCTGCAGGAACTGAAAGTTAATGGTGGTAGACTACCCCAATTGCCAGTACCCCACCAGAAAATGGAGGTGATAATTTCTTTGAAGTTTACCTCCACTGATGTGGAATCAGGGTCTGGTTGGTCCCACAGGAGGGTTGAGATGTAGTGCATGGGGGAAAGATTCCAGCTTGGAATCCCAAGGTCTTTAAGGTGCGAACTCTCAAACAAGGAGCTTGCAAAAAGCTGAACCTCAGAGAAGAGAGAGAGAGCGAGGTTCTGCAGAAAAGCAGGCTTCAGCTTGGTCCCTAGGAGAATGGGAAGGGGTACCAAGGCTAAGTCAAGCCTACTTACGGGCATGAGGCAAATGCCAAGTTTAGACCAGGAAATATGGTTTAGGTTTTTATCGTCTTAATCCATTTCTCTCTGTTTGTCCCCATACTGAACAAGTAAATGATACTTATTTTAAACAAGCTGTTCTCTGTCACTGCATTTTAAAACTGGTTACAGGTCCTGGAAAGAAGTCTGCTGCAGGGACCAAAGCCAGTTGGTAATGCAACTGATAACGGGAGGTGCTGTAGCCTGGTATTCTACTCTAAAAGTGGGATATGTTCAGGAGTAGGCCTGTCACTTGAAAGAGGTATTCTTTGAGAAGATTGAGAGGTCAAAGATACAGCTCACCCTGAACTGTACACCAGAGAAGTGAAGGGGGATATTTAATAGATCTGCAAACTATGACCCCTGTCCTGCAAGCACTTATGCATATAGGTAATCTAATGCATGTAAATATTTCCATTAAACTCATATCCAAAATGTTTGTATGAGAGTGTGTGCAGGATTGGGGCATACAAAAATGAATTATATCTACTTGTAGAGCCTATATGTTAAAGATGTTGTGGCTCAGCTGTGTAGGTGCTCTGTGCCTTGTCTCTCTGTTGCGAAGAAGGATTCACAATCCACTCATTGGTTCCCTATGCAAACCCTCTTACAAAAATTTTTGAAGGGGATCAGAAATTCAAACTCTTAGTTTTAAGACTCTGAGAGTCTCAGTGTGTGTGTGTGTGTGTGTATGAGAGAGAGAGAGAGAGAGAGAGAGAGAGAGAGAATATATATATAACCAATCAATTAACAACTAAAATTCTGAATAAATGTTAACTTGCTACATTCTGTACGTGGTATTATATGACTTCCTTTTTTCTTGAAATCTTGTAATGTTGTTCAAATATATAAAATGCAAAGCAAGAATATAGAATGAGACTATTTTTCACACAGTGCACCATTCTAATACCATCACTAACCACCTGATATTCATTTTCATGATTCCCATTGTGGCAGACAACCTCCTTGAAGAAAGAAAGAGAAATTGTTTTTACTTCCTAACTTCAGTTTTAATCAATGCAAAACTCCTAGTTATGACCAAAACTTCTTATCATGACATAATTCTATTCTTAAAATGTCATTTTAATTTCCAGATATTGATAATTGGAGTTAGATAAGAAACTTTACTTTGCCTTCAAGCATTAAGAAAACGTCTCGCATTGCTAATCAATTATCTCTTCATCATTAAAAAATGTGAGTTCAGGAATGAGAGAAAATGACAGAATATTCTATGTGCATACAACAATGTATGTGTATATGTCTATACAGCTGTATATTCTGTCTTTCTTTTGCAAACTATAACTCCAGAGCATTTAATTACATCCTGTCTGCAGGAAGAGAGTAGATTTTTCCTGCAGGAACCCAGGGTGAAATCTTTGCCCCTCTGATGACAAGAAAGCCTGTCATAAATATAAAGAGAAGGGTAACCACCTTTCCGTATACAGTGCTATAAAATCCCTCCTGGCCAGAGGCAAAGTCCTTTTACCTGTAAAGGGTTAAGAAGCTTAGGTAACCTGGCTGGCACTAACCCAAAATGACCAATGAGGGGACAAGATACTTTCAAATCTGGAGCGGGTGGGGGGTAAGGTTTTTGTTTGTCTGTGTGATTCCTTTGCCGGGAACAGATCAAGGATGCAAGCCCTCCAACTCCTGTGAAGTTAGTAAGTAATCTAGCTAGGAAATGTGTTAGGTTTTCTTTGTTTTGGCTTGTGAAATTCACTGTGCTGGAGGAAATGTGTATTCCTGTTTTGGTGCCTTTTTGTAACCTAAGGTTTTGCCTAGAGGGATTCTCTATGTTTTGAATCTGACTGCCTGTAAGATTATCTTCCATTCTCATCTTACAGAGTTGTGCTTTTGTCTTTTTTGTTCTTCTAATAAAGTTCTGTTTTTTAAGAATCTGATTGGGTTTTTTGGGTCTTTAAAATCCAAGGCTGATTTGTGCTCATCTTGTTTATTCTCAAACCTCCCCAGGAAAGGGGGTGTAAGGACTTGGGGGGATATTTTGGGGAATTAGGAACTCCAGTTCTTTGTCTAAATCACTTGGTGGTGGCAGCATACTGTTCAAAAACAAGGCAAAATTTGTGCCTTGGGAAAGTTTTTAACCTAAGCTGGTAAAAATAAGCTTAGGAGCTTTTTCATGCAGGTCCCCACATCTGTACCCTAGAGTTCAGAGTGGGGAGGGAACCCTGACAGGCCATATATGCTGGGCATTCTTTTGTATCAAGAAGCACATTTTATTAAGTATGCTAATAAGTTTCACACTGGTTTGTGTAAAAAGAAAATGTAACCCCCCTTTTATTTTGTTCCTCAGCTCCTTGGCAATTGTGGCTGAATCTTAAATGCTGATTATATACAATGTATATTATTAAGGAGTTATGAAAAAATCATATCAGATTGTACAATTGCAAGTCCATTTCTCAACAGTAAAGTCTTAACTTCTGTACTAAAATTTTAATGATAAATCTAAGACACATGCATTGCTGATGCATGTCCCTTGAATAGGCTAGAGTGAGGGAGAAAAAAGGACTATGATTTGGTCAAAATGTTCTGTATTTTCATAAGTCATGTTAAATACTCAAAAAAATAGTAAAACATTTTACCATAGTGTGGATAGGTGATAACAGCATTCAGAAAGGGGGAAAGCGCCACCTATTGATCACAGCCTGTAAGTTGTTTAATGCTCTTTGGTACCTGTTGTAATCATGGTTAAAATGATCACAACCTACATTTAGAGTGCAGATGGCTATTATAAGTTAATATTTTCATGACTCACTGCTGAAGAACTTACAGCATATAATTTATAATATTCAAGAATAAGATCCACATAGATATGGATAGGCCATAGAATATATCCTGAAATGAAACGCAAGCTTTCGTTTCAATTCTAAGGGTGCTTGTCTTTATGATGAAAAAATCACAAGAAATTCAACAGCATTTTTAATATAATGTCCATTAAAATGAATGGAACATAAGGATACACCTAATGCAGAATCTTGTGTCCTAGTGGATACGCTCAGATGCTTTCCGTACAAAGAGGATAAATAAACTGCTTATTTTGGCTTTGGTGGAGAATGGGGGTTTGTCACAGATATCAGAAGAGTCTGTAACAAAGCAATTCAATCTTTGTTTTAAAGGTTATTACGTGAATACTGCAATATGATTTAAGTATGCTTCAGACCTCTTCAGGATCTATGGAATTTGTCTATTATTATTATTATTTTCAAATAGGTGTTAATGATGCACATATTGTGACTTTGAAATCGTAGGGTTCAGTAATGAATAGTTCATTGACTTCTGTTCAATGAATTGTGTGGAAATTCATGGACCATGCAGGGAAAGAGAAAAGGTAACTGTTATTTCAAACAAAGATTTTATGTCCAAGTGGCATTGTGAAAGATTGACCTTCACATGAGATATTGCTGTTCTTGCATTACCACCCGATATCAATAGAACACTGCTTTTAATCTACAGAAAGGGTCCTGTTATCCTCTCAATGCATGGGGGATTATCATGCTTAACTCTCCAGCACATCCAGAGGCAAAAAGACCTCACAAGTCTCTATTGCTATGGTGAAGCAATTTCTTGAACATTTATCAAATGTTTTAAAATGCTGGCATTGAAAACTTCTTTAAAAAAAAAACAGACTGTACAAGACCTGCACAGTATTTGATATGTGCTCGGTAAGGAATTCCTAAGTTTTCAATATTAGTAATTAGATTAAAATATTCATGATTTTCTTAGTTAACTATATGATCTTTTCTCAGTAATGCTCATCTTAACCATATGATCTCTTCTCAGTAATGCTCATTTTAAGAGCTAAGTAATTTGTGTCATAATGGAGGAGTAAACGTGATATTTATACAGGATTCTGGCATCGGGGCACATCTATTTTACAAAGTATATTCATGATAGTGATAGTAATTTGTTTATCATTATCTGTTTCACTAATCCGTAATTGTGATGGTCTGTCTTTTACTAAGCCTGCATTACAGAACTCATTTTTGCTTTTCCAGATCAATAAGGTAACTGTGGATAACTATTAATATATATATATATATATATATATTGCATCTGCAGAGTGGAAACTTTTAAATATTAAAAAAGAAGAATTGCAGTCCATATTTCATCTTCTCTTACAAGACAGGAATGACAGTATTAAGATGCACGTTCAGGATAGCACTCTTTCTACTTTGAACGCTGTCAAGAACAAAGTGCTTTAGAGACTTAAAATAAATCTAGGTACTAATCCATTGAATTTCTGACAACAGGAGCCCAAGGTTTCCATGCACTTAGCTGAGTACTGCATAAGAGCTTGTGCATTATTTATGTCCACTAATGGTGTTGCAATGCTCTTTGTGTGAAGCAGTGACAGTGCAATCTGCTAAGATAGCTGCTGCTGTGGACAGAGCCATACATTTTCTTGAGCTTGAATTTTTGACAGAATACTCTATTAATGCCAATTCTGCTTAAGTAAATGCTGAACAGAGGTCAGTTGTTCCTTTTCCCCCTCTCTTATTTTTTAGGAAAACAGTGCCATGAAACTGAAAATGATGTTCTGGGCTTTGCTGAATTTTGCCACACAATGGTAACTGATAAAGGTCAGTCTAGTTTGTCTACTTTTGTGATTTTGTGTGATGATCCACAGATTAAATAGGAAAGCTTTTAGCATTGGAAAAGGGGGGTGCTATTAATTCCAGTTTCATTGTCATAATACTCTTCAGTGGATCAATAGAATTAAATGAGCTGAAATATTAGGAAAATATTGTGAAAAGAAGTATGGTTGTGTTTTCTGACCAAGGTTAGGATAGTAGAAAATAAAGGATCATCTATACTGGGCTGTCAATAAATCATAAGACCGATAAGTAAAATGTAATAGGGTGTAAAAATCATAAGCCTTTAAATAGTTGTAATATCTTTCTTTTGCAATATAAATGTTTTCCTAGCAATTTACAGAGGAATTGCTAACTCAATTTTTAAATTGATGATTTAGAAACAAAACAAAACATTTTCTGATAGAGTACCCTTTAAACAATAATAATATGTCCTGATTTTTAATAATATTAATTATGTTAAAATTATAAGGGTTTCCTGCTGTCCTGTGACTTTTAGAAGTGTCTTCTTGGAACGCCTGGCATTAACACCATGAACATGCTCATCTTTCCACCTCGCCTTCCTCCTTGTGCACATTGCTGCCTGTTGCCTCTGCAGTTTCCATTTCATCTGTGCTGCTGCTATCGCTGGTAAACAGTGCCCTGTTGAAAGGGTGTGTACCATCAACAACACTGTGGAACTGACTAACACTGTGGAACTGACTAAGTGAGGGCCTGATTCAGCTCCTTATGGGATCAACTTCCATTGACTTCATTGTGAGCTTGAGCAGGCCACCTGGTCAAATGCTCAAAGTACACAACTGGAGGAAAAAAGAGTGGGGTGGCGAAGGAGAAAAGTATATTTTTCTTTAGTCTTTTCCAGGAAAGGTATATTAATACCTAGCTCTTTTCATCAGCAGATCTTAACATGCTTTGGAAAGGAGCTCAGTATCGTTACTCCCATTATACAGAAGGGGAAACTGAGGCATGGGGCAGTGATGTGACTTGCCCAAAGTCATGCAGCAGGCCAGCGATACAGAAGGGAATAGAACCCTGGGCTGCTTCATCCCTGTCCAGTGACCTACCTACGAGACTGCACTGCTGCCTACAGTGGTCTTGATGGTTGCTTGTAATAACAATAAGTGTGCAGTTTTCAGATGGAAATGGAAATGTCATGTTAAGAGTTCTTAAAATAAACAAAACACAATGAAAAAGTTTAGCTGATATGTTTAGCAGTAGGGCTTTCAAGGTAAAGAATTGAGGTGGGAGAGGGAGTACCATGAACTGGGGAATTGGTTATGTAATTTCTTTAAAACAAAGTGGCCAAAGCTTTCTTCCACCCAATTTTTTCCAGATATCTGGGAGAAAGGTCAGCCTACTTCACAGAACTGTCTAACATTCCAGGCTCCAGTAAACTCCTCAGTCCAAAGTTGCTGAGTACCTAGTGGGGAGGAAAACACTGTAAATCATAGAATCATAGGAGATAAGGGTTAGAAGAGACCTCAGGAGGTCATCTAATTCAGCCTCTCCTTTTAGGTCATGTGCCCCAGCCCTCTAATCATTTTCGTTGCCCTCTGCTGGACTCTCTCCAATTTGTCCACATCCTTTCTGTAGCGGGAGGCCCCAAACTGGTGCAGTACTCCAGATGTGGCCTCACCAGTACCGAATAGAGGGGAATAATCACTTCCCCCGATCTGCTGGCAGTGCTCCTAGTAATGTAGCCCAATATGCCATTAACCTTCTTGGCAACAAGGGCACACTGTTGACTCATATCCAGCTTCTCATCCACTGTATTCACCAGGTCCTTTTCTGCACAACTGCCGCTTAGCCTGTCCATGGGATTCTTCTGTCCTAAGTGCAGGACTCTGCACTTGTCCTTGTTGAACCTCATCAGATTTCTTTCAGTACAATGCTCCAATTTGTCTAGGTCACTTTGGATCGTATCCGTACCCTCCAGCGTATCTACTTCTTCCCCCAGGCTTAGTGTCATCCACAAACTTGCTGAGGGTGCAATCCATCCCATCATCCAGATAATTAATGAAAATGTTGAACAAAACTGGTTCCAGGACACACCCCTGGGGCACTTTGCTTGATACTTGCTGCCAACTGGACATCAAGCTGTTGATCACTTCCCATTGAGTCTGATGATCCCACATACAACATATCATACTCCCTCTTTCCCACATACAACATATCACTGATGTGGTCCTCTCCACAATGCAGTTTTGGAGGCTGCACAGATATTAGGAGTTAGTAGAACCTTAGGGCAATAGAAATGCTCCTTTTAGAGGAGAGGAAGAGGGACATTTCCAGAAGTCTCATTCAAGTTTAAAAGGTCAAACATTTAAGCTAATAATGACGGAATGTCCACCCTAGATCAATGATCAAAAATAGATGGCAGAAACATTTTCTCCTATTCACTGGATGTACCGGATACCCTATTTTCCCACTGCTGTTTGGAAGGGAGGGGTCCCAAAATTGGAAAAGGGGGCAGCAGTCCTTCCTACCTCTCTCTCAGTCTTTTTTTCATATGTGCAACCTCTTTAAATTTCCTCTCTGACTGTGTCAGCAGGGAAGGGCTTGATTCCTCTGTGGGATGCATTGATTATGCGTAGCCCTTCCTCCAACACTATTCACATCAGTCAGATTGCCATATATGGCAATTTTGCTTGGAGGGGTCTCACTTTGCCATGCAATGGCATGGACAACATGCAGGATTCTTAAGGAGAAATATCCATTGGCACAGGGGTTAGCCTCTGAAGCTCTCTAGATAGGAAGGTTTATTGAGTCTCCCCCGGCTACCATCTGAAGAAATAAATTTAAGCTGCTGACTACCCATACAGTGCAATCCGGCACTCATTTGAATCAATGAGAAAATGCCACTTGATTTCAGTGGTGCAGGATCAAGCCAACAGCAGTTAAGCTGGGAACAGTGGGAATGAAAATGAGCAGTGGCAAATGGGCATAAAATTAAAAATCCCCACAAAAAGTACATGCAATACAAATTCCTGCTTCCTGTTGGTGAAAGAGTTCAAAGATAAAATTTGGGGGCAGAGAACCCCTAAAAGGGTGTTGTTCTGTTGATGTCTTTAGCTATATCAATTGCAAATGTTTACAAAAATTGTGCTCTGAGGTATGCCACTGAAATCTGGAATACTTCAGCTGCCTGCAGGGAGGTTGGGTAGGGATTGTTTCACAATATGCCCCAAATAATTCTCTATATAGGTAGATGCAATCAGGCAGATTCTTAGTTGGTGTAAATTGCTGTAGTTCCATTGTTTTCAACAGCTAGTTTTCCCCACTTGAAAATCTGGCCCATAGTACAGTAGAACCTTAGAGTTATGGACACCTTGGAAATAGAAGTTTTTTGTAACTCTGAAATGTTTGTAACTCTGAACAAGCTGTTATGGGATGCTCCTCAGGTAGGACTGCTCAGAGCGGGGGCTCACAGCAGCCTGGCGAGTGGGGATGTGGACAGGCAGCTGGTTCTGGCACCCTGGGGCACCGCAGTGTCAGTGGGTTTGTGGTGCAGGCTGTGGCCCTTTAAACTGAGCTGCTCTGCCAGAGCCCAGTGTGCAGAAGCTCGGGCTCCAGCTCCAGCAGCTGAAATTCCGGGCCAGGTTTCAGGAGCAGCTTTGGAAGTTTCTCTCCAGGGCTCTGAGCTTGCAAGCTTGTCCCCTTCCTAGCCAGGGGCAGGGAGAGGGGAAAACAGTGTTCACCACCTCCTACCTGTAAGTGATTACACCTTGTGGTGAGTAGGAGAGTGGGGGTGGGGACAGGCAGCCCAGATGTGCTTACCTTTAGGATGCAATACAATTACAGTACTGTATTTGCTGGTTTGTTTGTGGTTGGGTTTTTGTTATTTTTTTTGGTCTCCGCTACTGCCTGAAAGCTTACTTCTGGTTCCCCATGTGTCCGGTTGACAGGTCAGTTGGTAACTCTGGTTTTCATGTCTTTGAGGTTCTACTGTATCTAGAATAATAGGGAATAAAAACAAGCCCTATTCAGGGCTATTATAAAACAGTTGCTCTATTAGTGCTGGCAAATCTGACATAAATCTTGATTCTTGGTATTAAAATTCACTTCAGTTTGAAGCTGGGTGTGATGAGTCTATTGCCTGAAGCAGTTTCATTTTTATAAAATTTGGAAGGTTGGTTGAGCCCATTTTAGTTATAAAAGTGTCAAGAAAGTTGTTAGTGGTTTCAGATAGTTGTTTCACTCGTATCACTGAAATACTTCAAGCCTTTTAGAGCTCATTTGAATTATAAACATTTTCCAGCTTCTGCAGTGCAGAAGCCATAGAAATTTGCTCTACCCAGCTTGCTGATTCAGCAAGAAAGCAGCAGCTCAGTAAAAGCCTAGGTTAACATTTGTTATGGTTGTTTATTTCTGCTTGGGATCCCCCCGTCCCTGACGTCCACCAATATGTACCCCTGCCTGCAGTGGGAAGGCCTGCTAAATATCTTCTGAAGAGTATTATTCCGTCTACCACTGCCAAAGAGAAAAGGTAGGCACACAGCAAAGGTAGGGGATAGGGAGAAAGGTTTGTATGAGGAGGGCCCTCAAAAAGTTCTGGTATTTGGATACCCATGGAAACTTTCAAATATTCACCTGAAGTAAGAGCCAGATTCTGTGCCAAGGAAATGGCAAGTGTGGCTTTAAGGGACCTTAGTGTCCCTTGAATTCTGGGCAACTTAGACCAGCCTTAGCCTGGTATGGACACCTATGGGATGCTGCTCTGCCAAGAACAGTTGTAGTGTATCATGCTCCAGTGATTCTTGCTCCCATACATGGCCCACCTCTATTGCCCCATCCAAGGGGTGTGCAGGAAGGCCACATAGGATTGCTTAATCAGCTGCATGCCAGTAGGGGAACCTCTTTATCTGCCCCTTAGTGGGTCCTTTATGCCTCTGGAGAGATGTAAAGGAGCTACAGTGGGGGACAGAATTCAAACACAAATATTCTGATATTTCTCTGTCACTCAAACTTAGTTTTAAGGAGTTCTTTCAGCCAAAACTTAGAGGAAAAACTGAGCCCCAAACAAAGATTTCAAGCATAAATGGTTTTGTCTGAATATTGAATTACAGGGCCTAAAATTAGTCACTTATTGGGTTTGATCCTTCACCGTGCTCATGTGACTCAACAGAGGCTTTAGGCAGTAGAGAGTGACATTTGGAATAAATGGACACAAATCAGATGTCAAGAATTATAACATTCATAAACCAGTCGGAGAACACTTCAATCTCTCTGGTCACGCAGTTACAGACATGAAGGTCGCTATCTTAAAACAAAAAAACTTCAAATCCAGACTCCAGCGAGAAACTGCTGAATTGGAATTCATTTGCAAATTGGATACTATTAATTTAGGCTTAAATAGAGACTGGGAGTGGCTAAGTCATTATGCAAGGTAGCCTATTTCCCCTTGTTTTTTCCTACCCCCCCCCCCCCCGACATTCTGATTAAACTTGGATTTATGCTGGAAATGGCCCACCTTGATTATCATACACATTGTAAGGAGAGTGGTCAGTTTGGATGAGCTATTACCAGCAGGAGAGTGAGTTTGTGTGTGTGTGGGGGGGGGGGGGGTGAGAAAACCTGGATTTGTGCTGGAAATGGCCCACCTTGATTATCATGCACATTGTAGGGAGAGTGGTCACTTTGGATGAACTATTACCAGCAGGAGAGTGAGTTTGTGTGTGTGGTTTTTGGAAAAAAAGGGGGGGGGTGAGAAAACCTGGATTTGTGCTGGAAATGGCCCACCTTGATTATCATACACATTGTAAAGAGAGTGGTCACTTTAGATAAGCTGTTACCAGCAGGAGGGTGGGGTGGGAGGAGGTATTGTTTCATGGTCTCTGTGTATATAATGTCTTCTACAGTTTCCACAGTATGCATCCGATGAAGTGAGCTGTAGCTCACGAAAGCTTATGCTCAAATAAATTGGATAGTCTCTAAAGTGCCACAAGTACTCCTTTTCATTTGGCAAGAAAGTCATCCAGAGGATGGCCTGATCTCTATTTAAATTGTGAAGGGGAAAACAAGTAGAATGGGTGAATAAGTGCAGCACGTTGCAAATGTGTGGTACCTTCTGTTCAAAAGCATCTTACACAGATTGTATGGAGTGCTTAAATAAATGTACTGTAGTGTTTATAAAATAGCTCTTTAGTCATTTCAAAATATTGGGTAAATAAACATTAGGTTCAAAAAAATGAACACAAACATATTCATCCGAGAAGCTAAAAGATTTGGCACTGTTGGTGGTATCAGGGGTACCTAAGGAAATATTCTTTACTGGTAGTTCTACTTGTGGCAGTCCTTCTTCTGCAGCCTACCACAGAAAAGAATCCTCATGCTGGGAACCAGATTATGTCTGGCGCTGTGTGGATGTGCAATGAGTGAAAGAGGGTGCAAAGAGCCCTGTTTCTATTTCACATCCCACCAAGGGGCCACCATTATTCTTCTCTATGAATATAAAGGTCAAGGTGGTGTCGGCACTGCTGGAAATACTACATACTCCAAAAAGGGTATGGGACATGGACACAGGGCCTCACCAACTTCTACATCAGAAGGTGGACTGTATCTGATGTGGAGGAGCACACACTCCAAATCTAAACCATGCTCTCCACAGACAGAATACCTCAACTGGTACAGTGCCCTAGGTACACATCATCACTCTCATTGAGCATTATAAAGGTAAAATAGATTCTGAAGTGTTAAAGATACATCTATCAAGTAGCAAGGAGGCAATTCAGCTGTCTTTCTACAGTTGCCTTAAATACAGAATACATAAAAGAACAAAAATATGGCCATACACATGGGGCAGCTGGATAAGAACTTCTCATGACTGTGTTCCCAGACATCTACTGCGTACTTATAGGCTTAAAGAAACTGTGCATAGGGTTTTTAAACATGATATAGGAAAAGTCATGTTTAAAACCATGTTAAATTAAAAATTACCCATAGCTCTGAGATACTATGGTGGTAGACAACTATTAATTATAATAAATAGATAAGAATGGAGGGCTTGATTATTCCCCAACACAGAAGACATATTTGCGGCTGTGGAACCCACTGCTATTGTCACTGAACCCATATGAGAAGGAGAAGCACATAATGTGCCATTTACAACTGCTAAGGTCCCGGTCTTGACTGGAAGATTGACAAGCATTTTTGAGGCATAGCAGCTGATTATGCTCAGAATAATATAATGGTGGGTCAGGACCAAGGCCGTCATGCCACATGGTGGCTAGGTGCATCACAGAACAGGAATAAAGAATACAAATGGAGGGAAAGTTGTAGAGAAAGATGTCAGTGCCAGCTGCAAGTGCCATCTGTGATAGCAGAAATGGCGGCAGAGGTGCTGAGTACAAGGGTTTCCAATGTGTAACTTCCCAACTCTTCCTTCCACTGTTGCTGAATAGTTAGTACATCCAGCAGGCAGTTCTCCTGTGATAGTGAACATACGTGGCATTTCTAATGTAAATGGTTGAGTTCATTAGTTTAAAATGGCTGCACTGGAGTCAAGCAGTGGAGAAGCTGGTTCAGAGTCTTTCAGGTGTAGAACTTCAGATTTACATTTCTCAAAACTTGAAGTAAAATACAGCACAGACTGTTAATATATAGCAGATGCACCAGTGTCTTGAGATGAATACATTATAGACAAGAAATCATATTTATTCCCATCACAATAAAAATGTATTTTACACCTGCTCTTCCTGGTTGCACCTGTGGCATGTTCATTTGGGTGGAACATGGGAGACTGCCAGGTTCAAAACATGCTGTGTATCCTTGTTCCCTTGTGTGAGGTTTTTCTTTTAGTTATTCTTAAACTTTTCACATAGATTTTCATATGCAATCATTATATTCAATAAGCAAATTGGTATTAATATAGTATTGAAAACCCAGGAAATTCTAAAAGTTAAGGTGGAATGCTCAACTTGATCTCTACCTCTGTTGTGCCTTAACGTACAGTGGCCACTCTTAAAAACCCTTCAATTCCCTTTGAAACTATATAACATTAAGTAGTATTTACATATTCAGTATGCTGGGGAATAATACAAATATTACAGCACCATTAGCTAGTTGCAAAGAGAACTTTATGATATTTTAAAAGGCATCCACTGCATATATTCTCTTTATATAATTCTATATTGTTAGTTTAATAATACTGTGGGCTATGTTGGACATCCTTTAGCTATACTTTAAATAGTCCCATTGACTTTAGTGCAACAACACGAGGAGTGAGATATGACTCTATGTGACTAAGGGTTCACAATGTGGTCCTATATATTTTTTTTAAAGTGTTCAGTGTGCACTCCCATCCTGGAGATGGTGTATGCCTTTGTTTTTGGGTGTCTACACTGTAAAAAGGTGTGTTCTTAACTCCGGTTGGTTGCATTGGGTTCAACCACAGGCATCTTTAGGCTTTGATTCAAGCGGCTAATCTGAGTTAAAAACAATTGTGCCTTCACTTCTATTTTAACCTGAGTTAGCTAATGTGGGTTAGTTTTCCCAAGTTAAGAACACACCTATTTTGCAGAGTAGACATATCCTTTGTCCTTACTGTTTAGGATAGTCTAGCACGGCTAGCAGAGCGGTAATTTCCCCCTTGAACTCTGGGATTGTGGCTGTTCCTTGTGTTCAAGAGGGAAGGCAAGTGCTCTTTATGCTATCTAAACACCCTTAAACCGAGCCAGTCAAAATCTAGCTCTCTCCAACTAGAATGATAATATGACTTTGTTTTCATTGAGAAGATGAGAAATGATATATATTATTGCAATAGTTCAGAATTTTTCCAAAAGTTGGTGTGCTTGTGTTATACAGAGACCATGAAGTGGTTTGAGGCCTTCTGTCTGACATTATAAAACATAGGTATATAAAATGGATAAAAAATGAGTGAGGCAAAGATGGCTGTGAAATTTCAGAAAAGAACAATCTTCTATCATTGTTTTGGAAAATGTGTAGTTTATTATTAATGTTTAAATCCGCACACTTATGTCTGATAGTTTTTTTCTTTAGATGTTATAACTTGTAAATTGAGGAACACCTACATTTCTGTGAAATAAGGAGAGGGTCTATTGTAGCAAACACTAGTCCTAATGTAGTTCTCATGGGTCCAACTGGAATTACGTAAAGATGTAATTCCACTTTGATTAGTGGTGGTCAGGAGTTCTAAAACGTTTAATTTGAAATATCCACTGGAACAAGGAACTTACACATTTGAAATTTTATCTAGGTTTCTATAATGTCATAGAATCATAGGACTGGAAGGGACCTCGAGAGGACATCTAGTTTAGTTCCCTGCACTCATGGCAGGAGTAAGTATTATCTAAACTGTCCCTGATAGGTGTTTGTCTAACCTGCTCTTTAAAATCTCCAGTGAGGGAGATTCCAACCAATCTAGGCAATTTATTCCAGTGCTTAACTACCCTGACAGTTAGGAAGTTTTTCCTAACGTCCAGCCTAAACCACCGATGCTGCAATTTAAGCCCATTGCTTCCTGTCCCATCCTCAGAGGTTAGAGAACAATTTTTCACCCTCTTCCTTGTAACAACCTTTTATGTATTTGAAAACTGTGATCATCTCCCCCCTCAGTCTTCTTTTCTCCTGACTAAGCAAATCCATTTTTTTCAGTCTTCCCTCATAAGTTATGTTTCCTAGACCTTTAACCATTTTTGTTTCTCTTCTCTGGACTTTCTCCGATTTGTCCACATCTTTCCTGAAATGTGGTGCCCAGAATGGGACACAATACTCCAATTGAGGACAAATGAGCATGGAGTAGAGCAAAAGTATTATTTCTCTTGTCTTGCTTATAACACTCCTGCTAATACATCCCAGTATGTTGTTTGCTTATTTTTTGGCAATAGTGTTACACTGTTCACTCATATTTAGCTTGTGATCCACTATGATCTCCAGATCCCTTTCCACAGTACTTCTTCCTAGGCAGTCATTTCCCATTTTTATGTATGCAACATATTGTTCCTTTCTAGGTGGAGTACTTTGCATTTGTCCTCATTTGCATTTCATCCTATTTACTTCAGATCTTTTCTCCAGTTTGTCCAGATCATTTTCAATTTTAATCCTGTTCTTAAAAGCACTTGCAACTTCTCCTATCTTGATATTGTCCGCAAACATTATAAGTGTACTCTCTATGCCATTATGTAAATAACTGATGAAAATATCAAACAGAACTGCACCCAGAACTGATCCCTGCAGGACCCCACTCAGTATGCCCTTCCAGCTTGACAGTGAACCAGTAACTACTATCTGGAAATGGCTTTCCAATCAGTTATGCACCTAGGGTTGACAGCCCTCAAGGATTGGCCTTGAGTCTCCAGGAATTAAAGATTAATCTTTAATTAAAGATTATGTCATGTGAAGAAACCTCCAGGAATATGTCCAACCAAAACTGGCAACCCTATATGCACCCACCTTATAGTAGCTCCATCTAGGTTGTATTTCCCTAGTTTGTTTAGGAGAAGATCATATGAGTCAGTATCAAAAGCTTTACTAGGTCAAGATATACCACATCTACTGCTTCCCCCCATCCACAAAGCTGTCAAAGAAAGATATTAGGTTGGTTTGACATAATTTGCTCCTGTCAAATCCATGCTGACTGTTACTTATCACCTTATTTTCTTCTTGGTATCTGCAAATTGATTGCTTAATTATTTGCTCCATTATCTTTCTGGGTACTGAAGTTAAGCTGACTGATCTGTAATTCCCTGGGTTGTCTTTATTTTCCTTTTTATAGACAGGCACTATATTTGCCCTCTGGAATCTCTCCCATCTTCCATGACTTTTAGTAGATAATCAATAATGACTCAGATATCTCCTCAGTCAGTTCCTTGAGTATTCTAGGATGTATTTCTTCAGGCCCTGGTTACTTGAAGACATCTAAGTAATTTTTAACTTGTTATTGTTCCCTATTTTAGCCTCTGATCCTACCTTATTTTTACTGGCATTCACTGTGTTAGAGGTCCAATAGCTACTAACCTTTCTGGTGAAAACTGAAACAAAGAAGTTATTTTACACTTCTCCATTTCCACATTTTCTGTTATGGTTTTCCGCTTTTCATTGAGTAATGGCTCTATCTTGTCCTTGGTCTTCCTCTTACTTCTAATGTATTTGTAGAATATTTTCTTGTTAGTCTTTATGTCTCTAGTTAGTTTAATCTCGTTTTATGCATTGGCCTTTCTAATTTTGTCCCAACATACTTGTGTTGTTTGCTTATAACTTGACCTAATGTCTGATTTTTGTAGGGCTCTTTTTGAGTTTCATATCATTGAAGATCTCCTGGTTAAAAGTGTGTGTGGGGGGAGTGTTTCCTGCTATACTTCCTACCTTTCCTATGCAGTGGGATAGCTTGGTCTTGTGCCCTTAATATTGTCTCTTGGAAAAATTGCCAACTCTCTTGAACTGTTTTTCTTCTTAGACTTGCTTCCCATCGAATCTTATCTACTAACTCCCTGCATTTGCTAAGGTCTGCCTTTTTGAATCCCTTATCTTTATTGTGCTGCTTTCCCTCATCTCATTCCTTAGAATCATGAACTCCACCATTTCATGATCACTTCACCCATGCTGCCTTCCAGTTTCAAATTCTTTACTTGTTTCTCCCTATTTGTCAAAATAAAATCTAGAACAGCCTCTTCCCGAGTAGCTTTCTCCACCTTCTGAAATAAATCATATCCTCATGAATGTCACATTTGAGCATCAAGCTTGTGATGTTAAAGAGTTACTCTGGATTATGTTGCTATGGGTCACTCTAGATTTAGCTGTTTTGAGCTGTTTTGATAATTGGAATATTATTTCTTTGACCTGTGAGCACTTCATGTATTTCATACTCAAATGGCAGGACCCATAAGAAGAACAACAATATTTACGTTCTCAAGCTGTGTGCCATAGCCCAAAAGTGGGCTGCCTCAGACATATTTATTACTTTCAATAAAGAACTCTTTCATAAATCCAGGTCTTTAACAATAATTAGAATGTATAGGGTAAAATGCTGGCATCACCAAAATCAATGGTAAATTTCTTATTGATTTCAATGAAGCCAGATTTTTAGCCCACCATCTGAAAACAGAGTAACTGAAATTATTTTAAAAGAAAACAAAGATAGTTTCATTTGCCAAGAAACTTTATACTCATAAGAAATATGGAAGAGGAATAGAAATCTTCACTCCTTCCTTTTATTAAAATTATTTAGAGAAATAGGTAGAAGACTGTTCTGTTAATACAATGAACATCATTCACCAAAAATTCAACTGTAATAGTGTAAATTCGTAACAAATGTTCAAACCAGAGCAACTACACACCACTATTTACACCACTGACATGTGATATACTCTGAATCTGGATATACAGTGTATTTCCCTTTTATAATAGTCTCTGAGAGATTTACTAGCCATTAGAGCCTTTCCCCAGATGTATGCTCTTTTCATGTTACTACTTTCCTAACAGCCACAGCCCATTGGTTGTCTATACATAGTCTGAAAATGATTTTCAGTTTTGTTCAAAGGCCAACCATTCTAATAATAGAAACTGGAAAAAAATGTGTGTTTTCCCGTATTTGCTTTATTAGGTCTTTTTTTAAATAAAAACTCTTGTATAAATTATTTAGGATTTGACCTACTTGGTCAACATAACAAGGATATTTCTAGATAAAACTTAAGCTTGCCAATATTATGACTAGTCAGAATGTGAGGAGTTCAGAGATCCTTTCAGATTCCTGACAAGTTAAGGCTTTAGCGAAACTCTAAATACGTTCGACCCATTCAACATGCTTCAAAGTTTGGTAGATGAAAAAATATCTTGGAATACATTTTCTCTTGATGTATGCATGTAACTTCTGTGGAATTAATCGAAATTACATACCAATAAATGATCAGAATACTCTCCACGGCCAAAAAGCAACTAGTTCAGATTTCCTGATTTTGTTGCTTCCAGTTCCAGTGTGTCACTATACCCAAGAACAAAACATTGGAAAGATACAGTACTAATGGAGTAGAGCTAACACATGGACTTATTTATTTCCAGATAGTATTATCTCCAGCTTTTTCGAAGTTGGATTTGCTTGGTAATTGCACAACAGAAAAGTGTACATTATTCTTTCTAATCCTCTTTTCTCATCCAAAATTGTCATAGCTTTTTATTGGTGGAAAACACATGAGTTTCACTGTCCTAGTTTGTTAAGCAGAGTTCTTTTTATTATCCTGATACCTGGTGCTAAGATTTAGTTCTAGAGACAGGTAGGCTGCACCTTGTTCTGGAAGGCAGCTGCAAGCTATTGAATGCTAGCTCTTTGGTGAGGTCATATCTTTCATTGGACCAACTTCTGTTGGTGAGAGAGAGACAGGCTTGGTAAGCTTGAAAGCTTGTCTCTCTCACAAGCAGAAGTTGGTACAATGAAAGACATGACCTCACCCACCTTGTCTCTCTAATGTCCTTGGACTGACATGGCCACAACAACACCACCGCATACCACTCTTTGGATGGCATGTTGAATTTTTCAGTGTTGTACCTCTACTTCCATGCATATTTCTCTTTCAGTTAGTCTGACTAAACAAAGTCTGAATATACTTTTTTTTATTCTGAAAGAAAACCCAAATGTGAAAAGTTTGTAACACTGAAGTTAAGGATGGAGTTAAAGGTGAGAAAGTTACTTTGCAGCAGTTTCGTAGTTGATAACAGAGCAGTGTGACTGTATTTAAATCATTTGTTTTAAATTTGGAATTATGACATTCTATAGCTAATATAACCCCTGGGTCATCTGGGGCAAACTGTAGCTATTTCTGTAGCTGCCTCGAGTAAATATTGTTCCTCATATTCAGCTGCACTTTCACTAGACTGCCTTCTACAGTACTACTTCTAATAGTTCCCATAAGTACAGTATTTACTGCTGCTTAACGACATCCTGCATATAACTTTACATAATCTACCTTGATAGAGTTATTTTGGCAGGCAACTTTGTTAGAAGTGGTTTTGTGTTTACCACATTGCTGTTTCATGAGGTTTCCAAGAAAGAGTTATAAGCTTTTATTGCCATTCTTTTCAGGTGTTTTAACTGGCACAGATCCCACAAGGATATGCAGAAAAAAAGACAGATGCTTGTTTGTCCTTTTTTTATTATTGGCTGGATTGGAAACTTTTAAATATATTGGTCAAAAGGAATTCATTCACTATATGGAATAAGTGCTGTTCCTTTCCAAAGCTTCTATTTCTCTTCATCTTTTGCCCTCACAGTCCTGCCTCTGTCATAACTTTTGAATTATGTTGCCTGTATCTATTGTATAGCAGGGCCTGATCTGCTAGTTCAATCAGTTATTTGATAATCAGAGGTAGCAATAATTGTATGCATTAATCAGTCATGTTGCCGTTATGCTAAATGTCATTTTCAAATATCATTGTGTCTGCTTTCTCCTTAAATAGGGCACTATTTTTAGAAAGTAAATAAACTTAACTGGGAAATTGCAACATTGCAGATAGCTTTTTGTTTGTTTTTGCTGCCTGTTTACATCATTGATGTGAATCATAGGCAGGACAAATAAACCCACAAGGAATTTTTTGGAATAAATATGAACAAACATTTTTCCCCCAAATATTTTACCATACCCAACTCTTCCCCAATATCTATGGAATATCTTCAGGGATGTCTTTTGATAATTTCATTTTCTATTGTATATGACCAGATGAATATATTTCAGTATCAGTAATTACTGTAAAATGCACAAAATGTCATTCAAAAATATGTATCAGGCTCACCTGCTTTTGCTGCTTTTTGGAGCTATTTTATTGGAAACATATAAACTGTAATGAGTGAAACTTCTTAAATGATGGCACTGCTTTACCCTAAAAAAGCAATGAGGAGTCTGGTGGCACCTTAAACACTAACAGATTTATTTGGGCATAAGCTTTTGTGGGTAAAAAACCCACTTTCTTCAGATGCATGGAGTGAAAATTACAGATACAGGCATAAATATACTGGCACATGAAGAGAAGGGAGTTACCTTACAAGTGGAGAACCAATGTCAACAAGGCCAATTCAGTGAACGTGCATGTGGTCCACTCCCAATAACTGATGAGGAGTTGTCAATACCAAGAGAGGGAAATTTCCTTTTGTAGTGAGCTAGCCACTCCCAGTCCCTGTTCAAGCCCGAACTAATGGTGTGAAATTTGCAAATGAATTGTAGCTCTGCAGTTTCTCTTTGAAGTCTGTTTTTGAAGTGTTTTTGTCGAAGGATGGCTACTTGTTTTTGTAGATACAGATTAACATGGCTACCCGACTGCTTCATCCTGAAGATTAAAGGACAATAGCAAATATTTCCATTCTCTTAGTAGTTATTTGATAGAATATGAAACAATTGGCAGATTCAACATTTTGCATTTTCCAAATAAATGGAACAATGGCAATGATCATCCAGCCACATGCAGGAGGTACATTAGAGGCCACTAAAAAGTCAACAGGTGCCAATTATTACCATATCCACAGATATGGCCCATTCTAAGTATAGGGGAATAATACAATAATTCATATATTGCTGATTTGTTAATGGCACCACTGTGCATTCACACATTCATTAAATGTGTGTGGTATAATATTCCACAATGAAATGCTGACATATAAATGAGCACAAGTACATTTCAAAGTTAGCACTGAATTAAGATGGAAATGGGATGATCTATATGTAGTCTCTCCTCAGTCTATTTATGCAATTTCCATTCACTTCAATTGCTCTTGCACAGGTGAATGGAAGGAAACCTACAGATATGGCCCTAATTGCTACTTTGGTCTATCTGCATGCTGGCTAAATGAGAAAGCAATGCACTGGTTTATATTGTGACATCTCTACTTGCATTAAGAAGGGCTGGAAATAATATTAATTTTGAATTTAAGCCTGGAAGAAAGAGATCACTGGAAACCCTCTGGAGAAGTGCTAAGGACCCTGTAATGTAGTAAACAATCAATTCCATGATTGCATACCCTTCTCTGGGTTACAGCTTAGGCAGACCACGTGTGGTAACAACAAAAAACACAGGCTGTGTTCCTCTTTCGGACTCAGCTCAGAAAATCACTTAAACAAGTTTCGGAGTAGCAGCCTTGTTAGTCTGTATCCACACACAAAAAAAAGGAGTACTTGTGGCACCTTAGAGACTAACAAATTTATTTGAGCATAAGCTTTCGTGAGCTTATGCTCAAATAAATTTGTTAGTCTCTAAGGTGCCACAAGTACTCCTTTTCTTTTTACTTAAACAAGTGTTTAATTTCTATTGAATCCAAGGTGCTTTTTGGTGAAGCAGGGCTTCTGAGAGCTCGAGAGCTGCAGGGTCTGTGTGTATCCAGCATCCTCAGTGAAGAATTCCCTTTGTGTTGACTGAGAAACCCTGCGTGTTCTCAGTTGTGAGAGTCACTACCGGTCTAATGCTGCAGGGTGCTAGCAGGTCCTGTGAGATGCTGAGCATGCTGAACTTCCATTGAAGTTCATTCTCAAAATCAGTAGTCCATCCATAGATATACTTTCTGTATGCTTCTGCTTTAGTTTTCTCCTAGTCCTATACTCTTCTGGTCCCCTTAAGTAGAAGTTCCATTGCTGAGAACCCAAATTGCCCAAAACACATAGGAGCTGATTCTCATTTATACTGAGGCCCCGTTACACTTTTGGCTATATAAAGGAGCCTTAAAGTGAGAGTAAATTACTGCCAAGCTGTGTAAAGGGGCCCCATTGTAACTAAGAATGAAGCACTTAGTCTCCTGTTGATACACACCAAAAAAATAATGATCCCTTGGCCTCCTAAACTATTTTCTTCAAACCACTCCAGTGAAGGGAAGATGTTACTTCTAGAATGGTTGGCAACATTTTGAAATATATAAAGATAAGCAGTGAAATCAAACAAATTCAAGAATACAGACTTAAACTCACATGTATATAGAGTACATACACAATAAAGAAGTAACGAGGCATGCTGTACATTCATCTGTGCTAATAAAACTAAACTACATATCAATGTATTGGGCTTTTGGAATAAGATGCACAAATGAAACCACAATAAGGACAAAAGGGGAATTAAAGGGGAGACAGCCTACCAAATCCTTCTATAGGGAACAGTCAGTTGTTGTACAGCAGACAAAATCAAATGTCTGCACAGTCAAAAATCAATGAAAAAGGTAGTCATGCATATCTTGCAAATGTGAAAAATGAGGCACAAATTATACAAAGAACAATGGATTTCAATTTGAGATTGGATTTGAACATTTAAAATGTTTTCAGCTCTTACTCTTGACTCAGGGGTCACTCCCACATACCGTGCCAGCCAGGAGAATAAAACTGACAAAAGAGTATCTTTTGAGTGCAATACTTGTAAGAGTGTCTGATCACCCTGAGCAGCACCTGGGTTAATATCTGTAGCAGCTGTCCTGATCTCTACGGTTTAAGCTTTTAGCTAACTTTAATTAAATAGAACCTTTGGTGTACCAGGATCCATATGACTGGGACATGAATAAAAGAAACAAACAGCAGAGACCGGCATATGGTTGAAGGCATATACATCATATGATTTTTTTTTCCGGTGACTATATTTTAACATTCATGAGCAGTAAAAGAGCTTAAAACAGAAATAGAATTGTCTCACTGGACTTGAAACTTTGACTGCTACTGAGGTGTGTTTTTTCTTTTATTGCAGCATGCATACTAAAAGAAAAAAAAAACCTATAGGTATTAATTGTCATGCACAATCTGCAATGTTTAAATGGTCCCTGTGGATTTTGGTCTGAAACCAAACCAATCAGTTACAAGCTATTTTTCTCTTCTGTTAGATGTTCTATTGCAATATTTGCATAAATGTAACCATGCTGTCCGTCTTTTAACTTTCACTCAATTAATTATGCTCCCAGCCCCCTGCTGATGGACAAAAATGAGACTTCATCTGCAAATAGCTTCAGCAGTTTACATCTTATTAAATGCCAAAATCTAGTTAACAGTTTGAGAATTCTCATGTCAGACTTTTCAACATGCCAGTTTTAACACAAAACTCTTCTTTTTTTTTTTTTTTTTTTTTAAAGGAACTCACTGCTCCAAGTCAGGGAGAGGAAAATGCAATGGGATAAAGGTAATGGACAGATAAGAATTTTATACAAATTATGTACTTAGCATACGTGACATATTCTGAGTGTGGTTTAATTGGTTCGCCTAATAATGAAAAACATTGAAAAAGACTACTAGTTGACAACAAAATGGTCTCTGCAAATTGCAAACAGCTTTAGTCTACAGTATCACCTTTTATAATTTATATAAAAGTCTGTGCAAGCCCTGGAATAAGTAGATTACATACTACAGCATTCCTTAAAAAATCACTTTTCTATTACTCTTTGCGACAGGTTTTACATTTTGCATCAAGCATCTGGTGCTTTCATTTTCCAGTACATAGTGTTCTGTTATACTTTATACCATGCTGGGTTGTTTCTTGATTTAAAACAGCAAAGGGGAAGCAATGTAATATGTGTATATGTTAGAGACAAAGAACCAGAAGTATGCCATGTTCAAAAATAAACTAAAATATACTGGTTCACTCTGTAACCGTGGCCAGGTCACTTAACTTCCTTGTTCTTTCATCAGCCCATCTATAAAGCTGGATATAGTCAAGATCTCACTGAAAAACAGATGCTACATCTGAGTTTTAGCTATCTCTTATGAACATATGAAGAAAAGATCTAGTCAAATTTCCCTTAAAGTTTAAAAGTTTCTTTTATTATTGTCATTAGATATAACTACTCCTTTATCAGTCTATAATTTATTGAAATTCACCTGTGTCTATAAATCTGAAACACACAATTGAACAAGTGGCATATTGAAAATGTAACTTGTATTTCACCATTATGAAGCATTCTACCAGACTGTTCTTACTATGATAAAGTCATTTCAGGTACTTCTTGTGATAATTTGATACTCAGCATCCAACCTGAAAGCAAGGGTTTTTTCCCCAAAACTTTCTGACGTATTATCTGGCTTATTGTGACATATTGTGTCATGTTTGTTGTCTCATGTTTTAAGCTAATGTGACAAGCTGAACCTGATGTGATGATTTATGACAGAAATATCAGAAATTAAGAAAAAGAAATACAATTCATGTCCAATCATATACCAATTATCAGCTCTTGTAAAAATTGCCAAAATTTGTCATGTGGGCTTAATCAAAAAGAAGAAAAAAATCCTCTGTATGGTATTATTTTAGTTTTTTAATGAATTATTAATAGAAAATAATTAATTATAGAAATGTATTTATGCAATTTCAATATCAGCTCTTTTATTTTATAACCAATTTTCATATATGCTTTAGTGGATATAAATATTACAATAAGATTTGGGGGTCAAAGACAGCAAATAGATTGTAGCATCCCCAACACCTCCTACTCACCCATACCCACCACAAAATCCTAGATATAATGCCCATTGGGGACCTGCTGCCTGCAGGAATTCATTTCCCTGGTAGTACTGAGAAGGTACCAGCAGCCTGCCTTGCATTATGTAAATGGATGTCCTCTCATAGTCTGATGATGAGGCCCATAAGGTATATGCTGCTGTTTTGTATGATGTTGTTATTGCCGTATTCCAGTGTTTGTTATTTGTATTAGAATAGTGCCCATGATGTGTCTCATGCATAATAATTTACCCCAAAGTGCTTACAATCTATAAAGACAAGGCACAGATGTATGGTGTGGGAGAGTGATAAGCCTTTAAAAATAAAATCAACTATCCTCTTTTTGCCTCTTTTATAGCTACTACCCGTCAGCAAATGTGTTGTGGATGTTATAATACAGATGAGTGTTGAGGAGTTATTTGAAAGAGGAGAGAGTGATAACCTTATAGTCTAGTTCAGGGAGAGTGTTCTGTAGTCATTGGCTAACAGACATTGTAGAAGGAAGCATGGAGCTGGTTGTAAGAAATGTACCACCAATAAGAGGCTGGGGCTAATATCACTGGGAGAATGGGTGCAGGCAACACAATAAGAGACAGCAAAAGGCCAAATTTTTAAAAGGGCAGCCTTTTGACTCAGCCTTCCTTTGCTGATTCAAGCACTTGCACATCTAAGTCAAGTATTCTGATTTTTTCCTGCATTCCTTTTGCTGTGAAAAAGGCAGGAGCAAATTTGTATATATACTATTTAAATAACAGCCAACTGTCATCCTTTTCAGAAACTTGCGGAATTAAAACAGAGAGTGCCCAATGGAACCCTCAAGTATTCCAATGCAACTCTAGACTGTTTGGACCACAGCACTATCATTCTTTAAGTTCCAAACACTTAATGGTTAAATTACCTTGAGTACCAGCTTATACATACACATTTATTCAAGTATGAATCACTGAAATACACACACAGAAACCACATAAATTAAAATACAGTAGAATACCAATTGGTATATGATTTGAACACATAGTTGGTCATTTAATCATCTAATACACAGCATTTAAAATTTCTTATTGTGTCATACATAAACTATATAATAATCCCTCCTGTTCTCTGTCAGTGGTTGTCCAACTATGTAAATAGACCACATAAAGTCTGTGGAGGACTGGCTGCTCACATGATATTGTTTCCATCTGCTCAATAGCTTTATAACATAGCTACACATATATTAAATGGTTTCATCATATTATTTTTCCTTGAAAGCAAATGCTGCTGTTTCTACAGAGATGTTAACGGGATCAAAAGTGGGAGGGGCAATGGTCCACAAAACAATTATTCTATTAAGGTGGGTCCGCATTATGAGAATTTTCAACTTCATCTCATAACAAGTTGGTTAAGTATAACTCTCTTATCTTACCAATGCTTGGAACTGGACTGAGGATCTCCAGTTTATTCTCACATTGCATATGTTTACCCCAGATCTACTAAGATGCTCTCACAGTTATAATGCTTTTAGTCATTTGCAAATATGCCTGCAGGGAAATACAAAACTGTACTATTGCTTCTGCCTCTAGAACTTCTTCATTGTTCTTCATTGTTCTCCTACCATCCTGATTACAGGAGAGGACTACTTTTCTGAGAGATCAGGGAAACCAGTTTCAGCATACCTCACACAATAATCTCAGATGATCCTCTCCCATATCTCTCCTGTCTGTATACAAGATATACAATGAGAAACCCTTGCTGAAGTTCCTGATCTTGGACATTGATGACACATTACATTACAATTCAAAGTCTGTGTGGACTTTTATACCCCCTGTCAGTTTGGTGTGGTTCAAACAAATATCTCAAACTCTTCAGTATGAAAATCTCTCAAGAGCAGATTGCTTCTGTTCTTTCTGATTCTGCCAGGTCATAAATAGTTTGGTCAATTTTTGGTTCCAATGCTTGTGATGTCATGGGGTCTGATTCTCCAATGCCTTATTATAATTCATATTATTTTATTTATTTGTATTCCTGTAGAACTTATCATGGACCAGGACCCCATTGTGCTAGGTGATATACAAACACAGAATAAAAAGATGGTCCCTACCCCAAGGACTCTATAATCCAAGTATCAGACAAGAGGAAACAGGTGGATACAGTCAGAGAGGGAGTGCCAGTAAATAATGAGGCAATGTTGAGCGGCTTATGAGGCAGTGGTCTCTGGATGCCAAGCTGTTTGTAGGCATTCTGGTAAAGGAGAATTTTGAGACAGGGTTTGAAGGTGATAATCAAGTTGCTTTGCAGATGTTTATGGCCTTCTGCGAGGTGTAGTCATTTACACCTGTGCAGAATAAGTATGAAATGCTACTATTTTGATTTGGCAGCGCTTTATACATATTTTGTGCAAGTCTGAATGACAACACAAGGTGCAAGCCAACAGAGAATCATGCCCAGAGCAAAGATGTGTGGAACTGAAATTTGGACTTTGGGGTGACTGTTCCAGTAGTCTCTTTTTTCCCTCTGGTAAATCCTTGCTATCTTCTCTAAATTTTCCCTTCACTTTTTTAGATATCTAGAGAGATTGCTTCAGCAGTAGGTATTATAACAATCACAGTTATCAAAATGTCCAGTAAAACACACACAAAAGCAAATTCTCCTTTTAGTTACATTACTAGCTTAGAGTAACTCCATTAAAGGTAAAAGTGGATGGCATAGTGCTATACGGTTATACTCCAGATTTACAAACTTGTATGTGTAAGAGCAGAATTTGACCCACTGTATCTGTACCATATTGTATATTGTATCTTAGGAAGTTCGCTCATTTTAGTCCTAATGTTTCTGGTGTATACAGAAGCATATACTCCCAGTAGTGCTGTCTGTATCACATACATCCAGTGTTCCACCACTATGATCATCTCATGATTGATTTCAATGGGAGTGACGTGGAAGTAAGGTGTTACTCACTTTAAGGGTGGCAGACATGTGCCGTTAGGGTAGAACATGTTTTTGTTCCATTCCTGACCAGTTCAGGGAGCTAGAACCCACAGGGGTAAAAGTAGTGACTATGCTTCCCAGCAGGATTGTGGCCAGTCCCCGTGCAATAGCACAAAAGATAGCTCTTTGGTCCTCTCTGATATCTGCCCCTGGGTAAAGTCTTCAACATTTGATCAAACAGGTTTGAGCAGTATGTGCTGGTACTTTTCATGTTATGAACCAGCTTTAGGATCCCCTAAAAAACAAATTACTTTATTTGATACTTATTTTAGGTACTTATGCAACTAATTGAAATGTGAAAATTGCAGAAGCTCACTGAACTGAATAACAACAAACTAAAATTAGTGAAAGCATGCCTAGGGCAAAACACAGCTTGTTACATCTGCTTTAACTTTCAGCTCAGCTCTTCAGCTCTCTGATAAATATGTGACCAAGAAAGTTCTTGTCAAGGTTCCTCCCCCACTCTGAACTCTAGGGTACAGATGTGGGGACCTGCATGAAAAACCTCCTAAGCTTATCTTTACCAGCTTAGGTCAAAACTTCCCCAAGGTACAAAATATTACACCTGTTGTCTTTGGATTGGCCGCTACCACCACCAAACTAATACTGGTTACTGGGGAAGAGCTGTTTGGACGCATCTTTCCCCCCAAAATACTTCCCAAAACCTTGCACCCCACTTCCTGGACAAGGTTTGGTAAAAAGCCTCACCAATTTGCCTAGGTGACTACAGACCCAGACCCTTGGATCTTAAGAACAATGAACAATCCTCCCAACACTTGCACCCCCCCTTTCCTGGGAAATGTTGGATAAAAAGCCTCACCAATTTGCATAGGTGACCACAGACCCAAACCCTTGGATCTGAGAACAATGAAAAAGCATTCAGTTTTCTTACAAGAAGACTTTTAATAAAAATAGAAGTAAATAGAAATAAAGAAATCCCCCCTGTAAAATCAGGATGGTAGATATCTTACAGGGTAATTAGATTCAAAAACATAGAGAACCCCTCTAGACAAAACCTTAAGTTACAAAAAAGATACACAGACAGAAATAGTTATTCTATTCAGCACAATTCTTTTCTCAGCCATTGAAAGAAATCATAATCTAACACATACCTAGCTAGATTACTTACTAAAAGTTCTAAGACTCCATTCCTGGTCTATCCCCGGCAGAAACCCAGCATATAGACAGACACACAGACCCTTTGTTTCTCTCCCTCCTCCCAGCTTTTGAAAGTATCTTATCTCCTCATTGGTCATTTTGGTCAGGTGCCAGCGAGGTTACCTTTAGCTTCTTAATCCTTTACAGGTGAGAGGAGCTTTCCCCTGGCCAGGAGGGATTTCAAAGGGGTTTACCCTTCCCTTTATATTTATGACAGTTCTAACCAAAATCTACATTTACAATATTATTTCTGCTACAAAACATGCCATGACCTTGCCATAATTACAGAATTAACGTGGCTACTCTCTTTTGGCACAAATACAAATAACTAACTCGGTGGAGGTTTAAAGACAAAGCCACCATCTAAGGCATAAGCTAGAATGTTTGTATGATAGCAGGAGGAGATAGTACAGAAGACAGGAAATGCCCTTTACTCATTCTTTAGTCCCTCAAAGGCTCAAAGGAATGGTGGAATTCTCATCTTATTGGACGTTTAAAAAAGAATAGACTAAGCATTGAAGATATGTCACATTCCAACAGAGGGGATGTAGTCAGTGGTAAGGAGGCATATCCGGAGAGAGAATGCACCCTAGCAACCCCTGACCACTGTAGGCTGTTGGAAACTGGAATAACTTAGATCAGCCTAGACTCTGATTGGAAACAAGCCTGGCAAAGATCATCTTTGCACCAGGGGAGCACAAAGGGTAACCTAAAGCTACTTTCTGAGAATCTTGATGATAATCATAGAATATCAGGGGTGCAAGGGACCTCAGAAGGTCATCTAGTTCAACCACCTGCTCAAAGCAGGATCAATCCCCAATTTTTGTCCCAGAGCCCTAAATGGCCCCATCAAAAGGATTGAACTCACAACCCTTGGTTTAGCAGGCCAATGCTCAAACCACTGAGCTATCCCTCCCCACTGGGTTATGAATCAAAATCCAAATATGAACACTACTGACATTGGGGCGTCACACTCCAGATCTGAATCTGAGCTTTCCCAAAACATGACATGTTCCTATTCAGCCCATTATAGAGTTAGCTCTGTGCTGTGAACTGGGATTTGAACTGCATTAGGATCTCAGATTTAGTTCCTGGATTTTGGTTTGGGCCCATCTCTCTTAAATGAACATTTGGGAAATATCCTGCATTGGCAAAGGGACTGAAAAATATGACTAAAAGATTTTTCCCATCTTTAGGTTCCATGATTCTGTTTCTCCTTCTTATATATGCTTTAGTTCATGGTTTCTGTGCCTTTTCTTTTCTTTTTTCTTTTCTTCATTTTGTTTTTGTTTCCTTCCCACCAGCTAACAAGGTACTCGCATTTAATTCAAAACACACTTCACTTAAAGATCACTTATATTATAGGCAGAGCTAGTAGCATTACCTATTACATAGGCTGCCCAACACTTGCCATTATGAGATCCTGTTTTCAGTTGCTCATAATTTTTTCCAAATTTTAACCATTTAGACCGAAATTTCCTATGCTGCCTCATGCTGGGTTTTTTGTTTGTTTGTTTGTTTTTTGATGATGATGCTGGGCAAAATACATTCTTTTCAATGTTAAAAAAATTCTCATGATCTTTTACGGGAAAGGGAATGGAGTGCATTGTGACTGGAGGGAGGAGACTCGAAGGACTGTCAGACAAGACAATCAAAAAGATCCCTTCTGGAATTAAATTCTAGGAATCTCTGAAAGACAGAGAAACTGTGACTGAATGTTGGTGAAGGGGGAAGACTGTGACTGGCTGGCCAAGGAAACTGGGACTGGAAGTTATGGGGGGAGACTGGAAGATGGTGAGGGAGATGGGATGGTGAAGACTGGGAACCAGTCGGTTCAGGATGGGTTGGGCTGAGATTGGATGAGAAGCTGGGAAAAGAGGAGGAAAATGGGATTGGCAGGACAAGGAGATTTAGACAAGGAACCAATGGGGTTGGGGAGTAGGGAGACAGTTCTAACAGGGAATTGGGTCTGGCTGGGCAAAGAGACTTGGCAGAGGAGCTGGAGAGGGGGTATTAGGGGATGAGGAGTTCACAGAGGGAAACTGAGGCTGGGAGCCAGTGGAAGTGGACAGAAAAAATCGATGAAGAGCTGAGAGAGGGAAATGGGACTAGCTCGGCAAGGAGACTAGGGGCTAGTATCTGGGAGGAAGACACTGGGAGTGGGGAAAGAGTGGGACTCAGACAGAGAGTCCCAAGGGGGACACTAAGTTAAAGGGTGACTTGATCAGAATCTATAAGGATCGTCATGCAGAACAGAAATTTGACAATAGAGGGCTCTTCAATACAGCAGATAAAGATATAATAAGAGCCAATGCCTAGAAGTTGAAATTAGACAAATTCAGACCAGGAATAACGCACAGTTTTTTATCAGTGAGGGTAATTGGCCACAGGAACACCTTACCATGGGTTGTGGTGGATTTTCCATCACTAGACGTTATTAAATTAAGATTGGATATTTTTGAAAGACGTTATTAAATTAGGATTGGATATTTATGCACTAGTTCAACCACACCTATTGGACTTGAAGCAGGAATTAGTTTAGGGAAGTCCTACAGTCTGTGTTATGTAGGAGGTCAGATTAAATATTCACAGTATTCCCTTCTGGCCTTGAAATCTGTGACTAGGACTAGCTGTGCAAGTGAAAATGGGATGGAAAGTCTGAGGAATGGGGATGTGGACTGCGTAGACAAGGAGAATGGGACGAGGGGTCAGAATTTGGGAACAGACAGAATTGGGAGAGGGACAGGTTTGAGAAGACATGATCAATTGATTATAAATATCATAATGCATAAGTGCAAGGGGGCTGAACTTAGGTTACACAGACAGCCTTAATTCTGGTATTTCCTAACTTTTGAGTGCTTGACTTTGCAACCTTAATAATCTTCCTGTAATGTGTGTATACATAATATAATATTTAGATAGCAATGTTACTAGTAACAATCTATTGTTTTGGTTAATATGGCACTTTCATTTTAATCCCTTGCTTCAGTGCAAAGAACATTCCCTTTTTCTTACTCTCAGCACAGTAAAGACCCTTTCTGGAACTTATTAAGGAAATCAATTCAGCTGTTTTAAAAATAGCTGAATATGACAAACCAGCAATTTCCATCAATTTAAAAAGAAACAGAGATTCAAATTTACATTCTGAAACTCAAAAAAGCTTTGAATTGCAAACTCCAAACTAAGCATGCCTGTATTTAAAAAGGGTAAATGGGATTACTTGGTCAACTCTAGGCCTCTAGGCTTGACACAACTCCTAGGCAAAATCATGCAAAAGTGCATATTGGATGCAAACAGTAAAGAATTCAAGGTATGGTAGCAAAATTAATGTCAATCTACGTGTTATTGTGGAAAATATACTTGATATAATTTTTTTATGAGAACTTACCTTGGAAAGTGGTAGATTCATTATCACTTTAAGACTTGACATGAAGATAGGATGTCTTACCAAATGATATGCTATAGCGCAAGCAACAGTTCTGGACTTGATGCAGAAATTGATGGGTAAGATTCTTAGCAAGCTACAAATTTAAATATTATTGAATGTGTAACCCCAACTTGGAGAATGCCAACTCTTGGAACTCTAGAATGAGCCTCTGGAGGTACTACTATATGTACTGTAACAATAATGCCTACTAAAGTCTACTGACATTATTTCCCAGCAAGTTTGGAGTAGAGGATCAGGACAGAATGGGCTAGAATCTCCTGCTCAGGCCTGTAGGGTGATATGGACTAGCAGTTTGCTGGCCCAACGATGAGCGAGGTCTGCTCAGCCCCTCTGGGGGAAGGGACAACCTGACTCAGGGACAAGGAGACTAGTTTTTAGTTTCAGTTTTGAACTCTTGAGTTTGGAAGCAGAGCGAGAAGCAGCCCATGGCATCTTTAATTAACTCCCTCTCCCCCCAAAGAGCATATTTAAACTGCTGTGGGATCTAGTGCATGAGTCAGGCAATTCTAGTGCTCCAGAGACCGGTGTCCAGACTGACAGCGATCCAACCCGGCGCTGACTACTGAGAGCGAGCTGAGACCTCCATGGGACTCCAGACCAGGAGTCAGGAGAGTATCCTACTCCACTCAGGGGCAAAGACACTGTAAGATTACCCATTTTGTTGTTTAAGTTGCCCAGCACTCTTCTCTGGATTCTACCCCAGCTTACTATCTGCCCAGAAAGGTGTCAGGGAGGGATCTGGGGGTTAGGAAGAATGTGAGTACTGAGAGGTGGGAATTATGTTGATTTGTTAATGTTTAGTATTTATTAGTTAATCTAATCCCTTTCTTCCCCAAATCCTATTTATCTGTTCAATAACTCCCCCTCACACACACACACACACACAAACACACTTTGTTATTATAATTTTGTGGTCTGTCATTTCTTGGCTTGTGTTTGTGTTAAGATACTTTATTGTTTCTTGTGTACTGGGCTTTATACTCCTTGCCAGCAGTGGAAGTAGCAATATTCACTTTCTCAAAGGATGGCAGCACTTGTGTCTCAGGCACAGTGAGGAGTTACCTTGAGTGGAGGGCCCAGGCATCACAAAAAGAACTGAGAAAGCAGACCATGTGAAGTGAGGGGCCACTACAAGTTGCAACCACCAGAGAGGAGGTTTGAGCCACAGCTAGAGGAAGGGCTACAAATGGTTCTTTCAAACTTTGTTTCTGGTGATTTTGACTTCACTCAATCTAGTGGAGAAAATAAGAAATCAATGTGCCTGAGGGAGCAAATGGTCGATGCAGTTTAAAGAATTCAAAAACTTTATAGAACTGCTGTGTACTTTCTTTATCCTTGGAATCTTAAATCCAAATGGCCTGATTTTTCCTTTCCCTTGCCCCTATGGACCCATTTTCACTCATGAAGCATCACTGCAAAGTCAGAATGAGAACTACTGTTCTGATGTGGTATCATTTTACACCTACCGGGCCCTCAGATAAATGACTATGGCCAGGATCCTTCATTATGTTCTGTGTGGGTGGACGTAGTGGGTCCCTGCATGGATGCACCTGTGCAGAGCTCATTGAAGGATCAATGCCTGATGAAGATGTGAGGCAATGGACACTTGTGCCCAATATTTTATTTTCTCTCTTCCAGTAGCCTTTCCAGTTCACACGTGACGTTTACTTAAACAATAATTGTCTAAGAGTTGGTTTTATTTTTCAGTTTAATCATCTGCTTACAGCAATGCTAAAGTGTTTATCTATGGAAGTTTTTAAGATTGACTTTTCTAAGTATTTATCTGCCAATTGGTAAAGAGCTGTGAAACGTAAAACTACTATATTTTAATTAGTGAAAAGCAATATCTCTGTACAGGAGACATAGGATGCCCTTACTCTATGTACTTTCATCAAAAATTGTAGTTATTCAAGAACACATAATTAGCTTGTTTTAATCTTATCTTTTTCAGAGGCATACCACAGTAATTGGCTTTCTTTCCTGTCCTTTTTAGTTAGAAGATTGCTAAAGGATCAATGGAGAATGCATTTTTCTATTCCGCAGCATCAATTACTGTGACCCTGGGTGTAAATTTATTGATTTTTCTTATTAGAACATTATCACCAGTTATTCACAGCATGGTGTTTATTAATTAGTAAGGAAAATAAAGATTCATTTGTGAAATATTTCCCTTTTAAGTTCTCTACCTAGTACACACATAGCTGTAGCTCACGAAAGCTCATGCTCAAATAAATTGGTTAGTCTCTAAGGTGCCACAAGTACTCCTTTTCTTTTTGCAAATACAGACTAACACGGCTGTTACTCTGAAACACATAACTGTGTGAGATCTGCTAATGGCATTCCGCCTTTATGGATTAGCATGCAATATTTCATATTCATTGTTCTGCTTATTTCTCTTGTCATCCTGAAATAAGCTATAGCATCTCTAGTTGTACTAAGCAAAGAATTATATGAAAAGTTAAGGACCTGATGCACAGAAATTACCCCTTTTGCTGCCATGCAGAAACTTTATGCACATTCTGGATGATAGCGGTAATGGCTACTTCCTCTGCACGAGATACACAAGGAAAAATATTTCCTTTCCTACAGTCATGGACAGTGAAATTAGCTCCTGTGCATCATTTTCTTTTCCTGGATAGAGTCACTGCCCACCCTGCCAGATATTCTTAAAGAAGTATTTAGGCAGCCTCTGCTCAAGAAATCAACTCTTTACAGGTTAACTATTTTCTAGTATTCAATTTTCTTTTTAAGAAAGACCAATGAGAAAGTTGTGCTGATACAACTCTGGAAGTTTCTTGAGTCCAGAGAGTTTCCTTGCATCTGGATAATCAGACTATAGGGCTGCACAGGATGTGAAAACTTCACTGATTGCATTAGATTAAGATCTCAGCATAGGCAAAGATAAGGTGACCATGCTGACTGTTGTAAAGCCATCACCAGCCTTGGATAGCATTCTCCATGAGATTGTGTTGAGATTTCAGTTGACTCTAAGAGAGATTGATCAAGACACTTGTAAAAGGTTCCATTTCTATCTTTTTGGGGAATATTCAGAAGGAAATTACTCCTGTACCTTGAAGGATCTCTCATATGAGGTATCTGTCATGTGTATCCTGTTCAACATTGATTTTGCTGTTGGGAGGGTCATGGAAGAAACATGGATTACAGTGTTTTCAATATAAAGACATCCAGACCTACCATGTCTGTATTGGCTGGTGCAGTGAGATAAATATCCCAGTGAATAGCTGAGCTTGGATGAGGGCTGGTTGTCTGAGATTCAATCCAGAAAATATGAGTTGGTAAAAGCAGCTGCAACAGTGACCACCATTCATAATATAGTATACACATATTATTAGTTTTTGTATTATAGTTTAATACGAGTAGGGTATAATTTACTGGTTTAATATGTGGGAATTTTTTCTTCAATTATTTATTATTTTTGTGGAAATTACAATTGATAGGCTGTTGCTAGATGCAGAAGATTGTACTAGATTAAGCAATAATCTGTGTTGATGTCAGTTCCTATGTTTCTCTTGATAGGTAGAGAATCATATTGTAAAAGATAAAATGATTGATATTTTAAATAGGTTCCAATTAGAATCCAGACATCCAGGAGTTTATCAGTCTCTCCAGAACTTTTCAGATTAACTCATAGTCACTAATTTAAAGGGCCCATATCTGGGGCTTTTTCACAACATGAATGTTGAAAATAACTGAGGTCCTATCTTACACATGGGTCTAGCTTTACATATTTGAATAATCCCACTGCACTTATGTATGTAAGTGTCTGCAGGAGCTGGGCTGTTGATTGGAACCTGGGTGCAAGGTCGTAACATTCTGTGCATGGAGAGGGGATGAGGCAGGGCTGAATTAGAAATGAAGTCTTCAACTATGGCCTCAGATTGGGAGACTGGGTTGTACCCCTTCAGCCCCTTGTACACTTCACCTTTACAGTAGACAGTATGTAAATAGATATTAAATATTGGTGTGTTGAAACAGCGACACATAGCAAGTATTCCTTTAAAAGTACTACTAAATAAGTGGAGACCATTTGAAAAATTAACTATCTCCATTCTTTATATTTAATTCTCCAGATCTACCTTATAAAAACAATATCCTGAAAAATATGTTGTTAAAATAAATGGATTTCAGTTTCTAAGGGTCCACCCTGCACATCAACAAAGACACATGAAAAGTTTTGTGCACTTCTATCAGTTTGGTTGCCCAGTTTAAACTATATTTAATAAATAACACAAAACACAATAATCTTCATTGGAATATTGTCTAGCAAAGTCCAACTAAAGAGAATTTGTACAAATGAGTTATAATACTGCTGAAAAACAAATTTTATAATGGAAACACTGGACCTTACATTCAGCAGCACAATTGGGCACTGCTGTAATAAATTATCATTCATATTACTCCTATCATATGCTGAGACTGTATAATTCAATTTTGAAAGCAGTTTATGATATCATCAGAACCCTCTGATGGAATCAAGTTCCATATATTATTAGATATGTTAGCATTAGAGTTACTATTGTCTATATATTTTCCACATTATGTTTTGCTCAGTTTACTAATCAAAATAAGTTGCTTGTATAGACCTCTGAGGGTCAAAGCTAGCCGTATTCTATTACATACATCATTACCAACATTGATTTTTGAACTGGATTTTTATTTTTCCTTGCTATTTAAATACATTATTATTGATGATTATGTAGAAAGCAAATGGGAGATGATGTTGATTTCCAAACGAGTCTTATTCATACAGTGGAGTGAGTAGTTATAACATTAAAATCTCCATTAACCTCAACAGTATTATTATTGATGATTCTATAGAATGTAAATGGTAGATGTTGATTCACAAAATCCAAGTTTATTCATACAGTATAGAGGGTAGAATTACCACATTAAAGTCCATTATCCCCAGTGGTTATGCTTGGGTATATGTGTGTATGTTCTCAAAGCTTAGGGCTTGTCACAGCTCCTATTGAAATAAATGTCTAAACTACCATTGAGTCGATGTTGAAGGATCAAACCTTCAGTATTCATGTTTTGTGTTTCCACTGAGAAGTCTGTAGTTTTATAGTTTTATAGCTCCCACTCACTGTCCAGGGAACAGCATATTCAAGGCCAAGGTTGAAGCCTTACACAGGTAATATTCTCCTTGGAAAGGACAACATGACAGTCAGTTACTTCACATGTGAGCTTTGACATCTGACCCTGAGAAAATATCCACTGCCCCAGTCAGAGAATGGGTTCAGTGATGGTTTTACAACTTTGTAAAGATCTGTATGAATGATAAGTAGACTATCCATCTTCTATCCCATTGTGCACTGAGCTAATTGTAAAACCCAACATAAATTCCTTATTCTCATTTACTAAGGTACCAGTAGTGTAAAATGGCTTTGAAATGTGTGTAAATGTAAGGGACATATGAAGATATAAATAAGAATATGTCCCAAATCTACAGTAGTAGTCTCATTTTTTGTTTGTTTATGCCAAAGTCCTAGTCAGGAGTCTGTAGGGGATCTTCCCAGCACCTTGCATCAGTTTTTTAATGAAATAATTGGAACAGTCATTTTTTTCTTTATTTTAATGCAAATCTTTCTACAGACCCTGGCTTTCTTTCTCATCTGAGTGAAAATGGAAGCAAATCAAAAGATTCTGTGATATCCATGGAGAGATTTAGGTTTCTTCCCATATGGAGGTAGTTGCAAAGCCAACATAACTTTCAGTGCAATATAGCACTGTATATTCATCAATGACATTCCCGAGTTTTAAATTTGGTATTATGACACTTTACTAGAAGTACTGGCCTCAAAATAAAAATTACTGCTAGGGGACTAACCAGTGGATGGATGCAGCTGCTAAGTAATATATTTCTATCTGTAATTTACAAATGATCTAAACATTACATTTTCTCCCTCTTAAATCAATGTAGTTAAAGTGGAAGGAGAGACTAGAATGGATATCTCATTTGATCATTTTTTTTGGTACTATAGGTATGTATTTTTTTTATTGTTGTAGGCTCAGCAGAGTGAGTTGCAATTAATGTTCTCATAAAAATGGTTACAATGTAGATTGTGGCTACAAGCATACAGATTTTCTCTACAACTTTAGCTAGCTAGAAATCAAAAAGCTCATAAAATCAGTGACCATAAACACAAAATACAGATAATCTGCAAAAAGATTTAATAAAATCACAACTATCTGTGAGATAGGTACAGCAGTTTTTATGATGGGTAAATAAAGGCACAAAGAGATTAAGTAACTTGCCAAAAGTCACACAACAAGTTGCTAGCAGACCTAAAATCAGAACCCGAGGGCTTGATTCTGCTTATTAATTTACACTGGGTTTACTCCTGGTCTACAACTGTGTGAAAGAGATTCAGGATCTGATCTGATTCTAGTCTCCTGCCGTAGCCACTAGATCACACATTATATTTGGTATCATTGAGTATATCTGTACACATAACCATATTCCATTGTTAGCGTGCTGATGCCATCTAACATACGTTGTGTTCAAGTAAGGCTCTTCTAGGAGTTCTGAAGCTGCATTTAAAGCATTTTCTGGGAAAAATCAGATTATTTAGTAAGGATCCTTTTCTCCCTGCTGAATTTGAATATATGCAGCTCCAGGTATGTGTAATCATCTTCATTCTCAACCAGCTGACCAGGTGGGATGTGACAGATACATGATAGCTACCAAAAAGGAAGTTGCTGAAGTACAAAGACACTTCGTCAAGGTTTAGTTCAGCTGCAGGAACTCACTCAGGTACTGAGATATTTGCAGGCTGCCATCCCCTTCATTCAGCCACTGCTAGAGTATAGTACATTGTGCTGATTTTTGAATGCCAGCACCATTAACAAGTGAGCTAAAACTGCAGTTTAGTGCAATCCTGGTTTGAATAAAACTATTCTTCTTATATGAGCAAATAATAAGGGAATTCAGTTCAAAACTAGGTCCTAATCTTTGTTCGAGCCAAATAACTCAGTTAAGCAGTAAAGGGCCAATCCGTTTTTAACATTCAAGTCAATGGGAATTTTTGCCACACATTTCAGTGAGAACATATTGGATCAGCAATCTGGGAATTAAGATTTCCTTGCAATGTCCAGAATAACTACATTTGTTTTAGAAAAGGGAACTGGGGGAAAAATAGATGAATGTCTGATTCTGTCTATGAATACAATGTTTATGCCACATAGTTTTGGAAAAATTATTCAAGAACAGTTCATCCCAGGGAAAATATTATCCCTGGATGGCTGCCAAGGTCAATTTCAGTTTGGCTTATCTGCTTTTCTACGTGTTTGTCATTCAGTGTAGACCTGCACAGGGGGTTACTCTAACATGCACATTTGTCTGTTCAGAAAAGGTTGTTTGTTCTGGAATCAGTGTTCTTTACTTACAGTACTCATTTACACTTTTGTCTGTTGTGCCTCCTGAAGAAAGACGATCCTTCTCCTATCACTTATCGCCCGAGGCAAAAGACAAACGCAGCTGATATCCTTTTGCTGTCTTGGTCATAAGGACTGTTTCTTCCCTGTGCTTTATAGGGAATTAGAAACGACATGGGAATTAGAGCAATAGGACTACCTCAAGACACGGTGCAGTGGGCACACATTCTCCTACCCAAAGCTCTAAGAAGGTCTGTGATTCCCAGAAACACAATGCCTCCTGGAGATCTCCCTGGAGCAGAGAAATGCTTCACTGCCCCTAACATGGGTCAGTGAGTTCCAGACATGTTCTGGCCCTATATATATATATATCACTGTAACAGTGCATGTTGCTTTACTATCACACAAGCAAACTGGGACTTACAGGTAAACCATTACTACCAGTAAACCACATAAATTGGTGGGATCACTTGTGGACTAAGACCCAGATTCACAATGGGACTCAGGTTTCAGAGTAACAGCCATGTTCGTCTGTATTCGCAAAAAGAAAAGGAGGACTTGTGGCACCTTAGAGACTAACCAATTTATTTGAGCATGAGCTTTCGTGAGCTACAGCTCACTTCATCGGATGCATACCGTGGAAACTGCAGCAGATATTATATACACACAGAGATCATGAAACAATACCTCCTCCCACCCCACTGTCCTGCTGGTAATAGCTTATCTAAAGTGATCATCAAGTTGGGCCATTTCCAGCACAAATCCAGGTTTTCTCACCCTCCACCCCCCTACACACAAACTCACTCTCCTGCTGGTAATAGCCCATCCAAAGTGACAACTCTCTTCACAATGTGCATGATAATCAAGGTGGGCCATTTCCTGTACAAATCCAGGTTCTCTCACCCCCTCACCCCCCTCCAAAAACCACACACACAAACTCACTCTCTTGCTGGTAAAAGCTCATCCAAAGTGACCACTCTCCCTACAATGTGCATGATAATCAAGGTGGGCCATTTCCAGCACAAATCCAGGTTTTCTCACCCCCCCACCCCCATACACACACAAACTCACTCTCCTGCTGGTAATAGCTCATCCAAAGTGACCACTCTCCCTACAATGTGCATGGTAATCAAGGTGAGCCATTTCCAGCACAAATCCAGGCTTTCTCACCCCCTCCCTTCTCTCCCCCCCCGGGGACACACACACACACACTTCAAATCCAGACTCCAGCGAGAAACTGCTGAATTGGAATTCATTTGCAAATTGGACACTATTAATTTAGGCTTAAATAGAGACTGGGAGTGGCTAAGTCATTATGCAAGGTAGCCTATTTCCCCTTGTTTTTTCCTACCCCCCCCCCAGACGTTCTGGTTAAACTTGGATTTAAACTTGGAGAGTGGTCAGTTTGGATGAGCTATTGCCAGCAGGAGAGTGAGTTTGTGTGTGTGTCCGGGGGGGGGGGGGGGGAAGGGGGCGGTGAGAGAGCCTGGATTTGTGCTGTACATGGCCCACCTTGATTACCATGCACATTGTAGGGAGAGTGGTCACTTTGGATGAGCTTTTACCAGCAGGAGAGTGAGTTTGTGTGTGTATGGGGGTGGGGGGGGTGAGAAAACCTGGATTTGTGCTGGAAATGGCCCACCTTGATTATCATGCACATTGTAGGGAGAGTGGTCACTTTGGATGAGCTTTTACCAGCAGGAGAGTGAGTTTGTGTGTGTGGTTTTTGGAGGGGGTGAGAGAACCTGGATTTGTGCAGGAAATGGCCCACCTTGATTATCATGCACATTGTGAAGAGAGTTGTCACTTTGGATGGGCTATTACCAGCAGGAGAGTGAGTTTGTGTGTAGAGGGGTGGAGGGTGAGAAAACCTGGATTTGTGCTGGAAATGGCCCAACTTGATGATCACTTTAGATAAGCTATTACCAGCAGGACAGTGGGGTGGGAGGAGGTATTGTTTCATGATCTCTGTGTGTATATAATATCTGCTGCAGTTTCCACGGTATGCATCCGATGAAGTGAGCTGTAGCTCACGAAAGCTTATGCTCAAATAAATTGGTTAGTCTCTAAGGTGCCACAAGTACTCCTTTTCTTTTTGCGAATACAGACTAACACGGCTGTTACTCTGAAACCTGTCATTATGCAAGGCACTGCGTTTAGCCATATGGAGTGGAAATCTATCAACTGCATGAAAAAACTTGTACAGATACAGACAGACATCATCTTCCTTTCCAAATGCAAACAGATGGACATCGTACCAAAAGGACTGAAGGTAAAAAATCCATTACAATCTACATACCACACAGACTATGCTGACAGCTTGTGCCACACGCTCTCAAAGAAACTGCGGAATCACCTGATCAACATCCTCTACAGCAAACAGGGAAAGATTAAGAATGAGCTCTCAAAAATGGATACTCTCATAAAAAACCAACCTTCCACACAAACTTCCTCGTGGCTGGATTTTACTAAAACTAGACAAGCCATTTACAACGCACACTTTGCTTCTCTACAAAAGAAAAAGGACACTAAACTTTCGAAACTACTACATGCTACAAGGGGTCACAGCAATGATTCCCTCAACCCACCTAGCAATATTGTTAACCTATCCAACTATACTCTCAGCCCAGCAGAAGCAGCTGTCCTATCTCGGGGCCTCTCCTTCTGCCCCTCCACCCCCACGAACTTGATACAGTTCTGTGGTGACCTAGAATCCTATTTTCGATGTCTCCGACTCAAGGAATATTTCCAAAATACCTCTGAACAAGATACTAATCCACAGAGGCCTCCCTACCAACACTACAAAAAGAAGGATTCTAGGTGGACTCCTCCTGAAGGTCGAAACAGCAGACTGGACTTCTACATAGAGTGCTTCCGCCGACGTGCACGGGCTGAAATTGTGGAAAAGCAGCATCACTTGCCCCATAACCTCAGCCATGCGGAACGCAATGCCATCCACAGCCTCAGAAACAACTCTGACATCATAATCAAAAAGGCTGACAAAGGAGGTGCTGTTGTTATCATGAATAGGTCGGAATATGAACAAGAGGCTGCTCGGCAGCTCTCCAACACCACTTTCTACAAGCCATTACCCTATGATCCCACTGAGAGTTACCAAAAGCAACTACAGCATTTGCTCAAGAAACTTCCTGAAAAAGCACAAGATCAAATCCGCACAGACACACCCCTGGAACCCCGACCTGGGATATTCTATCTATTACCCAAGATCCATAAACCTGGAAATCCTGGGCGCCCCATCATCTCAGGCATTGGCACCCTGACAGCAGGATTGTCTGGCTATGTAGACTCCCTCCTCAGGCCCTACGCTACCAGCACTCCCAGCTACGTTCGAGACACCACTGACTTCCTGAGGAAACTTCAATCCATCGGTGATCTTCCTGATAACACCATCCTGGCCACTATGGATGTAGAAGCCCTCTACACCAACATTCCACACAAAGATGGACTACAAGCCGTCAAGAACACTATCCCCGATAATGTCACGGCTAACCTGGTGGCTGAACTTTGTGACTTTGTCCTTACCCATAACTATTTTACATTTGGGGACAATGTATACCTTCAGATCAGCGGCACTGCTATGGGTACCCGCATGGCCCCACAGTATGCCAACATTTTTATGGCTGATTTAGAACAACGCTTCCTCAGCTCTCGTCCCCTAAAGCCCCTACTCTACTTGTGCTATATTGATGACATCTTCATCATCTGGACCCATGGAAAAGAAGCCCTTGAGGAATTCCACCATGATTTCAACAACTTCCATCCCATCATCAACCTCAGCCTGGTCCAGTCCACACAAGAGATCCACTTCCTGGACACTACAGTGCTAATAAACAATGGTCACATAAACACCACCCTATACCGGAAACCTACTGACCGCTATTCCTACCTACATGCCTCCAGCTTTCACCCTGACCACACCACACGATCCATCGTCTACAGCCAAGCTCTGCGATACAACCGCATTTGCTCCAACCCCTCAGACAGAGACAAACACCTACAAGATCTCTGTCAAGCTTTCTTACAACTACAATACCCACCTGCAGAAGTGAAGAAACAGATTGATAGAGCCAGAAGAGTTCCCAGAAGTTACCTACTACAGGACAGGCCTAACAAAGAAAAAAACAGAACGCCACTAGCCGTCACCTTCAGCCCCCAACTAAAACCCCTCCAACGCATTATTAAGGATCTACAACCTATCCTGAAGGATGACCCAACACTCTCACAAATCTTGGGAGACAGGCCAGTCCTTGCCTACAGACAGCCCCGCAACCTGAAGCAAATACTCACCAACAACCACATACCACACAACAGAACCACTAATACAGGAACTTATCCTTGAAACAAAGCCCGTTGCCAACTGTGCCCACATATCTATTCAGGGGACACCATCACAGGGCCTAATAACATCAGCCACACTATCAGAGGCTCGTATACCTGCACATCCACCAATGTGATATATGCCATCATGTGCCAGCAATGCCCCTCTGCCATGTACATTGGTCAAACTGGACAGTCTCTACGTAAAAGAATAAATGGACACAAATCAGATATCAAGAATTATAACATTCATAAACCAGTCGGAGAACACTTCAATCTCTCTGGTCACGCAATCACAGACATGAAGGTCGCTATCTTAAAACAAAAAAACTTCAAATCCAGACTCCAGCGAGAAACTGCTGAATTGGAATTCATTTGCAAATTGGACACTATTAATTTAGGCTTAAATAGAGACTGGGAGTGGCTAAGTCATTATGCAAGGTAGCCTATTTCCCCTTGTTTTTTCCTACCCCCCCCCCAGACGTTCTGGTTAAACTTGGATTTAAACTTGGAGAGTGGTCAGTTTGGATGAGCTATTGCCAGCAGGAGAGTGAGTTTGTGTGTGTGTGTGTGTCCGGGGGGGGGGGGGGAGGGGGGGGGAGAGAGCCTGGATTTGTGCTGTACATGGCCCACCTTGATTACCATGCACATTGTAGGGAGAGTGGTCACTTTGGATGAGCTTTTACCAGCAGGAGAGTGAGTTTGTGTGTGTATGGGGGTGGGGGGGGTGAGAAAACCTGGATTTGTGCTGGAAATGGCCCACCTTGATTATCATGCACATTGTAGGGAGAGTGGTCACTTTGGATGAGCTTTTACCAGCAGGAGAGTGAGTTTGTGTGTGTGGTTTTTGGAGGGGGGTGAGGGGGTGAGAGAACCTGGATTTGTGCAGGAAATGGCCCACCTTGATTATCATGCACATTGTGAAGAGAGTTGTCACTTTGGATGGGCTATTACCAGCAGGAGAGTGAGTTTGTGTGTAGGGGGGTGGAGGGTGAGAAAACCTGGATTTGTGCTGGAAATGACCCAACTTGATGATCACTTTAGATAAGCTATTACCAGCAGGAGAGTGGGGTGGGAGGAGGTATTGTTTCATGATCTCTGTGTGTATATAATATCTGCTGCAGTTTCTACGGTATGCATCCGATGAAGTGAGCTGTAGCTCACGAAAGCTCATGCTCAAATAAATTGGTTAGTCTCTAAGGTGCCACAAGTACTCCTTTTCTTAATGGGACTCAGGTACCTACAGGACAGTTGTAGGTTCTATGGCAATCCATAAAAACACCCTCTCTGCCACCTAACTCTGTAGGCACTTAAACTCACCTAAGTTTTTGCTGTAGAAGTCGTATAGGCCACCTACGTTTCTGTCTCTGGGTGTGTACACTGCTCACTTGAGCAGATGCCTGGACACCTGTTTCTTGCCTAAGCCACAGTGAAATCATCAAACCAGGAGAAGACAGGCATCATACCACATATCTTGCATACAGGGCCCAATCCAGAAGGAGTTCTCAGGGTACACATAACCCCTAAAAAACAGCCCACTGAGGCATGAGGATGGATGACCTCTCTCCTATCCATTACCCCAGTGCTTAGGGAGCTCAATCAAAACTCCCCTCTGCCTGATGAGGAGAAGAAATCTGAACAGGATTTTCCCATCTCTCAGGTGGGTGCCCAGACTAAGGGGCATTCTGCTGTGGGGTTGAGAGGTGCTTCATTCTCCCCTGTGGATGCAGTTCCACTTTTTATATAATTAAGTAAGAATTTGGCCAGAGCGAAAGTAAGACTGATTCAACAGTCCAGCGGTTAGGGCACTCACCTGAAAGGTGCAAAAGCACTGTTGAAATCACTTCCTCTCATCAGGCAGAGGGGGAAATGGAACTGGGATTTCCCACTATTCAGGTGAATACCCTGAGCCACTGGGATAAAGGTTATAGGAAAAACCTTCCTTGTTTTGTGTGGAGTTAGGTATGAGCTGCTGCTGATCTTGCAATAAATGGCTTAGGTGCCTGACTCCAGGAGAGGATTCCTGACTGTGGATTCGAAGCAGAGATATGCGCTTCCTTGCCACCTGGACTTAGGTACTGAACTCCCTGAGAGGCAGGGCTGGCTCCAGCTTTTTTGCCATCCCATGCGGTGAAAAAAAAAGAAAAGAAAAAAAAAAACGATTGAGCTGCTGCCAAAGTGGAAGGGAGGGAATGAAGGACTCGCCGCCGAATTGCAGCCGAAGACCCAGACGTGCCACCCCAATAACTGACGTAGTGCCGCCCCTTTCTGTTGGCCGCCCCAGGCACCTGCTTCCTTTGCACCTGCTTTCTGGAGCCAGCCCTGCTGAGGGGGCAGGGGCTAGGACACTCTTGTTTGTATCTGCTATCGAGTAGTTTAAGGGGCTCCCAGCCGAGCATGGTGGCTTTGGGGATCCGATTCTCAGGTTCCTCTCTCTCCCCAGGTGTGTATAGGAAAGCTCAGACTTTGCATGATTCCACTGGGTGGCTAGATGCCTAAAAGTTTGGTGCTGTAATCCCTAACTCCCTTTGTGGATATGTGTTGAAGGGCCAGATTTTTAAAGGTATTTAGGTGTCTGAAGGTGCAGAACATCACCCAGTGAGATTTTCAAAAATGGCTAGGTGCCTAACTCCACAAGAATTGGGCCTTTTGGGTGGAATTTCTTAGCATGTTCTGTCTCTGCTCTCATTAAAGTAAATGGTAAAGCAGAATTAAGCCATCACTGAACACTTTGAAAATTCCAACCATAATTAGCACACAACATAGCAAAGATAGCTTGTCAGTGGTTGATGTAATTTACAACAACAGAAATATATGAGATGGACTTTTTGTAATGTACACATTTTGTTAGCTCCATCCTGTTTACAAATATTTACATTTAAGGAGAATGCCCATAATGGAGGGGGTGGAGAGTGACATTGGAAAGTGATTGAGGATGGATTTGAAAGAAAAGGAGAAGTTGCACTGTACATGTGGGCAGAAAGATTTTCCATTATAAAGGTTCATCTGTGTTTCCTATCATGGTGGCCGGATGTTTTGGGGAAGTTAATCAGATAATAGCGTTTGTCCATGTTGAGCTTTAAAAATGCTTAGGTGGAGAAGAGTTAATTAATCCTAGGGCTGAACAATTTTGAATAATTTTTAAAAATTAGAAAACTAGACTGTTGTTAATTTCCTTTTTAAAAATTTGTTTTATCCATGCTGTGGCAAACATAGGGATAAATATATAAAGAAGAATCTGTATTGTGCTGGATCAGCCCCCACACTGACAGTTCTTTTGACTAGAAGAATTGTCTCAAGCAGGTCATGACAGTCCCAGAATGCTGGGTAGAATTGATTGCTTTTTTGTAGGAGGTCCTGAATCCTTCCATATTTTGCTGTCAAGCAGGGCAGTCAGAATCTTTAATCCTTGGGCCAAATTCAGACCTTGTGTAAATGGATGAAAAGGAGTTAACTGAATGGAATGAATAAACTGAAAGTAATCACTGAATTAATGATCTGGTGGCCAAGTAATTAGCTTAATGGAGTTCAGCCATTTAAAACCAGGGCTGATTTTAGCCCATTTTGTTTAAGGAATCCTCTAGAATGAAGTTAAATATATAAACACCAAAATCAGAATATAAATTAATACCAGTTAATTAAATGTTTCTGATGTAGCTGGTTATCTCACTTATTTCCTTGGTGGTTACCTTTTTGGTATCAGTGTTTAAAAATAATTGAATGATTGATTTTCCTTTTAATAGGCCCTTTCCATTCCCCCTCACCTTCTCTTCTTCCACACTGGATCTGCTTCAGTTGCTCTGGATGGTCTTTGCATAAAGCAGAAGCTTTTGTTTGAACAGCACTGTTGTACCACTTTGTCTTTTACCTACTTAAACAGTTTCTTTGGCTTTAAAAAAAAACCCAAAAAACAAAGCAATTGTTTAAAGTAGAGTATGTACACTCCCCAGGGGGAAATGACACAGGAAAGAACTACAGAAACTGAGGCATAAAGAGAAACAACAATATATGAATACATGCGAGTGCTTTTTCCTCTCAAAGTAAATTTCACAATAGTTACATGTGCCTTTCAGCATTAGCAGTACACTAATCCCATTATCATAATTTATTAACCAGATCTTTTGTTCTATGTAGTAATACACTGTGTTTCCATGCTGTGTATTTTTTATCCTGTGACCTAATTTGCTTAAAAGGAAACTCTTATAACTCCCTTGTTATAATGAATAAAATGTTAATGAAGAACTACAGAGAAATCCCCTTTGCATTAGTTCCTTATTCCCAGGAACATCATCATAAATTTGTTTGCCTGGTTCTGACAATGGTAGTGATGTTCAAGCTGTGGAGAAGCATAGTAACACTAAATGGTTCTGATGGAAAAGTTAAAGATATTCAAGGCACTGTCATCAGGGATGGACTATGGGAAGTTATCTTTTGGAGGGGAACTTGATGGATTTGGCCTGCATCCAATTTTTTTTTTTTAACATTTATTATCTGCATTGATAACTGCACTGTGAGATGCCTTTTCAGAAAATGTAAATTAAAAAAGAATCATGCAGGAAGGGCTTTCTGCAGCATGTGGAAGATTGTAGATTAGTGCACTCAGCCACTGCATATTAGTTATACTGTTCACTAATTTCCAAACATCATGTAAAGGTAGGAGCATTAAATTTAATAACTCTAAATCATTAAATGTTTGCATTGACGTTATATACTGGTTCAAAACTATATTACTTACTTCCTTACGTGCTACCAGAGATTTTTAGCTTCCATGAACTTTGAGAGTATCTGAAACATAACAAAAATCATGTGAGATGGTGATATTCCATTTAAATAGTGCACCACTCACTAAGAAACCAAATATACGTTAGTAATAAATTGTATTGTGTCTACACTAGTTAATGTTTGTACAGAATTTTTAAAATGTTAATCTTGATTATAAATTATATTTATTAAGGACCTGATTGTCCCCTGACATGGGATTTGCCAAAGCAGGGAGGAAAATAGACCACTGGAATCTATGAATAGATTGGGGCCCCCGATCCCTAAAGATGGTAGAGTCTCTTTTTACTCCTTCCTTGGGGCTTGGGGACCCACCTCAAGAACCATGAGTTGTTTGGTCTCAATGTCTCCACTTATTGGTCAGGAGTCTTACATGACCCGTGTACCATAGTATCACAAATATTTAGGGATTTATCCTCAAAACACTCGTGAATTTGGTAATTTTATCATTCCTATTTTTTAAAGATGCAGAACTGAGGTGGAAAGATGACATGACATGTCTGAGGTAACACAAGATGTCTGTGGCTCAGCTGGGAATGAATGCAGCTCCCCTATGTCCCAATCCTGTGCTTCAACCTCTGTATCTTTTTATTGCTCACTTCTTTGGGTTTTCTTTCCATTCCCCTCTGAAGATAAGAGGTTTATAATTTTGAACTGGAGGAAGGACGAAATCCTGGAAGCCACGTGGAAAAAAAATTAGACTCTGTGATGAAACAGCAGTCCTCCAGATCTTGGAGTGCTAGCATGAAGAGCTGGCTCTAATTGGAACTATCCCTCCTACTTGTGCACTGCCTCTCACACCCAAGAGAAAGGGTTTGTAAGGCACAGAGATAATGCTGCCTGGAGCAGCCTGGACTTCCAGGTAAATTTCTACTCAAAAATATGCCAGTCTCAATGGGGGTCAGGCTGTAAGAAACAGGGGCTTGCCTGGCTCCATTCCTTCCTTTCTTCGTGGCATCCCAGCTCTGTTACATGGGCTTGATCCAATAAAAATCTGTCCATTGATTTCAGTGGGTGCTGGATCAAGCAAGAGATTCTGTGAGTTCGGGGGAGGGAGAAGAAGAGCTCATGAAGCAGAGTGACTGAGAACCCCTCCTTTACTTTGCGGGGAAGGAGGGGGTGATAGTTCAGTGGTTTGAGCATTGGCTGCTAAACCCAGGGTTGTGAGTTCAATCCTTGAGGGGACCATTTAGGGATCTGGGGCAAAAATCAGGGTTTGGTCCTGCTTTGAGCAGGGGGTTGGACTAGATGACCTCCTGAGGTCCCTTCCAACCCTGATATTCTGTGATTCTGTGACTGCTCTCCCTTTTCAGCAAAAGTGAAAGAAATGGTCTAGCTCTTATATGGTAGATACCAGATCCACAAAAGGATTTAGCTGCCTGTCATATTAGGCACTTACGTACAACATGTAGGCACCACTGAGATCCTCAAAACCCCTGCTGAGCTGCTGCCTAACCCTATAGGCACCAAAAATCCCTCAGCACCTAAGTTCCCACTACTAAAGTTCCGTAAGTGCCTATGTTTCTGCACACAGCTGCTTTGATCTAGGCACCCTGATGCCTGTCTCCAGTGTGATTCTCAAATTAGGTGTTCCCTTGCCTGTATTTCATTTGTATGGCACAAAATGGCAGGAGATCTCCTTATGACCTTTAGATAGGTGGTTAAAGCACCCACCTGGGATGTGGGAGACCTTGTTTCAATTCTTCCCTCTGTCTGAGGTAGAACAGCAATTTTAACTTGGGTTTTCCACCTTTCAGGGAAGTGCCCTAACCCCTAGACCAAGAGGTGTTCTGGGGTGGATTTCCTCAGTCTCTTCTGTTGAAGTTGTTCCACTGTGTATAAATAATTTAAATATGCATTGGGGTAGAGAGGGAGTGAGAATCACTCTATAATCCAATAATCATGGCACTCACCTAACTCCAGGAGACAGTTATTGGCTGAGACTCTCATGCAGAGATAGGCACATCCATCTGGCCTGGATTAGGTGTTTAACTCACGTAGAATGGTGGGTTTGGGCCATAGCCCACTCCTTGGAATTTTTTATTGACTAGTTTAGGTGGCTGTCCAGTCGGCTGGCTGAATGACATCATGCATTGTATAAGGAGCGTGAATACCTAATTTAAAGCTGTGGGTTCCACTGGGGTGTGGGGTCAGGACACCTGAAAATTAGGTATTGCATGAACCTTATCTTCTTTTATGTCTAAACCAACAAGTAGATATATGCTATGAAATACAGGATTATATATATATATATATACAGTATATATACTTTAAAATATATCATGCTGCTATCACAAAGCTTTCCTAATGACTTCACACTTATCACAGTCACTGTCATAAATATAAAGGGAAGGGTAAACACCTTTAAAATCCCTCCTGCCCAGAGGAAAAACCCTTTCACCTGTAAAGGGTTAAGAAGCCAGGATAACCTCGCTGGCACCTGACCAAAATGACCAATGAGGAGACAAGATACTTTCAAAGCTGGAGGGGGAGAGAAACAAAGTCTCTCTCTGTCTGTGTGTTGTTTTTGCCAGGAACAGAAAAGGAATGGAGTCTTAGAACTTAGTAAGTAATCTAGCTAGATATGTGTTGGATTCTGTTTTGTTTAAATGGCTGATAAAATAAGCTGTGCTGAATGGAATGTATATTCCTGTTTTTGTGTCTTTTTGTAACTTAAGGGTTTGCCTAGAGGGATTCTCTGTGTTTTGAATCTGATTACTCTGTAAGGTATTTCCATCCTGATTTTACAGAGGTGATTCTTTTACTTTTTCTTCAATTAAAATTCTTCTTTTAAGAACCTGATTCTTTTTCCTTGTTCTTAAGATCCAAGGATTTGGGTCTGTGTTCACCTATGCAAATTGGTGAGGATTTTTATCAAGCCTTCCCCAGGACAGGGTGTGTAGGATTTGAGTGGATTTTGGGGGGAAAGACGTTTCCAAGCGGGCTCTTTCCCTGTTATATATTTGTTAGACGCTTGGTGGTGGCAGCAATAAAGTCCAAGGGCAAAAGGTAAAATAGTTTGTACCTTGGGGAAGTTTCAACCTAAGCTTGTAAAAATAAGCTTAGGGTTTTTTTCATGCAGGTCCTCACATCTGTACCCTAGAGTTCATAGTGGGGAAGGAACCTTGACAGTCACATTTCCTGCTGCTCATAAGCATATCTATTTCTTGCTCAGAATAGAAACATGCCAAGTCTGAAATTCAGGAATCACAAAGCTAACTGCTGTTGATATAAAAAATCTTGAATAAAATCAGTTACCTCACTGACTCAGTTCTCACAACTGTGCACTCTCATTGACACAGCATCTGCCCAAAGATCTCCCCCAGATGAAGGGGAGTCTTTATCTTAAAAGGAAAAGAAAGGAGACATCAGAATCTCTTTACTCATGGACATCAAGCCATGCCAACTCTGTCATAGCTCCTTGTTGACCTTTTTGCCCCTTCCATGGTAATCACAAGGAAGATGCTAACATCTTGTTGGGTAACATGTCAGAAAGTATTCTGAGGTATAGCCAAGGGACTTCCATTGACTTTAATCAGAATTGCAGAACCAAATGCCTTTTCACTGTTTTGCAAATGTGGTGTAAAGTAAGCTATTATCATACAACAGAGTTAGAAGTAGAAGTGCTCCTTAGGATAAATATATTATCGGCTTAGAATCACAGACACAACACTTAATGTTACACTATATAGTATCCTCCTACAATATGGGCTTAACAATCCTATCAATGGCCTTTGAACAAGCTATGGGTTGCAGCAGAATGTTTGTTGTTCAAGGTATTTCTCTAATGATGAATAAAAACATTCATTGTGTTAACTGGTACTTGCATGCATGCTCCTGTTTGTCATAATCATCCTTGCATTGTAGGGCATGTCTTAGATTCCTTTTTATTTAACCCCTGACTGCTTGTGCTAAATAATAATTGTATGGGAGAGAGAACAAAAAGCTTCCAAATGTGTTTGTGTGTGTATATATATTTGAGATTTATTACCAGGATTTGTTATGCAAGGCCTACTTGACAAGAGAATTAATGGTAAATTTCATAATGAATTAATTTTGTTGTTGTCTGGGTACCATGCATGATGGTAAAATATAGATGCATAACACTTGATATTTTTCTAACTTACGTTGGTTAGTTGTCTTCATTTGAACTATGCTGACTTACATCAGCTGAAGATGTTGTCCTATATTTGGAGATAACTTTCTTTCTGCTTATCGACGTCCTGCCTATATGTCATACACTGCTATAAAACATACAGATACAAACTTGTCCAAGACATACTAAACACTTATTTTACAACACCATAAAAACATTCCCTATTATTCACTGTGAAACTGCACATAGCTAGGGAAAATGTAATTGTGTAAGATATGCCAGCAGTTCTATACTCATTCTGCAGTCGCAACAAAATATAATGTAGAGATATAAGCTGATAAATACATAACAAAACAAAAAGAGAAGAGCTAATTAGTAAGGAGCTGTAAAATGGCATGGGAAGAGTATAAAAAAAGTTTTGTCACTCTGAACAATGATAGAGGCATGTACAATGCACTGGGGAATTTTGTAACTGGCATGGCACTTTTTTAAGGTGGTCATCTTGTTCCCTTACAGATTTTGTTTGGCTCACTGTTAAATAACTTGATATTAATCAAACTTTCCTTTCATAGGTCTGGCTTCACAAAATAAAATAAAAGGAGTTTGATTTCATGCAAACTCCTCAGCTTTCAGAATTGTAATAGAGTTTTCTAGGTTTTTTTTTTTAACTGAAACTTTATTTTTAAAGCATTGTATGTGTTAGTTTAACCTTGATACATATACTTAGCTGGGGGCTAAGAAAAGAAAGGTTCACTAAATGACTGTTATTAATTAGCTTTAAATCTGATGAATAATACTTTACAACCTCTTTGACATACGGTAGGGGGTGCAGCAAGTTTGGCATAATGCTTTCACTTAATAAACACCTGATTAGCATTGTTTAACAGGTTTGGATTGCATGAAAATGGTAAAATGGCCATATTCCGTCTAGTTAATTCCTCATTAGCAGCCTTATATTCACTGTGTTTGGCAGTCTGTATACCAGACTTGACACAAGTTGACCTCTTGGAGGGGCCTGTTCATCACCTTCAGTCTGTCATAAATGGAGTCGGTATAAATGTCAACATGAATGTGTCATCACCAGAGATTTTTGAGAATTAGAATCCATGGTATCAAAAGGTTATTTTCCCAACCTTATCATTACAGACATGATATTATATTGAATAACAGGTAAAAATGTAGAGAGATAAGCTACAGTAAAATGCCTGGGTAGAAACTTGTATTATGACAGACATTTTGAAGATAAATTTTCCATCAGGTAATTCATTTAAAAAATACAAAAATGAATACTAACTTGTAAGAGCAGTTTTCTTAATTACTAACCAAACGAAGAGATATTTATTGAATAGTATAAAGTAAAGGCAGCTTTCTGAATTACTGTGAGTTATTCTGTTATTTCCTAATACAGTTTGCACACATGCAGTATACAATATTCTAATATATACCCCTTCATTTCTCTAAAATTGATTACTCACTTGACTACTAATTGGACCTATAGAGTTTGATACTCCACTGGGGGGAAAGGGGCAGTGAGGGAGTCAGTCATAGCTCCCTGATTTTCAGCCACATAGCCCAACTTGCATTTACACCAGCAAAGAATCAGGCATAGAAAAGACTTGCCATGCCTTCTTCCCCTCTCCACTCCTGACCTGGTGACCACAAGAACTGGCACAGGAGATAAAGAAACCACCTCCATTGATGAGGACTCCCCCTGTGTAGTGGAAATTCTCCATTGCAGTCTTCCACCTCCTTTAATATTCACTGAGTGGCACAAAGTGAATTTGGCGGAGCAGGAAATCCTACACAATATTTAAGATATTTTTAAGGAGGCATTAATTTAAGAATTCTGTCATACCTGATAAATTATTTCTGTTCAAAGTCTGATACAATGCCTCTTTTCTTCTCTCAAGTAACAAACTAAAAGTTGGTTTGGTGACAGGTGGTATTCTTTTTATTATATTATTATTAAAGTAAGTATTATTTACATATTTGTAAAATGAGATATAGAGAATGCAACTATTTGTTTTAAATTCTCACAGTAAATTTGGCATAATAACCCCTGCCTCCAAAGCATTGCCTCCTGAAAACCGATCAAATGGTTTCAGAATTATCTGATGTCTGTTAGATGTTTTCCAGCCTTCTACCGAAAATAAAAGATTGAGCTTCAATAAGCCTGTGAGACCCAGGAATAGCCATTCTGATGCCACACTTTGGCAATCTTGATGCACTCTTGAGCGAAGAAAGCTGGAAACAATTGACTGTGTGCATAAATCTATCCCTTCAACCAGCACTGGATCACTTTTAGTTTTGTATTCCACCATGGTGTTAGTCACTGGCAAGAGTTCAGTTTGTGCCATACAGAACATATAGCCTGTCCCTTGTTCCACTTCAGTATCCTTACCTGCCACTTCAAATGGCAAATGTGACAAGTCATCTGCGTTTGTATATGGGTTGGTACTTTTGAACTCAATATTCTAACAGTGAGCACCTCAGCATATCATGTATCTCTGTAATTGTGCTTCAGCCATTACTGTTACTTTTTCTTTGGGTTAAAAATTGAAATTGGAGGCTGATGATCTGTATCAAGAGTAAACCATTTGCCATGTAGATATTGGTGAAACTTTTAAACTATCTAGTCTGAACCAAGAACTTCTATGGAGAAGCATAATGTGCTAATTTTATTGGCAAAGAGACAAGGTAGTGTGTAAGGATCCTGTCAGATGCTATAAGCTTCTTGACCTCATCAAAAGTTTTGGTATGCTGCATGGACCAACTCCTCTTGTGTCCATCAAGTTCATTCAGGGAATGTAACATTGTTGCTATATTAGGCAAGAGCCTATGACAACATCTGACTATCACCAGAAAATAATTTAATTGTGACACATTTTATGGTTTGGTGCCTTTAGCGGTGTGGTCACCCTGCTCCAGTCAGAAAGGGGTTAAAAGCAGCCAAGGGAGGCTGCTTGGGTAGTCAGCCACAGGTTTGGCTGATCCAATTAGAGCACAGCTGGCCCTGATAAAAGGGCAGGTTTAGAGGTAAGAGAGAGACTCTTGCTCCAGCTGGGGAGCAGAGAGGATAAGGCTGCCTGGGAAAGCAAGCAGGGTACCTGAGGCAGAGTAGGGCTGGGTAACGGCAGGCAGAGCTGAGGAGCTCTGGCCTGGTGAGTCTCCAGGCTGAGGCCTTGCGAAAGGCCAAGGGAGGTACTAGGGCTGCAAGGAGGCAGCTGGGGCTAGAAAGGCAGCAGGTCCACCCCCTTACCAGTGATGAGTGGCCATTACAGACTGCAGTTTGCCCCTGAGAGAAGGGGCTAGATGATGACTGGCAGTAGCCACTGAGGCAAGGTGGGTATAGGGGGTTGGGGTTCCCCTGGGAGGGGAGACCCAGAGTGTGGGGGCACTGCTGTGGAGCAGCATCCCAAGGTAAGGGGCACCAGGATCCGGGGGGGACGACATGGGGCCTGAAGTGCTATAAGTGGTGGTGATCAGGAGAAAGCAGGTACTGGTAGGAGGACACTGGTAACCAGGAGGTGCTCCAAGGCTGGAATTGACCTAATTCCTGGATGACCAGCAGGAGGTGCCATGGTGGTGAGTGCATGCCATGTTACAGTGCCCTAAGGATTGTTTCAGATTTGTTGTGGTATTTATGCAAACCATCTTTGTCAATAGTGTGGCCATGATATGTAAATGAATCATTGAAAAATTAACAGTTTTCTTATTTGCCTTAAGCCAATACTCAGAAAGCCTCACAAGTGGCTTTTGGAGGTTCTTAAGGTGCTCTTTGCCACTACCTCCAATGGCAACTATATCATCCCAGTAACACGGAATGGGTGGGTGATATTTTGTGACCTGCAATGTGCAGGAGGTCAGACTAGATGATCATGACAGTCCCTACTGGCCTTAAAGTTTATGAGTCTATGAGAATGCACTGTAAGGCTTGGTCCATGGCTCTCTGCCAAATAGCAGATAGGGATGCTTTTCCAAACATTAGCCCATTATAGAGAAGGAGCATGTGTTAACGGTGAGGTACTTCTTGTCTTGGTCTCAGTCTCCATTTGTAAATAAGACTAGACTAGGTCAGTCTTATATAGATAGATAGCTAAGTGCCAACATGGACTATCCTTGACTGTGTGCCACATTGTACTCACACTTACAATTACCAAACTTTTAAACTATAAATAATAACCTTATTCTTTAATACATACTTATTTGTTAATGTATGCATCTTAATGTTTTGGTCTACCACACCCACCCCCTTTTTTACTAATTTAATTAATTTTATTTCAGTTTTCCCCCTCTTTTCAGGTAATGGGGGCAGAACAATGTTTTCCAGTGCTGTGCTTGATAATAAAATAGAGCAGTTCAAAATCCTTTCATATCAGATATATTTTTAGTATTTTCAGGTCTTGTTCCAACCAGCTCCTCAATCCAATGTTGGAGCTCCAGCCATCTTCATCCATGGCATGCAGCTGAAAAATGTGGATCAGTTCAAGTGTTTGGGGAGCACCATCTTGAGTGATGGTTCCCTTGATAAGGAAATTGCATCTAGAATTAGTAAAGCCAGCCAGGCACTTGGCCAATTCCAAACAAAAGTCCTTAACAAACACAACATTCATCTCTCCACCAAACTGAAGACCTACAGTGCAGTAGTCATAACATGTCTTCTGTATGGTTTTGGGACATGGACTCTTTATAGATGGCACATTAGACAGCTTGAGAAATTTCACATGCACTCCCTCTGATCAATAATGAGCATTCACTGGCAGGACAGAGTGACCAATATTAACATCCTTGAGAGAGCAAACACAACCAGCATTGAGGTAATGCGATTGAGAGCACAACTTAGGTGGACCACACTTGTCATCAGAATGGAAGACCGCCGTCTCCCAAAATAGATCTTGTATGGGAGCTAAGTAAGGACAAAAGAAAGAAGGGTCATACATATAAGCGCTTCAAAGATAACCTGAAGAACAGTCTCCAGTGGTCTGGCCTCAGTCTCAAAGGACTTGAGTAAATGACTCAGAACAGGACTCAATGGCTGTCTCTGACAAGATCAATATGTACCAGGTTTGAGTGGGATTGACAAAAAAGTCTCCAAGCTGCATATGAAAGGTGCCACAGAGCTGCATCATCAAACATCATAGATAGAGACTTCCCATACCCTCAGTGTGGCCAACTCTGTGCATCAGGATTAGGTCTTCAGAGTCATATGCATAGCCATAGATAAGAATTGTGACAATATCATTATCATCAGTGATGGACCAATATTTTTAGTAGTACTGATTTTTTTGCAACTGTACCTCTTGAAATAGTCTCTGATAATCCTGCTATGAAATCACAGAAACAGCAGACCCTATATCAAGCTTCATTTTAAGTGTTACTCCTTTCACTTGTAAAGAAATACAAAAAAATACTTTGTTTGGTGTTTTCTAAGTTAAACATTTTGAGAGATGCTATAACAGTTTCAGTGGATTCTGTGTTGTCATTTGTAAATTGATAAATCTGAAATCACCTGATATTGCTCTTGTGATATTGTTGTGCTTTTTGCACTGATCTGCACATTTCTGCCAGTTTGTTGAGTTCATAGAGAATTTGTCCTTGACCAAATATCATTTGCACATTTTCATTGTGAGACTGTTTACCACAACAAAAGAATACACTTCTGAATTGTTGTCCATGCTGTGCTTTCTACTAGTTTATTTGTTACACATGACACTGTTGCAACTCTCTGGCATCTTTAGTAGGAGTCTCTATGATATAGCAATTTCTAGCTCACATTTTTAGGGTTAAATTAGCTTTAAAATTGGATTGCTTCATTTTTCATTGCACACACTAACCAGTCCTCTAATGCAGTGTTTCCCAAACTTGGGACACCGCTTGTTCAGGGAAAGCCCCTGGCGGGCCTGGCTGGTTTGTTTACCTGCCGCGTCCACAGGTTCAGCCGATCACAGCCCTCACTGGCCATGGTTCGCTGTGCCCAGCCAAGGGGGGCTGTGGGAAGTGGCACGGGCCGAGGGACGTACTGGCCGCCACTTCCCACAGCCCCCATTGGCTGGGCACAGAGAACTGTGGCCAGTGGGAGCTCTGATTGGCCTAACCTGCGGACACGGCAGGTAAACAAACCGGCCAGGCCCACCAGGGGCTTTCCCTGAACAGGCAGCATCCCAAGTTTGGGAAACACTGCCCTAATGCATCATTGAAGCTCTCTCCAAACAGACAATGCTCTCTTAATTTCCTTAATTCAGCCACATATTCAGAAATTGTTTCATTTTCTTTTTGATTCCATTTACAAATGCAGAAACACTGCAATCACCATTGGTTTTGGGAATAGGTGATTTTGTAGAATTTCCAGTCTCCACAAGTTTTAGACCCTATTACACTCAGTAAAACTTTTTTTCTCATCAGTTAGTCTATTAGCAATTATATACTGTTCCAGCCTCTTGATATAGGTGGGCCTCAACAGAGCTATCACGCAAGTCCATTCTCCCTCAAGAGACAGACCTGTAAACCCCTTTTTTTGTGTTTTCTCTAAACAAGCATTTAACTCTCAGTCCCAAACTGGCTGAAAGCTGCATTTTCCTTTGGTTTCGCTTTCATTCGGCCTCTGCAGGAACTCTGCATTTCACTCTATTCCTGAATTAGGAATCCTTATTGCCAGTTTTTGTGTCTTTTTGCTTTTTACACTACAAAGGTAATGTGAAGGAACCACATAGGACAGTGGATCCAAATAATCATGTTTGCTAAACAGATATGAAATGCATACACTGCTGCTCTGGAAGTGTTCAGAAGGCCATTAAAGAGTTCATAAACTATTTAAAGAAATAATTCTCAATTTCTGTATACTGCAGGGCCTCTAGGTGCTTCTTTAACACAAATAAAAACAATTATTTATTAAAACTACTCTAGCCTGTCTGTATCACTTTTCCAGTAGTATATCTGATTTCACCCTTATCAATTTGTCTTCATCACAAATTTCAAAATAAAAATTATTCAAGCAAAGTAATGTGGTAACAGCACAATGGGTCTAATCCTGTTCCCACTAATGTCAGTCACAAATCTCCTATGGACTTCAATAGAAGGAGAATTTGACTACTACTTAAATGGGCTTCTATCCAAATCTCTTACTGACTTGGTTGGGACTAGAAACTAGTATTTAGCACATACAGTTCAAGTGACTTCCCCAAAGCCATAGTAGCATTAGGTTTAGATCACAGGAGGTTCTGACTTCCAATCTGTAGTTAGTCCATTATAACATGATTCATCATTTGTCTATGATTAGAAACTGTATGTTCAGACTTTGTTGTTTCCTTTTTGAATAATCCTCATATAAAATACGACAACAAAACAGATAAAACAGGCAAGAAAATATCAAAACCTAGACATGCAACACTCAACATACGAACAGGGCCACTTGCATGGGTAAGGATTAGTTGAATGAGTTTTGGTCCCAGTTCAGTTAAGCACCTGTATTCAGAAAAGTACTTAAGCACTTGTTTAAATCCTATTGGGTGAGATTCTCACCCCTGTTCAGGCCCCTCAGTAAAAGGGCTGGAGCAGCAAAAGGGGATGGCAAAATCTTCAAACCAACTGCAGCAGAATTCTGCCAGTGAAGGAGCTGAAGAACACTGCCACAGAGTGTCCTCCAAGGACCCCTCACAAGCCCTGCTTAGCAGGTCGGAGCGAGGCCAGAGGTGTGTGTTGGAGCCTCAACATGTGGCAACATGTAGTCATAGCAAACCATAGGCTGTTCTCAGTTACACCGGGGGCTGTTTCAGTCCCCGGCAGCCCCAATATCAAAGGAATGAAAAGGAAGCTTGAGCTGAGAGTTGTGCCAGTGACATCAATCAGCTAGATGTGACACTTACAGTGTGAGCTCAGCACAGCTGAGAATCTGGTTCACACATATGATTTAAATGGTATGTGGTCTGGTAAGCTGATAAATAAATATATATGTTCCAGCTACCTGCCATTTAAAGATGTTCATGAAATTTAGCCAGTGAAATTTATCAGTGTTGATAAATGCAAAGTAAAGCACATTTGGAAAACTTAATCCCAACTATACATATAAAATGATGGGGTCTAAATTAGCTGTTACTACTCAAGAAAGAGATCTTGGAGTCATTGTGGATAGTTCTCTGAAAGCATCCTCTTAATGTGCAGTGGCAGTCAAAAAAGCGAATGTTGGGAATCATTAAGAAAGGGGCAGATGATAAGACAGAAAATATCATAAATCCATGGTACTCTCACAACTTGAATACTGCATGCAGATGTGGTTGCCCCATCTCAAAAAAGATATATTGGAATTAGAAAAGGTTCAGAAAAGGGCAACAAAAATGCAGAGGGGTATGGAACAGCTTCCGTATGAGGAAAGATTAATAAAACTGGGACTTTTCAATGTGGAAAAGAAATGATTAAGAGGGGATATGAATGAGGTCTCTACAATCATGACTGGTGTGGAAAAATAAAGAAGTGTTATTTACTCCTTCTCATAAGACAAGAACTAGGGTTCACCAAATGAAATTAATAGGCAGCAGGTTTAAAACAAAATTAAGTACTTCTTCACACAGTCAACCTTTGTCAGAGGATGTTGTGAAGGCCAAGACTATAACAGGATTCAAAGAAGAACTAGCCAGGAGGGGTAGTGATGGTGTCCATAGCCTCTGTTTGCCAGAAGCTGGGAATGGGTGACAGGATATGGATCATGTGGTGATTACCTGTTCTGTTCATTCCCTCTGGGGCAATAGGCATTGGCCATTGTCGGAAGACAGGATACTTGGCAAGATGGACCTTTGGTCTGACCCAGTGTGGCCATTCTTATGTTCTTATATAGTAAAAGATGGGGACAGATTCTTGGGCCTTTGCTTTCTGTCTACCACGGAGCAAAGGCAAAAGTGGTTTCTCCATTGGCCTGTTAAGGTTGTTTTCACATATGTTGGCATCCCACAGCCCACAAGGGGCAATTCCAGCCAGTAACTGCTGGAACATATGGATGGTGGGGTGATAAAAAATATTCTTCTTTTTTTCTCTTTGAGGGCAGAGAAGAACTGAGGCAAGGCATTAATAAGAATCTTTTTTTTTTGGCATATTCTGTCTTAGGGACAAGGGCCAAAACATGATCAAAGTCAAAATCACTTAATATATAAAATAAAACCTACCTGTGGTCAAACACTTTCTTTATATCCCAGGAAATCATCTCTGGAGTGGGCAATGTTTTGGACAGTTTAATAATGTGGCCCAATATCCTCACATCATCAATATCATCTATATTCTTTGTGAATCCAACATGACTAGAGGAGATGTCAGGAATGTTCTATTTGGTGGGCTAAATCCTGCTCACTTTACCCATGCTATTATTCCCATTACTTTGATTGAGATTATTTGTCTAAGTATGGTGGATAGGATATGGCCTAATATATGTAAGAGGTTCACTCAATATTTTACTCTGAGCCACATGATGTTTCTCAGTTCTGAGAATATGATTCCCCACTGTGTATGGAACCACCAGTGACTTCCCATCAGGACATAATATCAGATTCAGGAGCCACCATCAGGATTTCAGAGCAGAATTTTCCCTTTCAATGTAAGTTGATTGAAGATAGGAGTCAACAAGGCAGTAAATATTGCTAGAACATCTGAAATGGCACATGCTCAGCTAGAATCAGCCATTCAGATTTTAAATACTGTCCCTTAATTTTGGTGTGGCTCAGTTTTAGCTTTCTAGCAGACTGGTAGCAGAGCTAGGAAGAGAACATAAGTCCTTCTTCATCTCAGTCTAGTGCTTTCAACAGCAATTCACACTTTCTCAAAGTCAATAGGAGCTGCAGATGCTCAGCATGTAACCATGTGACTATAACCACAGTCATTCTTACCAAAGAATGTCGTGAAGGCCAAGACTATAACAGGGTTCAAAAATAACTACATACATTCATGGAGGATAGGTCTATCAATGGCTATTAGGGATGGTGTCCCTAGCCTTTGTTTGCCAAGAAGCGGGGAATGGGCAACATGGGATGGATCACTTTATGATTACCTGTCCTGGTCATTCCCTCTGAAGCACCTGGCGTAGGCCACTGTTGGAAGACAGGATACTGGGCTAGATGGACCTTTGATCTGATCCAGTATGACCATTCTTATGTTCTTATTCACATGCTGAAAGATAAGCTCATGGTTAAGTGATTTCCAGGATTGGGGCCAGAGCAAGTTGGAGCGCTAAGCTCTGTAAGCTTTTGGAAACAATCATGAAGAAAACTTGGTGGCAGCACCACCAGGACTACAAAGACAGTTACTGTGCTTAGTGAAATATGATACTAGGGTTAAACACAGACAGATGCCTTAAGCAAGGGCTTCTGACAGATAACAGTCATGTGGAAGAATCACTTGAGGCACAGGTTTATTTAGTCACTTCCACTTTACAGGTGTCAGATAAGAGGTTGACCTTCTGAGGATTGATTTCAATGGAGCTATGCTGATTTGCAGCAGCTGAAGATTGGGCCCCTAATTTTTAGGTGAAAGAGATATGATTAAGATCAGCCAGAAGATTACTCATAGCTAGATCCAGCTGAACTTTTAATTCAAAACTATTTTTTTTTCTGATAAAGAATGGCCTTCTTCAAAAAAAAAAAAAATCACAGAAAATTTCCATTGTCCTGAAAAAGTACCTACAAATATTTCAGCTTTAGAAATTTTTTTTTTCAATTTTTAGTTTTACAATTGCCCCCCCCTTTCTTCTTTTTCCTATCATCAGGCTGCCAGTGGCAAAACAGAAACAAAATAAAGAGGAAAGTAGGGTGGGGGGTGGAGAGGAAGAAAAAAAGAGGGAAAAAAAGGAGAAAAAGAGATTGGTGGGGGGACCCTGATTTAAAACTGGTTTCTGAAACAGAAATATTTTCAGTTTTTCAATTTAGTGTTTTTTCATCAAAAATTAAAAAAAAAAATTGAAATTTGTCATTTAAAAATACTGGAAACATTTTGTTCCAAAATTCCCTGAAACATGCTCAACCTTTTTTATTAGCTCTATTCACAGCTATGAGTAAATATTATCTCAATATTGCACCTGCAAATAGTTGTATTTGCAGGTTATTGTGCCCATAAATTACAACATTTGATTATATGATTATGGTACATACTCGTATCCACAAATCATGCACTTAGATAAGTACATTCTATCATTTGCACTAACCATTATTTGAACACTTATCTGTGGGGATGAATCTGTGCCCATAGTATTACTTACTTACTTAAAACACACATAAATGCACCATAGTCCAAAACAGAGCTGATAAAAGGAAATATTGAAATTGAAATAACTTGTAAATCCTGTACAATAGGTTGTTACATTAAGAGGTGTAACTAATTAAACCATCCTTATTTTTATATTTATATTTTATGCTTATGTTATAAAATTTGGAAAGATGCTACATATAATTTATATTTAGCAAAACATACAAAACTTAAATAGTAACATGCTAGCTGCATGTTGTCCAGTCAAAATATATAGGTAACTTCCTTTTCCTGTGTTTTCTTGTTAAATATAAAATAATCTCACAAAATAGAGGAATACTATAAAATGCAGTAAAAAAAAAAGCAATGAAGCTAAAAAGACAAATATGTTTAACATTTAAATTTAAATTGGCTTAACAATTCAGTTTGGATTTCTTGAGATGCAGGTACTGTGTATAAAATTGAAGTATATTGCACACAATGTAAAACAAACTTAAGAATGGAATAGATTTTTCTATTAAGTTTATATTAGATTCAGGAGAAAGTATTTATATATAATGATAAGAAGTTGAACATTTATGTATGTTTTTATTGTGGGATTCCTTTTTAAATATCCAAAAACAACATGAAAAGTCCTTAAATAAGGCTTATCTTTTCTTTTTGTTTTGACAGTTCCTTAATAAGTCAAGTTTTCTAAATCTAATATAAAATGTCAAATTGGCAAAACTCCATTTACTGCAACTGAACTACGTTGACTTACATTGGAGGAGGATCGGGTCCAATATTTTTCAAATATATTGAGCTTATCCTGTTTTCCATACCCAGTATGTGATATTCTTTACTATTCTTTCATTGTTTGATTCTTTCTCCAACTACTTTCATACTGTAAAGAAAAACTTTATTTTCCCTAAACTCTTTACATAGAAAACATTCTGAAAATAAATATCCAGTTACTCTTTCAGCAGCGCATTGTTTTTAATTATTTTATACATATGCCACATTGAACTGTGGAAGTGCAAAAAGCCAGACATGTTGAACGTATGTTGTGTGTTGCCTTTAAAGTACAAAAGGCAATCATTCTGATATTAAACTCCTCCCACAAAATAATAACCGTCAGTCTACTAGGAAAGAAAAATATTGAAATCTTACAGAATGTATATCTTGTCATTTTTAAGCACCAGCATTAACTTACAGTACAAAGTTATTTTGGAAGACATTAAAACTTTTTTCTCTAAAAGGGAATTAATGTAAAAATTCTTTACTATTATTTCAGTAAGTCCTGCTTTAATTTACAAAATAAAGTATTAAACATATTCAGCATTTAATACAAATAGAATTCAGGTTTCACTGCTGTGATTTTTTTTCCCCATGAAGTCTGTGGTCATCCATCGTGAACCCAAAGCATGTAGGAAGACATAGGTAGAAGTATATTAAATCTGACAAATGACCTCCCATGTGCAAAGAAGGAAATAAAGATTCATTCTCTGTGTTTGTGAGATCATTTTGATGAAGAGAAGGCTAATTGAGGATGACATATATTCTAAATCTAATTCAAATCAGCATTTTTACATGAAGACTCATCACATTTCCAATGGTACTCTCTACTATAAAACAGCTTAGTAAAGACATTCTGAATTTGATTCTGGGAATATTTTTAAATGCTTCATCAGAACTGACACTTTTAGTGGTAATGAGTTTCCAATCTTGGTATTAGTATAAACTAGATACCTGTGGTATTTTACATCTTTTATAAGAAGCATTTCTCCATAGCATAATTAAGTCTCATGTTTCAGAGGAAATTGCAGCTAATATGTGATTATGTTTAGGAAACATGTGGGAAAAGTGCAACACAGGATTTCTTACTGTAAAAGCAAATCACCTTGAAACCATTATGTTAAATTATGGACTTGTTCTGTGGCATTCAAAAAGTAATCATATTTCAAGAACAAATAGCATTACTGTTGCTTTAAATTTAAGAAAAGGTAATCTAACTGTGTCTTCCTCTCAACTTAAATGCTACAAACTCTGCTTCAAGATCATTATTATCTTATTAACACAAACTTAGTAGCTCAGCTCCATCAGAAGACCATCCGATCATCTTACACTCTTCCTTTTCTATTATAAATACTGAAGACTACAGCTTTGGATATGATACACAGTAAGAAAAATCATGATCATTCATATCTTGCAGAAAGGTGAAATTGCATCTTGAAGACATTTATGCAATTAGAGTATAAAAACTCAGTGTGCAACTTTATGCCATGCATGAGTAGGATAGGACGTTCCAGCTTTTGCTACCTTATTGCCTGGCCAATACTTTGTAACCATCTTAACTAAGTTCGTATGCAAATATTGATATGCAAGTGGGAATGGTGAAAATATTGGAGATAATAAGATCTTTTGTTTTTAGTACTTAATTTCCACTCATACAATGATCATTCAAGTTTCTTTCAGTCACTGAACATTACAAAAATAAATTTACTTTTATTTTAGATAGTACTACTTCAGGGATACCATTGTACCCAAGAATGGGCACATCTATTATATAACCTGTTCTAGAACCTGCTGCCTTGAAAATTACTTCACTTTAAAGGTATGCCATTAGTTTGGGACATTTTAAAATAAAATGGTGACAAAGCAGATACTAACACTATTAAGGTTCTGAAGTTTCACATCTTGTGTTATATACTAACAAAACTAACACAAGACAAGTATCTTTAAATAATGCAACAGCAAGATTCCCCTTTGTGGAATATCTTCTTGAGAACTCCACTATAAAAAAACAAGTACCTCAGAATGATTTGAAAACAATACATTATAGAAATGTGTGTATCAAGGGCCTGATCCCAAACCCTGTTGAAGTCAATGGGAGTCTTTCTGTTGACTTCACCGGCTTTCAGAACTCGCGGCAGCTGCAGACCCAGCTGTTTCAACTATGACAATAAAAGCCCCCATCCCCTTCTAATAGTTTCCAGTTCCTCCCTTTCTGCCTGTGATCAGAGCCATGAAAACATCTCTCTTTCTAAACTTTCCCTTCATGTGTAACAAAGTTGAGTGTTTAGCACCTTGCAGGAATAAAAACCTAGAACATGTCACACCCTCAACTCCTGGGGAATACAAATAACTTTGAAAATTTTGAAATATTTGTGAAAAATGTTTTCTATTTTTTGACCTGCTCTAGCAGGGACAGCATTAGGCTTCATACATGTGGAGACGGACCAAACTGTAATGTGGAACCCTTAGTAAAGAATGAGCTGCTAAAGGCAGCTGAGCTTAATAAGGCTGCTTGTGTCCATAGGGACCTTCAGACATATCCCTCAACTGTAATTGCTATGCGTTGGGTATGGAATGAGTCAACCATTGGGGGATCTCACTCATAACCATGGTGTGCTGTCTTCAGGGGTGATTGAAGGGGGAGGTATAGCTCAGTGGTTTGAGCATTGCCCTGCTAAACCCAGGGTTGTGAGTTCAATCCTTGAGAGGGCCATTTAGGGATCAGGGCAAAAGTTGGGGATTGGTCCTGCAGGGGTTGGACTAGATGACCTCCTGAAGTCCCTTCCAACCCTGATTTTCTGTGACTTTCCTGCCTCTTGGATTCCAGGACAAGCCCACAGGGTCATGGATGTCCTCTCTGGGGAGAAAAAAGCCAAAGGCAGCAAGGGTACTGTATTTTTGGCAGCAACTTAACAGTTCAGGAATTGGCTCCTGTATATGCTGTAGAGGGGAATATAAAGGTATTATGCTGGAAGGGGAACATATGTAACAAGGTTAGCAGACTCAAGTGCCTGTGTAGGAATGCAAGGCTCTTCTCCTGAGTCACTTAAGATTTATGTCTTGCCTCAAGATCTGGGAATTTAGTTTTGATTGATGGTATATGGATCTAATTAGCCCCAGTATACAAAGGTAGTAAGAGGCTAGGGATCTAAGGGTATGTCTACACTGTAATTACAAACCCACTGCTGGCCTGTGCCAGCTGACTTGGGCTTGGGCTAAGGGGCTGTTTAATTGCAATGTAGACATTCAGAAATCCCAAGTTCTAGGACCCTCCCAGCTCACAGCATCCTAGAGCCTGGGCTCCAGCCCAAGCACAAGCATCTAAACTACAATTAAACAGCTCCTTAGCCCGAGCCCTGCAAGCTCAGAGCCAGCTGGCATAGGCCAGCTATAGATTTTTAATTACAGTGTAGAAACACCCTAATAGGCTAGGACAGAGAAAGTACTGGATAAATACAATAAAAACAGACAACTCAGGGTCTGATCCAGAAGTGGAGACATTGCAGGTATAGCTTTGCAAGCCACAGAAGTGAGCCTCCAAGTCTGAGTCTACAGACTGGGGCTTGTGGGGCTTGCGCTACCATGCAAAAACAAACAAACAAATATGTTGTGTAGATGAGCATATATTTTGCAAGATGTACCACAGTAAGGAAACCACACTTACCTAGATCATCGCAGTCCCAATAACAATAACAAAAATTGTTAGGATTACCACATCCTTTAATTATATCTCTAAAAGTGGTACAGTGTACCACCATGGAAGATAAGATGATTGACTATTAAAGCCTGTCTGTCTAGGTCCATATGTGGCCCTTCACAGTAGAGCATCTGAGTGTCTCACATTTAATAATGGATTTTATCTTTGCAATACCTGTGTAAGGCAAGGAAGTACTATCCCCATTTTACAACTGGTGAACTGAGGCACAGGATAGATTAATTAGGCCAAGAATTTAAAGAAAATGACGATTGATTCTGGGTACCTATTGATTAATAGGTGTCTATCTTGAAACACCTTAAAAGAGTGTAATTTTCATAGGATGGGTGCTTAGCACTTTCTGAAAATAAGAGTGCTCTAAGCATGTCAAATTTAGCACTCAAACACACTAGCCACATTTGAAAGTCTACCTGAGTGACTTGCCCAAGGTCATACAAGAAGACTGTAGCTGAGCTGGGAATTGAACCCCGGACGCCTTTTGAGTCCCCCCTTAGCACTATTCCACCTACCCAAAATAGTAGTAGTTACATCTTAGGCAGAGATAATCTTTTAAAAGAATTAAACCTATCCTTATTTCCTACAGTATAATATGATTAATATAGTATTAATAATAAGATGCAACGTATACATGTGAACTCAGAGAAATATGCAAAAAAGAATGAACGTTTATTCAATAAATGGACAATGAGTTTAGTTTAGGGAACATGAATCCTGGATCTCATCCCAGCTTAGCCTCCTTAGCAGGATTCCACTCATGCTGAACAAATTAAGGGAAACAAGCACCAGTTAGTGGATATTCACTAGCGACAGGAGAACATTTCAAATTACACTGGGGGTGGTTTCTGCAGATATTTCCTTACCTAACCACTTACACTTTTGTAGCCTCCCTGATTCATTAACAGCAACTCTGGATAATGTGAAGGTGAAAGTTCCTCTGTAATATATATCTTAGGCTGTTCTGCTTGTAATGATTGTGTTGTTCTTTTAAAGCTTCATTTATTCTTGACAGAAACAATTATGTGAAATAATTATATCAAAAGTGAGGCAGTATGCAATGTTCAAACTAAAGAGCATTGTTTGACTGTTGTTACCTAGATAGAACATTCCTCCAATAGTGAATAAAAGCCTACTTCGATAGGCATCTTGCTTTTCGTACTGTGTTATTTTATTCACATATAGTTAACGCAGCTTGTCAGTTCAATGTGCAGAAATAATACAAGTATAACTCCAATGTAAAAAGGAATTGTGGACCAAGATAGTGAATATTTCACTTACAAAAATGAAGAGCTGCCATGAAAGTTTTCACTGTCTGAACAGATGCTGCTTCATAGGATTCCTTAATATGAAGTCTAAAGATATAGAGTGAGCTTATACGTTGCATAAGCTGGTTGATCCCATACTTCAGATATTAAAGGAGAAAGAACTACCTTCTTTTAACTGTCAAATATAAGCATAGTAAACATAATGAAAACACCAAGAGCTACCTCCATCAATGTGTAGTGGAGAAGAACAGGTTTCACTGCTTTAAAAAAAGGCAAAATGCCTCAAATCCTTCTGCTCTCCTGATGTATCATTAATTTTTCACCTATCTTAAAAGTGCTTGTATATAGTGCACATCTGCTGTATTAGAGCAAGGGGCTAGCCCAAATCTACTTTACAAATGCTATAATTAAGAAAATTCCCCATGTCCAACAAGGACCAAAAAAGACCGAAAGATTGCTGCCCAGAGGAGCTAAACATTAGCAGTGAAAGTAAGCACCATTCCAGTTGGCTTGATTGGGGGTTGAGTCACTGGCAGTGTGCAGAGTATGCCTCTGTTAATTGTGCAATATCACTAGAAGTACTGAAGGGAAGCTGACAGTGTAGAAAAGATGTTCTCTGAACATTTAAAAGTTAATAAAAAGCTCATTTTTGGAGTTTCACTCTCTTTCATATTAACTTCTTAATAATCCTCCTTCCCTCCCTCAAATTAGGTGTTTTGGGGATTAATGCATGAATGTATTTGAGGCACGCAGGTGCTGTAGTGAAGAGTACTATACAAAAATAATACACGCATAAGATTTTAAATAATAAATAAAATATTAAGTATTTGCTAGAGTCACCAGTGAAATTAGGGTGGTCAGTACTTATTTGTAGATGGTCCATCAATCTGGACTCAAGCATGATCACTCTAGCTGGTCAAGCATTCTCTTGGCTCAACATCGATATCTGGATTGGAAAATACAATAGTTAACTTACATTTTTCCCACTGCAAAACATCTGTTCTCTTTATAAAAAGGAAAAATGTTCCTAGTAAAACCCTTTGCATTGTGAATTTTTTTCTCATGTTGAAATCCATTGTGACATGTGTTATCATTAATCATTAGAGTTATTAGCTAACTTTCTCCTTTCCTGCCTGCCGACTAGGAAAGCAGTTCAGAAAGGAACATTGTTTACCAGTACTGAGAGCCAAATTTTTATTTTTAATCTTTTCCTTTCTCAGATATTTTTAAAGCTGTATGTCCAGGGAAGTTAATGGACTAGATGCCGTCATGCACTGAGAAGAAGTTGGTGCTGGAGAGGGACTGGAAGGGCATCAGGGAGACAGATCCCTGATCTGGTCCACCTGCCTGATCTGGGCAACCCCAGCTCAGCCTCAATTTAGACAAAGAAGTATAAGATGCAGAATTATACTGACAAATGCTGACAAAGAAGTATAAGATGCAGAATTACCTTAGGATCCTTAATGGACCCTGCCTGCCTTTTGTACATCCCCAGCCAACTGCTTTTATGCCTTGTTGTTGGATGTAGCTTACCGTCCTGTCTGCAGTGAGTGCATGGAGAACTAGTGCAGAACAATAGCACCAGTGGGCATTCCTGAGAATTCTGCCTGGTTTTTATTCAAGAAGAACAAGTATTGGAGAAGGCAAAGCTGTCCCACTCCACCTGCACATATGCAAGCAGAAGGCAGAATCTAGCCATGTATGAGTTTCTTGGAGAGCTCATGGTGACACCTTCCCCAGTTTCATTGTTTGTTTTTAATATATGTTTTCTCAGCACATTTCTCTTCACCCCGCTACAAATGTTAACATGCTGGATTCAGAAACTTCATTCTGAGACCCCCATATGTTGGGCAACTGTGAAACACAGAGGAAAATTGATGGCTAATGACTCCCGTGTGCTGTGTTTTCTCTTCATTGTGATGTGACTTTATGGTGCCATAATATGAATCGATAACAATAGTTTGGGCACTTATTTTAATGTTTGCTGTGCTCTTCTGTAGTTAGGAGAAATTGTATTTTTAAATTCTTACATAGTACAGGTTATTAAAACTCTCCATGTGAAGGTACAGAAGTTGAAGAGTTTTTAAATGAAAATCACCTTGCAGAAGCAGTTATAATGGCATCAGCAGGTACAGTTATCATAGAATCATAGAATATCAGGGTTGGAAGGGACCTCAGGAGGTCATCTAGTCCAACCCCCTGCTCAAAGCAGGACCAATCCCCAATTAAATCATCCCAGCCAGGGCTTTGTCAAGCCTGACCTTAAAAACTTCTAAGGAAGGAGATTCTACCACCTCCCTAGGTAACACATTCCAGTGTTTCACCACCCTCTTAGTGAAAAAGTTTTTCCTAATATCCAACCTAAACCTCCCCCACTGCAACTTGAGACCATTACTCCTTGTCCTGTCCTCTTCTACCACTGAGAATAGTCTAGAACCATCCTCTCTGGAACCACCTCACAGGTAGTTGAAAGCAGCTATCAAATCCCCCCTCATTCTTCTCTTCTGCAGACTAAACAATCCCAGTTCCCTCAGCCTCTCCTCATAAGTCATGTGTTCCAGACCCCTAATCATTTTTGTTGCCCTTCTCTGGACTCTCTCCAGTTTATCCACATCCTTCTTGTAGTGTGGGGCCCAAAACTGGTCACAGTACTCCAGATGAGGCCTCACCAATGTCGAATAGAGGGGAACGATCACGTCCCTCGATCTGCTCGCTATACCCCTACTTATACATCCCAAAATGCCATTGGCCTTCTTGGCAACAAGGGCACACTGCTGACTCATGTCCAGCTTCTCGTCCACTGTCACCCCAGGTCCTTTTCCGCAGAACTGCTGCCTAGCCATTCGGTCCCTAGTCTGTAGCTGTGCATTGGGTTCTTCCATCCTAAGTGCAGGACCCTGCACTTATCCTTATTGAACCTCATCAGATTTCTTTTGGCCCAATCCTCCAATTTGTCTAGGTCCCTCTGTATCCTATCCCTGCCCTCCAGCGTATCTACCACTCCTCCTAGTTTAGTATCATCTGCAAATTTGCTGAGAGTGCAATCCACACCATCCTCCAGATCATTTATGAAGATATTGAATAAAACCGGCCCCAGGACCAACCCCTGGGGCACTCCACTTGCACCGGCTGCCAACTAGACATGGAGCCATTGATCACTACCCGTTGAGCCCCACAATCTAGCCAACTTTCTACCCATCTTATAGTGCATTCATCTAGCCCATACTTCTTTAACTTGCTGACAAGAATACTGTGGGAGACCGTGTCAAAAGCTTTGCTAAAGTCAAGAAACAATACATCCACTACTTTCCCTTCGTCCACAGAACCAGTAATCTCATCATAGAAGGCGATTAGATTAGTCAGGCATGACCTTCCCTTGGTGAATCCATGCTGACTGTTCCTGATCACTTTCCTCTCATGTAAGTGCTCCAGGATTGATTCTTTGAGGACCTGCTCCATGATTTTTCCGGGGACTGAGGTGAGGCTGACTGGCCTGTAGTTCCCAGGATCCTCCTTCTTCCCTTTTTTAAAGATTGGCACTACATTAGCCTTTTTCCAGTCATCTGGGACTTTCCCCGTTCACCACGAGTTTTCAAAGATAATGGCCAATGGCTCTGCAATCACAGCCGCCAATTCCTTTAGCACTCTCGGATGCAACTCGTCCGGCCCCATGGACTTGTGCACGTCCAGCTTTTCTAAATAGTCCCTAACCACCTCTTTCTCCACAGAGGGCTGGCCATCTACTCCCCATGTTGTGATGCCCAGCACAGCAGTCTGGGAGCTGACCTTGTTAGTGAAGACAGAGGCAAAAAAAGCATCGAGTACATTAGCTTTTTTCACATCCTCTGTCACTAGGTTGCCTCCCTCATTCAGTAAGGGGCCAACACTTCCCTGGCTTTCTTCTTGTTGCCAGCATACCTGAAGAAACCCTTCTTGTTACTCTTGACATCTCTTGCTAGCTGCAGCTCCAGGTGCAATTTGGCCCTCCTGATTTCATTCCTACATGCCCGATATCATGAACCAATCTGTGTGCCATATTCTGCATATTCCTGCATATTCCTGGAATCCAATCTGTGTGGGTCTCTAAGAACTAATTGGCTTTATAGTCTGGCTTTATTCTCAATCTAGATCACAGAAAAAGCCTTTCTTATATTTTACTGGGGAACAAGTATACTAACCATGAACAACTGACACATATTTAAGGTCAAAAAGCTCAACCTTCATTGTGTACATTTTCCAAGTTGAAATCTATGCATCCTCAATGACTGCATTTGCGGATTACTGAATAATCTACAGCCTTTTGTAGATTAACTGTAAGTACTTCTAGGTTACCACTTCTGATGAAGACAAGGAGGAGGCAGAATCACTCTCTTCAGTCTCAGAATCTTGGAGAGAAATTTATGCACCAAAGTAATCAGAGTTACCTTCAGGATGAATTGGGATCTTTCAGCTAATGTTTTTAAACTCCTCTTAATGAAAGTTCTTCCTCTTGCTTCTAATAATACAATTATTTAAGTTAAATATAAGCTTTCATAAATAATTAATATCTTCATTTTACAAAGGTGGAATTTGAGGCACAGGGTAGGTCAGTGACAGTATCAAGAATGGGTTTCCGCCATTGCTCCAATTTCTAGACCATGCTGCTTCTCTTAAATATCTCACTTGGATAAGATGTGGAAATCCTCAAACAAAACTAGAACCAACGATGGCAGAAATATACACTACAAAACATAGGTAATAAAATTCACAAGGAAGTATAATTGCAGTAAAAACAACACTCTGTTTCGACCATCATCCATCCAATAACATCATTTTCAATCTAGAAGAAACATCGTCCAAATTCTAGACTTCCCTTTATTCAAGGGACACCCCTCCACACAAACATATTCTCCACCCTCATGTACTTCCCTCTCCAGCCTGTACTAAACAATAAGTCCCAGTTTTGAAACTAAACTCACAAACATGTAATTATATTTTAATATGATGGATGCCTCATACAACATAATAAAGGTTGTAACTAGAGCCTCCTCCCATGTAGAGTGGAATTATATGAAGGAAGTGGATTTCAGCAGCCTGTAAGTGTTAGTACAGTTCAGGTGTATGCATTTCTATCAACAAGATCTTTGACTCCCCACAGTTATTACACAACATCAGAGCAGTTAACATCATCATTTTCTTATCACTTTCAGTTTTATTACCCTCTCCCCACTTTTGTTTGGTCATTCTCCAACTAACCATTGCTGTGTATAATTTTCTTATATTTTTTTTCCTTAGTTTTGTTTCCCTTTTGATTTTTAACTCTATGTTTCAGAAGAAAAAAATATTGCATCCATAAGCGGTGTCAAATACCATATTTTGTTTTTTGTGAACTCTATTGAGATGTCCTACCACACAGGTGCTCTTTTATATCAACATTTTGTTGCTACTTTTGAAGAATACCATACAATTGAGTCTATGCGAAGTTTTCTGACCAGAAATCTAGGATAAATTATACCTGTTTGCAAGATTAGAAATGCTATGGCAAATCCTGACATTTGTATAAATTAAATATGTATCATACTTATAATAATAATAATAATAATTAATAATTGTTTCATCAGAACTCTTTTTATATGTTTAAAACTGACTATTTTTGATCTAAATTAATCTGTGAAAACTGTCTTTCCCTTTTGTAAATCCTGTAAGTATTATACTGAACTACAGATAGTATTAAAGATACCTTGTAAATATTTAGGCCAAATATGGAGGTATCCTGTCCATTTTTTAACAGGACTGTTATCTTTTTATGCTAAACCTTTTGTAGCCATAATTACTCATCTATTTATTTATATTATGGTAACCTTCAAAATGTGGTAGTCATGATGTAAACAATTAAGGGTGGCATTCACAAAGGTACTTCAGCATGTAACTCTCATTGATTTCAACACTAACTGTTCACCTCTTATTCAGTGTCATATTTTGCCATCATTACAGTTTGAAGATGGCTGGTGGATGGGCAGGGGAAAAGTTCCAAATGCATTTCTGGCTTGATTCTGTGCTCATTTAGAGCATCGTACATCACAGGTAATACCACTGAAGGCAATGGACATATACCCGTGTAGAACAGGTGTCTTAGGGGAGAAACAGGCCCTCCAATTTCAGGTGATGATCTTGTCAGGCCTGTTACTGCACACACTAGTGGTTCACACAAGTGGCCATTAAAAACAGGTATCATGAAGTTACCTAGATTATCTGGAGGATGTGTGAGGGTAACAAAACAGTAGACTCTGTTTGAAAGCATTAGGAGTAACTCAGTTCAGCTTACCAGTGTAGCATTTTGTGAATCTCTTTATTAACGCAGCATAAAAAGATCAAAACATCTTATCAGTTAATACGAGTGCATCAGCTTCAGTGGGCTCACAACCACATGAGAGGACATTTTTGCTCATTGTATATAAGCAAAAGCCTATATTTGAACAGGCATATTATTTTCTGAGCAATTCAAGATGTACAATTTAGGTACAGTCAGACCATTCTCTAAATACTTTAGATTCACTTCAATGTTGAAAGCATTACGCTACATGAACAAAGGTCTTTCTGGACATTTATGAAAGTGACAGAATAAAAGGAGAAAAACTCACTGCCATTTCAAGAAAATTTAAGGAGAAAAAACATTAGTCATTTATAGCTTTTTTCCTGCTAAAGTAGAAGACCAGTCTCTGAAGCCCTTCTTAATCTTTCAGATCTCCCAGTCAGATTAACTGTGCTTGTTAGATGAATGACTCTACCAGAATGTTTTATCTAAAGGCAGTTGTATGGACTAAGCACTTATAACATTTACTTTAGTCTGTAATAAGCGTTTTGTAAATTAATCTTCTTATTGTGGTGTAATCCACAGTGAAGTTTTTGTTCTTCCCACACTTTATTGCCAATTTGGCAAGACTTCAGTATGAGAATTAGTTCTGGGTTACATAACACAAAACCTAAATATTTCCTTATAATGCAAAGTTATATGATGCTGGTATATTCATGGTTACAGCTCTTTATGTTTCACATGATGCAATTACAGTAAGGTGAAAAGATACATTGTGTTAAAAAAGAGCAATGGTTTTAATTTAAAAGCCTTTCCTGTTTCATTACTTTTTACTCTTTTGTAGATCAACAGAAGAGTGAAAATTAAATTTTACGGACTGAGTGTTAACTTTATACATGATACAGTTAAGGGTTTACCATGGTTACATAAAGCCCATCTGCAGCAAAAGTTAAAAAAAGAAGACATGTGTGTTCTACATTAAATAAACATATTCCATATTAAATAGTGGTTTGCACAAAGGCTTTTTCACTTTGCATTTGGGGCCCCTATTTTGATATTTTGAAATGCTATGAATGTGTCTTGAGTGTTGCAATCCACTATTCTGCCATTCCATCATCTGAACTGCACAACCATGTAATGGCGCGTGATGTAAAACAGGTTTAGCTCAGCACACAATTTCAAATGCACGACATAGGACCATAAGTATTGCCACAAAGGAATAGAGAAATGGTCCTTCTACTCTGGTATAAACTGCTGTACGTTAATAGTGTGAAGACATATGAATTATGGTAATAGAGCAACAGCCACTTTCTACTTTCAATATTTCAGGCAAGGAAAGTACACTGGTTATTAGTCTGTACTGTAAAACTAGCACAGGTTATCCTCTAGAATTCTTGAAAGGGAACCATTCCATTGCTTTAGGATTACTTCAGAAAACAGAACACTCTCTTTCTTTAACTGGAAAATGTTTTATACATTGCTTTTTCTATTACATTATCACAGAAATATTAAGTTATTTACATGGATGAGTTATGAGAACAATATCCTGGATTCCTTGGGATAGCCATTTAGCCAATATAGCTGCAGCTAAACAGATCCAGTATCTCCTGAAATCCTTGTGGCCATATATCTTAGTAGGAATGGCTGCTGATGAAGCTGCACCTTAGATACGACTTTTCCTCTGTAGGAGGAATGCTGAATGTATAGGATACATGAATGGAACCATTTTTTCATTTGAAGGCAGTAGTTTGGTGACTCACATGAGTGATGCAGGTATTTATGTGTATCTGAAGGCTGGTTTATCTGCTTGGAAACTTTATACTAAATGCATTTGCTAAAACTGAAGAGATATCACAGAACAGACACTGAGACAGTAACTAATATAAAATTAGATGGTAAAAGTGCATTGCTGATATTAGCAAGAAGAGTAAGACTGAGGACAAAAATTACCTTGCAGAACAAAAGAATGAAAATAAATCTATCTATATATAGAGAGAGATTTTCTGAAAGTTTAAGACTACATGGAGCCATGTAAATTTTTGGCAAGGGTTCTTTTGGATCTCTCCTAGGTTATTCTTAGTATTTCATCACATTACTACTAAAGCACTCATACTAAGTGTTGGATATGTCACTTGGTTTTAATTAGATACTCTGTTTGTGAAATCTGTGATCAAAAATAAGTGTTTTGTTAGTTTGAATATGGATAAAGGTCACTCATTTTTGGTAACATGATATATCTAAAGAGTCTATCAAACATGCAGTCCACTGGAGCCCTGCCAACCTGCTGGTAATTTAAAATTTAAAAAATATGTTATAGATGTTAAGAATTAATTCTCTCTAATAATGGCAACAAACTTATGAATGCAGAATTAGATTGATAGATTAGTGATATGATAAAGTAAAAAGTTAAGGGTTACATTAAATCAATGTAAATTATTTATTCATAATTTGTCTGTTTTAGGTTTTTACATAACACTTATCTCCATGGTTTGTAGGCGTTCTCAGTGTGGTGTGGTATGGTATTTCTCACTGCAGCTGGAAGGTGTAATTTCCAGGTTAAGAAGACATATGGTTAGCTCTGACTGAGCTAGAGAGCTAAAAATAGAAGTCTAGCTGTAGTGACATAAGCAATGGGACAGGTTTAGCTGCCCAAGTACATACCTAAGGTCTTGGATGGGATCGTACTTGGGTGGATAGCCCATCCCACCACTTGTCTTGCCTTGGCTACACTTCTAGTTTTAGTGTGCTAGCTTGATTAGAGCTAGTGCAGGTATGTCTCTTTAAACTGTATATTTATGCCTTCCAGAACCATAAGAACACGCATACTGGGTCAGACCAAAGGTGCATCTAGCCCAGTAGCCTATGCTGATAGTGGCTAATACCAAGTGACCAAGAAGGAATGAACAGAACAGGTAATCATCAAGTGACCCATCCCCTGTCACGCATTCCCAGCTTCTGGCAAACAGAGTCTAGGGACACTATCCCTGCCCATCCTGGCTAATAGCTATTGATGGGCCTATCCTCCATGAATTTACCCAGTTCATTTTTGAATCCTGTTATAGTCTTGACTTCACAACATCCTCTGGCAAAGAGTTCCACAGGTTGTCTGTGCATTGCATGAAGAAGTACTTCATTTTGTTTGTTTTAAACCTGCTGCCTATTAATTTCATTTGGTGACCCCTCGTTCTTGTGTTATGAGAAGGAGTAAATAACACTTTCTTATTTACTTTCTCCACAGCCTTTTCCAAATCCTTTTTTTTTTTTTTTGAGATTGGGCGACCACATCTGCACACAGTATTCAAGATGTGGCCCTACAATGGAATTATATAGCGGCAATATGATATTTTCTGTCTTATCATCTATCACTTTCTTAATGATTCCCAACATTCTGTTAGCTTTTTTGACTGCCACTGCACATTGAATGAATGTTTTCAGAGAACTAACCACAATGAATCCAACATCTCTCTCTTGAGTTGTCATAAATATAAAGGGAAGGGTAAACCCCTTTGAAATCCCTCCTGGCCAGAGGAAAAATCCTCTCACCTCTAACGGGTTAAGAAGCTAAAGGTAACCTTGCTGGCACCTGACCAAAATGACCAATGAGGAGACAAGATACTTTCAAAAGCTGGGAGGAGGGAGAGAAACAAAGGGTCTGTGTCTGTTGGTATGCTGCTTTGCCAGGGATAGAACAGGAATGGAGTCTTAGAACTTTTAGTAAGTAATCTAGCTAGGTATGCGTTAGAGTATGATTTTTTTTAAATGGCTGAGAAAAGAATTGTGCTGAATAGAATGACTATTTCTGTCTGTGTGTCTTTTTTGTAACTTAAGGTTTTGCCTAGAGGGATTCTCTATGTTTTGAATCTAATTACCCTGTAAGGTACCTACCATCCTGATTTTACAGGGGTGATTCCTTTACTCCTATTTACTCTATTTCTATTAAAAGTCTTCTTGTAAGAAAACTGAATGCTTTTTCATTGTTCTCAGATCCAAGGGTTTGGGTCTGTGATAAATATATGCCATTCTTATCTTTTTAATTAATTTATTTCAAACTTGTATTTTGACTATTATAGAATTTGATGAACCAACTGACAGATACCCTTTAATCCTAGCATTAGGATTGTATTGGGTCCAAAATTAGATTAACTTTTTTCTGGAGAGGTCCATTTCCTTTATAATGTGCCTAAGCAGTGAACATAAGCTGTGTGTTGAAAACATTGTGGCTCTTGGGGTTTTGAAATGTGTCATGTCTCATGTAACATATCAGCTGTCATTGTAAAGCCATCATTTTTCTTTTTATACAATGATGAATTTGTGCCTTCACCTGTAGACTCTCCGCATATAAATTTCCCACTAAACTCAGTGCAAATTCAAAGTATGGGGCATCTACCAAATCATGCTTCCGTGTTCTATGCAGATTGAAAAGGAAGGGACTGATTGAGTCTCAGGGTAATCATATGTCTATGCAGCCAATGAGAGTTTTGTCATTGACTTTAATGGAAGCTGGATTGGGTACTTCTTTGGGCAATATTTGAGCTGTTAGAAAAATGGTGACTTGTCTTTTTAACTAAATAGCATAAGCCAGGAGATAACAAGCTGGGTATCAGAAAAGCAAAATAGACATTTCTCCAAATATAACAGTGCAAATGCAAATTATGTATCCAGATTTTTAAGCCATGCACTGTATTATCTAAGCAACAATGAAAAACAAAGACAAAACAGTTTGCATCAGAAACATATTGAACAAATAACAAATGCAGTTCAAAGTAGAACCAAATGCAATCTTTGAAGTTAAAGTTTTGAACATCACGAAATCATTAAAAAGGCCACCCACTGATACATATTCTAAATAAAATTGAGAATTTTACTCTCTAACAACTAACAGTGCATTTAGAGACTATTTAGGGAAAAATCATATCTCTCAGAAAATATGCCAGGCCAAACATTGCAAAAAAGTAAATACATTTTTGAAGAACTGTAAAGCAACAAAGTCATTTTTGGATTTAGTTCACTTTGTTCTCTGTAATGAATATGTATTCTTGTTTGGCTTTAATTAGCTTACACTGTTCCTTCACACATTCTCATTTACAAATCTTGGTAAAAGATTACTAGATTTTATAAATCGCTATAGGCTTCACAAAATATTTTTAGGGGTAGATTGTGACTTTAGGCAGAGCCCTGACCTAGCAGTGGGTGTGTAAGGTGTACAACCCCAGAAAATATTTGTGACTCAGAGAGACAGCTCTGAATCACAATTCCTTCACTGTTTCCTGCATACTACAGGGGGAAAGGGATTTGCTGCTGTCCCTTGGTGTTGGCTTAGCTATTCTGAGCAGATGTATCCATTAATTAACCTTCCCTACCCACCTGCTCCTGGGAGATGGTAAGTGGGTGAATACCATTCTATTCTATTCAGCATAGGTTCTTATACTGCTCTCATCACTATAGTATCTGAGTACCTTCCAATAGTGCATTAAGTGACATGACTACACATCTGTCATCTGTTATTTGTTCTCTCATCATCTCCCCAAAGGGAGAAGCATGTTTAGTGGCATGTCTTATTTTGGTGTTTTTTTTTTTTTTCCTTTCCCACTCCAGCACGCAAGATCTGGGTTTTTAGCTCCGAATCCTCAATGATATTTAGACTCCTAACTTTTCCCTTGATTCCAATTAAATTAACGGAAGCTAGGCGCCTAAATACCATGGAGATTCTAGACTTACTCCCTTGTGTGGGAGTGTAGTCTGAGTCAACTGTTGACAGTGTTTGACGATTTTTAAATTATGCAATAAACATTAACTTATTTAGATTTTTGAGACTGGCTCTTGGGAAATATCAACTTTTTAATAGCAATCACTGTATGCTTGAATTATCCCTGTGTTCTCCAGTGATGCAAAGATGACATTATAGTATTACTTGGTTAAAAACTAAAAATACGTCGCTGGTATTTAGTAGCTCTTGCACAGAAAATACAAAACATAGTGTTTGTTAACTCAGGACCTCATTGTGCAATCCTTACATTGGTAAATACTCACATGAGTAGTCCGATTGACTTTCCAAACAGCAGATCATCATTGAAGATTTTGCCAGATCTCATTCTTCTATCTTGAGTGAGGTGATTTTGGAGAGTTCCTTCTTATTCATGATTCATTGAAGCAGGACTGTCAAACCATGCTCTTGACAAGGATGAATCATGTGATAGGAGATTAGAAGTTCACACCGCTGCCTCTACGAGCACTACACAGTCACTCTGCTGCTAGTTTTAGAGTTTTGGTGGCTGCCTGCTAATGGGCAGCTGAGACGGGACAAAGAGTTAACATATTATATATTGTATTGGATATTATGTATATGTTAATCAATATATTTATGTAATATAAAAGTCAAAATGAAACAACTTGGAACAACACTATTGAAACAAACAAGTAGATGGTCCCAAAATTTTTTTTCCAGGTTTTTTGTTTGGTTGGAAATTTGGGAATGTTGGCTTTTCATTGTGAACTGGAATGAAAAAAAAAAATTTGATATGTCAGAATTTCCCACCAAATGGAAATTCCAGCTTCTGACCAACCCTACTACTGGTCACTGCAGAGCAACTGCAATATCTCTGTCTCTTTCAGAAAGCCCTTAGCAGAAGCTCTAGAGCTACCATACTGGCTGGTAGGGCCAAGAAACAGCAGTATGTAGGTTGTGGCTGCAGCAATCCATTTTCTTGCAGGATGTAAAAATCAGCAAAGGGAAGAGGAGCAAAGGGAGTCTGGAGAAGTGGAAAAGAGGGAAATTCTGGAGCAGGAAGTAGGCTTAGCTGGCAAAAGGAAAGAGGACCACTTGAGAGATGGACAGTGTGACAGTTTCTTTCTTCATCCCCAGGGTTTGGAAGAAGAAAAGTAGCTATGTGAAAAAGGAATAACAATCCTCCACCTAACCATTGTTGTGTCCATTTTAGTTTGTAAATTCATGCTGAAACATTCCCATACACAAATTGGGTGGTCAGATAAAGGAAACAAACAACAAATATGCAAATTCTTGTTTGCAAGTTTCCTCTTTCAGTCAATTTGTCAACCTACATCTGGCCGGTCTCTGGAATTGATAGTACTGGGACTGGCCCCTAAACAGAGTTCTGGTTCCATATTTACCCCAAGGGAAGACTGCTGACTCATCACCATACACTTTACCACAGGATTCTAATTCAAACATGGTTTTCACATTTTGAAGTATACCCGTGAAATTACTGTCAAGTGACTTTCAGAAAGAGAGAGAAGTGTTTTGTTACTGGATTTCCTTCCTCCTCTCTTCCCAGATTTCTACCTTTAGGCCTTTTAACCACTAGAGTAGTCAAGGAAGGGTTATGTTCTGTGGGTTTTTTTTTTAAAAGGTTTGAGTTTATTTTGCTTGTTTAACAAACTCTTTGCAGTCATAATTAAGGAAAGTGTTAAACTTGCTGTCAGTTAGCCTAATTGATTTAAAATTTTGATGGACACCTTGAAGGATTTTGCCTGCAGCTGAGCCTTATACAAGAGTAATTTATTTTAATAATGAATGAAGGAGGAAAAATTGAGCAGAAATTCTGTGCAGGAAAGCCTCAGAGGGTTAAAATACAATGCACACAGGCGAATGCTAATGTTTTTAATAGTGGTCTGAGATTTATTACACCTTTTAACATTAGTGCAGCAGAAGTCATTTTAAAATAATAGGACAAATGCAGTTTGGAGTAAAAGGGTTTGTCTCACTTAGAAGTGTCTGAGTTAAATTTAGTGGACATGTGGAGAGTGGCAGTTTACATAATGGTATGAGTTGATCATTAAAACTCTTTTTAAAACAGCAATCTAGTATAATTGGAACTGATTTGGTATTTGGTGAGTTTGCAAATTTTAAAGTATGTGTAATTCACATGTTCTGGGTCTACAAGACTAAAGCCTAAATCAACGCTCTCCATTCCCCAACATTTCCTTTACTTTACTTGAATAGCATCTCAAATGTTCTATACAACTGTAAGGATAATTCAGTTCCATTGTGTCTGAACAAGTGTGAATCTGCTCCTAAAGGATACTAAACTGCTGTAAGCTGCACTGTTTTTTCCATAGCCACTGAATGGTGAATTGGCGTAAGTTACACCCATTTGTAACTTGAATTCATTGGCCATTTTACACCCACCAAGTATTTGAAACTGCCATTTTGTTGGGACAGAGTCTTGATAGAGGAAAAATCTTCAGTGTTGGGTTACAATGTCAGGTGGTTCTGGAAGCATCAGTAACTATGAATAAAGAACATTTGCTAAAGTAGGGAAAATAACAGTGGATCCCAATGAGAAACCTAACAGGCTATAGAATGAGTGTTGTCTCTACTGCAAGGTGCTTGGCCGTTCTATGTAAAGCTCAGATCTCATAGCTGAGAGGAAAAGGAAGTGTTTCAAGGAAAGAACAGAGATGGGAAACCCAAGAGAAAGCTTGGAAAAGGTATGCTGTGAGGTGACATAATATAAGTGTAGGTGTCTTGGTGATAAAGTTCCCAGTCAGTAATAAGAAAATTTCCTTGGATATGATAAACCTGGAAATGGGAAAGAAACTCACTTAAGCAACAAATTGTGTAGCAAATAACTGGATGTACGGATGGCCAACTCAGTCCTTGCCAAACTTTTCTCTCAATGTAAATCATTTGTGAAAATGAGTGAGCAGAGATGTTCTAGTATTATCAGAATTTATGGAGAGCTCTTTTATTTCTTGTGACTCTGTCAGTATGGCTAAAAGCTACCAAAGCTGAAAAGGGGGATGGACTAGAGGATTGCTACAATATTCTTCAGTGACTGCAAAACGCTTATCTATACAAGTTACCTTTTCCTGTCAATATAACAGATCCTGCGGAAAATGAAAAGAATAATGGCCAATATTTTCAAAATGAGGTACCTAGAGTCAAGTTCCTAAATTCATATTTGGGATACTAAATGAGTGGCTGGGCTTGCAGTAGTGCTAGAGCACCCAGAATCTCCCACTGAACTCGGTAGTGCATCATTGTGTTACTGTTACACAGTACTCCAGGGGAGGATGCATATGCAAGTGAAATCAATGAGAGCTACTGGGTGCTCCGCACTTTAAAAACAAGGCCACGTTTATAGGTGATTAAATGTGGTTTTAGGAGCTTAACATTAATGAGATTTTTGAAAGTCCTCAGCACTGACTTATCTCTGTTCTCACTTAAATCAATGGTGAAACTCTGACTGTAGTGGAACCAGATCTAGGCCAATGTTGAGTACTTTTGAAAATACAATCTCCAGTTTTGACATTTTTGGTACTGGTTTATTCCACTTTCCCTGACTGGTAAATCATCCACTGGAATATCAGATACTGTAGCTATAGTCATAGGTGCAGACTCCATGGGCGCTCTATGGCTGAAGCACCCACGGAAAAAAAGATGGTGGGTGCTGAGCACCCACTGGAGGTCCCCCAATCACTGCCTCCTGTCTCCCCCGGCTGATCAGCGCCTCCCCCTCTCCCAGCACCTCCCACTCGCTGCAGATCAGCTGTTCTGCGGTGTGTAGGAGGTGCTGGGGAGAGGGGGAGCCAGGGCAGGGCATGCTTAAGGGAGAGGGTGGAATGGGGTGGGAAGGGGTGGAGTGGGGGTAGGGCAGGGGTGGGAAAAGGCAGGGAAGGGGTGGGACCTTGGGGGAAGGAGTGGAATGGAAATGGATCTCGGAGCACAGTGGGGTTTGAGAACCCCCCAGCACAGTAGAAAGTGCGTGCCTCTGGCTGTAGTTGTTCCACGACTAACACTTAGTATTTTTGTAATCCCTCATTATCCAGTTATTCTTTGATTCCTCCATTCAAATCAAGTGAGACCATGATGATTTTGTGGTACATTTTATTCATTTTAAATGGTTATTTAGATATTTTTTGTCACTGTTACAACACCCAGTGCTATAGCACTGTTAATAGCAAAATGAAGATCCATGTGTCAGACAAGCTTTTAGAAAGAGAATTTCTTTAACTAGACCATAGATAGTTTTTGAATATTAAAGTAACCTTATCTGAGAGTCTTAACAATACAAAGGAGACCTATTGGGAAGTAGGTTAGCCAAACTATTTTTTAGCATAATGATCAAAATGCTTTGAAACAAGGGAGTGTTACCAGGCCAAATGGATTGGCTTAAACATATTCGACACATGCCACAAGTTCACATAATCAGCCTGAGGCAGTGGAAAACTTAAAAGCTAGTTGATGGTGTTTCTTACAAATATTCTTTGAATTTTATTACTTGTCTCCCACATGAGGCGTAATAGTTTCAATGTTCTAATTAGTACTTATGTATATTGCTATTACTTTGTGTCTTTAATCACATTATTAAGTCTGTTATGGAGATTCCTTATAGAATCACACTTTATAATAGTGTTTCTAATTTGAATATGTCTTTTTTTATGTTGCCTGAATCTGAAACATCATAAACTCTTTTTATGGGTCCTTTGATAGTAGTCACTTTCCTGCTTTATGCTTGATTAGAACATACAGTACTAAGTAATAAAGAAACTTCCTGAAGCTTTGGAGTTTTAGTACCAAAACATCCCAACTTCCTCATGCTTTTTTTTTTACCTCTGACATTAAGTCAAATAAATATATCCCTCTGTCCTCTTTAAGTTATTAACCAGAAAATATAAAAGGAAGAAAAATATTTCGGTTACTTTACTGTACACAATGGGGGTGGGTGTTATTTCATCCAAGGAATATATTAAGAAATTGTCTGAAAACACTGAGATAGTCTGATCAATTTTCACATAGTCAAAAATGTATGCGAATAGTAATTGGGATGCATTTACTAAACTTGGGGAGGGTGTTAAAAGCACCAGTGAGAATTGAGAACTAAGGAATAGAGGAAGAAACCTAGAAAGCTTAGAAGTATGGGATCAAATGGAGTGCTGTTGTAAATGGGTCTAACTTTACTGAAGTCATTTAGAATGCATTTACTTACATCTGGGCTGAATTTGGTCTATGAAGAGAAAATTAAGTGAGATTCAACCTGGGAAAATGCACATTAATACACGTGGGAGACAATCTTTTGAAACACACACATTCAGTAAAAGAGATATTTTTACAAATCAGTTGTGCCGATAAAGACCCAGAACAGCTAGTAATCAGAAAATTAGATAGAAGGTTGCAATACACAATAGGGGTGAAAAGACAATGATATTTTGGACAGCATAGATGGAGGCATCTCAGCATGGATTAATTAGGTGATAGTTTCTCTTGATAGACCTGATTTAAGTCCATTGAAAGCAAAGAGAATTTCCGCTGAATTCAATGGGTTTGGGTCAGGCCTCAGTTTTCAGTTGTGAAATCTTACCTAAAATATAATATATTGTTTTGGGCATCTCACTGTCTGAAGAATGTTGACAAATTGGAAGGCATTCAAAGAAGAGCAATAAATGTGATGAATGAGATGGAAAGATGGATTAATGAAGGAAGTTTAGTGATCAGAAATGAGCATTATTTGGACAAATGATGATGGTTAAGGGATGGAATACAGACACAATGTTAACCAGTTAGAACTATGAGGTGGAGGGTGTTAGGCTGGTACAAAGGCCACAACCATGCATGAAACTGATCAAAGGAAAATGCAGGCTGCACATCAGAAAATAATTTGTATCAGCTAGATCTGCTGATTTGTGGAATAGTCTCCTAACAGAAGCAGAAACATGCAGAATGACCCTTTCTAAGCAGGGATTTGAACAATATAACCTATTTACTAGCCATGTGCAACTTTCCAGGCTACTTTTGACAAGCTTCATCTAAATGGCTGAGGATAATTTTGGGGGATTTTCTCTACTTTTCTGAACTTTGAAAACAAGAGTGGCTAAAACAGAGAAAGTATTGTTTTGAGGTTTCCCCCTTTCTTCCTTTCTCTGTTTTGTGAATGGTTTCTGGGGGGGGGGGGGGAGCACACATAAATAAAAACATAAAAGTGCTATTATGGGCTTTTCCTTCTTGTTTTCTTTGAAACATAAGTAAATAACCATTTAATAGTGTTATATTGGCAAATCAATTCCTAGTCCCTATAGATATAGAGATATATATGTTCTTACACTTTGCTATCTCTGATAGTTCCTTCATCACACATACACTCCTTCTGTCAAAGTACAGAATGAAATCTCAAGGCAGTTAATTCTCTCTAAATATTTCAGGTCAGCAGTTCTATTGTATCAGACCCTCACAAAACATTTAGTAGTGCTACATTATCCTCTCCAGATTGCACCAAAAATCTTTTCAAGACTCTTCTGCTGTACTTCCAGATTTGGAATCCTCATCAACATCAGTGGGAGTTCTGGACACATAAGAAGAGCAAAATAGACGAAGACATCTACTGTGCAGATTCCAGAGGCAAATTTAACCCTTACATTTTTTTCCAGCTTGGAAACTCCAGTTTTCACATACCCTTTGATCTTCAATTCATGGTGAATCCAACAGGGAAATTTAACATTTTCATGGTCAATCTACACTGTTAAAACTTACAAGCTTTGGAAGGCAGGAGTTAAGATATTTCAAGGTCTGGTAGTGGGATACAGACCCTTTTGCAGCACAGATTTTAATCCAGCTGAGTCAGTAATGTCATTGCCCTTTGATAGCTATTCAGTGGCCCATGTGAGATGGGCTCATAGTCTTCCCACAACATGAAAACCATTATAACAGTTGACACTAATTGTCACCCTTCTTTTGGTAGTCTCAGCAGACAAAAGGACTGAATGAGTAAAGAAGCTGAATTAGCCTCTCATCCTTCTAGAAATAGTTGAGGTGTAATGAAGGGTTGGAATGAAATAAATTAATCCTGCCATTAACTGAGCTGTATATGTTCTGTCGATGGAGATCAATTTTCATGTTTAACAATCCAGCAATTTTCACAAGTATTAAAATCACTAACTTTATTTTTTTAAAGGTCCTATTTCCAAATGGGAATCCTTGTAAGACCAAACATTCAAAGCTAATTTTCACAGTTAGGCATGTGTAATTAAAATATACCTGTTCTACCAGGATCAGAGATGCTGAAGTGAACACATGCTATTTCTGCTTGTGTAAACAGTTTTTAAGAAGGAATGTGACAACATGCTTGCTTCATATGTGTAGCAGGTATGAAACAAGGACTCTCCAAAAACACACTTACTATTTCAGAATATTAGCCAAAGTGTAAAAAAAAAAAAAGCTAAGCTTGAAGATAGGCACAAAAGAAAGGTAATATATTTTCTTACTGTAATATTCAGGATCTCAGTCTGGTCTCACATTGATGTAAATGAGGAGTAACTCCACTGAAGTTACTGGAATTGCATTCAACTGCATAAAATTTGTGTAAGTGTGATGAGAATCAAGCCCACAAGCTGTTAAATGAGACAAAACAAACCATATATACTAAAGTTTCAAGCACAGTCTTTCTATTGCCTTCAGTGGGTATTGATTCAATCCTAAATTAGCAGATACTAGGTTTTCGAAATGCAAAAAATGTGGATGCTGAAGGCTATGTGAGAGTCATTAACTGGGTATGCTGCTTTGGAGAGCAAATTTAGGGCTGAATGAATGCCACTTTGAAATTTGGTCCTCTATTGTGTACATACGGGATCTGATCTTGATCCCGGTCACATCAATGTTAATGTCTGGTAAAACTATTTAAATAAGTTACATTACTTTGAATTTACACCCATGTAACTGAGATCAGAATTTGGAGGGTGTTTGAGAAACAGCAATAAGAATGACACGGAGATGTAAAGAAATTGGGCCAGTTTCTCTTCTCCTTAAAAACCAAAACAAAGAGAATTATGATTTTAAGTTGTACCTTACAGGTAAGTAGAAGAAGTTCTGGAGGAAGTTGGGTGGCGATAAATAGAAACTTTATAAGATTATTTTACAAGGTATAAGTGGTTAAACGAATCCACGTTATATTTTTAGAGGAGGTGTTTGGGAGTACAGTTCCATGTATCTAGGCCAGTATTACTTCTGAGTATTTTATTGTTATATTATTACATTTCTCAGCTAGTCTAATTTCTTTCTGGTTTATTATAGCACGAGATAGGTGACATGTCACAGAAAGGGCTTCTGGAATGTCATTTTGCTGGATTAACTGCAGGAACAGACTAGTGAGGTGAAATAACTTATAACAATGGGTCAAAGATTTAGCCAGATTTCCTCTATGTCATTCATCACAGGACTGAGTTCAAAGGTTCTAGGTTCATGACATAAAAATTCTTATTGTTTTTTACTGTCCTCATACCTTTTGATTCCAGATGTGTTGTACACAAGTTTAGTGTTTTCATAGCACCAACTCTCTCAGACACAATGAATAAAGGCCAGTCATTGTTCATATGGTGTGTTCATCCAATAACTCCAGGAACCAGTGAGTGGGAATGGAGCAGTCTCACTGATGTTTATTTGCCTCTGTGAGCAGTCAAGTTACAGCCTGAGCCACCCCACCCATTCAGCCAAAGAAAAGTCTTGATGATTAAACCCTTTCCAGTACTGTCAGTAGACAATGGCAGTCCAAACATTAGCTGGTAGGGGTAGCTTTAGAAACTGCCAAAATTATCCTTATGAAAATGGACTTGTAAAAGCTACCCAAGTTTGAGGGATTCCATGGAGCTTCTCTGTACAACCATCTTGTCATAAAGAACTCAGTGTCACCTGTTAGGGGACTAAGAAAGATACTAAGGTGAGGTAGTAGGGATAAAGATGTAATTACACACACACACAAATACGTATGTGCCTCTTCCTTCCATTTCTCTCCAGAAGGAGATACTCTTCATAGAACCACTTCCAAATTGCTTCTAATTTTCTGCATACTGTTAGTATTTCATTATGTTACTTCACTAAACAAATATTGTAACTGAATATTTAACAGTGTTAACAATAGCACTTAGTATTATAAATACAAATGAGGGAAAATTATTCAGTGTTTCACACAGTACAGATATTTATTTTAAACCCTGAACCACATTAACAATCATGGTTTCCATGGGAATTTTTGTTGCCCTCCCTTGGACTACATCGCTAGAAGAATAGGCCTGCTACCCCATCATCTCATATGCCTCTCATTATTATCTGATTGAACACAAATGCATAATTATTAGGGCCTGGATCCTCAACTGCAGAAGTGGAGTGCACAACACAACTCAGGATGGGGCTGGCTGTGGGCTAGGCTGGTGCCTCAATAGTTAGCCTGGCCCCAGGGATTAAATAAGGAGAAGTGTGGGATGAATTCAGCTTCCTCTCCTCTACTAATTGCAGGGGCAGCATTCCTTCTCGTCCTGTTTCCTGTGGTCTAGAACAATTAATTGCTCCCACTCTGCCTTGCTGACAGGCACTGAAAGTGGCTGCTGTAGTGACAAATCCTAGCCCTCAAAGGTGGCTGTGCTGACTGCCCTGCCCCCAATCACTACTCCCTGCTCCCTTTGCTGACTCACAGTTACTAGAGAACACCTCATGGGAGTAGAGAGGAGACAGCAGGAAAAAAGATGGTGAGAGAGCGCCTCCCAGACACACATCTTCCCAGGGATGCTGGGTGGAATGGGGGGAGGTGCATGCTCATCATTAGTCCTGGCCAGAAACACCCTGTAAATCATGATAGATACAGGCTCCCCTTGAGTTCAGAGGATGAATTTAACCTTGTGGAGGGGGTCTACACAAGGCCTGTGTATCTCTTAAGATGCATAGGGACTTAAATGGGACTTAAGTGGTGTTCAGACCTTGCATAGGCTCTCTGCACATGAGTAAATTTCAGTCAGAGCAGAAACAGGCAGATTATGGCTGACCCCTGCATAAGAATGCAGGCAGCAGGAAATTTTCCATACAAGTGCTTCTTCACTAAGGCATGAACTGGCCCTAAGGATTATTTTATATAGATCTTGTTTGCAAGTACACTTTATTGAACATGTAAAACATTGGATTAGTCCATAGCAGGGCTAAATTATTGGAACATGAGCAAGCCACAGAGGTTAATGAAAATATAATTAGTACTGCTTGTGCTACATGCAGTCGAAAAGAGGGTCATAAATTCTATTAATCCGTCTTCGTTCGGAAACTATTGACCTGAAAGACCATAATAGACCTGGTCTATCGTGACAGCTTAGTTAAAGTGCGTGTAGACTAAGTTTTGATTTGGGGGAGGGGTGAGAGAGTGGAATAACAAAAATTGCTTTGCATTTTTAGTAAATAATAGAAGAACAGAACACAAAAGGGATCAACCACAAATACTTGATGCTCATACTACAGTGATGGACATGTGATTGATGGACAGTTAGAGAAGAAAGCAACTAAATAACATATGAAGTATATAAAGCAGGGATCCCATCGTTAAGTCTATATAGTTTAACAATTATATAGCACTGCATACTTGTAGGGTGCTGTGTAAGTATACTCTTTCACTGACTCAGAAATGGGAAGACAGTGATGGTATTGATACAACAACTAAAGAGTCTTGGAATAATAGTAAGTTCTAATCTGCCAGATACGCTTCTAACTAGGAGAGGAAGCACTGCTTTCACAGGATGTTAAGTATAAACATTTTTATTAGTAGAAGATTCAGATAATAATAGGGCAAGGCCATTTAATAAATTACATTTTAAAAGAGTTGCTGCTTATTCTAGTGCACAGGAATTAATTCCTGCCACAAATGTATTACTGTTTACAGGCTTTTTGGAAGAGCTATCAGTTCTAGTTAGGCTTTCATTGTACATATCACTTTCCTATCTGCTTTTGCCTAATTCCCTTCTAACCTATATATTAGGGATTCCCTTCACTAGCATTCTATATCTCAAGTTAGTTGCCTGCCAATTAATTTGAGGTAACTAATACATTTGTAAAGGTTAGCGTGGGCCCTCTACTAATACTTGTTCAAGAGCAATGATAAACCACAAACATTTATGTCACAGAGCAAACGTCTGTGGTATGTCCACACTAGGCTTTACAAATGTGTTAGCTACCTTGAAGTAAAACACTCTCGTGTAGACACACCTTTAAACCTCTTCTAGCATAGAAAACAGTATAGCCCTGCAATGAAAATCATGAGTCAGGCCTTTTTTTAAAAAAAATCATTCTGCTACATTCGGGTCCTGTATTCTAGCTTTTCTCTGCAACCACAAGGGCTAGAAACTTGTTTTCATTAATAGGAAGCTATGGTTCTCATATAATTCCATTACACCAGCAGCTGGGGCTTTACGCAAAACAGGTTGTGTTTAGAAATGTGTTAGCTAGCAGAGTTCAACATTAATGTAAACAGGATTTACACCTTTAAAAATGTATTAGTTTGTTGTGGTTAACCAGAGGAAGGAGTAAATAATTTGCAAATTAAATCATCACTATAAAATGTAATAAAGATTAAACATATCCCAACGGAATCATAAAATGAAAGTTACAAGTTAAGGTGCAGTCATGTTGCACTGATCATTATGACTTGTACAGTGTGAAAGCAGAAAAATTGTAAAATTTATGACAAGGCAGAAATCTGTCCACACCGGAAACTACTCTCACTTCCAAGCCATTGTCTTCCCCACTTGCTTTGGCTGGTACCCAAAATGAACAGTAGTGTGAATCATTGTCTTCCCAATTGAAACCTATCGTAAAACTTAAATGTCTAGTAAGCCAAATGAATTTCTGCTTATGCACTCAAGCAGTCCCACTGAAATGATCAGGAGTATTTAGGTTAGCAAAGTAAGCAGGATTCAGTTGTACATCGTACAATCAGGCTTTCAAATGGTTTATTGGTATGAAATATCTCTTCTGTCTTCCTACATTGAAGAAACCACAACAATCATAGTAAAAGTCAAACGACGACAACACATGTAGGTGGACACAGCAATAAGCCTTCTGAGAACATAGGAAATGATTCATGCAAGCCTTTTCTATGCAGAGCTCCCATTGTCTTCAATGGAAATGCCTCCAATGGGGTATTGTAGGACAGGCCCTATCCCATTATAAGTTGTTTCTTAATCAAATAAATAAATAAATATATCATAGAAAAAGACTAAGGCCTAAATTTGTAAGAGTAAAAACACCCAGTTCTTATATGGGTTTTTAATTAATATATTTCAGAGTTGTTTACGAAGGAGGTCAGCCTCATTTTATAGAAGAGGAAACTGAGGCACCAGAAAGTGACGTGCCTAAGGTCATCTAGCAGCTGAGGCAGGAATAGAATCTAGCTCTCTTAAGGCTCAGTCCACTACTCAAACTAGTAGGCCACACTGGAAGTGAAAAGTGACTTTTAATTTTGGTGGCCTATCTGGGGATACCTTTAAAGACCCTGATTTCATTGAACAAATATTCAGTACTTTCTGAATGTCAGGCCCCTTTAAGGCGCCAAGGATTAAGACAGGCCAGCCAACAGTCAGTTTTCAAAAATTTAGGCTTATATATTTTCATGGAGTAATAAACATTTTGGGGGCTGCGGAATCAATGAATTGTCATAAAAGAAGATTTAGGCCCTGATCCTCCATGTATTCAGATAGACACTGCACCTGTGCAAAGCTCCATTGAGGTCATTAGAGCACCAAGTGGGCAGCAGGTCCATCCACAAGCATGTAGTCATAGGATTGGAGCTTTCCATGGGGAACATTTTGATCACTAGTAATGTAATGCAACACAACCTCGGTGAGGTTAGAAAGCCAAAGACAGTAAAAATGTAGAGAAAAAAAAATCCAGACAAATATTTGCCTTTCAAACACAAGTCTACTTATATTTATTTGCATGGGTGGCAGGATCTAGTTTCCAATATACAGACAATATAAACTACAAAATCTTCAAAGTTAGACTATAATAGGGAGAAATTATTCCTTTTTTCTAATTGTCACAATAAAAAAATTAAAACAGTGTCCTGAAGAAAAGTATAATGTCAATAATCTTTAGCAGCATCTAAATAATTGCAAACATTTTTATATTTTATTTAAAAAACCTTCTGATTTTCAGATTAACCAGCTGATATACAAGTGAAATGAAAACTGAAACAAGGAAACATGCTGTTAATTTATTAAAAGTGGATTTAATGCTTTAGTAATTTTCTAAAATGTCAAATTGCTTTAAAAGACTTACTGCTGTTATAAAAATAAACTCTGCAGAAACTCTACCACTAAATAGATCCCAGGTGAGTTCACAATACTTAGCTTTAGCAGAAGGCAGTGTATAGTGGCAACTCAAGTCTAACTCAAGAATCAAGGTGAGATTCATCTTAGAATACTGCTAGATAAAGATTTGTACTAAGTTTGTCCTCATAGTATTAAGATAAACATTTGTGTAAGTTTCAGAGTAGCAGCCGTGTTAGTCTGTATTCACAAAAAGAAAAGGAACCTTGTGGCACAAGTACTCCTTTTCTATTTGTGTAAGTGTTCGCAGGGTTAGACTATAAACAACAGGTGGATGAAACAAATGTATTGCAAGTCTTAATTTTGCATCATCCCAAACTGCATCTCAGATTTATTCCTGAGTTAGAATATAGTTTAATTATGTTTGATTACCAGTTTAAAATGCCCTCATGGTACTTAAGTACTAAATATATGTCCATAAATGTTGCAGAATTGGGCCTTAGATTGTACACTCTTTGGAGTAGAGACTTTATTTTTGTCATAAGTTTGTATAGTGCAGTGGAACTCTGCCCTCGCAGTGCTACTGTAATGCAAATGATAATAATAGCCTTAAACAGTAATTTAAAAGCAGGTTGGACACTTTATAACAACTATAAAAGCAAACATTTTTCATATGTATTCACAGTTATCTTCACTGAAGGGGAGAGTTTTCTAGCTAGCAGATTTGCCCTTGAGGTGCCACAAGCACTTAGCCCTGTTTCCTTCCTTCCTTATCTGAGGGTTTAAAGAACGTAAATGCATATTTCAGCTTTCTTTTTTCTTTCTGTCTCTTTGCTTTAAACCTCTTCATCCCCTTTTTTGTGCAGACAGTCAATAGCAGATGTAAACTAATGTAAATAAAGTGATTACTAAAATCAAAAGCTTGGCACTTTTTCTTAAAAATCTCAGGTTTCTTAAAGAGCTTACCCTTTCAGAACCACAGGCCTGGGCTTAAGAATCTAGAAAAACAGCTGTGAGCAGGTGCTTGCGTAGTCTGCCATAATGGAACCAAATTCTATGGCAAGCACCTCTAACTCTGCAGCAGTGTTAATTTATTGTATCTCCATAAACCACCCTTTATTACCATCCATCCCTTCCACACCTGACTATGGCCTATAGTTGGAAATACTTTTTATGTACAATTTGTACATTGTCAGCAATGATTATCGTTGATAATGGATTGTTTTGCTGTGACCTCTGGACAGTCCAGATCCATGGGCCTCAGCAATGTTGTTTTGACAGTATGGGGACAGTCATTCCCGGAGAAGGAGGAAACTTGTAGTCACCTTACCCAGTTCACCATATCGGCTTCCCAGGCTTTAACTCCATCTCTATTGTCTAGGCAGCTTAACTATCCAGCATAGACTTCTTGCTCCCTCTCCTTCCTTGTTACAAATTGAAGTCCAGCTCTGGCTCCCTGACCCCACACCACTGCTGATTCCATAGAACAGTGAAGGGAGTGTGCACTCCGATCCATTTAATTCCACCTTATGGGGAAAGATGCAGAGCAAGAATCAGCTGCAGGCATGGCCCACAGCATAGGAAGACAGAAAATAAAATGCCAGGCAGACCTGGCTGCAAGTAAAACAATGAACTCTCAAGCAAAAATGCTTAATTCTGTGCTATCCTGAAAATATGCCATATTTCATGGCCACACAACCATAGAGTCTATGGGATTTGACTGGGGCAGTTCACACTTGCCAGAGCCATTGATTCAGGTTCTTTGCTAACTCATACAGACAGTGGTTTACAAGTGGGTCACAGTTTTGAAGTTATCTTTGCAAGCACAAGGGCTAGACATTTTCTATTTAAATGACAGCTGAGATTCCAGAGCATGATTCTGCAGCAAATGGTGGAATCTGTAGAAAATTCTGGAACCATGGATTCATGGAATATCCAGGTCCCTTGATCCTGGGGAAGAGTTTAGAACAATGTTCACAGTTAAGAACATAAGAATGGCCATACTGGGCCAGACCAAAGGTCCATCCTGCCCAGTATCCTGTCTACCAACAGTGGCCAATGCCAGGTGCCCCAGAGGGAGTGAACCTAACAGGTAATGATCAAGTGATCTCTCTCCTGCCATCCATCTCCACCCTCTCACAAATAGAGGCTAGGGACACCATTCCTTACCCATCCTGGCTAATAGCCATTAATGGACTTAACCTCCATGAATTTATCCAGTTCTCTTTTAAACCTTGTTATAGTCCTAATCTTCACAACCTCCTCAGGCAAGGAGTTCCACAGATTGACTGTGCGCTGAGTGAAGAAAAACTTCCCTTTATTTGTTTTAAACCTGCTGCCCATTAATTTCATTTGGTGATCCCTAGTTCTTATATTATGGGAACAAGTAAATAACTTTTCCTTATTCACTTTCTCCACACCACTCATGATTTTATATAACCCTATCATATCCCCATTAGTCTCCTCTTTTCCAAGATGAAAAGGTGGTGATGCCAATCAGGCTACTGTATATGGCAGTAGGGACTTTGCAAGCTCTCTACTAGCTACAGGCCTGTGGCAGAGCCAGCTGCTTTCCTGAGCAGCCACCGTGTTCTCTGGCCACAAAGAGGGGCACCATAGTAGCATGAGAGATAGTATGGCACAAAGGACTGAGCAAGGATCAATCCCAGCTTTGAATATTTTGGCTATGTAACCTGACAAAGACCACAGAGAGAGTCAGCATCAAATTTTAGGGTCTAAAGTTAGACATCTAAATCCAGAAGTGCAGATTTATCAAGGAAAGGGTAGCAACACTACTGCATAATGGACATAGGGTGGGCTCTGAGATTCATATGTGCTTACCCAGCCTGCTAATCATCTTCACCAACTCAACTGACATGTGGCTCTTTGGGTATGCCAGTCTTCTCCAGTTTACCAAAACCGGGACAAAACATCTGATTTCTGTAAAACTGAAAAGACTAGGCATTGCAAACAGGGACATTCCTGGTTTCAAGGAGACAGAGTTAATCTATTTAGTATATACAAAAACTGAGATTACGTTCTTCATTTGCAGTAATACAAAGAAGGGCCTGACCATAGTGAAGAAGAATCAGTGTGTGTGTCTTAGCACAGGTGTGTGAGGTGTGATGGTGGGCCAGGAGTCTATTTATTCCAACCGTGAAATATTTTACAGCCACTACCCTTCACCCATTGAGAGTGCATTTGTAAAATGTTTCATGAGACTAGAGTAAAAATACTAAGGCAACTCTCCTCCTTAAGCACCAGATGTGTGGAGAGTGGCTTTGGGTTTTGCACACATCCATCCCTTGTCTGTTTTCAGATATATATTTAAAAAAATATTCTAAGCCCTGGTCTACACTAGGACTTTAGGTCGAATTTAGCAGCGTTAAATCGATGTAAACCTGCACCCGTCCACACAATAAAGCCCTTTATTTCGACTTAAAGGGCTCTTAAAATCGATTTCCTTACTCCACCCCTGACAAGTGGATTAGCGCTTAAATCGACGTTGCCGGCTCGAATTTGGGGTATTGTGGACACAATTCGATGGTATTGGCCTCCGGGAGCTATCCCAGAGTGCTCCATTCTGACCACTCTGGACAGCACTCTCAACTCAGATGCACTGGCCAGGTAGACAGGAAAAGAACCGCGAACTTTTGAATCTCATTTCCTGTTTGGCCAGCGTGGCAAGCTGCAGGTGACCATGCAGAGCTCATCAGCACAGGTGACCGTGATGGAGTCCCAGAATCGCAAAAGAGCTCCAGCATGGACCGAACGGGAGGTACGGGATCTGATCGCTGTCTGGGGAGAGGAATCCGTGCTATCAGAACTCCGTTCCAGTTTTCGAAATGCCAAAACCTTTGTCAAAATCTCCCAGGGCATGAAGGACAGAGGCCATAACAGGGACCCGAAGCAGTGCCATGTGAAACTGAAGGAGCTGAGGCAAGCCTACCAGAAAACCAGAGAGGCGAACAGCCGCTCTGGGTCAGAGCCACAAACATGCCACTTCTATGATGAGCTGCATGCCATTTTAGGGGGTTCAGCCACCACTACCCCAGCCGTGTTGTTTGACTCCTTCAATGGAGATGGGGGCAATACGGAAGCAGGTTTGGGGGACGAAGAAGATGATGATGAGGAGGAGGTTGTAGATAGCTCACAGCAAGCAAGCGGAGAAACCGGTTTTCCCGACAGCCAGGAACTGTTTCTCACCCTAGACCTGGAGCCAGTACCCCCCGAACCCACCCAAGGCTGCCTCCTGGACCCAGCAGGCGGAGAAGGGACCTCTGGTGAGTGTACCTTTTAAAATACTATACATGGTTTAAAAGCAAGCATGTGAAAGGATTACTTTGCCCTGCCATTTGCGGTTCTCCTAGATGTAGTCCTAAAGCCTTTGCAAAAGGTTTCTGGGGAGGGCAGCCTTATTGCGTCCTTCATGGTAGGACACTTTACCACTCCAGGCCAGTAACACGTTCTCGGGAATCATTGTAGAACAAAGCATTGCAGTGTATGTTTGCTGGCATTCAAACAACATCCGTTCTTTATCTCTCTGTGTTATCCTCAGGAGAGTGAGATATAATTCATGGTCACCTGGTTGAAATAGAGTGCTTTTCTTCAGGGGACACTCAGAGGAGCCCATTCCTGCTGGGCTGTTTGCCTGTGGCTAAACAGAAATGCTCCCCGCTGTTAGCCACAGGGAGGGGGGAAGGTTGAGGGGGTAGTCACGTGGTGGGAGGAGGCAAAATGCGACCTTGTAACAAAAGCACATGTGCTATGTATGTAATGTTAACAGCAAGATTTACCCTGAAAGAGTGTAGCCACTGTTTTATAAAATGTGTCTTTTTAAATACCGTTGTCCCTTTTTTTTTCTCCACCAGCTGCATGTGTTTCAGTGATCACAGGATCTTCTCCTTCCCAGAGGCTAGTGAAGCTTAGAAAGAAAAAAAAAACGCACTCGCGATGAAATGTTCTCCGAGCTCATGCTGTCCTCCCACACTGACAGAGCACAGACGAATGCGTGGAGGCAAATAATGTCAGAGTGCAGGAAAGCACAAAATGACCGGGAGGAGAGGTGGCGGGCTGAAGAGAGTAAGTGGCGGGCTGAAGACAGGGCTGAAGCTCAAATGTGGCGGCAGCGTGATGAGAGGAGGCAGGATTCAATGCTGAGGCTGCTGCAGGACCAAACCAGTATGCTCCAGTGTATGGTTGAGCTGCAGCAAAGGCAGCTGGAGCACAGACTGCCACTGCAGCCCCTCTGTAACCAACCGCCCTCCTCCCCAAGTTCCATAGCCTCCACACCCAGACGCCCAAGAACGCGGTGGGGGGGCCTCCGGCCAACCAGCCACTCCACCACAGAGGATTGCCCAAAAAAAAGAAGGCTGTCATTCAATAAATTTTAAAGTTGTAAACTTTTAAAGTGCTGTGCTTAAAGTGCTGTGTGGCATTTTCCTTCCCTCCTCCACCACCCCTCCTGGGCTACCTTGGTACTCATCCCCCTATTTGTGTGATGAATGAATAAAGAATGCATGAATGTGAAGCAACAATGACTTTATTGCCTCTGCAAGCGGTGATTGAAGGGAGGAGGGGCGGGTGGTTAGCTTACAGGGAAGCAGAGTGAACCAAGGGGCGGGGGGTTTCATCAAGGAGAAACAAACAGAACTTTCACACCGTAGCCTGGCCAGTCATGAAACTGGTTTTCAAAGCTTCTCTGATGCGTACCGCGCCCTCCTGTGCTCTTCTAACCGCCCTGGTGTCTGGCTGCGCGTAACCAGCAGCCAGGTGATTTGCCTCAACCTCCCACCCCGCCATAAACGTCTCCCCCTTACTCTCACAGATATTGTGGAGCACACAGCAAGCAGTAATAACAGTGGGAATATTGGTTTCGCTGAGGTCTAAGCGAGTCAGTAAACTGCGCCAGCGCGCCTTTAAACGTCCAAATGCACATTCTACCAACATTCTGCACTTGCTCAGCCTGTAGTTGAACAGCTCCTGACTACTGTCCAGGCTGCCTGTGTACGGCTTCATGAGCCATGGCATTAAGGGGCAGGCTGGGTCCCCAAGGATACATATAGGCATTTCAACATCCCCAACAGTTATTTTCTGGTCTGGGAATAAAGTCCCTTCCTGCAGCTTTTGAAATAGACCAGAGTTCCTGAAGATGCGAGCATCATGCACCTTTCCCGGCCATCCCACGTTGATGTTGGTGAAACGTCCCTTGTGATCCACCAGAGCTTGCAGCACTATCGAAAAGTACCCCTTGCGGTTTATGTACTCGGCGGCTTGGTGCTCTGGTGCCAAGATAGGGATATGGGTTCTGTCTATAGCCCCACCACAGTTAGGGAATCCCATTGCAGCAAAGTTTCAGAGTAACAGCCGTGTTAGTCTGTATTCGCAAAAAGAAAAGGAGTACTTGTGGCACCTTAGAGACTAACCAATTTATTTGAGCATGAGCTATTACCAGCAGGAGAGAAAGTTTGTGTGTGGTTTTTGGGAGAGGGGTGAGGGGGTGAGAGAACCTGGATTTGTGCAGGAAATGGCCCAACTTGATTATCATGCACATTGTGTAAAGAGCTGTCACTTTGGATGGGCTATCACCAGAAGGAGAGTGAATTTGTGGGGGGTTGGGGGGGTGGAGGGTGAGAAAACCTGGATTTGTGCTGGAAATGGCCCAACCTGATGATCACTTTAGATAAGCTATTACCAGCAGGACAGTGGGGTGGGCGGAGGCATTGTTTCATATTCTCTGTGTGTATATAAGTCTGCTGCAGTTTCCACGGTATGCATCCGATGAAGTGAGCTGTAGCTCACGAAAGCTCATGCTCAAATAAATTGGTTAGTCTCTAAGATGCCACAAGTACTCCTTTTCTCATTGCAGCAAAGCCATGCACTATGACCTGCACATTTCCCAGGGTCACTACCCTTGATATCAGTAGATCTTTGATTGCGTGGGCTACTTGCATCACAGCAGCCCCCACAGTAGATTTGCCCACTCCAAATTGATTCCCAACTGACCGGTAGCTGTCTGGCGTTGCAAGCTTCTACAGGGCTATCGCCACTCGCTTCTCAACTGTGAGGGCTGCTCTCATCTTGGTATTCATGCGCCTCAGGGCAGGGGAAAGCAAGTCACAAAGTTCCATGAAAGTGCCCTTACGCATGCGAAAGTTTCGCAGCCACTGGGAATCGTCCCAGACCTGCAACACTATGCGGTCCCACCAGTCTGTGCTTGTTTCCCGAGCCCAGAATCGGCGTTCTACAGCATGAACCTGCCCCATTAGCACCATGATGCATGCATTGGCAGGGCCCATGCTTTCAGAGAAATCTGTGTCCATGTCCTGATCACTCACGTGACCGCGCTGACGTCGCCTCCTCGCCCGGTGTCGCTTTGCCAGGTTCTGGTGCTGCATATACTGCTGGATAATGCGTGTGGTGTTTAATGTGCTCCTAATTGCCAAAGTGAGCTGAGCGGCCTCCATGCTTGCCTTGGTATGGCATCCGCACAGAAAAAAGGCGCGGAACGATTGTCTGCCGTTGCTCTGATGGAGGGAGGGGCGACTGACGACATGGCTTACAGGGTTGGCTTCAGGGAGCTAAAATCAACAAAGGGGGTGTCTTTACATCAAGGAGTATTTCAGGCAGGACTTCACGGAGGGTTCCAGTAAGAAATGGTGCACCTAAGTTATCGTTCTTATTGGAACAAGAAGGTTAGCCTGGCCTCTGATTGATACATGGCTAGATTTACCTCGCTGCACCTTCTCTGTGAGTGACTGCAGTGTGACCTAGAAGAATGAATCCCCTAGACAGGGGAGGGGGGGAAGCAAATGAGTACAAAACAAATCTGGTCTATTTCTTGTTTTGACCCACTCCATCTATCTTTTACATCTTTGGCTGGCAGCAGACGGTGCAGAAGGACTGCATGCCATCCACATCTCATGGCTGCTCGGCAGAAGATGGTACAGTACGACTGCTAGCCATCCTCATCTCTTGCTTGCCTGGCAGAAGATGGTACAGTACGACTGCTAGCAGTCCATATCGCCTGCCCGCTCACCATAAGACGGTTCAATAGGACTGACTGCAGGACTAAAGAGAATGACCTGGTCAAGTCACTCCAAATTTAGTCCCTGCACCCATGTCTGCCCAGGCGCTCCCAGCCGACGTGGCCAGGAGCACCTCGGACACGACGAGGACGACTACCAGTCGTATTGCACCATCTGCTGCCAGAAGGCAATGGGTTGCTGCTTCTGTGTAGCAAAGCCGTACCACGTCTGCAAGCACCCAGGAGACATAGGGTGACAGTTACCTGAGCGGGCTCCATGCTTGCCGTGGTATGGCGTCTGCACAGGTAACTCAGGAAAAAAGGCGCGAAATGATTGTCTGCCCTTGCTTTCACGGAGGGAGGGAGGGAACGGGGGCCTGACGATACGTACCCAGAACCACCCGTGACAATGTTTTAGCCCCATCAGAGTGCTCCATTGTAACTGCTCTGGACAGCACTCTCAGATGCCCGATTGTTTGCCGTTGCTCTGACGCCGGGAGGGGCGACTGAGGACACGGCTTACAGGGTTGGCTTCAGGGAGCTAAAATCAACAAAGGGGGTGTCTTTACATCAAGGAGTATTTCAGGCGGGACTTCACGGAGGGTTCCAATAAGAAATGGTGCACCTAAGTTATCGTTCTTATTGGAACAAGAAGGTTAGCCTGGCCTCTGATTGATACATGGCTAGATTTACCTCGCTGCACCTTCTCTGTGAGTGACTGCAGTGTGACCTAGAAGAATGAATCCCCTAGACAGGGGAGGGGGGGAAGCAAATGAGTACAAAACAAATCTGGTCTATTTCTTGTTTTGACCCACTCCATCTATCTTTTACATCTTTGGCTGGCAGCAGACGGTGCAGAAGGACTGCATGCCATCCACATCTCATGGCTGCTCGGCAGAAGATGGTACAGTACGACTGCTAGCAGTCCGTATCGCCTGCCCGCTCACCATAAGACGGTTCAATAGGACTGACTGGGACTAAAGAGAATGACCTGGTCAAGTCACTCCAAATTTAGTCCCTGCACCCATGTCTGCCCAGGCGCTCCCAGCCGACGTGGCCAGGAGCACCTCGGACATGACGATGACGGCTACCAGTCGTACTGTACCGTCTGCTACCACAAGGCAAGGGGTTGCTGCTACTGTGTAGCAATGCCGTACCGCGTCTGCCAGCACCCAGGAGACATAGGGTGACGGTTACCTGAGCGGGCTCCATGCTTTCCGTGGTATGGCGTCTGCACAGGTAACTCAGGAAAAAAGGTGCGAAACGATTGTCTGCCCTTGCTTTCATGGAGGGAGGGAGGGAACGGGGGCCTGACGATATGTACCCAGAACCACCCGCGACAATGTTTTAGCCCCATCAGGCATTGGGATCTCAACCCAGAATTCCAATGGGCAGCGGAGACTGCGGGAACTGTGGGATAGCTACCCACAGTGCAACGCTCCGGAAGTCGACTCTAGCCTCGGTACTGTGGAAGCGCTCCGCCGAGTTAATGCACTTAATGCACTTAGAGCATTTTCTGTGGGGACACACACACTCGAATATATAAAACCGATTTCTAAAAAACCGACTTCTATAAATTCGACCTTATTCCGTAGTGTAGACATAGCCTAAGTACAAAATATTTTCTTTTTCTAGACTCAGATACACCATAGTAGTGGTAACCACATGAAAGACAGAAACAATAGCCCTATTGGGTAATGCAAGGCCACTCTGGTAGCTGAATTTTGGGAAAGGAGAGTTTAAAAACCAGGCAGACCCTGTCTCTTATTTTTGGAGTTTGGTTAATTTGTTCTCCGACTGAAGAGACAGAGATTTAGGACCAAAACTGTGGACACTGCATCCAGGAAGGCATAAGGATTATAGTCTATGTGCTACACACACTAGACCCAGAGGAGCAGCAGAGGTCAAGCTGGCAAGGAGTCTAGCCACAGATTTATAGCAGCGCACCTTTTGAACTGAGGTGAGATTCACCCTGTCAGTTTCATAATAAGCCCTGTTATTCTGGGAAGGGAAGTTTCGATGGGCTTGTTTAATGTAAGAATCACTTCCAAACTCTTTTTTTTTCTTTTTGAAGGTTTAATTTTTCATTATTTGTCCTTTGTACACATCTCCATGTTTTTGGGTCTGGGTCAGCACTGAAACAACAGAAGAGAAAGTGTTTTTATAGTTGCTTTCTGGACTAATAAAGAATAAAATATGATGGAAATCTTAGGACAAAGTCTGTTCTCTTGAGTTTTTCAGCGAAAGGCCACACTCTAACCTAAGGCCGTACTTAGACAAATGTACATTTTTTCATATGAGTAGTTCCACTAAGTTCAATCAGGCTAATGTGAATACATTTATGTTTACATAATTAGGGTCCAAATTCCGTGTATAAATTGCTAGATTTTAATCTCAGTTACAGTCGTGTTAATCCAGATTAACTCCACTGACTTTTTTATTGAGTAAAACTGGATCAACACTAGTGTTATTGAGATAAGAATCTGGCCTGAGAAGTTCTAGTATTTGGATAAGCTTTATTTGAATTTTTGCATACTTTTCTGACATGAGTATGCAGACATTGTAAAGTTTGCCTATTGCAATTTATGGACTGACATTGTTCTTTGTGAAAATTTTATAATTCAAAAACTAGTGGTTTGGGCCAACTCTTCTCACATTAATAGCAAACTGAACATTTAAAAAAATAAGAACATTTGCAGCTGGGTTTTATTTCTTGGACCTTTTCAACAATTGTGACAATTTAGTGAAAACTATTAGAACACATAACATTGTAAGGCAAACAGTTTAGGAAAGCTAGTGTTTTCTTTAATGTTGACTAAATTTTAAATCTCTCTCTCCTTCGTGACTTCCGTCACTTGATAAAAACTATGTTTGAGAGATTTAATTAAGCTGTGGAACACATACGTGGTATCAGCTGTTTGGCTGCAATTTTAATTTCTCTGCATGCATCTTATATAGATATAATATTTTTATTGTTTTTAAGCCATCACATTCTTTTTTACCACTTGCCTAAAGAAATAATTCAGAATTATTGAAAAATGAAGTTTGAGAGATGGTTATTTTCTTATCAGTTCATACAGCTCTGCATCAGAGCAATAATTTCATTATGAACTTGCTGCCTGAGAGAGGTTTCCTTCCAGCTTGTTCCTGCCAGCACTCAGCCAAAGCCTCAGTCTGGTCACTGGCAATAAGATTTCTCTTTGTAACAGAGAAATTGTCAAGAATGTAGAAGTAAATACTTTAATGCACACAAGCCACCTTTCACAATTCAGCAGTTGCTAACTGTCAGACAGAGAAACCTTAATTTTTTCCTATACTTATAGTACGAACCTATGATCAATAATATTTTTTCAGTGGCAACTGTGGTATATTCTACTATGCAACACTTCATTCTCTTCCCGCCTACATCATCTGTTCTGAGTGGTGTCCCAATGGGTGTTCCATATAAGAATCAATACGCACCCTGGCACTTCTGATCAGAGACTTTGTCAGCTGTGTCTGCGGATCTGCGTCTGTACCACAGGCACCCTTGTACTTTAGTGTGATGGAACATAGGTAGTGGGTGGAGTTCCTTCTCAACTGCTGGTAGCTTCAGACAGAGCATCACAGTGTCCATTAGCTAGCTACAGACTTTGCTACCTCTCCTGTTTATTCTTTTATTTTCTTTCTTTGGATTATTATTAATTATTATTATTATTATATTTTATTTTATTGTTATTCATTATTTATTATTCAGTACAAGTGTGTGTGTGAGAGAGACAGAGAGAGAGAGAGAGTTCCATTCTCTTAATTTACGTGATCTGGATCTTTGTTATTTTTTTCTCAGACTTTCATCAGGAACCTAGAGAATGGGTTATACCCAAGACCCTGGGCTTCGAACCCTGCCAGACCTGCCTAAGTTCTTTCCACCACATCGACAGATGTTCAGGTTGCCTCTTCTGCCTTGGAGAGACCCACATATACTCCAAATGTAAGATCTCTAAGATTTTAAAAGCAGTTCAAAGGAACAGAGGGAGGAAAAACTAAAAGTCTTGTTGATGGACCCATAGGGTCCAACTCTCCCGCTGTATCTTGGATCTTGTGGCTCCAAGAGCACCAGCAATTGTCTCTGCTGTGATGGTAAGAAAAGACCCCAGGACTCCTTCAGAACCATCCATACTCTCAAAGATGAAAAGATCCCTGTTCTCCACAATGGGATAAGAGAAGGAGAAAGTCACTCCCTTGGTCTGGATCTCTGCTGAGACTCCTGTCCTCTCCAAGACTGGGACTATGGCACCAGCCAAGAAGACCATGCCATGTACCCAAGAAGCTGTCAGGTAAACAACCTAGAGCAGCACTGGAATCATTACTGGTTTCAGTGTCTTCAAAACACAAAGACTCCAGAGCCAAGCTGAAATCACTGTTGGTACCATCTTCTGTAGTCAGTTATGAAGGTTGGTACTGTCTGTTATGCCACCCAACGTTCTGACTCCTGAGGTTCCCTATTCAGAGTCCCCAGTACTGTTATGATTCCTATTCGTTGAAGACCTTCGAATCCTGGAGAAGGCAATGAGAAACACTGATGCCAACTCACCTTCCTGACTCTACTTACCCCATAATCCTACCATCTTCACCTACAGTGACTCACCCTGCAGTACTGACATGATCAGCAGTCCCACACAAACTTTTAGAGGGTACTCAGAGACGTTTCCAGTTAGTACTGACACAACCTCTGGTACTGTCTCATTAACCAACCAGCTATTGACCTTTTGTACCGATGCAATTAGAGGAATCTCTCCAGACCCTTGTACTGACTAAACTACCTGTATTAACACCACTTGCCCCTCTGAGGTGTCTGTACAAGGTTGCTCTACCTTCCAGCCTCCCTCCTTTGATGTAAACCTTAAGGAAGAAACTCCCAGCAGGATATCTACCCAGCAGCCCTGACAAGGACAACCTTTGGGACCTGCTCCTTCCCTTATGTGCCACCACAATGGGTTTATCGGCAATGTGTTCTATACTATCTTGTAAGAGGGCACATCTAGAGCAACAACCATTGCCCTTGGCCCCTGCTTCACCGCAGTGTCTTGCAGAGAAGCAAGAGCCATCTGAGAGAGAAGAAACACCACCTTCCCCTCTTCACCAAATGAGGTTGACATGTCTCCCCCACCATCTTACAATGGTTTTGCTGAACCCAAAGCTCTTGGTCACTTCCCTGTTTGTGAGGTGATGGCAGGAAATAAATCAATGGAAACATGGCCCATCTGGCCGATAGATAGTTGATGCAAGCAGACAAACAAAACTGCTTTCACTCAAAGCTTCTACTTTAATTAGTCTCCAGCACTTAAACACATCCACAACAGGTTAGTAAAGCACCCCAAATTAACCCCAGATTCATATTTATCCAGGGTCTTGAGGAGGTCTTGAGTGGATTTCTGTAGCTGTCCAGTGACCAGTTTTCTATCTGCCGAGGAATTTGAGAGGTGTCCAAGTGTCCAAATGTTCAAGTGTCCACCGAGCCCAGATTTCTTCTTATTATACCCAATTTGTTAGTATTACATAGTTTGTTCATCAAGAAAACTACTGAGCAGAAGCTAAGTGAAGTGTGGAGTTTTCCAGCCTGTCAGGCAGGGAATTTTCTAGCAGTTAACCAGATGCATTTTATGTAGCAATAGTTAACTATTGCCAGCCTTTCCATCTTGCGAAACCATATGCTTCGGAAAAAGCTCAAGTCAGGAGGGCACAGGTTCGTGTTTACTCCTCGTGATCACTCACTTCCCCCATCCCCTCTTGGTCTATTAAGTTGTGCTAAAGCTTCAGAAACAGCCTTTCTAGCTGCTTTCAGCAATGAACATAACAATTGGTATTCCAGCTGCAGGCAGTGGTTTAGGCATGTTCCTGGGCTCTGGGCTATCAAAATTTCCCCCCTCCTACAACATGAATCATTTCAAGGCCTTTCAAGACCCTACATAGAAGAGAACTTACCTACTGTGTTAGAGGAAATACAGGAAACACAACATTCTCTGTTTGACATCCTTCATTCATCTCCTCAGGGCAAAATAACCTTGCCCATCAACAATATTCTGCTGGTTCCAGCACATACAGTGTGGCAAACTTCATTTACCCTACTGCCTATATGCAAACAGGCTGACAAAGAATACCACATCCCATCCAGAGGCTGGGAGTAATTTTTTATCCCACCCTATGCCCAACTCCCTGGTTCTTGAGGCCATTAACGAATGGAACAGGCAACATTGGTCCTGCTCAATGCCATCTGACTAGGGGCTAAAATTACTGCAAGAGTTACTCCTCAGCAAAAGCTGTCTTCAGCATCTTTTCAGTTAAGAGTAGCCAGTTACCAAGCCCTGATGGAAAAAATGTGATTTAATACACTTTTCAATGTTTACATCTTTTATTGAACAGCAGTTTTAGGATTAGAAGGAACAATTTCAAGCTCTCACAACAAAAGGCCAGACAACTGCCAAGGCATATCTCCAGGCCTTGTTCGATGCTGCTGATCCAGCTGCATGGTCCATGGCTATGGCAGTAAACATGCACCAAGCTTCCTGGCTGTGGTCTTCCACTCTCTCCTGGGAAGTATATAATATAATATGTCCCTTTGAGGGGCCCAAGCTGTTCAGTGATGCCATAGACTGGACCCTTCATTCTCTGAAAGACCCTGGGCAACACTACAATCTCTGGGCATCTATGCACCTATGCACAGGGAGAAAATACAGTAGGTCACAGTCAGCTGAATGGTGTAGCCCAGACTACAACTTTCCCATAAGAATGGCTGAACACCCCTAGGAAAAAGCCCAGGTTTACTAAGAAAGGGCCATCTTCTACAGCTACTTCCCAGTCAACAAAATCTTCAAAATGACTATTTTGAGCTATTGGCCAAGGGTCAAAAACTCTTTCCCACTCCAGATCCCATGCTGCACCTATCCTCTCTCCACCTTTTTTGGCATCATCTCTCTCATTTTCTACACTTCTAGGAGCTTGTCACCCTGGACAGATGGGTCCTGAAGGTGATTTCCACAGGTCACTCCATCCATTTCAGTTCCTTTTCATTCCTCCTACCCTCCACCCCTCTTCAGGGACTCTTCTCACCAGGGTCTCTTGAAACAGGAAGTACAATCCCTCCTAACACTGGGGGTGATCAAATCTGTCACAGTGGACTTAGTCGGAAAAGGGTTTTATTCCCAGTACTTCCTGGTTCCAAAGGAAGAGGGGATGGAGATCTTTTCTGTATCTCAGGAATTTGAACTCATTGTCCTATGTCATTGGTTCAGAATGGTAAACATAGTAATGGTAATTCCCTCTATGGACCCTGGAGATTGGTTTGTCTCCCTCTTCCTTCAAGATGTTTATTTTCATATCACCATATAATCTTCAAACAAAAATTTCCTACATTTTTGGTGGGAAGGGACAACTACCAGTATTGCATCCTATCCTTTGACTTTTCCATCACTCCAAGGGTGTTTATCAAAGTCCTCTTGGCTGCTGCAGTCCATCTTCACCAGATGGGAATAATTGTCCTTCTTAAACTGGATCATTGGCTCCTGAAAGGTCACTCATTTCTTGAGATACACATAGCAACCAGCATGGCCCTATCTCTGTTCCACTCACTGGGCCTCTGCCTCAATGCAGAAAAGTCTACCTTCTCACCCACTCAATGTGTAGACTTCATCAGCGCCTATCTGGATTCTTCCACTTCCAGAGCATGCTTGCACAAGGACAGATTTGCCACAATGTTGAACCTTGTTTCAATAATAAAACAAAGCCCGCAAACTATAGCAAGGGTTTGCCTGCAACTACTAGGCCATATTATAGATGGTACATTTGTGACACCCTTAGCAAGACTACACTCTTGGTATCTTAAAGTTACAGAACTGTCTATACCCCCAACAAGCACAGTCTATTCAAGTAGGTGTTCTTATCTCTAATGGTCCTCGATTCTCTAACTTGCTGGAAAGATCCATAGAAGGCATGTGGGAGTTCTGCTCTTGCAGCATCCTCTCTTGGGGATCATCACTACAGGTGCCTTCCTGATATGCTGGGGAGCACACTTCCAAAACATAGTTCAGGGCAAATGGACCCCTCAGGAGATGATCCTCCATATCAGCATATTAGAGCTCAGAGCAATTACCTACACTTGCCAGAACTTCCTACCCCACATCAGAGGCCAGCCAATCAGAATGATACTGGACAACAGAGCAGAAATATATTGTATCAATCAACAAGGAAGGGCAAGATCCCAGTACTTATTAATATAATCCATAAAACTATGTAATCTATGAATATCACACAGTAAACAGATCTCAGTGATGTATCTGCAGAACACAGCTGCATACTCCTCAGCATGTATTTCCATGTCAACCACAAATGGAAGCTGAACAATGAGGTATTCCAAGAGATATGTTTTGCCTAGAGCCATCCAGAGATAGATCTCTTCATGACACCTTCCAATACAAAGTGCAAACAGTTCTGCTCTGGGGAGGGCACAGCCACAACTCAACAGGAGATGCCCTAGTCATTTGCATATCGCTATACATTTAACCCCTGACCCTTTACTGCTCAAGGTTCTAAACAAATTTCAACAGGACAAATTAGTAGTCATCCTCCCTCATACCATTGTGTCCAAGAACCAGGTGCGGTTCCCAGATCTGGTTTGCATGTCTCTGCACCACCCTCTCCACGGTCTCAGACGCAGGGGTCAGGATCCATCAACCACCACAACCTCTCAGCACTTCACCTCTAGGCATGGCTACTAAATGGCTCTCTGATAAAGAACAATCCTGCTCTCCTGAGGTACAAACAATATTGTTTAATAATAGAAGACCCCTGATAAGCAAAACTTAGCTGCGGAGATGGAAACACTTCCAGACTTGGTATAGCCAGTGATCTATATCTCCTCTTAAGTCTTGTCTGACACACATTCTCAATTACCTGCTCAAATTAAAAACCACAGGCTTATTACTAAGCTTATTACTAAGCTCCATTAAGTTTCAACTAGATGCCATCACAGCTTTTCACACCCTCATCAAGGGGTTTTCAGTTTTCACTCACCTGATCACTAAAATGTTTATCAAAGGCCTGTTCAACTTCTTCTCTCCTGTTAAGGAGCCAACTCCACCATGGGACATCAACTTTGTCCTCAGTGCTTGGAGAAAACTCCCATTTGAACCATAGGGAAATGTTCATACATTCATTTGTCCCTTTATACCTTATTTCTCAGACCCATCACCTTGGATTGGATGGTAGGGGAGCTTGGAGCCTTGATGGCTTACCCATTGTACGTGGTGTTCTATTATGATAAGGTGATACTACATCCACAACCTTGCTTCCTACCTAAAGTTACTTCAGAATTCCACATTAATCAGGATAGTCACCATCCTACATTCTGTCCCAAGCCTCACTTTTCAAGAGAAGAAACAAAGCTCCATTCATTGGATGTAATAGAGCTCTTGCGTTTTTTCTAGACAGGCCTACACCCTTTTGGGTGTCACGTAGGCTTTTCATCTTGATTGCAGATTGAATGAAAGTACGTCCAATTTCCATCCAAGGACTGTCAAATGGGTTGCGGAATGCATCTTAACTTGCTATGGAGCCTTGAGAGTTTACCTACTTCCAAGGATGATTGCTCATTTCACCAGGCTCAATCTAACTTTGTAGCCCTATTGAAAAACATACCTATCTCAGATATCTTCAGGGCAGCGACCTGGTCTCCAGTGAATGTTTTCCCATCACTATGCTCTTGTGCATGCTTCCAGAGCCAATGCATGTTTCAGTGATGCTGTTCTACAGTTTGTACTGAATTCCCTTCCTCAGCACCCTTCTCCATAATTGGGCTACTGTATGAGAATCTCCTGATGTGGAACACCGATAGAAACACTACTTAAAAAAGGAGAGTTCACTTACTTTGTACAGTAACTGGAGTTCTTCTGATGTGTGTGCATATGAATGCTCCACTCCCTGCCTGCCTTCCCCTCTGCCTTGGAGTCTTTCACTGGATTTTCATTGTTGAAAAGGAACTAGAGTGGTGGCAGGTCCACTCCCTCCTTATATATCCCTGTACCAGTAAACCCATAGGGATACACATCTTGAAGAACTCCAGTTACTGTACAAGTTAAATAGCCTCCCCTTCCTGATCTAGTGTTTTTCTTCCTTATTTAAAAAATGTGTATTATCCTTTATCTCAAAGAGATCTTATAAGTGATACATGCCCTGGCTCTATACAGATTCATGTGGTATGTGTGCTATATAACAGAGTTTGTAGACTACACTATATTGTAGCTTTGAAAGTTAAGCACATTTTTGATGCATAAATTTTGTTTAGGATGTCAGTAAGATAAACCAATCACAGGGGCTGAGATTAAGCACTTTTTTTTCCTGTGGTGCACTTGAGCTTTTGATGGCTGCCAAAAAGTACAAGAGGCTACCTGAACATTTGGTTCCTACTGTGACAGTGTGTACTCTTATGGTCACCCTTTTTACAAGTCTATGATAAATTTTGTACAAAGTATGCCTTGTGAAGTATCATTTGAAAACTCAGATTCTGCTGAGAATTGTGCTTCTGGTAAAATATGTGTGTCTACATTATATGTAAAATTATGACATTCTGCTGTATAATGCATGTTCTAAGTCTGGGGAAAGAGCTTCAGACCAGTTCTCCAGAAACAAAAAGATAGCCAACACCTAAGACATGTGTCAACATAATCAAATGAACTATGACCTGTTTAAATGGCTATTCTTTGACAGGAAGAAGGGTGTGAGTTTAAAATTTACATCTTGACAAAAGAACAGACCTGCTGTCACCTGAACCCCAGCTAGAGAGAAGGAAAAGATATAAAACTGGGGAGCAGAGGCCGCAAATCACCTCTCTCCCCTTATCTCCACTCAAGGCATCAGCAATGTTTGAAAGACAAAGGAAGCACCATTGACCTGAGGGAGTGGTCCTGGCTGAAGGTATCCATACAAACTGCTGCAAGCATATGGTGAGAGAAAGCTTTTGCTTTAAATTCACTTAGCTTGTTAAGTTAGGTATTAGTTTTGTTTTACCTTTTATTTCTTTGTAACTAGTTCTAATTTTATGTCTCATTACTTGCAATCACTTAAAATCTATCTTTCTGTCATTAATACACTTGTATGTGTGTGTTTGGATTGAAGTGTTTGGGAAACCTCCATTTGAAATAATAGGATTTGTGTATATCATTTACTATTAATTAAATGATGGACTTTCTATGAGCTTGTATTGTCCAGAAGGGTGCTAGGCAATGCAACAAGCACACTTCTGGGGACAAGTCTGGGACTGAGGATTTTCTGGTGTCTCTCAGCAATGTAATTCAGGAGTGGCTGGCTAGGAGCACTCATATAATTCAGAGACTGTGTGTGAGGAAGGCCAGGAGTGGTTGCTCTCACAGTGAAGCAGTGTAAAAGGAGAATTGAGGGGATATAGCTGTTCAGCAATCCCGATTGTACTCTGGGGAATGTCACATCAGCAATTATGAGTACACACCGATTTTCTCAACACTGTTAGATAAAAATTTACCCAGCCTTAGTGGAATTCTCAAATGACTGATCACTAGATTCCGAAGTCACTTCTTTCTCAGTGCTTTATGCAAACTTTTGGAAAAGAGATTAGTTCTTCCAAAATTGGACCGAAATGTTGGCTCATCAAAGCAAGTTAAAGAATTAGTTAAGTGGTATTTTGCAGATAAAGTTCAGATGGACTTTCTTCTTACCTTTAGTGCTTACAGACATCTATGTAAAATAAATTGTAAATATCTAATGAAATGTTAACTTTTTCCAACTAGTGAAACATTGAATCTATATTTATTGGAATCAGATTCAAAGCAATATCACACAAGAAATACACCTAGGAATTAATTTTAACTGTGGCAAACACATGAAGCAGAGTTCTTGGGAAAAGCCAAAGGCCATAAACATTTTCAGATTTTCACACTTGTGTCTGTCCAGAATAATAAAATATAGGCCTGTGTCCAACCACCGTTCAGAATTAATATATATATTATTAAGGTATATAAAGCTAGAATATTTTAATCTATCCCACAATTGTAATATTTAATCTGGTTATCTAAGATTCCTTATTTTTATTATTATTAATATTAATTATTATTATTATTATTATTATGATTATTTATTAGGAATCCTGCAGTTTTCTCTCTTTGGCCTTTTCATTGAGACCTTGAAAACTAACATCATGTCTGCTATGAAGGCTCATTTAGGTCTGATTATAATCAGACCTGCACAGTGCAAGTTAGGAGGGAAAGCGTTCAAGGAGCCTTCTGCCTCTGCCCATTCCCCATGCCTTAGTACAGGGGCTAGGGATAAGCAAATCACTTGTGCTCCCCTGAGCATAAGGACTGTGAATTTCCCAAGATCTAGAAGGGAGCACATGCTACATATTCTGGAAGAAGGACTCAGTAGCAGTGCTCCCTTTCTATTGCGGGACACATTGTGCCACCTCCAGACCACTCTGCTCTGTTCTGTGATTTAAAGGCCCAGTTTAGCCCTAAAGAGTCCATCACACTTTTTGTAAGAGCAATGGTTCTGATTTGCTCCAGTGTCATTGGTCAAAATTTCTCTTCCATCTACTGTTGTGCAGTGTGAAATGGTTGCTGCCCTCTAACTCCAGAGATAGGTAAAGGATACTATTCATTAGTTGTTAATTGCAATTGAACTTTTATTCTTTGTGTAGCTAATCACAAGGGAGCAACATAATCACACAAACCCAAACTAACCATTACGTTAAACACTGTCCCCATTAGGCAAAGTTCATTTCTAAGCTCCGAGAATCCACAGCAGTATGGACCAAATCTATAAAGCAGCCATAGGCACAAAACCCACAATTGCCAACTAACCTGGACACAAGGCATCTGGATTAATGTAACAACCCTTAAATTCCAAAGACACAGGACTCTTCCACTGAGCTGAAGAGAATCTCCAGTAGTTGTTAGTAGTAGCAGGGCTTTCATCTTTTTTCTGAAGGCTGCATCTACCTAATATAGTGTGACTTTTACCCCTCCACCCCTATGTGCTGCTCATCCTCACTCCTGAGGTGGATGCTATAAGCTTTGGCTAAGCAAAATTCTCCTCAAAGACATTTTTGGGCATGTGCACGCTCACATTCACATACACATACACAGGCAGGAGAGTTCTTCCCTGTTAATCTGCAGATGACTCACTTTTCCTAAAGGATTGTTGACTAGATAAAAAAATTCCCTTTAGAATGCTGATCTGCTCCTCCTCATTATATTCTTTTCTTAAAGGCCTCACTCTTAATTCAGCTCCTTCTGTGACTAGAACACATTAATATTCTTAAGATTACAAAGAAGGCATTTTAATACATCACACATCCACCTAATTAAGAGCGAACATTTCACTTTATACAAATTAATGTAAAAAAATAAAGTTGCAATGGTAAATTGTGTGGTTTATGTCATTTGGAAGTTAGTTTTTTATTAAATTGGAATTTCAAAAGCAACATCACCAGTTTGTGTGTGTTCCTGGCTGAGTTTTCATGGGGCCTGGCATGCACAAAGTTTTGAAAAGCCCACTGTAGAATTCTGTGTGCTGAAGCTGAACTGCAATCCAGAGCATTAGCAAGGTCATTAAGGGTTATTCCTCAATCCTCCCTTCTGAGCCACTCAGCCTTTTCAGCATTCTTACCTGTTGTTGCTGACACAGGTCTCCCAGATCATGGGTTGTCACAATTGCTAGTCTCAGCTGACTTGAAATGTTCCAACCATCTGTACACATTTCAGCGTTTCATGCTTCAACCTTGTACAGTTTGCATATACTTATGCATCTCCTTGCGGCCTAAAATTTCATTTAATAAAACTACTGTCACACTGCATATTGCTTACATTTCATGCCCACAGCTGTCATTTATAATTTTCACTTCAGAGGCCACACAACAGTTTTTTGAGGAATCTTAAAAATGTGGGAAAAACTAAATTATATATCCTCGTTAATTCAGTACTATATTAGAAGCCATGAGAAGACCACTTTTTCGGGTCCTCACTCCCATTTTCCATCAGGCCACTTAGAAGTGTAGAATTGGTGGACTCTTAAAGAACTGGTAAGTGTTAAGAGCTCATGATATTCAAGGTATCAATATGAAATTCAGCGGGCCTGTTTGTAGATTACACTCAAAATACAATTGGAAGAGTGGGAAGATCCTTCAAGTCTCATTTACAAAACTGACCACTGGTGTCATTAAGAATTAAGAAAAAAGAAAAATGTATCATCTTGGACCCCACCCTTGAATGAGGCAGAAGAATCAAGAGAGGTCCGGTGGGCTAAAGAAAAGCAGGAGGCTCTAAAGAGAGGAGCCAAGAGAACACTAGAGAAGGAGATCAGTCCTTTCAGAACAGAGGAATGAAGTCAAATAGGACCCTGGAAGATTAAAGAGAACAACTCCCACTGGCATGAGGCGACAACAAATTCTTGAATTAAGAGTTTCAGTTTTGAAAGTTTCAGCAAGAGACAGATAAAAGAAAATGTCAGAGAATATACAAGGGCTACTTTTGGGGAGCAATGTGAGGATCAGAGGAGCTTGTCTTAAACACACACCTCAGTTTGTAGATTCTTTATATTAATGGTATATATGAAGACAAACACACTTTTAATTTGATTAGTGAAAATAAGACAGATTTCTGCATTTCCCTAGTGATTTGCATGATTGATTTAAAGAAATCAACAACCCTAAACTAATCCCAACTCCCTTCAATCCACCCCAGCTGTTATAAGCCTGTGACCAGGGAACCAGAAATACAGATATTTGTATATGCTGCGCCTGTTGTATGCTGGTTTTATTTGTATTCATTCCTTTAACAGTACAACCAAATGCATTTTACTTGATAACTTTTTATGCAGATCTTACAACACATTTTTCTACCACATGTTGGAACATTTGTGCACACATACACACAAAAATCCCATCTTTATGTTTGAAATTTATGGGAACACAATTAAAATGAGAGGGGTCCAAAGGTATCAAGATAATTACATTTTTCTAATCTTACTAAACAAGATAAATTACCTGCAGGCCCTCTTATAAAAGATGAAATCTTCATAATAAGTGAATTAATCAAGCAGCAGCTTGCTACTGCACATGCATTTATAACAGGAATGATTCAAAGACTTATTTTATGGGGAAATTAATGGAAACAGGCTTTTCATTCTTCTGCACCAATTGAAAACCTCAGCAACCAGCTGCCCACTTGTCAAGAAAACAGAAAGAAGCTGGAAACAAAGATAAATAAAAACACCTTTTTCCTGGCACTTTTGAAGAGAAAAAGCAGCTCTCATTTACAGCAGCCATCTGTTTGTTATTTAATATGGGTGAATTACATGCTGTAATGAGTTTGTTTCTGCATCACTCAGTGCAATGGAACACAAGTTCACTCTCATAATGTGCAGCAGTTTTTAAAAGCTAATCATTTAATTGGACACAATAGTCAATGACAAATGGAGATGTAAAAACTCAGCCAGCTGTAGAGTGAATATGTAATCATTGGGAAATCATATTATTTTACATGCATGAAGACGCTGCTTTTGGTCAGCACCAGAGATTTTGAAGAATTGAAGAAACATGATGAAAAGCAGCATTTCAAAATTGTTGTTCATCTATATTCGGCCACATTCAGGAGCATGCTGTAGCTGCCATTAAGTTTTGGTATCTCAAATCATCTCCAGATTGGTTAGTAGCGCTTCCCAATTATTTGTTTACGTTTGTTTGCAACATTCATGGTTCGGTATTGCAATTCTTGCTATTTCCTGGGTTAAGATGTATCTGATACATTTCTGTTAAAGCTGCCTCCTAATTCCTACTTCTTTCTGCTTTAGTACACAATATCACATGCAAATAAACAGGAAGAAAGTAGGGTTGAGTTCCCAGAGATAGAAATTAGTTTAGGGAACCTAATTCTAAATATTGCTGCATCCTGCAGTGAGTTATTGCAGAGTTTCTATGACTTTACTTAGAAGCAATGATATTTAAAAAAAACAGTATTTCCTACAGATTCTGTAGGTTCAGCATATTTCAGCTGACTTCAAGTGAAGCACAACCTGCTCAGCCTCTTTTCGGCAATTATTTGGTGAAATTCTTACCTGGCACGGATGGTCTAAACATTCTCCTCCCTTTGACTATACTGAGATTAAGAAAAGCAGGGTCAGTTGGTGTCAGTCATCTCTTGATGAGGTGGCCAAATTAATCTCTGGTGTAACTCCATTGATATTGGAAGAGTTACACTGGGGATGAATTTGGCCCATCTTATTCAGTGGCCTCAGATACAATAGGTGAGATTATTTTGTTTTCTAAACCCAGCTTCAAGTCAGTGGGGATTTTCCATTCTGATTGTCCCCATTCCTAGAAGGCATGTGAATAGGGAGGTTTTTTGTGGGATACTCCCAGGTGCCAAATGCAATTTAGACAATGTGGCCCAGTTGTCCTTTGCCAATTAAATGCTATCTATACAAGGTCTGAACTGTATAATCTTGTTAGAATTTATATTTAATAGGCTAAACTCTACTGAAAACACAAGATAAAAATATAATTTGTCATGAAGTCTCCCAAAGGGAAGAATGCATAGGGTATGCAGGAGAAGTGGTGGAAGGCCTTGTCGCACTATCTGGAGTCACGATTATGAATGTCTACATTAGTGCAGATTGTAAAAAACAGGGCAGACACTGCAAACTGGTGGTATGTCCTATAATTAACTTTCACCAAGCCAGTAACAAATGTGAACTCCTGGATCACTATAAAACTCTCACCATGGAGTCACAGACAGTCCCCTTAGGCTTTCTATTCTCTTTTGCCACCTAGGCAAGCTGGACTTAGTGATAAATGGTCAATGACACCAAAAACTACAAAATATTCATGTTGTTTCCAGTCGCAAGAGAGCAATTAGTTCCCTAGTTCTTATACCAAAGACAACGCATTTAGGCAGTCCTAAAATATACTATCTCAAGGTTTATTAACCAGGAAAAAATATGAGAGAGTTATTAACAAGCAAACATATACATACAAATGTGTTCCAATCTAAATCGTAAGAGTGACAGAGTTGTAGTGATCTGTCAATTCAAAATGTATTTCAGTGTGGACCCACGGGTAATCTGAGAACATGGTGATCTCTGCCTTCATTTAATGTCTCTGGCCCTGTCAGAGTTCAAACAGCAAAGACATGAAAAATTCTTATGTGATTCTATTCTTTTACATTTAATCTTCCAGTCTATGAGACGAGCCCTCTTGCAAATAGTGTTTCTGAGGTGTGACAGGGCTATTCGCCAATCCTTTGTGTTGTAATGCTCTTTAATGGCCAATTAAATCCTGATAGACCTCGTGAATGCATGGGGAAGATGATTCCCATGCCTGGGTTCACAAATTCAGAGCAAACTTTTTGAAGTCATAAAGCAACAAATGAGATGAATGTATACAGCAACTTACAAGCTGTCAAGGTTCCTCCCCCACTCTGAACTCTAGGGTACAGATGTGGGGGACCTGCATGAAAAAACCTCCTAAGCTTATCTTTACCAGCTTAGGTCAAAACTTCCCCAAGGTACAAAATATTCCCCCCGTTGTCCTTGGACTGGCCGCTACCACCACCAAACTAATACTGGTTATGGGGAAGAGCTGTTTGGACGCGTCTTTCCCCCCAAAATACTTCCCAAAACCCTGCACCCCACTTCCTGGACAAGGTTTGGTAAAAAGCCTCCCCAATTTACCTAGGTGACTACAGACCCAGACCCTTGGATCTTAAGAACAATGAACAATCCTCCCAACACTTGCACCCCCCCTTTCCTGGGAAATGTTGGATAAAAAGCCTCACCAATTTGCATAGGTGACCACAGACCCAAACCCTTGGATCTGAGAACAATGAAAAAGCATTCAGTTTTCTTACAAGAAGACTTTTAATAAAAATAGAAGTAAATAGAAATAAAGAAATCCCCCCTGTAAAATCAGGATGGTAGATATCTTACAGGGTAATTAGATTCAAAAACATAGAGAACCCCTCTAGGCAAAACCTTAAGTTACAAAAAAGATACACAGACAGAAATAGTTATTCTATTCAGCACAATGCTTTTCTCAGCCATTGAAAGAAATCATAATCTAACACATACCTAGCTAGATTACTTACTAAAAGTTCTAAGACTCCATTCCTGGTCTATCCCCGGCCAAGACGACTACAGACAGACACAGACCCTTTGTTTCTCTCCCTCCTCCCAGCTTTTGAAAGTATCTTGTCTCCTCATTGGTCATTTTGGTCAGGTGCCAGCGAGGTTACCTTTAGCTTCTTAACCCTTTACAAGTGAGAGGAGCTTTCCCCTGGCCAGGAGGGATTTCAAAGGGGTTTACCCTTCCCTTTATATTTATGACACAAGCATTTCATAGATCCTAAACATTAAATACATTCTTAATGGACTAATACCTATTTTGAACAAAACTAACATACAGGTTAGCTAGTTTGATTTCCAGCTATGAGTTTGCAAGTTCTGAGCTAATTCCTATGGCCTTGGCCAGAACTGTCACTTGATTTATCTGCAGCACAGGCTTACACACTGCTTAAGTCCCACTTAAAACCTATTGTAAGGTCTGAAGTGGAATTTAAGTGATGTAGTCACAAATAAAGGAGGAACAATTCAGTTTATTTCCTTTTCCAGAACTGTAGAGGATCCATAATACGCAGAAAGGAAAATGAAAAGGCCTAATTCTCAGCTGTGTTGATGAATAAGGAATAAAGTAGATATGGAAGTTTTAAAATCCAGAAACAGAGAAAGAGAGAGGGTGAAAACCCAACTGCAATATGTGAAAGTAAAATGGATTTAGAAAGGATTTCCACATACAGAGACAGCATGCAAAACTTCTTGACTATGCTAAAACAGCTACCCTGCAAATAAGATGAAGAGAAATGCATTGTAAATTAAGAAAGCATTCAAAGCATGCATCACAAATATGATTTGTAGGAAACAAATTGTCACATATTTCCCAGTGAATGATTAACAGCTAAGTAAGCAGAACAAATCATAAAGTACTCTCCACTAGAGTTCAATCACTGAACTGACACATCTAAACTAACAGGCCAGTGAACTACAAATACCTTTAGAATGGAGAAAAGAACTTGAAAATATAAAAAAAAATTGAAATTAGTTAGAACCCCTGACAAGATTAGAAAGAAAATATTACTGTTTATTAATAATGTTATTGTTCATAAGTAATGTCAGATCATTGTTTCTCAAGTGACCCATTTCAAAAGATCAAATTAAAATGGATTAGTTAACATTTTTGAAAGGTAAAATACCAAATTGCATTCAGCCAAATGATAAAACAGCTTTAAAAGTGCCCATTACTGTATGTATATCATACTAAATAAATACTGAATGTGAAATTTACTTACAGGGAGTAAATATATTTCTATTAAAAACAAAACAAACTCTTCACATTCTATATACATTGAATAATTTTTCCAGACATTATCACCATCAAACCATTTAATCATAGTTTCTGTACAATATTGTTCAAAAAGAGAAGTAAATTGGGAACAATACCAACAGATTTGACATCCAAACACAAATCTATTTCAGGATATGAACAGCAAGAAGCTTAATGTACTGATCCAAACCCCACTGATGTCAATGCACTTCTTTTCATTGAAGTCAGTGGACTAAGGCCTAAATGAGCAGAACTATGCAAGTATGTCCCATGAACATTTTTGTTTTGGGGGGGAAACTACCATGAGTGCATGAAGAAAGTTCATATCAGTTTGTAACTGCCTCTATTGGTATTCTCCATTTTAATTATAGGAAATATTTCTGGAATCAATAATACCAATAGAACCGGAATTAACTTTTTAAGTGCACACACTGTGCAGTGTAAGTATGTGTGTCTAAAAGGAGGCAATTGTCCTAGAACATTTACAATTGACCCTCAGTTACAACCACCTTGGGAATGTAGATTGTTCGTAACTCTGAACAAAACATTATGGTTGTTCTTTCAAAAGTTTACAACTTCATACGGCATTTAAACTTTACTATGCAGAAGAAAAATGGTCCTTTAACCATCTTAATTTAAACGAAACATGCACAGAAACAGTTTCCTTACCCTGTAAAATCTTTTATTTATAAAAATTTATTTTTTTAGTAGTTTACGTTTAACACAGTACTATACTGTATTGGGGCAGCGGGAGGGGTTAGGTTCTTTTTAATCTCCTGCTGCCTGACTGCATACCTTATGGTTCCAAATATGGTGTGTGGTTGACCGGTCAGTCCATAACTCTGAGATTCTACTGTGCATTATACCACAGATACTAGCCTTTAAGGGCTAGGTCCTAAGAAAACCTCTCCCAGCACTGTTGTCATCTTCCTCACAAAGTGCTCTGCACTGCATTTCTTTAGAGTTGTATGGGGTGTTGGAGGTTTCCTTTAAGTTACGTATTATAGTCAGTATCACAACTAGTGCCTATTCCATATTTAGCCCTATTCCTCAAATAACCTTTTTCAAGTTAAATGGAACTCAAACCACAGTAGCTTCCATAGGATAACTTTCAAATGCATGACATAGGTCAGGGATTGGCAACCTTTGGCACGCGGCCTGCCAGGGTAAAATCCCCCTGGTGGGCCGGGCCAGTTTGTTTACCTGCCGCATCTGCAGGTTCGGCTGATCGCAGCTCCCACTGGCCACAATTAGCCGCTCCAGGCCAATGGGGGCTGTGGGAAGTGGTGCAGGCTGAGGGATGTGCTGGCTGCCGCTTCCCTCAGCCCCCATTGGCCTGGAGCGGCGAACCACGGCCAGTGGGAGCTGCGATCGGCCTAACCTATGGATGCAGCAGATAAAGCGGCCCAGCCCACCAGGGGGCTTACCTGGTGGGCCGCGGGCCAAAGGGTGCCGATCCCTGATGTAGGTTTTCTTGTTTTTTTTTTAAATAAACCTTTTAGAATCAAAAGACGTATTTTGCCCAATGTATGAAAAATGACACCCTCTCCTTTTGTTTGAGGTCCTCCATATCTCTCTTGCAGCATGGTAAAGAGATGCAGTAATATAATAGAGTTATGTTTTATACCCACGTGCTTCCAGGCACCACCTGGTAACTACTAGTTACGAATCTTCTGCATTGATTTTTGATATATGAGAATGTAGAAATCCAGAGGACATCTCTTGGACTGTTATCCTAGAGTATGGGACTGTACAAACACCATCAGAAATGGAGTGAGTTGGAGAAATGGAGTGGCATCAGTAATTGTGTGATGTAAGCAATTAGATTGAGGCAATGTAGGAAATTTAACCTTATTCTTATGGCAGTCTTAAGCAATAGTGAACTTGATGCCCTTATTCTATGACCCAATCATGCCCAGACTGAAATGAATGGAAAAAATGCTGCTGTCTTCAAATCAAATGGCATAAAATTCCTCCCTGATCTTGATTCACATTGTTAAACTAACACTTTATTTAGAACAATTCATCACAATTGCCAATCAGTGCCTGAAATTACTTTGAGATTGCACAGCGGATCAAAACTGAGGTGGTGATGGCAAAATTGGGTGTAGAAATTTACACAGCATTTGCCCACAAGTCTGGCTCAAGCTACTCAAGCTACTCTAATAGGATCTCACTTTATGTCTCACTACACCTGGTCCTAGGGCAGTGATGAGGCTGTAAGGGAGTGCAGGCGCCAGTCTTCAGGTACACCCACAGGAGTTAGGGCAGTGATCAGGACCCTGGTCTATGTATGGTTGGTCAGAGGGATTAAGTGTACGAGATGGTGCAGGCTGTAGTATCCTAAAGAGTAATATAATCTGTGCACTCCTCCATGCACAGAGGTGATCATTCCTCAGGCTCCACCAATGAAAGTACAGCTTTGTCCACCACGCAACTTGACATGCCTAAGGGCTTGTCTACACTGTCCCACAGCACAGAGGGTGTGAATAGCAGTTTTCAATGAAGTGCTATTGTCAAGGTTCCTTCCGCACTCTGAACTCTAGGGTACAGATGTGGGGACCTGCATGAAAGACCCCCTAAGCTTATTCTTACCAGCTTAGATTAAAAACTTCCTCAAGGTACAAACTTTGCCTTGTCCTTGAAACCTATGCTGCCACCACCAAGCGTGTTAAACAAAGAACAGGGAAAGAGCCCACTTGGAGACGTCTTCCCCCCAAAATATCCCCCCAAGCTCTACAATCCCTTTCCTGGGGAAGGCTTGATAAAAGTCCTCACCAATTTGCAGAGGTGAACACAGACCCAAATCCTTGGATCTTAAGAACAATGAAAAAGCAATCAAGATCTTAAAAGAAGAATTTTAATTAAAGAAAAAGTAGAAGAATCACCTCTGTAAAATCAGGATGGTAAATACCTTACAGGGTAATCAGATTCAAAACATAGAGAATCCCTCTAGGCAAACCCTTAAGTTACAAAAAGACACAAAAACAGGAATATACATTCCATTCAGCACAACCTATTTTACCAGCTGTCAAGGTTCCTCCCCCACTCTGAACTCTAGGGTACAGATGTGGGGACCTGCATGAAAAAACCTCCTAAGCTTATCTTTACCAGCTTAGGTCAAAACTTCCCCAAGGTACAAAATATTCCCCCCGTTGTCCTTGGACTGGCCGCTACCACCACCAAACTAATACTGGTTACTGGGGAAGAGCTGTTTGGACGCGTCTTTCCCCCCAAAATACTTCCCAAAACCCTGCACCCCACTTCCTGGACAAGGTTTGGTAAAAAGCCTCCCCAATTTACCTAGGTGACTACAGACCCAGACCCTTGGATCTTAAGAACAATGAACAATCCTCCCAACACTTGCACCCCCCCTTTCCTGGGAAATGTTGGATAAAAAGCCTCACCAATTTGCATAGGTGACCACAGACCCAAACCCTTGGATCTGAGAACAATGAAAAAGCATTCAGTTTTCTTACAAGAAGACTTTTAATAAAAATAGAAGTAAATAGAAATAAAGAAATCCCCCCTGTAAAATCAGGATGGTAGATATCTTACAGGGTAATTAGATTCAAAAACATAGAGAACCCCTCTAGGCAAAACCTTAAGTTACAAAAAAGATACACAGACAGAAATAGTTATTCTATTCAGCACAATGCTTTTCTCAGCCATTGAAAGAAATCATAATCTAACACATACCTAGCTAGATTACTTACTAAAAGTTCTAAGACTCCATTCCTGGTCTATCCCCGGCCAAGACGACTACAGACAGACACAGACCCTTTGTTTCTCTCCCTCCTCCCAGCTTTTGAAAGTATCTTGTCTCCTCATTGGTCATTTTGGTCAGGTGCCAGCGAGGTTACCTTTAGCTTCTTAACCCTTTACAAGTGAGAGGAGCTTTCCCCTGGCCAGGAGGGATTTCAAAGGGGTTTACCCTTCCCTTTATATTTATGACACCAGCCATTTAACAAAAGGAAATCTAACGCATTTCTAGCTAGATTACTTACTAACTTAACAGAAGTTCTGAAGAGCATTCCTGACCTGGTCCTGGCAAAAGCATCACACAGACAGACCCTTTGCCCCCTCCCACTCCAGCTTTGAAAGTATCTTGTCTCCTCATTGGTCATTTTGGTCAGGTGCCAGCGAGGTTATCTTAGCTCCTTAACCATTTACAGGTGAAAGGGTTTTGCCTCTGGCCAGGAAGGATTTTATAGTTCTGTATACAGAAAGGTGGTTACCCATCCCTTTATATTTGTGACAGCTATACGGTAACTCCTCTGTGTGGATGCAGTGTGGATGAACTAAAATGTTCCTAGTTCTTATTAACCTAGTCCTCTTTAAACAGGACTACATTAATGTGAACTAGAAACCTTTTTGTTTGTGTCTGCAGTGTCCAAATGTGGGAATTACAGTGCAGTCCTTTTGTGAACACAGCTACTCCCAACCCCTACAGTCTGAACTGGAGGGCAGTGTAGACACAGCATAAGTGGCATGATTTTGCCCTTTTTCAGCAGTAAATTTCTTCCACAAAACATAACAATAAATATTTTTAACTCATCTTCTGACAATGTTGTTGAGGTTCATACAAGCCTCAAGGCAAATCCTTTTTAATCTTTCTGAAATCCAGAGACAGCAAAAAGGGATTAACTGAAAAGTTAATATGAAACAACAGCGTTTTGTTATTAGAAATTCATATAAAAATGGAAGAAAATGGCATTTATAGTAAAATTCACTTGCCGTGCAATGGATTTGATTATGCTAACTTGTTCATTGAGTTTGGAGATTGTATGACACTGGGGGTGTCTCAAACTCCTATGACACCTTTTAACTATGTTCCTAGATAATATTGTAGCACCTAAGGTCAGATTTTGCAAAGCACCTGAAGATGCAGATAGGCCGCTGGTGGCATTTACCAAAGCACCTCAACAGGTTAGGTGTCAACAGGTTAGGTGTCAATCAAAAGCCAGTGGTCCCCAAACTTTTTACTTCGCATCTCTCTTACCCCTGTCTGTGGCCCCTCTCCTCAGAGCTAGGTCCAGGACTGGGCCATGGCTCCAGGAGGGGAGGGACATGCACATGGGTAAGGACCACAGCTGGGGCTGAGAGCAGAGCCACGAGGTCCTGTAACAGGACACTCAGTGCGGGGCCAGGAGCAGAGCCCCAGGTGTGGAGCTGGCAGCAGCCAGGACCCCAGGTGCGGGGTCAGGACTGGCGTCCCAGGAGCAGGGCCGGGAGTGCTGGGACCCTGTTCACGGGGCCAGTGACCAGGACCAGGACAAGGACCAGGACTGAGGGTGCTGCAACTCCCCTCGCACCCCTAGTTCCCGCACCCATGAATTAGAGTAAGCAATCTAAAATTTAAAACCAATCTGACATTTTCCATATAGGATAGAATTGTATTAGCCATATTCTACCACTTGGATATGCTGCAGGGAAGTCCACACATAGCTCAAAACTAGCAAGGAGATATATGGCCTTCACCTGCTGTTCATTACCATGATAGAATTAGCAAAATGAATGGAACATTTTGGCAACATGAAGCAAAACAGCAGGTGATAGAATGGAAAAACGGATATCAAAATGCTGCTAGAAAAAAGGTGAAAAGACTATTTATTCCTACATTCTTTTACTATTAATAATTACTATTATTATTTGTTTTATAGTAGTGCCCAGGCTTCCCAATTAAGCAGAGGGCCCTATTGTGCTCTTTGCTGCACAATCATAAAACAGAAAAAAGTCCCCACCTCAAAGAATTTACAGTCTAACTAGGGGCAAAACGTGACAGATGAGTGTGAAACACAAGATGGGGAAGGCGGAGGAAGGAAAAGGGTAATATTGATGGGAACACATGGATTTGTAAACTCCATAGACTTACTGCTGTTGCCTTTTTTTGGGTCAAATAAATGAATCAGAAATACTGAAGAACCACTTGTCTAGCAAGAAGATAACTTCTTAAGCCTTATTTGATCACAAACTCTCAGTGGACAAAATTTTATGTTCATATTAAAATATATATCATGTTATATTGCAATGCCTGTTACCCTGCATCATGAATCTGCAAAAGAAATAGAACAAATCTGTTCTGGAAACTCAGCAGTAATGCTTTATGGTATTTGCACTGACATTTCACAGACACTATAGACTCAATTGTATTAGGTCTTTCAATACCTGCTGCAAACTGTAAATATATGTGTAAAGTATTCTATCTACTGGTATTGTATGCCATAATGTTACTTTACCAGGAAAGAAGTATCTTCTACTTAGGCATCAGTGTGTGACTCCCACTACTTTTAAGGTGAAATACCTGGCATGAATCTGAGGACAGAATCTGTAATGACATAAAAAACTGTCTAGTCTTGGGTAAGTTCTGTACCTCTGTTAGCAAGAACTTCATCAGCAAGGACCCAAAGTAATTGAAAAATTACTGAAACAAAGAACTTGTAGTAAAAGATTCCCAAACATCCACCAACCCTATCTTCCTGCCATGTGATAGGTGCATCTCACTGTTCTGCGAACATCTCCAACTTCATTTGTAATCCTGTTGTACCTAGTTCTTACAAGGACACACAGTTAAGAAAGGGCTCGAGCCTTTCAACCTTGTAGCAGCTGACAAAATACCCAAGGACTACTCCCTACCCCCACCCCCCGTAGTATCAGCCACCCCAAGGTGGGCAGAAGTAAGGTCATAGCCTTGTCTCTCCCTTAATTGTCCAATGGAGCTAGTTGGTTGCAATCGAACCACTGAATTCTTCTCAGAAGTAGTGTCCAGTGAGTGCACTAGGCTCTTCTGGAAGCATTGTGTCTTCCTGAAGCAAAACAACTCCTGGAGCTCCCCCAAGGTTGGTGCCCTCAATACCTTCATGTTTGTGAGAATGCATTTCTTTCTCCCTTAAACTAATTAGGACAGATGCTCAGCTGTAAATCAGTGTATTGCCATTGAAGCCTACTACTAAGCACGTGTCCCATGATTATTTACTCAGACAACATCAAGTGACTCAGTTCCACATCCCAATAACCCTTTGGGAAAAGAATGCTCTTTGTTATAAATTAAACCTCCCCAGATTGTAATCCTGATCATATACTATGTTCCATCTTTCCATATAAAGCAGATCTGTATGCTCCCCCTGAGGTGCAATGGCAGGAATTAGTGATAAGATTAACCCTCAGTATATTATATCAAGAATAACCAGAAATCTTTGACACTCATCTTCAAAAAGACATACCTTTATTATGAATTTACTTTCACAGCTTTATCTTTTATTCCACTAATAATCTCAGGAGGATTTTAAGCAACAGCTATTAAAGTTAGACATTTTTAAATCAGCAGGTCTGAATAACTTGCATACAAGAGTTTTAAAAGAGCTGGCTTGAAGCTTGCTGGATCATGGATGTTGATTTTTCAATAAAGCTTGGTACACCAGGGAAGTTCCAGAAGGCTGGAAGAAAGCTAAGGTTGTGCTAATATTTTAAAAGTGTAAACAGGATGAACGGGGTAAGTATCAGCCTGTTAGTCTAACTTTGATCCTGGACAAGATAATGTCAGGCTGATATGGGACTTGATTAATGAAGAATTAAAAGAGGGTAATTCCAATCAACATGAGTTTATGTAAATATATCCTTGCAAACTAGCTTGATATCTTTTTTCATGAGATTAGAAGTTTGGTTGATAAAGTTCATAGTACCGATGTAATATAAAACATAAGAACTTAAGAACGGCCATACTGGGTCAGACCAAAGGTCCATCTAGCCCAGTATCCCATCTTCCAACAGTGGACAATGCCAGGTGCTTCAGAGAGAATGAACAAACAGGTAATCCTCAAGTGATCCATTTCCTGTTGCCCATTCCCAGCTTCTGGCAAAGAGAGGCTAGGGACACCATCCCTGCCTATCCTGGCTAATAGCCATTGAGGAGCCTATCCTCCATGAATTTATCTAGTGCTTTTTTAGAATTCTGTTATAGTCTTTTATATACTTGCTCTGGAAGGCATTTGACTTGTTACTGCATGACATTTTGATTAAAAAACTAGAAAGATAAAATTAATATGGCACACATTAAATGGATTAAAAACTGGCTAACTGATAGATCTCAAAATCTCAACATTGAACAGGTGTGTTTTTAGTTGGGTACAGCAGGGATCAGTTCTTGGCCCTACACTGTTTAACATTTTTATTAATGACCTGGAAGAAAACATAAAATCATCAATGATATAGATGACACAGCATTGCGGGAGTAGTAAATAACAAAGAGGACAAGTCACTGATACACTTGATAAATTGGGCACAATTGTGCATTTTAATATTGCTAATTGTAAATGCACACATATAGAAATAAAGAATGTAGGCCATACTTACAGAATTGGGGACTCTGTCTTGGGAAGTAGTGACTCTGTGGCCTGCAATGTGAAGGAGGTCAGACTAGCTGATCACGATCATCCCAGTGCAATGCTGTGGCCAAAGGGGCTATACAATCCTTGGATTTATAAACATGAGAATTTTTAGTAGGAGTAAAGACCTTATACTACGTCTGTATTTGGCTTTGGTGTGACCTCTGCTAGAATACTGTACCCAGTTCTGGTGTTCACAATTCAAGAACTTGGAGAGGATTCAGAGAACAGCCATGATTAAAGGATTAGAAAGCATGCCTTATAGTGATAGACTCACAGAGCTCAAATATTTAGTTTAACAAAGAGAAGTTTAAGGGGTGACTTGATCACAGTCTACAAGTATCTACCTGGAGAACAAATATTTAATATTGGGCTCTTTAGTCTATCAGAGAAAGGTATAACGTGATTCAATGGCTGGAAGTTGAAGCTAGACAAACTCAGACATTTTTAACCATGACAGTAATTAACCACTGGTACAACTTACCAAAGGTTGTGGCAGATTCTCCATCACTGACTATTTTTAAATCAAGATTGGATGTGTTCTTTTAAAAAGATGTGTTCTAGGAATTATTTAGGGGAAGTTTTATGGCCTGTGTTTTACAGAAGGTTAGACTAGATGATCCCAATGCTCCCTTGTGGCCCTGGAATCTATGAACCTTTTACTACGGAGGAAAGGTATACAGAGGAAAGAAATATATTAAATCAAATATTTAATTGCTTTTGAATATTTTTATATTACTGTGGTAAACTATAGATAAAATTGTGACTGACCTTAAATGTAGTCTCACCCTCACCCCAGCTCTCCCATGTGGCCATATTAGGGCTCCTTCATTGCAGATCTTGGGGGGGGGGGGAGAATGGAACAAGGGCTTCAGATCCTATTTTCTTCCACACAAGCAGGTGGGTGAAGAGGAGGCAGGGAGGAGAGGGGTAAGGAGTAAATGGAGCTTTGGCTCCACTCCCCACAATGTGCAGGTCAGCACAGCTGGCAAGTGGGAGGTAAGCTATATACTGCAGAGAGCTATAGTAAAATAACTTCCCCCAGAGGCAAAGAAGAATTAAGGGAAAAAATGTGACTCTCTCTTTCCCTAACACAGTGCTATGCCTAAAGGCTGAATCTAGCCCTCTGTGAGTAGAATGTTTAATCTCTCAGCTGCTTTGCCTTTGGATTGTATTAATAAATTTCAGTGATGGAAGTAAAGCATGCAAGATGGTTTCTAACTAATGTGATTACTGCTAACAGTGGGTGAAAGCTGTCTTATTTTAATATTTACCTCAATACCTACAAATAAGGTATGGTCAATAAACAGAAGATAAAAACAACAATGGAAAAATCACACAGATGTTAACAGGAAGAAGGGATAGCAACAATAACAGCGACAAAAAGAAACAAAAGACAGCAGAATCAATATATTTGGTGATCTCAGTTTTATGGCTGAACTTTTGGGTTTTGAGCTAAATTTCAGCAATTTCACATGTCCATGATTTTAATGAAGAGATGATATAGACTCCAGTAACTTATGGGGTTTATCTCATGCATGTGAGTGCCTCATAACTTATTAGCACCAGAAGCCATAATGAGTTATGTCACAGTTCTCTTGCATAGTCTCCAAAACTTGTAACTCACTACAACCCACAAGCAATTTCATTTATTTAACGCCCTTTTCAGTCTCACAGATTTGTATCTAGGTTTTGCTAATTTTTCTTACGCTTGCTGTACGGTGTCCCTAGTGGAGCGTGAAAACCAAGATGTGACTATAACGCCTTGAATATATCACTGAAATGAATGTTCTGTTTTGTAACATTAACAGTACAGTCTTGCAAAATGCTTAGCATCCTCAGCTCCCCACTTAAGTTAATTGGAGACAATGGTACTCAGCACTTTGCAGGATCTGGCTCTGAAAGAACAGGCTACGCGTTTTCAAAAGTATTTCCATATTTCCTAAGTCCATACTTAGGGTTCTAAATAAGTGACCTGATTTTCAAAATGGCTGAGCAGCCAGTAGCTCCCACTGACTTCAACAGGAGTTTCAAAGTGCTCAGTGCTTATGAGAATCCCTTAAAAGAAAATCATCTCAAAAATCACCTGTCAGGGATGGTCTCTAGGTTTATTTCATCCTGCCTCAGCAGTGGTGGCTGGACTGGATGACTTCCCAAGGTCCCTTGCAGCTCTACATTTCAGTGGGCCTGTCTTCTCTACCGGGGAGACACTGCAGAGCGGGTGTCAATTTAGTGGGTGTAGTGAAGACCCACTAAATCGATGGCAGAGCACTCTCCCGTTGACTCCCATACTCCAGCTCCGTGAGAAGAGTAAGGAGTGTCTCTCATCGACTCAGTACAGTGAAAACACTGGGATAAGTTGACCTAAGCTCCTTCAACCCCAGCTATGTTATTCACATAGCTGGAGTAGCGTAACTTAGGTCGACTTACCCCAGTAGTGAAGACAAGCCCTATGAGTCTGTGACTGATTTAATAGCATAAGGGCATGATCCAAAACCCACTGATGACAATGAGTTTTCTATTGATTTCAATGTGTTTTGGATTGGGCCCTAACTAAATACCGATGAGCCTAATTTTGGGCCGCAATTCTTTCATCCTGCTCATAATATTTTGGGAAGTGATACATGAAGGGGGAGGGATAGTTCAGTGGTTTGATCATTGGGCTGCTAAACCCAGGGTTGTGAGTTCAATCCTTGAGGGGGCCATTTAGTGATCTGTGGCAAAAATTGGGGATTGGTCCTACTTTGAGCAGGAGGTTGGACTAGATGATCTTCTGAGGTCCCTTCCAACCCTGATATTCTATGATTCTATGTCAAATGCATATCTATATTATGAGGTTTACTATCCTGAAGCAATACTGTACATTTAAATTTAGTAGGAGCATGCAAAACCTGATAAATTTCCTACATACAAGGAAGTTAGTCTGATTCTGCTCTCATTAATATTGGCTGTAAATGAATGTAGCTGCACTGACCCTGGTGGAGTTACTGCTGACAGGTGTAAGTGAAAAGATAATCAGGACCAGGAGATTCACCTTTTCTTTAAATCCTCTATGAAGATAACCAGACAGGGTGTTTTTCACAGTGTTCATCATTGTGAAGAGAAGAAAAGTCTAGCCACAACTCATATGGAATTGTAAAGATCATTTTAGATGTGATCCGTTTAAATCAAATCTTACACTATTCTACTAGCACAACATTTTATTTTAAAATGTTATATTTTGGATCTTTTGGGTTTTTTTTTCTATTTAAGTTAGTAGTTTAGGAAAATAAGTTCCAATTTGTGGAACTAAAGTTGTAAAAAAAAAAAAACTTTTTAGCACTTAAAAAAAATCATTTCCCCATTATCTGAAATTTCCTACCCTTCTCATTTTTATGTCTTTGATGTGGTATTTTGTCCTACATTTTAAAGGGCAAGAGCCCACAGGTGGCTTTTGGCAGTCTAAGAAGTATGTTCCAAAGGATGTGCAAGGTCTAAAAATATTACTACAGGCATAAAGAGGTTTCATTTCAGTTTTCATCTGTAAATACAAAATGACTGGTGCACACAAGTAACAGGTAGCTCAGAACCATGGCTGTCACATTGTTGTGCCTTTTAAGGGTCCAGATGTACAAACTTGACTCATGCTGGTGAGCTCTTACTCAAGTGGCCCTATTGAGGTTGTTCATAAACACTCCCTAGGCCTGAGTAAAGGTTGCACATGCTGGTTTTCTGAATGGAATATGCATGCCTTAAATAATGATTCTTCTATTGCTTAACTAGAACATAATTTTAATTACATAAAAAAAGCAAAACCACTATGTACGGAGAACATTATTAAGGTTGCAGAATCAAGCATTCAGACGTGTAAAAATACTGGAATTGGGGTTACCTGTACAACCTTACCTTTACATCCTGTATGTACATATTCTGATGCTGACTTTAATAGTGGTTGTGTCTTTAAAGGCTATCCTAAAACATATGCACACAGGGCAGAATTAAAGTTGTATGATCAGTCTTCATTCTGTTGATTCCTAAATTTAAGTTCTTGACAGTGAAACCTTGATAACATTCTATAAAATAAACTTTAATGTATTTTTCTAGATTCTTTTTTAAAGAGAAAAAGGTAAATACAAATTGTATCATATGCACCTATAACTATCCTACATTAACAACAGGGCTTCACCCTGCACCTCTGGTACAGGCCACTTTAGCTAAAGGTGTAACTACACTAGGCAATAGCAGAAAAAAGCTATTATCCTCTGTGGACTAGCTGTTAGTGGGTGACATGTAATATGCTGAAAAGAAGGTTTCATATGCTGAAATTGCCTTATTTTACAGACAGTAGAGCCAAGTACAAATTAGTAGATTCTTTGCAAGAAGCAGCATGGCAAATATCTGAGACTCGAGTATGCCATATTAGAGATATTAGTTCCATTCCCCGTTTAAGTTACCTCACAGTGAGGCAAAAACAAGGTAACAAAATTAATAGCACCAGTAAGTAGAAGTGAGTGTGGAATTCATGTTTTCTTGGTTCTGAATCCAGTGCATCTTCCTCTACATCAAACAACATTTTTATTGTGGAGGGATGGTCAGTAGCAACAATAGAATTCTTTAGCCTGTGTCCTATCTGGAGGCTTAGTTCGCATAACAAGATGCTACGGCGGTGCATGCCGAGTGCTAATAGATTGCTGCTAGATTTTGGTAGCAAGCCAGGAACTAGCTGTAGTGAACAAAATGCAGATGACAGCTTTCAGGAATTTATAATTTGGCCAAATCGGAATAGATTTTTATAAGGCCAGCCAAAAGCACCTTCCTGATCACAGAACTATCCACCTGCTAAATGTCAGAGAATTTTATAGTGGACAGTGTTCGGCAACCTAAATATAAAGGTCACTGCTGTTCCCTGAATAAGGCTCTGATTCAGGAAAAAAAATTAAATATGTGCTTATTTTTAAGCTTTCCTGAATGTTGATGAACTTATGCACAAGCCTAAATGCTTTGCCAAGTCAGGGCCCAACTGACTATATTTGCAATATAGTCTATAGAGACTAACCAATTTGTTTGAGCATAAGCTTTCGTAAGCTACAGCTCACTTCATCGGATGCATACTGTGGAAAATACAGAAGATGTTTTTATCCACACAAACCATGAAAAAATGGGTGTTTATCACTACAAAAGGTTTTCTCTCCCCGGGGGGGGGGAGGGGGGAGGGGGGTTGTAGCTCACGAAAGCTTATGCTCAAATAAATTGGTTAGTCTCTAAGGTGCCACAAGTACTCCTTTTCTTTTCACAACACCCGTACAACAACCTGCACAACTAACGCACTGCTCCATTTAATCTTCTGCATGATGGCCACCCTTGCCTCACCCCCATTACAGTACTTATTACTACATCAATACCCTTGTTCTCCTTTTCTTTTTGCGAATACAGACTAACACGGCTGTTACACTGAAACGCGTGTTGTAAAGTTAGTTATAAATATTTTAAATTGAGGTACAACAGTGGCAGAGAACTGTTTAAACTGAACTTTTATTGAAAAGGCTGCATTTTTTCTATGTCAAAGACGTTTTTTCAGCATTACTCATATTTGCCTCTGGGATGAAATTTTGTAATTTTTTCTCACCAACAGTATTACACTTCTATTTCTATCTTCCCTTAAGATATTCTGTTTGGTATAGAAAAGGGACAAATCTAATGCAGTCAAATATTATACATGATACTTTTCTAACTCAAAAAGTGTTACAGTTAATTCTGTGTTAGATCTTGCCTTCGTACAAAAAGAGAAACTGATCACAGAACTAAAAACTAATGGTAGCTTAGGTAAAAGTGATCATTACCTGATCACATTTATAATGCAGAAACAGAATAAAGTCCAAGCAAAGATCTATCTATCTATCTACTTGTTGCTTTAAAAGGGTCAATATCACAAAGCTGAAAACAATTATGAGCCAGATCAGCTGGAAAGAGGAATTTATACAGAAAAAGGTGAATCATAATTGGGCATTGCTTATGCATACTTTCCTAGATGTTTATGCATACTTTCCTAAACTGGTTAAAAAACTGACCTGGTTTAAAGGTGCAGTAAAGGCAGATATTAAAAATAAGAAGAAATGATATATAACAAATGGAAGAAAGGGGAAGATGAAGGTTGAATATAAATCAGAAGGTAAAAATAGAAAATTGATAAGGAAAGAAAGGGACACAAGAAGAAATCTATGACTTCTAGAGTGAAGGATGATATATAAGCACACATTAAATGGATGAAAAGCTGGCTAACTGATAGGTCTCAAAATGTAATTGTAAACAGGGAATCATCATTGAGAGGGAATGTTTCTAGTGGGATCCCACAGGGTTTGGTTCATTGGTTCTACACTATTTTTTTCAACGTTAAAACAAAATTATCAGTGATAAAGTTTGCACATCACACAAAAATTGGGGAAGTAGTAAATAATGAAGAGAACTGGTCACTTATATTGATCTGGATTTCTTGATACTGGATGCAAGCGAACAATATGTGTTTTAACAAATCTAGAGTAAGCCATACTCACCGGATGGGGGACTCTAGCCTGGGAAGCAGTGACTCTGAGAAAGATTTGGACTTGTGATGAATGCTCAGCTGAACATGATTTCCCAGTCTCATTTTATGGCCAAAAGGGCCATACAGTCTTTGGACACATAAACAAGGGAATCTTGAGTAGAAGTAGAGAGGTTATTTTATCTCTGTATTTGGCACTGACGCGACTGCTGCCGGAATACTTTATCCAGTTCTGATGTCCACAATACAAGAAACACGTTGAAAAGTTGGAGAGTGTTCAGAGAAGAGCCAAAGAATGATTAAAGAATTAGAAAAACATGTCTTATATGATAGACTCAAGGAGCTCAATATAGTTAGCTTAACAAAGAGAAAGTTAAGGGGTGACTTGATCACAGTGTATAAGTATCCACATGGGAAACAAATATTTAATAATTGGCTCTTCAGTGTAGCAGAAAAAGGTATAACACAGTCCAATGGCTGAAAGCTGAAGATAGACAAATTCAGACTTGAAATAAAGCATATATATATTTACACCAAAGTATTTAACCACTGGAATAATTTACCAAGCATTGTGATAGATTCTCCATCACTGGCAATTTTAAATTCAAGATTGGATGTCTTTCTAAAAGATATGGTCTAGGAATTATTTTGGGGAAGTTCTATGGTCTGTGTTATAGAAGAGGTCAGACTAGATGATCACAGTGGTTTCTTTCTGGCTTTTGAATCTATGAATCTATAATAAAAATATTGCAGTGATTAGAATGGAATTTTGCTAACTCGTTTGTTATGTCTCAGAGCATATGGCACGTAATCATACTCATAGATTCAACTTTAAACATAATGATTCTTCAGGAAACTGGTTTATTGTGGTGATTCCTTATTGTCTACCATGTGTGCTCAATTAAAATGGATTGGTCGGTTGGTGTAGATGTAAAACTCATACTGGTAAAGTGATTTCATATTACAAAGACATACCTCTCCTATTCCTTCTCAACTCTTATACCAGGGCAACCACAGGATTAAAATGATGGAAAATGCCCCACACTACCATGTCTGCTTTTCTCAAAATTTTCTGTAAAAAATGTCAATTGTTCATTTTCCCCACTTTCATTCCCTTTTTTCTTTTTCTCCCTTTTGTAAAGGGCAAAAATTTAGATGGAGGGAAAAGGGACTAAAACCCCATTAAATATTGGAAATCTTTGAATGAAATGAAAAATTTCCACATTTTTTTCCAGAAAAATGGTTATTTTTCCATTGAAAAATGATTTTGAATGCAAAATGTTTAGCAGCTTTAGTAATGATCACTCTCCGAATATCAAAATACTTTCTTAGGAAGAGCATATGCAGCAGTTGTTTGTTTTTTGAAGGTCATGTGACATTTATACCAAATAGCTATAAATGTACACATCATTGCAATGCTGAGTGATTTCTATTTTAAATCCAATGTTTATTTTAACCTTGAGCTGCCTAAGACCTTTAATAAGGAGCTTCAAAGCATTTTTAAAATCATATCATTTTTAAATCTTACTCATTTAAATGCAAGTGCCTTAGAAGCTCAAACAGTGTTGGTTGTTCTCATTGAAGTTTATAATGCCTTAGATATTCAAATCAGCTTTATGCCTTCCATTTGTTATGCAAATCTGCAAGCTTTATATATCACATGGTTTATCTACATTAATACAGCTTTCACTAACAGGACTTACAGGAATAGACATATACACTTAAGGTGCACATTTTTACTGCCTTGACTTATCATAAAAACATAAAAAATAGTGTGTATTGCTTTACTCTAATCAGACTCATTTTTATGTGGTTGTTGAAAGCCCTTTTGCATTCCAGTCTATGTCTGGAGGACTGTGTATAAAACTGATTCAGAAAAAACCAAAGTGTAGACACCTGCTGGCTTATAATACAAATACTAAAATATCTTAGAGCCTGTTGAAAGGAGAATTGGAACAATATGTCATTACTGAAAGCTCACTTGCAAGTTCTAATGTATTATAATGAAAACAGTATGACAAACCTAATGAGACAGTGAAGATTTGGGTAATTGTTCCTACAATGTATGGTAACTTTTCCAGCCGTTATTGGCAAACATAAAACCTAATGAGATTTTATTAATTTAAATGCAGTACATCTGCAAAACATTTCCTTAGTTGCATTCTCCTCTGCTAATCTTTCTTCCCACATGTACTTGATCCTTTTAAGTTAACTGTTCTATATAGTATACTTTCTAAACAAAACATTCAAAATACTTACTATAAATGTGCATTAACTCTTTTTTGGCATGCTTACCTTTTGTGAGTACACTTTTAAAATAACTGGATAGACTATAGTTTCCCCCAGTATTCTCTCTTCTGTATGAATATTTGAATATTATAACATACATAATCTATGTTTACACAGGAAATGTATGAGCAATATCTTTATATGAGGCCATACTGCCACTGTTGCTTACATTACTTCTCAAGTAGTATCACTCAATTAAATGGGACTTCTTGCAGGGTAAATATTACTCAGTGTGAGGAAGGGTAATGCAATCAAGCATTAAAACATTGATTATTATTTTTGTATTAGCTTGCCTGCAACTCAAATTAATACCACAATTATTTATTGGGAGTTTTCCCTTGTCTCAATAAAATCAAGCAGTTTTGAGGAGGTTTAAGTAAATGATCTGTGAATGAGATGTAAACAGTTTAATTGTCATTTTAAAGGTTCATTCATTACTGTTAAAATGTAATTGTTGTTTGTTTTCTACATGCTATATTTGGTATTGCATCTTTTTTCTAGTTATAGTGGCATAGAAGGATGATGGGAGAAATCTTGGCCACGCAGTCTTGAGAAAAGAATATTTCTGGTTGAAGATACCCATAACAAACTCATGAAACAAAATGCAATAGAGCTGTCATGAAGTTCAAAATTATATTGTCTCTGGTAGAATAACTGGAAAGAGATCATGTTCACTTTCCCCTTGGATTTTGCAAGTCATTTTGGATTGACAGTATAGATTTTTATTACAGTTTGTAAAACTTCGTAAGCAGTGAAGCCCTCTACTTCATCTTTATCCATTATTTGTGAATACAATTGAATATTACTGCACTAGAATATTTAAAACTGTGCTGAAATTAATCAAATATCTTCCATCAATTGTACATCAAAGTCATCATAATTGAGGGGAAAAACAATTGAGTAGGTGTGGATTGCTTCTTGGTCCTACTCTATTTAACATTTTTATCAAAAACCTGGAGGAAAACATAATCACCATTAATAAGGTATGCATTAATTATTATTAATGCCCCCCAGGAGAGAGGAGAGGGATGACCTGTTGCAACACAATAGTGTGAGGGAGTCCTTGGGGTGGAAGTCCTTGAATAGCAGAGCCTGTCTATACTCATCCTGCAATGGTGGCTCCTATGTATCTGGTCCTGTGGAGCTATCTGGACTCATTTTCCCACTTGGGCTCAGAGAACTGCTCAGTTTTTGCCCTGCCCAACCAAATGTGTGTGCATGGCATTGTGACCTGGAACATGAGGTTGCAGCAACACTCACTTACCTTTGTCTTATTCAGTCCACCCGACATCATGACAGAGGGACGGCTGAGCCAAACCTGAGTAGCGCTTTGACTCTGGAGATCACAGGGCCCAGACTGGAGAGCCAAGACCAGCCTGCTCATGGAACCAGAGCCATAGGAGCTGCCACGATCTTTTGAAACATTCTGGTGACCCAATTTTGGGTTGCAAACTATGGGTTGAGAAACCCTGGATTAGAAAATATGCCTTATAGTGATAAACTGATGGAACTCAATCTATTTAACTTAACAAAGAGAAAGTTAAGGGACGTTTTGATTACAGTCTGTAAATATCCACATGAGGAACAAATATTTAATAATTGGCTTCTCAGTGTAACAGAGAATGGTATAGCAACACAATCCAATGGCTGAAAGTTGAAGTTAGACAAATTCAGACTGAAAATAATGTGTATTTTTTAAATAGTGAGGGTAATTAACCATGGAAACAGTTTATCAAAGGTTGAAGTGGATTCTCCTTCACTGGCAATATTTAAATCAAGATTGGATGCTTTTCTAAAAGATATGGTCTAGGGATTATTTTGGAGAAGTTTTATGGCTTGTGTTATACTGAAAATCAGACTAAATGATCACAAAGTGTCCCTTCTGACTTTGGAATCTATGAATCAATGAAAAACATATTGGGAAAAAAGGAAAAGAGAAGGCCCAAAGTCTATGGGAATTCCGTGTGCAGAGTACTTACAGCACTGTTTTCTGAGTGAGTCCCTCATCAACTCATCTTATTTTATTCTTATTGGAATCATATCTGGCAATCTTCATGCTTAGGGCAAGAGTCTGCTCTGGACATTGTGGCCACACAGTGAAGTAATGGATACCAAACTATCTCTTTACTTCCCCGCACAAACTAACTGGAACTGTAGGTCTGCATATAGGTTCATTGTACTTTCCCCTCAGCAAAGCTAGGTGGCGGGAGGCGGGGGGGGGAAAGGGGAGGAGATACAGGATATGAATGGGATGGAGAATTGGTTCAACTCCTATACTGTGCTTGCCATCAGAGTTGAGTCATTACACAAGGAGTGGGAACTAGCTGCTGTTATAAACTGCATGATATAGACCAGAGCAAGAGGGAAGTCACTTCTAGCATGGTATAGCAATGCACCATTCCTTATTATGGACTGTGCCCTTGAGACATTATAGCCCTTATATCTTTTTGCTAGTTTTCTCTTTCACTGAGTTTCACCTCAGTGTTCTCTCTCCGCCAAACTTACCCCTTCTCCTAACTGTTCCAACTGTCACCCTGGCCTTAAATAGTCTTCTGGCTGGTGGACATATGGGTGGTAGACCTGTGGTCTGCCATCCCTCTCCAAGTCAGATGCCATCAGGGGATAACTGGTAGGTCATCTTCCCTATTCCATGCTTTCCAATTGGTGGAAATCTGGGTTATCCTTTTAGTCTTGGTATCGTCTGCGTCCAGTTTTGGTCCCACACTTTAAGAAAGATGTGGACAAATTAGATAGGGTCAAGAGGAATGGTCAGAAAATAGGGAAGAAAGATTGAAAGAATTGGATATGTTTAGTCTGAATAAGAGAAGGCTGAGGTGAGGGAGAGGGTAGAGCACACACCTGATAGCAATCTTCCAATATATACCAGGCTGTTATAGAGAGGATGGAGATCAATAATCCTCTCTGTCCAGAGTTGGATAGGAAGCAGTTGGCTTTGTTTACAGCAAGGGAGATTTAGGTTAGATATTTGGGAAATCTTTCTGATAATAAGGTTTTTTAAGCACTGGAACAGGTTACCTAGGGGAGGTAGTGGAATCCCTGTCATGAGAGGATTTAAAAAAAAAGTTAGACAAATATCTCTTGGGGGTGGTCCTAACTCAAAGCAGGGTAATGGATAGATGACTTCCTCAGGCTCCTTTCAGATCTATATTTCTATGAATCTGTGATTCTAGTCTGAAGCATTCCAGGTTCCTGTTGAAGCAAGAGATAATTGGAAGAGTGTCAGTGGAAGCTTCTGCAGGCTTTGAGTCATATTGTTGCTAATTGGGCAGAATATCTATCCTCAGTGTATGTGGAAGGGGATGAGGTATACCTTTGGCAAACCTGAGAAGACTCATGGTAGAGGGAAGTGGGTTAAAGAGCCACTTCCAACCTGAAAAAAAGGGAAGAAGCCAGCCAGCAACCACATCAGAGACAAAGGAGAGGTTAATAGGCTACTGGGCAGCACCTCCCCATCCCAAACACTGCATAAAATAAGAGGGTCCCAGAAGCCTGGTAGGAGAAAGGCAGGTTTTCAGGTAGGGAGAAGCATGACAACCTTGCAATTTTCATGCAGTTCACTTCAGTTTCCTATAGAATTTGAATTTTTGTCAACTACAAGCAAACAGCTGTGACTAGAATGTGTTGGTTTTGGTTCACAAAATCTTAAAAGAACTGAAAGCAGAAGACCAGACCCACAGTGACCAAACCTCATAAAGTGTTTAATCAGATGAAATTCTGCTGGCCTGCAATTATAATATAAACTGACACTTCTTACCTCCATCCACAATATACCATACATCTCTGCTGTCATTTCTTAACGTACCTCCATCAACCTGCCCTCCACTAGTGAATCCTACTTCACCACTCCCTTTGTGCCCCAATCTTCACTGTTATTTCTTTCATTTATTTAATAGACTGCATCTACTCAGAGGTTGGGAATGTTAGTAGTAGTCCCAGTGGCAATGTATTAGCAGACATTAGATGAGATGATCTAAAATACATGCTAAATGCAATTCATCACATGGTTCTATAAAGTATCACGTGGTTATCACTGCTACTTATGGAATGAGTATGGATATGACTTTTCATAATTACATCCTATTACATTACACAATACAGACCTAATGATTTTTGTATACACCAAAGATTTTGTATATTGTAGGGATTTTTTGTTACTTATACACAATAATTGTTCAGCTAGTTTGGACATTTTCTAGTCTTCTTCAGAGTTTTATAAATCAGATTATACTATTTCATGCCAAATATCAGGCCTTATTCCTTCCTTCTGAGACTTCAGTAGACATTTTGCCTAAGTAAAGACACAGATTTGCTCCTTCCTAAAGTATGTGTGCAGTACATTAACAAATACTGAATACAAATGGCCATATATTCTCCTTGTTCCCAAAACTCCCATTTTTATATAAAATATTTGTGTCTATACCTATCCTCACACTTGTCCCATATTGGTGAAAATATGTATTATTTTCAGTCTTGTTTAATATCACCCAGTCTTGTGGTTCCCCTCCAGAAAAATCCCTATTGACTAAACAGATGTACCTTCTGTACATAATAAAATGTCTTTAAAATGTAATATTTTGTAATTCTTATTTCCTTGACCTTTATTAGAAAGTAATATAGTTTTGTGCTTACCAGAAATGACCTACCAAATCAAGAGCAGATGATCACATGCTTCAACCAAGACTTCAAAAGGGAAACTAAATTTTTTGTCCATTTACTATGAGACTTGTCATGCTTAATCCACATGCAGTTTTTATGGGAGTTGAATAATGTGTAATAAATTCATAGATTGTACACCACTCTATCCCAGAATAATCAATCAAAAATGACAGCTGATTGATTTCTTTTGTAAATGAGAACATACTTATTGTTTAATTGATTTCTGTGCTCTTCAAAAGGAGATTTGAAAGTCATATTTTTAAATGCACCTCAGCTGCATTTCTAGAGTGGTTTCTTAGATAAATACAAAAAAGTGACTTTTTGATAACGCTGGTGTCTTTTTTCCTCCTTCCCTTATAAAAATCCAGGGATGTTTACAAGAAAGTTATTCAGTCAGACTTACAGCCAGCAAGGATAATAACACAATTAGAACATTTGTTGAGAGGTTTCAGTTTTAAAAGTTTAGGAACATTTTCCTCTTAGATACAACTTCCAAACTTCAGACAAAATATTTATTCTGAATGAACTGTTGAATGCCTGTTATAGCACAAAAAAAAAGGTGAAACTCTCCCCGGGGTCCTATGATTGTAAAACTTAGGTACTATAACAAGCAAGAAACAGATGGTTCCACAACACAGAAGCATTTTAAAATAAACATTAATACAAGCAGAGATAAAATTCTTAATAGGAATGCAGTTTTAATCATGTTAGCTGTTGTTGACATTGCTACTTAAAACTGCTTCATAGATTCTAATAGGGAGAAAAAAACTAATTAATGTGGGATATGATGAATGTATGGCATTAACTGTATTATTTACAGTAAATAGTCATCTCCTGAAAAAATGAGTATTATTTTGGTTTCATGAAACATAGTCTATAAATATTTTTAATTGTTTTCATGATTTTTTCAGTCTGCTTATTACTAATGTCTAGCCATTTGCTTGTTCTAAAATATGTTTGCTGATTTATATGTCATGCTAAACCTTAAGTATCTTCTATAAGAAATGCTGCAGTTCTTTGGTTCTGTAATCATAAGTGCTTAATTGACCATTTAAAAAAGGCAGGCTGTTTCTTTAGAATCAACTCACATAGATGTAAGAAGGCCAATGTTTGTTTTTTCTAACACGCTTTAACATCAATATAGGAAAGAACGGACTATATTGGTATATTCTGAGGGACACCATTTGAGCACCAACTAGAAAGTCAGATTTGAAATCATTCACTGTGCTGCTTCTGTTTATTTCTCTCTCTTTCTTTGGATGAACAGCTCCATCATGGATTCACAAAGAGCAAAATAAATCTATTCATCAACCTCTTTTCGTAGGCTATGAAGCAGATTAAATTTTAGGCTGCTGCTCCTTATCTTAGTACATCCCATGGTGAAAAAGATACTACCCAACTTCTGCTTTCAGACATTACCATTAATATTTTTTTAAAAATGTACAAGTGCCAGTGGCTACTTGCCAAAGCTGTACTTTAGATTAGATATGCCACAATAATTGTGTGGCAAAATACAACTGGAATACCTTGGTTTCTTCACAGCTGGTTGACAGTCCAAGTACTGGGATGTACATGTAAATGTGTTCATCCAGTGCACTCAAACATGACACATTCAAATATTCCAATAGAAACCAAGTTTTCTGAAGTAGTTGCTTTATCCATGTAATTGGTCTATAATCTGTAAGAAGTAAAAGGAAACCCCACTTCTGTGACACATAAGGCCATTTACATATTGCAAGAAGCATGGATGCTGGGAAGGTAAGGGCACATTATATGCCTCGATGGGCTCCATACTGCATTTGGACTGAACATTTTGTAATTTTCCAAGTAGTCCATTCTTCTCGTTCCCTCATTGTGGTTCATTAAGATACATGAATGGTATGAAAGATTCTACTATGCTTGTTAGTAGTGGCTGGGTGAAAGAGATTTTCAATGACGAAACCAAGGTTAGTTGTGAGTTCCAACATAAACATTCATAGATACAACTGCTGCGTATTCTCTATAGAACTCATATTCACAGAGCTGCTGTCTATCCCCCTGTTTTACCTGGGCCTGGAGTTGCTGAGCTTCTTAAAACCTTGGCTTAGAAAAAAAAATGAGTGTTTTAGCTCAAGTAGTAAAAGCTTATTCTTAGAGCTGGGTACATTTTTTTAAAAGAATTTTTCATCAAAATAATGTGGGCCAAAAAAAGAAAAGTTGGGATTTTTTTTTCAAAAACATCAAAACAGTTTGTTTCAGCTATTGCCAAAATAAAACCATTTCTAAACATTTTGGTTCAACTTTTATTTTCAAAACTAAGTTTCATTTAGGAATGGAACTACATTTACAAATAAAAAAAAACAAAAAAGTGTGAAAATACCTAAAATGAAAAAAAAAGAAAAGAAAAGAAAAACAAAAATATTTCAATGAAAGAGAAACTGAATTTACTTTTTTTGATTTTTCACTTTGACACCCAAACAAAAAACAAACAAAACAATTGTGCAGCTCTAGTCATGCTTTTAGAACCAGAGGTCCTGGGATCAGTTTCCCCTTCTGTCAACCAAACTAGAAGTACCATGTTACAAGCCCATGGGCCACAAATTGTAATGCAATGTCGCTGGGTGGTTTGCAGGAAGCAGGGATTGAGCCGGTGACCTCTAGGTTTAAAAGCATGGGCGTCTACTGCAAAAGCTGTGCAGGGTCAGCCACTAGAGAAGGACAGAAAGCATATTGAGGCTGGGGGAGGGGATTGTGTTTCATCTAACTGAGATTACTACATCTGAGACCATTTCTCTTAAGAATGCATCAGTGATACCATTCTAATAAAACACTCCCCCGCATCAAATATCAAATCTCGGGAGAAAACAATGTTGTAACTGAGGGGCTCAAACTCTCCCGGGGAATAAAAGTATTAATGTTACACTACAAATACCACAAATAGGGTCTGAAACTCCCTGGCTAAGTAAAAGTTGGGCTGTGATGCTGTTGGACGGTAGCTTGGCAGCAGCTTAGTCCATGAACTGACATCAGTGTGGCTTCACCTGGAGTAAGCTTCTACTGAATACCAGTAAGGGTATCACAATATGTCTCCAGATAAGCTAGAAAACATGAGAAATTGTTGTAGTTAACAGTATATTATCATGTGGACACTGACTGACTTCACCAGCATCTCAGTTTTATATAGAATTATTATGCAGCAGCATTGGATGCTAATATCAACAAATTAATCTCCAAATTGGAATATTCAATATGCTGATTTTAACAACACTAAACTCATTACATTAAATGAAAGGCTCAACAACATTACATCTTTTATTGCACACATACACTTTTAAAAGACCATTTATTAAGGTTGCACTCATAAATTAGGAAATGCTAGAATTAAGGATGGCCCAATTGTGCAGATGCATTACAATACTCTTCAATTACAGGATCACATGCTCTTTTTTCCACTGGACCCCAGCATCATTCATCTATTCAATATTTTGTTTTCTCTTAATTGTCCCATGCTTTATTTACTGCACACTATGTAATCCTTATTCTGAAGACAGAATTAATGTCTTTGTGGGCTTTTTTATGAAGCTCATCACCATAGTATCTGAATAAGTTACAAATATTTATTTATTTATTTATTTACTTATTTTCACAACTCCTGTGAGATCAGATGATCCTGGGAACTTAGGCTCAGAGAAATTAAGGTAAAATATCCATTAATTCTGGATGCCCAATTGAAGACACCAAGGTCCTGATATTTCAGAATACTGATCATCATATAGCCCTATATGTTCCAATTAAGTTCCCATTAAGTTCAGAAGCATCTGTGACATTGGCAAATCAGGTTTGTGGAGTCTGCACATCAGACCCCAAATGAGAAACTTGCAGTGATCAGCTATGAAAGTGTTGGTTTAAGTGACTTGTCTATCACCATATAGGTATGGCCCTACCAAATTCATGGTCCATTTTGGTCAATTTCACGGTCATAGGATTTTAAAAATCATAAATTTCATTATTTCAGTGATTTATAGCTGAAATTTCACGGTGCTGTAATTATAGGGGTCATGACCCAAAAGGAGTGGGGGGGGGTATTGTAGGGAGGGTGTGCAGTGCTGCTACCCATACTTCTGCGCTGCTGCTGGTGGCGGCGCTGCCTTAGAGCTGGGCAGCTGGAGAGCTGCGGCTGCTGGCCGGGAGCCCAGTTCTGAAGGCAGAGCTGCGGCCAGCAGCAGTGCAGAAGTAAGGATGGCATGGTATGGTATTGCCACCCTTACTTCTGCTCTACTGCCTGCAGAGCTGGGCCCTCAGTCAGCAACCACCACTCTCCAGTCACCCAGCTCTGAAGGCAGCAATGCGGAAGTAAGGGTGGCATGGTATGATATTGACACCCTTACTTCTGAGCTGCTGCTGGCGGGGCACTGCTTTCAGAGCTGGGTGCTTTCAAGGCAGCGCAGAAGTAAGGGTGGCATTACTGCAAGCCTCCTAAAATAACCTCATGACCCCCCTGCAACTCCCTTTTGGGTCAGGACTCCCAATTTGAGAAACTCTGGTCTCCCCTGTGAAATCTGTACACTATAGGGTAAAAACACACAAAAGACCAGATTTCATTGGGGGAGACCAGATTTCATGGTCCGTAATATATATAGGAATTCTGTGAAAGATATTGAGACAAAATTCAACTCTCCAGGGTTCCATTCAACTCCCTTAATCATGAAACTGAAGAGAAAACCTAATATGTAATCATGTAATTAAAGATTATATCATATTGAATATGCACACAGAAGTCAAATTAAAGATGCACAGGCAACCTTAATTTTGGCATTTCCTAAATTTTGAGTGCTTGAGTTGGCAACCTCACAAATGTTCTTTTAACTTAGTTTGTATGTGTGTAATTTACTAGGTTTTTAAAAAGGAAAACACAAAACCCAGAAATTCCATCATATATCATTATATTGACACCTGCTGGTGATAAGTGGCATTGATATTTCATCCATTCACTTCACAACAATTGTTTAAGTAGGTGGTGGGTGGGCCAGTAACATTTGGGACCCACAGTTCTATGTTGAAAGCCCTGTTTCCATCAGGGAAGGAGTGCCTGGGGTTGAGTGACTACAAACCTGAGCACTGGGGGGGTTAAGTTTCTGTTAAAGTTTTGTGACCTCCAGAGAGACTTTTCCTCTCTGCCTAGTGGAGCTGGTTGAAAAATTTCAAATATCAATTTCTTTTAATGACAAAAGGCACACATTTTATATGAAAATTTTCGTGACAAACTTCATTTTTCAGCCCCCTCTGCTGAGGAGCCAGGGCTGGCCCTGAGGAGCAGATGCGGAACTTTACTGTCTCTGGGTCTCCAGGAATGCATTTTGATGGAGATAGGGAGTACAGACTGTCTCGCCACCTCTACCCTCCTCACTGTACTGTTTCCCTTTTTCTCCCACCTCAAATATCCCTACTCCCTCAATATCCCCACACACGATCAGGGAGGTTGGTGGAATTTGGCGGAAGTGCATCCTTGCCCCTTTTTCAAGAACTTCCCGGTATCTGCAAACTGTTATCACATGAGCAACCCAGACAGCAAAACTACTTTTAAAAGGGAGCGAGGTTGGTTAAGGGCCATAACTCCTATCACAAACCATTTAACAGCAACACATAACACCAAGTTATGGGACACTTCTTATACCAGAAAGCCCACACAGTACATTGCCATTGACAATGACATATTCCTGCCTCAGCAGGTAAAGGAGTCTCCCCCACAAAATAGTACAAAAAGGAAGACCTAAATTAGGACTTTATGCTTCCCTCACAAACACAGCAGGCACCACACACCTTTCCTACATACATATGTCAATGCTGAATATGTGTCACTGTTTCTCAGACAAGTAGCAAAGGCAGCAATATGCTAAGTAATATTGGTTGAGATCCTGAGCTGTGCTTAATGCTTTGTGCTGAAACACTGGTGGATTCTGGCCAGGAACCCAACGTATCTGAGCTGGGTGATTCATCCTAGTGCAAGGGGAATCCACTGAAGACACAGGGCCAGGATAGAAACTTCTCCACCAAATCTCATCACTGCTGCCTACACAGGGAAATGTGGCCTGAACAAAGGGGGAATGGTCAGAACACGGCTACACTGTGCTGATGTTTAACTACCATCTTGCCCCTTTGGAGCAGTTAGCATCTGAAATAAGTTATAGCAGTCGTTACACCCGGGGACTACTCTACACATAGCAGGCCCAGGTTTGGGGCAGTAGAAAGGTGAGCTATACACCACCTTTGCACAATAAACCCATAACTTGTGCTGTGGTTGCTCCTTGGCCATAGCTGAGTATAAACCCCATTATTAAAATGACTCTTCTTAACACTTACAGCAATACATTGTGCTAAAATATAGAAGTACAGTGAAGCAGAATAGAAAAGCATTAAAAAAAAAGGCTACTAGGTACTGCACATTTGTATTACGCTCATGAAGATTTGTAAATGATTGGATGCAAGTTTGATATCACATCACGTACCCATCTTAGACACACAAGTATTGTCCCTGCAATGAATGCGACTACTCACAGAAGTATGATAAAGAGGATTTGGACGCTAATGTGCCTTCCTGGAAAAGCTAAAATTTTCTTTAAACTGTGGATTGAAAAATATAACTGAAGGAAAAATTACTCAAATGAAATGAAATGAAATGAAATTAAAGCATCACTTTAACTAGAATTAATCTAGTACTGCTCATTCCCAATACCGTAGTTTCAGTTCACCATTGTTAAAATGAGCAGTTGTGTTTCTCTTCCCTATTTATTAGAAATTGTTAGCAGAATTGGGAGTTAAATTCATTTCTCACTAACTAAAGGGTGCTATATATATATTGCGAGTTTCCTGCTGGATGTACATGTAAAATTGCTTCTTGAACTAGCCTTGGCATTTGAATATTAAGACTGAAAGTTCACATCTGTATATTTAACAGTCCTATTATCTTCTGAATTAAATATAACTATAAAGATGCCTTTTTACTGGTATTAGGGACCAGTTTTCTCGTGCACTTTTATGTGAAGCATATTGAAAACTGCAGGGTTCGATTCAGCACAAATGAGCAGTACTCCACACCGAGAATCATCAGCAGCACTAATCACAGCTGAGCAATTAGATGTGGGTTCTTCTCCCCAGAAAAACATATATGACTCCTGAAAATATCTTTGCAAAAGTAGAAAATTCCTGCTAAAAAATATTGTATACTTTTTGACTTTTCATAAGCAAAATTATTTTGAAATGTACTTAAAGGGTGAAATTTTCAGTTGTCAGTGCCATTCATTGAAATCTGACCTGGCAGCCCCTCTATCAGGATAGACTAAAGCTAAGTGGTGTTGTAACCTTGTGTGTCAGGTGGCAATGTACCAAGTAGGAAGCTGGGCACAGCCCCATGGAACAGAAGCCACCACTTGGAGCTACAAGGAAGGCTTGCTGTGAACTCCCCCCATCCTCAGGATCTCCAGGACCCAAGCCCTTCCAGGGATAAAACAGAATAACACAAAATCCCTGAAAAATAAAATGAAAAATTATTTAAAAAATTAAAAGAATTCCAGGGGCTCTGCTTTTAGTGATAGACTCATGAAGATCAGTCTTTTTAGCTTAAGAAAGAGAAATTCGAGGAATGACTTGGTTACATTGTCTACATGGGGAAGAAATATTTGATAATGCTCTCTAACAGAGAAAGGTATAGCACGATCCAATGGCTAGAAATTGAAGCTGGACAAATTCAGACTGGAAACAAGGCACACATTTTTAACAGAGCAATTAATCACTGGAAAAAAATTATCAAGGGTCTTGGTGGATTATCCATGACTGGCAATTTTTAACTCAAGATTGGATCTTTTCCTAAAAGATATACCATAAGAATTATATAGGGAAAATTATATGGCTGTATTATACAGGAGGTCAGGCTAGATGATCACAATGATCCCGGCTGGCACTGGAATTTATGAATCTTAATAAAAGGTAAACAGCTAAAATTATGTTGTTAACTTTTCAGTACTGCACAAAAAGTAGCTATTGGTTAACTGATCATGTTAACAGATTTGTCACTAATATTGTCTATAAGTTTAGCGAAGTAGAACTTAGAATATATAGGATAGGTTATCTGACACTCATAATGTTTCATATTAGCCGTCAGATGAAGCTGAGTATCAAATCTAGGCCAGAATTAGAGGGAAGTTTTTCCTAGCAATTTATTTCTTTGAACTATGATTATGATTACAATTTTTATGAAATATTGAAGTCTTCCTGAGACATTTTTGGACAATGTGGAGTTAAAAATGATCATGTTGTTTCATAGAGTCATAGAATCATAGAATATCAGGGTTGGAAGGGACCTCAGGAGGTCATCTAGTCCAACCCCCTGCTCAAAGCAGGACCAATCCCCAATTAAATCATCCCAGCCAGGGCTTTGTCAAGCCTGACCTTAAAAACTTCTAAGGAAGGAGATTCTACCACCTCCCTAGGTAACGCATTCCAGTGTTTCACCACCCTCCTAGTGAAAAAGTTTTTCCTAATATCCAACCTAAACCTCCCCCACTGCAACTTGAGACCATTACTCCTTGTCCTGTCCTCTTCTACCACTGAGAATAGTCTAGAACCATCCTCTCTGGAACCACCTCACAGGTAGTTGAAAGCAGCTATCAAATCCCCCCTCATTCTTCTCTTCTGCAGACTAAACAATCCCAGTTCCCTCAGCCTCTCCTCATAAGTCATGTGTTCCAGACCCCTAATCATTTTTGTTGCCCTTCTCTGGACTCTCTCCAGTTTATCCACATCCTTCTTGTAGTGTGGGGCCCAAAACTGGTCACAGTACTCCAGATGAGGCCTCACCAATGTCGAATAGAGGGGAACGATCACGTCCCTCGATCTGCTCACTATGCCCCTACGTATACATCCCAAAATGTCATTGGCCTTCCTGGCAACAAGGGCACACTGCTGACTCATATCCAGCTTCTCGTCCACTGTTACCCCTAGGTCCTTTTCCGCAGAACTGCTGCCTAGCCATTCGGTCCCTAGTCTGTAGCTGTGCATTGGGTTCTTCCATCCTAAGTGCAGGACCCTGCACTTATCCTTATTGAACCTCATCAGATTTCTTTTGGCCCAATCCTCCAATTTGTCTAGGTCCCTCTGTATCCTATCCCTGCCCTCCAGCGTATCTACCACTCCTCCCAGTTTAGTATCAGTGTATTTAGTTTACATTTTTAAAAATTCTGTGTACATCGCAGAGTGACAGATATGCTTATATGCTGCAGAAATGTGCTTCTGAGTGACAGGAGCCTTGAAATGTTATTTATGTGTTTTGCTCCAAATATCAAGGACATGATTTAGTAGGAAGCCATCATGTTAACACCATTACTAGCATCTGCACCATCATGTATAATCCCATACTGAATAGGACCATTTACCTCTTAAACAGCCTGTATAGTGTTTCCACATTCTACATATTACTTTTTCACATGATATCAAAAGTTAAAAGGTTTCCTATTAAAAGCATTATTCTCAAGACAAGAAACACATTAAATGATGAGAGTTCTGGATCGTAAACATATATATATATATATATATATAGCCAAAAATTCTGCTTGCATTTGCTATTATTAAAATGAATGTCAACACAGAGGAAAGTATGTTCGTGCTGTCAGAGGGTGTATGCTTAGACTACATCTGAACATTGTTTTGCAGGGAGAAGTGTTCGATGATTTGATCACCTGTCAAAAGTGTCTCTGTGAAATGTCTTGCAGAGCCTTCAGTTCTCTTTCTGTTACCATCTGTGAAGCAAAGAACAAAGCCCCCCTTGCTGGTAAAGTATGCTGGAATGGAAAGATTTCACAGGCGTCCATTTGGGGCTTTTGTTGTCCATGTGGAATTCCTCTCCTTCCTCCCTCCCACCCCATCTACTACCACCATCTTTTTATGTTCTTGTCAAGCCAATATTTTATTTTAAAATATCTTTCAGAAGTTGCCATATTGATTCTTTCTTTTTTCCCATCATCATGACTCTGAGAACAATTTGCACAGATGTGTTCTTAAAATAGCAAATGGTACAGTGTGTCACAATAGAATGTTTTAAGCTAAATCACAATTTGCTGTATATTGTGGATATCTTTAAAATAGAGATTAGCCCTAATAAAGGAGGTTACCTAAGCATTCCCTTAGGAAATTGAATTTTGTGTCTTGCAAAACTAATAATGAAATTTGATCGTCAAAATTTACCAATCTCAGGAGATCCACAGTAAACTGTTGTTATCCCTACAGATGTCCTGTGTCTCAGCTTGCCCCAAACTACATGCATTAAAGAGCAAGGCATTCCTGGTGTCCTTGACTGCAGCTGACACTGAAACACCTCATGGTGAGGGATTTGCACACAGTCGTGATATCCTATCTTACTGAAGTCAATGGCAAAATTCTCCATTGACCCCAGTGGGGCCAGGATTTCACCTCATGTTGGGAAAATGTATTTTAGCTAATGATGACAGTTTTCAAAGAGGACAATGATTAATTATATGTACACAATGCATTATATTATCTGTTACCCATTTTGGGCCTGAGCAACTGTAACACCAATGGACGCCGGTCGTCGTCGGGCAGGATCAAATCTGGGACCTCTGGAGCTAAATGCATGAGCCTCTACTGCATGAGCTAAAAGCCACCTTGCCCTTAACTTCTAAGTGGTCTCAGTGACAGAGTACCACACTCAGGAGGCGTGTGGTTTACAGAACAAGAAGTAATGGTCTCAAGTTGCAGTGGGGGAGGTTTAGGTTGGATATTAGGAAACACTATTTCACTAGGAGGGTGGTGAAGCACTGGAATGGGTTACCTAGGGAGGTGGTGGAATCTCCTTCCTTAGAGGTTTTTAAGGTCAGGCGTGACAAAGCCCTGGCTGCAATGATTTAGTGGGGGATTGGTCCTGCTTTGAGCAGGGGGTTGGACTTGATGACCTCCTGAGGTCCCTTCCAACCCTGATATTCTATGATTCTACACAACTAACCAGAATTGCAGGGTTTCCAGTTAGGAGGAGAAATTGATGATGAAGTCAGGTACCCTTGATACAATCTCGTTTATTTACAATGAATTTTCAAAGTCCTGGTTCCCTGAACACAAAATGAACCCCAAACCTCTTGTAGCCAGAACCACACTGTTCTAGTCCAGGCTGTGCCAGAGTGTTTCTCTGTACTTCTCTTCTTGTCTCCTACTCTCTCTCTCTCTCTCAAACAATACCCAGGAAGGATGGTGGTTACACATACCTATTACAATGAGGTTTATCTTAGCCTCTAACGTCTGCATCTGTAAGTCCCGTACCTGTGGAACATCATTGAGGAAGCTTCCATTGAGTCTGGAGAGGAGGGGGAAACTGCTATGGGGGAAATATTCATATCATGCCCTCTACCCCATATCCACCAGATTTTATTCCTCTGTGCTCATGAAAGTGAAGAGGATGGTCTGATCCTATGTCACTATTTCCCAGGATTGGCCCCAAACATTGTAGACACACTAATCCCAATTTCCAAGCTTTGGTGCCAACTGTCCTAAATCTGTAGGCAGGAACCAGGCGTAGGCACCTAATAACTGACTTGGTAACCAAACTGCAGACTTAGTCACTTAAATAGAAATTTAGATGCCTAACTTTAACAATGAAAGTTTAAAAATCAGACCCACTATTGTTGATAGTCTTTTAAGATCATTGCTATACAATACCTTGAATTTTTAACAAGGGATGTAACACCAGAAAAGAACATACTACATGATTCCACTGTCTGAATGCAGACACCTTCAGGATTTTTAAATGTAAAATCAACATTCAAATAGGATTCTCTTTATTTAAATAGACTTATTAGAAATTTAAAGCAGATGAAGATGGTTTCAATGAAATGAATAAATAATTAAGGCAAATCTGTACACTTGTCAGAAATTCCATATTAAGAACTAGGAGAAGGGAGACAGCCTTGTGACAGATCTGTCCCTTTTTTATAGCTAAAGGTAAAGATATTTTTTTTTATCATTGATGTTCTTTTCAAGTTTACTTGATCAAACCACAAACTAAAAAAATGCTGCCAGATAACTTACACTGGTAATAATCATAACCTTTAATCACACATAAAAAGAATGATACAATAGTGTTTATTAAAAAATGTGGGCTTGGTTTGAGAGGCAAATTTTCATTCTTCCAGAAGTTTTAAGCTTAAGGTTGTGATATACAATAACAGATTGCATTTTACAAACTGGTCACTAGCAATGCATTGTCAGCAGACCTAGACAATAATCCTTGAGTGTTGTAGGACTGGAGCCGTTAATAACTGTGCTTGTTAGTTAAAAGCTGGCAAAGCCTCAAGTATTTAAGAGGATTACTGCTATAAACCATATTAATTTTTTTTTACATTCAAGGCCCCATTCATGAAGGGCTTTTGCAATAGAAAGCAGCTACATCAAAACCAGATTCCATTTTGATAAATGACTAAGGCCTTGACCCTTCCAACACATAGCTTGGGATCTTCAATAGCACCTAAGGGAATTGAATGCCAAAGAGAGTTGGGAACCTAACTCTGTTAAAGCACTTTTGAAAATCTCACCCATAAAAACATGCTTAGCTTTACTCCTGTAGTAGTCCCATTGAATTCAGTAAGCTTATGTTATGCATGTGCCTAAGTGTAGGTTCCTTGAAAGTCGGTGGGATCCTCCAGCCCTGGTTTAGGTGCCTGTGTTCCTTATATAATACACAGGGAGAGATAGGCACCTCAGAATGGTATCCACAAAGTCCAGCATGCTGCATACTAGGTGGAAAGCTGCCTAAACTAGCCAATGGTAGCTGTGGAGGACAGAGGTGAGGGCTAAGCCCTGCCCCTCTCCTGGAGATATGAACTTAAGTCTGGGTTGCAGGCAGGCACCTATCTCTGCTTGCAATTCCTCTCCTACTGTTAGCTGTTTTTGCATGAACGGCTTAGGTGCCTGTCTGACTCCATCCAAGATGGTTGGGGTTTTGGGGGCAGTGGAGGTGAGAAGGAGAAAGACAACCTCCCTTATAGCCATTAGCCCACTGATTAGGGTATTCGTGTTGAATATGGGAGACTGCTGTTCAGTTGCCCAGTCTGCCTGATGAGGAAAAGGGAATTGAACAGGGGTTCTTCTTCATGTGATAGCACATGTCCTCCCACTTCAGCAGTCTGCTCACCCGGTACACGAGAGTCACAGTTTTTTCCCTACGTGGTACCCCTCTCAGTGGTATATGCATCCTCAGCAGTCTCACACTGCTGTTAAAAGAGCAGAGCCACTGTGGATCCCCCTCAGTTCCTTCTTATCGACTGTGATCGGTAGTCACAGAGTCACAAGTCATAGCTGTTACTGCAAGTTTTTTCTCCTGCAGCGGGATTATCTTTCTTCTGCCAATAGTCAGTTTGTCATATATGATCATATAAGTTAATGTAGGTTTATTTTGTTTTTGTTATTTTGTTCTTTTGCCTTTGGACATCGGATCCATATACAAAGGATACTGTTGCTTCGTACTGAGATCTGCCTCAGTCTCTGGGTTTAAGCCTTGTGCCAGCTGCAAAAAATCTATGCCAGTGAGTGACTCTCATTCTAGGTGTCTAAAATGCCTCAGTTTGGGTCATGTTCAAGACCACTGACAGATCTTCAGGGACTTCAAAGTCTGAATAAAGAAGAGAGGTGAGACTGTGTCATATCCTCATGGCAGCTGCCCTGAGTATACACTTTGAATCTTCCTGCTGTGGCAAACACCAAGTACTTCTACCTCAATTAGGACTACCCCTCCAGACATTGCATTAGATAGTCATTACTGATCCCCTTCCCTGGTGCCAAGGAAGAAGCACAGAAGATTGGAATATCATTCCTCATGGACCCATGCTCCTCTAAAAGGTCAAATCCATAGTGTCAAGTCCTTCTGTGCATCAACAGCAGTATCAGGGAAATCTCTCAGTACTGACAAAGCCAGAATCCTATGCAGCATCAAGGGACCTGCTCTGCCTCTTAGTATTCAATTCTCTGATTGTTCAGGAGACATGCTGGCTGGTACCAGTTGATCCTGAGGCCCTGGCTAAGGACTTACCTCTGAGACAAGTTCAGCCCTCAGTACTGTAGTTGGCTAGCTCTTCAGAGCACCAAGCGCTTCCTTACCTGGTGCAGTCCAGAGGTAAAGCCAGCATGCTGTCCTGGGAACTGAATCTCCAAAGAGTTGCTACTGGACCTTTGCACCAACTGGTACAGCACCTCCATGGTCAGGTGACTCAGGGTCCTCCTTGGAGTCTGAGGTAGGTTCCTATATAACCGAACTCCCAAGATAGATGACACTCACCTTTGTAATGAGAATTCCACTCCTGGTACCTGTCAGATTTCTTGAGATGATCCGGAGATACATATCTTGGCACAGTCATGGCTGGGGACCTATGCTTTACCTATGGCTTTCAGGAACCCATAGGGCTTGTCTCCCACTTCCAGATTCTTCCTGATCCTCCTTCATATAGAATTCCTAACAGACACCAGGCTAGTTCCCATCATGAGTCCCAAGATATTATCCCCAATACTGAGGCCAATTCTGAGCAGGAACCTCAAGAACAACCTCAGATTTTAGAACCTCAATTCACCTCAATGCAGGAGGCTCAAATTCAGTTTCTTTTGCACTCCTCCTCATCACCTGATGAAATTGTGGTGTCTGGGGATTCTTCCCCTGTTCAGGATGACTACAGGACATACCAGGAGTTAGTAAGGAGAGTAGCTATATCTCTTGATATTTGGATTGACCTGGTTCAGGAGAGTTCCCATCGGCTGGTGGACACATTGGGTTCGTCAGGACCTTACAAAATAGGTCTACCTGCAAACAAGGCCATTGTAAAGCCTACAAATCTTTGTATCAAATGACATCTTCTTTTCTCTGACTACTAAAAGAACTGAGAGAAGGCACCATGCACTTTCTCAAGGATATGAACATTGTATACCTGTCCTTCACAAGGTTTCTTAGTTATCTCAGCAGTGAATGAAAGAGCATCTCAGGGATGACCTTTTTCTACCCCAAAGGATAAAGACAGGTACAGTCTCTTTTCTGTTTGGGAGCTGCCAATCACGTTTCCCCTCAGAAACTCTGGGAAGTTTCTGTTCACATTACATCTTGATTCACAAGGGCAAATGGAGGTCTCAAACCCATCCTAGACAAGCAGAATTTGAACAAATATATAAGGAAAATAAAGTTTGCTTGATCTCCCTAGCTTTCATCTTACCTCCGTTTATCCTGGTAATTGGTATTCTGCCCTTGACTTGAAGCATGCATATTTTCATATAGTTATCCATCAAAGCCACAGGAAGTTCCTGAGATTACTGGTCAACAATATCCATTATCAATGTACAGTCCTGACCTTTGGCCTGTCTGCAGCTCTGTGCGTATTTACAAAATGCTTGGTGGGGGTAACTCTACTCCTAAGGAGAGCATATATGCAACTATTTTCTTATCTACACACCTGGCTGGGTACGAGGTTGCTCCATGCTCCAAGTGGAAGTCAGTTTAACCCGGATGCAATCCCTCTTCAATGTTCTGGCCTGTTGATCAATGAGGAAAGTCAATCTTCTTCCTTGTTCAGTGAATAGAATACATAGGGGCAATCATGGATTCAGCACACAAGCATTCCTGCCACAAGCTAGGTTCCAGCCAATATTACACATTTCCATAGATCTCAAAGCCCTTCTGCTCAAAACTATAAGGAATTGCCTCAGGCTACTATGACTCCTTCACATACAGGGTTCTGTATGCCCAACTTCATCTCAGAAAGTTTCAGGGCTGGTTGAAGGCCGTGAATGCCCTGTCTCATCTCCCATTGGGCATGCTGATCAGTTTACTTGCAGGAGTCTTAATTTCGTGGACTGGTGGATAGATCCTGTTAACATGTGCATGGGAGTTCCTTTTGCCTCTCCTTTGCCCACAATGACTCTGGTTACAAATGCTTGTTCTCTAGGTTGGGGAGCTCCCTTATGAACTCAAGGGCTTTGGTCACATCAAGACTTAGCTGTCCAAGTAAATCTATCAAGGAGCAATATATCTTTGGGGTTTTAAATCATCAGTGCAATACATATCAAAACCTTCTACCTCACCTGTATTCAGAACACTTTGGGAGATTGCCTGAACAGTTAATTCAGCAGAGATCATGAGTGGTCAGTCAGACCAGATGTCATGACAATCATTTTTCAGGCCCAGCAGGACGGTTCTTCACATAGACCTATTTGCTTCTCATCTCATCAGAAAATGGCATCTCTTTTATTACAGCGCTGGTTACAGTTAGGGCTCCCTGATGGATGCTTTCCTACTCCCTTGGAGAGACAAGCTGCTGCCTCTCTACCTTCCTATTTCTTTCCTTTCTGAGTTGTTATTCAAACTCCATGAGTATCATGCTTGTATGTTCCTCATAGCACTAGTTTGGCCTCACCAGCATTTGTTGTCTAGTCTGCTGAACCTCTCTGCCAGGGCTCCTTTAACATGACCTTAAGTCCCTGATCTGATCTCTCAAGACCATAGTCAGATGTTACATCCCAACCCTTTCACTCTCCATCTCACAACCTGTATTCTCCATGGTTAATGCCTCAAGAGATGTGCAAAACATTCACCTTGGTTCTACAGTCATGGGTTAGGTTAACTCCGAAACCCTGCATTGAACTGTTTGAGAGTCACCTGAAGTGGAATGGACATGTCCAATCACTCAGAAATTAAAAAAAGTTACTGACGTCTTCTATAACTGTTGTTCTTCAAGTTGTGTTATACGTGTCCATTTCATGACCCACCGTTCTTCCCCTCTATCTGTCTGTTAAGAAGGAGCTCAGAGGTGTGAGCATCCTCCTGTCCACTTTATCATATGTCTTTTCTAGAACTATAAAAGTGCAGAAGCTATCCTCTTGGTACTTTAGTCACTTCTTATCACTTCCTGAATTCTATATATGGTATCTGTGATTCCTTGTCCTTTCCTAAAGCCAAATTGTTCTTGTTCGAGAAGGGGTTCTACTCTTTTCCTAATCATAGCACCTAAGAGGTGTTCCAGTATCTTCATCCCATGCTACAGTATGTTTATCTATCAATAGTTTCTGCATTCATGAGTGCTTCCTTTCTTATGTACTGGGACTGAGATAGACTTGTATCCATCTTCGGGAATTCTCTTATTTTGCCTTATGGCTTTAATCACTCTGCTCATTCATTTTATGCCCTCTTACCCAAGACTTTCACAATGATATTATCCACCATTACTTCATCAGGTCTTGCTTCCTCACTATTCTTCATTATCTGGACTGTTTCTCACCTCTTCCTCTGTTATGTCAGACTCAGGCACCACATAGGGATCATAAGTTGGCAACTTCACCCAAAATGGGTTTGATTTATTTAAGAGACTCTGAAAGTATTGTTTTCATTTCTCCTTCACTTGTTCATGCTTGGGAACTCCACCATGGGGGTGAATTTTGTCCTGGCTGTATTGTTGAGTCAGGGGAAAGATTTTAAGTGGACCATGTCTGCTCTATTCCAGAGACCAGCTAAAGAAAAAGAAGCTTATATAGCCTGAAAATTAACCTTCCATGAAAACTGGTGGATGGGGGAGCAGGATCTTCACCAGCCCCAAGGCTGTCTGCATATAGAGCTGGATGCTTCTGCTGACTTTTACAGAGTTATTGTCTTTGGGGTATTGTGGCCCAGAAAGCTGTATTTATTTTATACTAACTTTGTCTTTACAGCTATTCCTGATACCAGTGTATATATTTAAATTAATGAGGTCTAGTCTTTTATTCCTTTAACTTTTTTTAAAACATATAACTCTAGTTCGGCCACAATTTACATGGTGCCATCTTTGGCTTTTTTTAGTCAATTATTTCCCAGTAAGGGATTTTAATTGCTGCTCTGGTGCCATGGGATTCATGCTCAGAGGAAACTTCTTTCACTTGTAGCTTTTCATGTTGACATTACACACCACTTATCACTATCAATGTCAGAAGTTAAAGTGCATTAGCATCTGTAGCATGTTTTTTTCCTTCACCCTCAGAAGGGTCGATTCTGCTTGCTGGGGCATCAAATTACCATCTTTTCCATCACCATCTCTCTCTCTCTCTCTCTCTCTCTCTCTCTCTCTCTCAGGAATGCAACATTAGGAATAAAAGCAGCAATGTTGTTTTTACATCTTGAATCAAGTAGAGAAGATGGAAAGGAGCTCTTTTCCAAGTCAGACTTTCTCGTGTCCCAGTAAAATATGGTAAAATAATATCCGCCTACTTGCAAGAGTAGCAGCATCTTATTATTTAAAATGTTGCTTTCTCGCTTTGCTTGAGCTTCTCAGCAAAGAGATCACAGGAATTATTTGAATGCCTGTGTAGCATTGTTCAAGAGTTACAAAATCTGAAACTAGTATTCCAAAACATTCCACAACTGCTACAGCACAGCTCTGTTAAAAAGCATTAGCTAATACATAATTCCAAACTATCCAGAGATAAGAACAACAGTTTTACCTGTCCATTTTTATGCCAGAGATTCTCAAACTCTACAGCAAGATTTTCCTGATGGGAAATAGAATACTATGTTTTTGAGGCCAAAACAATCGAGGGGATTAGGGTGTTATGAAGAGAGAGGGTCCATAAAAGTTTTCCTGCCCTAAGAAGTAATTAGCAGAATGAGGAAGCAGGAGAACTTCTGGCTTATGCCTTCTGAAAAATTATTTGCAAAACCTAATAGTTTCACTTCAGATATCTTTGTGTGAACATTTTCTTTAGTTTTGGATATGTGTTTTGCTTTGAGAATTGGATTCCAACCTAAACTCTCAAAGTGTAACTCAGTAGAAATAGTCAAATTTCACCTGGTTGGAAACATGAAAAACATGAAATTTGATTGATCTTGAGCCATAACTATAAGCTAGGCTCAGATTTGCTTAAAAGTTTCACAAGCATTAGTGTACTTTCATCAGCTTGACTTTCTAGTTTCTAACAAAATCCAAACAAAGTGAGTTTTGCATGGTTTTGAATTTCACTTCCAATATTTTGCACAGATCTGAATGCAGTTAATACATGAATAGCGTATACTGCTTCTCTGTCTAGCTACGTAATTCACATGTGCCCATCATTCTGATGTCTAGGTCCCCAAATTCCCCTTCAGATTTAGGGGAAAAAATTCAAAAGTGTCTCAATGGGAACACCTTTAGGCAAATATGCATAAATAAAGGCTGTATTTTGAAAAATGATCCTATACATGTGCCATGCCAATTTTGCAATCAAATCCACAGCAAAAAAAGAAAACAAAATGTTGAGAATTTGTGGCATAGTCAGTTTTGTTTCGTTGTTCCATCCCTTCACATACTTGAAATCACTGAGGCTTCAGACATCCCCACTGTCAGCTGGCACATTTTTCAGCTCACTCTTCATGACAAATTAATGGATGAACAGAACTGAGAGACTTTTGTGCTAGTGTTAAAGTAGTTTGTGAGAAGCTCACTCTGGTTCTAATCTTTTCTCTCTGAACAAAAAAAATTATGTAAAGCTGCTATTTGAAATCAATCTTCATGAATAGCACTGTGATAGAAAGATTCATAAAATGTTCTTTTTCTTTCACCTTCAGAAATCAAATCTCTCACAGTGTATTGATAAATATACTTAGATGCACATTGCAAATGCAACTGGATTTTTTTGTCCTACAATCTAATTTCAAAAGTTATTGATAACTCCATTTAAAACAACATTAAATTCAATTGGAATCAAAAAGGTGGATGGGGGAATGGATGGGTAGGCATAGTAGATTAATAATGTGACCTTTCACTTCTGAGTCTGAGGTCAAAACTGATTGAACCAAAAACTTGAATAAGATAGATGGCTACAGTTTAATTTAATCTAAAATGGTAATTTTCCACTGTATTTGTAAAGGCAAAACCCGTATATTTATACTCTTCCTAAAGTGTTTTAAGAATGAAAAAATATAGACACTTAATTGTACTACAATAAAAATATTTTTTGCATGTCTGTTCCTGAAACAAACCCTATAACTTAAGGCTCCAGTTTATAATAATTTGGGAACCTAATCCCCACTTGAGGTGCCTAAATGCAAAACTTGGTCACCACTAAGATCCTCAAAACACCTTCTCAGCTGAAGCCTAACCATGGAGGCACCTAAAATCCCTTTGCACCTAAGTTTCTCCCTCTGACCATGTATATTGCTGACTCAGTCCTGAGAGTCCGAACTTATCTCATGCAGGAGCAGCACAAGCACCATAAAAATGGGTGGGGGGGCACAGGCACCCAAACTGTGGCCTCGCTCTGCATGCTGCAGTACCTCCCAAGGTCCCATCCCCACACCACCCCTTCTCCCCAGGACCCTGCACCACACCGCGACTTCCCCCTGTGGCCACCTCTATTACAGCTCCCCTGTTCTCATGTCTAAGCCCCAGTGGGATTCTCAACTAGATGAAACTAAGCATTGCCCCTCTCCCAACATCTGACCCTTGGGGCTCAGTTTGGTAGGTGTGAATGTGCATGTCTAACTCCACACATAATGGCCAAGGGTGGAGAGGGAGAAGAAGAAGGTGACAGGGATCTCCGTTACAATTTTTATCCAAATGGCAGTGGTCTCATTTACAACTGTTAGTGCAGTGGTTAGGGAACTCTCTCTGTATATGGGAGATCCCAGTTCAATTCCCCACTCTGCCTGCTGAAGAGCAGGGATTTGAACATGGGCTTCCCATGAGCATCCTAATCATTGGACTTCAGAGGGGGAATTGAATGGGGGTCTCCCATATCCTCAGAGAGCATGCTAAACAGTGCTGTATAGATTATAACGGAGGTAGCCACTGTCGTTCTTGCAAGAAAGGACTTTAGACAGCTGACTCCAGGAGAGAGTTCCCAGCCTGAATATAGGGGGTTTACCCCTTAAGAAGGCAGGGTTTATGGCTTACCCCTCTCCCTGGCACCTATTATTCGCTATCTGAGGCAGATCCCCACCTAGTGTGCTGGTTTTTGAGGATCCCATTTTTCTGTGCCTATGTCTTCCCATGTATTATACAGTGAGCCTGGGTGCCTACCTCAGGTTCTGTAGATTCTACTGAGTGGCAAGGTGCCTCAGAAATTAGCCACTGCAATGCTCAGTCCTTTTGTGGAATTGATCCTAAGTGTCCTGAGAAATTAATATGATGTGATTAGAGCCAGATTACTTTGAGGTTGCAAATTCAGAATAAAATTAAACAATATTTTAAAACAATCTACTGAACAATGCAAAAGATACAGTTTTGGTATTTAGATTAGCAATGACAACCTTCCAGCTAGTGTGACTACAGGGATCCTAGACACTTAACCATCTGGTCTTTCCATGTGTATTCCAAGAATTGCTTGAGTGACAACTAACAGATTTAGGAAACATATTTAGCAAATAGTGACCCTGTAGGTGACAGTGTTCACATTTCCCCTTACAAAAGTCCCCCCCCCCCCGAATTTTTTCCTGCTGCTTGTTCTGTCAAAGTCAATGTAGGCAGAAAAATCTTCAGTAAAAGCCACTTTCTCTTACTGTTTGCTTGGTACGAAATACAGTTTTCCTATGGAGAAAGTTTTCACTATTCACCAAACTACTCAAAAGAAATTTGAGCTACCTTCCATGAAAAAGAAAATTGAGTAGAAGGAAATATTTCTGATGGTAGGTTTCACATGATTAGTATGGCTAAGAAAATCTACTTATTCCATATCAATGTGCCTAGTACATGTGTCTCGATTTCTGAGATAATCTTGTAGTGAATCCATTGCTGCATATGCACAGAAATTACATCACAGCTGTAATGCACACTTCTAAAAGCACAGGCTCTGACCTACCATGCAAATTTAAAGGAGACCCTCCAGTAGCTTTCATAGTTTTAAGAATTATAGCCTCTTGGGGCTGGTTTACAAAGAGGATATCTGGTCACACTTTATTATAGTTGCATTTATTAATGGTTTATAAAAGGTTAATAAATAGATAGATGTTATAAACATGTTACAAACACAAGACTGTAAGCACGTTGCTCAAAGGTGAAAAAGAATTATAACAATTTCTTATAAGTAACATGTTGATCTGTTGGACATAATAATCTACAACAATTGATTAGCCATTTATTAAAACTTGTATCAATCATTCATTATCCCTTTATAAATGGAACCTTATATAATATTAACTGTGACTGGCCAATTTGAGAATTCATTCTGCTTCACTTCATACTTAGGAGAATCATAATAATTATAATAATAATAAAATAATAATAATAATATAGGAAACACTTCACACTTGAATACAATCACAGTACTCTGTATATCAATACAGTACAGTACTCTGTATATCAACTTACAAGAAAGATGAATACTGTATCCAACAGAAACTGGAGGCATATTTTCGTAGAAAGTAGAATTTGGTAGGGTCACTGAGGTTACTGTACCTACTCTAGCAAAAAAACAGCCAAACAAAAAAAAGGTGTCTCCTTAGATCTTTAATGATTGCAAGCACTCAGGATTTCAAATGAATGTCTTATTTTATAGAAAGCATCTTTAGCAGCAGTTTGTCAATGAAGTCTTTTGATTGATTTCAATGAGTGTTTTGGATCAAACCCACTATGCTGAGACAATACTCAGAGGAAAGAGCACTGACTGATTCATTAAAATCACAGCCCAAAATATCTTGGGGAATTTTCCAATCCAACTATTAACCAATCTCATCCCTGGACAACTTGTAAGATTCAGTCAGATCCCTGGCCATGGTGGCCTGGCTGCAGGCCTGGCTGCAGTCAAGTACACCAGAATATTTATCGAACAAAGTAAATAATTTGAAAACCTGAAAAACATTTCTGAGGACATGAGTTCCTGGGTCCAGATCTAATGCATCTGAGGCTGCTGAGGGAATTGGCTGATGTGATTGCAGAGCCATTGGCCATTATCTTTGAAAACTTGTGACAATTGGGGGACATCCTGGATGATTGGAAAAAGGCAAATATAGTGCCCATCTTTAGAAAAGGGAAGAAGGAGAACCCATGGAACTACAGACCAGTCAGCCTCACCTCAGTCTCTGGAAAAATCATGGAGCAGGTCCTCAAGAAAACCATTTTGAAGCACTTGAAGGAGAGGAAGGTGATCCAGAACAGTCAACATGAATTCACCGAGGGCAAGTCATGCCTGACCAACCTGATTTCCTTCTATGATGAGATAACTGGCTCTGTTGATATGGGGGAAGCCGTGGACAGGCTCTGTTGATATGGGGGAAGCCGTGATATATCTTGACTTTAGCAAAGCTTTTGATACGGTCTCCCACAGTATTCTTGCCAGCAAGTTAAAAATGTATGGATTGGATGAATGGACTATAAGGTGGATAGAAAGCTGGCTAGTTTGTTGGGCTCAACGGGTAATGGTCAATGGCTCAATGTCTAGTTGGCAGCCGGTATCAAGCGGAGTGCCCCATGGGTCAGTCCTGGGGCCTGTTTTGTTCAACATCTTCATTAATGATCTGGATGATGGGATGGATTGCACCCTCAGCAAGTTCATGGATGACACTAAGCTGCGGAGAGAGGTAGATATGCTGGAGGGTAGGGGTAGGATCCAGAGTGACCTAGACAAATTGGAGAATTGGGCCAAAAGAAATCTGATGAAGTTCAACAAGGACAAGTGCAGAGTCCTGCACTTAGGAAGGAAGAATCCCATGCAAGACTACAGGCTGGGGACTGACTGGCTAAGCAGAAGTTCGTCAGAAAGGACCTGGGGATTACAGAAGATGAGAAGCTGGATATGAGTCAGCAGTGCCCTTGTTGCCAAGAAGGCTAACGACATATTGGGCTGCATTAGTAGGAGCACTGCCAGCAGATCGAGGGAAGTGATTATTCCTCTCCATTCGGCACTGGTGAGGCCACATCTGGAGTATTACATCCAGTTTTGGGCCCCCCACTGCAGTAAGGATGTGGACAAATTGGAGATAGCCCAGTGGAGGGCAATGAAAATGATCAGGGGGCTGGGGCACATGACTTACAAGGAGAGGCTGAGGGAACGGGGAATGTTTAGTCTGCAGAAGAGAAGGGTGAGGGGGGATTTGATAGCAGCCTTCAACTACCTGAAGTGGGGTTCCAAAGAGGATGGAGCTTGGCTGTTCTCAGAACAAGGAGTGATGGTCTCAAGTTGCAGTGGGGGAGGTTTAGGTTGGATATTAGGAAACACTGTTTCACTGGGAGGGGTGAAGCACTGGAATGGGTTACCTAGGGAGGTGGTGGAATCTCCATCCTTAGAGGTTTTTAAGGCCCGACTTGACAAACCCTGGCTGGGATGATTTAGCTGGTGTTGATCCTGCTTTGAGAGGGGGTTGGACTAGAAGACCTCCTGAGGTCTCTTCCAACCCTAATCTTCTATGATTCTATGACACAAAAAGGGGATTGAGATAAAAAACCCTTAGACTGGTCTTTGACAACACAATCATTACTGGAACAGCTCATTTCTCCTTTTAGCTTCTCTTTAATAGACACATGGCATGGAAAAGATTCATGCTCTTACCGGTTACAGAATATAGTGGTAAACTCCAAAAGTTCTTCTTCAGTATCGTGTGCTAGTAGAAATTCAATATTGTATAAACTTGCTCCTGTTCTATCCACTGTTCGTGCTAAATCATATGTGCACACACACACACTGTCTCCAATTACCAGCTGAATTGTGTCACTGGAAGTAGAAATTCCTGAAACTTTGTGTCTAGAATTTATGCCTCAGGAAAATCTTGGCCTACTCAACAGTGGGATTACAGCAACCTCTGTGAATATTTCCTAAGATTGGGCATTAAAATGAGAGACAATGAGAGAGGGCATGGTGAAGACATGGTAAGAAAGATAGAGAAGACAAGAAGTAAGAGAATCAGAAATAACAAGAAAAGGAATTGGAAGGGTAAAGAAGGTTAACGTGGTGATGCATGATGGGAGAAAAGAGAACTGGGAAAAGAAGAAATAAAAAAGGAGAAATGAAGAAAATGCAGTCAGTGGGACAGGGCATGGAGCTATCATTTTATTTGTCTGTGAAGTGATATATACATCTCTGGCACTGTCTAAATAATATTAAAAATATACATGTGTCTCACCCTGAAACAAGATAACTGCAATCAGCACCATCTCACACTCAGATAATTTGGTATCACAAAATCAGTTAATTTGAAATACCGTTTTTTTTACCATTGACCAGCAAACTTTTCCTATCAGGCTTCAACATTCCTTGCTACTAAAACTTTGTTTTTCCTCTGTGCAGGTCTGGACTATTAAGCATTTCATGTAATTAGTTAGTGTTGTCAAGCCAACACAAAGCAATGAAATAGCTGGCTGGCTGCCCAATAGTAGAAACAGAATAGTAAAATCTTGCATGCAGAGATGGGAGAAGAAGTTAAACCAAAAGACAAATCCCCTACTGTTGGCTCAATCTCAATTTGGCAAACCTGGAAGTTACAGAGAGAAAATGAAAAGCAGGGATGGATAAGAAAAAGACAAAAGCGTAACTGTCAGTGCTTGGATGGTGGATGCTGTACGTGATATAGCATGTAGTAATGATAAATTGTTTCCTTTTGATTAGAAGTTCCTGAGTTTACCATAGCTTTGAGAGACATACAAATTCCAGGAAATCATATAAAATGGGTTTGTACTGGGTCAGCCTATACAAGATAGAAATTGTAGAAGCCAATCTGTCTCTGTATCCCAGATGGTGAATTTGGTATGTTAATTTTGCAAAAGGTGATTAAAAGGTGGGATAGGCATTTTCTAGTTAATAATAAATCAAAACAAATAAATAAATATGTACTTCACAGAACTTAATTCCATCTCTTCTGTTGCTCTGTTTACTGAATTTCTTTTAATTCTCTGGGACTATTGTATACTGTTTTCACCTATTCTTGACAAAGTCTATCCTGAAGGCTTGTAGATTTTATAACTCTTGTAGCCATGGATTTAAACCACTTAGGGTCAGATTCTGGGTCCTTTCATGCTACTCCAGAAGCATAAAGGTGCCACACTGGCCTCTGGAGGAATTTCCCTGATACAAGCGTGCAGGAATATTGGGTGTGTTGGGGCAAAGTACACAATACTACATTACCCCTCACATCACCAGCATAGGAGTGTGCTGGAGATGGGACATGACATACTGGGGGCAGGAGGATCAGAGTTACTGGACTGTTCTGCAATTCATGACAATGTCTCTCCTGTGTATGCCAGCAGTGCAGTTTTGGTGGATGCAAAGAGAAAGGACAGAGTTTGTTATGATATGTGTAGCTGACACAAAGTGACACTACTGCTCTTTCATTCATTTTCAGCTCAAATTGTTGTCTTTCCAATAACAGAGTTATTAATTCTGGACCAGATTATGAACCACTTTCTCACATGAGCAATTCAATGATTGCTGGGTAAACCTGTCCAGGAGAGAGAAATTAGAATAGCTTGTCAATGGGGCTGTATCTGTGAATAACCTTTACCAAGGAGAGTACAGGGTGTACAGTTTAGCTTTTAGTGTTCTTCCTGGTCCTGCTGAAATGAATGAAAGCCTCCTGTGGTTCTGCCTTAATTCTCCCCATCCAACCATCACAAACCTTTGCTGGAGCTATGTTCTTGCCTTTGCTGGCACTGTCATTGCACCTATTTTACAAAAACTGGCTACACCAAGCTTCTATAAAACACTTCTTCTGAATTCCCCCTACTTTAACACATCATCCACATTCCTTGCTACCTGGCATTTTCTTAGAAAATTTCCACCGTTGTCTTATTTTTGCCGCTGAATTCAATTATTGGAATTTCACAGCAATTGCTATTCTCCGTTGTTATGTGAGGTGTAGCTCATACAGTGATTGGATCTGTATTGCCTGACTACATAGACAAGAAAAAGGTGTCCTTTAATAGACCATAGAATTCATAATGGTCCTCAAGCCTCTTTTAAAACTGCCATCAATCGCAAAAATATTTACTTCTCTTTTTTAAACTTATTTTTAATTAAACCACCTATAGAGGAGAGTATGTCTAAAACACTTGACAATTTCTGCATATGTTTTGATTCCTGGTCTCCCTGGTTGCCTTAGCCTGTTTAATAGGGTGAAAGTTTTACCTCCCACCACACTCTGGAGAGTAAGTGCGATCTAGTCCTCCAACAAACCAAGGAGAACACTCAGCACAGGTGCTCCATCATTCCACCTGCTCATTGAAAAGACCCATAGGTACAGTTGCCATTGTGGTGATTTTTTTAAAAGATTTAAATCAGTATCTTCAGTGGTGCCTCTTACCCACTGCCAAACATTTTTCTATCTAAAGATCTGTCCTGCTTATCCAAGTAGAGTTTCCTTGCACACTGCTATTAGTTTATTTACTTTCTTCTTTTAGTGCATAGCTTTCTTCTTTTTTACAATTGATACACATCCTCCTCTATTCTGAGAATTGTTTTTTTTTCCATCCAGGAAGCTTCTCTTTTACACTTTAGCATCTGGGAAGCCTCAAGGGTACAAAAGAGCCAACAGTTTAGACTGTTTCCACATGCTAAAAAAATCCACAACCCTGAGCAACACAGTTATACCAACCTAACCCCTGGTGTAGACAGCACTATATCAACAGGACGTGTTCTCCTGTTGACATAGCTACCACCTCTTGAGGAGGTGGGTTACCTGTGCCAACAGGAAAAGCTCTTCTGTTGGTGTACTAGCATCGTCACTGAAGCACTACAGTGGCGCAGTTGCACGATTGCAATTTTTTAAGTATAGACCTGTCCTCAGTTCGGACTATGTAAATGCTACTCGGTACATCAGAGTGGTGCTGAAGAGTAAGTAGATGCTTCCTCTTCCCAGAAGCTGAGCGTGCTATCTTGACAGTCCCCTCAGCCCACCCCTACCTGATCAGGACCAATATTATTTCCGATCCCTTACATTTTATGTGCTTTTTGGATCATTGACCGTGCACATATTATAGCATCTTCTAATATGTGAGGGGCAACCTTTACACATTCTAACTGCACCATAATTACATTTCATCATAGCAAAAACAAGAATGTAGAATACCAGCAAAAAACCACTATTGTTATTGTTTATTACCATTATAATAAACAAATCATTTTATTATTAGCTTTGTCTCACTTATTCCCTTATTACCATGATTGTTTGGGACACACCTCATTACCATTGTATTACCTAGTTTAACAAAGGGCATAAATGTGAATGAACACCAGGAGCCACTGTTATTAATACTGATGACTGGCACTCAGAATGCCTTCAGGTATTCCACATAAGGTATTTAATGGTGCCTTGATAAACATAAAAACCTAATCTCTAATTTGAATTATGGCTTTGTGAATTACTGTATTGCACAAGGAAGTGTCTCCACTCCATTGGCTTAAGGTATTTTAACTTTGCACTACTAATCTTACATAACAAAACAGATTATTTTTACACATCATTGCAACCTTTTTACCAGCCTAAACTGACTTCCTTTCAATGCTCCTCACAGCTATCATTTAAGAGTAATAATAGAGTAGGTTTAAAAGAGAATATCCCATCATACAGTGTCTATCTAGTAATTTTCCTCTTCTCACTGTTGTATTTTTAGAAGGATTTTCATTTTCAATTGACTGTTTCAACTAAGAGAATTTAAACTTAAATCTCTATTGTTCGCCTTAGCCTTGATGACATGAAATTGGTGTTATTCATGATTCTGTTCAGCAACTCAGTCATGTTAAAGTATTTTTGTAACTCTAATGCATTTTAAGAGAGATTTCAGTACAAAGAGATTGAAAGTAGCAAAAAATAATAGGGGGGTGCCGGGGTGGAAGTCAAATGCAAAATCAATATACCCGATACTCACAGAGTGTTTGAACAGAAAAAGGGTAGTTTGCTCCAGATAAAAAATAGCAATAAACCAGGAGTGTGTGTTGCGTGCATGAGTACATGATGGCACAACTCTAGCTTTTCTCTTGTCAGGACCAGACTGCCCAGCTGCTCCAGGGTTCTTCAAATGGAGGCACCTACCCCACCCTCCCACTACTTCCACTCCTCAGCAAGCAGGTTCAGTCAGAGTCCCTCCTACCTCTCAAGACACCCCAAAATGGAGGCAGTGAGTAAGGGGGCCAGGGCTCTGCTCCCTACTCACTGGGTAATGGAACTGACTGGGTGTAGCTATGGGCAAGCTCTAGCTGTGTGCAAAGGGCCTCCAGTAGGAATTCTGCCTATTTTAGATAGAATATCTCCCAGAGTTCCCCATGGAATGGTGCAACTCTATAATACTACCAATGTGGACAGGGTCTAAGAGTATGACTTCACTGCAACTGGGAGATGTGATAGTCACCATGGGTACACAGACTAGTGCTAACTTCAGTTGACCTAGCAAGAGTCACCTCCTATCTACAGTGTAGATGGAGATGCAATCACACCTCCCATCTACAGTGTAGACATTCCCAAAAGGCACAGTTGAGCCTTTACTGTGCTAAAAAACCACATCAATTCAATGGTGTGTGCAGCATTTATGATTATATTTTGAGTACTGAATGCTATGTTCTTAGGGAAATATGCTTTTCCTTTGAAATATACAGACTGGATACATTTTTTGCACCATTAACTCATGCAGCTGAATGTGCAATAACAAAGCGAAACTGGTGTTTGTGCCTTCTGAGCATATTCAAAAGAAAGTGCAAATAGGAAGCAAGAGAACTGTGGCCCCAGAAATCTCTGCCTGGCATGGGAAATGTGTGCAGAGTGTGGCAAAGAAAATGCACTAAATAGACAGATAGATAGCCAGAGAGGAAGGATGGTTTTGTGGTCAAGGCACAGGCTGGGACTCAGCAGATCTGCCTTCAGATACATAGATCTACCACAGAATTTCTCGGCAAGTCACTAGATCATTCTGTGCTTGAGTTCCCTATCTGTAAAGTGATAGTCTGTGCTCACAAGGGTATTTGCAAACCACTCAGACAATATGATGTTCATGGCCATACAAAAGTAGACTGGCCAGTATCAAGAAATAATTCAGATCTGCAGTCAGAGGCACAGGGAACAACAGAAGCTTTCCACAGATGTTTTGCGTTATGTTTTGTATTTTTTTCATAGGTTGCTTCACAGTGCCCCCCTTCCCTCTCCTCCCCTCCCAATGACTCTTCAAACTTCTTCTGGGTCTGAGCTGAGGGTGGAGTCACACATCACGTCACCCTGCTATTTCTTAGGCTATGTTCTAATCTTTCTGTCTTGATAGATAGATAGATAGATAGATATTATCATCATGCTGCATTTTCAGTTGAAATCATCAATAAATGGGAGCCCTCATCTTCTCTCGTATGTTAGTGTATCTCAATGGATATTTTGAGATTTTTAATGCATTGTTAAATATTGCTTCATAAGATTCTTGCTTAGCTTGCACACTCTGTGAATTTTCAGTAGCCATCTAAGGAAGTACTTACAAAATCACATCAGTATTACTTTAAATGTATATTCTCTCCTTTGGATGCACAAGTAAAGTCCATGTTAATGTGAGCTATGAATAAGCACTTAGTGAAAACTTGTCAGTATATGTCCAAAGATATTTTGTATATTTCTGGGGGGAAAGTGCATGATATGTAAGAAATCATGTTTGTGTTTCTCACAAGATTTTGATGGTTAATTTTAGTAACTGTTTGCAGTATGCTAGAATGTGTTTTTGAACTCCTCTTCTTTTTCCACTTCAAAATATTGCATTTATGAAGAAAGGTGTCTGGGACTGCTTGAGCATGACTAAAATGTGGCAGCTGACTTCTTTGAGGCCATTTTTATTACTACACTGGAACAATCCTCAGTAGTTAGTTACTGGTATTTGTAAAAATACAGTTCTGCATAAATCCAAGCTGCTAGCGATATGGGCAATAGATCTCTATGGGCAATAGAAGATGCTACCCTGTACCATATTTAAAACCACACTCAGATGCTATTAACCACTTCAGTAAATCAGAAATTCCACCACTTATAAATTGCATTTTTGAATCTGCAGCCAAAAGTAGACATACAAAATTAGTAGTGAAGATAAAATAGACCCTGATTTTCTGTCTAGCTACCATTTTTGAAACTGCACCAATGTCACTTAGCAATTTCACTAGCTTATTTGTGCCCACATAACATGCAGTTGGGCATCTGAATTATATGAATGTGCCCACAATTGTCCATGTCTGCAATTTGGGGGGTACAAAAAGAGTTTTTGTCTTTTGGTAATTGCTCCTCAAATTCTTTTTTGGCCTGCCAATAATACTTTGGCAAGGCAAGTGTTGGAGTTTATGCGCCTTTCTATTTTCCTCAGTAAAATTTGACATCTGATTTTTAAAGGATACCTTTTTTGCCTCTAACAACCTCTTTTATCTGCTGTTTAGCCATGGTGGCAATTTTTGGCCCTCTTGCTATTTATTTTTATTCAGGGTATACATTTAATTTGAACCTCTATTATGGTGTTTTTAAAAAGTTTCCATGCAGCCTGCAAACATTTCAAGTTTATGGAGGAGATGGTGTCAAGGTTCCTCCCCCACTCTGAACTCTAGGGTACAGATGTGGGGACCTGCATGAAAAACCTCCTAAGCTTATCTTTACCAGCTTAGGTCAAAACTTCCCCAAGGTACAAAATATTACACCCGTTATCCTTGGAATGGCCGCTACCACCACCAAACTAATACTGGTTACTGGGGAAGAGCTGTTTGGACGCGTCCTTCCCCCCAAAATACTTCCCAAAACCTTGCACCCCACTTCCTGGACAAGGTTTGGTAAAAAGCCTCACCAATTTGCCTAGGTGACTACAGACCCAGACCCTTGGATCTTAGAACAATGAACAATCCTCCCAACACTTGCACCCCCCCTTTCCTGGGGAATGTTGGATAAAAAGCCTCACCAATTTGCATAGGTGACCACAGACCCAAACCCTTGGATCTGAGAACAATGAAAAAAGCATTCAGTTTTTTACAAGAAGACTTTTAATAAAAAATAGAAGTAAATAGAAATAAAGAAATCCCCCCTGTAAAATCAGGATGGTAGATATCTTACAGGGTAATTAGATTCAAAAACATAGAGAACCCCTCTAGGCAAAACCTTAAGTTACAAAAAAGATACACAGACAGAAATAGTTATTCTATTCAGCACAATTCTTTTCTCAGCCATTTAAAGAAATCATAATCTAACACATACCTAGCTAGATTACTTACTAAAAGTTCTAAGCCTCCATTCCTGTTCTGTCCCTGGCCAAGACGACTACAGACAGACACAGACCCTTTGTTCCTCTCCCTCCTCCCAGCTTTTGAAAGTATCTTGTCTCCTCATTGGTCATTTTGGTCAGGTGCCAGCAAGGTTACCTTTAGCTTCTTAACCCTTTACAGGTGAGAGGAGCTTTCCCCTGGCCAGGAGGGATTTCAAAGGGGTTTACCCTTCCCTTTATATTTATGACACGCCCCCCAAATCTCAGCTAGGGTGAAACACTGGCTGGGATTTCTTCCTGGAGCTCTAGGAAAACAGAGTTAATAAGACACATACATCTCTAAATATACTACCAAGTACATAAAGACTAACAATATTTTCCACATCTCAAGGACGATTTTAACCAGTTGATTCTGGGAAACTTTCACGGGAGAGTGAATCAGCCACTTTGTTAGAAGCTCCTGAGATGTGTTGGATGTCGAAATCAAAATCTTGGAGAGCTAAACTCCACCGAAGAAGTTTTTTGTTAGTTTCTTTGACGGTGTGAAGCCACTTTAGTGCAGCATGGTCGGTTTGCAGGTGGAAACGCCGTCCCCAAACATATGGGCGTAGCTTTTCCAGAGCGTAGACAATGGCATAACATTCTTTTTCAGTGACTGACCAGTTGCTTTCCCTCTCAGACAGTTTTTTGCTGAGAAACACTACAGGGTGGAATTCTTGATCAGGTCCTTTCTGCATTAAAACTGCTCCCACACCACGCTCAGATGCATCTGTGGTTACTAGGAACGGTTTGTCAAAGTCTGGGGCCCTTAGTACAGGGTCAGACATGAGTGTCGCTTTAAGCTTGTTAAAGGCCTTCTGACACTTTCCGGTCCACTGAACAGCATTTGGCTGTTTCTTTTTGGTTAGGTCTGTCAGTGGGGCAGCGATTTGGCTGTAGTGCGGTACAAATCGTCTGTAATAACCGGCCAAGCCTAAGGAGGATTGAACCTGTTTCTTTGACTTTGGGACAGGCCACTTTTGGATAGCATCCACTTTGGCCTGTAGGGGGCTGATAGTTCCTTGACCCACCTGGTGTCCAAGGTAAGTCACTCTGTTTAGGCCTATTTGACACTTCTTAGCCTTAACAGTTAGTCCTGCCTCCCTTATGCGCTCAAGGACTTTTTGTAGATGTTCCAGGTGGTCTGCCCAGCAATCCGAAAATATGGCCACGTCGTCAAGGTAGGCGACTGCATATTCTCCTAATCCCGCTAGGAGACCATCTACAAGTCTTTGGAAAGTGGCGGGTGCATTTCGCAGCCCGAAAGGGAGTACATTAAATTCATACAGCCCGAGATGTGTGATGAAGGCTGACCTTTCCTTGGCAGATTCATCTAGCAGTACCTGCCAGTACCCCTTGGTTAAGTCCAAGGTAGAGATGAACTGGGCCCGTCCCAGTTTCTCTAATAGTTCATCTGTGCGTGGCATTGGATAGTTGTCTGGGCGAGTTACAGCATTTAGCTTACGGTAGTCCACGCAAAAACGTATTTCCCCATCTGGTTTGGGAACTAGAACCACTGGAGATGCCCATGCACTTTCAGAGGGGCGGATTACACCCATCTGTAACATATCCTGGATCTCCCGTTCTATAGCAGTTTTAGCTTGAGGAGACACCCGGTAAGGTTGAACCCTAATTGGGTGAGCATTACCTGTGTCAATGGAGTGGTATGCCCGTTCAGTCAGTCCTGGGGTGGCTGAGAACGTTGGCGCGTAGCTAGTGCACAGCTCCTGGATCTGCTGTCGCTGCATACGCCCAAGGGTCATGGAGAGGTTCACCTCTTCCACACCACCACCACATTTCCCTTCGTAATAGACACCTTTGGGCCACTCAGCGTCGTCTCCTCCCTGGGCTGTAAACTGACAAACCTTTAATTCTCTGGAATAAAAGGGCTTTAGAGAATTAATATGGTACACCTTAGGCTTTCGGTTGGAGGTGGGGAATGCTATGAGATAATTAACAGCTCCCAGGCGCTCCTGGACCGTGAATGGCCCTTCCCACGATGCTTCCATTTTATGGGCCTGGAGCACCTTTAAGACCATGACCTGGTCTCCTACTTTGAAGGAATGCTCTCTGGCATGTTTATCATACCAGGCTTTTTGCTCTTTTTGAGCATCCTGTAAGTTTTCTTTAGCAAGGGCTAAAGAGGTTCGGAGGGTGTTTTGTAGGTTGGTTACAAAGTCCAGAATGTTAGTTCCTGGAGAAGGTGTAAATCCCTCCCATTGCTGCTTCACCAACTGCAATGGCCCCTTAACCTCACGGCCATATACAAGTTCAAATGGGGAAAACCCTAAACTGGGGTGTGGTACAGCTCTGTAGGCAAAGAGCAACTGCTGCAACACTAGGTCCCAATCATTGGAGTGCTCATTTACAAATTTACGTATCATGGCCCCCAAAGTTCCATTAAACTTCTCCACCATGCCATTTGTTTGATGGTGGTAAGGAGTGGCAACCAAGTGATTTACCCCATGAGCTTCCCAAAGGTTTTCCATAGTTCCTGCCAGGAAATTAGTCCCTGCATCTGTGAGGATGTCGGAGGGCCAACCTACCCTGGCAAAAATGTCTGCTAGTGCCTGGCACACACTTTTAGCCCTGGTGTTGCTTAGAGCTACTGCTTCCGGCCATCGGGTGGCAAAATCCATGAAAGTCAGTATGTACTGCTTTCCTCTGGGTGTCTTTTTCGGAAAAGGACCCAGAATATCCACAGCTACTCGCTGAAATGGAACTTCAATGATGGGGAGTGGCTGGAGAGGGGCTTTGACCTGGTCTTGGGGTTTTCCCACTCTTTGGCACACCTCACAAGACTGGACATAGGTAGAAACATCCTTGCCCATTCCCTCCCAGTGGAATGATCCCCCCAAACGGTCTTTGGTCCTGTTCACCCCAGCATGGCCACTAGGGTGATCATGGGCTAAGCTCAAGAGCTTGGCCCGGTATTTAGTTGGAACTACCAACTGTCTCTGAGGATGCCAGTCTTCCTGGTGTCCCCCAGAAAGAGTTTCCTTGTATAAAAGTCCTCTTTCTACAACAAACCTGGATCGATTAGAAGAGCTGAGAGGCGGTGGGTTGCTCCGTGCCGCCGTCCAAGCTCTCTGGAGGCTTTCATCTGCTTCCTGTTTGGTCTGGAACTGTTCCCTTGATGCTGGAGACATCAGTTCCTCATGGGATTGTGGACCTAGGCTTGGTCCCTCTGGAAGCGATATAGGGGATGGAGCTGTTTCTGTTGACTGTGAACCGCTCTCCGCTTGTGCACTATGTTGGGATTCAGGCTCCGGCTGAGCCTCTTGTGTAGGGTTATCGGCTGCTGCCAGTTCAGGTTCGGTGGGGCCCTCTGGTGTTGAGGTTGCAAGTACTGGATTCAGTGCTGACACGGGGTCTGGTGTTGGTTGTTCAGCTGGTTCCGGTTCTAGGACTGGTTCCGTCTGGGTCTCTGGGACTGGATCCACTACTGCTGTTGCAGACATTGGCCTGGGGTCCGGGTCCATCACCTCTGACTGGGTCCTGATAGAAGTTTCCGGAACAGAGCTAGGCCTCACGGCTTGTTTAGCCTGGCTGCGGGTGACCATTCCCACCCTCTTGGCCTGCTTCACATGATTGGCCAAGTCCTCCCCCAACAGCATGGGGATGGGATAATCATCATAGACTGCAAAAGTCCACATTCCTGACCAGCCCTTGTACTGGACAGGTAACTTGGCTGTAGGCAAATTGAAAGAGTTGGACTTGAAGGGTTGAATCGTCACTTGGATCTCTGGGTTGATTAAATTGGGGTCCACTAAGGAAGCATGGATAGCTGACACTTGTGCTCCGGTGTCCCTCCACGCGGTGACCTTCTTCCCACCCACACTCACAGTTTCCCTCCGCTCCAAGGGTATCTGGGAGGTATCTGGGCCTGTGGACCTCTGGTGTGATTCCGGTGCAATGAACTGTAATCTGTTGGGGTTCTTGGGGCAGTTGGCCTTTACATGCCCCAGCTCGTTACACTTAAAACATCGTCCAGCTGACGGGTCACTGGGGCGAGGAGGGTTGCTGGAGAACGGGGTGGTGGGACGATAAGGGGTCTGGAGGGTTCTTTGGGAGGTAGGTGGGGCTTTGGGCAGCCCCCGGTAATAAGGTGTGGTCTGGGGTGGTCCCTTCTGGTCTCCGCTCCAACTGCAACCAGTTTTCTTCTTCTCTGCCACCTCCACCCATCTGGCTCCAATCTCTCCTGCCTCAATTACAGTTTTGGGTTTCCCATCTAGGATGTATCTTTCTATTTCCTCAGGAACACCCTCTAAGAATTGTTCCATTTGCATTAGGAAGGGCAAATTTACTGGAGATTCACCACTTGCTCCTGATATCCAGGCATCCCAATGTTTCACAATGTGGTAGGCATGTCGGGTAAATGACACGTCTGGTTTCCACCTTAGGGCTCTGAACCTCCGACGAGACTGCTCGGGTGTTATCCCCATTCTGACTCTTGCCTTGGATTTAAACAGTTCATACTTGTTCATGTGTTCTTTAGGCATTTCAGCTGCCACCTCAGCTAAGGGTCCACTGAGCTGCGGCCTCAGCTCTACCATGTATTGGTCAGTAGAGATGTTGTACCCAAGGCAGGCCCTTTCGAAGTTTTCTAGGAAGGCCTCAGTATCATCGCCTGCCTTGTAGGTGGGGAACTTTCTGGGATGGGAAGTGGTACTTGGAGAAGGATTACTAGGGTTTGTTGGGATATTCTGCTGAGCCTTTATCTTCTCCATCTCCTCCACATACTTCCTCTCTTTTTCCTTCTCCTCCAGTTCTTTGTCCCTTGCTTCCATAGCTCTCCTGTGAGCAGCCGCTTGGTGTTGTTCTGCTTCTCTCGCTGTCTCCCTTTCTTGTTCCTTCTTCAGCCGCATGAGTTCTATCTGTCTTTCATGTTCCCTTTGTTTTTCCTCAGCCTGAAATTTGGCTAATTCCAGCTGTAGTCGAGCTGAGGATTTGGTCATTCTAACCTCTCTGTTTTTAACTAACTTTACACCCGAGGTTTAGAAATAAACAAACAAAACTTGGCTGTAAAATTTTGCTGTGCTGGAATAGAATACCTATTCTCTGATAGTGATTGTCAGCCTACAGAAAAAGACAATTCCCTTGTCTCTGCTCTGGGCCCAAATTAAAGCAAAAAACCTCCAACTACTTGGAAACCTGCTTACCCAGCCCAAAGAAAAAGCAAATGGGTAGAACACACACCTTTTCTTTTAGGAAGAAAAGAAAAAAAAAAAAACCTCTGGGTTGGAAGACTGTGAATTTCCCTGCAGGAGTTAAGTACCCTGCCTCCAGGCAAAGAAAACCTGCAATTCACAAGATAATCCCCTTTTGTCTCTGCTTGGCCACAAAGCAGAGAGAAACCAAGCTGCTTTCAGTTTCAAAGCTGCTTTCTGGACTTCCTAAAAATTCCTTTTTAAAATCTGTATTTCTAGTTCAAAAAATCTCAACTGGATCTCAAAATGATTTCAGGTTAATCCCACCACTATGCCACCATGTCAAGGTTCCTCCCCCACTCTGAACTCTAGGGTACAGATGTGGGGACCTGCATGAAAAACCTCCTAAGCTTATCTTTACCAGCTTAGGTCAAAACTTCCCCAAGGTACAAAATATTACACCCGTTATCCTTGGAATGGCCGCTACCACCACCAAACTAATACTGGTTACTGGGGAAGAGCTGTTTGGACGCGTCCTTCCCCCCAAAATACTTCCCAAAACCTTGCACCCCACTTCCTGGACAAGGTTTGGTAAAAAGCCTCACCAATTTGCCTAGGTGACTACAGACCCAGACCCTTGGATCTTAGAACAATGAACAATCCTCCCAACACTTGCACCCCCCCTTTCCTGGGGAATGTTGGATAAAAAGCCTCACCAATTTGCATAGGTGACCACAGACCCAAACCCTTGGATCTGAGAACAATGAAAAAAGCATTCAGTTTTTTACAAGAAGACTTTTAATAAAAAATAGAAGTAAATAGAAATAAAGAAATCCCCCCTGTAAAATCAGGATGGTAGATATCTTACAGGGTAATTAGATTCAAAAACATAGAGAACCCCTCTAGGCAAAACCTTAAGTTACAAAAAAGATACACAGACAGAAATAGTTATTCTATTCAGCACAATTCTTTTCTCAGCCATTTAAAGAAATCATAATCTAACACATACCTAGCTAGATTACTTACTAAAAGTTCTAAGCCTCCATTCCTGTTCTGTCCCTGGCCAAGACGACTACAGACAGACACAGATCCTTTGTTCCTCTCCCTCCTCCCAGCTTTTGAAAGTATCTTGTCTCCTCATTGGTCATTTTGGTCAGGTGCCAGCGAGGTTACCTTTAGCTTCTTAACCCTTTACAGGTGAGAGGAGCTTTCCCCTGGCCAGGAGGGATTTCAAAGGGGTTTACCCTTCCCTTTATATTTATGACAGATGGTATGATGGGATAAGATGGTTTTGGTAATTAAATATTCATGGTAAATAGGTCCAATGGCCTGTGATGGGATATTAGATGGGGTGAGATCTGAGTTACCCAGGAAAGAATTTTCTGTAGTATCTGGCTGGTGAATCTTGCCCATATGCTCAGGGTTTAGCTGATCGCCATATTTGGGGTTGGGAAGGAATTTTCCTCCAGGGCAGATTGGAAGAGGCCCTGGAGGTTTTTCGCCTTCCTCTGTAGCATGGGGCATGGGTCACTTGCTGGAGAATTCTCTGCTCCTTGAAGTCTTTAAACTACGATTTGAGGACTTCAATAGCACAGATATAGGTGTGAGGTTTTTTGCAGGAGTGGTGGGTGAAATTCTGTGGCCTGCGTTGTGCAGGAGGTCAGACTAGATGATCATAATGGTCCCTTCTGACCTAAATATCTATGAATCTATGAATCACACTTCTGACTATTTCTTTTAATTTCTGTTTAACTAGCTTCCTCATTTTTGTGTAGTTCCCCTTTTTGAAGTTAAATGCTACTAAGATGGGCTTTTTTTAGTATTTCCCTCTCCCACAATCTCTGCCACCTCCAGGAAGTTAAATTTAATTACATTATGGTCACTATTATTGAGCAGTTCAGCTATCTTCATACATAGGAAGCAGTCACTAATTTTGTTTAGAAATTTTATCTTTGCATCCTCTCCTGAGGTAACAGGTACCCAGACAATATGGGACAATTGAAATCCTCCCTATTGTTTTTGTTTTCTATTTTTAAAATCTTTCTAATCTCCCTGAGCATTTCACAATCATCCTGACCACCCTGGTCAGCTAAACAGTAGTATATTCCTGCTGCTGTACTCTTATTACTCAAGCATGGAATTTATTTCCATAGAGATTCTATGGTAAGGTTTGATTCATTTAAGATTTTTATTATATTTGACTCTACTTTCTTTGACATATAGTGCCAATCCTCCACCAGCATGACCTATCCTGTCATTCCTTTATATTTTGTACCCTGTGTCCCATTGATTATTATCGTTCCACCAAGTTTCTGGTATGTCTATTATATCAATATCTTCAATCAATACCAGGCACTCAAGTTCACCCATCTTAATATTTAGACTTGTAGCATTTGTATACAAGCACTTACACAATTTGTCAATATTTAGTTTTCTGCCTTCATGTGATGTAATTGGAAACACTGTAACTCATTTGAAATGTTTGAGGCTATGGTCATGCTTGGACTTTGACATATACCATGGTGTGAACTAAAGGTGGAGAGTGCGTTGTGTCTTCAGCTAATGAATGGGTGTGAGAGTGTTTGTTGCTTTACTGCTAGAATTCTAAAAATCTGGGCATATGTCTGTGGCTGGTGTGCTGTTCAACATCCATCACCACAGTACCATTCCTAAACGCAAAGCTATTGGAATTTTTTCCACATAGTTACTTGGGTTGTCCAAGACACAGACAGTTGCCAGTCTCCCTCTTAGGCCATGTCTACACTAACACTTCAATTGGCAAAACTTTTGTCACTGAGGGTGTGAAAAAACACACCTCCGAATGACATAAGTTTTGCTGTCACAAGCACACGTGTGCACTCAGTGAGCTATGGCCACTCATTGGGCTGGTTTTATTATGTTGACAGGAGAGCTCTCTCCCATCAGCATAATGTGGGTACACGACTTCTCTTACAGTGGCACAGCTATGTCAATGCAGCTGTGCCTCTGTAAGTGTAGGTATGGCTTTAGACAGGATGATGGCTCTGATATTAAGCTAAGCAGCAGCACTGCAAAAGCTTAGTGTTAATATGTGAAATCACAGGATGCTCATGTGACTAGGATCTAGCTATTTAAATATTCTCAGTATGGCAGGGCACACTGGATATGGAGGTAGTTAAAATTTGGCATTTCTGGTTTGCAGGAAATTTCAACATTTCAAAAATTGTTGTTGACCTGAATTGGAATCAGAATAAATATTTTCCAAATTTCACATTAAATTGATTTAAAGAAAAATGGTTTCAGAAATATTTCATTTCAGATTTCAAATATTTCTTTACAGAACTCTAATATTTTATTTTGAATTTTATTTTTAATAATTTGTAATTATTCTTACACTATTTCATAACATCAGTGCATGCATACGGTAACATAATATAATAGTTAAAATATTCTGTTTTGTTTTATTTTTAAAATTATTAAGGACAACTGATATTTGGTATTGATTGAAACATTTTATCTTATTTTCTTAGTCAAAGCAGCTCCTGTTTGTGTTGTAATGAACCAGTTTGACACTTGCATTACAACACAAAGAGTAGACCCTTTGATCTAGAAGAGAAGATAAAATGTTTCAATCAGTACTAAATAGGAGTACTAATCTTTATACATTTTTCAGATATAATAATGGAATAGAATAGAACAGTCTATTTCAACTATTATATTATGTTGTTATATTATGAAATGTCAGTAATAGTATAACATGCACTACTACTACGAACATATGAAAAAAATAAAAAAAATAAAATGCATTAGAATTAAAAATGAAATAACAGAATTCTGAAATGAAATTTCAGAAATCCCCTTTAAAAACATCTAAAATGGATATTTTCCATTTCATAATGTATTTTTCAACAAGAATATTTATTGAAATTGATGTACTTTCCAAAATGTTTAGATTCAGATGAAAACAGCATTTTTCACTGACAAACATTTTGATGAAAATTTCTGACAATCACAAATTATAAATTTATCAGTTATTAATGATCAAGTATCAAATAGTAATTAGTAATTATTATTACCCATTATTATTATTAGTTTGAGAGTTGCACATAGACATCCGAGATATGAACCAGGACCCCAATGTGCAAAGCACTGTGCAAACACAGATTCCCAGCTGTTGAATGAAGAATTAGACATAGAAGGCCTCTCATCTGATGGGCCAAATTCCCATTTCTTCAAGATGCACATTGGGTCAGACATGGCTATTTCCTGCAATATCCATGGAAGACCTTATGGTATGATTTTATGTATTAAAGTGGGCTGGAACTACATACAATCCCCCAGCCCCAGCACGGGTGGGATGGGGAGGGCGCATGTGACAGATGGGAGACCTGGGAAGTGTAAAGAAAATAAAAAAACTATACTGAATTGTGCCAGACAAGTATGGACTTTTGGGGATAATCAGTGTTAAGTCGATTTCCTGGGGAATTCCTGGGGAGTGGCTAATGAATATTCCACATGTCCATTTATGCAAACAGTCAGTCTTTTGAAGTTATGTCCTAAGGAGAGGTCTATTGTCTGCTGGATACCTATTACCGAAGGCTGAGCTCAAAGGCCCAAGTTGTATAAAGAAACACCTCTTCTGCTCAGCCTTTGTTCTGGTTCTGGATCTAACATGGATGAACTTGTAACCACAGGGAAAACCCAGTTGTGGGTTTTGAAGGACTAAAGCCTACCGGAGCAGTAGGTTGGATTTGGGGATGAGCACTTGTAAGTTTTTCGGCATTTATGTAGGTTCTTTTATTGTTTAAGTATGTTTTCTCTGCAGTGCTTTTACCTTAAGAATAAATGTGCTTGCTTAGCAGCTGCTTACTGGTAATTTATAGCTGCTAGCAGTGCACTGGCCATAGCCCTTGGAGAAAAAGTAAAGCACAGGTGCTGGCCTTTTTAGTTTGTCTGACTTGCTGGAGATATCACAGTGTAAGGCAGGAAGCAGTACAGCTTTTAAAATCCCCAGTCAGGAGCAGAGAAACACAGGTCTCTTCCCAAGAGAGGTGATAGCTGAGACCCAGAAGCCTAAAGGGGTGCCCTTGGTGGGCTATGGAGAGGGAAAACAGGTGCAAATGCCTTGAAACTGTGGCACACATTACCTCCCGTTTGATAGTAAGTGCAAAGTAGGATTCACTCCATTCACCATATTTATTTGGATTACCATGTAGCAGAGTTACTCTTTTTCATTTTCCCAGATTTCTAAACTGAGACAATATTATGATTTGTGCAATATTTAAAAATACAGATAAAATGTCAATGTACCTATTAAATTTGAATTATTGATGGATACAACTTTATAATTATATGTATTTGTATTTATTATAGTTACAAATTACTGCCTTTCTGATGGAGCATTTGAGAGTTCTACTCTGTAAAAAGCCTTGACAGTACAGTAAAGAAAAGTTCTGTGTAAAACACAAAACAAAACTATTGGGAGAAAATAAGATTAAGATTTAAATCTCTTCCTCTCTCCTCTCCAGTAACTTTGTTTTACAGTTTATGAGTCCGGGACCAGGAGTGGAGTTCGTGTTTGTTCCAGCCCCCATGGGGCACAGCAGAAGCCATGCCTTCTTTATGGACAATTACACATCCTTGTGATGTATAATATTTGTCAAAAACAAGAAAGAATTTTGTCATGATATCCTCTTGTCAGAAAATCTCATAAACCTTACATCTATGGGCACGTTGTGTTTTCATCACAGTTTCAAATTAATTAGTGAGACTACTTCAAAAGCTTTAATCTAGGCAATGGTATTAAGAAACATGCATTAGACATTTCCTGTTTTTGTGCCTACATTGCTTGGTTTAAAGAGTTCTTTTACATTCATCGAATACTATTGAAGGCCTTAATGCACAATATTGACAGAGTAATAAAAAGAGCAAATTACATTTCAGGCTTTGTGCCAACTTCATTAAACTCCCAGTCATACCAAAAACAATATAGAGGACAAAACAAAAGTAGCTCTGCTCAGGCTCAAACATGATCACTACTGAAATGCATTAAGTAGTAACCCTTGTGTTCCTGTTTCATTGAGCAACAACTTCAGAACACCGCAGCTTCAATTGTGTGAATATCCCTCACTTCCCTATTCCCAAGTGCATGTAAGTCAAATTCTATTGGCAACAATCATTTTATATGAATTGGTGGCTTAAATGTTTACAATTCTGAAAGAAGTCAGGACATATTTTTCCATTCTGCTATACAGCCAGAAGCTAGTACTGCTTTTAGTTGAAGCAGTGACCCATAAACCCCATTACAGGATTTTTTTATACTGAACCTGTTGTACATGACAAATCAAGCAACTGCAAGTACTGTGTTTGACTTATTCCATCTAAAAAGCACTCTAAGTACCAGAATATTAGAGCAACTAGAAAAAAAAATAAATCTTTCAAATGGTGCACTTTAAAACAGAACAGTACATCAGAACAGGATAACTTTTAGAGGCAACATTTAGGCATCATTAATGACTTTAACACAGATATATTCATATAGTAATGGCTATAACTATTATGCAGACAAAACAAAAATAATATTTAATAGATATAAAACACAAGAGAAACAACCAGTGTGGTATTCAAACTTTACACAGACAAATGATAAAACTGCACACTATAGATATGTCATCTGGTTATAAAAATATGTGTCCTTTAATATTCCTCATCCACATGCAATTATTTCTTTTATTTCACATGAACTATGCTTAAATAAGGTGAACAAACTTCCCTAAGTAAAGTGTTCTTTGCAGAGTTGTTGTAGCCATATTGGACCCCGGATACGAGAGAGACAAGAGGGATATGATAATATCTTTTATTAGACCACAGTTGGTGAATCATATAAGCTTCTAAGCTACACACTATTTAGCGGTGACACTCTGATTACCTTTCCTGGACCTGAAGAAGACCTCTGTGTCATTCATCAACAGAAGTTGGTCCAATAAAAAATAGTACCTCACCCACCTTGACTCTCTAAGTAAAGTGTTCTGAACAAAAGATTGGCACTTCAAATTTAACTCATGCCAGATCAGATTGGTGTGTTTTGTGAATGAAGTTTATTAATTATAATTATTAATTCTATCAAATGGTGTTTTAAAAAGTTTAAAAATGCATTATTCTTTTTTTGCCTTTAAATATTCTTTCTTTTGTGGATTATTACTGAGGAGAAAGGTGAATGAAAAGAGGATGGTTAATTGGCTCATTAAAAGGGAAATTCTGTTCCAAGTCTAAGGGCCAGCATGAAAAACAGACAAGATGAAGAGAAGAACAGACAAGGAGGTCAGAAGGGATGTCTATGTTGAATGGAGTGTACAGAACCAAAAGGAGAGTTGGAACAAAAAAGTGCAGTGGTATAAGTAGGAGCAGAGCTCCACATAACTTAGAAGTTGAGGAAAAGATTAAAGTTCGTACAAGAGAGAAGCAGGAGCCAGATTCAACAACAGTAGACACATGAGCTTGAGCAGTTGGAGAGGAAGATGTCTTTTACTGGCAATATTTTCGAAGTGAACAAGGTGAGAAAAAGGAAGAAGGGGTTGCTATAATAGAGATGAGAAATACTCCTAGTAACAGGAATGAAGAAGAAAGGATGTTTTATAGAAAAAACTGTGAAAGGAAAAAAATGCTACAGGAAGTTGCATAGCACAATGGTGGAGTAAAAAGGAGCACGAGGAGTTGAAGATGACTGCGAAACTGTAGTCCTAGGAGAAGGAGAGGAGGAGGAAGAGGAGGAGGACAATGGCACATAATTCACTATGATTTGAAAAACTCAGGCAGTTATATCTTTTGGGTGAGGGAATCACTAACTCTTAAAACAAGGCAATTTTCATAGTAGGGGACTAAGTAAATACAACTATAAAACAGGAGAAACCCCTCCCAGCAGCCTTGACTTAAATGCCAACAATAGAGCTAGCTGAAGATATTGGAATGACAAACGATAAACAAAACTAATGATTACAATATTAATAAACATTTTCCAGAAAACCTATTTTCAGATATTTTGAAAATTGTTTGCAATTTTCCTGCTTCTCTCTCCACTATTCTTTGACCAGCTCTAGTCCACTAGGTTCATCTATAGCTAGGGCACTACCCAATTCATGGTCCATTTTGGTCAATTTCACAGTTTTAGGATTGTAAAAATAATAAATTTCATGATTTCAGCTGTTTAAATCTGAAAGTTCATGGTGTTGTAATTGTAGGGATCCTGACCCAAAAAGGAGTTGTGAGTGGGGTCACAGAGTTATTGTAAGGTGGGTTGCGGTACTGCTACCCTTACTTCTGCACTGCTGCTGGCGGCAGTGCTACCTTCACAGCTGGGCAGCTGGACAGCAGCAGCTGCTGGCTGGGAGCCCAGTTCTGAAGGCAGAGCTGCCTCCAGCAGCAGCATAGAAGTAGGGATGGCATGATATCATAGTTCCACCCTTATTTCTGAGCTGCTGCTGGAGGGGTGCCACCTCCAGAGCTGGGTGCCCAGCCAACAGCTGCTGTTCTCAAGCCACCCACCTCTGAGGACAGTTGTCACGGTTCCTTCCCCACTCTGAACTCTAGGGTACAGATGTGGGGACCTGCATGAAAAACCCCCTAAGCTTATTTTTACCAGCTTAGGTTAAAACTTCCCCAAGGTACAAACTATTTTACCTTTTGTCCTTGGACTTTATTGCTGCCACCACCAAGCGTCTAACAAATATATAACAGGGAAAGAGGCCACTTGGAAAAGTCTTTCCCCCAAAAATCCTCCCCAAACCCTACACCCCCTTTCCTGGGAAGGCTTGATAAAAATCCTCACCAATTTGCATAGGTGAACACAGACCCTTGGATCTTAAGAACAAGGAAAAAGCAATCAGGTTCTTAAAAGAAGAATTTTAATTGAAGAAAAAGTAAAAGAATCACCTATGTAAAATCAGGATGGTAAATACCTTACAGGGTAATCAGATTCAAAACATAGAGAATCCCTCTAGGCAAACCCTTAAGTTACAAAAAGACACAAAAACAGGAATATACATTCCATTCAGCACAGCTTATTTTATCAGCCATTTAAACAAAACAGAATCTAACACATATCTAGCTAGATTACTTACTAAGTTCTAAGACTCCATTCCTTTTCTGTTCCCGGCAAAAGCCTCACACAGACAGAGAAAGCCTTTGTTTCTCCCCCCTTTCAGCTTTGAAAGTATCTTGTCTCCTCATTAAGAAAAGGAGTACTTGTGGCACCTTAGAGACTAACCAATTTATCTGAGCATAAGCTTTCATGAGCTACAGCTCACTTCATCGGACGCTCATGAAAGCTTATGCTCAAATAAATTGGTTAGTCTCTAAGGTGCCACAAGTACTCCTTTTCTTTTTGCGAATACAGACGAACATGGCTGTTACTCTGAAACTTGTCTCTTCATTGGTCATTTTGGTCAGGTGCCAGTGAGGTTATCCTAGCTTCTTAACCCTTTACAGGTGAAAGGGTTTTTCCTCTGACCAGGAGGGATTTTAAAGGTGTTTACCCTTCCCTTTATATTTATGACAGCAATGCAGAAGTAAGGGTGGCAATACGTTGACCCCCCTAAAATAGCCTTGCGAGCCCCGCAAAACTCCCTTTGGGTCAAGGCTCCCAATTTGAGAAATGCTGGTCTCTCCCATGAAATCAGTACAGAATAGGGTAAAAGCACACAAAAGACCAGATTTCACAGTCCATGACATGTTTTTCATCACCCTGAATTTGGTAGGCTCCTAGCTGCAGCCCATTACCTCAGCATCTTCCTCCAGAGATGAAAGAGAAACAAGGTTATGGATATCAGAGGTATATCTGAGGAATATTGACTGTGTTTGGAGGGAGGGGTTATGGAAGGTTGGAAAATATCACTTATTATTGCTTGTCAGTCTGTAAGATATTTTGTTTTTTTTTATTGAGAATTCCTTTTTTTTTCTTCTTACACATTTTCACTAGTGTTTGCACTAGGAATTATTATATATCCTGTATGGTTAATTTATTCCTTGGAGAATTGGGTACACTATACTGTATGCAGAAATAGTTCTCAGGGGCACTGTGACATCCATAGTGACAGCTGGAGGTACTGTGAGACAAACACTCCTAATTAATTAGATCACATCATATTACCAGAGCACAGATGTGGCCATGAAAAAAGTTACTGTCACCACTTCAACTGAAAGATACATTGGATAGCATAACCCAGTAGAAGGGGTATAGAACACATGCTGCATTTTTATTTTCCTGAGAGACTAGCTTTTGAGCTACAATGTTAGGCTAGGACTCAGTCCACAGTGTGTTTCCACCCATTTATGAAAACATACTTCTTCCACAAAGCACCACACAGAAATATAACCTTTAACCTGCAGGTCATGTGTAGCTTGACTGTACTGTTTGTGTGTGATTTGGATTGAGATCTCCTTGAGGTAGGGAACACATCTGTATGGCACAAGGTATGCTGTGGAAGAAATAAAATGGTCAAATACTTGTACATCAGCGGTAACGGGGGAGGGGGTGTAAAAAGCTGGGTGAGATATTTAATTATGATCCCACCCACATTGTTAAACTGGCCACTGCAATATGGGTCAGGAAAGAATTTGCCCCCAGGCCACATTAGCAAGTGCTCTTTCCATCGCTCCGGCATTTTGAAGAGGGCTCAGCCACTGACATTGACTGAAACGATGGACATAAAAACAGCAAGTATGCTCCTAATCGCCTAACTGCATGGGCTTGGAATTGCCGAGCTGATTGGTGAATTGATTTTGTCATTTACTGTGGTTTCCAGCAAACATCTCATCGATTTGATAGATGGAGCTGATGCATATTATAACTATGAACTCCGTCTTGGGTGTTTATCTTCAGTACAGTTTTATTCCACAGCTTTTCTGTTCCAGAAAGAAAGAATGATGCATCACCTCAAAAAAAAGTGGCAGTGTCTTCTTGGCGGCCACACAGCTATACAGCACATAGGCAGTGTGGTTCATTATGGTGCAGGGCTGTGAGTATGACCAAATAACCAATTAGACCTCTAGACCATTTGTTGGACCACTTAGCCCAAATGAGCAATTAGACCATACAATTCTGAAAATATAGGCCATTAATGAATATCCTAATTCTCTTACGAGGTAGGTAAGTATTGCTATTACGGATGGGTAAACTGAGGCACAGAGATTTAATGCATCCTCTGTGGACGGATTTCATGTTGACAGAATGAGTCAGTAATAGAACATGGAAAACTTTGTGATGGTTAATTCTCAAAACATCTGGTCCTGATTTATTCTTAAGAAGTTAGTTATACAAAGTAGATTGGCCTGGAAGTTCTGCTTGCCATAGCTATAGGTTTTGGCTCAACTCAGAAGAACCACATAGCACCAGGAGAGTAAGATAAGAACTTTGACTTTATCTACAGCCCTTTCTGGACCTTTGCAAAAGAAAAATGTGTATTATGACCATATCTGCTGGTTCCTCTCCCACTGCAACCTGACTTGTTGAAGATGGTACAAAGTTCTTTATAGCTCATATTTCTTCAGTAACTGATATTATAGTAACTAGTTGCACACACCTTTCCCTAAAACCTCCTGCTTAAGAAAATATATTCTGGAATGCAAACATATTTCAACATGGAATATTTTACCCTTTTGGCTCTAAGGACAATCCAGCTCTTACCCTAAGTTACCATTAGACAACTTGGGATCTGACTACACTTCAAGCTGAAGATCCAATTCCCACCTTGAGGAGATATACGTTATCTCTGATTGAGTTTATGTGCTAAAAACAGAATGTAGCTATGGTGGCGTGAGGGATGGGAGGGGCTAGCCTCCCCAAGTACACGTCCATCTGACACCCTACTCACTTGCTCAGGGCAACTAGCCCTCCCACTGCTCAAACCCGACTGGCTGCATGCTGTTATTATTGTGTTAGCTCTATTAGAGCTAGTGTGAGTATGTCTCTTCCAGCTGGTAATCGCACCCCTGGCTCAAATTGCAGATATACTCATAGTGGCACAATGCGCATTATACATATATTTTTAAAAGGAAATGATTTCGGGGGAAGAGGGTAAATACTGTTGCCCAAAGGATCCCAAATTTGTTCCAAGTATGGATCACAATTTAATGGAGAGTGTCTTATGGACCACCTTATCCCCATTCATGCCTCAGAGGATACCTGCCCTCCCATCTGTAATCACATATCAGCATTGTGGTAGAAACAGCAACTGATTATATGGAAAAAATATTAGTGTATTATTTAATGTAGTTTAGCTGTCTGTTAGAGAAATATAGCAGCTATTTGTTTAGAAACAAAGAGGACCAGTCAGCTCTCTACAGACTAACAGCAAATACTCCATAGACTACCATTGTTCTTACCACTGCACAGACTACAGGTTGGGAACCTCTACTGAAGGCTGACTTGAAGGCTTCACTCAGAGACTAATGTGGCTGTGTGTGTATAAAATGTGAACAATTACAGAAAAAAGAATGCCCCAATGTATCTCTCTCTGCCAGGTGTCAATTCTCTCCTTCCTGCTTCCTTAATTAATGTTAATTTTAGCCTTTAACATATTTGCAACATTTTATAAAAATTGGGGAAATTTACCTTAGAGGAGTAGATTCATAATCCTGCAGGTCTGATTAAATTAAAAACATACTTATCGGGACTCCCTTATGCCCTAATAGCTGCTTTTCTCTGGCTCCCTAGCTCCTATCTGATTGTGCAGTGCACTGGGATGATGCATAGCAAGCAAAACATTTATTCAAAAACAAACTTTACTGAAACTTTTATAATGGCAGATCCATAGGATTGTGTGTATAGGGACCTAGAAATACTAATGGTTGGCTCAACGGGAGAAATCTAATACTATTACTACTACTAAGCAATTATATAGAGCTTTTAATGTTCAATGAGATTTACTAGTATTAACTACTTAATGCATGGCAGAGATCAGGCGTCTGATCAACCCATGCAAACTCAGGAACTACAGCAGGATGCATGAAGTTGCACCAGCTTGCCTCTGATTGGTCTGTAAAGCCAAATTTAATCATCCACTGGTTAAGTTTTCAAATAAGCACCTTCACCCTTTCTCCCATGCTGCCTCTCACACTGGGGAGGAGCTCCCTATAAACATCTGCAAAACTAACGGATTATCCTTCTTCAGAACCTTCCTTAAACCTTTCCTTTTCCATGATGCCTACCAAAAAGACTTGACAATGACGAGGCTGGTGATGTGCAGAGACCACTGTCTATCATGCTGACCAATATTGTCTCATGGTTCTCTGTGGCCCCCATCTGTCTGTCTGTATCCTTTTGTTGTCTCGTGTCTTCTACTTAGATTGTAAGCTTTTTAGGGCCAGGATTATTATTTTTATTCTGTGTTTATACAGTGCTCAGCACAATCAGAAATTGGTCCATCATCGGAGCTCCTAAGTGCTACAGTGATACAAATAAAAATTATTATACATATATATAATTTTCTTTCTCTTAAAGTTGCTTGGGCTTCAGCCCCATAGACAAAGTATCCTGGACCTGAAAGCCAAAAATTTATTATAATTGCTTTTTTCATCATTTGAAAGGACTGTTGATGGCACTAATATTAAAGACTAAAGAACAACAAAATTCTTACTGATCTGATTTTAGTAGGTGTCTCAGGGCTTGTCTATATTACCTGCTGGATCGACGGGCAGTGATCAGTCCAGCGGGACTTAGTCTAATCGTCATAAATTGACCACCGAGCGCTCTCCCGTCGACTTCGGTACTCCATCAGAGCAAGAGGCACAAGTGGAGCTGATGGGGGAGCGTCAGCTGTCGACTTACCACAGTGAAAACTCCGCGGTAAGTAGATCTAAGTACATCGACTTCAGCTATGTTATTCATGTAGCTGAAGTTGCATAACTTAGATCGATCTTGCCCTTGCCCCTCCTCCCCCCGCTCCCTCCTGCAGTGTAGACCAGGCCAGAGGATCAGGGATGAAGACTTCCTGACTCGGTGATTATCCAAATTCAGGGAAGCAGTATTGAATGTTTAGACTATGTTACATAGGTTAGAACACTGGTCTGGGGGTGAAGAGGCCCAAATCCCCTTCTACACTTCTGACTTTGGAAATTCTCAACCAGTTTTGGGTGCCCATATTGAGAAATCAAGATGTCTCATGATGCATGCACAAAGTCAGTGGGAACTTGAAAATGTAGGTTTTCAGTTTCTCCATCTGTAAAAATACAGATAATACTTATTCTCATTTAAAAGGTGTTCTGCAATCCTTAGATGAAAGGCACTATGAAAGTGGATATAATCATTAATATATGATTTTCTCTCCAATAACCATGACATCCAAGATACATTGGAAGTGGCTTCTGAATTCCTTGAATAATTTAACAATTTTAAAAGCCAATGTAATCTTAATCATCTTTAAGTCCAAAAATAATTTTACAAACCATCACTTTGCAATCCTATACAGCAGGCAACCTATAGTATTTCTGATACCATCGGAACACAAAGAGGGATCTCTCATGCAATTTTGCAGTGCATTCTTGGACATAAGTTGTAGAATGTTATTTACATCTAAAAGAAGCAAATTCTGTACAACTCCACGATTGTGTTTACCTCCATGTTTATTTCTTTCCTCTCCACATTTCATTCCCTTTAGTCCATTCAACTTTCCTTTCCACTTCTCTTTCTATTTTACTATCACTTTCTGGTTGTGCCTCTTTCCACACTGCCCCCTATTCTTGATGAGTCTCCCACTTCATAAATGTCAGTCAACCTCATTACTGAAATTCCTCCTTAAAACATATTTCTGCTCTGAAGTTATCAAATGTGAATCCACAAATGAAAGAAATTTAAATGACCAAAAACACCGATCATCCTCACAGAAATAACAAACATAGATATGTGATGAAAAATCAATTTACAGCATGCAATCTCCTTTGGGAAAAACAGGCTCAGTCAAGAACAACTGATGTTTAGTGCTGTCTCCCCCTGCTTCCCATCCTCTTTACTCACCTTGGTCTGATACCATTATCATTGTCTTTAGCCTAATTTAAATTCTACATTCCTCAGAACTTTGCTTTATCTGTAACTGCAAAGCAAGATGCAGGCTGTGAAACATGGGAGAGACATTCACTCTCTAGCTTGCTATTAGTATAAGCCCTGTGGCCCGAAGCTTTAGAGAGAAGGGAGCTCACCATTCACACCTGTTGATGAAATGGGAGAAGAGAAACCCACAGCTGCTTAAGTACCACAAATGGGCAGGGACTCCACTGGTGAGGGAGTGTTAGAGAGCAAGGAGAATTGATTGAATGAGCCAGGTCTCATTTGAATTTCATTTTTATGTGACACTTTGGGGCATTTGGGTTAAATACAGTTAAGACTAGGGGCCATAAAATGTTGTTGACACTGTTGGCAGATGAAGGGCAATAAATCTGCACCAAATGGGTGTGGGGCCACACTGAGAGAGACTGCATCCAGGAATGGTTGGGTATGGGAGCCTGCATGTGGCCAGGAGAGGGAAAAGAGGTTCTTACCAGTTGCTGGGAGTGCCTTCCTGGTGGTTGGACTCCATTAAAAAGTCCTGGATACCACTGGTCACACTCTAAGAGTTGAACAGAGACTTTTGCAAAATAGTAGACAGTTCAGACTGGTAGCAGTTTTGAGAAAACAGATGAAGCAAAAAAAGTGACAGATGGCACAGAGTGGTGGTTGGTGCAGAGCGAGGTTGCTTAGGTCAAAGACACAGAAGGAACAACAGCCTACCTAAGGGACTCTGGTGTGGGCCTCCCTACACAGCAATTAAATCTGAAATTGTTTCAGCTATGTCAGGTAGTGGAGCCCTCAGAGCAGCTCAGGCAGCACTGACCTGCTAGAAGGGTTGGATTTCTCCAACCCAGGACAGCTAACCATGAGTGGGGAGCTGAGGAGGACAACTACCAAAGGAAGATTGAGGTAGTGTATGTAGTTTCCCAAGTTTCTGGGCGGGGGCTTGAGCTGGTGTTAGTTAAACCTTTAGAAAGAATCCCTAGAAAATTGAACCTGGTCCTTTTTGCTGCCAGTAACACCTGGCAGAAGGGTTATATTAGTTATATGTGGTCTAAATTCTTGCTTTAACTAGTCTGATTCAATAAAGACAGCATAATCCACTGACCTACACTGTGATGTTAGGAAAATCATTCCACCTCTCTGTATCTCTGCTTCTACACCCACTCTTTTTCTTCCCAGAGCAGAGACTCTCTCATATTGTGTGTTTATACAGTGGCTGGCACAACTGGGCCCTGAACTCAGATAAGATCTCTAGGCACTACTACAGTACAATTAAAAATCATACCTGGCTAGCAGAAAGACAGGGAGTATGTAGTTGTGCACAGGAGGGGAAATGGGCCACAGGGAACGGTGAACCGTGGCCACTGGGAGCTGCGGGGGGATGTGCCTGTGGACAGTCAACATAAACAAAATGTCTCGTAGCCTACCAGTGGATTACCCTGATGGGCCACATGCCGAAGGTTGCCGAGTCCTGAGCTAGACAAACTGGAGGATTGAGCCAAAAGAAATCTGATAAGATTCGACAAGGACAAGTGCAGAGTCCTGCACTTAGGACGGAAGAATCCCATGCACTGCTGCAGGCTGGGAACCAACTGGCTAAGTGACAGTTCTGCAGAAAACGACCTGGAGATTACAGTGGACGTGAAGCTGGATATGAGTCAACAGTGTGCCCTTGTTGCCAAGAAGGCTAACGGCATATTGGGCTGCATTAGTAGGAGCATTGCCAGCAGATCGAGGGAAGTGATTATTCCCCTCTATTTGGCACTGGTGAGGCCGAATCTGGAGTATTGCATCCAGTTTTGGGTCCCCCACTACAGAAAACATGTGGACAAATTGGAGACAGTCTAGCAGAGGGCAACGAAAATGATTAGGGGGCTGGGGCACATAAGTTACAAGGCAAGGCTGAGGACTGGGCTTATTTAGTCTTCAGAAGAGAAGAGTGAGGGGAAATCTGATAGCAGCCTTCAACTACTTGAAGGGGAATTCCAAAGAGGTAGAGCTAGGCTGTTCTCATGGTGGCAGATGACAGAACAAGGAGCAATGGTCTCAAGTTGCAGTGTGGGAAGTCTAGGTTAGATATTAGGAAAAACTATTTCACTAGGTGGGTGGTGAATCACTGGAATGGGTTACCTAGGGAGGTGGTGGAATCTCCATCCTTAGAGGTTTTTAAGGCCCAGCTTGACAAAGCCCTGGTTAGGATGATTTAGCTGGGGTTGGTCCTGCTTTGAGCAGCGGGTTGGACTAGATGACCTCCTGAGGTCTCTTCCAACCCTAATCTTCTATGATTGTATGTTTCTGACTCTCATTCTTCCTCTTTGTCTGCAATTTTGCCTGATAATATGAGTACTAAAATAAATTTGTTCTGAAAGTGGTGAGGAATGTGTCCACAGAAAGGTGTTATTCCCTCACCCAGAGTCTCAAGCAATAGTGCTTTTTTTAAAAAAAAAATCCTTTTCGTTACCTCATTATTCATAATTTTGATTATCCAGCTAATTTTTAACGTTCCTCTGTAACACCAAAACTTGAATCTTCTGAGTCATCTCTTAGTGTCCCTTTTAAGTGTCCAGCTCTCACATTCATATGTAGCACTTCTATGGGAATGGGTCATTTAAAAATGCACTTTACATCATAAAATGTTCACACGAAAGGGTGGGATGAGTTACCAGGTTTATTTGCAGAACATGTGCAGTAAATGGTTTTATTTCTGAATGTAGAAAAATGTTAATTCTTTTAGATTAAGTATTATGATTAATCTTCTATCAAGAAAGCTGAGATGAATACCAACAAGATGACTAATTCTAGTGGTAACAGGTAGAGGCTTGGCTTTAGTAGTCAGGTAGACATATTTATGCACAGAAATTTACAGCTAAATCTTTAAACTGGGAAGAAGTAGCTTATTTTCTTTAACTATTCAAAATGTCTCTCTCACACCTTTTATGCCATATTAATAATAATTAAGAAAGAGAACCTGTCTATGTGAAACAATGATGGGTAGGTACACTATTTTAGATTGCATCATCTCAATTGAGTGATATCAATGCTATTATATGTTGAGTTTCCTGTCTGTTTGTAGAAACACTTACCAGCCCAGGGCAACAGTTGTCATAGTTGTCCTCCTCTGTGGTAAAGCCACTTTATTATAGAACTGAAATGAACTGAAATGATCAAAGTAGTTTATTTTAACTAAAATATGCCACAATCAGAATAAGTAATTCATCTCACATCTGTAATTATACAGCAGGGAAAGAGTTTTGGAGCTATAGTATGTTCTCAAAAGCAGAAAATGTGGACTTCTTTTTGCCAGTACTTCCCAATATAATACGAGCAGAGACCGCAAATCAGGATCACTACCAAAGTCACCCCAGCAATATAAATATAACCCCTTTCCCAAATATTAACTCTTTGGCATAATTCTCCTTAAGGGGTTTGTTCTAACTTTTCTAAAATTAAACAAATTTTCCACAGTATCTTCTAGAAGGCAAAGTGAGTGCATTGGTTGCATGGAAATTGGCCCAAAGAACTCTACATCAAAAAGTGGACTTCATGTTATATAGAAATGCAATAAAGTAAATGTAGTATCCCTAGCCCCTGTTTGCCAGAAGCTGGGAATTGGCAACAGGAGATGGATCACTTGGCGATTGCTGTTCTGTTCGTTCCCTCTGAAGCACCAGGCATTGGCCACTGTAGGAAGACAAGATACTTGGCTAGATGGACCATTGATCTGACCCAATCTGGCTGTTCTTATGTAAAGAAAGATATACTCTAAAACATGCAAGACTCTTCAATTATTCCAACCTACATTACTTCTCACGTCTAATTCTCAGATGCAATATTTTGGGGATGGATGGGTAGATTATTTCGGTTTATGAATATACAGAATATATCCCTGGTCCGACTCTAAAAATCTTAGGGAGTTGAAGACGCAGCAACAGGAGCTTCTTAGGGTTAACACTAATATAGAGGAAATTAAATATGAACCTGTTGTATCCTTGGGGGCAGCAGTTTTAGGAAGAAATCACTTGAGACACAGAGAGCTGTGAGCCATGAAAGCAGCCATTTATTTTCACACACTGAACTAATCAAACCAGTCAAAACTGGCTGGGCTATCCCCTAATCATCTAACTCATTTGCCATGGCAACAACAAGGTGCTATTACCACGACAACTAAATACACAACATATTCCTCCCCCCCTTGATAAGAACATCCCCTAAATAAAACAAACACTAAACTAGAGAAGGAGGGTAGACTGCCTCCATTCCCAGCTAAACCCCAGGGATTATTTTGCCCCATAACCGTGGGTTTGCCCTAGCTAAAGATCTAGCCATTGAGGAGGTCTTCTGTCTCTAGGTGGATTATGGCAAACTTCTCATGTTGTTGCACCCTAAAGTACCTTGGGTGCAGGCCTGACAGTGGGCTCAGGGTTCGTAGCACGAACGGGTGAGGAGGTGGTATCAGCTTGTTCCGGGCAAGGGGGTATCTCAGCCACCAGCAGTAATGGAGAAGAACAGTCAGGAACAGGTCATGATTCGGTGTCTCGCCAGAAGAGGTGAAGTCAGACAACTCAACTGAAGATGTGTCCTGAGGATTGGCATGACTTGGCAACAGCTGATCTACATGTCGCCGCCAGCTGAGATTCTCTGCAGTCTGGTCTGTGTAGGAAACAGGTCCTGTTTGAGCGATGATCGTGGCAGGGACCCATTTAGCTTCAGAAGTATAATTCCGAGCCAAAACTGGCTGTCCCGAGCTAAAGGTTCAGTCTTTTGCTTTGGGCGCACGTCTGATGTCTTGATATTGCTGCTGACTTTCCACAATTTGTCTGGGTTCAGAAGGTTTCAGCAGATCAAAGCAAGTGCGCAGCTATCATCCCATCATTAGAAAGGCCTGAGACGCCTTGGTCATAACAAGACGTTTGTTTCTGTAGGAAAGTAAGGTATCCAGACGCTTTTGAATGGAGTGTTGTCCCCCTGCTGATTTCAAAGCTTGTTTCATTGTCTGCACAAATCTTTCAGCTAATCCATTGGTGGATGGATGATATGGTGCTGAAGTGATGTGGTGTATCCCATTTGCCTTCATAAAATTTTGAAACTGCTGAGAGATGAACTGTGGTCTGTTGTCACTCACAAGTTGTTCTGGCAGACCGAAATGACTAAAAAGTCCCCATAGTTTTTGGATAGTACTCTCTGCATTCGTGGACTGCATTATAGAGACTTCTGGCCATTTAGAATGGGCATCTACCACCACCAAGAACATGCTTCCTTCAAGGGGGCCAGCGAAGTCAACATGAATATGTTGCCACGGGTTTTCAGGCCAGTCCTATGGGTGTAGGGGTGCTCACTGGGGTGCATTCCTGACACCCTGACATGACATACAAGCTCTTGCCTTCTCTTCAATAGCACTGTCCAATCCAGGCCACCAAAAATAGGTTTGTGCAATTTCCTTCATGCGCACTATTCCACAGTGACCAGAATGTAGCTGTTCTAACATCTGTGATCTCAGTGGTGGTGGGATAATGACATGTTTCTCCCCCACAACAAACAACCAGATTGGATCGATAACTCAGTCCTTCCGGACGTGTAGGTAACACGGTTGGGTGAGACCGGAGAGGTTTGTCGAGATTTTCCATGCATAACTTGGGACAATCCTGGGTCAACGCGAGTTGCCTTCTTTATCTGAGTAGCAGTGATGGGTGTATTCTCTATTTGTTCAAAGTAGAAGATGTCAGGGTATAGTAAGCTGCGTAGCAGGGAGTAGGTTTTAGCCCCACAACACTTAAGAATATTGGCACCTTCTTCTCTTCTGTAATGTCATTTGCAATAACAAAAGGCTCAAAATGGTCAGTATACACATGCACTATATTCTCCTTAAAAGGTTCCAGTGGCCCTGTAAGTGTAGCCATGGTTTTAGTTTCAGGTTTCACAGTCAGTGCCAACAAGCCAATTCTCACCCCCTTCCAACAGCTAAAAGATTTTGGTAGGTTTTTTTTTTTCCTTTCTTTTTTTTAACCTTGACTTCTACTTCCTTCTGTTGCTGGGGCAGCATAGGGATCCCATCCTCATTGCCACTTTGTTGTATCCTTGGGGGCAGCAGTTTTAGGAAGAACTCACTTGAGACGCAGAGAGCTGTGAGCCATGAAAGCAGCCATTTATTTTCACACACTGAACTAACCAAACATGCCAAAACTGGCTGGGCTATCCCCTAGTAATCTAACTCAGCTGCCATAGCAACAACAAGGTGCTATTACCAAGACAACCAAATACAGAACAGAACCAAAGTGAAATTTCCTCATATTATCAAAAATAAAATATATTTGTTATAAAAAAAAGTAAGTGGAAGAAGAAGAGATACACACCTGAACTTTTATGGGCCCATGTTTGTGCCTATTGCCTCAAAGAAATGGTTCATGAAGGTTTATCCATGTGAAAATATGACCCTATAATAATGTTAATAGCAGGAAGACAAAGTAATCTGCTGCATGAGTGCCATTCAAATACATTAAGGTGGCTTCTCTGATACTTTTAGTGAGTCCAAGAGTCCTAAAAATTTATCCTGTTTTTACTATGTCTCCTTCCTTTTAGCCAAACATTTTGTCCTTCTTCCCACTGTTCCTTCACTCAAAGAATTAGTTTCTTAAAATCATACACAATGGGAATAAAAATATCAACAAGGCATAAGTGAGAAGCTCACATTATGCTAGTTTATCCATATGGTTCCAATCCAAAATCCATCAGAGTCAATGGAAAGGCTCCCAATGACTGAAAGGGAATTTAGAAAAGGATGTCGAGTGTATGTAAAATTCTAGTAAGTATATCAGGGATCGGCAACCTTTGGCATGCGGCCCATCAGGGAAAGCTGCTGGAGGGCCGGGCCGGTTTGTTTACCTGAAGCATCAGCAGGTTCAGCCAAACGCAGCTCCCACTGGCCGCAGTTCACTGCTCCAGGCCAATGGGGGCTGCGGAAAGCGGTGGACAGCACATCCCTCGGCCCATGCTGCTTCCCGCAGCCCCTATTGGTCTGGAATGGCGAACTATGGCCAGTGGGTTCTGCGATCGGCTGAACCTGCGGACGCTACAGGTAAACAAACCATCCTACCCCACTAGCGGATTTCCCTGATGGGCTGTGTGCCAAAGGTTGTCGATCCCGAAAGTATATGAATGCTTTTTCTCAATAGCTATTATTTGTGCCTTCTGCGAAACATCCTACAGAGATAAGAACCTAATTTTACTAAATCTTGGACAAGAGAAATTACCCTGAATTTCTTCAAAAAATTTAAGGAGTCCAGTGACACCTTAAAGACTAACAGATTTATTTGGGCATAAGCTTTCGAGGGTAAAAAAAAACCACTTCTTCAGATGCATCATGCAGCAGTAACACATTTTGGGCTTATGTTTGTACACATTTTGATTTTATTCTTTCTGCCCAATTCATCCAGACACAACTTAAGAACAGCCATATTGGGTCCATCTAACCCAATATCCTGTTTTCTGACAGTGGCCAATGCTGGGTGTCCCAGAGGGAATGAACAGAACAGGTAATCATCAAGTGATCCATTCCCTGTCACCCGTTCCCAGCTTCTGACAAACAGAAGCTAAGGACCACCATCCCTGCCCATTCTGACTAATAGCCATTCGTGGACCTATCCTCTATGAACTTATCTTGTTCTTTTTTGAACCCTGTTGTACTTTTGGCCTTCACAACATCCTCTGTCAAGAGTTGCACAGGTTGACTGTGTGGTGTATGAAGAAATACTTCCTTTTGTTCGTTTAAACCTGATGCCTATTAATTTCATTTGGTGACCCCTAGTTCATGTGTTATGAGAAGGAGTGAATACCACTTTCTTATTTACTTTCTCCACACTAGTCATGATTTTATAGACCTCTATCCTATTAGCCCTTAGTCATCTTTTCCAACCTGAAAAGTCCCAATCTTATTAATCTCTCCTCACATGGAAGCAGTTCCATACCCCTAATAATTTTTGTTGCCCTTTTCTGAACCTTTTACAATTCTAATGTATCTTTTTTTGAGATGGAGCAACCACATCTGCATGCAGTATTCAAGATGTGGGCATACCATGCATTTATATAGAGGCAATATGATATTTTCTGTCTTATTATCTATCCCTTTCTTAATGATTCCCAACATTCTGCTCACTTTTTTGAGTGCCGCTGCACATTGAGTTGATGTTTTCAGACAACTATCCACAATAACTCTTGACTGGTAACAGTTAATTTAGAACCCATCATTTTATATGTATAGTTGGGATTATGTTTTCCAATGTGCATTACTTTGCATTTATCAACACTGAATTTCATCTGCCATGTTGTTGCTCAGTCACCCAGCTGTTGTGAGATCCTTTCGTAGCTCTTCGCGGTCTGCTTGGGGCTTAACTATCTTGAGTAGTTTTGTATCATCTGTAAATTTAGACACCTTACTGTTTACCCGTTTTTCGAGATCATTTATGACTTCCACAACATTACCTGCAGTACCTCTTAAGCAAGGTCTATCGCTACCTTAAAACATACTATTCCCAGAAGGTAGAATTTCTGTGAATAAGACATTGTATGCAGGGCCGGATTAACCCGGGGGCTTTAGGGGCTGCAGCCCAGGGCATTGGGCTAAGGGGGCACTGCGATCTCTAAGCCTCTAAATATCCGGGCCACTAAAAGTCCAGTGGTGCAGCAGGGCTCAGGCAGGCTGCCTGCATGTTGTGGCCCCACGCCACTCCTGGAAGTGGCTGGCTGCTGGCACTTCTCTGCAGCCCCTGGGATGGAGAAGTTCCCGACCAATGGGAGCTGCAGGGGTGGCGACTGTGGGCGCAGGCAGCACACGGAGATGTGCTGTCCCCCTCCCCCGGGGGTGTGCAGAGATGTGCCAGCAGCTTCTGGGAGTGGCATGGGGCCGTGGCATACAGGCAGGCAAACTGCCTGAGCCCTGCTGTTCAGCTGTCTGGGAGCCACCCGTGGTAAGCACCCCTTAGCCAGAGCCTACACCTCGCACCTCCTCCTGCACTTGAACCCCCTGCCCCAGGTCAGAATCCCCTGCTGCACCCAAACTCTCTCACAGACCCTGCTCCCCCTCCTGCACCCCAGCCCCCTGCCCCAGGTCAGAATCCCCTCTCGCACTGAACCCCCTCCCAGAGTCCACACCCCGCATCCTCTCCTGGACCCCAACACTCTGCCCCAGCCTGGAGCCCCCTCCTGCACCCAAACTCCCTCCCAGAAAGAAACTAATATAACAGCTGTTCTAAGGTAAGAAGTAGACTATTTTGAATTAACTTAACAATATTCAACATTTTTTAGGACTGAAATGTAACCACAGAACAGCTTTATGTTAATTAAAAGGCAAGTTTAGTATAGCATTAATAGCCTCAATGCCATAATTGTGATCATTATGTTTTAAATTAGGAAAAAGACATGTATACTGGGGCCCCACAAAATCTAATAGTCCCGGGACCACAGGAGAGTTAATCTGGCCCTGATTCTATGATATGCTGAACGATAGATGCTGTGATATACTTTTATTATTTATATTGCCATAGGCATTAGGAGCCCTATCATAGACCAAGACAACGTTTTGCTAGGCAAACACAAGAAGGAATGACCCACAGATTTTTTTAGTCATACTGTGCAACTCCCTTCATGTATCTTTAGGAAGGTTTAGACCTGGGACCTTCAGTAGAAGAGCATAGACTTTTACCACTTGCTCTAAAAGGAAAACTTGCTTAGCTGGCAGCAGTATTTGTCTGTTATCTTCTAGTGGACCAGCTCTTGCAGGCTTCTGACACACATTTTGCCAGTATATTATAGTAATATCCTTCACATCTGGGTCCATATGTTCTCCTATGTACAAACACATACATGGGCAAGATTTCAGAAGTGACTAGTGATGGTGAGTGCTGGATTTTTTGTCCAATCTGGCGTTCCTGAAAAGTGCTTGATTTTCAGAGTGGATGCTCAGCACTTTCTGAAAATCAGGCCATAAGAACATAAATCCATTTGGGGTTTTCACAATCTGGGCACCCCAAAACTGAAGCATCTCTAATCTCTTGTCAATTTTGAAATTCTTGGCCTTGAAATGTATAGTTCCATAAGCTATTTACAGATATTATATTTTATTTATTTATCTAGAATTTTCATTTGTTCCTATACAATTCTGTAGGCAGACAACAAAAATGAAAAAAACACATTTATTAGAACATATTGAATATACATTAGAAAAATAATCTTACAAACTGAACCAGCAGCAGAACAAACACCACTTCATCAGTCCCTTATACACACTGATCACCTCCACCCTCCTTAACCTCTGAACTCTCCCCCCAAAATTTTGGAAAAACAGGTGATACTTGTTACATACTCTGAAGTCACCAAAGCTTGGTCTGTAGAAGGAAGGGAAGAAGTGAATTCCAGATATTGCAAGATATGTAAAATAATATCTTGACATTCGTTTGTGAAAGAAGAGTCTGCTGCATTGGAATCTATTTTTTTAAACTAATCCTATTACATAAAAGATTTGATTAAGTAAGAATATTTTGGTTAATCAAAACATGTAAAGAGCTGTCTAGGATCAGATCACTGCAGAATAAAGCTCTTTTGATCAACACCTTAAAGGTAAATTTTCAAAGCAGTGCACTTAGATGTAGCCGTGTTACTCCCATTGAACTAAATGGGTGTTACATGGCCAAACTCGCATGCACCACTTTCAAAATGAACTCTATTAACTGTGCACCCAGATCTTGTAGAAAATGCTGAAACTTTGTGTTAAAAAGTTGTAGATTGTAAGCTTCGCTGGGCAAAGACTCTTCCTGAATAACCTCTATACAACACTGTGCACTTCTACAGTTACTATTCATGCCCTGTGAAATTCATCCTATCCTGCATGAAAGAATGCCTTATTTAAAAAAACAAAACAAAACAGTGTTCACTGGAAATCCTATTACAGAACGAGTTTTAAATGAATAGCATGAAAGACCTGGAAATTAATAAATACTAATAAGAACTTGTTAATAACTTATATTATTGCATCTTGACCATCAGGATACCTATTTCTTCACTTTTCATCAAGTTAAGGTACAGGTGGTGGTATAGCATTGCTTTCACAGTCATTTTTAATTTGCTTTCAGGAAATGTTTAAGGACTACAGTATATTTGAACACACAAAAGTTGTACCACTTTAACTATGCTGGTATAATTAAAGTGGTATAATCCCCTAATGTGGACAGAGTTATATCAGTATAAAAAGTGCCTATACTCGTATAGCCTTTTTCCATATAAGAAGGGGCATAAGGTATATTGGCTGTCTGTATGGGAAAGTTATAGTGGTAAGAGCTAAGCTGTGAATTTAAACCAATGTATTTATATTAGTATAAGTCCCTTTGTGGACACTCAAGGTACATCTACATTGCACACATATATGCATAACTCCCCCTAGCATGGGTATAAATAGCAGCGTAGACCTTGAGGCAAGAGGTAGGCAAGTAGATTAAAGACACGTCTGAAGGGTATGAGTATGTATCTGAGTTCATATCCTACAAGGTTCTCCACTCGTCCAAGCTCTGCCTCCACATCTACACTACTATTTTTAGCAGTGTTGTGTCCTGCTGCCTATCCACTGTTCTAATCCTTCCTTGTCACAGGGAAAGATTCCAGCAGTGGGGAAAGGCTCTGACCGCTCCCCCTTGTTGAAGCCTTTCTCTGAAGTAGGGAAAGGCTCTGTCAGTGGGGAGACAGTGGAGAAAGCTGCTTCACCCACTGCGAGAGCCTTTCCTGACTGCAATGAAAGGCTCTCACATCAGGGAGCTCCTGAAACCTTTCTCCATTGCATCCCCTCAGCCAGAGCCTTTCACCAACACATATAGCTACGTACCTCAATAGGGACACAGCTTGTTTTTCATGCAGTGTGCAGATATACGTACTCTACATGCTTCTGCCAGTAGTGTGTACTGTAGGTCTAGCCAGTATTCAGATGTGAAAGTGACTTTTTCCTCAGTTGAGAAAGGTTGCTTTGGCAGTTGCTCTTGTACTGAATAAGAGCCCCTCAGGAAAGTTGTACCTGTATAACTATATCAGTTTAACTATACTAGTGTAACTGATAAACCTTTCTCATGTAGACAAGCTCAAAGGCACTTTTATACTGTTATAACTGTGAACAATTATATATATAACACATATATAGGGATAGTAGAGGAATAACTGTATTGGTTACAAAAACAACCCCATACCCTTAACCAAAATATTTGTACTGGTTCAAAATCTGTGCCTAAACCAGGCCTTTGGGTTTGATCCTGCAATGTGCGAAGCATTCCATGAGGTGTTGAGTGTGAGTTGGTGGGTGCTTAGCACTGAGTAGGCTTTAGAGGACTTTTTTCAGAACATTCTTTTGGGGTTGTTCTAATCCAGGGGTTCCCAAACGTGGTTCGCGGCTTGTTCAGGTTAAGCCCCGTACCTGCAGATGCTCCGGTAAACAAAGCATCTCGTGGCCTGCCAGGGGCTTCCCCTAAACAAGCCACGAACCAAGTTTGGGAACCCCTGTTCTAATCTCTTAATTCAACACATTTCAGAAGTAGCAAATGCAGTAGCAAAGGGCAAACATTGGATTTCATTTTGAGTTTAGACTTTTCACATTCTACTTTACAGCAGCTCAAGACCACATTTTTGATCATTTAAATTCAACCTCCTTTAAACTATTCTTCTGTTTCCATAACTTATCATCCTATGTGGCTTTTAGAACCTAGTCAGCTGAGTTTTATTGAATTCTGACTTTGATCTAGTAAGACTTATTTTAAATCCATCTTCTGTCAGTGCTGCATTCTGAACCCAGTTGAACAGTTACATGTTGCTACAGATGAGAGAGCTCCTTTACAGCCTATGGTTCAGCTTTCCTTGTTTCCTCCCCTCGTTATGCCTGCTTTCCTACAGCATTGTAAATGGAAGGATTCAGCAAAATGGTTGACCAGTATAGAGAAAGAAAAGGTGCTTTTTCACTTTATGTCTCTGCATCTATCAGATATATTTCTTTTTTGTCATTTCTATTTCCCAATTTTCTCTCTCTCAAGGAATACCTGTGGTTTGAGGTTTTTTTCCCTCCAGGATATATTATTATAGCTTGCATTTTTCCAAGATGAATCCATTTTACTGCTCATATTTCTAATATTTCTAGCTCTTATAACATTATTTCTCTGTCATCACTATAGCACGGAGCCTGTTTGGTAATTAGGTAAGATCATATATAGAATTTTGCTAATTCAGGTTATTTATTGCTTCTAGTTTTAGCAGACTTTTCCAAGCATTCAACATTATTGGCTCAGGTATTCTTCTGATGCACTTACAGTCTGTTGTTCAGCTATCAGGGGCTACTTGGGCTTGGTCTGAGTTCTATTTATAAGTCCAGACAGTGAGAGTTGCTATGGGACATAATAGAGCAGATGCTGTCCATTTTTCCTGTGGTTTGCCTCAGTCATCTGTGTTAGGACACCTTGTCTGTATCTACCATTATATGTCACCACTAAATTTAGTAGATACACTGTATTTTCACTATTGTGTGCACAATATTCTGAATTCTTTCAATATTCCATTACATTATCAGGTTGAGTTTTCTCACAATAGTGCTTACACACCATCCAGATACTCTTTATTTCTATAACAATAGTGCATAGAAGGCAACCAAGATCAACATCCCATTGGGGTATTTGTTTATATATATATATATACACACACATAGAAAGAGTCTGTCTTTGCCCCCCCCCAAAGTTTACAATTTAAATACACAAGACAGAAAAAGATGGAAGGAAAAGAATTATTATTCCTGCTTTTGAGATTCGGAACTGAGGCACAGAGAGATAGGCTCTGGACTAAGATGATCTAATCAATGCCATTACATTTTATTAACAGCGACAAGACAAGGTGGGTGAGGTAATATCTTTTATTGGACCAACTTCTGTTGGTTGTCTCTCTAATATTCTGGGACCAACAGGGCTATAGCAACCACTGCATACAGCAAACCAGAAGATCAGTTACTCAGACAGCTCTAGTTATGAGTGCAGAGAAAGATATGATTTGTCTTTTTCTCCTTTATATGATTAAGCAGACTAACATATTCTGTTACACTCTTCCTCTGTCTTTCACCCTTATGTTACCTCTGTTGTTCACCTCTTCCTGGTGTCTTTTCCACCTCCTTATCTGCATCTCCCTTGTCTCTTTTCACTTTCCCCAATTCTTCCTTTCCTGAAGTCCTTCCTTACTCATTGAACCTTTCAGAAGCTTCTCTACTGGAACCGTTGTCCTCTATACTCCGCACAGCAACAGACTGCTAAGAGAAATGGACCGCCAGTTTCACTTTGCTGTGAGTAAGCCTGAGCACAAAGTCCTCAGCAAAGTGAAAGTTACCAAGCAAGACCTAGACTTGGCCAAGTCATTAATCCTTTGGCCTTAGTAACTCTGATGATGACTGCAGTTTGAAAAGAGTGAAGGGGTGAAATGTGGATTGCAGTAAATGTGGATCTGGTTCGATATCTATCTATCTATCTATCTATCTATTCCATTTCCTACCACAATATGGCAAATAATCATATCCTTACTCTCCTCCTTCTTTTCTTCTGTCCTCATTTGATGTTGTGGAGCTTGCAACTCCTCCTCACTAATGCCAGTGCTTCTTTCATCTCCTCCCCCTATTCCTTTGCCATCTTTACCTTCCTCCTGTTCTCTTTTAATCATATGTTCCATGGAGCTGCCAAGGACACTAAGATATATCAGTTACATTTGGCAGTACAGGAGATGAGTGACTGACAGACTTATTCAGTGTACTTGACAAAAGTGAGGTGGCTAAAGCTTTCCCATCCCTCTTGTACATTATAGGACAATTAAATACGAAGCTATTGACTCTTGAGAAAAAAATAATTAAAACTAGGAAATTGATAATAGTTTAAGAGCTCCCTGTGGTCATTGCCTTCCTTCTAATGAAGTTCTGTTCAAGTCCCCACCCTGAAAAGCACTCATCCAATGACAATCTCTGTGCAAGTGAATGAACATATGATAGCTTAGCACTTTTGTTTTCACTACCTGTTCAGGTGATCAGTATGAGCATAATCTGAGTGCTATGACTAATATCAATTCAATTGGGACAAAAGTATAACAGCAGGGAAAAGAGATCAGTCAGTTTCCACATGAAAGCCCAAGATACAAGGGCACCTTATGGTATGTGCAAACAATTCACTATACAATTTCTGGAGAGAGTAAACTGGCATACTGTTGAATACTCTTTTCCTTTGGGTAAAATTTTAATTAAAAAAGCAGCATGGATACAGGTTTTAGATTTTGACTATTCAAATAGTGGAGAAAGCTGTTTGAATTTTAAAATCATTCATTTTTAAAAAATACTGTGATTTGCATGTCTTTAAGAATGTGTTTAATATGACCAGAATTTATAAAGTAAGTGAACCCTGAAGTTCATCATAGTAGCCTTATCTGTGGTTATGGGTTACTTTCAGCAATTACCCACCTCAACGTGAGGGTTTAAACCTACTTTAATCCGTGAGTGTTCAGCCCCCAAGATCAACTGCAATAGAGAGGATATCAATAGATAGGGGATCCCATGGTGCAGAATAGAGATTCCATAGTACTCTTTCTCTAATCATCACTTGTATTAACAAACTAAACAATATACACTCTACAGTCTTATAGAAAAGAGAGCGAGAGAGAGAGAACAATACAACATGCATAAGATTTGCACTACTCATGCCAGGCCTCATGGAAAAATCTGAAGTATTAGTCCACATCCTCATCACCAGAGGTCATTGCCCTGGTGCCTCCCTCCAAAAATTCACCAGCCAGGATTCAGCTTTTAACACTGACACCCACTGGGGTTCATTCATATTTATGAAGGTTTTAACTTTTTTTCCTTATTTGAACTTCCACCCCCACACACATACTTTTGGGGTGCCCCATTTTTCATAGGCTAACTCATTTCTTCCCATTATACATATTAACATTTACATTACCTTACCACCATAGTAACTAACTGTAAGGAAGTTTATAACATTTCACCTTGGTTACCAACGGTTATCTTGTGGTCTCTGCTGTCTATGCATAGACATTATTAGCCAAACTCAGCAGTTATTTTCAAAACATCCACATATCACAAACATGGACACAAGCTCAGCAGGTTTATTACTATCATACTAACATCCTAAATTGTAAGGCTTAATTTGGCTAAGTTACATATTTTACAGGCCTGTAGGCCCTGTGTTACTACATTAATTCTTATATTTGCCTTTATATCCAAATAAATCCTGAAACGCAGACATATTGTAAGGGTGCAATTATGCTTCATGGACCACAGTGACAAAATATCTTGTCATGCAATATTTGGTTCTGGGACAAGCAAAGATGGCTGTATGTCACCTTTTTGCTGTCTCAGTCTTCAGGTCTGCTTTAACTTACAGCAGCACAGCACTTTAACTTACAGTGGCACAGTGACACATCCCTGATCATGCCCTGGGATCTCTATTCCATGCAACAGAAATCCACAGCTATCTAGTAGGGTAGTTTTATGGACCCCTTGCACAACTGGCGTAGTGCAAAGAGGTCATATTGGAACCAAAGTTCTGGCATGTTACCTGTATTAGTGTGCCAGCAGTTCTGAGTGCCCATTTGCCATATATTATCAGTTTGTGCACACAGATGCTTGTTTTTATATTCACAGAATCCATTTGTGTGTGCAAATTGAGTGTACATGGGAGGTGTACAGGTAAATTATTATCCAGGAAACAAATTGTGCAAGAGCTACTTGTGTAACTGCATGAACTTATGTTTTACCTTGTTAACATTGTCTTTCTCTTTCTGATTTTATTCATCGTGCTCACTTAGGCCATATAAGATCCTTGCAAGACATGCATACAGTTGGTCACTCACTATATGTTTGTACAGTGCATGGCACAAAGGGGATGGAACCTTTATCCTGACTGTGGCCTTTGGGAGCTGAAGCAATATAAATTAGAATGAATAATAATAATTTTATGCAGATTGATTATGCCAAAAACCTGCTTGTACGGTGACTTGAAAGTGTAAAATTTGTGCTCACTAATGGAGATATATAGCTGACATGTCTTAAGATTTGACTCCATGTGACTATTGGAGTAATTGGAGTATTTTAAATTAACAACATTAAAATACCTAATATTATGTAACACAACAAAGATATACCTTACGTATGATTATCTACTATGAAGAAACGAGTATTACTTCTTTCCATCCTTCCATGTAATAACAACATGAGGTACTCACTAAGTAGATATATTCTTTCTTCTTTTTTACCTAACCACTCCTTGGCATTCCCCTTTGTTTTCCCGGCAGTACCTGGTATTCGAGAGCCTAGAGACAAAATAAAAGAAAGTGCTAGAAAATACTTCATGGGAATGTTGCAATGAGTTTTGGCTAAATTAATATCTGTATTTACATAATGTTAGTAGTTACATAATCATAGTGAACAGGTGTGTAACCATTTTGAATTCTATCTGATGGTGCAGTGCTCAGTTTCTTTCTGAGTTGACTAGCTAATGATTCATAAATCAAATTCAACACCAGATGCCTTTTTTGGATGTGCTTTAGTCAAAGAGAAGGTAATAGTCTCAAAACATGAGCAAGTGGGTGAAATTCTATGGACTGTGTTAGATAGGTCAGACTTGATTAGTTGTAGGCAACCTGCGGCCTGCAAGGATGTACTGGCCGCCTTCCGCAGGTCCCATTGGCCAGGAACAGTGAACTGCAGCCACTGGGAGCTGCGGGTGGCTATGCAAATGTAAACAAACTGTCTGGCGGCCCACCAGTGGATTACCCTGACGGGCCGTGTGCGGCCCATTGGCCGAAGGTTGCCCACCACTAGACTTGATGATCCAATAGTTCCTTTTGTCTTTAAAATATATAAATCTATGAAATATCTATTCTTTCCCATTTCACCCATAAAAAAAGAACAGAAAAAGATTAAAAAAACACGCACAATACATTTGGGCCAAAACATTTGAATGTAGGTTACTAAAGTCAGCACTCAACTCCATAAGTAGGTGAGTAAGTAAGAGGCTTAGTTTTCAGAGAAGCTTAGCACCCATGTCTTCCATAGATGTCAGTATGAGCTATGAGTGGTTAGCACTTCTGAAAAGAACAAGCAGCTTATGTTGGAGTCAGCTATGTGGATTTACATGTCTACCCTGAGCCACCTATGTTTAAAAGTTCGGTGCTTTATTTTTATTTTTTGAAATTATAACGGAATCATATTTACCAGTGAATTCCAGTGTGGAGTTTCTAGTTAGAATATGATATAAATCCATTCAAAGAAACAATTATATTTTAAGGGACTGGTTGACGAAAGTACATTTAACATACAGTATACATGCAGTACTCCAACCTGCCACATCCCTCCACCATAAGATAAAACATCTGCAGTAGGCAAGGTGGTATTTTCTCTGTTGACACTAATAAAGTATGTTTTAAAGGGGTAAAATGTATAGCATTAGAATAAAACACCAAATAAAAGTAGATGTTAATTGTATCTTTAAAAAGCACCGTAATCATAGTCTCTGATTAAATCTTAGCATCATCATTTTGAAATATTTTCCATGTAAGTATGAGTATAGGAAGACACTCTAGATCTTACTTGTTATTCTTTTTAGACAGTGCTTTAAGAAAACCTTTTTCCACAATGGAAGTCTACCTAGTCAGAACTTTGTCTGTTTATATAAATTACACACACACACATAAACTAAGCATATAGATTTATGTTTTGCATGACCCTTTTAACTCTCTGTACTTGCTGTAAGTTGTATATTTTTCCATAGGAGCACTGTAACTCATAAGAAAACGACTAACACTGAAAACTCAGTTAAGTCTCAAAAATAGGCATTAGTTCTCAGCCATAGCACTCCTTTTGGGAAATCAAAGTTTTTATTGCGAGATAAATTAATGTTTCAGATGTATGAATACAGATGCTGTTTGCAAATTTGTCACTATCTGTCTTCCAGCAGGAAGAATTTATACTGTATACAGTAATGGAAAACAGAAAACTGCGTATTTCACTAAATTGCAGCTGTGTATGGAAGATTTATATGGTTGTTTTTTTGTCACTGAAACATGTTGGTCTAGAGTATTTCACTTGAGTGTTGCAAATGGAACTTTATTTTAAAGTTATTTTATACTTTTTTCAAAGAATACATAAAATACATTTGTTATACAGAGAAGCCATACATAATAACTAAGTCTTAGCAATATTTTATTCCAGAAAAAGACAGTTTGCATGAAAAATCTTGATCCTTTAACTTCAGCATAGCAAAACCTTCTCAGAGTTTCCAACCTACAAGCTATTTTCAAAATTCCTAAGTGTCCCCTCAATGATCTATTAAATGTTTTACAAAACATATATACTATTGCTATGTTTGCAATGTCAAAAGCTATGAATCAAAGTAAGTGACAAAGTTCCAGCCTAATTTTTACAATCAAATCCATTTATACTTTGAATATTCACAAATACATAGAATGCAGCACCCCGATGGAAATTTCTTCTTTGTGATTATACAGTTTCACCTAATGGAGTCTTTTTTTTTCTTTAGTGTCAATTCCTTCCAGCAACAAGCCTTCAAAATAGGAGCTAACATTTTTTCAACTGTGAAGTATTGGATCCAATTACTCCCAGCAACTAAAAACAGAGTTTATTTTAATAGGATTTGCAGTAAAACAAGGCATACAAAATCAGATGCATAGGCAAAGAATTTTTCATCTTTAATCATTAAGCTACCAGTACAATTTGAGCCCTGCAGTTATTTCATTCCCAAAGGAGATCAGAGTTTTAAAGAATTCAGGGGATTAAACATTTGTGTTTGAGTGAACATACTAAGTGTTTTTGTGCCTGCTATAATTAAAACTATATTTCAGTACTTTATTTTAAATACGTACAATGCACTTTCATTCTAAATGATAGCTTCGTAACTTTTCCTAGATAGAGGGCATAAAGGGCAGCTGTGTTACATTGCCATTCTTCCCACCGATGCCCCAGTGTGTGTAGTTTATAATGTATTGTTACTCCGTGTCAATATGCAATTCAAAGTTAGCTCTTTTTTCCTAGGTGCCATCAAAACGCCATACCCCATAATCTGTTATTTCTGCAACCAAAGTATTCTGAGAGATGCGGGTCATCAGGAATATGTGAACTTTTGGAAAAATAAGTGAGTTATATATACATAACGTACAGCATTTGCCAAATGCAGTGTTTTTTCCCCCATGCAATGTAAACAGGGACTAAAAAGCTATACAATCCATTGGGTAAAACATTCAAATTACACTAATAATATTGACAAGGATTGCAAATTCAACAATCAAATAACAAGATACCCAACTGCTGTGGGAGAACTGGGTAAGGCATTATCTCACCCTATAAGCAGCGTACATCTGATGGGCCAAACATGCACTAAAGCATAAAGCAATTCATGAGGATTAATGCTTCTTTTAGAACGAATACGCATGGCTGATGCATAGTTGATCTATTTGGTAAGCATGGATAATTAATCTTTTTTTGTGTGTAACAAAGATGTGCCAGTGTCCAAGATGGCTTGCTGAGACCTAAGATTAGCTGTGGTAACTGTCAGGTTGCAAATATGTCATTTCAAGGCTTTTTCAGTGCTTTGGAACCTTGGCATAGGATGGTTGTCAGTGTGGCCCGGAGATCAGCTGCTCCGCACATGTGGCAGAGCTATGAGAGAAATTGTAATGATTTCATATAGTTTGAGGATCAGGGAGGCCGGTCAACAATATGGCCCATTACACAGGAATAGTTGTTGTGGTACATGCTGTAATTTGCAACCCATCAACTGGCGTCCTCCACAATCTTGATTTGCCTTTCTGCCATTACATTAATCAGTAGGCTAAATGGTTATACTGATCCTTGCAGTGTTTTAAGGTTTTTGGCAGGGTGATCACATACTGGTAGCCCCAGGAAGGATTCCTGTCATCCCATCACAGTTTACATGCTCAAGGATCTCATGCACATCCTTGGTGCTGTATGTCACAGTAGAGAGAGGTGACCTTGTTCAGGGCAGCATGCTTGATAGCAGCTTTTGGGGTCAGCGAGCTAGTACCTGGGTCCATTAGGGACTCTATGGGAAGAGCTTTGGAACTGTGTGATATACAATGGCATGAGCATTCAGTGATATTACACATGTGAAGGTCAAAGATGGATCAATTCGGCCGGGGTGAATCTGTTATCCTCCAGGAGTGTGGTGAGGCTGTGGTCCACCCCGTTTAGGCTTTGAAGGCCTACATGGTGATACGGCGGAAGGGGGGAAGGCCCCCTTTTTATGCACAGTAATGGAAGTCCCCTCACAACATATCAATTTGTTACCGTGTTGAGACAGGGGCTGATGAGGGTGGAGCTGCCAACCCATGAATTTGGTTCCACTCATTCAGAATCAGGGCAGAACAGCAGCAGCACTGCTAGGCTATTCAGGCAATCGGACGTTGGCATTTGGATGCAAACTGAACATATGTAAGACCTCAGATGGTAAGTCAGCATGAATTTTTAATCTCATTACAGATGTTGGAGGACCGGCCACGCAACATGGTATGGATCTGCGGACACAGTACTGTCTTTTGGGCACATAGGCACACATCCAAGTTGCCCGAGCGTTCACAGCTGGGCTTCAGTGGTGAAGCAGTACTCAGTTGGCATGCAAAGAGGGGCATGTTATGGGATCAATCGATACTACTGCTGTATGCTGTGCGGGCTGGTCAGCAACCACCAGTTATAATTGTGGTACACCTTGGGGAAAATGATTTGGGAATGCTCAAAGAGGTGGAACTAATGCTTGGAGCAAGGAGGGACTTGAGGCTGATCCTTGAAAATTTTCCAGGAGTTACCATTGTATGGTCAAACATGCTTCAGCACATGGTCTGGTGGGGAACCATGAGCCCCCCCACCAGTGTGGACAAGGCAAGGAGGTGGCCAAATTCCTTGGGACCCCAGGAGGGGCATTAATTTCACATTCTGCATAGTATATGGGGCACCAGAGTTGTTTCAGGAGGATGGGATTCACCTGTCAGACTTGGGTGCTGTCATGTTTTTGACTGATATAAAAGAGGGAGTTAAGAGATGTCTGGGAACCTGACTAGGTTTGGAGAGGAGGCACTATAGTTACTATAGTGTACTATTTTAAATGAAGCCTGGGAGTTTTGCCATTGCAAAGGTACTTTCTTTCAAATTTAGGCGTAAATAAATATAGTTATAAAAGTAACTGGATATATAGAATACTATAACATTATCCATTTGTTGATATAAAATGGCTATATATCTTTAAAAATATGTCCTTGAAATGCATAGTGATACAAATTTTATTACAGCACCCAGAAGTATAAATACATGTTTGATCTGTAGACTAACACTCCAGTGTAAAGCATTTACAGAATTTTGCCCTCCACTACCTCACATATGCAAAGAAGCACAACAACATTAGGACTATCCTCAGACAACTCCCCTATCTAAGTGTTCTAATCTGAAATTTCCTTCCTATGTTTTCAAAGCCACCCATAAACAAGCTGTAGTTTATTTCATGTCTACACCCATACCGCTAGAGTACTATCAACTCTGTTCCTCTATGTAATCTTGCCATTACTGATGAAAGACCTTTCTTCCCAGTAGCTTTTGTCATCTGGAACAATCTTCATATATTTTTTTACCTCATCAATTCCCCATTTCATGTCTCAGCTAAAACCATCATCTTTTCGCCCTTGTCAATTACCTTTTGGTTTCTCTTATATGTCCTGTTATTTAACTTGATAATTGTACCTTTATCAGTAACCGTCTAATTTTTTAAGAGACAGACAGGATGGGTGAGGTAATATATTTTTTTGGAACAACTTCTATTGGTGAAAGAGACAAGCTTTCAAGCTACAGAGAGTTTTATTCAGATCTTCTTCAGGACCTGTCTATATACTATTTCATATGTATTTTTCCATATATAATGCTTTTGTTTAAATACATATGTATGGTCCTATCATCCCCTCTTGCAGAAAAACCAGTGAACAGGGAAAAACTTAAAACAAATACTTATGTCCCTTTGGGAGAGAGATTTATAGATGTACAAAAGTGAGATTTGAGCACCCTGTAGGCTCCACTTCCCCCTTCCAGCCTACAACGGTACAAGTCAGTACCTGTCCTAGTTCTCAGCAAAGAGTCTGGTACAGGGCATAGTTTTATACAAAGTCTAGTAGTATAACTCTGGGAATTTCTAAAGATATGAGTAAAATCCTGACCCAATTGAAATAAATCGCAAAACTCCCACTGTTTTCATTGGAGCTAGGATTCAGCCTAGCTTTCTAAGCGGTCTTTAGATTGCAGTAAGAAGAGGGAAACATTGAAAAAGGTAGATCATTATGATCACATGTATAATGATAATTATGTTATGTGTTTAGATATTGCTCATTTGCAAATTAGTTTTTAGTTTGTTCCCCCCAATTTTATGTCTCCATTTACACTCAAAACCTTATTAACATGTTGTGCATTTTAATAGTTAAATTTAATTTAACTCTCTACTACTGTTTATATTTTTAAATCTGGAATCTTAATAATAGAGAAGATAATTGCTTAGGTTTTTTGTTTTGTTTTGTTTTTTGTTTTGTTTTGTTTTGATCACCACAGCCTCTGCTGTGAATAAATGTTTTGGGGTAATTTTGTCTTTCGAGCATCATAAACAGTAACAAATGCTTTTTGATTCACTTACAAATTATAAGAGAAGAGCCATGAAAATTTCCTAACCTTTTCTGCAGCTCAATAAATCACAAACAGACAAGAAAGTTAAGCACTGCTTCAGTGGAAAATCAGCAGACAGATGTAGCACACATTCCCCCCAAAATAATTCAGAACCTGTTTCAATTTATCAAATGCCTACTTTATCTGTCAAAACAATGTCCTTTCTCAAATAAAGGGCATTGTTTCTGCAACAAGAAAAAGGTTCTGATGTATTGTTATCTGCAAATGGATGGTGGAATAATGGAACAACAGGCAGTGTTTCAAACTAAGAGATCAAAGGGCAGAATGCATTACAAATCTTGTTAAAATAAATTAGGTTAAAATCATCATTTAAATAAAGACATTTATAGTCTTAAACAATTTCTATTTAACAGATCTGAAGAAAAATGGGGAAAATCCTGTTTATTATACAGGTTACCCAGTATGAGAATTTCAACCTCCAGATAAGCCAAGAATTTAAGAGCTGTGATGTATAAAAGCTAGTATTTTGTGCTGATGCTACAGAATTTTGCAATTGTTGAAAAAATATTTGTAACCCCTTATTTGACTCTGTCATGTATTTTCATGTAATCAGCAGACTACACCAGAAATATATGGATAAAGGAATGCTTAACATTTACAATAATTATCAAATATTTGAAGAAACAGTGATTTTCTTCATACAGAAAACAATCATTTTTCATCCTTAAATTGAAATATTTCAAGATCACTTTGTTTTGTGGAATTTACCTAATGTATGATTCATCATCATGGAATTTACCTAATGTATGATTTAATCATGAAATTAGTATAAAGTAATAAAAACAACCACCAGAGTTTAAAGAGGTAAGCACATTTGCACAGTCATTTGTGGTTCTATTATCTAGTCATTGTAATGCTTATATATTTTCTTTAACCTCAACATGTCAGATATTTATGATGATTCCTGCAGCCAGCTTGATCTTGAGCTGAACTGTGACAACTTTGTACTGATGTATCTGTCTTCTCCATGATTGCATGTGGCTCTCTCCTTATATTCTTCCATTTTTCAGTTCTTTTTATGCAGCTGTGACCTTTGTCGTGTGCTGGGTTTTTCTTCCTGCAACAAATCTATAAGAGCACAGACTCTTTTTATATTCAATCCATCTAAGCAATAACAAACTGATTGACAACTTCAGAAACCTGTTCATTTGTGATCATTTAATGAGATCTCCAGAAGTCATCGATATTCCCTTTTTAAATAAATGTCATACTTGCATAGCCATTAAAGCTTGGGTAGGTGTCTTAAGCCTGGTATTGACCAGCTATTTAATATCAGCTACTAAAGGAAACTACATGATCAGAATCATGATTGAGTAAAAAGAATCAATTTTACTTGAGATACTGTAATCAGAGTACTGGACACTCTTCTTAGTTACACCAATTTAATACCAGTGCAATTCCATGGACTTCAGCTCATTTACAACAGTGCAAAAGCAGAGTCAGGCCCAGAGTCTTGACATCTACAGTACACAGCTAAACGCTCAATCCTATACAACTTTACTCAGGTGGGTAAATAAATGTTTATTCATGTGTATAGTGTCATTGAAGTCAATGGGCCTAAACCTACACCATTCAGACCTACAGGAGAGTTTTGGCATGACTTCAGTGGGAACAGGATGAGGCTCACTAAGTGAATATGAGAAAAGAGAAAGGGTTTCAGGATCAGACTAAGATTCTCAGATCAAAACTCATAGGGCCATATTCACTGGTATGCTCTGGCTGCTTTGATCTGCTCCAGTGATTCAAAGCAACATTAACCTGGCTTAACTAGCCAGTCTTCTTCTCCTCCTTCTTTTTAGCATACACATAATGTGCCTCAGGTGGCATGTGACAAGGATTCATCACTGAATGTGGTCCACTAGTTGGATCATTAGCTTCCCTATTCTGGGCCGGGTCCTGACGGGGAGCACAACATGAATGCTGATTTATGCCTCCCAACTAGCCAGTTAAGAGGGTTTTAGGATTGTTTGGCATTGCCAAATTACAAAAACCAAAACAATAAAAACATACAGCCAGAATGCTCTGGTGAAACTACCCTAAAAATCTTGAAAAAGAGCTAGCAAAATATTATATCTGCAAATATTAAAGACTTACAAGATAACCCAGTTCTACACACAACTTATTTCCAAGAAATAATTGACAATAGATTCAGAGAACCACTGTTCTCTGAATAAAATGGAGTACAGAGTTGCAAAAATGAGCCAGCTTAAGTACTTACAATGTAATATTGAATGGGCAGATAAGTTTTTATGACCCATATGTACACTTAGGAAAGAGATTAACAGTAAGAGGTTAGGCACTGCTACAGAAGTCATTTTGATTTAACAAAGATGTTCAGTAGATATAAGAAAAATAAAGAGGACTTAAATAAAAATTTATGAGAAAAAAGTATTGGTTCAAAGAATGTGAAGATAAAACCAAAAAGCTCTGGAAAAAAGGAACCTTTCTCATGAAGGTTTTGTGCATCAAAACCAGCCACAGAATCTAAAATAAATCTGTTAATTAGGACCCAGACCTAGATTCCATTGTAACCAAAACCCTTACTGAAGTTAATGAGGTTTCAGATGCATAAATAATTTCAGCCTGGGACATTACCATAGATACAAGACTGACAAAACCCATACTGAGATATAGGGCCAGGTTCATTGATGACTCTGGCTTCTTTAAGCTGCTCTGGTGATGCAAACAACTGCAAAATACAACTAGAGCAGCAGAAAGCAGCTGGTGAACAGCATCATCAAAGCTAGCTAAAACCAATGTCATTGGAGAGACATCAGTTTAAAAGTGCTGTAACAGAGCAGATAATCAGCCCTGATTTTCCTTTCAATTATACCAACTTTACTTCAATTGAGCTGATGGTGCAGTTAGAGGATAATTTGACCCAGTTAGCCCAAATTCTCTGCTACCTTGCACCCTGTGTAGTCATTTATAGCTGGGTCAAGTGCTACCATTGGTGTGAGTGATTGGATAATTCGGATTTGGAAGCACTTCAAATCCATTTACACAGAGGTAAATGACTGCACAAGTTGCAAGGTAGAAGAGAATCAGAACTTCAGGTTTAGGATATACAAATTATCCTATTTCAAACAAAAAACATGTTTTCAAGCACTGCTTTTGTCCCTTCCATATATTCCCTGCAGTGCTTTCAAATTCATATTTCAATGCTGATATATTTTACATAAAGCAAATATACAGAAATAATTATTTCAATGATATTTCCATTCAATTAACTGCATCTTTCTTTTTCTTATGAAACAAGAATTTTATTTCCTCAAGAGCAGCCCATAACGAGAACATATCAGTAACAATCAAACTGATCCAACAAAGCTCTTCCAATACCTTTTAAAAATAAACAGTTTTAAATAAAAGTGATCATGAACATAAACAGTGCTTTCCTTTTGAGAATGACTGTTGACAGAAAAAAAGATAAAAACATATCATTGGTTTGAATTTGTAAGGAAGTTAAATAATTCAGGAAATGTTTTATTCACTGATAGCAATAGAAACAAAACAAAACAGGATCTTGCTCTTTACAATATGAAGTAATGTGAGAAATAAAATATATGATATACAGCAGATTTGACAAAGTTTTTCCTAACCGTAGTGAAATTTCATAAGGTGGTCAAAAACCACATTGTTATCATCACTTCCCAGCAATACAATTCTGCTAAATTATCTTTTAGGTTCTAAAAGTTATTTGCACTGTTTACAGAGGTGAAAGGAAAATTCAGCCATGTGTATCACTTCTTGTTTTAAAATAGGTGGTTTGTGGTTCACATTTTCAACATTTTAACTGAAATTCACGGGAAGTGGGAATCTCAAAACCAAAAATAGATACATACTTTATTTTCCCTCCCTATCCTCTTGATTTTCAGGCTTTGATCTCATAATCAATCACAGAAGCTATAGGGGCACAGTTTAATCTGGAATTCCCCCAGAAAAATAAACTGCAAATAAAGACCTGTGCTGAGTTACTAAGAACTAAATCATGAGCAGTACTTACATGGCTGCTCAGTACACAGAAGGGAGTAAACTGTCCCCTCAAAAAGAAAAGGAGTACTTGTGGCACCTTAGAGACTAACCAATTTATTTGAGCATAAGCTTTCGTGAGCTACAGCTCACTTCATCGGATGCATACTGTGGAAAATACAGAAGATGTTCTTATACATACAAACCATGAAAAAATGGGAGTTTACCACTACAAAAGATTTTCTCTCCCCCCACCCCACTCTCCTGCTGGTAATAGCTTATCTAAAGTGATCACTCTCCTTACAATGTGTATGATAATCAAGTTGGGCCATTTCCAGCACAATATTACAACAGAAAAACTTCAAAACCAGACTCCAGCGAAAGACTGTTGAATTGGAATTCATTTGCAAATTGGATACAATTAACTTAGGCTTGAATAGAGTCTGGGAGTGGCTAAGTCATTATGCAAGGTAACCTATTTCCCCTTGTTTTTTCCTCCCCCAGTTCCTCAGACTTTCTTTTTAAACCCTGGATTTGTGCTGGAAATGGCCCACCTTGATTATCATACACATTGTAAGGAGAAAGAAAAGGAGTACTGGTGGCACCTTAGAGACTAACCAATTTATTTGAGCATGAGCTTTCGTGAGCTACAGCTCACTTCATCAGATGTATACCGTGGAAACTGCAGCAGACTTTATATACACACAGAGATCATGAAACAATACCTCCTCCCACCCCACTGTCCTGCTGGTAATAGCTTATCTAAAGTGATCATCAGGTGGGCCATTTCCAGCACAAATCCAGGTTTCAGAGGAACAGCCGTGTTAGTCTGTATTCGCAAAAAGAAAAGGAGTACTGGTGGCACCTTAGAGACTAACCAATTTATTTGAGCATGAGCTTTCGTGAGCTACAGCTCACTTCATCAGATGTATACCGTGGAAACTACAGCAGACTTTATATACACACAGAGAATATGAAACAATACCTCCTCCCACCCCACTGTCCTGCTGGTAATAGCTTAACAGTGGGGTGGGAGGAGGTATTGTTTCATGATCTCTGTGTGTATATAAAGTCTGCTGCAGTTTCCACGGTATACATCTGATGAAGTGAGCTGTAGCTCACGAAAGCTCATGCTCAAATAAATTGGTTAGTCTCTAAGGTGCCACCAGTACTCCTTTTCTTTTTGCGAATACAGACTAACACGGCTGTTCCTCTGAAACCTGTCATTGTAAGGAGAGTGATCACTTTAGATAAACTATTACCAGCAGGAGAGTGGGGTGGGGGGAGAGAAAACCTTTTATAGTGGTAAACACCCATTTTTTCATGGTTTGTATGTATAAGAACATCTTCTGTATTTTCCACAGTATGCATCCGATGACGTGAGCTGTAGCTCACGAAAGCTTATGCTCAAATAAATTGGTTAGTCTCTAAGGTGCCACAAGTACTCCTTTTCTTTTTGCGAATACAGACTAACACAGCTGTTACTCTGAAACCTCTCCGATCAAAATCACTTATGCAGCTGTATGGGGATGGGTTCACAATTACAGTCATGTACCCAAACTGGGGCTCCATTCCCTTATGTTATTCAGCCGGGAAAGACAAACCTACCCATTTCAAGTTTTTAAAAAATGGAGCAGATACTTGCAGTCCATGTTTTCAAATTAAACCCACCCATTTTTTTCCAAAGGCAAAATTAACTGTGCCATTATGTAGATCTTTGAAAAAAATCTATAGTGAAAATAACTACTTAACAATTTTAAAGTGAAAGAATTCATAACTAATTAAAAATATGTTATTAATGGTTTCCACTTTGGGCTATTTTACAGTTGTTCTCCACTTGAGATACAGATCAAAATGCAGAAAATCAGACTACAGAGCTTCATAGTTTAGAGAGAAAGGATCTTTGAACCACTCTCTTAGAGATTTCGGGCCTGATTTTCCACTTTATCATATCAATTGCATACCATTGTAACTCTATAGATGTCAATGATGTTACACCAGCTTAAAAACAGTATGACAGAGTGGAAAATGAGGCTTTTTGAACTTTTATTTCTTGTAATGGAAAACTACATTCACCTCTTGCATATTATATAACAAGGCTTTGGGTTTTTTATTTTTTGCTTGATAGGGAGGATGTACAATTTCCTCGTTGATAAAAAAATAAGAGAAAATGTAAGGGAAAACAATACTTATAATCTAGAAAGAGAGGTGCACACAGCTGCTTGTTATAAAATAGCCACTTAGGGATGTACAGCTGCTTGGCTGTACTAAATTTAAAGGACACCCCTGTATTAGGGAGCGTTATTAGAAATCTAGAAGTCACCAGGGAATAGACATTTTGGAACATAGTGTTTTGGTGTTGTCTACCACATTACATTAGCATGTTATATTACTAATTTACATTTGTAATTATTGTATATTTTATTCGGAAAAGTGAACAAACATTTTATTGAAATATATTGCTAGTGATATTTTGTTACCTACATAAAAATATTGTCAGAACCATGTGATGCAGTTCAAAGCCATAAGATATTGACAGGATCATACAAACTGGTCTCACTCTGCCTAGTGCCATGTACATCCTATTAACACCCTCTGGAGTTTAACTGGGGAAACTACATTCTTCAGATGGCACAAGGCTATGGCCTCAACCATTCCTTTACCAGCTAGGAACGCTTGCTCCCCAAGGGCATGTGAGATTATGCTGCACATTTCCAAGGATGGCTCTAAACCATCCTCTCTCTTGCTTCCCATGCTAGTATTACAGCTGTGCTCCTGTGCTTCCCCAGGCACTCAGTTTGACATCTTTATTCCTAAAGTAAATTTATATGTTACTACGAAGCTTATCTTCCTACTTCGATTGTGTCCTCTCCTCTCTGGCTCTCCTGTCTACACCGCATAAAACAACCATTTGGTGTATGCAGTAAAGGTTCTTCACAAAATAGCTCCACCCTACTGACCTGATCATGTACCTTACTATGTCACAAAAAGAAAAGGAGGACTTGTGGCACATCAGAGACTAACAAATTTATTTGAGCAGCTGTAGCTCACGAAAGCTTATGCTCAAATAAATTTGTTGGTCTGTATCCACAAAAACAAAAGGAGGATTTGTCGCACGTTAGAGACTAACGTGGCTGCTACTCTAAAACCTTACTACGTCATTAACCTGTCTCCTCTGCTGCACTGATCAAGTCAATCTCCATTGCCAGTTGGATCACATTTTCCATAACTGCCTTTATTTAAAAAAAGAATATTTGAAACATGCCTACATTTACCATGCCTGCTTATTATTGGCCTTATCTTCCTCCCTACATTTTCTCTGTTGTATACTGCATGTACCTGTCTGGTTATTTTGCATTGACAGGTTAGACTGGTCTGCTGACTCACTTGGCAAGTTATTCTTAATTTCAAAATCAGAAAATGTCATTTTAAAAAACTGAAACAACTTAGAAAAAAGTATAATAATTCTATGAAAACTTTAGAAAAAAGAAAAACGGGTCCGTTCTGAAAACTAAGGACATGAAATTCAAGTTTTTTGTGATGTTTTGTGTGTGGATTTTGGACTAGCTGTATTATTTATATTATGGTCATGTCCAGATGCTCCAGTCATGATTAGGACCTCATTTGTGGAACGAGTTTCTGACAGATACATCTCAGCATTTACATGAAGCCCCAGTGGCAGAAGGTGGTATTATGAATGGGTGCTGGGGGCTGCTTATGTGGTGTAATTTAGGATGGAGTGGCAAGTGGGCAGCCCAAGAATGAGATTTTCTGATTTTTTCAGTTTAAAAAATCTCACCAAATTACTTAGCTAATCAATCAAAATTAGCAACTGAACCCCCCCAACCCCTCCTCCCCCAAAAGTTGAAGATGACAGAACACATACACACACAAAGAACAGTGTCTGAAGCTGACAATAATGGCAGAACACCAGGAAGAAGCAGGTCAAACAGGATGAATCAAAATATGAAAAACAAAGGGAAAAGGTTACATTTTGCATTTATAGTTTTTGTAGAAAATTTTGAAGACAAGGAATAACTGAAAAAAATTATCGGTTATACAAAAAAAAGTTTTAAAAGAAAAGGCCATTTTTACATGAAAACATGTTTTTATTTTTAAAATTTTGACTAGCTATAAAAATTAATATTTAATCTAGCCCTCTGGAGCTCCTTCCTGGGTTATGCAGTTCCACACTGCTCCTTACTTCAGGTTGTTGCTTAACGCCACCATTGAACTCACAGTATTTGAGAAAACATTGGAGAAATAGAATATTGCCACAAGATAAGGCGCTCCTAAGGCTACTGTTCATAAATGCTGGTGCAAATAAGGATACACTGATCCTTTGACAATTGTCCTGTTACAATTACTTTAGTTCTATTATGTTTAAATGATTGATGTAGATTTGATCATTTTACTCTACAGATGGTGATGCAGTGGAGTGATACTATAATATTACAAATAAGTTCATTTATTTGGATTTTTAAACAAACTTAATGTCAGTGATGTGCCCCTAAAATTTCAACTTGGGGCTGTTTCAAAAAATGGCTGCCTCAGTTAGCACTACATGCAATATTCCCTGCATCATATACTCTTCTCCCTTCACACAGTGAGACTCTGGATTTTGCCTAATCTCTTCTACACTAGCAACGATATTGCTCAGGGGCAGGGCTGGCTCCAGGCACCAGCGAAGGAAGCAGGTGCCTGGGACGGCCAATAGAAAGGGGCGGCACTCCGTCCGTCATAAGGGAGGCACGTCCGGGTCTTTGGTGGTAATTCGGTGTTGGGCCCTGCAGTCTCTTCCTTTTTGGTGGCACTTCGGTGGCTGCTCAATCAGGCTTGGATTTTGTTTGTTTTTTCCTTCGCCTTTTGGGGCAGCAAAAAAGCTGGAGCCGGCCCTGCTCAGGGGTGTGGAAAATCCACACCTCTGAGTGATGCAGTCATACCAACCTAACCCCCAGTGTAGACCAGAGGTCGATTTACAGTAAAACACAGGGTGCCCTGGCACAGAGTCCCCCAATGAAAGGGGGCACCAGGGCCGGGCAGCTGCAGGGGCAGAAGCTTGGTCCTGCCGGCTCCTGCTGCAGGCTCCGCACCTACCGGCAGCCAAGCTCCCACTTCCCCCGCCTCTTCCCCTGAGTGTGCCACGTTCCTGCCCCCGCACCCCGTGCTTCCCCTGCCACCAAACCGCTGTTTGCCAGTGTTCTGGGAGGGAGGGGGAGGAGCGGGGCCGCAGCGTGCTCGGGGTAGGAGGCAGAGAACAGGCAGGGGCAGGACCTTGAGGAAGGGGGTGGAATCAGAGTAGGGCAGAGCAAAGGTGAGGCCCCCGCAGTTTCCCTACAAATACTCCCTCTCAGCCCCCTGCCGTGAGCCACTGGGCAGGGGGCTGGGAGCACCCCCACAACCCCAACCCCCTGCCCTGACTCTTGCACCCCCCACCCCCATGCTCTAACTCCTGCATCCCCCGACATCCTGAGCACCAAATGGGAGTTCCTTCACCCCTCCCCCCCACATTCCCATCTGTACCCCCACACCAAACGGGAGCTGCCCCAGGTAAACGAGGAGAGGCTGAGGGAACTGGGGTTATTTAGTCTGCAGAAGAGAAGAGTGAAAGGGGATTTGATAGCAGCCTTCAACTACCTGAAGGGGGATTCCAAAGAGGATGTAGCTAGATTGTTCTCAGTGGCGGCAGATGACAAAACAAGGAGTAATGGTCTCAAGTTGCAACCCTCCCATGCGCCCTGCCCCCTCACACCCCCAGACACTGCCCTCCCTGACTCCTGCACCCCTCCACACTCCCAGCATCCTGCCCACCCTGACTCCTGCACACACCCACACACATTCCCACCTGCACCCTTCGCACCAAATGGGAGCTGTCCAGGTAAGTGCTCCACACCCCAACCCCCTGCTCCACCCTGAGCCCCCTCCTGCACCCTAAGTCCTGGCCAGACCCCAACATTTTTTTACATTTTTTTAATAAAACACTCTATCCAAAGTGCTTTACAAAGTTAACTAACGGTACAAACAATATTTGGAAAGATAATCAAGTGGTCCGCCGAGACCCTCAGCGATTTTCAAGTGGTCTGTGGAAAAATAATTTAGACTATAAGAACAATCAAGGTACCTCACTTTATTTTCATTTACTTCCTGTTACTTATACGAGGAGGATGAAGAAAAAAAGAATGAAAACCGGGGGCGGCGGGGAGATAAGAGAGAATGTTCCTTTTCTTGGCTGGGTCCCAAGGAGGGGCCCCAAAAATGAAGCTGAGCACAGGTCCCCACTAACTCTAAATCTGCCACTGGTTTAGGTAGCATTATGTTGATGGAAGGGCTTCTCTCATCATCATAGCTACCACCTCTTGGGGGGACGGAGGGGGAAGTGGGAGGGGGCATGAGCTGAAAGTAATTGAACAAAACTGTAAACTCTGTATATGATGGAAACCACTTCAAGGCTGTATCCCCCATATCCCCTAGTTCCAGCATCCCTGCCTCTCAGGGAGGTGGAGTACCTATGCCAAGGGGAGAAGCCATCCCATCAGCGTAGGTAGCTTCTTCACTGAAACGCGACAGTTGTACAGCTGCAGCCTTTTAAAGGTAGACAAGCGCTTAGTTTTTAATTCACAGGTATTTGCACCTTCTTGAGACTTGCTTTGTGTTTTTAACCTCCAAACCAAACTCAGAGCAAACCTCACACGGAACTGCCAAGTTTGGACTGCTTTCCCTATGAAACCACAAGAAACTGCAAATTTGGTGGAACTGTGAATCAACCCACATTTGCTCAAAAGTGGGCCCAAGTTCAGTTGAAAACTCAGATTTCCTCTTCAGCATACTTATAAGTGCTAGTGAAAAATTCTCAGATTTTACATTCAAAATCATGTGTGGTTACATCTGCTAGCTTCACACATTTTAAAAAAAACATTTACACAATTATACTTTAGGTTTCTTATTTAACCACTAAAGTCCTAAATCAGATGCACTTTTTTCCAGAACCTAATATTATTTAAATGTAGCCTTTGTCTCTTGCTTAAAAAAAAAAAAGTATTCTCTCATTGAACTCAATGGGAATAATGACATTAACTGAGCCCTGTATTAGATAAAATGAATGGGATGGGATATGATAGCTAAAAAAATTGCCTTTGAAATGAATGGGATTTGATAGCCAACCTCTCCACATTAGAATGAACAGTATTCAAAAGCAATATAATTCCCAATAAAAGCAATTTATTCCCATGAAAATGAATGGGATTCAATAACTAACATATCTATTCAGATGTGACAGTTATTGAATCCCATTCATTTCAATAGGGAGTTGAATGGCCAGATTCATTCATTTTCATGGAGATCTATTTTTTATCAAGTCACATGAATTTATATGGGAATTCGTTAGCGGATATCTTATTAGTTTCCATATGGATTAATTAGCTACAATACCTGTCAGTGATTCTCTTGTTAAAAATTCCCATACATTTATGGGAATTTGACACAATATTATGATTTTTTTTAGTAGTACTTTCATTACATTTACATACCTCGGTCATGATCCTGCATAGACTTATGTGTATGCTCAGTTTTATTCATGTGAATGGTCCTATTTAACTCAATGAGAATACTCCCTTGAGTAAATTTAGGCACATGCAAAGTCTTTGCAGGATTAGGCCTTAAATACTTTGATTAAGATTGTCCTTGATCTAGCCATGAAAAATTCCTTCCCTGTTTCTACCTCTGAAACTGGCCCAGACCATTAGCAAACTATTAGACCTTTCTCAGCCGTGGTGGTGGTGAGTGGAGTCAAAATCTCCCCATTCCCTGATCTTTATCATCTACTCCTCACCCACCTGTGCACGTGGAGGAACGTTCCCGGACATACAGCTCCTGTTTTCCCCCTGAGCACCAGGAGATGCAGGGAAACTGCAGGGAAACTGGGAGGCCACACAGGGCTATGGTGGGAGGCTGGCAATTTTAAAATTAAGAAGTGGATGTTTTTTTAAAAGATATGCGCTAGTTCAATCATTTTGCTCTAGGAATTATTTTGGGGAAGTTCTATAGCCCACATTATGTAGGATGTTAAATTAGATGATCACACTGGTCCCTTCTGGCCTTGAAATCTATTAATCTATGACCCTGGATGGCCAGGTAATCTCATGCCACAATAATGTTATGTCACAATTTGCACCAAAGGAATTAAAACCTGTAAACAAATTATGCAGGCATTAGTTTTTAAGAAATAATGTAGGAGATAATGAAAACATCTTGCATGGATTTCACGAGTTATTGGGCTTGATGTAGGAATTACTGTGTGAGAAACTATGTGGCCTGTATTATACAGCAGATCAGACTAGATTATCACAATGGTCCCTTCTGGCCTTAAACTGTATGAAATTATATTTTCACAGAAATCCTTTGTGTTGAGAGCTGACAATAAACAATGGGTCCCATCCTGCAAGCTCTTGGCCCACTTGGGCTCTGACCAAAGCCCACTGACTTCACTGGGCTGTGGACATGGCCCCTTAAATAAGCAAATAAGAAGGGAAAGTGATATCATAGAAGGGTTATATAATCTAAATGAGTCACATTCAAACAGGAATATTTTCCGTATTATTGAACACTGTGAAGGCTGACATATATTAAATATGAAGGAGCTGGTTGCCTCTATAAATTGGTCAAATTATTAGCATACCATGTAGATCAAAAAAGGACTTCCACATAGTATATCTACAACTTGCCAAATCTTATAAAAGCCTTTCTCCTTCCCACCCCCTTCAAACTTTGCTATTTCCACTGCACGCTTTTGTAAAGTTAACCTATTTGGAAAGGGTTTAAAAACTCCAAAAAAAACCCCAACACAATGGGTGTGACCTTCACGTCCCCCCACATACTCTGGCCTCTTCACACTGGGTAAAAGCAACAAATTGTGTATTGTGTAGGTGACCAGAATTATTTTTGGAGTTGTGCTCATTAACACCAGTCCTGGACTGGATTTACAGTCTCTGTGAAAATTTGTCTTTTAATTAATATTTCTTTGTTTCTTTCTTTTCATTAGAAAAAATGAAAAAATTGTGTGAAGAAGGGGGAAAACAGTACTTATCCCATGTTAAAATGTAATTAGAAACCCCATGGAGGCAGTATGTCCATATCTTGAAGGAGGGAGTGCCTCATGTCAACTAGCAGCAAACCATTGTGTTCCTTTTGAAGAGATATTGATGGAGTCCTGTCCAGTCCCCAAGTTTCCTTGGCTGTGCATTTAATTTATTTTGAGAAAATATCTTTTGCTTATTTATACCCTTTGAACCATGTTCTTTCTGTATGTAATTTTCTTTTTAAGTTAGATTCCTGAAAAACACAGGACTCTAGCACATTTAGTATTCATACGATGGATCTCAAGGTCTTATTCAGAGCCTGGTCGTGGCCTGACAACTGCACAAACAGGGAACCTCACAAATAGATCGTCCCTTGCCATGCAGAAGGGAGATACAGTTGTCTCTCCGACAGCATCCCCCATTCCCTCACACTCTATGGAGGTTGTGAGGTATGATAATCTGAAGGGAGGGAGGAAATGGATGTTTCCCTTTGGAAACATCTGGCAGATTTTTCTGTGGGAGTTGGAGATGAGGCCTTCAGACGTTAGACAAGCAGTTTGAATGGAAATTTGTAAGAGAAAGCAGTCTGGAGCAACTTCTTAATCCTATGTCTATGTCTAATCATATTCTCTCTTAAAACAATACTGTAATTCTTGACTCTAAAGCTACCTAATGTTTTAGAATGTTTACAGAGTATAACAGTAAGAAGTTTTTTTGTTTGTTTTTGTTTTAATTAAGGGAAATGTTTAGCTCCAGGAAAAAAGTCGAAGAGAAAGGCAGGAGTAACAATAGAGCAGCATTAAATGTAGCTATGGGGGGGAGGTCAAGTAATAAAATAATGCCTTATTGTATAAGATCTGTAGACGAGACCAACTTCAGAACTTTTCTTAATTTCAGGGTTGTTTGGATTTGAATTCTGATTCAGGCTCATTACAGAGATGCGTCTGAGCTGCAAAGCTGAACTCTGGAAGTTAGAATTCAATATTGTGATGTGAGTCCATTTTTAGTTAAAATGACACCTTTTTACTAAATAGTTTAACTTCCTTTGTATATTTTGAGCCATATTGCCTTACTTCACTTGATTTTTTTTAACTGCTCTTTACTCTTATAAGCACTGTAGAGCTAATACAGCTATGAGAGAAGGAGTTGCTGAGTTTCTGCGTAAAACTTTAATTACTGATGATAATTCTCCTACCAGAAAAGACCCAGCTTTACTTTTAGATACTTTTAGACAATTCAAAAATAAAATCATTTTTTTGTTTTGCTTCTAAATAGAACAAATTTGATATGGAAATCAGAGACAGGGACAATGCAACTTTGACAAAGCCATTTTTTCAGAGTATAACCACACATTGAAATGTCATTTTCAGGTCAGTGATCACTAAGAGGTAACTCCTAGACAACATGAAGCCTACATGTTCATTTTCAAACAAACCTGATATAATTTTTGATGAGCATACAAGTTTGGTTGATAAAGGTAACTGTGTTAACATAATCTACTTAGACTTCTGTAAGACTTATTTCTGCGTGACAGCCTGATTAAAAAAATGACACTGCACAAAATCAATGTAGCCCTTACTAACTGGATTAAAAACAGTATAGACAGATCTCAAAAAGTAATCCTAAATGGGGAATCATCATATAATAGTGGGATCATGCAAGTATCTGTTCTTGGCTCAATACTATTCAATACCTTACTCAATGATCTCAAAGAAAATATAAAATCATTACTGATAAAATTTGTAGCTTCCCCCAGAATTAATGATGTGGACAGGTCAGGTAAAATACAAACCTAGATTGCTTGGTAAGATAGGATCATTTGTATAACATGTTTTAATATAGCCAAATGCAAGGTCCTACAACTAGTAGTAAAGAATGTATGTCACACAAGATGAAGGACCGTAGCCTGGAATGCAGTGAAACTGAGAAGGATTTAGGGTTCTCTGCAAATAACCAACTGAACATGAGCTCTCAGTGCAATGTTGTATCTAAGAGTGCAGACACCATCCTTGCCTTTAGAGATAGGGGAACATCAAGAAAAAGTATGGAGGTGGTATGACCTCTGTATACACCATTTGTGGGGTCATTATTAGAATACTGTGTCTTGTTCTTCGAAAAACAGACTCCAAGGAGAAACTGCTGAGCTTGAATTAATATGCAAACTAGATACCATTAACTTGGGTTTGAATAGAGACTGGGAGTGGCTGGGTCATTACACATATTGAATCTATCTCCCTAAGTTAAGCATCCTCACACCTTCTTGTCAACTGTCTAAATGGACCATCTTGATTATCACTACAAAAGTTTTTTTCTCCTGCTGATAATAGCTCATCTTAACTAATTAGCCTCTTACAGTTTGTATGGCAACTTCCACCTTTTCTGTATGTATGTGTGTGTATATATATATATATATATATATATATATATATATATATATATCTTTTTACTATATATTCCATTCTATGCATCCGATGAAGTGGTCTGTAGCCCACAAAAGCTTATGCTCTAATAAATTTGTTAGTCTGTAAGGTGCCACAAGTACTCCTGTTCTTTTTGTCTTGTTCTTGTTTTCACTCATGAAAAATTTGAAAAGGTTTGGAAAAGAGCCACAAGAATGAGTCAAGGTTTGGAAACCATGCCTTAAAATGAGACACTTAGGAAGCTCAATCTATTTAGCTTATCCAAGGGAAATTTAAGAGGTGACTTAATTATGTACTATAAGTATCTTCATGAGGAAGCAATTTCTAATACTAGACAGCTCTTTAACTCAAGCTCATTATCTCAAGGCATAATGAGATCCAGTAGTTAGAAGCTGATGCTAGACAAATATGAGGAGATATGAGGCACAAATTTTAACAGTAAGGGGAATTAATCATTCAAAGAATTTGCCTAGGTATGCTTATATTCTCAATCACTTGCAGTCTTTAAATCAAAACTGAATATCTTTCTAAAAGTTATGATATTGTTCAAACAGAAATTATTGGCTTAGTGCAGAGTTTACTGAGTGAGGTCCTTTAGCATGTGTTTTGTAGAAGTTCAGACTAGATAGTCATAATGGTCCCTTCTCTCCAAAGGGCAGGTGAGAGAATGTGCTGCCATACCAGCACAAGAGAAGAGGAAGGAGAGAGGGGAGGTTCTTCCTAGCCTCTCTGGGTTGGAAAGATAGAGGTTATTTAAATTGGGAGAGATTGGAGCCCCTCCTTCTCCCAGCAACTAGGAGATGGGAGCGCTTCTCTCAGAAGTAGAGAAAAGAGAGGTAAGAGAAGAGGAGGAAGTGGAGGAAAAAATAGTAAGGGCATTCTCTCCGTTAAATGCAAATAGAGTGGCAATAAGCCTTTTTGGCAAGGATTTGCTGCAAGAATTGCCCATCACCACCTTTGGTATTTCTGGGTATTTTGACCACTGGATATGTGACCCAGATGAATGTCTCTATGCTGCACTTGTAATTTTTGTGCCACTGAATTATGGTACTACTTCATTGGAGTCTCTAGTATTAGGAAAGAATCTGAATTTCATTTTTTCACTGGGCACAAATTAGCCTTAATTTTTAACAACATTTATCAATCTTACTATATCAATGTCCCTGCTTCAGAATTCCTTATGGAAAATAGAGAGAAACCATCAATAAATGTCCTCTTTTTGAAAGTACTTGTCTTTTCCATTCCTAGCTTTTTGAAAAGCATGAGACACTGCACCTACATAGATGGCAGAGTGTGCTCCACAAGCACAGAAACACATTTTTGTTGTTGAGCTATGCAGCCTTGCACACTGACTAACTCGCATTAGAGTCTGCCCCTCTGTTAAAGAATTCAGCTTTTTGAGAGGCTTCATCATTTTCAGTAATGGAGAGATGATTTTTTTACACATTTGTTCTGTCATCGTTTTCGTGGTTTGATCCACTCACTAACTGAAGTACAAGGACATTTGGTCAGATACACCACTATACATTCTTTGTAGTACATGTTATTGTTCATTAAATGGGAGACGATATTTTTTCCTCTAATAGGGTGATAAAATAAAACACATATTTGGGGGTTGAATTACATAGTCACAGTTACCACAAAAGTAATTGCCATTGGGTAGCTGTGCCACTGAGGGTCTAGAGTGATTAACAATGCACTCTGAGAGTATACTTTTGTCTTTTAAGTTGGGCTTCTTCCATAAACCGTCAGGAGAAGATCTTTAAACAAGTTATTAAGGTCAGGGTTATTTTGAAGAATGGTCTAATGTTTCCTTATAATTACTTGGATTCCACCTAGCTATTCTTTAACCTAGTGACATGGCTAATAGAAAGTTATTTGTTTTGATGCAGGGTATTCCAATAAGAGCTCCATTAATGTTTTTTTTCTAACTCCAGGCTTATTCTAGACATTAGGGAATTGTACTTTAGAAAATTACCCTATTAAAATAAAACTTCTCTTTCAACCCATCAGACCTTTTCAATAAAGCCTTTTATATTAGAGAATTGCTTTAAAATAAAATGTTATTTAATCAGTAAAGCATGGCTTTAATTAAACATAGTGATTTTATTCATTTATTTATTTGGCTTACATCAAGGTTTGTGTCTTTTCTAATAATGGCAATATTTCATCTCAAAACATATTAGTAAGGCCATGTATCAAAATAATATCCCTATTTCCCTTTTATTCAATGTGGGCAGGAAATATTTTAAGAAATATTTTCTGTACCTATCAAAATAAACTAATTTTTATAATTTGTAATTGACTTTTCAGACTTAAGTTTTTATTTGGCAGGCTATATTTTCTTCCCTTCAATCTGAAAATGAGGGAGATCCATGTATTTTATTTCTCTTTGGGTATAAAACATGTCACTTTGTAACTGACTAATTATATGCCAGATTGCGAAACTTATACTAACTCTGAATGCTTCCTTACACCACACGCAGTGCCTCTGAAGTCAATGGGATTGCTTGTGGTGTAAGATTAGCACTCATTGTAAGTCAGGGTATCACAGTCTGGCCATATATGAGTTTTGCCATGGTAAGAAATACAGGATCTAGTCTACAGTGTAAAAATGATATTATATGTCTCCAAGTGAAGCAAGTCTGCATATTATCAAGGAATAAGCTCTTATTATTACTTGAACACTGTCAATGAACTTGGATCAGTTCAAGACAAAAGATACACTTCCTGCCATGTTTTGAGTTAGCTAAGCTATGTATTATGGACTGACAATAAGATTAGTGACAAAATGTGGGATATAGCTCACAGTGGTACAGGTTTTTCTTTGTTTGCTCCACACACCTTCACTGTCAGTATTTTACTTGATGGTTTTGGGGGCAAAGTATGCAAGAGAGTAGGGAATATCTGGTTTACAAGAAGGTGATACTCCATACTCCCTTGATATTAGTGGAAGCTCTACCCATATAGAGAAATCATAATATTTAAGTCAGCATTTTGCCCTTTAAAATACTTATTTACTGCATAAATTAAAAAGCCCTATACAAATGAAGTAATGGTTTGAAAGAAACCAAAATATAAAATTAAATAGTGGATTATTTTCTTGATTTAAAATAAAGATGGGAATGACACCTGTATTGGTGAGGACACAGTAACAAGTACATTCATATAAGACCCGATCCTGAATTCCCAAAAGGCACAACTGGTGAATCAGAGTGATTGTTCAAACCTAAGTGTTCCCAGATAGAGTCTAATGGTAGAGAAAACACCCTGTGACTAGGAAACTCAGTGAAGATTTAGCATCTTAAATCCATTGGCACAAAATAATCACTAGTGTAATTCAAATGAAATCCTTTGGAATTATCCCAAGCACAATGTTAGCCTAATTTCATAAAGATGAGATACTGTAAATACTGTACAGTGTCAGAGATGCAACTGTTCAGTAACTACCCCAGCTTGATAAAGAGGTCTTGTCCCATTAGTGCAAGCAACCTAAATGCTTAACTCTGTCTGCCCCATTCTTTCAGGGATCAGAAAGGGCCTTCAAGAAGAAGCACTTCAGTACTCTTCAACTGGAAGTCAGGCTGAACATCTAAAAAATAGTTTTGAAGAAAACAGGAAAGAAACAACCAACACTTGGAAAGGAGTGGAGGGAGGATGATGGCATGTAGGGATAGCCACACTACTAACATTCAGTCACTAACACAATCTGATCTTCAAAGGATCTCAACCAACTCATTAAAATAGGAGGTTAGTTTTTAATGAGAAGGTATACAGGATGCCCACTATAATTAGACAGTAGGATTTACAGGATTTATGAACTTTTGAAAGCATGGAAATAGCTGAGCAAACTAAGTTTAGTAAGAACTCTCCCTAATATTTTGCTCAACCTACATCTGTAAGTTGTTTTAATACATATGCTTTGAACCCTGTGAGGCACTGTAAAATAACAGTTCCTTCCTCACTAGCTGGTTTCAACAGAAAATCGTCCCATGAATATATCCTTTAATCTTTCTCTCTCCTCCACATTCTTCCACAATGAAAGTTATCCTTTTGTATAGTAGTAAATCCTCCACATTCACTTCACTTATCTACAAAACAGTTTAACTGGGGCACTTTGTTTAAAGAGCTAAAAAAGAAACAATGCATTCATGGAAGAATATGCTTTGTTATATATCTGTTTACTTCCACGTAGTCAAAAATGCATATAGTTTTGCATTGGTGCATCTTTTAGAAGAAATACTGTCAATGGACAGTAATTCCATCAATTCTGTAATGTAAACTGAACAAAACTATACTGGAGTCAAAAAGTGTGATTGGGAATGTTATAGACAGAAGGTTCAAATGATATTTTGCACAGAATAATAGGAAGCCAACTGCATTGTTTAGATTTATTATGTTTCTCCCCAGCTCAGTCTAGTCACTGAGCTTTTCCTTTGTCCCATGGGCCCTTTTCTCTTAGTTTGCTTTTGTCTTCCATGTCTAAATCTGGTGGCCTCCTTTCTGTGCCCCCTGTCTCTTTTTCTCCTTTTCCTTATGAGAAGGTTTTTGCATGTAAGCACTTACCAGCCTTTTTATTTTTAGGAAATAAAAGAGCTGAATGCATGTTTTAATACATTTTTAATAGCCATTGCTGACAGAAAAGACACTTTCTTGGTATTGTCTTGCATTTTTATTATGTTAAAAGACTTTTATTTTTATCAATATCTATTGTGCCATCCAGTTAAAATGACAAAGACTCCCACGCTGAGCAAATTGAACGTGTCTTTCATTTCGCTGAAGAAAAGGACTAGTTCTGGCTGGACGTCTTTTTTTTTTTTTTAGGAGGGGAGAGTCATTGTTCATATTCTATTGACTCCCTAGTTCCTGTTAAATAATGTTAATGTATTATTAAGAGAATATTCCTCTTTAGTAGACAGATAACTTTCTTGAAAGACCACTCCATTTAGAGCATCAGTATATAAGATTCAGTCTGTTGCTGCCCCCTAAAGACAATACGGAAGCACTGTTGCATGGTATACTTTAGATTTTCAGATATTTTAAAAGCCACTGGTATACACCTTCATTATCTCATAGCTATTTCTCAAGTCATATGTATCAGGAGCACACATCCTACAAAAGGACTTAAGGAGAAAAGATATAGAACTAATATAAATAAACAGTGACTACTGGGCTAAATCCTGCTCATATTACTTACTTGCAGTCACTTACTTGAGAATGAAAAACAAGATCTGGTCCAGTCTTTCCTTTCCAAACGTGAATAATATTCATTCATTTAATTGTATAGTTCCATGTGCTCATATCTAAGTTATTGGGTCTATGCTTATATTCCTGCTTGCGTATTATGGTATAAGTTTGATCTATTGTTTGTCATACCTTCTGTGTTCAGTGCAATTTTGCTTTCAGCCATCTGACTCCAAGCTGTTGGAATGCCCTTCCATGTGACTTTCATGCTTGTGATTCTCTTAACATATCATGATTAAGGTGATATTTAGAACATTATTTTTTTTCGTTAATTTTGATACGATCTTTTGAGTGAAATGCACTCGGGCTTGGAGGGTGAATCTCCAGAACTGAAGCCTAGTGTAGGTGCTGCACAGGGGGCCTTCACGGCCTTGTAACTCCCACCCCCACCCGACCCCCATGCAGTGTGAAAGGGATCTCTGCATATGCAGTGTAAAGGGCAGGGAAATGGCCAAGAGAAGGGCTGAAACTGCGGAAAAGCCAGTGGATCCACATTCATACGAATGTGGTGGGCACAACATATGTAAAAGATATACTCTAGATCTACCACCACTTTTGGGGCTAGATGGAAGAACTATTGGGTAAAATTCTATGGCCTGGGTTATGTGGAAGGTCAGACTAAATGAGCGTAATAGTCTCTTCCTTTCAGTACCTATGAAGTGGCATGGGGAGATGCAGGCCCCAGGCTGTTATAGAAACAAGGTGGGTGAGGTAATCTTTTATTGTACCAACTTCTGTTGGTGAAAGAGAGAAGCTTTTGAGCTTACATAGAGCTGTCATTCAGGTCTTAAGAGCTCTGTATAAGCTCAACAGCTTGTCTCTATCACCAACAAAAGTCAGTCCAATAAAATGCATTACCTCACCCCCTTTCTGAAAATCATGTTCCTTCAAAGTGTGTCAGCGTGGGCACTGAAATCATTAGTCACTTTTGAAAAGTGTGTCTATAGCATCTTAGAAATGCATTTCATCTGCATAAATCCACATTATGAAGATAAAAAGCCGGTGAAGTGCAGGGCCCAGGAAGTAGGGATGGGAAGGTGACATATATCAATCCACCCACATAACAAGCCCATCAATTTTAGGCACTTACAAAAGCCTTGTGTACCTATGGGCTGCAGGACACCCAAAAATGGAAGCACTCCAAATTTCAAATCACTTCTGACCATTTTTGCCACAGAGCTCTTTAGACCTGAATGACAGCTCTGTGGAAGCTCAAAAGCTTATCTCTTTCACCAAGAGAAGTTGGTACAATAAAAGGTATTACCTCATCCACCTTGTCTCTATAATAGCCTGAGGCCAACGTGGCTACAGCAACATTGCAAACAACATCAACAACCAGCAATTTGGGTTTGGGGTCCTATTGCCAGGGCTTCACCAGCTATCACTAGTAATACTTTTTTATGTTAATTAAGAACTTGAACAAAGTAATGAAAAAGGAAAAATGGTTATTCAAACAATTGAAAGATCAAAAAGTTTAGCAGTTTTATGGCTTTACTCCTGTGCAAAAAGTTTATCTAATATGGCCTGAAGTGCTTTCTTTGTGATTTTTCCTAAAGACAGTATTTGCTACTCTCATAAATATAAAGGGAAGGGTAAACCCCTTTGAAATCCCTCCTGGCCAGGGGAAAGCTCCTCTCACCTGTAAAGGGTTAAGAAGCTAAAGGTAACCTCGCTGGCACCTGACCAAAATGACCAATGAGGAGACAAGATATTTTCAAAAGCTGGGAGGAGGGAGAGAAACAAAGGGTCTGTGTGTCTGTCTGTAGTCTTTGCCGGGGATAGACCAGGAATGGAGTCTTAGAACTTTTAGTAAGTAATCTAGCTAGGTATGTGTTAGATTATGATTTCTTTAAATGGCTGAGAAAAGAATTGTGCTGAATAGAATAACTATTTCTGTCTGTGTATCTTTTTTGTAACTTAAGGTTTTGCCTAGAGGGGTTCTCTATGTTTTTGAATCTAATTACCCTGTAAGATATCTACCATCCTGATTTTACAGGGGGGATTTCTTCATTTCTATTTACTTCTATTTTTATTAAAAGTCTTCTTGTAAGGAACTGAATGCTTTTTCATTGTTCTCAGATCCAAGGGTTTGGGTCTGTGGTCACCTATGCAAATTGGTGAGGCTTTTTATCCAACATTTCCCAGGAAAGGGGGGGTGCAAGGTTTTGGGAAGTATTTTGGGGGGAAGGACGCGTCCAAACAGCTCTTCCCCAGTAACCAGTATTAGTTTGGTGGTGGTAGCGGCCAGTCCAAGGACAACGGGTGGAATATTTTGTACCTTGGGGAAGTTTTGACCTAAGCTGGTAAAGATAAGCTTGGGAGGTTTTCATGTAGGTCCCCACATCTGTACCCTAGAGTTCAGAGTGGGGGAGGAACCTTGACAGCTACTAATTATAAATACCTTTATTTTTAACACTTTCGGTTCAAAAATAGCTAATTTAAAAACAGAAAAATAGGGCCTGATCCTGCAGATTCTTATGTGATTAGCTCTTGCTCAGGAAGGCAGATTTCTTGGCTTCATCATTGGTATCAGACTACTCACATGACTTAAAGACTACTGAAATGTAAAGGAAACTACAGTTAAAAGCAAATGAGACAAAAGGGTTAATAAGACAGCTTGGTGATTTTTCCATTTGTTCAACAGAATATTTCAGTGGATCTTAAAGAAGCAGCTGTGAAATCTAAATGTATTCCAGGGAACGACATATCTGTAAATACTAAACCTTCAGTTTTTTCCAGTAATAACAAAAATTCCTTTATTATGAACATTTGGATGATGAAAATGACAGAAAACTATGAATATATTCAATAAGGGCCCAATTCTGTAAGGCCTTGTTAACCCAGTAATCCTTACTTATGGTAGTAAGTAGTCCCATTGAAGTCAACTGAACAGCTTCCATTAGCATGGACAACTAATGTGAGTTAGGACATGCAGGCATGGCAACAAAGAAGCCAACACTGTTTTCATACCTGTTAATTCTTTTTAAGATACTCAACTTTTACAGTCCAATTCCATTCTTTTTTCTCATATTACTAATACAAGTTCATATGTGTTCTTTAATGAATGCTCCTAGGTCAAATCATCAGATCAAACCATTTGCTCCCATATGTTATGGAATATTTTCTACTACATATAGAGGCTTTGTTAATTAATCATTCCCAGAAGTCTATGGGAGTTATGTTTAAATGCCAGATTGTGTACATTTACTCACACAGAATAGTACCTTACTGCTAAAATAGTTCTACTGATATCAACGTAAATACTGATGGAGTAAGAGGTACTACCCACTACGAGCAAGGCCCTGAAGAACCTGGGCTTGAGTGGGTTAAGTAAGGATTGTGTGATTTGGCCTAATACCAATACAATATATGGAGAGGATAATTATTTTTCAAAAGAAAAGAATAACCATCTATTGTCTGTTGATGAACTCTGTGATGACTGCACTGCACAGCACTCTGGATAGCAGTAAACAACTATTGTACTTGAGAAGTCAGATTTATTTTGCACATGTAGGACATTATTTTCATCCTTGGTCTTCAAGGACTCTTCATTCAGGATCTAAAATGTTTCATCAAACAATGTAGCATCTGTTAAAATTATAATCACTCACATCAAGAATTCATCTCAAAAGATATACTGTACTTCACTTGCTTTGTATTTATTACCTGAGAAGTAGGTGTTTCAACAATGTGGGAGATATACAGCAGGCATATTTGATGGGAAAAAAAAAGGTATTCAGCTACATTTTTGGTTTTCAGTTAACATTAAAAGTGCAATAATGTTCATTTAGAAATACAGGTAGGTTTTAACTGCTTTTCTGGGCAATGCAAAGAGAGTAATAAAGTCAGCATTTGGGCTTTATTAATCTATTATGAATAGTTTATTTATCATGAAATATATTAGGTGGGATCTATTCTATTTTTGTTGTGATTTGCAAGAAATAAAATTGCTCTGGTTACTGTGAGGTGAAAAAGAAGGTGGCTTTTAAATTCTCTTATGCTTTGCAATGGAGTCTTGTGTGTCTGGGTTAGTGATGGCGGGTAGCCAGTAGGGCCTATGGGCTGCAGCTATCTTGGCATCCAAGATCCATCATTTTTTAATCCATATAATTTACAAAAAAATGCTAGTATTTGTATGATACGATATTCCAGATTTAGAATGACCCCACACCTAAAAGCTGCCCTTTCTCTCTCTCTTTTTTAATATAATATTTCTTTTTTTGTCTTTTGTGTTTTGCTTACGTGCTTGTTGACTGTGCTTAGGGAAGTTTAGTATGTATTTGAGGCAGGAAAGAGCATCAGTTCATTTTCAATAGTTTCTATTTCTCTTATTCTTTTCTTTTGGATCTTTCTCCAAGGTTCCCCAAAGTCCTTGTCTTTCTTCAGTTTTTATTTCTTTCTAGAAACAGCAGTATATCCTGGGGATGTATTATTGTTTCTAGAAGAACCCTTATCTCCCCCATGAAATTTCCCTGTCAGTACAGAGGGGAAGAGGAGTATACCTAGGGGTGGGGGGAGGGGGAAGGTTGGGGGCATGCATAGAGGCATATGGTCTGTTCCCTTCTCCCTTCATGGGTCCTGAAGATTTGCAGAGGTCCATGGACTCCAGTCAACTGAAAGTTGAGCTCAGGGCAGCTCTGCTCAGGTGAAGGAGTGTGCCCAAATTCAGTCAGTTGCAGAACTAGAGCCTAAGATTTCTACTATTGATTTAGAGCTTGTCTATACTTTAAAATTAATCCAGATTAAAGCAGTGTGTGAAGTTAAACCACAATAGGTATTCCTGAATAACTAAAAGTGGATCTTATTCCTCAGTAAATGCCCACACGAAGTAATTCAGGAATATGAATTCCTTCTGAAAGGCAGTATAGTAATAAAATAGATGACGTTAGAAACTGGATTTCTATTGCCTGAAGTGACCTTGTGCAAAGTCTGTTCTCTTACCTGTAAAATGGGTAAATGAGAGTTGCCTACCAAAGAAGGGTATGAGGTCTTGATTGATAAAGATTCTAAAGTGCAATAGAAATATTAACTGCAGTCAGTGGAAGAACTGAGACTAGGATTTAGGAATTCATGGCTTGCAGCTTATTGTGCACATATGAAAATTCACATACATGTTTTTTTTCCCCTGAGATACAGTCAGATGTGACTGACCAAATGTATGAGCATGACACTTGACAAGTCTGATCACCTTTGTTTCACTCAGGCCCACCATGCAAACGATTCAAGCTTGCTAGCACACACAACCTCAAACATGACAAAACACAGGTGATCATCTGTGACTTTGACAGTCACAGTGTCAAATGGGGCTATGGTGTAACTGATGAAAACAGCAAACTATCTGAGTCATGGGCAGAAGCACACCACTTGATCTTAATTAACAACTCCAAGCTCCCCAGTTCTTTCAACAGTATGTGATGGAAACACAGCTACAAACCTTATCTGGCATTTGTCAGATACAACATAGCTGGTTTGTGTAACAAACTTAGTTTGGGTCCACTTCCACATTTGCAGCACTGGCTCATTACCATTCAGTGAAGCCATAACACTGAACTCAATCCCATTCCGGCACCACTGTGATTTTAAGAAAAATCTCAATGTCATTGTGAGAAAAATTGAAACAGTACCAGAAAATCATGTGCAGTTTGTCAGTGTGGTGCACGCTGTATGAAAGAAGCATATTCCATGAGGCTGAAGAACAAATTATGTGCTTGGACTAACCTCTTAGTTATCAGATCAGTATGAAAAAATACAAGCAGAAATTCAAAGCAGATACATTCACTGAAGTCATAGCAGCCAGTGAAGAACTTGTCTCTGCAATAAAGAAGGAAAACAATAAGTCATGGCATAATCTCATGGTGTGGGAATGACCCACAGCACTAAGAAAGCCTGAATGACCATGAAAAACTGGCTGAGCAACCCTACAACATTACTGCAGATCAGGTCGCCCACTAACTTCTGGAAAATGTCAGGGCACTGAACAAAAACCCCAAGATACAGCTAAAGCATTAAGAAGAACAGGAGACTTATTATTTTGGTGCACAATGACCAAATTAACCTCCAGAAATTAATGCCCTCAAAAATGGCAAAGACACCAGTCTAGATAATATTTGTACTGAACAAATCAAAAATGTCAGACCAGTAATAAAGAATTGGTTACTCAACTTGTTTAACACATACAAAGTATCTAATATCTGGTGACTAGCATGCATGGTGGCACTCCTGAAGCCAGGGAAGGATACAACAGAGCTGAAGAACTTCAGGCCTATGTCACTACTATGGCACCGCTACAAACTGTAGGAGCATCTCATCATAAACCACCTATTGTAACTCACTGATAAGTACCTAATCTCAGAGCAAGATGGATTCTACTCGGGCAAGTCATGCACCTGAGTGCATGAACATCACTCAATACATCAAAGATAGCTTTGAAAAGAATATGGTAAAAGGCACCATGTTTGTTGACCTATCAGCAGAATGCTATACAGTGAATCACCAAAGTCTACTCAGTAAAACATACAACATGACAAAAGGTCACCACTTTGCAGGACTGACAGAATATCTGTGAGAACTGACATTTTTATGTAGAACTATGTGGGAAATGGAGTCAATGGTGGCAACAGAAAACAGCCTTCCACGTACTCTTCATGTACAACTACTGGCAAGAGTAAGGGAGCGTACTCTTGCCAGTAGTTGTACATGAATAAACAACGGATATATCTCAGCACAAGTAGTTTTATTTATACTGACGACCTTAGTGTTGCTGCCTAAGCCAAGGATCTCACCCAGACTGAAGCTATATTAACATAGCGATTATCTGGGCTCTCAATTTACTACACCAAGAACCAGTTGTGCACCAACCCAGTAAAAATGCAAGTATCTTCCACCTTCGGAATCAGAACAACATTCTAAGGAAGCTTCCAAATTCAAAATGGAGACTCAATCGAGGAACACTAAGAGCCACCACACTTGCACTTTGTTCTTTGACAGCCGAATACACATGTCAAGGGTGGAAAAGATTGGCTCACACAAAGAAGCTGGACCCTGTGATGAATGACAGCTGCCACTATATCACAGGGTATCTAAAATCAACAAATATGAACAGCCTTTAAGTGCTTGACAGAATCGCTCCACCAGATATCAAGAGATTAGTCACAAAAAAATGGAATGTTGATAACAGGCAGAAGATTCCAGACATCTGCTACATGGACACTCTGTGGCAATTAGCCACCTGAAATCATGGAAATGCTGCTTATCTGGAATGGAATTGCTTATGTAACCCTTCTGCCCGTCAGAGTTGGCAGCAACAAGGGCCGGGTTCAATATCTAGGGGATCCATTCCAATAACACAATGCAAACCGGCTCGAGCCCCCACCCAGTGACCTGGGACAAATATATACCACCCCCGCTGGGCACCTCCAAGAGGCAATACTTCCCCTCTCGCAAGCACATAGTCTGAGTGTAGCAAAAGCCTTTTAATAACAGAGAGAAACAATGTGGCATTATGTTTGGGAAACACCACCAACAGGATTCATAACAAAACCCATGAGCAAAAAACCCACCCCAAGCAAATTGGGGCATGCCCTTTTCCCTTTGGTTCTTGAGTCCAGCAACCCCAAATCACCCAAAGTCCCAAAAGTCCAATGCCCCAAAAGTCTCTGTCCCTGGTCAGGGCAGCCCCAGAGTTCGAAAGTTTATCTGCGGAGCTTTACCTCCCAACCTGGGTGGAAATGGGACGGGGGTAAGAGGCACCTTACATGATCTGAAGCTGACCGCCCCATAGCTCCATAGCAGCGCTCCGCTCCGCCAGCCGCCCCACGAACTCCTTCGCTCAGCTGCGCTCCGCTCCGCCAGCCGCCCCACGAACTCCTTCGCTCAGCTCCACGGCCCACAAGCAGCTCCTGCCATCCACAAACTGCTCCACCAGCCGGTCCGCAAGGCACTCCAGCCGGCCCGCCAACTGCTCCACAATATATCTTCAGGCTCCCCCACTACTTAACACAACACTCAGTGATTTCAGCTCTTAGGTGAATTCAGCTTGTAGTAGGGGGAGCCCCAGTGCTGGTGCACTGTCAGCCCAAAATGAGCTCAGCAGCCTATAACTAGACTTCTAATGAAATCAAAATTAGCTCTGATATTCCACAGTGGAGAGAGGAGGAAGTGCAATTAGCATGTAAGGCCCTCACCAAGGGGCCCATGCCACCAAATATTAGTACTTGTCCCCAGCCTCTCTCCATTCACACAGTTTTGGAACCCATGACCCTTGCCTAGCGAGTGCTACTTAGTTGATGGTGAATCCCTCCATCATAACAAAAGGCCACGTACAGTTCCAAGCACAGTTCCCATAATCAGGGTAATAACAATTTATTCTTCCTGCCCCAATAACAGAGACACTGGGGATCCCACAGCAGCCAAAGTGACCATTTGGGCAGCTATGGTCTCATTCTAGGCGTGGTGGGTGTGCCTATGCAAATGAGATCGGCCCCTGAAGTTCTTTTCCACAACTTGCCACACCTCACCACCAGATGTCAGGGTGGAGCTCATCCTGACACTGCTTACACTTAAAAAATCACCAACAGCCACACAACTGGAAGTATGGTACACACGGCAAGAAATGCTCAGTGAGGGCATTAAAATGCAGACCAATGTTGCTGACCATCTTCCTGTAGGTGTGGACAAGTTTAAATAATCCCCAAATAAGAGTTGGCAGGTCAAAAGGCTATATGCCGAAGTGGGGCTATTCCAATTCCTCAGACTTGTGACTGTGCTGAAACACAAACCATGAAATATAAATTGGTCAGCTGGCTTCTGGAGGACCATGAAGATCTTGTTAGGGCTATAGACAAGCTCATTCCATGCCCAACACTGGAAAAATCTATGAATGTGGTGGAAGGACACAAACGGAACACTGAGGTCCTGCACCAACTATAGTGTGGCTGCTATTTGTAATGAATTCATTCTGCTCTCTCCTACAAGAAAGATTATCTGGCAAAATTTTGCTATGATGTGCATAGACTACGATGTGGGCTAGACTAGATGACCCTGGTGTTCCCTTCCAACCTATGATTAGATTATCCTAGATGTGTAATTTCAATTTTAAAAGAAGAAAGAATATTTTTAAAGAGCTTAAGAATAGCAACTTTTCATCAAAATCTTTAGAATAAAAGTAAAGTAGTAAATGCATGATAGAAAAAGCTATTGGAATTTCATCCCAGGAGGAAAAATTCACAGAAGATAAAGAAAAGAGATGGAAAAAAAACAACAACGTAACACAAATATTAAAGTAAATAACATATCTCCATAAGGGGTTCCAAATTAAAAGTCTTTAATACTCCAGAAGTTAATATATTCTGTCATGTCAATTATACAGGTGGGATTATTTTAATATATAGTTGAATATGAAGTTGTTTGCAGGAATTTACATTTTTCCCTGTGTTTAGGTATGTTATGTTGTAAAATTTCCTCTCTCTGCTTTTTGTTTTGCAGCACATTCCTGATTATATCAATCCTCCGTTGGTTTTCTGTGGCTCCTTTTGGTGTTTCGGTGTTTATTTTATTGGATGTGCATGAATTAAGGATTAAGCTCTTTTGAGGAGAGTGGGTTTTGTTTTTTCAGTGCTTGTATAGAGTGGCATAGTCAGAACCATGTGAGCATCGCCAAACTAAGTTTATATGTGTTTTAGTGAACCTTTCCAGTGGATTTGGTTCAGAATGCTAAGACATTCACACAATTACTGAATTCTGTGGAATCTCAGACCAAAATGTTAAAGAACCAATAGCAAGACTGAAGAATATCTCCCAATCCTGCTGCTGTAGAATGACAGGGACAAGAGGAATGATTCATTCATTCCTATGAAGACAATTAACTGAGATTTATTGGTGGTATAGACTTCCCAGGCACTTCTCCAACAATCAAGAAGAGGAAGCAGACAACCTAGACACAACTATTTGTTGATGTAGACGTCAGGAACCTGGACACCTCCGCTGATGTGGGAGAGGAGATGCAAGGCTCCTGAATTCAATTATAACATCAAAACAACCAAAGGCAGGAAGCAGAGCTAAGGAATAAGGAGAGTCCAACCCAATTGCAGGGAAGGGAGGGTACAAGTTTGGGGCCTCACCCAAAGAACCTAAAGGTTCTGTACAGATTAGTTAAAGTTTGGTGAATTTTTGGGCTCGAAATAATGTGTCGCTTTTAAAAAGTATATGTTTTATTATTTTTATTAGGGCAATAACAAAAGATAAGCAATGTTCAAATAAGTCTTAAGTAACAACATGAGAAGAGGAGAAAAGTCAAAGAAATTGAAGCATATGTGATTCAGTTTGTATATAATTCAATATACATCAGAAATTATGTATTAATATCATTAAACATAATGTAGGTCTCAGTAAAATATAATTTTTGGACACCCTTTACTAAGACTGCAGGATAAATTGGTCAGATGGATATTGAGTGACAGTGAAATTAAGCAACTTTCCCTTCCCTGCTAAACAGGTATGGGGATCAAGAATCTAAGATGCACTAAGTAACAATGTAAGCTTATTGTTGCTACTCTTGTTTTGCTGCACCTCATCTGCTTCCCAATGTTTCATTCTGTCTAAAACTAGCATACAATCATGCAACAGCTTAAAATCAGGTGTAGTGCAATATCAATGATTACCTGTTCTGTTCCTTCCCTTTGAAACATCTGGCACTGGCCACTGTCGAAAGATTGGATACTGAGCTAGACGGACCTTTGTTCTGACCAACTACGGCTCTTCTTATGTAGTTATTACAACCATGAATAGGGTGAAATCCTGGCCCTCCTGAAGTCAAAAACAGTTTTGCCACTGACTAGACCTGGTCAAGAATTTTTTTTTTTTAATGAAAAATGAATTTGTCAAAACTAAACTTTGTAATGGGAAATAGTCAATTATTTAGCCATTATTTTTTAAAAAAGTCCAGTTTTCTAGTACGATACAACTTTTTGCCTCTACTAGAAGACTATAAACTGAGAAATGATAATTGATTCTGGAAGAACTGTAGATTCACAACACTGAGTTTGCTTTCCCCAAAATGATCTCAGCTCTTGGATGTAAGTTACATTGCTCACAAAAACTAAAGGGAAAAAATATGCGCTGAATTCAAACTAAGTGAAAAAAGAATTAAAAGGAAGGAAAGTTTGATGATGCACTCAGAGCTTTGCAAAAATCAGTGGGTTGAGGGGAGACACAACTTCATTTTAGCAGCAAGTGTGGTCCTGTGAATAGAGCAGGGGATTAAATGTCAGGACTCCTGGGTTCTCTTTTCAGCTCAGCCACCCACTCACTTGCAATGTGTCCTTGTGCAAGTCTGTATTTCAGTTCACTCACCTACAAAGTGTCTCGTGTCTATAATTATAGCATCTTTATCTGTAATGTATCATAGGTGCCTGGGAGTTAGATTTGCAAAAGAAAAGGCCCAGTGCTTTTATTAACTGCATGAGTACCATGGTTAGCTGAAGACTCTAGAAACAGCTAGTTCACACTCACACACACTCACAGGATTAAGTACCAGATCAAACAAAGCACTTGAAGGTTCGACTCACATATGCAAAGTTATGGAAATAGGTAAATTCTATGCTTGGCCCTAACATAGATTTGTATATAGCAATTCCAGTGCCAATTAGAATAAATATAAAAACTGGTCAAACTTGAAGTGAAACATTTCAAAATTATCAAAATGAAAACATTTTTATTAATCCAAACAAACAACAAATAATTGGATTTTTGGTTCATAATTTTTTCTTTAAAATTTAAAGTTTTCATCACAATTTAGGATGGGAAAAAATGTCATGATTTGAAAATATTTGTGTGATGGAAAAAATGTTTTCTGCCCAGCTCTACCATTGACATCAATGGGGCCAGGATTTCACCCTGAGTGACTCTGAGGCAAGGCAGGCGAAGCCTCCCTTCCAGAAACTTTCAACCACCTCAGGACCTTTTCCCCTTTTCTGCCCTCACTGAAACTGGGGATAAAGCAGGAGTGAACCTGTCTGCTCTATTGTAGTAGTATACTTTCACTATAATGTTAGATGTGATACAGTATATGTTACCTAGAATACTTAGAGCCTGATTCAAATGCTCATTGAGATCAATGAGACTGTTTCCATTGACCTTAATAGGCTTTAGATCAAGGCCTTAATCATTAAAAAACTATAGTGTGGGACAGTATTTCCATTGATACCGTTCTGAGGAGTACAAAAACTGCTAGACAATTTATAGTGCATAAAGATTTCTTAGTAGTGATGCTGAAGGTGAAATCCAGGGGCCATAGAACCAGATAAAATATTCTTAAATATATATTTTATGTTAACTTTACAAATTAATCCTTTGTCTAGAGATAGATTATCCTTAGCATGAAAACTAGGGATCAGATTCATCCCTGACATTTGAAGTCTAGGACTGACACCAGGGATATGTTCATATTGGAGTTGAAGTGTCTCAGGCTCCAGTTACTACAACATTTTCTGAACTGTTTATAGAAAGAAGCTGGAAGTTATTTCAGCTTTGACATCAATCCTCATATTAGGAGGTGAATTCTTCTGTGAAGTGAAGGGCTGCAACTCTGGATACATGCTAGACTATTAGCTAAGTCTGGTCACTTTTACAAAGAGCAACAATGATCTCTTGTGGCAGGATGCTGTTATTTCAAGCTTAGTCAGAGAAAATTCAGCACTGTGAAGATTGTGCACATCTTATTTAGTTCAAATTGTTTTTTAAAAAACTTTTTTAACTCACCTAAATTGCTGAGACTTAATTCCCACGACTCTAGCTCCGCTCTATCTATATGGAATTAAATTTGCAATTCTACAGATCCCTTTGGCAATAACTCAGTTATTTTATTGCATATGAAAATATCTGCCTGTGTTTATTCCAAAACTATTTCAGATATATTACTTTCATAACTGCTTTTAGCTGATGCTTTTGGATTTCTAAATCATTGATGATAGAAGAACATAAAGGGACACTAAGTGAGAGTGTACGTTCCTTCTTTCCTGTGCACAAAAGGCAGATTTACACATCCTTTACACCTTTTTATTTCTGGCTCCTACCACTGACATTGACTGGAAGCTGCCACAAAACACTAGATGAATAGTGTTGCATTGCCAAAGATAGCTTCACTAATTAACATATGGATAGAAACTCCTCATAATATGTAGGGACCTATTGTATGAAGGAGTTCCAGGATTAGTAGTTGTTGCTTTTGTTTCTTTGTTTGTTTAAGGAAAGAAAAGTTACTTACCTTACAGGGCATAAAGGACAGTGTAGGCCCAACCACCATTCAATTCCTTCACCAGTGCAGAATCCAGATGTTACAGGACTTCATAATAGCAGGGAAGGAGGCCAGCTAGTGGAATATAAATGCACAGCTCATCTTGAAGAGCCACAATTACTGTAAGTAACTTTTCTTTCTTCTTCGAGTGCTTCTCCTTATACATTCCACTCTTGGTGACTAATACACCTAAAGAGGTGGGACCACTTAAACAAAGACTGCCACACATTTCTGCCAAAAGAAGCTTCAGACCTCAAAGCTTTCATCAGGGAGCAACGTTAAGTGAAAGTGTGAACTGAACCCCAAGCTGCCCTGCAGACGTTTGAAATGGGTATATTTTGCCAGGAAGCCACAGAAGCTGCCTAAGCCCCAGTGCAGTAAGCACTAATCTGAGCTGGGGGAATTTAAACTTTCTAGTTTATACTATTTATTATTTGCATTACCGTAACACCTCCGAACCCCTGTCATGGACCATCTTTTTCATGATAAAAAAGATATGGGACATCAAAAGTAGGATCCTCCATGGTTGATAACACCTCCCTCGGGATGCCAGAACTTTGGCACCAAATGGCCTCCTCATATCAATGGACATTGCTATTGACTCTTAACCAGTATTGGCAGCATCTTTCCAAATCTAAGAATAGATAATCATTCAGTAAGACATGGGCAGCTTTCCAAGTCCCTGCCTGTTGAAGAGTGATCTCAGCGGTACTCTTCTGATTTCATCAAGCCCAAACTATCAAGAGGGACACGGAGGGATAAAGATAATGCGGTAGACAGAAAAGTAATGGAAGCAGTGATATAAATACATATTGGTGTGACTGTGTGCAAAAGTCAATGTAACTTATATGAAGAAGGGGTGGAAAGGGAAGGGGCTGTAGCAAGTAAAGCAAATAACAGGAGCTTATGGGAAGATATAAGGTAAGGTAAGAGATGAGGGTGCAGGGGGATAAGAGAAACTGCAAGAACTGATTGGGCTGTATACTTACATTGGCATCACTTGGATAGCAACATATTCAAGGTGTATGTGTAAAATACACTGGTCTAGAGTATGTGATGTCTCCCTCTAGTGGATACCTGCAGCAATTATACAGCCTGCTACCTTCTCATAGGTAAACTCAAGGCTTTTAGTTCAAATAATATTGGCTTGTGTTTTGATATTGAAGGTCCCAAATTCAATTCTCACTGATTGTGTGTATGCCAGTAACCATGATAACTTACATGGGACAGCAGTGACTCTGTCTGGCTCATAAATGTGTGAATTTCCTTCTCCTTTTGAAGGATGAAAGAAAAAGGAGGTTATCTGGAGAATGAAGATAGAGATTGTTCCAGGCAAAGATTTAATCTCCTGTTGTTGTCCAGTGAGAATTTGTTAGTAATTTAATTGGTCACCGTGATTCAAAATTTTTAATAATCTATGTGCATATTCCTAAAAATTACAATTAGGGCCTGACAACTTTGACAGTACCCTTTTAAGTAACCTTGTAATCTTCCCAGTATACATATTGACACTATCACTATAGCTTTATGGAAAATAGGTCTTGTCAAACCTGATTTAATTCTTTGATGAGTTTACAAGTTTGGTGGACAAAGGTAACTGCATAAATGTAATATACTAAGACTTCTGTAAGGTGTCTGACTTAGTATAGCATGACATTCTGATTAAAAATTAGCACTGTACAAAATCAAAACACATTAAATGGATTAAGAACTGGCTAACTTACCGATCTCAAAACATTTTCATCAATGTGAAATCATAACTGAATAGGCGTGTTTCTAACGGAATTTCTGCAGAGATTACTTCTAGACCCAAGACTATTCAACATTTTTATCAATAATTGGGACAAGTTCATTGCTGCTAATAGCCCAGTTCAGGGTATGAATATAGGATATGGAAGATACAAGTTCTTGTCTCTGCTCTGACTAACTCAGAGCAGGGACTTCAACCTGCGTCTCCCACAGTCATTTGGCTATTGGCTATTCTGCATTGTGTGTCATTTTTTTCCCATGAAAAATGTCAAGATGTCTTGGCTTTGTCCTGATGCAGAATGAAAACAAATGTCAAAACCTGAACTTTTTTCTCAAAATGGAATTCTTCTTTTCTTGCTTTTTTTATTAGACTGATACTAGAATATGGCATTCAGTTCTGGGGTCCACATTTTAAAAAGGATGCAGCAAAATTGGAAAGGGTACAGAAAAGAGCCACATAACTTATTTGAGGATTAGAAAAAAAATGATTTACAGTCAGAGACTTCAAGAGCTCAATCTGTTTAGTTTATCAAAAAAGATTAATAGGTAACTTGATCACAGTATCTTAACAGAGAGAAACCACCAGTACAAAAGAGCTCTTCAATTTTGAGGAGAAAGGCATAACAAAACACACTGGCTAGAAGTTAAAGCCAGTCAAATTCCAATTAGAAATAAGGTGACATTTTTTGACAGTCAGAGTGGTTAACCAATGGACCAAACTACCAAGAAATATGGTGGATTTTCCATCTCTTAATGTCTTCAAGACTAGATGCCTTTCTGAAAGCTAAGCTTTAATCAAACACAAGTTATTGGGCTCAATACAAGGATAACTGGGTGACATTCTATGGTTTATAGAGGTCACACTAGATGATCTAATAGTCTCTTCTGACCTTAAACTACGATTCAATGAATAGTGCATGTATGACACATATTTATGCATATTTTATTTAATTATATTTATTAGTCAAAGATTGTTTAGATTCCAGTAGCAGAACATTTGAACATGGGCAGAATACTACCATATGGGATAACAGCATGGGACACATGACAGCTGTTTCCTACTGGACAGGAGTTTAGAGACCTAAAGCTCTGTCTAATTCTTGTTAAATACATCAATTAAAACTCTTCTAATTAAAAAAAAAAAATCACACATGCACACACTTAACAGCTGTTAAACCATTTTACCCTGCAGAATTCTAACGCTACGGATCCCACATAGTTATGTTCTAAGAAGAGAGCTTGCAGCGTATTCAGCATCAGGCACAGGGGAGGAATCATGTGATTCATGGTGCCTTCTAAATTTTGACGTTTGCATGGATTCTAAAGATTAGGGATTCAATCTGACTGAATTTGTAAACTAGGATATGACTGAAAGAAGACTGCTGAATAGGAATGTTTTTATTTTATTTTTTTAATCAGATGCTGGTGCTTCTGCTTTACGCACTGCACAATTCCACAACTTCTATCACTTATAATACCCATTCTTTCCCAAATGTAGATACTCACCTTTTTGAGTCAGTTGTGGCTCTTTAGCCACAGCCCCATGGTGATGAAAATACTTATCCTTTTCAATCACAGATCTCAAAGCACTTTACACACATAGGTAAAAATTATCATCTCTCTTTTACAGATGAGGGAATCTGAGAAATCTTGCTCATAGTCACAGAGAAAATCATCAGCAGAACCAGAAATAAAATCCCTATCTCCAGACTTCCTCTCAGAGTCCCATCCACTGGGAATCACAACCTCACTGGGAGCTTCTAGGGGCAAAGGGTGAGGTACCTCAAAGGTATTTTAGGCACAAATATTCCTCTTTAGTCACCTAAGTCCACCCAATTTGATGTTGTTAAACACTGGCACCATAGAAAAGAAGTTGGCTGAGTTTTAGAAGATCCTACAATGGCACAGTAATACAGACCATAGAGATAGTAGGGAGTGGACATGGAAGCACCTACATTGCTCCCAGAGGCCTGACAAAAGTAAGCTCAGCATTATGTATGTGGTTTACAGTTACAGATCACAAAAATGAGAGCAGGTTTTCACCATGTGGTAAAGCCTATTTTTACCAATATGGAAGGTCATGATCACAGATGAACGGTACACTTCTTCTGAGGAGAGCAGGAGAAGGAAGGCATGTTGTAAGAAGCACACAAAGAGATACCACAAACCCTAACCACTGCAGAGTGTATTGCACAGGTTGGAACTATCACCATGCCAATAGGCAGCATGGTGTTGGGGCAGGAAAAGGGAGAACTCAGAAAAAGGGTGAGGGGCAGGGCTTTTGGATCTGTAACTAGACAGAGCCACCAGCCACATTTCTGGGGTTGTGAAAATATAACAGCACTGGACCCCATCTCTACTGACCTCCACTGCCTATCACCCATGTACAGGACTTGAGCCTCATATGAGGAAAGGCAGAAGGGAAGTATAATTTCTCTGTCTAAATCTATTTGTCTATATGTCTAAACCATATTTCAGAAAAGAATTACCAATAGTTAAAACACTAGTGAACTATTAAACCACCATCCTTTAAACAACTCTGTAGCAGTACAGTATCTTGTTGCATGTGGCACAGGGATATTGTAATTGACTATGTATACTCAAAAGAGGTGAACTCTTTCAGAGTGAATTCCACCTGCAAAACAGTTATTTTAGAACAGCTTGAGGGAGGAAGTAATTATCACTTTACTTTCACTTTTAACAATCAGTGCCTGGTGTGATGCTGGCAGACAGGTGTCAGCTCATGCCAAGGTCCCCAGGATTGAACTGAACACTGACCAGTGCCTAGCTGGCTCATCTCTGCGTTAGCATTGTTAAAATAGATGTTAAACTTATGAGAATTTATTTAGTGTTCAGACTTTATAAAATGCTTCTAGGATGCTGCAGATAGTATTCTCACTTATAACTTCTGTACCCCATGTTATAAGCTTATATTAAGCTTATATTAAGTTTGCATTGTAAGCCTCTGTAAGCGTGTAACTCAGCAAACAGGAAAGAACCATTAACTAATGTAAAATGCTGGCTTCCTGCAAAAGGTGTTAGGTCCTGCCCACAACAAGGCCCATAGAAGCCAAATAAACCTGTGTAACACAAAAGAACAAAGACTTTAGTAATTGCTACACACACACGAAAAGGAGATGTGCATGTGGACTCATCCCATCATCATGTGTATTCTGGGAAAAGGAAATAAAAATCCCTGAGAAGAAGCAGCTGTATCTTTATGATGCTTGGACTGTCAGGGGCAAAAGATCCCCAGTGCTTGGCCTGGGTTAGCCCTAAAAAGCATATAGAGCCTGCTTATTATGGAAGCTTCTATCACCTTTTGGAACCTAACACTGTAACTCACTTGTGTGTATGTTTATCTGCTTTAACCTTGGAAATAACTATTGTATTTCTTTTTCTTAGTTAATACATCTTTAATTAATTTATTTTAGGATTGGCTACAATTGTTGTCTTTGGTGGAAGATCTAAAGCGCATTGACCTGGGGTAAGTGACTAGTCCTTTGGGACTGGGAGTACCCTATATATTGTTGTGATTTTTGGTTTAAGGGACCATCTGTGACTCCCTGTTAAGGATGTTGTAGTGCAGGGGTGGGCAACTTTTTGGCCCAAGGGCCACACTGGGGTTGCAAAACTGTATGGAGCGCCGGATAGGGAAGGCTGTGCCTCCTCCCACTTCTTGCCCCCCTCAGAACCCTCAATCCATCCAACCCCCCTGATCTTTGTCCCCTAACCGCCCCCTCCCGGAACCCTTCCCCCCCCCGCTCCCTGTCCCCTGACTTCCCCGACCCCTATCCACACCCCCTCCCCCTGACAAGCCCCCCGGGATCCCACGCCATCCAATCCACCCTGTTCCCCATCCCCTGACCCCTATCCACACCCCCACCCCCTAATAGGCCCCCCGGATGCCCACACTTATCCAACCCCCTCCCGTTTCCCGTACCATGACTGCCCCCCTGAACTTCCACCCCCTGACAACCCTCCCAGAACCTCCACCCCATCCAACTGCCCCTCTGCCCCCGTCTCCTGACTGCCCCCCAGAAGCCCCTGCCCCTTATCCAACTCCCCGGCCCCGGCCCCCTTACTATGCCGCTCAGAGAAGCATGTCTGGCAGCTGCGCCGCCCAGCCAGAGCCAAACACGCTGCTGCTCTTTCCTGATGGTGCGCGCAGCCCCACCGCTCAGATCACTGCCCGTGCGGTGGCATGGCTACGGGGAAGGGGAACAGCAAGGGAGCAGCCGGGGGCTAGCTTCCCCGCCCGGGAGCTCAAGAACTGGGCAGGACAGTCCCACGGGCTGGATGTGGCCCACAGGCCGTAGTTTGCCCACCTCTGTTGTAGTGCTTGTGGAGTTTACACTTGCTACTTGGTTGGTGAAATCTAAGTATAGAACTCACAACCAGTTTGGGATTTGTGCCTTGCTTCTTAACAGTTGCTTCTTAACAGCTCTGAGGTTGATACTCATGTTCTTGAGCCACTCCAGAGAGCTCGATATCTGATTTCTAGCTGGGCCTGAACCAAGCCTTTAATTTTATGCATTCTGCTTCCATTCCACACCAAAATATTCCAAAGCATCCATTAATTTTTGGGGCTTCCATTTTTTGATACCATCATGAGACACCTAGAACCTGATTTTTCAGAGGTGCTGAACACCCAGTTAAAAAGACAGAGGATATTGTGCACTCAACACCTCTGAAAGTCAGGAGCTGTACATCTCAAATTGGGTACCTCAAGCACCAAAATTAATGGAGAGTTTTTAAAATGTTTGCCAGTTATACCTGACTTGTGGGTGCAAACAGATGATTAAATGTCTAATGCTAGCAACTTTGCTCACACAGTTCATTCGGGGAGCAAAACTACACCTATAAAATTAGACCCCATTGATGAAAATCAGGCCCTTGGTATTCTTAAGTTATAATCTTATTGATATATACACATCATTAAGAAAAGTAAAGAAAAAATCATGGAAGGTTATTGTGATGTTGTCTGATTAAAATATAATTATGCAAACCATTGTTGCTACCATTGCTATATAATTGCAGCAAATCTTATACAAAATATAACTCATGGCCAGAAAGGGTTAAACAGCTTGCAGGCTAACTAACCCAAAGCTGACATTTAAAGTCATGTTAAAAAGGTATGGGAATAGTAATTAGGGGCATTCATGCTAAATAGGCTAGAACTTTGAAATGCAAACCTATATTGTTAGAAGTTAGAAGTGATACTAATTGTGTGTATCTTAGATGCTACCTTTCTGTCACTATAGCTACTAGTTCAAAGATCAAAAGGGAATATTAACATTTAGAAGAATCTTGGGTGAAATAATCTCACAGTTTATATGTCTCTTTGAAGTTTGTAATAAACTGCCTAATGGATGGATTGCACTGTGTTAATTTGCGTAACTAATTACTGGTGGTTTTTAGGAAGTAGAAGGTTACATCTAAAGCCTATTGGTTACAATAGGACTGTGTGGTCAAAGGAATGCGAGACCATGGTATAAAAAGCCACTTGGGTCTTGACTCTGTCATCTCAGATCTGCTTGAGGCTTCGTACATGGGAAACTTAAGCCATAAGGACTGAGATCCCCATCCTAAACTGGAATGCCCTGAAATGATACTGGACATTGGACTACAACCTATGAACAAAATTCTAAATTCTTTGCAACTACAAGCCTTGCCATCTCTCCTATGAAACTGAACCTCAAGAATTAAGCTCATGTCTATATGTATATTGACCTTTTAGCCATACTCTCTCTCTCTCTCTCTCTTTCGTTTTTTAATAGATTTTAGTTTAATTAATGAGAATTGTCTCTATTCATGTATTTGGGTAAAATCTGGAATACTCATGAACCTGGGAAATAATATGACAGATTCTTTGGGAGTTGTGGAACCTTTTCTTTTATATGATGAAATATGAGCTCTGTCTGAGCAAGGACTTACACTTACCCAAGAAAATATATTTGTGGAAGAACAGAAAAGCCAGTGAAAGCATTTTATGTGAAGCTCAACATGTTTGTACCATTGGACTAAATAGATGATTTTCCAGCACAGTTGTGGACGGATAGAAGGGGTCTGAGGTGTATCAAGAAGGTCAGAAGTGAGGATACGATGATGGTCAAGATGTGAAAGGTAAATGGCTGTAAAACACCCATTTGTATTTGACAGTTTTATCACCTCTTTGTAAGAGGTAAAGAACTTCAGAATCTGCAAGGCACTAGAAAATCAGGTCATTGAGTACAAATAAGAAATTTCACTGCCTATCTGCAGGCATAACACGCTTAAGAGAGTCCCTGGTCTTAAAACATAGGAATTGCCATACTGGATCTGACCTTTGGAATAGTTCAGTATTCTACCATTGATCATAGCCAACACCAACTGCTTCAGCTCACCGTGTAAGAAATCTTGTAGTAAGCAGATGTGGGACAATCTGTCCCCCAATTGCATCCGGAAAGAAATCCTTCCTGAACCCCCTCTGATGGTCTTCAAACAACCCCCCAACCTCTCCAAGCTCCTCATCAAAAGCAAGCTCCTCAAGACCAGGACACACCAACTCAGAGTGGCACCAGACCCTGCCAGAACAATAGATGAAAAACCTGGAGACATATCTTCACTGCTACAATGATCTACAGCTCCCCACCCCATAAAACACCTTTCAAGATCAATGGGTCCTACTCATGCCTATCACATGCCTATCACAACATGTGATGTACCTCATCCAGTGCACTATATGCCCCAATAACAAGTATGTGGGTGAAAACAGATAATAACTACATTCTTGAATGAACTCACACAGGAAAATGATAAAAGACAAAAACACCGTATCACCCATGGGTGAACATTTTTCACAAAAAAAAAAGAGGAGTACTTGTGCCACCTTAGAAACTAAAAATTTATGAGGCCCTATAAATTTGTTAGTCTCTAAGGTGGCACAAGTACTCCTCGTTCTTTTTGCTGATACAGACTAACACGGCTACCACTCTGAAATTTTTCACAAAGCGACCACTTTATATCTGACCTAACAGTCGCCATCCTCAAAGGAAACCTGCACAACACTTTCAAAAGATGAATCTGGGAGCTTAAATTCATAGCTTTGCTAGACACTAAAAATCATGGACTAAACAGAGACACTGGATTTATTACAGAGATCTAAAATCCACTAATAACCCCTTTAGCTTCACCCCCCCCTTTTCCCTCTTCCCTCCCCACTCCCCTGTGACTGGAAGGATGTTAATGAGCCACTTCACCTTGAAATATGTATTAACTACTTATGCCAAACAATCTGTTCCATCTTATATTTAGCTCTGACAAACTGATTACTTTCCCCAGACCTGAAGAAGAGATCTAAGATCAAAAGCTTGTCTCTCTCGCCAACAGAGTAGGTCCAATAAAAGATATTACCTCACCTACCTTGTCTCTTTTGTGTATTATAGTATATTTCTGTTCTTTATTCACCCACCAGATGGCACTAAAGATTTGAGAAAAGGTTAGCCTTGAGAGTGGCAACCTGTGCGTTGCTTCGCATATACATTTTCAACATTTTTCTTCATACCCGTGCAGAGGGCTGGATTAAGACCTTTAGAGGCCCTAAGCACTGAAAAGATTATGGTGCCCCCCTATATGTAATTGAAAATAAAAACAATACTATACCATAAAATTTTATTTTTCAAAATGACACAAAACTTACATGTATGCTTCAGAGTAACAGCCGTGTTAGTCTGTATTCGCAAAAAGAAAAGGAGTACTTGTGGCACCTTAGAGACTAACCAATTTACTTGAGCATGAGCTTTCGTGAGCTACAGCTCACTTCATCGGATGCATACCATGGAAACTGCAGAAGACATTATATACACACAGAGACCATGAAACAATACCTCCTCCCGCCCCACTGTCCTGCTGGTAATAGCTTATCTAAAGCTATCATCAAGTTGGGCCATTTCCAGCACAAATCCAGGTTTTCTCACCCTCCGCCCCCCCCCCCACACAAACTCACTCTCCTGCTGGTAATAGCCCATCCAAAGTGACCACTCTCTTCACAATGTGTATGATAATCAACGTGGGCCATTCCCTGCACAAATCCAGGTTCTCTCACTCCCTCACCCCCCTCCAAAAACCACACACACAAACTCACTCTCCTGCTGGTAATAGCTTATCCAAAGTGACCACTCTCCCTACAATGTGCATGATAATCAAGGTGGGCCATTTCCAGCACAAATCCAGGTTTTCTCACCCCCACCCCCACCCCCATACACACACAAACTCACTCTCCTGCTGGTAATAGCTTATCTAAAGTGATCATCAAGTTGGGCCATTTCCAGCACAAATCCAGGTTTTCTCACCCTCTGCCCCCCCCCCCCCCCAAACTCACTCTCCTGCTGGTAATAGCCCATCCAAAGTGACCACTCTCCCTACAACGTGCATGGTAATCAAGGTGGGCCATTTCCAGCACAAATCCAGGCTTTCTCACCCCCCCCCCCCGGGGAACACACACACACACACACAAACTCACTCTCCTGCTGGCAATAGCTCATCCAAACTGACCACTCTCCAAGTTTAAATCCAAGTTTAACCAGAACGTCTGGGGGGGAGAGGGGGTAGGAAAAAACAAGGGGAAATAGGCTACCTTGCATAATGACTTAGCCACTCCCAGTCTCTATTTAAGCCTAAGTTAATAGTATCCAATTTGCAAATGAATTCCAATTCAGCAGTTTCTCACTGAAGTCTGGATTTGAAGTTTTTTTGTTGTAAGATAGCGACCTTCATGTCTGTGATTGCGTGACCAGAGAGATTGAAGTGTTCTCCGACTGGTTTATGAATGTTATAATTCTTAACATCTGATTTGTGTCCATTTGTTCTTTTACGTAGAGACTGTCCAGTTTGACCAATGTAAATGGCAGAGGGGCATTGCTGGCACACGATGGCATATATCACATTGGTGGATGTGCAGGTGAACGAGCCTCTGATAGTGTGGCTGATGTTATTAGGCCCTGTGATGGTGTCCCCTGAATAGATATGTGGGCACAGTTGGCAACGGGCTTTTGTTGCAAGGATAGGTTCCTGGGTTAGTGGTTCTGTTGTGTGGTATGTGGTTGTTGGTGAGTATTTGCTTCAGGTTGGGGAGCTGTCTGTAGGCAAGGACTGGCCTGTCTCCCAAGATTTGAGAGAGTGTTGGGTCATCCTTCAGGATAGGTTGTAGATCCTTAATAATGCGTTGGAGGGGTTTTAGTTGGGGGCTAAAGGTGACGGCTAGTGGCGTTCTGTTATTTTCTTTGTAAGGCCTGTCCTGTAGTAGGTGACTTCTGGGACCTCTTCTGGCTCTATCAATCTGTTTCTTCACTTCCGCAGGTGGGTATTGTAGTTGTAAGAAAGCTTGACAGAGATCTTGTAGGTGTCTGTCTCTGTCTGAGGGGTTGGAGCAAATGCGGTTGTATCGCAGAGCTTGGCTGTAGACGATGGATCGTGTGGTGTGGTCAGGGTGAAAGCTGGAGGCATGTAGGTAGGAATAGCGGTCAGTAGGTTTCCGGTATAGGGTGGTGTTTATGTGACCACTGTTTATTAGCACTGTAGTGTCCAGGAAGTGGATCTCTTGTGTGGACTGGACCAGGCTGAGGTTGATGGTGGGATGGAAATTGTTGAAATCATGGTGGAATTCCTCAAGGGCTTCTTTTCCATGGGTCCAGATGATGAAGATGTCATCAATATAGCACAAGTAGAGTAGGGGCTTTAGGGGATGAGAGCTGAGGAAGCGTTGTTCTAAATCAGCCATAAAAATGTTGGCATACTGTGGGGCCATGCGGGTACCCATAGCAGTGCCGCTGATCTGAAGGTATACATTGTCCCCAAATGTAAAATAGTTATGGGTAAGGACAAAGTCACAAAGTTCAGCCACCAGGTTAGCTGTGACATTATCGGGGATAGTGTTCTTGACGGCTTGTAATCCATCTTTGTGTGGAATGTTGGTGTAGAGGGCTTCTACATCCATAGTGGCCAGGATGGTGTTATCAGGAAGATCACCGATGGATTGAAGTTTCCTTAGGAAGTCAGTGGTGTCTCGAAGGTAGCTGGGAGTGCTGGTAGCGAGGGAGTCTACATAGCCAGACAATCCTACTGTCAGGGTGCCAATGCCTGAGATGATGGGGCGCCCAGGATTTCCAGGTTTATGGATCTTGGGTAGCAGATAGAATATCCCAGGTCGGGGTTCCAGGGGTGTGTCTGTGCGGATTTGATCTTGTGCTTTTTCAGGAAGTTTCTTGAGCAAATGCTGTAGTTGCTTTTGGTAACTCTCAGTGGGATCATAGGGTAATGGCTTGTAGAAAGTGGTGTTGGAGAGCTGCCGAGCAGCCTCTTGTTCATATTCCGACCTATTCATGATGACAACAGAACCTCCTTTGTCAGCCTTTTTGATTATGATGTCAGAGTTGTTTCTGAGGCTGTGGATGGCATTGTGTTCCGCACGGCTGAGGTTATGGGGCAAGTGATGCTGCTTTTCCACAATTTCAGCCCATGCACGTCGGTGGAAGCACTCTATGTAGAAGTCCAGTCTGCTGTTTTGACCTTCAGGAGGAGTCCACCTAGAATCCTTCTTTTTGTAGTGTTGGTAGGGAGGCCTCTGTGGATTAGTATGTTGTTCAGAGGTATTTTGGAAATATTCCTTGAGTCGGAGACATCGAAAATAGGATTCTATGTCACCACAGAACTGTATCATGTTCGTGGGGGTGGAGGGGCAGAAGGAGAGGCCCCGAGATAAGACAGCTGCTTCTGCTGGGCTGAGAGTATAGTTGGATAGGTTAACAATAGTGGAAATCTATCAACTGCATGAAAAAGCTTGTACAGATACAGACAGACATCATCTTCCTTTCCAAATGCAAACAGATGGACATCGTACCAAAAGGACTGAAGGTAAAAAATCCATTACAATCTACATACCACACAGACTATGCTGACAGCTTGTGCCATACGCTCTCAAAGAAACTGCAGAATCACCTGATCAACATCCTCTATAGCAAACAGGGAAAGATTAAGAATGAGCTCTCAAAAATGGATACTCTCATAAAAAAACAACCTTCCACACAAACTTCCTCGTGGCTGGATTTTACTAAAACTAGACAAGCCATTTACAACACACACTTTGCTTCTCTACAAAAGAAAAAGGACACTAAACTTTCTAAACTACTACATGCTACAAGGGGCCACAGCAATGGTTCCCTCAACCCACCCAGCAATATTGTTAACCTATCCAATCAACAGCACTACAGCCAACAAGATTGAGAGAGTGTGCAGCACATGGTATGAATATGGCATATTTGTTTTGGTCTAAAAGCGTCTTCTGCGTTCCTTGATAACACCCTGACGTGTTGGCAGTTTTGTCATAAGATTGACCTCTGCACTTTGAGAAATCTATTTTGCAAACTTGGCACAGATAATGCAGTACTTGATTTGCCATTTCTTCACCAGTGTGGCTTTTCAAATTGAGGAATGTTATAAATCGTTCAACTGGTTTTCCATCTGTGGGAGACACATATCTTAGTACAATACTCAATTGATCAATATGTGAAAGATCAGGTGTAGAGTTGACAGATAAACTGAAGTACCCAGCAGTACTTATTTCATCCACAATAGCTGAACGAACTTTGTCACTCATTAGGCCAATGAGTTCATCACATATTGTCTTGGATAAGTATGATGGGTTACCTTTGACCCATTTTTAGCAGACCATATCTCAAAATATGGGAATGCTGGCAAACTGAGCTACAAGCTCCAACAATCCCAAGAAATATCCATTCTGCAATGATCCAGATGTGTCATTTGATCCCCGGAAAGGCAAACCACGTTCAGCTGATGTTTGAATAACAGCTATAACATGCTGCAAGACATGTTGCCAGTATTCACGCTCCCCTTTAATTTGTTCTTTCAATTTTTGTGTCAATCCAAAGCCCTGTCTTCGATTTAAATATGTCAACATTGAATATGTCATTCGATTTAAATATGTCAACATTTAAATATGTCAGCATTAAAGCAGTATTCCACCAGTCACTAAATCCATCTGCAGCAAACCGGGATGTTGAAGGTTTATGTGCAAAAAGTTTGCAAACAAAACAGACCCTGTTGATGGTGAATACAGTAGCCATTCTTGGGTGTATGTCTCACCATTCACAATCATGCCGAAAAATATTTTTTGTGGACAATATCTTGTTTGTTTGCCATTGGTAAAAGTCTGACGTGCTTTCTCAAATGGCCCAGTGTGGTGTTGACAGTCATTTGGTCCATGATCTATCCAGTAAGCTACATCATCGGTACTGAAATCAACCCACATACCAGGATCTTTTCTCCTATTATTTACAGTATGAGCAGGTTCAGTCTCTGACACATCCACACCTTCTAGAACAATGTCTGTAACTGATCATCCTACTCCTGTTGGTAAAAAAACAGACTCTGACACATCCACATGTTCTGGAATGGTATTTGTTTCACCAATAGAAGAAGGGTCAGTCTCTGAAAAACGTACAGGTTTTGGAATGCTTCTGATGGATTCGCTTTGAAAAATGATGTCTGCTTTGGAAGATTTTGGAAAATGTTACTCGTTTTTTGTTTCTTTTCTTCCTCCAGTTTACGTTTCTGTGCTCCACTCAGTTGGTTACGTTTCATCCTGCCCCTTATCTCAGTTACCTGAACTTAAAAAAACAAACAAACTACACAATGTACTATATATATAGTATTTTTTCTTTCATATATATGAAAGAAAAAAAAAAGAAACAAGTAAGTATAACTCAGAATAATATATCAATAATAAAACATAAATTTATTTCAATACATGACAGGATCTGATTTCCTTGCATTACTTCGATCTGCATTAGTAGGACGCTGCCCCTGGTTTAGGTGGGGATAAGTAATAAAAAGAAAACAGAAAACAGGGAAAGAGTGTGGAGTGGAGTGTAAGGAAGTCTAACAAAGTTCTGATTTTTCCCATGATGACTACTTCGATGCTTTTTTTGAAATATCAAATCTTATTTTTTTGATGCCCCTTGCTTTGCTGGTGCCCTAAGCACTACAAGTTATTTATTCTGAGAGTATTCCACTTTCCCTTATTTTAGCAATAAGCACAGCTGACAGTATATTTATTGTCAGTGGCAGCACATTTTAAATTGTGTGCTAAAAAAATAGCATGGGACCCAATCCTCTAATTTTTCCATGTGTGAAAATCTCCTTGACTTCCTTGCATGTGGAATAATTTACAAAATTGTACTAAAAGTCCTGGGCTATCCCTCAAGCCCTTGGAAAATGGAGGATCTAGATAGCTTAGCAACAAGTAAAACCCATTTTAAAGATCCCATCTAAGACCCACTCCAATTTACACACTTAAAACTAGGGCCCAAATAATGACTTGCTCCAGTGGAAACTTTCTGAAATTCTGGCAGCATTTTTTTTTTAATTTACCATGGCTATTATATTTCATGTATTGTGCATCATAGCATACACTTGTGTAACCCTGATTTTATTCTGCTGCCTAAAAATAGTGCAAAATCCTTCAAAATAAAAGACTTTGGGCCCTCCTGTTACACTAATAAAACAGGATCTTGTAAGAGGGACAAGGCAAATTGCCACATTTATTGTAAATATAACAAAATATTCCTATATGCAATTTCTATATAGATCCATTCACATAGAGAAGACATTCACACACAGGTTCTACAAAAGGTTGTTATAGTTTCCAGCCTAGATGTTGCTCGTGCCAAGTCACTGGCCAGGTGGCCTGGACACGAGAGTGGAGCCGAGTCATTGTCAGATGTACATCCGATGCTCCTGGAGGGTGGTCGTAGAACCAGACTCAAAGAACATAGTCCCTGGACCAATTTCTATAGGTATCTGGTTCAATACAAGTCTATGGAAGTTGCTTCATCATCCTGAATTTAAAATTGAGATGACCATCAATCAGCTCAATCAACAGGTGGTACATCCATGATGGCTAGGTGTTATCTTCTTGTTCTTCCTTGATGCATTTTGGGTGGATTCTGGTTTGTCCTCCGGGGGTCATCCAGTTATCTTTGCATATTCTTCGGCCCATCCATACCAAGGTTGAAATTCTTAGGATTAGACTGGCACCATTTACTAACCAATTATTTCCCTGCTTCAGGCTCTCAATTCCATGCACTCATCATTGATTCTTTTACTTAACAACGCAATCTATGACTCTTGATTCATTTAACAAGTTTTATCCCACTATCTATTTTTCCCTCTTTGGATACCAAGATTTACATAGGCATGACAAGGGGTCCCCCGCGGGGAAGAGCATCAGGGTGTTGTTTTAAAGAACAGCATTGTTTCCTCAAAGTTCTTATCACTTTCCAGCATAGACTCTTTGTCCTGTACCGGCCTGAAATAATTAGCACTTTGGCCTTGCGTTTGTTACAGAGTGAAATTCAACAGCATGGAACTGATGTTCACACATTTTTACAATACCTATATACTCTTTTGTCTATCTTTATTTCTATTACTACATAATTATAATTCTATCATACTTATATAACTTTGAGGGCGACCCAACACTCCATTCCCCTGATCATCCTAGTAGTTCTTCTTTGCACCTATCCCTGTTTGAATTAATCTTTCTGGACCATGTACACAGTATTCCAAATGAGGTCTTTACAGTGCTTGGTCCAGTAGCATTAATATTTTTTCTCTCTACTGGAAATACTTTGCCTAATACTTCCTAGGATTACACTTGCCTTTTTCACAACCACATCATATTATTGGCTCATTGTCATCCTGTGATTGGCCAACACTCCCAGGACTCTCTTTTCCTCTGTCACTTCCAAATGATGCATCCTCAGTTTATAGCAGAAATTCTTATTATTAGACCCTAAGTGTATGACTTTGCACAATCAAATTTCAGGTATTCCAGTCTGCAAGGTCATCCAGTTGTTCCAATCCTTCTCTGTGATGGCAGTGCCTCCCAACTTTATATCATCACCAAATTTCATCAGCAAACTCCTACTTTTTGTGCCAAGGTGATTATTAAAAATATTGAATTAGATCGGTCCCAAGACCAATCTGTGAGGTACTCCACTAGTAACCTCCTCACAGTGTGATATGTCACTTTCAGCCTTCCACCCTTCAGCTAGTTCCTTACCCATCCTACAATTCTTAATTTGATCTCCATCTTCTCTCATTTGAATATTAGATATATTGCATTTCTGTTAGACAACAAAACATCCCTTTTTTCATTTACCTCTGTGAATTTAGTTATTAAATTACTTGTTTCTTTAATTTAATTTAATTCTTCTTTCCTTCACAATTTATTCTAAAACCTTACATACCGCTGAATTTGGACTAACAGGTCTGTAAATGTCAGGATTACTTTTTTTCCCCTTTCTTTACTATAGGTATGATGTGAGTCATATAGTATTACCCCAAAGAGATAGATTTATTAAAAATCCTTGCTACTAGACTCAAAGTCTTATGTTCCAGTTCCCCCCTGGCCCCCAGTATTCTGGGATGGAATTTATCTGTTCACTCCAATTTGAGTGCATTAAGCTCTTTAATTTTTTTCCCCACCTCAGATGTAGTAATTTCCATTTTTATACACTAATTTCCACTAGCCCTCCTGCCTTCATGCCCTTGTCTTTATTGAAAACTGAGGCAAAATATTCATTGAGTTTTGGGGCCATACCTTTAATCTCCTCCCCATCCATACTATATAGCAGCCCAACCTCAAACTTCCTTATTTTGTTTTTATTAATATAACAAAAAACTCTATTTATTTATTTTAATTTCCTTGGCAAGAACAAATTCTTCTTGACTTTTAACAGCTCTCACTTTATTCCTACATTTTCTAATCCCTAAAATGTAGCTTTCTTTGCTGATCAGTTTCTTTTTCCATTCCCTGTAGGCACTCTGGTTTCTTTAAATAACCCGTCTGAGGTAGTAATTCATCCAAACAGGTCTGGAGGCTTTCCCTAATTTGCTTGGCATGCAAATTACAGATTTTGTAGAAATTACAAGCCTTCTCCATGTTTAAGTATTTCAGCTCTTCAGTCCAGTTGACTTCTTTAATTATATTCCCTAAATTTCCCAAAGTCTACCCTTTTGAAATAAAAAAAAATCATAGCAGATGACTTGGTTCTGATTATTCTTCCTTTAATTTAAACTGAATCAACTTGTGATCACTCAGTCTACGTTTATTTCCCATGATGTCCTTACTACTTACCAAAATCAAGTCCAAAATTGCATTGTCTTTTTTTGCTCAGTGACTGTTTGATGAAGAAAATTGCCTATCATATCCAGGAATAACTGGATCCTGTTAGTAACATTTATTCTCCAATCTATATCCAGGAAGTAAAAGCCTCAGTTATGACACAAGTAGCCTCAGTTATGACACAGTAGTATTTCTCTCTCTAATAATATTTGAGGTCTCTACACATAACCAAGTCTGACTCTGGGGAGTCCATAGCAATCCTTTAACACTATCCCAATAGTACTTAATTTGCAATCTTTCCCCAAAATGACTTAGACCCAAACAGGTTTTGTTTTGTCTGTACCATCAGTTCTTACTTCTTTAAGGTTTATCTCATTATTGATATGCAATGCTACCCACCTTTATCTTTATTTCTATCTCTTCTAAACAGCAAATGCACTTCATTACAGTTATGAATGTTATTCCACTATGTTTCTGTAATCCCAGCATCTGGTTTGACCTCCTGCACCAGTAAGTTCCAGTTCTTCCATTTTAATGCTCAGATTTCTTGCATTATTGTACAAGCATCTTAGTTGTTTCTCTCAGCCCTCACCCAGTTTTCTAGTAGGATTGGGCATAGTCCTTTCACTAACTGTATCACCTATCTGACTGCTATTTCAATCAATATCTGTACTTACTTTCTTCTTGCTGACCATATCCTTACCTTCTGGCATCCTTTTATCCCTTACTATATCTTCATTTAGCAAAAAAAAATTCTTCTCCTTGTGCATTGAAGCCAAGCATGGAGATTTTATGAGTCACTCCCAAACTTTTTCCATCATCATCTGGTTTAAAGCCCTTATCATAAATTAGGCTAGCCTTGATCCCAGAAGGTTAATAGCCCAGGGATTCAAGTGGAATCCATCAGTCAAGAAGAGTCTTCTTTCTGTGAATGCCTCCTAATTGCCAATTATCCCAACATCTTCCTCATAGCACCAGTCCTTGAACCATCTGTTGATCTTCATTATCTTGTCATGCCTTTGCCTCTTTCTCTATAGACTGGACGTATTCCACTGAAGATCACTGAACTTCCAGTTCCTTAAGCATATTTACCCAGCCTAGTGTAGTCATCCTTGATCTATCCTGACACACAACAAAATTATGGCATTTATCCGCCATTCCCATCAGCATCCTAGTCAGTCTCATGTCTACAACTTATATCCTTGCTTCTGGCACCAAGCACACTCTTCTGTTCTTTTAGATCTGGTCTGGTGACAGGCCTGTCAATTCTTCTTAGAGTGGAGGCCCCAGTCACAAGCATTCTGGTCACACAAGAACAATGTTTTCTTCTGTATAGATAGTCAGTTTATTATCTTTAAGTGCTCCTTTTGTATCTTAATCGTCCAGGGGCCCCACTGGCTGATTAGCAGACTTCCTTCTTCTGATGTACTTAAAAAACATTTGTTATTACCTTTTGAGTTTTTGGCTAGCTGTTCTTCAAACTCCTTTTTGGCTTTTCTTATTACATTTTTACATTTAATTTGGCAGTGTTTATGCTCCTTTCTATTTACCTCACTAGGATTAGACTTCCACTTTTTAAAAGATGCCTTTTTATCTCTCACTGCTTCTTTTATATGGTTATTAAGCCAAGATGGCTCTTTTTTAGTTCTTTTACTGTGTTTTTTAAATTTGGGGTATACAATTAAGTTGAGCCTCCATTGTGTTGTTTTTGAAAAGTGTCCATGCAGCTTGCAGGGATTTCACTCTAGTCACTGTACCTTTTAATTTGTCTTGAACTAACCTTCTTATCTGTGCATAGTTCCCCTTTCTGAAATTAAATGCCACAGGGTTGGGCTGTAGAGGTGTTCTTCCCACCCAGGAATGTTAAATGTTATTATATTATGGTCACTATTTCCAAGCAGTCCTGTTATAGTTACCTCTTGGACCAGATCCTGCGCTCCACTCAGGACTAAATCAAGAGTTGTCTCTCCCCTTGTGGGTTCCTGTACCAGCTGCTCCATGAAGCAGTCATTTAAAGTATCGAGAAATTTTGTCTCTGTATTTCATCCTGAGGAGACATGTACCCAGTCAATATGGAGATAATTGAAATCCCCCACTATTATTGAGTTTTTTATTTTGATAGCCTCTCTAATCTCCCTTAGCATTTCATCGTCACTATCATTGTCCTAATCAGGTGGCCGATAATAGATCCCTACTGTTATATTCTTATTAGAGCATGGAATACTATCCATAGAGATTGTGAGCGTTACCAGAGGAGCACACAGCTGAAATACAGGTACATAGTTAATAGTCATAACTTCACATACAAAAAAGATACATACAAATAGCATAATCATATTCAGCAAATCATAACCGTTACATAGACATCCTACATGCCACATTTTGTACAAGATTTGCTGCAATTACATATAGGCCCTCTCAGAGGTCCAGAGAGGCCTAGACCACTTCCAGCTTTTGAGGCCCCAACCATAATAAAAATAAAAAATGATGACACATGAAAACAAAAATAAGGCACCAAAAAAGAATGAGACATAATTTGAATATTATTTTATTTAACAAATGTTTTTCTAGCCTTTTACTGTGCAAATGAACACTTATTGAGGGAAAATCTAGCTTTTGTGCAATGTCACAGTTGATATTAAGCATGGTGAGCCCATTCAAATACTCTTGTTCCATTGGTGAGTGGTGATAGTTCTTTACCTGCTTCAACACATTGAAGGTGCATTCACCTGAAGCCACTGATGCAGGCAAACTGACAAAAATATGCAATGCAATTGTGATATTAGGAAACATCCCAGAGAGTCCAAGTTTGAGTATTTCTTGAAGCAATTCCTTTGGTTTGCAATCCAATTTAAAGTTTGTGGAATATATTTGTTTGAGGAAGATGACCTCATCACTTGGATCTTTTGAGATTTCTTTGTTGTACTGTTGCAACATTGTTCAGCTACAGAAAGTAGATCTTCATTACTCAGTCTGTTGAACTGCCAAAGAAACCCAAGAAGGGTACAAATTTGTCACAGTGACTCAAATCGACGTGTAAGACCTGATTGAATAGAATCAATGATGACAAGGAACACATTGACCCTATAATGCTGCTCAGCATCCGATTCAGTAGGTAAACTGCGATTGGAGAACTCAGATGAAATGCCAGTATTCTGTTCTACTAATTTGGACTCAATCAGGATCACATCCCATTGTTCACGAATCTGTTGAATGTCAATGATAAGACATTCAGTGTTATCCCTCTCAACATCAAGTATAGCATTGCGTGCTTCAATTACCAGATTAGTTTGGTGGATCACTGTAAGTAGCTTCATCCACAATGATGACATGAGAATGCATTCAAATTTCGACATGTGCTTCTGAATAGATTGCAGTTCAGTTCGAGCCTGTGCAGTGAGATTGAGAGATTCAAGCTCATTTAAAGCCTTTCTTGCTGAATTCAGATGCTGTGCAACTGGTTGAACACCATCAATCCATTCAGACCATCTGGTTTTGGACATCCCATGCAGTGAAACAGGAAGTGAAACATTTTATTGCTTCAGAAAATTCCTTTGTGGACTGCTACTGAAGAGACTGTACATTTGCTGAACAGTTCCAAAATAAGTAATTGCCTCCTTGCATGATTCAGCACAGTCAAAACCAACAAGGTTTAGTGTGTGGTTTCCACAGCTGGATAAAATACAATTTGAATTATGCTCAAGCTGAACTGCTTGTACACCTTTGTACTTCCCAGCCATATTAGATCCATTGTCATAGGCTTGACCAATGAAGACTTGAAAATCTAATTTTCAAGCAGCAATTTCTTTTCCAGTTTTTCTTATGAAATTATCAAACAAAATAAACCTTTCTTCAATTGAAAATTTTGAGCTGTCTACAATCTTAACATATCAAATAACCATAGTAGTCTGATCCTTGTGAGAACAATCTGGAGTGGCATCAACTATTGAAAAATACTTGGAATTTTGAATCCCATCAAGAATTGTTGTTTGTACGAATGACCCACATAGCTCAATAAACTTGTTTTGTATGCGTGTGGAGAGATAATGGTCTTTCATGTGCTTTTGATTCTCTTGTGATTCTCGAAAACATTTAACATGCTCTGATATTTGCTGAGGAGCTCAACTATGCCTAGAAAGTTTCCATTTGCATGATCACCAATACGTTGACTGGAACCAAAGAAAGACAATCCCTGCTGAGAAAGGAAAAGGATGACATTCAGGATGCGCTCAAGAAGTTTTTTTTTCCAGTTATCAGTTTCTGAGGAGAGTTCAGTCAAGAGTAAATTCTCAGTTGAACTTTCAGCTGATGCTGCTCTACTGGCTGATTTCCATGCAACATAGTTTTCTTTTTGTGATGTCAAACTCTCATGTGATGGTATTTAGTGGGAGTCTTTCAACTTCCTCCAACCTCTGTTGATGCTCCATCCTGATGGATCAGAGAGAACTGAGGTATTTGCAGCACTTTTGTTCAAAATGAAGTGGGGTGCACAGTACAAAGATTGTTTTTCCATACTCCAGGATAACCAGTCTCTTGTGCAGGTCTCACCATTTGGAAAAGTTTTTGTGAGATTATCAGCATCTCGTGGAATGTTCCTTGGAATTTCAAAACAACTAATTTGAAGAAAAGATTGCATTTGGGCATCATTGCTCTTGTTAACAATTCCAAAGTCAGTCACAGACAAACCTGTAGTACTCATGAATTGCTCTTGCTGCATAAGATCTACATTTTCTTGTTGCTGTTGAGTTTCTTGATCGTACACAGGATCTTCTGCTGCATCTGTTACTCTTGGCACATCTCCTTCTTGACTACTGTCCTCATGTTCAGGTATTGGCATTGATATATGCCCTGTTGCAGCTGTGGAATTTTCATTATCTGTAGCATTGTTTGTTGGGTAAGGTGTGTTTTCCAGTGGTTTGAGAAATGAAGTTATTGGCTTTGAGCTCTTAGCTGCTGCTTCACTCAGTTTTTCTCTTGCTTGCATCACTTTAAAATCTCTTCTTCATAGTGATCTATCTGAAACATAATTGAACAAACTCATCTTGTAGAAATAATCCAGTGGATTTCAAGATTACAGAACAATGCTTAATGTTTTATTTTGTTTTTTTAATTTTGTTATTTTTTATTTATTTATTTATTTTCCCAGTTATAATAAAATAGTTAAATTGTAAGGTTAAAAAAAAGCAAATCTAAAATAAAAAAATGGAAAACAAGATGCATGGTGATAATATTATTAAGAAAAAATAAAGATTTGATATGAATATTTGTTTGTTTTAAGTAGACAGTTACATGAATTAGGGAGCTCACAGTTGATACACAAGTTACGAAAATGAGTCAGGCAAAAGTGGAGAAAAAGGTGGAAAGGAGGAATAAGGATTCTAGAAAAAGTAAAACACAATGTAAAAAATAAAATGCAAGTGTCAAGGTTCCTTCCCCACTCTGAACTCTAGAGTACAGATGTGGAGACCTGCATGAAAGACCCCCTAAGCTTATTCTTACCAGCTTAGGTTAAAACTTCCCCAAGGCACAGGTTTTGTTCTTGCCTTGGGAACCAGCTTAGATTAAAAACCTGGTACGCTGCCACCACCAAGCGATTTAAACCAAGAACAGGGAAAGAACCCACTTGGAGACGTCTTTCCCCCAAAAAATATCCCCCCAAGCCCTACACCCCCTTTCCTGGGGAAGGCTTGATAATATTATCCTCACCAATTGGTACAGGTGAACACAGATCCAAACCCTTGGATCTTAAGAACAATGAAAAATCAATCAGGTTCTTTAAAGAAGAATTTTATTTAAAGAAAAGGTAAAAGAATCACCTCTGTAAAATCAGGATGGTAAAGACCTTAGAGGGTAATCAGATTCAAAACATAGAGAATCCCTCTAGGCAAAAAGACACAAAAACAGGAATACACATGTCATAAATATAAAGGGAAGGGTAAACCCCTTTAAAATCCCTCCTGGCCAGAGGAAAAATCCTCTCACCTCTAAAGGGTTAAGAAGCTAAAGGTAACCTCACTGGCACCTGACCAAAATGACCAATGAGGAGACAAGATAACTTTCAAAGGCTGGGAGGAGGGAGAAAAACAAAGGGTCTGTGTCTGTCTGTATGATGCTTTTGCCAGGGACAGAACAGGAATGGAGTCTTAGAACTTAGTAAATAATCTACCTAGGTATGTGTTAGATTATGATTTCTTTAAATGGCTGAGAAAATAACTGTGCTGAATAGAATGAATATTCCTGTCTGTGTGTTTTTTTTGTAACTTAAGGTTTTGCCTAGAGGGATTCTCTATGTTTTGAATATAATTACCCTGTAAGGTATCTACCATCCTGATTTTACAGAGGTGATTCCTTTACTTCTATTAAAAGTCTTCTCATAAGAAAACTGAATGCTTTTTTCATTGTTCTAAGATCCAAGGGTTTGGGTCTGTCGTCACCTATGCAAATTGGTGAGGATTTTTACCAAACCTTCCCCAGGAAGTGGGATGTAAGGGTTGGGAGGATTTTGGGGGGAAAGACGTGTCCAAACTACGTTTTTTCAGGAACCCAGATAAAGTTTGGTGGTGGCAGTGGAAATCCAAGGGCTAGGGTAAAATTAATTTGTACCTTGGGGAAGTTTTAACCTAAGCTGGTAAAAGTAAGCTTAGGAGGTTTTCATGCAGGTCCCCACATCTGTACCCTAGAGTTCAGAGTGGGGAAGGAACCTTGACAACACATTCCCTCCAGCACAGTGAATTTCACAAGCCAAAAAAACAAAGAAAACCTAATGCATTTTTTAGCTAGATTACTCATTAACTTTACAGGAGTTGGAAGGCTTGCATCCTTGATATGTTCCTGGAAAAGGTACCACACAGACAGACAGAAAAAAACCTTCCTCCCTCCCCCGCTCCAGATTTGAAAGTATCTTGTCCCCTCATTGGTCATTTTGGGTCAGGTGCCAGCAAGGTTACCTTAGCTTCTTAACCCTTTACAGGTGAAAGGATTTTGCCTCTGGCCAGGAGGGATTTTATAGCATTGTATACAGAAAGGTGGTTACCCTTCCCTTTATATTTATGACAGCAAGCTAACTACAAAATGTCTTTCATTGCTGAAACATGTAGCCAACCATATTTGAAATGTTCTGCTGTAAATTAGTAGCATATCTACAGTTTAAAACGTTCTAGTGTTAATAAGTAGCCTTTACAACTTGAAATGTTCTGCTCTAAATAAGTAGTCTATTTACACCTGAAATGTTCTAAAGTAAATATGTAGCCTTTCCACACTTGAAATATTCTGCTTATCTACACCTGAAATCTTCTACTGTAAACATGTCCACAAATGCTGAATGGTACGCAAATGCTGAAAAAGTGTTAAAATGAAGGAATACTAATTAAGAACACAAAATGAAACAGGCAGGTTATTATCCTTATCTCTGAATCAAAACTCAAGAACACAAGGTATAATATAACAGGTTGAGCTGAAGAGAAAGGGATGACATATATATAGTAAACACAGACATGGATACAGACAGAGGGATAATGTCCAAAAATTTCAAACATGTGTCCTCATGAAACTCACTGTACAAGATTGTCCTCACAAATTTTCACCTTGAATCTGGGCCTATAGACGACGAAAGCCTATGATAATGGCCAACCTACCAAGCTAGGACTCAATCAACCAACCAGTCACCTCTTTTAGCTACCATATGAAGATAATAATGAGGAATTCTCACACATAAATAATTCCTTAATCAACTAGACATAAAACTATAAAGAAATTAAAATGTAACAATTCTCTACGTTTCAACATGCACTTGATCCAACACCAGCCACTAGTAGTGGTTTATTTATATAATCAGCTGATCTGAGAGGACACATTCATCACAGTCTAATCTTGTGCCATCAGAACCGATATCTTTTTATTAATATTTATGAACTTGTTAATATGACAAAATCCATATCAGTTAACAAAAAAAAGTATGTCTTTTACCAAATCACATCTCTTATTTGCTTAAATTTGCAGCTCTAAGCTGAGAGAGTATGTCACATTTTGGTCCAATAGGCATGCAAGTTGGAAAAGTTATCAAATGCCAAAAAATTAACAAGTATCTAAATTTGAGGCCCCCCTTTGAGCTTGAGGCCCAGGCCAAATGGCCCTCCTGGCCGCCCCTCTGATTGGCCCTGATTATATAACAATGGTAACAACAATGATCTACATGGTCATACTTTAATCAGATAACATCACGGGGGGGGGGGGAGGAGGAGTGGGTGTCACAATTTTTTTAAGTCCAAATCGTGTTGCCAGCACAAGAATTTTGAGAAACACTGCTCTAAAGTTTTATGTTCTTTTACCTTTGCGTGAAGTTATGTAAAAAACAAATCTACATTTGTAAGTTGCACTTTTGCAATAAACAGATTGCACTATAGTACTTGTATGAGATTAATTGAAATACTTCCTTTTGTTTACCTTTTTTTGAGTGCAAATATGTTAATTAAAAAAAGTGGCACTGTACACTTGGTATTCTGTGATGTAATTGTAATCAATATATTTGAAAGAGTAGAAAACATCCAAAATATTTAAATACATTGTATTCTATTATTTCTTAATAATGCAATTAAAACTTCAATTAATTGTGTTTTTTTAAATTCACAATTAATCACAATAATTTATTTTAATCGCTTGGCAGCCCTAATTTAGATAGGTTCTATTTTCTTGCTACAATATTTATTTTAAAGTAAAAGACTTTTATGGAGGATAGGTTGCAAATATTTTTGTTCAAACAGAGAAAATAATTGAGAAGTTTCACTTGAGAGAGACTGTTAACTGCATTCTGCAGCAGTGGAGGAAAGAAATATGGAATTACTGCATCTTTCAAAACAAATAAGGTATATAATATTACACACAAAAATACATTAAAAGAACACTATTTCTGTTGCAAAGTTAATCACTTAAAAATTAGGAAATGCCAGAATTCATGTTGCCTGTGCAATCATAATTTGCCAAATTATGATGCAGTCAGTAATTACATGATCACATGCCATGTTTTCCACAGGACCTCACATCATTCAGTGCACAGAATGGATGGTACTGACCTGTCATAAATATAAAGGGAAGGGTAAACCCCTTTGAAATCCCTCCTGGCCAGGGGAAAGCTCCTCTCACCTGTAAAGGGTTAAGAAGCTAAAGGTAACCTCGCTGGCACCTGACCAAAATGACCAATGAGGAGACAAGATACTTTCAAAAGCTGGGAGGAGGGAGAGAAACAGAGGGTCTGTGTCTGTCTGTATGCTGCTCTTGCCAGAGACAGAACAGGAATGGAGTCTTAGAACTTTTAGTAAGTAATCTAGCTAGGTATGTGTTAGATTATGATTCCTTTAAATGGCTGAGAAAAGCATTGTGCTGAATAGAATAACTATTTCTGTCTGTGCATCTTTTTTGTAACTTAAGGTTTTGCCTAGAGGGGTTCTCTATGTTTTTGAATCTAATTACCCTGTAAGATATCTACCATCCTGATTTTACAGGGGGGATTTCTTTATTTCTATTTACTTCTATTTTTTATTAAAAGTCTTCTTGTAAAAACTGAATGCTTTTTCATTGTTCTCAGATCCAAGGGTTTGGGTCTGTGGTCACCTATGCAAATTGGTGAGGCTTTTTATCCAACATTTCCCAGGAAAGGGGGGGTGCAAGTGTTGGGAGGATTGTTCATTGTTCTTAAGATCCAAGGGTCTGGGTCTGTAGTCACCTAGGCAAATTGGTGAGGCTTTTTACCAAACCTTGTCCAGGAAGTGGGGTGCAAGGTTTTGGGAAGTATTTTGGGGGGAAAGACGCGTCCAAACAGCTCTTCCCCAGTAACCAGTATTAGTTTGGTGGTGGTAGCGGCCATTCCAAGGATAACGGGTTTAATATTTTGTACCTTGGGGAAGTTTTGACCTAAGCTGGTAAAGATAAGCTTAGGGGGTTTTTTCATGCAGGTCCCCACATCTGTACCCTAGAGTTCAGAGTGGGGGAGGAACCTTGACATGACCTAATAAGCAGCCATTCAAAATTTTGTTTTCTCCTCATTGTTCAATATGTGGCCCTAGGCCTTATTTACTGCATACAATTCAAATCCTGCTCCAGATACAAAATTATTAATTTCTTCATGAGCATTCTATGGCACTTATTACAATAGTATCAGAGTGCTTCACAAATATCAATGGATTTATTTTCACAACATCCATGTGAGATCAGAAGGCACCATTATCACCATTTTACATATGGGGAACTGAGGCACAGAGAGATTAAGGTCAAAAGTATCCACTAATTTTGGGTACACAATTGGAGATATTGTGGGCCTAATAATTCAGCGTACTTAGCATTATATAGCATTTTACATGTTCAAAGAAAGCTCCCATTGACTTCAGTTGCAGCTGGGGGTACTCAGCACTTTTGCATATCAGACTCCAGGGCAGGGGTTGGCAAACTTTTTGGCCCGAGGGCCATATCTGGGTATGGAAATTGTATGGCAGGCCATGAATGCTCATGAAATTGGGGGTTGCGGTGCGGAAGGGGGTGAGGGCTCTGGCTGGGGGTATGGGTCTCGGATGGGTCCAGAAATGAGGAGTTCAGGGTGCAAGAGGGGGCTCTGGGCTGGGGCAGGGGGTTGGGGGTTCAGGATGGTGGTCTGGGTTGGGACCAAGGGGTTCATAATGTGGGAAGGGGATCAGGGCTGGGGGTTGGGGTGCGGGAGGGGGTCAGGGTTGCAGGCTCCGGGCAATGCTTACCTCAAGCAGCTCCCAGAAGCAGTGGCATGTCCCCCCTCCAGCTCCAATATGGAGGCGCGACCAGGTGGCTCTGTGTGCTACCCTGTCCACATGCGCTGCCTCTGCAGCTCCCGTTGGCTGCAATTCCTGGCCAAAGAGAGCTGTGGGCACTTGTGGTGGGGGCAATGTGTGCACTATGCATAGGAGCTAGAGTGGGGATATGCCGCTGCTTCCGGGAGCCGTGCGGAGCCCCAGGACATGTGGAGCGGGGCAAGCCCCAGACTTCACTCCCCGGCGGGAGCTTGAGGGCCAGATTAAAATGTCTGAAGGGCCGGATATGGCCCCTGGGCTGTAGTTTGCCCACCCCTACTCCAGGGACTCAAGTTGGGCACCCAAAAAATAAGGAACAGAAAATTAGTGACCCCCCTCTGAAAAAACTAGTTTAAGTTACTTGTTCAGTATCACATATGAACTCTGTGGTAGAGACAGGGATGGAATCCTGTTATCCAGGGCAACATTCAACTGCCTTAACCATGAGACCATCCTTTGTCTTTTTGAAATCCCCTGTCTTTTTGCCCATTCATTCCTAGTACCCCCTTCATCTAGTGCCTGCCAGTCTCCCTCTCTCCCATTTCCTTCACTGCCTCCCAATCCCTGCCTGTTATACAGTTAAACTCCTCCTTTATCACCTTTTAAAAAAGTTGTTTTCAAAATGTATAGGTTCTTCTTGCCATTTTGTCTTAGTTCAGAAGCCAAAAGATACCACATGAGTCAGTGTGCTCTAAATATGTCATGGAGATTTTATAGTTGTTTTTTCTTTGTTATTTTCTTTAATCTAAAATAAAAATAATCTAGACTGATCTAGTCTGGTTTGCTCTTTGTGTAAGAGAAAACATAACATACCCCATTTTTGTTTGTACATCACATCTGTTCAACACAGTTTACAGTCAGCCTCTGAATACTGACATGACTACACAATACTCTTGTACTGCATCAGAAATTCACAAAATATCATTTTACTTAAATAGCAGATACCAGATGTCTCAGCAAGTAAACTATACCTGCACTGCCTGTGGGTTGGCAAATTCCCAATGTTCAACACTGCTTAAATTAATTGGCAGGCAGTTTGGCACTTCTTTGCTTCTGATATGCTGCTGTTTTGCACTGCAGGACAGGACATGGGTAAAGATCCAGTCTCAATTCAGTACTCGCATTAAAGCATAATGAGAAATAAACTTAATCTTTTAACAGCTAAAGTACTTTTGTAATGGGGAAAAATATAAGATACTGTGAATTTTTAGGGCTGGTTCTTTTGACATGTTACCTTTGCATCTACCCTCTGATGATAGATGTGGGTGTCTTAGATACAACATAGAAAGTTTGATCCCACAAAAGCTTTATTTTTTTTATTTATAAATCATAACCTCCCCTTTTTTCCCTCAGTTTCATATATGTAGATTATGATAATATAATGGGTCACCATAGAAGAGATTAGCCTCAGTACATATTCAACAGCATTTTTGACCTGGGGAAGATTCCTGACACTCTAACCCACTTTCAAATAATTTTGCTTACTTGCTTATTTTGGAGTCAGATTTAGCCTCTAGACCAGGGGTGGCCAACCTGTGTCTCCAGAGCTACATGCGGCTCTTCAGAAGTTAATATGCGGCTCCTTGTACAGGCACCGACTCCGGGGCTGGAGTTACAGGCACCAACTTTCCAATGTGCCAGGCGATGTTCACTGCTCAACCCCTGGCTCTGCCACAGGCCTGCCCCACTCCACCCCTTCTCGCCCCTCCCCTCAACCTGCCATGCCCTCGCTCCTCTCCCCCCACCCCCCAGAGCCTCCTGCACACCACAAAATAGCTGATCAGGAGGTGCGGGGAGGGAGGAGGAGGTGCTGATCGGTGGGTGGAGGTGCTGGGACCGGGGCAGGTGCAGTTGATAGGGGCTGCTGACATATTACTATGGCTCTTTGGCAATGTACATTGGTAAATTCTGGCTCCTTCTCGGGCTTAGGTTGGCCACCCCTGCTCTAGACCCTGAACAAGAAGCCTTCCTGCCCCTTGCAAAGTTTCCATATATAATTACAGTCCCTGTCCTCAGGGAATAACGAGTGCTCACTTCTACAAACAGTCCACACAGAGTAATGGTCAGTCATCACCCCCATCCGCCAGCCAGCAGCACAGAGCAGACCAAAAGTCCCAAGTCCCAGTCCTGTGCCCTGTCTACTAGTTTACACAGGATTGAATGTGGTCTCAGAGGAATGTCAGATGTGACATAAACTTATGATGATATATCATTAGTTTTTCAAACAAACTTTAGGGCTCACACTGCTTGATAAAATGTATTTACAGTATTACTTTAAACCAAACTCTGATCTACCTCCGACATCTCTAGTTTTGTTTGACCAGATCTGTGTTCCCATGTGACCCAGTTAACGTTAAACCTTGAGCACACTCCATAAACATAAATGAATGGGGGACTGCAGAGCTGTTCTGTTTCTGCAGAATATTAAATGCAAAACTGGTTTAGCTTCATAAAACTGACTGATTTCACCATATACAGTTGACCTGTTTTCCACTGCCTTTTACAGCTGTGAAAGCAAGATTAAAAAAGGCATGTTTACTGTTTCAGGTAATTCAAAATGTACCTGCTTGCAGAAGCTCTTGGTTGAACACAGCCAAAAAAACTTCTTTTTGGCAGCTTTTTTTCAACATGTGAAGTACAATGGATGAATTTGTATGTACTTCCTACATAATCAGAAGCCAGACAACATTGACTTAAACATGAGGGTATAAAATCCTAGCTGATGGAAACTAATCTAGTATAAAGAAAAGGAGTACTTGTGGCACCTTAGAGACTAACCAATTTATTTGAGCATAAACTTTCGTGAGCTATAGCTCACGAAAGCTTATGCTCAAATAAATTGGTTAGTCTCTAAGGTGCCACAAGTACTCCTTTTCTTTTTGCGAATACAGACTAACACGGCTGCTACTCTGTAATCTATAGTAGTATAGTTAGTAATCTATGTAGTATAGATCTATGTAATCTCTGCAATCTATGTAGTATAGTTAATCTGGGTAAATACAATTTTCATCATTTCAAAAATAAATGTACCCTCACCTGGGACATTTCCTTGTGAATTATTATTTGCTATTTCAAAACTGCTGCTAATTTAAGTTTTTGCAGGTTTCTTGATACAAACACAGAACAAATGTGTGTTTATATTAGCTGTTGGAGGAAAAGGAAGCACCAAAATTCCATCCTCAATAGCCTACTTTGAATATAAAAGAATATTTGGAATAGCATCACTATCAGAATGTAGGAATGCTTTGATTTTACATATCCCAGGCCAAATATTGCACTCAATTATACCAATCCAGGCCCATTAACTCCAATACTAGAGCTTAGTAAAAAATAATTTATTCAATGAATTTTGACTTTGTTTCTATTTCTGAATTGTCTGCAAACACATTGAGATTTTCTCAAAAGCATTTGCTATTCAAAACTAGAAGTGAATAATTATTTTTCCATAGTTCATTCACCAGCAGTCATTGTAAGCAGTCGGTATTCAAAATTGTTCTGGTTGAACATACAGTATATTTCTGGTTCTTGACTGGATAAGCAAAACTCTTACAATCAAGCGTTCAAAACTAATGCACTCAATTATAAATTTGAAATTGTGACTACTGAGCAATAGTTGCTTAAAATAAGATCATAGAATCATAGAATCATAGAATATAAGGGTTGGAAGGGACCCCAGAAGGTCATCTAGTCCAACCTCCTGCTCGAAGCAGGACCAAATCCCAGTTAAATCATCCCAGCCAGGGCTTTGTCAAGCCTGACCTTAAAAGCCTCTAAGGAAGGAGATTCTACCACCTCCCTAGGTAACGCAATCCAGTGTTTCACCACCTTCTTAGTAAAAAAGTTTTTCCTAATATCCAATCTAAACCTCCCCCACTGCAACTTGAGACCATTACTCCTCGTTCTGTCATCTGCTACCATTGAGAACAGTCTAGAGCCATCCTCTTTGGAACCCCCTTTCAGGTAGTTGAAAGCAGCTATCAAATCCCCCCTCATTCTTCTCTTCTGCAGGCTAAACAATCCCAGCTCCCTCAGCCTCTCCTCATAACTCATGTGTTCCAGACCCCTAATCATTTTTGTTGCCCTTCGCTGGACTCTCTCCAATTTATCCACATCCTTCTTGAAGTGTGGGGCCCAAAACTGGACACAGTACTCCAGATGAGGCCTCACCAATGTCGAATAGAGGGGAACGATCACGTCCCTCGATCTGCTCGCTATGCCCCTACTTATACATCCCAAAATGCCATTGGCCTTCTTGGCAACAAGGGCACACTGCTGACTCATATCCAGCTTCTCGTCCACTGTCACCCCTAGGTCCTTTTCCGCAAAACTGCTGCCTAGCCATTCGGTCCCTAGTCTGTAGCTGTGCATTGGGTTCTTCAAGATGTTTTCTTGAATACCCCTGCCAATAAACTGATTCACTAGTAACTACGAAGTCAAGTCATTCAACATTTAAATGTATATTTTATAATCATCAGTCTAATAACTTAACACTGGCCAAATATTCATTTGCAGTATTTACCCTAGCTCTGTTCCATAGGACTACAACAGTCTATATAAGAGAAGAATTATATATATATATTCACTGTGGTGATATAGAAGGTGATTATAACCTGAAGTAGCTAAATACAACACGAAAATTTTGTCTGAAGAATTATGCCAGACATTTCAACATGTCTTATGTAATTTCGACAAGCAGCAACTTATGGTTTAACTGCACTTCTCCTGTGCAAACTGTAACTTCATTGGAAGTACTTTTCTATTATGAAAAAAATATATACAGCCAAGGAGAGATATTTTAGTGAGACTAGAAAGTAAGAGGCCACAATCCGATCTCATTTACACTGATATAACTAAGATCAGAAGCTGAAACACAGTGAACATAGAAATTTCGCAATACTGAATCTATAAAATAAATTGAGATTTACCTACAAGCAGTTAAGCTAATGAATCCTTCACAATATTGTAAATCAAGCATGATTATTACAAGTATTAAAATATCCTTGTTTTCTTTGTTACAGTTTCTAATAGTTGCCATATTCCCCAAATAGAAAGAGTATTCGTTTCCTTGGCTTCACCTTAGGCTTCTTCCTTCCCATTTCCCAGGCTACTGAAATTAGACAATTAACAAGACTAGTACGGTTGATTGTCTTGTCGAAAGAAACGATACTAGGCTTCACAAGATTAATAGCATCAGGAGAATTTTATAATGGAACATCTGCAAAATAATCATTAAACATATTTGTTATAGTAATTTTATTTGTGACTCCTGAATTGGAATATTTTATACCCTGCTAATATTTTAAAATGACCAAATGTGGGTTTGGCAAACAAAGCGAGTCCCATTGTGGATGCATGGCAAGAAACTAAGACATTTATATTTCAATGATGAATAATGCAAACAACAGGAAATAATTGCACATCACATCCTTGGCTAAATTAATTCTCCTTTTTCTCACCTTTATTGTGATTTGTAGTTATGATTTGATTAAAATTAAACTGTACTATCAATAAAAAATACCATCATCATATTGGGACAGGAAAAATCTGGAACAATTTGGTAATGGTATATTATTTAGACGAGCTGTACTCATTTGTTTAAGTGCATCCTGCTTAATTTGGCAAATATACATGTAACAATATATAATCATTTTAATTGTATTGTAGATGTCTGGAGGTTTCGTACAAAATTGCTATCAACAATGCTAATTAGTATAGGGATCAGAGATCACATTCCAGCTGGTCACTGAATAATGGAAAGTAATCTAGATAAAACTGAGACAAAAATAGAGTTGTGATAACATAATAGATCTTAATGTTAGTACAAAGGAGATGAATTGTGTTAATCCTGGATGTAGGAAGAATATTAATTAAATACAGAAAAGGTAAGATAGTTTGAATTTAGAGTTATTTTCCATATCAATTGGATAAGTTATTTGCCATGTCACATAATCATCAATAAATACATTAGGCAGCCATACTATGTGCTCAACTGTATGAAGTTAAGTGAATAAACACTGTGCCCACTACTTTATTAGTGGAATAATTAGTGCATTATTTTGACATAAGCTATCTACTGTAGTAATTAAATGGAAAAAAAAAGTCTTTCAGCTCTTAATGAAATGGGAAAATGTCTTGTTTTATGATGTAGCACCATGAAATGGTGTTCTGTTGCAAAGAGTACTCATATGACAAAACAATGTTTTGCTATATTGTCATTATTATTCTTATAAAGCTGTACAACACTTTATTGCTTTTTATAAGTATTATTTTATATCATCAGATGTAGTGATTATTCCTGGGAAAATATTTTCATCTATGGACAGGGATTTTGAAAAGTGCCCAGCACTGGTCCAACTTCATTCTCACTGATATCTATGGAAAAACTCCCATTGACCTGAATAGAACCAGAGTTAGGTCATTGCTTCATGCTTTTGAAAATCCCACGCTATGTGTACAATAGAGTTGTGTATTACATCACATTAATGGTATAATGCAATGTCTGTTGGTGATATTGTGAGTTTTGGCCATTGACCCATGAAGACTGGATCACAAAGGGCATAAGGTACAATTTACTACCACCAGTCTATGGAGAATTACTTTAGGTCAAATGTTAGAGGCTTGTGGTTTTGGAGTTGAAGCACCAATGTTCTAGTTCCATCTTCACGTGTTGTGTTTGTGTGTGCATGAGGTGTAGTCTTGATTTGATATGAGTAATTGGACACTGATGAGGCCTCATTTTTTGGGAGACAGGATTAGGGAGGTGTATGGATCAGTACAGTAGAAACAGAATGTCTGTGCTAAGATAGGTGAATGGCTCAGTACTAAGAGACAGAATGTCTGTACTAGCTAAAATAAGGGGGAACAATCAGGGAATCATTTACAACGGACAAGATAACAATGGACAAAATAATGGAATGTAAGATGAGGTAAAGAGTAGACCATCCAAGGACAGTGCTATACAGGGATTGGTTCCTACAAAATAACCAAGCCAGTCTCGAAGCATGTAATGTAATATAATAAATGCAATACCATATGTAAATGTATATAAAAGAAGAAGTTTTCTGTGTAATGTACCTTCCACCTGTCCCTCTATGTTTGGGTTTGATCTACTCAGCATAGCTTTGGATGCCAAATAAGATTCCTGAGTGATGAAATCTGAAGTTAAATGGAGTCCTTGGAAAGCCAAGTGGAAAGGGGACTCAGAGGGTCTCCCAACATGTGTGAGAGATATTTATCCAGTGATTATGTCTGCTGTCTGAAGTACATGGTATCATTACACTAGATCAATTTGTAACCCACATTAAAACAGTATATGGCATTTTGTCCCCCCTAAAGTGAAATACACTCTTAAAATAAGTATTTTTCCGCTATGTAAATTTAAAATGACCAGTGAGTCCTGAGTCAGATCTAAAGCTGTACACATATAGATAATTCTCTCTCCATATTCTTTGTTTAGACAAACTATTTATATATTTAGCTCTTAATATCTACTCAGATATCAGTAATATAAATGGGGGGAGGCAAAATCCCGCTCATCTCATCTCACATGCATCAGTACTCCCTTGGATGTAGTCTATAATCATTTTTGTTGCAAAAATATTAGTAATTGATAGCATATTTAAGGTAAAAAGCAAGGATTATGATCACTATGTTATCTTTTAGGTAACAAAACCTTTAGAATTTCACTAAGTGACTTTTGCATCAAGTCTACAACTTCTGGTTGAGCTCAAGCATAACCTTTACAAAGACATCCAATCTTGATGTACAGATGTCAAGTGAGGGAGAATTTGCCACATCCCTAGGTAAATTGTTCTAATGGTTAATTACCCTCACTGTTAAAAAAATGCATACTTTATTTCTAGCCTGAGTTTGTCTCACTTCAGTCATTAGATCTTGTTTTGCCTTTGTCTTCTATATTAAAGAGTCCATTAATATAAAAAAAATACCTCCCCACATAAGGAAAGGGGTGACCACTTTTAAGTAGCTTGGGTTGCTACCTGGCCATTTTTTGCTCTGCCTGGCCTGTTTTTCTTCAGCCAGTGTGACACCGTGTCCCTGCTGTACGTGCTGGGTACTCAACATGCTGAAACACCGGTGTCTAAGGCTCCTTCTCCTCTCAACACCAAGGACCAGGAAGCAGGATGCATGGACAGGGGTAAGGAATGGGGACTGAGTGGGGGAGGCAGGTGCTTCTGGGAGGGAAGAGTATGCTCCCTCAAGGGATGAAAGCAGGTCTTGGGCATAGGGGCTCATGGGAGGAAAGGCAGAGCTGGCTCCTGTGTCTAGGGGATTGTGATAAATGAAGGTGGGATAGCTCCCTTTTATGGACTCAGCCAGCCAGTTAGCTATAAAATCCCTCTTAGTAGCTGTTCTCTACTTGCTTTACCTGTAAAGGGTTAAAATTCACTGCAATGCATAGATAAAAGGAAGTGAGTGGGCACCTGGCCAAAGGAGCCAAAGGCTAAATTTTCTTTTAGAGAAGACTCCCCTTTTCTCTGTCTCTGGTTGTTCTCCCAGAGTGAGAGGACAGGGCAGAAATATGCTATAAGAAGCTTGGGGCCAGGTATGAAAAACTCACCAGGATCATACCTAGAAGCTACTAGATGGGGATATATGCAGGGGCTCATTAGAAGGTAAGAGGCACTGAACTACCCCTTGTGCTGACTTGCACCACCGCCTAGGTGAGAGGGGCAGAGAGGGCCAGGCTGCTAATGGGGGCACCTGAGAGGGGAAGAGCAGGGTCAGGATGATGGGGGGAGTGTACAGTATGGAGCAAAAAAATATGCTGACACAGGGAAGAAAGGTAAGCAGCAGGATACGGACCCTGGACTTCAGGAAAGCAGACTTCGACTCCCTCAGGGAACGGATGGGTAGGATCCCCTGGGGGACTAACATGAAGGGGAAAGGAGTCCAGGAGAGCTGGCTGTATTTCAAGGAATCCCTGTTGAGGTTACAGGGACAAACCATCCCGATGAGTCGAAAGAATAGTAAATATGGCAGGCGACCAGCTTGGCTTAACGGTGAAATCCTAGCGGATCTTAAACATAAAAAAGAAGCTCACAAGAAGTGGAAGGTTGGAAATATGACCAGGGAAGAGTATAAAAATATTGCTTGGGCATGTAGGAATGAAATCAGGAGGGCCAAATCGCACCTGGAGCTGCAGCTAGCAAGAGATGTTAAGACTAACAAGAAGGGTTTCTTCAGGTATGTTGGCAACAAGAAGAAAGCCAAGGAAAGTGTGGGCCCCTTACTGAATGAGGGAGGCAACCTAGTGACAGAGGATGTGGAAAAAGTTGATGTGCTCAATGCTTTTTTTGCCTCTGTCTTCACTAACAAGGACAGTTCCCAGACTGCTGTGCTGGGCATCACAACATGGGGAGTAGATGGCCAGCCCGTGTGGAGAAAGAGGTGGTTAGGGACTATTTAGAAAAGCTGGACATGCACAAGTCCATGGGGCCGGACGAGTTGCATCCGAGAGTGCTAAAGGAATTGGCGGCTGTGATTGCAGAGCCATTGGCCATTATCTTTAAAAACTCGTGGCGAACAGGGGAAGTCCCAGGTGACTGGAAAAAGGTTAATGTAGTGCCAATCTTTAAAAAAGGGAAGAAGGAGGATCCTGGGAACTACAGGCCAGTCAGCCTCACCTCAGTCCCCAGAAAAATCATGGAGCATGTCCTCAAGGAATCAATCCTGAAGCACTTACATGAGAGGAAAGTGATCAGGAACAGTCAGCATGGATTCACCAAGGGAAGGTCATGCCTAACTAATCTAATCACCTTCTATGATGAGATTACTGGTTCTGTGGATGAAAGGAAAGCAGTGGATGTATTGTTTCTTGACTTTAGCAAAACTTTTGACACGGTCTCCTACAGTATTCTTGTCAGCAAGTTAAAGAAGTATGGGCTGGATGAATGCACTATAAGGTGGGTAGAAAGTTGGCTAGATTGTCGGGCTCAACGGGTATTGATCAATAGCTCCATGTCTAGTTGGCAGCCAATGTCAAGTGGAGTGCCCCAGGGGTCGGTCCTGGGGCCGGTTTTGTTCAATATCTTCATAAATGATCTGGAGGATGGTGTGGATTGCACTCTCAGCAAATTTGCGGATGATACTAAACTGGGAGGAGTGGTAGATATGCTGGAGGGCAGGGATAGGATACAGAGGGACCTAGACAAATTGGAAAATTGGGCCCAAAAAAATCTGATGAGGTTCAATAAGATAAGTGCAGGGTCCTGCACTTAGGACGGAAGAACCCAATGCACAGCTACAGACTAGGGACCGAATGGCTAGGCAGCAGTTCTGCGGAACAGGACCTAGGGGTGACAGTGGACGAGAAGCTGGATATGAGTCAGCAGTGTGCCCTTGTTGCCAAGAAGGCCAAAGGCATTTTGGGATGTATAAGTAGGGGCATAGCGAGCAGATCGAGGGACGTGATCGTTCCCCTCTATTCGACATTGGTGAGGCCTCATCTGGAGTACTGTGTCCAGTTTTGAGCCCCACACTACAAGAAGGATGTGGATAAATTGGAGAGAGTCCAGCGAAGGGCAACAAAAATGATTAGGGGTCTGGAACACATGACTTATGAGGAGAGGCTGAGGGAACTGGGATTGTTTAGTCTGCAGAAGAGAAGAATGAGGGGGGATTTGATAGCTGCTTTCAACTACCTGAGAGGTGGTTCCAGAGAGGATGGTTCTAGACTATTCTCAGTGGTAGAAGAGGACAGGACAAGGAGTAATGGTCTCAAGTTGCAGTGGGGGAGGTTTAGGTTGGATATTAGGAAAAACTTCTTCACTAGGAGAGTGGTGAAACACTGGAATGCGTTACCTAGGGAGGTGGTCGAATCTCCTTCCTTAGAAGTTTTTAAGGTCAGGCTTGACAAAGCCCTAGCTGGGATGATTTAATTGGGGATTGGTCCTGCTTTGAGCAAGGGGTTGGACTAGATGACCTCCTGAGGTCCCTTCCAACCCTGATATTCTATGATTCTATGATTCTATGCCACCCCAGCCACACACACTTTAAATCAGAGGTGGGCAAACTATGGCCCACGGGCCACATCCGGCCCACGGGACCATCCTGCCTGGCCTGAGCTCCTGGCCGGGGAGGCTAGCTCCCGGTCCTTCCCCTGCTGTCCCACCTCCCCCACAGTCTCAGCGCACTGCACTGCCAACGCTCTGGCCCACTGCTCCTGCTGGCCAGTGCGGTGGCGTGGCTGGCTCCGGCATGGTAAGGGGGCAGGGAGAAGAAGGTCCTGGGGGGGCAGACAGGGAGCAGGGGGTGGTTGAATGGGGTGGAGGTTCTGTGGGAGGGATGGTCAGGGAACAGGGAATGGGGAATAGGGGGGAGGGAGGCTAGATAGGGCATGGGAGTCCTAAGGGGTCTGTCAGGAGGCTGGGGTGTGATAGGGGTCAGGGCAGCCACAGGATAGGGAGCAGGGGGGATTGGATGGGTCAGGGACTCTGAGGGGCCAGTCAGGTGACAGGGGGTGGTTGGATAGGCGTGGGAGTCCTGGGGGCCCTGTCAGGAGGCGGAGGTTCTGCAGGGGGAGAGTCAGGGAACAGGGAGCAGGTGGTTGGATGGGGCGGAGGTTTGGCGGGGGCGGTCAGGGGACAGGGAACGGTGCGGGTTGGATAGGGGGTGGAGTCCCGGGGGGCCAGTTGGGGCGAGGTTCCCAGGAGGGGGCGGTCAGGGACAAGGAGCAGGGGGGGTTGGATAGGTCACAGATTCTGAGGGGGGCAGTCAAGGGGCAGGAAGTGGGAGGGGGCAGACAGATGGCGGGGATGTCATAAATATAAAGGGAAGGGTAAACCCCTTTAAAATCCTTCCTGGCCAGAGGAAATATCCTCTCACCTCTAAAGGGTTAAGAAGCTAAAGGTAACCTCGCTGGCACCTGACCAAAATGACCAAAGAGGAGACAAGATACTTTCAAAAGCTGGGAGGAGGGAGAGAAACAAAGGGTCTGTGGGTGTCGGTACGCTGCTTTAGCCGGGGATAGAACAGGAATGGAGTCTTAGAACTTTTAGTAAGTAATCTAGCTAGGTATGTGTTTGGTTATGATTTCTTTAAATGGCTGAGAAAAGAATTGTGCTGAATAGAATGACTATTTCTGTCTGTGTGTCTTTTTTGTAACTTAAGGTTTTGCCTAGAGGGATTCTCTATGTTTTGAATCTAATTACCCTGTAAGGTATCTACCATCCTGATTTTACAGAGGTGATTCCTTTACTTCTATTTACTTCTATTTCTATTAAAAGTCTTCTTGTAAGAAAACTGAATGCTTTTTCATTGTTCTCAGATCCCAGGGTTTGGGTCTGTGGTCACCTATGCAAATTGGTGAGGATTTTTACCAAACCTTTCCCAGGAAGTGGGGTGCAAGGGTTGGGAGGATTTTGGGGGGAAAGACGTGTCCAAACTATGTTTCCCAGTAAACCCAGTTAGAGTTTGGTGGTGGCAGTGGATATTCCAAGGACAAAGGATAGAATTAATTTGTACCTTGGGGGAGTTTTAACCTAAGCTGGTAAAAGTAAGCTTGGGAGGTTTTCATGCAGGTCCCCACATCTGTACCCTAGAGTTCAGAGGGGGGGAGGAACCTTGACATGGTGGCAGTGGTGGGATTAACCTGAAATCATTTTGAGATCAATTTGAGATTTTTTGAACTAGAAATACAGACTTTAAAAAGGAAACTTTTTTTTCCTTTGGGGCTGCTGGAAAGCAGCTTGTTTTTTCTCTGCTTTGGGGCCAGAGCAGAGACAAAAGGGGATTATCTTTGTGAATTGCAGGTTTTCTTTGCGTGGAGGCAGGGTACTTAACCTCCCTGCAGGGAAATATACAGTCTTGGTAAACCAGAAGTTTTTTTTTTTCCTAAAAGTAAATAGGGGGGGGGGGTGTTCTACCCATTTGCCTGGAGACAAAAGTGGCAGGGGCTTTTTTTCTTTTAGGATTTTGATTTTTTTACAAGGAGCACAAGTTTGAAAAGGAATTTTTTTTCCTTTGGGCTGCTGGTAAGCAGGTTTCCAAGTAGTTGGAGGTTTTTTGCTTTGATTTGGGGCCAGAGCAGAGACAAAGGGAATTGTCTTTTTCTGTAGGCTGACAATCACTATCAGAGAATAGGTATCCTATTCCAGCACAGCAAAACTTTACAGCCAAGTTTTGTTTGTTTATTTCTAAACCTCGGGTGTAAAGCTAGTTAAAAACAGAGAGGTTAGGATGACAAAATCCATGGCTCAACAAAAGCTGGAATTAGCCAGATTTCAGGCTGAGGAAAAACAAAGGGAACATGAAAGACAGATAGAACTCATGCGGCTGGAGAAGGAGGAGAAGGAAAAAGAGAGGAAGCATGTGGAGGAGGAGAGGGAAAAAGAGAGGAAGCATGCACTGGAGATGGAGAAGGTAAAGGCTCAGCAGAATATACCAACAAACCCTAGCAATCCTTCTCCAGGTACCACTCCACATCCCAGAAACTTCCCCACCTACAAGGCAGGTGATGATACTGAGGCCTTCCTAGAAAACTTCGAAAGGGCCTGCCTCGGGTACAACATCTCTACTGACCAATACATGGTAGAGCTGAGGCCACAGCTCAGTGGACCCTTAGCTGAGGTGGCAGCTGAAATGCCTAAAGAACACATGAACAAGTATGAACTGTTTAAATCCAAGGCGAGAGTCAGAATGGGGATAACACCCGAGCAGTCTCGTCGGAGGTTCAGAGCCCTAAGGTGGAAACCAGATGTGTCATTTACCCGACATGCCTACCACATTGTGAAACATTGGGATGCCTGGATATCAGGAGCAAGTGTTGAATCTCCAGTAAATTTGCCCTTCCTAATGCAAATGGAACAATTCTTAGAGGGTGTTCCTGAGGAAATAGAAAGATACATCCTAGATGGGAAGCCCAAAACTGTAATCGAGGCAGGAGAGATTGGAGCCAGATGGGTGGAGGTGGCAGAGAAGAAGAAAACTGGTCGCAGTTGGAGCGGAGACCAGAAGAACAACCGCAGACCACACCCTATTACCGGGGGCCGCCCAAGGCCCCACCTACCTCCCAAAGAACCCTCCAGACACCTTATGGTCCCACCACCCCGTTCTCCAGCCACCCACCTCGCCCCAGTGACCCGTCAGCTGGACGATGTTTTAAATGTAACGAGCTGGGGCATGTTAAGGCCAACTGCCCCAAGAACCCCAACAGATTACAGTTCATTGCACCGGGATCACACCAGAGGTCCGCAGGCCCAGATACCTCCCAGATACCCTTGGAGTGGAGGGAAACTGTGAGTGTGGGCGGGAAGAAGGTCATCGCGTGGAGGGACACCGGAGCACAAGTGTCAGCTATCCATGCTTCCTTAGTGGACCCCAATTTAATCAACCCAGAGATCCAAGTGACGATTCAACCCTTCAAGTCCAACTCTTTCAATTTGCCTACAGCCAAGTTGCCTGTCCAGTACCAGGGCTGGTCAGGAACGTGGACTTTTGCAGTCTATGATGATTATCCCATCCCTATGCTGTTGGGGGAAGACTTGGCCAATCATGTGAAGCGGGCCAAGAGGGTGGGAATGGTCACCCGTAGCCAGGCTAAACAAGCCGTGAGGCCTAGCTCTGTTCCGGAAACTTCTATCAGGACCCAGTCAGAGGTGATGGACCCGGACCCCAGGCCAATGTCTGCAACAGCAGTAGTGGATCCAGTCCCAGAGACCCAGACAGAATCAGTCCCAAAACTGGAACCAGCGGAACAACCAGCACCAGACCATTTGCCAACACTGAATCCAGTACTTGCAACCTCAACACCAGAGGGCCCCACCAAACCTGAACCGGCAGCAGCCGATAACCCTACACAAGTGGCTTAGCCGGAGCCTGAATCCCAACATAGTGCACCAGCGGAAAGCGGTGCACAGTCAACGGAAACAGCCCCATCCCCTACATCGCTTCCAGAGGGACCAAGCATAGGTCCACAATCCAATGAGGAACTGATGTCTCCAGCATCAAGGGAACAGTTCCAGACCGAACAGGAAGCAGATGAAAGCCTCCAGAGAGCTTGGACGGCGGCACAGAGCAACCCACCGCCTCTCAGCTCTTCTAATCGATCCAGGTTTGTTGTAGAAAGAGGACTTTTATACAAGGAAACTCTTTCTGGTGGACACCAGGAAGACTGGCATCGTCAGAGACAGTTGGTAGTTCCAACTAAATACCGGGCCAAGCTCTTGAGCTCAGCCCATGATCACCCTAGTGGCCATGCTGGGGTGAACAGGACCAAAGACCATTTGGGGGGGTCATTCTACTGGGAGGGAATGGGCAAGGATGTTTCTACCTATGTCCGGTCTTGTGAAGTATGCCAAAGAGTGGGAAAACCCCAAGACCAGGTCAAAGCCCCTCTCCAGCCACTCCCCATCATTGAAGTTCCATTTCAGCGAGTAGCTGTGGATATTCTGGGTCCTTTTCCGAAAAAGACACCCAGAGGAAAGCAGGACATACTGACTTTCATGGATTTTGCCACCCGATGGCCGGAAACAGTAGCTCTAAGCAACACCAGGGCTAAAAGTGTGTGCCAGGCACTAGCAGACATTTTTGCCAGGGTAGGTTGGCCCTCCGACATCCTCACAGATGCAGGGACTAATTTCCTGGCAGGAACTATGGAAAACCTTTGGGAAGCTCATGGGGTAAATCACTTGGTTGCCACTCCTTACCACCATCAGACAAATGGCATGGTGGAGAAGTTTAATGGAACTTTGGGGGCCATGATATGTAAATTTGTAAATGAGCACTCCAGTGACTGGGACCTAGTGTTGCAGCAGTTGTTCTTTGCCTACAGAGCTGTACCACACCCCAGTTTAGGGTTTTCCCCATTTGAACTTGTATATGGCCGTGAGGTTAAGGGGCCATTACAGTTGGTGAAGCAGCAATGGGAGGGATTTACACCTTCTCCAGGAACTAACATTCTAGACTTTGTAACCAACCTACAAAACACCCTCCGAACCTCTTTAGCCCTTGCTAGAGAAAACTTACAGGATGCTCAAAAAGAGCAAAAAACCTGGTATGATAAACATGCGTTCCTTCAAAGTAGGAGACCAGGTCATGGTCTTAAAGGCGCTCCAGGCCCATAAAATGGAAGCATCGTGGGAAGGGCCATTCACGGTCCAGGAGCGCCTGGGAGCTGTTAATTATCTCATAGAATTCCTCACCTGCAACAGAAAGCCTAAGGTGTACCATATTAATTCTCTAAAGCCCTTTTATTCCAGAAAAGTAAAGGTTTGTCAGTTTACAGGCCAGGGAGGAGACGACGCTGAGTGGCCTGAAGGTGTCTACTACGAAGGGAAAAGTGCTGGTGGTGTGGAAGAGGTGAACCTCTCCATCACCCTTGGGTGTATGCAGCGACAGCAGATAAAGGAGCTGTGCACTAGCTACGCACCAACGTTCTCAGCCACCCCAGGACTGACTGAACGGGCATACTACTCCATTGACACAGGTAATGCTCGCCCAATTAAAGTCCAACCTTACCGGGTGTCTCCTCAAGCTAAAACTGCTATAGAACGGGAGATCCAGAATATGTTACAGATGGGTTTAATCCGCCCCTCTGGAAGTGCATGGGCATCTCCAGTGGTTCTAGTTCCCAAACCAGATGGGGAAATACGTTTTTGCGTGGACTACCGTAAGCTAAACGCTGTAACTCGCCCAGACAACTATCCAATGCCACGCACAGATGAACTATTAGAGAAACTGGGACGGGCCCAGTTCATCTCTACCTTAAGCAAGGGGGTACTGGCAGGTACCGCTAGATGAATCTGCCAAGGAAAGGTCAGCCTTCACCACACATCTCGGGCTGTATGAATTTAATGTACTCCCTTTCGGGCTGCGAAATGCACCCGCCACCTTCCAAAGACTTGTAGATGGTCTCCTAGCGGGATTAGAAGAATATGCAGTCGCCTACCTTGACGATGTGGCCATATTTTCGGATTCCTGGGCAGACCACCTGGAACATCTACAAAAAGTCCTTGAGCGCATAAGGGAGGCAGGACTAACTGTTAAGGCTAAGAAGTGTCAAATAGGCCTAAACAGAATGACTTACCTTGGACACCAGATGGGTCAAGGAACTATCAGCCCCCTACAGGCCAAAGTGGATGCTATCCAAAAGTGGCCTGTCCCAAAGTCAAAGAAACAGGTTCAATCCTTCTTAGGCTTGGCCCGTTATTACAGACGATTTGTACCGCAATACAGCCAAATCGCCGCCCCACTGACAGACCTAACCAAAAAGAAACAGCCAAATGCCATTCAGTGGACCGAAAAGTGTCAGAAGGCCTTTAACAAGCTTAAAGCGACACTCATGTCTGACCCTGTACTAAGGGCCCCAGACTTTGACAAACCGTTCCTAGTAACCACAGATGTGTCCGAGCATGGTGTGGGAGCAGTTTTTAATGCAGAAAGGACTTGATCAAGAATTCCACCCTGTAGTGTTTCTCAGCAAAAAACTGTCTGAGAGGGAAAGCAGCTGGTCAGTCACTGAAAAAGAATGTTACACCATTGTCTACGCTCTGGAAAAGCTACGCCCATATGTTTAGGGACGGCGTTTCCACCTGCAAAGATTTGGGGGGCGTGTCATAAAGGGAAGGGTAAACCCCTTTAAAATCCGTCCTGGCCAGAGGAAATATCCTCTCACCTCTAAAGGGTTAAGAAGCTAAAGGTAACCTGACCAAAATGACCAATGAGGAGACAAGATACTTTCAAAAGCTGGGAGGAGGGAGAGAAACAAAGGGTCTGTGGCTGTCGGTACGCTGCTTTTGCTGGGGATAGAACAGGAATGGAGTCTTAGAACTTATAGTAAGTAATCTAGCTAGGTATGTGTTAGATTATGATTTCTTTAAATGGCTGAGAAAGGAACTGTGCTGAATAGAATGACTATTTCTGTCTGTTTGTCTTTTTTGTAACTTAAGGTTTTGCCTAGAGGGATTCTCTATGTTTTGAATCTAATTACCCTGTAAGATATCTACCATCCTGATTTTACAGGGGGGATTCCTTTACTTCTATTTACTTCTATTTCTATTAAAAGTCTTCTTGTAAGAAAACTGAATGCTTTTTCATTGTTCTCAGATCCAAGGGTTTGGGTCTGTGGTCACCTATGCAAATTGGTGAGGATTTTTACCAAACCTTTCCCAGGAAGTGGGGTGCAAGGGTTGGGAGGATTTTGGGGGGAAAGACGTGTCCAAACTATGTTTCCCAGTAAACCCAGTTAGAGTTTGGTGGTGGCAGTGGATATTCCAAGGACAAAGGATAGAATTAATTTGTACCTTGGGAGAGTTTTAACCTAAGCTGGTAAAAGTAAGCTTGGGAGGTTTTCATGCAGGTCCCCACATCTGTACCCTAGAGTTCAGAGGGGGGGAGGAACCTTGACAGGGGGCAGGCTGTTTGGGGAGGCACAGCCTTCCCTACCTGGCCCTCCATATAGTTTTGCAGTCCCAATGTGTCCCTTGGGCCAAAAAGTTTGCCCACCCCTACTTTAAATGGTGTTCCACAGCTCATGCCTCCCCTTCCAGGTAATTAAACACTGTGAACATGTCACTTCTTAGCTTTGTTTTAGACAAACTTAATAGCTTTTTAATCTCACTCAAAGCTAGGTTTTTGCAGCCATCAAAATATTTTGGCTGCTCTTTTCTGAAGGCTTTCTAGTTTGTCAACTTGTTTTTAGAAATGCGGACACCAGAACTGGACACAATAAACCATGGTCTCACTATTGTTACATGCAGCGGTAATGATACTTCCCTCCTACTATTGATATTCTCTGCAACCAAGGATTGCATGTGCTCTCTTAGGCACCTCATTTCACTAGGTGCTGATGTTCAGTTGGCTATGTACTATGAAAGCATAAAACCCCTGTAGGAAGGGATTTTCTCCTCCTCATCCTGTACCATGAAATTTCTACATACAATAAATAGTTCAAAATTGCTACTGTGGGAGAGTTTTGCAGAAAAGAGCCATTTTTTCTGCTTAATCTTTAAAATGCAGCTTCATATTTTTTAATCTGGCATTTCCAAAAATTCTAGCATCTCCCCAAGCCATAGCAACTTCAAAACATTCAGTTGGCACCAGAGTTTGCGTGGCTCATGATGAAGCAGGTGGTGTTCTATAAGCTGCTGTAGGTTTTAGGATCAAACAGTTCACACCACAGAGTATTTTTTCACTTAATGTTCAATAAAAGAACAGCCGAAGATAAAACAGGAAACATTAAATCAAACAGACTAATTTTTAAAAAAAAGGGGAAAAGCACTTGGTATTTTTAATACGTACTAACAGTAACCCCAACTAGACCACTTGGTCAGAAAGATACAGGCCCAGATCTAGACCCATGTTTGGGCCCTTTTATATCTCTTCAGTGATTCACAGGGGTCACAAGCTGCCCTTACAGAGGAATTCCCAGCTACCATAGAGCAGACATAGCTGGCTGTATGCATTCCATCCTATCTTTCCAGCCATCTCTCCCAGTGTACTGATCGTGGTCAATTCACTCCATTCTGAGTGGTATAACATTGCATGGGGGGCTTCCTTAACTTAGAGTCTAATCTCTACTCCAGCAGTTCTGCCTACCTGTGAAGTATAAAGGACCACAGAGTCACCTTTACCCCATCTACGGTTGCTAGGCATCTGGTTTTCGACCAGAACACCCAGTCAAAAAGGGATCTTGGGGGCTTCAGTCAGCACTGCTGACTGGGCCGTTAAAAGTCCAGACAGCAGCACAGCAGGGCTAAGGCATGTTCCCTGCCTCCCTTGGCTTTGCCCAGCTCCCCATAAATGGCTGGCATGTTGCTGCAGTCCCTAGGTGCAGGGGCAATCAGGGAACCTCCGCATGCTGCCCACGCCCCTGCCCCCACTGTCGATTCCACAGCTCCCATTGGCTGGGAACCACAGCCAATGAGAGGTGTGGGTGCGCACCTACGGGTGCGGGCAGCGTGAACCACACAGAACTGCCTGGCCACCCTTACACCTAGGGGGTGAACATGGCAGCTGCTTCTGGGAGCCACCGACTGGGAGCCACCTGAGGTAAGCACTGCCTGGCTGGAGCCCAAACCCCAAGCCCCCTGCCCCAGGTTGGAACCCCTTTCCACACCCTAATTCCCTCCCAGAGCCCGCACTCCCTTCCGCACTTCAACCCCCTCCCCCAGCCCTGAGCCCCCTCCCGTAGTCCAAACCCCTCAGTCCCAATCCTGAGCCCCCTCCTGTACCCCAAATCCCTCATCCCCAGCCCACCCCAGAGCCTGCACCCCCAGCTGGAGCCATGACCCTATCCCACATCCCAAGCCCTGCCCCATCCCAGAGTCCCCACCCACACTCTGAATCCCTTATTTCTGATCCCACCCTGGAGCACATACCCCCAGCTGGAGCCTGAGCCCCCTTACCCATCTCTGTTCCAACCCCAACTCCCTGCCCCAGCCCAGCAAAAGTGAGTGAGGGTGGGGGAGAGTGCGCAATGGAGGGAGGGGGGCTAAAGTGAGTGGGGGTGGGGCCTCAGAGAAGGAACAGAGGCAGGGCAAGTGTGTTTGGTTTTGGGCAATTAGAAAGCCCCCTCCACTCTTTTGGCTTTCCTACTCATGAGCATTATGACCTCAATGTACAATATTACTTCTGTGTCTCAGTGCAAACGGTGGGAATTGAAGGTACTTAGCACCTAACAGGAAGTGCTCTGCACCTTTCAGGATCAGGTCAATACTCAACATTTTAATTACCATTTAATTTGGGACAGTGTAGTTACTCTGGATTTATATCCGTGTAATTGACAGCAGGATCTGAGCTTACTTTCTTTAGCTATAGTAGAGTGGAGATGAAAAAGAAAATATCAAGTTTCAGGAAGAATAATTAAGCATGGTGATCACAGATGGCTAAGGGAGTAGAAAATTAGATTGTTTTATTGGAGCAGTGAAGGCTGCAATTAAAAATTCTCACTACCCTGGAAGCAAAATGCATAGACACATCTGACATCCCAGCTGTTTCCCTGGAACCACATTAAAAGTAAATCAAAAGAAAAGACCCTGAAAATGTACCCCTTTTAATTTTTGACTGTTTGGTTACGTCATTTTACCAGTTTGCATGCCACTCTTGGAGGCTCAGAGAATTATTTCAACTTTTCAGTAAGTCTTGTACTTCACAGAATTCTATAGATTATGTACAATGAACTCTTCCTAATAAACTGATGGAACTGTGGGTAAAAGTCTGCTCACTTTCAAGTGGCAAAACTCACAGTGACTTCAACAGCGTCTAGATTTCTCCTTTACCCGTAAGAAGTAGAAGGATTCTGCATAAGTGATTCCTATCATGGCTGGGGGTGGGGAAGGAAATAAGATGGGGGATTCTATTATTATTTGGACTGAAAAAATAGAATAGAACTGGAAAGCATTCATCTCAATGTTTAAAGAACTTGCCTACAGTAACAAGGTGTGTCAGGTTTCAGAGGAACAGCCGTGTTAGTCTGTATTCGCAAAAAGAAAAGGAGTACTTGTGGCACCTTAGAGACTAACCAATTTATTTGAGCATGAGCTTTCGTGAGCTATAGCTCACTTCATCAGATGCAGAGAAATTAGAATCCGGAATCCTCTTGTCTTGTATCCCCCAATACTGAAATTAACATGAGTACAGGGGTGTTCAATCTTAAATCAGCTGCAGGATTGGAGCCTGGGTCCTTTTCTGTAAATAATGGAAGAAATGAGAGGACTCCATCCCATTTAGAATTGTTCAAATTTTTTAACCAAAAGTTTTGCTGCCAGAAAATGGAGTTTTGGCAAAAATGGCATTTCCCTGCAAAAAATTATATTCAACTTTCTTTTATTTTTAATGGGATATTTTAAAATGAAATGAAACTTTTTTTGTATTTTGAACTGAGATTTTTGTTCCATTTAGGTTTACTAAAGCTGTGCTTTTTTTTAATTGATGTTCAACATTTGAATTTTTGTTTTCATCCTTTCTCCTTTCCCCCACCCCCAGAATGTAATAAAATCAAAAAATATCCAGGGATTTTTTTGTCCATTTTTTTAGCGTCTCCCTCTCTCTCTCTTTTTAATTCTCCTCTTCTACTTTAACTTTCAAAACTTCTCCAACTCCAGTTTTGGAAGAGTTACAGAATGATAAAAAGAAAAAAAAATGACACTAACCTTTCCAAAAGTATTGAAAAGTTACAAAGAAGAATAAGGAAAGGGGGTGGGGGAAGAGAAGAAAGATTATATTTAGGGGCAAAAAAAATGACAAAAAAGAGGTGACGGGGAAAACATTCACATTTATCTTTTTGTTTGTTTGTTTTTGAAAAAACAAAATCAGAATGATAGTTTAGATTTAAACTGAAACAAAACAAATATTTAATTTCATTTCAAAATTTCCCACAAAATCTTACATTTTCAAATGAAAAATGTTCATGTGATTTTTTTCCAGAAAATCCAGGTTTTTCTATCAGCTCATAATCCCCTGAATCTAATTAGAAATTAAATATGTTCATGTTTAACACACCTACCACATTTCCTAGAAGGTTTAGTTCTGCTCTCGGTATAAATATAGTTATAAACATACTTACTTGTGCGTGTGTCCATGTCCAGAATAGCTTTTTATCCCCTAATGCAGTAGATCCATCAACATCCCCATGCATCTTGAGGCTCATCCACCAGGATCCCTTCCTCTCACATCTCCTCTTGCTCTGTTATCTGGAAATTCCATTGCTCACTGTCTCCGAATCTTCACCTCCAAAGGAGTACTCTAAATCTGTATTAACTCCAATATACTAATCAAATAAACTCTGTACTCTCTTAAATGTTCCAGATATCAACCTGGCTATTCACTGAATAACATTCAATACTTCACCATTAAGCAGTTAGGTATTTCTGACATTACTTTAAATTCTATTTAGTGCTATAGTCAGGGTACTTAGACTTATAAATAAATAAAAGTTCTTTTTGCTACCCTTTTGAAATTCCACTCTATTTTCATTCTTCGGCTCAACTATTACAAGTATTCTAGAGTGAAATTAAGCTACTCTGGAAAATATGTATTTAAAAATATCTAAGGGACACTTTTAGGGAAAAGCATAGTCCATGAAACTGAGCAGGTTTATTTAAAGTTTGGTTTTAGTAATAAAATATACACATTTGTCCTTAATCTCAAGACTGCTAAAATCTAAGATATAATAGTAATAATAATTTGTCTAGCTTAAAACATATCTTTTTCTAGGATATTGTAGGTCTGTGTGTAGAACAGCACCTGTGATCAGAAGCAATTCATTAAAATATTAACAAATTAAAAAGGCCATAGAACAGTTTTTAAACTAAGAGCTGGGGGAAAGCCAACAGGTGCAGAGGAGCATGTGGAGAGATTAATAAGACTGGGACTTTTGAGCTTGGAAAAGAGACGAGTAAGTGGGGATATGACAGAGGCTGTCATAAATATAAAGGGAAGGGTAAACCCCTTTGAAATCCCTCCTGGCCAGGGGAAAGCTCCTCTCACCTGTAAAGGGTTAAGAAGCTAAAGGTAACCTCGCTGGCACCTGACCAAAATGACAAATGAGGAGACAAGATACTTTCAAAAGCTGGGAGGAGGGAGAGAAACAAAGGGTCTGTGTGTCTGTCTATATGCTGGTCTTTGTCGGGGATAGACCAGGGATGGAGTCTTAGAACTTTTAGTAAGTAATCTAGCTAGGTATGTGTTAGATTATGATTTCTTTAAATGGCTGAGAAAAGAATTGTGCTGAATAGAATAACTATTTCTGTCTGTGTATCTTTTTTGTAACTTAAGGTTTTGCCTAGAGGGGTTCTCTATGTTTTTGAATCTAATTACCCTGTAAGATATCTACCATCCTGATTTTACAGGGGGGATTTCTTTATTTCTATTTACTTCTATTTTTATTAAAAGTCTTCTTGTAAGAAAACTGAATGCTTTTTCATTGTTCTCAGATCCAAGGGTTTGGGTCTGTGGTCACCTATGCAAATTGGTGAGGCTTTTTATCCAACATTTCCCAGGAAAGGGGGGGTGCAAGTGTTGGGAGGATTGTTCATTGTTCTTAAGATCCAAGGGTCTGGGTCTGTAGTCACCTAGGCAAATTGGTGAGGCTTTTTACCAAACCTTGTCCAGGAAGTGGGGTGCAAGGTTTTGGGAAGTATTTTGGGGGGAAAGACGCGTCCAAACAGCTCTTCCCCAGTAACCAGTATTAGTTTGGTGGTGGTAGCGGCCAGTCCAAGGACAACGGGTGGAATATTTTGTACCTTGGGGAAGTTTTGACCTAAGCTGGTAAAGATAAGCTTAGGAGGTTTTTCATGCAGGTCCCCACATCTGTACCCTAGAGTTCAGAGTGGGGGAGGAACCTTGACAGAGGCCTATAAAATCATGACTGGTGTGGACAAAGTAAATAAGGAAGGTCCATCAATGGCTATTAGCCAGGAAGGCTAGGGATGCAAAACCATGCTTGGAAATATCACTAGCCTCTGTTTGCCAAACTGGGAATGGGCAACAGGGGATAGATCACTTGATGATTACTTGCTGTGTTCATTCCCTCTGAAGCACCTGCCATTGACCAATCCTCAGAGTGTACCATAGAAGTTCTAGTACCCCAAACCAGATTACCATTCTTACTATAAGGTCAGAGATGGGAGAAATATCAGAAGGGATATTCCTTAAGATCCAAAGCCTGTTCCTACTGAAATCAATGCCAAAACTCACATTGGCTTCAAATAATTTGTCATTTAAGAAATTAAAGTATTTCACTTCAAAGAGAAGCTGGCAAAGTATGTGCATTCACTCCTTACTGCAATTGTAGGTAGAGCTAATGGGATTCATACATATGTCTCACAATATTAGCAAGATTTCTGCCTGAATAAGGTCCGCAGCATCAGGCCCATTATTAATTAATTATTATTTTTTATTTATTATTATTATTATTATTATTATTACTTGGCACAGACAGCCATTGGCCTGCAACTTTGCTTCTCTGTGGTTAAAAAATTGGTTCTTTGCCGGTGTCCTTGAGCACCAGCTCTTTTAAATGAAAGGGAACTGAAGTGGTTCATGACTTTTTATTGGAGATAATTGAGCCCTCAGTTCTTATTCACCTCAGAATGCTCTCCCCAGCTTGATGCTCTTTGCAACCCCTTGTTCTCAGTGTTCCTAAGTCCAACCCTGGCATTCTTTTCATCTCTTTGGTAACACCTGATGTTCTGTTATTTCATGATGTTATGATAAATAGTCTTTTTTTTCTCTTTGCAGTGAAACATTAATGTGAATTCTGACAATGTACTGATCAGACATGGGAGAACTGGTATGCATAACATAGAGCCCTAACCCAAAACTCAGACTAAACCAGAACCCTTGATTTTAAAAGTCTGGTTTGTGTGTGTGTGTGTGTGTGTTTAATTGCAGCTGTCCTCTGGGATTAGAATCAGGAGTACTGAGCTACATCTTCTAGGATATTTTTGTGGTATTACTAGCCCTATTTCCAAATAAAAGGCAATTTACAGACACACTTTAGATAAACATCTGAACTTGGGATAATTATTTAAACCATATCTCAACACCTTCTAGATTTTACCCATCACTATTTAGGAGATCATTCTGAGATTGGGGTTATTTTTAGGGTGGCAAGGGAAGTGCAGTGACTTCCAGGGTCAAACAGCTCTAAAAGGTGATTTCTCCCACCAGTCACAAAGAAGCTGAAAACAGCAGGAAACCTGCACATCTCAGACACAGTGCAAAGTTTTGTTGGGGATGGGGGGGGGCACGAATAGCAGCACCACAAACAACAAAAACAATTAAATGCACATAACAAAGTAGTGAAGGCAGAAAATGTATGAACAGACAAATGTTGTACAAAGTGGTATTAGTGAGCAACAGATTGTAATGGGCAGAACTATAGCAGAGTTTATCTGTGAGATAGCAGCTGTATTGCTGAATTCACTATACCACACCTGTCATTCTTGGATTTAGAGATACTTAAGGTAGACAGTTTCAGTTTTATAAACAGAGCTAGGTGCACAACAGAGAGGGGAACTAAAGGCCAGAAGATAAATCCTTACTGCAACTCACTGTTAGTAGCTGAATTTATTCTAATCTCATAATCAGCAGTGCTCAACAAGGCAGTGAAACTCAGGCTTCTGCATAGCAAGATATCACGTAGAGCAGGGATCGGCAACCTTTGGCATGCGGCCCAGGCCGTCTGCAGGTTCGACCGATCGCAGCTCCCACTGGCCGCGGTTTGCCATTCCAGGTCAGTGGGGGCTGCGGGAAGCGGCGGCTAGCACATCCAATGGCCTGCACCACTTCCCGCAGCCCCCATTGGCCTGGATTGGCAAACCGCGGCCAGTGGGAGTTGCAATTGGCCAAACCTGTGGATGCTGCAGGTAAACAAACCAGCGCGGCCCGCCAGCGGATTTTCCTGATGAGCTACGTGCCAAAGGTTGCCGATCCCTGACCTAAACGTATAAGGCACCATATAAATTGTATGGGTGTGATCTAAAATGGTAATTGTTGAAATCCTGGATTCATATATCACAGTCCACATTTTCAGAAGTTTTAATATGATTAATCAGCTACTGAGTTTTGACTTACCAGATAAGGAAATGTTAATGATAAATTGTGACCATTCTTTAACAACAATCATGGTAAGATTTTAAAAACTGCAGTCTGTTTCTTTAATCTATTACTCTTGGGGAAATTCTGCACCAAAGAAATTAAAATTGTGTGCACAATATTTTAAAATTCTGCAACATGCTTTATATGCTATTTGTCAAAACAACACAATATAATCACGCTCCCATTGTCAGCTCTAGGCGGCTGGGGCTGACAGTGGAAGCATGGGTGGGAGTGCTGGGAGGAAATCACAAATTCTGAAGGAAAAATAAAATTCTGCAGGGAACATTATTTCTGCACAAATTCTGCATTGTGCAGTGGCACAGAATTCCAGCAGGAGTATGAAAAGACCAATGTGAACTCATAACAGGTATAGCCCAAAATTCATTACTGCTGTCTTGCAGAGGTTGTTTCCAATGCAATACCTAAATTCCTAAGCTTGGCTTGGTTCATTTAAAAAATATAAGAAGAAATACTTATAATACTCCACCCCTTCTGCCCGCCGCACCCCAGCCAGAGCCCCGAGACCCCCCACCCGGAGGATCCCCAAGACCCCCTCCCCACCGCTGCAGCTGGTGTAGTGCGAGAAACTGCTATCTGTAGGAATTTGCCACATCAGATAGTGTTTTACAATTCTTTACATACCAGTAACTGCTACAGGTAGCAAATTCCTACAGGTAGCAGTTTCTCGCACTACACCAAGCCCCTCCCATCCCCCCTCAGCTGAAGGAATAGCACATACCACCTCCTCAGCCACCCTGGAATCTGCATAATAAATCAAAAACTTCCCCCCAAACCCCTGCAACTGGGGGTCCAGCAGCCGTGGCACAGCCAGGGAAGGCTTAGCCTCCCCTGGCCTATTATACCCGCCACCCATGACTACAACCCATACTCTGTAGGGACCCCATCCTGAAAGATCTTTGCTGAATTGCCTCTTCCGGCCTTCAAACAATCCCCCAACCTCCTCAAGCTCATCATCAGAAGCAAGATCCCCAAGATCTGTACACACCAACTCAAAGCAGCACCAGACACTGGCAGAGCAACAGACACAAAACCTGGAGACTTATCTCCACTGCTACAATTATCAACATCTCCCCCCACCGTAACACACCTTTCAAGATACCTGGATCCCACGCATGACAATCACATTTAGTGGACCTCATCCAGTGCACTTTATGCCCCAATACAAACTATGTAGGTAAAACCAAACAATCACTGCTTTCTCAAATGAACTCACACGGGAAAATGATAAAAGAAAAAAAAAACCACCCTATCACCTGTGTGATAAAAAGATCATTCTATATCTGACCTATCAGTCCTCACTCTCAAAGAAAACCTGCATGACACTTTCAAAAGACGATCCAGGAGCTTAAATTCATTACTCTGTTAGACACTAAAAATCATGGATTGAAAAGAGACACTGGATTTATGGCTTATTAAAACCATCTGTAACTGACTAACCCCCCTTTTTTTGTCCTATGACTGCAGAGATTTTAAGGGGTCACTCTACCTTAAATGGTCCCTTATATTAGGTGCTAACTTATGCAAAACAATCTGTTCAACTTTGCATTTTGCTGGGACAATGGGAGTATCTTTCCCAGAGTTGAAAAAGAGCTCTGTATAGCCCGAAAGTTTGTCTCTTTCACCAACAGAAGTTGGTCCAATAAAAGATATTACCTCCCCTATCCTGTCTCTCTAATATAGGTACCTGAGCTTTTGTAAAAGTACAACTGCTTATTTGATTTGTACTTTCTTAAATTGTTGCCCTAGGTAAATCTTGCAATAATCTACCCAGGGCCAGATTAACCTTTTGTGGGCCCTGCCGCCAAACATATTTGTGCGCCCCTATGTAGTCGTTGTGGGCTTCGAGTGTGGGCCTGGTATGACAGTGCCATTGGTGCCATAGTATACCTGGTATTGAATCTCAGAGACATTTTTCATTTTGATCACACACCTCTGCATGACTGTATGCGTTGTCATACACATCTCCCTCCGTCTCCCGTTTTTCTCATTAAACTGTATACCCATGTGGGTTTACCAGTGTCCACAGTGAGCAGTAATTTCACAGCAATCAGGGGAAACTCCTCACAGATTTATCTCCTTCCTCATTCAGACCTTCTATAGCCATGTCTCTAGTACCACCCTATGTCACCAGTCACTGTATGTGGTTCTGGTCTCAACTCAATAAAGTTTCACAGCCAGCAGATACCTGATCAATTCTGACAAATCCGTCCCACAGCACTCATCCTGCCATTTGAACAAGCCACTTGTAAACACCATTTCCCCAAAGTGAGGACTTAGCCCCTGAGAACCTGAAGTCACCAGCCTTTCTCCCTCTCCTCCCATCTACATGCTAGTCTACTACTTGGTCACCACCACCTCTCCCTGTGCTTGTTTCCCTTCTACCTTGGACATGCTCCCTAGCCAGCTGGGGCTATTCTCCCCCTGCAAGCCTGATCTGCTTCCTCTTTCCCTGCTCCCCTTGACATTCCTTTCTTGCTGGTGACCTCTGTTCCTCGAGGTTAACTCCAGTTTCTTTATCCACTCCTAGCTTAATGGCTCCCAGTAGTTACAGAGCCACCTGCAGCTTCTCTGGCTACAGCCATGGGGCCAATTGCCAGAGGCCAGCCTTAGATAGCTGCAGCTGCTAGCAAGGAAAGGGTGGCAATTCCAAGGCTGAGCATGCTTGAACCTTGCAATAGCAGCACTAGGGGTTCTAAATTCTCAGCGCTGGCCCTAGGCAGCTGCAGACTCTGGAGTTAGGTGCTCCCCTCTTCTAGGACATGACTTTAAGTACCTGAGATGCCCATCACCTGCAGCAGAGGCCACCAATTCCCATGCAGCTCTCGGCTAGCACACAGTCGTGCAGAAAGTGCGGCCTGAATGATTGTGGAGCCTGGAATGCCAGGAGGTTCCCATCCCTGAGCAGCAGCTCTGCAACAAGCTCACATGGCCCCCCTCTGCTGTGGAACCAGGACCCTGTGAAGCCAGTGGAGTTACCCTGTGTATAATCAGTTCTGTCCAAAGCCTGTTGAAGTAAGTGGCAGTCTTTTCATTGTCTTAATGGGCTGCGTATAGAAGCAAAGGACCCCATTCTAGACTCTAGGAGCAAAGTGCATTCTATGCTGCACTGGTTTACGATTGTAACAGGAAGGTCTCACATTACCTAGTGAATAAGCAACACCTCCTACAGCACCTAACTTTTTCTGAGAAGCCTCCTGCCCAATTACTAAATGTAAACCTGCTTAGCTTACCAAGGCTGAAAATATCAGGTAGTATGGTCACAAAAGCAAGGCACTTCTGAATTCAGCAGGAATTTTGGATATGCACAGAACACAGACAGGACTGGTTCCTGCATGGTTACAGAACTGCAGTGAAGTGGAACAATTTTCAGCTTGTGTGATTGGAGGATATCTAATACATATTGTAAGACTGTCCTACATAAATGAGGAAAAGTTGAGGTGCCTTCGTTATTCTTTTCTTCCACTCTTCATTTCTGTGGGGTATTTGCCAATGCAATATCATGGTCTTCTCTTTAAACATCAAAATTTTAAAAAATGGCAATGGCTATTGAAAATAGCTATTCCAGTCCTAGTTAGCACTGGGAAGACCCCAGCATTTGTTGCTCAATTTTATCCTACTTTTTCTACAGCAAATTACGGTGGATCGGTATATTTGATTTGGGAGAAATGAAGTAACAGCTACCCAAATTGAGCTTGAGCACTCCTGAATTTTGAGAGAGTGTTCAAATCTGGAAGGCATGTGCTAGATTCCCTTTCTGAATACTGGATAAATCTGGAAAGGAAAAGTCAATTTCTGCTTCCATGGCTCAGACGTGGAAATCCTCCTGCACGCCTGGTACTGTATCTAAAGTTGCCCAGGTCCTCTAATAGAGCCTCCCCTTCCTTACTTTTCACTTTAACTTGTCCTGGTGGAGTCCACATACCTCCCCTGCTAGGCTTGAGATAGAGAGGTGCACTGTCCATTCATTCCATCCAGTTCCTTCTTTGGGGTCACACCAGCATTCCTAAGCCAGTCTGGGGAAATCTTCTAAGGGTGATATCTGGGCCAAAGCCTTCTACTCTTTGGGCATACTTGTTCCCCATTCACAGTGCCACCCCCTTCTAGCAGACAGCTCCCCATTCACAGCAAGCTGCAGCGCATGGTGTCTCAGCTTCCCCACTCTCTCCCCTTCCCTTTCCTGTTGATAGTGGCCAAGGGAATTCTGAGAAATGTAGTTCCTTCCCTGCTCCAGGGCTGGCTCTCTAAGCAGGGAGCTGGCCAAGGAACTACAGCTCCCAGGGCCCCTTGGGTTCTTAGCTCCCATGCTGAATCCCTGCTGCTCAGAGGCTCGCTCTCAGAGCCTCCACTTCTGCAGCGCTCTGTGCTGTGAGAGGGGAGGAAGCGAGTGTTGTGCGCCCCCTTCTGAGCTTGAGCCCGGTGCTATGACACCATTGGTGCTATGGTAAATCTGGTGCTGAATCTACCACATTTTGAGCACATGTGGTGCATCCAAAAACACATCTTGAAATATTATATGATTGGTTAGCTTTGATAAATAATAAAAGTTGAGAGTCTATTTATTTATTTTCCCCTGAGTGTTTTCTAATTCTTTAAAGCAGTCTCATTCACTCTCCTGGAGTCCTCTGGACATCAACAACACTTCATGCAAACAAAGGCAAGATCTACTATCAATCTGGATACCTGATCTGTATCTATCACTAAGAAATCAGTAGATAGCATAACTAGAGCAGCCCTTGTACTGACTGGTCAAGGAGGTCCAAGGCCTTTGTGCAATGTGAGAGTTGCATATCTACTACCTTTTCAATATGAAAGCAATCCTGGGTGAAACACAAGTATAGATGAAGTACCATTTGTGTGCCCCCCCCCAAATCAATGCCATGCCTCCATGTATTGTTACCACTCAAGAAAGAGCTTGGAGTTATTGCGTATAGTGCTCTGAAAACATCTTCAATGTGCAGCATCAGCCAAAAAAAAGTTAACAGAATCTTAAGAACCATTAGGAAAGGGATAAATAATAAGATGGTAAATATCATAATGCCTCTATATAAATCCATGGTATGCCCACACTTTGAAAAGTGTGAGCAGTTCTGGTTGCCCCATCTCAGAAAAGATAGATTAGAATTGGTAAAGGTACAGAGAAGAGCAACAACGTTGACTAAGGGTATGGAACAGCTTCCATATGAGGAGAGATGAAAAAGACTGGGACTTTTCATCTTGGAAAAGAGATGACTAAGAGAGGATATGATAGAGGTCTATAAAATTATGAATGAATCATAAACACAAGAAGAAGGTGTGATCCAATGAAATTAATAGGCAGCAGGTTTAAAAGAAACAAAAGGAAGTACTTCTTCATACAGTATGCAGTCAACCTATGGAATTCATTGCCAGGGTACGCTGTGAAGGCCAAAAGTAGGAAGGGGTTCAAAAAAAGAATTAGCTGAGTTCATGGAGGATAAGACCATCAATGGCTATTAGCCAGGATGGCCAGGTATGCAACCGCATGCTCTGGGTGTCCCTAGCCTCTGACTGCCAGAAACTGAAGTGGACAACAGGATATGTATCACTTGATTGCCTGTTCTGTTCATTCCCTCTGAAGCACCTGGTTTTGGCCACTGTGGAAAGACAGGATACTGGTCTAGATGGACCAATCGTCTGACCCAGTATGGTCGTTCTTATGTTTTATGCAATTTTTTTCTAGGACTCTGAGGCATATATCCACTTATGTACCTGTTTCAGAGCTCTTACTGAATGGAAATGCTCTACTATATCAGACCTTTACCTTTAACGTATATGAGCATGAACATAATGGAAACCATTCATACACCTCAAAGGAAAGTATCCACTAAATGAAGATCATAAAAGAATAGAAGGAAATATAGGGCATCAGTGCATAGAACTCTTTGATCTATGCAGTAAGGGTACATATTTTTCTGTTTTTGTCAATTTTATTTTGCGATTGCTTGTATGTGAGTAATTATATTTGTTCTGACACCTGTTTACTAGACACACAGTTAGTTCACACTTTATTATCATAATGAACTCACATAATTGATTAAAAATTAATAAAAGTGAATTACAGGCCTGGTACTAAATTAATATGGGTAAACTCTATGGTTTTGAGCATCTGTGCTCTTCAGCTAAGCACTGAAAATTCAGGTGTTCATCTGACTCATTTGAGCTACCCCACCTTCCTCCTCATGAACTTCCTGATGCTTATTTGACTTCACCTCCACCTGAACTCACAGCTCCTTGTAGTATTATGGCCTTCTTCAAACTAATTCCCTCCTAAAAAGAAGAGCTGTTTGGTTCATGTCAGGTAACATGAGAGGTAATTTGAGACATTTTTTATGAACAATATTCTTTTAACATTTATCATTAAAAATATGTAAGTAGCTGGCCAATTAGTGCAAATATTGCTTACGTAGAAATGAAAAGGTAACACTCCTTCCTTTTGCAAGGCATGTATGACATGCCTGAGGGACTTGCACTCCAATGTAAGTGTGATGACCTGAGCATAAAAAACAGTGTGATCCAAAATCCAGTGAAGACAATAGGAGACTTCCCAATGATTCAAAGGGCATTGGATCAGTTCTGGGATAAGTCATCTTTACTGAACAGATGTAGGTTTTCAACATCCAATGTACCTGCTATCTTACTCATTATGTACTTCTAATTCTTCCTGTTTATTCCCCATACTCCTTGCATTTTTGTATAGACATCTAAGATGTTGAACAGAACCCCTACTGATTTCCCTCTTGTTGATCCTATGATCCTATGTAATTTTCCACAGCCCCAACCCACCCATGCCCAGCATCTAATCCTCTGTTAAGGTTGCCTTTTTTATGCTTACCTGTAGGCTATATCACCTGGCCCCTCTGGACTAGTTTAAAGTCCTCCTCACTAGCTTGGTGAGTCAGTGCTTGAAGATGCTTTTCCCTTTCTTGATCAGGTCGATCCGATCTCTTCACACCAGAAACACCTTCCTGAAACACCATCCCATGGACGAGGAAGCTGAAATCCTCCTGTCAACACCATATGCACAGCCATGCATTCATCTCCAGGATGCAGGTGTTCCTGTCTGGGCCTTTACCCTCAACTGGGAGGATGGATGAGAACACAATCTGCACCCCCGACTTCTTCCCCTCACTCAGAGAGCTGTGTAGTCCCTGATGATCTATTGAGGGTCATACCTGGCACTGTTATTTGTGCCCATAAGGATAAGTAATATTGGGTAGTGGTCAGAGAGATGGATCAGCTTTGGAATCCTTTCTGTAACATCTCAGACTTGGGCTCCAGGCAGGCAGTACACCTCCTGAAACATCATATCAGGTTGGCAGATAGTGTTGGGATTACCTACAAAACCTTTTTTCACTTGGCTTCCCAAGAACTCAGGTTGACTCAGCTATAGATGGATGCCTCCATCCATCCTCCATAGGTGAGACCCTATGCCTCCTCTCTTGAGTGTGGTGGCAGCGAACCTCCCAGTTTTGGGGGCAGGTGGCTCCTCTTTCTCAGCCATTTGGTATGCTCTTTAGTAGGAAGAGAGCCTGAGACATAAGCCCTTGTATCAGAGGCCTGGTCTGAGGCTCACTGAATCTGGCAAAAACAGGGCTGATATTGCAGAAATACACATTCCTAAGAAGCACTAAGCACAAAAAGTCCCACCATTCACTGGGCTGCGTCCATTTCCACAGGCATTCATGTCTTAGTATCCTCGTAGAATCTGCCAGGTACTATTACTGTGCTTTGTTGACAATGAACCTGGCCTGGCGCCTTTGTACCTTAATGGATCTTGTGGTCATTTGGCGGTACACTCAAGGTCTGCTGTGCTGGCTGGCTGTGCAGAGGTGGGGCAGCACACAAGGAGAACACACACAGGCAGCTGAACATCTAACTACATGCGCCTCACAGCCTATTGCCAGCACAGCATACTGATTCTTCACCTCGAGTGACAGGGGAAGTGTCCATAAAGCAGCCGGTTCTTCTTTTTCCTCTGGTGCTGCTGTAGTAATAACAGATAATTTGTAAATATCTATGTCTGTTCATAAATTATTCAAAACAGAAATGAGTGCTTAGTTCAGTTAATACATTGTTCACAATTAGTAGTGTAGAATTCTTTAAAGTTGCTACACTTAACATTTCAATTCTCATTACAGACTACTTAAAGAATCAAATTGCAAAGAAATGTCATACTACCATGCTGGGTGTTTCTGGACTCTCTGAGGATGAACTTGTATCATGTAGGTTCAGTTCATTGTAAGGAGCTCAAGGGGAAAAAAAATACATGAAGTGGGCAGAATTCCTTCCTGAGTATCCAATTCAGCAATGGGAACTGGGCAGCTACCACTCCCCATCAGAGGGTGTGGCTTACTGTCCTCACCTTGAGTTTGTGTGGAGAATCTGATTTTCATTTGTTGCCTTCCCCCTTTCTGGAGCATTACAAGCTACAGGAGGAGAAAGGACAGCAATTCTGTATTACTCTTGTGAACTGTACAAATAGGCTAAGGAGGAGGCTGCTTGTGTCCCTCCTGCCCCCATTATTCACTTGCATAAGGCCAGAAGGAATGTCTGTTAGTTTAACACACTGTTCTGCGGTTATCCAATCCCCTGTCCTTTATATGGCATTTTAGGGATTTTTAAAATTATTATTTGCAAAACAACTTGAATTAAAAAGTGAAGAACAGATGCCAACTCTAAGACATTCTGTAGGAGGGACAGTCATTAGCTTACCATAACATTTTCCATGTCTCCATTCTGTTTGAATGACTGAAAAAAACTGATGAGTATACTTTCCTGATGAATATTTGTGGCCCCGTTCTCCCACCATGTTGAATAATGCCTTACTCAGTCTACAGGTAGTTTAAGTTAATGTGGGGAGAAGGATGGGTTTTGATGTGCTTAATAGTGTTGCATGTTTGAATTTAAAAATTTGAGATTATTAAATAAACAGACAAATGACATTTAATAAAATATTATCAATCAGAGATTGATAACAGTATACAGAAAGAATAGCCATATTACCATCCATGGTGTAAGGTAAAGAGCACTCTTCTCTGTAACTGGTGGGATGCTGGCAGTTTGCACTATCCATCTAATTTCCAAAATGTATTTTTACAGGATATGAGACAAAGAAACCCCTGTTTGGAGGGAGAAATACTTTCCCAATATTATTTTTTAATATGTGTCCTGTTTTGACATTTTTGTTTTACCTCATTACTTATGGAATTTCTTTTATGGTATCTTTAGGTTACATGATCAATAAGATCAGGGGAATTCTAATCCAGTCATTGTTATTGTTTTATTCCTTACAGAATCCATCTGTCATAACAAAGATCCCATATCAATCCCCCATTTTTTTTAATACTTTTGTAGATACTTAGTAGTTTGAGGAGGTCTTTTCTCTGGACACTTATTTTCCCACAGGCTTGGAGACATGAACCATAATGAAATACAGTCCAATATTTGATCATATGAAGTTCCTGAATTCAGGTTACTCAAAGGTTAAGAACCAACAATCTGTCCTTAGAATTCAAATGCACTCTTTGCTAATATCACAAAGATTTTGGGGGAAAAGTTAATATGTGAATGAAATTAATATAAAAAAAGAAAAGATGACTAAAAGGGTTAATATTTATTAAAAGATCAAATTCTTTTAGGAGGTTCAGTTTGTTCAGGCATCTCATCTCTACCTCCTGGCCAGATTAGTCCATGTCTCTGGCTGCTGTCTGGGTGATGACAATCCCTCCCTAGGTGAGTGAGAGAGACTCAAAAGGGCAAGCCGGGGCAAATATGTAGGATGGGAGTGAGAGACCCATGAAATTGGGAAATTTTCTGACAGGATCAGTTCTGAAGTGAGGTAGGTCCATGGGGGTTCTGGGATGAAGATCAATCATTGAGTGGAGTGTCCTGTGGTTACCTCAGCTGAACATGACCTTTGTAGCTTGCCCTGGAAGTTATTGATTAGATGCAGAGCTTCAGCAACTTGTCACTCTTACGGTAACGGGGGTAAACAGATGCTGCTTCTTGCTGGGATATGGTGGCCAGAGGTGTATAAGCCTGTAGTACAGGAAGATGAGTCAGGAAAGTATCATGGAGGCATAAACCAGGACCAAAATATTTGATTTCCAAAACTTTCTGTAACTATCTCTCATGGGATTTCAGGGAACAAGAATCTCAGTCATTGTTTCACATGGATTAATTTAACATCTATGGTCAATGAGGCTTCTGTAAGTTTATATTTAATTCTGAATAGGGCTCTTAACTCTGTATATTTCACCAAAATATATCTGGACAATACTCCAGCCCCCGTATTAGCAGCAGTTGATGCCCTACCAACTATTCAGTCAGTGGCGGCGATCCATTGAAGTTCAAGGATGATTGTCTTCCATAAAATGATAGCTAGTTATCGCTGGTGGATCTGCAGGTGGCTAATGAGACTGATCCAGGATCCATAGATTTTGTCACAGTTGGGGCAGACATTTGCCAATGGAAGGGGCGGATCTTGATTTTTAAATTGCTCTGCTGCATGTTTTTCTCCTTTCCTGTTGCTCCATTTCCTGTTGTCTCGGTTGGGTCTTGACATACTGTGATCCTTGCCACAAGGTCCTTTTCCATTTTGGTCAGTTGAGTGCTTCAGTTTCCCATGAGTTTGTGTCAATATTGCACTTATTCAGGTTGGCTTTGAAGGTGTCTTTGAAGTGCTTTTTTGACTGCCCCTCGTCCATTAGCCATGGTTTAGTTGTGAGATTACATACAAGTGTTCTGTAGAACATGAAATGAAGGATCATCAGGGAGTTAGTGTGGACATTCTGCTTGCATCTAATCTACACTGCAGAGAGTCTTGCACTGCACAACAAGATCAAATACAGTGTGTGTATCTTGTATAAGAGAAAGTGAGAATGGGAATATCCTAATGCAGCACACAATCCCACCATGTGCTGATTTATAGATTTGAAGACCAGAAGGGACTATTATGATAATTTAGTCTGACCTTCTGCATAAAACAGGCCATATAATTTCATAACACCCAGTAATGACTGATAGTGCTCTCCATTGTGGTAACACTGAAATCATTGATGCTAACTATGCTTGATGCCCTAAAAATTCAGGTAGGTGGCAAGTTTTCTGCATTATCTCAGGACTGCTCACCACCATGATGACCATAGGCTCTATCCCAGTTGGTTATTGGCTAACTCATATGACTAGTGTGATAAATGAAGGAGCAGGGGTAGCTCCCTTTTATGGACACTCAGACAGCCAGTTAGCTATAAAATCCCTCTTGGTGGCTGTTCTCTGCTTGCTTTACCTGTAAAGAGTTAACAAAGTCCCCAAGTAAAGGAAAGGGAGTGGGAACCTGACCAAAAGAGCCAATGGGATGGCTAGAACTTTTTTAAATGGAAAAAAAAAAATCTTCCCCTTTCTCTCTGTTGTTTTTTTTCTCTGGGAAAGAGGAGAACAGGGAGCAGTTATGCTATGAGAAGCTTTAAGACAGGTATGATCATAAACCATCAGATCATGCCTAGAACTACTTATTTGGAACCCCCAAATGTGTAAGTAGATCAGGAATATTTAGAAAGCAGCAATTAGGTTTATTTCTGTTTATTTCTTATGGCTAATGGACTCCTCTGCGCCAACCCCAGATGCTTTTGTTTGTTTGTAACCTTTAAGAAAGCTATTTGGGGTGTTTAATTTTTGGAATTGCTCTTTTATAATCTAGCAAAAGCCTAAATTCCAGATGTATTTTTTTTTTAAGAACAAGATTGGATTTTTGGTGTCCTAAGAGGTTTGTGCATATGTTGTTTAATTAGCTGGTGGCAATAGCTAATTTCCTTTGTTCTCTTTCTCAGGTCTTCCCCAGAGGGGGTGGGGTAAAAGGGCTTGAGGGTATCTCACAGGAAGGAATTCCCAAGTGTGTCTTCCTGGGTTCCCAAAGGGGTTTTGCATTTGGGTGGTGGCAGCATTTACCAAGCCAAGGTTAGAGAAAAGCTGTAACCATGGGACTTTAATACAAGCCTGGAGTGGCAAGTATTAATTTTTAAAATCTGTGCAGGCCCTCACCTTCTGCACTCAAAATGCCAGAGTGGGAAATCAGCCTTGGCAACAGCCTTCTCTATTTTTTCTACTTACTGCATTCTTGAATTCCATGCAGTCTCTTCAGAATCTCATTTTGTCTTTCTGGAACAGAGCAGGTGCCAATGTGATACCAAAAATGCAACCTGTTGCAACAAAATAGCCTTTTTGGGTGTTGATTGTGAGATATTTGCAACATGCTGGATCAAACTCCATTTGTAGATATGCACCGAGCAAATCCAATTTACTAAAACACTGTCTACCACTAAGAATAACAAGCAAATCTTCAGTACATGGTGGTGGATACTGGTCTGCACATAAAACTGAATTCAGTGTTACTCTGAAATCTCCACAGATTCAGACTCAGCCATCCTTCTAGGATGGGTGTAGCCCACTCGCTGCATGAACTGGTGACAAGACTCCAATGCTCACTAAATGGTCCAAATCAGCTTCCAGTAGAGTCTTCAGAGTAAAAGGCACAATTCTGAGCTTGCAATATTTTGGCTGACTGTCAGACTGTCATGATCACCTTCATCTCATTCTATTTCACCTTGAACTTCTCAAGCCAAGATCTGCCAGATAGTAGAGGATTTTTTTCTTCAATCACACACAAGGGCAAAATCACCTATTGTCCATCCAGCTGCACTTTCACCTGGAGTTTTCCTTTTGGGGCTAACTTTTCTCTGGTATAAATCTTCAATATCATGGATCCTTTTTCCAGGGGAACTGGTGACAATGTCTGGTAGATGCAGAAATCATTGAAACAGCAGGTCTTGTATCAAGCTCCATTTTTGTAGGAACTCTTTTGATCAACGGTGTAATCCAGATTCCATCTCTGACTCCAGATTCTGTTAACATGTACAGTGCTAGGTCTTGATCAGTATCACTAGAGCTTGTGTCTTTTTCCTACATCATAAATTCCTAACTTTAATCCCTTCTTTGGTTCAGTCTTCATACATGTCTTCTTGGATGCATAGATACCCTGTGCTGCTGATCATTGAACTGTGCAGTCCTGGCAATGTGTGCTTTCTTCTGGCACTTTCTTTAAATAACTTGATGTGCCCAGCAATCCTTCTCAGAGTGTGTAGTTTGTGCAAAATGGCCTCAAAGAAATTCTTTACATTCCTGTGGTTCTCTGTCTTGCTGATGAAGGAGGTGAACTTGTCGCTTCACATTAAATTCCAGAATCTTTCTCTGCCTTCTCCATTGCGACTGCTACTTCAGTAGCCTTCTTGAATGTAAGCACTAATACCATCAGTAACTTCTTCCAGACCTCATCATTGTATAATCCAGAGACTAACTGGTCATGTAGGGCATCAATTCATGTTTGTCCAGACTGACAATGTTCTGACAACTTCTTTAAAGCAGCAACAAACTGTGCTATTGATCCTCCAGTTTCCTGATATCACTGATGGAACAAATATCATCTGTGGGGTAGGAGAAAAACATGCCTGCATTTCTGCAGTAATTGTGGCATATGTAGCAGTTCCCAGCACAGTTGAAGAAAGTAGGTCACTCAGCAGTCTGAATGCCTTTGGACCTGTCACTGTGAGCAAGGTTGAAACTCACTGTCCACCTGAAATGGTGTTGCAGGTTACAAATTACTTAGAACATTTGAGGTACACAATCCATGATCCAGTTTTCATCAAACTCACCAACATTGTTCACAAACAGTGTCATTCCTTTGTTCTGGTGGACTTCATGTCTCCTGGACACCTTTTCCAGAGGGACATTATTATTAATTATTATTATTTTTAGTGCACAGTAAAAACAGCAATATCTGCTTCTGATTGCCCGCTGTTGGCTGTGTGCTTATATACTCCTTGGGTTGTACTTGGTATTTCTCTTCTGGCGATGGACCCACAGTGCACATTAAGTTGTTTGCATGCTTGCTTGCACAAGGTCACCAAAGATGACTGCTTACTTCCTCTTCACTGCTCTGTTTGAACAATTGGGACAGTAATTGCAGAACATTTATCCTTAGTTCTAAGATTACCTGCTTACTTCCCTTTCTCTATCTGGCTAGTTCCCACTGTTCCAGGAGCGAAAGCAGCAGTTTGTCACCCTGTGCCTTTAGGTGAACTTAAACCCCTTTTAATGGCATTATTTGCTTACTTTTTCTTCTTCTTGGTCAGGAAGAAGCCAAACTGGACACACAAGGGATATAAATTCTTCATAGCTATATGTTATATTTCTGGAGCCAGCAGAGAGGAGATAAACAGATGCAGAGGGAGCTGATAGAAACACAGATGTCTGCTGCTGTGGCTTTACTGTTTCAGCTGCATAACTGAAGCAAACAAGAAAATGAAGCTTTGCACTGTGGGGGTGGGGGTGAAGTACTGAACCTCCTGAACATTTAAAGGGACAGGACATCACATATTGCAGTAGAATTATCACAAGAGATTCAGTGGCAATCATATTGTTTGAATATTTCTTAGCAAAGCCTGTCAGCAGGAATTGTATATATTGGCAAATTAAAGTGTAGAATAGGATAATTTATTAATCTCAGATCTGCTCTCAACTAGCCTATGAAAAGAAATAATCTAAATATGGGATTTGAAAAGCACCTAAATAATTTAGGAGATAAAGCCCCACTCAAAGTCCATGAGACTTGAGCCTAAGTAATTTACGTGCTTTTGAAAATCCCACCTTACTCCTTCAGTAACTTCTTAGCAATGTAACAAATACTAAAACATGAATGTTTAGCCTTAAAGACTGAATTTATCAAGTGGATTGAGCGATACCCTCTGAATATTCTAGGTCTGGAGATACCTAAAAATATTTATGATAGTTTCTGTTATTTGAACTATATAAGAGTGGAATAAGACTATTTATTTTTAGCTTATTTTGCAAAATGGTTTCTCTGTCAGCCATGAAATATGATTAGGCGGTTTCTTGATAAATGAAAAGACCCAGTTACTTAAAGCATACATATGCTTATAGTGAAGAAAATTGTAAATGCATGAGCACCCATGGTTACTATCTCATTTGGTACTATTTATGGGAATATTGTGTTGTCCAGGCTCAATGATAAGTGGGTGCTGAAAAGCTGCCATTCTGTCCAGTCTGACTATATTAAACTTGGATTAAGGACTATATTAATACTTTTATACTCATCTCAGCAAAAATGAGAAGCATGTCCTCTGCTGTATGAGTACTTGAACAGATAGATAGGAATTTGAAAGTATATTGACATAAATGTAAACGAGAAAGTGAAAAATTGATCCCCACAGAGCAGGGTATAATCAGAAAAGAGCAGCTGAATGAGTTTTTCAGTTTGATCATGGAAACAACAATAGATCTGTAAAATACATAAAAAACCCACAGTTGATATGCGTTAAGAAATTAGTATGTTATGTCATAGAATATCAGGGTTGGAAGAGACTTCAGGAGGTCATCTAGTCCAACCCCCTGCTCAAAGCAGGACCAATCCCCAACTAAATCATCCCGTCCAGGTCTTTGTCAAGCCAGGCCTTAAAAACCTGAGGATGGAGATTCTACTACTTCCCTAGGTAACCCATTTCAGTTCTTCACTACCCTCCTAGTGAAATAGTTTGTTTCCTAATATCCAACCTAGACCTCCCCCACTGCAACTTGAGACCATTGCTCCTTGTTCTATCATCTGCCACCACTGACAACAGCCTAGCTCCAACCTCTTTGGAACCCCCCTTCAGGTAGTTGAAGGCTGATATCAAATCCCTCCTCACTCTTCTCTTCTGCAAACTAAATAAGCCCAGTTCCCTCAGCCTCTCCTCATAAGTTATGTGTCCAGCTCCCTAATCATTTTTGTTGCCCTCATGGCTCAGTCATATCATACGTTTGTTTTTCTTGTCAGTGTGAGAAATTATTTATTCTTTCTTCTGTCCAGTTAAAAACAGAGAAACTTTAATAAAAAAGTAAGTCTAATGATTGTGCAATACCCAGAAAAAGAGGAAACTACTTTTGAAAATCAAGCTGGAATGATTCATAGATTCGTAGATATTAAGGTCAGAAGGGACCATTATGATCATCTAGTCTGACCTCCTGCACAATGCAGGCCACAGAATCTCACCCACCCACTCCTGCGATAAACCTCTCACCTGTGTCTGAGCTATTGAAGTCCTCAAATCATGGTTTAAAGACTTCAAGGAGCAGAGAATCCTCCAGCAAGTGACCTGGGCTCCATGCTACAAAGGAAGGCGAAAAACCCCCAGGGCCTCTTCGAATCTGCCCTGGAGGAAAATTCCTTCCAGACCCCAAATATGGCGATCAGCTGAACCCTGAGCATATGGGCAAGATTCACCAGCCAGATACCCAGGAAAGAATTTTCTGTAGTAACTCAGATCCCACCCCATCTAACATCCCATCACAGGCCATTGGGCCTACTTACCATGAATATTTAAAGATCAATTAATTGCCAAAAATCATGTTATCCCATCACACCATCTCCTCCACAAACTTATGGAGGGAAACAATCCCATAGTTGGGACCCTCTTTCCAGATAGTGCCATGGTGTTCTCTCACTCTGAGGATACCTTTCCAGAGGAGGGGCCCCTTGTTATTAGGAAGAGTCAAGTACAAGTAATGGGGGATTGATTATTAGAAATATAGATAATTGGGTTTGTGTTGACAGGGAGAACCACATCTACCAATGTGATATATGCCATTATGTGCCAGCAATGCACCTCTGCCATGTACATTGGCCAAACCAGACTGTCTCTACACACAAGAATAAATGGACACAAATCAGAGGTCAAGAATTATAATATTCAAAAACCAGTCGAGAACACTTCAACCTCCCTGGCCACTCAATTACAGATGTAAAAGTGGCAATTCTTCAACAAAAAAAACTTCAAAAACAGACTCCAATGAGAAACTGCAGAACTGGAATTAATTTGCAAACTGGACACCATCATATTAGGCTCGAATAAAGACTGGGAGAGGATTGGTCATTACAGAAACTAAAAACTATTTCCCCCTGCTAATTTTCCCCCTACTATTACTCACACCTCCTTGTCAACTGTTTGAAATGGGCCATCCTGATTATCACAAACAAAAGCTTTTTTTTTCTCCTGCTGATAATAGCCCACCTTAATTGATTTGTCTCCTTAGAGTTGGTATGGCAACTCCCATCTTTTCATATGCTGTGTATTTATACCTCTCTACTGTATTTTCCACACCATGCATCTGATGAATTGGGTTTTAGCCCATGAAAGCTTATGCCCAAATAAATTTGTTAGTCTCTAAGGTGCCACAAGTACTCCTCTTTCTTTTTCTGATACAGATTAACATGGCTACCTCTCTGAAACTTTATAAAGTTACTCTCTATGCCATTATCCAAATCATTATGAAGTTATGGAACAGAGCCAGGCCCAGGACAGATCCCTTTGGCACCTCAGTCAATATGCCCTTCCATCTTAACTGTGAACCATTGATAACTCTCTGAGTACAGTTTTTCAACCAGTTTCCCAGCTTATAGTAGGTTTTTCTAGGCTAAATTTCTCTTTTGTGCTTATGAGAAGGTCATGTGATACAGTATCAAAAGTGCATCTGATGAAGTGAGCTATAGCTCACGAAAGCTTATGCTCTAATAAATTGGTTAGTCTCTAAGGTGCTACAAGTTCTCCTTTTCTTTTTGCGAATACAGACTAACACGGCTGTTACTCTGAAAAGTATCAAAAGTATTACCAAAGTCTAGATATATGACATTTAGTGGTTCCTACCAATTAACAAGGCTTGTTATCCTGTCAAATTCATGTTGACTGTTACTTATCACCTTATTATGTTCTAAATGATTACAAATTGATTGATTATTTGCCTCATACCACAAAATCAGCTGTCAGGGTTCCCTCCCCACTCTGAACTCCAGGGTACAGACATGGGGCCCCGCATGAAAGGCCCCCTAAGCTTATTTCTACCAGCTTAGGTTAAAAACTTCCCAAGGCAAAAATTCTCCCTTGTACCTTGGATTAGGTAATGGTGCCACCACCAAGTGATTTAGACAAACTCAGGGAAAGGACCACTTGGAGTTCCTAATCCCCCCTAATATACCCCAAGCCCCCTCACCCTCTTTCCTGGGGAGGCTTGAGAATAAACAAGATGAGCACAGACCAACCTTGGGTTTTTTTTAGGATACTAAAAAATAACCCAATCAGATTCTAAAAGAAACATAACTTTATTAGAAAGGAAAAAGGTAAAAGAAGCACCTCTGTAAAATTAGAATGGAAGATAATCTTACAGGGCAATCAGATTAAAACACACAGAGGATTTTCCTCTGGGCCAAACTTTAAAGTTACAAAAAGAAAACCAGGAATACACCTTCCACTCAACATAGAGAAAATCACAAGCCAAAACAAAAATAAGCTAACACATTTCCTTGCTAGTACTTACTGATTCTAATGGAGTTGGATTGCTTGCTTCCTTGATCTGCGTCCAGCAAGCACACAGAACAGATAGACCAAAACCTCCCCCCTCTGCACCCCCATTTGAAAGTATCTTGTTCCCTTATTGGTCCTTTTGGTCAGATGCCAGCCAGGTTACCTGAGCTTCTTAACCCTTTACAGGTAAAAGGATTTTGTGCCTCTGGCCAGGAGGGATTTTACAGTACTGTATACAGGAAGGTTGTTACCCTTCCCTTCATATTTATGACACCAGCCCTACGAAATACCAACTTTTATGTCTAGCCACCATCAAACTGAACACAAACAGTTCTATTGTGAAATCTTTGAACTAAGCAATTATATCAATTGTAACTAAAGGAGAAGTTAAAGAAAGCAAACATTTTTGGACACAACTTCAAAGGTACACAAAAGTGTCAGTCACAATCCTGGATTAAAATAAAGGATCTGCACTAGCTGAAAGACAATCTATAGGATATCTGTATGAAAGAAGATACCTGGGCTTCACACAAAACAAACAAGATTTAGAACTAAATCCATGCAAATCCAAAAGATAGGAGCTGATAAATGTTGACATTAATATTTCTATCAAGTTGCATTTTCAAAAATAATAACCCATGCAAAGGCAAAAACAATGTTCTGTATTAAACAATCTTTGTTGCCATAGATACATGCAATAATTTTTATTTGACAATTGGAAGATAGCCTTGCTAAATAATCTTGGTAGGCACCATAGAAAACCCATATGGAAAAAAAATTGCTTATCTTGTTTCCCAGTTACCATCTAAAACTCTGTTGCTATTTGTCTACCAAAAGTATAATAGGTAATGTGATCTGCTTAGACTAGTGGGCTATGAAATAAACATCTGTGTTTTCCCTCACCTATTAGATTGGTATGTACACTGCCCTTCCGCCTTATATCCATTCTCCTACCCACAGTTGTATCCTTTCTTACTTCGTTTTCTTCCCTCTCAAAGAGAATTACTGGCGTGGAGATTACCTGGACATCTGCCAACCATCTCCCCCGAATTCCTAGTTTAACATAGAGTACATTTGACTAGAATGCCTTGGAACTTCCTACAGTTCATAGCAGTGCATTCTCATAGTCTGACAGTGCAATTTTAAAATAATACTTACAGTTCACACCTTTCTCCCCTTTTCCTCTTCCCACTAAATTCTTCATATATGATATGGTCATAATAAAAATAAATTCTGATTTATATGGCCCAAAGGCAGAAGGTGGACCATGAAGCATTAATTTTCATCATTTCTGCAGTACACTAGAGCATCTGTTTACTTTTTTCCATAGCAGTTTTAATTGAGAGTTAGAAACAGAATGGAGTCTAGTATAGATTACTTACATAGAACTGAGAGAAACTTACCATTTTTTTTGGCTCTCATGGGCTTCAACAAACTTCATCCACTGGCTTCAGTTTGAGTGGTTTCATGTCCCTGAAGTTTTGCTTTAATAATTCCAGTTTGTTCAAATCCAATATGGGAAAGGTGAAACACAAAATGAAACTGAGCTTTAATAAGCTTTGTAGATTACTTATGAGCTCTCTAATGTTTGTTCGTTCATCCCAGCACCAAATGAGCAGCTATCCCAAGTTTCATTACTTAAACCAAAGAAGCCTATCAGTACAAAAAGTCCGTTTTGAAGAGTTTGTACCTATTCAGAGACAACAAAAAGTTTCACTCTGAGTTATGATGAAAGTTTCGCCAACCCCAAGAGTTTCCACCACTTTGGCCTTGTTTCATTTTTTTTATTAATTATTAATTATTATTATTATTAACATTTAAATCTGAAACTAGTTAAGTTTCACATGCTTTGACCCTGTCTTGCAAAAAGTTCACACAGGTTTATGTATGGATTTAGTTTGTATGAATATTATTACTAAATCATTAAAGATAAATAAATCACGTATATTTAAAGCCCTACCAAATTAACAGTCCATTTTCATAAATGTCATGGTCATAGCATTTTAAAAATCTTGAAATGTACAGTTTTATATATTTAAATCTTAAATTTCACAGATGTAACAAAGCATGAATATGTATTTAAAAATGGCAAAATATAAAAATGTAAAGCCCTTTAGTTAACAAAAGCAGGTGAAAAAAAGTTCTGATTACAAATATCATTAATTGTCTGACCGTAACTCAAACTATTGTGAAAAGCTGAGCATTAAACAGATAACACTCTTTACATACTGAAGACAGTGGTTGAAGGTGAGCATGGAGCATCTTGAAACTGTGTCTTTCTTTATTCTCTGTCTCTGCTCTGAAAACACCTGTCTGTGTTTTACTCCTGGGGGAATTCTGCACTACAGTGTGCGTGCCTATTTAATGAGCCCTGCAGATTTCTAATTTTTTTGAGCAGAAAAAGCTTCTGCCAAAATGTTGCTGCAGTTCTGCCTTTTGCCCACCAGAGGGTACTGTGGCAATAGAACAAAGGTGCAGCTCCCGTCCCGCGAAGGAAGAGAGAGAGTTGCCTTCCCCGTGCTTGTCAGCCAGGTCAGGAGACAGGGGCTGTAGGTTGCTGGGGTGGGGTGTGTTAGACGGGGCTCATAAGGGCTAGTGGGGAAAGGCAGACTGGGGCAGGCGCTGAATGGGAGTGGCCGCACAGGGCCATGGGAGGAGGAAGGTGCAAGGTGCTGGGGAGGGGCGCAGAGCTACATAGGGACAGGGGGGTGGCTGGGGGTGGGTACAGAGACACATGGTGATAGGGGAGGAGTGCAGAGCTACATAGGGAGTGAGAGAGACTCAAAAGAGCCAGCCGGGCAAATATGTAGGATGGGAGTGAGAAACCCATGAAATTGGGAAATTTTCTGACAGGATCAGTTCTGAAGTGAGGTGGGTCCATGGGGGTTCCCCTTAATCACCACCCCACTGTATTTGATTCCTGGAGGCCATGGTATCTCTCCCCACCCCTTTGAGCTGCATACAAACCCTGCCCACAGTGATATATAAACCATTCATAAACTCAGTACAATATAGTCCCTGAAGATATTGCGCGGGTTTGCAAAATCTGTCACAACAACTATCCCTATATGTTGAAACATCTGTTGGAGCACATTGCCACTGGTACAACTTAGGTGCTACAGTGCAGCTCCAAGTTGCTCCTCGGGACCAGCCTTGCTTCAGAAGCAGCTACCATACACCACAGGCCCAATGTAGAAAAGCAGAGGAGGAAACCTTAAAACAGAAGCACCTGGCACCACATATCTATTCAGGGGACACCATCATAGGGCCTAATCACATCAGCCACACTATCAGAGGCTCGTTCACCTGCACATGTGATATATGCCATCATGTGCCAGCAATGCCCCTCTGCCATGTACATTGGCCAAACTGGGCAGTCTCTACGTAAAAAGAATCAATGGACACAAATCAGACGTCAAGAATTATAACATTCAAAAACCAGTTGGAGAACACTTCAATCTCTTTGGTCACTCGATTACAGACCTAAAAGTGGCAATTCTTCAACAAAATAACTTCAAAAACAGACTCCAACAAGAGACTGCTGAATTAGAATTAATTTGCAAACTGGATACAATTAACTTAGTCTTGAATAAAGACTGGGAATGGATGTGTCATTAGACAAAGTAAAACTATTTTCCCTTGTTTATTTCCCCTCCTACTGTTCTTATCAACTGCTGGAAATGGCCCACCTTGATTATCACTACAAAAGGTTCCTCCCCCACACCCTCCGCTCTCCTGCTGGTAATAGATCACCTTTCCTGATCACTCTTGTTACAGTGTATATGGTAACACGCATTGTTTCATGTTCTCTGTGTATACAAAATCTCCCCGCTATATTTTCCACTGTATGCATCCGATGAAGTGAGCTGTAGCTCACGAAAGCTTATGCTCTAATAAATTTATTCGTCTCTAAGGTGCCACAAGTACTCCTTTTCTTTTTACGGATACAGACTAACATGGCTGCTGCTCTGAAACCTACTTTAATCATTGTAAACCTGACTCTCACCTATTTCCAGAGGTACCCATACCAGAGGTACCCATAATAAACTTTAACAGTGGGTTATCCCTGTCTTCCAAAAATATGTTTCCTAATTATAGTAACTATGTAGACATGTATACCTTTCTGTTATATGCTGATTAGTTCATTCTCCCCACCCCATTATTTCATATTGAAGTTGCATTACACAGTGAGCTTTGGCTGAGGACGTCCACAACTGCCCTAGGAGTCACAAGCATTCAGTGATTAATCAGACATACTGTGACTTGGTAAGTAAATTCCTCCTGTCATCAGTCTGGTGACAGGAAGGATGAAGATAGTGACAGTTGGCAAGGGAGACAAGGAGACTAAGTTCCAAGTGGCAGGCAGTTTAATTTCACATACCTATACTGTATGATAAAAATGTCATTAATAATTCTATTCATATCATTATTTGCACATTTTAAAATTCATAGGATTTATTTTTTTAAATTACACTTTGTCATGAACATCAGAACAAAAGTGGAGCTGAACTTGCATGTTACTAACCCATCAGATAGAACAATGATTATTTATTGTGGTGTACCTAGGTGGTAGGAATAAAAAAATAGAATCTCAGAGTGCTTGTTGAGCCAAATTCAGAACCAGGAGAAAGGGGTGCAACTCCATAGAAGTCAGTGAAACTGTACCCCTAACACCAACTTTGTCCCTTTATCTATAAAGCATCCTGTGCCTGTAGCAGAAAATCTTGTTCATTTGGAAAGAAGAGAAAGTCGCCCAGTAATCATCATAACACAGGGCAGTACTTCTCTGCCTTTTCAGGTTGGCAAATCTTTATATTTCATTAGTTCCTTACATTTACTATAAGAGTAAAAGGTGTATTAAAGATAAAAGTGCTAAGCAGTACAATTTATGTGTGTGTTTCTAGAGGTTGATAGAGAATAGCTGTCCTTGAATGGTAAGGGTATGCAGGGAATGGGGGAATAGGATCTCCTTTGCTTTAGTTTGTAATACATTTTTCAATACCTCACAACCGCTTAGTGTAGAATGCCTTTCATAAACCCTGTGGGAGGTCACATCCCACTGGTTGAAAACAGGGCACAAGACATGTACAAGAATATTCTGGTTGCATGAGAGGTAAGGAAGTATTCCTTCCTTCAGCAAGGCACTTAAGTCCAGGCTTAACTTAAATTTTATGACACAAACCCTTATTAAGAATATTGCCTAATATAAATAGGAAAAGAATAGCACACAAGATATATGATATTCAGTATCATGTAAAAAGAATTAGGAATACCCATGGATAGATTTGGAAAAAACGAACATTAAGTCATACTTATATAATAAATTGTGTTAGGTTTCGTTTCACCTGTAAACTAAGGTGTCAATTCTGAAAACACAACTTACCTTTATGCACAGGATTAGTGCTTGTTAGCTAAAAGAGAAGCACATGCACAAATATTTATGGGATTTGGGACTAAGGAAAACCTATTAATTATAGCTGCAGAATTGACTTTAGTTTTTGCACATGAAAAACAACATTTATAGATTCTAAGGCCACACAGGACCATTGTGATCATCTAGTCTGACCTCCTGCATAGCATTGGCCCTAGAACTTCCCCAAAATAAGTCTTAGAGCAGATCTTTCAGAAAAAAACCCTCAATCTTGAAGCATTAAAGTAAATGAATTTTACAGCTGTTGTGTATGGATAAATGGAACTTGTCATCTTAATTTAAAATAAGGGCTGCTTCATATGCTGCTCTGTGTCAGCACAACAAGCACATTTCAAAGGCTCCATAGTACCATCCACCTTCCTCTAATGAGATTCCATAAAATAATATTTCCGCTCAGTAATATACATTAATTAAAGCTGTATCCCATCCTTGACATTCTAACAACAGGAGAAAAGTCACCCAGGCATTGCTAACATGTTTATGATCATACTTTGGGCCTGCATACCCTTTGCTGTGGCAATGCAAAATGATGGAGAGCTGTCTTAACAGCGTACAGGTCATTCTGAGGATTCCCTGACAAAGAGGGAAATCTCTGGGTTGCATGAATGTGGCACAGCCATCCCTATATCACTCCCATGGACTCTTATTCCGTCCTCCCCTCAGAAATAGGGGGCATTCCTATGTCATCTTGGGAAGGAAGGGGTGGAACCATAGAGCCTCAGTCTCTAGCCTTTACTCAGTCCTTGGTCAGTACAGCAGCTCTGTTGTAGCCAAAGATAGTTTTCCTGGGGGCTGGTTTGGTCTCTGCTCAGTGTGAGGATCTTGTTTTTCCCTGGACCTCTCTAATCCTTCTGACAGCACGTTATTCAAACAGTCCTCCTCTTCCCCACTTGAACTTTCTGTGGTGGTTCCATAGGGTTCCAGTCTTGGCCTCCTCCTCTTTTCCCTGTGTGCCTTATCTCTTGATGATCTCATTCAAAACATGGCTTTAACTATTGTCTTTATGATGATAACTCAGAACTACTTTTCCTTCTTCACCTGTTTGTTCCATCCAATCTAAAATCTCAGCCTGTTTTTCTGACATCTCCTTGTTCATGTCCACCCGATGAGGCAAGCTCAAAATGACCAAAACTGAACCTGTGATTTTTACCTCCATGCTGCCCTCCTTTCCCACTTTCTGAGACACCATCCTCCCTGTCTCGCAAGCCCATAATCTATGCACCATCTTTGCCTCTGCCCTCTCTCTGTCCAGGACGTAACTAAATCTTGCCACTTCTTTGATCATGTCTCTAAAATATAGCATCTCTTCTCTGTTCAGAATGCTAAAACTCTGGTCCAGATCCCAATATATCTTGGGTAATGGAATCTCCTCCTTCCTCCCATACTGCCTGTTATGCATGAGAGGAACTCCCTATAAAGTCTACAAAGCTATTACATTTGCCTTCTTTATATCTGTTCCTAAAACTTACCTCTGCCATGATGTCTTCAAAACACTTGACAATGGCTAGGAGCTAGTATGTGTGACTGCAGCTTATTACATTTGTTATAACAACCTCACCATTACCTTGTGCTCCCTTCATCCACTTGTTAGACATACTTGTTGTCCTTCATCATATCCTAAAATGGTAAGGTCTTCAGTGCAGGGACTGTCTTTTCATTACATATTTGCACAAGGCATAGCACATAGGGTCCCATTCCCTGGCTACTGCAATAACAACAAAAGGCCTAGAAATAATGGTTTGGTAACCAGCAGGGTATAGTCCACCAAGCCAACCCAATATGTACAGTACAGGCAAAGTTATAATTATTATGAATGGCATTAATTGGTCCTGAGAAGAGCTGAGCCACACTGCAGGCTCCTTGCCCAGCAGGGTGTTCTGTTGGAGGTGAATGACCCCAGGTCAATATCATGCAATTGTCTAAACAACCCAAGTAAACTAGAGATTGATATTGACAAAAGACTAAAATGGACTCAGTGCAAATCTAGAAGTGATCTGATGTTGGATTTTGGCCAAACTAGGAGAGTGAGCCCAGAAGAAACAAATGCTCCAACACTGGAAGGAAACAACAACAATTCTGAGAAAGAAATGGACTCATTAGATTACCGAGCTTTATTTCAAAGAGGACAATTTACACAACTGGAGATTGAAGACTGAAAAGAGAGATTTGTGGTATTGAACCATTTGCAGACATATTGGAAGCAGCAATGATGCAGGATAAAAAGCAGCCAAAAATGGAAGAAATATTGAGAACAAATGTGAGTGAAACAGCACATGACGAAAGTATGGGGATAGGAATGATTTTTTGATTGAGATCATACAGACTGTAATAGAGACTGAGCATTGACCAGCGCTGTGAAATATGAAATTTGAAGATCAGCAAAACTGGGTGATATACAGCAAGCATGAATGAAGCACTCAAGAAGGCTGTAAGACAAATGAGTATTAGCGAGCTAAGTGATATAATTTATGTCACAGCAATAGTAACAGCTCATTGGTTTAAGTTCAAGCGAGCAGGGAATGTGAACCACCAGCAAATTCCATACATCCAGTCACCTCCATGGAAACAAAGATTAACCCAGAAGATTCAGATTTTTCACTGAGATATCAACCCATTGGATGAATATGAGAAAAGGTCATTTGAAGATAAAACTGAAATGAACAGCCCTGGAGAAGAAATATCAGCTGAATGAAAGAGATGTGTGAGTGTGAAGGAAAAATGTAAACAGAAGCTGATTGCACTGATTCATAGGTGTGCAAGACATTCAGCATGAAGCTGTCAAGCTGAACAGATCAGTCTCTTCTTGAAGGACCCGAAGAGATTAACTTTGATCTGATCAAAGTCAAAAGCAGAACAGGAAAAAATAAAGAGTCAGTATATAATGTGGAAGAGTTTCAACACTAGTGGAAGGAAATCTGGTCTAAAAATACACAACATAATCACAGGTTTCAGAGGAACAGCCGTGTTAGTCTGTATTCGCAAAAAGAAAAGGAGTACTTGTGGCACCTTAGAGACTAACCAATTTATTTGAGCATGAGCTTTCGTGAGCTACAGCTCATGAAGTGAGCTGTAGCTCACGAAAGCTCATGCTCAAATAAATTGGTTAGTCTCTAAGGTGCCACAAGTACTCCTTTTCTTTTTACAACATAATCAGGCGGTGGACTGGATTAAAAATGTGAGAAAAATTAAAAACCACACAATAGAGGAATATACAAAGAAAGAAATATATGAGGTACTGAGAGAAATGGAAAATTGGAAGTCACCCAGAGTAGATGAGAGTGCATGGATTCTGGCTGAAATGCCCAGCAAATCTCCATGATTGTTTACATGAACTTAATAAATGTTTGAAGAATAGATATCCAAAATATCTGGTGACATGGAGAACCATGCTCATACAATAAAAGAAAGAAGTGATTATATGAAGTATATGTTGATCACATGTTTGCCAACTATGTGGAAACTTCTAACTGCAATTCTGGCAAAGAAGAGCCAGGGGTGTTAGCTCACAATGGAATGTTGCTTCCTGAACAAACAGGTTGCACAGTAATCCCAAAAGGCGCAAAAGACCACCTCAGGTTGAACAGGAAGCTCACAGAAGATGCAAAACAATAAAAAATAGAGAGGGTCTGGATAGACTTTTGAAAAGCATATGACAGCCTCCCACATTCATGGGTTGAGATAGTGAAAATCCACAAGATTAATCCAAAGAACATTTCCTTTCTGTAGCAGCCAACTTGACTCTACTTGGAACGGACTCTTTTTGATGAAGTCCAAGTTAAAAGAGGAACCTTTCATGGAGATACCTTATCACCAATGTTGCTCATGGTCGTGATGCTGCTGCTGCTAACATGGATGCTGTGTGATAAATTATGTTTATCATATCAGCAGAGAGCAGCAACCCTACCAGTTAACCATTTGTTATACAGTGATAACCTGAAAATATATGGATGGTTGCAAAAGGAGTTACAGAGATTGATGATGTGGTAGAAAAGTTTAGTGAAGATATAAAGTACAGGTTGACTTGGCTAAACGTGTAGGTAAAGAGGAGCAAACTGGTATAATCAGATGGCATACAAGTTAATGAAGTTACTCTCCAAGATATCTCTGAACATGGCCCTACAAATACCTTGAAATCAGGAAACTGTCAAGAGTTACAACATAAGGAAGTGAGGAAAGAATATTACTGTCAAATAAGAACTACTCCAAGGACAAAATTCAATTCAAATAATTTGATCTGAGCCATTACTATGTCAGGTATGGTACACTGCTGGAGTGATCAAGGGGAATCAAGAGGAGAAGAAAAATTTGACAACCAAACAAGAAAGCTCCTGGTGATGCAAAGAATAATGAATATCAGTCAAGACATGGACAGAATGTACATCTGACAGTGTGATGGAGGAAAAGGTCTGCTATATGTGGAGAAAGGAATTGACAACTAAGAATATAATATCAAAATATAAAAGATCATAAGATCATGACAACTGTCAAGGTTTCTCCCCCACTCTGAACTCTAGGGTACAGATGTGGGGACCTGCATGAAAAACCTCCTAAGCTTATCTTTACCAGCTTAGGTCAAAACTTCCCCAAGGTACAAAATATTCCACCCTTTGTCCTTGGATTGGCCGCTACCACCACCAAACTAATACTGGTTACTGGTGAAGAGCTGTTTGGACGCGTCTTTCCCTCCAAAACACTTCCCAAAACCTTGCACCCCACTTCCTGGACAAGGTTTGGTAAAAAGCCTCACCAATTTGCCTAGGTGACTACAGACCCAGACCCTTGGATCTTAAGAACAATGAACAATCCTCCCAACACTTGCACCCCCCCTTTCCTGGGAAATGTTGGTTAAAAAGCCTCACCAATTTGCATAGGTGACCAAAGACCCAAACCCTTGGATCTGAGAACAATGAAAAAGCATTCAGTTTTCTTACAAGAAGACTTTTAATAAAAATAGAAGTAAATAGAAATAAAGAAATCCCCCCTGTAAAACCAGGATGGTAGATACCTTACAGGGTAATTAGATTCAAAACATAGAGAACCCCTCTAGACAAAACCTTAAGTTACAAAAAAGATAGACAGAAATAGTTATTCTGTTCAGCACAGTTCTTTTCTCAGCCATTTAAAGAAATCATAATCTAACACATACCTAGCTAGATTACTTACTAAAAGTTCTAAGACTCCATTCCTGGTCTATCCCCGGCAAAGACAGAATATAGACAGAGGCACAGACCCTTTGTTTCTCTCCCTCCTCCCAGCTTTTGAAAGTATCTTGTCTCCTCATTGGTCATTTTGGTCAGGTGCCAGCGAGGTTACTTTTAGCTTCTTAACCCTTTACAGGTGAGAGGAGCTTTCCCCTGGCCAGGAGGGATTTCAAAAGGGTTTACCCTTCCCTTTATATTTATGACAACAACAAACAAAGGCTAAGCCCAAGAAAACAAAAGAAAGGAGAGAGCAAGTCGCCAAAAAAAAAAAAAAAAAGACTTAGAAGATTTGCACAGAAATCAATGCACAGTCTGTGATGGAGAGTAAGTGGAGATTAACAAACTCATGACTTGTAAAAGGATACCTCAAAAGAGAGACAGAGAGGCTCATTATGAGTACACAAGAGCAGTCCTTAAGGCTTACTTATGATCAAAACAAAATTGACTGATAACTGCTTCCTGGACTACAGCATGTGTGCCAAAAAGGAAGAGACAGTGGAGAATGTGTGGAGTGGCTGCAGGAGCCTGCCTGGGAGAGAATATATGAACAGACACAATTAGGTAGCCAAGTGCACAGGAGCCTGTGTAGCAAGTACGTATTGAAATGAACCATGTGGTATTATGACCACCAAATTGAGAGTGCTCTAGAGCAGGGGTAGTTAGTAGGCAGACCACAGGCCAAATCTGGACCACCAGACACTGTTGAATGGATCCCAGAATCTTATTTACTTATTATCATTATTATTTTCTCTGGAGTCTGGACCTTGACCCAAAAATTTGGACCTTGACAAAAAATAATAGACAACAGCTGCTCTAGAGCATTAAGAGGCTTAGATTTTATGGGATCCGGTAATTGTCAGCGAGTGAAGGGTGCAGGGAAACAGGCTGGACGTAGTGGTTGTAGAAAAGATACAAAATTGTGTTAATTGCTATTGCCATACCAGCAGACAGAAACAAAAGAAACAAGAGGAGGAGATGGAGAAAAATGAAGAACTATGCCACAAAGTGGAACAGTTATGGAAAACTAGAGCAAAGATGATCCCAGTAATTATTGGAATGATCATTAAGGGTATGAATGAGCAGCTCAAGAAAACATTAGGAGTGCAAGACATAACAATCAGTGACATCCTGAAGACAGCACTCATCATAGGCATTGTGAGAATTTTAGGGAAAATACAAGAAGAACTGTATCTGAGCAGGAATGTAAAATGCAGAAATTCTGTGGAAGGTTTAACAAAACTCCCAACTACCCAAACCCATAGAGTTGGTTCATGATCAGCATTTATTGGAGACTCATGGGGAAAAATTTTCAACAGTAGCTTTCCCCTTTTTTATGCTTAAATATATACTATGTTGTGAAGGATATTTGTTTAAAAGTAAAACAAAAATATACCCATTATGTGATACTGAGGGATGAGGAGGAAGAGGAGAATAGTCTCAATGAGTTCATTTAGACTCTTCAGGATTTGCAGGATAATGATCAAAAGCAAAATAACACGCTGCATAATTAATAAATAAACTAAGATATTAAATAATACTTCTAGATAATAGCACATATATGTATTTAATAACTAATAGAAAAGTATCTACAAAGAATATGCATGGATTTGTTAGTGCCAGAAAAGACAGTAACTGTACCTGATCTTTTGTGCTAATGTTCTGAAGCACCTTACAGACCAATTAGTTATCCCTGTGAACTGAGTAACTGGAAGTGCTCATGCTATTGCCCTTCACCCATTACTTCTCCAACATCATTTAAGTGAATGAAACTCTTATTTGAGATATTTTGATTATTCATTCTTGAAGAGCTGTTCTTTTAATACAAGAATTGTTTTAACACACTAACACAAAATGTGCTTAAAGTCAAGACTCAACAAGGGTTGTTTCACAGTTATTAAAAACAAAATTTACTTTGCCCTAGATTTTATTCAAAGTTAAAATAAGTATGCATGAAAAATGCAAAGAATTTGGCACTTCACAGATTTAACCTTTCGGAATATACTTAATAAACTGAAAAATATTTATTCATTGTCGGTGTCTTCAAAAATATATTATAACCTGTTAGCTTGTGTGTACCCCACCTGTGCCTTTTTTGATGGATGGAAAGTTAAAAGTGTTAATCACATTTCACTTCCTATTACTGGCTGAATGAATAGAAACTGCTGTAAAGGTTTGTAAAGGTGGCGGAGTTTTGTCCTTGCTCTGTGAAAAGTTTCATTGAAATCCATGGAAATACTCCTGGAATAAAGTTATATTCACCATGATTGTTATAAGTTTTGGTAATTATGATACAAAGTAAAAGTTATCCTTTTATTTTCAACTTGTATATGTAATCTGTCTTTTAAAAAAATGGATTCTCTCATCTCCAGGTTTAGCTAAATTTAGTTTCTCATTGTCATTTCTTGACAACTGTTCTTGAATTGACTTAAACACTTGAGAGTGATTACTGAAACAAAGAAAACAGACCGCTCTTGTATCACAATTAATATAATTGGTGGTTAAAATATGTAACTAAGATTAATTGTCCTTCAGGAATACCAAAGAAACTTGAACCTGCCAGCTGTTAAAGTCAGGTTAATAGACATTGCTTTTAAATAGCTGAAAAGTCTCAATTTTCCACTGTTCGTTTAATCTTTGCTATGAGAGTCTGATTTTTTTAAATGCTTTCATTGTCTTTAGATATGAGAATTTCAGCATTTCAAAGGTTGAATGTGAAAGAATTATCTTATATTTGGTTCATAAATAAGAAGAAAATATTCATCCTCTCTCATTCTTATCTGAATTACAGTAATACCTAGCTGCCCAAGCTGAGACTGGGGTCTCCTTATGTTAGAAATTGTGCAGACGCAGAACAAGAGACAACAGCACTATCCTTAGATTTTTCATATATATATTGCATCATAATCTGAAAAATATGAACTGACTAGTAACATATCATATTTTGGGATGTAATGGCGTTTCTCAGAAGCTAGCTTTTGTTACCAGTGCATATGGTGCATTAGACCATTGATCTAAGTTTCTCTGAAAGAAGGTCATTCCATCCTTACCCATGGATTGTCTTGTCTTTGTCCAACTTTTTAAAAACATGTTTTAACTGAAGAGGAAACTATCTACAAATAGAAGGTGTTTCCCAGCCAGATTAATTAGACTAATTTTGCATTAGCTATGAAGCTCTGCAGTGGCCTTATATATGGAAAGATATGATCTCAGAAAGTGGTTGAAAAGGTCATTCCTGCTTTATTCTGATACTTTCTGCTAAGTCATTAGCTAGAAAGATATAAAGATTTGCCAGCATTGTTTCTTCCATGGCCTCCGTATGTTTTAAAAGTAGTCTATGTAAAGATTGAATTTTATATCTAATGCATTTAGTTATGGATCAGCACTATGTTCACTGAAACTATCAAAGGGAGCACTTCAAAGATTAACTTTTCCTATGCTCATTTTTCTGCCGGCAGTATCATATTTTGCATATGCATAGACTATGAAATGTTACTAGAATAGTTAATTATGCACTGAATACTGCAGTGCCATATGTCTGCCATTTTTATATTTTTTATTTAACCTTTATTTTTTCTGTACTAATCTGAATAGGATTCTTCTGGAGACAAAGACCCACTCCTATTTTATAACATTCAATAGTGACCAAATTTTTCAGATGAGACAACAGCCTCCTCTGGCACTAATATTGTTTTTGGAAGATCTGTCTATTCTGAAGCAGTTTGCTTGAATTGAAGATAACAGTGCTTGAATCGGATGCACTGATGTGATAGGATCCCTGGGGTACAACCTGGAACTGCAAGACTGCTGTGCCCCCTTAACTCTCCAGCCTGGGCAGTGATGTAAGTGACAAGCAGCAAACCCCTCCAAATGCTGTGATAACTCAGCCATCAACATTTGGAGCCACATACCCAGCTAATATCATGAATAGTCCCTGGGCCACTCATGAACCATATACAGAGAGGCAAATTGCCCAAGCTCCCAGCCTTGTACCTCAGGATTATACCATCTCACACTGCAAGATTCCCTTGGACAGTGCAAGCTAATTAATACATTTACCACTTCTTCAAAGGAAAGTGGACATGTACCAGCCTTTGTAATCAGAGCACTTTTACAAAAAAACCCACACAGTTTTAAATTTACATATTATAAGATTAACTACAGAAAGACAGATTTTAAGTGATTATAAGTATCAGGCAAGAGATCAAAGTTGGTTACCTAAGAAATAAAAATAGAAACACAGACTAAATTCTAACTTTAACAAAGGAAGCAAGGTTTGAATCAAACAGTCTCATAGTTCATTGGATGTTACAGTTCTCAGTATTCAGACTGAACTTCCTTCCAGCTGGAGACCAATCTTCCTATTTCAAAATCTTTGTCTTCCAGATGTTGAGATGGTGGGGAAGGGGAGGTCAAGTCCTGATGTCACTGTCCCTCTTATATGCCTTCTCCCAGCTGCTAGAAAGGTGCTTGTTCTGACATGGGGGTCAGGCAGTCCCCCATTGTGTACATGCCTTCTCTGAGAAGCCTCTGGGATAGTGGATTCTTCTTGATGAGCTCCTGATGCCTGTTTGGCCAGTGATGGCTGCTCCTTTGTTGCAACTGAAGGGCCAGCTGTGGGCATTTGCCAACTTCACAACATATTTCAGTGACACATATAGCAATACTTCATGACTTCACATATAATGATAGAATAAACAATTCAATGGGAATTTATGTTCAACAGATCAAGACTTTTAAAATGATACTGCGCAAGGTATACTTTGTACAAAACATATTGTGATCATGTCAGTGGTAAATATGGGAGTTCCAGGGTACTACTTTGAGGAACAAAGTGTCACAATTGATTTCAAAGTTCTGATTCCAGAATTACAGTCCATATATACATTTAGTTATGGTTCAGCACTATGTTCACTGAAACTATCAAAGGGAGCACTTCAAAGATGAACTTTTCCTATGCTCATTCTTCTGCTGGCAGTATCATATTTTGCATATGCATAGACTATGAAATGTTACTAGAATAGTATGGTATATACTAGAATGGTATATACAGTCCATCTTTCATTATGATCACTATATGTAGGGCCCTACCAAATTCGCGATCCATTTTGGTCAATTAAACGGTCAAAAGATTTTAAAAATTGTAAACCTTGTGATTTCAGCTATTTAAATCTGAAATTTCATGGTGTTGTAATTGCAGGAGTCCTGACCTCAAAAAGGAGGTGTGTGTGTGTGTGGGGGGGTCTCAAGGTTATTGGGGGGCAGGAGGGTTGAGGTATTGCTACCCTTACTTCTGCGCTGCTGCTGGCCGTGGTGCTGTCTTCAGAGCCAAGCACCTGGAGAGCGGTGGCTGCTGGCTGGGAGCCCAGCTCTGTAGGCAGAGCTATCACCAGCAGCAGCAGCGCAGAAGTAAGGATGGCATGGTATGGTATTGCCATCCTCATTTCTGTGCTACTGCTGGTGGGGTGCTGCCTTAAGAGCTGGTCGTCTGCCCAACAGCCGCCACTCTCCAGCCACCCAGCTCTGAAGGCAGTGCAGAAGTAAGGGTGGCAATACTGCGGGCCTCCTAAAATAACCTTTTGATACCCCCTGTAATTCCCTTTGGGTTAGGATCCCTAATTTGAGAAACTCTGGTTTTCCCCCGTGAAATCTATATAGAACAGGGTAAAAGCACACAAAGGACCAGATTTCTCAGTGGGAGACCAAATTTCAAGGTCTGTGATGTGTTTTTCATGGCTGTGAATTTGGTAGGGCCCTAACTATATATATAAATGACAGACATTTTAAGTAATATTTTGTCAGAGTGAAACTCAATATGGTCTAAAGATTATATCACAAACCACAGTTCTACTCACATTGACTGGGCTTGAGTTCAATGTAAATTTTAGGGGGGGTTCCAAGATAAAAATCAAACTTGGCAGTGCATTTTTGTGGAGTTTTACCAAGTCTCACAATTTTATCATGAGTGTTGCAGTATTTGGTATTTTTCTTAAAAAGACCCCACTCCTGGAATCCAGGGATTTTTGTGAGGACCTCAGGGTTTTTTAAATAAGCATCTAGCTCTCATGGTTCTGCAGAAAAGTATGAAAGCTTGACCAAAGCATACCCTAATGTGTAAAAAACAAAAGGCAAACAAAAAGTTTATTTTAAAAAAGTCATGTTTCTTTGAGCCAACCTCATGAAACTTTGGAGCCTGACTCGTTATTTTTGAATGTTTGAGGCTGTGATAAGTAGGATCTTTTGGCAGCTGTAACATGGCTTGGGTAATAAGTGTTGACAAGGTATTTGCATTGTGCTCATATGAGACCTGGAAGCATTATTCCCTGGGAATTGTTTTGTTTTTAATACCTGCCAATTGGGATAATCTGCTGCATTCTAAAGGCAAAAAACAAGAAATTTCTGTCTAACATTTTATAACTGCTGCCTGTATGTTGGATTTTTAATCTCTTTTCTTGTCCCTCCCTGCTCTGCCACTATTGGTGAAGTAGTCAAGCACTGTTCTGAAGGGATCAAAAGGAAATGGAAACAGTAAGTCAAACATCAATGATCAGGGAGGAGGAAGGGGAAGGTAAAGAATATAAGTGCTGTTTATCAGTATCAGAACTACATACCCCAAATATATAAAAAAAATCATGAGTTCAGGCCACAAAAATATGAGATTAGCCTAAATAAATAATAAATAATAATAATTCAGGAGGGTTTTTTTTATTTGACTTGTGGTTTCTGAGACACTTTAGCGTTCACTCAAGTCACAATTTCAAGATTAATTTCACAGCCACAAGGGCTAGAAGCATATTGGTTATTAATTAATTATTATTATTATTATTATTAATAATGAAAACTGAGATGCTCACATAATCACTTGCCTCCAGGAGCTGGGGCATTATGTAAAACAAGTATTGTATTAAATAATCAGTTAGCACACACGAGTATTTACCTTTGCTGAAGAACCTCTGACATTTGGATATATACACAAGAAAAACCTGAGGGATATTTGTCTTTTCAGCAGTACAGTGTATTTTCAGCAAACACATACTATTATTCACAAGCAACTATAAATAACTGGCAACTACAAAATGCCCAGGAAGTCAGGCAGAGAGTAGATGTGCTGTGTCTGAGGCATACCAGTAAACTAACCTGCCTCATAGGGTATGGCTACACTTCAATTAAAAACACATGCCTGACCTGTGCCAACTGACTCAGACTAAGGAGCTGTTTAATTGTGGTGTTGACATTCGGGCTTGGGATGGAGTCCAGGTTTTAGGATCCTGTGATATGGGAGGGTCCCAGAGCTTGGACTGCAAATAACCCATACTCAAGCATCAGACCCCGCAGTTCTGCACAAAAGGGAGAAAGTAAGATGAAGAGCAATGCATAGTAACTTCAATATATGAGACGTGAGAGTGATGTAAATGTTCCAGTGCTCAGGATGTTCCAGTATAGAGGTGCATGCACAGCTTGATGGAGAGTATGCATGAAGGGAAAAAAGGGTGGTGTGCCACCTGGTGAATACCAGCTGCATAACAAGTAGTTGACTGAAAAAAAATGATCCTTCTATCTCCGTCTCTCTAGGTACTTACATGGCTCTCATCACTATAGTATCTGAGTGTAGTTTCCTTTTCTTTCATTTGTACTGCATTTCATACATATCATTTATCTACTTTATGAATGCCACATAGAACATCCTGCAGGAAGTGTCTTTGCTAACTTTTGGTTACAATGAGTTTTTAATCAATTTTATTTCAGAGGTTACAACCACTACAATTTCCAGTGCATTTTCTCAGAAGTGGGTCTCCTGAGGGCACTAAGATGCTCCCGGGACAAATTATTATCACCATGTTCACTATGCTGAGATTATTCTGTGGAACTTCGGGGAACACAAAGAATGCAGTATGTGAAAAAATAGAGAAGACTGTTGTCAAGGCTGATTCCCCACTTTGGCACTTCAAGTGCAGAAGATGGGGGCCCGCAAGGATTCTGAAAATTAATACTTGCCACTCCAAGCTTGTATTAAATTCCCAAGATTACAGCTTTTCTCTCACCTTGGCTTGGTAAATGCTGCCCACCCAAGGGGAAAAAACTGCCTCTTGCAAATCCTGGGAAAACGCACTTGGGAAGTTTTCCCTGAGGCCCCTCGGCTTTTCCACCCTTCCCTCAGGGAAGCCGAGAAAGAAAACAAACAAAAGGGAAACCCAACTGTTGCCACCAGCTAATTGAAAAACATATGTACAGACCTTTTCAGACACAAAGCCAATCAAGTTTTTTTTTAAAGGTAAATTTTATTTAAAAAAAAGAGAAGAAAGGAAACATCTGGAAAATCATTTTTTGCTAGATGTTATAAAGCAACTGAAAAGGAGTTAAACACCAGGAATGGCTCCCTGGGGTCCAGCTTAACATTACAAAAGAAAACAAAAATACCTGAGTTTAGCACAGAGGAAAGCCACAAGCCAAAATAAAGAAATAAACCTGATTGCTTCTATCTAAACATTCCCTGTCCCAATGAATCCTAGGTATGGATGATAATTTTTCATACCTGGTTCAAACTTTACACAACATTCCTGCTGCCCCTGTTTCTTCAGCCAAGAGAGAACAACTGAGAGACAAAGGGAAAGTTTTTTCCCATTTTTAAAAAGTCTTAGCCTTCCCATTGTCTCTTTTGGTCAGGTGCCCATTTCCTTTCCTTTTCCTGGGGGACTTTGTTAACACTTTACAGGTAAAGCAAGAAGAGAACAGCCACCAAGAGGGACTTTATAGCTAACTGGCTGGCTGGGTGTCCATAGAAGGGAGCTACCCCCACCCCTCTTCATTTATCACAGCTGTACTGTTTGGGTTGTCTGACAGCTGTTTGCCATTTCATTATTCAGATGAGTTATGATCAGATAAAATGAATAATCATAAATAACATATAGCTTTTCATCCATTGCTTTCAGAGCTCTAATTTACTGATAAGAAATGTGAGGCACAGATAGTTAAGCAGCAATCCATCCATTGGCTGTCACTGGGCTAAACTGAATCAATGGGAGATGTTCTACTAAAGTAGCTGCCCTGAGTAATGTGGTCAAAATAAATGGAATCCAATGTGATCTATGGCATATTAAAGAATCCACTAGTTTTTAAACACTACTTAGTCTTTTCTGAACCTCTGTTAGAGGACCCTGGACCAAATTCATACCTGGAGGAACTCCACTGGTTTCAATAAAGTTACACCAGACATATATATGCTATGCCAACAAGATGTAAGGAGACAAAGTTAAGAGTGCCATAAAAGTCACAATTCACAATGCTGTTAATGGTTGTGACTTTAAATATCAGTCATTAAGCTTTTATTTTTAAATTGACTTCGTGGGGGAGGGAGGGTTGCACAAGTAAGAACCTCCAGATTTGGCCCATAGTTCTTTGGTAATGAATAAACTAGTAAGATCTTATATTTTCTGCATTGCACTGTGACTTGATGGAGGGGAAAGACAGTATTGAGCAATTGAGTTTTAATTTATATCCCAGCTTCTCTCTGTAATGTTGATCAATCCTGGCCCCAAAATGAAGTTAATCCTAAAGTGAGCATATGATTTAGTACCAGCAAAATGAATCATCATGCTACATGCAGTTGAAAATGTTTTCTTAGTAATTATGGCACCAAGCTTTTGATATTCTAAAAATGAATTCTCCTTGCAAACTTCTTAAAGATTCAAAAATTATTGTTACATCATATTTTTAGTTTTTTCAAAATATTCTGTCAATTATGCATTCAACATTTAAAACAGAAGACCTCCCACAATTCCAAAAATAAATGGCCTAATTTTCATAGGTGCTGACTCTGAAAATCAAGCCAAAATATAGCAACTTTTTGATTTATTGACAACTCCAGCCAATAATTGTTTCCCGTTTTGTGACCCATTTTGTGTAAGAAGATAGAATTTCTGATTTGAGTAAGTCAGAGAATTTGAATTTAAGTCATCATCTCTTAATGAATGTTGTGAAAAACAAGAATCTTATCTTGAAAAAAAGCCATGAGATTTTTTTTAATCTAGGTACTGAAACCAATAGTTAAGAAACATGTAATTTTCCTGTACAGTGCCTTTCAACCATTAAACTTAGTACTTGGCAGCTGCAAATTTGAATAAAGTCATTGATTCCACCCCACACTAGGTAACAGCTGTTTTATTCACTCTTCAGAAATCCTCCTTTCCAGATGACATTGGGTCTGTAATGAGAGACTTCATTATTGATGAAGTCAGGTAGTAGACTCTTGCTGGAGGATATCCAAAGTACAGACATTCAGCAGGAACATGCAGCTGAAGCATGAAGGAAGTGGGAATGGGGGGAGGTATTTTTTTTCACTTACTTAGAACCCCAAAACTCTAAGATTCTGTTTTGTAATACATCCATTACGACACCAACCCTATTACAGGACAGTGTTACGGGATGCTTCACTCACCACTGGTCAGGTGCCTCCTCCTCGTTACTCTGGGGATTAGCTTTTGAGGTCAGTGCCTCTGTCCAAGGTTTGCAAACCATCACTCTGACTTTGGTCTGCAGCTCCTCTTGCTCCAGAACCCACAGCATCCTCTGTGTCACTTAGCCCTTTGACTAGATCAGTCAGTGTTCCCTCATCTGGAGTTCATGCCTTCAACAGTCCTAGGCAATCTTCCCATTTACTGGCCCAGTGCCACTGCCTCAGTGGTTGGTGAGGGAACCCAGGCCCACCCTCTACTCAGGGTTCCAGTCCGGGGACCCTCAGCTCAGCTGTTCTGGGCTTCCTCTCTCAGCCCTCATTGCTCCTTCCCTGGAATGTTTTCTACACTCTGGTTCCCCTTCTATGTCCAGCTCCAAAAATCCTCCTCCCTCTTCCCATGGAGGAACTACCTTTTCTCAGTAGTAGCCCCAGTCTATAGCCAGCTTCCTGGCATTATAGGCCCAGCCTGTTCCTGCACAGGTGAGCCTCTCTCTAATTAGCTGCCTCCAGCTGAAAGCTCCCTTTTCTGCAGCCGAATTAGCTGATTGGGCCCACTTGGCCCAATTCTGCTTTTCCAGGGCCAGTGTGGGAATCTCACCCCATCACAACAATACTGTACACATTCACACACAGCAAACTTTAATTGATAAAATTTTGCAAAACACTATGAACACAGTCTCTTAACATCTCTGTAAACAGTGTTATTGTGTTAATATTATACCCTAGTTTGTGTAAAGGGGAATTTTACACATTGGCCTACACATTCTTTATGCAAAACAAGAATTCCTGAACCCATTCCACACAAAAAAACCCCAACCCACCACTCACACACACACACACACATTACTAATCACTATCAAAGTATTAAACTTTAAACAATATATTAGAATTTAAACAGTGCCTATGTACATGGCTCCCATTAACACAGCTTTACCCGCCAAAGGTTGGTGCCTAATTGCCCAAGGGTAAGCATTCCGATTTTGCTTAGAAATACCGATCATCTGGTCCATCCTTGTTGTGAAAATCCAGCATGATTCTTTTCCTATTGTAAGTCTTGCCAGCGTCTCCTTCTTATCAACCCTCTTGGCTCCTTTGAAAGATGCTCTGGACCTCTCTGCAGCTCATAATTTACAGCATAAATAAAAAGCCTCCCCTGAAGAGCCTTACTAGCTCTTTTCTATCTGAGGGACTCTAACAATTTAGCACCTTTACGAATTATGATGACTAGTCAGGTTAGCCTTCAGTCCTTCCCTTATGTACAATCCAGGGCGAGCTGAATAGAAAGCACTACATCTACTTGCATTTTCATTTAAAATATCCATATTTTATTCAAAAGACTGAAACCAAATGAAACCTCCTTCTATCACCTCTTCATATATATGCAAATCAGAAAAATTGCATTCAGTTCCTCCTTTTCCCCAGAAACCAACAATGTCTTCCTTGGAGCTTTTTTGGAACTTTCTTTTAGAAACTTTCAACTTTTCTCACTGTCCAGAATACCCCTCCTTACTCTTAAGAGGAAGAAAACATAATCTGAAGAAAGGGGAAATTGAACTATTTTGAAAGAATTATATATGCCTTACATTTCACTGGAAAAAGTTTAAGAGCCTGATCCAAAATCTAGTCAATTGGAGTTGATAACAAGCTTTGGTATGACGAAGGGTATTTTTCAAATGGCTATTTATTTTCTCCTATGAAGAGAAAAGATACATCCATAAACCAATTACTAAGATTTGAGATCCACTGAGAGGGATTTCATCGTCTCAAATTTGGCTCAACACTTTCGTTAAAAAAAAGCTTTTATAAAACAAAATAAAAAATGTGTCAATTATATTAAAACAAAAATCCAAGAACAACAATTTTCAGCTTGGATTTAATATTTCCTACACAAACATTACAGAACTGTGTCATTTCATTAGAATCAGAATGAAAAACTATAAATAAAAATGAAACAAGGTCCTCTAGTCTATTTCCAATTGTCCAAGAACAGAGAACTCTAACAAACAGCATTTTCTTTTTATAAATATATAATTTTTAAGTTGATAAACTCTATATTAGGATATCCTTACCTCTGTAGGTAAAACAGACATGGAAAGAACTCAGTAAAATCATGTTTTATTTAGGAAGCCATGTTTTTTCATTTTGTATTCCAGTGCTGCACAAGTAGCAATGTGATAAATTTTTAAGTGTATCAACACTCCCACCTCATTCTCAATCTCTCCAAGGTAGGAAAGTTTGAAACACTCTCATGGCATTCAACAGAGATCACTGAGTTCAGTGAAGGAGTGGAGATAACAAGATACTGATGATGGAAAAAAGAGTCTTATTGTGCAAGAGAAACACTCAGAAAACAGAACAAACTCTCATTAGCTAACCTGGAGGACACAGGTACTTGGCAATGACCTGCTGGTGTTCAAAGACCTAAAGAGTGAGAAATGGCTAAACAGGGGGGAAATGGTGATTCTTAAAAAATCACAGATGGAGATATCACATTAAAATGTTTACGGGCTGATATTTGGGACACGCTTCAGATGCTATTATTTAAATTATATCACTACAAAATGTCATTTCATTTAGCTTTTTATGTGTTAATCTAGGATTACAGAAACCTACTTTGTGTTTTATACACATTGTGGGACTGAGTCTCCCTGCATTCACATCATTATAAATCAAAAGTATCACTGTTATTCAGAGTTGCACTGATGTGTGTGACAGGCCCTCTGCCTTGCATGTGTTTCATTAATATGCATACTCATAAGGCTCTAAATGTAAGTGAAGGCAGTCTGGCCTTCATAGCTACTGTGGATTTGCAGGGTGGGACCAAGAAGGTAGTCAAAACCCCTGGGGTTGTCTTGTGACAGCAGTCAGCCAATAAGCCAGGTCCACTGGGAGGGGAGCTCTCAGATAGCTGCCACATGCTAGCTGGGGTGCAGGACAGTTAAGTATGGAAGAGGTCCTCTTTCTTGCTCTACTCATCACTGCAAAATCATTCCTGCCATCCCCTCCCCACACCACATGCTATTATGAGTGAATGCTAATAAGAGTTGTGCGTTTTTTGTCTTACAGTTGAATTTGGGATTTTCACAGAACAGTGCAAAAGTAGAAGAATTCTACAGTCACCTGGACTGAAGCATTCTTGTGGTTTTATGTGGTGTGGGTATCACAGACTTTGACACTAATATGGATATTAAGGGAGTTGGATCAGCTGCGCGAGCTCCTGTGGACTTGGCAAGTTGTGCAATTGTTTTGTGTGAACTTGTAAGGATTTCATAGATTTCAACAGTTGCTTGTTTGGCTGGGGGAGAGAAGAATTTTTGTGCTTGGATAACATTGGTATTTGAGGACTTCACAGTTGGTTGGCGTGAATGTTCAAGCAGTTAGACAGTTGGTTGATATAAACCAATTGCTGAATTGGAATGGTTGTGTGATTTTTAGTTTCACAGGGTCACAACTGTGTGTGGTAGGTCCAGGCATCAGAGTGTCAGAACTGCTTTTCATCAGGTAGTTATTGGGGATGCTTATCTCAAACCTGCAAGGGGAGAGACTTAGGATGAAGCCCTTTTCCCTGCAAATCAGGCATCAACACATCTTGCTTACAAAAGGGGGTTGAACTTGCAGAGAAGCCTGAACCATCTTCCAAGGCATGGTGGTTTCCCAGGCTATTAGCTGTTCTAAATCGCAGGCTAGAAAAGGCATTGGGTAGCACAGGCTCTGATGGGTCTTAGTTTAAGTAAATAGGTTGAGCTCTGCGAATGGTATGCTCTAGATCTGAGCAATGAAAAGGGACAGATCCATCCCCTTTTTCCTTTTGTTGGCAACACATGTTCCTCTGAGAGGTAATCCTGTTATGGATTTAATAAGGTTGAAGGCAGTTGGCCAAAATTTCAAGATGTATGGTGGCCTCCTTGGCCGCTGTCATTCACAAATTGTGTCACTAAATTCCTACAATAGTTAGGCTGCTGGTGTGCTGACTACAGCTTATCATGCTGACCAATATAGTTTCAGTGTTTCCTCAGTACTCCCCTGGTAGTCTCCATGTATCCATCTATTGTCTCTTTTTTATACTTTGATTGTAATTTCTGTGGGGCAGCATTTGTCTTTTTGTTCTGTGTTTGTACAGCCCCTAACACAAATGGGGTTCAGGGCCAGTCCTGAGTCTCCTAGACATTATAATAATGTTAATAATAATAATTTGATAGATCCTTATCCCATCTTAATAAGACAAATTTCCAAAGGTCCAAAGTTAAAAAGCAGCTAATGAATAGACACTGTACAGTTCTAAGAGTTTACTGTGACACAGTATATCATAATGACTTCAAAGCACATTATTGCAATATGTAGAATCAGTCAAGATATAAGCCTCCATTTAAATCCATGACACAGGCCTTGTAGAATGAATCAAGTTGGAAAACACCAGCAGTTACTGAAAGAGGTACTTGAAAGTGAAGTAAAATGGAAATAAACAATATGTTTCCTTTAAGTCATTTTCCTATATTGTTCTATTTTTAAAAATTAACAGGAAACTAAAGAGTAAATGGCTTACCTTAAAATATTAAGAGCTTATACTGAAGAAAGGAAAGGGAATGAAATGTTAAATTGATTCTCTAGCTCAACTGGCCAAGATACTGTGAGGGTCTCTAAAAAGTGCATGATATTATTTATCCCATGCACTCCAATATCAATTTAATATGCAACATAATGTAGTGATGAGATAATATTAGCCTTATGCACTGTACATTTTATTGTTTTTTGTTAATTTAAGTCCCATCCTAAGGAAGATAATTTCAGAACATAGTCCCTGATCCAGCAAAGCAGTTAAACTTACTTTAAGCATGGAGTATTCCCGTTATATTAAATGGGACTACTGACATGGTTAAAATTAAGCATGTGCTTAAGTACTTTGCTGGAACAGGGCTATAGTTATCACAGTTCAAGACACCTTCAAAATATCACAGATATATAGAAATACCATAGCACTTTATATGATTATTTATCAACCCAACCTTACTGGTGAGTTTTATTAAGTGTAGTACCACATACATAGCATTTTGTTATATTTCACTCTATTTAGTTATATCAAATTAGTGAAAAATAAGTAATGTAAGATGCAGTGAATGGTGGTAAATTGTTACTTTCCAAGTCTCATGCTATCGGACTCAGTCCCACATGGCCTGTGTGCACAAATTTTCATTGAAACGTGGCGGGGTTGCAGTACTAGGCCCGTGGATTGGGATTTCAACCTCAGTAAATCTTAGTTTATGCTTTTCCTGAAGACAATGACAGTTAGAAATGCCAAATCATACTGACTGATAGAATAGCTTTGTTCCTATGAACCAGGAATATGGTAGGAATTTAAGAAATGCATTTTGAAACTGTGGCCCATAATGTCTTATCATTATTTGACTCACTGCTGAATGAAAGTAATGTAGGTGTAATTGCCACTTTGACAGCATTTAACTTAACAATCTTACAGGAAATCTGAGATTTTTTTTTACCTTATCAGATGGCCTCTATTTTTTTCCCCAGTACTTTTTCTAGATACCTCACAGTACAGATAAACAGGATACAAAGCCTTTTCCCAAACAGTTGATAATATAATTTCATACAATACATGGAGTGGCAACAAAATCCTGGATAGGTATTGAAATGAGGTCCCACTAATAACACTGGTAAATGCTAATGATTCAAAAAATCCTGCAGAATCTCAGAACATAAGAGGAAGAGTTCATATTTAATATTTGCCACCTAGTGAATACTATACAAAAACTAAACTTCCTGAGCAAAAGATAGACCATCTAAAATAAACCCATGAGGCAATAAAGGACCAGAGGAATAAAACCAAATTAAAAATAGGGCTGTCAAGCAATTAAAAAAAGCAAATCACGATTAATCACACGATTAAAAAAATTAATCATGCTGTTAAATAAGAGAATACAGTTGAATTATTTTTTGATGTTTTCTACATTTTCAAATATCTTGATTTCAATTACAACACAGAATATGAAGTGTACAGTGCTCACTTTATATTTATTTTTATTATAAATATTTTCACTGTAAAAACAAAATAAATTGTATTTTTCAGTTCCCCTATTACAAGTACAGTAGTGCAATCTCTTTATCATGAACATTGAATTTACAAATCTGGAATTATGTAAAAAAAAAACCTGAATTCAAAAATAAAACAATGTAAAACTTTATAGCCTACAAGTCCACTGAGTCCTACATCTTGTTCAGCCAATTGCTCAGACAAACAAGTTTGTTTACATTTGCAGGAGAGAATGCTGCCTGCTTCTTGTTTACAATATTACCTGAAAGTGAGAACAGGCGTTCACATGCCACTGCTGTAGCCAGTGTCACAAGATATTTACGTGCCAAATGCCCTAAAGTTTCATATGTCCCTTCATGCTTCAACCGCCATTCCAGAGGACATGCATCCATGCTGATGATGGGTTCTGCTCGGTATTGATCCAAAGCAGTGTGGACTGATGCATGTTCATTTTCTTCATCTGAGTCAGATACCACCAGCAGTAGGTTGATATTTTGTTTTGGTGGTTCGGGTTCTGTAGTTTCTGCATTGGACTGTTGCTCTTTTAATACTTCTGACAGCATGTTCCATACCTTGTCCCTCTCAGGTTTTGGAAGGCACTTCAGATTCTTAAACCTTGGGTTGAGTGTTGTAGCTATCTCAGAAATCTCAGATTGCTACCTTCTTTGCGTTTTGTCAAAACTGCAGTGAAAGTGTTCATAAAATGAACAACATTTGTTGGGTCATCATCCGAGACTGCTATAACATGATATATATGGCATAATGCAGGTAAAACAGAGCAAGGGACATACAGTTCTCCCTCAAGGAGTTCAGTCACAAATTTAATTAATGCATTATTTTTTTAATGAGTGTCATCAGTATGGAAGCATGTCTTCTGGAATGGTGGCCGAAGCATTAAGGGGCGTATGAATGTTTAGCATATCTGGCATGTAAATACCTTGCAATGCCTGCTACAAAAGTGCCATGTGAACACCTGTTTTCACTTTCTGGTGGCATTGTAAATAATAATTTACATTTGTCATTATGTCCCATAAATGTAAACAAACTTCTTTTTTTGCAATTGGCTGAACAAGAAGTAGGACTCAGTGGATTTGTAGGCTCTAAAGTTTTACATTGTTTTGCTTTTGAGTGCAGTTATGTAACAAAAATCTACATTTGTAAGTTGCACTTTCACGATAGAGATAGCACTGCAGTACTTGGTGAATTGAAAAATACTATTTCTTTTGTTTATAATTTTTACAGTGTAGCTTTTTGTAATAAAAGTAATAATATAAAGTGAGCAGCGTACACTCTGTATTCTGTGTTGTAACTGAAACCCATATATTTGAAGATGTAGAAAAGCATCCAAAATATTTAATAAATTTAACTTGGTATTCTATTGCTTAACAGTATGATTAAAACTGCAATTAATCATGTTTAATTTTTAAATCATGATTAAATTGTTTGAGTTAATCGCGTGAGTTAACTGTGATTAATCAACAGCCCTAAAAACAAACAACAAAGTTTAATTACAATTCTTAACCATATAGAAAATTTTAATCCTCAATAAAATAATAAAATAAATATTTAAAGAAAAAGATATGCATCTAGTAGATAGAAGAATTATGATCAATAAACAGTTTGGGTTTGTAAAGAGCAATTAATGTAAGATATGCTTGATCTGATTTTTTACTAAATGCAGTAGATGTAATACACTCTTTACAAAAGCATCTGATAGAAGACTTGTCAAATATTACTTGAAAAATTCATTCAAATTGCCTTGGTGATCAACACTGTCACATAGATTAAAAATTATCTGAGGAACCATAAAAAAAGGATAATGATATATATATATCATACAGCAATATATCAAGATTGGGGTATGTGGTGCTAAATTAGCACCTTTATTAATGCTCTAGAAGAGAGAATAAATGGACCATTACATGCAATTAAAAATTATTCTAAACTGGGAGGTGTCTCAAACACCAGTAGAGGACAGAGGAAAAACATTCAGTGACCAGAGAGGTTAGAATGGGCCAGTAAAAACAAAAGGAGATTCAACCTGGAAACATAAAAACTAACACCTGCAGGGAATAGGCCAAAACACAGATATTTAAGGAATGAAGTAGGAATGCAGTAGTGATGTAAAAAACCTATGGGTGATAGTGGACAGTAATTTTTGTATTAGCTTGCAATGTGACATGGCAACAAAAGAAGCCTATATGATTTTGGGCTATACATAGAGGGATATAAAATCACAAAGGGAGTAGAGTCTGGTTCTATTTAAAATGGTTTATAAAGACCACTTCATAAATAATGAATATGGTAGCTGGCACTGGGGGACAGTGCTAAGTGTAACAGGTAGTGATATTTGTGTGCTGCCTGCCATGGAGGGGCTGCCTGCTGAAGAGAGAGGAACAGAGGTAAATTGGAATTTTCCTGATCAAGAACCAAGTGAAAAATGAATAACAACTAACTAAAGACCTCTGGATTTATTGTAAAAGAATATTGTACACATTTATGGAGGTGATGGAGAGTAGGGTTGGGTGAAATGACATATAACAAGTTTTCCCAAAAATATTCACGCAGATTTTGCTATTTCGAAACAAAAACCTAAGACACTTTAAAGTCCCATTGTATCCAAAATTATTTTGAAGATTATGTATTTAGTGGTTTTTTGGTCTCATCTGTATTGCAGGATATTTTAGCATCTTTCCTCAAATTCTCTTTCCTCAAATTCAAATCTCTCCAGTAATCTTATCTTTTATTCTTATTAGCATTGCCAGCAACAGCAAACCTACAGAGGCTGGTTCTTTAGTATGGCTGGTCAAAATTTTTTTGCTGAAAAAAATGTATTTCAGTGCAAAATGGAAATTTGTCAAAACTTTTTGGATGCTGAAGAAGAAAAAGAAGAAATAATTCAGCAAATATTTAAAAAAAAACAAACCATTTTCATTTCTGTCAAATTTTCATGGGAAAAAAATCACTTTCCAACCAGCTCAAGTCCTCGGAAGCAGGATTGATCTTGCAAGAGGCCTGGCCTTGCATATGCATAGACCTATTAAAGCTAATTAAATAATTGATTTACCTAAGCAAAGCTTTGTAGGCTCAGAACAGACCTGGAGTGCTCTTTAGTGAGTCTAATTAAACAACTAAAGTTCAAAAGATCAGATAGTTTTAGTGTGCGGGCCTGGCCAGGCAAATCCTAGCAGAAATGATTGACTACAAATGGCATTCTCTTCTCTATAATCTAAGAACAGGATTTTCAAGACCACCTAAAGAATTTGGATGCCCAAATCTAATTAATTTTTGGTTCCTCAGAAAGTCTGAGCCTGGAATTCCTAATTCTCAACGTGGGGGAGAACACTCATTAGTACCATCATAAACATCCCAGATAAAAATGCTGGGGACTGAACTCTGGCTCATATTGTTTCACAGGGAATTTCATTTGAGCTTTTGATGACAAAATTTTGCCCTAACAGCTTAGTATTCCTTTTAAAAAAGTATTTTAATTCAGATCTATAATAAATGCAAGGCTTCACACCTGTGGGTTATCACATCCAAATATGATGATAGAGTAGGTTTGCTTCATGAAGTCCTGAAGTAAATACATTCAAATAGATCTCATTCAATGAAGGCTGTCTCAGACAAAGGCCTATAATTTTACTACAAGATCAAACTTTTGAATCTTCACTCTGAAGAAACAGTACAACTTTCCTTAAATCTGGGAGTTCTGGAAGCGCAACTTTGCAAAATGAACACTAGCAGCTAAATCACAGCTCATAATTTCATTCATGAGTTCAATTTCAAGTCAGATGCTTTCCCCTTAATGTCTAATGTCAGAAAGTTTAACTAGAATTAGGTAGTAATTTTAAAAGATTAGATGATATCACATAATATCATGCAAGAAGCCTTATTAGTCTTGAACCAAAAGTGCAGAAGCTTATTATGACACAACTACAAAAATAGTGAGGCAATGAAAAAGAGAAAGCTGTGCTGCAAACTTGCTTACCAAACTCAGTACACATCATCAACCTAATACCCTTGAACAGCTCGTCTAATGCTTTTTCAGTTTCTTGTGAGAAAATACTAACACTGTAAACCAGAGCCAGCCCATCTCCACCCTCCACAAAGACTCTCTCATGGAGGTTACACCACAGGGTAAAGCCATGGGAGCTACTCCAAAATACGGGAGATCCCAAGAGACTTAGGATCTCATAACAGCTCTAGCGCCTGGCAGTCATCTACTCCCAGGGGTGAAAGTAATATTAAATTCTTACCTATACGGGGGCAACGACATTAAAGCACTGCCAGGGCAGCTTGTTAAGAAGGGTCCTTTGCCATGGCAGCTCTTTAACGTGGGCTGCATATGGGCTGGTATTGGCTTCTTACCAGTACGCCCTACTGGCCCACTTTCACCCCTGTCTATTCCCTAACTGGGTGGGTCCAATCAAGCCATGCTGCCAGGGAACTCTCCTGACTGCAACTGACCCAGGACTCACAAATGTACAGGGGACGTCAATAGAAAATGTAACATACATCCTGGGCTTCTACTGTCTTTTCCAGTTATGTTCTGTGGACAAGAGGGGAGACAATAGTAACCCACCCTGGCCTCACCTGGCTCCAGCTTTTTTTCCTTACATGGAATAACCTCATTTCTTTGCCAGCCCTCTTTCCATATAGAGGGCCCTCCATGGATCCAGCCCAATTTTCATTATTCTTTCTGTTACATTAACATGATCAAGCTGAAAACACCTTATAGGATTGTTTAATTTTCCCCATCTTAACCCAGAGGACCTTAAGACCTTTAAATAGAGAATAAAACATTTCCTAATAAAAGGCAAAATGGACCTATAAAAGATTAAAATATTCAGCCAAGTTTTGTCATTACCAATTTAAAAACTGCATAATTTAACTGCTGTATGTGTTCATTGGGATGTGAATAAAAATTCCTTGTCTTCTAGAAATACTATGATAAAGATAATAATTTCCTCGACCTAGCTTTCCTCCATCATTTGTAAGGACTATTTCTCACACTAAAAACTATCAAAGAAAAGCATTTTTCAAACGTGTCTGTTCACAGATGACAAACAACGGCAGTATATTTCTCAGTGGTTTGTGCAAGTAGAGACATAGCTTCTACAATCCTGGTGCCAGCAATGGAGAAGAATGAGTCCAGCAGTGTACGCCAGCAATAGACACCTTTCTGCTATTCAGAAGCAGTAAAATGATTGACAATAGATTCAATTTATGAACATAAGCTTGGGAAATGTGTGATAATTTGGTAATTAAATCCGAAACAATAGCATAATCCCATGAGCATGACACTGTATAATGTTATCACTATTCTGGTGAAATCATTCTGACTGACATATCACCATGCAGAATACATTTCAATGAAGCAGAAGAAATTTACTTTTACCCACTCATAAATCAAAGGAAGAAAGCAAAGGATTGAAAAGCCCCCTTTTTTCTGTTTTTAGACTTTGAGAGCTCTATCCAAAGCCTGTTGAAGTCAACATGATTCTTTCCATTGACTTCAATGGACTTTCAATTGGGTTCCAATTGAATTGATGTGAATTTATCAAGGAAAAACACAGAAAGGATCAGAAAGGTTGTCTGGATTGCCAGTACTAGGGCTTTTCTTCTGCTGCTTCCTAGTCAATTTATCCAAAATTTTGTTTACAAACAATGACAACAAAAAGTGTATACCAATTATTCATTGGCATGACAAAGAGCATAACAGACTTGACATATTCATTGTTTATATTACTTCAAATTAAATTTCAAGTCCTTTTTAAGATTAATACTGTAGTCTGGGAAGTTAGTACAATAGGCAATGACAGCCAAAGCCTCCTGACATAGCAAACTGTGTTATCTATGGATGTGCTAAGATGTTGGGGTGAAGAACTTGATATCATTAGTAAATGTGGCTAAATTTTTTCTTTCATGTTCAGAGCTAATGTGTTAGAAAATACTAATGTAAGCAATTACACATGTTGAGTTATAAGTTAGAGCAACAACTGTATTAGAGAGAAAGGCACATTTGCTTTCAGCCCTGATTATCATAATCCAAAGCAGAGCTAGTTAGACCCTAAATCTTTCTCTGTATATTTTGTATTTCCAGTATTAAATCTGAAGAAATAGCTTGGCATGAAAGGAGAATAAGTCACTCCAGCGTCATTGATTTGTAAATTGTGAACTAAATCTGAACCCTATAAGTATACTCACCCTTTGTTTCAGAAATCCAGTGTAATGGTGTTAAAACATTTTTCAAAACTAGGGGGGGGGAAATCTACTGTGAGATCCACACTCTTGTGTTTAAGCATTTAAGCATTCTGGGTGTTCACTTTTAAACATTTTCATTGTTGCAGCACAAAACTTATTCTCAGTCTATCATCGAATCATAGACTATTAGGGTTGGAAGAGACCTCAGGAGGTCATCTAGTCCAATCCCCTGCTCAAAGCAGGACCAACACCAACTAAATCATCCCAGCCAAGGCTTTGTCAAGCTGGGCCTTAAAAACCTCTAAGGATGGAGATTCCACTGCCTCCCTAGGTAACCCATTCCAGTGTTTCACCACCCTCCTAGTGAAAAAGTTTTTCTTATTATCCAACCTAGACCTCCCCCACTGCAACTTGAGACCGTTGCTCCTTGTTCTGTCATCTGCCACCATGAGAACAGCCTAGCTCCACCTCTTTGGAACCCCCCTTCAAGTAGTTGAAGGCTGCTATCAAATTTCCCCTCACTCTGCTCTTCTGAAGACTAAATAAGCCCAGTCCTCAGCCTTGTCTTGTAACTTATGTGCCCCAGCCCCTTAATCATTTTCGTTGCCCTCTGCTGGACTGTCTCCAATTTGTCCACATGTTTTCTGTAGTGGGAGACCCAAAAGTGGATGCAATACTCCAGATGTGGCCTAACCAGTGCCGAATAGAGGGGAAAAATCACTTCCCTTGATCTGCTGGCAATGCTCCTTCTAATACAGCCCAATATGCTGTTGGCCTTCTTGGCAACGAGGGCACACTGTTGATTCATATCCAGCTTCTTGTCCATTGTAATCCCCAGGTCTTTTTCTGCAGAACTGCTACGTAACCAGTGAGTCCCCAGCCTGTAGAGATGCATGGGATTCTTCCATTCTAAGTGCAGGACTCTGCACTTGTCCTTATTGAACCTCATCAGATTTCTTTTGGCCCAATTCTCCAATTTGTCTAGGTCACTCTGGACCCGATCCCTACCCTCCAGCATATCTACCTCTCCCCCCAACTTAGTGTCATCTGCAAACTTGCTGAGGGTGCCATTCATCCCATCATCCAGATCACAGATAAAGATGTTGAACACAACTGGCCCCAGGACCGACCCCTGGGGCACTCTGCTTGATACCGGCTGCCAAATAGACATTGAACCGTTGATCACTACCCCTTGAGCCCGACAATCTAGCCAGCTTTCTATGCATCTTATAGTCCATTCATCCAATCCATACTTTTTAAACTTGCTGTCAAGAATACTGTGGGAGACTGTGTCAAAAGCTTTGCTAAAGTCAAGATCCACCACTTTCCACATATCCACAGAGCCAGTTATTTCATCATAGAAGGCAATCAGGTTGGTCAGGCATGACTTTCCCTTGGTGAATCCATGTTGACTATTCCTGATCACCTTCCTCTCCTCCAAGTGCTTCAAAATGGATTGACTAAATGTACTAAATGCATCTCGTCAAATAATTCTCCATTGAAAATGGGCTTATTAAACCCTTGCTCTGTAGGAAAGCTCTTTTGATGCATTCAGTTGACCACAAGAGTTACAAACTTTTTATATTGCTGAATTCAATATTTTTACCTTTACATGCTTTCAAGGTATATTTAGGCAGAGTTCAGATCTGCAAATGCAGAACTGTTATATGTAGAAAATGTATTCTTAATACTTTGAATGGCAGCACTTTTACTCATGTATATGCCCCAGGGGATTATAATCTTATTTAAAGTTCATATTTTATTTTTCAAAGGTTTTGCTTCTGTACTGATTTAGATTTCATCAAAGTGAGAAATAAAGGAATCCATAACCTTTTATATCTAAAAACAAATGACATAACATTTGTAATTAAGAAGCATCACTTCACTGGTAAATGGCACCCAGAATGACAATTTTATAGTCCTATTAATATCAATGGAAAATGTCAAAGTATCTAAATGTCAAGCCATTTTCTTTTTGTAACTATTATACTTACAAAAAATGGTGAAATCCCCATACTTAGATAGCAGAAAGGCTATCTAGATTTTATTTTGATCCCAACTTATTCCAGTGTTCGTCCATTGATTTTGATAGAGTTGCTCTTGATTTACACTGGTGTAAGCATGATCAGAATATGTCCCTATATTTTGGTTGTTGAACAACTTTCCCTTCATTTTATGCACAACGTTAGGTGACCAAAAATCGCAAGTGTGACCACAATGTGATCAAGATCTTGTGACCACAAGACCCCTAAACAGGTGAAAAATTACAGTACATGATTGAGGCCTGAGAAATAAAGTTGAGTTTCAATTATTCCATCTAAGATTGTATTTGAATCTAAACTTCCCTAATGTTCTGCGGTGTTTGAAATCACTGCAATTAAGGAAAAAAGTCCTGCACAGTGAAATTTACATATGGATCCAGGCCTTCCCAGAGTGCGTATGGTGGCACTGGACAATTTCAGTAAAAAGATTAGTTGTAGATTTAAAAAAAAAAAGGAAGAGAGACACTTACTTCCCTCTTCTAGTATTTTGAAAAGATACAATACAATTGCTGTTTCCAAAATGTCTTTTCACTTGTTAATCCCTTAATTTCATCTTTTCTTTTTTTTTTTATGAGTAACTAAGGACTCCACTGTCAGCATTTTACAAAGATGTACAATATGATCTTTATTTCTAACTAATTCTTTTCACTATGAAGAGCAGATTTGATACACACTAATAATAATAGAAGTATGTAGCCAAATTCCAGCAGTCTTCTTTCATATTTCACTTTCCTTAGAAAAAATAGCTTTTTAAAGCTACTTTAAGTCACTAAGCAAGCCTTCATGTAGACTTATTAATACAATGTATGATAATCAATCCAGAAACGGTTTCTTTCAGCATGTCCTTTCATTTGAAGTCAGCATCATTAGGGCAGGAGAACTGTTTCAACACAGTCTGCTCATCCACACAATACATTCCCATATGTTCCTAATCCCAGAATGGGAGTTATTCACATGTGTCCAAAGATGTTATTTGTCCTGATCTTGAATTCTGAGGGAAGACACTGACTAGGAAGAAGTTGAGTGTATTTGCCAGCTGTACAAAGGATGAATATTGTAAGATGTGTATTAAAATGGCTTTATTAGGATCCTAATTCAATATTTCATTCACTGATATGAAACCTATCTTTCATTGAAGTGGAAATCTCACACCAGTTAACCTCAAGAGGAATTTTGTGGGTATCAGTTTGGAGTTCTGAAAACACAACTTGAATTTTTCAGGAAGCATATCCTCCCAGAAATAAACTGGCAAGTAGAAGTCTGATTAAGTGAACTGTAGCTCATGAAAGCTTATGCTCAAATAAATTTGTTATAGTCTCGAAGGTGCCACAAGTACTCCTTTTCTTTTTGCAGATACAGATTAACACAGCTGCTACTCTGAAACCTTAGATTTCTGTATAATTTATTATATTCATAATTGGTCTACTTAAAAGGTAATCTGAAAATCAACTGAAGGTTCCAATTTTGCAATCAGATTATTGTTCCAAATTTATCTGGCACCTACCATTATTCAGCCCTCTGTCTATGAGCTTCCTCTTTCTCATTTTCTCATTGTCCTCCGACTCACATGCTTATGTATTCACACACATATAAAGTATATATAAAATATACTTTATTGCTGACCCTCCCAGCCCTGGCAAGAGTGTGCAACATACTATTGCACAGTTCACATTTCACTAGGACTCGCTTTGGATGTATTGGGCGGGGGGAGAGTCAAATGGACGCTATGACTATGCAGCTGACAAAAGGACTAATAAGCTCCTGTGTGAGCTACAAAGTGAGGATAAAAATGTGTCAGTGTAACAAATAATATTTAAAATGTTTAAGAGATATCACTGAAGTTACAGTCATCATCAACCCAAACTATGGGATTCTGAAAACACTTACAGCCAGGCTTAACTTTATTCACATGTGTAGTCCCAATGAAATTCACACTGCTGACATCTTTGTTGCTCTTAGGTCTTATAACACCAATATCTGAAAAGAGAGACATTAAATTCAAATAACTTCTGATCTGTACAACAGCTGTACACATACATCAATCTGCTTTGGTCCCCTCTTGCCAACTCAATGATGTGTTGGCAATAATCCAAATTACTGGAAAACGTAATTTTATCACATGAAAAGTGAAAAAAAAAAGATGAATAAAAGCAATTTAACAAAAATCAATATTTATCTTCTTCTGTTACATGGCTCCTATATCAGTGAAGAGAAATAAATCTGAAATCAAATGTTTCATCCAGTGCATTTACTTTCAATTACCAGAAGATTTAGAACTGTAAATTACAAAAGAACAATTTGTCATTTTAGCCTATCATTGATTAAACTTATGAATATTGTTCCAGAGAGTACATACGTTAGGGTTCAGTTTCATGTTTATGACTCATATTGATGGGGAGTAGATATGTGCAAAACAATTGCTTTTAATTGCAAGAGATGAAACAAAAAAAAGTCACTGTAAACAAAAATTGCTTTTTTTAAATGACAATGTGAATTTCTCCTCTCAGTGCAACAAAATCTTTTTTAGGCTAAGGCCTGAAATAATAACAAAAAATACACTAATTGTTGCTGAGTAGTATCTTAGGCCCAGATACTCCAAGATATTGAGGAGTTAGGCACCTAAATACCTTTGAGGGCCTTTCTCACAAGTCATCCCAATGAAGTCAAAGTCCTAGTGCCCTTACCCTGTGCTCTTCCTCTCTTCTTTCTCAGGTTTATGGATTTGCTTTCCTCCCAGGCTCCGGGCTTAAATAGCAAATGTTGATCACATCATAATGGACCAAATTCTATCCAGTTTTGTGTAATTAGTTTGAGTACTTAAGAATAAATTAAAACTTTTGCTAGAAGTGTAAAGTTTTAAGAAACTGAGGAAAAATAATTAAAATCAGGCCATCCATAATAGTTTCTGAAACTTCTGCCAGCAAGTATTTTCCTATTCTATGTATCTAATCTCTATTTTTCCAGAATGTGTCTCTCTTCAGACCATTCTTGCTCATCTCATAATCAATCAGAATTTTATTTTCAATTACACTGGAACCACAAAAGGCTGTATATTTCAAGGAGCACCAGAAACTTTTTGGATAATCAGTAGTTTGGTTAAATGAGGGAGACAGCTGGATAAAGGAGTTCTAGATCTGATTACGTTGGATAAGAGAGATTTTATATGAAGATTAAGAGATATTTAAAGAAGTTAATACTTCCCGTATTCAAAATGGAAATTTTAAAAAGATTATTTTTTTCAGAATATTCATAGTGAGAACAATGACATATAGCAGTAGTGAGGAATCATAGGCAACATTCAATACATAACATTACTGCTTGCATAAAGTGGTACTACATTTTTATATTTTACGAAAAGATAATAACAGGGGAACCAGTTATCTGGTATGCACTCATAGAACTCAACTGGGTATCTGTCTTCCCCTAGAGTCTTCCCTGAGTTTAATTGTACCATTTGTTTCACTAGAAGATAAAGGCCTCTAAAATTACAGCCTCATTAGGTTTTAGGATGTGGAAGCTGATTTTTCTGTCATATATCAACTATTTCTTACAAGAGAGTAAGAGATACAATTGGCATAATCATTTACAAATTTGGAGAATAATTTGTTAATCTTTCCAGGCAATGCACTGAAACACACCAAAACCTTGCGGGCTAAGAAGTTAATGTTTTGTTGGTTGTTGTGATCTCTTTTAATTTGTCATAATGGCAGGAACAAATCTGTTACCATCTAATGGTTCTAGTCTATATAACAAATAGAGATATGCTAAACTGACTGTATTCCATCTGTTGATGTTGCTATTCATAGTACTCTGTTCATTCGTAGTCACATTATGTTATGCTATTTTAAGTGGAGTCACATAGTGACATTACTATATGTCACATAGCATTTCACAAATAGAGCTTGTAAGAGATTTATGAATATAGCGGTATGTGAATATGATGGTAGAAAGCCAACAACACTGAATTTTAAATGGTTCGCTGAATAGATATACAGATTCTGTAGATTGATACTGCCATCAGTTCTGGAATCCTGTTTAGACTTCCATAATGTTCTTTATAGATCTGTGTAACTAACTGAAACCAGTACCTCAAATACAAGCCCCTCTGAATTTCAAGTTTTCAGATTTGAATCCTTGAATCCCGAACTTGTATTTTTTTATTGCACTTTGGATGGTGGATGATTTCTTTGGACCCCATCAGTCAAGATAGTGTAAACTTCTCATGCTCATTTGAACTTTGTACATTTTTATCACTTCAGGACTAAAATCTCTCAAAAACAGATTGTGAGTTTTTACCAGCATCAAATGCAATCCAGTGCATAAAAACAAAAAAATCAGAGGGAGGGGAGGGAGTTCATTTTAGGAAATCCATGATAACTGTTTCTACACCATCAAGGTGAAGATGAAGAACTTCTAAGGAAAATGGGCCTCCATTTTATTGAAATATAACATATATCTGACTAATTTTGTGCAGCTCCATATGTGGCTATATATATATTTAAAAATGCACAAATTAGTCCATAAAATAGTTTGCATATTTGTAAAATATTAGTATATCACCATAAAATTCAGCTTAAAATCATAACACACATCACCATGCAGTAAAAGGGACCGGTCATAAACTGTAAAAAAAACAGGCAGTTGTGACAGGTGAGTGGATGCTAATGGAGTTTCTGGAGAGTAGGAGAGTACTAGGAGGGGGTTCTCAGGGTAGAAGAAGCCAGAGCAACTGGATCTGTGGTGTCTGAGCAGAAGATGGGGTGGCTATAGAGGAGCTGCAAGGTTGGAGGTGGCTTGGGGAAGCTAGTGGTAGCAAAGGGAAGCTGGATCTGTGGGGGTATCCAGTGAGGTAGTGAGGGTGGGGGTACTTTTGTTTCTTGGAGGAAAGCTAGGAACATCTGAATTTGTGAGAGGTGTCCTAGTGGAATATGGAGGCAGCTGGGTCTTGTCAGGTGGATGGGAGTGTCTTGGGAGGGGCAGGGGGAGGCTGGATGGTTACTGGGTGGAAGAGACTGGGGTGAGTACTGCCCCTCTGCCCAACATTTGGTCTTTACTACTTCTGTCTCTTCACAGCTGATCTTATCCAGCTCAGATCCAGCAGGGAGATGATGGCCATGTGCTATAACAGCAGCCATTCCTGTAATATAGCTGAGTGTATGATGTTCAGTCTGGCCATGTGGGAGTGCATGGGAGGCCACTGCCTGTGTGACACTCGGCAAGTGCAGTAACAGGTTACAATTAAATAAATCCAGTAGTCCATACAGCACCGTGAGGAGACTTCTCAAAACAAAACTCATCATAATCCCTGTGACTTCAAGTTTCTCTGCATGGTCCAAAGATCATTTAGTAGCCCACATTTAGCAATCTCATTCAGAACATGAGTCAGCTAATGCTCTCTTCCCATAAAGAAAGTTTGAGCTACAACAAGGCAATCCTATGTAATGTGAAATGAACTAAATACCTGAACAATGTTTGCTTAATAATGTAGCCATGCTCCCAACACAATTATCCAAATCACCCTAATAAAAGGTGCCACAATACCTGCATGGTACACAATAGCCAATAACTTTAATTCCAGAGAAAATATGACCCTGCAACTGTAGGAGAATCAGAGTGTCTGATACAGTTAATGAAATTTCACTCAATAATACAGTAATAAAAATAAACTAACAGCAATAGCTTTTAATAGTGAAGTTACAGGACAGTAGTGACAACTACAGCTCTATTTGGAATAACAACTCCGCACTCCTGCAGTGCAAAAGGTGGATGGGATGATGGGTCCTAAAATGGGAATGGGGAAGGGATTAGAATAATCCTGGTATTTCGTCCCCTCATAGGGGCATTAGTCCAATAGCCAGCTAACTAGCCAGGCAGTGGTTCCTGTTACGGGAAGTGGGATGCTGCAGTCTGACAGCAACTGTTCAGCAGCTAGTTATTCACTGGCAGGCTAGGTGCCCCACCCATCAAAAAAGGGGAGACAATGTTTCATTTACATGAAACAAGTTTATATTGGCAACAATATGGGTACTTCATATTGTAGCCAAACATGTAATAATAGTATATATGCTCAAGCTCTATCCAAATAAAATCTTTACCAAATATTCAGTTTTGAAGGATAAATTAACCTCACCCTGGTTAAAATCTTTGAAGCAGAATTTCAATATTTTTTTTAAAAAGAACCCTCTTCATTACCAACATTTGAAACCCTTAAACTGGTGATATGCACCAGATGCAAAAGGAAAGAGGGGAGGAGTTCAGCCTCTGATGGACCATGCCTTCAGAAGTGCAACTAAGATCAATGTGTTGGGTGAGTCGTGTTTCTTACCTCCATTGTTATAAGGCAACATGGTTGTGTGAACAGAAAAACAAATGAACAGGTTTTCCACACCCTTGAATTTTCTCTTTTCAAGCACACTCATAACAGAATTATCATATATAATGGGGAGATTTTATGGGAGACTCTTACTAGTAAGTTAGTAGCAAATCATTGTCATAAACAAAATCAAGTCCTTTCTCTCCTTGATTATGTAAGGATTTACATCAGGATTTATATATATCCTGAAGAGAGTATTATATATGTGAAAATGAATATATGAAGAATACTGGCACTGCAGCAGGCCAAACTACTCCAGAAAAACCTCATAGGAAAGGCAAAGTGAGTAGGGTACTGATAGGTACAAGTAATGGAATTGGTGCTCTGCCACGGTGAGAGGAGTTTGTGGTCTCACAGAAGAGTATTGGTGTGGACATGGCCTACTATTCTGCTAATCCTGTACATCTACAGGAAATATTATCCCAGTCCTGTGGAACCTAGGACAAACCCAGGGAGATCCTTCCCTTTGACAGAACTCCATCCCCTACCCACCAGCACATCTACACTTGCCATTGTCCTCCTGTTCCACATGGGCTTCCTTCGCTGTGAAGGAGAATTAATGTCCATTTCAGAGGAACAGCCGTGTTAGTCTGTATTCGCAAAAAGAAAAGGAGTACTTGTGGCACCTTAGAGACTAACCAATTTATTTGAGCATGAGCTTTCGTGAGCTACAGCTCACTTCATCAGATGTTGTGAGCTGTAGCTCACGAAAGCTCATGCTCAAATAAATTGGTTAGTCTCTAAGGTGCCACAAGTACTCCTTTTCTTTTTGCGAATTAATGTCCATGTATGCCTTATGTTGACTAAGATTAAAGGTGTGGTGTTAAAAAGTGTTAGTTGCATGTTCTAACTAACACATTTGAAAAGTCTACTATAGACAAAGCTCTTTAGAGTTTAACATGTGCTGAGCTGGTTGTGTTTAAACCTGATCTGCACACTAGTTTTAACCTAATGAGTTTAGCACAAGTTAAACTTGACTTCTAAAATGTGTTAGTTAAACTGGGTTAACTCCTAGTCATACTAGGCCTTAGAAGCTGATTATGTCCTAAGTCTCCTGCTTGACTCTTTTTCTATACTGGCATATAACTCCTCAAAGAAAAAGATTTACAGAAATTCAACTCCAGTGTCTGCATAAAGGGACTTCCACAAGCTGCTGGAGCAGTAAGAGCATTTTCTGAAGCCACTACTTCCTCCTTCCCCTCCCCCTTTGCAGCCTTGGTAGTTTTTGAATCCAATTCATTGCTCCTTTTCTCTGCACAGTGGAGGAGAGAATTTCATCCACTTTTGGATATTCTATCAAATTACTGTTTAAAAAAAATCAATTTTGACAATGATGTATTTGTAAGAAACAGCCTAAGAGTCTTCCTTGTTCCAGATCAGTGATCAAGCACCTCAATAACCTGAAGGTTTTGTACATAAGATTCGTTAAAATTAGTAGCCTCTTTGTTCACTGTTTTTAAACATAAACATGGTTTATCCTGATGTGAAATCAATAATTGTTCCATTTCCATTTCTAATTATATTTGTCACTAGTTAGATCAGTTCAAATATAAATCCTAACAAATTCTTCAAAGTGCTGGGATGGAGGGAGGCTGAAGACTATTCTGTTAAAAGAGTTAGTGAATATTGTCAGGTTTCAGAGTAACAGCCGTGTTAGTCTGTATTTGCAAAAAGAAAAGGAGTACTTGTGGCACCTTAGAGACTAACCAATGTATTTGAGCATAAGCTTTCGTGAGCTACAGCTCACTTCATCGGATGCATACTGTGGAAACTGCAGAAGACTTTATATACACAGAGACCATGAAACAATACCTCCTCCCACCCCACTCTCCTGCTGGTAATAGCTTATCCAAAGTGATCACTCTCCTTACAATGTGTATGATAATCAAGTTGGGCCATTTCCAGCACAAATCCAGGTTTTCTCACCCTCCGCCCCCCCCCCCCTCAACTCACTCTCCTGCTGGTAATAGCCCATCCAAAGTGACCACTCTCTTTACAATGTGTATGATAATCAAGGTGGGCCATTTCCAGCACAAATCCAAGTTTTCTCACCCAGTCTCTACGTAAAAGAATAAATGGACACAAATCAGATGTCAAGAATTATAACATTCATAAACCAGTCGGAGAACACTTCAATCTCTCTGGTCATGCAATTACAGACATGAAGGTCGCTATCTTAAAACAAAAAAACTTCAAATCCAGACTCCAGCGAGAAACTGCTGAATTGGAATTCATTTGCAAATTGGATACTATTAATTTAGGCTTAAATAGAGACTGGGAGTGGCTAAGTCATTATGCAAGGTAGCCTATTTCCCCTTGTTTTTTCCTACCCCCCCCCCCAGACGTTCTGGTTAAACTTGGATTTATGCTGGAAACGGCCCACCTTGATTATCATACACATTGTAAGGAGAGTGGTCAGTTTGGATGAGCTATTACCAGCAGGAGAGTGAGTTTGTGTGTGTGTGGGCGGTGGGGGTGAGAAGACCTGGATTTGTGCTGGAAATGGCCCACCTTGATTATCGTGCACATTGTGGGAAGAGTGGTCGCTTTGGATGGGCTGTTACCAGCAGGAGAGTGAGTTTGTGTGTGTTTGGGGGGGAGGAGGGGGTAAGAAAACCTGGATTTGTGCTGGAAATGGCCCACCTTGATTTTCATACACACTGTAAGGAGAGTGGTCATTTGGATAAGTTATTACCAGCAGGAGAGTGAGTTTGTGTGTGTAGTTTTTGGAAAAAAGGGTGGGGGGGGGTGAGAAAACCTGGATTTGTGCTGGAAATGGCCCAACTTGATTATCATACACATTGTAAGGAGAGTGATCACTTTAGATAAGCTATTACCAGCAGGAGAGTGGGGTGGGAGAGATATTGTTTCATGGTCTCTGTGTATATAATGGCTTCTGCAGTTTCCACAGTATGCATCCGATGAAGTGAGCTGTAGCTCACAAAAGCTTATGCTCAAATAAATTGGTTAGTCTCTAAGGTGCCACAAGTACTCCTTTTCTTTTAGTGAATATTGTGTGTCTGCAGTCCATCTTGATTGCATTGATCAGTTTATTAAACTATCATTCAGTACAAGTATAATCATGTTTTAGGTGGTAGCTAAATTAAATACGTGAAGACTCAAAACTATAACTTTTATATTCATCTTGTGCAGCTTGACGCGTGAAGCACAACACTAGGCTAAAAGACGAATGATTATCTGAATTCCATTCCATCAAGGATGGTTTAAATATTAACATACTTGAAAGATAAATATTGAAATCTGGTTTGTACTTTTAGGAGGGAAGAATATTTAGTGGGAATGCAGGTTTCTACTGTATTATATATATATTTGTGCCCAGATTTTGAATTTATTCAGGTATTTAGAAACTCTTGTGTTTCATTGTAAATGCTCGGATAATAAACAGCAGTTCTAGGGCCAGTATTTTATAGGTCCAATATCTATTGCACATAAATAATATTTAATCAATGAACATTGACTATTTAGTACCTAATCAGAATGTCTTGGCTGCAGACTGGGCATGGACTGTAAAAGAACTTCAACCTACTTGTAACTAGGCAAGCAGTTATGGCATCATGAACTTAGGTTTACTTTTTAAGATATGACTCAATGTCTGATCTCTTTCATAAATTTTGTCATAGCACTGATGAGGTAGAAATCAAAGAGGCAGAACTGACATAGATTATGATGCCAGAGTATTTAAAAATACTGGTCAGTTTGTCCATTTAACTTTAAAATGGCAGAATAGACAAAGAAATGTGGAAGATGTAAAACTTATATAACTGACTAAATGGCTTTGTTGTGCTTCTTTGTTGTAATCTGGAATGTGTTACTCTTGCTAACTACATTATTGTTTTATTTATTGCTAGGTTTGCTTCCCTTTATAGCACTTGATTGTGTAAGCAGCTTCCTAGACCCAGACAGTCAATTCATATACTGGCAACAAATTATTTTCTAAATGCCAAGTAAAAAATCATTAGAAATGGGAAAATAGCATCTTCATACATTTCCATGAAAGAAGGACAGAAATCAGAATATTCATCCTTCTACCCTCCACTCCCACACACACACATATATCCCAGGTAGCAGAATTTTCATGAATGCACACACAAGTTACATGCTATAGCATCTTCACCTATAGTGATGGCATCTCTTTATTTCCAGCAAGCATCTATTTGATGAGGAATGGTGGTTTAGTGTTGACAATTTTGGACATGAGTCAGGGACAATTTAGTGTTCTGTACATAATTGCAACATCACTGCACACACTTGTTTAGTCACATTGGTAGAAGATACAATGGTGCAGTGTATCTACACCAGTCAGTCATCTGTTGCAGTGACTATCCCACAATGCTTGACACAGCTTGTGCAGCAGATGCCTACTGTTTATCAAAAAGGCTATTTAAACTTTTCTGGTTGTTCTAATGGATACCTTGAATTCTTCTATCATGCACAAGAATCCGTGCATGATAAGTCTGCATACTTCCAGATGCCCTGGTGGTAAAACACAATCTCCCACTGGCTTATTGATCCTGCCTAGCTTTCAGTGACAGGTGAATGGCTTAACTGTTGACAGAGCCATTGCTCAGAGCTTCCACTGAAGGTTAGAAAGGAACCTTGTGGAATTGTACCAGGAGGACTAATTGCATGATTACAGCTGCAAAACTTTGGAAGGGCAGCAGTGGCATGAAAGCCTGGGCAATGTTGCAAGAATGCTTGTATCAAAACAAGAGGTACATTCTGTGCTGCATGCCTGCCAGAGGCTTGCACTGGTGATGGCACTACCAAAATATTGTAGCGTAAACAGGCTTTTGTGAGGAAGATGATTCTGGCTGAAGTTTTAGACACATGAAAAGTAAAAATTGCAATACTAGATCAAACCAAGGATATATCTGGTCCTTCATATTGCCTTCAAGGGTATTTGGATATTTTTGTAAACTACCATTACTGCACCTCCTTCAGTGACCGTAACTGGGGGAGTTCCGGTGCAGGCCAGCCTACAATGTTTTAACCTTTTTCATATTACTATGCTCAAAGTCGGTGTAAACAGTGTGGTGGTTAAAATGGCAGTGGATGTCTTTGCCCTGTCTGTATCAGCACTCCCATAGTTGATGTTTCACCAGTGGTAGTGCACCAATGGGACACTTCAGGAAACTACTAGTGTAGACAAGTCCAAAGTAGCCAGTACTACATTCTTCACAGTTGGGATAATGCCTACCCCATTAATGGACAATTATACAAGAACTTACCTGTGGAGGATGTTTCTTTATAACCTCAAATATATAGCACTAGGTTCATGCCCTAAAGTTTGAGGTTGATTGATATCCCTTCTAAAGTTTTATCCTTGATAGTTTTATCCTTGCCCATTTAAAGCAACAGGAATGACACACATATTGGAATGCATATCCCAAGTATATATCTATTTATTTCTCTCCCACCAAAGAAATATTTTCCAAACTGTTGCTTTGCTTCATTTGTTATAGATAGCATTGTATCACAGGTCTTTTTCTGAACTGACAGCTGGTAGAGTTAGTGTAGTTGCCTAGCCAGCCTCAGGGGGAAGAGGGAGAGCGTCAGGCTGGGGCAAATAGGGTGTGGTGAAGTTAAGCTCCCCTACACCTAATCCTCTGACCTCCACTCATGTAACTTATGTCACTAGCAGAGAATAGAGTAGGCACCCTGCAGCTCTAATATTCATCATGTCCAGGTAAACAAAGATCAATGAGCTGTAACCAGCAGCAGAAGCATGGTGGAAAATCAGCCCATTAGTAATCTATGAAAATTGTTGCTCTAATGCAATGCAGAGAATATGCAATATATTCACTGTGGTGGAAAATATGAATTCTGGGTAGTGATTCTAATGTTATTCTTTTTTTCAGGAATCCTGGTGTATGAATTCTGTGACATATCGAATACACCCCTGCCACTGTAAATTCCATAATTACAATAATCTACCACAACTAGTGATTTATCAATCCCTATGCTCCATTAATTATATGTTGCCTTAATCAATCCAAAAGAGATTTGATAAGCTGTACTGCGTTTTTGTTTTTTTTTCAATTTCAGATCCTTTGGCAGAAATTGGAAAAATTCAAGTCTCATTTACAGAATTATTAACAAAACAATTGTCTCATGGAATAAATTAGGGATCATGTTTTTAAATAGCAACTGGGACTAAAAGATCTTGCAAATCAATCACCATCTATACTTATATATTCCTAATTTAGGGATCCCTTCTCTTCTCAATGTGTAAGTCCTATTAATGTTAGGTGTTTCATTCTTAATTCTATGGTGAACCTAGGCTTCTAACAAGTATAATTAATTTTCTTCTTCTCTTTCAAGCAATGTAAGATAAATGCAGTAAATAAATATCATCATTGCATGCAGACAATCAGTAAGCCACATTATAACGCATAAGTTGAGGAACACTGCACATTGAATAGCCAGCAATCAGTGCAACCAATAGTAAATGAACAGGAAGTTCCCACAGCAGGATTCATAAATGGTTAAAAAGAAGCAAACAGTCAGAATTAAAGGAATAATAGAGCAAAATAATCTTATATCCCTAGTTCTAACATTTTTTCTTCAAGTTAAGGTGTCTGCACAACATAAATCAAGCACGATTTTACACTTAACAGAAATAGTGTTTTAGAACTTTAGAGTTGGAAGTAACTTAGTGTAATAATTTTTTAAAACTAGGAACACAAATATACATGTGAGATTAGGCAGAGGGGTGAGTTTGTTGAGAAAGCATCACCGCAGGTCTCCATTCATACTTATAAAAGTAGTAAAAATAAAATAAATAATGTAAAATAAAAGTGTGCATGTGACAGCACGCATGAAGTAGAAATGGAAAAGTTAGAAACTGAATAGGTTGGAATACAAAACTATGATGATATTTTCAAAGGTGACTAATGATTTGGATGCCACGTAAGTTTTGGGGTGCCCAATATAGAGTGTGTGGACATCAGTTTCTGAATATCAGGCCCTTTAAAGGTCATAGGTTGGGCATCCAAGAATTGACATACCCCAAATCAGTAGTTATATTTTTTTCATGTATTTTACTTTTGTTATCAACATAATTATATGATTGCTTATAAAGGTAAGACTCAGCAGTCTCATCATGGGTAAATAGAGTTTACCCACTTCTCATTTGGGGTATATGGAATTTAGGTTAGTTCACCCACTTTTTTTTTTTTTTTTTTTTTACCAGTACACCACTGGTCAGACTAGATGAAGTTTTAGGATAAAAAAGGACATCACACTGTTTGGAGGGAAACCTTTATAGAAGCACAAACATTTACAAAAATATGAAATAGAACTTAGAAAAATACTGAAAAATACTGTATATTTTTGTATACATATCTTTTTCCATATTTTAATTGTGTGAATTCTTTACAAGCACAGCCTGACCCAGCAGCCACTTAGGTGAGTCTAAGATAAATGCAACCATTCATGGGAACAAAATTACTCATGTTTGCAGGATTGGGTGTACAGTACCAAACTGTTAGGTGATAATTGGGGTAGTCAGCAAAATGTGGAATCTACAAGGTCACAGCAATGCTTTCACATTTGGTTTACTTCATCTGTTGCAAATAGCTTTGAATTGTGTGACCAGAGAGCTGGTATCAAATAAAAAAATAAATTAGATGTATTATATTAAATCAGGCCATTTTCATTTTTAATTACTATCATTTCTCAGTAGATTATATCAGATTCCTTTCTGTTGCATCACAAACAGCTGAGATGGTATAGAAATACAGCTCCTATAGGCTAACAGAACTGGAGGTTCCCTTGATATTCAGCTGCAGAAGTGGAGGCTTAGGATAAGATTTAGAAGAGATCTTTGTACCTTTTTTTAAAAAAAAAAAACTAGCTAATTCTGCTATGGGTCACAAAGGTGAACATCTTCAAACATTGTGTTAATTTACCCCCTGCCACACACACCCCATATTTATTTCTGTGCATCTGTGTTCTCTCTATTATCACAAAGGTCATGCCCCTGTCAACTCCTTCCTCTGCCCCATATGGGGATGTGAACCCTAAGGATACCATCCTTAGGTCCCAGTCCAGCACAGCATTTTGGCACATGAAGCAGGGAACAGTCATTGTGTTTCCCTGAGCACAGGGACAGCAGTTGGGAGTCTCCTTTGAGCCAGGCGTGTAAGGGCCTGAGCGCTCTCCCTGGGGCATACCCATACAACAGCCACTCACAATCTGATTTTCTGGTTAATAGACCTATAGATCTATTGATGCATCTGATAGCATCTTGCCTCAGAGGAAAGGTAAGGGTGTAAGACAAAAACTCATTTACTTACCTTTAACACTCAAATGCACCAGTCTTCTCCCATTGATTGTGCAGTTTCCTTCTGAGATACTGGCACTATACAGAGGTTCTATTAAGAACTGCTGAATCATCATGAGCATTCAGATGCATAGATTAGATATGAGTAATAGTAAGACATATTGCCTGGCACACGCTCAGCTGGATCTTTAAGAATCTGTGCAAGCTATTTCTTATTCATTTATGCCAGTAGTTTTAACTTTATTTAATACTGTGAAATAGCCAAACGTGATTCTCTCTCAAGTGCCTGTACTTTTTTTTCCATTAGCATGCACTGTAATGAAGCCTGCCTTTATTCCAGTATTCTGTCAGTTTTAAAAAAGGGCGCCAGGTATGCATTCAGGTATATTGTGGCATGAAGGGGCTTAACAGGCAGTAGGAAATGATATGATGTTGTGGTTTGTACCAGTGACCAGTACCAGTCTGGGTATCAGCTAGTTATGCTTTCTGGGCTACTGCTTTTAAACTATTAAATTTGAGAAGCTCTCTCTCTAGATATTCGGTGAAGAATTCTTACCAGAAACTTGACTATAAACATGACAAATTTCACTGATAAACCCAGCCCCCTTAAAAACATAGGGCTAGATTGTGACTTTAAGCACAGCCCTGAACAAGAGACGATGCATAAATTGCTCCTATCCAAAAGCCATTTTGACTCAGATGCACACCTCTGTTTCAAAGCGACACCTTGCCTTTTATTTGCTCCTGAAGATTAATAATGTACTGATTACCTTTAAACAGCAGAAAATTGCTACTGCCTCTCATTCTGGCTTAGTTATTCTGACTAACAAGTAAGGACAAGGTCTGCCCTGCCTTATTCATTCCCTGCCTCTCCTCTCCCACTCTCTACCCACCTGCCCTGGGGCTGGAATAAGGAGGTTAGTCGCTCTGTTTACTCCTGTGCACCTGGACCAATGGATAGCCTGTTCTTACCTCCTTTCATGCAAGTTAAAATTGAGCCCATAATTCTCAGACAAAACACCTTCACACATATCTAACTAGGACAATTTCAGTCTGCAGTTGCAAGGTGTTTTTATAGGCTTCCTCTGGCTGCACTTTAAATCAGCTCATAACACAAGGATCCCCAAGTGGGAGGGGAAGAGGTCTAACCCAAACAGGTTTCCTATTTTTAAAGTTTAGGGGGTCATGAATTTGATGACTTCAAACATGGGTCTCTCACAACTGCTGGCAGTGTTGTTGATCTGTGTCCCTAAGCAGATTCAAGTACCCCTGAACCATGTTTTGTAAGGTTTTACACCCTCTTTGCAGAGGTGTAAAAGGAGAAAGTTAATGGAGAATCAGGTCCAAGATATGCAATGTGGGCAATAACTTTATGTAAGTTTGCTGGAGGATTTTGGAGTTTCTTTTTTTAATGTTTGATTTTCCAGTCTAGACTGTATTTATGCGGCTCTTGGTTTGATTGGTTATTTTTTGGTATGTGTGTGTGTTTTATCTGATGTAAATATGAAAATAAAATGTGAATTGGTAACTATATAATTAAAACACCACTAGGAATGGCATAGTTTTCAACTTATCTTGTGATCTATGAGTTATGTGAATACACATAGAATTTAAAACAAATTAATATTATGCAGACATGGGAAGCAATTGGGCTTTAGAGGAATAATAAATGTGTCTAATAGCATATTAGGCAAGGTTATTCAAGGAAACAACACAGGGATCATTCGGGAAACAAATATTATATGGCACAATGGAGAAAATGAAATACAGAAAAGGGAATATGTTTTGACAGGCCTTTACTCTCCCCACCCCCCAAAAATAATCTTTTGTTTTTATTTATGTCTTTCCTTAGGGAGAATGTGTCCTTGTTGCATATTCCTTTTAAAATGTCCTGTAAAATGATTATGGCACCTGCTGCAGACCAACTTCACTGGTTTATGGCTGCACAGACAGAATGGTCACAGTGTAAATTTATGAGCTGCCAAAATGTTCACATATACTATCCTGGAATTGCTGGTGATCTTTTATTATTTAACTTTAAATATTTTATGCTCCTGACACAAATCCAATATTGCTCGCATGGCTGGGTGATGTTTTCAGATTCTAAGGGCACTTGCTGTGGCCAGTAGTTCATGAACCCTGTAAACAAACATCTTCCAACATTGTATTTTGCTTCAATACCATTGTGTAAAAAGGATCTCTTTCTTGAGCATAAACCTGAGATTCTGACACAACTATGGAAAATTTCCACAAATGATCACTTTTTTCCAGTAGCTTATTTCTTCCAACAATATGTGTAAATCTGAGAGATACGCCATTCTCTAGATCTGAGCAGTATTCCAAGTGATTTGGAAACAAAGTTAGGTAATTCTGAACTCTGTCCATTGGGTAAAGTTGTAGTTTTGTCCATCTGTCTACTAATTACGTAACAAAAGTAAAGCATCATAAAGTACCTGTCTGGCTTTCAGCAAGGGCTCCAATGCATTCATCTACCAAAGATGTTACTCTTTATACATGCTATGCCATCTTACAGCTTTTCTTTACTAAATGATTTTTTTATTTATAGAGGGACAGAAACATTTCCAAAAACTTGGGCCTAAGAGGAAGCAGAGGCTAGCTGTTAGAGCACAGGGCTACCAAAGAGTATGATATTGGACATGTCAGCTATTCCTATCATGTCTCAATTTTTCCATCTGTAAAATGCACCTAACATTTCCCTCCCTCAGAGGGGTGCTGTGACACTTACAAACATTAATGGTCTAAAGCACTTTGATGTCTTGAGATGAGAGGTATTATAATAATTCTTTGCACTTTTATAAGAATAAATACAAATATACCAAACATATAACCAAATTTACTATGATCACATAATGTCTTCTTATATCTAGAGCTGCTTGAAAATTTATTTTTTCATAAGGTTTGGAATTTTCTGCTTTTTGACAAAATGATTAGAAACAACTTTTATGTGCCAAATCATTGAAAAACAATCAGAAAATAGCATAAAAAGTTTTGAAGAAATTGAGTTTTTCATTTTAGTGTTATTATCTGTACATGGCCTATCATTTTATTTTTATTTATAGTTTATTTAACTTTATTTTTATTCCTTTCCATAGTCCCACATGGAGCAGAAGCTTCCATTAGTCTGCCCCAGGTGGTTTTCCTGCCAATACAACCCAAAAAAGAGCATGAGTAATTCAAATGGTTCCTTCTAATGTGTGTTACATTGCACTTACTAGGCCATTATTCATTTTAACTATATTTGTCATGCCCAGTACTTAGGTATTTAGTCTCTTTGGAATCCCTTATAGTATTCACTTGTTTTGATTAAGCTACAAGTCATGTCAACTGCAAATTTTACCCCTCATTGCTGACCTTTTCTCCTTCTCTGACCTTCTCCTACAGATCCTTAAGGTATCCCATTTTCAACTTTTCCCATGCTGGAAATTAATCATTATTCCTATTTTTATAGTGTCTTTCTTCACCAGTGTCTATTCCATGACAGTACTTTCCCTCTCACCTTGGTCCTACTAAATTTCTTTAATAGCGTCTCATGAGGGACTTTGACAAAGGTTTTTTAAAAAGACTGAATCAATTACATCAACCACTTTTCCTTTTCTCACGTTTTTGCAGACATGCTTCAAGATTGGACAAGCATGTTTCCTTTTAGGAAACAACGCTGATTTGTCCCTCTCTCATATCATATTAACCTCAGTGTTTCCAAACTCTTTTATAATTGTGTCAACTGATTTACCTAGTACTGAAGTCAGGTTTAGTAGTCTGTTATACCCAGGATCATCTCTAGAGCTGATATGAAAGATATCTGTAATATTTTTACTCTACAGTAATGTACCTGTTCTTAGCAATATACTTCATCTTTTTGTTAAAAGAAAAGGAGTACTTGTGGCACCTTAGAGACTAACCAATTTATTTGAGCATGAGCTTTCGTGAGCTACAGCTCACTTCATCGGATGCATACCGTGGAAACTGCAGCAGACTTTATATATACACAGAGAATATGAAACAATACCTCCTCCCACCCCACTGTCCTGCTGGTAATAGCTTATCTAAAGTGATCATCAGGTGGGCCATTTCCAGCACAAATCCAGGTTTTCTCACCCTCCACCCCCCCACACAAATTCACTCTCCTGCTGGTGCTAGCCCATCCAAAGTGACAACTCTTTACATAATCAAGTCGGGCTATTTCCTGCACAAATCCAGGTTTTCTCACATCCCCCCCACCCCCATACACACACAAACTCACTCTCCTGCTGGTAATAGCTCATTCAAACTGACCACTCTCCAAGTTTAAATCCAAGTTAAACCAGAACATCTGGGGGGGGGGGTAGGAAAAAACAAGAGGAAACAGGCTACCTTGCATAATGACTTAGCCACTCCCAGTCTCTATTTAAGCCTAAATTAATAGTATCCAATTTGCAAATGAATTCCAATTCAGCAGTTTCTCGCTGGAGTCTGGATTTGAAATTTTTTTGTTTTAAGATAGCGACCTTCATGTCTGTGATTGCATGACCAGAGAGATTGAAGTGTTCTCCGACTGGTTTATGAATGTTATAATTCTTGACATCTGATTTGTGTCCATTTATTCTTTTACATAGAGACTGTCCAGTTTGACCAATGTACATGGCAGAGGGGCATTGCTGGCACATGATGGCATATATCACATTGGTGGATGTGCAGGTGAACGAGCCTCTGATAGTGTGGCTGATGTTATTAGGCCCTGTGATGGTGTCCCCTGAATAGATATGTGGGCACAATTGGCAACGTCAAGAACACTATCCCCGATAATGTCACGGCTAACCTGGTGGCTGAACTTTGTGACTTTGTCCTTACCCATAACTATTTCACATTTGGGGACAATGTATACCTTCAGATCAGCGGCACTGCTATGGGTACCCGCATGGTCCCACTATCGGGGATAGTGTTCTTGACGTTGCCAATTGTGCCCACATATCTATTCAGGGGACACCATCACAGGGCCTAATAACATCAGCCACACTATCAGAGGCTCGTTCACCTGCACATCCACCAATGTGATATATGCCATCATGTGCCAGCAATGCCCCTCTGCCATGTACATTGGTCAAACTGGACAGTCTCTACGTAAAAGAATAAATGGACACAAATCAGATGTCCAGAATTATAACATTCATATAATTCATAAACCAGTCGGAGAACACTTCAATCTCTCTGGTCACGCAATCACAGACATGAAGGTCGCTATCTTAAAACAAAAAAACTTCAAATCCAGACTCCAGTGAGAAACTGCTGAATTGGAATTCGTTTGCAAATTGGATACTATTAATTTAGGCTTAAATAGAGACTGGGAGTGGCTAAGTCATTATGCAAGGTAGCCTGTTTCCTCTTGTTTTTTCCTACCCCCCTCCCCCAGATGTTCTGGTTTAACTTGGATTTAAACTTGGAGAGTGGTCAGTTTGGATGAGCTATTACGAGCAGGAGAGTGAGTTTGTGTGTGTATGGGGGTGGGGGGGATGTGAGAAAACCTGGATTTGTGCAGGAAATAGCCCGACTTGATTATGTAAAGAGTTGTCACTTTGGATGGGCTAGCACCAGCAGGAGAGTGAATTTGTGTGGGGGAGTGGAGGGTGAGAAAACCTGGATTTGTGCTGGAAATGGCCCACCTGATGATCACTTTAGATAAGCTATTACCAGCAGGACAGTGGGGTGGGAGGAGGTATTGTTTCATATTCTCTGTGTATATATAAAGTCTGCTGCAGTTTCCACGGTATGCATCCGATGAAGTGAGCTGTAGCTCACGAAAGCTCATGCTCAAATAAATTGGTTAGTCTCTAAGGTGCCACAAGTACTCCTTTTCTTTTTGCGAATACAGACTAACACGGCTGTTACTCTGAAACCTGTCATCTTTTTGTTAGTAGCTCAGATACTTCATTGTGAAGTTCCTTATGAATTCTTGAATGAGCATTATTCGGTCCTTGTGATTTATTGCTCTTAGTTTATCAATTTGTTCTAGCACCTCCACTTTTTGCAATATAGTTCTAATTAGCTGAAAACAGAAGAGAAGACTCATGCAATAAAATCATTTAGCTTTTCTGCACTGTTCTTCTCTTCCTTACTCCATAGAATTACGGGATCATTGATCCTATCACTCACTTCCTGCTTTGGATGAAATCTTTGTTTCTTTTAATATGTTAGTTTATTTGTTCTTCAAATTCCTTTATAGTGCTCAAAATGTCCATCTTAAATTCTACTTTCGATCAACTTTATCGTTAACTTATTCTAGCTGTCACCTCCTCTAAGTGCCAACTGAGGTACACTCTCCGTATGCTAAGAAGTGACATTTTCAAATCCTAAGTACTCTACATTAGGGTTTGTTGAATTTCAAGTACAGTGTTAAGTGCCAGTGCCAAGGGACTTCATTAACACATACATACATTTTTACAGCATCAAATAAGAAAGTAAGGATTTTCTTTCTAAATCCTAAATATGCAACTAGCATTGCTTCAACGTACGCCATCTATTTTTATTACAATATAAAATAACTGACCTAATAATGCTAAAATTTAATCTTGTATATACATAATCCAACACAAGCTAAAAACAACTCCCACATCCAAAAACTACTATTTGGATTTCTCTGTGCCCATCACTAAAAAGGGCATAAATGATCCAAAACAGTTCTGTAGTCAGTTCAAACACTTTAGGCTTCTTGCTGCCTATGCCTAAATGTTCTGGCCTTCAGTAATCAAGAACAGTCAAAATGACATGATGCTTCATCATGGAACTTCTGCATTTGATTAATGGAGCTAGACAGTGAAAGTGAATTAAATATTCCGGCATGTTAGGCAGAGGCAGGAAGACATTAGAATGAGAAGCCTAAAAAATCTGACCTGACTACAGAACTGTTTTGAATCTCTCTCTCTCCAACTCTGTGACACAATGAACATTTAGTCATTTAAACAAAGTGGAACGGGAGAGCTTGAGAATGTGACGGACTGCCCTGAAGCCTGGTGGGTAAAATACTCACCTGGGATGTGGGAGACCAGCATTCATGTCCCAGTTCCAAATCAGCCCAGAGCAGGATTTGAAGCTGGGTGAGTGCCCCAGGCTAGTGGTTATTCTAGCGTTTGTATGCTCTTATACCAAAATATGCATCCAGAAACCTTCATGATAAAAGTTTTGTCAAAAATGATGCTTTCCCACAAAAGGGTTCCGTTTTGATGAACTGGTACTTTTCAACAACAACAAAAAATTGAAAAGATCCTGACCAGCTCAGCTCCCCACCCTGATGCACTTTGTACCATATTCAGGTAGTTTCATTAAAATGAGTGGAACTACTAGCGAGGGTGGAAGAATCTGGCCCTTTAGTTACAGTTGTATTGTTAGGTTCATTAGGATTGGAATCTGTTAAATCTCTTTTCAATAGATTAGTCTTTAAAATAATATTAAATGGTCTGATTTTGCAAAGTGCTTGCTTAATTGTTAAACACATGCTTAAGTCTATGTCTATTCACAAATGTACTTTAATCCCATCATTTTAATAATAATCTTGTTCAGGGCACATCAAATAATCACATTCTAGCCTTTAACAATAAAAGAATGTGAGCTAAAATAATCCATATGGATAATGTGCAAATATGAGATTTTAAAATTCCCAGCCAGCTCTATAATATAAAATGAAACAGTTTTTTATAGGAAAATGCCCATTCATCAAAATCAAAACTGTGAGAAAGAGTTGGAATCAATGTAATATAATAGTAACGTCCTAATTCAAAAAAGTCTCAAAATTGTCAGAATGTCCCATTTCAACATTTTCTAAATGAAAAGGGGCAAAGAGTCCTGTGGCACCTTATTGACTAACAGATGTATTGGAGCATAAGCTTTCATGGGTGAATACCCACTTCGTCGGATGCATGAAAAGGGTTCCCCCTCCCCAGTTCAAAATTACTTGTTTCAAAGTTTTAAATTTATACAAAAAAAGTAAAAGATCAAAATGAAAAAAAAATTATAAAAAGCAAAATATTTTGATCAGCTTGATAGAAAACTTTTAGATTACCAGTTTGCAACAATTTGAGATTTTGACTTTTTTTGTTTCAGGATGGGGAAAAAAAATATGGTGATCGTAAGAATTCTTTTAGGATCAGAAAACCATATCCTGCCCAGCTTTATCATATAACATAGATCTCACTATATGTTTGGGCTTTATCATATAGTAACAGCAACTCAAATAAACCAGAATTAATAAACCTGATTCACACTCACAACAAAAAACTGAATGATGCTATGGAAGTAATCAATCATAATTCCAATGAAGGGCTTTAAAGACATCACAATCATAATAGGACAGCTCAGGAGGTTTATATAGTGATTTGAATCTAAACATGGAATTACAGTTTCAACTGCACTTGTTTTATTCAGACTAGATCCAGACTCCTGGCACAGATTTCTGCTACCTCCCTTTTCCTGTCTTCAAGTCACACAATCCATTGAATTGATGCTTTCTGCTTCCTTTTCCTACATATTCACTTTGTCACTGTTACCTTCCTTCCTTCTTCCTACCTTCACTGCTTTTTCTTCCTCACCTAGCCACCCATCAATTCCTCCAGTCGTTACTTTCCCCAATAGTCTTCTTCAAACACAAACAAAGCATTCTTCTTTCCTGTTCTGGCAGCTCTCACCTGCCATTCTGGTGACTTCTACAAAACTAGAGTGGCTGTCAGCTAACTTTACAAGAAGGGACGATAGCAAGTAATTGCCTGCTGTATTTAATAATTCATAGGTCTGATGACACATGAACTGACATTTTTCCCATGGTTACAAAATGCTTAAAAATATTATAGAGTCCCTAAAAATATTTCCACACTTCAGAGAAGTGGGAAAAATTTACCTGTTATTCCAATAAGAATACAACTAACCTTTTATAGAAGAAATAGCCATTACACTTGTCTTTTCATTAGAACACCAGGATTCACCATTATTTCAATTAGCAGTGAATACTCATGAAATACATTTTTATATAATCAAGCACCAATATTACTGAGAGGCCGGCTGGTGTGCCATCAGCAAGGTCAAGTGCTCAAAAGCACAGCTTAACAAGAAATGCATTTTTATAAGCCTTAATTAAAATTTATTTTTATACTTTATTACAGTGGTAAATTTCAGCCTGCAACATTCAGAAGGAGAAAAAATCCAACGAAAGAACAATTTTTCAAATTCAAGCCTGTGGCAGGGAGAGAAACTACATCACCTTTAGTAACTCCTTCAGTCCTGGATACAGATTTGTTCTTCAGGTGGCTACGATATAGTCATGACAATTTTAAGGACTTGATACTTCAAAAATAGGAACCAACTTCTGAGACACACTTAACTGGGAAAACACTGTGGGCTATGGATCCATAGTTGTCTATTCCATACAGCACAAATATACTCCTACCATTGACATCCAGTTTTAGAAAGTGGCGCCAAGGTTGCAAATATACTACGGAGAGCCCTGTAAGAGGTTGGGTAACTTCAATGAGGTGTTGAGCATCTTTACAGAGCACCTGGCAGATTGGCTCAAAATCTCCAGTTCCTCTAATGAATATCCTAAATTTTCTTTTGCTCCCTTCTTAGGGCTGGCACTGAATTGAATTCAGGTGCAACTCTCCTTTGTAGTGGCAAGTGGGCAAAAAAGATTAATCTTTCTCATACTGCTGATATCGTACTGCAGTGCCTTACACATTTTCCCTCCATTAGCATCTTATGTATCTTCCCTCCCTTCTCCTTACACCCAGATTCAGAAGGTCTTGGATGCTTGCGAGAAGCAGAGGTGAAGGTAGCATAACTCAGTCACCCTTTCCCTCTTATAATGTAGCTCATTGAGTAGCCATGCCTGACTATCTGTGAAGAGGAGTTTATTATTATGTATTTTGTTGTTTTATGCTTAATGTCATTCATTGATCTTTAATTCTTGAAATACTGTACTGGATAAATCAGAGACCAATAGCTGACATAAGTGTCTTTTAAATAAACCCAAAAATTTAAATTGAAAAACAGACATCAGATTCACTGACACTCAGCTGATGTCCCCAGAAAATAGTATCAACTGACAAAGCTGACTAAAGAAAATACAAATCCAAAAAGTAAGGGGGGGCAGATTCTCAAAGTGATTTAGGCACCTAAAAATGCAGTTAGGCACCTAGGGGGATTTATAGAAGCACATAAGCAGGTAAGATACCTAATTCCCTTGAAAGTCAATTGAACTTATGTAACTAAATCACAGACACTTCTGAAAATGCTACGAGGCACCAATCTGCATCTTTGAAAATGGCTTTGAAAATCTGACCCAAAATAGATATTTAGAAGAATAAGACCGTATCTTAAAAATTTGGCTCACCAGTTGGGACATGTGATGTGAATTTTGAAGGATTTTCTGTCAAATGCTTATTATTGGTTCCCAACTTTCAGAATTTTCCATTGTCATTTCAGTTTGACAGTGAAGAGGGAGTTCCTTTAAAGAAATTTGTTTATTGAATTATTTCGTGCCATCCTGCTCAAATAAACATTTGACAGCAGACTCCTGGCCGGTTCTGTTTAGAAAATTCCAAGATTAAATGTAGCCCACTGATTAATAATCATATACTAAGTTGATATAAACTAGATTTTAAATGAATTAAAAGTGAACACACGTTTTTCACCAGTCTAATTAAATCAGTTTAAAAACTGATTTAAAGTTAAACCAATACTACTCTGAATATAGACAAGGCTTCAGGCTCCAATTAGACATTTACGTATGTCTTTAACATTACCACATTTGTAAAAAATGGAATTTGCAGGCCTGTTTAGATGTTGGTATTACTAGAAAACTGTTTGTTAAATGTGTATGGAAAAGAAGGAGGTCATTGATGGGAAAGGGCACTCCCAGATTTTTAAAGACACCTAGATATTTAAAGATGCAGATAGGCCTAGTGGGATTTTCAATAGCACCGATGCAGCCAGCTGTCACTGAAATTAATAGGAATTATTCCACTAGTTGATTTGCTAAAGTAGAAGTCTTCATGTTTAGGTGCCTAAATATCGCTGAAAAAAATCTGTCCTTCAGATACTATAGTACCATATCAAATAGATTAGATTGTTAATATAATTGTACATAACCTAGTTTTGCAGCCTTCCAGGTGCAGTGATGATCCCATGCCATTGGGATACCCTTAGCTGTCTTGTTCAAATTAACTTCAATAAAGTTACAGACTCTATGGCCACTTTTTAAATAATTTGTGTCTGATGTCATAACTACCTACGCTCAGCATGCTACAGGCAAGGGAAATGTATTAAGACACAGACAAGGTCTATAGCAGAATTCAATCTCTTTTGGCTTGGAGAGCACAGGGAGGGATTTTGCAGCATGAACTGAAGAACAGACGCTTTTGTTCTGAGCTCATCCATATACTCATTCAGCATAAAAAAAATAAAATTCCCCAAATAATTTTTTCTTTAATATTGTTTAGAGGACAGAATTTCTTCTTCCTCCCTCCCTCACTCCAAAAGACAATTTCTGTATACAGAAAAAGGACCAGAGAATCAATCAATCAATCAATCAATCCATTTTGCCGTAAGATTATTTTTGTTGTCCACCTATGTGTGAAAATTCTTTTTAACTAGTGGGGTTGCATAGGTGTAAATTAGGTCACACTTTGGCCATTTACACATAAATTTGAAGAGAATTGCATTTCCCTTTAAGGGCATGAGATGACTGCTGGGTCAGCAGTTTCAACAGGATTTCCATGCTTCAGGGTCATGAAGGACAACTGCTGTTCCTTGGAGGATGTTTCCTCTCCTCAGGAACACCATGCTTAGAATGCTTGATTTAAAAAAAAAAAAGTATTTGTAAAACCTGGCTAAGCAATGACTACTGGGAACATGAAAAAATGTACAAAGTCTAAAATGACAGAAACCTACAGGAAGGATGGCTTACCTCACTGCCCAGCTGTCTGTGTTTCTTATTGGAGACTGATTTTTTTTAAATTAAACAATCCCAACAATACATATAAAATGATGGGGTCTAAATTTGCTGTTATGACTCAAGAAAGATCTTGGAGTCACTGTGGATTTTTCTCTGAAAACAGCCACTCAATATGCAGTGGCAGTCAAAAAAGCTAACAGAACGTTGGGAATCATTAAGAAAGGGATCCATAAGACAGAAAATATCATATTGCCTCTATATAAATCCATGGTACACCCACATCTTGAATACTGTGTGCAGATGTGGTCATCCCATCTCAACAAATATATATTGGAATTGGAAAAAGTATAGAAGGGGGCAACAAAAATGAATAGGAGCATGGAACACTTCCATATGAAGGGAGATTAATTAGATTGGGATTTTTCATGTTGGAAAAGAGATGACTAAGGCACAATCTGATAGAGGTCTATAAAATCATGACTGGTGTGGAAAAGTAAATAAGGAAGTGTTATTTACTCCTCAGAACTCAAGAACTAGGGCAGAGATCGGCAACCTTTGGCATGCAGCCCGTCAGGGAAATCCGCTGGCAGGCCAGGCCAGTTTGTTTACCTCCTATGTCTGCAGGTTCGGCTGATCGCAGCTCCCACTGGCCACAGTTCGCCGTTCCAGGCCAATGGTGGCTGCAGGAAGAGGCATAGGCTGAGGAACGTGCTGGCCGCCACTTCCCGCAGTCCCATTTGGCCTGGAACGGCGAACCGCGGTCAGTGGGAGCTGTGCTCAGCCAAACCTGTGGAGACTGCAGGTAAACAAACCATCCTGGACTGCCAGCAGATTTCCCTGACAGGCCACATGCTAAACGCTGCCAATCCCTGTACTAGGGGTTACCAAATGAAAATTAATAGGCAGCAGGTTTAAAAACAAACAAAAGGAAATATTTCTTCATACAACAAGTCAATCTGTAGAACTCTTTTCCAGAGGATGTTGTAAAGGCCAAGACTGTAATCGGGTTGAAAAAAGATACATTAATTGAAGATGGGCCCATCAATGCCTATTACCCAGGATGGACAGGAATGGTGTCTGTTTGCCAGAAGCTGGGATGGGTGACAGGGGATGGATCAGTTGATTACCTGTTCTGTTAAATCCCTCTGAAGCACCTGGCATTGGCAACTATTGGAAGATAGCGTATTGGGTTAGATAGACCTTTGGTCAGATTCAGTATGGCCATTCTTATGTTCGTTTTTGCCAGTTTGAGTCATCAATAATAGTGACCCTCTTCATGTATCATCAGTAAATTCATTCCTCCTCCTTGATGTATTTACAAAAGCTTTTCTTATTTCCCTAAAATATTCAGACCAGCTCCAGTATTAATACTTTTCTGCTTTTGCTGATTTTACCTTTTCCCTACAAGCCTTAGCTGCCTTTACTTATTGTTTTGTTGTTGCCTTCCTCTTTTTCGTTCATATCACACAAGGCTTTGAAGAGATACTTGTGAATCAGTTGTTCCTTGCATTATTCTTTTCAGGAATTGTAGTTTGTTGCACCTTAATTGTGTCTTTTTCATTCCCCAGCCTTCTTCCAGACTGGTAAATTGTAATAGTACCTCCTAATAGATCTTTCTTACTAAATGTGTTAATTCCTTCAAATTTGATCTCTGAAATTTAATATCCTTGTACTGCTGAATTTAACTCATTCCTCACTATGATGGATTCAAGAAGATATTTTGCTAATAGCCCTCATATTCTCAGCCAATTTATTTCTATTGGTAAGAAAGCAGAACCAAAGGAATGGTTCCTCCTTTAAGCAGAGTATTAACTTTAGGCAAACAGTCTTTATAAATAAAAAAAAAATCTTTCATGATGCATGTTTGTCCTCATTTGTTACCCACCGGATATCTGATTAAATAAAATCCTATGCAATTACAGTAACTTGTGTTTTTCAGTGTCTGAAAAGTTGGTGCCAAAATAGTTTGCTTTTTCTTCCCATCCTGATTATCTGTAAAAAATTCTCCCTGTCATTTTTCTTGTCTTCCAGGCCCTGTATCCTAACTCAAAAGAATTTTCAGTCCAGACAGTTTCTCAGATTTGTCACCTAAAAAGAATGGCTCAGGTGTGGGAACCTCCTTCCCATCTTGTGCAATGAAGACCATTTCAAAGAATTAATTTAGCTTCTCTGTGACAGCCTTGTCTTCCTTGAATGATTATTTAGTACCTTGATCATCCAGTGGCTCCACTGATTGTTTGACAGGCTGTTATTGATATTAGAAAACAATTTTGCTGTTAGCTTGTGTCTTTTTCTAACTAGCAAATTTGAAATGAAAATTCAAATTCATTTTTAGCCTGTCTAATTATACTTTTAAACTTGGCTTGCCAGAGTTTATGCTCCTTTCTATTTTCCTCAGTAGGATTGGACTTCCAATTTTTAAAATATGTCTGTCTCTAACTGCATCTTTTACTCTGTCAAAGACAATTCAAAAGGTTAAAAAAAAACTGTCAGTTTTGGGTCAAACAGAAACATGTTGTTTGATCTGAAACTTTTGATTACATTTGTTTTTGAAGGGCTAGATTCACAAAACAGCCAGAGAAGGAGAAGCAGCCCACTGTATAGTCTTTAGCCCAGTGATTAGTAGTTTGCCATCTGATAAAGATACATACAGAGAGTTCAGACTCACACAGAATTCATAAACAGACCAATCCCAAATTATTAGAAATTATGGCCTAAAGTTGCAAATAACTGTATACTAATTTAGTACATTTAGTATTGTAAAATTAATATTTTCAGAGCACAGACATTTCAAAATTCCTGCACAAACCTTAACTCTACCATGTTCCCCTTAATTAGCACTTCCCATCTAACATACAATACACCAACCAGCAAATTATGATCTCCTATACCACTTCTGGACCACAAACCCTACACTACCTCCCCAGTATAGGCTCACATCTTATATTTATTAATATTGATCAGAGAGCAACCTGCTCCCATCCATCCCATATTGCCTCTTTTATCCTCCAAATACTGGACCAATCACGCACCTGTAAAAACAGATCAAAGATCAATTTTTCTCTCTACCACATACAGAAGATATAAAATCTAAATACCATGCACATCCTGACTTAGGAGTGAGGCAAATTATATATGCAATAGGAAAGAATGGTAGGGAGAAATCAGGAGTGGTAAGATTAATAGAGGAACCTTAACAGCAAATTTCTTCACTTTCAAAAAAAATATTTATTTATTAAGACACTTTAGCTTCAATGTGCTACTAAATTAAAGTGGATTTACCACCTTATTTTTTGTCCTAGTATATAGCATGTCTCCCCCCCATATCATGAGTTAAAGAGATCAGTAATGACTAAATTGCCTTGTTTTGCTGGTTGCAGTCAAACCTTTTACACTATTTATAGAGTAAGCTTTTTGTATTATTTCTTTATAAAAAGGGTCTGCCAGTTACTGTATAAAATAGTTTGTCACTTTCACAGTCTAGCTCTTTTCACCCCATCATATACTCTGAAATCAATATTCTGTGTATTTCTAACTCTGGAAATTAGAGAAATAAGGTGATCTTCGATCTGATCATGCTGGTCTCTTCTCCTAGTCTTAGAGTTTAGAAGGTTGGCACCCCCTTGCTCCAGTTAGAAATGCTATAATAGGTTGCAATGTGTTGACACTGTTAGTTCTGAGGGGACAATAATAGGGTCGTGGCCCAATTTCAGAGATATTATAGACAATATTACCCACAGCAACTTTTAAGTGTTTTTGCCTTTCAAAGAAAATGGATTTTAGTGTTTTTTTTTTTTTTTAATCTTCTATTTATGGAGCTGGCTATTATTTTATGTCCCTGTTTAGAAATCTCCATGTTGCCAGAAACATAATTATCTATTTCTCTTGGAAGAAAAGCTTTTCCTGCATTTGTTCTGAAATAGTATTCAAGTTTTCCATCTGGATTACTTTGTGCTTTTTGCTTTGTTTTGTCGTCATCTTGAGGATCACAGTTTAGTTAACGTACAGCAAGATAAAACAGGCATTAACAAAATAATGTCTTTTCTTAGTGATCCCTTCCCCTTCCAAAACAAAGCAATATACATCTACTTCCACTTTTTAAAGAGAAAATTATAAAATAATGTATGCTGGATTCTATCAAGCGATCACAGAATAAGAAGAATTCCCTACTGCCTTTCACTACCTGTAAACAATATTGAATACACATTGCAAGAATTATGTTTTGCATAATTTGAGATAATCACCATTCAATAATTTCTATGTAATAGGTCTTTCATGGATTTTAATTGTTTAATGTGTTATCTAAGTTCCAGCCATCAATTAGAAAAAAAATGGAACCATTCTCACGGTTCTCCACTTAATAATGTTGGGTTTAGTAACATGATTATGAATTGCAGTAATGTTTTTAAAATGTATGTTGGTGTATACTTAGTCTCAGTTATTTGGTGGCTCCATGATAAAGTTCAACAGAACATGATCTTATCTCTACTGAACAGTTAATTATGACCAAAGATAATTTTAACCAAAATATTTTAACGAAAACTTACAGCAGAGAGACAGGATTTAAAAACTTCTGATCTATGCAATTTTTCATTGCATTCACAAGGGTCTTTCTTCTGTCAAGTGATCACTTCACATTACTCCTCTGAGTCTAGATCTGCCCTGGTGCTAGATTTAGCCTACTGTAAATATTTGTGTTTGATTCCTTTTTCTTCACTTCATTGAGAATTAGCTTATTTCTTTGAAATTTTAATAGGTTTGTATCTCAGTAGCCTAGCCATAAGATACCTTCTATGCCCTTCATAAACTTATGTACTCTAATCTAGTTTTCATCTTCAGAACTCCCATATGTTTTCACACACAATGTTAGGCTATGGCAATTTCATCATATAAATTGCTACCAAAATGTTCCTAGATCAAATTATTTGTATCTATAACTTTTTATGTCCCCTGCAATGCAATGAAAAATTGGCTTTGAAAGACAACTTTGTAACAAATATAGTTATAACCTGCCCCTATGTTATACTGCCCAAAATTTACAAGAGTGTATCAATAACAGCCTGTTTCAACTAAGCATATTAAACTGCACACATCTGAGTATTAAGAAGAAACCATAAACAGACCCACTCGGAAGATACAAAAGCAGATGAATCAATCTAAATTTGCCCAGGCTATTTTGGAAACCACTTCCTACAGTGAACATTTTATTTGCTCCAACAGAGCTCTCTCAGATTGGCCATACTTTTCTCCAGTTTTAATCTTTCTTCAGTTTTGTTCCATCAGTCTAGAAAGGCTGGGGCTGTACAGCTGGTTGAACTGTTTGTTAAAGAATCTGGCCCTTTTTTGTGGGTGTCTACAAACAGTATGCACATAAATAAATTTAAAATTAACAGATTGGGAGTTTCATGCATACACTCGGAAAGATCCTCAGCTGGTGTAAGGTTTTTTTTTTTTTTAATAGCTCCAGTGAAGTCATTCAATTATCAATGAAGTGATTGATTTCAATGGAGCTATGACAGTTTACACCAGCTGAGGTTCTGCATCCTACTATGTATCTTTCATGTGTCTGAAATTCAATATTCTGGCCTGATTCAGCAAAGTACTTAAGCAGATGCTTAAATTTAAGTACATTAGTAGTCCCACTAAAGTGAATGGGGTTCCCTATTTCTTTAGAGTTAGGAATGTGATTTAGTGTTTTACTGGACTACAGAGCTCAGTTTGCATGATTAATCACTTCAGAAACCCTATTGTGTTACTTCTCATGAACTGAATGTTCTCACTTTCATTAACAGAAGGCATACCTGAATGTCTCAGGGAGAAAGAAGAGATGGAGCACACCAGGGAGAGTGAAAGATTGTGTGTTTGAGAGAGCGAGCGGACATGCAGGGTACAGAATTTAACACATTTTAAAATCTTCTCTTTATTTAAAAAACACCACCCCTCAAAAAAAAAAAAAGATTACATTTGGCTTGGTGGGTAGATTTCACATTTAAAAATAGCTGGTTAATTCCAGACTGAGGAAGTGAAAAAATTATAAGCCTGATTTACTGTCTTCTTAGCAAACTTACATTTACTTTTTTCTCATCACATTGATACTGTACCAGTTGAGCCATGTTTCAAATGTTGCTGCAATGTTCTCTGGGTTCCAGTGCTTTGGCTCGCAAACTTTGCGATGCTGCTATGTTTTCCCTTCTCAGACACCATCACACATCCATCTACAAACGCGTAGCCTAGACTCCACTGGTCCACCTACAGTGTCACATAACCATTCACCAGTGTTATTAATCACAGTTACTGATCACATTTACATGCACTATCCTGGATGTAAAGAATTGTGCCTTTTGTCTCTTCTTTGATTAGCAGAATCATGGACAAGATTTTTAGGGAATTCCCTTGTATTGTTAAGCGTCCCCTTGACTTTCCATGTGATAGACTATTTTCATATATCTGCCAAATTCATGGATTGGATTTTCAAGTTTTCAAGTTCTTTCTTCATTAAAAAACACTGCAAGTCACAATAGCAATTTTGTCATAATGTATAGGTGTTTGGGCTCAGCTGTGAGAGTGTGGTCACATACAGTTTATCAAACCAGATGGGCGAGGGTATTAGTATCATAGAATATCAGGGTTGGAAGGGACCTCAGAAGGTCATCTAGTCTAACCCCCTGCTCAAAGCAGGACCAATCCCCAACTAAACCATCCCAGCCAGGGCTTTGTCAAGCCTGACCTTAAAAACTTCTACAGAAGGAGATTCCACCACCTCCCTAGGTAACACATTCCAGTGTTTCACCACCCTCCTAGTGAAAAAGGTTTTCCTAATATCCAACCTAAACCTCCCCCACTGCAACTTGAGACCATTACTCCTTGTTCTGTCATCTGCTACCACTGAGAACAGTCTAGATCCATCCTCTTTGGACCCCCTTTCAGGTAGTTGAAAGCAGCTATCAAATCCCCCTTCATTCTTCTCTTCTGCAGACTAAACAATCCCAGTTCCCTCAGCCTCTCCTCATAAGTCATGTGTTCCAGGCCCCTAATCATTTTTGTTGCCCTTCGCTGGACTCTCTCCAATTTCTCCACATCCTTCTTGTAGTGTGGGGCCCAAAACTGGACACAGTACTCCAGATGAGGCCTCACCAGTGTCGAGCAGAGGGGAATGATCACATCCGTCGATCTGCTGGCAATGCCCCTACATATACATCTCAAAATGCCATTGGCCTTCTTGGCAACAAGGGCACACTGTTGACTCATATCCAGCTTCTCATCCACTGTAACCCCTAGGCCCTTTTCTGCAGAACTGCTGCCTAGCCATTCAGTCCCTAGTCTGTAGTGGTGCATGGGATTCTTCCATCCTAAGTGCAGGACTCTGCACTTGTCCTTGTTGAACCTTATCAGATTTCTTTTGGCCCAGTCCTCTAATTTGTCTAGGGCCCTCTGTATCCTATCCCTACCCTCCAGGTATCTATCTCTTCCCACTTTAGGGTCATCTGCAAACTTGCTGAGGGTGCAATCCACACCATCCTCCAGATCATTTATGAAGATATTGAACAAAACAGGCCCAAGGACCGACCGTTGGGGCACTCCACTTGATACCGGCTGCCAACTAGACATGGAGCCATTGATCAGTGCCCGTTGAGCCCGACAATCTAGCCAACTTTCTAGCGACCTTATAGTCCATTCATCCAGCCCATACCTCTTTAACTTGCTGGCAAGAATACTGTGGGAAACAGTGTCAAAAGCTAAAGTCAAGGAACAACACGTCCACTGCTTTCCCCTCATCCACAGAGCCAGTTATCTCATCATACTTCTCATACTCAGACTTCTGTCATGTGGTTTTGGGAACTTCTTTTGATAAGTGTCCAATCATCCTGCTTACAACATTATTTCATATAAGCTAACAATATTGACTGACTGAACTTATCACTTTTTCCTACTTTTAATCCCTGACTTCTACCAATAACTCGAGTCATTGACATCTAAGTATGTGTGTGTCTGCAGTTCTCCTAGCTGGTAAATGTGCAATCAGATCTCAGTAACAGATCACGTGTTAAGGGACTCTTTCTGGTGGTCTATCCCCTGTTCTGTGAACTTAAGAAATGCCTCTCCCCTGTTTGTGAGTGACATTGCATTGTTGACCATAAAAGATACATACATAGTGAACAAGAGAGGCAGGACAGAATGCCAGTGGAGGGAGGAAAAGGCTGGCAAAAAATCATAAATATATGCCTCAGGCAGTTGAGGGGGAGGGTTGTACCACAGGCCCTGCTACTATGGTGCTAGTTAATCCTGGGGGCAAGGAAGAGCATGAAGAGTGATGGTGTGTTGAGTGCCTTAGGGAAGCAATTGCTAATGTACAGGGAAGAAATATTCTCCATAGGTGAGTGCCAGCGACATTTTGCTTCAGCAGTGTTTGAAAGGAAATATACCTTCCATCATGGGGATGGGGAAAAAAAGGAAGTGAAGTGCAGAGGAACAAGAGAAGCTATTTGTAGGGATTCAGAAGTTCCTACAGTGCTGTAGTAAGTGCTTTAGCTCCACAGGAAACACATATGCAGGGTAGAGCATCTAGTAAACAGTAAGCAAAATCATGAATATGGGAATATTTTACTATGGAACCTGGTACTTCAGCCCTAACATTTGTCTGGTACATTAGCAGATGTTACCTATGAATACCACATCTATTTAAAAATATCCCAGCTACTACTTGGACTGGTTCTGTTGATGAAGCTCTTGAGTTTCCTTAAAAGCTTATCGTTTCCATAGCGAATATATGAAACAGTTTCAGCCTGGTACTTTGGAAGGTTCAATATATCTTCCTTCAAGTTATTCTGTTTTATCTCCATCTCCATTTGATTCCTTGCTTACAAGGATTTGCTTATGCACTGTAGAGCCATCTACACATTACTTATCTGCTCTGTTTACTATATTACACCAACATAAGTTAGTTTATCTTAAAGTGTCTAATTCAGATGTTGAACACCACAGATCATTTGCTCCTTGTTTCTCACTCATTTCTTAACTCACTTCCTAGTTCTATATCAATGTTATTTATGCCTTTGTATTCCTGATTATCCTGTCACCAGTAAAATTGTCTACTCCTCCTCCTGGGTAATCAGTCCACAGCATTCATGCACTGTTTAGTACCTCCAGCAATCATAAATTGCATGTACTTACACTTAGTTTCAACTCATACTGAACTTTAATTTAGTTACAGTAATAGGAACAAAATTTCCTGTGCCAAATTAGGCCATTGGTTTATCACATCTCAGATCTTACTTCCCAATACCTGGTGCAAAAATAAAATCTAAATATATGCATCCTATTTTGCAATAATGTATGTAGGAGGAAAATAGGTTTCTTGGTCCTGAAGGCAATCAGCTAACACCTCAAAGCATGAAAGCTGATCACCCTTATCTGAGCTTGCCAAGTAAAAATGTTATTAATGGTAATAATATCACCAAGATCTTTTTATAATCAGCCACAGTACTTGACCTGATGACCTAACCTGTCAAAGAATTCATAGCATGATTATAAGCTGTATGATGAAGTATTTATTTGTTTTAAATTTAATAATCAACTGTCAATGTGATTGACTGGTCCTGCCCCTTGTTTCCACATTTAGGGATAAAGGTATACAGGTGACACTGATCCATCTATTTTCCCCACTATAGCCTTCATAATTTTGTTTAGTTTGATCCCTACCAGCTTTTATATATTAAATAACCTTGCTGGATAATGAGGTGTTTGCCTTAAATGTAGGTCCTGACATACACCGACTAACATTTTGTTGCTTTATTATAAGCCTTTAAAATACAGTTATATCTTATTTAAGTTGTGATGAGCTAAATTTGAGCTTGTACTTCAGAAGAGTTCTCAAATAAACCTGAAAGAATATAAAACTTGCCTGCTTTAGAGGTTCATTGCAGACCTGACTCTCAGCCCACATTTGCCAAAGACCTTGTTAAGTTTCCTAAACATCTGCGCAAATATGACCCCAGTTCTGGATTGACTTGACAGAGTTATGATTGCCTGTCAGAAAATTAGACCTGGTTGAAATTTTCATATGAAAGGATTTCTTGGGGGGAAAAAGTGATTAAAATGAAAAAAAGTCAATTTCAGAATTTTCAATTTTATAGTGAAAACTTGGAATGTTATTTTTAATTATTAATTAAAAATTTGTTTTAATACATTATTGAACACATTGACAAAAAATCCAGGTAAAAATACTGATGTCACAGGAACTTTTGCACAAACCAAAACAAACAAAGACCAGAAAATGTGTCACTGTCAAGAAATATGAAACAGATTTGTCAATTTTATAATTTTGTTAATGTCAAACAAAATTGCTTCTCTTTTTGCTTTTAAAAAACTCAACTCCTTTCATGAAACTTGGAGTTTACTGTAGTTTGTTTTGACTCATTTTTCATTGACAGCTGCAATAAAAAATGAAACCCAAACCTTGCAGACACTCTTGGATCAACACTGAAGAATAATGTCATGCTAACCTCTAAAATAAAACCATGAAATCTGCAATCAAGCAAATTAAATTTACCCTCATATGCCAATTGATTCTGAAATTGTAGCACACGCTATTGGAGTTATTTTCAGGTTATGCATGCCCACTGTGGAGCAGCAGTTAAGATCTGCCCACATGAAATTCAGCTGAGCAAGGTGATGTCATTAGAATATTTTCAGTTGTGTGTTCCACCATTTTAAGGCACCCAAGATTCCTATATACTTTAATTGCTGGTGCCCACAATTAGAGAAATAAATAGGATGTTTGGGTGTCTTAAAAGAGGAACAGAAGATAAACAATATCATCAAGACATTACTTTACATCTTTCCAAGCAACTAAGCATTGTATTTGCCTTTTTAACAGCAGATAACTGATGGCTAACCAGAATGTAAGAAAGCAAAAATGATACTTGCGTGTGTTAAAGGAAAAAAAAACAAAACATAAAAGTACAGAAATTATGACATCACTGCTTGCTATCATGGTGCCCAATCCACCAAGGTAAGTTGTTTCTTGCCTTTCTCCATAGTTTTTGTTAACTCAAATAACTTATGGTCCAGTTCAGTCTCCCTTATTCCTGATGATTTCAGTATGACCACTTGTGGGTTATAGTGCTTCTTAGCATGAATGAGAGTGGCAGAATTTGACCCTAAATATTTTTGTAACAAACAGTGATCCCAGTACAGACACCTGAGGCAATCCTCAGTTATCCCCTTCTCAGTCTGCCCCCTCCCCATGGGCTGAAAGCAAAGCAAAGGGGGCATAGAGAACAATATTTTAGCTGCTCCCACTTGAGTTCTCTCTCCATTCTCAACTCAGAGAGTGTCTCCACTGCTGCTGACTGTGTGAAAGCCCTACAGCAACTAGTGAGGTGAGCATTTGCCTTAAAAATACAAGTGAATCAAGTTCTTCCTTTGACTTCAGTGAGACCATGTTGTGTAAGTCAGGGCAGAATTTGGTCCTATTTTCTTAAATAGCTTGTAGGGCACATTATGACAAATTAGGGATGGATTTACTTACCTGTATGACCATGACTATAATTCTCTGACAGACCTCTTTTCTCCCCCTCCCCCCTCAGTCTTTCCATTTAGAAAACTGCCTCTACTTTTCCTGGATCTGGCCAAAATCCATTTATCATCACTAAGTACTTGTCCTAAACAAATAACCTTTTTAGCCAAACTTGGTACTTGTTCCTCTTTAACTTATTATTTTCTTTAGCATTCCACAGGAGAATTCACAGTTCCTTACCATAGTGTTGATCATTTTTACTACAAAGTAGTAGGTTATCAAGAGTTCCTTCAAAACCATCCTGATCTCCAAAACCCAGGGACCATAATGCTTTCTTACAGCACAGAGGATAAGGTCCATTCCAAAAGGGTAGTTTATATTAGAGTTTGATACTTTCAATAGCGAGTCTAGCCTGTCAACCCCACCACCATTGGAAAGTTAGATACATTTCCTCCACAATTGTTCTGATCAGGTAGCAACTCAGACTTTATGGCCTTATAACTTTTGAATCTATAGATGTCCTTTTTTGTCTTGTAGTTGATATTAATATTAATCCATAAATTGGGGTTTGTATTCACTCAATAGCATCTAATTTTACCAGATGCCCAGCATCAGCTCATATTTTATTTATTATTTAGTATTCAATAGAACTTTACATGGTGGACAGGAGGAGACTATCAGATTTTGTATCCTCTACTAACTCTTTAATCTACCATTAAAAACTACATCCAATTCTTAAAGATCAGATTTAGTACCTAAATTTTGTGAGCAAGTGGCACACACACAAACAAATTGTTATTGCAAACTGCCATTCAACTTGAGCACAAATGAAACTCCCCCCCCCCCCCAGTTTCCAAACACTAGTGGGTGAATCAATTGCTCATTGGGAAGTTTAGACTTGAAATTAGACGAAGGTTTCTAACCATCAGAGGAGTGAACTTTTGGAATAGCCTTCCAAGGGAAGCAGTGGGGGCAAAAGACCTATCTGGCTTTAAGATTAAACTCGATAAGTTTATGGAGGAGATGCTATGATGGGATAACATGATTTTGGTAATTAATTGATCTTTAAATATTCATGGTAAATAGGCCCAATGGCCTGTGATGGGGTGGGATCTGAGTTACTACAGAAAATTCTTTCCTGGGTATCTGGCTGGTGAATCTTGCCCATATGCTCAGGGTTTAACTGATCACCATATTTGGAGTAGGGAAGGAATTTTCCTCCAGGGCAGATGGAAGAGGCCCTGGAGGTTTTTTGCCTTCCTCTGTAGCATGGGGCACGTGTCACTTGCTGGAGGATTCTCTGCTCCTTGAAGTCTTTCAGCCATGATTTGAGGACTTAAATAGCTCAGACATAGGTGAGAGGTTTTTCACAGGAGTGGGTGGGTGAGATTGTGGCCTGTGTTATGCAGGAGGTTGGACCAGATGATCATAATGGTCCCTTCTGTCCTTAGTATCTATGACTTTATAAAAAACTTTAAGATGACTGAATTGCCCCGAAGAAAAAATACAGAATAGCACTGGAGTGCAAAAGGAAAAATCAATTTTGTGAATTAAGGAAAGTTGTAACTGAAGTATCTATAATGAAATATTGTGACATAATCAGAGAGACTGAGGGAATGTCTACCCTGCAATCAAACACCCACAGTTGGCCCATGTCAGCTAACTCTGACTCACAGGTCTTAAGCTATGTGCTGTTTAATTGCACTGTAGATGTTCATGCTCAGGCTGCAGCCAAAGCTCTAGGACCCTACCACCTCGCAGAGTCCAAATGTCTACCTCACAGTTAAACAGCCCTTTAGTCCAAGCCCCACATGCCCAACCCAGCTGGCACAGGCCATCTGTGTGTTTTTAATTGCAGTGTAAACATACCCAGAAATCTCAGCTGATAAAAATGTAATGGGTTGGAAGCTTTTGGTCTTCCTTTGCGGTGACTATGAAGTGGCTTTCTAAGAGCTGATGAATACACAACGGAAGTATGCTCAGACTGAAAAAGGAATGCTGGCAATTTTCTCTGGCTGTGAACATTTCCATTAATACACCTGAGAGCAGAAATTGGTATCTTCAGGAACAAAACACTTTGGAACCCATGTCAAGGAAGCCATTGTGGAAAGCACTCCAAAGGATTTTAAGACGATTATGAAATTACCAAAGTGTTCACTAGATGTAAAATACAGGCCAGTTAAGGTGGTGCTTATTATCAGCGTGGAAACTGGGGATTTGTATAAGGAGGCCTGGAAACAACAGTAAGAGGAGTCTGAAGAGGTAACTATACAAGAACTACCTTTCCATGAAACAAAATTTGAGCATCTTAAATGAGAAACCCTACCACTCCTTCAGAGTGCAGTACAAGTGGGATGGTGAGCAGAAAAAGCCCAGGCCCGAACAAATACTGGGACCAAAGAAATGAAGTATATGCATATCATAGGATTCTCTACAAAGCAATGTTTTTTTTTTCATAATAGCAACCATCAGATCAAGCCAAGCACAAACTGCCATGCACATCTGGGAATTGATAAATGTAAGCTCTTTGGAACAGGGAGCATATCTTTACATATATTAATATAGCATCTAGCACAATGAGGCCAAAGTCTTAGTTTGAGCCTGTGTGTGCTACATGGATATAAATATTAAATAGGGATGTTCTTTTTTATCCTTGCATGAATGTCCCATTTAAAATACAGTATCCAGGGTAAAAATCTGGAACTAATACTAATACAAAACAGCTACTTTAACTATATGCTATTATGTTGTGCCCTTGGTCCAAGATTGATAGAAGATCTATTCAGATTAAATGGGAACGATGATCTCTTTGTAGTGACCTACTACTCGAATTATTTTGAAATTGAACTCTTGAAGAGCATATCAAGGAGCAGTGTAACACATTGTCAAACATAAGTTGCTCACTACAGCATTCCAGAGGAGTTAACAGACAATTCATGAGTGGCTCATTTGAACAATTCTCTGCACAATTCAAGCTCATCACAACAAGCTTTTTACAGTGCAAGAAAAGGCAGTTCAGATAGCCAAGAACTTAATACAAAAAGGCTTTGGAAGATTCTAGATATCATTACTTAGCTTTGCTAGAATATCACAACACTCTTCACAGTGGTATCAGGATAACCTGTTTACGGACTTATGGTCAGAAAGACAAAAATCTTATTTTCAATATCAACACAGTATTGTGTCAAATATAACAAAGCCCAAAGTAGTTAGAACAGTTACACTTCAGCAAAATGAACCACAATATATTCTATGTAAAAAAAATCCAAACAGTACCACTCTTTCTAGTGGGGGGAATGGAGAGAATTAAATCCCAAACAAACTAAATGGCATCCTGCCAAGGTAACATAGCACTGAAGAGTAGATCTGAGCAAACTCTTAGCAGTGAACAATTTATTCAACAAATGTAACCCTATGTCTCTTCATGGATAATTTGCAAACAAATGTAGATTTGTATGAATTTGTTCATTATTCAGGTATCAAGTGTATATTCAGAGGTGAAAGTAAGCCGTACGCCCTAGTACGGTGTACCGGCAAGAGCCGGTGTGCTGTACCGGGGTAGATCGGCTTCCCCAGGCGCGATTTAAAGGGCCTGCAGCTCCCAGCAGCGGCTAGAGCCCCCAGCCCTTTTAATTGCTGCGAGAGCCCCACTGCCAGAGCCCTGGGGTAGCTGCGGCGGGGCTGGGGCAGTGATTGAAAGGGCCCGGGGCGGTAGCAGTGGCTGATCCCTGGGCCCTTTAAATCATCCCTGGAACCCTGCTTCTGCTTCCCCAGGGCTCTGGCAGGCTCCGGGGGATGATTTAAAGGGCCCGGGGCGGTAGTGGCAGCTGGAGCCCCGTCCCTGGAGAAGTGGCAGCAGGGATCTGGGGATGATTTAAAAGGGCCTTTAAACCGCCCAGGGGCCTTTAAACCGCTGCCAGAGCCCCCAGCTGCTGCTGTTACCCCAGGGAGGGGGAAGGAGGCACTTGCAGGTACAGGGTGGGCCAGAGCTGGCTCGGACCTCCCCCACCCCTTCTGGGGGACCAGAGCCGGCCCCAGCCCAGCCCAGCCCAGCCCCGGTAAGTCCCTAGACTTACTTTCACCAATGAGTAGATTCTGTGATCAAATTCTGCCTATGGATTGCTCACAAACTGCATTCTGATTATTGTTTCAAGTATTCACTATCCGAGCTAAATAGTGAATACAATGGGACACACACACACGAGAAAAGAAAAGACTTTTGCAGAAAGTCAGTCAATACTAGCAGTTGCTCCACTGAAGTGAAGAGTTGAAAAGTAAATGTGAAAAAACAAATAAATGCGTATCTGAAACAAGATCCTATTATATATTAATTCTCTGACATTCTCTCAGTTACAGTGGTGGAAATCTGGAATGACTTCATTTCAATGGACAAACTCCAATTTTAGAATGATGCAAATGGAAACTCACTCTGGTCCATTTTGTAAGTCTTGAAATGCTTTACACTCATTGGAAAGTGCTAGTATTCCACATTTGTAAAGTTGTGGAGTAACTGAGACCTATAGAGAGTAATGAACTTGTCCTAGGTCACACAACTAGTAAATGTGTGACTCACTAGTTACACAGACTTTGGACAGACTGGAATAGTTGACTTTGGAACAAAACTGAGGTCCCATGCCCCTGGACCTCATTGTGTCAGGAAATAAAACTTAATCCTCTCAACTAGAGATCAGAAAACAGAACATGCCCTCTCTCCCCCTGCCCCCATATACAAATCCCAATACTGTATAGATGAAATTTCATTGCTACTGAAGTTTTTCATCCTCTTTGTCCCATAATATTCCTGTAAGTATAACACAAGTGGGTAAGCTGAGGCATAAACAGGTTAAATGACTTGCTTAAAGTTGACAGTGAGTTACAAGTAAAGTCATGGACTTTGTTGCATTATGCTAAAATGAATAAAATGTTACTACAGAATAATTTCTGGTATATCAAAGCAATACCCAACTCACAAAGCCCTTCACTTGTAATGTCAGTAACTGGAAAGCACACATGAACAATCAGGTTAATGTGTTTAGATTACTGTCTAACTCTAAATTCTGGGTAGGAAAGGAATTTTAAAAGATCTAAAATGAAAACTTTTCATGGTAACAAAAGTCACATTGTTATTATCTTTGACTTTTATAAAAGGAATGGTCATCTGACAGGAAATATCTGACATACAGCCTACATAAACCTTCATATAATCTTGTTTCCAGCTAGTGTAAAAAAAACACACCTGATTTTCCAACCTTTGCATATTTTCATTACACGTGTGACATAATATATCATAACAATGCTGTTCAGCTGCCTTTCATTCACATTTACCTTATGTGATTTCTGAGCCAACACGGACATTTCTGAGAACCAAAATGAAGGGCATACATTTTAAAGATCAATCTATCTTGATGCGAAAGGCCTGGTTGACATAATTGGATGAATACATTGCCTTCTGTGTCACATAAGGTTTAATATATTGCTAAGAAGTGATCTCAGTGGGGAAATTTCTCTTCTTTCCAGTCAGTCTGCGCATCTCTTTTCAGTTGCGCCCTAAAGCAGAGCTTATCTTGTTATATTGGAAGTCCCTAAAACATGAAAAGATACCAAAACAAAACAAAAACAAGAAAATGAATTTAATATATGGCTAAAGCTGCAAAAGATTCTTCACATATACCAATTTCTACTGAAATACATGCTTGAAATAGTAAATTGTTTACTGGCCAGAAATGTATTTACAATTTTGTCTTTTTCAAATGAGACAGTACCCTAAGAATTTGTTTTAATATGCATGGCAATTAATTGCAAGATTTCATTACAAGTAAAAATTTAAAATAGTCCATTGTGTTATTAAAATTGAAGTGTGCTCCCTATACTATTTTATTTCTAATAAAATGGGAATATATTTTGATAGTATTTCTGTTTTTCCACACTACCTGTCACTTTTCTTCCCCCGACCAACCTCTGATACAAAAAGGCAGCAAAACAGTTCAGCACTCGATATGCCCCAAAAGCACTGACATTTCAAGCAGAAGAGCTTGAATACTATGTACCTGGAATTCAGAATTTCATTTTCCATGTGGAATTTCCTAATGTTGTCTTCCCCCCACTACAACTGTTTACTGAGAAAACAGTGTAAGAAAGAATTCATCTTTCAACACCGAAAAGCTTAAGACACCTCATTTTAAGTAAATAAACTTTCAAAGATGTACAAACATTCAAAGTCTTGTACTGAAAATGTAACAGAACTCTTAAAAATAATAAAACACTTAATGCACTATACAACCAATCTAGAATATACAGAATGGATAAAGGTCCACATGAGAATCTAGTGCTGCTATACTAAATCTCTAGGATCTTCTTATTTAAATAATTTTGCATCACAGTCAGGAAATATTTCTAAAGATCTATGGAAACGATTGTGATTTGTGGATGTTAACAATGGGCTTGATCATTCCCTCCTAAAGCAGTCTGAATCATGCAGAATTTATTTCCTCTTCCCCAGAATCCCTGAGAAGGAGATTGGGAGATGTACATTAGCCCTCCCAAAAACCCCAAGGAACCCCTAGGTAGTCACGACACACTGAAGCTGTATGTTGTTTTAAGTGGAGGCCCTCCATGTTGTGGAGCCCACTTTAAGTGTCCTGGCAGGGGACAATTAAGCAGGAGACAGCAGCATGGAGGCACCGAAAACTGTGTTTTACTGTGCTATAAACAGAGCTTGTGTGTATGTCAGAGGGTATTTCCAGTGCATATTGTATTAAAAGCATCCTGAAGTCAAACAAACAGTGTTAAATTCCATGCTATATGACCCCAAATCTGAGGTTTATTAAGATTTTCCTCCTGCTGGGGCATATTTGTCACAACATGAATATTGTGGGTGCATTTGATGCATTCCTTAGAACCTAATGGGTGGTAGGATATATGATCTGGTGCAAAAAATATATTGTCCATTTGAGCACTATTTACCCCACTGAAAGAAAGAACTGGGGCAATCAAGGTGGGATTGATCAAAGTGGACAGCATTGTCCTAAAACTCTTCTTTTGAAGTAAACAGAAGCTTTACACAGACAATCCAGGAAGTTTTTGGAAACTGTAGGGGACAATTTCCTGGTGCAAGTGCTGGAGGAACCAACTAGGGGCGGAGCTCTTCTTGACCTGCTGCTCACAAACTGGGAAGAATTAGTGGGGGAAGCAAAAGTGGATGGGAACCTGGGAGGCAGTGACCATGAGATGGTTGAGTTCAGGATCCTGACACAAGGAAGAAAAGAAAGCAGCAGAATACGGACCCCGGACATCAGAAAAGCAGACTTTGACTCCCTGTGGGAACTGATGGGAAAGATCTCCTGGGAGAATAACATGAGGGGGAAAGGAGTCCAGGAGAGCTGGCTGTATTTTAAAGAATCCTTATTGAGGTTACAGGGACAAACCACCCCAATGTGTAGAAAGAATAGTAAATATGGCAGGCGACCAGCTTGGCTTAACAGTGAAATCCTTGCTGATCTTAAACACAAAAAAGAGGCTTACAAGAAGTGGAAGATTGGACAAATGACCAGGGATGAGTATATAAATATTGCTCGGGCATCCAAGAATGAAATCAGAAAGGCTAAATCACACCTGGAGTTGCAGCTAGCGAGGGATGTTAAGATTAACAAGAAGGGTTTCTTCAGGTATGTTGGCAATAAGAAGGAAGCCAAGGAAAGTGTGGGCCACTTACTGAATGAGGGAGGCAACCTAGTGACAGAGGATGTGGAAAAAGCTAATGTATTCAATGCTTTTTTTGCCTCTCTGTCTTCACGAACACGGTCAGTTCCCAGACTACTGCACTGGGCAGCACAGCATGGGGAGGATGTGGCCAGCCCTCTGTGAAGGAAGAAGTGGTTCGGGACTATTTAGAAAAACTGGACGTGCACAAGTCCATGGGGCCGGATGCGTTGTATCAGAGAGTGCTAAAGGAATTGGCGGAGGTGATTGCAGAGCCATTGGCCATTATCTTTGAAAAATCATGGTGATCAGGGGAAGTCCCGGAAGACTGGAAAAAGGCTAATGTAGTGCCCATCTTTAAAAAAGGGAAGGAGGAGGATCCTGGGAACTTCAGGCCGGTCAGCCTCACCTCAGTCCCTGGAAAAATCATGGAGCATGTCCTCAAGGAATCAATTCTGAAGCACTTAGATGAGAGGAAAGTGATCAGGAACAGTCAGCATGGATTCACCAAGGGAAAGTCATGCCTGAGTAATCTAATTGCCTTCTATGGCGAGATAACTGGTTCTGTGGATGAAGGGAAAGCAGTGGATGTATTGTTTCTTGACTTTAGCAAAGCTTTTGACACGGTCTCCCACAGTATTCTTGTCAGCAAGTTAAAGAAGTATGGGCTGGATGGATGCACGCGCTACAAGGTGGGTAGAAAGTTGGCTAGATTGTCGGGCTCAACGGGTAGTGATCAATGGCTCCGTGTCTACTTGGCAGCCGGTATCTAGCGGAGTGCCCCAAGGGTCAGTCCTGGGGCCGGTTTTGTTCAATGTCTTCATTAATGATCTGGAGGATGGTGTGGATTGCACCCTCAGCAAGTTTGCAGATGACACTAAACTGGGAGGAGGAGTAGATACGCTGGAGGGTAGGGATAGGACACAGAGGGACGTAGACAAATTGGAGGATTGGTCCAAAAGAAATCTGATGAGGTTCAACAAGGATAAGTGCAGAGTCCTGCACTTAGGATGGAAGAATCCAATGCACCACTACAGACTAGGGACCGAATGGCTAGGCAGCAGTTCTGCAGAGAAGGACCTAGGGGTGACAGTGGACAAGAAGCTGGATATGAGTCAAGAGTGTGCCCTTGTTGCCAAGAAGGCAAAAGGCATTTTGGGGTGTATAAGCAGGGGCATTGCCAGCAGATCGAGGGATGTGATCATTCCCCTCTATTCGACACTGGTGAGGCCTCATCTGGAGTACTGTGTCCAGTTTTGGGCCCCACACTACAAGAAGGATGTGGAGAAATTGGAGAGAGTCCAGCGAAGGGCAACAAAAATGATTAGGGGCCTGGAACACATGACTTATGAGGAGAGGCTGAGGGAGCTGGGATTGTTTAGTCTACGGAAGAGAAGAACGCGGGGGGGATCCGATAGCTGCTTTTAACTACCTGAAAGGTGGATCGAGACTATTCTCAGTGATAGCAGATGACAGGACAAGGAGTAATGGTCGCAAGTTGCAGTGGGGGAGATTTAGGTTGGATATTAGGAAAAATTTTCACTAGGAGGGTGGTGAAACACTGGAATGCATTACCTAGGGAGGTGGTGGAAACCCCTTCCTTAGAAGTTTTTAAGGTCAGGCTTGACAAAGCCCTGGCTGGGATAATTTAGTTGGGATTGGTTCTGCTCTGGGGAGGGCGTTGGACTAGTGGCCTCCAGAGGTCCCTTCCAACTCTGTTATTCTATGATTCTATACTCTTGACTCCTGAGAATTACAGTTAGGCTAATACAGAGCCCTTCTGAAAAAAATCCACCTCAAATATTTAACTCATTAACAATGAAAACTGCCAGTCTAGGGCAGTGAAGAGTTAGGTCACAAAAACTGAAGTCTTTGTTGAGATATGGCCTTAATCAAATTTCCTCTACTAGCAGTTGTCCAGAAAAATATATCTGGAATATGCATGGCCTAGAGAGAACAGTTAAACTACCTCAGATTAATTTGAGCAGGACAGATATAAAAAAAAAATCAAGCAAAGAAGTCTAAGATGACACAGGACTGTTCTATCTTGCCAAACAGGGTAGTGGGCAGCTGTGAATTTTAAACAACTATAGAGCTAACGGATTGGTCCTTTTCACACCATGTCATCTATAACAGAAAGTATGTCTGCTTTCACATATTTAAAGAGAAACTCCAACATAATATTCAACTACATCGGAGGATAGACAATACAATAAATGCTTCTTGACCCCCTTAATCCCAGATATTATGGTGTAAAAAAAACAGAGTACTACAGAACTAGTTACCAGAGGAAGAAGCCTGTTTTAGACTTTTACTGTGTATCCTTCTGACTTCAACTGTTACCATTACCTGGAAGGCAGAAGTAAGCATTCTGATTCTCAGGCTTGTGGGTTTTAATACACCAGTAAACACTTTGGACATGCAAGCCATAGGTGGATATTTTGTAGAAGCAAATATAGGCACCTAGATGTGAACACTTGGCTGCTATATTAATATGTTTTACTGTAAAGCACAAACAAGTATATCAGTTTGTCATAAATATAAAGGGAAGGGTAATCATCTTTCTGTATACAGAACTATAAAATCCCTCCTGGCCAGAGGCAAAACCCTTTCACCTTTAAAGGGTTAAGAAGCTAAGATAACCTCGCTGGCACCTGACCAAAAGGACCAATGAGGAGACAAGTTACTTTCAAAGCTGGGAGGGGGATGGAGGGGGGGACAAAGGGTCTGTCTGTGTGTGAGATGCTTTTGCTGGGAACAGATCAGGAAAGCTCTTCAGAACTTTTGTTAACTTAGTAAGTAATCTAGCTAGAAATGCATTAGATTTCCTTTTCTTAAATGGCTGGTAAAATAGGTTGTGCTGAATGGAATGTATATTCCTCTTTTTGTAACTTACGGTTTTGCCTAGAGGGAGTCTCTATGTTTTGAATCCGATTACCCTGTAAGGTATTTACCATCCTGATTTTACAGAGGTGATTCTTTTACATTTTCTTTAATTAAAATTCTTGTTTTAAGATCCTGATTGCTTTTTCATTGTTCTTAAGATCCAAGGGTTTGGGTCTGTGTTCACCTGTACCAGTTGGTGAGGATTTTTATCAAGCCTTCCCCAGGAAAGGGGGTGTAGGGCTTGGGGGATATTTTGCGGGGGGTGGGGGAAAGACATCTCCAAGTGGGCTCTTTCCCTGTTTTGTTTAACATGCTTGGTGGTGGCAGCATAGGGTTCAAGGACAAGGCAAAGTTTGTACCTGGAGAAAGTTTTTAACTTAAGCTGGTAAGAATAAGCTTAGAGGGTCTTTCATGCAGGTCTGTACATCTGTATCCTAGAGTTCAGAGTGGGGAAGGAAGCTTGACACAGTGGCAGAGCGGTGGGATCATTTTGAGATTTTTTTGAACCAAAAGCACAGCAAGAGTTTAAAAGGTTTTGTAAAAGAGGATTGCAGCTGTAAATTCTGTATCTCTGCCTGGGGGACATCAAGTATAAGGGAGTTGCCTTTTTTGAGCTGGAGTTTTCTCTACCTCAAGGCAGGGTAGCTAACCTCCTGCAGGGAAATTCACAAGTTTTTCCACAGACCTGAAGAGTTTTTTTTTTGAAGCTAAGAGCAACTAGAGGATTTTTCTGTAGGCCGAGAATAGCTATCAGGTTACAGCACAACAAAATTTTACAAGCCAGGGTTTTTTGTTTTGTTTTCTTTCTAACTCTCGGGTGTAAAGTTAGTTAAAAACAGAGAGGCTAACATGACAGAAACCAAGGCACAACACAAACTGGAGTTAACCAGACTGGAGGCAGCGAAAGAGGCAGTAAAAGCCCTAGAGGCTGCCCACAGGAGAGAGATGGAGGAAAAGGGGGGTGGGGAAGAGAAGCAGCATGCTGAGGAGGAAAAGGAGAAAGAGAGGAAGCATGCACTGGAGATGGAGAAGGCTCAGCAGAATATACCAACAAACTACCAATTCTTCTCCAGGTACCACTTCCCATCCCAGAAAGTTCCCCACCTACTAGGCAGACGATGATACCGAGGCCTTCTTAGAAAACTTCGAAAGGGCCTGCCTTGGATACAGCATCTCTACAAACTAATATACGGTAGAGCTGAGGCTGCAGCTCAGTACACCCTTAGCTGAGGTGGCAGCTGAAATGCCTAAGGAACACATGAACAAGTATGAACTGTTTAAAACCCAGGCGAGAATCAGAATGGGGCTAACACCCGAGCATTTCTGTTGGCAGTTCAGAGCCCTAAGGTGGAAACCAGATGTGTCATTTACCTGACATGCCTACCACATTGTGAAACATTGGGATGCCTGGAGATCAGGAGCAAGTGTTATATCTCCAGAATATTTGCCCTTTTTAAAACAAATGGAGCAGTTCTTAGAGGGTGTTCCTGAGGAAATAGAAAGATACATCCTAGGTGGGAAGCCCACAACTGTAATCAAGGTGGGGGACATTGGAACCAAATGGGTGGAGGTGGCAGAAAAAAAAAAAACTAGTCACAGTTGGAGCAGATACCAGAAGGGACAATCTCAGACCACATCCTACTACCGAGGGAAGCCCAAGGCCCTAACTACTCCCCAAGGAACCCTCCAGCCACCTTATTGTCCCGCCACACCATTCTCCAGCAACCCACCTTGCCCCAGTGACCAGTCAGCTGGATGATGTTTTAAATGTAACGAGCCGGGGCACATAAAGGTCAGCTGCCCCAAGAACCCCAACAGATTACAGTTCACTGCACCAAAATCACACCAGAGGTCCTCAGGCCCAGATACCCTCAGAGCGGAGGGAAACTGTGAGTGTGGGCGGGAAGAAGGTCACCGCATGAAGGGACACCGGAGTACAAGTGTCGGCTATCCATGCTTCCTTAGTGGACACCAATTTAATCAGCCTAGAGATTGAAGTGATGATTCAACCCTTCAAGTCCAACTCTTTTGACTTGCCTACAGCCAAGTTGCCGGTCCAGTACCAGGGCTGGTCAGGAACATGGACTTTTGTAGTCTATGATGATTATCCCATCCCCATGGTGTTGGGGGAAGACTTGGCCAATCTTGTGAAGCTAGCCAAGAGGGTGAGAATGGTCACCCACAGCCAGGCTAAGCAAGCAGTCATGACAAGCTCTGTTCTGGAAACTTCTACCAGGACCCAGTCAGAGGTGATGGAACCGGACCCCATTCCAACTTCTGCAAACAGCAGTAGTGGATCCAGGCCCAGAGACCCAGACAGAGCCAGTCCCAGGACCAGAACCAGTGCCAGCACTGAATCCAGTGCTTGCAACCCCAACACCAGAGGGCCCCACTGAACCTGCACCAGCAGATAACCCTACACAAGAGGCTCAGCAGGAGCCTGAACCCCAATATAGTGCACCAGTGGAAAGCAGTTCACAGTCAACAGAAACAGCCCCATCCCCTACATTGCTTCCAGAGGGACCAAGCCTTGGTCCACAATCCAATGAGGAACTGATGTCTCCAGCCTCAAGGAAACAGTTCCAGACTGAACAGGAAGCAGATGAAAGACTCCGAAGAGCTTGGACTGCAGCACGGAGCAACCCACCGCCTCTCAGCTCTTCTAATCAATCCAGGTTTGTTGTAGAAAGACTACTTTTATACAAGGAAACTTTCTGTAGGTTTTACTGTGAAGCATAAAACAGTATATCAGTTCAATTCAAACTGTCTGTGAAAATAATGTATATTTTCAAATGTGCTCCAGATGGCAAAATGTCTGTTAGATTTGCATTAGTAGCAAAGACAATATGTAGCACAATGTTGACACATATCTAGAAAATCTGTCAGTACATGGATGGTGGCCTGGAATCTGCTGGCAACCCCGACAGCACACACAGTTCTGTTCAACTGGCACAGGTGACTAGTAGAAGCCAGAATGTGGGAGATATTAACAGGAAAGGGAAGAGACAATGCAATGATGCAATGCACCATCCAGGCAACCTGCAATGGAAAGATGTCCCTGGAGTTCCAGCCACAAATTAAAGCTCAGCTCTTAAATGTTACCTGCTGTCTGTTGGTTGTATTTCTCTATGGCACATGCGTCCCTGCCAGAGGAAGATCTGAAATTTGAACTTCTGTCAACCCTGCCAGGTTAAATTGATCCCAGCTTCTAACCACACAATATAGACTGGAAGGAAGATGTAATAGGGTTTCATGAGTCAAGGAGGAAAGAATACCCGAGAATGAGAACCTGGAGCTTTGAAACAGAAAGTGTCTTCTAAATGTGACTTTTCACTGTCTAATACTACAAAAAATGCTTCTAAAATGCAGAACTACATGTTTAGACTGCAGGAAAAAATGTGACAGATAGTCATTTAGCAGTTTGCTTCAAGAAACACGCACCTACTTTAAGTGGTTGCAAAAAAGACATTTATACAGCTGCATCAACTTGAGATTTATTCCAAGACCAGAAGGGACTATTGTGATCATCTGGTCTGACCTTGGGTGTAACACAAGCCATACAACTTCCCTAAAATAATTCCAAGAGCATGTCTTTTAGAAACAATCTTGATTTTAAAAAGTCAGTGAATGAAAATGCATCCAAACCCTGGGTAAATTGTTCCAGTAGTTACTCTCAGGGTTAAAAATTTAAACCTCATTTCCAGCCTCAGTTTATATAGCTTCAACTTACTGTCATTAGATTGCAATATACCTTTCTCTGCTAGACTGAAGAGCCCACTATTAAATATTTATTCCCCATGTAGGTACCTATAGACGGCAATTAAATCACCTGTTAACTGTCTCTTTGTTAAGCCAAATCAACTCAAGAAGCTCAACCTATCACTTTAAGTGATTTTCTAATCTTTTAATCATTTTTGTGGCTCTTCTGTGAAACTTCTACAAATTTTCAACATCCTTCTTGAATTGTGAAGACCTGAACTGGACTCAGTATTCCAGCAGCAGTCGCACCCGCACCAAATACGAAGGTAAATTACCTTTCTGCTTCTACTAGATTCCCCTGTTCATGCATCCAAGGATATTCTTCCAGGTCATTGATAACATTTTAAATAGGGTAGGGCCAAAAACAGTTCCCTTCAGGACTCTACTAGAAACATATTCACTTGATGATGATTTCCCATTTATGACTAATAGGTCTCAAAATGTAATCAGTTTTTATTCCATATTGTGTGTCATTTTAACTTTATACCTGAAATGTAACAGAAGAAAGGAACAATGCAACCCAAACATTATCCCCAACCATCACCAGCCTTCACAGAAAAAAAACAACCCAACAACCACCGAAGAGGGAGAGTTGTATATATTCCCACTCATCAACAAGCTAAATCCCATTTATTCCAATTATTCAAATGTGTGCATTATATATTATGTTATTAAACTGTAAGAAAGGAAGAAACGTTATGAGGCATGAAAAGCCAGGAAGCTTCCCTATTTTTATTAAACCAAATGTTCTCCTCATGAAGTCAAGATTAAATTAGATATTGCAAATAAATTTGGTTTTAAATCTCACTTTTGTCTCTTTTAGTGACCTTTATAAATTATTATGTTTCTTTTATATAATGAATGTGTAAAATACTCTGTAAATAGACCCATACATTTAGGTTGGTTAAATGTAATTTTCTTAAGGTATACTTACAGTATTTGAGTTATAAGTATGCCATTCAATAAATCTAAGTATAATGTTCAGCTTTTTTCCAAATAAGTTATTCCTCTATGACTTTATTCGTAACTATAAAACTCTGCTTGATCCACATTACTGGAAGACTAGACAGTTACAGTAACAATATAATCAGGTACAACTGAACATTCAAACCTTCACTTGATTGCTAAATGAAATATAGTGGTAACCCCTAGATGGTGCTCATTAAATTTTCCAGGCACTAAAATATTGTGAAATTATATTTAGTAAATGTGACAATTTAACCCACAGAATATTATTTGGTTTATTTTCTCTGAGTTGTGCGTTTTGTGGTATCTGTAGTTTTCTAGCATATTGTTCTCCATTTCCTATGTTGGTTTAAATGTTATTTATCTGTGCAAATGATGTTTTCTGTTTAAATATGGAGAGATTGACAGCCCACAACCTGAATCCTAATATTAACATTTATGTTCACAAGTGAAAACTAACAGCTCAGAAGCTATGTAGCCTTAACTGACTTACCTTTTGTCTCCTTATGAGTGAAAATGAATAATAGATCACAGCTGAACCACACACACTTACTTCTTTAGTATGTTTCCTCAGATAAGTTCTCTATCTTATTTCATACTTTCAGACCTGATCCTCCTCTTATTAACTTTGGTGGGAGGATGGTTAGACCCTACATTTATCAAAGTGTTCAGATGAAAACAAAAAAAGTTCAATAAAATGGAAAGAAAATTAAATGACCAAATGAATGAATGAACAAAAAACAGCAAAATTTACTTTTAGCTTATAACCGTTTCAGAAGACTGAGCAAACATTAGCAAACTAATTCTCACTGTGTAAACATTAACTATCGAATCTTCACCACACTCATAAGAGGCATTTTAAGTACGTTGGAATTATTGATATTTTGACTGATGGGGAAACCAAGGCACAGAGAGGTTAAATATCTTATCCATGGCCTCATGATGATTCATAAATAGAACTCAGGGTAGAGGAAGTTAAAATAAGGAAAGTAAAGTAGTCTTTTCAGATTAATTGCATGTCTTCCAATATTCTTTTTCTGCTTTTGCAGTGTTATTTCTGTTGCTATGATCATATATTTGTTCCCTCATTAGACTAATCCATTTCTGCCCTCTTTCCACAAAGAGCAGTGGCTGAAATACCACAATCTAAGCATTAATATTGTTCTTTGAAGAGGTACAGTTGTATATAGTGGCTTCATATTACTATGAGAGAGAGGCCCAAGCTCTAACAAATTAGATGTGGAATTCAAAAAACACACAGGTTCAGATTCAGGAGTTTGTTTTATCATATTGAAAAGGCCAAGTACTAAATTTGGATTTAGATGTGCGTTCGGTTTCTAAATCTATAAAGTTTGCTGGTGTTTGGATATTAGCCAGCATCAGAGATTAAACCAGGGACCTTCAGAGATAAGAGTCTAAGTAAGTTACTAAATCTTGAGCTACAGAACCAACAGAGGCCAATAACAGACTCATCTTCTGTAGCTTAAGAGGAGAGGGGGACACACAATAAAGGCTGATCAGAAGGGTATACTCTGAACTTTGGAATTGGTTTGGACCCATTATTAATTATTATCTACAAAATAGATAATACTGCATCTAGGATATTCCTAGGGCCTTGTGAGAGTGCAGGACTCAACCCTGCAGCACTTCCTGATGGTTGTTGGGGATTAGCTTGTTTCCAGCCTGGAGCACCCTCTGCAGGCCGGTGATCTACACAGCCCTGACCCCCCCCCACGTCCCTCACAGACCCTGGTGCCCCTTTCTCTGGGGTTCTGCCCCCTGGCAGTACCCCCACACTCTGCCTCTGGGTCTCCCCTTCCTGGGGAACCCCCAACCCACTGTTGTGGAAAAATTAACCACGTGTTGTGTTTTGATCAGAACAAAGCCTAAGGTCCGTTTATTCAAGCATGCGCATACAGGGAGAGTCAGCCGAAGCTGCTCTGGCATATACAGAAGCTTATATTGCTGAAAACCACAGTTTGTTAAACCTACTTCCTTTAACAGCATTTTTGTTATTTGGCATATAGTGCAAGCTTTAACAGTAGCTGTGCCTTTCTTGGAGTTTAGCAAAAACAAGCTTTTCCTGTTATTGACAGGTGTTTTCTTTGCGGTTAATGTTTTTTCTAACTTCTAGCTGTTATGGTTACATTTCTTAAGCTGCGCCGTTTTGCAGTTGCCCCTTAATGGAATTTTCCACACTTCCTTCTTGTGCTTTATATACATAATTAGCTTGACTAAAGTTTTAAGCCTACTTGAGAAGTTTAGACTTACTTGGGTCCACTGAATTTTTCCTCCACACCACTATCCCCACCTTGCCTCAGTCTGGGCTACTGCCAGTCATCACCAAGCCCCCGCTCCCTGGAGCGTGCTGCAGGATAAAGGCCACTCATCATAGGCAAGGGCGTTCGGACCTGCTGCCTTCCAGTATCTCTATGGGCCTTGGACCAGGCTCTATAGCCTGGGGAGTTGCCAGGCTAGAGTGTACCCACTCAGTCTGCTCTTTTCCCAGCACTGCACCACCCTCAATACCCAGGCAGGACCTGCTCTCTCCCAGCCCAAACTCCTTGGGCCTCTGGCTCACCGCCCTTTTATATAGGCCAGCTGGGGCCTGACTGGGGGCATGGCCCAGCTGTGGCTGCTTCCCCAATCAGCCATCCCCAGCCACAGCCCTCTCCAGGGCTGCTTTTAACCCTTTCTATTTTAGGAGCAGGGGTAGCCACCCCCCTACACACCCTCCCCCTTAAGACCACACACCAGGGGTCAGGGGAGAATCCCTAACGCCCAAGCATTTCTCTCAGCTGGGCCCACACGGAAGCTCTCTCCTTTTGCATGCTCTCCAGTGCAAGGAGCAGCACAGTCCCTTCCTCCATAGTTTGGGTTCCCATGGTAGCCCTTCCAGCTCCCCTATGGAATCCCATATTTGTCTAAGGCTTCTCTGCCCCTGACAATCTCCTCTTTTGGGCCCTGATCACCACCGCCCCATCCTTCAGGGCAGATTTGGATCCAGCCCGGTCCTCCAGCCTCTCCCATCTTCTCTGGGGGCTAGGCCACTTTCCCTGTCTCTCCTTGTGGCAGAGGAGGTACAGCCAGTGCCCACCCCAACCACTCAGGGCTAGCCTGGGCCCTGCGAGAACCCCCGAGGGCACTCCCTCTTCATGTGCCCTGGCTCCCCGCAGGCCCAACAAGTCCATGGCCCCCTTGTTGACCTCACAAGTCCATGGCCCCCCCTTGTTGACCTCACCTTTTCTGGGTGGGGCCTCCTTCCTCCATCCCAATATGGGCATTCCCTCTTGAAGTGTTCCGGTCACTCACATGCAAAACAGTCTTTGAGACCAGGCCCTGGTCTCTTGCCTCTGGTGCCTGGTCTCTCATAGGGTCTGGGTGCCCACTCCCACAGCAGCCAGAGCAACCCCCTCTGCCACTCAGCCAGCTGGGCTGCCCAGGCCCTCCAATAACAGCTCCTCTTCTCCACCATCAGTCTCTTGATGTGGCACAGTCCGCTTAGCCCCTTGTATCCAGAGGTGAAAGTAAGCTGGTACGCCCCGGAACAGCGTACCAGTAAGAGCCGGTGCGCCGTACCAGGACTGGCTTTCAGAGAGGGCAATTTAAAGCCCTGGGGTAGCGGCAGCGGGGATTTAAAGGGCCCCGGAGCTCCAGCCCCTGCTACACGCATCCCCAGGGCCCTTTAAATCCTGGCCTTAGCCCTACTGCCCGAGCCCTGGGGTAGCAGGGCTCTGGCGGGGACTTAAAGGGCCAGGGTGGTAGCAGCGACTGGAGCTCAGAGGCCCTTTAAATCCCCGATGGAGCCCGGCCACTGCTACCCCAGTGCTCGGGCAGCAGGGCTCCGGTGGGGATTTAAAGGGCTCGGGCAGCTGCTACCACAGTGGAGCCCCAGGCCCTTTAAAACTCTGCCAGAGCCCCAGGGTAGTGGTGGCAGCTGGGAGCCCTCAGGGCTCCTCAGTGATTTAAAGGGCCTGGGGCTCTGCTGCGGTAGCGGCAGCTGGAGCCCTGGGCCCTTTAATTCACCCCCAAGCCCCAGGGCTCCCGGCCACCTCTGCAGCTGGTAGCTCAGGGGTGATTTAAAGGGCCCCGGCTTCCCAGCCACCACTACCGCAGCTGGAGCCCTGGCCCTTTAAATCAAGATTTAAAGGGCCCGGGTATATAAGGCCCTGCCTCTTCCGGTTGAGGCCATGCCCTCTGCTCAGGACTCCGGTGTACCGGTAAGTCCTCTAACTTACTTTCTCCCCTGCTTGTATCGGGGGACCACTTGTGCCTGCATTCTCCACCACATGTGAGAGTGCCGTACTCACCCCTGCAGTGCCTCCTGCTGGTCATTGGGAATTAGCTCTTTTGCAGCCTAGAGCACCCTCTGCAGGCTAGTGATCTGCACAGCTCTGCCCCCCTGTGTCCCTCACAGATGCCAGTGCCCCTTTCTCTTGGGTTCTGCACCCTGGCAGTACCCCCCACACTCTGCCTCTGGGTCTCCCCTTCCTGGGAAACCCCCAACCCACTATCCCCACCTTGCCTCAGTCTGGGCTCCTACCAGTCATCACCAAGCCCCCACTCCCTAGGGCAGACTGCAGTGTTAAGGCCACTCATCATAAGCAAGGGGGTTCAGACCTGCTGCCTTCCTCTATGGACCAGGCTCTACAGCCTGGGGAGTTACCAGCCTGAGCCCCCACACAGCCTGCTCCTTCCCTAGTACGGCAGCACCCTCAGTACCCTGGCAGGCAGGCAGGCCCTGCTCTCTCCTAGCCTGACTCCTTGGGCCTCTGGCTCACAGCCTTTTCATACAGGCCAGCTGGGGCCTGATTGAGGTGTGGCCCAGCTGCGGCTGCTTCCCCAGTCAGCCATCCCCAGCCACAGCCCTGTCCAGAGCTGCTTTTAACCCCTTCTATTTTAGGAGCAGGGTAGCCACCCCATTACAGGCCTCTAGGATATTTCAGGATATAAAGTTAAAAGCCTTATGGATGGGGGTAAGCAGTAGATGTCATATATCTTGATTCAGTAAGGCTTTTGATACATGACCGTCTCAAACAAACTAGGGAAATACAACCTAGACAGACCTACTATAAGGTGCATGCATAGCTCATTGTAAAACTGTTCACAGAGAGTAGTTATCAGTGGTTCATAGTCAAGCCGGAAGGGTATATCGAGTGGGGTCCTGCAGAGATCAGGTCTGGGTCCAGTTCTGTTCATTATCTTCATCAATGATTTAGATAATGGCATAGAGAGTACACTCATAAAGTTTGCAGACAATACCAAGCTGGCAAGGGATTGCAAGTGCTTTGAAGGATAGGATTAAAATTCAAAATGATCTGGAGAAATGGTCTGATATAAATCGGATGAAATTCAATAAGGACAAATGCAAAGTACTGCACTGAGGAAGGAACAATCAGTTCCGTGAATAAAAAATGGGAAATGACTGCCTAGGACAGAGTTCTTCAGAAAGGGATCTGAAGGTCATAGTGGATCACAAGCGAAATATGAGTCAATGGTGTAACACTGTTGCTAAATAAATAAATAAAGCAAACATTATTCCGGGATGTATTAGCAGCAGTGTTGTATGCAAGACATTAGAAGTAATTCTTTCACTCTACTTTGTACTGATTAGATCTCAACTAGAGTATCCAGTTCTGGGTGCCACATTTCAGGAAAGATGTGGACAAATTGGAGAAAGTCCAGAGAAAAGCAACAAAAATTATTATAGGTTTAGGAAACATGACTTATGAGGGAAGATTGAAAAAAACTGTGTTTTTATAGTCTGGAGAAGGGAAGACTGAGAGGGGACACAATAACAGTTTTCAAGTACATAAAAGGTTGTTACAAGGAGGAGGGAGAAAAATTGTTCTCATTAACCTTTGAGGATAGGACAAAAAGCAATGGATTTAAATTGCAGTGGTTAAGGACAGTTTAGACTGGACATTAGGAAAAAACTTCTTAACTGTCAGGGTGGTTAAAACAGTGGAATAAATTGCCCTGGGAGGTTGTGGAATCTCCATCATTGGAGATTTTTAAGGGCAGGTTAGACAAGCATTTTTCAGGGATAGTCTAGATAATACTTAGTCCTGCCATGAGTACAGGGGACTGGACTAGATCACTTCTCAAAGTCCCTTCCAGTCCTATGATTCTATAGACAATTCCAAAACATTTTTTGTTCTTAGAAGCATGAAAAATTAAAGTAATCCGAACTTATTGTTACTTTTCAAGAAACATTAGGTCTAGTTTTAGATAAAGATTCAGTTCAGTCTTTATTTTCTCCAGATCCTTTCACTGGTCTTGCTAGTAATATGAACTGCCAGAAGTAAATTCCAGTGTTTATTATAATTATTTTTAGAAACTTTCTTAAGGTAAAACATTTGTTACTTGAAAAGCAGGTGCTTTCTGCAGATATCTGGATTAGTAGTTCAAAATAGTAAATTTCTAACTGTACTTTCATATAACAATGAAATCAGTACTCACTGAGAAATCACAACAAACACATACAGCCTGCAGGAAGTTACATGCCACAGCCTCAAGGAAACAAACACTATAAAAGTACTGTTTCTAGTGTGTTTGGGGAAATAAACCTCCAATCACTAAAAGACAGTACAACTAACAGAAAAATGGGTTGATCTCATAGAATGGGGGAGGGAGGAGAGGAAGTGACATAGATTATGTTTACCAGACAAAATAAAAAGCATAGATGAAATTATTTGGTTCCAAATAAGGTTCTTACTCAACAATATACACGTTCTGTATAATAAAGGACAGCAACAGAAATCAAGAAACTGAAAAAATAGTCTAATATTTTCATGTTTAGGAATCAATATGTTACAAAGCATTAATATGGACATTTCCCTGTAACCCACATACCTAGTAGGGAGATCTCTCTTTAAGAGATCTATTGGGGGATGGATAGGAATTAATTGTGTCTGGGTCATTGTTGCTAGGCAGATGCACAATTAGCTCTCCACACTCAGAAGTTTCTGCAATTGGGTCTTGTAGTTTTGGGTATGCTCAATAGGTTTCCTGTTGCTGGACTTAGACTCCATAAGGGCAAGTAGTCATGGCAGCTGCTTTGCAAAATTCCATGTGCACTGCGTGATTTGGGAGAAGCTGAGCCCCAGGAGCAGAAAGCAGGCTGTTTTCCCTAACTCTGAAGCATGTTGCAGCAGGTTAGTGATATTGTTAACCCTCCAATAGGGAAGCCCTGGCAGTGTTAATCATAGACAGGGAAAATTAGGAGGGAAAAGTAATTTATTTTAATTCTATAATTTGTTGTTTACTATTTTAGCAAAACTATTTTAATTACATTTTCTCAACTAGTATGATTCACTAACTATTATCTTATTTAAATGTGATGATGGGGAAAGAGTCATTTATTTTGCTATTCTGTTTTTTGTATTTTTCTTGTAATAGGTTTTTTTTTAAATGCTTAACTGAGTGGTTGGTTAATTGGTTAGCTGACTAGCTAAATGAGTGATTTCAGCAGAGGAGGAGGAAGAGTCTGCATGGATTCTAACTGAATATTCCTACAAGCAAGTGGAGGGAAGATGTTGCTTTTGACTCAGCAAACTGTATATTTGCTGATCAAAGACTCTAACACAGACTCAATCTAAGCTTTTGGGAACTCTGATTTTTTTTTTTTAATCACTGTGTTTCTGTGGGTACTGACCTGTTTAGAACTGACCTGTGTTTTTTTATTTATGTTTATGTATGACTGTCAAGATAATGTATGTGGCTTATAAAGTAGCCATGTTATGTTTCTTTGTCCTAAGATTTTATAAAGTTTGTACTTAACAATTAACTTAATTTCTTTTCTTTGTTTTGGAACTTGAATGTGAGGAGTTTGACCCTGTGCAATCCATGCTGAAAATCCTTAGAGACTGAATTCTGGGTCTCCAGCTACTTTTCTATGGAAGCTGGGGGTTTTTAGACACTGGAGAAGGGCAATAAAGTAAATGCTATCCCACCCAAAGGTTACACTAGTGTAACAAGGATGCCAGTAGAATAAAGTTCTCTGGGGAAAGATTTGTGCTGCATGAAGCAGCACTAAAAGCTTTGAAAGTGAAATGACTTCAGTTATTCTGATATCTTTACAATTTTAGGTTTTGTACTAAAATGAAGTATATGTTATTAAGTAATAGAAACTCCACAGATTGGGTTTCGGATGTTCTGAGTAAGATTTTTGAGACACAAGGTAATTCCTGTAACTAATCATTGAGAGAGTCCATTATCACAGTAAACCTTTCACTTAAAACAGAACTCGACATCCACATTAGAAAAGCCACCACAACAATGTCTAGACTGAGCAAGTGGGTATGGCAAAACAACAAACTGACAGAGCACACAAATATCTGTGTCTGTCATGCAAGTATTATCAGCACACTTTTGTATGGGAGCAAGGCATGGACCTCATATTCTCATCAAGAAAAGATGCTCAACAGTTTTCAATTGCATTGCCTTCGTTGACTCTTCGGAATCTCCTGGAGGGACAGAGTCACCAACACTGAGGAGCTCAAGCAGGCCCACATATCCAGCGTGCAAACACTCCTCAGACAGAAATGCCTCCACTGGCTTGGGCATGTGTGTCATATGAATGATGAGCACATCCCAAAGGACATCCTCTATGACGAATTGGCATCCAGAAAAGCAATCAAAAGGTTCGCAGAATTGCATTTCAAGGATGTGTGCAAACAAGACCTCAAAGAAATGGACATGGATCTGCACAACTGGGAAGATCACATTCAAGACTGCAGCCTATGGAAACAAGAGCTAAACAAAGGTCTCTGGAGGTATGAGAGGAAGCTGTTCAGCTTAGCAGAGGAGAAAAGAGCTTGCAAAAGGCAGAGCCCAAAGGGTCAAAACGTCACCTTTAAATGTGACAGATGTAGCAGAGATTGTCTCTCTGGAATGGGTCTCTTCAGCCTCATCTGCGGCTGCCACAAAACAAACTGAGTAAATTCTGTACATTTCAGGGGTGCATAGCCATGGTCTCTTGAGACTTATTATTCAAGCACAGATTTCTGTCCCTAGACATTCAATGGTACAGTTTGATTCATTGAGATTTTTAGTATATTTGACTATGCTTTTTTACATAAAGTACCACTCTGCCACCAGCACAACTTACTCTGTCATTCCTATACATTTTGTACCATGTTCCATTAATTAGCATCATTGCACACAAAGTTTCTGTGATGCTTATAATATCACTAGCCTCATTTAATACTAGTCACTCAGGTTCACCCATCTTAGTATTTAGACTTCTAGCATTTGTGTACAAGGGCTTATAAAAGTGGTCAGTATTTAGTTGTCTGCCCTCACATGATGTAATTGAATGGGATTCTTCTTCATTTGACTTTTTCTCTTCAGTTCCTATCTTTAGTTTATCAACTTCTATTCTTTCCTCTTATCTGCCTGCCTTAAAAAAACACCACAAACAAAGTGCTGCAGGAGTAAAAATAACGCAGGCAGAAGTCCAGCAGCACAGTGGGGGCAGCGTGTTTGACTACCTACCCTGTGGATAGGTGGTGTATATGTGCACTTGATGAAAGTTGTTCAGGGCCCTCAGAGACTGAGTATGGACTCTTGATGTCAGAGTGGAGTGAGACAGAGAGGTACATAGATAAGACTTTCTGGGACACAGTACAGAAGTCCCACCCCCAGTCTGACACCCTCTGTGCTTTTGAGGAGGATGAAAGTCTTACGGAAAGAAAACATCAAACTGGTGCAGAAGGGAAATGATCTTTGCAGATGACATCATGGTATCATATCCAGGATACTCATCCCGGGAGGCAATCCCAGTTATACATATAATAGTATTGGGGGATTTGATAATTAGAAATATAGATGAGTTTGATGACTGAGAAAACTGCATGGTAAATTGCCTGAAGGGTGCAATAGTTGTGGATTTCTTGAGACATCTAGACAGAATTAGGTGTAGTTCTGGGGAGGAGCCAGTGGGTACCAGGACACTGGGAAAGATAAGTGAGAGGTCCTGGAAGCCAAAGTTAGGCTGGTAGATAAGAGATTAAAGTCCAGGATATGCATGGTAGCATTCTCTGAAATGCTTCCAGTTCCATGCACAGGGCCAGACAGACAGAACTTCAGGGTCTCAATGCGTGAATGAGAAGATGGTGCAGGGAGGAGGGGTTTAGATTTATTAGTGACTGGAAGCCTTCTGGGAAAGGAGGAGCCTATACAGGAAGGATGGGCTCCACCTCAATCAAAATGGAACCAAACTGCAGGCATGTAAACTTAAGGTCATAGAGAGGTTTTTAAAGTAAGGGCTGGGGAAGAGACGACTCCTATCTGCTGATACTAGGAAGGCAAAATGTAAAGGTGGGGAGGGGCACTTGTTGCCTCTGGGAGGAGTGAAGACACACACACACACATATACATACCCCATATTGCCTATACAATATGTATATACATATACATACCCCATTACAACAGCACAGAAACTTCATATTCCCACTCCTCTATATTAGGAAGTGTAATATTAGCCCTTATGACAGCACTGTAACAAGTGCAGGGTGAGCAGTCTAGAGTTAAAATATACTATGCCAAATTACCAAGATATTGTTACTAGAACATTTCTCACACTGCAATAATGACTAATAATACTAAAAAATGTATCAAATAAGCACCAAACAGAAAAAAAAACTAATGTACTCTAGGGAAAATTCCAAGAGCCTCCATTAAAACATTGCATCAGGTCCTGTATGTTGGTTTCTAGTGGTCTCTGTTGTTTTCTGTTGGAGATAAGTAGCCTCAGGTACTAGTAGTTTCATTGCTCTGGATCAAAACCTAGTTTTCAGAAAGCTTAGAGTCCACAGGAGTAGACTAGAAAAGATTTCAGATTGTCTGTTTTCTCAGCTACAGAAGTGCCTAAGGTGCCAATCAATAGCACCTAAGGTGCCAATCACACAGGACCAACATGTTGAAACAATTAAAGTCCTATCACAAAGCATGACCCAAAAGTAGAAAAATCAAGAAAAATGCAAAACCTGATACTACGAAAAAGGAATGAACAATGATAATAAAAACAAAGCAAGATATTGGATACCTCTGGATCACAAATACTCTGTATACTATATTTTATTAATATAGGAGAATAAAGAGGAATGAATGTGTGGGGTACACAAAAATCCAATATTTTGCTTTATTTCCCACTGAGATCATTGCTCATCCTTACCCATAGTATCATGCTTTGCATTTTTTCTTCATTTTCTAATTTTGAATCATGCTACATGGCAGGACTTAACTGTTTCAACATGTTGATTGTCCAAGTGCTATTGATTGGCACCCTGGGTTTCACAGCTGAGTGAGCAGAGAGTCAGAAGTGTTTCCTAATTTACTGCTGTGGAATCCAAGCTTTCTGCAAAAGAAATGTGTTTTCTTTGCCCCTCCTTCACTCTGTCTTCTTACTGCAGTTAGATGCATTTCAACTTAATGTCAGAATCAGCTGAATGTTAAAACTCTCAGCACAGTTAGAATTCTGCAGGCTTGTGCTGAGGGTCAAGTTCAAATACGTTCAACTGAAATGAACAACCATCAAACTCATAATCAGAAATAATAGCAATACTGGGCTAAATTCTGCTTTTGGTAGGCTCATAGCACTCACACTGAAGGAGCATTTACTACTTAGGTTTATATTGATACACATTTGGACATGAAATACTGTAGAATAGTTTAATTGCATTTATTTACTTTTGCAGGAAGAACCACAAGGGCTGGAGGCCTGCAGACTTACAACACTCCTTTGGCATATCTGTGGAGCTTATAAACTCCACCACAGATCCACGGAGGCTAGATGTTGTAAGCACTGTAAATGTAGAATTTACATGATCCTTGGGATTTTGGCTCCAGCTGTTTTTTTGTTTTTTGAGAATTTTAAGAGATTAATGAAAAAAATATTTTGCTGTGAAAAGGTCCAGTTCTACACTATTTACTTTTTGTTTTACTATTTCTCTAGCTCTGTTTTTGTGTTTCTTTGATTTCCTTTCTTCCTCCTCCCCCCGTTGTTGCCTGGATGTTTTTATAGAGTCATACAAAGCATTTTTATATTCAGATAGGTTTTTTATCGTCAGATGGGAAAAGATAAGATGGAAAATTATTAGATAATCCCCAGTTACTGACAGCACACATTCTATAGATGAGGATATGTGAAATACTGGATTTATGTACTTATTGCACTTTGAAAACAAATATTAATTGCATTTTCTTATTATAATTATATACTGTCATAAGGTAACGGAGCTAATGTCAAACTTTAGAAGCTTGTGCATCTCTGCGTAATAGGAGGTAAGATTTTTGTTTTAATTTAATGAAAATATAACCTTTGAAAACAGATTAAAAATATTTTTGTGACATAGCAGCATAAACAAGTTACAGAACATTTTCAGTGTAATTTGATGGCTTAACAAGCATAGTGGAAACAGCATTATTACTAGAAAGAGAATTTGAGGGAAGTGCTTAACATTGAATCAGAATTACCTGCAGAAAAATTTGTGTACAGAGATTATAAAGTATTCAGACTATAGGGTTGACGGAGCCATCTAGATTTAGAGGGCTGAAGACTCAGATGGTATATCTATACTGTAGCTGGGAGCAAGCCACCCCAAAATGGGCAGATTTGCATTAGCGGGGCTCCTGCTGGCATATAAAGAATATCTATGTGGTCGCTGTTGCTTGTGCTGCAGTTTGGGCTCCGAAGCCTAAGGGGTTGAGTAGGCTTGAGAGCCAGAGCTGAAGCCTGAGCCTCAAGGTCCACACTTCTATTTTCTGTGTGATATCTCTAAAGAAAAGAGCACAGAAGGCTAGAGAACTCAGTCTTCTCTGTGACCTCCTCAACAGAACACCGTATTTCAATATCAGTTCCTTTTGATACTGCACGTTCTGTCTTCCTCATTTCTTCCTCGCAGATTAACTGCTACACTCCCAGCAGCAGTAGCAGGAAGCAGTGGCCAGTATGTCCCTCAGCCCGCACCACTTCCCACAGCCCCTGTTGGCCGGGCACAGCAAACTTCAGCCAGTAGGAGCCGCGATCGGCCGAACCTGAGGACACAGCAGGTAAACAAACCGTCTGGGCCCACCAGAGGCTTTCCCTGAACAAGCGGCCTCCCAAGTTTGGGAAACACTCTTCTAGAAGAAACCCAACTAATCAATGAAAAGAGGCAGGGCTAGATTCACAAAGCAACTTGGGCATGGTAACATTGAGCATCCCCATGCCTAACTCACAGGTCATCCCGAAGTTCACGGGGAATCACAAAGCCTGAGTTAGGTACCTAGGCTCCCTATGCAATAAGTATGGAGAGCTCTAAGAAGGAGATTCACAAACCCAGTATGCTAGGCAGCTCTCAGCCAATGGTAGCCAATAGTAGATGCTGAAAAGAAAGGTGTGTCCTAAGTCTGACACCTCTCACATACATCTCGGCTGAAAGGAGGCGCCTTCCTCTGCACTTACATACCGGATCAGGACCCACAGGCAAGCTACATGGAAGAACGCTATCTTCCCCCCATTCACAAATTGCACTGGGGGTTACATGTCCAGGCACAGAGAGTGAGGCACAAGTGCAAGTGGATGGAAACACACACAGGTGCTGAGGGAACTTTTACTGCAAAAATTCAGATGCCAAGTGAGTGTAGGCACCTATAGGTTCAGCAGCTGAGTGTGGGTGTGGAGTGTGGGTGGTGAGCGTGGTGTGTGGGGTGGGAAGGGTTGGGGTTTGAATCCCAGTGGGGTCTGCTTCTGGGATTTAGATGCCTAAAGTCCTGTTGTGAAACTAACCCACAGTTAACCATGTTAATTATTCCTTGGAAGATTTATTCCTGAGGTCCTGATCCCAAAAGCCTTATTTCTACTTACTTGTCCAAAGAGATGTAATTCAGTAATCCAAGGAATGTACTTTTTTGATCTCCCATTGACTTCACTAGACATTAGGCTCTTTAAGAAATAAAATACACAGGTTTTGTGTGTTGTTATACACAAAAAAAGAAAAACAGATGGTGGCTGGAGAAGAAAAAGAAAAGAGGGGGAAAAAAAGGAATGGCAACAGAGGTTTAGACTGTCAATTTATATTTGCCAGAGAAATAGTATTGGCAACTGTAAGCTCTCAAAACTTATAAGTTGATCCCCCCACAAAAAATAATGAGATCAACTTGATTCATGAGACTTTTGAAAATATTAAAATTGTAGGTCTTCTGATTCGCTTTCTGGGTTTAGCCTTTAGGGGGCAATGTTTTCATGCTTTTTTCCACAACCAAAAGCACTAGAAATGTACTTGTTTTTTTAACTGAAATGTGAGTCTCACATAATAACATGATTCCATGAGGTGGAAGTTTAAGAAAAAACAAACATTGTGAGAACAGGTAACACCGGATAAGGGGCAGCATACAGCTGTGTTACTTTAGGAGCAGACCATGAAAGGAATTGTGACTCAGTCACTTTTCCCTCCCTGACTTCTTCCTCCCTCAAGGGGAAAGTTTATATCAGAATTGAATTGTGTCCCCCTTCACACTAGTTCAACTATGCCAGTTAGCCACTGGGATGGAATCAAGATTCAGCTTCCAAGCTCCTACCCACATGTGTAGAAGGTGGTGTTGCAACCCCATGGAGGCTATTCTCCTTTCTTCAAACTATTACTGTTAGGTGGGTAGCCCACACAGAGGAATAAGAGTGACCCTTACTCCACTCCCCTTGTGGAGGACTGTAATCCCAACTATATATAGAGAATCATACAACTGGAAGGGACCTCAAAAAGTCATCTAGTCCAGTCCCTGGCACTCAAGGCAGGACTAAGTATTATGTAGACCATCCCTGAAAGGTGTTTGTCTAAACTTCTCTTAAAAATCCCCAATGATGGAGATTGCACAACCTCCCTAGACAATTTATTCCAGTCCTTAACCACTCTGACAAGAAGTGTTTCCTAATGTCCAACTTAAACTGCCCTTGCTGCAATTTAAGTCCATTGCTTTTTGTCCTATCCTCAGAAGTTAAGAAGAACAATTTTTTTCCCTCCTCCTTGTAACAATCTTTTATGTACTTGAAAACTGTTATCATGTACCCTCTCAGTCTTCTCCACACTAAACAAACCCAGTTTTTTTTTCCAATCTTCCCTCATAGGTCATGTTTTCTAGCCCTTAAATCATTTTTGTTGCTCTTCTCTGGACTTTCTCCAGTTTGTCCACATCTTTCTTGAAATGTGGTGCCCAGAACTGGACACAAGACTCTAGTTGAGGCCCAATCAGTGCGCAGTGGAACAGAAGAATTACTTCTCATGTCTTGCTTACAATACTCCTGCTAATACATCCCACAATGATGGTTTTTTTTTTTTTGCAACAGCATTACACTATTGACTTATATTTAGCTTGTGATCCACTATGACCCCCAGATCCCTTTCTGCAGTACTCCTTCCTAGGCAGTCATTTCCCATTTTGTATGTGTGCAACTGGTTGTTCCTTCTTAAGTGGAGTACTTTGCATTTGTCCTTATTGAATTTCATCCTCATTACTTCAGACCATTTTTCCAGTTTGTCCAGATCATTTTGAATTTTAATCCTATCCTCCAAAGAACTTGCAATCCCTCCCAGCTTGGTATTGTCCGCAAACTTTATAAGCATAGTCTCTATGCCATTATCTAAATCACTGATGGAGATATTGAACAGAACCGGACCCAGAACTGATCCCTGCAGGACCCCACTTGTTGTGTCCTTCCAGCATGACTGTGAACCACTGATAACTACTTTCTGGGAATGATTTTCCAAACAGTTATACACCCACCTTATAGTAGCTCCATCTAGGTGGTATTTCCCTAGGTGTTTTTGTTTTTTTAATGAGAAGGTCATGGGAGACAGGATCAAAAGCCTTACTAAATTCAAGATATACCATATCTACCGCTTCCCCCCATCCACAAGACTTGTTACCCTGTCAAATAAAGCTATCAGGTTGCTTTGACACGAGTTGTTCTTGACAAATCCATGCTGACTATTATTTATCACATTATCTTCTAGCTGTTTGAAAATCGATTGCTTAATTATTTGCTCCATTATCTTTCTGGGTACAGAAGTTAAGCTGACTGGTCTGTAATTCCCCAGGTTGCCCTCATTTCCCTTTTTATAGATAGGCACTATATTTGCCCTTTTCCAGTCTTCTGGCGTGTCTCCCATCTTCCATGACTTTTTCAAAGGTAATTGCTAATGTCTCAGATAACTCCTCAGTCAGCTCCTTGGGTATTCTAGGATGCATTTCATCAGGCCCTGGTGATCTGAAGACATCTAACTTGTCTAATTTTTGACTTGTTCTATCCCTATTTTAGGCTCTGATCCTACCTCATTTTCACTGGCATTCACTATGTTAGATGTCCAGTTGCCACCAACCTTCTTGGTGAAAACCAAAACAAAGAAGTCATTAAGCACCTCTACCATTTCCACATTGTATGTTATTGTCTTTCCCCTTTCATTGAGTAACAGGCCTACTCTGTCCTTGGTCTTCCTCTTGCTTCTAATGTATTAGTAGAATGTTTTCTTGTTACCTTTTATGTTCCTAGCTAGTTTGATCTCATTTTGTGCCTTGACTTTTTAAATTTTGTCCCTACGTATTTGTGTTATTTGTTTATATTCATCCTTTTTAATTTGACCAAGTTTCCACTTTTCCTAGGACTCTTTTTTTTGAGTTTTAGGTAATTTAAGATCCCCTGGTTAAGCCAGGGTAGTGTCATGCCATACTTCCTATCTTTGCTATTGTGACAAAGCTCTGTCCTTGCCTCCATGGGTCTCGCGTTTCCTGGCGGATTTTGCTAGCCTCAGAGGCTCACTGTGACCCTCCACGAAACCCTTCTTTCTCTAGAGACAAGGGTCACAGTCTACTGAGCCATTTTCATCATAAGCCAGCAAGGGAGGTGAGGAGAAGTTATCCTTCCTTGCACAGTCTCTGTTGTCTCCCAGTCTCAGTGATTAATCAGGGGGCAAAGGTGGGAGTGGGGAGCCTGGGCCCACCCTCTACTCTGGGCTCCACCCCAGGGACCCGAATAGTATCAGCTACGGTAGCTGATCTTTTAGAAACAGGACATGTACAATTCCCTGGGCTACTTCCCCCACAGCAGCCCTCATTTCCTCAAGCTCCACTTCACCCTTACCTCAGGGCCTCCTTCCTTGTGCCTGATATGATACTCAGCCTCTCCAACAGCGCAACTTCCTTCAACAGCTCCTGACATGCACACCCACCTGACTGACTGGAAGGCCTTTAACTAGCTTCAGCCAGCCCCTGATTGGCTTCAGGTGTCCCAATTAACCTAGCCTTCTCCCTGCCTTCTGGAAAGTTCTTAATTGGCCCCGGGTGTCTTAATTGACCTGGAGCAGTTTCCATTTCATTTAACCCAGTACCAGGGATTTGTTTAGCCTGGAGCTAATATATCTATCTCCCACTACTTTTCTATAGCCAGTTGGCCTTGCCCCGTCACACTATGCAGTGGGATCGTTTCCTCTTGTGCTCTTAATAATGTCTCTTTGAAAAACTGCCAACTGTCTTCAGTTGTTTTACCCCTCAGACTTGCTTCCCATGGGATTTTACCTACCAACTCCATGAGTTTGCTAAAGTCTGCCTTCTTGAAATCCATTGTCTTTACTGTGCTGTTCGCCTCCTACCATTCCTTCGAATCATGAATTCTACCATTCCATTATCACTTTCATGCAAGTTGCCTTCCATTTTCAAATTCTCAACCAGTTCCTCCCTCTTTTTCAAAATCAAATATAACATGATGGGGTCTAAATTAGCTGTAAACACTAAAAAAATGTGTAGTGATAGTCAAAAAAGCTTACAGAATGTTCGGAATCATTAAGAAAGGGATAGCTAATAAGACCGCAAATATCATATTCTTTATAAATATAAATCCTCTTTATAAATCCATGGTACACCCACATCTTGAATACTGCATGCAGATGTGATCACCCCATCTCTGAAAAGATATACTGGAATTGGAAAAGGTTCAGAAAAAGGAACCAAAAATAATTATGGAAGAGCTTCCGTATGAGGGGATGTCAAGGTTCCTTCCCCACTCTGAACTCTAGGGTACAGATGTGGGGACCTGCATGAAAACCTCCTAAGCTTACTTTTACCAGCTTAGGTTAAAACTTCCCCAAGATACAAATTATTTTACCCTTTGCCCTTGGACTTCCACTGCCACCACCAAACTTTATCTGGGTTCCTGAAAAAACGTAGTTTGGAAACATCTTTCCCCCCAAAATCCTCCCAACCCTTGCACCCCACTTCCTGGGGAAGGTTTGGTAAAAATTCTCACCAATTTGCATAGGTGAGCACAGACCCAAACCCTTGGATCTTAGAACAATGAAAAAGCATTCAGTTTCCTTACAAGAAGACTTTTAATAGAAGTAAAAGAGAATCACCTCTGTAAAATCAGGATGGTAAATACCTTACAGGGTAATTAGATTCAAAACATAGAGAATACCTCTAGGCAAAACCTTAAGTTACAAAAAAAGACACACACACAGGAATATTCATTCTATTCAGCCCAGCTATTTACTCAGCCATTTAAAGAAATCATAATCTAACACATACCTAGCTAGATTACTTACTAAATTCTAAGACTCCATTCCTGTTCTGTCCCCGGCAAAAGTATCACACAGACAGACAGACACAGACCCTTTGTTTTTCTCCCTTCTCCCAGCTTTTGAAAGTATCTTGTCTCCTCATTGGTCATTTTGATCAGGTGCCAGCGAGGTTACCTTTAGCTTCTTAAACCTTTACAGGTGAGAGGATTTTTCCTCTGGCCAGGAAGGATTTTAAAGGGGTTTACCATTCCCTTTATATTTATGACAGGGGAGATTAATAAGATTGGGACTTTTCAGCTTGGAAAGGAGACAACTAAGGGCAGATATAATAAGAGGTCTATAAAATCATGACTGGTGTGGAGAAAATAAATAAAGAAGTGTTATTTACTCTTTCTCATAACAGAAGAACTGGGGGGTCACCAAATGAAATTAATAGGCAGCAGGTTAAAATGAAACAAAAGGAATTATTTCTTCACACAATACACAGCCAACCTATGGAACTCTTTGCCAGAGGATGTTGTGAAGGCCAAGACTATAGCATGGTTCCAAAAGAACTATAAATTCATAGAGGATAGGTCCATCAGTAGCTATTAGTCAGGATGGGCAGGGATGGTGTCCCTAGCCTCTGTTTGCCAGATGCTGGGAATGGGTGACGGGATGGATCACTTGATGATTACTTGTTGTGTTCATTCCCTCTGGGGCACCTGGCATTGGCCACTGTCGGAAGACAGGATACTGGGCTAGATGGACCTTTGTTCTGACCCAGTATGGCCGTTATGTACCATGATCAATGGAACTCAATTGAGAGGGCCCATGTTCCCTGGAAGTATTATTATTTAGTGGGAACCAAGGAAATGGGAGTGTGGGAAGTAAGGCTGGAAACAACTCAGTCCTATGGACCGAGCTGTACACCAAGTTTATTAAAGTTCTACTTTTTCAACTTAACCAGCATTCAGCTTTACTGTTTGCTAATGAAACAGGCTGGAAGTGAGAAATGGAGACATGGGAGAAATCCTGGCCCCAAATGAAGTCAATGAGAGTTTTGCCATTAACTTCAGTGAATCAAGGATTTTAATTCAAGAACCTAATCATCCCCTCACACAATCTCCATTGACTTAAATAAAGCCCCAGGCTAGCAAAATACCTACTAGTGGCTATATAATATCTGCAATAGCCCAAAAACATTGCTAAGTGATATGGCTTCAGAGGATGTACTCAGCTAAGGAAAATGTGTTTAGTTTTATTTTTGAGCATATTTAAAATAATCTATTTAGTTAGGGAAAGTGAATTCTTATTTCATTCTCTATAAATTCCCCAGGAGAAAACAATAGTTTTCTAAATAATTTAGGATGTTCTTAATGCTTCCAGAATGCTTTTGTAACATATTTTGTTCATTTGTGATTGGAAACTTTAAATTCCATTATTAACCTTTCCAGGGAGAGCCTGAAATACCACAAGAGAATCATAAACTAATATCAGTTTTGTATTAGGATATGGTTTTGCTACGCAGCAATAACCTTTTCACAGAATTATGCAAACTTTAAAGCAGTTTCACCAAAATATGATTTGACTAGCCTCTACATTAGTATTTTGAAAATGTTAAGGTAAAGATCATGTAAACAGCAGGAATGGCATTAAAAACTGGAATTTTGGAGGAACTAATGTCTGAATTGAACACTTCTGTTGTGGCAACAAAATAGTTCTTAAGCCTAGAAAAATAGTTATTGTGTTGCCTGGCATGCAAACTTAACTGGAGACCTCAGCAATTGATCCTACACAAAGTAGCCTCTGTAGTCATTTGGGGAGCTCTGTGAATCTCTTGTGCTTTGTAGTTGCATTAGTTCTACAATATTGCCACCTACTAGATTATCATAAATATACATTTGTTCAAAAATATAGGATTGAAACATACACAAACAAAAATAGCAAACACAATTTAGAATGGCAGAAGACAATAGTGTGCAGTGCTTTTTCTATATATTATTTGATACTACATCTTTGTTTTGAGCTCTAGGGTTGGCACTGGATAACCTGGTGATCAGCTGTGACTAATTTGACCACTGAGATGACTTATAGTTCCAATATAAGTCTTTACAGTTACCTTATCCTCAAGCTACTCCCGGTTTGTTTTCATCTATTTATTATGCCTTGACATTTGGAAAGGGTTATCTTTGTTCCACTTATTTGTACAGTGCCTACTATAATTTCAGCTGGAATCAGGAAGTACCTAAAAAGATTTTTTTAAAATAGTTTATTTGAACATTTCAGTGTATTAATTCAATTTGAATTTGGTTCTAAAAATGTATAAAGGATCAAGTAGGAGGATGGGGGATAATCTTATCTGATATCAAAAATATTTTCAGTACCTTGAGAAAGTTTGGAAGGAGGAGGGTATTTATCAGTATCTAACATATCAACCTTCCTGAATTAGATGAGAGAGGTGATGAGGTTGCTTAATCTTGAATATTCAAAAACCTTTAAAATCCAGTTTGTTTGGTTCCAAGGATGGGAAAAGTTTCAGGCTGAGGCAGAGGTGAAAGTAAGCAGGTACGGTCCGCTACAGAGTACCAGTAAAAAAAGATGCAGTAGTGTACCAGCAAATAAGTGGAGCATTCAGTACTGGCTTACTTTCACCTCTTTTGGCTGCAGAACAAAAAGTTCAAACTCAAAGCTAATAAAAGCTTGGAAAGGGAAAACTCACTGTCACGTTTGTTTGTTGTTTCTCCCCCTCTCCTCCTCCAGCCAGGCTGCCGATGCGGCTAGGCTCCCCATTCCCCCAACCCTCCCACTCAGCAGGAGCTGCAGGGGCTCCCCTCTAGCTTGTAGCAGGGAGCAGAGGGACTGGCTGAGGGAGAAGCCTCCCCAGGTAGCCTGCTGTCTGCATAAGAATAGTTTAAACGTAGCTGTTCACTCTGGGGTCTGAACCGCGGGATTCGGGGCTATTTCTGGCTTCCTTGTTAATTTCACTCAGGGTTGTTGCTGGGAGCAGGGGAGAGGGGTTGTTTGAGACCAAGGCAGGGGCAGAATACAATAGCCATTTGGCCACACAGCTTAAATCTAGAGCTAATAAAAGCCAGTGGAAGGGGAAAACTCACTGTCACATGGGTTTCTCTCCTCCTCCAGCCAGGCTGCCCCACGTGGCTAGCCTCCCTGTTCCCCCGACCTCCCCCCACCTCAGCAGGGGCTGCAGTGGCTCCCCTCTAGCTTTTAGCAGGGAGCAGAGGGACTGGCTGAGGGAGAAGCCTCCTCAGGATGACTGCTGTCTACATAAGAACAGTTTAAATGTAGCTGTTCACTCTGAACCATGGAATTAGGAGCTATTTCTGGCTTCCTTGTTAATTTCACTCACAGTTGTTGGGGGGTGGGTGGGTACCAAAGCCTGGGCAGTTCTTTTCTGCCCCCTGGATGAGATGATCTTCGATAATATAATACACAAAAAATACAATCAAAGTCAGGAACCATTCTAAGTTCAAATCTATCCCATTCCCTCCCCAGCAGAGGATCATGGTTGTGATGTCCAAACTGCTTGCAGATCCTCTTTGAAATGTTAGTGTTTTAAAAAAAAAATGGAGAACATGGTGGGAAGATGTGTTCTGATGATCAGGGTTTATTTTGGGCAAAGCAATTTTGGTAAAACAACTAAAGATTCACAGGGAAAGCAAATAGCCCCATAGACAAAACCGCAAAAGGACTGGAGGGGAAAACTGGATATTCAGGGAAATTATTGTGCCTCCTTTGAAAGAAACAGTAGTTTTCATTCCACCCTCTTTATATATTGAATTAAACACCTGAAATGGCTTTAGGACATAGTAGCTCCAATCTCTTTTTCTTTTGTGGGTGTCGATGTCCTGCAGAGTGCAGAGGCTGAAATTGACAAAACTTTCTCTAAGTATCTAAATGTGCTTCTGCTGGTATAACTATTTTTGTACAGGAAGGGGAATAAGCGATACTGGTATAAGGCACCTTAATAACAGTATCATTGCAATAATTTCCCTGAATATCCAGTTTTCCCCAAGGATTTGACTATGGAGGGTTTCTTGAAATGGCTGGAGGTGGAGAGAGGAGAGAAACCAATGTGACAGTGAGTTTTCCCCTTCCACTGGCTTTTATTAGCTCTGGATTTAAGCTGTGCAGTAAAATGCCTATTGTATTCTGCCCCTGCCTTGGTCTCACGCAACCCACCCCCTCCCCTGCTCCCAGCAACAACCCTGCGTGAATCTCCCTCAGCCAGTCCCTCTGATTCCTGCTACAAGCTAGAGGGGAGCCCCTGCAGCCCCTGCTGAGTGTGGGGGTCGGGGAATGCGGAGCCCAGCCGTGTCGGCAGCCTGGCTGGAGGAAGAGGAGGGAGGACAAGGAGAAAAATGTGACAGTGAGTTTTCAGGCTTATTCCAATAGTAAAGTTTTATTACAGACAGTACTGGTAGTAGTAACTTTATTTTCTATATCTATGTCATGCAATGGGAGGGATCCATGAAGTATGTAGGAGAGGTGGGTTGCTTGTGTTTGGACTGTAGGGGTAAGAAATGTAACTTACTTCCACCCGTGGTCCCGCCCATTCCGCCTGAGGCCCTGCCCCTGTATTTTACTTTCACCCCTGGGCTGAGGTAATACATTTCCTGTTCTTTCTAAACATTTTTCCTGCATCATAAAACATTTGAACTTCAGTCATAAAGATAATGTAATATTTTAGACTTTCTTGATATGCTTCTACAGTTTAATTGCTCACAGTTACTGTTTTAGTGTGTATATTTGTGTAAAGTGTTTTCCATTACAAAGTCAACATTTACCCACAAATATTCTCCAATGACATCCAAGACTGAAGTAGTACCTACGGGCCTAAATACAAATAAGTAATAATTATCTGAGATATTAGTTCTTAGATTAGTAGCTTAGATATCCCATTATTTCTATATATTTAAGTAACTACACAAACATTGCTTTTAAATAGCAACCACTGTACGTATTCCGTCAATACATACTCTGCTGGTCTATGTCTAGCAAGAGGCTATTTTTTTTTTTCATTGCTATTAGGGATTTCTTACTGTTTTGTAAGAAACTGAGCTAGACTTTCAAGCAGATTTTCCCCTACTCATGTTAAGCTACAATTCCAGAGGCTCCCTCTCAACTGATCTATTTCTTAAATTGCTTTAATAAAATTCTTGTTAAAACTTTTCTGCTTCCAAAGGCAACAAAATATTGAAACTGCTGTGTGCTTAGTGGAAGGATGCTAACGAGTGTGACAAACTTTACAGCTAACTCATTTTAAATTACAAGTGGACAGAATTATGTGTAGGAATCCGTCTCAGTTCATTGCTAGTGTATGGTACAAATCTGAATTATCAGAGCAGAACTGGACTGTTAAAATTAATGTGGTAGCTTTATTTTCTGGTATCCGAAGATAGGGACAGTGAACAGATAACTACAAGTAAAACTTTGTTATAAAAATTAAGAACACAAATAAAAGGACCTAAGCTGGGCAAACATCAAAGCCACAGTTCTAAAAGCACTTAAGTACATGCTTACAGCTAAGCATGTGTGTTTGCAGGCTCCAGGACCTTGGTTTCTCATACAATAATCATCAATCAAGTTACAGAGAATTCACCATTTACACTAGTTTAAACCTGCAAGTGACCCGTGGCACATGCTGTAGTGGAAGGCTAAAACCCCCCAGGATTTCTGCCAATCTGACCCAAAGGAAAAAATCCTTCTCAACCCCAAATATGGCAGTCAGTTAGACCCTGAGCACGTGGGCAAGACCCACCAGCCAAACACCTAGGAAAGGATTCTCTGTAGTAACTCAGAGCCCTCCCCATCTAATGTCCCATCACCAGCCATTGGGGATTTTTGTTACTGGTATTCACCGATGGGCCACATACCATCATACGCAGTCCCACCATACCATCTCCTCCATAAACTTATCAAGGTCAGTCTTGAAGCCAGTTAGGATTTTTGCCCCCACTACTCTTCTTGAAAAGCTGGTCCAGAACTTTGCTCCTCTGATGGTTAGAAACTTTTGCCTAATTTTGAGCCTAAACTTGTTGATAGCCAGCTTATATCCATTTGTTCTTGTGTCCACTTTGGTGCTTAACTTAAATAACTCCTCTCCCTCCCTGTTAATTATCCCTTTGATGTAGTTTTTTCTTTATTTTAAAACAAAATATGCTATGAGTTCTCAAAATGAGACAACGTTACAAAAGTTCACAAATTTGAAAAAATATTGTATGATGTATAAATACTATATTTTCGCTTTGTTTTAAAACTTTCCAAACTTCTCAGGTTTTGCACCCAATTGACAGAATTTGATTGGTTGCATATGGCACATGATACTTGGTTATTTTATTCCAGGATTACTTTTGCGGGGGAGAGAGGTTGACTTTACCTGTGTATGCATCCCTGGAGTTACTAGAAGGAAGAGCTGACCAAAAGTGTCACCACAAGGGTGGTTTTGAATTACATGAGATATTGTAATATTCCACCTACCTATCTATGAAGTCACTGATTTTGCCCTCTAGTGGCTTGCCCACAGAAAACCCAAGGGATTAACCACCATAGGTACCCAAGGGAAATTTTTAGCCTAAGGCCTGGTCTACACTAGAAAATTAGGTCAGCATAACAATGTCATTCAGGGGTGTGAAAAATCTACACCATTGTTAGACCGACCAAAGTCCCAGTGTAGACAACACTTCACAGCATTCCTAGCTGTCGCCTTTCAGGGAGGTGGATTGGCTACACCAATGGGAGAATCCCTCTCCTTTGCATAGGTAGTTCTGCACTCAAGCTCTGCAGTGGTGCTGCTGTGCCACTGTGGCTTTTCAAGTGTAGACATATCCTGAGTAGTAGAGACATACTGCATGTTTCTAAATACAAAAATAAGGGTTGTAGTCCAATCTCTCCAGATGTGTATGATTTATCTAGTTATTGAGCCTGTTCTTTGCAGCACATGGATACATTACAGCCTTGTGAGCTTCTCCATAGGATTGGATATGCATTCAAAGTCTCAGTCAAAGTCTTTGCAGGCTATCCATCCCTAGATTTTATATTTAGTTTGTCTCTGAGGAGGATGGTTTGTATGTACACAGTCTGGCTCTGCATGTTGGTAAAAAATAGTGTTAAAATATGTGTATCAACTTTGACCATCTTTTATTATCTGTAAATTAAATTTGTATAGTACAGATATGTTGCTTCCTCTTTTACATAAAATATAAAGCCCTGAGACTCCCTTTACATTTGTATAAGTCAGGAGTAATTCCATTTCAGACAATGGCAATACAACAATGTAAGTGGTGATTAGAGAAGAATCAAGCCCTCTGCATTTCTTTCATTTTCTGAATGAAAGAATCTTATTTTTCTGCGATAACAAAAAAATGTTGAATTTTAAAAAAATGAATTCCAACAAAATGTGTTATAAGTGAAAAGACATCAGCTGTGTATCAGCTTTCATCTGACATTGTTTTTAGATATCTTATAGTTGATATTTGGAGAAAGCAAATGTGAAATAGAATCTCCATGAGTCTGGACCAAGATGGAGCTATTTAGAGCTATGACAATCTTTAATATTGAGTACTTCTGGCTCTGTAACACACTGGAAAGAGAACAGATGGGGATTGTTACTACTGTATATTTCTGAGCTTCAGCAATCAATGGTCAGGTCACACTGAAAGGTGAACTGTCAGGCTGGAAGACGGTTACTAGTGGAGTTCCTCAGGGATCGGTTTTGGGACCAATCTTATTTAATCTTTTTATTACTGACCTTGGCACAAAAAGAGGGAATGTGCTAATAAAGTTTGTGGATGACACAAAGTTGGGAGGTATTGCCAATACAGAGAAGGACCGGGATATCATACAGGAAGATCTGGATATATATTCTGAATGGATATATGTATATTCCTCTTTTTGTATCTTAAGGTTTAGCCTAGAGGGATTCTCTATGTTCTGAATCTGATTACCCTGTAAGGCATTTACCATCCTGATTTAATAGAGGTGATTCTTTTATTTCAATTAAAATTCTTCTTTTAAGAACCTGATTGCTTTTTCATTGTTCTTAAGATCCAACCGTTTGGGTCTGTGGTCACCTATGCAAATTGGAGAGGATTTTTATCAAGCCTTCCCCAGGAAAGGGGGTGTAGGGCTTGGGGGGATTTTGGGGGGAAAGACGTTTCCAAGTGGGCTCTTTCCCGGTTATATTTGTTAGACGCTTGGTGGTGGCAGCAGCAAAAAAGTCCAGGGACAAAAGGTAAAATAGTTTGTGCCTTGGGGAAGTTTTATCCTAAGCTGGTAAAAATAAGATTAGGGGTTTTTTCATGCAGGTCCCCACATCTGTACCCTAGAGTTCAGAGTGGGAAGGAACCTTGACACCTTGTAAACTGGAGTAATAGTAATAGGATGAAATTTAACAGTGAAAAGTGCAAGGTAATGCATTTAGGGATTAATAAGAATTTCTGTTATAAACTAGGGACACATCACTTGGAATTAACAGAGGAGGAGAAGGACCTTGAGTATTGGTCGATCTATGGATGACCAATCTATGGATTGGTCGATCTAGGATGACTATGAGCCGCCAATGTGATATGACTGTCAAAAAAGCTAATGCGGTCTTGTGATGCATCAGGCGAGGTATTTCCAGTTGAGATAGGGAGATGTTAGTACTGTTATACAAGGCACTGGTGAGACCTCATCTGGAATACTGTGTGCAGTTCTGGTCTCCCATGTTTTAAAAAGGATGAATTCAAACTGGAACAGGTACAGAGAAGGGCTAGTAGGATGATCCGAGGAATGGAAAACCCGTCTTATGAAAGGAGACTCAAAGAGCTTGGCCTGTTTAGCCTAACAAAAAGAAGGTTGAGGGGAGATATGATTGCTCTCGACACCTTGACGTCTTTAAACCACGATTTGAGGACTTCAATAGCTCAGACATTGGTTAGGGGTTTGTTATGGAAGTGGATGGGTGAGATTCTGTGGCCTGTGTTGTACAGGAGTCAGACTAGACGATCATAACGGTCCCTTCTGACCTTAAAGTCTATGATTCTATGAGTCACTTGTCTCCATGCATTTTCTGCTCAGTATCTACTTTGGCTTTACCCACATTATGATCTGTGTTTAAAGCACTGAATTAAGATGCAGGGGATCAGGGTCCCATCTTGGCTTTGGACAAGTATATTAGGTCCTGATACTGCAAACACTTATTCTCATGCTAAACTGAAAGAAAGTGACTTATCCTAGTAGCTTTGATGGGGCTACCCATGTGAATAAAGTTAAGGATATTCAGGAGTGTTCTGTGGGATCAAGATCTCAATAGCTCTGTGCCTCAATTGATCCTGGGTAAAATGAGGCTAACAAAGCTTCACTGTCTCATAGGGGTAATGATAGGCTAACAAAGCTTCACTGTCTCATAGGGGTAATGATAGGATAAATAAGTACACACTTATGAGAAATTCAGATTCTATTAGTGATGGGATCCATATAAGTACCTAAATAAATTACTTCAAACTCTTGCAAGTTAAATACCCCCATCCTCCTTTCTTTAGAGAATTAAAAAGTAATCCAGTTTCGCACATAATACATCTATACTGTTGCCTTCTTAATTTAGATCTTACTGGGTTTTAGTTATGAAACTAAAACCACACATATTATTTCAGCATCTAGGAGAAAATATTTGGAGAATTCCTGCTATGGGCTGGCAGACAAGCTAGTTCTGGCTAGCCCTACAAAATTACCACATCACTTTTTAGCTCCCCAGGCTTTTGCTGACAAGGGTAAAATCTTCAGCAGACTGAGGGAATTTCTCAACCCTCAAACAATTCATTTGGTCCTTTTTCTTCCAACTTTAACTAGGAAGAGATTAGCTTAACAATTTGTATACATGCTGCGTATAGTAAATATAAATATCACCAGGTTTGCAAAGAAATAATATAAATGGGACCACATGAGGAGTGTCAAGTAATTATAGACATTTCAGAGAGTAGTTTCTTACCAGGCTACCTGAGGATTTTGTTTTGTATTCATATTTTAAATTAAATGAAATATCTCATGAAATCATCTTTTTCTAAAAAAACAGTTGTTTTCTATAACAAAAAAAATGTAGAAAAAATGATTCAGCTTTGGGAAATAGTATACCTGCTTATAAGGATCACGTTCTAGTCCACTGAAGCTTTATAACAGCAGAATTATGCAAGGTACACAAGAAAGTAAAAATATTAGTGAACCCTAATGCAGCCAATTATCATATAAAATACGTGAATTACTGACTGTGTGAGATAAATTAGCTCTACCAGGGTTCACTGATATATACACAATTATCTTCCTATAGGTAAGCATGGTAAGGTACTCTTTATTTATGCCTGTAGAAGAAACTATTATTCCACCTTCTTCAGAAGAAATCTCTCAACCTAATAAGCAACAGATATTTCTTTCAATATACAGCTGACGCTGTCATGGACACTTAAGTCTGTTAATCAACTTTTGACTGCCATGTTCCATTTGTTTCATGGACAGATAACAGATAATTCTAATCCCTGTTGTCTCAAATCTATTTCAATTGTCTTCTTAAAAGAGCAGTAAATATGGAAAGTAAAGAGTTCTATCAACATTAATCATACCTATAACAAACCCCTGTCCTAAAAATTTGAATTATGGCATTAGTGAATAAGAGCCTGGCTGACTTTTTTTTTCCCCCCTTTTCTTTTTAAGCTACCAAAATCAGTGAAGGAAGTGACTCTCCATTACACATTGTACCAAATTAGAGGCCCTTGTTCAGTAACTGTATTTGATATCACTGTTACAGGTTTATATTTTTACTCATAAATCAAATGTATCTTCTTCAGGGCAGGCTCTGGGGCACTAGTCAAGGAAGAAAGAACCTTGGCAAAGGTCTGTGAGAAAGTACATTGCTGCTGTATGAGGGAGTCTCCAGTGTTGTGATAGTCTTGTTAAAAAGGCAAAGATATTACTAAAGTGATGCTCGTTAATGCCTGTTATAACATACTATATTTTACAAATTACAATATCATGACATATGACACAAGCTCCCTTATAAACTCTGAACTTTGAGAGAGCATTTAAATAGATCTGTAATAAAAATGTAATTTGCTTTCTTTTTTAACAATTTTTAATTGTTCATGAATATAGACATAGCGCTGCCCCAGGAGCAGGTCACAGAACAAAAACAGTGACTCAGCTGTAATTTCCCCACATGTTTTCATCCTCTGGGGAGGAAGTATGGTCCAGATATACAAAGGGCCTGAGGCACTGTGTCACTGAGTATTGCAACACCAAACTTTTAGGCACCTAGAAAATCACTGGAAGAGCAATGAGACACAAAAAAGACATGTTAGGTCATTGAGCTCCCTCTACAATGAATGCAGAGAGATAGGCACTTAAGAATGGGATCCATAAAACCCAGCATGTTTGGCAGGGAGCTGCCTAAGCTAGCCCGTGTGAGATGCCAACAAAAGAGATATGCCCTGTCAAGGTTCCTTCCCCACTCTGAACTCCAGGGTACAGATGTGGGGACCTGCATGAAAACCGCCTAAGCTTACTTTTACCAGCTTAGGTTAAAACTTCCCCAAGGTACAAACTATTTTACCTTTTGCCCTTGGACTTTTGCTGCCACCACCAAATGTCTAACCATTTTTTTTTATTAAGAAAGAGCCCATTTGGAAATGTTTTCCCCCTCAAAATCCTCACCAAAACCTTGCACCCCCTTCCTGGGGAAGGTTTGATAAAAATCCTCACCGATTTGCATAGGTGAACACAGACCCAAACCCTTGGATCTTAAGAACAATGAAAAAGCATTCAGGTTCTTAAAAGAAGAATTTTAATAGAAGAAAAACTAAAAAGAATCACCTCTGTAAAATCATGATCGTAAATAACTTACATGGTAATTAGATTCAAAACATAGAGAATCCCTCTAGGCAAAACCTTAAGTTACAAAAAGACACAAAGACAGGAATATCCATTCCATTCAGCACAGCTTATTTTCTCAGCCATTTCAAGAAATCATAATCTAACGCATATCTAGCTAGATTACTTACTAAGACTCCATTCCTGTTCTGTCCCCGGCAAAAGCATCACACAGACAGACCCAGACCCTTTGTTTCTTCCCCCTTCCAGCTTTGAAAGTATCTTGTCTCCTCATTGGTCATTGTGGTCAGGTGCCAGCGAGGTTATCCTAGCTTCTTAACCCTTTACAGGTGAAAGGGTTTTTCTTCTGGCCAGGAGGGATTTTAAAGGTGTTTACCCTTTCCTTTATATTTATGACATGCCCTCAACCCCACCTCTTGTACAGAGATGGGCATCTATGTCTGGGCTGCAGGGAGGCACTTATCTCTGCTGGTTATCCACAACTGGGAACAGCTCTCTTGGATTCAGGCAGTTGACGCACCTATACCCAACGTCAAGCACTTTATCCTTAAGACAAAATACAAACAGAACTGTGAGTTCAAAAATCCACAATACTAACAACTGATTAAACTTTTATTAAAATATATCACTTAACCCTCTATAAATTATGTGTAAAGCTGTCCTTCCTATACAGTGTGACCAAATGAAAATAAAAATCATAGACATCTAGAGCTGGAAGGGACCTTGAGAATTCATCTAATCCAGCCTCCATTTCTGAGGCAGGACAAAGTAAGCCTAGACCATCCCTGACAGGTGTTTGTCCAACCTATTCTTAAAAGCATCCAGTGCCAGGAATTCCATAACCTCCCTTTGAAGCCTATCCCAGAGATTAACTACCCTTATAATTCAAAAGGGTTTCCAATATCTAATCTAAATCTCTCCGGCTGCAGATTAAACCCATTCCTTTTTGTCCTATCTTCAGCGGACATGGAGAACAATTGATCACAGACCTCTTTATAACAGCCCTTAGCATATGTGAAGATGGTTTTGAGTCTTCTTTGCTCACGACTAAACATGTCCAGTTTTTGGTTTTGGGGTGTTTTTTGTTTGTTTTGTTGTCTGTGTGGTTTTTTGTTTGTTTTTTTTTTTTTTACTTTTCCTTGTAGGTCAGGTTTTCTAAATGTTTTATCATTGTTGTTCTAAGGACTCTCTCCAATTTCTCCACATCTTCCCTACGTATGGTACCCAGAACTGGACATAGTACTCCAGCTGAGGCCTCACTAGTGGTGATGTTCCCCTGGTGTTACCTAGACTGGTGATCTGCTAAGCCACTCTAATCCTCAAACCTGAAAGCCAGACTTATACTGCTCTGCTGTGAGAACCCCCACTCCAGGGATGTTCACATACAGCCTCTGGCATGTAAGCTGCTCCTTGGATTGTGCAACAAAATGACACAGGCCAATATCTCCGGCCTCAACCCAGACACAACCCTAGAAACCTCCATCTTGCAGTGTCCAGTTATGTTTGCTGGGTGCTGCAAGCTTATATGAGTTCATCAATTTAACAAAGAAATTGATATGTACCAGGCATGTCCCTGACACACTTCAAACCAAATGCACTGCTTCAGAATAAACAAACAAATTTATTAACTACAAAGATAGATTTTAAGTGATTATAAGTCAAAGCATAACAGTTGGATTTGGTCAAATGAAATAAATGCAAAACGCATTCTAAGCTGATATTAACTCTTGCAATGCCCTTATAAACTTAGAAACTTCTCACCACAGGCTGCCTGATTGCTCTTCATCCAGGCTCTCCCCTTTGATCAGCGCTTCAGTTGCTTGGTGTGGTGTCGGTAGATGTAGGTGGACGAGAGAGGAAGAGCATGGCAAACATCTCTCCCTTTTATCATGTCCATTCTTCCCTCTTGGCTTTCCCCCAACCCCCTTTCAGAGTAAAGTGAGCATTACTTCATTGTAGTCCCAAACTGATCAAAGGAAGGGGGGTGACTCACTCAAGAGTCCAACAGAACCTTTGTTGCTGCCTAGGCCAGTGTCCTTTACTCCTGTGAGGCTGGGCTGGGTTTGTCCCATACATGCCCTTGATGAAGTGTGAACTTCCCCTCTGCTTTTGGTGAGTTTTTGCCTGGGCTTGTTTAAAGCCATGAGGACACATTTTCAGCCTCATAACTGTATACATGAAATTACAACCTAGAACATTACTATAACAATGATTACTATAACATTGCTATAACAACAATGCTCAGTGCATCATGAGCCTTCCGAAGACACCCAGCAAGACAAACATGGGGGCTCTGGGTGCTCTCCTGAGTAACAGAGTGTCACACTAGTGCTGAGCAGAGTGGGACAATTACCTCCCTTGTCTAACATACAATGCTCCTATTAATATACCCCAGAATGATATTAGCCTTTTTCACAATTGCACCACATTGTTGCCTTATATTCAATTTGTGATCCACTATAGTCCCTAGATCATTTTCAGCCAGTTATTCCCATTTTGTAGCTGTGCATTTGATTTTTCCCTTCCTAAGTTAAGTACTTTGCATTTGTCTTTATTGAATTTCTATTCTTATTCCACTATGGATAATTTCATATTGAATTCAGACCAATTATTTAATTTGTCAAGGTTCTATTGAATTCTAACCCTGTCCTTCAAAGTCCTTGCAACCCCTCCAAGCTTGGTGTCATCTGCAAATTTTAGAACCACACTCTCCACTCCATTATCCAAGTCGTTAGTGAAAATATTGACTAGTTTGAGATCCAGCACTGACCCCTCTGTGACTCCACTAGATATGCCCTCCCAGTTTGACAGCAAACCATTGATAACTACTCAGAGTATGGTCTTTCAAGCAGCTGTGCACCCATCTTATAGTAAATTAATCTACAATGCCTACGAGAATGTTATGTGAAACTTTATTTATCAAAAGCCTTAATAAAATCAAGATAGCTCATATCTACTGTTTCCCCTGTTTTCATTATGCCAGTAATCATAAATCTTTCCATATGCCTCTACATCTTAGAGATGAACAGAACCTCAATAAGATATCTAAATGCCATGGGATTTCAGCATAGAATCTGGTGCTGTGTGGTGCTTAAACACATTATCTATTATTTAATACTTTACCCAGTTGGTCAATTATAACAATGGTTTGTCCTGTTTCAGCCTTAAAACATAACTGTCCTTTTAAGCAGCATAAATAAGATACTTAAAGTTAAGTTTTACAAATAAAACTTATTTAAACTGAAGGTACCCAATAGGCACCCACAGTGCAAAAGAATTGTATGCAAGCTAGCATACATATATTAGTAAATATACTACAGTTCTGCCTGGATCTTCTTGAATAAATGTTGACTAAATCAGATAACATGTTTGGGTGGGGTAGACATTGTAATGGTAAAAATGCCTAACTTTTAGGAATCTAGAAAAATCACACCACCAATCCCCCTACAATCCACAAAGCCTGAGTTATGCACCTAGCCTTCCTATGCAATGAATAGGGACAGATAAGCATGTAAGAATGCAAACAACCTAGGCAGCGAGGTGCCTAAACTAGCCAATGGAAGATGCTGATGAGATGGGTGTTTGATGAACCCCTCCCCTTTCAGAAATAGGCACCTAAGTCTGGATCATTAGATCTGGACCCATGCACAAGTCCATGGGGTCCAGATCGAATGCATCCGAGGGTGCTGCGGAAATTGGCAGATGTGATTGAAGAGCCATTGGCTATTATCTTTGAAAACTCGTGGTGATCAGGCAGAGGTCCCAGATGATTGGAAAAAGGCAAATATAGTGCTCATCTTTAAAAAAGGGAAAAAGGAGAACCTGAGGAACTACAGACCAGTCAGCCTCACCTCAGTTCCTGGAAAAATCATGGAGCAGGTCCTCAAGGAAACCATTTTGAAGCACTTGGAGGAGAGGAAGGTGATCATGATTCACCAAGGGCAAGTCATAAATATCTATGAATCTGTAAGTCATGCCTGACCAACCTGATTGCCTTCTGTGATGAGATAACTGGCTCTGTAGGTATGGGGAAATCCGTGGACGTGATACATCTTGACTTTAGCAAAGCTTTTGATACAGTTTCCCACCGTATTCTTGCCAGCAAGTTAAAAAAGTATGGATTGGATGAATGGACTATAAGGTGGATAGAAAGCTGGCTAAAGTGTCAGGCTCAACGGGTAATGATCAACAGCTCAACATCTAGTTGGCAGCTGGTATCAAGCAGAGTACCCCAGGAGTCGGTCCTCGGGCTGGATTTGTTCAATATCTTTATTAATGATCTGGATGATGGGATGGATTGGGAACTTGCTGAGGGTGCAAATGGCACTAAGCGGGGGGGAAAGGTAGATATGTTGGATGGTAGGGATAGGGTCCAGAGAGACCTAGACAAATTGGAGGATTGGGCCAAAAGAAATCTGATGAGGTTCAACAAGGACAAGTGCAGAGTCCTGCACTTAGGATGGAAGAATCCCATGCACTGCTACATCCTGGGGACTGACTGGCTAAGTGGCAGTTCTGCAGGAAAGGACCTGCGGATTACAGTGGACGAAAAGCTGGATATGAGTCAACAGTGTGCCCTTGTTGCCAAGAAGACTAATAGCATATTGGGCTGCATTAGTAGGCGCATTGCCAGCAGATCAAGGGAAGTGACTATTCCCCTCTATTTGGCACTGGTGAGGCCACATCTGGAACATTGTGTCCAGTTTTGGTACCCCCACTACAGAAAGGATGTGGACAAATTGGAGAGAGTCCAGCGGAGGGCAACAAAAAAAATCAGGGGGCTGGGGCGCATGACTTACGAGGAGAGGTTGAGGGAACTGGGGTTATTTAGTCTGCAGAAGAGACAAGTGAGGGGGATTTGATAGCAGCCTTCAACTACCTGAAGGCGGGTTGCAAAGAGGATGGAGCTTGACTGTTCTCAGTGGTGGCAGATGACAGAAGAAGGAGCAATGGTCTCAAGTTGCAGTGGGGGAGGTCTAAGTTGGATATTAGGAAACACTATTTCGCTAGGAGGGTGGTGAAGCACTGGAATGGGTTACCTAGGGAGGTGGTGGAATCTCCATCCTTATAAGTTTTTAAGGCCCAGCTTGACAAAGCCCTGGCTGGGATGATTTAGTTGGGTTTGGTCCTGCTTTGAGCAGGGGGTTGGACTAGATGACCTCCTGAGTTCTCTTCCAAACCTAATATTCTATGATTGTAAGTCCAGGCAACAGACAAGTACCTATTTCTGCTTAGCAATCCATAAATGGGAACCAGCCACCTGGAGTTAGGCAGCTTAGGCACCTAAGTAATTTCTTGTGGGAATGAGTTAGGCACTTTCCTAGCTCTGCACAAAATGGTTAGATGGGATGCCCATATTATATGTTTTAGCCCTGTTGTTAGAGCACTCACCTGGGATGTGGGAGACCGAGGTTCAATTCCCCCCTCTGCCAAAGGAGAAGGGATCTCACCTCTCATGGTTAGAGCATAATTACTGAGCTAAGGGATATTCTAGTGAGGGGGGTTCCCTCAATTTCTGCTGTTGAAGCTGTACCACTCTGGATAAATACTTAGAGTGATAAGGGCAGGGGGACTGGACCCAGGGTCTTCCACCACCCAAGGGAGTGCCTTAACCACTGGATTATGACAGGTTTCAGAGGAACAGCCGTGTTAGTCTGTATTCGCAAAAAGAAAAGGAGTACTTGTGGCACCTTAGAGACTAACCAATTTATTTGAGCATGAGCTTTCGTGAGCTACTGATGAAGTGAGCTGTAGCTCACGAAAGCTCATGCTCAAATAAATTGGTTAGTCTCTAAGGTGCCACAAGTACTCCTTTTCTTTTCACTGGATTATGGTCTCTCTCACTCACTGACATTCCATGATGGATATGTTACTAGAGGCTTTCTTTTACCTTTCTTTTCCACTTGCCTCACTTCTGTGTAGTTTACAGCACCCTGGAGAGATACTGACAGCGGGAGGTGGGGGTAGGGTGGAGTGGGTGTGAGAAACATCCTAACAATTCACCTCTCCTAATTAGCATTTCAAAGGTAGTGTTAGTATCAGAGTGCTTTAGTGTGCAAGAAATAGTATTTAGTTTTGAGCTAGCTGTTTTAGGGAAATAAGAATTAATGATAGTTTGTAGTTAAAAATCCAACATGGCCACCACTATTATTTTCTATTAGAAACTCCCAAGATGGAGGACACAGACTAAATTGACCAATAGCAAATCAGAAACAAGGGTCGAACAAAGTTCAGGGGAATGACTCAAAACACCTTCAGGGAGGAAGGCAGAAGAACTAAACAGACTGTTAAGACAAATAATGTTACTTTTCTACTTAGGAAACACAACAGCATTAATCTGGACTTTCCCATTGAAGTTTAAGAGCCAGGTAATTTATCAATAACTAAGTTTCTTATCACAGTGATATGAAACAGTCAGCTCAGCTGGCTCTGATTGCTATCACAACACTAGAGGCCAAATTCTGTGCTGCAGTCCTATGGAATTCTGATATCACTGTGAGGATAAATTAAATATAGGGAAGTCAGTGCAGAATTTGGCCTCATGTCTTTGCAGCAGAGGTACCAGAAGTTGTGATTCCAAATACAATTAGCAAAACTAGTAACTTCAGCCTAAAGTAACTCTTTTGATTAAGGAAAACAGGACATAACAAATAAAAGGGACCAAATGTTCAGACCCTGCTACTTTTGTGCCACTCTGATGATGCGGAGAGAGCAGAAACTTTCTATGAATTCCTAGGGCAGTGGTTTTCAACATGTGATCCGCAGAATCCTGGGGGTCCGCTGACTCTATCTAAAATTTCTAAAGGGGTTCACACCTCCATTCCAAATTTTCAGGGGTCTGCAAATGAATAAAGGTTGTAAACCACTTCCCTAGGGCATGTAGAGCTGTCATAGTAAGCTCCTAGAGGACACGTTGCAATCTGTGGTTCAAGAGGGTTGTCAGGAACACTGAGGGGGTGTGACTAGAGTACACTCGTCATCGGTTATCCCCCGCTGAAAGTCAATCCCTTTGGTGAGGTGTGAGAATGCAAGACAGAACTTGCAATACGCTTGTCACATGTTCATCTACTTCCAACTTATTTTCACAGCTGGTGAATAGAGAATGTTCTGTTCAATGGGGAGGCACTCAGGTACTACAGTGAGAGAATCATATAAGGAGATGGGTAATATGGAGTAGCTGTCCATTTGCACCTGCCTAATTTAAGATCAAACCTATCTTTTCCACTGACTTTTAAAAAGGCTTGGATTTTTCTTTATCAGATTTAATAAGAGGTAAAGTTTCCAGTGAAACAGAGATGTCAGCTATATATTTCTGACCTTTTATTCATTAGACCTTTAAGGGCCTAATCTTGCAGCAGGACTAACATCAATGGGAGTTTTGCATAAGTAATGAAATGTATTGCCAAATCCCTCAGTGATATTTCAATATATTCCTTCAGCAGAAGCTATCTGTAATTTACATTATTTCTCCTTTGCCTTCTATAAAACTGAAACATCACCACAGAAAAAACAAGACAAAATGGAATGGTTTCACTAACGGATACATATTGGAATATCCAGGAATCAGGTAACCCAGCCTGCCTCTCAGGTAACCAGAGGAGATTAGGCTGAAAGTACATTTCTGCAACTAGGCAAAACACAAGCACACCCAATAATATGAAAAAGTCTTTACTGGAATAAGTTAATGATTATATTTCACTATATTATAGGGAATTTTGATTCCAGGAGAAAATTATAACCTTTTGGGGACTTTATCTTTCCATTAACCTGCTGTCTCTTGTATTATACTGAAAGTGTAAACTCTTGAGGGTAGGGATTTTTTTTCTGTATGTTTTTACAGGGCCTACCACAATGGGGATGGATCTCATTTCCCGATTGGGGCAGTTAGGAACTATTGCAATACAAAGCACAATACTGATTTTTTTCAAAATTTTGAGGGACATGGTTTGTTTTGTAATACCAAAATCTGGGGTAGTTTCCAGGTCTCACTTTTTCTGATTCTCCAATTTAACAGCATATGGAAATGGCTCAGGTTCTGGCCGAGCTAAGTACATGAATACATCCTGCTGCATACATTGGAGATGTCCGGGTGCATTGGTTCACCCAGCTCTTCAGCAATATATGAAGGGGTCAGCTGGCAGACCATTTTGAGCAGTATTCTATAACTCAGTCCAAAGAAGGGTGTCTTAGTTTTCTTGCTCTCTTGCCTTTATAACATAAGTACTTTCACAGCTACTCTAGCAATACTCACACCACAACTCTCCAGAAAACTGCTTTGACTTAATTATATCTTTCAGCACAATAGCTGCTGTCAAGGTTCCTTCCCCACCCTGAACTCTAGGGTACAGATGTGGGGACCTGCATGAAAACCCCCCTAAGCTTATTTTTACCAGCTTAGGTTAAAACTTCCCCAAGGTACAAACTATTTTACCTTTTGCCCTTGGACTTTATTGCTGCCACCACCAAACGTCTAACAAATATATAACAGGGAAAGAGCCGCTTGGAAACATCTTTCCCTCCCCCCCAGTTCTCCCAAACCCTACACCCCTTTCCTGGGGAAGGCTTGATAAAAATCCTCACCAATTTGCATAGGTGAACACAGACCCAAACCCTTGGATCTTAAGAACAATGAAAAATCAATCAGGTTCTTAAAAGAAGAATTTTAATTGAAGAAAAAGTAAAAGAATCACCTCTGTAAAATCAGGATGGTAAATATTTTACAGGGTAATCAGATTCAAAACATAGAGAATCCCTCTAGGCTAAACCTTAAATTACAAAAAGACACAAAAACAGGAATATACATTCCATTCAGCACAACTTATTTTATCAGCCATTTAAACAAAATAGAATCTAACTCATCTCTAACTAGATTGCTTATTAACCCTTTACAGGAGTCCTGACCTGCATTCCTGCTCTGATCCTGGCAAAAGCATCACAGAGAGAGAGAGCCTTTGTTTCTCCCCCACTCCAGCTTTGAAAGTATCTTGTCTCCTCATTGGTCATTTTGGTCAGGTGCCAGCGAGGTTATCCTAGCTTTTTAACCCTTTACAGATGAAAGGGTTTTTCCTCTGGCCAGGAGGGATTTAAAGTTGTTTACCCTTCCCTTTATATTTATGACAACTGCCATTTACTCTTACCTGCAGAAATGTTCTCTGTTTAGCTAAAAGGATCCCCCTCCCATCAGGATTGTTCCCTTTCTTGCATCTGCTTTTATTTCAGCCACTCCCAGGACATGCCATACAAAGGCATCCTTTTAAAAATTGTACACAGTGTTGTTGCAGTTGTGTCAGTCCCAGGATATTAGAGAGACAAGGTGGGTGAGGTAATATATTTTATTGGATCAACTTCTGTTAGTGAAAGAGGCAAGCTTTCCAGCTTACACAGAGCCCTTCTTCAGGTCTGGGAAATGTAACCAGGGTGCCATAGGCAAATATAAGCTGGAACAGATTGTTTAGCACAGCTAGTTAACACATATTTCAAGGGACAATTTAAGCTGAAGTGGCCCATTAATACCCCTCCAGTCATTGGGGAAGGAAGAAAGGGGGGAGGAAGAGGCAGCGGGGGGGAGGTTATACATTGTTGTGGAAGACATAAAGCTAGTGTCTCTATTCAGACCATGATTTTTCATGTCTAGAAAAGTTATGAATTTAAGCTCCCAGGTTCATCTTTTGAAAGCATTGTGCAGGTTTCCTTTGAGAATGATGACCGATATATCAAATATATAGTGATTGTTTATGAAAAGTGTTCACCCACAGAAGAGGGTGTTTTGTCTTTTTTTCATTTTCCTCTGTGAATTCACTGAGCATAGTGATTGCCTGGTTTCACTCACAGTTATTATTGGGACATTTAGTGCACTGGATGAGGTACACCATGTGTTGTGTGTAGGACACATTGATCTTGAAAGGTGTGTTGATCGGAGTAGCAGTGGAGATATGTCTGCAGGTTTTGCACCTGTTGTTCTGGCCTGATAACATATCACTTTCAGTTGGTGGGTCCTGGGCTATGGGGGGCTTGCTTCTGATGATGAGCTTGGAGGGGTTGGGAGTTGTTTGAAGTCCAGAAGCGGGTCGTTCAGAAAGATTTCTTTCAGAATGGAGTCCCCACCCAGTATGGGTAACAGTTGTTTGATGATGCCCCGTATGGGTATGTGAAAATTAGGGGGGTGAGGTCAGAGGGGGTTTTATTTCTGTAGTGAAGCAGGCTCTTCTTGGGTAGTCCATTCCATGATGTGATCTGCTTCTCAAAGTTATTGAGGAGAAGTTAAATTAATTCTTTGCATCTGTCCTCACTGCAGAGTATGTGAGGGAGATTCCCACACCTGAGCCATTTTTTTTCAGTGGCAATTCTGAGGAACTGTTGAAAATTGAGATGTCAATAGGGGACATTTTGGAACAAATAGAAAAAATAAACAGCAATAAGCTATATGGACCAGGTGGTACTCACCCAAGAGTTCTGAAGGAACTCAGATATAAAACTGAAGATTTACTAACTGTGGTATGTAACCAATTATTAAGTCAGCCTCTATACCGAAGTCTGGAGGACAGCTAATGTAATGCCATTTTTTTTAAAAAAAGGCTCCAGAGGTGATCCTGGAAATTACAGGCTGATAAGCCTAATTTCAATACTAAGCAAATTAGTTGAAACTACCGTAAAGAACAGAATTATCAGATACATAGATGGACACAATTTTTTGAAGAAGAGTCAACACGGCTTTTGTAAAGGGAAATCGTGCCACACCAATGTATTAGAATTCTTTTCAGGAGGTCAATGAAAGTGGACAAGGGTGATCCAGTGGATATAGTGTATTCAGTTTTCAGAAAGCCTTACCCAAGGTTCCTCACCAAAGGCTCTTAAGCAAAATAAGCTGTCATGGGATAAGATGGAAGGTCCTTTCATATATCAGTAATGGAAAACAAAGGGTCAGAATAAAAATTGTCAGTTTTCACAGTGGACATAGGTAAAAAGCAGGGTACCCAAATATCTGTACTTGAAGTGCTGTTCAACATACTCATAAACGATCTGACAAACAATGACATGGCAACATTTGCAAATGAAACAAAATTACTCAACACAGTTATATCCAAAGCTAATTTTGCAAAGCATTACAATGGGATCTCACTAAACTGGGTGACTGGGCAAGAAAATGGTAGATGCAATTCAGTGTTGACAAAATGGAAAGTAATGCACAATACAAGTAATGCACAAAATGCAAAGTAATGCAAAAAAAAAAAAAGGATAATCCCAACTATACATACAAAATAACAGCAGCCAATTTAGACCCTAGCACTGAAAGAATATACCTTGGAATCACTGTGGATAGTTCTCTAAAAAACATCCATTCGATGTGCAGTGGCAGTCAAAAAAGCTAACAGAATATTAGGAACTATTAGGAAAGTGATAGATAACAAAACAGTAAATATCATAATCCCATTATATAAATCCATGTTAGGACCACACCTTGAATACTGTGTGAAGTTCTGGTCTCCCCATCTCAAAAAAGATATATTAGAATTGGAAAACGTACAGAGAAGGGCAACAAAATGATTAGGGGTATGGGACAGCTTCCATATGAAAAGAGATTAAAAAGACTGGGACTTTTTATCTTGAGAAAGAGCTGACTACAGGGGAGATATGATAGAGGTCTATAAAACTATGAATGGTGTGGAGAAAGTAAATAAGGAAGTGTTATTTACTCCTTCACATAATACAAGAACAAGGGATTATCAAATGAAATTCATAGGCAGCAGGTTTAAAACAAAGAGAACGAAGTATTTCTTCATACAACACACAGTCAACCTGTGGAACTTATTGCCAGAGATGTTGTGAAGGCCAAACATATAACTCAGTTCAAAAAAGAATTAGGTATGCTCCTGGAGGATAGGTCCATCACTGGCTATTAACCAAAATTTTCTGGGATGCAACCCCATGCTCTGGGTGTCCCTAAGCCTCTGAATACTGGGACAGAACTATAAGGGAAGGATCACTCCATAATTACCCTGTTCTGTTCATTCCCTCTGAAGCATAGGCCACTGTCAGAACACAGGATACTGGGCTAGATGGACCATTGGTTTGAGCCACTATGGCCTTTATGTTCAACTGTCCTTACTCGACAGGTGAAACAGTTCTCTCCTTTTCACCACGTCTCCTGATTCAGCAACTGTCCATGGCCAATCACAGCACTAGACATATTACAGTAATCAGCCATGAAAAACTGACACAACATCTTAATTAGCTGATTGATTATTCCTGAACCTTCAGTCCCCAGGAAGGTTTTAATTCTAGGTATTTAACAAAGAGAAAGTTGTCAAACCTCTCTCATGAATGAATTTCTCTTAGACACAGATCCTAAGTATTAAAACAGCCAAAGAAAACAGAACTCTCTTACAAGCATGCTTTACTGAGACTTAGCTCCTAACAAAGGCAAAAGCTTTTCTTAAAGACACAATGACATAGAAATCAACTCCATTGAAGGATTCATTACTCCAAAATAACTGTATGTGGCTGGGCCAATTGGTTTTCCTGTCATCATTCAGCAGCTCTGCTCTATCACAACAGGAAGAAAAATTACAGCAAGATAGAAAATCACTCCCCAATTAGGGTGAAATTTCGGCTTCATTGAAATCAATGACAAAACTCCCATTGATTTCACTAGGGCCAAGATTTGACCTTCAGTCTAGTAATTGGCATCTGACTTGTTGTATAGAAAGCTCAGCAGTGACATGTCATTATACAAATTTTGTACAGGCTACACCATGAAACAACTATGAATCAAAGCATTCCAATACAAAAAGGAAAAACAGGTTTGGGTGATTTAATAAATATGAGGCAAGTGTTTCACAATAAAGAAAGAACAGTTCAAAGAAGTCTTGGTGTTTTCAAAAGTGGGTAGAGATGGCCTGAATGGGTGATGGAGAGAAACAAATTTCACCTCCCTAAGTCTCAGGTTGGCAGGTGAGACTCAAAGGTGGGATCCTTAAAAGGTGTGTGGTGGCAGATTGCAGATGAGCCTCAATGAGGAGGGTCTTGAATAAAGTCAAGGAGTACAATGTAGGGGACTTTAAAAATGATATTACCAACTAAAAATCTCCTTGCTACTGTTATGCTGGTGGTTGTGCAATCACACCATCTCGCTGAAGCTGTTCCGTATGACACCCACCTTCCATTTAGGCTAAATGGAACAGTTAAATGCCCCTTTGTTTAGTGACAGCTGAAAGAATGGGGTAGGGGAAGGGAATGCTCCCAAGGACAAACCTGGGCAGTGGACTATGGGGTTCAAGTGGTTTCCCAGGTGGTCTGATGACAAACGCAGGGAAAGGGGATTGATCAGCTGTCTCTGTGTATGTCAGGTAACCTGAAGAAAAACCACAGAAGCAAACAAAAAAGACAGCAAGGAATCCAAGACACATTTGTAGTGTGAACCTAAGAAAAGCTAAGAGAGTTTTTGGGCAACATGTTGGCTGGAAAGAGGCTTGGGACTGTGAGCAGGTTACTGTTTGATTCCTACAGTGTTCATGGAAACAGGACTTTATGTACATTTTTTGTAAATAAACAGGATTGCATTAAAGAAATACCTGACTCCATCATTAATTTGTCAGTTTAATAGAAAACAAGACCCTCAATTTTGGCTAACTGCTTGGACCAAAAGGAATAATCCTATTTTTCCAGGCAGCCAATATAAATAACAAGGGAGGGTAAAATTCCTTCTCATGGAAGAAGGATGAAAAGGCTATTGTATCACTTACATTACACTTAAATACTCAAAACAAATGGTGTATAGGCCTTATGATAGCTCTGCACAGGAGGGAATTGAGCTCAGTGGGCATAATGTCTGTACAAACCAGTGCATGAGTGGCCCTTAATGCTTGAGATAAAGATTATAGTTTTACTTCTCATAGATTCTTCTATATCCTCTGCAATTGGTTGGCAGACAGTTTGAAGGGAAGTTAATTGGGCAGCCGGGACGTTGCCACCTTCTGTAAGCACTTTAAATTTGTTATGGTTTTACAATTCTTGCTCCTCTGATTGTTAACTAGGATAGAAGGGAAAGGAAGAAATAGGCATTCAATACCACCACTGGTTCATAATAGGCTGGGCTAATCCAGTCTTATTAGCGCTACAAGAGAAGAAAAATAAATTAAAAATTCCACAAACAGTCTGCCCCCCCCCCAAAGCCATAAGCATTACAAAAAAACAAAACAAAACAGCAACAAAAACCAACAAAGACGGCAAGCCACCATAAAATCTATAACTCAATCTGGCATCTTTTCAACCCTCAATGCATCACTAGTATAGTTCAGAAGAGAACTTCAGTGTGTGCCACTGTCCACATTTCAGCAAAAAGATTCTTCTCCACCCGTCATGCAGGTTGCACTGTTAATGCCATCACAGCGATGCTCTTATTTTGATATAGTCATTCTACAGATGGAGAAAAATCCAAAAGTATTAGCAGAAACGACAGTAGTCTGACCCACTCACTAAGCTTTGTATGTAAAACTTTGTATGAAGAACCTGTAGAATACAGGCGATCAGGACTTAACAAAATTGCTACAGCTAATTTCTCTTTTGGGATTTTCCTTTTTTTCATGATATACGATAATTTGAAGGCAAGCTTTATTACAGACTATTAACCTATGCCATTGGCTAGCAAGACAGGAGACTTCACAGGGACATTAAACACACATTTCTCACCCACTTGATATTACAAGTGCTTCCCCCACTCCATAATTTGGTATTCAGATTCATGACTTTAATGATGGTGATTGTGTGGTCTAGACATAATGCAATGAAATTACCGCTTAGATTTGCCAGAAAAAAAAACAAACCAATTATTTCATTCATTTCTTCCTTGTTTATTAGCATTAAAGACACTGACTGTCAGTGCTGTGGCATTTGCGTTTCTAATCCGTTCAAGTACCGAATAGCAGAAACAAAAATAAACTAATGTCTAATGAAAGTAGTGAGCTCAGTGTGCTCAATGTATTGTACCTACCCCTGCAGACCAAAGAGGCCTCAGATATACATGTTTTTCTTTATTAACTTATCAATGCCTAATGATTTTATGGAATCACTTCAGCAAGATGTAAGCAATGTATAAAATGAAAATTCCTGCCCAACCAGTGCGCACACACAGACTAAAAATAATGCTTTGCAGTTACTGCTGTGTTATGCTATTTCTCCTGTCCAGAATTTTCACTAAGATTTAAATATCGTATTGGGTTTATTTAGGAGGAGGAGGATTGTTGGAAGATGAAGTATCTCTTTTTGTTGACTGATTTTTCACTTTTTCCTTACTCCACTGATATTAACAAAGGCAAATACTGAGGTGTAGGTTAGTGCCACACACTGATTATCTTATTTCCAGTGGGAAGCATCTAACTCATCAAGAAGTCATTTTGTGCTGCAAGGGGATTATTCTATGTGAGTGCAGGGTGAGACTGTCTCCTTATTTGGGGGCTAAATTGCCCATTCTTTTCAAATACACTTCCTGCCTCTGGTCTAAATATATTTCAAACCTACATAATTATCAGTAAGAACAGGTACAACCAATGAATTCAGTCCTTCTGTCCCTACATGGTGGAGTTGTGTGTGCACAATTGTTGGGTCAGGCCCCAATGGACTTTGAACTTTAGAGGTTTTCTACAGCATTTTCTGGTAACAGCTGGAGTCAACTCAAAGACTTTTTACCCAGGGAAGTTGGGACATCGAGATCTTTATATCGGCACGAAGATGATACAGAGTTGTTTATCATCTGAGAACTGATGGTGGTTTGGTCTATGGTGTCTCAGAATTCGGCCTAGTGACTTCATAGTGATGTGAACCCAAATGAGGAAGAGAAGGATCCCTGCTCTCTTCAGATGTTTATAAACTTGGAAATAGAAAACTTGAAAATATTAGACATGTATTTTAATGGATAATTTTTTTTCTCAGGCTTATTTCATTGGAAAACAGTCTTTTTTAAAGTCATGATATGAGTTAATTTTGAAAGATTTTCTGTAAGGACTCTGCCCTATCATAAGCACTAGGTAGATGATTTAGTGCTGTCAAGTAAGTATTTCATTATGGTCCTTATTTTCACACTTTCCTGCTTGTTCAGGCTCATCACAGTAAAAGAAAAGGCTGAAAATGATTTCTCCAGTTTATTACTCCATTTGTCTGGAGGCAATTTTTGGATTGAAATGACACTAAATCCACTGGGAAGTAGAAACTATGGATCTTATAAATATGCAGCCATCACTTCTATGATCAAGCTTTTGATGGTGCTGCTATGACTGTCATAATAAGCAGAAGTATTATGGAGAAAGAGTTTTCAGGTTTAAATTCCATGGAGCATTCCTAGCACCTCACCAAAATTGATATACATTTTAGTCACCATAGAATCAAAAAAATTAATACACCAACTGTTGTCAGTTGCTGTCAGCTAAGACTGCAGTTATCCACTTCAGAATGTCACATTCAATATTTAATAAAATATTATTACTGCATATATTTCTGTGTATTATGTTAATGAAGATGATTTGGGCAATTGGTTTTCTTTTGTTGCCTATGGGCTTCTGCTGGTGTGCTCCAGCATCCTACTCTTTCCACTTTTTATTTAACAAATAAAACAAATTTGATATGTAAATAAAATCTCCAGGGAATGACAGAGAAAATGTCATTCTGCTGGACAGAATACAGCAACTATTTTCTGCTGCCTGTAGGCTCATCACTAATAGATTTTTTATTTATCTAAATTACAATTTCTGCAAGCCAAGCATCCCAGACTCTGCAAATAATGTACTGCAACCAGCACATTGCACCTCCTTCAACAAACAAGGCTAGGTATGGTAGAAGCTATTAACATTCTAGTTTGAGTTAATAAGAGTGTGATGTGGTGAGGAAGCTGTCAACCAATCAGAAGTGACTGCAAGTTAAAAACCTGTCCTTTCGCACTACGTTTTGACGGCTAACTGGACAGGGGCACAGCTGGCTCAATTACAAATCAGGTCTTGTACCTGCCCTTTCCTAAGGCACAGCAATGGACCAAATCACTTTGGAACTAGCTAGATACTTGTTCTAAAAAGAAAGCAGTTTTGAGGCTCAGATCCAGTATTATTCTCTGTCATATATACCAGAGCAAGAGTTGAACTGGGCCAGGCTCAATGCTACTGTATTTTTTTTTCTTTTTTGGTGCTTGGTCCCCAGAGTTTAAGCTTTTTGTTAGTTTGAGGGTTCTTTTTTCAGTGGATGGAAGTTGGAATCTGAACAGAGCTTGGGTGTCAGGGACCATAGTGCTTGAACCCTGGTCCACAAGGCACTTGGGAGCTAGTAAGTTTCAACTCACCACACAATGACATACTAACAATTGCCGGAATAGAAGCTGAACCCCAGCAGAAGACTCCAGTCCTTGACTGTGACTGGCAGAATTCTGGGGGGCCTGATTGGTTCACAGCTTCTATATAAACCTAGCATCCAAACAGAAGTTTGTCCATGTACCTGGGATTTACCTGCTTTGGGTTGTTTCCCCTGCAACACCTGCTCCTGACATCCTGGTAACCTGTCCCTGCCTGACACATAACTCTCTGTTTTGTCATGGGTTCTGACCTCCCGGTATCTGACCTGGTCTGACATCTGCTCTCACCACTAGGTCAGACTGCCACACCCTAGTCATAAGATTGGTTAAAACCAATTTGTCTTTTCCAAGTTGAATCTCTGGAGTCAGAAAGAAGAGGTGCCCAAAGGGGCATCCAAGTCTCATCAGAACATTTGAGACTACCAAGAAAACCATACCAGATGGATATCTGAGCTCTGTATAGGGGGAGCTAAGCCCGAGGAGCTCACCAGGGCACCCTTGATGATAATGGTTTGAACATCTGCACACTTATGCTGTGTAGTATTTTAATTACACATCTCAAGTAGGTTTGTAGGCAGAGCCTGGAAAAGTACCATCTTTTTCCCCCCTTTGAGAGCAGCGGTGCACTTCCTGCCCCAGAAGTAGAATGAATATTTTGGGGACATTTCAGATTTTAGCAACAAATCCTGCACTCCTGGAGAGAGACTCAATGGGAGTTTTGCCTGAGTAAGAAAAACGGGATTTCATCAAAATGTAACACCAAAAGGCCAGGCATTTACTTGCATTCAGTTTTTATTAGTTGATTGCTTTCTCACCCTATCACACAGGTATAAGAAGGTTGGGAGGGAGAAAAGAGAGAGAATTTAAAGTATCTGGATTCTGCTCTTCCCCCAAAGTGTACAATGTGCAACGCACACCAGTTAAGCAAAAGCTGTACAACTGAAAAAAAATGTTACAACCTGTCCCAAGATAAAGGGTAAAACAAAAATGGAAAGCGTAGACAGCATAAAGTGATACCTAGCTTGCATGTTAAATTGTACAGGAAGGCATATTATTGAATACACATTTTGAATATCAACCTTCAGTTTCTCTTTCTGAAATTATAGTTATCCTGTTTCTTCTTCTTTCTAGTTGTACTTTGCCTTGTTTCCCTATGCGGCTTTTCTTTCCTCTTTTCTCTGTTCACCCTTATTATTTGTTTAATTTTCCCCTTTAAATAATTTCTTCTTTTACTGCATTATGTGCTTCGCTTCCTTCACCCATGCTTTTTCATTTGCTCCCTATAACTCAATCTTGTCTTCCCTCTCTCTTCCCCTTCCTGGTTTCCCCCACCTCTTATCCCAGGTGAAGGTGGTCGGGAATATTGGGGTCAGGGTTTTGGAGTCTCTGTAATGGGTTGGAAGCACCTACAAGTAGGTTGAGATCTTCTCTTCCCTCAGTGACATGGGCAGGTGAGCCAGAGTGTAGAATCACTTCCTCCTCTTCCCCTAATCAGCTGTAGCCTAGATGAATTGTAGAAAGGCCAGGCAAGCAAACTTAGTCGCTGGAGAATATGTTGTCAGTTGATTGGAGGATATAGCCAGCAGCTGCAGAGAGCTCACTGTAGCCCTAGCAAGTAATGGGACCAGCTTTCTATGAACCTCAAAATTATTTAAATCCAGTATTTATTTTTCTCTAGTTTTTGATTCAGTGATGTGTTCTTCAATTATGATCAGATTTGCCTTTCAATCTTAAAACATTTAAATAGGGGAACTAGAGCTGATGAGAAGTTCAGCAAATTTCAATTTTTTTGGCACAAGATGTAAACCTAGGATTATCTGCTAAAAACGTTTGACTAAAACCAGAAGTTTACATTTAGAAATGTTAGTACAGCACGTACCTCATAAGGGTTGTAGTTTAAGTCCCTATAGCTCCTAATCCCATCTATAGTCCAGATTCCCTGGCTGGACTGGATCTCGTATAATGCGTTGTTGTTTCTCCTCCTCACTGAGCCACCACAGTTCATCACAGAAGTCTGTGGCTGCAGTTTATCATGGGAAATGTAGTATAGCTACAGAAACCAGTCCCTAGGGACAGAATGGAGACACGAGGCCCCTGAACTGTAGTTCACTGAGGCACCTCACAGGCATTTTTGCTCATGAAAAAAATTCAGTTTTCAGCCCGATGTTCACTTTTTTAACAAAAAGTCAAAAATGTCCATGAAAGACAGGCAGTTTTCATCGAAGTTTTAGTTTAGTCAAAAACCCAATTTTTAACCAGTGCTAATGGAAACCTTCTTAAATCATCTCCTGATAAGACTTCAGCCACATTCTTTTCTCTGCTAACCAGTTGACCAAGCTAAGTTTCTAGCATGTGTTACTTTTACTTCCTTTCCAAGTAAGGTTTAACCACCAGTAAATCTAAAACTAAGAGAAGTGGGCCAACTTCAAACACTTCACCACTCTCTTCAGGATATAGGCTCCGGTTTCTCTATACTGTAAACATGATTCTTTTTGTACTTACAAGAGCATGACTCAGTAGTAATTCCACTGAAGGTAATGGAGTTATTTAAAGTTGATATGAGATGAGACCCAGACTTAGTGTGTTTTCCTATCTCTTACTTCTATCCCCTGGCCTTATCAGACCTCATTGGATTTCACTATCACTTCAAAAAGCTTTCCCCAAAATACTGTTCCTCAAACCTCCAGTAGCTCTGAGACAACCCTCTTAATTAGTGGCTTGGCCAGGAGGAGAACGATGCTAGAGGATTGGGTAGCTTCCTGGAGCTCTTTAGCTCCTAGCAATTCCTCTCAATTCACAGAACTTGCTGTTTTTGGCAGACTCCATGTAAGCGGGGGAATAGTCCCGCTATTGTGGGGAACTTTCCTGGCTTCTGCACTACCCCAGTGAAGTGGGCTAATGAAAGGATCTGAGTCCTCGCTCCCACTTCCTTTACCCAGTGGCCTCCCTGTCCTTGATGACTTCCCTTCCACTCTTCTGTCTGGCAGAGTCCAACAAGGCTGGGCCCAGGATTCCTGAGGGGCTCAACCCCCAACCCTGCTGTGGTCACCTAGGACAGAGGCTAGGGTGTCCCCACTTCGGGGTACTCTCTCTGCACTGGGCACTTCTCTGACCATTACATACAAGTTAAAGCAAATGCAAGTTATTTAATCAACAATTAATTTTAAAAAAGAATAAGGAAAAATGGGAAAGGTTAAAGGAAACACATCAACCCGCTCTGTGGCTGGGAACATCACAAACAGTGTCTCTGGAATGCCAAGGCAGTTGACCGTCTGTTCCTTGTAAGTCCCAGGCCTTCTTCTCAGGCCCTGGCTGTGCTGCAGGGATGCTGTGGGTTGGACACTTGCTCTGGTGGTGGCCACACGCTCTCAGGCTCTAAATGGTAGGACCCTTCTTCCTAGCGTTATCCCCACCCTGTCAGGGTTACAATCCAAGCCTGGCCTGCAGAGTCTCCTGGCTGAGGTGTCTCCCTGTGCTGGGCCTGCTGCCCAGGGTCCCCCTCCCTCTCTCCAGCTGCTGACCACACCCAGCTCCAGACTGCTCCCACCCCAGCTCCACCACTCTGTCTTAGCGCTGCTGCTGCTGCTCTGCCTCCAGCTCCCTGGGCTGCTTCTTTGGCCCCTCTGCCTCTGGTTGCTACAGCTGTGCTCCCAGGACAAGTCTGCTCTCTCTGGGCTGCTTTTCTGGTCCCTCTGGATCTGGCACAGCTCTGCTCCCCAGCTTAGCTTGGGCCCCTGCTTTCTCCTTAGTTCGGCCCCCCTCTGTCTGAGACAGGCAATTCCAGCTCACATGGAAGACGGGACCTCCCTGGACTCCTGACTCCCTGATTAGCCTGCCCACCCTGTCATTCAGGCTGACCTGGAGCATTGGCCTCTCCATATTGTTCCTGGGGGCTGTCAATCTCAGGGTCCTGATTCCCCGTCGACCCTTCCCCCTTTTTAGTACTGGGAGCTAGCAACTAAAACACCCCCACTGAATCTTAGTAAGGGGGCAACAGTCCCCTTACATCCAGATGAACCAAAAAAGAAAAATAGTGTTCTTGTGACATTCCAGAGAATATTTGCTTCCACTCAAATTTTGATGTTTCTCCTTTTTTTGTTTCTACACAGACTTTGATTCAGGCAGCAAAAAGAAGCTTTTTGGCTCAACTCTTGCTCTCAGTCTCCAGCTTCACATACAGTCTTTCCAGAGGAAAAATTCTCCTATTTCATGACACTCACTCTCATTTACTGTCTAATAATAAGACTTTTGTCCTTTTCTTCTACCATTTCTCTGAAAGCAATCCACTGCTTTAAGGTTTACAATCCAAACTGTATGCTCTCTTACAGCCTGAGAAATTCCACTGAAACTGATGGGTTGCCCATGCTTATCAGGGGATAATTTGACCCTACGTGTCCCAAAACACATCCAATCTGATTCTGTCACTTCATTTCCCGGCTGAGTTTCTTGTCTATTTCCATTCACAACATATTAAGAAAATGAGTACTTGTGGCACCTTAGAGACTAACAAATGTATTTGAGCTCACAAAAGCTTATGCTCAAATAAATGTGTTAGTCTCTAAGGTGCCACAAGTACTCCTTTTCTTTTTGCGGATACAGACTAACACGGCTGCTACTCTAAAACATATTAAGACTATCCCACAAGGAGTGGGAGGTTCTCGTATAATGTTTTCGCAAGGGTGTTGGTTTCATGGAAAGAGTCATTTTAACTAATTCCATTTACCAATTGTATTTGATGATCTGTTTTTCCTCCCTCCCAATGTTTGGAAACTCTGCTTGTCTCCCTCCTTTTCTTTTGTGAGGGAAGGGCTTATCCAGCAGTCTAGATTTTAGTCTAGACTAGAGTCACATCACCAAAGATGAAGTCACTAACCCTTGGAGGAGAATGGAGATTTGGATGGGAGTGAAGTCCTTCAGTGAGTTTACACTAAGCAGGTCTGATCCACCAGACTTTTTCCAGTTCTTAACATGTGCTCCACAAAACAAGCAGTTGCTTCAATTTTATTCTGTCATTTTCCATTCTTATTGAAAGTCTTCAGTAATCACCCATCTTATAAGGCCAAGGAGACTGCAAGCTGTCATATTGCTGTCTGCTGCTAACTGGAAAATAGGTTCTCAAGAGACAACAGCTCCTGTCTGGATGAAAAACCAGGTGTACATGTAAAGGAAGGCATAAAGAATGCAGACTTAGTACCTGTTGCTTTTCCTTGTTTTGCAGTTTGATGTAACTAAGTTACTTGGACTTTTGTTGAAGTAATATTTTGCAAGGATTTAGAGCTGTGCCCTTGGCATTAGAAGGGTTTTAAAATTGAGGTTCGCCCACTTGCAATAAACAAATGAGTTAGTCCCACTTTAATTTGAGCCCTGCTTTAGCACTTTATAAAAATATATATATATTTTTTCCCATATGTACTTGAAAATAAGTATTTGTTTTAGACAGAAGGATAATTTGGTAAGTGATTTGTTAAACTTTGGTACCCCACTTTCTAGCAGAGCAAGCTGAATTCACTAACTTCTTTATTTGCCTCTTCCATCTCCCATTCAGTAATACACAGATATGCATATTCATTTGTATGTTAATGAAAACATCAAGACTTTTGTCTTCATTCTCTCTAAAGATATTAAAACAAGCATGTTCCATCCTGCCATGCAGAGAAATAAACTGTTAGATGTAGGAATGGCAAAAGTTTAATGAATTCAATGTATAATTAAACATTAATAGGAAATGAGTTTATTCTTCTTAATTTGAAAGTCAGTTGTTTCGGTTTTGCCACTGCCAAAGAATCACAGAGGAGCTGAAAATCCCTGATGAGAGTTGTAAAAAAATTCAAAATCCTAAATTATACTCATTAGTATGTCAGACAATACAATGATTTGTTCTCTGGGAAAAGAGACAGTGGCATACATAGTTTGCATGAACATTTAGGGATATAACTCCTAATACTGATAGAAAAGCTAAATCCCCCAGCTATTACAATGTTTTTGCTTTTTTTTTTCCTCTTGTGTTCGGGTACCATGGTGACCTATCAATGAAACTCTGTTTTCAAGATCCCTCCATGAGCCACAATTAGAGTATATAAGCTCTGACCCAAAGTGTCTAAAGCTATTAAAACCAAAACATTATGGCCTATTGTTTCATTGCATGCACGATCTGTAACAGAGGAAAAGTGCCGAACATACACCATTGTCTGCGAAAGAAAATGGAAGAAATGGTGGCCTAACTGAAGTCCATGGGAGTTTTGCCATTGACTTCAGTGGGGTCAAGATTTTACACAGTGAGTGCAGTTATACTTCTTTTATGCACAGTGCTGTGTCAAAAGAGACAGTGTGATCTATTGGGAAAGAAGTGTGGTAGAAGTTAAAAGATAGGATTTAAAAAAAAAATGAAAAAGCCGCAGAATATAAAACCAAAGAGCCATGCACAGGTTTTAATCTTACTGGGTTAGTATTCGATCTGACCTTCCTCTGACATGAGTCTTCCTCCTGGGCCAGCTATGGCCTTTCAAAACTGCCCCTGCTATCGCAGAAAGCCCTGTTGTTGCCAACTCAGCCTGCCCTGTATTCGGATGCTAGACTAGTGTAATATTTAGGTCAGGCAGCCCCAAAATGAAACTCCTCTAGAATCCACAGTCATAAAGATAAAGAGGAAAATCAATGTTCTGGGAATCATTTTATTTAGTCTCTCAGCAATTCTGCCCCAGACAGTAAGGCAATAATTACATTCCCTGGTTTTGGTGTTATTTTGAGTGCATCTTTTCTCTCCAGGCACTTTTTTTGCACCACAGGGTGTTTCAAATTCTAGCTAATATATTGATGGTCCTCTGAGACAGAGAACAGGTAATAGGTACACTCATTCCAATCAGTTCTTTATATTACACTTATCGTATTACTCACACAAGGTGAAGCAGGGAGTAAGTTATGCAGAAGTGCTACCAGTGCTTTTAGACTCCACATCACACATTTCGTTTATGCCACACTTAACAGAAGAGCCATTCAATAGAACAGAAAATAAGGAATTGTCTTGCAGCCACTGACCCTCACTTCCTTCCTATAATTATTTTATACCAGTGGTTCCCAAACTTGTTCTGCCGCTTGTGCAGGGAAAGCCCCTGGCGGGCCAGGCCAGTTGGTTTACCTGCCGCGTCCACAGTTTCGACCGAATGCGGCTCCCAGTGGCTGCGATTCGCTGCTCCAGGCCAATGGGAGCTGCTGGAAGAGGCAGCCAGTACGTCCCTCGGCCCGCGCCGCTTCCAGCAGCCCCCATTGGCCTAGAGCAATGAACCGCAGCTACTGGGAGTGGCGATTGGCCGAACCTACAGATGCAGCCGGTAAACAAACCGGCCCGGTCCTCCAGGAGCTTTCCCTGCACAAGCGGTGGAACAAGTTTGGGAACCATTGTTTTAAACTGATCTTGGTGAGAAAAAATGTTCTCTGTCCTTCTTTCTGATCTTTCACTTTCCATTATTATCTCCTTTTACTTTTCCACGCTTTTATTTTTTTTTGGTTGTTCTTCATCCCATGAGAACTGGGTCAGACCAATGGTTCATCTAGTCCAGTATCCTGTCTTCTGACAGTGGCCAAAGCCAGGTGCTTCAGAGGATATGAACGGAAAAGGCAATTAGGGACTGGATCGCTCATCACATTTTTCTCTATTAAGACCTGGCTGAATACATGTTCAGTCTTCTAAAGTATCTCACTCATTTCTTAGTCAAATTTGCTGAGCTGCTTTTGGATGAAAGCATCGATCAGCCAAGAACAGTCCTTCATGGTCTTCTTTTAATTTTGCAAGGTAGGTAGTTAAATCCAGCTCCTTGAGTCTCCCTATCGAAGATGTAACAGCCTTTGATGTAACAGCTATTTCTCAGTGGTTCTCAGGTTTCTGATACCCTGCATTGTCCTCAGCAACTCCAGGCTAAGGAGAAAAGTTCCTTCATAAATAACTTTAAATGTTCAGCTAAAATATTTAGACATCACGTAACTGGTGTACATGATTCAAAACAAGCTTATATAATAGCTTGGGAAAGTCAGCAAGTTAAAGTCATTTCATAGCAACTTTTAGTATTTGAGATATTAAATGGCCTGATCCTGAAACACTAAAGTCAGTGGGAAATTTGCATTTGACCCCTATTAGCATAGTATTGCAGCCCTTACATACAAGGGCAAGTTTTCAGAGGGCTTATAAAATGTATCCTTAAGTTTTTGAGACTACCTGTTTGTGTGCTAATATACACAAATGCAAGTGGACAGTTTGAGATGCCCTTATCTTATGTGTACATGTAGATAATAGTGTGTGCAAACAATGCAACTACAAATAGCGTGGGCAAGTTTTCAGAAGCCTTTTATAATTGATGTGTTACAATTACATCATTCAGTGATCTTACACCTCTGATAGCCATAGACAAAAGGGTGGAGCTGAGGATAGAATTTCAGCCTACTCTTTAAATTTCCATACAAAACAGTACATTTGTTCCTCCCACTTCAAAATGCAATGAGGAAATGTAGTGTGTTAACAGTTTATTATTATGTATTATGGTAGTGTCTAGGGACCCCAGTCATAGAACAGGACCCCAGTGTGTGAGGAACTGTACAAACAGAACAGAAAGACAGTAAGAACTGACAATGTGCATGTTTGCTACTTTATTTGCACTTAAAGAAAAAAAAATCTGCAGGACAAATACATGATGATTCTTGCACTTTACATTACAGGAAATATGGAAACATGAACTTTTAAAATGTAAATCATATGGGGACTTTTAAAAAAACATAACTCAAGATATACAATACCGCACGCTATGATGCATATGATCCTTCCTTAGAGGTTTTTAAGGTCAGGCTTGATAAAGCCCTGGCTGGGATGATTTAACTGGGAATTGGTCCTGCTTCGAGCAGGGGGTTGGACTAGATGACCTTCAGGGGTCCCTTCCAACCCTGATATTCTATGATTCTATGATTCTATGTCCTATGGAGAAATATATCATGGTTGCACCCTGAGCATTTTGCACATGTACAGCAGCAAATATTGGATGTACTGTATAAATACAAAAATAACCATAATGATCTGTCACAGTTATATAACAAATGGCAAATTTTAGATTGTCTGTACTTTTTGGCAGGGAACGCATCTTCCTCTGTTTATACCATAGAGTCAATTACACAAATTCTGGGTGTTGTTGCAGTCTAAATAATTTATAATATGCTAATACTGATTGAAAACTGATGAACATTTCTAAAGAATGCAAAATATAATAGATTTAGGTTGGAACTGCTTTACATGCAGGTGGTTGCATTATGTGCCATGTTCTTCAGACCTCATTCATCATATAATTTTGTTAATCATTGTCAATTCATCTTAAGTGATAAGTTCTTAATCATGTTATTTTTCCAGGAAGGGCATCAATCATTTTAATTATTAGAGTAAAAACCTCTTCACTGGAAAAGAAACAAAAAAATACTCAGTTCATTTACTGAAAAGGTTACTGAAATTCCCATGCTAGAAAGGGACATCTATCTCAAATGAGGTCCGAACAAGCTGAGCGCAAAGCAAGCACATTCAAGACTCAACACCTCTATCTTTCCATGTGCTCCTAGATATGAAATGTTTAAATTATTCCTAGGAACACCGGCCTGACAATGTGATTGAAGATGTACAATAAAATGTCTTTGCAACATGTTGTATGGATATTTCCACCATCTGAGAAGATGGATAGAAATGGAGTTTTCTTCCATTAATCTTTCCTGGCTTCAAAGCATCATAACCATTATCTACAAATTTAGAACAAAGTATTCCCTAATATTCATAGAATCATAGAATATCAGGGTTGGAAGGGACCTCAGGAGGTCATTTAGTCCAACCCCCTATTTCTAGTGTACACCTGGAATGAAAGGATTATTGAACCATAAGCCCTTTTCCCAAAGTGTCATTTAATTCTGTATCAAACTCAACAAAAAAGACAAAAGTCAATTGCATACCCAGTTATCCTACTCAAAGGACAAAGCATACAAATATATTTAGGATGAACCTAATATTTAAGAGATGGTGTCTTAAGAGATGGTGTCTGTTCCTAGGAATAATTTAAACAGCCAGGATGGATTCACCAAGGGAAGGTCATGCCTGACTAATCTAATCGCCTTCTATGATGAGATTACTGGTTCTGTGGATGAAGGGAAAGCAGTGGATGTATTGTTTCTTGACTTTAGCAAAGCTTTTGACACGGTCTCCCACAGTATTCTTGTCAGCAAGTTAAGGAAGTATGGGCTGGATGAATGCACTACAAGGTGGGTAGAAAGCTGGCTAGATTGTCGGGCTCAACGGGTAGTGATCAATGGCTCCATGTCTAGTTGGCAGCCGGTATCAAGTGGTGTGCCCCAAGGGTCGGTCCTGGGGCCGGTTTTGTTCAATATCTTCATAAATGATCTGGAGGATGGTGTGGATTGCACTCTCAGCAAATTTGCGGATGATACTAAACTGGGAGGAGTGGTAGATACGCTGGAGGGGAGGGATAGGATACAGAAGGACCTAGACAAATTGGAGGATTGGGCCAAAAGAAATCTGATGAGGTTCAATAAGGATAAGTGCAGGGTCCTGCACTTAGGACGGAAGAACCCAATGCACAGCTACAGACTAGGGACCGAATGGCTAGGCAGCAGTTCTGCGGAAAAGGACCTAGGGGTGACAGTGGACGAGAAGCTGGATATGAGTCAGCAGTGTGCCCTTGTTGCCAAGAAGGCCAATGGCATTTTGGGATGTATAAGTAGGGGCATAGCGAGCAGATCGAGGGACGTGATCGTTCCCCTCTATTCGACATTGGTGAGGCCTCATCTGGAGTACTGTGTCCAGTTTTGGGCCCCACACTTCAAGAAGGATGTGGATAAATTGGAGAGAGTCCAGCGAAGGGCAACAAAAATGATTAGGGGTCTGGAACATATGAGTTATGAGGAGAGGCTGAGGGAGCTGGGATTGTTTAGCCTGCAGAAGAGAAGAATGAGGGGGGATTTGATAGCTGTTTTCAACTACCTGAAAGGGGGTTCCAAAGAGGATGGCTCTAGACTGTTCTCAATGGTATCAGATGACAGAACGAGGAGTAATGGTCTCAAGTTACAGTGGGGGAGGTTTAGATTGGATATTAGGAAAAACTTTTTCACTAAGAGGGTAGTGAAACACTGGAATGCGTTACCTAGGGAGGTGGTAGAATCTCCTTCCTTAGAGGTTTTTAAGGTCAGGCTTGACAAAGCCCTGGCTGGGATGATTTAACTGGGAATTGGTCCTGCTTTGAGCAGGGGGTTGGACTAGATGACCTTCTGGGGTCCCTTCCAACCCTTATATTCTATGATTCTATGATTCTAAGGGGTCAGGAGCCTAGCGAGGGGGTCAGGAGCAGAAGGTGTTTAAGAGGGAACTTGATCATGGTCTACCAGCACCTATATAGGCATGAGATTTCTGTTAGTAGCCGGCTAGAAGTAGTAGCCTATCATTGTCTATGTGGACCAGTCACCAGAGGGGGATGAAACATACTTTGTTGTTAGTTTCCATAGCTATTTGCTGACAGCAGAAGAATGTATAGACCTGGATACCTGGATTCAATTCTAGGCTGTGTAGGGGAATGTACCTTAATGATTGATAGACCTTTCTGACCCTGTTCACCAAGGGGGCAGAATTTGAGGGATGGAAAGGGGGGATTGGAGCAGAGGGGAAGCAAGCAGTAGCAGGGGTTGAGGCAGTGAATAAGTCCAGGGAGAGATAGGATCTGGGTTGAAGTAGATAGGAGCTGTAGAAGGGGGAACAGGAGCAGGAGGATAGGAGTTGAATGGGAGACAGAGGGAAGGGGGTAGTGCTAGGTTGGATAGAAAATGAGTGGAGAGAGGAAACAGAGACAGGCTAGGGGATCAGGCTGCATCCTTTCTAGTGTCACTATATCCAGGACAGTTTCTCTGATCTTGTAAGTGTGACCTACATTCTCAGTAAAACATGAGGCCAGATCCTCAGCTGCTGTTAATCAGCATAGCTTCATTTAAGTCAGTTGAGTTACCTTGATTTATAATAATAAGTTATAATAATAATTATGTAACCCATTTTTAATAATACAACTTGTAAAAAAATCCCATGTATCTAATGAGTTTTTCTGTTTTTAAAATATACATTATAGTAATATTTAAAATAAAAATATCATCTGCTTCCACAAGCTGCTTTTTCCTTGAAGGGCAATATATGAAAATGACTTATGTCTCACTGAATTGAGAGTACTCTGGGGTCAGCCAGTTTTTACCGTGGCTAAATTGAACACCTGTTTAACTTCTGCACGCAAAATTGCACCTTGACCCAGTATGGTGCTAAATCTAAATAGCCACTCTGCACAGGACTGTATGATCACTTAACATTTAGATACATGTCTCTCGAAATTCCCCTTAGCAACAGATGCACTGCTCTGCATTTTAAATATTGGAAAGAAAGAATGCTAGGCACTATATACACACTGAAACCTGCACAGATCAATATAAAAGACTGTTCTGCATGCACAATGAAAAAGCTATGAATAGGATAGGAAATACACTTCAACCAATGTGTCACAGGAAAATTAAGTCACAAGTTAGTGATTAGAATTATCTGAATTAATTGTCTGTGAAAGTTCATAAAGGAAATAAACAAGAAATCAGGCTGGGTGATAAAGTGCCCTTACAAATAAATAAGAAAATGTGAGAGGGAGGGAAAGTGATGTGTTGTGATGAGCAGTGACTGATTTTTTGGAAAATTGAATGTTTCCCAACATATAGTAATACACATAATGAACTGACTATTAAGAAGAGTACCAAAGTTATATTTTTCTATTTGTGACATAATTTAGATGTCAACTTGGGTGAAATCGGTAGTGCCCATAAAAGTAAGATACTGATTATTCTGTCTCAGAAATTCCTATTGTACAAGCAAGGTTGTGTAGCTATACCCCATCCTGTTCTTTTTTATAATGCCCCAGTGCTTTTAGTCCTGAGCTATTTCAAAGAAGGATCAACCATGTGGGACTGGGACTAGCCCCAGCCCTTCCCCTGCCCAGCAGAGGGCTGGTCTGAGCCGCTCACCCAATAGTGCTCTGGTGAGATGTAGGAGGCACATGGGCCTTAATCAGGCCCTCTGCATGTGCTGAATGTCACCTACAATATGCTTTTGCACAGCTTGCTTTGATTGCCTCTCCAGGGCTCTTTTCAGTTGCTGGTGGCCCTTCCCATGGTTGAGCAGGTATTATGTTTCCTTTTTTGCTCAATCACCATTTAGTAACCTCCCTGTAATTTCCACCAGATCATTAACAGTCTCTTCCCACTCAAACTGATGGAGAGTCTAGTGAGTTTGGAGGCTGGTAACCCTAACAAAGGTCAAGAGTTTCCAGTTTCTTTGGGGTTTCAATCCCCTTTGCTCTGCAAGCTTTAATAACTGCTCCACTGGAGTTGATAGAGAACCCAGGCCCTCCCACTTCCCTGAGCTGCAATCCAGAGACCCTGTATGAGTGTGAAGCAGCTGGAATCAGTTTCTCCCAATCCCTTACTACTTCCCTGGTCTGTTTCCTGCCATGCCTTCCTTGTAAGCTGCTTGCCAGACTCAAATTCTGTATCTTCCTCTTCCAGAGATCCAGCTACCTCGGGGCTTCTCACCCATTTGCTACTGAAGGACCCTACTCTCAACAGTTCCTTAGTTTCTTTACCTCCCCCTGCCCCTTCTGTATGACCTGCAGCCTTTTTATCTCCCCAGCTGTTGGAGGGACACCAATCAGTGCCAGCTGAGAAGTGCAGTGAGTCTTTGTTAACCCTTTCATGGCTGGGATGGCATGGTCTGTGTGCACCCTGTGATACTGCTCCAATATTGAAGTAAAAAGCTTTTTTCCTCAATTATATTTCACTATTTAAAAAAGAAATGGTCTCTACCTTAAGCCTAAGGAAATGTCCTCAGCTGATGTAGCTCAACTCTGCTCCCTCCTTTTTGCATCTTTGTCTTTTTGTGGAGCTAAGCCCCGGGGCATGATTCAAAGCCCATTGAAGTCAATAGAAACAATGACTGAAGTTATTACTAGGAAATAAAGGGAGAACTGGGACTAGCTGTTACCTTAAACAAGCATGGAAGTGAAGAATAAAAAGACAACAGGGATAAAACACAAGCTAATGGATAGGAAGGATATTCTCTGAAAAATAAAAATGATAGATTTGGTTGGGCTACTGAACGACAAGAATGCAACAACTGACTTTTTCAGGAGAGTAAAATGTGGGGGCTAGAGCTGAGACAGAACCAGAGACAGACCCACAGCTTAGAGCTATGACAGTTTACACGAGCTGAGCATCTGACCTCTGGTGTATGAGGAAAGGGAGAAGCAAGAAAAATGATTGAAGCATTAGAATTACAGGATGCATGCTGAAGAGGATCAGGGATATCAAAAAATATTTGAGCTGGAAAAGACAGATAGGAAAGCTGTCAACAGTTCAAGACAAGTTCCAAAAAAATAGATCTTTTTTTTTACAATAGTATCAGCAAGATAAAATATTGATTTATTTTTCCTCAAGTTTTCAAATGCTTTAAAATTGGGCAGTATATTCACTTTTTATATCAACTGGCAGAACATTATAAGCATTGCTAGACTGGATAATATTTATCAATTGACTCTTTGTACAACTCTTAATCTGAGATGCTAGTAGATGACATCTCTTTACTTTTTCTCATAATGTTGGGGCTTTTTTCCCCTGCATATTCAATTTCTCTCTCTCTCTCATTTTCCTTTAACTTTAGTATACATAAATTTGGAAACAAATGACAAGTGTATCAGCTCCCCTTTTTCTCTACTTTGTTGGCCTCTCCCACTAGTCGTGGATAAAATGATTATGTAGGAAGGAAGGGTTTAGATTTATTAGGAACTGGGGAAACTTTGGGGGAAGGGGGAGCCTATACAGGAAGGTTGGGCTCCACCTAAACCAAAGTGGAACCAGATTGCTTGCACTTAAAATTGAAAACGTCATAGAGCAGTTTTTAAACTAAGAGCTGGGGGAAAGCTGAAAGATGCAGAGGAGCACTTGGTTTGGACAGAGACTTTGCGTAGGGGAGGATTTATTAATGGAAATTCTCTATGTCCTAATAAGGGAGAGAGGATGGAAGATGATAAAATATGGGTAGGATCTGATTCAATTATATCATGTAAAGGCAGACAGCTAAAAAGTGACAATTTTAAGTGCTTATATATAGATGCCAGCAGTCCAAATAATAGGATGGGTGAACTAGAGTGCTGCGTACTAGATGAGGATATTGATATAATAGGTATCACAGAAACGCGGGTGGACAACTGTGTGACACCAATTTTTAAAAAGGGCTCCAGAGGTGATCCTGGCAGTTACAGACTGGTAAGACTGACTTCAGTACTGGGCAAACTGGTTGAACCTCTAGTAAAGAACAGATTTGTCAGACTCATAGATGAACATAATTTGTTAGGGAAGAGCCAACATGTTTTTGTAAAGGGAATAATACCTCACCAATCTACTAGAATTATTTGAGGGGCTCAACAAGCATGTGGACAAGTGGGATCCAGCGGACATAGTGTACTTAGATTTTCAGAAAGCCTTTGACAAGGTCCCTCACCAAAGTCTCTTAAGCAACGTAAGTAATCATGGGGCAAGAGGATCAAGAGGTCAGTAACTGGTTACTGATCAGTAACTGGTTAAAAAGTAGGCAACAAAGGGTAGGAATAAATTACCAGTTTTCACAATGAAGAGAGATAAATAGCAGAGTCCCGCTAGGATCTTTGCTGGAACCAGTGCTGTTCTTCATATTCATAAAAGATCTGGAAAAAGGGGTAAACAGTGAGGTGGCAAAATTTACAGATGATTACAAAAGTACTCAAGATAGTTAAGTCCAAAGCAGACTGCAAAATGTTACAAAGGGATCTCTCAAAACTGGGTGACTGGGCAAGAAAATGACAGTTTATATTCAATGCTGATAAATGCAAAGTAATGCACAGTGGAAAAGATATACAATGATGGGGTCTAAATTAGCTGTTACACTCAAGAAGAAGATGTTGGAGTCATTGTGGATAGTTCTCTGAAAATATCCACTCAATGTGCAGCAGCAGTCAAGACAGTGAACAGAATGTTGGGAATCATTAAGAAAGAGATAGATAATAAGACAGAAAATGTCACATTGCCTCTATATAAATCCATGGTACTTCCACATCTTGAATACTGCATGCAGATCTAATTACTCCATCTCAAAAAAGATATATTAGAATTGGAAAAGGTTCAGAAAAGGGCCACAAAAATGATCAGGGGTCTGGAACAGCTTCTGTAGGAGGAGAGATTAATAAGATCAGGACTTTTCAGTTTGGAAAAGAGACAGTTAAGGGGGCATATGATAAAAGTCTATAAAATCATGACTGGTGTGGAGAAAGTAAATAAGGAAGTGTTATTTACTCCTTTTCATAACACAAGAGCTAGGGGTTACCAAATGAAATTAATAGGCAGCAGGTTTAAAACAAACAAAAGGAAGTATTTCTTCACACAATGCACAGTCAACCTGTGGAACTCCTTGCCAGAGTATGCTGTGAAGGCCAAGAATATAATAGGGTTCAAAAAAAGAACAAGATAAATTCATGGAGGATACATGAATGGCTATTAGCCAGGTTGGGCAGGGATGGTGTCCCAAGCTTCTTTTTGCCAGAAGCTTGATATGGGTGACAGATCACTTGATGATGACCTGTTCTGTTCATTCCCTCTGGAGCACCTAGCATTGGCCACTGTCGGAAGGCAGAATAATGGGCTTGATGGGTCTTTGTTCTGACCCAGTATGACCTTTCTTATGTTTTTCACAGATTATTCTGGCTGGTAACGAGACAAAAGTGGTCACTACACATTTAGTTGTCTCCGAGGTTAAGGAGTGAAGAAATAGCTTAAAGTTCTCATGTTCAGACAAAGGTGGAAAAATCTATATCAGCATTTCTTAAACTGGGGATCCTGACCCAACAGGGGATCAGAAGGCTATTGTAGGGGGGATTGCGAGATCACAAAACTATTGCTGGGGAAAGGGGCAACTGGGGAGGAAGAGGGGGGTACAGCAGCCACTGCTCTCCAGCCACCCATCTGTGAAGGCGGTACCACTGCCAGCAACAGCAGAGAAGTAAGGTTGGCCATACCGTGAGCATGCTCCGATGAGTAGGTACAGTAATCTGCTATCACTTCTTTTGGCGTGGGGGAGGGGTGTCATCAAAGCCTGAAATATTTTCAAGGGGAGGGGGCATCGAGAAAAAGTTTGAGAGCCCCAGTCTATATCATAAAGATATATTCAAGAGAGAGCGATTTGCTGTTGCAAGACAATTGATCTGCCTTTTTAAAAAAAAAATAAATAAAAAAGTTCCCACTTCTTTTTCTCATTCCATTTTCAGTTAGGCTTGCTCACAGCAAGTTAATGCGAGGTTTTACTTTCCCGTCACACCCTGAATGATAATGCTTCCTTGTACCAGCTGAACAGGTCTGCTCCCAGCTGAAACATGCAAAGGACAGCAGGATCGATTCTCTGGGCGTGGGGTCTGCTCTCTTTCCTGGTGAACGGCGTTGGAAAAGATTGGTGTAAATCGGTTGCTTGTGTGATGCTACACTGATTTAAACACCAGATAAAGATGTCACCTGGTAACGCTAAGGGTATGCCTACACTGCAGTTGAGAGTTGTGATTACAGCACATGGAGACATAGCCAACAGCGCTTTGATTTACTCGATCAAAACTAGCTCAAACAACGAGAGTCCTGAAGCTGTTTCAGTGCAGGCAGTAGCTGCCAAAGTATGCTGTGACCCTAGCAGCATCCCAATGCAAGAGGGCAAGGCGCTCACTGATACCTGGTAGGAAGTGTCAGCTCACTCGACCAGCTGAGTGTGCCCCAACTCATTGTCATAACCTGCATCTAGAACGGGGTGGGCAAACTTTTTGGCCTGAGGGCAACATCTGGGAATAGAAATTGTATGGTGGGCCATGAATGCTCACAAAATTGGGGTTGGGGTGCAGGAGGGCGTGAGGGCTCTGGTTGGGGGTGCGGGCTCTGGGGTGGGGCTGGGGGTGAGGGGTTTGGGGTGCAGGAGGGTGCTCCGAGCTGGGATCAAGGAGTTTGGAAGGTGGGAGGGGGGATCAGGGCTGGGGCAGGGGGTTGGGGCATGAGGAGAGGCTCAGGGGTGCAGGCTCTGGGCAGTGCTTACCCCAAGCGGTTCCCAGAAGCAGCATCATGTCCCTTCTCCAGCTCCTATACAGAGGTGCGACCAAGCAGCTCTGCATGCTGACCTGTCTGCCAGCACCACCCTTGCAGCTCCCATTGGAGTGCTGGAGGTGGCCGTTGGAGTGGGGTCATTGGAGCGCATAGGAGCCGGAAGGAGGCCATGCGGCTGCTTCCGAGAGCTGCATGGAATGGCCCCCAACCCTGCATCCCAGCTGGAGCACCAGAGAAGGACAAGCCCCAGACCGAGCTCGAGGGCTGGCTTAAAACGGCTGGTGGGCCAGATCCAGACCATGGGCTGTAGTTTGCCCACCCCTGATCTAGAAGGTGTCATGTAAGATAACAATAGAAATCTAATAACATACGGATCATTAATAGTATAGTCTGATATATGTACGAGGACAAATTCAAAATTACGAACATTGGAAATCATGTTATCAAAGTGTGTCTGCCAGGCAGAGCTAAAGTTACCCCTCCCTAGACAAAGGAATGTCATTCTCTCACCTAGAAGATATTTCCAAGGTACATTAAGAGACAATTGGAATACAATTTACATTGAAAGTAAACAGGACCATCAAGCCAACAAGGGGAGGAGATAAACACTCAGCAAGGGGAGGAGATTGCAGGAAACGGATCATTTTGCATTTTTGTAAACATGAGTGCGGGGAAGAAACCAGCATGGAAATTCCTTCACCCCCATACTCCAAGTTACCTTTCTCTCAGCTTGTATGAACTTTACTTTGAGGGGGAGTGGTAATCTTCAGACAAATACATTTCAAATGTTCACTGGCCTATAGAAGAGAGGGACAGAGAACCCCAAGTTATCTTTCACCTAAGAAGACAAAAAAAAACCAAGCACTTTGGGCTTTGTGAGCGATCCTGGCCAATGGGGTGGTCACCATCTTGCTGGAAGGAAGATTGGGAAGGAAACTGCCTTGAACAAAGGCTATAGATTGTTTTGTTAGGTCTTAGCTTCTAGAAATACTTTTTAATTTTTATTTACTTGTAACCATTTCTAACTCTGACCTTTATACTTGGATTGACTTAAAAGCCTATCTCCTTTTGTTAATGAACTTGTTTTACTTTTAATCTAAACCAACCCAATGCTGTGTTTGATTCAATGCAAATATTAACTCCATTTAATGTGGCAAACTTCTGGGTATTGTATCTTTAAAGGACCAAACCAACCTTATTATCTCTTTGAATGGTCCAGGAGAGGGCTGAGTATTGCAGAGCACAAGGTTTGGGGAAAATTCAGAGGGATTATTGGGATCTGGTGTAACCAAGGCTGGTGAAGGCCAGAGTGTGGCAGTGGTGTAACAAGCCAGTCTGCTGGAATCAGAGCTGCTTAACACATAGACACCGAGGGCATGCGTGTATGCTGACTGGAAGCACGAAGCCAAAGGAGCTACAGCAGCAGAGCATTTTGAGGTCCTCAAGGCTACAGGGCACACTCTGATATAATGCCTCACTGGTGTGGCCTGCATCCCAAAATGTGACATATGTACTCAGGGTGCTCGAAGGGCAGGGGTAGTTCATGCTGCTTCAGCTTCCCTTCTATAGTTCACTGCTGCATTTGGTTTTGATCTACCTAAATCAAAGCTAGCTTGGGTCTGATACACATGCTGCAGTCACAACTCCCAATAGCAGGGTAGACATAGCATTAGTCTCACTCTCGGTGGCCCCAGCCAGCCATGTAGGCTCATTCCTTTATGAAGCAAGAAACCAAATTTCCATTAGACTCCCTTCCAATGGGCAGAATGCCTGTTCTCTCTCTTACTCATGGCTCATTTCCTTCTTCTTAGTAGAAGCTGCCATCTATCTGCTTGTTTTTCCACCCTAACAAGGAAAGAGTCCCAGACTCCAAAAGACCTCTCTCCTCACTCTATTTTTAGTGATCCATCTTTTTTTTTCTACAGTTTCTTATGAAATTAAATGTTTTGTCCTGCCATTTACTAAAAGGGCCACTACTCTGATGAAGTGTTTAAACATTCTTTCATGCTTTGCACCTTGTGTACACATTTACCACTGTGTAATGTGAGTAAATAAACACAAACTCCACAGTGCTGGTTTTGGGTTCATCAGAACTGCTCTCAATGCCAAACATGAGGGGTGAGCAAAGGTAGCTTTCTGTTACTTTTATGCTCCTTCACTCCCCAGGCTACCCACAGGGCAGTCCCTGGCACAGCTGAGAGCAGCCAGTGGGAAATTCTAAGTTACATGTGTCCCTTACAAACCACTATGCTACCCATGGATCCAGTAGCGCTTCAGCTGAACCACCTCTTCCGCTCACAGTTCTGACATACCTCCCACGCCAAAGAGGCAAGGATAGCATCAGTAATCAGCCCCATGGGCTAAGATTTTTACATACTTACAGGGATCGATTCTCCATTGCCTTGCACCTGCTAATCAATTACAATGTGAGGGTAAAACACCATTATTCAGATTTTGCTGGAATTTTATACCTGCTATGCACAGTACAAATGACAATACTAGCTGCAAAGGAGATGAAGTTTCACAGTAACCTTGTTGGGCTAAATATGAGGTTTTCTTCTGCAAATATCTGAAATCCATGCTCATCCATGGTTTTCACATTTGGCCAAGTCCCAGCCATATGCTGATACATAGCTGTTTGTATTTGGATTCCTTGCTGATGAATACTCTGTAATCAATGCACCTCTGTTCTTATACAGACAAATTCTTTTAAGAATGTAAATGTCTGTGCAGCTCAATTATTACTATCCAGGATCAAGTAGCATCTTACATATTTCTAGATGAACTGCCCATCCATGGAATACTAATATTCTGGGCTAACTTGTACAGCACAGGCATGGAGCATTCCTAGTATAAGGGTAAATTAAAAAGTGATGAGCAAGATGTGAGTCCAGGGAAATGTGATTCTGAATTAATGTGAATGCAGTCATGAGGCTGCCTAGTCACCTGGTCAGTAACAGGAGAAAGACATCAAAGGAAAAAACACAGATAAGCATCTTATTAGTATGATCAGGATCATTCTTACGCCTATGGCTCCTCAGAATCATCCAATCTCTGCCCTAGAGAAGAATGTTGGAATGAAAGGAACTTGAGACTGCTGCATGTGCAAGACTGTGTATGGCACTTAATCAGTTTTTCTTTGTAAATTAATAGAATTAGAATAAATCTAAAACCATGCATGTTTGCCTATATATATTTCTACCAGTGGGGGGAAGAGGAAGTTAGTGCAGTAGTGATGGTTCTTCGAGATGTGTCCCCCTCTGGGTGCTATACTGTAGGTGTGCTTGCATCCCTGTGCTGCCAGAATTGGAGAACTTGGAGATTGGAGAACTTGGAGATTAGAGAACCAGGACACACGGGGTGACCCTCCCCCCTTAGTTTCTTCTCTACTGCAGAGTCTTTGACAAGAACTCTGAAATAAACGGGAGGAGGGTGGGTCGTGGAGCACAATAGGGACACACATCTTGAAGAACTATTGTTGCTGCACAGGGTGAGTAACTTTCTTTTCTTCTTAAAAGTCATTGTCCCTACAGGTGCTCCACTGTAGCTGACTCCTGAACAGTATCCTTATTCTCCTCACTAAGGTGATTACCACCAGGAATATTGTCTTCACAAACAGGTATGTGAGCCCTGGGTTCAAAGGGAGGCTGAGTCAGGCTCTTTAGTACTATATTTGGTTCCATGGTGGGGTGGGGTATCTGGGTTGGGGAAAAAAGTTTTCTGTACCCTTAAGAAATTGCTTTGTAGTTGGGTGCAAGAGTGCTGAGTATCCCTGTTTTTTGATGGAAAGCTGCTATGACTGCTAGGTGAAATTTGAGTGAACTAAGATATAGTCCTGATTTTTTTTGAGAGTCAGTATATACTTTTGGAAAAGTAGCAGACGTCAGGGAGTTTGCTTGGAATTACACCAAACCTGAAACCTGGTCCACTTTTGAAGGCAAGTATGATGGATAGCCAATTTACTACTGTGTAATAACACTTCCTGAGAGCAAGATCTTTCTATGTGATGGAACCACGAAGGAGCCATTCCATGAGTCAGAGTATCCACTGGTTGAGGTGGAGAGTCCTTCATTCTGTGAGAGGAGGTTAGGAGTGGGACGAAAAGGGATCAGCGGACATGTCGCCAGCTGTGATCGGTAAAAGTATCATATCTTTCTCAGCCAGGTGGGAGCAATCAGTATAATGTTTGGTCTCTCACTTTTTATTTTTAACAGCAATAGAGGAAATGGGAAGAAGGCCCTTGTCCCACGAGAGAAGGAGAGCATCCCCTAATGAGTGCTGTCTGATGACTGACCTGGAGCGGTAGCGTGGGCATTTCTTGTTTAGGAAAGTAGTGAACAAGTCTATTGTCTGTGTCTCCACTGTCTGAATATGTGGTGAAATACTGCTGAGTTCATCTCCCATCCATGGCTGTATGGAAACTTGTGGCTGAAACTGCCTGCTGTCATGTTCTGCACTCCTGGTAGGTAGGCCACTGATATGTTGTGGGAAATGTACTAGTTCCAGAGTTTTAGTGCTTCTGCACAAAAGGAGTATGATCCGGTGCCCCGCTGATGATTTATGTAGTACTTGCATGTTATCTTGTCTGTCATGACCCTTGAATATGTACATCTGATGAGCAAAAGAAAGTGAGCACACACATTCCTGACGGGTCTGAGTTTGACACTTGATATGAAGACATGCCTCTGTGGGTGACCACTTGCCTTGTGTCATGAGGTTATTGAAATGTGTTCCTGAAGGGTTAAAATCCATTGCTGATGTAGTAACCTGGTATATGGATTTGTGTACAGGCCCAAAGTCCAGAGTTTGGTCAAGAGGTTAGAGGCCATAGTGATTAGCTAAGAGAAAGCAGAATAACCAAAGATAACCTTGCTTTTGCTAAGATATACCTGGTCAGCACAATGCCAGATGTTGGGGGCAATAATTGTTTCTTATTCAAAGTTGCAAAGAGAACAAAGAAGCCCTGTTTCTGTTGTGATAGTTTCTTCTGTAGGGAGATGTTCTTCCCACACATCCAACCTTGAGTTTATGAAAGGTTCAAGCATGTCAGTAAAAGATATGGCCTCCTCCCTTTCCCAGGGACCAATGCCTGTCTTAAAACACAAATGAACAACTTGAAAGACAATCTCTATTGCCATATATTTTCACTGTTTCTTTGCTTTTAACCCTAGATACATATCTGTTGGACAATCAAAGGAGCTACCTCATTCCTATGGACCCCAAATTGAATTCAACATATATATTTTATACTAATACATTTATTAAAGTACTAATTAAATATTAAATGTTAATTTGTTAACTCGAGACCATGGGCGGAGACATTATGTAACCTTTGACTATTGGCTACTGTGCTATCAGGTCTTGCAGCTAAACCTATCCGGGGATGTGGGACTGCCTACCCCGTCACTTACCCCCACCCATGGAAAATCCATATATTCCATTGTAATCAATTGATTGACAGTGTGTCTGAGCCTAATAAGCAAGGTGGCACTCCATCAGCGCTGTACATAATAAACTCCTGTGCTTGACCTCTACACGGTGTGGATTTATGTCCTTCAATTCCCCATCCTATGATTGGTGCATCAGTGGTGAGAAGTTGTGACAGAGGAGGCTGAGTGAATGGGATCCCCATGCAGATGTTTGCTGGGTCCTTCCACCAGTTCAAGGATTGATTGTGGGGTAGTGATAGGGGTTTTTCTAGGCCAGAGGTTCTCAAACTTCATTGCACTGCAACCCCCTTCTGACAACAAAAAATACTGCACAACCCCAGGAGGGGGGAATCAAAACTTGAGCCCACTGGCTCGGGCAGAGGAGGCAAAGCCAAAGCTCAAGCCCCACTGCCCTGGGGTGGGGAAGCAAAGGTCCAAGGGCTTCGGCCCCAGGTTTGGGGCCTGTAACCTGAACCTTGCCACCCAGGGCTGAAGCCCTCTGGCTTTGGCTTTGGCCCTGAACAGTGGAGCTCCGGCTTTGGCCCCAGGTGGTGGGGCTTAGGCTTCACTTTCAGCCCCAGGCCCCAGCAACTCTAGCCCTGGTGATCCCATTACAATGGGGTTGCAACCCACTTTGGGGTCCCAACCCACTGTTTAAGGACCCCTGGTCTAGGCTGTCTTTATTTGGTCCGAAACTGAGCTGAACCATGACTGGAGATACCTCATGTGAAGTCTGGCATGAGCTATCACAAATGTGAATGCAGCCACGTGTCCCAGAAGTTGAAGGCAGTGTCTAACTTACAGTTGAGGGCTGGTTTACACTGTCTCTGTGAGCATGGACAGATTGAGGAATCTGTGTTGTTGGAGGAGTGCCGTCTCTTGGAGAGAGTCAAGATCAGCTCCTATGAACTCTAATCTTTGTGCATGGGTTAATTTTGATATTTGGATGTTGATTTGTAGGCCAAGGCTTCTGAATAAGTCCATAGTCATGTGGGTAACCCATAGAGCTTCATCAAAGGAATAAGCCCTAAGGAGGTATTCGTCTAGATAGGGGTAGATCCTAATCCCCTGGAAACAAAGATAAACCACCACTAAAGTGAGAACCTTGGTGAATACTCTGAAAGTCAATGGGAGCCCAAAGGGGGATATTCTGCACTGGAAGTGGTCCTGTTCTAGGGTAAATCTGAGGAATTGTCTGTGGGATGCCAAGATTGAAATATGTAAATAAGCATCCTGAAGGTCAAGGACCAAAAACCAATCTCCCTGTTCCAAAACTGGAATAATCACTGCCAGAGTGACCATCTTGAATTTTTGAGCCTTGAAAAACCCGTTGAGTGTTCTAAGGTCCAGTATGGGTCTCCAAACCCTTTTCTCTTGGATATTAGGAAGTAACAAGAGTAAAAACCTTTGTCTCATACTTGTTGAGGTACTGGTTCTATGGATCCTACACAGAAGAGGTGATCTATCTCTTGTCACAATAGACTCTTGTTAGAAGGGCCCTGAAGAGGGACAGGGGAGGGTGCTGGGGCAGGAAGGGAGGTGAAATAAATGGAATACTCATTGTAGATGATCTTTAGCACCCATTTGTCAGATATATCTGTTCCCAGGTGCTGTGGAACAGAGCAAAGGGGTATCCAAAGGGATGCAAAGTGTTGATTAGTGTCAGATGGCATTGGAGAGAGTGGTCTGTGGCGCCCCAACCAACCTGTCAAAATTGATGTTTTGAAGTGGATACTTGGAAAGTGGAGGGCTGCAGTCCCAAAGGTTTGCACTTTGATAATCTGGATTTTTTCCTTTGTGGTTCATAAAAGCATTGAGTTTGATAATGTTGTGTTCACCATTTAAGTGAGAGCTGTATTTTCTCTTCTATCCAGGTATAAAATCCCTAATGACCGAAAAGTAGCCATGGAGTCTTTGAGTGTTTGGAGGGATCTATCCGTCTTTTCTGTGAACAATTTGGTTCCTTCTAAGGGAAAGTTCTCCACAGTTGTCAGTACATCCTTGGGGAAACCAGATAAATGTATTGTGATACAGCATGGCCAGAAGGCAGCAGGAGAGTGATATAGGAGAGATATGTAAGTCCCAGGATGAGGAGAAGCCTTATTCCCTGTAGTGGGAAGAAAGGTTTCTATAGATTAATTAAAAGCACCTGAAGCCAATTAAAGCACCTGAAGCTAGTCACCTGGTAAAACCCCCCTGCTTCAATCAGCCAGGGGAAGGAGTTAGAGTAGAGTGGTGTGGAGTTGGAGAAAAGAGAAGTTTGAAGAATTTGGAGTAGAGAGCAGTTTGAAGGAGTTGAAGTAGAGGAGAGTTTGGAGAAGTGCCGTGGCTGGCTAGAAGACCAAGACCCTAGGTAAAGAGTCACCCAGCTTGTGGAGAGAGAGAGGACAGGAAGCCTCACAAGCTGAAGAGCAGGAGAGGGAAGTAGCCCAGGGGAAGGAAGCACTAGTTCAAGTGGTTAACCACTATTCCTAGGGCCCCTGTGCTGGGACCCAGAGTAGAGGGCGGGCCTGGGTCCTTCCCTCTCCACTACCCTTCTCTGGGTTACTAGTGGGACAGTAAATACCCTCGTTCAGGGGTAGGAAACTGTGCCCTGAACCACCACCCCCCCCAAAAAAAAAGAGGAAGCGCGGGACCCATCATAATCGTACTGTCAATTTGCCACAGTATCCAAGAGGCTCATCGCTCCACAATTGTTGTGGAGATGGATAGTTCAGCAGTTTCAGCTGCATCAAGTGCTGATTGAAGTGCCGTCTTGACCACCAGTTGTCCCTCAGTGATAATGGCCCTAAGATGATTTCTGTGTGATTCTAGAAGCTGATCAATAAACAAATTTAATTTGGAGTAATTCAAGTAGTCATATTTTGCTGTTAGCGCTTGGTAATTCGTGATATAGAATTGTAGTGTGGCAGAAGAATAAGCCTTTCTTTCAAAAAGGTCAACGCATTTCCAAACCCTATATTATGGGGTGGACTTTGACTGGTGTTGACAACCTCTGGAGTTCACTGCATCCACGAAGATCAAATTAGGGGGTGAATGGGAGAAAAGAAATTTTGTGTCCTTGGCTGAGAAGTAGTATTTCTTATTGTCTCACTTACAGGTTGTTGCAACCAATGCAGGGGTCTGCCATATAAGCTTGGCTGGATCTAAGAGAGCCGCGTTGTTGGGGAGGGCTACTCTGGGTGAAGAAGAGCAGTACAGAATGTCTACCAGCTTATGGTGTGATTCTTTTACATCCTTTAGAGGTAATTACAGAGTGTCTGGCACCCTCTTAGCTAGGTCCTGAAAGAGTTTAAAGTCATCTGCAAGAGACAGTGGAGGTGGCATCATTGCTTCATGTGGTGAGGAGGACAAGAGTTGGTCGCTGGTGTGACCTCTTCATCATGCTTGGCCTTCTGTTTCTCCCTCACCTCTTCAGGAGGAACACAGGCTCTGAATGCAGAGGCTGGTGGAGGGCACCTTATTGATTCATGGTGGGCTATGCTAGATGTTTGGGAGGTGTGATGTCTCTATACTTCCCTCATGTCCCAGTGAGGCCACTGAGATGGTGGGAAGGGTCCTGGTGGCTGGCACAATGATTGTCCATACCAGTGTGGTTGAGGGCCTAGCGGACAGTATGGCTGTGGAGGCCCAGATTGGTAATGGGCACTATAAGATGCATGGAAGGACCGATGGAAACAACCTCCTCCTGCTCACTATATGACTCCACTGGAGAATGGAAGTGCATGGCATGGTGCTGGTGGAGACTCTCGAGTTCAAGGTAAAGTCAGTACCAGAGCCTCGGTACCAAGTAGGGGACACTCAAGTACATCAGATACTATGAGGTCTTTTGAGTATCTGAACTCATGTGGTGCCATGAAGGTCGGTACTGGTGGCCGCTGCCAGTGCCGAGACAACAGTATTGATGGGGTTGGTGATGTAGGCCAGGCTAAACACTCTGACGTTGTTTAGCATACCGTTAATGGTACTGAAGCTGTTGCCTGTACTGTGGGAGCCTTTCCCAAAACATGGTCTCTGTCCTTATCTATCCCAGTCGGTACCATTGCTTCAGTGCTTCTGCCCATCACATTTTAAGGCATATCAATGTGTCCCATTGGGATGGTATTGGGTGAGCTCTAGGTACTGTGTTTCAGTGCCATCAGAACCTATGATACTAAATGTGCCAGGGATCTTTTCAGGTTGGTTTATGGCCCATTCTGGGGACTCACAGATTTCTTTTTTGAAGTCTTACGTGAGTGTCTCGTGGCTTTAGGTTCACCACCTTTGTATGTAGAGGGCTGTGGGGAAGATTCCCACCCTCTGGGTGAATCTTGATGTGGGTCTGAAGGAGGTTGGAGAGCTGCCTCCATTAGAAGCTTTCTGTCCTTTTGAGATCGCAGCTTCAGCTGCTGACAAAACACACACTTCTGGGAAATGTGGTTTTCCCCAAAGTAACAGACACAATAGGAATGTCTATCAGTTACAGGGATGGACTCTTTCCAGGAAAGGCACCTCTTAAACCCCAGTGAACTGAGCATACCCTGCACAGAGGTAGTCCCTGGAGAAAGGGAAATAAGTATATAAAGTTTTTGGTTTCTTTTTAAAGAAAAACATCAAAGAAAACTCTAAACTAACAAATAAAGAAAAATGAGTAACTAGTTAAGTTCAAACAATAGAGTTAAAAATCTGATGACCAGACAGACAATAGCGCCATCTCTAGCCAGGGGTGACTGAGAAGGAACTGAGGGGGGTTTAGCCACGCATGCTGCTTAGCCTTGAGGAAGAGCACAAGGGGGAGGGAGAAGTACATGTCTGAGCCAAACAGACACTGCTACCAAAGTGCTCCAATCGGCAGCATAGGGACACAAGCACACCTACAGTGGAGCACCCATAGGGACACTACTCAAAGTAGAACATTATATACCCCATAACTCTGAGATCATAAAAGAGGTCAAATTGGAGCTCATATTGAAAATGCATGGGGGAAATTATCCAAGAATTATTAATATTGTGGTAGCATCTAGAGGCCACAATCAAGACTTGGGGCCTGTCATTAATCTTGGGGCATTCTCTTTAAAGGTCCCGGTTTTCTCCTAACTGGTCTCCTTCTGTTCATCTCAAATTAGCTCAGTCTATCATGTAAATCCAAAATGAGTCAATCAACGCTTAAACTCCAATCTTTCTTGGTCTCTCTGTCAATTTCTTAGTGGTAACTTGGTGTGTGACTGTCACTCCTCCACTGTCTCAGGCCTTTCTGCCTTCTCATCTCTCTGTTCTCCTTTTATACCTGGGCTTGGTTTCCTTATTGGTCCCAGCTGTGGGTGCATGCCTTGCAGTTCTGGAAGCTGTGCTGGGGTGTGGTCAGCCTCATTTCCTGAAAGTGGGGAAGACTCTCCTCTCCCTTCTGCCTATGCTCAATATGGGATTTGTAAACCCCATTACAGGGCCCTACTGGCTAGATACTGTATACGCACACACAAAAATAAAAGATGTCTCTGTGCTCATTGGACTTACAGTCTAACTAATAGTTTATATATTTCTTGATTATCCAGCATCCGGTCAGAAATTTAGTGTGCGGTATTTATGTCCCTGGAAAAACTTTCAAAGTTATAATGAGTAGATTGAGTCAGATTAAATCTCAGTCACCCCAATGGAAAACCAAATTAACTCTACCAATTTCAAACTGATTTACACTGAAGCACCTAAGATGAGAGTGTGGCCCTGAAACATGTTGCAAACTACAGTGAATGAAATGAATTTCAAGGAACCAGACACAAAGGGAGGGTCCCCAGTGAGTCACAAGACGCATACATATTGTTATCCTTAGCAACTGGCATTTATTTTGGAAACAAGGAAGAATAATGTAAACCTTTGGAAGCGAATACAGATGCATTCTGTTGAGCTAGCTCCTGTTGGGTTACAGTTGAATCCAGAGCCAGCCTCTGTATAGTGTGCCAACTGGCTGAGAGCAGATGATTATCTTTTCATTGCAGATATTTGCTGCTATTCATCAGCACGATCCAAAGTCCATTGGAGTCAATGGAAAGACTCCCACCTGACCGCAGTGGGCTTTGAATCAGAGACCCTGGGCAGAGTAGGCACAATACAGCTGGTAAATCTGTTTTATGTGTTTCTAGCAGTATAATGCTACCATGAAACTATTTTTTTTTAAACTCAAGCATATTTATTTCAAGTATTGAAAATGTTTGGGCCTGATGTGTCCCCCACCCTTCCACCCCTTTTGAAATCAATGGCAAAAATCCCATTGACTGTAGTGAGGCCAGAATATAGCCCTTTTCATATTGTAAAATCAAAAAAATCAAATACATTTGAAATTCTGTTTTAAAAATAAAACCTGAGGTTGGCTTCTCTCTTTAGCATGGTATGGTTTTAATAGGCAGGAGTTTGTGTATTCAGGACAGGAATAGCATTCAGGCTGTTGACTCCACACCGTTGTTATGATGTGGATAATAGTCCCCCTGTGCAAGGGAAGAAGACTTTATTAAATATTAAACCCATGAACATACTCTGGTTCCCCCTCCCCTCCGTATTCTAAAATTTTTCTTTTATTAGGACTGATATTGTGATACACTTTAGGGCTGAGCCCCTCATTGGGAATAATTTTAAGCAGAGGTTTGCTAGAGCTGAAATACATCAGACTTGATTTTTTTCCCCTGACTTGTGGGAGATTGCTTGAATGCGCTAACTAGAAGCTACAGTTTCCACTAGAAAGAAAAGTAACTGAAAACGTTAACTCCTGCTAATGCATGATAATGCTGATATAAATATGGTCACTCAAAACTACCACTATACATGGTAAATAGCCTGTTAAATTCATATCTGGATGTAGCCTTTTCTAAAATGTGGAACTTGAAATCTGTGGCTTGATTTAGGCCCATCTCTACTGCTCCCAACCCACAGTCACCAGTTGGCTCAGAGTAAACATAATTTGTGTTGACCGTTTTCTAGATGAAATAGCTAAAGCTCACTTCACGAAAGCTTATACTCAAATAAATTTGTTAGTCTCTAAGGTGCCACAAGTACTCCTTTTCTTTTTGTGAATACAGACTAATACGGCTGCTACTCTGAAACCTGATATTTTTTGTAGAAATTTTAAACTAATTTCTGAAATTTAAAAGTTTATTATATCTTTCTTATGGAATTCAATAAATTGGTTTAATATGTCTATAGAAATTATATTCTCCATTAAATTTTAGCCAAATTTTCTATAAGGAATATCCTTCTGATTTTTTTCTTTGCAATTGCAATACATTATTTATGCACAAAAGTATATTCATGCAATGTGCAATTATTTTCAAATTGAGCTCCAATATTTAACAGTATTGTTTTAGAGAAAGATTCATTTAAAAAACATCTCCCTCAAAGTCCAGTTTTGAGGATTTCTGCTAGCTTGCCTGGATTTAGCAGGTTCTTTATTTTACTGAATCTGCCCTAGAACTGCTCATCTTTTCCTTATTTCTCAAATATTGATAAAATAACAGAAGCAGACTGCATACATCTTAATAGTGAAGAAAGATTCTGTCTAATTTAGCCATTGAAAAAAGTCAAATAAATTCCATGGTCAGTGCATAATTCCATGTTTATTAATGCAGATTAAATCCCAGTTTCCAAACATTCTCTCCATCATGAGGCATCTCCTCCGTTTCACCTCTATTAGCTTCTGTCAATCAGTGCACTTCCTCCAATTAGGAATTCAGAAAAAGCACTTTTTAAAAGGTTTTCCCTGAAAAGAGATATACTCATACCATGACTGCAATTTCAGGAAACCCAGATTAAAATAAATAAACATGTATTTATATTTTACCTTATCTTCATGACATCAAAATGACCTTGTCTAGAAAAAAAAATATAATTAAAGTGTAGAATATATTCAAGCAGGGTTATTCAGGAGAAAAGGAGAACAGATTCCAGGCACAGATCATTGATATTCACTTTCATTGATTCCCTATTCAGAAATACTGATGAAAAATTATCTTCCTGAACTTGTAAGATTTAACACAGGACTATGCTAAATTCTTAGGATAAAGGTAAAGCTTGGTCTGTATGACGCTGCTTTGTTGCGCCATACTTCTGCTCTGCCATTAACTCACTGTGAAGCCTTAGGTTATCACTCTTTATGCCTCAGTTTGCCATTTGTAAAAAGGGGACAATAATGTTTTATCACCTTTGAAAAATGATTTGAGATCTGTGAACAGAAGTGTTAAATATGATTATGGCTCTCCAGTACCTGCCATGTGTATCTGTCTAACCTCAACCTCTCCACAGATGAAAAGTCTGTGACTTCAGCCCCATTCTTATATATGGCAGTCGGGTCACTAGGCAAAAACAGGAATAGGACCAGAGTTCTCTCAGGCCTGGTCTACACTATGAGTTTATGTCGGATTTAGCAGTGTTAAATCGAATTAACCCTGCACCCGTCCACACAACGAAGCCATTTTTTTCGACATAAAGGGATCTTAAAACTGATTTGTGTACTCCTCCACAATGAGGGGATTAGCGCTGAAATTGACATTGCCGTATGGAATTAGGGTTAGTGCGGATGCAATTCGAAAGTATTGGCCTCCAGGAGCTATCCCACAGTGCACCATTGTGACCGCTCTGGACAGCACTCTGAACTCGGATGCACTGGCCAGGTGTACAGGAAAAGCCCCGGGAACTTTTTAATCTCATTTCCTGTTTGACCATGCAGAGCTCATCAGCACAGGTGACCATGCAGTCCCAGAATTGAAAAAGAGCTCCAGCAAGGACTGAATGGGAGGTACTGGATCTCATCACTGTATGGGGAGAGGAATCCGTGCTATCAGAACTACATTCCAAAAGACGAAATGCCAAAACATTTCAAAAAATCTCCAAGGCCATGAGGGACAGAGACTACAGTAGGGACGCAACACAGTGCTATGTTGAGCACTGAGCACCTCAGACAAGCGGACCTGAAAACCAAACAATCAAACGGACGCTCTGGGACAGAGCCCCAGACATGTCGCTTCTACGCTGAGCTGCAGGCAATTCTGGGGGGGCCGCCACCACTACCCCACCCCTGTCCGTGGACTCCGATGATGGGGTACTCTCTGCCATGCCTGAGGATTTTGAAGACGGGGAAGATGAGGAGGAGGAGGACGAGCTTGAGGAGAGCACACAGCACACCATTCTCCCCGACAGCCAGGATCTTTTTATCACCCTGACTGAAATACCCTCCCAACCCAACAAAGCCAGAGAAGGGACCTCTGGTGAGTGTGCCTTTTTAAATATAATACATGTTGTTATAAAAGCAACCGTTTTTTAATGATTAAGTAGCCCCGAGGACTTGGGATGCATTCATGGCCAGTACAGCTACTGGAAAAGTCTGTTAACGTGTCTGGGGATGAAACGGAAATCCTCCAGGGGCATCTCAGTGAAGCTCTCCTGGAGGTACTCTAAAAGCCTTTGCAGAAGGTTTCTGGGGAGAGCCGCCTTATTCCGTCCCCCATGGTAGGATACTTTACCACGCCATGCTAGTAGCAAGTAATCTGGAATCATTGCAAGACAAAGCCTGGCAGCGTATGGTCTCGGTGTTTGCTGGCATTCAAACAACATCCGTTCTTTATCACTCTGTGCTATCCTCAGGAGAGTGATATGGTTCATGGTAACCTGGCTGAAATAGGGGAATTTAATTAAGGGGGCATTCAGAGGTGGCCATTCCTACTGGTATGTTTGCCTGTGGCTGAAAAGAAATCCTCCCCGCAGTTAGCCACGCAGTGGGGGGAGGCATTGGTGCTGAGCTGTTTGCATTTGGCTAGCAGGGATCTTCCCTGATACCAGCCATGCGGTGGAGTGAGGGGTAAAGCAATCATCCCAGAGAATTGGATGGGGGGGGGTTAGTTTGGTTTCTGCTGCTGCACGTTAACAGGAAAACTGCAGCACTAAATGGCCAACTCAACGTGCTTTGCTTGGTATGGGAGAGGAGGGCGCTGCTGTTATGAAGGTTGCAGAAGCCGAAAGACTATGGCTTACCGTGGCCTCCTGCAAGCCGAATTCTGTTGCCCAGCACTATGTGTGTGATCTCTAACACCAAAGCCACAAGCACTCAATATAAGATGCAAAATGCGACCTTGTACCAAAATCACATGTGCTATGTAATGTGAATAGTGTTGTTCACCATGAAAGAGAATAGCCATTGTTCTGTAAAATGTATCTTTTTAAATACTTCACTCCCTTTTTTTTCTCCAGCAGCTGCAAATGTTTCAAGCCTCCCTCCTCTGCACCAAAGGCTATCTCAGATAAGGCGGCGAAAAAAACACACGTGTGATGAAATGTTCTCTGAGCTCATGCAGTCGTCTGGCACTGACAGAGCTCAGCAGAATGTGTGGAGGGACACAAGAGCAGAGTACAGGAAAGTGGACGATGAATGTGAGGAGAGGTGGTGGCAGGAAGATCAGAGGAGGCGGCAGGAAGATCAGAGGAGGCATGAGGCAATGCTGAGGCTACTGCAGAATCAAACGGACGTGCTCTGGCATCTGGTGGAGGTTCATGAACGGCAGCAGGATCACAAACTGCCGCTGCAGCCCCTGTTTAACCGTCCTCCCTCCTCCCCAAGTTCCATGGCCTCCTCACCCAGATGCCCAAGAACATGGGGTGGGGAGGCTCCGGGCACCCAACTGCTCCACCCCAGTGGACAGCCCAAGCAACAGAAGGCTGGCATTCAAGAAGTTTTAAAGTGGCCTTTTCCTTCCTTCTCCCACACCCCACCTGGGCTACCTTGTGAGTCATCTCCCTATTTTTATAATCAATTAATAAAGAATACATGTTTTTTAAATGATAGTGACTTTATTTCCTTTGCAAGCAAGCTGTGATCGAAGCGGGAGGGGGTGTGGCTTACAGGGAATTTAGAGGCAACCAAGGGGAAACAAACAGAACTGTCACACAGTACCCTGGCCAGTCATGAAATTGTTTTTCAAAGCTTCTCTGATGCGCAGCGCTTCCTGCTGTGCTCGTCTAACCGCCCTGGTGTCTGACTGCGCATATTCAGCGGCCAGACGATTTGTCGTAACCTCCCACCCCACCATAAACATCTCCCCCTTACTCTCACAGAGATTGTGGAGCACACAGCAAGCGGCAATAACAATGGGAATATTGGTTTTGCTGAGGTCTGAGAGAGGCAATAAACTACGCCAGCGTGCCTTTAAACATCCAAATGCACACTCTACCACCATTCTGCACTTGTTCAGCCTGTAGTTGAACAGCTCCTGACTACTGTCCAGGGTGCCTGTGTACGGCTTCATGAGCCAGGGAATTAATGGGTAGGCTGGGTCCCCAAGGATAACTATTGGCATTTCAACATCCCCAACAGTTATTTTCTGTTCTGGGAAGTAAATCCCTTCCTGCAGCCATTTAAACAGACCAGAGTTCCTGAAGATGTGAGCGTCATGAACTTTCCCGGCCATCCCACGCTGATGTTGGTGAAACATACCTTGTGATCCACCAGTGCTTTCAGCACCACTGGAAAGTACCCCTTGCGGTGTATGTACTGGCTGCCCTGGTGGTCCAGTCCCAAGATAGGGATATGCGTTCCGTCTATAGCCTCACCACAGTTAGGGAATCCCATTGCAGCAAAGCCATCTACTATGACCTGCACATTTCCCAGAGTCACTACCTTTGATAGCAGCAGCTCAATGATTGCGTTGGCTACTTGCATCCCAGAAACCCACACAGTAGATTTGCTCACTCCAAATTGATTACCAACTGACCGGTAGTAGTCTGGCATTGCAAACTTCCACAGGGCTATCGCCAATTCTTGTGAACTGTGAGGGCTGCTCTCATCTTGGTATTCTTGCGCTTCAGGGCAGGGGAAAGCAAGTCACAAAGTTCCATGAAAGTGCCCTTACGCATGCAAAAGTTTCAGAGCCACTGGGAATCATCCCAAACCTGCAACACTATGTGGTCCCACCACTCTGTGCTTGTTTCTCTTGCCCAGAATCAGCGTTTCACAGCGTGAGCCTTCCCCAGTAACACCATGATCTCAAAATTGCTGGGGACCGCAGTTTTAGAGAAATCTGTGTTCATGTCCTCATCATCATGCTGCCATCACCTCCTCGGCTGGTTTTTCAGGTGCTGGTTCTGCATAAACTGCACGATAATGCACGAGGTGTTTACAATGGTCATAATTGCTGCGGTGAGCTGAATAGACTCCATACTTGCTGTGCTATGGCGTCTGCTTGGGCAATCCAGGGAAAAGGGCATGAAATGATTGTCTGCTGTTGCTTTCACGGAGGGAGGGAGGGTTGACTGATGACATTTACCCATAACAACCTGTGACAAATTTTTGGCCCCATCAGGCATTGGGAGATCAGCCCAGAATTCCAATGGGCAGTGGGGATTGCGGGAACTATGGGACAGCTACCCACAGTGCACTGCTCAGTATGTCGACGCTTGCCATGGTACAGTGAATGCACACTCCGAATTAATGTGCTTAGTGTGGACAAATGCACTCAACTTTATATAATCTGTTCCCAAAAATTGACTTCTGTAAAATCGGAGTACTTTTGTAGTATAGACATGGCCCTCGTCTCAGTGGTAGCTGAAGAAGGAAGACTGAGAGGCCTATATGGATTGGAATCAATGGGCCAGATTCTATGGTATGCTAAGGCCACTTTGCACTGCTTAAGTAGCACAACGTGACCTTAAAGTGATCATTGATAGCCAGTATCTATCTATCTATCTATCTACCTATCTATAATATAATTAATATAATATATTTGGTAAAAACAGCAGGCCAAGAAGGGCTCACAATCAGTTTCATGAAAACAAACATCTTTGAAATCCAGACATCAAGCAGTAACATCACATTAGAAGGCAAAAATATCAAGAAAGTAGAACAGTTCATCTACCTGGGCAGCACTGTATTAGCCAACAGAGGCCTCAAGAAGGCAGTGGCATCAAGGATAGGAAAGACATGCACAACATTTACTAAACAATGCATGGAAATCAAAGATATACAGCACCAGAACAAACTTGAAATTTTCCATTGAAATGTTATCTCTGTGCTAACATGTGTCAGTAGGAGCTGAACACTAGTCAGAAAACTAGACACCTTCAAAAAAAAGTGCCTATGAAAGATTCTGCGCATTGGTTGGCAAAACTTTGTCACCATTGAAAAGATCTGAGAAATCCCCACCCAGCAGCTGGTTTCCACCAAAATCAGAAGGAAGTGCTGGGTGTCCTGGGGCTTGTACTCCAGATGCCAACACACACACTCCCACATGAAGCTGTCAGGTGGAAACCAATCGGTATGAAGAAATCAGGGCACTTAGCACCAACTGCCCTGGAATGGGAAGGATATTATTAAAACATACATTAAAACAGCTTAATTAAAAACTTGAATGCTTGAAAAACTAGCTCTTCAGCTGGATGTTGTGGTATATCAGTAATCTCTCTTTTTTCCCCATCCCTCCATCTCTCACCTAATTATTTGTCCACATAACATCAGTGATAAAATAATACATACCATTAATAAAATAAAGTGGAATGTAATTGTAACTTTTTTGCCAATATTGCTTACAGAGGCTTTAGCATTTTGTTCAGTCACCGTGAAGACTCCTAGAAAATTCTTGAGCTGGAAGATAATTCTGTCCATAAAAGTTTTAATTTTTTTAGATACACTGAGCTATTCTGAATATTCTTTTAGAAATAATAACAATAGTAAAACATTTGTAGTGTAACTCTGACTTTATCTCCATTTCATTCCTGCCAATATTATATTTTACCAAAATGTATAGTTCACAAACTGTTTAATGAATACAACTCTACTAGGAAAACATTATTATATTGATTCCCAGTCTCATAAAAGAATACTGTAAACAGAAGGCCATGCACTGTAAGTGATATTCGTGCTGGAATTATAGACAGTATAGAATTATAAATAGTACAGATTGAATCTAGCTGCTTTTCCCATGACATTCATAAATGGGAAGACTGCTGCCTGCTTTTCTTCCATAAACCCTTATAAAATAGAGTAATTCACCTATCACTAAATGGAATGTTAATTGGTCTGGTTCCTTACTGCATCACTTCAGTTTTACATTACTGTTATTTCAATGAAACTGATGGAGTTACACCAAAGTAAATAATGTAGTGCTGAATCAGGATTATTGTCTGTAATGCAGCTTTGTATGCATTACATTGCATAGACCAGATACATTATTAATAAACATGTCATATTGAAAATACATGCAAGACACTTGTAATGTTTTACTAGAAAATGCAATAAGCAGTTCTAATTAGCTTTACTATTTAACATAAGGACTTTACCGTTAAACTATTTTCCGGCATGGATTTTGATTTTCCCTACACAGTTAACATTTGTCTGAATTAATTCTAGTTTTAAAATAGCTTTCAAAGCAAAATTAAATCTGAAATCTTAAACTTGAAATTCTGCACATAATAGCCTGAGTTGATAGTCCATGGTTTAAATTATTAAAGGAACAAATGAAATAATTAGCATATTTGTTTAACAAATTTATAAATCATTTATGAATCATAGAATTGCAAATCCAACATACCAGTCTCAAAACTAAACAGAGACAATACTGATAAAAAAAGAAAGAACAGGATATTGGGAATTATAAAGAAAGGGATATAACATGAAAACAACACAGGAGTTTGTGTTTTGTCTGTGAGGTTTAGCTCAATAACCATGACACAATGAAGTTACAAAAACAGATTTCAGCATCTAAAATTGATATTCAAGTAAAGTACCAGCTCAGAAGATTGACATTTTATTATATTTACTTCAGAGGAACAGCAGGAAGATGACAGTGTATATTGATACACTGCAATAAATGGTGACAAATGAAAGACAAAAAAGAATTCAGAAGGGAATCTGTAAAAATCAATAAACAAAATATTATGAATTATGGTGAATATTTAATTACCTTGTATATTACCTTAAATAATTTTTCTCTAAAAAAACAAGCATATATATTTCAATTTAGAGCTTTTGTCAGATCAACACACTCTATAGTAAGCAGAAAAACAGGCACAGTTGTAAGTCTAAAAAGATTTTTATTTATGTTCTGTTTGCTATCGGATGTGAAAAATATAGTGTAATCATCCTGTCTGTAGGAGATGAAATATGTGAGCATAAATGTATATTGTTAAGTATCTCATTTAATAGACCCAGTTATGTATTTGTTATTCCATTAACTAGATTAACAACGTATAGTATGAACATACCTCATCTACCAGTTATATTACTTGGTACATCTTATGCATAGCAGTTGATAAATGGGGTAATAACATGTTAGCAGTGCTGTGGCTGTCTATACAGCATCACTTGAATTGCTTTTTGATCATTAATATTTAATAAATTAATTAATCAGACCAAATAATAAAATAAAAACTTACTCTATCTTATGATGTAGCAATGGGACATTATATTTTGGTCACTAACAATAAAATTATTAATAAATGGTTGAAGTAGGCAACTTCATAAAATAATATAAAAGGGCTTATGCAGCAATTTTGTTTGGAAATGCAAACACTTCAAAACTAAATAAAAAACTGAATCAGGCAAAAGTTAGGGTAAATTGATGTCTTTTTCATAAATGTCAGTTTCCTTCTACACTGTCAGAGCCATTCCTCTAACAAATGAAGATTTAACTCTTTATTATATCTTGATAAAATCTGGCAGGAAGTTGCAAAATGTCAGTTGGTTATTCTAGTAGTGTCTCTTGTAGAAAAGATGTGGCTGAAAGAATATAACATGGCTATTCATATAGGCTTCTGGACATAGACAGAAGCTGTAGTTTTCCCTGGCCTTTGACTCCCACACAAATCGTGTGACAGGCTGGACCAGGCAGTCATGAAATGGATTACTAACTACTAACAGTAACTGGAGTTAGATACTTGTTTTATGTGGGTAAGTTTACACAGCCTAGTAAGCCTGGATCTATGTGACCCACACCTGCAGACTCAGTATTTCCAAGCCCATGCTTCGACATCCAGACTGTATTGGAAACCTGGGCCTCACAACTGTGGTGATGTGTCCCTATTGCGCTACACAGACCTGAGTCAGAACTTTAGCTCTTGTGGGAGTATGCTGTCATACCCCAGGGTTCCTAGTGCCTTAACCAGCTGTAGCTGCTCTAGGGCTTTGTCCACACTGGTCTATGCAACGACTTGTCTGTATGTCCTGCACAAGTTGACAGGAAGTGGTTTGAGTGGTTTTAGCCCACCAGTACATCCAGGCAAGCCATTTTATCTCCACACACTCCCAACAGCCAAACACTTCAATGTGGATCCTGACACAGTGGAAGAACTTTTCCACCTCACACTAATACCTATTTTGGCATTTGTAATCAGGCAGTGCATCTGCAAGAGGATGGTGGACATTTCAGTGGCAGTTTTGGACCTGCTGAAGACACATCTTGGAGGGTGGGAGGTACTGACATGTCAGCTGTGCCCCAGATATTGTTGCTCATGCCTATTGCCTGAGCCATAGATTTGCCACTATGCAGACTGGAGCTTCTGGAGCAGGGCCACAAGCACAGACTGGTAGGATCACATCATCATGGGATCTTGGGATGCCCAACACTGGGTTCAGAAGAAGCAGATGTGTCTGGAGGTTTGTGATCAGCCTGCTCCTATCTTCCAGCATCAGGACATCCACATGAGGGAGGCCATGCCATTCAAGTAGCAGGTCACTATAGCCATCTGGAAGCTGGCCACTCCAGACTACTACAGGTCCACAACTAACCAGTTTGGAGCTGACAAATCAACTGGGGGTAGTTGTGACAGAGATTCATGAGGCACTCAGGTGTGCAAAGTACCCAAAGATGGTGGGCATTACAAATATTCCTGAAATGTTCTGGGCCTTAAAATTCAACATAAACATTGTTAATGTCCTAAAGATTCTAAAGAATACTTAATATTTAAAGGTCGACCACAGGGACAGATTCTTGGACCGTAATGTGGGATGCACAGGTAGAATGCATGATGCAAGGGTATTCCAGAGATCAGGATTTTACCTGGATGGTCAAGCTAGGACATTATTCCCCCTGAATGACATTGTTATAAGTGAAGTTACTGTCCCCACTGTTATTCTAGGGGACCCCGCTTACACCTTGATGCCATGGCTTATGAAACCATACTCTCATTTCAGAGGAACTGGCAAAGGAAGGTTCAACTAAACACTAAGTAGCTATAAGATTGTGGTGGAATATGCATTTGGCATAATGAAATCCTGGTGATGTTGCCTTCAAAACTCTTTGGATGCCAGTGTTGTCAACACAGTTTGCCTACTGTTGCCTATTGTGGCCTACTGTGTCCTGCACAATATCTGTGAGGAGAAAGGGAACCTCTTCCTAGGACTAGACTCCAGATAGTGCTGGATTTCTGAACTGGTACACTCAGTAAGACAGTGCACCTGTCATGATTGCTACTAGATGACCCACACAATTCTAATCAGGGATTTTTTGTTGGTTTGCACAGCCTCATGCATGAAATGGTATTTGAAGCTGAGATGTGAATGGGTGTGGAACATCTGTGGAATTTTTTATAATGTGTTGGTATTATGTGTTATATTTTTTGTAAACACTTTCCTTAAATGTATGGAGATAAGTTATGCATTTTATAAATACTGGTCATGTATTTCAACTCATGGTTTATGGAACACTGTGAGGACAGTTTGTACATTTTTATGAGGAAAAGTATTGAAAATGAGCATTTGATGACATTTATTAAAGTCTGTGCCACTTCTAACATTACATATAAAACTTGCTATTGGAGCCTTGTGTGCAAATTCAACACTTTATTGTACACATGTATTTAGAGACCAATGTAAGACCCAGAAACGTAGATCAGTTGCCATCAAAATATACAACACAAACTCAGTGCCAAAAAAGTGACAGGTGTATGTTGCCAAATAATGTGGCCAATTATTTCTGGCTGACCCTGTCCCTCTGTTCTCCGTGGCCTCTCTGGCACAAGCCATGACTCAAGGAGTAGATGAATGCACAGGGTACATTTGTGCATTCCATGTGCTTGTTCATTACTTGTGATATGGTCCAGCCAGTCCCTGCACTGTCCAAAGCCTGCATAGTCTGCAGGACATGATAGCATGGCGGGGACTCAGAGCATCGGGCTGGAGCAGGAACAGGTGGTGCCTGCAGTCTCATAACGATGAGCACAAGTAATTGCTAATGCATCTCCTGCTGCGCTCTGTCATCTTCCCTTAACCTGTGATCATGGCCCATGAATCTCTCTGCCAGTCTCTTCTTGCGCTGTGCAGCCAGACTCTCTTTCCACCCGTCTTGCATCCTTATCTTTACGATACTCAGCCTGGTCCTTCTGGATCGCTATCTGCTGATTTACTTTATCAAGAATTTTTCCCATCATCTCATCTCGGATTCTTTTTCTTCTTCCGTACATTAGTGGGCCCTCTCCCATAGGCTCTTGGTGCTATGTGTTTGCCCTGTGGAGGTGTAAGGGCCTTGAAAGAAAAATGAAATAACACTTTATTGTCTGACTGTGATTAAAAAAATTACATTTTCCACTTTATCAAAGGGGTTATTTAATTGAAGGTTCAAGGAGGGTTTTCTTTATCAAGGAGCTTATATTCATATGAATGTCAGGTATCCTTTGGAGAAACACTGAAAGCCATCACATATCATGGTAAGATACACATACAACATTCACCTGAAATTATTTCTACACCCTGTCATTTTTTTCAGGGGGTAGGAGGGTGTCGATAGAACTAATGAGGGGGTTAGTCACTAGCTATATTTTTCAGTCCTTTCAGGCAGGGCAAACTCTGAAGAAAATTGACATTCTGGAGGTCCCCGAGTGGAAATGTAACCCACACACCTCCTGGATGGGGTGTTCTGTCCCATCTAGTGTCACTAAGACCACTTAGAGAGAGAGTTAAATGAGTCTGCTCTACAGCCTTAGCTAACAGCCAGTTGGCTTTTAGCTCATGTGGTAGAGGATCATACACTAAGCTCCAGAGGTACTGGGTTTGATCCTGCCCACCGGCGACCAGGGTCTGTCAGCATTACAAGAGGGGGCTCGTCCGGGATTTCAGCTGAGAAGTCTCTGAAGCTCAGGACGTGCTCGGGGAAGTATGTTCTATTCCCTCTAGTGGCAGCAAGACCACTTAGAGAAAGATTAATGAGTTTGCTCTACAGCCTTACCTAACAGCCAGTTTGCTTTTGGCTCATGCACTAAGCTCCAGATGTCCCCGCTTCGATCCTGCCTGCCGATGACCGGGGTCTGTCAGCATTACAGAAGCATGAACTTCTGTCCCAGAACAGCAGAGGGCAGCCATCTGTCTAGGCTAAGGAGATATTTAGGTGTCCAGTAGTTGATCAAAACATCTCATAACTGAGGGGGCTTGTGTGTAATAGAGGCAGCCCTAACAAATATGCTCTATCTCAGAACATAAGCAACTTTCTGGAGTTCTTACTCTGTGAGAACTTTGCTTTCATCACAAGTCATCAATGGGTAAAAAGTCTATGGTCAAATGAACAAGTTGCTGATTTAGCATGAAGATGCAGTAGAGCCTTCTTACAAGTGCCCCTGTGTCCATGCACAGACCCGACTGCCAGCCATGGGGACTCCTAAGACAGTTAACCACCCTCTGCTGTAATTTGGACTCTCATTTAAGCCAGGTATAGACAAAATACACACTCCAGTACTGTTTGAACTCATAACAGCCAGGTTGTTTTGGGACTCGGTTGACAGACAGTTGGGACAGTGTTGACATTTTAAGGTATGCTTTATTACATAGGAGGGTATGTGAAGCACACCAAAATCACAGCCTGTATGAATAACTTATTAGCACCGTAAGCCAGAAATCCTTCCCATCAATATATTAATAAGAACAAACATAGTGGCAGAAACTTATCGGGCTTTGGCACTTGATGGCAGTTCTGCAGCAGGCTGCTCCCCAGAGCTCCTCCAAGGACAGTCCCAGGATGTGCTGTAGATTCCAGCAGCACAGCCTCTTTGGTTACCAGCCTCAGAACCAGGGTTACTTCTTGCCGTTCATCTAGCAGCTTGCTCTCCTTAGCGGTGCTTGCACCCGGGGCGGTGAATATAAGGGTGCCATCTCTGCTCAGCAGATTGTCAGACATCCCTGTGGACTCAGTGCTCATGACAGTTCCCAGTACCTGGTTGAATTTCTCATAAAAGAGCCAGGAAGATGGGGTGTTCCCAGAGGTGTTATTAGAATATTTGACTTTGAAGGAGCAAGTCTTCAGCTGCTTGATTCGCTTCCTATATTGTTCTGTCTGGTTGATCCCCAGTACCACCATCCACTTAGCTACAGCTTTGTAGACATGATTATTTCTTGTGCTCTTACTAAAGTCAAATATCTTGCTCTCCTTACACCAGAAGTTAATCAGAATCTGGCTGTATTCCTCTGGTCAGCTAGCAGCGTGCTGGATGAAGGACTTCTTTGTGCTGGCCATGCTAATACACGTGAGGGTTAACTGTATTTACACTGGAGCCATCGGCATGAAAATGAAAAGTTAAACGCCCAGCAGCTGCATTTGACCAGGAGGTTGCTTCCAGTTCCTGGTATCAGGCTAGAGTCAGGACCGAGCTGTAGGCAGCCCGCATGCATGGGTTGGTTACCAAGTTGTGGTCAGAAGATGAGTAGCAGAGTCAGGGTCAAGCTGGGTCATGATGTCAGCAAGGCAGGGTCAGGTGCTGAGTTGCATGCAGACAGGATGCAAGTAGCAGAGTCAGGGTCAAACTGGGATTAGGAGCTAGAATCTGATTTTTAAAAAGCCAACAGCTCAACTAGATATTTTATTGTTCTCTCAACCATTTATACATTGTGATACTCTAACTTCTCCTGGTTGTGTGTTTTTCCATGCCCTTTAAAGGTGAATTGGTGATGTGCCTTACACTGAATGTCAAAATGTATAGTGGAGGTGTGACTCATAACTTATTAACTACTTTATTGAAATTTAACTACTTCACTGCTGCATTCTGCTACAACTTTGGGATCCTAGTATAAAAATAATAACAACTTCTGTGCAGTAGAGGACTGCAGCAGCTTACTTATGAAATTCGGGCACTTTGACAAGAATGTACAAGGCATATGGAACATCAGTGGAAATGCATTTTCCCTCATAGCATATACATTATATTGCATTACTGCCAATACATTGGAAGTAGCAAATGCTTAGTAAGTGATGTTTACAACAGTTTTATTGCATGGCTATTGTCAGTGAAAAAATATACTCAATATGTCATAGTAATTCTGTCAATATGTAATTGAATTACGCTTGTTACTAGTGACTAACTTTCCTGAAACAATGATAGTATCAGACTACAAGCTTTGAGACTCCTGGGGAATGGCAAGTGGATAAAAGCACTTTGTCTTCCCAGCTGGGATCAGGTTCGAAGTCCTGCTTGAATTTATAAGGAAGCTGCATGTAATAGTGAAATTGTCCAATCAGAAACATCACTCATGCAATGTAAGAGAGTTGTTACAAAATCAAACTGAAAGTTAGAATGGTAATAAATAGGGATTTTATTAATAGTCTAATGGAAAATCGAAGGGTTAGGAGGTCCATTGTTCAAGGTGACAGTTCCATCTGAAGAATAGATAATTTAAACAGGTTTATTTTTATTAAATTCAGTTAATACTCTCAAAAATCTTGTCTTGACTACAGCAACCTTCCTTTCTCTGGACTTCCTGATATCCATGATGCCCTTCCTTAAATCCATTTAAAATGAAAAGGAGTACTTGTGGCACCTTAGAGACTAACCAATTTATTTGAGCATGAGCTTTCGTGAGCTACAGCTCACTTCATTGGATGAGTGAGCTGTAGCTCACGAAAGCTCATGCTCAAATAAATTGTTTAGTCTCTAAGGTGCCACAAGTACTCCTTTTCTTTTTGCGAATACAGACTAACATGGCTGTTACTCTGAAACCTACCATTTAAAATGCTGATTCGTCAATTTATAGACTCCAAGGCCTAAAGGGGCCATTGTGATCCTCTTCTGACCTCTGGTATAGCATAGGACACAGAACTATCCCAAAATAATTCGTAGTGCATAACTTTTAGAAAAACATCCAATCTTGATTTAAAAACTGTCAGTGGTGTAGAATCCCCCATGACTCTTGGTAAACAGTAATTACTCTCACTGTTAAAAAATGATTTCCAGTATGAATTTGTCTAGTTTCAACTTCCAATCATTGGATCATGTTATATCTTTCTCTGTTAGACTGAAGAGAAATAGCTATATTGATGGATTCTTCATTGATTAATTAATATTGATTATTAATATCTTAGACCACAGTGGTCAATAAAGGTTCTGTCTCCTGAGGGCTGCAGCATCAAGAATATTATAACCAGTATCATTAAAATAAGAGATCCTAGAAGCACACAAGAAACAATTGCAATTTATCAAAAGTCCCTTTAATTAACAAATCCACTAACCAGATAAAACAATCTACAAATACTGAAACACAATGGCAGATAAAGAGAGATAGTGCAAAGTGTTTAGCCCTATTATTGGCATCACTCACATCTCACATCTCCTGTTGGGAAACCCTGGAGCAGGGATTGGCAACCTTCGGCACGTGGCCTGTCAGGGTAAGTCCCTGGCGGGCCGGGCCAGTTTGTTTACCTGCTGCGTCCACAGGTTTGGCTGATTGCAGCTCCCGCTGGATGTGGTTCACCGTTCCAGGGCAACGGGGGCTGTGGGAAGCGGCGGCCAGCACATCCCTCAGCCCGCACCGCTTTCTGCAGCCCCCATTGGCCTAGAGCAGCGAACTATGGCCAGTGGGAGCTGCGATTGGCCGAACCTGCGAACACGGCAGATAAACAAACTGGCCCAGCCTCCCAGGGGGCTTACCCTGGAGGGTTGCATGCCAAAGGTTGCCAATCCCTGCCCTGGAGCATCAGTCATTTTCTTCCTCATCATCATTTCCATCATCATTCTCATCACCCATGGTTGTCATTTGGCCTCTTCCCATGAGTTTTCACCCCAGCGCACAGGCCAGGCAACATCTTTTTATCCTGAGTTATGCTCACACCTACTAAGATTCATACATATGTGTAAGGGTTTCAACCCCTTTTCCCTTATTTATACTACCACACCCCATTAATTTAGGGGTGCCCCATTTCTTACTGGCTATTCCCTTAGTTCCCTTTAGTTCCATTAACAGCTATTTCACTGAATTACCACAGCAACTTGAGAAATTACAGAATACCCCAAAATGTTACTATTGGACATCTTGCAGTATTAATTGGCACATTGCAGCATATATTCCAGTCTATTGTTGCATAGTTTCCAGAACATCAGCACTTTTACTGTAATGGTACACTTTACTGGTACAGAGTTATCTTTTGGTCAACTGATCATGCCAACCTATTTCAGGTCTAAGGCCTTGTGTGGCTAAACTGAATATCTCACATGCCTGTGCCTGGTGTTACAACATTAATTAATACTTATATTTGACCTCTAAATTCTAAATATTCCTAACATATGTTATTCTTGACTACAGAGCCAATTATTAAATATTTGTTACCCATGTACATACTTATAGACTGTAGTCAAGCCACCCCTTAACCTTTTCTTTGTTAAAATAAATAGACTGAACTATTTGAGTCTCTCACTACAAGGCATGTTTTCTAATCTTTCTTATGGCTTGTCTTAGAACTCTCTCCAAATTATTAACATCCATCTTGAACTGTGGACACCAGAACTGGATACATATTCCAGCATCAATCTCTGGTCATCTTCTTATTCAACTGTTTGAACATCTCAACCCTCTTTAGAGTCTCTGCACTGCATGCCCAATATATCAAAGACAAGCTCCTTGGACCATGTTTTAAAAGGTGTTTAAGCACCTAAACTTGTAGACAGGTGCCTAGAGGGATTTTTAAAAGGATCTATGCAAGATATCTGACTAACTCCCATAGCTTAAGAACATAAGAACGGCCATACTGGGTCAGACCAAAGGTCCATCAAGCCCAGCATTCTGTCCTCTGACAGTGGCCAATGGCAGGTGCCCCAAAGGGAATGAACAGACAGGTTATCATCAAGTGATCAATGCCCTGTCACCCAATCCCAGCTTCTGGCGAACAGAGGCTAGGGACACCATTCCTGCCCATCCTGGCTAATAGCCATTGATAGACCTATCTTCCATGAATCTATCTAGCTCTCTTTTGAACCCAGTTATAGTATTGGCCTTCACAACACCCTCTGGCAAGGAGTTCCAGAGGTTGACAGTGCGTTGCATGAAAAAATACTTTATTGCGTTTGTTTTAAACCTGTTGCGTATTCATTTCATTTGGTGGCCCCTTGTTCTTGTATTATGAGAAGAAGTAAATAACACTTCCTTATTTATTTTCTCTATATCACTCATGATTTTATAGACCTCTATCATATCCTCCCTTAGTTGCCTTTTTTTCCAAGCTGAAAAGTCTCAATCTTATTAATCTCTCCTCACATGGAAGCCGTTCTATACCCCTAATCATTTTTGTTGCCCTTTGTTGAACCTTTTCCAATTCCAATATATCTTTTTTGAGATGTGGTGACCACATCTGCATGCAGTACACAACGTGTGGGCGTACCATGGATTTATATAAAGCCAATATGATTTTTCTGTCTTATTATCTATCTCTTTCTTGATGATTCCCAACATTCTGTTCGCTTTTTTGACTGCCACTGCACATTGAGTGGATGTTTTCAGAGAACTATCCGCAATGACTCCAAGATCTCTTTCTTGAGTGGTGACAGCTAATTTAGACCCCATCATTGTATATGTAGAGTTAGGATTATGTTTTCCAATGCATTACTTTGCATTTATCAACATTACATACCATCTTCCATTTTGTTGCCCAGTCACCCAGTTTTGTGAGATCCTTTTGTAACTCTTCACAGTCTGCCTGGGATTTCACTATCTTGAGTAATTTTGTATCATCTGCAAATTTTGCCACCTCACTGTTTACCCCTTTTTCCAGATCGTTTATGAATATGTTAAATAGGACTGGGCCCACTACAGAGCTCTGGGGGACGCCACTATTTTCTCTCTCCATTCTGAAAACTGACCATATACTCCTACCCTTTGTTTCCTATCTTTTAATCAGTTACCAATTCATGAGAGACCCTTCCTTCTTATCCCATGAATTCTTATTTTACTTAAGAGCCTTTGGTGAGGGACCCTGTCAAAGGCTTTCTGAAAATCTAAATACACTATATCCGCTGGATCTCCTTTCTCCACATGATTGTTGACCCCCTCAAAGAATTCTAGTAGATTGGTGAGGAATGATTTCCCTTTACAAAAACCATGTTGACTATTTCCCAATGAATTATGTTCATCTATGTGTCTGACAATTTTGTTCGTTATGATAGTTTCAACCAATTTGTGCGGTACTGAAATGAGGCTTACTGGCCTGTAGTTGCCAGGGTCAGGCTTTAAAAATCTGGGTCCTTTTCTTTACCTTTAAGACCATTCACAGAGTAGCCTCTTCCTCATCTCTCAGTCTAGATCTTCTCAGTTCCAGTCCAGTGCCATTAGCCACAAGACTATCCATTCCTCTATTTGTTTGTTATACCAGTTTGTTTCATCTTGTCTTAAATTAAATAGTAAGAATCAGTCTCTGCCCCCAGGAGTTTACAATGTGTAAAATGCCTAGTGTCATGGTGCCCAGATCCTGACCACAACTTCTGGAGGCTATGATAATATTAATAAAGACCCTAAGGAAAAAAAAACACACCTCCTTTGCCCACATGCATATTTTATTTTCCTACCATACCCAACTGTTCCTGCAGGCCCTCTATGAGTTTGGGGAGTCATGAACAAAGAGGAAGTAGACTAGAGATTAGAGAGGGGAAGAGGGTTGAGAGTGTGTGCCTTGTCCCACAAACTCCCCATAGAAATCCTGCTTACACAGAGTCCCTATGCAATGTGCAACCACACACATTTGAGGGAGAATGTGGCTCCAAAGTCAGCACCCAGCAGGGAGAGAACTGGCAGTACACCCCCGCAGAAACACTGAGGGTAGGAAATTGAGGGTGAAGACAGTACCATGATGCACCAACAATTTGCTGGCTTTAGGTCACTGAATGAGACCAACAAACAAAATACCCACTAGACTAAGTTACTTTTTGATGTTAAGTAACTGGCTTTTTGAAGGTTCATGCACTGCAGAAAACCAATAATTAGAATGGATCTTATAAGAAGTAGGTCTAAAAAGATGTATTTATCTCTAATTTTACCCACAGGCCTAGGGAAATGCTCCTTTTGTAGCGACCATACTTTGCCATCTCTTCTCTCACTGTGGGCCTGATCCAAAAACTGTTGAAGTAATAGAAATCTTTCCATTGACTTCAATGGGCCCTGTTTAAGGAGACAATCTCTGTGAGCTGAAAGTATTTACTACTTTTCAAGAAGTCTTAGACATTTTTAATAGTTCTTTGCTATGATGCAGGCTTTCCTGGTATTGATTCACAGTTTTAGATATAGCAGTAAGTCACAGTAGGATATACATTAGTAGGCTATTGGCTGATGCCTTGGGCGGTAGACTGCCTTCAACCACACCAGCAATGTAGCAGTGCCCTACTAATGAACAGCATGGCATGACTTATCGCTTCACCAGGTGCTGATCAAAGATTAGAGATTTTTTAAAAAGGAAAGAAAAATCTGTACTGGACCATCAAAAAGGAGGAGGCAGCCAAGCAAGAACACACAGTCATTTAAGGCTTACAGGGAGAAAAATAAGGACAGCAAGAAACAATAAATGAGATAATGCTAACCAAAGAGTTTAGGGAATATTGGGTTATTGCTATTTAATTAATACATTATTAAACTCCAACAATATGCTCAGTCCCCGCCCCCAGGAGTGAGAGTAGGCCCATTAAAAAATGAGGTGGGGAATGAGTACCTCGTGACAGTCCCTCACCAAAGGAAACTTATTAGTCATGGGATAACAGAGAAAGCCTTCTCGTGGATCTGATTAAATGATAGGAAACAAAGGGTAGGCATAAATGGTCAGTTTTCACAATGGAAAGCGGTAAACAGTGAAGTCCCCCAATGATCTATATTGACACCAATGCTGTTTAACATATTTACTGATGATCTAGAAAAGGGAGTGAGTAGTGAGTGAAGTCACCAAGTTTTCAGATGAAACAAAATTATTTAAGATATTCAAGTCCAAAGTTGACTGAGAAGAGTTACAAAGGGATCTCACAAAACTGGGTGACTGGGCAACAAAGTGGCAGATGAAATTCAGTGTTGAAAAATGCAAAGTAATGCACATGGGAAAAAACAACCCCAACTACACATCCCTGGGCCCACGCCACTTCCTGCAACCCCCATTGGCCTGGAACGGCAAACCATTGCCAGTGGGAGCTGCGATACGCCAAACCTGCGGACACTGCAGGTAAACAAACCATCCTGGCCTGCCAGCAGATTTCCCTGATGGGCCGCATGCCAAAGGTTGCTGATCCCTGTTATACCATCTCATCAAATCCTATTTGCAACATTATTTTTTTTCTTGAATTCATTTGAACACTCTCTCACTGACTGAAAACTGCATTAAATTTCTGCTACCTTTAGTTAAGCCTTAAGCTATATCACCTCCTCTTGCATTACAGACACCGCTGTCATTTTTCTTCTTTGTATGTGTGTATCCCTGTGCCTTCTTCCACACTGCCCATTAAGCCTTGAATAGCCCCCTGGATTTTGTGTGTCAAGAATTCTCCTACTGGCTTGCCTTCCACCTCTCTTACAAGAAATAACTTCTACTGGCTTGCCTTCCACCACTAATCTCTACTCTTCTCCTCCACTGTTGAAAATATTTCAATAATTAATTCCACAATGTTATGTAATAGCAGTGAAAATCATGGAAAATATTTTTATTCTATGATTCTGTGATTGACTCATTCCATACAAGAGTTTTTCTGAACTTCCTCCCTGCTATTGGAAATCTTTTCCATTTTTTGGAATAATGCCCCAACATAACTATTTTTAAAATTCTAAAAATAGTCATTTCTAGGTGGTGTTTACCTGGAAATCAGTTAGTTCTCCAAGGATTAAGGAACTCAGTCCTGTGTGTATTATTATCTGCACCTCATAGCAACAGTTTTGGATTATTGTTACTATAGAGATAATAACTTTACTGACAAAATAGACCCACAATGCATGTCATCTATATAAGAATCATATTCTGGCACATTTTTAAAATTACTGCTTTATGCCATCATAATGGGATAGGTAGGTGGAGACAGTTATAGGCCAGCAACTGAACCGGGAGGCATGTTTTGTTTACATTTCTAAGGAACTGACATGATTTCTTGACAGGAACTATGCAGGAATTGTTTATAAAACAAGAATAATTAAAAAAAGACCCTATGACAGGAAGGTTGACTCTAACAAATTAGCACTTTGAATAGTAAGGTAATAGCAACCATGCTATTCTATTATTATATTCTGGGATGTGACATTCATACTGCTCTGAATACAATGGGTTAAATTTGTCCTCTGAGTAATTCCACTGCACAGAACAAAAGATTCCAGTATTTAGAGAGATGCCTTTTAGCATTCATGTCCTATAGCAGGTCTCTGCACAAGCTCAGATAGAAGGTACACACTAATATACTCAGTGAAATTCCACTCTATTACACAGCTTAACCAATTTAAACCTCATGCCTAAAGGCTAAGTACTACAAAGTGCTGAGCAACCTGAGCTCCCACTGACATCAACTTATAGTTACTATTGTTTGTAAATGTCAGAGTTAAATCATAGTATTACCGTTAATGTTTGTAACATGCTGAATGATTCCAGAAAGAAATTTGCTGTATAACTGCAAATATGAATATTGTTAATGTAAGGTCTGAATATGCAAGGTACAGGAGACCTTCTATAAGGCGCTGAACACACTCAATTCTCATTGAAATCAATAGCAGTTGAGGGCACTGTGCACCTTGCAGAATCAGGCCTCCCATTAATATTAATATTGTTGTCTGGAAGCTCAGGAGAGGCAGAAATAAGTGTCTGTTCCTGTTTTTCACCTTCACTGAAGAACTGACCAGTGGAACTGCTAAGCACCAGAAAAGGAAGGGACCTTTGTGTGTTCCCCCCACCTTTTCATCTCCCTCCCTTTCCCTCATCCCTCACCCCAACATATTTTCCTCTCTAATGGGTGTAATAATCCACTGACTCCCAAGTAGTGGGTGAGGTGACTGATGTCAAACAAAATGGTTAGTCCTTAATAGAGCTAGTCTTTCTTTATTCAATAACTAAGAGAAAAATTCAAATGACTAAAAGAACAAAGGGACCTTGAACCCCCAACTAGAGATCTCCAAATCCCACATACTGGTAGAGAAAGGCAATTCTGATACTAAGAGCTTTTTTACAGGCTGTCAGAGAGTACCAGAAGAGTCCAAAGAGGAGCTCCCTGTGGGCCAACATCCCACTCACAAACAAAGTACAACAAGGAAAGATAGGGGATGTGTCTGTCACAAAAGTAGTCAATAACAAATCATTGTCTCAAATAAGCTCAATGAAATTTGAGATGCAAGCCAGCTCCAAGGAGAATAACTTGGAGTTAGAAGCAGAGTCACCAACATTCATGGTTTTATCATGAATATCACAGTATCCATGTATTATTGAAAGCCCCAGCTCCTAAAACACGTGATGACGAGAGAATCTTAGCTTTCATTGAAAAGAATAAATGTCTAGCCTTCATGGTTGCAGATAAAAGCTTCTGACTGAGACCTGAGGGCACCCTAGAGGTTCATAAACCAGAACTCCAATAAACAGAACACACCATTCATTGGCTAAAAAAAAAAAAAAAAAAGTTTTTTTTTTAATCTCATGATTTTGAGGAGATTGAATCATGATTTTGAACACTAAGACTGATTGAAGCAGTGAGCCACATTCAGGTATACTAATTGATTTAAATGAGAAAGTTCTGGTGAAGGCAGAGAACCTGATTTTGAGCTAACAGTGAACAACTTGGAAAACAAGGAGAAAAGAAATGTTAATATTACTGTCCTCAGTCTATTAACTTTTCCTGAAGACATTAAAGAATTGCATTATTCAACATTCATACATATTTTAAAATAAATGATTCCCGGTATGGGAATATGCCCCTTGGTGTGTGTGTCAGGGATGGGGCGGGGGAGGCAAAAGATGGACACAAAAGACTAGCTGGTAGAGGCAAGGGAGATATATAAGGTCATATGTGTAGGCTTTTAACAGCACACGGTGGGGCAGAAGGGGATCATAATTTATTTTTCCTGAAGGAATGCTCAGCCTTTCAAAGTTTGGGAAGTGCTGAACTAAATGTAGTTCAGGGTTTGGCTTTTTTGTAAAAAAGGAAAAGTGTTGGAGCAATTGGGGAAGTCCCTAGAGAGGGTAACACAGTTTGAATTTCAAGAGAAATAGTGGATCTACAATGGTGTGGATGAGTAGTGCTCCCTCCACCACACAGAAAAGGGACTGGCCCTTTAAGAAACAGGTTCTAGGGTTGCTGACATCCCTCGGTTATGGAGGTGAGAGGAAAGGGGAGTGAGTAGGGAGATTTCAAACTTCACAGATCAAGCAGCTTAAAAAAATCACTGAAATTGATTTGGTATAAACATAGGAATTTTATAATTGGATTGGAAGCAAAGCCAGAAAAAAGTAGCAATGACAATAAGTTCAAGTTTGAAAAGATGGTTTTATGGCATACCGTACAAAGCAAGCAAAATTAAATAACCCCCTATGAAGAACTGATCGGTCTTACTTTAAGAAAATGCATCCACATAATTACTATTTTTACAAGAAACTCATAAATGTGAAAGAGAAAATATGTCTATGTCTGGTTCAAGCAGGAATTTTATGCATCCAGAAGTATTAAAACAAACAAACAAACAAACAAACAAAACAAACAAACCAAAACACACTTTTGTGCACAATATTACAAATCCCAAACTATATAATCAGAGCCGTGACTTTGAAGTTACTTTCACAAAAAGTAGGAATAATACAGACTGAACAATCTGTGATGCTACTGTTTATGCTGAACAACAGAATTCGGGAACCCCAGGAGGTCTGTGTGACTAACTATAGAGCAACAAAATGGGGTGCCAACCAGGATGCTCCTGCTCAAAATGTTTCTCTTATTCAGTTGTAATCACCAACCCATTTCCAGCTTCCCATCCCTTTCATCATTGTCCACTTGTCTATCCCTTATCTGTAGCCAAAATTAACCCAGTAAAGGGAGCTGGCTTGTTAGGAAGCTCTGAAGCTGGACTAAGCATAGAGTTTACATTTGTTTGAATCTCACTGGAAGAAGGCAGCTACAAGAAAAAAACAGGGCAGAATCATCAGTCAGTACACACCTTTCAAGGCAGTAATGTGTGCCAGAGTGTCCACTGAGCTATTCTGAAGTTTAGAAGGCCCAAGTCATTCTCAGATTAGAATATTAAGGTGAATACACCTTTCCAGAATATAATACATTTTTATTTTTTAAAACTACAAAAGCCAGGAAATTCAAAATTAAGGGCATAATACCAGGGTAGGAAAGGGCAAATAAGAGAGTAACTGCTCCTTCTGCAGAGCTGCTCCTCTTCAGTCCTCTTCACTATAGCCATTGGATTAAATCCACTAAAAATATTTGGGAACATTTCTGCTATGTACAGGAGACAGGAATGGATGTTCGGATGTTAGAGTTAAAACACTATATAATATTAATATTATTGATGGAATTAAAGAGATTTAAAACGCCTTTTTGTGGTTACAACACCTTACAGCAGGAAGTCAGGAGGGATCCATTTGAAGAAGAAATCATACCATCTAACAATCTGAAAAACAAACCAAGAATAGAATTTGTTCATAGATCAGGCAATCCAAAATAATGAAACCCAAGAAACATTTCTCAGATAGCATATAGGGAAGCCTCAGAGCTGAATGCTTAGAGGGATGGAACTCTTGTTCCTTCTGTAAGAGAGAAGGAGAAAAGTCAGCTGTAGCCAGCCTCATTTACATGAATTGTAATTTGCATACTTATAGTTCCATTTACTGTGTTTTGTTGCATTATTTGAAATTGGTCCACATTATGATTGCTATTCTGTACTCATGAAGAGGCATAGGAATTGAGCAGGGTGTGTCCTGGAGTAAGAGGTACCCTGACTTTACTGGAGTGGACATTCGTTTGGGAATGGTATTCAAGCTCACAAAAGAGAAGGCAGAGGACTTTGTCCTCAAGACCAGGAGCTCTGTCCCAGAGAGCAGAGACTCTGTACAAAGACCTGTTTTGCCTTGGATTTCCCCACCGCAAGGTTCTAAAGAATTGGTGGAATGATTCTGTGGGACTGGTCTCGACCGTACCACACTGAACTGGAGGCAGTGGCACATAATTGTTTTTTTAGCAGGGCCTGACTGGAGACGTGGCAGAATCACAGAACTTAATTAAGAGCTAGATTCCACTGGACAGGTGATGGTGGCATACAGCCGAATTTGCACTGAGGTCTGATCTGAGCCCCAGCAGCGCAGAACTGACTCCACTGTGCCCCAGTAGGCAGCAGTGCAGAACTGACTGAAGAGTGCCTTGACAGACAAGCTGGTGCAGAGCTGACTTCACAGCAGGGATCAACCTGAGCAGCGGCAGCAGAGCTGAATTCACAGAACTAGACCAGGTAGCAGCACATCAGAACAGGAGCAGGTAGTGTAGACTTATTTGGACTGGAGCAGACAGGCAACCCCCTGACAACCATTTCTTGGTCTAATTGGAGTCAAAACTGGACCTGTAAGGGGATGAGGATTGTTGTGTGATGAGGAGTTCTGCACCTCAATGAGGCAGACAATTTATGTGGAACTGTGGACTTGGCCAAACTCCTGACATACTATTTGGGTTTTGCTTATTTTTGATGTGTTTGTGTGTGTGCTGTATATATATTTTTTTCTTTTATTTGCTCCGCTCTCCTTTTCTCCTAAATAAATATATTTGTGGTTCCGTATTCCCAAGGATTGCTTGCAAGGGTGGGGAAATGGCCTGCAAAGGTGACCATGGAAATGTTAACTTCCCAGAACCATGGAAATGTTAACTTCTCAGAAGAGGTACAGTTCTGGTGCATGGCTAAGACATAGTTTTATTTATTTTAGAAAACAATCGCTAGACAGATTGAACCTGGCCTTTGTTTCTCCAGTTGGTACCTGACAGAAGACCTCCATGTATAAATATACCTTGGACTTTCACAAAAATAGCATGAAGGTCAGTATGGATAGATAAAGAAAAATATTTATAAAAAGGTGGACACAATAAAAAACATAATTAAAAACAGCAGCAACTCATAGGTTCAGACAGAACTCAGTCCTAAACTAAAAAATGTGTTATGTTGTACAAGCTCTGAAACAGCCTCCAGAGTACAGAGGGCTAGATTGCAACTAAGCCCTGGTCTACACTAGGACTTTAGGTCGAATTTAGCAGCGTTAAATCGATTTAAACCTGCACCCATCCACACAATGAAGCCCTTTATTTCGACTTAAAGGGCTCTTAAAATCGATTTCCTTACTCCACCCCTGACAAGTGGATTAGCGCTTAAATCGACATTGCCGGCTCGAATTTGGGGTACTGTGGACACAATTCGATGGTATTGGCCTCCGGGAGCTATCCCAGAGTGCTCCATTGTGACCGCTCTGGACAGCACTCTCAACTCAGATGCACTGGCCAGGTAGACAGGAAAAGAACCGCGAACTTTTGAATCTCATTTCCTGTTTGGCCAGCGTGGCAAGCTGCAGGTGACCATGCAGAGCTCATCAGCACAGGTGACCATGATGGAGTCCCAGAATCGCAAAAGAGCTCCAGCATGGACCGAAAGGGAGGTACGGGATCTGATCGCTGTTTGGGGAGAGGAATCCGTGCTATCAGAACTCCATTCCAGTTTTCGAAATGCCAAAACCTTTCTGAAAATCTCCCAGGGCATGAAGGACAGAGGCCATAACAGGGACCCGAAGCAGTGCCGCGTGAAACTGAAGGAGCTGAGGCAAGCCTACCAGAAAACCAGAGAGGCGAATGGCCGCTCTGGGTCAGAGCCCCAAACATGCCGCTTCTATGATGAGCTGCATGCCATTTTAGTGGGTTCAGCCACCACTACCCCAGCCGTGTTGTTTGACTCCTTCAATGGAGATGGAGGCAATACGGAAGTAGGTTTTGGGGGCGAAGAAGATGATGATGAGGAGGAGGTTGTAGATAGCTCACAGCAAGCAAGCGGAGAAACCGGTTTTCCCGACAGCCAGGAACTGTTTCTCACCCTAGACCTGGAGCCAGTACCCCCCGAACCCACCCAAGGCTGCCTCCTGGACTCAGCAGGCGGAGAAGGGACCTCTGGTGAGTGTACCTTTTAAAATGCTATACATGGTTTAAAAGCAAACATGTGAAAGGATTACTTTGCCCTGGCATTTGCGGTTCTCCTAGATGTAGTCCTAAAGCCTTTGCAAAAGGTTTCTGGGGAGGGCAGCCTTATTTCGTCCTTCATGGTAGGACACTTTACCACTCCAGGCCAGTAACACGTACTCGGGAATCACTGTAGAACAAAGCATTGCAGTGTATGTTTGCTGGCATTCAACCAAAATCCGTTCACGCGGTGGGAGGAGGCAAAATGCGACCTTGTAATGAAAGCACATGTGCTATGTATGTAATGTTAACAGCAAGGTTTACCCTGAAAGAGTGTAGCGACTGTTTTATAAAATGTGTCTTTTTAAATACCGCTGTCCCTTTTTTTTTCTCCACCAGCTGCATGTGTTTCAATGATCACAGGATCTTCTCCTTCCCAGAGCCTAGTGAAGCTTAGAAAGAAAAAAAAACGCACTCGCGATGAAATGTTCTCCGAGCTCATGCTGTCCTCCCACACTGACAGAGCACAGACGAATCGTGGAGGCAAATAATGTCAGAGTGCAGGAAAGCACAAAATGACCGGGAGGAGAGGTGGAGGGCTGAAGAGAGTAAGTGGCGGGCTGAAGACAGGGCTGAAGCTCAAATGTGGCGGCAGCGTGATGAGATGAGGCAGGATTCAATGCTGAGGCTGCTGCAGGACCAAACCAGTATGCTCCAGTGTATGGTTGAGCTGCAGCAAAGGCAGCTGGAGCACAGACTGCCACTGCAGCCCCTCTGTAACCAACCGCCCTCCTCCCCAAGTTCCATAGTCTCCACACCCAGACGCCCAAGAACGCGGTGGGGGGGCCTCCGGCCAACCAGCCACTCCACCACAGAGGATTGCCCAAAAAAAAGAAGGCTGGCATTCAATAAATTTTAAAGTTGTAAACTTTTAAAGTGCTGTGCTTAAAGTACTGTGTGGCATTCTCCTTCCCTCCTCCACCACCCCTCCTGGGATACCTTGGTAGTCATCTCCCTGTTTGTGTGATGAATGAATAACGAATGCATGACTGTGAAGCAGCAATGACTTTATTGCCTCTGCAAGCAATGATTAAAGGGAGGAGGGGAGGGTGGTTAGCTTACAGGGAAGTAGAGTGAACCAAGGGGCGGGGGGTTTCATCAAGGAGAAACAAACAGAACTTTCACACCGTAGCCTGGCCAGTCATGAAACTGGTTTTCAAAGCTTCTCTGATGCGTACCGCGCCCTCCTGTGCTCTTCTAACCGCCCTGGTGTCTGGCTGCGCGTAACCAGCAGCTAGGCAATTTGCCTCAACCTCCCACCCCGCCATAAACGTCTCCCCCTTACTCTCACAGATATTGTGGAGCACACAGCAAGCAGTAATAACAGTGGGAATATTGGTTTCGCTGAGGTCTAAGCGAGTCAGTAAACTGAGCCAGCGCGCCTTTAAATGTCCAAATGCACATTCTACCACCATTCTGCACTTGCTCAGCCTGTAGTTGAACAGCTCCTGACTACTGTCCAGGCTGCCTGTGTACGGCTTCATGAGCCATGGCATTAAGGGGTAGGCTGGGTCCCCAAGGATACATATAGGCATTTCAACATCCCCAACAGTTATTTTCTGGTCTGGGAATAAAGTCCCTTCCTGCAGCTTTTGAAACAGACCAGAGTTCCTGAAGATGCGAGCATCATGCACCTTTCCCGGCCATCCCACGTTGATGTTGGTGAAACGTCCCTTGTGATCCACCAGAGCTTGCAGCACTATTGAAAAGTACCCCTTGCAGTTTATGTACTCGGCGGCTTGGTGCTCCGGTGCCAAGATAGGGATATGGGTTCCGTCTATAGCCCCACCACAGTTAGGGAATCCCATTGCAGCAAAGCCATCCACTATGACCTGCACATTTCCCAGGGTCACTACCCTTGATATCAGCAGATCTTTGATTGCGTGGGCTACTTGCATCACAGCAGCCCCCACAGTAGATTTGCCCACTCCAAATTGATTCCCAACTGACCGGTAGCTGTCTGGCGTTGCAAGCTTCCACAGGGCTATCGCCACTCGCTTCTCAACTGTGAGGGCTGCTCTCATCTTGGTATTCATGCGCTTCAGGGCAGGGGAAAGCAAGTCACAAAGTTCCATGAAAGTGCCCCTACACATGCGAAAGTTTCGCAGCCACTGGGAATCGTCCCAGACCTGCAACACTATGCGGTCCCACCAGTCTGTGCTTGTTTCCCGAGCCCAGAATCGGCGTTCCACAGCATGAACCTGCCCCATTAGCACCATGATGCATGCATTGGCAGGGCCCATGCTTTCAGAGAAATCTGTGTCCATGTCCTGATCACTCACAGGACCGCGCTGACGTCGCCTCCTCGCCCGGTATCGCGTTGCCATGTTCTGGTGCTGCATATACTGCTGGATAATGCGTGTGGTGGTTAATGTGCTCCTAATTGCCAAAGTGAGCTGAGCGGGCTCCATGCTTGCCGTGGTATGGCGTCTGCACAGGTAACTCAGGAAAAAAGGCTCGAAATGATTGTCTGCCCTTGCTTTCACGGGGGGGTGGGGGGGAGGGAGGGAACTGGGGGCTGACGATATGTACCCAGAACCACCCGCGACAATGTTTTAGCCCCATCAGGCATTGGGCTCTCAACCCAGAATTCCAATGGGCAGCGGAGACTGCGGGAACTGTGGGATAGCTACCCACAGTGCAACGCTCCAGAAGTCGACGCTTGCCTCGGTACTGTGGAAGCGCTCCGCCGAGTTAATGCACTTAATGCACTTAGAGCATTTTCTGTGGGGACACACACACTCGAATATATAAAACCGATTTCTAAAAAACCGACTTCTATAAATTCGACCTAATTTCGTAGTGTAGACATACCCTAAGTGAAGGCTATGACAATGGGGAGTAATTCCTTACCCACAGCCCTTTAATCTCCTGCTCAACCAAGCAGTGTTTTCTCAGATTTTGACTTTTACCTATAAGGGCACAAAGGTCATTTTGCTGTCTCGTCATTTTGACCACATCATCCCTTTGTTTACAACATGAACTGGCTCCCCCTTCTCCAGTGCATCAAATATAAGTTACTCATCTTCACTTTTAAGGCCCTTCTTAGCCTAGCCCATGCTGTCTCTCTTAGACATAATTGAGATGTTGACTCCTGAACTTCTTTCTGCCAATGTTGCCAGCATTCATTGATCATTTGCTACATTTTCAAACAAGAATCTTTGTGCTTTCTTCATGCATTACAGTTGCTCCTGGGAAATATCTGCAGGTCCACTTTCTTGTCCTTCTTCAGTCCTTCCTTAAAGGTCTCTTCTGCCATGATACCAAAAAAAAATTCAACAAGCTAAACATCAGGCATGAAAGCTGATGATCATTGTATCACTGTTACCTTGTGGTCCTCTGTTTGTGGACTCATCTGTTGCTGCTCGTCTTGCACTTAGATTATAAACTCTTTAAGGCACAGATTATCTCATTAGTCTGTGTTTGTACAGTGCCTAGCAGATTGAGATGCTTATCCTTGACGGGGGCTCTGATGTTCAACTGCAATACAAATAATAATAAGGAGGAAATCCTGGGCAGCTGACCAAATACTCCCCCTGTGAACTACTAAATAGGAGAAATCTCGGCTCTGCGCCCACACCACTGGCTGGCCAGAGTAGCTGGCCAGGCAAACAGGTAAGTAAACAGTGTTGCTACATGTCTTCCCCATACAAAGTTAGGGGGAGCAATAAAGGAACTGTGGCTCAGAGTCACAATTACTCCTCAGACTATAACTGGGGCAGTTCAGCTACACACAACCCCTTGTTCAAGGGTAGCTGTAAAAAGCATAATCTAGCTCAGTGTGCACAGCTTTCTCTTCCTTAAGAATTCCCTCATTTCACTTGGAGTAAATTTTGCACTTTGTTAAATGGCCACACATATATGCATATGCGGAATGAATTATTTAAAATGTCTTTTCCACTTTCCAACTCTAACCACAAGTTACAGTTTATTTCCAAAGACATAAAATGCAGACATTCTCTCAATAAAAACTTTTCAACTTCAACAGAAACATTGTGTTTTGGGTCCAATATTGTCCTATTGAAGTCAACAGCAAAACACCCATGGACCTCAAAAGGAGCAGGATATGGCCCTGTGACAGTTAAGTGCTGATATTTCTTACTGATTAGCTGATAAAATGCCCAAGCATTATCAGAAAAAAATGTAACTGAGGAAATCCTATACATATATATTGCAAAAATCTAGAAAAGAGTGAAATTTGGCTAAGAGTCCCTCAAAACAAGTTAAATGTGTCATATCTATTGAACGTTGGGTTGATGGGAATACCAAGAAGGGATTAATCTTAAGTATGATATGAATATAAAGATCACTCCTGCTTCTATTTGAGATACTAAAGTATTGAATCTGCTGATGGTTTCAACATTCTGTAAGTCTGAAATCTTCATTAATATGAATTGTAAACAATCTCCAAGAAAGTATTTGTAGGAGATATGCATACTATATGCCTCTTTCTTAAAGGTTTTCTGTAGCATCCATCACTATAGTGATGCTATCTAATTAATATCCTAGAGCTACATGGCAAGATCCCTGCTGGGCTTTGTATAATGTGTTCTTTTTCCTTCCCTGGTCATAGGATGTAATGCCAGGGTTCAATATGTATTTAGTTTAGGGTTTTTTTTTTCATTCATTAATTAATTCCTCTATGTTCAGCTATAGTAGAAACATTTTTGCAGTGGGAAGGATCTTGGAGGGTGCCCTAAAGATGGGTAAACTCCAAGCTAATCTGAGTTCCTCTGGGAAGTCTCCCAATATTCAGATACTGTAGAATTTGAGGGCTTTACCTCCATCTGCCAGGTGTTTTGTGAACTGCATTGTCTGATAAAAGCACAGTAGGTCTGTGTGGGGCAGATGTGGCTGGTATCTAATTCATTGATGGCCTTGAAGATCAGGGCCAAGACCTTCATCTGATACTGGAAGCAGGCTGGGAGCTAGTGCAGGAAGTGGAAGGTGAGTGGAAATCCTCACAGCAACCCATTGAGGAGGTGGCAGCCATATTCTGCGCAAACTGCAATGCTTCCACTTTCAGACCCAAATACAGTGGATAACTGTAATCTATTCTGGAGGTGATAAATGTGAATCACTGCAGCCAAATCCTCATCAAGAAGAAGGGGTGAAATTTCCTAACAAGTTAAGTTAGAAAAAGGATGGTTTTGCCTCTGATGCTTCCTGGTTTAGGGATAATGATGAAATATGTTAGACACAATTCCCAAACAGTGCTTTTTAAACTAGCATTCCAGCTGGTCAGATTTCCATGTTTACTATAAACTACCAAATAAAGTTTTATAAACAAAATTATCAAGTGAAGTTATAAGCAATATTGGATATATGTTCACATGCAGTTTTAAATGTGTTGAAGTGATTTAAGAAAAAAATAATGACTCACAAATGTTTAATTCTCAATCTGAAGGTTAAAATGGAAAGAACGGAAGGATTTTACACAACATCCTGTTCTAGCCTGGATAGCATATAGTAAAATAGAAAAATGCAGTCATCTAATTGCCATCTTCACCTATACAGTTAAAGGAGGTCTGCTATAAAAATTACATGTAATCAATATGAATGCAGCTATAAAAGGAACCAAACATGGCACCCTGCAATTTAATTCTGTCTTTATTATTACTTAGTTCTAGTTTTATATTTATAGTATGCATAATGACTGAATTCATTTTAGAACTGAGCCAAAAAAAAAAAAAGCTGCTTTTTTGACAGCTTCGGAATCAGCTACTTGTTTTTCTTCAATCTGAATTTAAATAAAATTGTGCTACTTTGAGGCTGAATTGAGGAGGGTCTGACATTGTTCTGAGCCCAGTGAGAAAGCAGAGGCATCCCTAAAGCTATGGGAAGAGTAACGATTAATTATGTAAAGAAAAAATATCTGAGATATAATACAAAAGCAAAAGGGGTAAAATAACCAAGGGCAAGTTAACAGCAGCAGCAGCTAACTGATTAGAATGCAAAAAGCATATTATTTTGAGGTTCCTGTCTACTTGTGTCAATGAGTTCAAAAGGGGGCTTTTTGGATTACTTTGGCAATGCCTTTAAAAATGAGTATTCTCTATTTTAAATTAATATGCATAATTTAACAGGTGATACATTTTATGTGAGAGAACTCTTTTCTAATAAGTTGTTTTACTTCATTTAAATCTCCATGTGCCTCTCCATTAGAAGCTTATACAGTTAGATCCATCCTATCTAATTTCACATGCACATTTAAGTCCCAGACAAAGCTGGTGGGGATTTATTTTGAGTCTTGTACCCAACGGTCTGTGTGACTGCATGCAGAGTATTTAGGTTCTCTGCACAATATTTAATGGGAAAAGAGTTGGTATGCACAACTGGCAAGATCTGTGTATTTGAATGTGGATTTCAGATATGGGTACAAGACAAGGGAGCATGTTACAATGTATTTATTGATAATAAAATGAACCTCATTGGTGCCAAATGTGTAGGGACTGGCTAGTTTGGTAGCAAGGGAAGAACTTCCTTATAATGTGTTTATATGCATATGATGCTACACTTTGATAACTAAAAACTTGTTGCTAAGAGCCCATATAATCCCTGCAGCCTACAGAAGGATAAGGAGGTTTACTCCCTTCAGGACAAGGAGGAGAGAGAGAGAGAGCATTCTCTACAGTCTTAGCTAACAGGCACTTGGCTTTTAGCAGAATATAATTAGAAATCTGGGAGAGGAAACGTTTGACCATGATATGATCAATAACACATAACATAATCACTGTCATCTGTTGTCATGCTTTAAGGCTTCAGCCATTCACTTGCAAGCGTTAGGAAGAAATTCCCTCACCGTCCTCCCTCCTCCCACCTCATGCACAGTTCTGTTTGTTTTTCTCACCTTCCTCTGAAGCATCAGAGATCTGCTATAGCTAGAGAAAGGATATCAGTTAGGGTGAACCCGCATTCTGAGATATAACAGAAAATCCTGTATTAGATGCCTGGCTGGTGTGTTTTGTTTACATGCACAGGGCTAACTGATGGCCAGATCTGGCATTAAGGAAGTAATTTTCCCCTTGATCACATTGGCAGAGACCTTAGAGGTTTTTCACCTTCCTCTGAAGCACAGGGTGTGGATTGCCAGATAGGATAACCTGGGAATATCTCATTTAATCAGTTCCTTCCCATCTCAGCTGTCTCAAACATTGGCGATGCCTTGGTTTCTCCTGTTCTATCTGCAGCACACGCCAGTTTAGTTTCCTGAGACTAAAATGTTGTAGTATAATTGAAGTCATTGGGCTCATCATAGGGGTCTCTGGGTGGAATTTAATTGCCTGTGATATTCAGGTGGTCAGATTAAATGATCTAATGGTCCCTTCTGGCCTTAAACTCCATGAAACAATAAAGAACTACAGACATTATATCTACAATTCGCATTCTACATAAATATAGAATGGAATCAAGAATGTGTCATAAAATTTAATTGTCAAGGATTTATCTTTTCCTATCCCCTGTTAATTTACTTTTTGTCACTACACATGACTTACATATTGTTTAAACAAGTCAAACTCTTGGCCAGTACCAAAGGACATAAAGAATGTAAGTCACATACTTCTCTTGTGGAGTTATTTTCATTTTAAACAAAAGGTAGGGTCATTTTCTAAAATAATAAGAGTGTGATGTGACCTTATTTTTTACCTCAATGGAATTCTGTTTACAAGTCAATGGGCATGAACTATATTTTTTAGATTTTGAAGAATGTATGGGATTTCTAATTAAGTTTATATTCAGTGTTTTTGTAAATTAAGGAAAACATTTGATTTGATCATTTTTGATCAGTAAGTAATCTACTCTGCTCTAGTCCTGCCCACTCATTAATGAAGTAAAAGACATGGTAACAAAACAAAAAAACATATAAAATATGTATAGATAATTTCAGGTGAAGAGCAGATCACCAGAGACGTAGTGAAAAAATGAAAATATGTACATCTTTAGTACACAATTAATGGTGTGCCAAGAGATGCCTTCCAGCTTTTCAGACTAACTTAATCAGAACTCTGGGAGCTCTGTGAAGCTCCAAAGTTTGTCCCTTCCACCATCAGAAATTGGTCCAATAAAATTGGTCCATACGTATCTTGTGTCTCTTTCATCTAAACAGACTTTTTTTTTTCAAAATTCTCTTTTTTAACTTTAGAATACGTTTAAAATTATGGGAAATTAGATTATAACAATTCTGAGAGGCTGTAATTGCCACAGTTATACTGTATCTCCATGTCTTGTTTCAAAGGTTTCTGAAATCAATAGAAAGACTCTATCTGACTTCAGTGGGCAGGTATAGGGTCTGGAAAGGGAGATTTGAAAAGTTTTGGCATAATTACAGAATATACGGGATAGGCATCCAAGTTTGGGGCCCAAATTCAGCTATGAGGTAATGTAAGTGGAAAAAATTTCTACTGACTTGGAAGTGGTACCCACTTGTGCCAGGGCTGAATTAGGTCTATTGATTAATGGGAATTAATGGTGTGGGGATGCTGAACTTGGTAATAAATTATATCTTATCTGAGGCTCTTTATTTAAGACATCAGGCCAAATTCTTTTTGAGTTATATGGGTAAATCTCCCACTGAAGTCATGCTGAAAGTTTTATGCAGATAAATTGGTTTAAAAGTTTCTTATTAGTGAGTTTCAGAGCAATAGACTCAGGGCTATGACTTTTTGAAATAAATCAAATTGTATGTAAAACACCGCACATAGGGATAAATATAGCTTCACAAAATAACCTTGAGAAATATTGGCAGAAATTTTACATTGATAGTTTATTTGAAGAAATTATGTGTAAATATTGTTAATTATCTGTTCAATATTTCAATCATAAATACTTCATAGATACTTCCTTTCACATCTCCTTCTCTCACATTCTTTGGGATGTGTATTTTATTTCAATATCTGTTGAAAAATATAGAAAAGAGTAATTTTTTTTGAAAATGAGTTGTTTGTAAGAGTTAAACAGAAAGGAATAAAAATTGTCACAACTATTAGTGGAAAGGTGCCATAACAAAGCATAGTAATTTGAATCCTAAGCAGTTTTAAAATGGAAACAATTATCTGTGTCTGATCTCAGCTAGATAGTATGTTATTTGTGATGCTACATTGTACATTTAGGTCCCAATCCAGCAAAGCACTTACAATCTTAACTTTAACGGGACTTAAGCACATTCTAAAAATTAAGCATGTAATTAATTGCTCTGCCTTGCTGAATCAGGGCCTACAATACAATGATAATTGAATGTATAGTGGAAATCCTGGACTCACTGAAGTCAATCGCAGAATGCCGATTGACTTCAATGGGACCAGGATTTCACCAATATTGTCAATGCAGGACCTCAGTTCCACAGGAAATAAAAAAAATCCATTTCCATTAACTACTGTTTATAGCCAATGGAGACATATTTAGAATTAATTTAACATGAGTGCAGCTTTTTAAAATTATTACCAATAGAAATTTATTTATAAGGATCAGCCAAACTACAGAAAATATCCTCTTGAATGACCATCTGTGCTTCCTTCTTTGCCACTTAGTTAAAGTTAAATATTCTCTAAACTGGCAAAACCTTGAGAATCACATTCCTACTTCTGCCCCTCTCTAGACTTTTACCCGCTCTCTCCCAGATGGAAACACCCATACATTCTATGTTATATTTCATATGCTCTATTTTCTAACTCTTCCAGTTCAATCACTTTGGTGCCTCCTCACCTTGAGGGCCAATTTTTTTTCTTTCAGTTACACTGACGTAAGGCAAGAATGACTCCTCTGTTATTTGGTTTTGAATTTACACCAGTACAACTGTGATAATTTACCCCTGTATCTTTAAATGTTAATTTCTTTTACACAAAGGCTTCTCTTCAGAAAACTCAGGAGGCTTGTCTAGCACTGAACAAGTCTGCACATCTCAGCACTTAATCTTCTATACTTTTTTTCTTTCTTCTGGTCCAAATCTACAATCTGCTATGCCGTCACTCTTGCTCATTTCCTAGATATGTCTCCTGCATCCATATTCTATAGTTACATAACTACCCACACCTGCTCTTTCACTCACAAAGTACAGATTTTTCTTTTATATTTTTAAATTTGAACTATAGCCTCTATTTCCATTTTACTAATCACAGATGATCACAAATCCTTCAAACAAGGCAGCGTAGTTCACTAGAAAACCTTTAGCTAAACTGCTGTTACTACTGACTGGCTCTTTAAAACAGAAGGCTACCAGTTTTTGTTCAATTCTGAATCTTCTCCAAACTAGCCTAATACTTACTGCACATCAATTTCCATAAAACTATTATACCTTCTTCTCTGGTTAATCACTTATCTCTGGATTCTGCCACCTTTACTCATGGTATTACCTCTCTTTGCAAGTAGCTCCATTGGTTTCAAAGGGACTACTCAGTGTACACAGATAGTATTCATTTCAGAATCCCTTTGAAGACTGCAGATACATAGAAAGAGGCAGAATTAAGGTTGCTCAAATAGCTTTAATTTGGTCATTTCCTGACTTTTGAGTCCCAAATTCTGTAACGCTGACATTCTCTGATTATGGATAACTATTTAATATAAACTCACAATACAGATATCCACCCCAGGTTCATGATATATGCAATAAGAACACATATTTACTATTTACTCATAGTAGGAAGTAGAGTTTAATTTAAAATAAATGTACTTAAATATAACATATTAATTTTATGTAGAATGTACATCCCCTGGAAGTTAAATATTTTTAGCTTACAGTGCAACAGCCTTCCTTCGCTGGTAGGGAGGGGTGGGGGTAGAGTGGGAAAGAGAGAAAATATTAGCAGGTAGAGAATACAACTTTCCCTGCAGCTTCCTGATTTCACTTCTGCAATTCTCACACAGATACTATGTAATGCAATGAAGCAAAATTAAATTATCCTCTTTGTGCTCCCTATTTCTCTCATATATGGCCATTAGTAGACTGATAGAGACTTCTCCATAGCTCTGATAGCATCATATATCAAATAGGAAAAGTAACAAAGATAACAGCTTTCCTTTCAGAAAAGCAGCTTTGGTTGGATCAGTATTTCTATTTTAATTTAACATAATGTCTGTGTACTTTACTATGTATTTCCTGCTATAGCCAATACTTTTTCCACTGACAACAGAAAGCCTTGCTTAAAAAAAATGTTTTGTACAATAGAAATAAGCTCCTCACAGTAAAAAATACCTATTTGTATTGATGTCAAAAGGAATAATTTTAGGCATATGAACTTTGAGGAAAGTCAGAAAAAAAATTCAGTCTGTAGCACTTTCAAAATTTGTGGCAGCTTTGAAATTAATGAAATGTGTTGATGTGCATTTGAACTTGACACTTTGAAATATGCAACTAAATGTGCTTGGATTTGCAACTTATCAGCAATGTTCTTTCCCCTCCCTTCATGCCCCTGAGACCCCAAGCTGCCAGTCTCAGATATCTTTTTTAAACTCTCACTTCTTTTCAGAACAGTCATTTATAATTCTGGCAAAGGTACCTGCTGTAAAGTGCTTTAGTACCCAATGCTGGAGTTCAAAGAAGGGATTCAATATTCTCATGGTTTTGTTATTGTTATATGCATTAGACCAGAATTAGAACACTGACAACGCCCACTCTTCCCCAAACAGCTGAAATGCTTAATTCCCATTGCACAGATTGTCAAAGCTCCTGAGGAACTATGACGAGACTCTGAATCCTCATGAGCATTGTTAATGTGAATTAGATGGCAGATGATTGCAAGGAAATCAGAGGGATGAAAAGTGGGCATAGCACTCAATGTAGTGGTTTGGTCAGTTTGAATGTGCACAGCACAAATCCATAGACAACAAAACTGGAGGATCAGTAGAGCAGCAGCCTACAGGTTTTCATGCAACAAAAATAACAGTGAACATAAAAATCACAAGAGCATATTGAAAGAGTGGGTTCTGTCCCTAAGCTCTACTGTTTTTGATTGCATTGTATCAGGAGCACCTTTAAGAGGTAGTGGGGTCCAATGCACCTGTGACCGAACACCTGCTGCCCAAAAGGGCATAAGGGAAGCCACCTGGGCCTTATAAAGAAGGTCCAGGACAGGAAGCAAAGAGAAGAAAAGGAAGAGGATGATCCTGGTAAGAGGCACCTGGAGTTCTGAGCTAAATAAGTTCTCCAGGGAGAGAACCCTGCGAAGGCACCACCTGGGGAAATGTGGAACTATACATAATATGCTTAGAGAAGAAGTTTATCTCCAGAGGGAGAGCCTAGAGAATTACTAATTGGAAAGAAGATGATGAAATGTTAAAGCATTGAGTAGCCTCATTAGAGAGGAGTCCAGGAATGGGTGAACTGGAAAAAGGAGGGACTGCTACTCTCTCTGGACACTGGGGTTTAGAATTAGATGAATTGTCTTGTTTGTGAGAGTGAAGGTGACATTGTACAATAATGAAGCCCAGGTTGGCATAAGCACAGATAAGACTGATGTAATTCCTATGTGGAACCCCTAACTGGTGGGGAAAACAAGGCACGAAAGGTGCTGCAAACTGACCCATGTCCAGAAGTGGGTGGGACAGGACTTGCATGCTCCTTTACAAATTGTCACATGAACAAATCCTTTTTTATTGGAGCCTGTGCAGTCACTGGGCGTACTGATAGAGCTCAACCTTAAAGCATGGTTCTACACTGGGAAGTTACTCTTCAATGGCATTGAGTTCCCTATTCATTGTCTCTTAATGATTTTCAAATCAAGTGTGTTCAGCTTATAAAGTAAAAAAGAAGTTTTCCCTAACTCTCAGTCCTGTAAATGCAAACTGAGATCTGGACTTCCAGCTGGATTTGTTCTTTCTTGTGGATTGTCGCCTTATTTAGTGTTATGGGTTATTTTAACCAATTACCCACCCCAAGGGGAGTGTTTACAGCTACATTACTCTATGAGAGTTAGACTACAAGATAGACTACAGGAGAGAAGTTATCAATAGAAGGGGACACCATGGTACAGAACATAGCTCTGGTCTACACTAAGGAGTGAGGTCTAATTTAGGTGTGTTAGGTCAGTTTTAAAATGAATGCGTCTACACAACCAACCCCATTCCATCGATCTAAAGGGCTCTTAAAATTGACTTCTGTACTCCTCCCCAGTGAGGGGACTATCGCTAAAATCGACCTTGCTGGGTCAAATTTGGGGTAGTGCAGATGCAATTTGATGGTATTGGCCTCTGGAAGCTATCCCAGAGTGCTCCAATGTGACCACTCTGGACAACACTTTGAACTCCAATACACTAGCCAGGAACACAGGAAAAGCCCCGGGAAATTCTGAACTAACTTTTTACAGGAGTTCTGAAGAGCATTCCTGATCTGGTCCCAGCAAAAGCATCACAGACAGACAGACTCTTTGTTCCCCTACCCCGCTCCAGCTTTGAAAGTATCTTCTCTCCTCATTGGTCATTTTGGTCAGGCAACAGCGAGGTTATCTTAGCTTCTTAACCCTTGACAGGTGAAAGGGTTTTGCCTCTGGCCAGGAGGGATTTTACAGTTCTGTATACAGAAAGGTGGTTACCCTTTCCTTTATATTTATGACACCCCCGCTGCATCCATTGTATAACAGCCTACCCTCCTCCCCAAGTTCCAAATCCTCCTCACCCAGACACCCAAGAATGCGGTGGGTGGGGGGAGGAGGCTCTGGGCACCCAGCCACTCCACTCCAGAGGATGGCCCAAGCAACAGAAGGCTGTCATTCAAACAGTTTTGATTTGTAGTGTGGCTACAATAAGCAATGTGGCCTTTTCCTTCCCTCCTCCCACACCCCACCCCACTCAGCCTACCTTGTCAGTTATCTCACATTTTTTTAATTAATAAAGAAAGAATGCATGATTTCAAAACAATAGTTACTTTATTTCCTTTGAGAGCTGTGATTGAAGGGGGGAGGGTGGTTGGCTTACAGGGAATTAAAATGAACAAAAGGGGCGGGTTTGCAGCAAGGAGAAATACACACAACTGTTACACCGTAGCCTGGCCAGTCATGAAACTGGTTTTCAAAGCTTCTGTGATGCGCAGCATGCCTAGCTGTGCTCTTCTAATCGCCCTGCTGTCTGGCAGCTCAAAATTAGCAGCCAGACAATTTGCCTCAACCTCCCACCCCGCCATAAACATCTCCCCCTTACTCTCACAGATATTATGGAGCATAAAACAAGCAGCAATAACAATGGGAAAGTTGGTTGCGCTGAGGTCTAACCTAGTCAGCAAACAGCACCAGCGAGCTTTTAAACATCCAAAGGCACATTCTACCACCATTCTTCACTTGCTCAGACTGTAGTTGAACTGCTCCTTACTACTGTCCAGGCTGCCTGTGTATGGCTTCATAAGCCATGGGAGCAAGGGGTAGCCTGAGTCCCCAAGGATAACTATTGACATTTCAACATCCACAATGGTAATTTTGTGGTCTGGGAAGTAACTGCAACTGCTCGAACAGCCCTGAGTTCCTAAAGATGTGAGCGTCATGCACCTTTCCCGGCCATCCCACGTTGATGTTGGTGAAACATCCCTTGTGATCAACCAGTGCTCGCAGCACCATTGAGAAGTACCTCTTGCAGTTTACATACTGGTTGTCAAGGTGGTCCAGTGACAAGATAGGGATATGCATTCCATCTATCGCCCCACCATGGTTAGGGATCGCCATTGCAGCAAAGCCATCTAGTATGACCCGCACATTTCCCAGAGTCACTACCCTTGATCACAGAACGCCAGTGATTGCATTGGCTACTTGGATCACAGCAGTCCCCACAGTAGACTTGCCCACTCCAAATCAATTCTCAACTGATCAGTAGCAGTCAGGCATTGCAAGCTTCCACAGGGCTATCACCACTCACTTCTCAACTGTCAGGACAGCTCTCATCTTGGCATTCTTGCGCTTCAGGGTGGGGGAAAGCAACTCACAAAGTTCAAGGAAAGTGACCTTATGCATGCAAAAGTTTTGCAGCCACTGGGAATCATCCCATACCTGCAACACTATGCAGTCCCACCAGTCTGTGCTTGTTTGCCGGGCCCAGAATGGCATTCCACTGTATCAACCAGCCCCACTGCTTCCATGATATTCTAATTGCCACAGCCCATGCTTTCAGGAACGTCTGTGTCTATGTCTTCATCACAATCGTTCTCATGCTGGTGTCTCTTAGCCTGGTTCTGCACATACTCCAGGATAATGCACAAGGTGTTTACAATGCTCACAACAGCAGCGGTAAGCTGAGCAGGCTCCATGCTTACCATGGTATGGCATCTGTTCGGGTAACCCAGGAAAAAAGGTGCAAAACGATGTTCTGCTGTTGCTTTCACGGAGAGAGGAGTGACTGACGACATGTACACAAAACCACCCGCGACAATGTTTTTGCCCCATCAGGCATTGGGAGCTTAACCCAGAATTCCAATGGGCAGCAGAGACTGCAGGAACTGTGGGATAGCTACTCACAAAGCACCGCTCCATAAGTCGATCCTAGCCCTGGTATTGAGGACGCACTCCGTCGACTTAATGCGCTTAGTGGGGACATACGCAATCGACTGTATAAAATCGATTTCTAAAAATTGACTTCTATAAAATTGACCTAATCTTGTAGTGTAGACATACCCATAGACTACATAGTCTCTATAGTAATTACTTTCTATAATAATTACTTTTATTAACCAACAAGCAATACACACACTGCAATCTGGTAAATGAGAGAAAGAGACCAAGATAGAATGCATAATATGTGCATTACTCATTCCGCTTTGTAGAAAAACCCAAAATGTTAGTCCTCATCCTCAACCACACCGTCATCATCATCACCAGATGTCATCTTGGCATCTCCCACCACCACTGCATGCAGCCTCAGATACAGCTTTTATAGTGTGTTAAGCTGATGCCAACTGGGGTTCATACATGTTTATGAAAGTTTAACCCATTTTCCTTATTTGAATGTCCACATCCCACTCCTTTTGGGGTGCCTTTTTTCATAGGCTAACTGATTAATTCCCTGTATACTCATTAACATTTATGTTACCTTATCACCATAGTAACAGGCAGTTACCTTAACAAAGTCTCTAACATTTCACCCCACCTATCAACCATCATCTTGTATTCTCTACTGATTTATAGTAGACATTATTATCCAACTCAGCAGTTATGTTCAAAACATCAGCATATCACAAACATAAACACAAGCTCAGCAGGTTTATTATTAATTTACTTATGCCAATTTACCCGAGGTCCAAAGACATAATTTTGCTATCTAAATATCTTAGTTCTGAGACCTGTAGGCCTGTGTTTCAACATTAATTAATCTTTATATTCCACATCTATATCTAAATATACCTGATATCTTTTATTCTTCACTACAGTATCATCACTGTAATAAAGATTCTACTGGACAAATTATTCCCACACATGCTTGTACAACCAACCTTATTGCATATAATCACCTTAATGCTACTTATGTAGCCCCCATTGCCTTTGTTAAAATGTATGATTGGCACTTAACAAAATTATGTAGATTATGCTCTAGAACAGTGGTTCCCAAACTTTTTCCTCTGCTTGTGCAGAGGAAGCCCCTGGCAGACCGGGCCAGTTTGTTTACCTGCTGCGTCAGCATGTTTGGCTGATCGCGGCTCCCAGTGGCCACGGTTTGCTGCTCCAGGCCAAAGGGAGCAGCTGGAAGCGGTGGCTGGTACATCCCTCGGCCTGCGCTGCTTCCAGCAGGTCCCATTGGCCTGGAGCAGTGAATCGCAGTCACTGGGAACTGCGATCGGCCGAACCTGCAGACATGGCAGGTAAACAAACCGTCCCGGCCCACCAGGGACTTTCCTTGCACGAACGGCGGAACAAGTTTGGGAACCACTGCTCTGGAAAGTATAGAACCCAGTTCACTCTTAGCTGTGTTGGTTCTGCAAGGCTAAAAAAGTGAATATCAGTACAATCTTATCATTTGTCATTAAAGGCTGCAGAAAATATTCTGAATACACTCAGGGGTCTAATTTGTTGAATGAAATGGTGGGCAAGGTACCACAGGTAAACAAAGTAGGTGAGGTGATATCTTTTATTGCATCAAATTCTGTCCCTGAAAGAGCAAGCTTTCAAGCTAACACAGAGCTCTCACTCAGAAGACAAGGTGTCATTTTAAAATAGTCACCTTTATGGGTAGAAGTTCACTCTAAAGAAGGCTCCAAGGCAGTTGCTGCCAGGAGAAACACAGGGAATTGGCTACAATATTTTGCATATTCTCCAAGATCCACACTAATCTCAGCTGCTCTGCAGGTTCTTGGAGTTTAACTTTCCTTCATTCATAGGGATAAGAAGTGCAAGTCTTGCCCCAGAAGGATTCAGAGGAAACAAAAAAGTTCTACTTACATAGGCTCCCAGTCCTAGCTTCCAATTTTGCCTTCTATTACTGATGGTAGTATCCAGTCCATCGGTGCAGAAATAACATTGTTGTAATTTGTACACTTCACCCATATAATTTTTGTCTCCTATATAGGCCCAAGCACTTGCTATTTAAAGATGGGTGAAGCTGAGTGTATTTTTTATAGTTATTATGCAGCATCTACAGTAGCTATATTACTGTCATTTTACTTTGATATGTTTTCTTTACACTATTCTTCAGCAATTAGCAAGTAATACAAGTTGCTGTAGCCAGATTATTTTAAAAGCCAAAAACCAGAGCCATATTCTCCTCTGTCTCGCTAGTTCTCACTGGTTACTTGCCTGCCAGAAAGCTCTTGTTATTGGCATTATTGCCTTGCACAAATTGCTATATTTGACTGAATTATTATTTGGCTACAACTCAGGGCAACAAATTCCACTTCTAATAATCAATTTAATATCCCAGTGGTATGTCTGTCAACATGGGGTTGGAAGCTTGAACCTCTTATGCACCAATTATGCAGAATGTACAGTATTACCATTTTATATTTACTTTTAAAAACACAACTACTCAACTTGACTTCTAAAGTAAAACATCTCTGGGATCTTCCTTCTTTTTCATAATATCTAACATAGCCTTTTTCAGAACATTTATTTGTAAAGCTTTTTCATAGTCAGTGTTATTATTTATTTTATATTATAACAGGAATGTACCTCTTTATAGCACCTTTCATGCAAAACAATCCCAAAGCACTGAACTTACTTTATGGTTAAATTGTGGAATTTAGGCAGGAGCCTTGATTATTTCATATATTTCAAGGCCAGAAGGAACCATTGTGATCATCTAGGCTGACCTTCTGTATACCACATGCCTTAGAACTTACCCAAAATAGTTCCTAGACCATTCTTTAGGGGGAAAAAACACATCCAATATTCATTTAAAAATTGTCAGTAATGGAGAATCCATCACGTCCCTTTTATTTTACCATTTTATATTTACTTTTAAAAACTAGTTAAAAACATATCTTCTCAACTTGACTTCTAAAGTAAAACATCTTAGGGATCTTCCTTTTTTTACAAACTGCACCTGTATACACCAGCCTAGTTCGTTGAGTGCCAAGGGAATTCACATCCCAACTGCTCTCCTTCAAAGTTTCTGTGGGGTGGGAGGATAGAGGGAAGTTTTAATCTCTATTGTGGACTGCAAAGCACCTCCACCAGAAATGCAATGAAGGCCTGATCCTTAACTATTGAAGTCATTTGGAGCGTTGCCATTTACGTCAATAGGTGCTGGATCAAGCTCTGAATCTGTAGATCCCTTGGCCTTTTTTGCCACACTTCTTCCTGACCGGGCTACTCATTGTTTGGGCTATATAGGCTGACTACAGGCATTCCAGTAGAAGGCAAGTTACAGCTGCCTTGTACTAACACATTTTCTTGTCACAGAAGAATTTCCATGGCAATGGACCTGTCACAGGTTGTATGGCAGCAGAAGTCAGAACAGACCCTGACTTAATCTAGTCCATAATTTTTGCTCCCAAACATCAAAAAGTAAGTGATATTCCCAAGAGAGAATCAAATAAACAATTCCCCTTCCATCTTACTGACTTCTTTACAGAATATCTGAGAGAGAAAAAAAAATGACCTGCCACCATATTGTAACTCTGAATGGACACAGGTTATGTTAGGTCAGTGGGATAAGTGAATTCCAGAGTTGATAACCTTTTGTTGAGAATGCCAGGTCACCAACCCCCAGAAATGTAAAATCTGTAGCCCGCTAGCTCAAGCACTCTGACCGATCTCTAGAGCTATGAGCTTTTTTAACCACAAGAAGCAAGCCCTACAGATCAAAGTCAACACAATGAACTGCTCTCAGAAGCAAAAAGGATAAGTGTAAAATGTCACATCCTGAAGATTCTGCTTATAATGTAGGCAGCCATATTCTGCACCAGCCAAAGCATCTGAGTCGTCTCTAAACATAGCTCCATGTAGACTGCATTGTAGCAATCCAGTCTAGAAGTCAGAAAGTTGATGATTCCCATAGTGAGATTTGGATTTGAAAGACATGATTTCAACTCCTAACCAGACACAGATGTAAATAGAGATTCTTGGTCACTTGGTTTCCAGTAGCAGTCAGATGTCTGAGAGTACCCTCAAATTGCAAACCTCATGGACAAAGGTGGATAAACTCCCTCAGTAATAGAGGCAAAATCACCACTGCCAGATCCTCAACATTCTTCCCTTAATTACCTGACCTGGATTAAACTTCAGATACCTCAGTTTCCGCTAGGAAATTAATTAATTAATAAAATAAAATAAAATAAAAACACCCGTTTATTTACATGAAAAAGAGCAACCACAACCTAAATTCCCTCATTCTGTCTGCCAGTGACCATTCACACTAATGGTACAGGAAGGGGGTGACAAAAGAGAGCTTTGTGGAATCCCACGTAACAGAATCCTCAGGGTGGATGAGCCACCAGGCAAGCTGTCTCAAATAGGGAAGCACAGAACTAAAGCTGGTCAAAAATGTTTTGACAGAACACATTTCTGGTCAAAATTAAAGTGTTTCACAGAAATGTGTCAGTTCTGATGAAATTTTCTATGGGAAAATAAATAGTTTTAACTTACTTGCTTCATTTTTATAATGTCAAAATATTTCATTTCGATTGTTGAAAAGTCATTTCAACAAGCTAAATGTTCTGTTTTAACTTTCAGTTCATTTTATTTCAACTTTTCTATATATATAGATATTGTATTATATTTATAACATATATTTGGTATAATATACCATTTGAAATAATATTTAATATATGATATGTTATAATTTACTATGAATATCACAATGAAATAAATGAAAAAATAGTCAAAAAGAAACATTTTTACCTTACCAAAATGAACTGATTCAATATTATCAAAATGAAACATTTCAATGGTCCCAAATCAATTTTGGGGGGGATTTTATTTCCTGGGAAATTTCAAAATTTTAGCATTTTGTTGTGATCTGGAAAGAAAAATTATCTGAAATATCAGAACAGAAATTCCAGTTTCTGACCAGCTGTACACAGAACTATTCAACAGTAATGCCATCTTTTCAAATGGATGGCCTGCGGGTGACTTAACAAGACCTCCATGTGAGTAGAACAAAAACTGTTGATAGATTAAATCCATCAATATGAACACCTAACCATTGTATATCTTTACATGGAGCTCAATCCTCAGCCAGATGAGTACCATCTCAGTGCTATACTAAGGCTTAAAGCCAAACTGATAGGGATTGAGGAAACCTGAATGCTCGTCTTTGCTAAATGTTTAAAGTACTTTGGATCTTTATGTAACTAGAGGAATCTTGTGCTTTGTCCAGACTAGTTGTCCGTTAAAGTAAACCATGGCCCTTTCACCACCTCTGCATGAGGGATTTTTGTGCTGCAAAATGATGTACAGTGGCCTAAAAATTGGCTTAGCAAGCCCCAGGGGATCCTGAGCTCCTTTATGACCCGCCTATGTCTGGCTTTCACAAAAGCCTTTTGGATCATAAAAAGCCAAGGGAAAATTGAAGTAGACTTCCTCAGTAGTACTGTGTGGTGACCAGCCTGGCACACAGAGATCCCAGGATCTTGGGAGTGCACAGGTAGTTAAGGGACTTTGTAGCCTTTCAATTGAGATGTGCTGTCAAGGTTCCTTCCCCACTCTGAACTCTAGGGTACAGATGTGGGGACCTGCATGAAAGACCCCCTAATCTTATTCTTACCAGCTTAGGTTAAAAACTTCCCCAAGGTACAAACTTTGCCTTGTCCTTGAACAGTATGCTGCCACCACCAAACGATTTAAACAAAGAACGGGGAAAGAGACCACTTGGAGACGTCTTCCCCCAAAATACCCCCCCAAGCCCTATACCCCCTTTCCTGGGGAAGGCTTGATAATACTATCCTCACCAATTGGTACAAGTGAACACAGACCCAAACCCTTGGATCTTAAGAACAATGAAAAATCAATCAGGTTCTTAAAAGAAGAATTTTATTTAAAGAAAAGGTAAAAGAATCACCTCTGTAAAATCAGGATGGTAAATACCTTACAGGGCAATCAGATTCAAAACATAGAGAATCCCTCTAGACAAAACCTTAAGTTACAAAAAGACACAAAAACAGGAATACACATTCCCTCCAGGACAGCGAATTTTACAAGCCATTAAACAAAAGAAAATCTAACACATTGTCTAGCTAGATTACTTACTAACTTTACAGGAGTTGGAAGGCTTGCATCTTTGATCTGTTCCTGGCAAAGGTCTCACACAGACCAAATCCTTTGTCCCCCGCCTCCAGATTTGAAAGAATCTTGTTCCCTCATTGGCCATTTTGGGTCAGATGCCAGTGGGGTTACCTTAGCTTCTTAACCCTTTACAGGTGAAAGGATTTTGCCTCTGGCCAGGAGGGATTTTATAGCACTGTATACAGAAAGGTGGTTACCCTTCCCTTTATATTTATGACATGTGTATGCCCTCTTTGGCCATCTAATCCAGAGTTACTCCTTGAAGAAAATTAAGATTAGATGTTGTAAGGGATTGAAGTTTCAAAGAAGAACTGAAGGAACAAAGTGAGTATCTAAACTGCATTAAGTTACCAGGACTGAATGATATTCATCCAACATTTTTTAAGGAAATGAAAAACTCCATAAAACAATGAATAAAGAATCTGGGTAGGTTTATAACTTTCCAAAAGTGATTGATAATGTTCTGTTCAAGGAGATACACAGAGAAATAAGTAGTCATGGAGTAAGAGGGGAAAACCCTATCAAGGATTATGAACAGGTTATAAGAAGATTTAGAGGGAAAAGAAAGAGGCTTGTAAAATTCACTGTCCTGGAGGGAATGTGGCATGTGCCAATGATCTCCCATTGTTTATGTATGATTTTAAAATAGGGCAAAATTTGCAAATCACAAAACAATTTAGTCACAGATAAAAAGGAATTGTGAAAAACTTAGCTAAGAAATTGGACAACCAAAGAGTAGATGAGATTCTATATAGACAAGTACAAGAAAATGAACTTTGTAAGGAACAATTGAACTACTCATACAAATTAATGGAGTGTAAATTTCCTCAGGGAAACGACAGAGGAAACATTGTGGATAGCTCAATGAAAGTGTCTGCTCAACACACCAACAGCACAAAAACAAAACAAAAACAGGTTGTTGGGCAATATTAAGAATGGGAAGTGCTCAAAATATTCTAATACCATTTTACAAATCATTCCTACTCAGCATTGAATAATGATAATTTTTGTTTCCACTCTCATCGTGCCCATCACAAATAAGATATAGAAAAAAAGAGAAGCTACAAAGAAAGATTATGAAAATAATTAGTATTGTGGAGAAGACTTTACATGAGAAGAGATTAAAAATATTAGAATTAAAGATAAATAAGAAGGGACTTAGTAGAGTAAAGCTGTTCAAAAACAATTTTTTCTTATAGAAAATGTCAACTAAATAACAAATGCACCATCATGGTCTTCCTTCTTGAAGAGGAGAGGTGGTGCATCTTGGGAGTCCCTGTCCATAGAGCCTCATGGGGGATGCAGTTCAGCTAGAGAAATTGGCCCGTAGAGGTGAATGGGAATGCTCAGCACCTTTCAGTACGAGGCCCATTATAGAAGCTGAGGGTGCTCAGCATCTCATAGGAGCCTTTCATTCTCATGGGCTCAGGGTCAAATTTACTATAAGACGGTCATGTATAATGTATGTTATTTATTAGAAACAGGATGCCATGGCAACATTTTCCTTTTTCTTTAAGATTGTGTTAGTTTAACAACATAATAAATTAGCACATGTAAAGTATTTACTAATATAATTAACCTTTAAAACATTTTTTTCCAAAATGTCAAGGTTTACTATGTCTATTATAATGATAGATAGTTATTTTAAACTCATAAACAGGAAAATCATGCATTCATCCAAAATGTTGTGCCCTCTAAAAAGATTTACAATAAAAATAATACTTGTCTCATGCAGGAAATTATGCGAATTAGAACAATACCATGTAGCATAGTCATCAGTTAGGTCTCTTGTTTATGTTCTTCATCCAGAAATTGTAGCATTGTGTTATTCTTCAGGTTTAATTAATAGTGCCCTTGTACTGATGCAGCATCTTTGGAAGATTTCTTCATTTTTTGTTTGTTCTGTTTCCTGATTGGCAGGTTCTCTGCTCTACCATCTGTCTGACTTTACAGCTACTAATAAGAGATATTTCAAAGATGATGCCCACCATGAAGAATTATGTAAAAAAACAAATGTGCATTTCATTTGCTAATCCAGCATTACTGTTTCCATGCATAATAGCAATAATGTGCAAATAACTATAACAGATTCAATAACTGTGATAATAATACACTGAGGACTATAAACATCATTGGAATCATTGCCAATCATGTTCATTGTACAGACAATACTACCTTTACTGCAAATTACCCTGAAGCTTCAAGATCAATTAATCATACCAGTTGAATTGAATTTAGCTATTTTATTATGCTGATACACAGAAAAAGAATGCTTTCCTCAACGGATACGGATTAAATGTGTTTAATATTATTCACATTTTCAAAGGCAAGTTTTTTCATACTTTCACACACTTAAAATTGTGACAGGTTGGAACAATTTTTGAAACTTAATACAGGGCTAGATTCAATAAGTACTGCAGGGCCAGGAAAGCTTTCAAGAATGTTGGGGCAAAATTATGGAACTGACTTCCTTCAAAAAGCTACAGTGGTGATAGGAATTCCTCTAGGGCTACGGCATTGGCAGCAGGAGGTGTTGTACCTGTAATTGGCAGAAGGCCTCCTGGATATTGATCCAGGGGAGAGCATGCTATGCAGCAACATTTGCCACATCACTCCCCAAAGTAATCCTTTGCTGGCACTGTCCAATGCACAGGGTGGAAGTGGAGCAATGGCCACACTCCCACCCAAACACACCTCCTTTTCTGCCAGTAAGCGCTGCCATCTGCATTAGTTGGCTCTGGCTCTTGTACATCCATGCATAGCCAAGCAATTCATGGCTGACTGCCGCATAGATGCCGGGATTGAGGGAAAGAGATCCTTATGCCCCTCTCCCTACTCATATTGGCCAGGCATATTTCATAGTCCATGGTATTCAGACGCTTCTGCATTAGTTTGTTACATTATGTATTTCATCTTATTTATAATGACTGCAAATCTATGTATATGACATATAGAGAGGGAGTCATGGAGATATTTCACACACAACTTCTATTTCACAGAGTAACTCCTTGCACAGCACTGTGAAAACTTACTGCAAAATGTTTAGCTGAAACCAGTATTCAGGTTAAGTCAGGATTGTTGAAAATTATGTGAATAATTCATTTACTTACACATGCTGCAGCCCCATGCCATTTAATATTGAAACACTCTAACAAAGGGGTAGGGAGTGGAAAAAATGAGCAATCAAAAAATTTCCACTACAATTTTTTAGGGAAAAAATCTAAAGAATAACTTCAAATCGACACCTTTGGACACCTGGAGTTCCAATAAACTGTGAGGTTGTATTTGAAATGATTGAAAGTGAAGGACTAATAATTCTAGGTAGAAACAGGGGTAAGATGTAAAAGTCCTGGGCAAGTTTCCTCACCCATTTCTACCAGCAACATCAGCCCTAGGCTCGCTAAAATATTCCTCCTAATTTAGCCCAGGGCCTCTCCTAAGAGCTTAGGGCTAGCTTCAAAAAGGGATGTTTAGGTGCCCTGGTGCCTGGTATAATCCTCAGCCAGGAGTTAGTCACCCAGGCTCCCTGTACAATACATGAGAGACAAGGTGGGTGAGGTGATACCTAAGAGATCTGAAGTAGAGCCCTGTGTAGCTTGAAAGCTTGTCTCTCTCACCAACAGAAGTTAGTCCAATAAAATATTTTACATCGCCCACCAAATAAAATATTTTACCTCGCCCACCTTGTCTCTCTAATATCCTGGGACCAACACAGCTACAATATTGCATACATATGGGCCTTTAACATCATGCACACGACATCCACAAGGGGGGTCACTGCACTATTCACACTTCCTTAGTTTGAACTGTGGGGTAGAGTAGACCTGAACTTAGGTGCCTAAGAAAGGGATTTACAGAAGCCAGCTAAGGAGTGCATAGGAACTTCTGTAAACCCCACTAGTTATCTATCTACATCTTTTGTTGCCTAAATACCTTTGAAAATCTGGCCCTAACAAACAACAGTCTTCCTCCAATGGATCCCAGTCCAGCAAAGCATTGAAACATGCATCAGTTGAAATCAGTGACTGCTCATGTACATAAAATTAACCACATGTGCAGGTTCTTTGCTGTACCTGTATATAAGACTCCTGTATATAAATTAATGTAGTTCCAGTGCCTAAAGTGGTCTGAAAAAAAGGGAGGTATCTATCATAACCTGGGAGCAGTAGCTTTGGTAAAACAGTGCTTAAAGTGCACCCCTCAGTGATCTGGCTTGATTTTTTGTTATTGTTTGTCTGGACCACAATCTCTTGTGACTCCCATGCTTTAAGCACTGTGTAGTTCTTTTATCAGAAATGAACCTATTGGAATTTACACCAACTGAGGATCTGGTACTAAGTTGTGTGGCAGTTTAATAATATAAGGAAGCATGTGCGCAAGCTGAGGTTGAGAGTATTAAAATCACGTTTACTTCTGGTTTAAATAACAGTGAATCTTGGTCTTCAATTGGAAAATTCTAATATATTTACTCTATATACCACCCAACACCCTAATGCCACAGAGTGAAAAAAAGAATTGTAGACATTATGATAAATAAGTCTTAACACAAATTTGTATGAAAAAATGAGTGAGGAAGATTAATCATGTAAATATCTTTGGGCTGTTTGTGTTTATGAAGATTTATTTATTTGTTTGTTTATTTTTATTCCCATCTAATGCTGTGGGCATATGAACAATACAAATATTTATAAAGTTTACCAGATAAACCACATACTCTCCTCGACCAGCCAGCCATTCAACAATAACACAAATCATACCCTTCCATGCAGATGTGCCGGATGGGATACTCAGAAGTTTCTTGGATCCTCTAATTAAAATTCAACCAGCAAGTTAAACGGGAGGTTGGATGACTGTCTTTCCACTGGTGGAGCTCAGTCCACCTCTGGATGCTAAATCATAATACTAAGCAGTTTTAAATTCAAAGCACCATACAGCAGCTAACTAATATATACTTAAAACACCCTTCTGTGGTGTGGAGGTAGGTATTATTATCCGCATTTTACAGATGGGGCAACTGACGTGAAATCATAAGCAGCTTACCTGTGATCACAAAGTGAATGTCAATAAAGCCACAAATGGAATTCAAGCCCTCCTCACTCACAATTTTGTGCTCATGCCTGAGGCTACCAGTCGGTCAAAGATTCTGTGATTTTATGTGACCTCTGCAACTTCAACCCCATGCAGTGGGGCTTCACCTTCAGCCACAGGTGATGGAGCTCAGGCTTCTGCCCTGGGTGGCAGGACTCGGGCTGTCAGCCCGGGGCAGTGGAGCTCCAGCTCCAGCCCTGTGCGTCAGGGCTCCGGCTCCAGCCCTGCATGGCAGGGTTCAGACTTCCCTGATTTATTGTTTATTGCTCACGTCCTGTCTGTGACTTTTACTAAAAATACCAGTGCCAAAATCTTAGCCATGTCATGCCTCCTAACCATGCTTCACTGCAATTCCATCTCAAGAGTACTTATCCCTGGAGCTCAGAAAAAAATACTTCTGAAGGGCAAATTCTTTATAATTGAAGTGGATGAGATTGTATCAAATTAAAGGTATCTGCAAAAACAACAACAGTCAGACAACAAAAGAAGATACCTCCCGAACTCCTACAAAGTTTTACCACATGCCACAATTCAAATTACATGGGATGCGCACTGGGCTATAGTATCAATATACTAAGTATAGTTTTTCAGGAACAAAATATAAATGTTTGCACAAAGGACAATTTCATAACAGTTTCTTTCCCAAGAATATTTCTATCTTTCTTGATTATGGTTATCAGAAAGCATTTTAGTTTAAATGAGAAAACAAATGTATAGATCCCACCATCTTCTCTGCAGGCATATGTACAGTCTGAGGAGTAAATTTTTTGTGAAAGCCTCTAGTTCAAATACCGGCAGCACATCCCTGAGTAAATAGTGTATAATCAGGGAAATCCACGGGGATCCTCCTCCAAGGCAGCATGGATTGACAATAGGGTCTACTGAAGGCTCAATACTGTAGCTTCTTTTGATTACATACACTCCTTGAGAGGAGAAGGAGGGGATTGGCAGGTAAAGCCGCTAGTATTATTAGTAGTAGTATTAATGTAGTGCCCAGTGGCTCTAGTCATAGACCAAGACCTCATTATCGTAGGTGCCATACAAAAAACAAAAAGACCCGGCCACAAGGAGCTTGTAGTCTGAGACAAGAGGAAGAGGGACATAGACAGATGGGGAAGTACAAGTAAACAATGAGACAATAATGGTCAGCATGATAAGGCAGTGGCATCTGCACTTTAGCAGACTAACCATTGTCAGGCTCTTTGTAGGCATCACAGAAAGTAGAGTTTTGAGGAGAGACTGAAGGTGGATAATGAGGTAGCTGTGTGAGTGTTTACAGGGAGCACCTGCCTCCCAACCGTGTGGGATAGCAAGTGAGAAAGTATGAAGGACTGTGATAGTTTAACAAATGGGTAGTGCAAGTTGGCATCATGGGCTAATCAGAGGTGATCATCAACAGCCTGATAGTGAATGAGAGATGTTAGTTAGGTTTGGGATTGATTATGAAGGGCCTTGAAAGAAAATACAGGCAGTTTATGCTTGAGAAAAGGGAATCAGTGGAGGGATTCAGAAAGATGAGTGACACAAAATGACAGGCTAAGAAAATGACCTTAGCAACAGCATTCTGAATGATGTGGGCATGGCAAGACTGCACTTGTCAAGGCCAGAAAGAAAGATGTAGCAGTAATCAAGACAAGAGATGATGAGAGCTTGAACAAGAGTTTTAGCTGTGTGGATGCACAGGAAAGGCCACATTTTAGAGTTGCTACGCAGAAACAAATTGGCAAAATTTAGATATAGCTTGGATGTGAGGACCTTGAGAGAGATCTGAGTGGAAGATGATACTCAGGTTGTGGGTCTGAGTGACATACAGAATTGTGGTGTTGTCAACAGTGATTGAAAAAAGGAAGTAGCTGGGAGATATTGTGGGGGAAGCTTAGGAGCTCTGTGTTAGCCATGTTTAGCTTGAGCTGGTGACTAACATCCATGGGGAGATGTCAGAGGGACAGGCTGAGGTTGGGCAGACCATGCCCTTGCCCCTTCCCCTTTAAATGCCTTATCTCCAAGCCCCATATACTGGGATAGAGGGATCACTACAAAATACAACTTCTTTACCTGAAGGAGCATATCAATAAAATTCTGTGCAGTAGAACCATGCAAGCTCCACAGTCTATTAGACCTTCTGCATGCATGCGAGGTGTGTGGGTAGAGAAAGGTTTGACTTTCAGTGAATCATACTAAAAATCTGTCACTGTTGAGAATGAGACATGCAATAAAGGAGACAGGGTAGTTTATAATAGACTATAATATTGTTTGTAATAGACATTACATCTAATCTGCCTACCTTAGCACTTATATGGCCCATATTGCCATAGTATCTGAGCATCTCCGAAGTACTTAAAAATAGAATAGGTTTCTTTCTTTCTTTCTTTCTTTCTTCCTTTCTTTCTTTCTTTCTTTCTTTCTTTCTTTCCACTCTACAGGTAAAATAGCTAGATTATAATTTCCAGGATTTTTTGTTTTCTTTTCTGTTTTGATTTATGTTTGTGTGTGTATGTGAGTTGAGTGGTATATATGTGTGTATGTGTATGTTTGTGTGGAGGAATTATTAAAGGAAAGCTAAATTGAAGAAATGAGTTTGGAACAGAGTTCTCAAAGTTGTTAGTTTTCTGTGGTCAACTTATCTTTTAACAGAATGAGTTTCATAGCCCAAGCCCAGCTTCATGAAAAGATCTGTCCCTTCAATTCATGAGCTTCCCCATATTGGTCAATAGTTTTATTGTTTCTTGGAATAACGCTGTTTTGTCTGGACAGAGTCATTGTGGGGAAAGTGATCTTTCTGGTAGCTGGGCATTGGGGGCCTCATGAAGGACGGAGTAGAAAAGAGGAGGGATGTGGGGAGCAGTGAGCGGTGGGAGGAAGGGGAGAGGAGAGGAGGAATGTGGCAAGTGGCAGCGGGGAGGATGAGCGGGGAGGGGACTGAGCAGGAGAGGGGGCGGGGCCGTAGGTGGGGGCAGGGACTGGGGTGAAGTGGGGGTGGAGTGTGGCAGGGCTGCGGGCCGAAGAGGTGGAACAGCGAGCTAGCCTCCCCAGGGGAAGCTTCATCCATGAATTTGGGTGCTATATTTCTTGGTCCAAATCATGATCTTCTATTATTCAGAAGTAAAGTGCATGCCACTTTGGGAACTCTGTAATGGCCTGATTGATTTTGAGGACACTCAGACTAGTACATTAAGGGACTCAAATGCCTTCAACATGATCATTCTGTGATCTGGGCAAGAATAACCTTCCCATAGGGACATCAGAGAATGCAATTCTTCCCCCAGAAGCACTTCTCTCTGCCACCACTGTCATATGATGATCCTGGGGAAATGCTGGGTGGCCAGGAAGCACCTCTAAAGCTGTGGTGGGGTTTCCCACAATGACTTGTAATAGGTCTCCAGTGTGCAGGGTTAGGCTGGGCCACGGATTGTTACCGATAGGGAACAATCTGTCTACACTGTTATCCTCTGCTATGCTATTTGATTTGATCACAAGTTTGATTTCTATATTTAGAAGCATTTCAAGCAAAATTGGTATTGGTAGGGGGTGGGGAGGGGATAGGGGTTGAGGCAGAGCAGCCTGTTATACTGGGGAGAAGTAGACTAGACAAGATGATATTCAGAATACATTTCCGTTAATGAAGTTTAAGAGGACAGATGGGAGATTTTCAGATAATATGCTATGATAGTCTTAAGAGAGCTAACCTTAACTCTGTTTGAAGAATGAACAACACAATGCAGATTTATTAATGACACTCACATACTGCCACACCTGCTATCTGTATTGTTCATTCTGGACAGCTTTTTTCAAGTGCAATCAAACATAGAATAAAAAAATTCCCAGGAGCAGTTGAATGACTTAGGTACCTTGTATAAATCCTGTGCTGTAGAATTAAATCAAGAACTCAGGTAGGTATGAGGGAAATTGTGAAATGAGGGAGATTATGATACTTGTAGGGTTCAGGATTAATGATTATGATATAAAGAGCTCTTTGAGAGATGGACATTTTTGCCCCTGTATTCCATGTTCTGTAGGCTGGGGAGGATGTCACAGGGGAAGAATTATTTGTAGAGGTTTGAGAAAGCATAGAGAAGTATAATCTATGGTGAGGAACTATGTATTCCATTAATTCAGATTCACTGGAAAGGAAGTGACAAGATAACTGTGAAGAAGAAATGCTGTTTTGCACAAAACTATTAGAAAGAGCCTGGCAGGAAAAAAATCCAGAGTCCCATCAATTGAAGTCAATTCAGAGTTGTTGGGAATAATTTATTTGATGAAGAAAAGCATTTGGAAATTCTTTTAAATTAACTCTCCCACTAAGCATTCTATGGTCGCTTGGCTTCACCGTATAGCTGAGAGAGCTGTTCTATACCTCATCATGTTTTATACCTTCATCATGTTTTATTGAGCTCCATAGAAGAAACACTGATGGATACAGTTTGTTGTACACAGGGGCAGATTTACCCTTAAATAGGATAAAGATTCTCCACAACTTCATGCTCCCAGATTCTAAGGGATTCTCCATCTCCCTTGGATAGATTCTTTCTCACTGCCCAGTTGACCAGCATCTCCAGTTTTCCTCAAAACGTCTGCTACCTAGAACAACTCTTCTGCTCAGCTCCAATCCCCCATGGGCTCCTTCAGCCATATCAACAACAGGATTTAGGTGTCTAATTGCCACTTTAGGTATCACTGAGATCCTTGAAACACCTATTCAGCTGCCACCTAATCCTGTTGGTGCTTAAAGTCCCTTTTCACCTAAATGTTCATGCTAAAAATCCCCTATGTTTTGGCAGCTAGGCATGTGTGCAGTTGCCTCTCTCTTGACTGCACCACAGTTTGGTGCCTAGCTCACATCTAAGCCCCAAGAGGAACTTCAAAGTAGTCATTGCCGCACCTGTCAGACCTGTGGCAACAAATTTGGTAGGCATGCTCTGAGTAAAACAGCCTTAGGTAGTAGCAAGATGGGGAGGCAGCAGCTTCCTTTTAGCCCAGTGGTTTGGGCACATGCCCAGAATGTAGAAGATCCCAGTTCAATGCCCCACCCTACCTGGAACAGGAATCTCCCACCTTTCTAGTGAGTGCCCTAAACACAGGCTTTCGGGAAATGCTGACTCTCCTTTTGAAGATGTTCCACTGTGTATGAAATACTTAACTAATTACATAGTGATTGGATCAGAGATAGAATAAGAATGACTCTATAGGCTTTAGATTATCATATTTATAATAATCCCTTCTATTCATCAGGCAGCAGTGGGAATTAAACCCGGGTATCCCTCCTCCTGGGTTGCTGCCCTAAAAACTGGGGTAAAGGATATAAGGGAGGCCTCCCAGGCTCAACTCAAGTGGAGTTAGGTGTAGGCTACCAACTTTCATGCAATAAACAGCTTAGGCATTTGACTACAGGAAGGGGTTCCTGGCTGTTTATCCCAAGCAGAAATAGTCATCTCCCTCCTGCCTGGCCTTAGGTGCCAAACTCCCTGAGAGGGGCGGAGTTTAGGACCCTTCTTTTGACATCTGCTATTGGCTAGCTCAGGCAGCTCCACATTCAGTTTGCTGCCTTTTGTGGCTCTAGGTCCCTCTCTTCCCATACATTGTATAGGGAGCTTAGGCTCCCAGCTCAGGGCTTGTGGCTTCCACTGAGTGGCTAGATACTTTAAAGTTGCAGCATCTAAATCACTTTGCGGTTTGGACCCTTTTTCTTTCCCACATGGGAAGCTTACCCAGGACAGAGCCTACCAAGGGTCCGCCCCATACTTGTGATGTTAGCCCCAGCACGAGTTTCAGATCTTTCTTTGACTGGATGATGCTCCACTCTTATAAGGCATTTCTATTATTTTTCGAAGAAACGCTGAAGAGCTGAATTTAGTTGCAAAGGTCACCTAGTCACATTGATTGTAAAATTGCTATACCCAGTAACAGCAAGAAAAGTATGCTGCTGCCAAACCTGTAAATGTCAAGTGAGCTGCTGTTGGGATAAAAAAGTATTACTGTAATTGAAGATCTCTGCGCAGTTATACAAGAAACCAATTAGAAGATATTTATAATTTTTTTCACCTGGAAACAGCATGAAATGAATGTATGGAATGTTATTCTCAGTGACTATTCAGGTTCCCAACCAGCTTCTCCAGCTTTTCAGAGACATTAATTTGTCATCCCAGACTCTAGACAATAATATTTATCATGTTGAGATGCTAGCCCAGGAATGGGATAAATGACATTTTTATACATAAGGCTAAACACTGCCTTCCTTAGAGAAGTTTTTCATCACTCCTTTGGTGGAACACTGCCCTAAAGCCAGTTTAATTGGTCACGGGAGGCTTATTCCAGTATCAGGTAATTTTTGTTTCATGAAGAGCTACCATAGTGTCTTCTGTGCACTTCATGTGGCTGGGATAGGAAGCATGGCCAAGTGAAGGAGACATTCCATAACAATCTCTTGGTGGCTCTTCAAGCTTTTCTAACTTTGCCCTCCTCTTTTAGTATTTAATATTCTGACAATTTATTTTATCAGGTTTAATATAATTCATAGACAATCATTTGTCATCTCAAGAGTTTAGGTATTCAGAAATGGCTTAAATAGAAAACTCAATAACCCATCTTTTTTGTACAAAAATTAGCACTATTGAATGTGTGCTACAGAAAAGTTCCAAACAGTGAAATGAGATTTAAGAAAATTTATTTAAGAAAATTCCTTTCTACCAAGAAAAAACTCCTCAGGCTTCTGAAGTCCCAATCTTCTCAAAATTTGTTATGCTTATGAAGTCCAATAAACTTTTCCTCAAATTCCCTTGCAGCAAGGGTTCCTGACTCACCCATTGATTCCTTTTTCTTATCTATTTTATTCTTTTATAGAATTCACTCATTAGCCTTTACGTCCACTTACAATCCATGATAAAAACAACAACCTCAAAGAACTATTAATTCCATGTTAATCATAGCAATGAAGTATGGTGCCCACCAAACCAAAAAAGCCCTAACACATCAGAATATACCTTCAGAATGTGCCTTGAAGTGGGATTTTCAAAAGTGTTCAGCATTGGCATATGTCTTCTTAGTATCGAAGTCAGTGGTTCAATGGGATCAATTAGGCCAAAATTAAAGACTTTTGAAAATACCACCCTTGGAAAAATAAATTAAACTTTCATCATGCTCTGAAGGTCAACAAACTCTGCCAAGTGAAGTTGAGGAGTACATTACAGAGTCATGGGCCCTCCAATGAGAATGCTCATCCTCCTGGCCCCACATGAGTACATCTACAGACTGTCATGAGGACAGCTTCCCCCATCCATGTCCATCTTGTCTAGGTTCAGGAAAAGCTGTTTCACTACAATGTTTAGGCCCAGTGAAACAGGGATTTAGCAAGGTGTGATGTGAGTTTCAATTTTGCTAGCTTTAAAGATCCCACGTAAGCCTTGTCTAAAGACAGGTAATGCTTGTAGAAAATAAGCAAGGCACCTTCATTTTCACTTTTTAATTGATATTTACCAAAAAATTTCCCAGGTTTTACCAAATTTGCTATTCATTTTTACCCATTTTCACACAACTATTAGACAACTCAAGTACATGAAAATATGATTAAGTTAAGCAAATCCAATACATTACATTAGATAGATGTCTTTATGTTAATAATAAGTTAGTCTAAGTATAAATGTGAGGTTGTCTGTTCAAGTAAGGCAAAGTAGTGGAAGATACATACGCCTATGAGTGTGGATATGTGTACATCAGTACAAAAAAGAAATATGATTAGAGGAGTTGAAGACATGTATAGGCCGAACTAGCAAGAACATGATGTAATTCGTCTGAAGAATGTAATTCATCTGAAGTGAGATTACCATTTTAGTAGATTCAGTTCCCTACAGGATCTCTAGCAGGAGAATCAGAAGTTTTAAACAAACCCATTAAACAGTATCCTGCCAGTCACTGACAATATTTTAGTATCTATAGTTCATAGAGCTTTAAATAGTTCTGTTTGCCTTGTAGTTATGATTTACTTTTAAACTTTTATTTTAAATGATAAATGTAGGATTCAGATCATTTGCAATGTTGAGTCATCCTAGGAACTGACAGTTTTCACTGGCAATCTTGTACAGGGGGAAAGAATCTTTACACAAACATTGAAATAAACTACTTTTAGGATTTATTTTTTAATTTTCTTTAATCTAATCTTTTTTGTATCTCATTTTAGTTACTTGCTGCCCATTCTCACAACTCCATACCCTGCTAAGAATCTGATGATAGTAACCAATTTTTAGTATTTGTTAGTTTAGTTTTGGACATCTCTGTCACTGTTTGTAACCACTTTGCACAAAGATTTGTAAAGTATTTTCACAGAAGGATATTTCTGAACTTCTTGTTAGGATAAAGATATTCAGGCCTGTCTGTAAAGGCCTATACTCTAAGAATTTAGGTGTATTCTCATCACTTGGCTAATTATAGAGGTATAAAAGAAAGAATCAAAATCACTATCTGCTGGTGTAAGGGCTTTCTCTTACTGTGACAGTCTGAGGCCCTGTTCTTAGGCTAAGGCCTTTGGCTAAGCAGCAGAGGCAGCCATAAGCTGGGAAGCGAACAGTCACATCCTCACATTCCAAACTAGTCACATTGAAATAAGGTGCTATTGGGCTGTTAGGCACTATCAGGACAGGACTGTATTCCTATCACCTCCAGAGAAAGGGAAGTGCCTAGAAAATTTAAAAGGAAACTTAGTTTGATAGCATCCTGTCTGGCAAGAACTCACTTATCAATAGCTGGGATGTGAAATCCTCACTTCTGTATTGTCTTGTTATTATAGTTCCCACTTTGCTATTGTTTGTCTGTATAATCTCTGTCTGGTTCTGTGATTGTTCCTGTCTGCTGTATAATTAATTTTGCTGGGTGTAAACTAATTAAGGTGGTGGGATATAATTGGGTACATAATCATGTTACAATATGTTAGGATTGGTTAGTTAAATTTCAGGAAAATGATTGGTTAAGGTATAGCTAAGCAGAACTCAAGTTTTACTGTATAATCTGTAGTCAATGAGGAAGTGGGTGGGTGTGGGTGTGGGGGGGATTGGGGGTGGGTGTGGGAGATGGGAACAGGGAATGGGGTAAGAAAATTGGAATCATGTTTTGCTAAAGGGGGAAATGGGAACAGGGAATGGGAGTAAGGAAGTTGGAATCATGTTTGGCTAAGGGTAGGAATGGGAACAGGGACACAGGTGTAAGGCTCTGTGGTGTCAGAGCTGGGAAGGAGGATACTAAGGAAGGAAACTGGAATCATGCTTGCTGGAAGTTCACCCCAATAAACATTGAATTGTTTGCACCTTTGGACTTCGGGTATTGTTGCTCTCTGTTCATGCGAGAAGGACCAGGGAAGTAAGTGGGTGAAGGAATAAGCCCCCTAACACTTCTTCATTTGTTACTGATCCAAAGTATTATAATGACACCGAAGTTAAAGAGGTCTTGCTGTGATATATTGAAAGTCTATCTCTGCTCAATAACAGCACCGAACAAAACTTATTCCAGGTTTGTATTTTTAAACCAAAGTGTAAATCTACTTCATAGTACAAATGTATTCATTTTAATATTTTAATATACTATTTTATAACTGCAATATCACATTTCAGTGAACAATTACAAAATAACTGCTTATCATAGACAGTTAAAACCACTTGGCTTTGGTTCATGGCTCTTAACACATGCAAGGAAGGTATTTTTCAATAAATGCACATATGATGTAACTACTTACATATTTCAAGTGGTGTGGGGTTCTTTTTTAATTTAATTCTGCTTTAGAATTTAGCTTTTGTTCATTCAAGTGAGTCTTTATAAGAGCAATGACCTGTGTACTACCTAAATGAGGAAACATAAATAGCACCCCCTACGTGATGATCATACAGCTATTCTTAATAGAAAATTATGCGGTCAATTCTGACCCCTACCTGGGCCTCCATATGCCATTCTGGTATTGTATAGGACCCGTAAAGGAGCCACAATTCAACAAGTGACAACTTTCCCAGCAAAGGAGCAGCACAGGGCTGACATAAGGTCATGGGACCAGGGGCAAAGGACATGTGTCCATTGCACTTAATGCTAAAGGGATTCTTAGCACACCTTATAGATAAAGGTGAGGACCCTGTCCTAAATTTAGGTATACAACAAGAAGGTTCCTAAAGAAGTGACTCAGGTTACCTACCAAGATGCACAAGTCACAGCAAAGGTGGATTAAAATCACCATGCCTTCACCTGAACTGTACCTCCTGCACTATACTGTCAGGAGTCATGGCAAAGGCTCTGTCCCTACACCCATGTATGCATGCAATAACAAAATGAAGACATTCATCACAATTGAATACATCTAGAATGAGAAGCAATAAAATGTAGTATTTCATGATCTAACAGAAACTATCCTATTCATAATATCAAAATGAATGTCCGATGCACTCTGGTACCATCTGTAACGTACAAGATGTATTAATTCATGAACATTTATGCCAAGGTCTGGGGCACATATTACACTTTGAGAGAAGAGAAGCAGCATTTTTTTTCCTGTAGCTGTCGTGCCTTCTCCTATTAAGGCTGATCTTTGGACCCATGCTGGTTTTATTATTGAGAGATGGAACTTTTAGAGATGGTGCTATTTGGAATGATAGCGCTGTAAATCATGATTGGTATGCTGAAGAGGCATTATCACTTCCAAATACCTATTTTCTCAGCCTTAAAGATCGGTGAGTAGTTCTGTCATTATTAGAGATTACGAAGATTTTGTAAAGAAATTAGATTTTGTTCCCAACCTTAAATCACAACCCGGGAGTGCTGAATGGTTTGCAGAGTTTCACAAAACTGTGGCTGATCCTAATATCTATTCTGGGGGGGCTAGGATTTGGAGTGGAAAACATGCAAACCCCGTACTAGTTGCCACTGAAGTCAGTGGATACTGACTCCTGCCACACAATGGGGCTGCAACCTTTTTTAACCTTCATTTACATCATGTGACTGGATCAAAGAAATGCATTCAATCCTTTATTGGGACTCCTGAGTGACACACTTTTATTACAGTTTTGGTCAAGTTTCACTTTGAAATTTAGGGACTGCTTGATCCCAAAAGAAAATTTAAGTAAAATTGTGGTTTAAACCACTGTGAATGATGGTTTATGGGGAACAGTTCACTGAAACATCTGTGATGTGAAATCTCCCAAGTTTTTTCAGAGCTTCATTCATTATTATCTAATATTGCGATCCCTTTACTTTATTTTTATATTCTTGGGCCAAACTCTAATTTATACTACGTCCCTTTACATCACTCAGGCAGTGTGAAGGGTCCTTAAAGTGTAGGTAAATATAATCAACGACCACTTTAATGACTCTTTTTAATTCCAGAGTGATGTAAAGATCTTAGTTTAAATAAGAATCTGGCTCTTTAAGTTTAACACAGCTTTTAATAATGTTTAGTAATCTAGCTATCTGAACTAATAAGCACTATAGAAACTTGCCTTTAGGTGCAGCAAAGAATATATATAACCCACTGCACTGTCGGAGAAAAAAGTAATCTTGCTTCTTTTATTTTGTAATTGCTTCATCTTTTCTTGTGATTTGTTGATGGCAGAATTAATAGAGGTTACTATCAGAACTTTCCTGCTGAGTGCTGCAGCAATAAGCAAGAACAACAGAGTCATTGAATTGATTAATTTGATTCTTCAGGGACTGGATTTGATGAGTGTGTGAGACTTTCCCTTAAGGCAAGATGATAGAAATATATATGTTGATGATTAGATTCTTTAGTTCATAGGTCTTAAGAAGTCCGTCTTGATCACGAACAATATTTTGATTTAGTATGATGGTAATATGGTCAGTGCTGATGGAAAGGGCTCAAGAAGATTGCCTCCAGTGAACAGCTGGAAAGACATTGCAGGGACACTGGTTTGTTGGTTTAGTTGTTGCTCTTGTTTTCACAGAATTGTAAACACTAAATATTTTCAGACAAATGAACCCTAAGACAGAGTTACATTTGTAAATAGATATTCATTACTGCAAAGTAATATTAGACTGTTAGTTTTATAAATAACATATGAAAGTGAGTTTGCACTGTTGTAGCCATGTTGGTTCCAGGATAGTAGAGAGACATGATTGGTGAGGTGATATCTTTTGTTGAACGAACCTCTGTTGGTGAAAGAGATAAGCTCTCAAGCTTAAAGTTTGGTGTAAGCTTGAAAGCTTGTCTCTTTTCACCAACGGAAGTTGGGCCAATCCACTGTGTCTCTCTAATTTGAGAAGGAGGAAATTTGGAGTTAAGTTTATACAAAGTTTATACGTTAAAGGCCAGATTTTGAAGGCATTTAAGAGTCTAAAAATGCAGATAGGAGTCTAGGCACTTTTGAAAATCCCACTGGGTGCCTGTCTGCCTCTTTAGATAACTCAATACCTTTAAAAATCTGACCCTAATAGTCTACCCCATGAATTCTCATTTACTATCTCACTAAGCCCTGGTCTACACTAGGACTTTAGGTCAAATTTAGCAGCGTTAAATCGATGTAAACCTGCACCCGTCCACACAATGAAGCCCTTTATTTCGACTTAAAGGGCTCTTAAAATCGATTTCCTTACTCCACCCTGACAAGTGGATTAGCGCTTAAATTGACCTTGCCGGCTCGAATTTGGGGTGCTGTGGACACAATTCAATGGTATTGGCCTCTGGGAGCTATCCCAGAGTGCTCCATTGTGACCGCTCTGGACAGCACTCTCAACTCAGATGCACTGGCCAGGTAGACAGGAAAAGAACCGCGAACTTTTGAATCTTATTTCCTGTTTGGCCAACGTGGCAAGCTGCAGGTGACCATGCAGAGCTCATCAGCACAGGTGACCATGATGAAGTCCCAGAATCGCAAAAGAGCTCCAGCATGGACCGAACGGGAGGTACGGGATCTGATCGCTGTTTGGGGAGAGGAATCCGTGCTATCAGAACTCCGTTCCAGTTTTTGAAATGCCAAAACCTTTGTCAAAATCTCCCAGGGCATGAAGGACAGAGGCCATAACAGGGACCCGAAGCAGTGCCACGTGAAACTGAAGGAGCTGAGGCAAGCCTACCAGAAAACCAGAGAGGCGAATGGCCGCTCTGGGTCAGAGCCCCAAACATGCCGCTTCTATGATGAGCTGCATGCCATTTTAGGGGGTTCAGCCATCACTACCCCAGCCATGTTGTTTGACTCCTTCAATGGAGATGGAGGCAATATGGAAGCAGGTTTTGGGGATGAAGAAGATGATGATGATGATGAGGTTGTAAATAGCTCACAGCAAGCAAGCGGAGAAACCGGTTTTCCCGACAGCCAGGAACTGTTTCTCACCCTGGACCTGGAGCCAGTACCCCCCGAACCCACCCAAGGCTGCCTCCTGGACCCAGCAGGCGGAGAAGGGACCTCTGGTGAGTGTACCTTTTAAAATACTATACATGGTTTAAAAGCAAGCATGTGAAAGGATTACTTTGCCCTGGCATTCGCGGGTCTCCTGGATGTACTCCCAAAGCCTTTGCAAAAGGTTTCTGGGGAGGGCAGCCTTATTGTGTCCTTCATGGTAGGACACTTTACCACTCCAGGCCAGTAACACGTACTCGGGAATCATTGTAGAACAAAGCATTGCAGTGTATGTTTGCTGGCATTCAAACAACATCCGTTCTTTATCTCTCTGTGTTATCCCCAGGAGAGTGAGATATAATTCATGGTCACCTGGTTGAAATAGAGTGCTTTTCTTCAGGGGACACTCAGAGGAGCCCATTCCTGCTGGGCTGTTTGCCTGTGGCTAAACAGAAATGTTTCCCGCTGTTAGCCACAGGGAGGGGGGAAGGTTGAGGGGGTAGCCACGCGGTGGGGGAAGGCAAAATGCGACCTTGTAACGAAAGCACATGTGCTATGTATGTAATGTTAACAGCAAGGATTACCCTGAAAGACTGTAGCCACTGTTTTATAAAATGTATCTTTTTAAATACCGCTGTCCCTTTTTTTTTCTCCACCAGCTGCAAGTGTTTCAATGATCACAGGATCTTCTCCTTCCCAGAGCCTAGTGAAGCTTAGAAAGAAAAAAAAACGCACTCGCGATGAAATGTTCTCCGAGCTCATGCTGTCCTCCCACACTGACAGAGCACAGACGAATGCGTGGAGGCAAATAATGTCAGAGTGCAGGAAAGCACAGAATGACCGGGAGGAGAGGTGGCGGGCTGAAGAGAGTAAGTGGCGGGCTGAAGAGAGGGCTGAAGCTCAAATGTGGCGGCAGCGTGATGAGAGGAGGCAGGATTCAATGCTGAGGCTGCTGGAGGACCAAACCAGTATGCTCCAGTGTATGGTTGAGCTGCAGCAAAGGCAGCTGGAGCACAGACTGCCACTGCAGCCCCTCTGTAACCAACCGCCCTCCTCCCCAAGTTCCATAGCCTCCACACCCAGACGCCCAAGAACGCAGTGGGGGGGCCTCCGGCCAACCAGCCACTCCACCACAGAGGATTGCCCCCCAAAAAGAAGGCTGTCATTCAATAAATTTTAAAGTTGTAAACTTTTAAAGTGCTGTGCTTAAAGTGCTGTGTGGCATTTTCCTTCCCTCCTCCCCTACCCCTCCTGGGCTACCTTGGTACTCATCCCCCTATTTGTGTGATGAATGAATAAAGAATGCATGAATGTGAAGCAACAATGACTTTATTGCCTCTGCAAGCGGTGATTGAAGGGAGGAGGGGTGGGTGGTTAGCTTACAGGGAAGTAGAGTGAACCAAGGGGCGGGGGGTTTCATCAAGGAGAAACAAACAGAACTTTCACACCGTAGCCTGGCCAGTCATGAAACTGGTTTTCAAAGCTTCTCTGATGCGTACCGCGCCCTCCTGTGCTCTTCTAACCACCCTGGTGTCTGGCTGCGCGTAACCAGCAGCCAGGCGATTTGCCTCAACCTCCCACCCCGCCATAAACGTCTCCCCCTTACTCTCACAGATATTGTGGAGCACACAGCAAGCAGTAATAACAGTGGGAATATTGGTTTCGCTGAGGTCTAAGCGAGTCAGTAAACTGCACCAGCGCACCTTTAAACATCCAAATGCACATTCTACCACCATTCTGCACTTGCTCAGCCTGTAGTTGAACAGCTCCTGACTACTGTCCAGGCTGCCTGTGTACGGCTTCATGAGCCATGGCATTAAGGGGTAGGCTGGGTCTCCAAGGATACATATAGGCATTTCAACATCCCCAACAGTTATTTTCTGGTCTGGGAATAAAGTCCCTTCCTGCAGCTTTTGAAACAGACCAGAGTTCCTGAAGATGCGAACGTCATGCACCTTTCCCAGCCATCCCACGTTTATGTTGGTGAAACGTCCCTTGTGATCCACCAGAGCTTGCAGCACTATTGAAAAGTACCCCTTGCAGTTTATGTACTCGGCGGCTTGGTGCTCCGGTGCCAAGATAGGGATATGGGTTCCGTCTATGGCCCCACCACAGTTAGGGAATCCCATTGCAGCAAAGCCATCCACTATGACCTGCACATTTCCCAGGGTCACTACCCTTGATATCAGCAGATCTTTGATTGCATGGGCTACTTGCATCACAGCAGCCCCCACAGTAGATTTGCCCACTCCAAATTGATTCCCAACTGACCGGTAGCTGTCTGGCGTTGCAAGCTTCCACAAGGCTATCGCCACTCGCTTCTCAACTGTGAGGGCTGCTCTCATCTTGGTATTCATGCGCCTCAGGGCATGGGAAAGCAAGTCACAAAGTTCCATGAAAGTGCCCTTACGCATGCGAAAGTTTCACAGCCACTGGGAATCGTCCCAGACCTGCAACACTATGCGGTCCCACCAGTCTGTGCTTGTTTCCCGAGCCCAGAATCGGCGTTCCACAGCATGAACCTGCCCCATTAGCACCATGATGCATGCATTGGCAGGGCCCATGCTTTCAGAGAAATCTGTGTCCATGTCCTGATCACTCACGTGACCGCGCTGACGTCGCCTCCTCGCCCGGTATCGCTTTGCCAGGTTCCGGTGCTGCATATACTGCTGGATAATGTGTGTGGTGTTTAATGTGCTCCTAATTGCCAAAGTGAGCTGAGCGGCCTCCATGCTTGCCTTGGTATGGCGTCCGCACAGAAAAAAGGCGCGGAATGATTGTCTGCCGTTGCTCTGACGGAGGGAGGGGCGACTGAGGACACGGCTTACAGGGTTGGCTTCAGGGAGCTAAAATCAACAAAGGGGTGTCTTTACATCAAGGAGTATTTCAGGCAGGACTTCACGGAGGGTTCCAGTAAGAAATGGTGCACCTAAGTTATTGTTCTTCTTGGAACAAGGAGGTTAGCCTGGCCTCTGATTGATACATGGCTAGATTTACCTCGCTGCACCTTCTCTGTGAGTGACTGCAGTGTGACCTAGAGGAATGAGTCCCCTAGACAGGGGAGGGGGGGAAGCAAATGAGTACAAAACAAATCTGGTCTATTTCTTGTTTTGATCCACTCCATCTATCTTTTACATCTTTGGCTGGCAGCAGATGGTGCAGAAGGACTGCATGCCATCCACATCTCATGGCTGCTCGGCAGAAGATGGTATAGTACGACTGCTAGCCATCCTCATCTCTTGCCTGCCTGGCAGAAGATGGTACAATACGACTGCTAGCAATCCTCATCTCTTGTCTGCCTGACAGAAGATGGTACAGTACGACTGCTAGCAATCCGTATCGCCTGCCTGCTCACCATAAGACGGTTCAATAGGACTGACTGCAGGACTAAAGAGAATGACCTGGTCAAGTCACTCCAAATTTAGTCCCTGCACCCATGTCTGCCCAGGCGCTCCCAGCCGACGTGGTCAGGAGCACCTCGGACACGACGAGGACGACTACCAGTCATACTGCACCGTCTGCAGCCAGAAGGCAATGGGTTGCTGCTACTGTGTAGCAAAGCCGTACCACGTCTGCCAGCACCCAGGAGACATAGGGTGACGGTTAACTGAGCGGGCTCCATGCTTGCCGTGGTATGGCGTCTGCATAGGTAACTCAGGAAAAAAGGCGCGAAACGATTGTCTGCCCTTGCTTTCACAGAGGGAGGGAGGGAACGGGAGCCTGACGATATGTACCCAGAACCACCCGCAACAATGTTTTAGCCCCATCAGGCATTGGGATCTCAACCAGAATTCCAATGGGCAGTGGAGACTGCTGGAACTGTGGGATAGCTATCCACAGTGCAACGCTCCGGAAGTCGACTCTAGCCTCGGTACTGTGGAAGCACTCCGCCGAGTTAATGCACTTAATGCACTTAGAGCATTTTCTGTGGGGACACACACACTCGAATATATAAAACCGATTTCTAAAAAACCGACTTCTATAAATTCGACCTTATTCCGTAGTGTAGACATACCCTAAATCTACTTCTGTATTTTAAACATTAACAATAACCACACTTAAATCTCCTCTCTATCTGTCTCTCTGTCTCTCTGTCTCTTTCTCTGTCTCTCTCTCTCTCTCTCTAACTAACTAATTACCTCCAGCTCAGTACATACAGGCCACAAACCCAACCACATTTTCTCCTCCAGTTAAGTTTATATTTGCAAGCCACCAATATCAATATTCTGCCTATGACACTACAAAATTTGTGCCTCATCTTCCCATTATGATCAAAACCACACACTGGTTTTACAGCAACTTGTCCACACAGTATCCCAAACCAGCTTCCTATAAACCAGATAGCCCAATAGACAGCCTCTATATATGCAAGGAATGCAACGTTATCTCATCTGATATATCTCCAAGACACACATCCACAATTACAGCACTGGTATTTACTTATAATTCACTCTGTTAATTATTATTCTTTCATACTGTTATTATTCCTTCATACTGGTACCTCTCAAATGGCCCAGGCAGATTAAGGCCCCAGCTGTGCAAGGTGCTGTACAGGTGCTCAGGAAGTCAAATTCTCTGCCTTTAAGTGCTTACAATCTAAACAGAAAGATAACAGAAATAAGAATGGAGGGAAGAAGTGGAACATGGAAGTAAGGTGGTCAGGGTGATGGCTGACAAACATAATTTAAATCAATTTATTGTTCTTAATTATTCAATAATTCATTGAATATAGTGATAGGGAGAGTGGGAATGATAAGAGGCAGGTGAGTAACTAAGAACTAGGATATGGGGGAGTTTTAAGCTCACCAAAATGCCCATACCTCCAGTGGCTGAGGACCTAGCAGTCCTCTATCTTATCTGGGAAACTGTGGCTTGCAAATCTTTTCTCATTGTTGACAACTATATATAGACCCTATAACAAACAGCTGAGCTTCACTTCTGCGGCAAGAAATGGTGTGGAAGCATAGGATCTCAAGATCCCAGCATACAGATATTACATACTTGTATTATTTCATAATTTATTATATGCACTGTGTAATTGCCCACAATATATTAGGTATTGTCCAAACAGGTAGTAACACACACACACTGACTTGAAGAGTGCACAGTATGAGAAACTAAGCAAGAATTTCAGGGTAGGGTAGAAGGAAAAAACATAAATCAACTTTTTTCTATAATTATGAACTATTACCTACTGGGCTTTGACTAAGCCCTTGACATCAGCCTACCTGGCTAAAATCTTTGTCAGTATCATAGTAGGAGTGGATCCTGGGAATCAGTGCTCTCAGGTAATCCATTGATTTAAAGCTCACTGAGTTTAGGAATGGTTTCTGAAGACTGGAATGTAGCCAACATGCTAGTGATGGACTTACTGAGAAATTACAGCCCAACTAGTTTAACATCACTAGAATCACCACAATCAGAAGAGTTTGGTGTCCTTATGAATCAGTTCAGGGAATTCTATGTTTAAGATATGGCATGGATGAAAGTGGTAAGATGACTGGTGAGATAAATGGGCAAAGAGGGGTTTGAGGATGGGAAGATTTGTGGAGCCGAGGGGTGATATGATATGATAAAAAGATAAGAGTGGATAAGCAGTGTGGGACAGAGATATGAAGGGGCAAGTTGTAGTATATGCCATAGAATTATTTCACTAGCCCTTCCCCAAAATTCCTACCCCTGTGCATAGTGATGTGATCACAGTGGAAATATTTTGTAGACTCACCCAAATATACTAAGGAGTGCTCTGGTGTGAAGACCTTAAAGAATTAACAACCAAAACAAATAAACATTCTGACTTTAATGATTAGCAACTGACAAAAGAACTACTGAGCCTTAGAGTCCTGACTAGATATTGTAAGCAAGAAATGTTAAAGTGCAACTTCAATTATTGTATTATGGATGCTGTACAGTCATCACACCTCCTATAAACACATTTTCATTTGCTGCACTCTTAATGTAATTGGTTGGAGAGTGGAACACTGACATTTAAAACTAATCTATTGGGAGAGGTACTTCCAGGAGTAAAATTAAAATCCTGGCAATGTGCATATCTCTTAGAAGGAGGTGATAGCAAAATATTTTCTGGCGTCTGAATACTCCATTATATGAAGGCAGCTTAATTATAGTGAACCTGTTTAGCCCATACCTATAATAAATGTCCATTTTATTATTTATATGATTAACTGGTTTCATGTTGCTGAAAAGTCCACTGATGAATTAAGACCTTTTTACTTTAACCATAATATGCATACTGCAATTATAGAACACACAGTTTCTTTTACAATGCATTTTGTAGAGCTGGCTGATAATTAAGTGATTTATTTTGAGATGGGTCACTCCATATTACACCACCATGCAGCTAAGGGCTATGGAATAATAGTTTTTTTCATTGTTTCCCACTTTTCAAATTTAACTATGGAACTTTACATCAGAACTCTAACTGGGTATAAGGTAATAGTTAAAGATATCTGCAGTTGTCTGAATCATAGAATATCAGGGTCGGAAGGGACCTCAGGAGGTCATCTAGTCCAACCTCCTGCTCAAAGCAGGACCAATTCCCAACTAATTCATCCCAGCCAGGGCTTTGTAAAGCCTGACCTAGAAAACCTCTAAGGAAGGAGATTCTACCATCTCCCTAGGTAACCCATTCCAGGGCTTCACCACCCTCCTAGTGAAAAAGTTTTTTTTATAACTTACAACCTAAACCTCCCGCACTCCAACTTGAGACCATTACTCCTTGTTCTGTCATCTGGTATCACTGAGAACAGTGGAAATCCATCCTCTTCGGAACCCCCCTTCAGATAGTTGAAAGCAAATATCAAATCCCCCCTCATTCTTCTCTTCTGTAGACTAAAGAATCCCAGTTCCCTCAGCCTCTCCTCATAAGTCATGTGTCCCAGCCCCCTAATTATTTTCATTCTCCTCCACTGGACTCTCTCCAATGTGTCCACATCCTTCTTCTAGTGTGGGGCCCAAAACTGGACACAGTCCTCCAAATGAGGCCTCACCAATGTCGAATAGAGGGGAATGATCACGTCCCTCGATCTGCTGGCAATGCCCCTACTTATACATCCCAAAATGCCATTGGCCTTCTTGGCAACAAGTGCACACTGTTGACTTATATCCAGCTTCTCATCCACTGTCACCCCTAGGTCCTTTTCTGCAGAATGGCTGCCTAGCCATTCGGTCCCTAGCCTGTAGAAGAGCGTGGGATTCTTCCATCCTAAGTGCAGGACTTTGCACTTGTTCTTGTTGAACCTCATCAGATTTCTTTTGGCCCAATCCTCTAATTTGTCTACGGCCCTCTGTATCCTATCCCTACCCTCCAGCATATCTACCACTCCTTCCAGTTTAGTGTCATCTGCAAACTTGCTGAGGGTGCAGTCCATGCCATCCTCCAAATCATTAATGAAGATATTGAACAAAACCAGCCCCAGGACCGAACCTTGGGGCACTCTGCTTGATATCAGCTGCCAACTTGACATGGAGCCATTGATCACTACCCACCGAGCCTGACTATCTAGCCAGCTTTCTATCCCCTTATAGTCCATTCATCCAGCCCATATTTCTTTAACTTGCTGGCAAGAATACTGTGGGAGACTGTGTCAAAAGCTTTGCTAATGACAAGGAATAACACATCCACCGCTTTCCCCTCATCGACAGAGCCAGTTATCCCATCACAGAAGGCAATTAGGTTAGTCAGGCATGACTTGCCCTTGGTGAATCCATGCTATCTGTTCCTGATCACTTTCCTCTCCTCTAAGTGCTTCAGAATTGATTCCTTGAGGACCTGCTCCATGATTTTTCCAGGGACTGAGGTGAGGCTGACTGGCCTGTAGTTCCCCGGATCCTCCTTCTTCCCCTGGTTGTGGAGTTGGGTGATCTATCCAGGGGAAAGTTCAGACTACCACAGACAGTCAAAAAATATTTTGCTGAAGGGGAAAGTCTTTAGGAAAGACAGTTTTTATAAATGATCTTCCCACCTCATGTGCACTACAAACCCTTATCTTATATCTATTTGTCCCAGAGCTGTGGCTTCACACTCTGCAAGGATCACCAGCTGAGTAGCTCCAAAAGGGGAAGAAGATTAGGTCTGTTTGTCCTATAATTCATTAAAACATTATTTGGCTTCTGGTGAGGTGGGATGTCTATCTCACTCTGGTCCACTGAACATGGCTGGAAGGCTTCCTTCCCTGAACATCTCCTGCTTCTCAGGGAGCTTTGACCCAATGAGCTTCTGTATTCTTCAAGAGTGACTTCCATAACAGATCATTACGACAGATTAACTTTGGGCTCTTTATTACCTTTAACATTCCTTTCCAAGTTGACAGCCAGCCAGCGAGGGAAGAACTTGTACCTCTCTTTAGAAGGTCAAGAGTGTACTTAACTGTCCTTTTATGTAACTGCTGTGAGCAATTATACAGTTTGTGTCTAAGAGTTGCACAGTGTTAGGATTGTGTTTAATATTAAGCACAACCTTATATTTGATTTTCAAAGCTGAAAACAATTATGAGACAAATCAGTTGAAAGAAAGAATTTAAACAGAAAAATGTGAATGATAATTGAGAACTGTTAAAGAACATTTTATTATATGTCCAAAAAGTCACGATGAAGTAAAAAGGCCACACAGGTTAAAAATCCAGCTTGACTTAGATAGGAGATAGAGGCAGATGTAACAAATGGAAGAAAGGAGAAGCTGATAGTACTGAAGATAAGTCAGAAGCTAGGAATTATAGAAAATTGATCAGGGAATCAAAAGGACATAGCTACAGGAGAAATCTACAGTCAGCAGAGTTAAGGACAATGAAAAGGAGGTGGATTTTTAAAGGTATATTAGGAACAAAATTAATCTTAAAAATGGTAGTAGTCCATTACTAAATGGAAGTGATAGACTTGTCAGTAATTCTTATAAGGCAGAAATGTTCAATAAATATTTCTGTTCTGTACTGGGATGGGGGGAAGTATAGATGATGAACTAATATCATATGATGAGGAAACACTTTCCATTCCAATAATAACTCAGGAGGTTTTTAAACAGCAGCTAGTAAAGTCAGACATTTCTAAATAACTAGGTAAAACAATGGAATGGCTTATGCAGGATTTGATTAATAAAGAATTAAAAGAAAGTATAATTAATGCCAATCAATATGATGAAAAATAGATCCTATAAACTGATATTTTTTGTTGAAATTACAAGTTTGGTTGATAAAGGTAATAGTACTGATCTAATATACTTAGACTTCTGTGAAGCATTTGACTTGGCACCCCACAACATTTTGATTAAAAAATCATGAAAGATTAAAAATAAAAAATAAAATGGCATATGTTAAATGGACTAAAAACAGGCTAACTGACAGGTCTCAAAATGTAATTGTAAACATGGGATCATCATCCTGAGTCAGTTTTTCTACTGAGGTCCCATGGGGTCAATTCGTGGTCCTACCCTATTGTGATAGACCCAGGCCAGTTGGGTACAGCAGAGTAGTAGAAGGCAGATATACTGGCCACTGGATAAACAGTTTTCTGTTCCCTGAGTGAACAGAGCAGGGGCTGCATGAGTGCAATCAGGAACCTGCTTGAACCAATTAAGACAGGCAAGCTAATTAAGACCTCTGGAGTCAATTAAGAGCATACTAGAATCAATTATGGAAGGCAGACTAATCAGGACACCTGGTTTGAAAAGGACCTCCCATCAGTTAGTGAAGGGCATGCAAGGAACAGGGAGTGAGAAGGTGTGCTGCTTGAGAACTGAGGAATACAAGCATAATCAGGCTTCAGGAGGATAAAGAAGGAGACAGGAAACACTGTAGACATCTGCAATCCACAGGGCCCTGGGCTGGAACCCGGAGTAGAGGATGGGCCCAGGTTCCCCCCTCTATCCCCTTCAACTTCCTATTTGACATAAGAGGAGTTGACCTGGACTGTGGGTCCCACCAGAGAGGAAGGTCTCTGGTGTGTCCCCCAACCCACTAGGTGGGCCAGTGGGGATTGTTCTCCTCCTTTTCCCCATGTTGGCTAATGATGAGGTTAGCTGAGTGAATGACAGGTTTGGGATTAGGAATAGGGAGGTTATACTACCTCTGCACTTTGCACTGGTCAGACCACTACTGGAATAGTATATCCAGTTCTGATGTACACAGTTTAAGAAGGATGTTGATAAATTGGAGAGGGTTCAGAGAAGAGCAACAATGGTTAAAGAATTGGAAAGCAAGTCTTATAGTGATAGACTCAAAGAGCACAAGCTATTTAGCTTCAAAAAGAGAAGGGTAAAGGGTTACTTGATTATAGTTTATAAGTACCTCTGTGGAGAACAAAATATGAAAATGGGGTCTTCTAGCAGACAAAGGTATAACAGATCCAATGGCTGGTATCTGAAGTCAGAGAAAAAATCCAACTGGAAATAAGGTGTGATTTTTAAGAGTGAGGGTAATTAACCATTGGAACTATTTACCAAGGGAACTGATGGATTCTCCATCACTGACAATACTTAAATCAAGATTAATTGTTTTTCTAAAAAACATGCTCTCGTTGAAATGGGAATTATTTTGGGGAAGTTCTATGGCCTCTGTTATGCAGGAGGTCAGATTCTATGATCACCAAGGTCAATTCCGGCCTTATAATTTATGTTTATGTTTATGAAATAGGCATAATTTCAATGTCTATTTGAATGTACAGTATATTAACAGTCTCTCTAATTGCTTAACTGAATATTGTCTCATAGAAAGAGGGTTAAAGAAAATAGGTTACAGTTTTATCAAAGGGAACTGGTGTCGAGAAAATTAAATTGGAAAAATCTAAAGAGCCAGCAGAAATAAAGAATTCCCAATCCTCAGGAAATATCACTTAAGTTTAATAACTATTTAAACTCCACCAAACAGATTTTATTACAATTATGTGACAGGCACACAGAATAATCAGCAAATACAAAGATGGGTATGTTCATATGGTTAGTAAACAAAAGTTTAAACTGAAAAAGAAAGAACAGCAATCTGTCAAGGTAGTCAGAAAAGAGCAATGTGTACCAGAAACAGATTACCTGAAAGAATAGGCTATTTGCAAGCAAAAGACTCAACCTCCCTCTCCCATGTACAATGGAATTAATATCTTTGCAGATCTCATTTTGGGCTCTGTCCAATATAATAATGTAAATTTACCTCCATGACTTCTGCAGATTCACAAAAAACTGCAAAAGTTGCACCCTCTTCAGAGGGGTACTTCCACTTGTTTATTATGGCCCCAAATCAGCAACATACTTTCTCCAAGTTGGTTTTATGGACTCCTTTATAATGGATTAGATGGGGCTAAGATCTAGCAGATAAAGTGTACCTTTTGGAGCAATTATATAAAGACAGTTACTTCAGATCTGAACAGCTAGTTTGGTGTTCAACATATAGAATACCCCTACTATTGCCTTGATTCTCCAAATATCTGTCCCCATTTCCTTTTTCTGTTCTCCAGGGTGAACAAGCCCTCTGCAACAGAGTGCAGCTGTTGGAGTAGCCACTGCTACAACTAGGTCTCTGTTTGCTAACCACTTTTTTGGTGTGAGCAGGCTGCTTCAGTGTACAGCAGATATGCAAAGAGCAGACCTGTACATCCTCATTCAGTATTGGGCCTCCCGTGGACAAAGCTTATATATAAGTTCAAGATATTAAAGTTTGAGAAATAGCAGACCAAGCACGCACAATTGCTACATTTCATAGTGTTCCTACATAATCTTTAAAAATTCATAAGTGTTATATGAAAGTTTTCAAAGCCATATTCTTAACAGTCACTAAAATTCCTATAAAATGTTATGGATCTGTATACCAAGACTTGCCTTGAACATAAAATAAGATGTTTCTGAATTAAGATTGTAAATCTTCAGTCATATTTCATCAAATGTTTATATGCGTTCACAATGAATGATCATGAAGAGACTAGGAATTTCTCTGAACTGTTAAAAAAGTAAGACAATCTTTGTAAAATATTTTTTCCAAATCTTATTCTACTACAGTAGAACCTCAGAGTTACAAACACCAAATTTTCAAACTGACCAGTCAACCACACACTTCATTTGGAACCAGAAGTATGCAATCAGGCAGCAGCAGGGACAAAAAAGAAGAAGAAGATGCAGATACAGTACAGTAATGTGTTAAATATAAACTATTAAAAAATAAAGGGAAAGCAGCATTTTTCTTCTGCACAGTAAAGTTTCAAAGCTGTATTAAGTCAATGTTCAGTTGTAAACTTTTGAAAGAACAACCATCACATTTTGTCCAGTTATCAACGTTTCAGAGTTACAAACAACCACTATTCCAGAGCTGTTCATAACTCTGAGGTTCTACTGTACTGAAAGAAAATACAGACTTCAGTTATTCATTACAACAGTAGTTCCCAAACTTGTTCCGCCGCTTGTGCAGAGAAAGCCCCTGGTGGGCCGGTTGGTTTGTTTACCTGCCGCATCCGCAGGTTTGGCCGATCATGGCTCCCACTGGCCGCAGTTCGCTGCTCCAGGCCAATGGGAGCTGCTGGAAGTGGCGTGGGCTGAGGGATGCACTGGCCTCCGTTGGACTCTTTCCAATTTTTCTGCATCCTTCTTGTAGAGTGGGGTCCAAAACTGGACACAGTACTCCAGATGAGTCCTCACCGATGTTGAATAGAGGGGAACAATCACGTCCCTCGATCTGCTGGCAATGCCCCTGCATATACATCCCAAAATGCCATTGGCCTTCTTGGCAACAAGGGCACACTGTTGACTCATATCCAGCTTCTCATCTACTGTAACCCCTAGGTCCTTTTCTGCAGAAGCAGTCCCACTTCAAATTTGAAAACTCACACTATTGGGATAGTTAACTTATGCTCCATTATCAACAATCAGGGAACAGATTTGACCTAGCTATATTCTTTTTTATCAACTAACTCTGCTCATGCCTGCAAATTCTTTGGAATCAATTGGCCCTGTCACAGGATTAAATCTGGATGAAGGAGTTAAAAAACTGGTTGCTTTCTTTAATATAAAACAAATCACCAAAAGGAGCATAAGTTGTGTGTTGTGTCATGTGACATGAAGATAATGTAACATATTATGTCACCCAAAGGGACCATAAAATAAGGTATTTAACATGTATAGCAACAACAGTAAATTCAATGAAATGTGTATTTTTTCTTTCCTTTTCATGGGTCACATTGGGACACCTGCAGTGGCAGACAAATGCCAGAGCAAATATAACTCAAATCCTCTCTAACACCTCACACTAAATGTTGTAGAAAAGCAGATACTGTGGTAATCATTTTGGCATTTTTTTCTTCTTGATATAGTTTTGAATATGTATCAAAGGTGCATACAGTTTGCTTCTTTGGTTGTAATGGGATTTTAAATTATTTGCATAGGCATATCAAGTTTTGATTTACAAGAGCACCTGCAAAAAAGTGATGTCCTTTCAATTCAAAAGCTTATGGGCCAGATCCAGATGGTGTAAATAGGGTAGTTTCATTGGAGTCTGGATATAACACTTGCCAAACTAGCCCAGATATGTTTCCATCTTTAAAAAAAACAACTGTATTTTATGTTATTTTTTGTCCAGTTTGAATGTAAGAAAGAGCAGCAAAGGCAGTACAGTTATGAAACCAAAATGGTTGCGAAGTGGACAGATGAATGTCATAAGGGAGCACTGGAATCAAATATGGAGGGAGAAATCATAGGCATGTCTGTCCAAGGATACATAGGTTGGGATAAGTTCTCTGGTAGATTTACTATCTGCTCTCTTTTTTGGAGCACACTCTCCTACAGCACTTCTACCACTGAGTGAGTGAAACCCAATGTTACACATTCTCAACTACCAGCCTTTTAAGTTAATTGTGCTATTATTACAGCTGCTGAGTAGTGTGGTACACCCGATCACTTAGGGTATGTCTTCACAGGATTTTGAAGTGAGCCTCCCAGTCTGGGTTGACAGACTCGGACCTCTGGGGCTCGTGCTGGCAAGCTCAAAAACACTGAATAGGGAACACTCCGAAGTTGCCGCTTGGACTGGAGCTCAGACTATGAAGCCCAGGGAGACAATGCTACCATGATTGTATACCACTCAAGGATTCCTAGTACTGGGGAAAATCCTCTTGTGGCCAGTTAAACCAGCTTTAGGTCTGCTTTAGCGGCAAACAGCACTGTAAAAGCTGCCCCAAACCACCACAAAATCTGGGCATGAAATGCAAGAACCTGAGCTCACATATGGGGTTCTAGTTCTCTGTGGCTTGTTTGGTTTTAAAACTAATTAATTTTCTGAATAACAAATATTCAAGTACACAGTACTGCAAGTGTTAAGGATTCTTCAAAATCATTCTTTCTTGAGTGATGTGATATTCTAACCTGAAACTATCATGAGAAAGAATGTTTACATGTTTTATACACGTCATGGCGCCAGGTATAAAATTAACTCCAGTTGTGTTAAATTAGGTCTCCACCTAATTTGTACTGTATGCCTGAAGATTAGGGATACCAGAATCATTCCACTTAGTATTTCTGGTTGATTCTGGTTTTGTTTTGTATACTTTAAGATCATTTTGTGAGTATAGATAGATAGACAGAAACATATAATTTACTTTTAAACTTCTAAAAACTCAAATGAATCCTTTGTGTTAATATTTTTCCAACATATTTTTATATATTTTAGGATAAAATATTCATTCCAAATGTGCTGCCAATAACCCTATTAACATATCAAAACTTATTGCAATTTGAAAATATCATAATAATTGTAAACACTAGCAAGCATAAGCTAAATTAATTACTCTCAGAATGAGTTGGAGTAATATGATAGATTATGTTACGAGTCAGAAAATACTGACACTGACAATGAGTTCTACTAATTATTCTCAAATATTGGCAGCAGGAGGAAATAAGACTTGAAATAGGTATAAAATATATCTCCAAACATTATTGCAATGTTTCTTCATTTATCTCTTACACATAGCCTCGATTCAGCCCTCATTTACATGGATGCAACTACTGGGAGTTGTGACCATGCATATGGGGTAAAATTGGAACCAATTTGTTTATACGATAATTACTATTCATTCAAAATATTGTTCATTTTAATTGCAGCTGAAGGGCTGACCAAAAAGATTATATTTGGATTATTTACACATCTTCTGATTAAGTTACATATTTCTGAATATGATTCCAGATAGTAGTCTTTCTTAGCATACAGATGTCCAACCTGAAACAATAGGTTTAAAGAGGTGTAAACTGACCTGTATAGCTCAATGGGTGTTGACTCTGAAAACTAGTGATGACAACATAACAACTAAATGTTAATTTTAAAACAAAATGCAGATGCTAACCCTTATCCTTCACTGCTTTGTACTTTGTGGAGACATTTGCTCTTGAGCAAAGTGAGGATGGTAACATTTTACACCCATTTGGAGAGGGGAAAATGACTATATGCCACATGTCCAGTGCAGAAAAATGGAAGAGAAAAATTAATGGCAGGCTCTTATTTGAACACAAATCACCCTCATTGGCTAGGGTTTTATTGTAGGGACTTTGAATTAATCCTAATAAACACCATTTGGTGAAAGTTTCTAGCTGCATTCCCTCCCTAAATTCTAGAAGTTGCAAACTTAAAAAAGTACAAAACAGACTCATGCAACATAGCTCAAATACTTCTCCACAGCTTCTTTTACTGGCTTCTAGTCAAAAGAACTCTCTTGTCTCTTCCTGCTCTGACAGCAAACCCTTCTTCAAAGCTCAGACCATGTAGTCTTATTTGTACCTCACTATAGCCAACCTAGAAGTGCCTCCTTAAACTGCCTCTGAATTCCAGCTAGGAATGGATCCCAGAAACCTCAGGCCATAGTCTAGCATAGCGGGGCCCTCTGTGGACACCACTGGGATGTGTCTGATGTAATTATCCATTGTTGCTGAACTCAGTGGCACATACAGCTGTTGGAGATGGCTGGCTCTATTAGTTTAAAAAAATGCACTGCTATAAACTCGGGACTCCCCACACACTGTCCTTTTTCTCTCTCAGTTATTGAATACCTGAAAATTCCCAGGAAAGGATGAAGATAGAGGGTGAATGGACTTCCCTACATTTTCTTGCAAAACTCCTATTTACATCAACTGGATGTGTGCTGTGGAATGACGGCACTAACTTTGTAGACCAACAGCTCATGGACCCTAATTAAAAGAGCTATTCAGCCGTCCCCACAGAATGAGTGTGACACCCTAGTTTTGAGTCTTTTATTCTAAATTAAAGAAGTTGGGAAGACATCTAATTTTAATTAGTCCTCCCCATTTGGGAGATCATCTGATTTTACTTGCAGAATTAGAAAGTAGAATCATTTAAGAGCTGCCATGTAAATGCCCCTATCCCGAGGGTTGTAGTATATTAAATGAGTATAGTGTTAACCTGGAAAATTATTAGTGATATTACTACTTTAAAATGAGAACAGCTGTGAAATTTGGGGGGAAAAGAGCATATTAAAATAATCATTTTGATTTCTCTCTTGATCATTACTAATGGGAATTAGCCATGGAACTTTCTTATTTATGTACAGCATAAGAAGCTCCCCCCTGCTCATTCACATACTCTTTCTTTCTAATTCATATTACAGATAGTTCTGTGATCCTTTCCAACAAATGAAAATGTATAGAGAATCTCTATGGCTCTCAAAAATGAGATTTCCCCCATGATTTTTATCATGACACCATTTTTTGTTGCACTACCAGTAAACTGCAATTATATTTTTGGATATATTTCAGTACAATTCATGGGGATGGTGTTGTGTGGCTAAATCTTCACATATCATGTTACCCTTCATGCCCTATGCATATTGCAAGTTAACCTTGCTGTAACCCATTTGTGACACTCTCACCTGACCCTGTTACAACAAACACTGATCATTTGGGTCCATATGGCAACTCTTCTGCCTTAGAACAGGAATTGGTCCACATTCGCACTTCCATGGTTACCATCCCTAATCATGTGAGAATCAATGCATTCTGATAAAATCTAGGCAGCTATCCCATACTTACAGTTGAGCTAAACAAATTAGCATTTTGAATTATTTTATGAAAAAGGGACATTATTTTTAAAAATATTGGAGAAAAAAGTCCCTTTTTTGACTAGCTCTGCTCATACTGCTTCAGCACTTGACAGTCTGCCTGAAGTTTATACTCAAAAAAATCACAAGCAGTATATGAGGCAATGCACCATGTTCTGTCACACAGACAGCAGGGAGAAAGGAGAATCAGCAAAACTACTCACACAAGCTCTGTTAGGAGGTCTTGTCCAGCTTGCAAAAATGAGCATGCTGAATGGTTACAGGAAGAAAAGTATGTGCTAGCCTAGGTCGCTGATAGAGGCCATACACAGTTAGTTGCCATAGTTACTAACCATGTTGTGTGAAGACACGAACCATGTTTAGAGATTATATGGGGTGCACATTCACACTTGGAGTGCCCCCTTGTGTCTGGGTGTAATGTTACTGGAATCCTAGGCTACAGCACCTCCTGGCTTTAGGTTCCCTGTAGTATGCTGCCTCCGTTATATTTATCTCTTACCTGCACCCTGGGGTTCTCTCAGTCAGAGAGATCTGTCTCCTCTGTGGTCTGTCCCACAACTGACCTCCTTCAGGCTACTTCTTGTGGCTTAGCTCTGCCACCTCTGATTGGAAGCCGATTGGCTACTCATTCACCCAGGTGCAGAGCATGACTAGTTGGATGCACTGGCTTGGCTTGCAGGTGATGGGGGTTAAGCCCCATCACAGATGATCATGGTGATGTCTCGACAAGACAAACAGGTCATATTTTAAAATGTGTTAACTACCATGTTAAACAATATGGTCCACCTATTGTAGACAGAGGAAAGGCGCTCAGGGTTAACTAACTAATGTGTTTTCAAATAAAAGTTGCAATATCTGTACTAGGTATCAGAGCTTGTTCATAATCATGCCAGTTATAGATTCATAGATTCCAAATTCAGAAGGAACCACTGTGATCATCTAGTCTGACTCGCAGTATAACAGAGGCCACAGAACTTCCCCAAAATAATAATTGGAGCATATTTTTTAGGAAAAAAAGTCCAATCTGGATTTTAAAATTGCCAGTGATGAAGAAACCACTATAAACCTTGGTTAATTGTTTCAATGGTTAATTACTCTCACCGTTAAAAAAGCTTATTTCCCATCTTAAATTTGTCTAGCTTCAGCTTCTAGCCATCCAATCATGTTAACTTTTCTCTGCTAGATAGAAGAGCCAATTATCAAATATTTGTTCCCCATGTAGATACTTCTATACTGTAATAAGTCACTCCTTAACCTTCTTTTTTTTGTTAAGCTATATAGATTGACCTTCTTGAATCTTTACTACAAGACATATTTTCCGATCCATTAGTCATTCTCATTGTTCTTCTCTGAACCTTCTGCAATTTATCAACCTCCTTCTTGAATTATGGACTCCAGAACTGGACACAGTATTCCAGCAGCAGTTGCACCACGGCCAAATACAGAGGTAAAATCATCTCTGTACTCCTACTTGAGATTCCCCTGTTTATGCATCTAAGGACATTAGACCTTTTGGCTACACAGTCACACTGATAGCTCATGTTAAACATGTTTGTTAACACTTAAAAAATAATAAAAAAAGACCTATTTTCCCAGTCCAGATATGGTCCATGTCACTGCTTAGCTACAAAACTACAAAAAGTTGTAATGTGGAGAGGGTAATAGTGTTAGAAGAAGCTTCATGTGTTTTTTTAACTTTTAATATTATGAATTCAGGAACCTATTATAACTTATTTTCAGTGCCGCAAAGCAAATAATGCATTCAAGAGGGCGTTGGAAATACTGTTTTCAAAATTATTTTCACTTTCAACTTTTTTAACAATATTTTGCTAATTAACAATATTCCAAATGTCCCCAAATCTCGTCTTTCAAAAGAACCACACAAAAATGTATCCTAAAAGTAATTCTATATCCCACAATTTTCAAATATTTTCAATTCTAAAATGAGGCTCCAACATAAAATTTACCTAATTTCGAGAAGTGCTGAGAATTCACAAATCCCTTTGAAGTCAATAGGAATTGCAGATATCCAATACCTTTGAAAATCAGACCTTTAGTTACCTTTCCGCTCCCTCAGTCATGGAGCCACCCTGTCCCAAATGTAATTTACAGCATCCTCAAAGGGTGGTAAAGGCACAGAAGAGTCTCATGAAAAACCAGGGATATTCTAACTTTCAAACAGAATCATGCCAACAGAGAAGACTGAAACAAGAACAGTTAGCATTGTATTAAAATAGAAAATTGTTCAGGAGTAACACACTCATGCTGCAGAAAATTCTGCATATACAGAGTGACAGAAAACTAGATGCTTTCATCAAGCACAGTCTCATCCATTCCTTGACAGAGTCAGGAATATTTTCCTTCCTTAGTCACTGACAGAACCTTAAAAAGAAATGTGTAGGAGCAAAAAACTGATGAAAACTAGTATGAGGTAGAAGAAACAGGAACATAATAAAAATATATTTTATACTTAATAACAGCAACATTAGCATTAACATATAACTCAGTTTTGCAAGGGATTGGCCTAGAAACTGGGTCAGATCTTCAGCTGACGTAAATAGGCATAACTCCATTGAAGTCAAGGCAACTACACCAATCTACACCAACTGAGGATCTGGCCTTGTACTACCAATATAGCAACTAGCAATCAAAAAGACTGATTGCTAACACAGCAGGATATGTTAACTTTATGTTCATCGCTTAAAATTGTTTTAGGTTTTTGAAAGGACTTCAGTGTTATTCACATACATGGGAACTACTCTCCTTCCTGCATATATGCACACACACACTCACACACCTATCTCCTCACACATCTCCAGCATTATATCTCAATAAATAGGTAGGACACATTTTAAAAAAACAACAACATTCTTTAGTCATCTTTGGTATAAGTCCCTAATTTAACTTGCTCATCAATGTAAAAAATAAATACAATTTGTATGAAAAGTTCAAGTCAGTCTTTCTGGAAGCACTGCTTCTAGAATTGCCAATTTCCTTCAACAAACAACCAAGAAAAGAGTGAGACCTTCACTAAGAATTCTGAAAGACTTCTGTTAAAAAGGAAGCAGGGAACCTGAGAAGTGCTTAGAAATCAATCTAACAATAGGGTCCATATTTTCTATTTTCCCATATTTTAAGGGTCAGGAAGCTGTGGGCCCAATTCTCCATTGCCTTGCACTATGCACAATCATTTACAGCTGTCCAAAGTGAATGTAAATCACTACCATTTTGAAATACCTCTGAACAACATACTAATCCACAGAGGTCTCCCTACCAACACTACAGAAAGAGGGTTTCTAGGTGGACTCCTCCTGAAGGTCGAAACAGCAGACTGGACTTCTACATAGACTGCTTCCGCCGACGTGCACGGGCTGAAATTGTGGAAAAGCAGCATCACTTGCCCCATAACCTCAGCCATGCGGAACGCAATGCCATCCACAGCCTCAGAAACAACTCTGACATCATAATCAAAAAGGCTGACAAAGGAGGTGCTGTTGTCATCATGAATAGGTCGGAATATGAACAAGAGGCTGCTCGGCAGCTCTCCAACACCACTTTCTACAAGCCATTACCCTATGATCCCACTGAGAGTTACCAAAAGCAACTACAGCATTTGCTCAAGAAACTTCCTGAAAAAGCACAAGATCAAATCCGCACAGACACACCCCTGGAACTCCGACCTGGGATATTCTATCTACTACCCAAGATCCATAAACCTGGAAATCCTGGGCGCCCCATCATCTCAGGCATTGGCACCCTGACAGCAGGATTGTCTGGCTATGTAGACTCCCTCCTCAGGCCCTACGCTACCAGCACTCCCAGCTACCTTCGAGACACCACTGACTTCCTGAGGAAACTTCAATCCATCGGTGATCTTCCTGATAACACCATCCTGGCCACTATGGATGTAGAAGCCCTCTACACCAACATTCCACACAAAGATGGACTACAAGCCATCAAGAACACTATCCCCGATAATGTCACGGCTAACCTGGTGGCTGAACTTTGTGACTTTGTCCTTACCCATAACTATTTTACATTTGGGGACAATGTATACCTTCAGATCAGCGGCACTGCTATGGGTACCCGCATGGCCCCACAGTATGCCAACATTTTTATGGCTGACTTAGAACAACACTTCCTCAGCTCTCGTCCCCTAAAGCCCCTACTCTACTTGCGCTATATTGATGACATCTTCATCATCTGGACCCATGGAAAAGAAGCCCTTGAGGAATTCCACCATGATTTCAACAATTTCCATCCCACCATCAACCTCAGCCTGGTCCAGTCCACACAAGAGATCCACTTCCTGGACACTACAGTGCTAATAAACAATGGTCACATAAACGCCACCCTATACCGGAAACCTACTGACCGCTATTCCTACCTGCATGCCTCCAGCTTTCACCCTGACCACACCACACGATCCATCGTCTACAGCCAAGCTCTGCGATACAACCGCATTTGCTCCAACCCCTCAGACAGAGACAAACACCTACAAGATCTCTGTCAAGCTTTCTTACAACTACAATACCCACCTGCGGAAGTAAAGAAACAGATTGATAGAGCCAGAAGAGTTCCCAGAAGTTACCTACTACAGGACAGGCCTAACAAAGAAAATAACAGAACGCCACTAGCCGTCACCTTCAGCCCCCAACTAAAACCCCTCCAACGCATTATTAAGGATCTACAACCTATCCTAAAGGATGACCCAACACTCTCACAAATCTTGGGAGACAGGCCAGTCCTTGCCTACAGACAGCCCCGCAACCTGAAGCAAATACTCACCAACAACCACATACCACACAACAGAACCACTAACCCAGGAACTTATCCTTGCAACAAAGCCCGTTGCCAACTGTGCCCACATATCTATTCAGGGGACACCATCACAGGGCCTAATAACATCAGCCACACTATCAGAGGCTCGTTCACCTGCACATCCACCAATGTGATATATGCCATCATGTGCCAGCAATGCCCCTCTGCCATTTACATTGGTCAAACTGGACAGTCTCTACGTAAAAGAATAAATGGACACAAATCAGATGTCAAGAATTATAACATTCATAAACCAGTCGGAGAACACTTCAATCTCTCTGGTCACGCAATCACAGACATGAAGGTCGCTATCTTAAAACAAAAAAACTTCAAATCCAGACTCCAGCGAGAAACTGCTGAATTGGAATTCATTTGCAAATTGGATACTATTAATTTAGGCTTAAATAGAGACTGGGAGTGGCTAAGTCATTATGCAAGGTAGCCTATTTCCCCTTGTTTTTTCCTACCCTCCCCCCCCCCCCGGATGTTCTGGTTTAACTTGGATTTAAACTTTGAGAGTGGTCAGTTTGGATGAGCTATTGCCAGCAGGAAAGTGAGTTTGTGTGTGTATGGAGGTGGGGGGGGGGGTGAGAAGGCCTGGATTTGTGCTGGGGGTGGCCCACCTTGATTATCATGCGCATTGTGGGGAGAGTGGTCACTTTGGATGAGCTATTGCCAGCGGGATACTGAGTTTGTGTGTGTGGTTTTTGGGAGGGGGGTGGGGGGGTGAGAGAACCTGGATTTGTGCAGGAAATGGCCCAACTTGATTGTCATGCACATTGTGTGGAGAGTTGTCACTTTGGATGGGCTATCACCTGCAGGAGAGTGAATTTGTGTGGGGGGGTGGAGGGCGAGAAAACCTGGATTTGTGCTGGAAATGGCCCAACTTGATGATCACTTTAGATAAGCTATTACCAGCAGGACAGTGGGGTGGGAGGAGGTATTGTTTCATATTCTCTGTGTGTATATAAAGTCTGCTGCAGTTTCCACGGTATGCATCCGATGAAGTGAGCTGTAGCTCACGAAAGCTCATGCTCAAATAAATTGGTTAGTCTCTAAGGTGCCACAAGTACTCCTTTTCTTTTTGCGAATACAGACTAACACGGCTGTTACTCTGAAATAAGTGTACAGAACTATACCAGGTTCAAGGCTTTGGAGAAATAGATTCTGTGAATTTTGACTCGTGATTTCTTCTCTGTTGTTTCCTAGGTTGAGATGGTGTGTAATTTTCTCCCTCCATGGACTGAGTAGGGGATGTGGGCCTTTAAATCAATGGATTACCTGAGATCAGTGCAGATCTTGGATCACCCATAGAAGCCCTATATTTCTCCACAAAGGCTGACTATTTTCTCCTGGCAGCACGGGTCCTTCCTCTGGTAGTGGCTGTCTCCTCTGTGTGTGGGTTGGCACAAGCAGACTAAATCTATAGAAAGGAACCATTTTAATACTGGAATTCTATGAGTCATAAATGTTTGCATTGTAGCAAATTTCTAGACAAGATACAGTTCCTTATGATGGCTCTACTTCATGTCATCCGCTTTGTTTCGAGAACTATACACAACACTGAATGCTCAGGTTTTGGCCTTACCCTTGAGGAAACTATCTGGTTTGGTCTTGTGCCCTTGATACATCAGCTTTCCACAAAATATCAGAAATACTAGTGACAAAACTAAGCATCATAAACAAGGTCAGTGTTAATACCACTGCTTTAGTGGTAAGCTTCTATGAATAATATCATAGGCAAAGATGGTAGGAACTTAAATCACTATACCCCCTCTTACAATATGCTGATATATATGGCTAAATTCTGCCCTGATTTATACCAGGGGCAATCAATGGGCTTGTATGAAGTTTTAAATCAGGGCAGAAATGGCCAATGGCCACTAATTTCTATTTAACTTTTCATCTCCTGGAGTCCAAACATTTCTCCTCTTTCATCCTGTTCAGTTAGATCTATCATGAAATTTTCCCATTTTCAGGCATAGTCTCCTCAAATGACTGCATGTGGAGGCCAAAATAGAAAAACAGAGTTGATTATTAATTATAGAATATTTAATAAAATAATTAATAAATGAGACAGCGAGATCTTTGTCTAAGCATGAGTTAACCGCATTACGAAAGACAGATTTAGTTCACTAACACTGTGGGTATATTTGCATGTACTAAAGGTCACTGTATGAGACAATGGTGTTTTTAAACCTAATACAGAGTCAAGGAGCCGCAATCCTCCAAACCAGATGACCATGGTAAAATTAAAGAAGGGTGTTGAACAGAAGCCATTATAAAGCAGATAGAGTGTGTAGTACATAAGGATATATGCCTGGTTACTTTCTGCTTCCTTTGCTTTGTTGGTTTATTGATTTCCATTCTCTTATGTCAAGATCAAGTAAAAAAAATGGTTACTTACTGTAAGTGTAGTTCTTCAAGATGTGATGCAGATGTGTATTCCACTTCGTTGTGTGCACGCCCAGCATATCAGAGCTGGAGAATTTTGCTTAGCAGTACCCGTAAAGGAGCGCCACTTAAGCCTCATGGCCATAGCTCCTCCCTGGCTCCTCCCCGGCAGCACCACCCCAACCCCCCTTAGTTCCTTCAAACCAAATGCTCAGAGACTAGACTCCGATGTAGAGGAGACAAAGGGTGGGTCAAGAAATACATGTTTGCATCACACCTTGAAGAATCACAGTTACAATAAGCAACTGTTTCTTCTTCTTTGAGTAAATGGAGCCAAGTATTTCACTTACGTGACTCACAGGCAATACCCACAGGAAGCAGGGCTAAGATGATATCTAAACAAGGTTTGCAGGACCGCACTTCCAAAGTTTGCATCATCTCTGGAAGACGCAGTAATGCCATAATGTTTTGTAAATGTATGTATGGACAACCATGTGGTGGCCCTGCAAATGTCCAGTATTGAGATGTCACTGAGGAACACCATTGACATAGCTTGTGCTGTTGTAGCATGAGCTCACACCCATCAAGGACGAGTATTCAAAGCTATTTCATATGCAGACTTGACACAGGATTTTATCCATTTGGTGATCATTTGTGAAGAGACCTCTTTCCCTTTTGTATGTTCCACAAATGACACAAATAGATGAGGTGAAGCACAACACAGTTTAGTCCTGTAAGGCTAGACATCACCTGGCATTCAATGTATGGAGATGTTTCTCCTCCAGAGATGAATGCGGCTTATGAAAAAATACAGGTAAATAAATCTCCTAGTTCAAATGTAACTGGGAGACCACTTGAGACAAAAATTTGGGGTGCAGCTGTAAAGTTACTTTGTCCTTGGAGAACTGTGTATAAGGAAGCTCTGCCATCACAGCCTACAAATCAGACACTCTACTTGCAGATGTTATCACAATCAGGAAAACAGTTTTTTGGCACAAAAGTGGAAAGGGCCAAGATGCCAGAGGCTTGAGCAGAGGTCCCATTAATGCCATCAGGACTCTGTTAAGTTCCCATAGAAGAACTGGTTCTCAGACGAGAGGATGGAAATGAAGAAGCCCTTTTAAGAATCTTGCTACAGTAGTACTGGAAAAGACTGGTCTTCCATGAATGGACAGATGAACTGCTGAAATCACCAGCAGGTGCATCCTGAATGAGCTAAGCACAAGGCCTTGTGACTGTAGATGCAGCAAGTACTCAATGTCCTGGATATAGGCTGGGGGCAGCCAGGCTCTAGCTGCCTGGCTTACTTGTCTTTTCACGGCTCCAGCATGGAGCCCTGAAATTGATGAGACAGCCAACATCTGATGTAAGCAACACAGTGTCTAAAGCAGTGGTGGGTAACCTGCGGCCCACGGGCTGCATGTGGCCCATCAGGGTAATCCACTGGCGGGCCGTGAGACAGTGTTTACACTGACTGACCCTGCAGCTCGAGCCACTTCCTGCAACTCCCATTGGCCAAGAACGGTGAACTGCAGCCACTGGGGAGCAGCAGGCGGCTGTGCCTGCAGACAATGTAAACACTGTCTTGTGACCCACCAACGGCTTATCCTGATGGACCGTGTGTGGCCCACAGGTTGCCCACTACTGGTTTACGCAGACATTGTGTCTCTCTAATTACACCCACATAAGCCTTATGCCTCTCATGGAGGTGGAGTTATTATGTTGGTGTAGTAGGGTACTTACATTGGTGGGACAAGGCTTTAGTGTGTACACTGACAGAATTAGGTCTAGGTAAGCTGCCTTACATCGATCTAACTGTGTAGTGTAGACCAGGCCTAAGCATACTAATTAACTACATACAACTAGAAACAGATACTAGGAGACAGTGCAAGAATGTGCCATTAAGAACCACATCGAAATCTGACTTCAGCCAAAGGCAGTAAGAAGGAAGTGAGGGGTGGGTCAGAGCCACCACATATAGCCAGGGGAGAGGGTATAGGCACGAGGCATGAATGTGCTAGGAACTGTACGGGTACTGCTAGGAAAAATCCTCTAGCTCTGGTGCACTGGGCATGCACACACTGAAGTAGAGTATATAGCTGCATCTACTTGAAGAACTAAATATATCATATTAAACTGTGATTATTTAGCAGAAATGCAAGTTGTTATGTACAACCTGATTGGGTTCATTCAATGTCTGGACAAGTATATTGCCATCCATTATGAAGTAATTCTTGCTTTGCAGATTGGCACCACTATCTTCCTCCAAAATGCTTTGGTGATCAGTATGAATAAAGAGCTATATAGTAAATAAATACCCTCTTGAATATAAAAGATATAACTCATATTAGGTCATGCAGAAAGAAGGAAATGAGTGTCTATATATAAACATGTAAATGGACTACAGTCCTCATGAGTTATCAGAACTATGGTCTGACACAGGGAATTAAACCTTCCATTTTTCTAAGATAACAATAGAAGTCTTAATAACAGTAACTATTTGTCATGAGCTATATGTAACTGCATTTAATAGGACATATAGCTATCCAGTAATCTTTAAAAAATGAAATTCATCACTCTTCCAAAATGTTACGTTGAGTATATAGAAGAAGAACAGAAATAAGCTGTTGTGCCAAATACTCATCGTAACTGTCGGTAGAGTAAGGACCTCTTCACATACAGATTTGGGGAGGGCACCATGCAGTCATCTGTCATTGTCTCACAATGTAGAATTTTAACAATGGTTCTGTCAGTCTTAGTTTCCCCTTTAAATCTTTCTTTCTTACACACATATTCCTCAAGGGCAGTGTATCATATTATTTTTTCTGGTCAGCTTTTCTCCAGAGTTTCAAGGTGACTGCAGTGCTGTTTACTTTCCTACACAGACAAGGACAGCAGATGTTCCATCTTATTCTTCTTTCTTAAGCTCCAGAAAGCTTGCATTTTCTGCACCTTCTATACATTCACATATCTACATTATACACTATACTAACCAGCTCTTTCAATTTGCCTCTGAAGAGTTATAGTTTTTCAGAATAAGTATAAATACCCTCTGGCACCCTCAATAAGGAAAGCTCAGATCCCATGGGTTATGATTTAAACTCCTTCTGATGACAAAAGATCTATCTGTCTCTTCCTGTGTACTAACTGATCTAGGGGTCCTGTGGGGGAAAATAGTATGTGATCATATAGTTAAAGGCTGTATCCTAATGCATATGCACATGTGGGCTGAATTAAGGTTGCACAGACAACCTTAAATTCTGGCTTTTCCTAACTTTTGAGTGCTTGACTTTGCAACCTTAATAATACAATTTTAAAGGAGTTTTGCCTGTAATTTCATAGGTTTTTTAAAAAGCAAACTGGAAAAAAAAAACCAACCAGAAATTGTATCATCTGGCATCCTATTGACACCTATTGAAAGCTTATCAGAAAGGTTGGAAATTTTAGATCCAATGCACAGACCTCTACCGCTTGAGCTAACAGAGTAACTGATAGCAACAGTAGGTTGTCAACCTCTATGTGGACTCACACTAGATGGGATGAGACACTTTGCTAGTGGTTTTTACCAATGTCTGTGAACAGCTGAGGTATGGTGAGACTCATGAATATTGGGTTACATTCCAAGCTCTCAATAGGAGTGCATATCCAAACTGTGATTTTTCAAAGTCTGATTACTTGGTCAAATTTGGGTGGATGTTCACAGGGACAGCAAAAGTCACATAACTGACATCCAGGCCTGCCAGATTTAAAATCCCTCTTCCAAAGCATGGAGGCAGGAGAGCTGTTCTAAGAAAAAGCCACCAGAATTGTTTTAATATGAGCAAAATAGCATATATCCCTAGCTTGATTCTCAGAAACAAGTGGTTTTGGCTGAAATTTTCCAAAAAAAATTAGTCTGTGGCAGACACGCAGCATGAAAAAATTCAGTTTGAATGGTTACAGATTAAGAACGTTAGAAGCAATTGAAAATAAGGTTTCAGAGTAACAGCTGTGTTAGTCTGTATTCGCAAAAAGAAACGGAGTACTTGTGGCACCTTAGAGACTAACCAATTTATTTGAGCATAAGCTTTCGTGAGCTACAGCTCACTTCATCGGATGCATACTGTGGAAACTGCGGAAGACATTATATACACAGAGACCATGAAACAATACCTCCTCCCACCCCACTCTCCTGCTGGTAATAGCCCATAAGTTTGGATGGGCTATTACCAGCAGGAGAGTGGGGTGGGAGGAGGTATTGTTTCATGGTCTCTGTGTATATAATGTCTTCCGCAGTTTCCACAGTATGCATCCGATGAAGTGAGCTGTAGCTCACGAAAGCTTATGCTCAAATAAATTGGTTAGTCTCTAAGGTGCCACAAGTACTCCGTTTCTTTTTGAAAATAAGGTGTTATAATGGGAAGTGCCAGATGCTCTAAAAATTCATAAAGATTCATGCTTCAACCACCATTCCAAGGGAATCCATGTGAATGACAGGTTCTGCTCAATAACAATCCAAAGCAGTGTGAACCAACACATGTTCTTTTTCATTATCTGAATCAGATGCCACCGGCAGAAGGTTGATTTTCTTTTTTGGTGGTTTGGGTTCTATATTTTCTGCATCAGAATGTTGCTCTTTTAAGACTTCTGAAAGCATGCTCCTCACATCATACCTCTCAGATTTTGGAAGGCACTTCAGATTCTTAAACCTTGGGTCAAATGTTGTAGCTATCTTTAGAAATCTCACATTGGTACCTTTTTTGCGTTTTGTGAAGTCTGCAGTAAAAGTGTTCTTAAAATGAAAAAACTGTGTTGGGTCTTCATCCGAGACTGCTCTAACATGAAATATTTGGCAGAATGCAGGTAAAACAGAGCAGGGGACATATGGTTCTCCCCCAAGGAGTTCAGTCAAAAATTTAATTAATGCATTATTTTTTAACGAGCGTCATGAGCATGGAAGCATGTCCTCTGGAATGGTGGCCGAAGCATGAAGGGGCATATGCATGTTTAGCATATCTGGCATGTAAATTCCTTGCAATGCCAGCTACAAAAGTGCCAAGCAAATGCCTGTTCTTACTTTCTGGTGACATTGTAAATAAGAAGAGGGCAGCATTACCTCCAATAAATATATTATCTCCTGTAAATGTTAACAAACATTTTTGTCTTAGCAATTGGCTGAACAAGAAGTGGGACTGAATGGACTTGTGAACTCTGAAGTTTTACATTGTTTTGTTTTTGAGTGCAGTTATGTAACAAAAAAAGGTCTACATTGTAAGTTGCACTTTCATGACAAAGAGATTGCACTACAGTACTTGTATGAGTTGAATTGAAAAATACTATTTCTTTTGTTTATCATTGTACAGTGCAAATATTTGTAATATGCAAATATTTGTAACAAAAATAATATACAATTTAAAAATAAAATAATAAATAAAATAAAAATAATAAAAATATAAAAAATAAAAATAATATGCAAATATTTGTAATAAAAATAATATACAATTTGATTTCAGTTATGACACAGAATGCAATATAGATGAAAATGTAGAAAAACATCCAAATTATTTAATACATTTCAGTTGGTATTCTATTGTTTAACAATGCAATTAAAACTGAGATTAATTGCAATTAATTTTTATCATGATTTTTTTTTTAGTTAATTGTGTGAGTTAACTGTGGTTAATTGACAGCCCTACTTAAAATAGATTACCTTTTTTGAATATGCAAAAAAAGAACAATATGGGAAGTTGTGGTCAATATTACAGTATGCAAATAGATGAGAAAATAACAATAGCTCTATTTCTGCCATTGCTAAGCAAAGCCAGCAAATAGACAGAATTAGACTATTATATTATTGAAATCTGATTTGGACATGCATTTATCATGGATTAATTAGAAAACACAACATGTTGTTTATACTTACAAGTACATTATTAAGCACAACACAGCATAAAGTCCAGTGAACATATGGCAGTTTCAAAACTAGTACTGCCATAGAAAAATATAACAGCTGTCGCATTTTGTTAATCTTATAATGAACTATCACCACATCATAACCATATAAACAAGACAGTCAGCCAACAAAATCATTATCTGAGCTCCAGTTTTTCTTTGAATCCCTTGTAGTCTACAAGTGCTACTGTTTATGAATAATGCATTGTTTTACTGATTTTAAAATAATGTAGGTACAGTGGGCCAAATTCATCCCTAGTATAACTCTACTGAAATAATGGAAATTCACCAGGGATGAATTTGGTCCCGTATATTTTACATTGTTTAAGTTTATACATAATTGTTGGCACTAGTAATTAACCTCTTACTCTTTAGGTGATGAGTTATTAACCTCAACAGGTGAACTTACAATGCCCTTAAAAGCAGAACATTCACATTTACCTCTCACACATATTAGAGGTTAATAATTGTGCAAGTTAATAACTGCTAGCTAAAACAGGGAAATGAATATTATTTTGTATTTCACAAATTAAAATGAACAGAAATTTATCTTGGCAAGAGAAAGAAGAACTGTAACCTTTAACTAACATAGCATTTTTGAATGACTGAGAAATAGGCCAGCATGTTAAAATGTAACTACTGTGGAACAAATGACAGTGACTAAAACAAGCTACCATGTTTTTAAAAGCTACTCCAAATCCTGTGTCACTTGGTAAGTAATTTTTGAAATACTGAGTGATCAAATAGCCTTCAAGAAACCTTAAAATAACTTTGTAGCAAGTAAACATTTTGTAGCAAGAATATTTTAATATTGTTTAGATAATTTGCTTGTATTATTTGTTTTTAGTATCAAATTGCTACATAGTACTGATTTTCACAGGCAAGAATAAAAATGAATTAACCATTAGTTTGACAAGGTCAGGTAAACTCCTTGATTGCATCTAAGTTCAGTGGATCAGAGCTATTTTGCCTCTGGGTGCTTATTTCACTATTAGTTAGACCCAGCCAAAAAAAATCAAATGTCATTACTCAATAAACTTGCCACTGATAAGTCAAATAAATGGTCTCAAGTATTTTTCTACTACTGGACATTTCAACTTATATCAAGTGTATTTATTAAATTAGTTTATATTGAAATATCTTAACTATTGCAAGTATAGAACCTGATCAAGAGCCCATCAACATCACTGGGAGACTTTTCATTGATTTCTGTGGGCATTGGATGAGGCCCATAGTTTACTAATAATTATTAGGACAGGGACAAAATATGCCACTTATGCACTAGTGAGCTGAGGAGAAATTCTGCCTCTCTGAGCTCCCAGTCTGCAGGGACAGTTAGCTCACTTCTAGGCTGCTTCATTAGGTATGGCTTAGGACCCCTACTGTACTGGTCCTGACAGTTATATGGGACATGTTAGGCTTCTTCTGCACCCTCATGTAAGGACAAAACATAATCTCTGGACCATAGTTAATAACCATATATATGTAAGCAGGGTCTGAATGAACTCTCCCCGACAGCTAATTGGGGCAGGGGAGAGACTTCAGGAGCAACTGTATTTAAATTAACGCACATACTCTGCATAGGTATCTAGCTGACAGAAGCAGTATAGCTGCAAGTGGGGTTACAAATCACATTAAAACTGAATGCAGGGGTAGTGAAATGTTGTTATCAATGTTGTTATCTTCATTGCATGACTAAATGAGGAGGAGGAGAACTATGCTGAGCTTGTCCTGATTGAGGGGTCACCCTTAGCTGAAAGGAACTCGCTAAGCCAGGGGCTCGAATGCCAGACCCCTGTGAAAGTAAGAGGAGTGTGGACAGGTGTCCCAGCCAGAAGGTGTGGATTCTCCCTAAGGGGCCCCAGTCTGGTTTAACCTGTTCCTCCTCAGTGTTCACATATAGATCTAAATAGGCTTCATTAGAAGCCTTTTGTTATTTTAAGTACTTAATAAGAGCTGAAATCACTTGTGGTAGGGCAGTGTTTCTGCCCAGCCTGCTGAGAGCTAAAAATCACTAAGAGACTGACCTACAGAGGCCACAGCAGAGAGGCAGGTGGCAGCAGAAGGTGACTGATGGGTGGCTGACAAAAGTGGCAAGCAGTTGGCTAGTGGTGCGGCCAGCAGAGAGGAACAGTGGCTGGCAAGGTGGCCAGCCAGAGCAAGTGCTCAAATGGTGTAGCAAGCCTTCTTCCCAGGTGGAAGGTAAACTCACACAGATGCACTTCTGAATCCAGGGTCCTCACTGACCAAGGACAACCACTATGAGTGGGGTATAGTGAGGGAGCGGGGGCACAGTAAAGGAACTTTTGGTTTTAGAACTCAAGAACATGAGGCAGAGGACTCACACACTCTGGAGGTGGGTATCCTGATAACAGTGTTATGTTTATGAATCCTGCTTGTGGCATTTTCCCTAATTAATGTCATGTGACTTCTCTCCTTTCATTAAAAGTTTCTTTTCTACACTCAGACTCTGTACTTGTGAGTGGAGAAGTATTGCCTCTCAGAGGTGCCCAGGAGGGGTATGTAATGTTCTCAGTTTACTGGGTGGGGCTCGCTTCTGTGTTATATTGTTAAAAAGAAACCTCTAGAGATTGAACCCAGCTCTGGTTGCTGTTGGCCCACCTGGCAGAAGGGTTACATACATATACTTATTCATACTTTTCCTATGTTCCATATTCATGGATTGATAAACTGAGAGATAAAAGAATGCATTTTTTAAAAAAAATATGGACACTGAAACTGTACTAGATATATCTCATTGCAAAGTGTGTTTATGTTGGGTATTAATAAACACTGGCAATGCTGAATTAGCTACTGGCAATTACACAGCACATTTGGAAGATATGTTTAGAGATTAACTGTTCATGTTTTAGGAAAATACATGCTAATTACTTCCAAATTCCCATTGACTTTAGCAGATCAGGTTTAAAAAGACCATTTCTTTAATATGTGAGCAGTAATAAGGATATACCAGTGAAGGCATCGTTTGAAAGATCTAACAGCAATTTAGAAAATATATTTCTTGATCATTAAACATTCTATCTATCTATCTATGTGTTAAGCAGTTTTAAAATAAGCAAAAATGTCAAAGAGTATGGTTTACTTATTGGACAGTAAACAATCATACTGGGAGCCTTTCTATATATGAAAGAACAACCAAAATGCCTTTAATATGTCAAAAAATGTGAATTTCAGGATTATGCACACTCTAGAGTGAATTCCTGCACTTCTAAAACAGTTTTTGGTTAAAAAGAAACACTGGTTATATTTTATTAATTATTATTATTTATTTATTATTATTATTATTTTATTTTATTATATTATATTTGTATTTCACTAGCAGCTATAATCAAAGATTAACATGCCCCTGTCCTAGGCATGTACAAACAGAAAGACAGTCTCTTCTGCAAATCCAAGACACAAAAGCTGGATTCAGGAGCAATAGAAAGAGGGCCAGGGGGAACAGTGTCCCTTCAGTGGAAATACTGCGAGGATTGATGTATATTTCTGTCTACCCCACCTCAAATATCTCACAGAGGTGAGAGCAGGACCTAGCAATGTTTCTGCTGAAGGGGTGCATGTGTGTGCAGAGCCAAGAGTCCCAAGTGGGGAAAGTTGTGAAGGAAAGAGCTGCAATGGATTTGAAGGTGGGGCTGAAGTGGCCACCATAGACCTGAGATCACACTGGCTGCCAGGGAGAAGGTAGGAACAGCTTTTGTCACTCCACCTTCCAGCCATAGATGGTCCTGACGGAGACACCCAGACCAGGAGAAGGATAAGATCACTTGTGTCAGCAGCTAGGGTGGGAGACCGAGCACCAGCATCTGGGCAGGTAGGCATCAGCACACAGATTGTGCCAGTTTCTTGGGCATGCACAGGGCACCAGGCACCAGCTGCCAAGGAACTCCCAGGATGCCTCTTCCGAGCCTGGAGCTGGATACCCTCCCCACCCCACCACCAATAGCAATTGTGCCCCCTCCTTACCCGTCTGCCCTCACATTCATAGTCAGCCTCCACAATATCACCCACCCCCACACCCAGGAGGGGTGGAGGGGACAAGTGAACATGAAAACAAATATTCTGTATTGTAGGCAGTAGTCAGCTCAACACTCGTTCACGCTAATATATTTATTGAATATTTCACTCATAAATAAAATAAATGCATGAGGATACAGGGTGAATTCCTGGTCAGATTGAAATCAGATGGAGTTTTCCCATTGACTTCATAGATTCTAAACCCAGAAGGGAGTATTGGGATCATCTAGTCTGACCTGCTGTATAATACAGGCCATAGACCTTCCAGAAGTAATTCCTATAGCAGATTTTTTATAAAAAAAATCCAATCTTCATTTAAATATTGTCTGTGGTGATGGAGAATCCACCACAGCCCTTTGTAAATTGTTCCATTGATTAATTTCTCTCACCATTAAAAAGTATACCTTATTTTGAGTCTGAATGTGTCTAGCTTCAACTTCCAGCCATTGGAGCCTTTCTCTGCTAGAATGAAGAGCTTAGGGTTATTAAATATTTGTTCCCCATAAAGGTATTTACAGACTGTTATCAAGTCACCCCATAACCTTCTCTTTAGTAAGATAAATAGATTGAGCTCCTTGATTCTACCACTATAAGGCAGGGGTCGGCAACCTTTGGCGCTCTGGCCGCTGCTTCCCACAGCTCCCATTGGCCAGAAACGGAGAACTGCGGCCACTGGGAGCTGCAGGGGGCCGTGCCTGTGGACGGTCAATGTAAACAAGATATCTTGCGGCCTGCCAGCGAATTACCCTGATTGATCACGTGATGAAGGTTGCCGACCCCTGCTATAAGGCATGTTTTCTAATCCTTTCTTCATTCTCTTGGCTCTGCTCTGAATCCTCTCCAATTTATCAACATCCTTCTTGAATCATGGGCACCAGAACTGGACAGCATATTCCAGCAGCATTCACACCAGCGCCAAATACAGAGGTAAAATAACCTCTCTTCTCCTACTCAAGATTCACATTTATGCATCCCGGGATCATATTAGTTCTTTTAGTCACACTGGGAGTTCATGTTCAGCTGATTATTCATAGGGTGACCAGATGTCCCGTTTTTAAAAGTACAGTCCATTTTTTTGGGACTTTTTCTTATACAGGTGTCTATTACCAAAATCTAGTTCAGTGACATGGAGGACTTGTTTATATGACACATGCAAAGCACACTAGAGAGATGTGATTTGTAAAGCAAATTTGCGAATACAGACTAACGCGGCTGCTACTCTGAAACCTGCCTTTATGCAAGGCACTCAATTTAGCCATATGGAGTGGAAATCTATCAACTTCATAACATATTATGGTTTGGCTACCCCATGTAGACTCTACTGCTGCACTTTCCAAGATAACTAGTTCACATTACCATAGTCCTGTTTTGAATGGGAAAATAATAATGAGGAATTATATGACAACAAGCTATCTAGCTATCTAACCAGCTAGCTATGTCAAATTTTCATTTCGGCAGAGTAAATCTCCAGGCTACTTAAGAAATAACAATTTTCTTCATTGTTAGACTTGGATACATTTTTATGCATCTTTTTCAGCATATTAAATGCTGGAGTAACATGTTTCCAGCTGTTATTATCAGATTCTAATTAAAAAGGACTATACTTTAGATTTCTGAAACCTTCTAGCTAAAAATCCTGTAAATTGAACTGCACTCTTTAAATTAAATTCATAGTTGTAGTAGAGAAGTAAGAATCATAAATCGTTGTAAGTGAAAGGCATGACCCTATGTTGAAATGGCATATGAGACCTAAATTATGTGGCAAGGCTCCTGGATATATGTAGTACTTCCTCCTCCCATGCCTTCTGATACTAAATATTTCCCATGTCCACTCCTCCTTCTCCTGCCCACCCACATTCCTTAAAGTGCGTAGGCCTTTTGAAAACCCATAACTGGTTTTCGCAAAAAGAAAAGGAGTACTTGTGGCACCTTAGAGACTAACCAATTTATTTGAGCATGAGCTTTCGTGAGCTACAGCTCACTTCATCAGATAACTGGTTTTGAGATTTACAAGCCAGCCTACATCAGGTTCTCTCATGCCACAAAACAATTTAACTGAGTGGCTCAGGTGAGCTGTTTTATGCACTTAGCAACTGTAGGAGTAGGATTTTATATTTGTATTAGAGGTTATAATGATTGATGGTTATAATAATGTAGTATGTATTGAATGTATTAATGTATGATTTGATTTTATCCTGCCAGCCACCCTTTTTGATTTCAAGACAGGAATAGACCAGAATAGTCCTTATGGTTGATTATGGTCACCTTTTGTTTTAGGATAAGATTTCATTACAGTATTTGCTATAAGGTCTTGCTTCTTGTATGCATTGCAAACTAAGTTGTGTAAGGTTCTTTTGTAATCCCTTTAGTAACCATATAATCCTTTCCAAAATGTTATTCTGTCTGAAAGTCTCTGTAAAATTGTTTGGTGTGAGTAAAGGATGTGTGCATGATTAAGGATGAGTATGAAAGCCATCACAAATGTCCAGATGGTCAAGAAAAAGTGAGAGACTTGGAAACACCAGGAGACAATCAGAAAACATCCATTGTATCTGATGCTAAACATGTTAGCAGCATTGACGACCTCAGAGGTGAGGCAGGCACCCCCAAAGGTGAAACATCAAATAAGAGATAACAGCGGAAAACCCCAAGATTAACACCACTTAAGGACTAATGATTACAGAATAGCACTGCAAAATCCATAGACTAAAGTGGAAATTTACAAGTATAAAGCTGGAGTGTTTTGCCAGAGAACTCTGGGTTCAGTCCTGCAAAGCCTCAGAGCATTGGATTGCGACCGACAGAGCCCAGCTCCTCACTTGTGCTCAATCTAACTGGCCATTAGATTGACTCAAGCTACGACAGACAGGTAACTATAAAGACCATCTGCAGGACTTGTGTTTGTGTGTGTGTGTGTATGTGTGTTGTATAACTGAATGCATATGCTAACTGCTGTATTTTCAATAAATGTGGCATATTGCCTTTTTCCCTGAAAAAGATCCCACGTGCTTCTTATAAGCATAATACCACTGTGTCTCTATATGGCTCATTAACTCTAATGAGCCTCAAATTTATCACATTGTTAAGAAAAATACTTTTTTAAAAAAATCTGAAGAACTTTTGGAATCAATTGTACAAATAGGAAAGCAAGACCACAAAAGTTTTTCTTCAGAGATAAGCTATAACATTTAAGACGTAGTTACAATGGAATTCACAAGAAATACCAAATCCAGCAATATTCCTTATAGTTAAAATGGAGATTACAAACAGAACCAGCAATACCACTAAAACTGTAATGTACTTTTTTAAATATACCCAGTATAGCTTATGTCAGGGTTCCCTCCCCACTCTGAACTCTGAGGTACAGATGTGGGGACCCACATGAAAGACCCCCTAAGCTTATTTCTACCAGCTTAGGTTAAAAACTTCCCCAAGGCACAAATTCTTCCTTCTCCTTCCTTACTTGGATGGTAGTGCTGCCACCACCAAGTAAGTTAGACAAAGATTCAGGAAAAGGACCACTTGGATTTCCTGTTTTCCCAAAATATCCCCCCAAACTCCCTCACCCCCTTTCCTGGGGAGGCTTGAGAATAATATACCAAGTAAATAGGTAAGCAAGGTGAGCACAGACCAGACTCTTGGGTTTTTAGGAGACTAAAAACCAATCAGGTTCTTAAAAGCAGAACTTTATTATAAAGAAAAAAGTAAAAGAAGCACCTCTGTAAAATCAGGATAGAAGATAATTTTACAGGGTAATAAGATTTAAAACACAGAGGATTCCCCTCTAGGCAAAACTTTAAAGTTACAAAACACAGGAATAAACCTCCCTCTTAGCATAGGGAAAATTCACAAGCTAAAACAAAAGATAATCTAATGCATTTCCTTGCTTTACTTACAATTTTTGCAATCTTAGATGCTTATTTCAGGTAGGGTTTTAGGAGAGGTTTTTTTTCCCTGCTTGGTCCCTCTCTCTGTCCTGAGAGATCACAACAAAAAGAGCACAAACAAAACCTCCCCCCACAGATTTGAAAGGATCTTCTTCCCTTTTTGGTCCTTTTGGTCAGGTGCCAACCAGGTTATTTGAGCTTTTTAACCCCTTACAGGTAAACAAAGGATTTTATGCTACCCTTAGCTGTATGTTCATGAGAGCCTAAATTTAGGCAGATTTTTAAGATAACTAATTTTTTTTGTTCCATTTACAGCTCTCATGCTGACGGAACATCCCCTCTTCTGGTTTCTTATATACCGTGGTGTCAGATTAAAAGTGCTGTTTTCTCCTCTAATTACATGATTTCTCACAACAGAAAACTGTCAGAATGCAGATTTATATGATATTTTGAAAAATTCTTTAACACTGGACACACTTTTTTAACTGCCACTGCATTTCAAATGACTTTTACGATTAAACCATATAATAAATCGTAAGAGGTCGGATTTGAGTGTGTGGTTTACAGCTATTTATACACAAATCTGACAATTGAGGTTAGACATAAACCTTTCCTACTGAACTTTTCTCCATAGAGAAAGATTTTAATGGATGACTGTATTTATTTTTACCATGTAGCTAGAATTTGATAGGAGGGATGTCTAAATATGTCACAGCATAAGGAAACAAGTAGGCATGAAAAACAAGACAGGGCATAGTAGTAGGGCATCAGATATGATATGAATAAAAATGCATAAATGTAAAGTAGTCTTTCTTTATTACTTTGCTTTTCTATTTAATATAATAGAACAGAGAACATGTAATTAAGGATTGGTTGGTGCTATTTAAACATGGTGGTTTAAATAAGCATGCCAGTCCAAATTCACTCTTGATATAATGCCATTGATATCAGTCAAGTTACCCAAGGGAAAAATCTGCCTGATACTATTTGTATTTTATTCCATTATCTTTCTTTGCACTTTATCATAGTTGCATGCCAGATTTCTAACTGTATTTTAAAAGCCTCTTCCACCAAAAATTAAGAACAAGGGAGCCCAGGGTGCTGAACAAGTTTGAAACACTATCCACTTAATTTTGTGTGTGTGCTTATAGTGAGATTTTCACCTCCACTCCAGATGCTTTTCTCCAAGTAAAAAGTCTGGAATGGAATAAAGGTACCCTAAAAGCCCTGGATCCACCCAGCGGAGAATTCACCCAGTGCAGTAACTGAGGAAGAAAGTGGCAGGCATCTGTCCTCTGAGGATTCCTTCACAAGCCCAGGCATAAGGTGCTGAGGATGGGTCTGCATTGTGTAGCACTTCAGAGTTTCTGAGCAGTGCTGCCATCCACAGGAAGCTGAGGACAGACTGCCATAAATTAGCCAGGAATTGGGAGGGCCCAAATGTGGCTTCCCTTGGGCTGTGAGTTCAATGCTGTGCCTCTTCGTGGTGCAGCACAGAATTTTACCCTCAAATGGACTTGAGATCTTTAGAATATCCAGTCCCAACTGTGGGCACTGAGCACTTTTGAAAAATGTGGCCCTTTGTTTTTGTCTCACTTAGGGATTGATCTTACAGTCTTTCAGTGGAGTACAGTGAATTGAGGGCTTGCATTCTCTGGACTTTAAAGGGATGCATATAAGGATTCTTTGCTTAGCAGGAGCTGAACTTCAGTTTGTAAAATTAACTTGATTTTGTTATCAGATATTAGTAGAAACAATGTAAGCTTGTAAATTATTTTGTATAATACAGCTACACCTTATCTCCTGAAATTACTATATTCTTAGTGCATTCTCAGAAGCTAAAATGCTCTCTTCTCATCAAAATGAGGAACAGAAAATGTCTTTGTGGTACTAAGCTTTAATAATAAATTCAGAATTGTCTTACTTTGACCTCTCTCTAGATCAATAAAAACACGGTTATCACTTCTGCAATGAGGACCTATATCCTATTTAGGATTATATCAGCAGCCACAAATTTGGAATCTGATGCACATGAATTGTTTAGCAATGTTTCTGTCAACAATGTGCTACTCTACATTTTACAGCTTTACAATTCTATAAAGCCAATTTTCCTTGTCTGTGGACATTTTCTTTAAAATACATAAGTCTTATTTCACATTTTAACATAAGTAACCAACAGAAATATAATTAAAATAAAGAAGACAGAGATTATAACAAAAATACAGATACAGTGTGCCACATTTGGTTCCCTGTTCCTGCCACTCTGCATGGTCAAACATCTTTCCATATATTTGTATGCTTTCCCTATATGTACTGATAGTATCTGAGTGGCCAGGAACTCTAGATAAGTACGATATTTTCTGCCTGACTTCTTTTCTTTGTACTTGGAATCCTCATTAGGACATCCCAATGCTATCTTAGATAAAAGTGGTCTCAGTAAAAACTAGATTAAGAATAGAGAAAGAAAATCAGACTGTAACAAAAGATATGCATAACATGTCTAGTTTTATATTCAGCAAAAGCCATTTTAAATGGTGCAACTTGGATTAATTGCAATTGAAGAAACAACATTCTCATAGTTGTATCTTGACATTGTAGATAATGTTTTCTATTGCAACTCTACTTTTAAATGTAACAACGATCAGTCCCAAGCAAGTGAGAATGTTTGCATTTGTTTTTTATACAAAAATCTCATTTTTTCCAGTAAATTTCAGAAATATGGGATAAATGAGGATGCAAAGTATCGGACTTACTTCCATCAGTGGATGTCATGTTTTAGTTAACCAGTTATCAGATAATCCAGTATGCATTGTATATAAGTATACAAAGATAAAAATCTGTTAGTTTGATGGAATGTGTTGAAAATCTCAGGAAGAACCATAAGCTATTATTTATGTGTATATCCTGCAATTATGTTGTTTCCTGGTTTGGGCCATATAGGTCAAAAGAAGAATTTTTTATCAAAATAAATTAGCGGGTTGAGAAGCATTTTTGTAATGGGATCATTTGCTTTGTGATGCATTGTCTAAGGATGAAAACCAATTCCTAAATGTTTTCAATGTTTGCTGACATGCTGTCTGGCAGTGTCCTCATGGGCAAGTGATTACACAAATGGGTAGAAACAAGGTTAGTTACAATAACAAACATTTCTATGGTTGGTCCAATATATGCTTTTATAAGCACTAGGAATTAGTGACTGCTGTCCCCTAGAATTGGTGAGGTATACTCCTCCTAAATTGCAACCCAGAATTATATTTTTTTAATACAAACGTTGCAGGCAGGCTTGCCATTCCTAGGCAAAAAATACATTTATATATATAAAAGTCAGCTGGTACATGTAACCTCAGAAAAAGAAAAGAGGTTGACAATGGCACACCTGGATTAGGAGACAGCCCCATTTTCTATGCCCTTCTCTTCAAGGCAAAGCTTAAGGCTGGCAGGCAGGAGAATTGAGACAAGTGAACAGCTTGGAAGCTGGGAAGATAGTGCTTAATGGGTTGGCTTCACTATATGCACCTCCACAGGGGTATCCAGGAATACTCCCTATCCCTCTCTCAGTTTTTTTCCCCTCTTTTTGGGAGGCCATAAATGTGGCAACCCAGTACCTCACAAACTATTACTGTTTCTAGGAGCAGATCTGTAATGCGTGGAAGCTAAGAGGATTTTTTATCAATTCAGTTGCCTCATATATATATATATATATATATATATATATATATATAAAACGTTCTTAGGTTGTTGCTGATGTTCAAAATGACATAGTAACAGCAGCCTGCCTTCTGTCTCAATGCACCATGTGCTGCTCTGTGCTGCTGCTGCCTTCTGCTGATGAGGAGTCTTCTTCCTCGAAAAAGAGGAGGAAATTAGATGGGAGCCCCAAAACTATTCAAATGGGAATAGAAAATAATCACTTTTTAAGAAATGAAAGAATAAGATTGTGGATGTCCTTCTGAATATTTTTCTCTAAAAAAATACCTATTGATATTAATTATATCTTGTGCGTGCATACACACACACACACACACACACACACGGCTTTTTTATTTGTCTGGTTTAATGTTTCCCTAACTGAAAACACCAGTTTATCTGAAGAGCACAAGCTCTTATTTCTTAAACTATTACAAATCTTTGTATTGAGTTCTAGTTTGGTGACATGGTATATCTTCTTTCATATGGCATTTGTAAATCAACACGCTGGGATTATACTTAAATCTTAAGATTCGAACGCCATTCTAATTCTTCTGGGGTAGCTAGATGGATCCCCCTTGTTCCACCACTGTAAGCATGAATGGGGGCAACTGTCCCTGATGTGTGACATAGTTTGTATCTTATCACAGTCAAAATGTGGTGATTCTTTGATTTTCCATTTATGGAGGAGATATCCACATCTTTCTTACATTGTACGAATGCAGCTGAGTACAGTGTGCAGCCTATGGTGAAGGCAGAATCACAGGATTTCTTGTGTAGGCTCTTCAATCAGATCTTTATCTCGGATGACACAAGCAGCCCACAATTCAAGCCAGCAAGTGCTGGCAACTTTTCGAGTGGCCTGTAGCACTGATGCATATACTCAGAAAGACTTCCTGGATTTGAGTAGGGAGAGTGGCAATAAATTGAGGCTGGTGTTTTGGCAGGTCCAGGGTGGCCAGGATCTTGTTATACTCTTGGACCACAGCAGCATCTCGCCTGACTTTGGCTAATCCAATGCCTGCCAAAACTGATTTCAGAGCCACTTACAATCCTGGGAGCAGCATTAATGTCAGTGTGAATGAGATTAGTATGGGAGCTGCTGCACCAAACTGGTATGCAATATTCTGTTTTGACAAGAACAGGGTTTGTACTGACATTCAAAGTATGCATGCATCACATCACCAGGAAGCTTCTGCATGATGTGATCATCTCACAAGGATGACTGTCTCCAGTTTGGGACAATCATCCTTGTGAGATGGCCCAGAAACTGAAAATATTCCAACTTTAAATTACTGAAATTTAGTTGAGTGTCATACTAGCAAAGGTTCTCATCTGGAGCCATTTCTTTTATAATAACTAATATTGGTTTTGAAGTAAGATCATACAACCTGTTCATTTTTATGATAAACAATTAACCGGAAAATTAAAGAATACCACTGTAACTCATTTTACTTGAACTGAGTCTTTAACATTTAATAAGTTGCATTTTATAAATGTGGGTTAAAATGTAAGTAGACTGTTTATTTGCTGCTTACATTCTTTAGGTGAGACTAAGTAAAATTAATTTTTATGCCACTCAATAAATATTTTCAAAGGAATATCACTGTTACATGTTGTGTGTTCCATACTTAATTCAGGTTCACAAGTGTCATTTTGTATTCTTTTAAATGTACTGAGTTTTTAATGATCAAAGATAAACCAAACTCTGAAACATATGTGGTGATTATATTGTATGCTATACTATATAGTCAAACACATGTTGTTATTAAGACAGTGATGTGTAAATATACTCTGCCCCCTTTTAATCTTTCTTTCAGGGACCAATTAAGTAACCAATGCTCATGTTGGTGAGCACGTACCCATGTTATAGACTTTACCTGGATGATTCATAAAAAATAAATACACACCAGGGTGTGCAAAGGATGCAAATTCAGATCCTTTTTGTCTCTCGGTTTGTCATTTCAAAATCACAAAATCCAGTTGGGGTCTCAAAGAAGTGAGATTCATTCAAGATGCATGAAATGGATTTTGTCAGTCCACTTCGTATCTCTCTGCCTTATTTTCACCACTTACTAACTTACCCAACTTACAGGGATGTTGTGGGTGGTAAAAATACTCCCATGATTACAAAGAAGATGAGGAGATGACTGAATCCCTAAACTTTAAGAGCAAGCAGGTGAGATATCACAATGAAACAGAATATTCTTAAATTAAGAATTTACAAAGTTTCTATTTTGATCGATCTCCACTCTAAGAACCTTAAGCCATCAAGAATATCTCTAAATATATGTATATGTTGAACATTGACATTATTTTTGTTCTAAACCACATCTTGACATTGATCTAACAGCCAAATTTAAACAAAACTGGTAAATATGCAGAGGAAAAGCTATTTGGTTGCTTTGCAAAACTCCTAGATAATAGACTGGAGGCTGATGATGCAGCAAATTCACTTCCCAGAAAATAAGTCTTGACATGATCTTAACAGGCCTATCAAACCAACCACCATGATTTACTTGAAAACTACTGACTTAGAACACCTAAATGTAAGTAACTTTATTCATGAGTAGTTCTATTGATGTCAAATGGACTATTCATTGAATAAAGGTATTTGTGTCCCCATTTGTACAACTGGGAACATTGCAGCAAGCAAAACAGACACTCCATACAAGTTATTTTTATGTAAATTAAATTATGCAAAATAACTACAGCGTACTTAATGTATAGGATTTTGTGATAAGTGTATGTATGAAAATGATAATTAAAATTCAGTTACAAATTCTGTTCTCACTGTACTAAAATCTATCAGACTGCATTAGTGTAGGAGATCTTGGCCCAGTGAATAAAACTATAATGTAGTTAACATAACTAAATAACATTTGTGAACCCATAACAAATATGAAACCTTTTTGAATATAAAAAACAGTTACAGGCTTGTAAAATCGCAAACGCCACCAGCTTCACCAATTTCTCTCTAAAATATCACAATGAAAAAATATCAGAAAAATATATTATTGGACATTTCATGTTTGTCATTACGTGAAATAGTCAAACAACAGAAACTGGAACAATTTGTGATCTTAAACTTTAATATTAACCTTTATTATTGTAAGTGGCATGGCATTTAGGTAGAAAGTCATCCCCCCAAAATGGCTCAATCAATTATGATAATCCCATTTAAGTGACAAAAAAATCATTCCGTTTATTAGAGAAAAATATCTCCCAGATATTTGTAACATTAAAGCGTCTTTCCCAATTACCTATGCTCCATTTAAGTAGTGTGAAATGTTCTCTGAATGTATACATCTGAACATATTTGCATGCTTGGACATTCAACTGAAACAGTTTCAGGTGTGAATAAGTGAAATAACAAACATTAATATATACATCTGCTTTTATTTGATTTAATAACTAGGCATTTATTGCAAACATATGAAGGATTAGATATCTGAAGTATCATTCATTCAATTTGTTTGAGTGATCATATCAAAACTCCATGTTTTCTGTCTGATTGGGAAATGGACACTCTGAGAGAACTTTATTGCATTGTGCTGTGTATGCACTGAGAGCTTCGCTAAAAGTAATGGTTCTTCAGGAATGAGGTAAAGTCTTGTCCAAGCTGTAAATAAATTGCTTGTCTGTGGCATCCTGAGGTATAAGACACAAGACAACCATATATGTGGTTAAATTAAGAATACAACTTTATTAATAGCCAATCAACATTACAAATTAAATCCTCTTACCGCTACCCATCAGAAATAGCCAGTGTGGGTTTCTGCTATTAGACTCTCACACAACATGAGAGCCCTCTGTTCACTGACCAGAGCAGGGAAGGTTTCCTAGCCCCCTGCTCCCTTCATCAATATAATAAATAATAATAACAATAACAAGAAGACATTAGGCTCTGCAACATAAATAACTTTTTACCACTTCCTCATAAGAGGATTAAGTCTTCGATGCACATATGGTTGACTTGAACTCTTCCCCCGAAAAAAGAAACAAACAAATAACACAAACAAAGACAGTTACAAGCAGTCTTCCTAAATTGGCTAGTGTGTTGCTAGTTGGACCTGCGTAGCCTAATCAGCTACAAAACTGTGAAAAAACAAACAACCAAACAATAAAAAGACAACCAAACAAATACAAACAACACCTTTTAGCTGCTGAAAGGAAGTGGAAAAACAAAACAAACCCATAAACCTCTGGAGAATTTTCTCTTGAGGAAAAAGTATCTTCCTATTGTCAAAGAGCTATTACCTAAAGCTGTCCATAGCCAAGAATTCAAGTACCAACTGAAAAAATAAATAACAAGTGAAGTGCAGTGGAGTAGATTTCTGTTGCTGAATAGCGCCTCATGCAAGGGGGTCAGAATACACCTTCAGTAGGAAGACGAACGTGCAGCTAATGATAAGCACCTGCTGCATTCCCTCCAAAGGTAAAGGAGTGACAGGAATGCAAGACAGGAATGTATCCAGTCCTGTCTATGACATCTCTGCACTTTGATGCAGTGTGGCCAAAACCTGAGGTCCTAAGGACCCTGTGTCCAAAAGGAAATGTGAGGAGGAGGAAAAGAAGAAAGTGAAGAAAGCCTTATCTTCATCTGGCCAATTCAACACCCCATCCTGCTAAGCGGTCAGGCATTTAAGAGATGTGCAAAATGGATTTCCTTCTCCTAATCCTTTTTTGTGTGTCTAATATTCCGGTCACATCCTGGATTCATCCCATTCATTTTAACATTACAGAATTGCATTATATCAATCTTGTTCATACTTTGCAACAGTAAGGGAACATAAAGGTCCATGTTTTTCTAGCAGTTGATTAGAAGTTATTTGATGCTACTTGCTCTATGTTTTAACATATTTTAATATAACAGTAAATTGCAGAAGAAAAAGAGCATTTAGAAGCACACAGGCTGCTAACAAAGGCTTGGTGTTTGTACTTTGCTCTTCATATTATTTTTCATAAAACTGCAAAATACATAGTACAAAGAAAAAAATTGCATTTTAAGACTTCTTATTACAAGCTCTCTGAACTTTATTTCACCTAATCTAAAGGAGCTGATATCGCTCTTATCAGTGAAGATGCCAACGGACTACAAAAATGAAGAAACTAAGTAAAAGAAGTAATGGAGAAGATAGGTTTGAGACACAAAGAAATGTAAAGTCATGTTAATGGGGACAAAACTGAAGACGAGAAACTGGAGAAGGTGGACAATTTTACGTATCTTGGAAGTACTATCAGCCAAGATGGTACTAGTTCTGAGAAAATAATAATAAGAATCAGAAAGGCACACGCTGCATTTGGAAGACTCAAAAACATCTGGCAACTCAAAAACATCTTCCTCAAGACAAAACTGAATGTGTACAAAGCAATTGTTATCGCCATCACAACATATAGCAGTAAGACAAGAAAGATACACAAAAGCTGGATGCATTTCATCACAAATGTCTGAGAAGAATATTGGGAATATCATATAGAACTAAGAAGACAAATGAAGAAGTCAGAAAAATTGCTGGATAAGGTACCCTCTCACAAACACAAAAGAAGACATCAGTGGCTGGGACATGTGCTGAGAATGGAAAAAGAATGCTTACCAAATACCGCCCTTGAATGGAAGCCAAAAAACGCAAGAAGAAAGAGAGGAAGACCATGAATAATATGGAAATGAACAGTTCTGAACAACATGATGCCCCTCAACAATAAACAGGAAGATCTGGAGAGAAGGGCAGTTGACAGGCAAGAATGGCAAATGTGGGTAGCCCAATGTGCAGCAAAGCACAGGATGGACTAAGGTAAAGGAGCAACAAACTGATATGCATTTAACTGTCCCTCAGAATGAAGTAGCTCATAACACAATTTAATTTTATATAGTGTCCTTCATATGTTGTATCAGGAAACACTTTACAAAGCTTGTCATCCATACTTTTTTAAAAAAAAATCCAGACGATTCAAAAAAGTTAAATAATTCAGTCTCTCTATATATATATATTTAAATAACTTGTCTGTACATCACTGTAGGTAGGGTATGTACAATTAGAATATTTATAAATCTTACAACAAAACAAAACACAACAATCCGAGAGCTCCATTTCATTCATTGAGGAATACAGAGGTAACAAAAATACCACTTTCTTAACACAATACATTAATATAAACCTGTGAGAACTGAATTCCCAGGAATGTAATGAATTGTAGATGTGCTCCAAGCAAAGAAATTGAACTGGTTTGTCTCATATCTCCACCACACAACTTCTTTCCCCAATCTTCAATGACTTCCCTATGTCCTCGTTGCCACATTCCAAATTTCCCTCCAAAGTGTCTGCTTATAAAGGGCAATTTTAAAATCATTCAGAGATTCTAGAGGAGTGTCGGTGGATGCTTCACATAGGCTGAATCAGTGCTTATGTTGGCTATATTCCCTATGTGGCCTAAGCCACCCACTTCTTGAGGAGTGCTGCTGGTCCCCTGCGGGCTACCTGATATGGAACAAGTTGTGGCCATTCTTTGGCACTGCATCCATCCCAAGATGTATTTGGAAGATCATTAGCTGTATGCGTCTATACTGTACCCTAAGCTTAATTACATTTACACATCAAACATAAAATATTTATGAGTAATCTGATACCATGCATTTGATATTTTACTTTCCGGTATTATCAGTCACTTTATTTTCCACCAAGAAGAGTTACGCAGTTTTCAATAATCTGCCAAACTATGTACATCTACATCAGGGGTTCCCAAACTTGGTTTGCAGCTTGTGCAGGGTAAGCCCCTGGCAGTCGTGAGATGCTTTGCTAATCTGAGCGTCCGCATGCACGGCCGCTCGCAGCTCCCAGTGGCCGCAGTTCGCTGTTCCTGGCCAATGAGAACTGCGGGAATCGGCGCGGGCCAGGCCACCACTTCCTGCAGCTCCCATTGGCCAGGAACAGTGAACCACAGCCACTGGGAGCTGCAAGCAGCCATACCTGTGGACGCTCAGGTAAACAAAGTGTCTTGCGACCCACCAAAGGCTTATCCTGAACAAGCCGTGAACCAAGTTTGGGAACCCCTGATCTACATGTAGCACAAATTACTTTACTGTTTATAGATGCTTGAGCACAATTAGAAAGTTTGAAAGACAGATGTCTTTAATGTAATGCATATTCCTTTGCCACATACTACAATGGCATTTACTCAGCAATTGATGACCTTTCAAATAGTCCTATGGCCTGTCTAGTTCCACCAATTTCTCATTCTATTGTCTCCAGTAACATGCTTTTCTATATATAGTTCAGCTGGCTCATTGATAGCACTCTGCACTTGTCCTTGTTGAACTTCACCAGATTTCTTTTGGCCCAATCCTCCAATTTGTCTAGGTCCCTCTGAATCCTATCCCTGCCCTCCAGCGTATCTACCACTCCTCCCAGTTTAGTGTCATCTGCAAACTTGCTGAGGGTTCAATCCACACCATCCTCCAGATCATTTATGAAGATATTGAACAAAACCGGCCCCTTCTGTTTTACTGGCTGGCTGAGAGTCACGTCTGACTGCGAAGTTGGGGTGCAGGACCCTCTGGCTTCCCCAGGAGCCCCGCCTGAGCGGACTCGCTGGGGGGAAGCGCACGGAGGGGCAGAGGATGCTGAATGCTCCGAGGTCAGACCCAGGAAGGTGGAAGCAACCTGTGGCAGGGTGGACTAGGTCTGGAGCTCCCTGGTGGAGGCCTTGAGGGTCTACAACACCCTGTCCCAGAATTGAGCAGTGAGAAGGCCTCCGGGCAGCCTATAGTGGCTGCAGAAGAGCAGCCAATCAGAGGGGCTGCTGGAGTGACCAATAAGGGGCCAGAAAGGCCAGATAAAAGGCAAGCAGCAGAGCGGAGCCTGCAGTTGCTGTGTGGAACTTGACAAGGGTGGATCAGGTGCCTGGCTGGCTAAACGAGCAGCAGGCCATGGACAGCTCACAGCAGAGAGCTCATCAGGCAGAACTGAGCCCAGGGAAGGCTGCCAATGACCAGATGCCTGGCTGGCTGGATAGAGCAGTAGCAGGGTCATGAAAAGGTCAATGTGGGCAGGCTGAGCCTAGGGGACTAAGCCCAGGACCTGACCAGACCAGGCGAGGGTACCGAGATGGGCTCTGCTGGTCTGGTAGTAGACTGAGCCCAGGGAGGGCTGCTGAAAAGGACACTAGCTGAGGGTACCCAGCTTGGCCCCAGCTGGGTGGTTGAAGAAGGCAGTGCCTTGGGGAAGAAGCCTTCAAGCTACAGCCCCATACCAGGTCCAAGGAAGAGCTTGAACTGTATACCCTGGAACGGGTGGACAGCATGTGCAGCTCAGCCACAGGGCTGAGCTGCCGAAGACCAGCCGAGAGAACCAGCGGCTGGGGGGTGCTTGCGAGAGGCAGGCACCACCCTGATATAAGACCGAAAAAGAAAAGCAGGCTCACACCTAATTGAGAGAAAGGGGGCCATCCATGAGAGGTGGGTGCTCCCCCTGCCCCATGAAAAGACTGTTTGCAGAAACTATCGGCCAGAGAAAAGGGGGCACGCACGAGAGGTAGATGCCGATCCCATTACACAGCCTCAAGTTTTTGCTGTTGAATGCAAGGTCAGCCATCAACAAAATCAACATTCTTCATTATTTCATTTTGGATGGGGTACCTGATATAACCTTCCTGGCAGAGATTTCTTTAAGTACCATTTAATCTAGCCTGCTCTATTGTAGCCAAGACAATGTCCCCTCTTTCCGCCCCACCTTCAAAGGCCTCCGGCTGCTGTTTATCAAAATAAGAGGAAGCCAAGGAATACTGCTAGATTCAAATCTATACTACAATATCACATAATATCAGTGGCAAAAAATATCTTCCATCTGCAGCTTGCTAGGAAACATCACCCCTTCCTCCCCGATAAGGATCTAACCATAGTGGTCCACATTTTCAATGCCTCCCGAACAAATGGCTGCAACTCACTATATCTGAGCTTGAATGTGACTGCAATTCAGATATTCATACACAATATAACTCCACATATGCTCAGCGAGATGTTCCATGGTGAACACATCGCCCTGTGCTATGATCCCTCCACTGGTTCACAGTCTGCTTCAGTTGCTGTTTACGGCCTTGGTTTATGACCCACCAAAACAGATGCTCTTATCTAGGACAATACAACTGGTAAAGCCCAAGGTGAAGCACATGAAACCTAGAAATAAATAATTCACAGACATAGTCAAGGGGGTTTGTAGTGGAATGAACTCCCAGAAGAGATGAAGTTAATTCAGTATAACCCTCTCTGATAATACTTTCCCATCATAAGTGGAATGAGTTATGAAAAGAATACATATACCTAGTTAGAATTTCCTATAAACAGGGAAGGAACACAGGCACAAGACTCCATTAGGAACCCTGTCATGCTGCTTTAATTCACCAGCACAACACTTAGATAGAAAGACAGAAAACAGAAGATAGTATGAATCTGAATGCAAACGAGAGCTCTAAGTCTTGACCCTTCATCATATATTTTCATGCAATATGCATGAAAAAAATAGCTATGTGCCACTTCCATGTAAACTAAATTAAAATGGTGTGAATTAACAAGGTGTATTTGAGGCCAGGGATACTCATCCAACATGTGTGGTTATGTGTAAGCCAGAAAGGGTAGAGAAGATGAACTAATTTAATGCCACTGAGATAATCAAGCACAGATGTAGTTTAATGAATGAAAAACATAACATACGCATGTTAAACTTTCACAGCCAACATTTACAATACCTGGCAGATAACTGAAGCTTGCAGTGACCTTGGGAGCTTTTCAAGGTGCATGTTTTCGCAAGGATGAACTCTTCTTGAACAATTTCTCCGATGTATTAGGCACAAAAATGCTTTCCTGCAACAACAGGCATCCCTTTCTTTTCTTGCTGCTTTTCTTCATTAGCAAAAGTATTTATGGTCAATGTAAAGCATGTCTAACTCCTTTAATATGTGAAGTCTCCTATTATACATCCCTGGTGTAATATCTCTAGGTCTCTGGAACAGAACAGAACTGTATTCCTCCTCACCTTTTACTTTTTGGTAGGTATCCTCCTTACAACACTAAGTCTACAGAATAACTGGTTGTTATAAGTTATTTTCTGCTCAGTAGTTTCATCTACACAAATATATTTTAAATGTATTTTGTAATCATCTTGGCATATGAGGATGCAGAATGTGTCCTCCCCATACCCCTCATGAGAGTTTCTAAAGGTACAATTTTGTATACAGCAGAAGCACCAACAGCAAAAACTCAAAAACATAAGTAAAGCAAACTGTTTTGAGGAAATTTTTCTACTTTGTGCTAAGAAATCAACTTGTTCCTGTATTATGACATGGGCTACTTCTTTGTTGTGGTTCTTGCTTACTACATAGTGATTGAGATATTTTTTACATTGATGAATATGGAGCAAAGTAGCAAGCCTATGGGGGATTTTCACATCTACATGGTAAAAATGTGTTTCTCTGGGTTCATATTTGAAATACACACTGATCTGTATGGTGAACTATATGCTGTTAGATACCAAGACAAAAGGCAACACATCCTGATTTGCAGCCAACACCTGTGTCTAGATGAGCAGCTGATTCAACTAATATTAAAGCTACCATCCAATCCTGTAAGCAAAATATTGATGATTTGGTTACAAGAAAGAAAGAATTCCAAGAACTTCATATTTCACTACTCAGTTCAAAGTCAGTAAGAGCATACTCTTTGCTTAAAAATTTCTTTAGAATTTTTCACATCATTTTATTCAAAAGCTGCTAGAATTTGTTGGCTAAATCAATTATTTTATCAAGAAATGCGTTAGTTAGTTAGTTAGCATTAGTTAAAATAACATGTGAAAATTTGGCTAGTTTTGTTTAAATATGCTATCAATTATATTTATTGAGGTATCCAAAAGTAATAACCATATAGAAAAAATATCAGAGTGGAGTTGAGATGCTAATGTTTTAAAACCCATCAGCTGTTTACATCACAACAATCAAATAGATAATAATTACCAGATGCCAAATGCCTTGTCACTGAACTTTGTAACGTATTTGGTGACATACAATCCTACTCAGCTCAAGAGTAATTTTTTTCAAACTTTAGAGAATATTTTTAAAAAGGGTTAAATACAGAAAAATATCTGAAACTAACTGCACATTTATAGTTCAATCTTCTATGGCATGTTACCACATGTTGAGGATATATGGGGAACATACATTTAACACTGGTGTCTTCACAAATAGTTTACACACAAAAGATGTGACATTCAAGTTTCTAAAGTGACTAAGTTTTGTCTGCCCTGTTTTTGGTGTACACTTTCCTTCACTAATCTCCCAAATGAGACACAGTTACTCAGTTAAGTTTTTGATAAAAAATAATCTGTCTTTCCTGTTCTCTTTAAAGGGTTTTTTAAATCTTTTTTTTTTTATCATTGAATACTGAGAGCAAAATCAATGCACGGGGGACTTTACAGTTCAGCTGTCATGGCATAAATCAATATTTAAAATGTACGGTAGTGATTTTTCTTCCATTGAAAGTAGGGCTTTGTGTCCTGAATTCCTTGTTCTATTAAAATACATAACTGTCTAGGCTAGACTACAAACTCCAATATTGGCTTATAACTAGATTTTACTAGCTCAATAATGATATAAAAGAACAGTAATAGAACTGCTAATGTTTGACTTCTGTACTCTTCTGGACGATTATTCAAGCTGTCTCTCATTGCGTTAGGAAAATCATGTCTCACCCTCTTCCACTTGCATTCACGAAGGGCTTGGTGTAACAGTCTTTTGATGGCTCATTAAAGCAGGGTAAAAGTAGTGAAGTATCCTGAGGAAAACATGAGCTTCTTATCAATTTTTTAATGAGAAAAGCCCTCCTTCCTCCTCCAAGCAACTTATTTCAGACAAGGAACTAATTTGCAAGTGCAGTGTGTATCATTTTATTACCTACAGCCTTCCATCATGCATATGATGATTTATGAGATAGAAGGTGAGAACATCCAATAGTTTTGCCACTGTATTCCTCTCCTTGCCTTGTCTCCAGAAAACCTTTCATTCTGTGATTATGTCCCAGTTGCACAATGGCCTTTACAACACCCCTCCCAAGTGCTTACCTACCCCTAAGCAAATTTCTCTGCTGTGACTGAACATCCCTTGGGCTTACTGTCTGAATGCATTAATGACAGAGACAAAGGGTGAGAATTAGATGTGTGGTGGCCCTCTATCTAGTATTTTCTACTACTACAAGAACACAAAGGCAGGAGGCTAATGAAGCAGCTAGTCGTTACCCTGCAACTTGAACACAGTCTATGAAGTTTGCACACTGTGATTCACTTTTATTTACTGCTGCTGCTGCATTTGTTGACGTCCTTTTTACTTTCAGGGCCATGCAGCGGTCTCAGAACCAAAATCAAAAGGCGACCAGACCTGCCCGTTAAGGAGGGGGGACGAGGACCGTTAGACCTGCAGACTTACTTGCCTGAGGAAGATTGAAGCATGCATCTGTCTCTCCTCTCTGAAGGCTCCAGTGCACATCTGCGTCACTTACAGGGGAGGGGGCGGCTCGGAGGGAGGCGCTGAGGAGGCAGATGGAAAATTGTACAGTGAAGACCTTGACAGCTTCACAGGCGGGGAGCGGGTGTCCCCCCGCCTCGTGATGTATATAAAAGACGCCCCGCTTGCTCCTTTCGCCAGCTCCCAGGCTCTGCCTGCCCAGATAACTGCAAGCAGGGGACTCCCCTGAGAGACCGAGGCTGGGTGGGTGACTTTATTCCCTCCTTCTACTCTGTCACTGAGCAATGCGAAGCGGAGGAAGAGCCCCCCCAGCGTTATACCCTGGCGGCGACGGCTGAGCCCGCTCTCGCCTTGTGTCTGTGAATCAGATGAGTGCTTCTTGAGCAGCCTCCCTCATCCCCTCTCCTTTGCAAGTCTCTCCGTCTCTCTCTTTCCTAAGAGCTGCCTCTGCTTCTCTCCCCCGCTTCTCCTTGATCGCGTCTCCAGCTCGGTGCGCCCCTCCGTTCTCCGTCCTCCCTGCGTGTGTGTCTCCCGCCCCCGGCCACTGCTCTCGGCCCGGCCCCTCAGCATGCCCAGCTCTGCCCGGAGAGGCTGGGGCTGCTGAGCCGGGACTTTCTGCAGCTGCCGAGGGGCCATCGCCGCGCGCGCGCGGGGCTGGGCGCGGCAGCTCAGCGGGCGCCCTCCTGCCTGGGCCATTTTGCAGTGTCAGGCTGCGCGTCGCGCCGCTCGTGCCTCCCCAGCTGCAGCCCCCTTCCCGCGCGGTGCTCTGAGCCCCTCTATCTCCCCCCTCCTCTCCCCCCCCCCACCGCTACTTGCCCAAAGCAGAAGCAGCTGCAGCATGTCAGGCTCGGGCAGGAAGGACTTTGACGTGAAGCACATCTTGCGCCTTCGCTGGAAACTATTCAGCCACCCATCGGCGCCGGCCGGGCCGGTGGCCGGCGGCTGCTTGCAGCCGGACGGCAGCTTCGAGCACTGGGGGCCGAGCCAGAGCCGCCTGCTGAAGAACCAGGAGAGGGGCGGCAGCGCCTTCTGGAAGAAATCCTCTTCCTCTAGCCCGCTGAACGGGACCCTGCTGCCCGCCACCAGGCATGGGCTGGGCCAGCGGCCATCGCCCAGGACCGTCTTCTACGTGGAGACCCTGGAGGAGGAGGAGGTGCGCGGCGGGATGGAGCTCACCCGAGAGCAGGAGAAGTCGCTGATGCTGCAGGAGATGAAGGAGGAGCCGGCGGACTGTTCGGACTGCAGCAGCCAAGCAACAGGTGAAGGATGTGGACACAGGTACAGTGACCCGCGCGGCGCATCCCATCTGTGCGGGGTGAAGTTAAGGGGAAGGGGGGGGGTGTCTAAGGTTTGACGCTCCACAGACTTTGTCCGTTTTCATGGGCCAAGCCATCCTCAACTTTGAAGGCTTCTTGTTGGTTGGTTTGTTGTGACCAACTTTAGTTGGGCTAGCAAGTGGGCCGTGCCGGCAGGAGGGAGCTCAGCTCCACAAGGCTCATCAGCCTGGGGACTTAGATCATTGCTTTTGTGCCACCAGCATTGCACTGGGGGTTTGGCTTCTACGTGTACTCTCCACCTTCCTCTAGCTCTGTACAGCAATGGGCAGGACATATCTGCTATCCATCCCTCCCGTAAATTGCTGGTGTCATAACAAGTGCTAATCAAAACCAACTGATTAGCTACTACACATTGCGGGGAGGCGGGAAGGAAGGTAACTTGAAAAAAAAAGTTTACTGAAAATGTGACTATGGACATTTGAAATGGAAAAGACTTACTTAATAAAAGCATCAAAAACCTAAAGGTTTGATAGAAAAAGATGACCTGAAGATGTGGCACATTGTTTTCTTTCAGATTTGTTACCTAAATACTAAAAGATGGTGGCTCAGCGTTTTCTCTCTCTCTCCAAATCAATTTTCTTTGCCTGTATAGGAAAGTTCAGAAACAATATAGTATTTAGGACAATGAGAACCTACCTTTAAAATAGTGAAGTGTCCAGCTCAAAGAGGAAAGGAGGTACCTGAGAAACTACAAGTTAAGTCGGTGAGAAAGGTGATTTCAGGCATGTGTTTTTCAGATCCCCCCCTCCCCCCCGTTATTCAGTTATTTTTTCTAACTTCTTAGGGTAAAAAGAAGTGAAAAGTAAAATTAACAGTGTATTCATTAAAAGAGTAGCATGTAATTAAGCGGTGTCAAGTGGAGTGCCCCAGGGGTGGGTCCTGGGGCCGGTTTTGTTCAATATCTTCATAAATGATCTGGAGGATGGTGTGGATTGCACTCTCAGCAAATTTGCGGATGATACTAAACTGGGAGGAGTGGTAGATACGCTGGAGGGCAGGGATAGGATACAGAGGGACCTAGACAAATTGGAGGATTGGGCCAAAAGAAATCTGATGAGGTTCAATAAGGATAAGTGCAGGGTCCTGCACTTAGGACGGAAGAACCCAATGCACAGCTACAGACTAGGGACTGAATGGCTAGGCAGCAGTTCTGCAGAAAAGGACCTAGGGGTGACAGTGGAAGAGAAGCTGGATATGAGTCAGCAGTGTGCCCTTGTTGCCAAGAAGGCCAATGGCATTTTGGGATGTATAAGTAGGGGCATAGCGAGCAGATCGAGGGACGTGATCGTCCCCCTCTATTTGACATTGGTGAGGCCTCATCTGGAGTATTGTGTCCAGTTTTGGGCCCCACACTACAAGAAGGATGTGGATAAATTGGAAAGAGTCCAGCGAAGGGCAACAAAAATGATTAGGGGTCTGGAACACATGACTTATGAGGAGAGGCTAAGGGAACTGGGATTGTTTAGTCTGCAGAAGAGAAGAATGAGGGGGGAGTTGATAGCTGCTTTCAACTACCTGAGAGGTGGTTCCAGAGAGGATGGTTCCAGACTATTCTCAGTGGTGGAAGAGGACAGGACAAGGAGTAATGGTCTCAAGTTGCAGTGTGGGAGGCTTAGGTTGGATATTAGGAAAAACTTTTTCACTAGGAGGGTGGTGAAACACTGGAATGCGTTGCGTAGGGAGGTGGTGGAATCTCCTTCCTTAGAAGTTTTTAAGGTCAGGCTTGACAAAGCCCTGGCTGGGATGATTTAATTAGGGATTGGTCCTGCTTTTGAGCAGGGGGTTGGACTAGATGACCTCCTGAGGTCCCTTCCAACCCTGATATTCTATGATTCTATGATTACCATTCAGTGTAGAGGAGACAAGACGTTTTGATGCAAGTGAAACTGAAGAGTAGATCCCTGAGGTCCATCAACAGTGCATTAATGTCTGTTTCCCCTGCTTTCCTCATTACTTTAGTAACTTTCATTGCATTTCTTTTGCTCTATATTTACTTTTTCCTTAGTAAGTACAATTTCAGTTTTATTTATAAACAGAAAGGCAAGCCCTGGTACTCTGTTTACTGTGTTGCAAATAACACATATGTTAAATATTTTATTATGTGCAGAGACAACATTGTGTAAGTTCTCTGGGATTCACATGATTGAAGATCAAACTCCATTTGACAGAAGCCACTCTAGAGTATGTAAAAGCTTTCACATGGGGACTGAAAACATATTTAATCTACTTGAAAAAGGCTTTTAACATTTTTTTTCAATTAGTGTAGTTCATTTCACAGAAGCTACCTTATTTAAACAAATGTGGACCATCCAAGGCATGAATTAGAGTACTTTGTTAAAGGGGAGGTCAGTGGTGCTTAAATTTAAGGTACTTTGGAGATTATTATTCAGAATGAGTTGGGTGTTTAACATAGAATTAAAGATACAGATGTTTGCAATGTATATATAAGGAAAATCATCAGCACTTCATAATAAAAACATTTATAGTTCATATAAATTTTCTGTGCTCACATTTATTGTTGGGTGCATCATTGATTTAAGGATCCTAAGAGATTCTGCATATTGACGAAAGAAAAAATACTTTCCAGCCTATTGAATTTGAATAGAATTGCTTTATCCATGAGGATAGATATGATAATTATATATGTATTTTCTGACATGAGATGTGTTTAATGGATTATGTGTGTTCTTAGATTTTTAGACTGCATTGGTTTTATGCTTTGGATTCATTGCTATGTCGGTAACATATACAGCCATCTATTATTGCTATTGTTTTGTGAAACTCATATATTAACTTTTTGGAGTAGTTAAAATGGTTAGATTAAAGGAGGGAAAACAGTTTTATTAGTAAAAAAGAAAACAACCTCTTTTTCAAAAATAAAAATGTATTGATCAAATAGTTTTATAATACAGAGGATTTTTTCCAGGGTAATTACAATTTAAAATATTTCAGTTTTCAATGTGAGGGTATAAAATATTTAAATAATTGCTTTTCTGTGATAGAGTATCATCCTCTTTATCCTTCTGACATGTACTGTTCAGCACAGTGAGTCAAGTATACGTCTACATTAAAAAAACCCTGACATTTCATCTTATTGTTTAACACCTGACTTGATAGCTACCGTGTGCTGCCAACAATCTTCTCTATGCCCTGACCACTTTTGTTTTGCTTTCTATAGGAACTATGCTTGCTGAAATGTAGCAATGTTTGTTTACATCATTGTGTCTGTAAGATATATGATCCATGGTTCATTGTTGAATGACAGCCTGATTCTATCTAGGTCTGTGGCACAAGTGCAAAGCTGCTAACCATATACCAGTGTGTTTGACCCACAAAGTATGAAATTGTTCAAGTCTTGCAGCTCCAGTTTCCCATATTTTGATATGTGGTTTAAGACTGCTGTAACACTTCAAATGCTTTTGATTCTGGGAACTGAAATAGCAAACTTGTTTACTACAAAACTAAAGTCCTGTAAGATTTCAGATTCCATCCATACACTGAAATTGTTGGTATACCTTTTGATGTTACCATCAACTGAAAATAACACAAGTTATTCCTAAAGTGATGTACTTTAGTATTATGGTATATCTGTCTTATAGGAAATATAAATCCACAGTAAAAATCCTTTCAAGAAAAGAAAGGAAATGATTTTGCATTTCTTTAATGAATGTTAGTTTTTTCATAATAGCAATTTTAAGACATATTTTCATGCTTAAAATTTTAAATAAATACCTCATAAGCATGAACAAATTGTAGAATTTATTTTTGATGATGGGTGATGTGTTCTTAACATAAACACAGTATGGAATAATGTGAGTTCCTTGTGCATGTAATCAAACACTGTAACAGGTATAGGAAGGCAGTATTTCATGGGAGGGCCTAAATGTATGATTTCACTTTCTATGAGTCTGAATCTTATTCATGTCTTTCTTGGGTTCTGATCTGCATGCTCGTGTCCAGGCCAGACAGTTTATTGGCAATTCCTGTCACTGTTCAGGGCAATTGTAACTGTATTTCTACTCAGTGGTCCAGTAAGGACACCCAGTCCCAGGCTTCCAGCTCCCCAGCTGCATTTCTTTGGTGGAGAGAGACCCACTTTTTGGTCCCTTCTGACTGGGTGTTTCCAAGCTACACAGTTCCCAGCCTTCATTATGTTATTCCCAGCAGAGTCAGGTTGTCCAAGAATCAGAGTCAGTCCAAGAATACCTGATTGCTTTCTCTTCAGAGATTGTTAATAGTGTGATGGCCCATGTTTATAGATGTAAGCATATTTTATTCTTAAGGTAAAAGCACTACTGAGAAAACTGATTTTCAACATAACAAAGAGTTATGTGGAGTTAATCCCACAAACACGAATGCACTTGCATAAAGTTATGTTAACGGTGCCATTGACATCAAATGATGTGTATGAGCATCTTGTGCACGTAATACTACTTGCACAAGTAAAGATGCTCATACACATCATTTTTTTCAGGATTGGGCATCATATCAGGTAGAGTACCCTCATAATTTTCTGCCTCTTGTATTGCTACTATCAAATACTTTAATTTAATTAAATAGTTAAAACCTGTGCATATATTATTGTGCTAAAATACTAGTTGACAGCTGATTGTTTGATTTAGCTCAGATTTAAAGATTTGATAGGCAACCTAGAGATAACAATAGATAGAACAAAATATCAGCTATGTTTATTATTACTGACTTACACAAAAACCTCCTTAAAAGAACAATGTTAGGATTTCAAAGTCAAACACTCAGAATTTAGGATGTAACATTGCCTGTGCAATCTTAATTCAGACCTCAAGGGCATATGTTTTATGATACAGTCCTTAATTATATGTTCACATACTAGTTTTTCCTGTCTCATACCATGCACAAGATGCACAATTAATCAGCAGTTATTCAATATTTTGTTTTATCCTCATTGTTCAATGTTTGGCCCCAGACCTTAATTAAAGCAAAGTATTGAAACCCTGCTCTGAAGACAGAATTATCAGTTTCCTCACAGGATTATCTCTTGTTCCAGTCACTAGAGTATGTGACTGCTTCAAAAATATTAATTGATTTGTCTTCATAACACTTCTGTGAGGTGAGGGGTGTTATTACTCCTGTTTTACAAGTGGGGAGCTGAGGTACAGAGAGATAAAGGTCAAAGTATTCACTAATTTTGGGAGTGCAATTTGAGACTCCTAGGACATGATTTTGCAGAGCATTTAACATCATATATCACTTTATAAGTTCAAAGCACAGTTCCCATTGACTTCTGATGCAGCTGCAAGTGCTCAGAACTTTTGCGAAGCAGAGACCAGGGTCTCAAGTTGAGCACTCAGAAAATGAGAAATACATATCTAGTGAGCACCTGTGAAAAGTTTGGTTTACATGAGATGTCTGTCATCACAATAGGACCTCGGGACTAAATCTACAAAGGGCACTTAGACTCAGTACTGCATTGCACAGGCAACCTTAATTGTGGTTTTTCCTAACTTTGGAACACTTGACTTTTCAGCCATAATAATGTTCATTCAATATAGTTCTTTATGTGTAATTTCCTTTAAAAAAAAAAGAAGCAAACAGAGAAAACAAAAGTTCCACGATGTGGCTGTGACAGGTTGTCACCCCCTAGGTGCAGTCTGGGAGCTGCTGGAACCGCTGTGCCCCCTAACCATTCAGCTGAGTTCGCCTTTGTCAAGGTGCCTTTCCCACTCTGAACTCTAGGGTACAGATGTGGGGACCTGCATGAAAACTCCCTAAGATTATTTTTACCAGCTTAGGTTAAAACTTCCCCAAGGTACAAACTATTTTACCTTTTGCCCTTGGACTTTATTGCTGCCACCACCAAGCGTCTAACAAATATATAACAGGGAAAGAGCCTGCTTGGAAACGTCTTTCCATCCAAAATCCTACATCCAACCCTACATCCCCTTTCCTGGGGAAGGCTTGATAAAAATCCTCACCAATTTGCATAGGTGAATACAGACTCAAACCCTTGGATCTTAAGAACAACGAAAAAGCAATCAGGTTCTTAAAAGAAGAATTTTAATTGAAGAAAAAGTAAAAGAATCACCTCTGTAAAATCAGGATAGTAAATACCTTACAGGGTAATCCAATTCAAAACATAGAGAATCCCTCTAGGCAAAACCTTAAGTTACAAAAAGTCATAAAAACAGGAATATACATTCCATTCAACACAGCTTATTTTCTCAGCCACTTAAACAAAACAGAATCTAACGCATATCTAGCTAGATTATTTACTGAGTCCTAAGACTGCATTCCTTTTCTGTTCCTGGCAAAAAGAACACACAGACAGAGAGAACCTTTGTTTCTCCCCCCCTCCAGCTTTGAAAGTATCTGGTCTCCTCATTGGTCATTTTGGTCAGGTGCCAGAGAGGTTATCCAAGCTTCTTAACCCTTTACAGGTGAAAGGGTTTTTCCTCTGGCCAGGAGGGATTTTAAAGGTGTTTACCCTTCCCTTTATATTTATGACAGCCTTTCTTAAACTGCTGTGCTGGGGACTCAGCCAGCCTCTCCAGGCCCTGTTATCACTCAACACGATAGCAGGTGGTGCCACCCACCCAACTGAATTACCTGAGTGCTTTACTTAAGCCACTCATAGATTAACAATGGAGCACTACCCAATTTTCCAGCTCCCCAGCCTTGTATCCCTGCTGGAGTATAAATCCAGAATTATACCATTTTGCACTGCACAGGGATCTGTACAATGCAAGCTCATTAATATAGTTCACTTCACTCTGATGTGGGAAAGATATGCAACAAGCTTGTGTTACCCAAACTGAGATTTTCGCGTACACTTCACTCAAAACACACTATTTAAGATAAAACATAAAGCAAGATACAGGAAGACAGATTTTAGGTGATTATAAGTGATAGCAAATGGATCAAAGCAAATTACCTAGCAAATAAACAAAACCACAAACTACCCTAATGTACTAGATAGGATTTGAATTAGTAATATCTCACCCTGACAGATGATATATGCAGTCCACCAGTCCACAGGCTAGAAATCCCATTAGCCTGGGACCAGCACTTCCCTCATATCTGTCTTTGTTCCTTAGACATTTCCTTGTGTGGGAAGTGAGGCCAAGAGATGATGTCACTCCTTAGCTTTTATAGTCTCTCCATACGGTGGGAACCCTTTGTTTCAAGCTAAATTCCCAACCCCTTTTGTGGAAAACTACAGGAACCAAAATGGAGTAAAGTGTCATGTGGTCTGGTCACATGCCCTTGCATGTCTTGCTGAGTTATAGCAGCCATTATTCATAGGCTGGCTGAAATGGTCACAGAAAGGCTAAGCTCTTCGATTGTCCATTGTTTTTTTGATGAGCCATCAGCACTGTCTAGCTTCTTCATTGCTGTACCTGAAAGGCTAGATGTGGGTGTTTTCAACTTCACAACATCTTTCAGTAAAACATACTTAGCAAAACTTTATAACTTACAATGATAACACAATTCAACAGGCTATTAATGTTCAACAGATCCAGACTTTTAGAATGATACCACACGAGGCATACTTTGTACAAGATGCCACATAATTATATCATAATCATACCATAATCATATTACTATGGTGAATTTGGGATGCAAAGTGTCACTGTGGCATCATACCTAAAACTACATGGTTCATCACCTGATCTGGAACATTTGGATATACTGCACTGACCTCTGCCACTTGAGATAATAGAGTAACTTATAGCAATACTAGATTGTCATCCTCTGTGTGAACCAGCACTAAAGGGGCTGAGACTCTTTGTGTGTTTTAGAGATATTTTTCTGACAGCAGATGAATGGTCAGACTCAGGAATCTTGGGTTCCTTTCCAGGCCCAATAGAATAATGTACTCTAGTGGGCAGACTTTTTTGCCTGTGTCCCCAAACCTGCCTTACCTCATCCAACCTGTCCCTGTGCTGCTTCTTCAGAACTAGTGGATCCTTGTCCTAGTCTCATTCTTCTGTCCTACCCGGTCTCCATTCCTCAGTCTTCTCATCCCTTTCCCAATCTCCTTGCCCAGAAAATCATAGCCTTCTCCACTCCCACTCCAACTTCTTGTCCACAGTCTGCTTGTCCAGCAAATCCTAGTTCTCTCCTCCTGCCTGAGAGATGACAAGTCTCAAATGCAAGCTCAGGAGTCCCCAGCTAGTCCTTAGATGATGGCCATCACATGGCAGCTCACTGGCACCAGCAGACAGTGTGGGCTGGTGGACCCTATCCCACCATAGGCACCATCCACAAAGCTTCCAATTGGAGGAGGTGTTCAGCCTCTCTGATTGGTTCAGACTTACTCTTTAAGCCAGAAGGAGGAACAGGAAGTTGTCTGAGCCACTAGGTAGATCTTTGTGTAACGCACTCTGTATGATTTTATAAAAGTATGCTGATGAGTGTGAATATAATGTAACTAAAATATGCTTCATGCAAAAGGTCTCTTGTAAGGTATCATTACAAAGCTTATAATCTACTGAGTGTGGTCATCCTATTTGTATAAATGTATCACTCTTGTATCTGAAACTAGAAATATGAAATATAACTCTGAGGGCCTATTGTAGTTATGCAAAGTGTGGGCCATTAATGGTGGTTTGGAATCTTGATGGCTCCCATCAACCAGGACAACTGACTGTGGATGGCTCTGTTTGGAGGCAGGCCTTCCTGCGAGTCAGGCTGGGAGGAATGAAGGCTTGGCATCTCACAGGAAATGTGACCATGTCACCTGGTACTGAAATTTATCTTAAACCTGGTGCTTTTCCATTTAGGGGTGGGGACAGGGACCCAGAGAGACAAAAGATTCCCGCCTTGTGCCAAAGCCATATAAGGGGGTGGAACAGAACAAGGGAGGCAACAATCATGAGAAATCCCCTAGCTACCACCTGAGCTAGAACAAAGGCTGTACCAGGGGAAAGGATTGTGCCCAGACTAGAAAGGTTTCTGATCTGTGAAAGAAACTTATTGAAACATCTCTAAGGGTGAGATTTTACCTGTATTCAGTTTTTATTACAGTTTTAGTACGAGACTTAGACTTGCATGTTTTATTTTATTTTGCTTGGTAATTCACTTTGTTCTGTCTGTTACTACTTGGAACCACTTAAATTCTACTTTCCTAACATTGGTGAGACATGTTCCAAGTTTAGAAAAGCATGCACAAACGAGTTCCTCAAAAACAAAATACAAACTAATGCCTCAGCCAGGAGTCAGCAAAATCAAATGGCCTATCACCTGGTTAAGTGGACATTCTTCAGCATGAAAAAGGGTGTGAGCAAGAAATCTACATTTTGGCAAACAGCTGGAGGTTCCCATCCCCACAGATTTTCTGTCTCCTCAACCTCAGCTCGAGATGGTTTTCAAAGAAAAAGAGAACTATAAGAAAGGGTAACAGCTGTCTGAAAATACTTCTTCCTTTCTCTCTTCTCATGACATCAACAACACCTGAAGGATAAGGAAGTAACACTGAACTGGGGGAAGGATCCTGGCTGAAAGGAATCCAGCCAGTAACCATGTGGTGAAAGAAACCTTTGCTTTGACTTAATTTAACTTGTTAAGTTAGATATTAGTTGCATTTTATGTTTTACTTCTTTGTAACCAATTCTGATTTTTATGCATATTACTTGTAATCACTTAAAATATATCTTTCTGTAGTTAATAGACTTATTTTATTGTTTTATTTAAACCAGTGTGTGTTTGGATTGACATGTTTGGGAAACTCCATTTGAGATAATAGCATTTGTGCATATCATTTTCTATTAATGAAATGACAGACTTTATGTGAGCTGGTATTGTCCAAGAGGGTGCTGGGCAGTACAAGGCACATGCTTCTGGGGGAAGTCTGGGACTAGCAGTTTGCTTCTGTTGCCATGCAATGTAATTCATGAGTGGAGAGCACTGGGTATAGCACTGATACAGTATAGCTAGGAGTGATTTAGATACTGGAAGGAGGAATCATTGCTCTCACAGCAAAGCAGTATAAGAGGCACCCCAGGCTGGAAGACTGAGGGGACACAGCTGTCCATCTGTCCAGATTGCTCCCTGGGTAATGTCACAAAGGGCTGCTCAGATATGCACAAAATCGGACCTCAGAGAGGCATATAACTTAGTACAAATTAGAGCTGGGGATAAAGGTAAGACAGACCACCTTTTGAATCTGCTGGGGACATTTTGAATACATCATAATGCCTTTTGGTTTAACCAATGACTCTGCCACATTTAAATATTTTATTAAAGACATGTTCCAGGATATTCTGGACCAATACATGGTGGTATACCTGGACAATATACACAAGTAACATACTTAGAGGTAACCTTTAAACAAATATTCAATGGAAAGTTGAATGTTACTAGTACAATTAAATACATAGAAGTATTTTTAGTAATAATGAAGTGAAGGTGTGTCTATTTTAGCCCTGAAAAGTCCCTATTTATAGCTTTGAAATGTTCGCAGGTGACAGTCATTGGTTAGGAAGTGAAGGCAGTGCTGGAAATGAGAAATTCTGCTTGAAATAAATGTTTAGAAAATGAATAAAACCTAAGTCAGGAAAGTATTCTTTTTCTGGAAAGCACTTACATATGTGCTTAAATGTTTTCTAGTGTCACAGCCTAAGTTAGGGTTCAACATACCATGGCTTTAGTTAAATCCAAAATTCAGTTTTTGGCATGTTTGGGGATGAGTGTCATGTGGTATGCACACCGCGTCCTCCTTTGGGGCGTGATGAGGTTGTGATACGACTGTGGTTACAGTCTATAAAATTGTCCTTAGGCTGAAAGTGGCATGGCCCAGAGGCCGGAGTCAATATGGCGGCCCTTGGGGTTAGGGCAGTATGCTCTAGTGGCCAGAGTCAATTACAGCAGCCGTTGCATTCTGGGCTGTGTGGCATAGCGACCAGAGTCAGTTACTGCGGCCTTGTGTTCAGGGCAGTGTGGCCTAGTGGCCAGAGTCAATATAACAGCCCTCAGACACAGGGCAGTGTGGCCTAGTGGCCAATATCTGAGGGGCTGCCACCAAGGAGGTGATGGCCCGGGTGTGAAGGGCCCTGACCCAAGGCTCTAATAGTGGTGGACTGGTCCACCACTAAGTCCGTGGGGAATCACATCAAAACATGCTGACCTCACATGGGTGGGAGATACCACCTGCTCACCCTTCCTGGGTCACTTCCTACCGCACTTCCTGAACCTGCAGTCCATGAGGTACTGGTGTTTTCAGACTCCTCAGAGTAGGTAATTCCTTGGGGCTTTGTTGGCCACGGATCTCCAGTCTGCATCTCAGGATCTCCATCTCCCACCGGCAAGGGCTGAGAGGGCTCTTCAGCTGGAGCCTCCACCAAAGGTCCTTCCTCTCCAGCGGTCAGCCTAGAATGAGCTGGGCTGCTCCCTTTTATACTGAGGCAGCAGTTGGAGCATGCCAAATATGGTCTGAGGGGAAGGACTTCCATCACCCATATTGTGGGGTTAACCCCTCTTGCCCAGTGTGTGGTATGTACACCCTATCACACAGACACCCCTTAAGAGGGACCCCAGTATGGGTGGTACATCTCCCTCGCCTCCCCTCACAGCCTGTAGAAGAAGTCCACATTGGCATGAACCTTACCAGGTCGATGACACGCCAAAGTCATATGGTTGGAGGGAGAGGTACCAACGCATAATCCTGGGATTGGTGTCCTTCATGATGTGTAACCATCAGAGGGGTGCATGATCAGTAATCAGTGTGAAGGTGCTATCAAGCAGATAACAGCATAGGGCGTTGATAGCCCACTTTACTACCAAGGCCTCTTTCTCGATCATCGGACAGTGTGTCTCCCTGGGGAACAGCTTACGGCTCAGATATAAAATGGGGTGTTCCGCATTGATTTCCTAGGATAGGACGGCCCCTAATCCCACTTCTGAGGCATCTGTTTGCAGTATGAAGCCTTTGAGAAGTCTGGCTATACGAGGATTGGTTCCTGGGCTAGCTGTTTCTTCAGGGTCTGGAATGCCTCTTCACACTTACTGGACCACCGCACTTGCCAGGGTTGGGAACTTTTGGTTAGGTCAGAGAGGGGGGCCGCTATTGTTGCAAAGCCCGGCACAAAACACCGATAGTATCTGGCTAATCCCAGGAATTGGCATACTTGCTTCTTGGTTGTTGGCATCAGGGTATCGGATACAGCTTGTACCTTACCGATTGGTGGTCATAACCTGCCTCCTCCCGCTATATACCCCAGGTATGTCACCTTTTCCTGCCTGAGACGGCATTTTGCAGGGTTGTCTGTAAGACTCACCTCCTGAAGCGCCTTGCAAACATTGGCCAGGTGTCGAAAGTGGTCCTCCTAACTGCCACTGTAAATCATGATGTTATCTATATAAGCTGCTGCATATCGGTTGTGAGGTTGTAGCACCCTGTTCATCAACCATTGGAATGTGGTGGCTGCTCCATGTAGTCTGAAGGGCATTGTTATGAACTGGACGAGGCCATACAGTGTGGGAAAGGCAGTTTTCGCCCTGGAGTTTGGTGTGATGGGTATCTGCCAATAATCTTTTGTTAAATCCAGTGTAAACAAATATTTGGCTCCCCCTAGTCGTTCCAGGAGTTCTTCAATGCATGGCATTGGATATGCATCGAACCAGGAGATGGCATCAACCTTTCAAAAGTCAATGCAAAATCGGATGGCCCTGCCTGGTTTTGGGACCAGTACGATTGGGCTTTGCCATTCACTTTGATGTTCTTCCTCCACTCCCATCTCAAGCATCATCTCCAAGTCCAGGCGGACAGTGTTCCACATCTTCCTGGGGAGAGGCCAATTGTCATCCCTCACTCTCTGTCCTGGAGTTGTTGCAATGTGGTGGCTTATGATATCGGTTCGCCTTGGGGGTGTTGACAGGATGTCCAGGTAGTCCTGTATGAGACGTAATTGTTCCTGTTGAGCGGGACCACACCGGGACTTCTCCCATTACCACCAGCTTTGGCTCCAGAGGTTCTCCTACTAGGGGTCCCAGTTCCAGTTCTGGGGGTGAAGGTGTGATGAATAAGGCCTTTGTCTTTCCAGGCTTTCAACAAGTTCACGTGATATGTGTGTACTTGCTTCTGTTGCCCCGGCAACCTGATCTCATCATCTACTCGTCCTCCTGGCGAGACAGCTCAAAGGGGCCTTGCCGCTTGGCTAATAGCCTCGACTCAGTGGAGGGCAATAATAGTAGAACCTGGTCCCCAGGCTCAAAGCTGTGTACCTAGTCCCTTTGTTGTATTGTCACTCCTGGGTTCGCTGGGCTTGTAACAGATTCTCTCGAACGAAGGTGCACAAGGCCTGGAGACGCTCACAGAGTCATAACAGATAGTGAGTAGTTCCCAGGACCTGTGTCTCTTGTGCCTCCCAGTTGTTTCTCAGGAGGTCGAGGATGCCCTGAGGTTGTCTCCCATAGAGGAGCTCAAAGGGGAAGAACCTGCTCAAGGCTTGGGGGACCTCCCACACAGTGAACAGTATAGTGGGGCAACAACAAGTCCCAATGTCGGGGATTATCTTCTATGAACTTGTGGAGCATTGACTTGAGGGTTCGATCAGAGCATTCGACTAACCCATCAATTTGTGGGTGGTACACTGAAGTCCTGAGGGTTCGAATGTTCATGAGGTGGCACAACTCAGCTATCAATTTGGAGGACACATTGGTGTCCTGATTGGTTAGGATTTCCTTGGGTAGCCTGACCTGAGCAAAAATCTTCACTAACTGTGTTGTGGTGTTAGGGGCCATAGGCATGCACATGGGGATGGCCTCAGGGTTGCATGTCACATAATCAGTAAGTACAAGGATGAATAGGTTCCCTGTCCAGTCTGCTGGCACTCAGGGCAAGATGCACAATAATCCCTTATTTCCTGGTGTATGCCAGGCCAAAAAAACCAATGTGCTATCCTCTGGAGGATCTTCTCTCTATCCCGGTGTCCCACCTAGGGTACTGCATGAGCCAGCTGTAGAGGGTTCCGGTGTAATTCAAGAGCTGTTGGATAATTTCCTGTGTTTGGGGTTCCTGCACCACTCGGTAAAGGTGGTCTCCCCAGATCTCAAACCATGGTCCTTGGGAAGGTTGTGGTGTATTGTCCCCTTCCTGGTCTGGGGTTGCTGCCTGTTCCCTGGCTTGACTTAAGAACGGGGACTCCCTCTGCTCTTGGACAAAGTTCCTGTCATGCTCCAACTCTGCCTGGGCATCTTCTACAGGGCACTTCATGCCTGGATGGGACTTGGTGGACAGTTCAGGGGGTTTAGATAGTCTTTCTCAATATTGGGTTACGAGGGGTGGCCAAATAGATCCCCCATTGTCAATCCTGCTTCTCCCCCTCCTGGATGTTGTTTGCCATGGTCCTGCAGGATCTCCTGGAATTCTGGTCATTCTAGCCCCAACACCATGGGTAGGCCAGCTTGGGAGCTCCGCCAACCTGGAGGGTTTCTTCCCAGCAGTGGACCTCAAGTCTTACCCAGGCAGTTGGGTAGGGCTGTGTATCCCCATGGATACACTGAAGGTGTATACTTGTCCCAGAGAGTTCAAGGTCGGGAACAAGTCCCAAATGATCATCTGGCTACAGCCCAAGTCTACTAAGGCTGTTGTGGGGATTCCTTCCACTCAAACCGGGGCCATACGTTTTTCTGGACCTTTCTTCCGGGCTCGAGGGCCATCTTCACAGACTTGCCCATAACTACAATCCATGTGGGGGTAGTCCTGCCGAAAGTATCCTCTTGGGCACACTCGCAGCAGTGGTCTCGGACTCCCCCTGCCCTAGAGTGAACCTTCGGTGGGCTCTGTCCCTCCTGAGGATCTCCTTCCCTGTTGGTATGGGTCCAGCTGCCTGACTACCAGCATTTGAGGGTTGGGGGTTAGCTGGAGGTCAGGGGAGGTGTCATGCTTCCCCTGTGTCCATTTTGCGGGGGTTCCCCGCAGCCAGTCCATCCCTCTTCCTAGGGCTTCTGGACTTCTGAGGCCGTGTCTCTGGCCTGTCAGCCGCCAAGTAGTCCTCCATTAGTTATATGGCCTCTGCCAGCATCAATGGCCAGTGCCACTGCACCCATGCCTTCCCTTCACTCAGGAGGATCTGGGTGAACTGAGGACAATGATCTCCGCAACTTGGACCCCGACCGTTTCTCTGGCTCTAACCATCGTCAGGTGTTATCCCACTGGGGTTTAGGCCTTATTAATGTATAATCTGAAGTAGAACTCCTACCGATGTCCATGGGAGTTCCCATATGAATTAAGGTTAACATACATCCTTTCTGGGGTTGGTTAGAGCTCTGTGCTGCTGCAGGAAGTTGAATGGAGATCAACTGTACAAGACAAACTTAAAGAACAAAAAATTTACATTGTTTTGGAAAATGAAACATATTGATTAGCAACAAATTTCTTTCATGCTTAGGTTGCCATAGAGAAAGATCAAATTTTGGAGCCCTCACAAATCAGTGACAAATGAGAGGTTGAGCAATTCATTTACACACAGTGCCCATCCTTTCTCTGTTCTCTGTATTCCCTGATCAATTAACTCTTAGAAAAAGATTTCTATGCCTTTGCTGAATTTAAGATAGTATCATAGAATTGTGGAAATGTAGGAAGGGACCTTGAGAAGTCATCAAGTCCAGCCCATGATGCTGAGGCAGGACCAACCCTTTTAGGTGTTTGTCCAACCTATTCTTGAAAACTTCCAGTGGTGAGGATTCCACAGACTCCCTTGGAAGCCTATTTCAGAGCTTAACTACCTTATAGTTAGAAAGAGTTTCCTAATAGCTAACCTAAATCTTCTTTGTTAAAGATTAAGCCCTTTACTTCTTGTCCTATTTTCAGTGGGCCTGGAGAAAAATTGATCACCATCATCTTTATAACAGCCCCTAACACATATGAAGGCTGTTATCAGGTGTTCCCTTCAGTCTTCTTTTCTCAAGACTAAACATGGACCAGTTTTTTTTAACCTTTCCTCAGAGGTCAGGTTTTCTAACTCTTTTATCATTTTTGTTGCTCTCCTCTGAAGACTCTCCAATTTCATAAAGTGTGGTACCAAAAACTGGACACAGAACTCCAGCTGAGGCCTCACCAGTGCCAAGTAGAGCAGGACAATTACCTCCTCTGCTTTACATATGACACATTGGTTAATAAAACTCAGAGTGATATTAGCCTTTTTCACAACTGCATCACATTGTTGATTCATATTCAATTTGTGATCCTTTGTAATGCACAGATCCTTTTCAGCAGTGCTACCACCTAGCCAGTTGTTCACTATTTTGTAGCTCTGTGTTTGATTTTTTCCTTTCTATGTGAAATATTTTGCACTTAACTTTTTTGAATTTCATCTTGTTGAATTTGGTCCAGTTCTCCAATTTGTCCGGGTCCTTTTGAATTCTAATCCTGTCCTCCAAAGTGTGTGCAATCCCTCCCAGTTTGGTGTCATCTATAGATTTTATAAGCATAATGTCCACTCCATTATCCAAGTCATTAATAAAAATATTACCAGACCAACGACTGACCCCTACAGAACCCCACTAGATATGCCCTCTCAGTCTGACAGTGAACCATTGACAACTGCTCTTTAAGTATGGTCTTTCAACTGGTTGTGCATCCACTGTGATAGGTTCGGTCACAGAGACCCCCTTGGGATTGTCACCTGATGTACTGGAATTACCTGAGCCAGTTTTCCCTGCCAGCTTGGGACTCTAGAACCCTGCCTTGTTGAGCCAGACACGTTAGCCTTCTGCAACACAGACCCAGGTCTGGTCCACTCCCCAAAAGCTGAAGACTTTAACCAAAAACTGTTCTGCAGGTCACCTATCTCCAGCACCCAGACACCCAGTTCCCAATGGGATCCAAACCCCAAATAAATCTGTTATACTCTGTAGAAAGCTTAGACAGGGGAAACTCATAAATTGTCCACCGTCTATGTCACTGATAGAGAGATATGCACAGCTGTTTGCTCCCCAGGTATTAATCACTTTGGGTTAATTAATAAACAAAAGTGATTTTATTAAGTATAAAAAGTAGGATTTAAGTGGTTTCAAGTAATAACAGACAGAACAAAGTAAGTCACCAAGCAAAATAAAGCAAAAACACGTATGTCTAAGCCCAATACATTAAGAAACTGATTACAGGTAAAATCTCACCCTCAGAGATGTTCCAATAAGCTTCTTTCACAGACTAGACTCCTTCCTAGTCTGGGCTCAATCCTTTCCCCTGGTACAGTCCTTGTTAGTTCCAGCAGACATCTTAGGTGGAAAGCAGGAGTATTCTCATGATTGGCAGCCCTCTTTGTTCTGTTCCATTCCCTTTTATAGCTTTGGCACAAGGCAGGAATCTTTTGTCTCTCTGGGTCTCCACCCCTCCTTCTAAATGGAAAAGCACGAGGTTTAAGATGAATTCCAGTATCAGGTGACATGGTCATATGTCCTGTCAGACCCCAGTCTCCATTCTTCCAGGGCTGTCCCACACGTATCCAGGAAGGTTTGCAAGTAAACAGAGCCATTTACAACCAATTGTCAATGGGAGCCATCAAGATTCTATACCACCATTAATGGCCCACACTTTGCATAGTTACAATAGGACCTTAGAGTTATGCTTCATATTTCTAGCTTCAGATACAAGAATACATACATACATATAGGAGGAATATATTCAGTAAGTTATAACCTTTGTTATGATACCTTACACGAGACCTTTTGCATAAAGCATATTCCAGTTACATCATATTCACACTCATAAGCATATTTCCATAAAACATATGGAGTGCAACATCACACCCACCATGTAGTAATTTCATCTAGTCCACATTTCCCTAGTTTGCTTATGAGAATGTCATGTGGGTCTGTGTCAAAAGCCTTACTAAGATCAAGATATATCATGTCCACTGCTTCCCCCTATCCACTGGGCCAGTAACCCTGTTAATGAAGGAATTTAGGAAATGTCAGTCAGATATGGAGAAAGGATCAATGTGTTTATTCTGTCTTAAAATTGTAGAAAGTTTCCTTATGAATATCGTGGGGCTGAGAGAAAGGTTCTGTGAAAAAATCTGAACACAGATCTTTATTTACTTTTGGAAAATACATACCAGGTTTGGAGTAATTTGCCCAGCTATACAAGACAATACTTCAGATTTACCTCACAATATATTCAATAAAGTTATCTATCAGCTGATATCAGTTGAAACATTCTCTGTGTTTATGAGAGTAAGATTTAGTACAAGTTATAAATATCCAAGTAGGAAGGAAATTTGAATGTTGATTTCATTACAGTTAAAAAAGTCTGATTTATGTATTATTATAGACCTGGTATAACTGACCTGCATTTGGGCTATTATGTTTGTGATCTCTAAAATATTCCTCTTAGAGGATAATCTATTTATCATTGGATTTTGTACTGCCACCCATAGTATCTGGGGGCATTGTACTTTAAATGTTTAAGTAGTTTATTTGGTTAGAGATTTTTACTTTTAGTTTTTTATTCTGTTTATGTATTTAATAAAAAACATAGTACTAGAAGTAGGCAGCACAACCTCATACCACATATTTTTTTTAAAAAAAAGTAAATGTAGAATAAACAGTTCTTGACCTTTCCGTGGAAATATTTTTTAAACATTGTCAATTTTCTTTCCTGTCTATGGAAGACAGTACTTATATCTTAACTGCTGCATATATGGTAATTCTTAATTCCAGAACACTTTAAATACAAAAAAGAGCTCAGTGCTAAGTGTTTTGTTTACAATGAATGTGCTCAAGGATATATTTGGTTATGTTTAAGGATTTTGATTTGAGCTACACATAGATTGTCTTTTAATTATTTTCATTTAAAAGATTAAGGATTTGTGTTTAAAAATATGGAAGAACAGGAAAGTAGGTGCAAGGGACCACTTTTGCACAATGCTCATCCAATAGATTGTAATAGAAGGCTTGCTACAAGTTATGAGGACCAGGTTTGAAATAAAACACGTAAGCTTCACATGATGATTGACAGGATTTATTATTATTTCAGTTATTTTTCAAATATATTCTCTTTTTTATGGCCATTCATCTTTCTGTTTGACCTTTTGCAATTTTTCACTGGCTTCCCTTTGGATTTCCTATCCCTATAAAGGGAATGAAAATCTTATCAGATTCCTAATCATCCCTGGAATAACCTAAGAAGGCTATGACAGAATAGCTTGTGCAAGTTATGATTCAGGTGGGCTCCACAAACCACCTCCAAACCCTCCTCTACCAGGCAAGAAGTATAACTACCTTAGTGTGTGTCAAGGTTCCTCCCCCACTCTGAACTCTAGGGTACAGATGTGGGGACCTGCATGAAAAACCTCCTAAGCTTATCTTTACCAGCTTAGGTCAAAACTTCCCCAAGGTACAAAATATTCCACCCTTTGTCCTTGGACTGGCCGCTACCACCACCAAACAAATACTGGTTACTGGGGAAGAGCTGTTTGGAAACGTCTTTCCCCCCAAAATACTTCCCAAAACCTTGCACCCCACTTCCTGGACAAGGTTTGGTAAAAAGCCTCACCAATTTGCCTAGGTGACTACAGACCCAGACCCTTGGATCTTAAGAACAATGAACAATCCTCCCAACACTTGCACCCCCCCCCCCCTTTCCTGGGAAATGTTGGATAAAAAGCCTCACCAATTTGCATAGGTGACCACAGACCCAAACCCTTGGATCTGAGAACAATGAAAAAAACATTCAGTTTTCTTACAAGAAGACTTTTAATAGAAATATAAGTAAATAGAAGTAAAGAAATCACCTCTGTAAAATCAGGATAGTAGACACCTTACAGGGTAATTAGATTCAAAACATAGAGAACCCCTCTAGGCAAAACCTTAAGTTACAAAAAAGATACACAGACAGAAATAGTTATTCTATTCAGCACAATTCTTTTCTCAGCCATTTAAAGAAATCATAATCTAATGCATACCTAGCTAGATTACTTACTAAAGGTTCTAAGACTCCATTCCTGGTCTATCCCCGGCAAAGACAGCATATAGACAGACACACAGACCCTTTGTTTCTCTCCCTCCTCCCAGCTTTTGAAAGTATCTTGTCTCCTCATTGGTCATTTTGGTCAGGTGCCAGCGAGGTTACCTTTAGCTTCTTAACCCTTTACAGGTGAGAGGAGTTTTCCTCTGGCCAGGAGGGATTTTAAAGGGGTTTACCCTTCCCTTTATATTTATGACAGTGTGACACTGTCATTCTATGATGGCAAGCAAAGGATAGTGGCACAGAAAATACAGAACATAAATACTTCCCTTTCTAATAATTAACAGTGGTAGTTTCTTCTGTTCCAACAGTGCTACCATTCCCTGCCAACCCTAGGGAACCAAACACAAAGTTCAAACCTGGTCTTAGCAGAGGTAATACAATTCACAGCTGATAGACCAGAAGAAAAACCCTCATCTCAGTTTATTCTGCTTAGTTCTTTTCAATTTATTTCAGATAACTGCAGTGTAATTCATAAAAAAATCTCTTATTTAAACCAAAATGTCAGTCTTGACACTTGTCTTTTTCTGCATAATCCTTTTTTTCCCTATTGCTGTCCATTGTTTATATTAGAGTAGCTCCTAAAGGCCCCAACTGAAATCAGGCCCCATGGTGCTGGGCACTGTACACATACATACTCAGAGACAATCTCTGCCTTGAAGAACCTAGAGTCTAAATAGACAATATGAAGCAGAAGTATAAGCAAGTATTAGCTCATACTATAAAGGAGGAATTGAGGAACAAAGATATTAAAAGACAGCCAAAGATCACACAAGCAGACTGTTGCAGAATTAGACTTGAACCCAAATGTCCTGAGCTCCAGGTCAGTGCCTTAGTCACAAGACCGTGCTTTCTATCTCCTCCTAAAATAAATATCTTACTAAAGTAATTTTTACCCACCATTCTCACAAAGGAGATGCAGGAGAGGCTTGTCTGTTTGATCCCCCTTTTAGTCCAAAACCTCAACTGAAAAGCCCTCATTAAATCAGTTTCATGTTGCTTATTGTATTTGGATAAATGATGTTCCACTGTTGACTACTTACTTATTGTTTTAAATACTGTACTTTATCCTAAATTTAATGAAGAAATAAAACAGAACTAGGCCTCTCAAATACCATCTGCCTAATCACCATCTGAGCTGCTTGGTCAACTTCTGCTCAAGTGTCATTGTAACAAATGGAAGCTTCCAACATTAGTGCAAACCCTTAAGAAATTATTAACAAAACTTTGTTTGTTAGAGTTACATAATGTGATTTTCTTTCCCCATTCATGTGTCCCTTATCTTCACCTTGTTATTATCAACTATTCAAAATTAAAGCAAAAAAATAAAACAAACCATCACCAACAAAAGCTGCTTATTCCATCAGGTGGCTTGCTCCTCAGGGAGAGCTGTGAAAGCTGTGCTGTCTCCTCAAGATCTCTGTTGTCTTCAGCATCCTAGTGGCCAAAGTCTGATAGTCGGAGATGTTTATCAAAGCAGTTCTCCTTTCATGTGGTATTGTAGTTAGCTATCCTTAGAATGGCACAAGAACTCTAAAATGATTGTCGTATCACCAAATAAAGTTCAAGAACTAACTTAAAAATAAGATAAATCTCAGGTGTGAGTTTTGAGAAGAACCAGATCTGCAGAATGCTGTTCCAGTAACAATAAAGAAAATATCCAGCCAGATCATATTGCAAGGTGAAGTTGCATAACTTCAATCCAGAAGTGTTTCCTTTTCTCCCTTACCTCTTTGTGTATTCAAAAGAGAACATTTTATGATTTTTTTATTTTAAATCTTGCCCTACAGAAATGCTTAATGTGTTATTCTTCATTTTTAATGAGCATATTTAAATGATAATGAAACAGCAGATGGTTTGTGCATTCTGTTGGAAGCAGGGGAAAAGGTGCTTAGCTTATCAATATGCATATATCATTCAGTTTGCAAATAGTTTAGAAGATCAATACACCATGGAAAGATATTTTGATATAAAAGAAGCATTAAAAATCTCAATGTGTCATTTTTTTTGGTCAAAGAATGCAGAAATAAAATATACAAATGAAAGAATAATGGGCAAGAACAGAGTATTACTAATGAATTATTAATGTTTATATATATATATAATTAATGTTTACATATATTATTATTTGTATATTATATAATGTTTACAAACATTATTATTAATGTTTATATATATTTATATTCTGGTAGTTCCTAGAGGTATGAACTAAGATCAGGTCCCTATTGTACAAACAGAAAATGGAAGACAGGCACTTCCCTAAAGAAAATAATCAATAAACAATGTTTATAATAAACTATATCAAAATAAAAAATCATGACAACAGTAAGCAGTTTTATAAAAGTGATGAAAAGTTGAAATAGGCAAATCTGAAATCAGGATCATGACTTTAGGAAAATTTTGGCTATGAAGTTTTATATGGTATGTTCTTTCTTTTTCAAATGTGTATATTTTAATAATTTTGTCAGCACTCATTTCAATCAGCACCTTAGTCTTCCTCACATATAATTCATGGGATGAGGAAGTTACTTCAAACTTAATTTAACTGTACACACAAGTGCAGCACAGGCTTTCTTTGATTTCTTCAGTCCAGTACAGGGGCTGAGAAAATTATCTGTGAAGCTACAGTAACTCATCTGAAAATTAGATGCCTATTTATGTCATCAAATTTTATTCTGTTTATTGTACCTAATCTGTAGTATGTTGTATACTTGTGGTTTGCTGATTAGTTTTCATATTCATGACTTTAACAGACTGTGTCTGGCATACACAGAACAGTAACTCGTATTACATAATGATAAACAGGAATATATAACATTGTATAAAAATATATGATTATATTTTATTATTTGAAAAATAATGCATCATGTAATTACAGTCTGTACTGCTGAGTTAATGTCGTGTATTCAACCTAAACTATGGTATTTCCTGACTTTTGAGTTTTTAAAACTGTATACATTAGATTTTTCTAACATAGTTCTTTCACAGAATTTCTCAGATTCTTTTAATAAGAAACAAGATATTAAAAATGCACTTAAAAAAGCAGTTGTATTCTCAAAGTCTTTGAAGCTAAGACTGGGAGAGCCACAGAATACACAAATTGGCCAGATTTTCAGTAAATATTTTTTTCCAATTTATTTAGAGATCAAAACTAACTTTAACTGGCCCACTCTCCCCTGCTACCAATACTTTCAAGCAAGTACTATATTTCTCAACTTTCTAGAAAAAATATACAGAAAACTAACTTTAATAGAAGTGATGATGTCAGCTGAATTAGGAAACAAAAAAATATAACTAATTTATATCAATCTTTGCAAATAGCTTTTCTAACAAAGAAGTGTCCATATATGGCATGCTGGGGAAGGATGTGTATAGACAAATCAGCCCAGAGGAATGGGGTTTGATGTGGATAAGAGGACCAGCAACCTCAGTCTGTAGCACAATAAAGGAAAATTTCTTTAAGATACTGTTTCAGTGATACCTCACAACAGTCAGCTGTGTCTGGTGAATACTGTTCCCTGGTAGTCAGCTCTTGGCCCAGCTATGACTGCTAGGCCAGACTACCTGTGCCCTTGTCCAATCCAATGATTTAGTTGGGGTTGGTCCTCCTTTGAGCAAGGAGTTGGACTAGATGACCTCCTGAGGTCTCTTCTAACCCTAATCTTCTGTGATCCCAGGAAGTCTGCACAGGAAGACCTAGGAGATATGCAGAACATGGTATGTGTTCTGTACTCCCTAGGAGCTATGCATCTTGGGAAGGAACGCTTGGTAACATTTCAGAAGCGCCTACAGGATTTAGACTGGTAAATCACATATTCAAAAGTATTTAGGTGCTCAAGTGCCTTTGACTTTCTATAAGTCAGTGTACAGTCAATGAGTTAGTGAAGAGGAAGACAGCACACAGAAGTGCTGTAGTGAAGAGAGTTTCCTTATTCTCATAAAGTTCCTTATCCAGTGTTCGAAGAAAGCAAATCCTTCTGTGATTCTTTACCTTCCTTGCATTATATACAGCATCCCTCTCAGACCTCTTCATGTCTTAAAATATTTAAAAGGACCGAGTCCCTGCATAATTTACAAAGTATCAAACTTCCCCAATCCCTTTCTACCTCGAGTACATTTTTTCACTATGCAACTGTGTCAGCATGTAGTTGTACAGGGCAAACTACATTGTCTATGAGCTGAGAAAAAAAGCCTTTAGCAAAATATACTGCACATGCACAGTGTGCAATTTTCAGTGAGTCATAACTTGATATAATAAAAGCCAGATTACATAGGAACATGCAAAAGCACTTATTCCCAACGTTTGGTATTTTCATATGAAATATCAAATTTCAAAATATCAAACCCTAGCCTTTTTTAGCTGTAGGCCTTTTTTTAGAAAAGGTTGCAAGAATTATTTATAATTAGAAAAGTGTATATTTTTCATTCTCCTCATTCAGACTCAAAACTTGCAAAACTATTTCTACACCAACTTAAAAAAAATCACCTTTGGGCAGAGTCTGAGCCTGGAAAATTTCATCTCAAAGGTGAAAGTTTCAAGTTCCATGGTAACAAATGAAAACGCATCACATATGTATCCAAAACACTATAGAAGAGTGTATCAGAGAACTCCTCTTTGGCACAAACACACAGGTAATCATATCTTCACAGCTGTCTACAATTTTATGTAAATTCCTCATTAGTTTCTCTGAATAATTGAGTTGACATCTTAAAGTCCAAACGTAGTAATATTTTCTGTACATTTCTGGAATATTTGAATCACAGGATCCATAAGTGTATCTGTTAAGGAGGGTGAAACTTTTTATTCTCTCACTTGCTGTTTTAATTTTAACCTCAAAAATTAAAAAAAATGCAACTTATTTTTCACTGTAATTTTGGATTTTAAGAAACTGCAGTATAAACATCTTGAATTTAAATGTGATGTTGTAAACTGCTTATTATACACACTGGAAAAATAATATAAGCTTCTACATACCTTTTTCTTATAAAGTTCTTAATATTACTTCACTTCTTCTTGCTCCGGGGGAAAAGATCCACCACATAATAAGTCTTAAACAAAACCTTTCTGCTGGAGTCTTAAACAAAACCTTTCTGCCCCATTTTTCTCCACTGTGCGTACACATTCTTGAGGCAGTAGTAGTACTGTACTAAGTAGACAGAGAAGCTGTACTTGCCTAGTTAAACCTTAGGCTTTAACTTGACCAGTTTAGCAGTTTCAGTTGGCTAATTTAGAAATTAAATGGAGAGAAGAATTTGTTAGAAGGAAGAAAAGTGCAAATGTTGTCCATAGCTAGGAGGTGGTTACCTGGAAAAAGTCTTTCCTCTTTTCACATGATTAATTCACTGGGGAGATGTCATTCACAAACAGATGAGGATTCCTTTTTCAGCCTAGAACGTGATAAGTGTTTTGCAGAACACACACACAGAGTCAGGGGAGTGTGCTTTGTTGCTAATCTTAAATTTACATTTCTTGGCCTTTGTCCAGTTGTGCCACTTCTGAATGTTATTTAAATTGGTATGTATTTTTGTCATAAAAATGTTTATAGTATAGTTGCCTTATTGTGTAACAGATTAATTAGTACTGTGTTTGCTTGCATTCTAATTACCTGTGACAGCAGCTAGGGATTTAAACAACAATAATTGACTTTAGATGGATAAAGTGTACACTAATCAGTGACCTCTTAATAAGTAGACTTAATTATTTTTGAATGAAAGTTTTATGGTCTGCTATCAACATATTTTGACCTTATAGTTTTTTTGTTATGTACTTCCTTAATAGGATTTAGTGCCATTGGAAATTGAGCCATAGTAGTCTTGCATCAAAAATACCATCACAGTTAAAAGCCTTTAATAGGGACAAAAAATCAGTATTCTCCTCTTCTCCTAAACCTTTAGATACATGCTATGTTCTACCACTGTTTGACCTCTTCAAATGGCATTTCCTTGCAGATCTCTACATTGCATGGGAATTCATTTAACTAAACATTGCAAAGCTAGTTTCTGGGCCTTGAAGTATTCTTTAAGATTAGGTTCAATTAGAAAGGTTTAATTCAGGTAAATGGTGTTAGAGTGGATGCAAGGATATGAGTTTGCAGTAACCTTATGAAGACTATACAATTTTTTCTGCAATCTAATTATTACTGTATATAATCTTTTAGTGGTTCTCTTAAATTTCTAATTTATATTCCACTTACAAACATTGTGTTGTTTATTGTATAAAGCCACCATCTAGTATTTTGGAAATTAATACATACAGAATTATAGAATCATAGGAATGTAGGGCTGCAAGGGACCTTCAAAGATCATCAAGTCCAATCCCCTGCATGAGGCAGGACCAAGACCATCCCTAAATGCTTTGACTAAGAAAATACATTACAACTTAATTTCATAATTCATTTATGCAGACATCTCACAGTGGACCTGGATTGCAAGAATGGATAATGCTGTAAAATGCAATATGACAAAAAATTAGACTGTGTGGTGACGATAGTATTACTCATATTTAGTGAGTGAACCAAGGCCCCAAATCAGGATAATGTCCACATTGTGCTAGGCAAACATGCAGCACAAACATACAGGAAGGTTTGATTCCTAAGAATTAACAACTTAAATTTGAGCTGGAAATGTGGGAAGGGTTGGTAACGGACCTGTGAACCTACTGATGACAAGCAATACAATAGGTGAATCTTAAGTTATGATTTTAAAACAAAAATATCAGTGAGATGGGGGCAGAATTTTGTCTGTTACACATAGCTGATAGAAAACAGGCAAAAGGCTCAACCTCCAAGAGAAGGGAGGGAAGTTAAAAGGAGGTCAGAACTTGAAAAGGTGAAGGTTAGGTGAAGAAGCAAGGGACTCTACTTTGAAATCATGTGAGTTAATTTCAGGGATAAGGCTGTACAGGTCCTTGAAGATTTAAAAAAAAAGATTTTGTACTGGAATCAGTCTCTCGTGACCAGGCTGATAGAGTTGTGTTTGCATGTGTGGAGATTGGGGCAAGCTGCAGCTTTTGATCAGAATGAAGTCTGGTTATAAGTAACTTTGTGAGGCCATAAATAAGGGAATAGCAGTAATTAAGATGTGATTATGGATGAAATCAATGAATGAGTGATTCAGTAGAGTGAATGCCAAAGTAGTGGGGGCTGTGTTGCAGAAATGATTGCAGACAGAATGCTGTAGTGAAAAAAAGGAGCTTGACTTTAATGACTTCATGATTACAAAACTGAGCGGTTAGAGGTAGGCTAGGCATGAATGAACTAGAAATATGATAAACAGGAAGTTTATATAAAATATATAAAATTGACTGAGAATCAGGTACATATGTGCCTGGGACAGCTGAGAGGGAGCTTAAGGAGTAGTCTCAGAAGGATGTAAAGAAAAGGGTGAGTTGAGTATAAGTAGCTTCTGTTTTGTGTGTATGATGGCAATCCCCTTGGTCAGCATATCAGAGTTGTACTGGGGAACTCCAGAGGTAAAAACATGGACTGTTGCAGTTTATGATAAAGATCCAACACTTAATAATTCTTATCTGCAGTTTGGCATGGGGGGGGGGGTGGGGAAGAGGGAGGAGGGAGGTCTCCCTCTTGCCAGTGGGATACAAGTGCAGTAGGTGTAGTGCCAATATGTATTGAACAGTTGATGATAAAGATATAGAATCATAGAAATGCATGGCTGGAAGGGACCTTGAGAGATCACCTAGTTCAGTCCCCTGCAGTGAAGAAGGACTAAGTATACCTAGACCATTCCTGACAGGTGTATGTCTAACCTGTTCTTAATCCAATGCTGTGGATTCCACAACCTCCTTTGTAAGCCCATTCCAGTGCTTGACTATCCTTATAGTTAGAAAGTTTTCCCTAATATCTAATTTAAATCTCCCTTGCTGCAGATTAAATCCATTACTATTTGTCTACCTTCAGTGGACATGGAGAACAATTGATCACTGTTCTCTTTATAACAGCCCTTATCATTCTTGAAGACTGTTATCAGGTTCCCTCTCAGTCTTCTTTTCTCAAGACTAAACATGCCCACTTTTTAAACTTTTCACTGAGCTCGCCTGTTCCACCAGCCTGGGCTCCCTTACTCTGTCCTGCTGAGCCAGACTGTCCAGCACACACAAAGATAGGACGCACCCAGCTGCAGAAAGACACAGACACTGAAATCAGCTCTGCATGGGAAGACTCAGCTTGGGGATTGCTCAGCACTCAAGTGCACACCCCCTCTGTGGTACAAACCCAAAATTGAATTGTGTTGTGCTGCACAGAGAACTGTACAATGTAAGCTAATTAAATTTGCCCCGTCCCTCAATGTGGAGGAAGATATGCACAGCTTTTTGCCCCCAGTTATGAATTCCACAAACTGGGTTTAGAGAAAACAAACACAATTTTAGTAACTACACAAGATAGATTTTAAGTGATTATAAGGGATAGCAAACAGATCACTGAACAAATAAAACAAACATGCAGACTAAGCTTAATACACTAAAAAAACTGGTTACAAGGAGTAATTTCTCACCCTATATGTTGTTTTAGGCATTTCTTTCATGGGCCAGACATCTGTTCCAGCCTTGGCTCAGCTCTTCTCCCCCCTTTTGTCCTTGTTTCTTAGGCCCTGTCTACGCTGCCACTTTAAAGCTCTGAAACTTTCTTGCTCAGGGGAGTGAAAAAACACCCCCCTGAACGATGCAAGTTTCAGCGCTGTAGAGTGGTAGTGTAGTCAGCACTGGTAGCTACGCCCCTCATGAGGGTGTTTTTTTACAGTGCTGGGAGAGCTCTCATCAGATTTTAGTTCAGTGATCAATTCATGTTTATCTGTGAGACTCAGGTTTAATATAGCATTGTCCTCAATTGTTTGCTATACTTCTTTGTGATAGGAAGAAATCATCTGTAATTTTTTTTAACTCCTTCCTTACTGTAAACTAAAATGTGTTAGTGTTTTATGAATCTGACTTGCAATCTTAGGAGCAAAATATGCCTTTAAACCCCAACTGTGGATCTCATAAAGGTGTTGTAAGTTAATTGATATTGGGACTGTTTAAATCTATTGGTATTCTGTAATGCTCCAAAAGTATACATTTTAGATTTGCATCCAAAAGAGCCATGTTTTGCTCCGCAAAAGGTGTTTTTTAATAAAATGTGAAACCCTCTGCTTTTAAAGTGTCAGGCTAATGATGCTCAGATGGAAAGGCTGCACAACACTTGTTGACAATGCTATCATTTTTTGAAGAGCTCCTTGAAAATTCAGAAAATTTCAATATCTTTACATGATAGCTTGTTCTTTTGTCAAGTACTTCCTCAACTCTTGGAGCCTGCTTACCTTTACTGTTACTTCTTCAACCCTCTCTTCTGGCCCTTTCTCTGTCACTTACATGTCCCAGCTCTCCTACATACCCTGCCTCTCCTCTTCATGGTGGCTTGGCGACTTTTTACCACCTGGGAGCTCAGCCTTCCTTTCATATTCTCTGGTGTTTCTCCTGTCCCCTCAATGCATCCAATCTAGTCCTTGTTTTCCTATCCTTCACTCACACTTCTTTCTCTATGTGAAATTTCCATGCTTCCAAAGAATTGCTTCCCTGGTCACCATGTTGTCTCTGTACCCATCTGCCTCTGTACCCATCTGCCTCCAGCTGCACCTCATTCTATTCTTCTTGCAAAATACATAAGCCTCCCTATACTTCCCAACTTTAGCTTCCTCCTTATATTTCCAAAACTCTTTCATCTATGCTCTCACTACAGTACTGTCAATCTGCTGCTCTGCTCCCCTACTGTCTCCTGCTCCATTTACAACTCAGAGTCCCTCTTGTGCAATCTACTGATATGCTTCCTTTCCATTGATATGCTTTGTAGGAAGGGACCTTCTTGCCTCCATCAGCCTCCGGGTTTGTCTCTCTGGCAGTGGGGCCTGGAGTAAATCACTCCTACTGAAAATGTTTGTAATTCTTTGCTTTATTTTTTAAATGTTTACAGGGTATCCCAGGTATTTCTTTTAAGCTAAACCACAAACTCACAACACAAAAGAAATATATTTCCTTGCCCCCTCCCCAGGGCATTTCCTTATTACACAGGTTTCTGGTTGCCAGTCCTTCCCCAAACAGCAGTAAACTTGATTGTTTCCATTATAGGAAGACAACAACCTTCCACCTAGGAGAAGCCTTTTTTCCTTGGTGCCCCTAACCTTAATGCAGTGTGTTTCTCATCCCTTTTCCCTGTCTCTCATCAGAAAAGGGGTTTATAAAAGTCACCAGCAGCCCTTAAATGGACTTATATGTTTCTAAATAACCTGAGATACCCTCTTTTCAGCTCATAGGGAAAAGGGTCTCTGCCCATTTAGGACTCTGCCCATCTTCCACCACTCTTATAACGGTCATGTCTGACTTTGTCACAGCTTTTACTTTTAAATCTTTAAAAAATGCATACAATTACTATCATCATCTATTGAAAGGCATATATCCACTGGTTTTTGCTTTGCCATTCAGCACAATTGACTTCACATGTCTGATATTTTGTAAAGTACCTAAATGAAAATCTTCTGTGTTTTCTAATATCTCTTTTCAGCTTACTGAGTAAAGGAGGTATACCAGTAATTCAAATGTTGAGACCGAGAGAATTTTTTTTCAATATTTTTATTTTCATGAATTTTAATTATAATTTACACTGGGGGGGGGGAGGGGGGGCGTAAATCACAGTACCAGGCTTGAAGTCTGTCCTTTGGATTATTTCCTTAGTAATAATTATTTGGTCCTTAATGTAACTTTGAATTGCAAAAGCTTTTTAAGGCATGAAGTATTTTGAGATCCTCTGATGACAGGCGCTGTGGTCCAGACATTATTTGGCCCTTATATGAGAGCCCAGAATGGGAAGGAGCCTACTTAAAGACCAACCAGAATTGCAGTACCTCTAGTCTTATTTCCTCCCTATTCCACTAAAGGCATGCAGTGCTTGAAAGGTAAAAGGTGTACCAAAAGCCTTGCTTCCCTCTGTGTTCAGATAAAACAGTAGACATTGGGTACACATGCAAGGCACAAGCCCAGCTGAAATCAAAACCTAAAGAGGAGTCAGCATATTTAGTGGCAAAGTCTCATGAAGAATTCACGCAGCTCCACACAACAAAAATTTACCGAAGCACACAAGCAACCAGGCTACAAAACTGAGAGACAAAAGGAAAATTGCTGGGACCATCACACAATCCATATCAATGAAAAAAAAATAGGTTGTATGTGTTTAAAAAAATCATTGTATAAAACCGTGCAAATCCAAAAGAATCCATGAAGTACATGCATCCCCACAGCACAATACAAACAAATATGTTTTGTTGAAGGAGCTTTCCATAAAAGAGCAGGGATAGCAACAGGTTTAGTTGTAGCACCCTAGTTGGATCAAATGGTTACTCTTTATGAGAAATGTTTCCGCATTAAGCTTATGTCGGTACACTGAAAGTCAACGAGCATTGTGTTCCTGCATCCCAGGTGCTTTTGAAAATGTCCCCCATAATGTCCCCAAATATAAAAAAAAACCCTCTTAAAGTACTTCACACTCACTGCTTAGAAATTGTTTGTTAATGTCCATGCAGTGCACTATGAAAACACAATGTAACATGTTTCCATAGCTTACTGTACAGCTAGTCACCCTCAGGTCTTGATAACAGAGCACTCCAGTATCTTAAATTTGATCAAATTGTGAATGGCAGTGAAACGATCCTGGTGCCAGTCACACTAGCACTTGCTCAAATAGATGACCTAATTTTAGGATCATTCTTTATTATTATTTGTTTCCAGTACCATCCACAGTGCTCTAGGCACTGTACAAACATAAAGGTAGGCAAAATGCTTGCCCAAAGGACTTATCTAAAATGACAGATAAAATTGACAAAGAGTACTGGAAAGGGGAATGCCATGAAAGTAAAGTGCTCAAAGTGATAATGTCCTGATATTTTGATAACAGGATGTTTTTATCAAGACTTTTCCCCAAATGGTCAATCATCACATTATTAGTCAGCTAATTTCTTGTAGGTCTCCTGGGAGAGGTCGGTCTTTAGGAGAGATTAGAATGCAGAGAGGATAGAGGACTTGTGGACCAGCTGAAGCTGGTCTTTACATGTATAAGGATACACAAAATATGTATAATATAAAGTTCAGGTTGAAATCTGTATTTGCTGCTTTGTTCTCTGTAAAATGGGGATCATATCTTATCCCTTGAAGATAAATCCATTACATGTTATGAAGTATTCAGATACTATAGTGATGGGGGGCATATAAGTAACTTAAATAGTACACCCGTTACGCTGGTCATGTTGATATTTAAATTATCATAATTAGACTTCAGCATGAATTACTAAATCCCTCTACTATACCATTACCCCTGCTGGCCATATTGTAAAATGACCTGAAATTTAGTAATATTTTTCATAAAGTTAGTACCTACATTTTAAATTTAAAATGGCAATGTTCAGAAATGTTTGGTTAAGGCAAATTACTACTCTTTTGAGAGTAAAATAATTGTTATTTCCATAGAAAGAAGGAGGATGTAGCATTACTAGGAATCACTAGATGGCACTATGTCAGAAGCTCTTGTTAGCTCTGTTTATCTGAATGCATTGGAATTAGCTTTTGAAAGAAGTGCTTATTAATTGTTGTGATGCACTTTTTTGAAAAAAAAAAAAGCTGAGCATGTCTCTAGCAAAATCTTTTTTCCTTGAGTCTGTCTCCAAGCATATTTTTCTTAGGTGTAGTTAGTTGCTACTTTCAGATTATATTTAAACAAATAGACATATTTTTACACTATGTAAAACATGCATAGTACTAAAATATTACATAAATGATAACTTTTTAATTGTACTACCTGGAAGAAAAAAATAGAATCATACTTGCTCTGGAAGCTGGTGAAGACTGAATGAACTGAATGAGGTTGATATCTAGCTCACTGGTGGGAGGAAGAGATGATGATCTCTATTCCAGGTGCCTCAAAAAGCTGAGAAAGGCTGGTCAGAGAAGAAGGGGACATGCCCAGGAGCTGAGGGGAGTTTACAGGTGGCGGAAGGGTGAGGAGGGAGGGACTGCTGAGGGGACATTTTTCTACAGTAAGGGAAGGACCCTCCACTTCCTGGTACCTGAGCCCTAAATGGATGAAGAGTGAAGCACAATAGTTTTCTTGCTTACTAAATTATAAGTGACAGATTAGGTTTTACACTTCAAATAGATTACATTTTAAAGAATGTTTTCTCGCTTTGTGAGTCAGAAATACATTTGCTATCTATAATGAGCTTGCACACCTTTCAGTTAACCAAAATGTGGATACCTCAGGCCCGGTTTTCAGAAGCGCTTAACATCTGCAGCTCCATGTGAAGTTAATGTAATCTGTAAATATTCTACATAATGGTTATTTGGCACAGGTTTCAGTTGTTTCTGTCATATTTGGTAGGTTTGAAGGCTGAGAGGTGTGGAAAGGTGTTGATCTTTTTGGATCAAATTGTGGTTTGGTTAGCTTTGTAGAACAATGGAACTGTGGCAGGTACCTACATTACAGGTTGTAACATGGGAGGGGAAGCAGGCTAAGCAGAACCAGTATGTCTCACTTTCACACACAAGTGAGTGGGAAGGTTTGGAATGGGATGGAGATGGAAGGGCAGAGTCTGGGCCCTGCTCTAACACACTGGCCAACATATTGGAAACAAAGAAATCAGTTGATTGCCATTACAGTTCTTTGTGATGGGTTGATGTAAATAATTTACCTCTTTCTAACATTACCATCATTATAATAACAATGTAATTAATAACAATAGAAATATTTGCACCTTTATAGCAACCCCATTAATTAGTTTCAGCGTGCCTTACAAGTATTACTGAAATAAGTGGACACTTTTAACTTTAAGTTGGGAGATAATTTAGATTTTACTTAAACAGAGAAATAAGTTTATGATAAAAATAAAATCCTGTGGGAACAGTTGTTTAAAAAAACAATGCCATTTGCAGGAATTATAGTCAACTTAAAAAAAAAAAAAAAACAAAAACCAAGCTACCAGAAGCTGCTACTTGTACTACTATTTAGCCCTTAAAGCCTATGCCAAATTTTGGTTTCATAGTCGCATGTTCCCTATAATGTCAAATACTTTTTCTCTTCTGCTGGTATGTAAAAGACCCACACATACAAGAGGGAAAATTAAATAGTTAACTAACTCTAAAGTGGAAATAACAAAGCTGAGTATACATAAAATAATTTCAAATACACACACACATAGTAAACATCTTGTAAAAAAAGGGAAAATCATTGTTGTCTACTATTTAATTTATAGTAACATTAGGTGTTTGTAATAGTTTACACAAAAACAGCACCTTACATTTTTGTCAGAGATCCTGAGCACCTTCAAATTACAGTTGCTGCAGGTGATGAGTACTTCTGAAAATCAGTGCCATTATATCTGAAGTGGAGAACCATACCTTGAGGTACCCAAAATCAGTGGCTGAATGTGATTGGTCAAACAACAAATCTCTAAATAGAACTTTGATAGCCTTAGATAACTTATGATTTGACCATTAATAGATTACAGTTCCCAATTGAAAGATCCTTAAGAAAGCTTGCAACAGTATAAATTCATTGTAACTCATAGATTATTCAATTTTTTTATTACTTCATGCATTTACCAAAACCAAAACAAAGTTGGCTTAGAGAAAAGAATAGAATGAGAGAGATTGTAAAGCAAAGTTGTGGTAAAGAGTGCATTTTTCATTTTGGTAGATATACATGCTCTTTTAAACCTCAACCCTGGTGTTAATATTTATAACTTTAACCATATAAAAGTTTAACTCAGAGGATAAAAGCTAGAAAAGATAAGATAAAAGATAGAAGCTAGCTGCTGAATAAGAATGGTTTGAAAAGGTTTCTTAAGTACAGAGAAGAAAGCATTGAAATCATTTGTAAATATTTCATGTAACAAGAACCAGTTTCAATGAAAGGCTTCAACTTGTTGGCACAAAAACCATCAAAAGATTAGGTATAACCTTTGGGAAAGGTTCATCCACTAATACCAAACATAGAAGTATGTGAAATCCTTGCTCGCCTTTGTTTTTAATATATATGTCTCTGTGATAAATTAAAAATATGAGTAGTACTAAAGATGCCTTCATCCCATGGAGAGATTATAAAAGCAGATGGAGAGGAGAAAAAATTAAATTAAGTATTTTTTTAGTAAGAAAGAGCTCTGTATGCCCTATTTCACATGCGGAAATTGAACTGCAATATCTGAACTGGTTTTCAATTATTTAAAAGTGGCTGGAGAGTTTGACTGGCTGGTGGGGACGCAGCAAAATTATTTGAGCACTGTGTTTAAAACTTGCTCCTCTAACGTGGTTTAATTGGGCCTACTCTCCACTCCAGAGATGGCACCGTGGAATATCGTGGAGTGAGGAGTCAGTTCTGTTCCCAGCCCTACCACTGACCTCAAACAGACTGTGCCCCAGTTTTCCCATGTGTAAAATCAGGATAATGATGTTTACTTCCCATTGTAAAGCATTTTGACCTCTATGATTAAATATTTTTATTATCTAGAATGATATTTGCAAAAAAATAGGTCATGACCTTTACTTTTTTTTTCATTTTTGTTCTTATACTAGTGACCAAGCCTGCTACTATTCATGGAGGAGATTTCAGCCTTTACAGTATTTATTATAGTTGCATGGACATTTTATAATGGTACTTGAAACAAGGGTTAAACCTGTGGTTTTCACAGGGTTTTAGTTTGTTTTTGGCAGAACTCATTGAGTATAAGCTCACCTTCATCACCTTGATCGGTTGGTCCTTCAGCCCTCATATAGATTGTACCAATCACAACACGTTTTCCATTCTTCTCGTATCCTGGCCTTTCTTCTCCATATGTGGCCATGTCTTTTCTTGATAAAATCTTCCCATCTCTTTGGAGGTCGGCTGAGTGGTAGTTTCAATTCCCGTGGGTACCGCTCGGCGACAGCTGCACTCCATTGGTTGTCAGTGAGCCTCGTTATATTTCCAGTCCATCACATTTTACTATGCCTACTCTCAACAAAAGTGTCCTGCACTCCACTCTGCTGTCTGATCACTTCACTGGGGACTCGGTCACGGATTGAAATTCCCAGAATTCTTCTTTCCATCGCCCTCTCCATGACAGACAGTTGCTGCTCTCTGTCTTCATCAGTGCTCATGGTTCGCTGCCGTACAACATTGCTGGCAGGACTGTTGAGTTGAGGCTGGCGCATGTTGCTTTGTTGATTTTTCTTTGGAGGACATCCTTGGTAGAATTGAATGCACACCAACGTGCTTTCTTTCTTTGCGAGAGTTCAACTTCCTGATCATAGCACATGTTAATTTCTTGGCCCAAATAGACATATTGCTCAACTTCTTCTATTTGTTCTCCCTTGATTATTATCTGGGGTTTTGGCAAGGTAACAGACCTCATAAATTTTGTTTTGGAGTGGTTAATTTTCAGTCTCACTTAGCTGCTTTTTGTGTTGAATTCTCACAGCATTTTCTATAGTTTGTTAGTATTTTTGGCAATCAACACACTATCGTCTGTGAATCTGAGATGGTTTAACAGCTCTCCATTGATGTTGATTCCACCCTTCCAATTAATCTGTCTCATTACCATTTCAAGGCAGGCTGTGAAGAGTTTCAGTGAAACTGTGTCTCCTTGTTTCACACCTTTCTTAACTGAGATGTGAATGGGGGTATCAAATAAAGTTATATCTGTAGTGCAGTCAGAATTTGCCCACACAAAATTAAAATAGAAAGAGAGGTCTCCTGAACCACTGCTCTGTGTCACACAGATCTTATTATAAATACAATTTATGAGGACATGCTTACATTCCTGGTATTGCACTCTGCAATGTTTTCTGAGCAAGAACATGGGTCTTCCCCTCCATTCACTTGGCCAATCAGAGACCCTTAGGAGGTGTTGCAGCAGTCACACAATCTGCCAGAGAGCTCCTGGAGTGATTATGTCTCATTAAGGTTGAATGGTGGGGTTACTCCAAATTGTTTCCAATTCTGGGCTGCCACTGAAAGGCACAACAGAGCCCTTATGAAGATGGGCAGAGGTTTTATTGAATGTGAGCTAAAAGGAATTTCCTTTGTAGAAAAGGATAACTTTCTTTAATTGATCTGTATTGGACACAAGCAGTTACTATGCACATTTCTGGGAAAGGGTCCTAGAAAGGACAAATTATTTGAAGTGAATTCTAACTCCTTTCTGCTCTACATGTCTATTTTGAAATATAGCTCAATATTTCCATCTTCTCACCGTGAATGTAACCTTGCTCTTTTAAAGCTAGTTTAGCACCATAAGATCTGACATGTAGAAAGGCTAAGACCATGTCTGATGTTGAACAATGGGTCAATTCTCTGTCAGAAATTGGAATAGCTTGTTTCTGCTATATTCAACAAATTGTAAATTTATGATGAGTTTACAAAAAAGCACGATACAGGACATAGCAGGCAACTGTCCACTAAGCCTCCAGTTTAGCATGTACAAGAAAGAAAATGATGTTTTTAAAATAATACCCTGATTTTTCCTTCTTTTCTACACCATATCATATTATGATTTCATTAAGATTATATTTAAGTTATTATATGCAGTCATGACAATGACCCCAACACCCAAATAAATGGTTTGAAGTAAACATGTGCAGAGGCTACACCAGTCCCTCCAAACATGTGAACTCAGTAGCCCTATTCTTTTTCTTCCTGTTCCCAAAGTCTTTTCTGTGAGTGTGCTCTGGAGATCACCGAAAAGTTGTACTCTATAGAGTGCAGACACCCTATGTGTAGAAGCTGTTCAGGCTGCTCCTCGTCACAAAGTGGAACCTCTCTAGCTTCACCATATTCAGACATAATAATGGAGCTCCATTTTAAGGCTGGATAGATTGGGATTCAGAGAAGTTACCAGTAACTGACTTATCAGAGAATACACAGTGAATCAAAGTGAGAGCTGGGGATAGAACACAGGTCAGGAGGAGAACCCACCAGATCACTTAAATCCCATCAAAATAATGACAGGTTTCAGAGTGATAGCTGTGTTAGTCTGTATCAGCAAAAAGAACAAGGAGTACTTGTGGCACCTTAGAGACTAACAAATTTATTTGAGCATAAGCTTTCATGGGCTAAAACCCACTTCATCGGATGCATGCAGTGGAAAATACAGTAGGACAATATATATATACACAGAGAACGTGAAAAATGGGTGTTGCCATACCCACTGTAACGAGAGTGATCAGTTAAGGTGAGCTATTATCAGCAGGAGGGAAAAAAAACACAATAACCTTTTGTAGTGATAATCAGGATGGCCCATTTCCAACAGTTGACAAGAAGGTGTGAGTAACAGTAGGGGGGGAATAAACATGGAGAAATAGTTTTACTTAGTGTAATGACCCATCCACTCCCAGTCTTTATTCAGGCCGAATTTAATGATGTCCAGTTTGCAAATTAATTCCAATTCAGCAGTTTCTCACTGGAGTCTGTTTTTGAAGTTTTTTGGTTGCAGTATTGCTATTTTTAGGTCTGTAATCAAGTGACCAGGGAGATTGAAGTGTTCTCCGACTGGTTTCTGAACGTTGTAATTCTTGACGTCTGATTTGTGTCCATTTATTCTTTTACGTAGAGACTGTCCAGTTTGGCCAATGTACATGGCAGAGGTGCATTGCTGGCACATGTTGGCATATATCACATTGGTAGATGTGCAGGTGAACGAGCCTCTGATAGTGTGGCTGATGTGATGACGTCCTATGATGGTGTCCCCTGAATATATATGTGGACACAGTTGGCAACGGGCTTTGTTGCAAGGATAGGTTCCTGGGTTAGTATTTTTGTTTTGTGGTGTGTGGTTGCTGGTGAGTATTTGCTTCAGTTTGCGGGGCTGTCTGTAAGCGAGGACTGGCCTGTCTTCCAAGATCTGTGAGAGTGCTTCAGGATAGGTTGTAGATCCCTGATGATGTGCTGGAGAGGTTTTAGTTGGGGGCTGAAGGTGGCAGCTAGTGGTGTTCTGTTACTTTCTTTGTTGGGTCTGTCCTGTAGTAGGTGACTTCTGGGTACTCTTCTGGCTCTGTCAGTCTGTTTCTTCACTTCAGCAGGTGGGTATTGTAGTTTTAAGAATGCTTGATAGAGCTCTTTTATGTGTTTGTTTCTGTCTGAGGGGTTGGAGCAAATGCGGTTGTATCGTAGAGCTTGGCTGCAGACAATGGATTGTGTGGTGTGGTCTGGATGAAAGCTGGAGGCATGTAAGTAAGTATAACGGTCAGTAGGTTTCCGATATAGGGTGGTATTTATGTGACCCTTGCTTATTAGCACTGTAGTGTCCAGGAAGTGGATCTTCTTTGTGGACCGGTCCAGGCTGAGGTTGATGGTGGGATGGACATTGTTGAAATCATGGTGGAATTCCTCAAGGGCTTCTTTTCCCTTCAGATGATGAAGATGTCATCAATGTAGCACAAGTAGAATAGGGGTGTTAGGGGACAAGGGCTGAAGAAGCGTTGTTGTAAGTCAGCCATAAAAATGTTGGCATGCTGTGGGGGCATGCGAGTACACATAGCAGTGCCGCTGACATGAAGGTATACATTGCCCCAAATGTGAAATAGTTATGAGTGAGGACAAAGTCACAAAGTTCAGCCACCAGGTTTGCCGTGACATTATCGGGGATAGTGTTCTTGACGGCTTGTAGTCCATCTTTGTGTGGAATGTTGGTGTAGAGGGCTTCTACATCCATAGTGGCTAGGATGGTGTTTTTTGGAAGATCACCAATGGATTGTAGTTTCCTCAGGAAGTCAGTGGTGTCTCGAAGATAGCTAGGAGTGCTGGTAGTGTAGGGCCTGAGGAGGGAGTCTACGTAGCCAGACAATCCTGCTGCCAGGGTGCCAATGCCTGAGATGATGGGGCGTCCAGGATTTCCAGGTTTGTGGATCTTGGGTAGCAGATAGAATACCCCTGGTCGTGTGTCTGTGCAGATTTGTTCTTGTGCTTTTTCAGGGAGTTTCTTGAGCAGATGGTGTAGTTTCTTTTGGTACCCCTCAGTGGGATCAGAGGGTAATGGCTTGTAAAATGTGGTGTTAGAGAGCTGCCTAGCAGCCTCTTGTTCATATTCCAGCCTATTGCTGATGACGACAGCACCTCCTTTGTCAGCCTTTTTGATTATGATGTCCGAGTTGTTTCTGAGGCTGTGGATGGCATTGTGTTCTGCACGGCTTAGGTTATGGGGCAAGTGATGCTGCTTTTGGTTCATGATGTGTTCTAAAATATCATAAAAGATAAGACACAACACTTTTCCACTCTAATAGAATTGACTTATTACCCATTGTGAATTTAACTTATTTTTATGAAAATTTGAGACATATTTGACTGTTGCATAAGAATGAAAATAAAGATGATGGACAAGCTCAACTTCAGTGGAAATTTGAGGAAATCAAATCAAAGCTGCTGTAATTCATAAACTAGAGCTAGCTCAGGACATTTCTGTCACGGTAATTTTTTTAGTAAAAAAATGCAGACACTTTCATGAACATTTCTTGCCTCCCCCTCCCCCCCGCACATCTTTTTTTGACCATCTCTTGTGTGTACACTCACTAGCCTTTCATTAAAAGGAAAACCAAAAGCTTGTTAACTGTCTCTGAAATCCTGTGAAAAACACACATGCCCTAAGCCTGGCAAAAGTAGAAATTTTACTTGGAAAAGGAGGTCAGGATTTGGGCTACATGATCACATTTTAATCTCAGTAACAACAAGGTCAACCCAGAATAACTCACCGTAATTGAGACCTGAATCTTACTTAATATGTTCAAAAAGTAAACTGTGATTGCTGTACCTTTAAAAGGAAAATAAAAGGAATGTATATGAAAAAATAATAGGATGCAACATAGAAGTTTTCAAAAGATTTTAGAAATCTGGACAAATAGACATTTTCATTTAATTTATTGGTCATGCTTCATTGTTTTCGGTGTAGCACTAAGAATATTTTTGCTATCAATTTTTTAATCTTTGTTGGCAGAACCTACTTTACTTCAAATATAAATATGGGGGGAGGGATAGCTCAGGGTTGTGAGTTCAATCCTTGAGGGGGCCATTTGGGATCTGGGCCAAAAATTGGGGATTGATCCTGCTTTGAGCAGGGGGTTAGTCTAGATGACCTCCTGAGGTCCCTTCCAACCCTGATATTCTATGATCTCCAGAAGTCATAAAACATTTAATTTATGAGGAAGTGCATAAAATATATCATTGTAAGATGGTGTAGTGCCCAAAACTTACTCAAAATATAGAAGAGGTTTTGGAACTTAGCACAAAATATCTGCAATTAATTATCTAATACTTGTTAGATACTTCTGTTTTTTTATGATAATGCAGAAAACAGTTAATGAAGAGCAAACTACTTATGTTTGGGGTTTTTTTACACAACACTGGTTTTGCCAAGATGAAGTGAGAGGACGGACAGCATACATATTGAGAACAGTTGTGCATTGTCTCATAAACTGATGAGACATTCTTTTCATAACAGAGATAAACAAATATGAGGGCTGGATTCTCAGTTGGTTTAAATCAGCAGAGCTCCAAAAATCTGACCCTATATTTTTCATTGAAACCAATGGCAATAATTATGAAACTAAATAATTTTTGTGTAACATTCATCTGTATCTGTACTTACTGAAGATTAATTTCTATGCTAAGATGTACAGTAGTTTCCATTAAAAAGTCAACAGTTACTCAATTATTACACAGTAGTAGTTACAAAACCACAATTATTATCTGTGGTAAGAACAGTGAAATACTGTGACATCTCAGATACTGAGGGCTGCCTTCTGTCCCAGTGAAGTCAATGACAGTTTTGCTGTTGATTTAAACAGGAGGAGGATTAACCCCTATGGTTATGTCTAGACTGCAATGTAAGACCAGGGTTAGTAGAACTCAAGTCACTCGTCCCTGGGTTTGTTAATTTAGGATTTGAGCATCTATGCTCATTTGTAACCCCAACTTAGGAATTGTTGAACCCTGGGTCGCAACTGGGATTCTAGCATCTGTACTGCATTATGCGGCCTGAGTCCAACCACCTATATCCCAGATTTCCTAATACCTTCCCAAAATGTGGCTGCTTTAGCCACATTTTGTTCATGGTGCAAGGTTGGAAAACTTGATTGTCCCCCAAACTACAGTGTGCAGAGGACTAAGAAAGTCAGCCCATGGGATTGTGTGATGCCTTTGGCAGACTCCCTGAGCACGAGTCCAGTGGGGCTGTGCCTACACTGCAAAGCAGTAGGGCTTGAAACCTGGGTCCTGGCTTGGCTCAAGCTTGAATCCTCTACCCCTGTCAAGTCCTCATACCCTAGTGCCATTTGGATGTAGATGATAAGGGGGTAGGCTTGAGGCTGAGTTTGAACCCTGGGTTTACATTGAAGTATAGACGTAACCTATGCCTCCACTCCCCACACATATTCACCATCATCACACATGAGGGAAGGCTATGTTATTCTCTGTGACAGGTCAGTACAGCAACTGTGCTCCTTCTTTGTTCCCAGCAGTCCCAGAGGACATCATGCCTGCCCACCACCACCTATCTAGTGACTTGTCTGGCCCCAATTATTATGTGTCTGAAGATCCCACAAACATTAGTGTTTTTAGCCTGAAAACATCCCTAAGAAGTGGGGAAATAGTATTGTCCCCTTTTACAAATGAGAAAGTGAGATTTAGTGACTTGTCCAAGGTAATGCAAGAAGCTTGAGACAGAATCTATAATTGTTCTCAGTCCTTTTGAGTCCCTGTTCAAAGTTTTAACAACTGTACAAGTGGGTTTCAACCTTTTTTCATTTCGGACTCCCTCAGAAATTTCAAATGGAGGTGCAGATCCCTTTGGAAATCTTAGACATAGTCTGCAGATCCCTGGGGGTCTAAAGACCACAAGTTGAAAGCCACTGAACCAGGCTATCCTTCCTCCCATCTTGGTTTGTTTCCACATTGCCTTCAGTGTAGGGGCTGACCCTTAAGAGCATATTCAGTACACAATTTATCCAAATTATTTTGATGTGGTTGGCTCTTTAGTGTTCAGGAAGCTTCTGTGTTTTATGCCATGAATAATATTTTAATATTTTTCATAAATATACAATATTATACAAACCTAGTACAAAGTAGGTACAAAAATGTTCAGTAGAAAGAAGAAACAATGACAGAAAAATTTAAAGGGAGACATTTGACAGTTCAGTTTGTTTCATAGTCTTTGAAACATACTTTGTAGAATTAATAAGGAGAAAGCAACTAAATAAAAAAAAGTCTTCCTATTGGAGTCTAGGTTAACAATATAAGCTTAATACCATAGTGGTCTCTATGAAGTGAAAATTAAGGGAAAGAATAATAAACATGAAGAAGGATATCACGAGAAACAGAGAGAGAAAGAGTATGTTTCAAATGAATCAAATTTCATATGGATCAGACTATTTTTCAATATTAACTTTTATATTTTAGTATAGTTTTTTAAAAAATAATTCATAAATTAACTCTGGTTAGAAATGCTATGAATTTTAGGAATTGTTCTTTTGTGTAATTACTAGCTGAGGAAATAAACAGTTCTCTGACTAAGATTTCCCTGTTTTCATTTAGTAAAAGAGCTTTTCCACCCGAGATCAAAACCACACATATTGTCTTTTCAAATCTACTTTAAGACAGTCTGAAGAAATCCCTGAAGTGTGTGGGAATGTTTATTGATGTAATCTCCTTGTATTCTTCCCTGCTTATATTGATTGTTTTTTTTTTTTTATTTTGACTAAAGGGAATAAAAGAGACTTCATAAACATAATAGACCAGATTTAAAGTACTAGCTAGAGGATTATGTAATCAGATCTAATTTCCTGCTCATAAAAACAAAAAACAAAAAGTTCATTAGTAAGAAAACTACCTAGTATGAAAAATCCAGAGTGGTTTTATATTAAATAACTTGTATGGTACATGTATTAAGTCATAAGGAAAATCATATGAACTCTTCTTGAGCATAGATAATCTATTTTTTTTTAAATTTAAAAATGTCTGTCATTAGATCATGCTTTCTCAAAGTTGCATGAAAAAGTGTCCTACTGGTGTTGATCTCCTACTCTCCATGTGGGAGTCGGCTCACAATCTTCCACAGCACTGTACCCCAATTCAGTGGAGCTCTCAGGACAAGCGAGGGAGGCAGATAAACTATGGGACTAGTGGGCAGGCTGGTGGCTGCTGAGGACACACATCATCCCCTTCACCCTGTAGGAGACACTGTGTGCAGTTCTGGTTTCCCATGTTTAAGAAAGATTAATTCAAACTGGAACAGGAGCCGAGAATTGTTACTAGAATGAGCAGAAGAATGGAAAGCCTACCTTTTCCAATGATGAGACAAGACTCAAAGAGCTTGGTTTGTTTAGCCTAACCAAAAGAAGGCTGAGGGGAAGATATGATTGCTCTCAATAAATACAGGAGAGGAATAAATACCACAAAAGGAGCGGAGTTATTAAGTTAAGCACCAATGTGGCCATAGGAACAAGTGGATATAAACTGCCTATCGAGTTAGGCTTGAAAGTAGACAAAGGTTTCTAACTGTCAGAAGAGTGAAGTTATGGAACAGCCTTCCAAGGGGAGCTGTGAGAGCAAAAATCCTAACTGGCTTCAAGACTGAGCTGGATAAGTTTATGGAAGGGCTAGTATGATGGGAATGCCTAAAATGCCATGTAGCCAATCTGCAACTGCTAGCAGCGAATATCTCCAGCAGCCGGTGATTGGACACTAGATTGGGAGGTGTGACACTCTCTACCTTGGTGGAACATCCTGCACCCCCATGTTCATCCATATAATATGAGTGTGTGGTATCCAATGCAAAGTTTGTCTTGTCGGTGTCTTTGGAAGGCTCATGATGCATTGAGCTTTGTTGTTATAGTAATACTATAGGTTGTATTTTCATGTACATAGTTATGAGGCTGAAAATGTGTCCTCATGGCTTAAAACAAGCCCAGGCAAAACTCTCCAGGAGCAGAGGGGCAGTTCACACCTCATTAGGACACGTATGGGACAAACCCAGCCCATCCTCACAGGAACAAAGGACACTGGCCTAGTCAACAACAAAAGATCTGTTGGACTCTCGAGTGAGTCACCTCCCTTCCCTTGGTCACTTTGGGACTGTGATGTGGTAGTGCTCACCTGACTCTGAAGTGGGGGGGGGAGCAAAACCAAGGGGGAAGAAAGAACATGATAAAAGGAAGAGACGTTTGCCATGCTCTCTCTCTTCCACCTTCATCTACAGACACCAGCACCAAGCGACTAAAGCACTGATCAAAGAGGAGAGCCTGGCTGAAGGGCAACCAGCCAGCCTGTGGTGAGAAGCATCTAAGTTTGTAATGGCATTGAAAGTGTTAAGATCAGCTTAGAATGCATTTTACTTTTATTTCATTTGATCAAATTTGACTTGTTGTGCTTTGACTTATAATCACTTAAAATCTATCTTTTGTAGTTAAAATGTGTTTGTTTATTCTACCTGAAGCAATGCATTTGGTTTGAAGTGTGTCAGAGACTCCCCTTGGGATAACAAGCCTGGTACATATCAATTTCTTTGTTAAATTGACGAACTCATATAAGCTTGCAGCGTCCAGTGGGCATAACTGGATACTGCAAGACAGAGGTTCCTAGGGTTGTATCTGGGACCAGAGATATTGGCTAGTGTCATTCAGTTGCACAATCCAAGCAGCGGCTGGCCAAAAGTGCTCACTCACGTAGCAGGGAGCAGCTTACATGCTAGATGCTGTGCGTGAACATCCCGGGAGTGGGGGTTGTCAAAGCAGAGCAGGGCCAGTCTGGCTCCCAGAGTTGAGGATTGGCGTGACCTAGCAGATCACCGGTCCAGATAACACCAAGGGAACATCACAGAGGGCTCTGAGTTATTATGGAGAATTCTTTCCCCGGTGTCTGGCTGGTGGGTCTTGCCCACATACTCAGGGTTTAACTGATGGCCATATTTGGAGTCAGGAAGGAATTTTCCCCTGGGTCAGATTGGCAGAGACCCTGGCTGGGGGTCTTCACCTTCCTCTGCAGAATGGGGCACAGGTCACTTGCAGGTTTAAACTAGTGTAAATGGTGGATTCCCTGTAACTTAATGTCTTTAAATCATGATTTGAGGACTTCAAACTCAGCCAGTGGTTATGGGTCTATTACAGGAGTGGGTCGGGTGAGGTTCTGTTGTCTGCAATGAGCAGGAGGTCAGACTAGATCAGAGATGGGCAATCTGGGACCCATGTAATCCATAATCCACTAGCGGGCCGCAAAACAGTGTTTACATTGTCTGTCTTCAGGCATGGCCGCCCGCAGCTCCCAGTGGCCACAGTTTGCCCTTCACGGCCAATGGGAGCTGCAGGAAGTGACGCGGGCCAAAGGGAGATGCTGGCTGCCACTTCCCGCAGCTCCCATTGGCCAGAAATGGCAAACCGCAGCCACAGGGAGCTGCAGGTGGTTGTTCCTGTGGATGGTCAATGTAAACTGTCTCCCGGGCAGCCAGCTGATTACCCTGATGGGCTGCGTGCAACCCGCAGGCCGCAAGTTGTCCACCAGTGGACTAGATCAGTGTTTCCCAAACTTGGGACGCCGCTTTTTCAGGGAAAGCCCCTGGCGGGCTGGGCCAGTTTGTATACCTGCCGTGTCCGCAGGTTCGGCCGATTGCAGCTCCCACTGTCCGCGGTTTGCTGTGCCCGGCCACTGGGGGCTGCGGGAATTGGCGCGGGCCGAGGGACATACCAGCCGCCACTTCCCTCAGCCCCCATTGTCCTGGAGCGGTGAACCACGGCCAGTGGGAGCCGCAATTGGCCGAACCTGCGGATGCGGCAGGTGAACAAACTGGCCTGGTCCGCCGGGGCTTTCCCTGAACAAGTGGTGTCCCAAGTTTGGGAAACACTGGACTAGATGATCATGATGGTCCCTTCTGACCTTAAAGTCTATGACTCTGAGATACCTGAAAATATGAATACAGTCTTAGGCTGTACTGACTTTCCTGCATACCCCCAACAGGGTACCTACCAGGGTGTGAAGGAAAGACAGAGTGGGAACACACACATGCCATGCAGATGGTCCTGGCCTCCTGAGCTTTAGCTGGGTTTGGATGTGGTTTTTCCATGAGGAACTGGGACTGTCTCTGTGAGGAATTTTTTTACAAGAAGTGGAAGGGGACAATCTAGCCCATATATTTTATGAAAAAATCTAAACTATAGCTAGAGCAATTTTTGCAAAGTATGAAACATACTCATACTTTTTGTCATACACATTGAGGTCTGATCCAAAGCCCATTGAAGTCAGTGGAGAAAGTCCCATGCATCAGGCTCATTTACATTAATGGGAGTTAAACATGCACAGCGAATGAAGAATACATCATTATATATCTTTATTTTTTTTGAAGTGCTGCATATAAAATGCAATTTTTAAAATCAAATTAAAAATCATTGGTTTCTTTTTTGAATTATTTGTCTTCAAAAATAGTGTAAAATCATGAACAAGTACAAGCCTGGAAATTTGTCATTTTTCAGTTCCTGCCTTACAGTATGCAATACTAGAAATATGTGTTGTGGAACGTATATGTTTGTTTCTACATTTCTGTTTGCTAAAATAAAAATAAATAAATACGTTTCATAATGCATAATCTAAAATAGAATGATTCAGTTGTACATAGCAAAACACTTTCAAAATTTCAGGTCTAAGAATACCTGTATTTGCACCATTTTAGATTACAGAATAAGGTAAAATATCTAGACATAACTAGTCAGCTGTTCCTATCTTCATTAAAATATTATTCTATTTTACATCAGTGGACCAAAATACTACTATTGTTAAAATTAGCAGAGTGAGTTCATTGAGAGCAGGTTTATATCCCCTATTATTGTAGAATACCCTACTATTTTTATACTGATGTGTATCTAAGTGTAATCAAATGGATATGCTTAAAAAGCAGTGGGGGCAGGGAAGTATGATGCACAGCTCAATGTATGTGATGCTTCCATATTTCTACTTTATTAAAAATTTGAAGTCCCCTTATTCTGAGATATTACTATTTTAAAATATTTTGTCTTTGCACATAGTACTATATTGCTATTTTAATACCAAAAGACTAAATCTTGTCTTGTGAATACTTATTATTTTAAAATGACACTCCTCTGTGCCAGGTGCACAATGCCAATTCAGACCAGCTGAGGACACAGCTTTTTGAGAAGTGCAATAAAACTTCAATAGCCATACATAGCAGGCAGACTCATGGGAATGATGTTGGAGGAAGAAATGAGCTTGCTCATTCCCCCCCACCCCCTTCATATTTTAATATATAATCTGATCTTTCCCTAGTCATACATGATTCAGCCATGGAATATTTTAAAGGCACTGGGTTCAATTCTGAAATCAGTGGAGTTCTGGATTTACAGCAGTCATGGGTGAAGTAGCTCCTCTCTGGGGAGTGAAGATTACACTCTAGCTGATAGACATGGGAAGGCCAAGCCTGAGGGGGGAATATCCACAAGGTCTCCACAGGCAATTGGTTGAATGGCCCTGTCACTCTATCCAAATTCATTCCTGCTGAATTATTGTCTTAACAATATAGCCAAATCCCGCCCTCAATTTTAATTATTAGTTTACATATAGGGGATAAGAACGTGTAGACTGACTGTTTCCTTCCCACTCCCTTTTTGGATTCTCTTGTTCTGTTTTTGTCTGGAGTCTGTGACATGTACACGGGAATATCCCTGGAAGTTGCCTTTCTCTCATCCTTTTTTGCATGATTAAGATTGCTAATCTTGAAGGGATGTCTAAAGTGGACCACTTTGGATGGAAGGTGAAGAGATTTAGTTTTGCGTAGTTGGAAGCATCTTAATGATTATCATAGAATCATAGAATCATAGAATATAAGGGTTGGAAGGGACCCCAGAAGGTCATCTAGTCCAACCCCCTGCTCGAAGCAGGACCAATTCCCAGTTAAATCATCCCAGCCAGGGCTTTGTCAAGCCTGACCTTAAAAACCTCTAAGGAAGGAGATTCTACCACCTCCCTAGGTAATGCATTCCAGTGTTTCACCACCCTCTTAGTGAAAAAGTTTTTCCTAATATCCAATCTAAACCTCCCCCACTGCAACTTGAGACCATTACTCCTCGTTCTGTCATCTGCTACCATTGAGAACAGTCTAGAGCCATCCTCTTTGGAACCACCTCTCACGTAGTTGAAAGCAGCTATCAAATCCCCCCTCATTCTTCTCTTCTGCAGGCTAAACAATCCCAGCTCCCTCAGCCTCTCCTCATAACTCATGTGTTCCAGACCCCTAATCATTTTTGTTGCCCTTCGCTGGACTCTCTCCAATTTATCCACATCCTTCTTGAAGTGTGGGGCCCAAAACTGGACACAGTACTCCAGATGAGGCCTCACCAATGTCGAATAGAGGGGAACGATCATGTCCCTCGATCTGCTCGCTATGCCCCTACTTATACATCCCAAAATGCCATTGGCCTTCTTGGCAACAAGGGCACACTGCTGACTCATATCCAGCTTCTCGTCCACTGACACCCCTAGGTCCTTTTCCGCAGAACTGCTGCCTCGCCATTCGGTCCCTAGTCTGTAGCTGTGCATTGGGTTCTTCCGTCCTAAGTGCAGGACCCTGCACTTATCCTTATTGAACCTCATCAGATTTCTTTTGGCCCAATCCTCCAATTTGTCTAGGTCCTTCTGTATCCTATCCCTCCCCTCCAGCGTATCTACCACTCCTCCCAGTTTAGTATCATCCGCAAATTTGCTGAGAGTGCAATCCACACCATCCTCCAGATCATTTATGAAGATATTGAACAAAACCGGCCCCAGGACCGACCCCTGGGGCACTCCACTTGATACCGGCTGCCAACTAGACATGGAGCCATTGATAACTACCCGTTGAGCCCGACAATCTAGCCAGCTTTCTACCCACCTTATAGTGCATTCTTCCAGCCCATACTTCCTTAACTTGCTGACAAGAATACTGTGGGAGACCGTGTCAAAAGCTTTGCTAAAGTCAAGAAACAATACATCCACTGCTTTCCCTTCATCCACAGAACCAGTAATCTCATCATAAAAGGCGATTAGATTAATAGAGATTAATTAATTAATTAATAATAGAGATTAGATTAATAGATTAATTCATAAAAGGAGATTATATTAATCTCATTCAATTATTTTTAAGATGCATTTTTCTTTTTAAAAGAAAATCTCAATGTGCATAGAACCCTGAATAGGTAGATCTTTTTTTTTAAAAAATGAATTAGAATAAATCATATTTATTACCTGTCTAGTTATTTAAATGTGGCTATAGACTACCTTTTAATGGTGAGAGACCTTGCACAAACCCCTGATCCAACTCAGGTAGTAATCTCTATTTCCCCTCTCTCCTCAAGTATAGATGCCTAGCTTTACTATGTATGTTCACTGTTTATGCTTCTCCCTAAGTCACTAAGCAAACAACATTGGTGTGTGTGTCCTATTAAAAGCTGAGGCCCCAATTCAAGAAAGTACATTCCAAAATGTGAGCATGTGCTTGAATCCTATTGATTTAGAAAGGATTTATTTAAATGCTTTGGTGAATTCAGGGCTAAATAAATAACTTTTTCATTTCAACTTGTCTTCACGAACCTGAATAACAAAAGCTCTGATGTTACTTCCAAAGTATATCTTCTGCACATTAATACAATCAATTCCATCTTTTCTACCAACAATAGCCAGTAAAATATTACTTGTAGTGGACATCCAGAGAACCAAGGAGAATCAAAAGTGCCAATTGTACTTCCGTGTGAAATCTCTGCAGAACAGCAATGTAAAAAAGCAGCTAACAAATAATGGATTATTTAGATTGTTGGTAACATTCGTACAGCCACTTAAATGCGCATAGTGTTTTATGGACAAATAAAAGAGAAGTTCCTGTCACAATTAACTTACAGCCTAAGGCCTTGAAGGCAATATGTAAAGCTAAGAAAATGCATATGTTTTTGTGGATTTGGGACCTAAGTGCTAAATTGAGGTTGGTCATTCTGGTATTCAAAGATGTGGAGGATGCAAGTGTCACTCCCTTAATACATCCCAACAAAGATCAGAGGGAATAACAGCTCCTTGTGGACTCTTTGGTGAGTGCTCAGAATTCCTGGTCCTCCACATGTACCAAAGGTCCAGGATGTTTTGCAGAAGGCAGCTTAATACAGGTCGGGAAGTTCTGTAGTTGCTGCTTAAACATAGCTCACACTGCACTCCTCACTCGCACAGCAGGCATGCAAACTACCTCAAAGTGATGGAAAAGAGGGAGGATGTAAGACCATTGCATCACACCATCACCATAGTGGTCAACAGAAAGGTGAACACATTGCACTATCCTAAAACATGTAAAAAGTACACACACAAGTTCTGTGGAGCTATGGAGGAACTAAGCACAATCCCTCCTGGGCCACTGTGGCCAGGACAGGACAGCCCCTTCACCATATAATCTGGCCCTAAGACATGACACAGTATGGAATGCCAGACAAAGGGAGAAGGACAAAGGTTAAAACAAAAAAATATAATTAGATAAACCATTGTAGGTGAATTTCCTACAGGTTCCTCTGAGTTATTTAGGAGCATAAGTTGTATTGCTTTTCAATGTGAATTGTGCTCCTAAGACTCCCAAACACTTAAAAAACCCACCCAAAATTATTTAATAAGCAAGAAAAACATCCCCATAAAACTGGAAAAGGATGTTATCTCATTAATTTTCATTGGAATCATCTTTCCAGGTTTTGGTCTGAATTAATTTTATGACATCCCCCTCCCCTCTTCAATTAAATGAGAATGTACTGCATATCTCTGAGTTGAGTCTGGTTGTGTTGCCTTCTATTGTGCCATTTATTATTGTGATAGTATTAAAATATACTTTGTCCATGTGTCTTGATATCAAGAGAATTTATGTGAAGATGAAGAAGTAGGCATATGTGTGAGAAACAGAATGAATAAAGCATTCTAAAATGTAACTTTTTTAAAAAAGTAGAAGGTGCTAGCATAGGCCTATGAGAAATGTTTTAATCATTACTATTGCCAATATGTGGTTAAATACAGTTCAGAAAACAATTAAGTATTTATAAGAGGTTTATTTATGCTTTTGAATTATTGATTTAGAAATAGGACAGTAAATCTAAAATGTTAGCTTCCACATGCTGAAAACTCTGGACTAATCTTGTCCCATTTCCCTTCTATAGAATCCCATAGTTTATTCATCAATGGTGTCAAGGTTCCTTCCCCACTCTGAACTCTAGGGTACAAAGACCGCCGAAGCTTGTTCTTACCAGCTTAGTTTAAAAAGTTCCCCAAGGTACAAACTTTCCCTTGTTCTTGAACAGTATGCTGCCACCACGCAGCGTTTTAAACAAAGAACAGGGAAAGAGACCACTTGGAGACGTCTTCCCCCAAAATACCCCCCCAAGCCCTACACCCCCTTTCCTGGGGAAGGCTTGATAATAATCCTCATGAATTGGTACAGGTGAACACAGACCCAAACCCAAAATGGATGAATTATGACGTGATTGGAATAACAGAGACTTGGTGGGATAACTCACATGACTGGAGTACTGTCATGGATGGTTATAAACTGTTCAGGAAGGACAGGCAGGGCAGAAAAGGTGGGGGAGTAGCACTGTATGTAAGGGAGCAGTATGACTGCTCAGAGCTCCGGTATGAAACTGCAGAAAAACCTGAGTGTCTCTGGATTAAGTTTAGAAGTGTGAGCAACAAGAGTGATGTAGTGGTGGGAGTCTGCTATAGACCACCAGACCAGGGGGATGAGGTGGATGAGGCTTTCTTCCGGCACCTCGCAGAAGCTACTAGATCGCACGCCCTGGTTCTCATGGGTGACTTTAATTTTCCTGATATCTGCTGGGAGAGCAATACAGCGGCGCACAGACATTCCAGGAATTTTTTGGAAAATGTAGGGGACAATTTCCTGTTGCAAGTGCTAGAGGAGCCAACTAGGGGGGGAGCTTTTCTTGACCTGCTGCTCACAAACCGGGAAGAATTAGTGGGGGAAGCAAAAGTGGATGGGAATCTGGGAGGCAGTGACCATGAGTTGGTTGAGTTCAGGATCCTGACACAGGGAAGAAAGGTAAGCAGCAGAATACGGACCCTGGACTTCAGGAAAGCAGACTTCGACTCCCTCAGGAAAGCAGACTTCGACTCCCTCAGGGGACAGATAGGTAGGATCCCCTGGGGGACTAACATGAAGGGGAAAGGAGTCCAGGAGAGCTGGCTGTATTTCAAGGAATCCCTGTTGAGGTTACAGGGACAAACCATCCCGATGTGTCGAAAGAAAGGTAAGCAGCAGGATACGGACCCTGGACTTCAGGAAAGCAGACTTCGACTCCCTCAGGGAACAGATGGGTAGGAGAGCTGGCTGTATTTCAAGGAATCCCTGTTGAGGTTACAGGGACAAACCATCCTGATGTGTCGAAAGAAAGGTAAGCAGCAGGATACGGACCCTGGACTTCAGGAAAGCAGACTTCGACTCCCTCAGGGAACAGATGGGTAGGAGAGCTGGCTGTATTTCAAGGAATCCCTGTTGAGGTTACAGGGACAAACCATCCTGATGTGTCGAAAGAAAGGTAAGCAGCAGGATACGGACCCTGGACTTCAGGAAAGCAGACTTCGACTCCCTCAGGGAATAGATGGGTAGGAGAGCTGGCTGTATTTCAAGGAATCCCTGTTGAGGTTACAGGGACAAACCATCCTGATGTGTCGAAAGAAAGGTAAGCAGCAGGATACGGACCCTGGACTTCAGGAAAGCAGACTTCGACTCCCTCAGGGAACAGATGGGTAGGATCCCCTGGGGGACTAACATGAAGGGGAAAGGAGTCCAGGAGAGCTGGCTGTATTTCAAGGAATCCCTGTTGAGGTTACAGGGACAAACCATCCCGATGTGTCGAAAGAATAGTAAATATAGCAGGCAACCAGCTTGGCTTAACGGTGAAATCCTAGCGGATCTTAAACATAAAAAAGAAGCTTACAAGAAGTGGAAGGTTGGACATATGACCAGGGAAGAGTATAAAAATATTGCTCGGGCATGTAGGAATGAAATCAGGAGGGCCAAATTGCACCTGGAGCTGCAGCTAGCGAGAGATGTCAAGAGTAACAAGAAGGGTTTCTTCAGGTATGTTGGCAACAAGAAGAAAGCCAAGGAAAGTGTGGGCCCCTTACTGAATGAGGGAGGCAACCTAGTGACAGAGGATGTGGAAAAAGCTAATGTACTCAATGCTTTTTTTGCCTCTGTCTTCACAAACAAGGTCAGCTCCCAGACTGCTGCGCTGGGCATCACAACATGGGGAATAGATGGCCAGCCCTCTGTGGAGAAAGAGGTGGTTAGGGACTATTTAGAAAAGCTGGACGTGCACAAGTCCATGGGGCTGGACGAGTTGCATCCGAGAGTGCTAAAGGAATTGGCAGCTGTGATTGCAGAGCCATTGGACATTATCTTTGAAAACTCGTGGCGAACGGGGGAAGTCCCGGAGGACTGGAAAAAGGCTAATGTAGTGCCAATCTTTAAAAAAGGGAAGAAGGAGGATCCTGGGAACTACATGCCAGTCAGCATCACCCCAGTCCCCAGAAAAATCATGGAGCAGGTCCTCAAAGAATCAATCCTGAAGGACTTACATGAGAGGAAAGTGATCAGGAACAGTCAGCATGGATTCACCAAGGGAAGGTCATGCCTGACAAATCTAATTGCCTTCTATGATGAGATTACTGGTTCTGTGGATGAAGGGAAAGCAGTGGATGTATTGTTTCTTGACTTTAGCAAAGCTTTTGACACAGTCTCCCACAGTATTCTTGTCAGCAAGTTAAAGAAGTATGGGCTGGATGAATGCACTATAAGGTGGGTAGAAAGTTGGCTAGATTGTGGGGCTCAACGGGTAGTGATCAATGGCTCCAGGTCTAGTTGGCAGCTGGTGTCAAGTGGAGTGCCCCAGGGGTCGGTTTTGTTCAATATCTTCATAAATGATCTGGATGAGGTTCAATAAGGATAAGTGCAGGGTCCTGCACTTAGGACGGAAGAACCCAATGCACAGCTACAGACTAGGGACCGAATGGCTAGGCAGCAGTTGTGCAGAAAAGGACCTAGGGGTGTCAGTGGACGAGAAGCTGGATATGAGTCAGCAGTGTGCCCTTGTTGCCAAGAAGGCCAATGGCATTTTGGGATATATACGTAGGGGCATAGCGAGCAGATCGAGGGACATGATCGTCCCCCTCTATTCGACATTGGTGAGGCCTCATCTGGAGTACTGTGTCCAGTTTTGGGCCCCACACTACAAGAAGGATGTGGATAAATTGGATAGAGTCCAGCGAAGGGCAACAAAAATGATTAGGGGTCTGGAATACATGACTTATGAGGAGAGGCTGAGGGAACTGGGATTGTTTAGTCTGCAGAAGAGAAGAATGAGGGGGGATTTGATATCTGCTTTCAACTACGTGAGAGGTGGTTCCAAAGAGGATGGTTCCAGACTACTCTCAGTGGTAGAAGAGGACAGGACAAGGAGTAATGGTCTCAAGTTGCAGTGGGGGAGGTTTAGGTTGGATATTAGAAAAACGTTTTCACTAGGAGGTTGGTGAAACACTGGAATGCGTTACCTATGGAGGTGGTAGAATCTCTTTCCTTAGAAGTTTTTAAGGTCAGGCTTGACAAAGCCCTGGCTGGGATGATTTAATTGGGGATTGGTCCTGCTTTGAGCAGGGGGTTGGACTAGATGACCTCCTGAGGTCCCTTCCAACCCTGATATTCTATGATTCTATGATTCTATGATCTAAAGAACAATGAAAAATCAATCAGGTTCTTAAAAGAAGAATTTTATTTAAAGAAAAGTTAAAAGAATCACCTCTGTAAAATCAGGATGGTAAATATCTTACAGGGTAATCTGTTTCAAAACATAGAGAATCCTACTTGGCAAAACCTTAAGTTACAAAAAGACACAAAAAAAGGAATATACATTCCCTCCAGCACAGCTTATTTTACAAGCCATTAAACATAAGAAAATCTAATGCATTTTCTAGCTAGATTACTTACTAACTTTACAGGAGTTGTAAGGCTTGCATTCCTGATCTGTTCCCGGCAAAAGCATCACACAGACAACCCAAATCCTTTGTTTCCCCTCCCTCCAGATTTGAAAGAATCTTGTCCCCTCGTTGGCCATTTTGGGTCAGGTGCCAGCGGGGTTACCTTAGCTTCTTAACCCTTTACAGGTGAAAGGGTTTTGCCTGTGGCCAGGAGGGATTTTATAGCACTATATAGAGAAAGGTGGTTACCCTTCCCTTTATATTTATGACAAATGGGTATATATTTGCTTTCTTCCCCTGCCCCCCCTCCTGTGGGCCTTAAGCAGCAATAGTTTCTGTGGGAAAATAGCAAGGAAAGCTTGGGAGCATAAGGTTTTTAACTGATGGACATATGAACCATATCCTTAAGCATGAGCTCAGAAAGGTATGCTATGGTGCTTAATCAACTATACAGTCTACAAGATCCGTCTGACAGCCAAACATTAATATATCTAGGTGTCTTCTTGTTGTTACAGCTCCACTAGGAAGCTCTGAGAAAGAATAACTTCACTAGTCTTTTATTTAATGGAATTAAATATGCAAAGTATATTGCCACCCTAGTAGGACTTAGTGTTGTCACTTGTCAACCAAAGAGCATCAGTGCTGAACCTCTAATACAATGGTGCTTAAAAGGTCAACATTTATCCAGAGTCCACACGGTGATGTGCAAGAGACCACATTATTTCCATATGCTTGTTATAGTAGATAAGTTATCTCAGTTACCACTGTGCAACAACTGCAGTTAAGAATTGACCTTTTTTAATGTTGGCTGCTGTAACACGGCTAACTTGAAAATGATGGTTAGCATCTTCAAAGCAGTGTTCATGAGTGTTTTGTAGAAAAAGATAATTTCATAATGCAAAATGTAGCACTACATGTTTTATTCATTTCTATGTTAAAATTTTCACTCATCCTATAACACAAATTTAATGATGCAATGGCCCTTTTATTTACACAGTGACCACTGATGCTAATGGGAGTCCCATAGGCATATCAAAGGGAGGCTAAACTTTATTATAGTGTAGGCATTTTGAATACAGTAGCTGGGCCAAACTCATTTCACAACAATATAGTCATTAAACCCCATTTTAAGAGGTAGAAGAATTAGGTCTACTCTTTTAATAAAGAATATTATTCCTTAATGCAAACATGAATATTGTAAAAATCCCAGACTATTTTATATAAAATAATTCTCAGTACAGATTAAATTTCAGTTTTCATATCCTCTCTTTTAACAAATTGTTTTCTTGTGAAATTTTACATGATTTTGCCTAAACTGTCAAATTTCCTCTGAAGTTCAGTGCTCAGTCTGTTCATCTCACCAGTGAGTTCTTTCTTTAGAAGAGGCTCTGCTTATATCTTCTAGCAGCTTTACCTGAAACAAGCCACTCCAGTTATAATTTGAAACACTAAAGTTACCAGTGTGCCCATTTATGACTAACTGTTAAGAGTCATTTGAGTGTAGCAGACTGTAGATAAAATCACAGAGGAATATGGAAAAAAAAAGAACGGATACTGCTTTCATCTAACAAAAGAAAATGGGAGAGTAAAAATATACAGATTACTCAGAAAATAGTTTTCACTTATAATTAAATGCATATTTGGCTAAAACTGATATATATATCAGTTTTAGCTAATGCTGGAAAAACTTAAACAGAAGTAGAATTTATTACTTGAAATACTTAAGCACCTTGCAGTGGAAAGTTTGTATGATTTTGTACTAGAACAAATCCAGCCTCTTAAGGAAACAAGGTATTATTTTAGGGGACAAAATTATTCAGATTTCTTTTAATCTGATTTGTTTTCCACTTATAATCATTTTTTTCCTCTATGGAAGTAAAAGGACACTTTAGGCTGGACATTTTGGAGAACCTATGTGAATCATAGAATATAAGAGCTTTGGAACATTTAACAGATTCAGTGTTCTGATTTTTGTGCAATCTGAATGGAGGACATGCTTTTCAGTTATTTGGGTGAGGGAAAGGTGTTGTGTGTCATTCTCTTTGAATGTCAGAAAATGCTGTAACCTGCAGTGAAATAAAAAAAGGAAAATCTGGCATTAAAGGACATGGTCCTCATTCTTTACTTACTTATCAGAAGTAACTTCACTGAAGTCAATGGAGTTACAGCTTTGTGTAAAATGAGTATTTGTTACTATTATTTAGTAGTAGTAATAAATAAATATATTATCATAGTGCACAAAAGCCTGCATTATGCTGGGTAATATACAAACAAACAAAGGAGACATTCTGCTCCTTGAGGGGCTTCAGTCTAAATACACAAACAGGCAGGTTAGGAAATGTGGACACTATATTTAAAAAGAGAATCAAGCCCCTTATTCTTTGAGGTCCCAACTGTTAAGGCCTTGCTATACAAAACATAGTCTTCAATCTCTCTAGCAGCAAATCATGGAATTAATGGATTTGGAAGATATTAAAATTCTACTTCTGTATCAACTCTTACTCTACATATTGTCTTGCTGCTATTTTTGCAATTTGGAATGTAATAATATTTTTTCTTCGTTTTTGCTCCAAATCTGCAAATTGTGTAAACAAAAAAACTTTGTATGAAGTTTAGTTATTTATTCAATGCCTAGATACTATAGTGAAGGGGGCATTATAAATACCATATATAGATTAAAGAATCCCTTCTTTAATTGTGTATGAGCAATTTCCATTCCTTTTTCCCCTTCTCTCTCATGGATTTCTGATCGCAGGTTGTTGCAGCTGTGTCGGCTGCAGGATAGGAGAAAGACAAGGGGGGTGAGGCATTATTTTTTATTGGACCAACTTCTGCTGATGCAAAGGACAGACCTTTAAGAATCATAGAGCTCTTCCTCGGGTCTGGAGAAAGTAACCAGAGTGTCTGAGCTAAATACAAGTTTGGACAAACTGGTAAGCATCAGGATTGGACATGTGGTATAGGAGACCACTTAAAATGAAGCGGCAAGTGAAGGGTTAGCAGGCACTAAAAGGTGTTACAAATCATTGTAATGAGCCATAAAAGCAGTGTATTTGTTAACTTCGTGGTTTCTAATGTTCAGCAGAACCATGATTCTAAGTTCTGAGACTCTTACATAATAAGAATACTTACCGTACAGTATCTTCCCCAGAAGAAAAAATGCTGATCACAGTTATCCAATTATTTATTTCTGAATTCCAGATGCTACAGAGTGTCTCAAAACTAAATTATGCTGTTGGCTATTTTAATCCCTATCTGCTAAGTGCCACAGGGTTTTACCCTGTGTAGACAGAGAAGAACTTGTGTTTTGCAAAACTGATATAGTTTGTAGCCTATAGTTAAAGCATTTTTTTAAAGGAGTTTATATAATAGTTCATCCTTATCTAGGCTGGTCAGAGAAACAGTACTAGAACTGCAGCTGATAAAAAAAATCAGGAGAATTGATATTTTTTAAAATTTCTTCTTCCTGTTTTGAAATTCATACATTTTTGACTAGATATATAGCTGGTGAAAAAACAAGGAAAAAATCTCCAGGAGAATTTTGTCAATGTTGTTCTGCATATTTTTTCAAAGGTTGATTTCAAAAGTTTTTGAAATTTCAAATTTGGAAAAAAAAATACTCACTGTAATTAGAACCTATCTTAGAACCTACCTAATTTCCATTAAATGCGTTTAAAGAATCTCTGAAAATATGGTGGTGGGGCAAGTGAAAACAGGCCCTAATCTGCTGTTGGGTGTAAATAATCATATCAGTTAGACATCTCAGCTCCCTGTTGGATATGTGTATTGCTGACATGGCTTAAGGGCAGTTTACTCCAGGTAAGGTCTGTATTAATTCAGACTCACCAAAGTGACTTCAAATGTGTGTGTCTATCTCTATTGTCATATTTGTTATGCCTACAAATAGGAGTGGGAAAGGTTTATCTGGCAGGCAGAGCTTTCTTCATTTAGTGTTTCTCAGAGATCTCACTGAAACCATCAAACAAGCTTATTTTGTGTGGTTTCTACCTTGGGGAATCCACCCATTGGGGAGATAAGTAAATTATTCCATCTATATAGAGAAGGGGGGCAAAAGGAGCCCTTGAACTCCAAAGACTGTCGCTTTCTTTGAATGCTCCCTGTGAGACAGAAGCCAGGGAGGGCAAAGCAGCAAGAGATGCCAGCAGAGAGAAAGGAGCAGTGGATGTGGGAAAGTTGCCAACATCTGCAGAATTATACCCACTGCAGGATCACTTCCTGTCTGGGGATGAAGGTAGGAAGTAGAGAGCAGCTGCTGGCTCATTTTAATATATTCACCTGACTTCTCTTCATACTCTCTTCAATGCCCAAAGTGTCTCTTTTATGCTCCCACTACAACTCACAGGCAGCACAATTATGTGAAAGAATATGTTCCTCCCCTCCTCTCAGCATGAACCCTTCTGGTGAAAAGGGAAGCAGAGAATCTGCCAGAAAAAGAGGAAAAGAGAAAAGAATAAAAGCAGCAGAGATCTGAAATGGGGAGAGACAGAGGAAGGGAACAGAAAAAGAGACTGTGGAGGGAACTGAGAGACAGAAGTTAAAAGAAAGAAAATGAGGTAGAGAGGAATCTGGGAGGAACAGAGGGATGTATAATGGGAGAGGAGGAAAGGAGAGAGAGAAAGAGAAAGTGAGTCAAGAACAGAGGGAAATGTGGGAGAGAAAAACAAAATAGAAACCAAAAGTAGTAAATAAATAATGGAAGGTAAAACCTGCAGAAATGAAAGGGGGGGGGGAAGAAAACAACTGATGAAAAATATGCACAACTTCTGTTTTCTGAAAGTAACAGTTTATTTGAAATAAAGAGCAGCAGTTATCAACAACATTGAGCGTGTGCTGACAATTCCTAATACTGTAGTACTGAAAGGCAAGTGCTTTTCCCACCAAAGTCAACATGAAGATTCTTTCCATGAGTTAATCTGTTGACAAAGGGAGTTTGTAGGGACCATGAAATAAGTTCAGAGACATTTACTGCCATACAAATGTCAAAATGGATAGTATTTATTTATTTATTTATTTATTTATTTATGTGTGTCATACTATAAACCTTTATCCAATTACCTATACAGGATGCAGTTTGATACAAAATTTCATTTTATAAAAAAAATCCCCAAAACTGATGTTTTCCTTTAACAGAGCCAAATTTGGTCATTTTACCTTGTGCCTTTTAGCGTTAATATACTTTTCCCTTCTCATCTCTGCTAAATTAATGGCAATTTAGGAAGTTCAGGTCACCCCATTCTGAACACCATCTGCCTGTGTACATCCTGCTGTTTGTTCATGTCACACACACACACACACACACACACCTTTCATTTGAGTTATTCTGCTGCTGTCCATGACAACTGTCTTCTTATTCAGTGACTTCAGTGTATTTGCTATTAGTATTCAGCCAATGGTCTTGTTCCCCTCTGATAATTTTCACATATTCTCTTTTGTTCCAAGAACTCTTACTTATTGTCTTCTGATAATTTAATTTTTGTTCTCATCTGTATACCCCTCCCCCTCCCACCCTGGTTACTTTTATTCAAGATAGTGCTCCCACTGATGTGAGCACAGCTTTAATTCTAATACATCCAGTAAAGCAAAGATCATGCAGACAGTGATGTATTTCTATTTGCACACATGTAAACTATCATGATCCTGATACCATTATATCAACTGTATATTTACTAATCTCCAGTTTTGCTCCTTTGATATTACAACATCTTAACTGTTACCCTAATAACAGAATAAATTAAAGTAAACATTTCAAGTCAGTAATACTATAAATCGAAAAGGAAACTGCAAGACAGCAGAAATTTATCTTTTTTATCTTCCCTCTGGAATAATTGCAGGGCGTGATTGGCAAAAATCTCTTTTTTGAATAAAGCTGCTGTTAAAAGCTGATTTATATATTACCTACATATCTTTAAAGTGAAGGCAACTACTTTCAGACTTATGTTTAAGCACATTAGCTTGTACCATGCTGAATCTGGGCTGCACTAGTTCAGAGGCTCTTAATGAGCATTGGGTAGGGTTTATAAAATGTTATAATTTTAAAAATTACTCTGTTTCTTTTCTTATTGTGGCAATGATAATAGTAACTTTTGTTTATGGTTCTGCTACCAGGGAATTAATTTAATTTATTGTACACTGCCAGACAAGAAGTGCTTTAAAATGTTTGTTAAATACCAATCGAAGGTAAAGAAAATTGGGGACTAAACAACTTTTAAGGCTAAAAAATATCATATACATCTTCATTTGTAATGAATTCTCATATTGCATCACACTCTATTGGTGTACAGTCTGAAAGGAATGCTTTGCTTGGAAGTCTCTTAAATTACATCAGAAACCCTTGTTGAGAAAGAAGAAGGTTCATATAGTAGCTCTCAGGTCTGTTAGTATAGTCTGATTCTGTTTTGTCTTAAGACAAAACAAGATAAACACACAAAGTGGAAGAGAGAAAAGAATAACAAAGGATATGAAAATGTATTTTTCTGATGCTTGCATGAGGTGGTGTTGTAGCCACGTCAGTTCCAGGATATTAGAGAGACAAGCTGGGATATGTAATATCTTTTATTGGACCAGCTTTTGTTGGTCAGAGACAAGCTTTCAAGCTGACCTGAAGAAGAGCTCTGTGTAGCTCGAAAGCTTACCCCTCTCGAGATTTTTAATAGATGTTTTTCTTGGATGTTCATTTTACATATATTGATGAGTTGTATGTGTTAAGAGATTCAGGCCTGTATTCACAATTACTCTCATAAAGCTCTTTAAACTGTTTAGTAACATCTCGTCAATAAGAATCATTGAATGAACCAATTAATCAAACTTCGCTTAGGAAAGACACATTTATTGTTAAATGTAATGCACGTATTTAAACATTCTTTAATCTCTTTTAACCATAGACGTATATTTCCATTACTTTTCTTCAGTGATTTCGGCCACATAACAGATGTAACTTTAGTGTTTAATTGCGCAGCTGCCACTTGAATTGTATTTTAAAAAAGTGCCCTAAATTAAAAAGTGATTGTTACTGGTAATTAGCCATTTCAAAAACTTAAGATGTAGAGAACACAGTGAAAAAAACCTCATAGTACTTATATATTACAATAATAGATGTTATGGGAAAGAATAAAATAGATTACTATTGTAGGTTATGAACACAGGATAGCATCACATTAACACCAACATGTGATCTGTGGCCAGAGTAAGTCTAAAAAAGTCAGTGGGAATACCATGGTTACAAGGCTAACTTCTCCTCTGTCCACTTCGTAGTCTCTTTGAGTGCTACCCCCGCCACCCCACTCTTCGTGTCAAGCCTTTATCTATCTCAGGTTGGAATTGTGCAGCTATCCTACTCTCTGACCAGGCTCTTTGTAGCAATCATTCTTACCCAGTAGGTCTGACTGAGTTCAGAAATCTGTGACCACTTCTATACAGTGACCAGACAGCCTTCTTAAACCAAAGTATTGTTTCTTCTAACAGGAAGAACAAAACAATTAGAGAAAAGGGATTTTAAAACAACAGTCTATGCACATATCTATCTTAAGTCTTACCATCCCTTTCAGGTGTCCCAGGGACGCCTAGTCTCTTCAGACACCCTCAGCAGGGAGCTGTGTCTCAGTCTGGGGCCCCCAAACAATTCTGTAAAACCTCCATTGAGACACTGTGACTTTTTAAACCTCTCACAGTTCTTTTGGTCTCCATTTGTGGGTCTCTTCCTGTCTTGACATTGTCTCAAGTATTTGCGGAGAAGTGGATTATCTTGAGCCATTCTTTCCTTACCTATTTTTCCTTAAAGTCCTCTATTAAATTAAATCAATATATTCATACAGTAAATATCCCAACAACCAGGTCAAAATACAGTACTCATAAATTATTTCAGAGCAGGTCCAATTCCATCACAGAGAATTTAACAATTGACCTCAATCATAGCTGCATCAGACTCCCAGTCTTTTTCATGTCTAAACAATATTATATCCTATTGTTTGATCTATATATTGTATATTTTCAAGTGATGTATAACTACATGCCTGGGCTACACCATACTCAGAATGCCACACTCAAGGCAGACTGCAAGAAATAGGGCAGACAATCCCCCAAAACTAGTGGTTTAGTCTATAATTAGGATTAAGCAAGTAATAAAAGAGCTCATGTGGTACTACACCGATTAACCCGAAGCCAAACACAGTCTCCTTTAGGCATTCCAGTCCTTGGCTCCAATCCAGACAACCCAATCTAATATAATGAGGGGTAATTGAAAACCCATTTCACCATATGTGAGGTTCTTTCTAATCCTAAAGGATCAGACACATATTCCCAAGTCAATATGAATCTTAGATCTTACCAAATATCATGCTGTCAGCCAATCCTTACTAACTAACTAAAGATTTATTAATAAAGAAAAGAAGAGTTAAAATGGCTAATAGATCATATACATACAAATGGTTGCTAAATCCCTATATCACGTTTGTACCAGTGGGATAATAGACTGCTGGCTTGCGAAAGTCTCTCTAGTAGCTTCCAAAGGATTGGAAGGTCCTCAGTCCATAGTGTAAGATGCCCCATTTAGTTATAAATCCACAGTTCAGAGAATTAGAGCAGGAAAGAGGCAAAATGGAGATGTTGAAACTGCAGATTATATCCTCTGCCATGTGCATGGAAAATTATTGGCCCAAGATGGATTCTAGGATCACATGTCAATATCATACATCCTTACATGCTTTCCTGACTCAGAGGCAGCCATTGCCCATATTCTTTCAGAGCTGTCCACAGGAAAGACTTGCTGGCCCATTGTGAGCTGAGTGTCCTTAAATGGCCATTAACACATAGCTGTCTAGCCCTGACACAAATCTATCTGAGGTAGTGTCATCCAGGAACATAACATATATATATATATATATATGACACTACCTCAGATAGATTTGGCTATATCTAGCCAATATTCACAACTTTAAATACAAAGAAGATACATGTATTTAATCAGGATAATCATCTAATAGATTGTAACTTTCCCATTGACATCTTACATGATACACATTGTACAAGAGTTATTGCAACTTGGTAACAGTGGTGACTGTATTAGTGTAACTAGCCATTTTTATGTAGCATTACATGAAGTTCTGTGTGTTGTGTTGCTGTCTGTGATTCAATCCTAAAGATGGTGAAATGTGGCAGAATGTCATTTTAACTTAGAAATGCATGGTGTAATATTGTTGTTCAAAAACCACAAACAGAAGTCAAAGAAATGGTGGGAATTAGTTTATTTGGAGTAAAAGAATGCGTGATTACAGATTTTTAAAACTTCTGATGTGGTTATAAAATAGCTATAGCAATAGACCAAAATCTTCTTAAGGTTAGAAAGGGGGAATTTATAGAGACTACTAGATATTTATACAGATTGGTCAATTTTAGCTGGACATTTTGGACATTTCCAGTGCTTAAATTAATGCATGGCTTCCCAGGGCTGAGCCCCGGCACCTCAAGGCATGGCAGTCCATAGCCCCGGTATCTCTCCTCTTGCCATATCAGTTATGAAAGTAAAAGAAAATTACAAGAGCCCCAACATCTCTTTCATTACACATTAAGCACTGGGCATTTCTATTTTGGGGAGTACTCAGCAATTTAAATAGAGATCTTTAGAGCAGCATCACAATGGTTAGCCATTACCAACATCACAAACACAGTCACCAACACTGTATGAGGATGATATGTAGACCATCATATAACTGAAACTAACTTTTGCCAGTATTGTAATATATTTTGAAGATCCTACATGAGAGGGAATCAGAATGAGTAACTGTCAAGGTTCCTTCCCCACTCTGAACTCTAGGGTACAGATGTGGGGACCTGCATGAAAACCTCCTAAGCTTACTTTCACCAGCTTAGGTTAAAACTTCCCCAAGGTACAAATTAATTTTATCCTTTTCCCCTGGATTTCCACTACCACTACCAAACTTTAACTGGGTTTACTGGGAAATGTAGTTTAGATATGTCTTTCCCCCCAAAATCCTCCCAACCCTTGCAGCCCACTTCCTGGGGAAGGTTTGGTAAAAATCCTCACCAATTTGCATAGGTGACCACAGACCCAAACCCTTGGATCTGAGAACAATGAAAAAGCATTCAGTTTTCTTACAAGAAGACTTTTAATAGAAGTAAAGGAATCACCTCTGTAATATCAGGATGGTAGATACCTTACAGGGTAATTAGATTCAAAACGTAGAGAATCCCTCTAGGCAAAACATTAAGTTACAAAAAAGACACACAGATGGGGATAGTCATTCTATTCAGCACAGTTCTTTCCTCAGCCATTTAAAGAAATCATAATCTAACACATACCTAGCTAGATTACTTACTAAAAGTTCTAAGACTCCATTCCTGTTCTGTCCCCGGCAAAAGCAGCGAACAGACAGACACAGACCCTTTGTTTCTCTCCCTCCTCCCAGCTTTTGAAAGTTATCTTGTCTCCTCATTGGTCATTTTGGTCAGGTGCCAGTGAGGTTACCTTTAGCTTCTTAACCCTTTACAGGTGAGAGGATTTTTCCTCTGGCCAGGAGGGATTTTAAAGAGGTTTACCCTTCCCTTTATATTTATGACAGTAACTATCTCCATTGCTGTATCCTGAGCAAATCTTGTGATGTGAACCTATGATTCCTGCTATTCAACCATGTTCCTCCCACCACCACTATCTTTTACCCATTTCCCATCTCTCTTTTTACCTTCTGTCTGATTATAGTACAGCTTTACCAGACAGGGCAATCTAAAATAGTTCCCAAACAACTAAAATTTCAATTAGTATTGGTAGTGGTATTGTATTTCTATGTCATGGTTGCATTATTGACTACTACACATTTTTAGAAAGGAAAATGAATATATTGTTCAAAAGTCACTAATGCATTTATGGTGTGTTAAAGTTCAAATAACAATTGCTAGATTAATTCATAAAATTATAGTAAGAAAAAAATTATACAGTCAAAGCAAATACTGTTCCTTGTTTTATTCTTGAACAAATTATTTTTCAAGAGATTACACAACTGCATTAAAAAGGCAAGAAGAAAAGCAACAAGGCATTCTGCAAAATATCTTCAATGCCTATATACATATACAAATGCAACGTGTATGGAAACAAGCAGGATGAACTGGAAGTCCATGATATATGAAGAAAATTATGACTTAACTGGCATTACACAGATTTGGTGGGAGAACTCACATGATTGGAGTAGCAGTATTGAGGGATGTAGCTTGTTCCAAAAGGATGGGTATTGGAAAAAAGGAGGTTTTTCACTGTTCATCAAGAATGCATATACTTGCTCCGAAGTCCAAGAGGAAGTGAGTGACGACCTACTGGGAGAGGATAGAAAGGGAAAAGAACAGTAGTGATGTTATGGTGGGGGTTTAACAACCAAATCAGGAAGAGGAAATGAGTGAGTCATTCTACAAGCTGGTAACATGATTAGCTAACACACATGAGCTAGTATTAATGGTGGATTTTAACTTTCCTGTATCTGCTGGAAGACTATTACAGCAAAACATAATATGTCCTTCAAGTTCTTAGCATGTGCAGAGGGCAACTTTTTGATTCAGAAAGTTGAAGAAACAACTAGGGGACATCCATTTTGGTTCTGGTTTTGACCAACAGGGTTGTGAACATGCGCGTGGTTGGGAACTTGAGAGGAAGTAATCATCATGTGATAGAATTCAAATCCTATGAAAAGAAGAGCATGAGAACAGCAAAACGAGGACACTGGACTTCAGAAAGGCAGATTTCAACCAACTTAGAGAAATAGTAGGCAAGGTCCCATGGAAAGACCGATTAGGAAGAAAAGGAGTCAAAGGGGCCTAGCAGTTCCTAAAAGATGTAATCTTAGAGGCTCAACATCAAGGTATCCCAATGCAGAGAAAATATATGAAGAACCATAGAATGCCAATGTGGCTTCACAAGGAGCTTTTTAGCTATCTAAAAACTGAAAGGATATATACAGAAAATGGAAGGAGGCTGTCACCAAGGAAGTATACATGGGAACAGCACAAGCGTCTAGGGACAAAATCAGGAAAGCCAAGGAAAGAATGAGATTCAGCTGGCAAGGAATGTTAGAGATAACGAGATAGGATTCTTCAGATATTTCAGACAAAAAAAAGATCAAGGACAGTGTGGGTCCACTGTTCAATGGAGAAGCTGAGTTGGTAACGGAAGATGATAGAAAGGCAGAGCTGCTCCATACCTACTTTGCTTTAGTCTTCTCACAAAAAATAATATGTGGCTGGATGACGAGCAAAGTTACCAATAAAGGGGAGGGGATACAGATTGAGATAACTAAAGAACATATCAGAGATCTTCTGATGAACTAGAGTGAATTCAGATCAGCAGGGTCTGATGCTATTCACCCAAGGATATGGAAGGAAATAGCTGAAGAAAACTTGGAGCCACTGGCAATGATATTTTCTACCTCATGGATGACAGGAGAGGCCCTGAAAGCTTGGAGAAGGGCTAATGTAGTGCCCATATTTAAAAACGGGGAAAAGGAGAAGCCGGGAAACTATAGACCAGTCAATCTGACCTTGATACCTAGGAAGCTACTAGAGCAATGTATAAAACAATGCATCCTTGCTTAACTTCAGTTTTGATGACAAAAGGTTCTGTTTCAAGGCCATTATGGAGAATTGTGGCAGTCATCTGATCATGGAGAAGCCTTAGAACTGTAACAAATTTTGGACAGCAGCCAAATCTGGCCAGCACCTTCCACAGGGCTTCAAGACTGACAGAGTCAAAGACCTTTGTCAAATCGATGAAAGCCATGTACAGGTCCTGATTTTGCTCTCGAGATTTTTCCTTTGAGAAATTGCTCCGATGCATTTTCACAGACCATGACCTGGGGCAGGACACCAAGATCCAGATCTATAAAACAATTGTTGTTCCTACACTCCTCTATGGAAGCGAAACCTGGGTGACCTATCAAGAGCACCTCAAGAGTTTGGAAAGGCATCACCAGTGATACCTCCAGAAGATCCTTTGCATCAAGTGGCAAGATTGCCCCACTAACGCCAGCATCCTCATTGAAGCCAATGTCACCAGCATTGAATCAATGATCCTCATGCACCAACTTCGCTGGGCTGGACATTGTGTGCAGATGCCAGACTCTCGCCTCCCAAAACAAGTCCTCTACTTTTAGCTCACCCATGATCAGAGATCCTGTGGTAGTCAGAGGAAACGCTACAAAGAAACACTGAAAGTGTATCTTAAGAAAACTGATGTGGACATCAGAAGCTGGGTAGAGCAAGCCACAAAATGACTCCAGTGGCGCCATATCCTCCATCAGGCAGTGCCCCGCTTCAAGGAGGAGCGCCTTTCCCTCAAAGCTGATGAGAGAGAGGAGGAAGGAAAAAGAAATAATTTTCTCCCAGCAGGCCGCTGGCCTGCTACAAAATGTCTGAACCTACTGCAGGTGGATTTGCAGTCCCAGGATTGGACTCCTGAGTCATCTCAGGACCCATATGTAAATCCGTGGTAGAGATCATCCTCAAATCAAGGGATCACCAATCAAGACTAGATGATCCTTGCAGTCACTCCTAACCCTATGATTCCATGACATTGTATACAAATATATATTCTTTATTTAGATACATTGGCCCAAATCCACAAAGGGACTTAGGCATTGCAACACCTAACTTTTAGTTATATGGCCACCCAGTGGAATTCTCAATGCTTGGGAGCCTACAAATGGAATCCACAAAAGCTAGGATGCTAGGCTGGAATCCTCTTAACCTACCCAATAACTGAAGCTGAGAAGAAGGGTGTGTTCTAACTCCTGCCCCTCTCAGGAAATTAGGCACCTAAATGCACACAGGAGGGAAGCCAGCCTTTCAGCTTGGATTCACAGTCATGAATATTTGCCTGGAAATGGTGTCTAAGCCATTTCTTATCAGAATAACCGTGGTACATGTCTGACTCCACACAAACCAGCTAGGAGGAAAGGCATAAGAGCTAATAGCTTCCCTTAGCAGTATTAGAGCAGTGGTTAGGGAACTCACCCAAAATATGAAAGAGCATCCTTCCCTCCCCCAGTTCACTTACTCCTTCTGCTTGCTTAGAAGGGATTTAAACATAAAGTTTCTACCTCCCAAGTGAGGGCTGGAGCTATGAGATATTCCCAAGCTTTCTTGCTTAAGTATAAATAATTTAACTGTATTGGGCCAGAGAGAATATGGGGATGACTCTATAGCACGTATGTTAGGGCACCCAGCTTCATTCTTAATAGAAAGAAAATATTTTATATTTGTGCTATTTAAATAATAAAGCACTTACATATTCCCTATTTTTCATGTATATTTTATTGCCAATGTTATCTTCATGAAGCTCCATATTTCAGTATTCAGTGCAATGTTGACCAATATATTGAAAGTAATTAAATTAAGCTGCATTCCTACAAAAGGTGGGGTGTTTCTTTTTATTTAAATGAAACTTCAGTTTGACTGCAACTTCGAAATTACAAAGTGTGTAACAGAAACTGAGGAGGGACTCAGCTCTGTTATTGACCACCTTTCTAAAAAAAAGTCAATATGCAGAAAGTCATAGCCTCCAATTTGTAAAAAGCCTATAAACAATGTACATAAATTCTGTATCCTATTTTAGTTTAACCCTTTTTGAGGAAAGTAACATTTACCCTTTGAATAGAAACAGTGTAACTTACATTAGCAGAAACTAGGGCTGTCGATTAATCGCAGTTAACTCACGCGCTTAACTCAGAAAAATTAATCACAATTAAAAAATTAGTCATGATTAATCACACCATTAAGCAAGAGAATACCAATTGAAATTTATTAAATATTTTGATGTTTTCTACATTATCAAATATATCAATTTCAATTAGAACATAGAATACAAAGTGTACAGGAGGGACAAACATCCCAAGCAAACCTCTCTCTCTCCCGGCCCATTGAATTGATGGCACCTGAAGCTACGAAGAAGGCATTCACTGGCTTCTGGGGAGAAGGGGTCCTGACCGAAGAAGGTTGGTAAGTATGACTGCTGAATACAGTGAGAAGACGTTGCTTCATAAGGTGCCCAAGTTGCAGGGCAAGTGTGGCACACCTGCTCATTAGTCTAGATTGAAACCCTGGTATGTCACAAAAGTATTTGTTGTTATTTTAATTTAAATAGCTTTTGTGTATGTATGCTTGTTGGTTAGGTCCTAAAATATGGGATAAAATATATTAGAGGAATTTCATCTATTGAAAGTCAGGTTTTAGTATGCCCTTTAGCTTGGCAGGTCTCTCTGTTTAAATGGAACAATTAACCGTTGCAAATCTGCACATTATATAGCAGGACATCCATCTTCACCCTCTATAGTTTTATGGAGACTATTATTGCTTAATATGCAAATTTAAAAAAATGGAAAGTTAATGTTCATATTGAGTATATTCTTATAAAGCAACTTTGTTACAACATGAAACTAATCTCTAGGCAGTTCTGAACAGTACATACAACTTCCCTGGTAGCCTTCATTATTTTCTTACGCTCTTTTTCCAACTTACCAGAAAAAACTTTTTCCATCTCTCCCTGTCTTTCTAAAAGTTTGCAGAATGTCACTTAAGAAATCTTTCTATTAAATTATCATGGTCTGGCAGCAGCAACACCATGGTTAAGTTGTGTCAGACTTTTCTGTTTTACAGAGACTGTATGTCCTTTTTTCAGAACCCTTTTTTGTAAACATGCCATACAGAATTTGAACCAAATTTCAACAAAGAATTAATATAGTGTGTAATGATCTCCAATATGTCCTTTGTGTTTGTATGTCATCAGCGTTTTTAGGAAATTTAGGAGAATAGGAACCTTAGAAAGCCTGATTCTTTTCCCCACATACTGCACGTTTGCTCGCTCCTGTTGCTTCCTGAGCAGTATCATTGTGACATTAAGATAATCAAGCCACCCATCAATCACTCCCTTCAGTTCATTTGCATGTTTGTGGAGACCTTGGTTGTCATGACAATGGCTGCCTTTGATAACAGACATATCTCACATTATCATAACACTGTTACAAAGAAGGGTCCTAGGAGGAGCTGTAGTGAAGGCACCCCTGGGTTTGGGTAAGCTTCTGCTATGCTCCTTTGGGTTTGTACTAGGGCTGTCAAGCGAATAAAAAAATTAATCATGATTAATAGTGCGATTAAAAAATTGTGATTAATTATGTAATTAATCACGCTGTTAAACAATAATAGAGTACCATTTATTTAAATATTTTGGATGTTTTCTACATTTTCAAATATATTGATTTCAGTTATAACACAGAATACAAAGTGTACAGTGCTCACTCTATATTTATTTTTGATTATAAATATTTGCAGTGTAAAAAACAAATTCACCTAATACAAGTACAATCTCTTTATCATGTAATCACTTTATCATGAAAGTTGAATTTAAAAATGTGGAATTATGTAGAAATAAATAAATAAATGCATTCAAAAATAAAATAATGTAAAACTTTAGAGTCTACAAGTCCAAGCAGTCCTTCTTCTTGTTCAGCCAATTGCTCAGACAAACACGTTTGTTTACATTTGCAGACACTGGGTCAAAACTTTAACATAGAATCTTAGAATCATAGGCCTGGAAGGGACCTCGAGAGGTCATTTAGTCCAGTCCCCTGCACTCAAGGCAGGACTAAGTATTACCTAGACCATCCCTGACAGGTGTTTGTCTAACCTGCTCTTAAAAATCTCCAATGATGGAAATTCTTCAACCTCCCTGGGTAATTAATTCTAGTTAAGCACCGTGACAATTTATTCTGCTTAACCACCCTGACAATTAGGGAGTTTTACCGAATGTCCAACCTAAACCACCCTTGCTGCAATTTAAGCTTATTGCTTCTTGTCATATCCTCAGAAGATAAGGAGAACAATTTTTCTCCCTCCTCCTTGTAACAATCTTTTATGTATTTGAAAACTGTTATCATGTCCCCTCTCATTCTTCTCTTCTCCAGACTAAACAAGCCCATTTTTTTCAGTCTTCCTGCATATGTCATGTTTTCTAGAACATTAATCATTTTTGTTGCTCTTCTCTGAAATGTGGCACCCAGAACTCGACACAATACTCCAGTTGAGGCCTAATCAGAGTGGAGTAGAGCAGAAGAATTACTTCTTGTATATTGCTTACTCTTGCTAATACATCCCAGAATTATGTTTGCTTTTTTTGCAACAGTGTTACACTGTTGACTCATATTTAGTTTGTGATCGATTTTCACCCCCCCCATCCCTTTCCGCAGTACTCCTTCTGAGGCAGTCATTTCCCATTTTCTGTGTGTGCAACTGATCGTTCTTTCCTAAATGGAATACTTTGCATTCATCCTTCTTCAATTTCATCCTATTTACTTCAGACCATTTCTCCAGTTTCTCCAGATAATTTTGAATTTTAACCCTATTCTTCAAAACACTTGCAATGCCTCCCAGCTTGGCATCATCCACAACATTTATCAGTGTACTCTCTATGCCATTATCTAAATAATTGATGAAGATATTGAATGGAACCAGATCCAGAACTGATACCTGCGGGACCCCAATAGATATGTCCTTCCAGCTTGATTGTGAACCATAGGTAACTACTTTCTGGGAATGGATTTCCAACCAGCTATGCACCCATCTTATAGAAGCTCCATCTAGGTTGTATTTCCTGTTTATGAGGAGGTCATGTGAGACAGTATCAAAAGCCATACTAAAGTCAAGATATAACACATCTACTGCTTCCCTTCTATACACAAGGCATGTGACCCTGTCAAAGAAAGTTATTAGGTTGGTATGATCTGATTTGTTCTTGACAAATCCATGCTGATGGTTTCTTATCACCTTATTATCTTCTAGGTATCTGCAAATTTACTGCTTCATTATTTGCTCCATTATTTTTCTGGGTACTGAAGTTAAGATGACTGGTCTGTAATTCCGTGGGTTGTCCTTATTTCTCTTTTATAGATTGACACTATATTTGTTCTTTTCCAGTCCTCTAGATTCTCTCCCATATTCCATAACTTTTCAAAGATAATTGCTAATGGCTCAGATATCTCCTTATTCAGCTCTTTGAGTATTCTAGGATGTATTTCCTCAGGCCCTGGTGACTTGAAGGGATCTAACTTATATAAGTAATTTTCAGCTTGTTCTTTCCCTATTTTAACCTCTGATCTACCTCATTTTCATTGGCATTCTCTATGTTAGATGTCCAATCTCTACTAACCTGTTTGGTGAAAACTGGAAAAAAAAAGGTCATTTAGCACTTCTGTGATTTCCACATTTTCTGTTATTGTTATTTGTGAGGAAGATTTGGTGTTATTGTTGGGTCTCATGATAAAGACTTTGGTGCTAATGGTAAACCTCATGACAAAGAATTCTGTACTGATGGTAAATCCTTTGAAAAGGACAATATACACAATTTTTGGGAAAAAAACTTTTGCACATGTTATGAGTGGTAACTAAGAACACACCCTGTATTAAGAAACCCTATGGTGATGCTGCTTCTCAGCTAATACCTATATCAGGATTGAAGCTTGGCACAACAGAGAAACCATAATAAACCTGATCTGCTGCGTGGAAGTGGAAAGTGAGGAACACCACCTCATGGCATTGATGACTAAATGACAAGATACCTAAACTCTAGAAAACATTAATATCTACATTGAGTTAACACCAGTGGAAAAGCAAAAGGGTTAACAATGCTGCACAGGTACAAAGAGAAGTTTTCTAGCAACCCAGAAAAGACATACTTGCTAACTTTTGAAATTATCTGACTGATCCACAAAGTATTAAGAGGTACACAAAACTTTGAAAGCACATGTGTGGGTAGCACTACAATGTTTAGCAACACTTGGGAGTTATCTGGTCAAAACCGAAAAAAGGATGCTGGGCCCACTCCCTCTGCATTAGTCTGTGACTAACATTCCTGCAGCAAAGAAAGTGGGGAGGTGTGACATACTGTACCTGTAACCCCCATATTCATAATTCATTTGGTTGTGATATTTCATACAATGCATGCCATGTAATGCCTGTAAGATATCATATGAAAGACCATGATCTGCTATTATTCTGTCAAAATATGTATATTGTTAGTATGTATGAAGTTATGAGATTTTGCTGTATGGTTGTTATTGAAATATGCTGTAGATTTGGGAGTTGCCCACTGCTCCTTCTCCAGTAACAACAAAGGTGTTGATCCACACCCAGACAGGTGTTAAACAACCATTAATCAGCAGGGGAGATGTAAATAAGGGATCTACAATTCTGCACTAGAGTTGTGGAAGCACCACACAATGGGGAATTGCTCAACTCTGACTCAGCAAAGCCCACCAGGATATCTCTGGGTTAGTGTTTTCCAGGGACCTGGACTGAGAATATAAAACAGGAGACAGTGGCATCAAGCTTTTACCTTTCTCCTCCCCCACCTACACTGGAAGCAACAAGAATGCTCAGAAGACAAAGATTTCAACTGAGGAGACTGGTCCCAAGCTTAAAGGGGAAGCCTGTGTATTAAGGACTATGACCTACTTATAACATCCAGTGGGATGAGAAGAACAGCTTGATCCAAATACTGCCTAATCTAATAAGGTTTAAGATTTAGACTGCATGATTAGCTTTTATTTACTTTGGTAACCTTCTCTGACCTTTTGCGCTCACCACTTATAATCACTTAAAATCTATCTTTCTGTAGTTAATACATATCTTTTTATATTTTACCTAAAACAGTGTGTTTGGGTTGAAGTGCTTGGGAAATATCAGTTCTGTTTATAAAGGATAATGTGTGCCCTCTCCACATTGAGGGAGGGGAGGACTGGCTAATGAATTTATGCTGGTCAGGCTTTTGACCGGGGCAAGACGGTATATTCCGGGGGTACAAGGCTCTGGGCTTGGGAGATTTGCTGGTGCCTTTCTCTGTGTGATTTGTGAGTGGCTTCGGGAGCATTCATGCAATTTAACTGGGTGTAAGGCTACATATGCTGTTGTACTGAGTGATAACAGTGCCTGGAGGGGTTTGGTGCTTGTCAGGTTGGAGAATTAAGGGGGAACAGCAGTACCCCAGTTCCAGGTTGCACCCTGGGGATCCCATCACAATGCCCCCAGACAGTTTGTGTAAAAGTGGTATTAACTTTTTAATCAGTTCATAATATTTGGTCCCTTTTTCCTTGGATGTTTCAGTTATTAATTAATACAGGCAGTACATCACTTAAGGTTTGGGGTCTGGTGTACAGAGACTCTTCCTGCAGAGTACCATGGTGAACATACTAGTGAAAATCCTTTTAAACCTTTCATTAAAGATACAGAAAAGAAGGAAAAACAGTTAAAGCATATGAAATGTGAAGTATTAAGTAAAGCTTTAATTTTAACCTTATCCCATGTTTCCTTTCCCTTTAACTGAAGAAAGTTTTTAGAAGGGGTGGGTAAGGAGGAACCTTGTTTGACAGTCTTTTCGATAGTATCAAAGATGGTAATAACTATCCTTTTGAAGAAAAGAGATGATGTTGCTTGAGATGGGTTGGACCTGTCGTTCTTGTTATTGTTAAAAGTCTGAACCTGTTTTCTAGAAGACAAAACAAGACAAACATACACAAAAGGGAAGAGAAAAAGAATAGCGAAGATAGAAAGTTCAGTCTCTGGTGTTGACTTTCACTTACACCTCACTGCTGGAGAAAAACAGGCCCAGGTCTTATCAGCCAGTCAATACCCGGCAAACTGGTATAGCAGGTGCTGTTTAGGACATTGCTTTTAGTTACCTTTTTCTGGTCACAGACTAACAGCAGTGGTACAAAATATACAGTCCTGGCTGGCTAAGCCAGATACTTATTAGACAGAAGGAAAAAAGAGAGGGTAGAAAAGAGAAGAAATAATGTGGGGAAGGAAAAGGACACATTGGGGATGGGGAAGGCAATATCTCACATCCCAGCTGGTATTTTGGATTTAGGTAGAGCCAAGGTAAATGGTGGAATCATCTGGGTCCCTCTCTCTGTGCTGCTCTGGTCTCACGATTAGGATGAAGAAGGTCCAGGGTCCCAGGAGGTGGTGGGAGTGGTAGTTATGGTGGTGGAGCTCACTTCAGTGACCAGTTTTTCTTCCCAAAGTCTCTTTCTTTAGGGACCCCAAAAGGGAGTGAAGGGAGTAATAGGTCTAATTTCCAGCAATCCGGTTTTGGTTCATTGATTTTTGGACTTGCATTCTTTGTTTACTGGGCATGTTCTTAACAAAGACCTTGAGTTATATCAGTAGGGCTTTTAGTATGGACTAATTCAGTCTGTCTCCCTTTTGCACATGTTCCCATCAACATTTATTGTTACTGGTATTCTTATATCTTATAAACTTATACTCCTTTTTTACAGTTGAGCTCACAGTTAGGGTAAATTAATAGGCCCAATTATCACAACAGATGGGATCTGCATCAGTGCCGGGCACAGCATGGTCAGTGCACTGGTGCCAGTCCTCAGTTGCTCCCAGTGCTGAGAGCTATGCACACATGCTGCCACATAGAAGAGATGGTCTGCACACACCGAGCTTCACAGAATTGCACAGATGGCAAAATGGGTCTGTTGATGGGTAGAGTCCTGGCATGTCACACCCTCTGCAGACAGGGGATCCAGAAGACAGTGGATGTGTTCAGAAAATGTCCCGTCCCCACCACACACATACACACCAAATTGCCCTAAGCCTACTGGCTTCAGGCATAGGGGTCATCTGCACAGACAGGAGCACCAAACAGGAAGCTGCAGGGACCTGGTGGCTGCACCATAAGCTCCATGGTCTTGAGCACAGGCAGACCTGCTGGAAAAGACTCATGTCTGAATGATGGCCAGCATTGAGCAAGCCAGAGAGGTGACCCTTGAGAGAGGTGACCTTTCTGCGCACTGTTACAGAGTCATGTGCTCCTCCTCAGCATGTGCACTGCCTCCTCACAGGAACCGATTCCTTGCTTCATGGGCAGCCTTTGGATCATATGCAATTCTACAGTGTGCTCACCATGTACTTCACTGGTACCCTGCGATCCATGCAGCAGCAGGATCAAGCCCTCTGTGAGTAGTCCCATTGATGTCAATAGGACTACTCTCAGTGTACAAAGATAATTATGTATGGCAAGGACACAGACCATCTTTTCATTATGTGTGTACAGTGGGCATAATGGGGCTCTTCTCCCTGATCAGGGCCTTTGGGCAATACCATAACACAACAGTAATTAATTAAATTAATTAATTGATTAATAGACTGATGCTGATTTTATCTTGGTGAATATTTAAACCAGAATGCAGAAATGGTTAACAGAAGCACAAAAACTATAAAACATAAAACTGCTCTACTTTTCTCACAACCTTCTCTATCAACCAGGCTTGCAGTCTTGGTCACACCCTTGATTCTTTCCTTCTTATTTTACATTTATAAAAGTAACTAAGTTCTGTTGCAATGTGACAGTCAGAAATCAGATTGTCATTAACATTTAAAATTCCTGAATGTTGTGTATTTCAATTCTGATTTCTACATTAATATATTTCTTGCATTGATATAGGATTTATACTCATTAAACAGGATGAGTCTCTGTATCAGATTCTGAGTTGTCCTATGGCAGAATGTACATGCCCAACACTCATTTGGCCCATAAAGGGGTTATCTATCATTTTTAGGATTTTCTGTAGTTCCCATTGTCACAGTTCAGGATAGCTGCATCTGTGCTCTACTTCTATGGTCCAACAATTTCCCCCTGGCTAGGCCTCCAGAAGTCGCCTCTCTTGGATGGAGACCTGCATCTTTCTCCCTTCTGGGATATTTCAAGGCTGAACAATTCCTTGCCCTTACTATGTTTTTCCAAGCAAAGGACAGTCTGCCTAAGCAGGCCTGCTTTGCTTCTCTCCTCAGAGATGGTCACAGTGTAATTGCCCCAGTTATAAGTTACCACATAGTTCTTTCTAAGCAAGAATATTTTATTCTTAAGGTAAAGTGTAGAGAAAACATACTAAAAATAATAAAAGAACCTACACATGCTAATAGAAGCTTACCAGAGATCAACCAATCTGCAATATGGGCTGTGGCAGGACCAGTCCTTCAAACCTCACCCAGGGTTTTCATGTGCTTTCAAGTTCTTCACGCCCTTTGTTCTGAAGAACACTCATGAGTAAGAGTCATTCTTTTATCCAGTTTGACTCTTTGAGTGAATAGGTAATCATCCAGATAATAGGTCTCTGCTCAAAGTGAAAGTTAAAAAGGTTGGATGTGAGGTGGGTCCTTTGTATTCTGCTCATCACCAATTGTTTCCAAGGAAGTCCACTTCACATGTATTGTTCCCAAAGTCCATTGAAGTTCCTAATATCTTCCAGATATTGCAATAATCCTGTCTTCCTCTTGAAGTTCTATACAAGTAGTATACAAGCATTTGCATTTTCAATACAAGGGACTCCTCAAGCACTTAAACTTAATTCATTGAAGTTTAATTTAATTCCATAAGATTTTTTCCCGGATATTGCAGGATATTCTCAGTCTGTCACAAACATCATCACAATATCTGCATTTGTAAATTACTATCCAGTGTGTGAATTTATCATTTATCCCCAAATCCCTAATGCTATGTATTTTCTTGTGGAATAGTTTTTTAATTGATTTGAAGATATCCATCCCCTTTCCTTCTTCAGTTTTGTATGTTCTGTTCAAAGACATTTATTAGATCATTTGGACATGATTTTTTCCCTCATACCCATGTTAGCCATTGCTTAGAATACCACTCTTCATTAGGAAAATCTCCCACTCATGTCTTTTAAATAATTCTAAAAAAAGGTTTTGTAATTGAAATCTGACTTTCAGGCCTATAATTCCATGTTTCCCTTAGTTAAAAACTGGCACTATGACAGTGCATATGCTGTTTGGGGGAGTCTCGTGTACCCCAAAAATACGTCCACTGTAACAAATTAAAAGTGCAGACCCTCAAGGACTGGGAGCTCAGGCTTAAGATGCTGCTCCTGGAAAACTCCCTCAGACCTGCCTCTGACCCTGGCCAGCAAACCTCTGAGACACACTTCAGAGGTAAAACAAAAACAAAAAAATGGCCAGCTTCCTCTCCCCTCAGGAGTCATTCATCAGGGAAAAAGTTAAAACCGGCTCTCTGGTCTCTGCTGACTCCGGATCCGTGACTGAGCACTTTTCACGCGGCAGGCACCTCGGGCACCGACCGTGAGTCAGCTGCCCCACTGCACAGTGCCGAGGCTCAGGGCTTCCAGTTGCCCACCACTTTCAGCTCTCCTATGTCCACCTTTACTACTATGGTACCGAGAGCTGCTACGGTGCTGACAGCACAAGTGGTGGCTGCGGCACCATCCTTTGATTCTGTGGCGTCTCTTTTACAGCTGCCACTCTCAGCACTGAGCCTCCTGGGGTCTCCTGCCTCACTTGCAGTGCCTACCTCAGGGGATCCTACTCCACGGAGCCAGCTTGTGCCCCCGGGACATTGTTGGTGCGCCAGCAGATGCCCCAGCAGACTCTGCCTCTACCAGCTACACTGGCACTGACTCCTGGTCACTCAGCTCCACTGCAGCTTTACAGCCAGAGGACTTAAGGGTGTCCTATGCTCCTGACTCTCCTCTTCTCAGCACCAGCTTATCGCCAAGAGTTTTAGCACCCTACCTGCAGTACTCCCCTACCGCTTCAAGCCCCTCCAATGAATTGTGGGAGGAGGAGGAGGAGAAGAGGAAGAGGAATATGATAACCAGAAGTTTTCCTCTCAAAACTCTCCCCAGAGTCGGTTACCCACAACTGGGAGATGCATTTCAGCATGATCTCCATATCCTCAAGGCTATCCACACTGGTATGGCAATCCCTGAATGGGATCACTTTTGTCCCTCCATCCCTGGGCAGTGGTCACACTGGGGTCCATAGACCTACACTGCACCACAGTCAGGTCTTCCCCGGGCTTCCCAGAGGAAAGCTGTAAGACCCACCCCACTGCCTGCTTACACTGAAACCCAGATAAGACCTGAAGTGGCCACCACCCCTACAGAGGACACTGCCCCACACCCCTCTTCTATAGCAATAACACCACAAGATGCCATGGTACCCCCACCACCTCCCCCTACTGATGAACTTGCTCACTTTCAAGAGTTGTTTCACAGAGTAGCAGAAGAGCTCACGAGTACCCTGGAGGAGGTACCTGAAACACACCACAAGCTTACAGACATCCTGCAAGCTACGACCTCCTCCAAAATAGCCCTACCAATTAATGGGGCCATTATGGAACCTGCTAAAACTATTTGGCAGACCCCAGTTACTGTAACACCCACTATCAAGAGATTGGACTGAGAATATTTTGTTCCATCTAAGGCTTCTGAGTTTCTATTTACACACCCCTCACCTAATTCGCAAGTGGTCGATGCTGCCAATCAGAAAAACAAATACCAGCACTTCCGCTCCACTACATCAGACAAAGATAACAAGAGACTGGACTCCTTCGGCCGCAAAGTGTATTCTTCTTCCACTTTGCAATTTAGAGTAGCGAACTATGTGGTGCTCTTCGCAAAATATGACACAAAAATTATGCTAAGGTAATGCAATTTATTGATGATGTGTCAGAGGTTAAACGACAACAATTTCAAGCAGTGGTGTCCAAGGGCCAATTGATCTTCTGCACAGCTCTTCAAGCCGCCCTCGATGCTGTGGATGCAGTGGCCAGATCCACAGCCATGGCCGTTGTCATATGGCGGTCCTCATGGCTTGCTTCTTCCTCCTTTCCGAAGGAGATACAGAATACAGTGAAAGATCTCCCTTTTGATGGAGACAGGCTCTTCTAAGCTACAACCAATGAGGTCCTTCACTCTATGAAGGACTCCCATGCCACTCTCCAATCCTTAGGCATCCAAACACCTGCCTCAAAGAAGAGAAAATATAGATATTAGCCATACCAACGACTGCTGGTCGTTGGTATGGCTAATATCTATATTTTCTCTTCTTTGCACAACATCCACCTCTTCTCATGCCTTTGCACAGCATCCACCTTTCAGACAATATGATACACAACAACAATGACATAGGCCCAGAAACCAACGATGCCCTCCACATACAATGGTGACCCACCCTCCTAACCCAAAAAAAACAAATTTGAAGTCTTGGTTGAGGGTATAGAAAACCTCACACCCTCTCCAGCGCCAACTTCAACCAACCTTTTTTTTGGACACTGTTTGCATCCTTTCCTGGCTAACTGGCAAGCCATCACTATGGACAGATGGGTCCTGGAAATGATCCCTTTCCTCTCCTTACCGCCCACCCACCCTCCCATCCCATCTCTCTTCAAGGACCCCTCTCACAAACAATTGCTCTGTCAGGAGGTACAACATCTCATACATCTCGGAGCAATAGAGGAGATACCCCCTCAACACAGAGGGAAAGGGTTTTACTCCCACTACTTCTTGACGAAAAAGAAAAGCGGCGGTTGGTGCCCTATCCTCGATCTTCGACATTTGAACAAGTTCATCAAGAAACAGAAATTCCGGATGGTTACTCTCCCAATGATAATTCTGACACTGGAGCAAGAAGATTCGTTTTCAACCCTCAATTTCCAAGACACATATTTGCATGTCTCTGTCCACCCTTCCCATCGATGTTTCCTCAGGTTTGCTGTGGGAGTGCAACACTACCAGTACAGGGTCCTCCCTTTTGGCCTTTCCACTGTACCACGTGTCTTCTCCAAGGTGCTAGCAGTTGTAATAGCACATCTCAGAAAAAAAAAGGAATCCTCATATTTCCTTACCTGGACGATTGTCTCCTCAAGTCTTCCACGCAGTTAGAAGTGAACCATGCAACTCTTGTAGCCCTTCACTTCTTTCACACCTTGGGCCTGCAAATAAACTAAAACAAATCTACCTTACAACCTACACAACAAATCAACTTCGTCGGCGCCCACGTCGATTCCACCACCAATCTTGAATCTTTCCCCCAGGACAGATCCCACACAATGGGCATCCTTATTACCCAGATACGTGCCAGCCCACAGACTTTAGTCTGAGACTCCCTGCAGCTCTTAGGACATACGGCTGCTTCCACATTTGTGGTTGCAAATGCTTGCCTGCACATGTGATGCCTTCAGAGCTGGCTAACCACAGTACACAAACCAAACAAGCACAAGCTAAACAGGTTACTAACTGTGCCCCAGAAAGTCAAGGACTCATTCCTCTGGTGGACTTCTCCCATCAATCTCTGCACCAGGATTCCCTTTGACAATATCCCCCTTCAATTACCATCACCACAGATGCATCACTCACAGGATGGGGAGCACACATCTGCCTCACCTCTCAGGGTCTCTGGACCACTTCAGAAACCAGGCTTCACATAAATTTGCTAGAGCTCTGGGCCGTACGCAATACTTGCCTCCATTTCCTTCCCATCATCCAAAACCGCCGAATTCGAATCATGACCGACAATATTGCATGCATGTTTTATGTCAACAGACACACTACGGTCACACTCCCTTTGCACAAAGGTGGTAAAACGTTGGAACTGGTGTCTTCAGCACAACATCCGTATCTCCACCTCATACCTGTCAGGTTCTCAGAATACCACCACAGATGAGCTCAGCTAATGATTCCCCTTACAGCATGAGTGGAAACACAATGACACCATTCTTTCCAACATTTTCCAGACCTGGGGTTATCCCTAACTGGATCTATTTGCCACAGCAACAAACGAAAAATGTCTGACATTCTGCTTCAGAACAGGCCTGGGGAAACACTCACGGGGGGATGCCTTTTTGCTCCCTTGAACCGAGACTCTCATGTATGCGTTCCCACCAATGCCTCTATTGCACATAGTAATTCATAAGATACGAACAGACAGAGCCAACATTATTCTCATAGCCCCAGTGTGGGCCAGACAACTGCGGTACCCCTTTCTCCTGCACATGTTGGTCAAGCCACCCATTCCCCTTCCACCACTCAGCAACCTCCTATCACAATGCAGGAAACAACTATTTCACCCTGACATACAATGTCTCCACCTGAGGGCCTTGCTGATTAATGGTTCTCTAATGTGGAGTTAGCATGTTCGGACCAAGTACTCACTGTCTTGCTACACAGCAGAACACACAACACGCGCACTACCTACCTGCATAAATGGAAACGGTTCACATCTTGGTGCGCTGCCAAACAGACCTCTCCAATTTCTGCTTCACTCCCACTGATACTGGATTACCTATTACACCTTAAAACATCTGGCCTTTCTGCGAGCTCACTCAAGGTCCACCTCGCGGCAATCACTGCCTTCCACCATAAGGTTGACAACATAACAGGTTTTGCCCATCCAATCACCAAAAGGTTCCTGAAGGGCATCCAGATGTTATACCCAGATGTGAAACTGCCTGCTGCACCCTGGGATTTACACCTAGTCCTCAAAGCCCTGATGGATACACCCTTTGAACCAATGGCTACCTGCTCCCTTCTCCACCTATCTGTGAAGACTGTCTTCCTCATAGCAATCGTGTCTGCCAGATGAGTAGGAGAAATGGGGGTGTTAATGGTGGACCCTCCGTATACAACGTTCTTCCACGATAAGGTCACACTACACATGCATCCAAGGTTCTTACCTAAGATACACTCTTCCTTTCACCTCAATTAACCTATACACCTTTCAACGTTTTTCCCAAACCCTCATGCTAACACCTTTGAAATGACAGTGCGCACTCTTGATGTCCTCAGAGCATTATCCTTTTACCTGGATAGAACAAAACAGTTTAAGAAACCCCCCCAGACTTTTTGTCTCTATTACTCAGCATTCACAAGGAAATGCTATCTCTACACAGAGACTTTCCAAGTGGATTGCTGACTGCATATGCCTTTGTTACCAACTCAGGCAAATACAACCTCCTACAATTAGAACACACTCTACCAGAGCTGTCTCCACTTCTGTGGCCTTTCTCCGCAATGTCCCACTCTCTGACATATGCAAGGCAGCTACCTGGAAATCGAACCTTACCTTTGCGAATCACTATGCTCTCATCCACTCTGCAGTGTCTGACACCAGACTGGGCAGAGTTTTCTTGTCAACAGCCTTCTTGCCTCATCCGAAGTCCCAACCATCCTAAGGGATACTGCTTTTCAGACACCTGAAATGGAGCACCCACAGGGACATCTCTCGAAGAAGAGGAGGAGGTTACTCACCCTGTGCAGTAACTGACGATGTTCAAGATGCATGTCCCTTTGGGTGCTGCACTACTCGCCCTCCTCCCCTCTACTTCGGAATTTGTAATGCACTCCGTTGTAGAGAAGGAACTGAGGAGCCCGGGCTGTGCATGCACTATTAGAACACTGACAGCTCAAGAGGCAGGCACAGCGCGTGCACAGCCCATGGGGGTACTGCTGTAGAAATCTCTGATCAAAGGCGCTGGGACACACCTAGACCTGAAATGGAGCACCCACAGGGACATTCATCTTGAAGAACGTCAGTTACTGCACAGGGTGAGTAACCTCCTCTTCCTTATCTTTTTATGTAACCATTAGAAAACACTGTCTTATCTCATATTGATACCTTCCGTGTAAAACTACGGGAATAGTTTTTGTTTTAAATTGTTTCTTATGTCCATGGATAGTGGATATAATAGACCAGGGAAGGCTCTGCTTTCCCTGGCTGCAGCTGCTGCCATGGGACACTGTGCTGGGGCTGCTCAAACCCCAGGCTGGTCGACTGCTGCTGTTCCAGCCCTGGGCCTGCTGGTGCATCTGGGGCTGCTCGGGCTGGGGTTCAGGTCAGTTGGCTGGCTGGGACCAGCCCTGGGCTCCTCTGGCGGCAGGGGAGGAGGGGCAGCTTAGTGTTCTGGCTGGCCAGGGGCTTCTCCAGCTGTGGAAGGAGAGTGGGGGGCCTCAGAGCTCCAGCCACAGCGGGTAGGGCCTCCTGTAGAAGGGGCGGGGCTAAACTTGCCGAAGTGGGTGGGGGTCCAACCACTGCCCATGCTTATGTCTAAGTATGTGTTTCCATTATTGTAGTAGGCTTTGATCAACATTTATTTGGACTCTAAAATCTTCATTTGAAAAATCAGAACAAAATGTGCATTGTCCTGGAAAAGTGTACTGGTTTATGATTATATTTATTTCTTTTAACTATTTCATGTACATGAATTAAAATACGTAGATTTTGAATTCCTTTTATTTAAATGTGTATATAAAATACACACAAATACATATGTAAAATACATACATATCAATTGCTAACTACTGACTGAAGAGTCTGGTAACAAGCATACCTTCCTTTATAACTTACTTCTCACTAAGACTTTGTATCATTATAAGAACATTTCTCCTAGCACGCCTTTCCTGGGACTGGCCCTTTAAATTTGACACAGCCAAGTAACTATGGCCCTTATGTGACCATTTTGCAGCTAACTGTTGTTTGTTGTATCTCCTCTTCCTTCAGCTGGTAAGTATTAACTGGTAAGTTATATTTTCTCCCCTGTTTCTCCCTCTCTTATGTCAGAGGGACTGCTACAAGCACTTTCTTATTTTGCTATTTAATACACAGTTTTTACTTATGCAAGCTCCCAAAAATAATATCAGGGTTTAGGGTACATATATGTTTGATAAAACAGACCCAAATCTTGTTCTTTTAAAGCCTGCTATGGAGTCACTGTAGTTGTGTTGTAGGTAGGTCAGGATGCAGGGAGCTCATGCATGAGGTGAGATGATCCCTTTTGTGAGTGTCACACAGCATGGCCCAGCTGAGTCTAGAAATTCTTTGGGGATAGGTACAAGGCTTTGGTGATCCTCTGACATGCTGGCCTGCCTGTCCTCTGCTTCTGACTCCATAGGGTTGTTACGAAGGCTGCAGAGCCCACTTAGCCATTAGGCTGGAGTGATTGCCTTGGAATGGCTAAACTCCCTCTTTGTCATGTGGGTTGTAGGGAAGTTTAGGCCAAATTACAATGTGGCTCTTGGAAGAAATATAAAGGAGTTTGAGGTGCAGGTGGTGTTCTCGTCCATCCTCCCCATGGAAGGAAAAGGCCTGGGTAGAGCCCATCAAATCGTGGAAGTCAACAAATGGCTACACAGGTGAGGTTGGAGAGAAGGCTTTGGATTCTTTGACCATGGGATGATGTTCCAAGAAGGCGGAGTGGTAGGCAGAGACGGGCTCCATGTAACAAAGAGAGGGAAGAGCATCTTTGGAAGCAGGCTGGCTAACCGAGCGAGGAGGGCTTTAAACTAGGTTCACCGGGGGAAGGAGACCAAAGCCCTGAGGTAAGTGAGGATGTGGGACACTAGGAGGAAGCACGAGCAGGAGAATGAGAAAGGGGAGGGCTCCTATCTCTTACTAAGAGAGAGGGACAAACAGCAAGTTATCTCAAGTGCCTATACACAAATGCAAGAAGCCTGGGAAACAAGCAGGGAGAACTGGAAGTCCTGGAACAGTCAGGGAATTATGATGTGATTGGAATAACAGAGACTTGGTGGGATAACTCACATGACTGGAGTACTGTCATGGATGGATATAAACTGTTCAGGAAGGACAGGCAGGGCAGAAAAGGTGGAGGAGTTGCACTGTATGTAAGGGAGTAGTATGACTGCTCAGAGATCAAGGATGAAACTGCAGAAAAACCTGAGTGTCTCTGGATTAAGTTTAGAAGTGTGAGCAACAAGGCTGATGTTGTGGTGGGAGTCTGCTATAGACCACAGGATCAGGGGGATGAGGTGGACGAGGCTTTCTTCTGGCAACTAACGGAAATTACTTGATCGCAGGCCCTGGTTCTCATGGGAGACTTAAATCACCCTGATATCTGCTGGGAGAGCAATACAGTGGTGCACAGACAATTCAGGAAGTTTTTGGAAAGTGTAGGGGCCAATTTTCTGGTGCAAGTGCTGGAGGAACCAGGTAGGGGCAGAGCTCTTCTTGACCTGCTGCTCACAAACTGGAAAGAATTAGTAGGGGAAGCTAAAGTGGATGGGAACCTAGGAGGCAGTGACCATGAGATGGTCGAGTTCAGGATCCTGACAAAGGGAAGAAAGGAGAGCAGAGAATACAGACCCTGGACTTCAGAAAAGCAGACTTTGACTCCCTGAGGGAACTGATGGACAGGATCCCTTGGGAGAATAACATGAGGGGGAAAGGAGTCCAAGAGAGCTGGCTGTATTTTAAAGAATCCTTATTGAGGTTACAGGGACAAACCATCCCGATGTGTCGAAAGAATAGTAAATATGGCAGGCGACCAGCTTGGCTTCACAGTGAAGTCCTTGTGGATCTTAAACAGAAAAAAGAAGCTTACAAGAAGTGGAAGATTGGACAAATGACCAGGGAAGAGTATAAAAATATTGCTCGGGCATGTAAGAATGAAATCAGGAGGGCCAAATCGCACCTGGAGCTGCAGCTAGCAAGAGATGTTAAGACTAACAAGAAGGGTTTCTTCAGGTATGTTGGCAACAAGAAGAAAGTCAAGGAAAGTGTGGGCCCCTTACTGAATGAGGGAGGCAACCTAGTGACAGAGGATGTGGAAAAAGTTAATGTACTCAATGCTTTTTTTGCCTCTGTCTTCACGAACAAGGTCAGCTCCCAGACTGCTGCACTGGACAGCACAGCATGGGGAGGAGGTGACCAGCCCTCTGTGAAGAAAGAAGTGGTTCGAGACTATTTAGAAAAGCTGGAAGAGCACAAGTCCATGGGGCAGGATGCACAGCATCCGAGAGTGCTAAAAGAATTGGCGGATGTAATTGCAGAGCCATTGGCCATTATCTTTGAAAACTCATGGCAATCAGGGGAAGTCCCGGACGACTGGAAAAAGGCTAATGTAGTGCCCATCTTGAAAAAAGGGAAGAAGGAGGATCCGGGGAACTACAGGCCAGTCAGCCTCATCTCAGTCCCTGGAAAAATCATGGAGCAGGTCCTCAAGGAATCAATTCTGAAGCATTTAGAGGAGAGGAAAGTGATCAGGAACAGTCAGCATGGATTCACCAAGGGCAAGTCATGCCTGACTAACCTAATTGCCTTCTATGATGAGATAACTGGCTCTGTGGACGAGGGGAAAGCAGTGGACGTGTTGTTCCTTGACTTTAGCAAAGCTTTTGACATGGTCTCCCACAGTATTCTTGCCAGTAAGTTAAAGAAGTATGGGCTGGATGAATGGACTATAAGGTGGATAGAAAGCTGGCTAGATTTTCGGGCTCAACGGGTCATGATCAATGGCTCTATGTCTAGTTGGCAGGCGGTATCAAGTGGAGTGCCCCATTGTTCTGTCCTGGGGTCGGTTTTGTTCAATATCTTCATAAATGATCTGGAGGATGGTGTGGATTGCACCCTCAGCAAGTTTGCACATGACACTAAACTGGGAGGAGAGGTAGATATGCTGGAGGGTAGGGATAGGATACAGAGGGACCTAGAGAAATTGGAGGATTGGGCCAAAAGAAATCTGATGAGGTTCAACAAGGAGAAGTGCAGAGTCCTGCATTTAGGACGGAAGAATCCCATGCACAGCTACAGACTAGGGACCGAATGGCTAGGCAACAGTTGTGCAGAAAAGGACCTAGGGGTTACAGTGGACGAGAAGCTGGATTTGAGTCAAGAGTGTGCCCTTGTTGCCAAGAATGCCAATGGCATTTTGGGATGTATAAGTAGGGGCATTGCCAGCAGATTGAGGAACGTGATCGTTCTCCTCTATTCGACATTGGTGAGGCCTCTTCTGGAGTACTGTGTCCAGTTTTGGGCCCCACACTACAAGAAGGATGTGGAAAAATTGGAAAACATCCAGCTCATGGCAACAGAAATGATTAGGGGACTGGAACACATGTCTTATGAGGAGAGGCTGAGGGAACTGAGAGAAAAGGTGGGGGAGTAGCACTTTATGTAAGGGAGCAGTATGACTGCTCAGAGCTCCGGTATGAAACTGCAGAAAAACCTGAGTGTCTCTGGATTAAGTTTAGAAGTGTGAGCAACAAGAGTGATGTAGTGGTGGGAGTCTGCTATAGACCACCGGACCAGGGGATGAGGTAGATGAGGCTTTCTTCCGGCAACTCGCAGAAGCTACTAGATCGCACTTCCTGGTTCCCATGGGCGACTTTAATCATCCTGATATCTGCTGGGAGAGCACTACAGCGGTGCACAGACATTCCAGGAATTTTTTTGGAAAATGTAGGGGACAATTTCCTGTTGCAAGTGCTGGAGGAGCCAACTAGGGGGAGAGCTTTTCTTGACCTGCTGCTCACAAACGGAAAGAATTAGTAGGGGAAGTAAAAGTGGATGGGAATCTGGGAGGCAGTGACCATGAGTTGGTTGAGTTCAGGATCCTGACACAGGGAAGAAAGGTAAGCAGCAGAATACGGACCCTGGACTTCAGGAAAGCAGACTTTGACTCCCTCAGGGAACTGATGGGTAGGATCCCATGGGGGAATAACATGAGGGGGAAAGGAGTCCAGGAGAGCTGGCTGTATTTCAAAGAATCCCTGTTGAGGTTACAGGGACAAACCATCCTGATGTGTCGAAAGAATAGTAAATATGGCAGGCGACCAGCTTGGCTTCACAGTGAAGTCCTTGTGGATCTTAAACAGAAAAAAGAAGCTTACAAGAAGTGGAAGATTGGACAAATGACCAGGGAAGAGTATAAAAATATTGCTCGGGCATGTAAGAATGAAATCAGGAGGGCCAAATCGCACCTGGAGCTGCAGCTAGCAAGAGATGTTAAGAGTAACAAGAAGGGTTTCTTCAGGTACGTTGGGAACAAGAAGAAAGCCAAGGAAAGTGTGGGCCCCTTACTGAATGAGGGAGGCAACCTAGTGACAGAGGATGTGGAATAAGCTAATGTTCTCAATGCTTTTTTTGCCTCTGTCTTCACAAACAAGGTCAGCTCCCAGACTGCTGCACTGGGCAACACACCATGGGGAGTAGGTGGCCAGCCCTCTGTGGAGAAAGAAGTGGTTCAGGACTATTTAGAAAAGCGGGACGTGCACGAGTTCATGGGGCTGGATGCGTTGCATCTGAGAGTGCTAAAGGAGTTGGCGGCTGTGATTGCAGAGCCATTGGCCATTATCTTTGAAAACTCATGGCGATAGGGGGAAGTCCCGGACGACTGGAAAAAGGCTAATGTAGTGCCCATCTTTAAAAAAGGGAAGAAGGCCAGTCAGCCTCACCTCAGTCCCTGGAAAAATCATGGAGCAGGTCCTCAAGGAATAAGTTCTGAAGCATTTAGAGGAGAGGAAAGTGATCAAGAACAGTCAGCATGGATTCACCAAGGGAAGGTCATGCCTGACTAATCTAATCACCTTCTATGATGAGATTTCTGGTTCTGTGGATGAAGGGAAAGCAGTGGATGTATTGTTTCTTGACTTGAGCAAAGCTTTTGACAAGGTCTCCCACAGTATTCTTGTCAGCAAGTTAAAGAAATATGGGGTGGATGAATGGACTATAAGGTGGGTAGAAAGCTGGTTAGATTGTCGGGCTCAACGGGTAGTGATCAATGGCTCCATGTCTAGTTGGCAGCCGGTGTCAAGTGGAGTGCCCCAGGGGTCGGTCCTGGGGCCGGTTTTGTTCAATATCTTCATAAATGATCTGGAGGATGGTGTAGATTGCACTCTCAAATATCCTGTGTGATATAGGGTGATATTCTATGATTCTATGATTCTATGACCAAGAATCAAAGTTTACCAACCTCCTTTCAATAAAATACAGTTGGGATTTTAAAATAACTGTCTATTTATGTATAGTTTCCAATTATTATCTTGTAACTGAGCCTTTGAAAACAGCTGGTGCTTATTTGCATTGTTAAAAATGGGACATTTACCTCAGTATTTCCCATTCTGAGTAGAGAGAAAATTGCAAAACTGCAGTAAAGTTAAATACCAGAATATGGTAAATAACTATTTGGTAATGATGTTCGTTGAATTTGATAATCTGTGAACCTCACAAATGAGGTTTCAATGACTGTACATATGCTGAACAAGTACAGTATCACTCAGTAAGCTTAAATAATAGTAATAACTGAATCCTATATCTTGTAAGGGGGGAGAAAGAGGAGGATCACCAAACCAAACACTTTTAATGGTATCTCCAGCTAAATCTCTGAGATACAATATAATATTTTCTTAATTTATTTTTAATCAAAAGATATTGTCAGTAACCTCTGGGCATCTGATCTTTTCATAGTACTGTTCAATTGTGCTGTTAATGAGAGCAGATAAAACTGAATTCACTATTAATATTCTTTATTTCATAAATATGTAAAATACAGCAATATAGTGTTTCCTGTCAGCTGCTGACTAATCTTGATAACAGTGTGTATTACGAGCTTATCAATCAACCCTGTAGGTTAGTGTTTTTACTAGCACTGCATTACAAAGTAGTCAAAATATACGCTTCACAACATGGGGAGAAGATGTCTGATGGGCAAAATCAATAGATCTTTCAAAGGCCTTTGAACTAGCTTATCATTATCGCATTCTTAATAAATTGTCGCCTGTGGACAAGTAAACTTTTTACTGTTTTTTATCATAAGTATTCAGATGGCAGCAGTTTCTTGCCATGAAAATTAAATTCTTCATTCCTACCTATTTACAAATTAGATTTCTCACAACAGTGAATTGGGTGCTATTTGTTGGTTTACAATTTGTAATTTTAGCAAGTTTTTATAGTGAAAAGGGTTAAATAATATACTTTTCTGCTGTGCAATATCCCACATGAATTTCATGATGAAAACTAGGTTTTCCTTTCTCCCAAATCAAAGTATTTCTCAATTATTTTTCAAGGACTCAGAGTATACTTTCAGAATCACTCTTCCTTTAAATCTAAAATAAAAATGTATTTTAAAGTTCGTACCAAAATATCTGTGGATACTGCAGCTATTCGATAAGTTTAAGAAGGTTTGGAACTACGATTCCCAATTGACAACCAATAATGTAAAGTCAGGAGTGTGAGAGTGAACTTGTGATGTGCGTATATAACAATAACATGTTTCAGAGTAGCAGCTGTGTTAGTCTGTATCCGCAAAAAGAACAGGAGTACTTGTGGCACCTTAGAGACTAACAAATTTATTAGCGCATAGCCCATGAAAGCTTATGCTTTAACAATAACATGTAATGCTTACATTACTGACACTATTGTTTAATTCATGATTTTATCTTGCTGTCAAGATACACCTACGGGCCTACTTACAGAATAGCTGCCCATAAACTCTGGTTTAAATCTGAATGGAGAGAGCTTTTACTTAGAATTTCACACTTTTCTTAATCCAGGGAGTAAATGTCCACTGCAGAATTTCTTCCTGTGCTCTCAAAATTTATGAAATAGTGCAATATGCTGTTCCCCCCTCTTTTCTTTGCAGCTATTTTCTAAATGTTAGAGCACCAGTTGCAGCAAAAGAAGAGAAACAAGGTGGGTGAGGTAATATCTTTTATTGGACCAGCTTCTGTTTGTGAGAGAGACATGCTTTTGAGCTTACCCAGAGCTCTTGTTCAGGTCAGAAGAGCTCTGGGAAAGTTCAAAAGCTTGTTGGTCCAATAAAAGACATTACCTCACTCACCTTGTCTCTCTAATATCAATAGAGCTGCAACAACACTGCATACACAGGGCAACAGTACTTGAGGGTTTCCCATTTAAAATGTGTAGGTTAGTGCAGCGGTGGGCACCTTGTGGCCCATCAGGGTAATTCACTGGCCGGCCATGAGACAGTGTTTACATCGACCATCTGCAGGCACGGCTGCCTGCAGCTTCCACTGGCCGCGGTTTGCCGTTCCCATCCAATGGGAGCTGCAGGAAGCAGCGCAGGCTGCTGGGACATGCTGGCTGTGGCTTCCCACAAGTTGTCTGGGAGAGCTCTGGATATATTCAATGAGATGCCAATTGATGATGCTTCAAATTATGGTAAATTCAAGTAAATGGTTTTAGAACAGTTTCAGATTATACCTGAAACATTTGGAGTGAAATTTAGAAGCCTTAAGAGAGGGGCTGGAATGAGTAATGTGGCATATGTGAACCAACTGATAGATTTACTGCATAAGTGGGTAAGGGAATTACAGGCTTTTGAAGAAACATGTGTTCTTGTTACTCAGGAGCATTTCCTGAATATGTGTAATAATGATGTGGAAAAGTGTCTATGGGACAAAAAAAAAATGAAAACTTGAAAAACTTGCTACTTTTGCTGATGAATGTGAACAGTCTCTGGCATCTATTAGAAATAAATCACAGGCAGAGGGGGTTAAGTTTGGTGGGAAGCAGGGTTCCCATTTCACCCCTTGGAAGAAGAAGGGTGGATGGGGGGCTGGATGCTCTTATCCCCCTGTTCATTTCTCCAGCCCTCATCCCAAATCTCCTGTAGAAACAGAAGAGCCCAGAAGGTGCTATCATTGTAATTCCACTGAGCATCTGAGGAATAAATGCCCTGTGCTGAGTGGGAACAGTTGGCAAGCAACTCATGGAAGTGCTGCTACCCAGAGCACAGAGACACCTCAGGCAATTGCCACTTATGCAGATTTCAGAGTAGCAGCCATCTTAGTCTGTATCTGCAAAAAGAACAGAGGTACTTGTGGCACCTTAGAGACTAGCAAATTTATTAGAGCATAAGCTTTTATGGGCTACAGCCCACTTCATCGGATGCATAGAATGGAACATATAGTAAGAAGATATATATACATACAGAGAAGGTGGAAGTTGCCATACAAACTATAAGAGGCTAATTAAGTAAGATGAGCTATTATCAGCAGGAGAAAAAAAAAAACTTTTGTAGTGATATTCAAGATGGCCCATTTAGACAGTTGACAAGAAGGTGTGAGGATACTTAACTTAGGGAAATAGATTCAATATGTGTAATGACCCAGCCACTCCCAGTCTCTATTCAAACTCAAGTTAATGGTTTCTAGTTTGCATATTAATTCAAGCTCAGCAGTTTCTCATTGGAGTCAGTTTTTGAAGCTTTTCTGTTGCAAAATTGCCACCCTTAAATCTTTTACTGAGTGGCCAGAGGGGTTGAAGTGTTTTCCTACTGGTTTTTGAATGTTATGATTCCTGATGCCAGATTTGTGTCCATTTATTCTTTTGCATAGAGACTGTCCGGTTTGGCCAATGTACATGGCAGAGGGGCATTGTTGGCACATGATGCCAACTCTGTCCACATATTTATTCAAGTGACACCATCATAGGACCTAAACACATTAGCCACACCATCAGGGGCGTGTTCACCTGCACATCTACCAATGTGATATATGCCATCATGTGCCAGCAATACCCCTCTGCCATGTCTCTTTAATTCCTCTGCAGCAGTGGAAAACAGTCTGCTATCAGGGGTGGGTGTGATTGAGATCAGCTCCTAGGGCAATTCCCTAGCGGAGTCTTTCCAGGCATAGCTGTGTCTTTCTGCAGCTGGATGTGTCTCTACCTGTGTGTGTGCTGGAAGAGACTTGAGGGCTTGGCTCAGCAGGGCAGTGTAAGTGATCCATGCTGGTGGAATAGGTACGCTCAGTGGTACCCCAGTACATCAAGTGACACCCCAGAGTGTGGCGTAACCCCTCACAGGCATAATTAACATTGGAGTCACAAGCTTTTTTTTAGGTTGTGTTGGCTGATGTGATTTCAGAGCCATTAGCCATTATCTTTGAAAACTCGTGGTGATCGGGGGAGGTCCCGGATGATTAGAAAAAAGCAAATATAGTGCCCATCTTTAAAAGAGGAAAGAAGGAGAATCTGGGGAACTACAGATCAGTCAGCCTCACCTCAGCCCCTGGAAAAATCATGGATCAGGTCCTCAAGATATCCATTTTGAAGCAGTTGGAGGAGAGGGAGGTGATCAAGAATAGTCAACATGGATTCACCAATGGCAAATCATGCCTGACCAACCTGATTGCCTTCATTGATGAGATAACTGGCTCTGAGAATATGGGGAAAGCAGTGGATGTGATATACCTTGACTTTAATAAAGTTTTTGATATGGTCTCCCACAGTATTTTTGCCAGCAAGTTAAAAATGTATGGATTGGATGAATGGGCTATAAGGTGGCTAGAAAGCTGGTTAGATTGTTGGGCTCAATGGGTAGTGATCAATGTCTTGATATCTAGTTGGCAGCCGGTATCAAGCAGAGTGCCCTAGGGGTTGGTCCTGGGGCCATTTTTGTTCAACATCTTTATTAATGATCTGAATGATGGGATGGATTGCCCCCTCAGAAAGATTGGTTTCAGAGTAGCAGCCGTGTTAGTCTGTATCTGCAAAAAGAAAAGGAGTACTTATGGCACCTTAGAGACTAACAAATTTATTTGAGCATAAGCTTTCGTGAGCTACAGTGAGTTGTAGCTCACGAAAGCTTATGCTCAAATAAATTTGTTAGTCTCTAAGGTGCCACAAGTACTCCTTTTCTTTTTTCTCAGAAAGATTGTGGATGACACTAAGCTGGAGAGAGAAGTAGATACCTTGGAGGGTAGGGATATGTTCCAGAGTGACCTAGACAAATTGGAGAATTGCGTCAAAAGAAATCTGATGAGGTTCAACAAGGACAAGTGCAGAGTCCTGCACTTAGGATGGAAGAATCCCATGCACTGCTACAGTCTGGGGACTGACTGGCTAAGTGGCTGTTCTGCAGAAAAGGACCTGGTGATTACAGTGGACGAGAAGCTGGATATGAGTCAACAGTGTGCCTTGTTGCCAAGAAGGCTAACAGTATATTGGGCTGCATTAGTAGGAGCATTACCAGCAGATCAAGGGAAGTGATTATTCCCATCTATTTGGCATTGGTGAGACCACACCGGGAGTATTGCATCCAGTTTTGGGCCCCCCACTACAGAAGGGATGGGGACAAGTTGGAGAGAGTCCAGCAGAGGGCAGTGAAAATGATTAGAGTGGTGCGGCACATGACTTACAAGGAGAGGCTGAGGGTACTGGGCTTATTTAGTCTGCAGAAGAGAAGAGTGAGGAGGGATTTGATAGGAGCCTTCAACTATCTGAAGAGGGTTCCAAAGAGGATGGAGCTAGGCTCTTTTCAGTGGTGGTAGATGACAGAACAAGGAGCAATGGTCTCAAGTAGCAACGGGGGAGGTCTAGGTTGGATATTAGGACAAAACTATTTTACTAGGAGAGTGGTGAAGCACTGAAATGGGTTACCTAGGGAGGTGGTGGAATCTTCATTCTTAGAGGGTTTTAAGACCCAGCTTGACAAAGCCCTGGCTGGGATGATTTAGTTGGGGTTGGTCCTGCTTTGAGCAGGGGGTTGGACTAGATGACCTCCTGAGGTCTCTTCCAATCCTAATATTCTGTGATTCTGTGCTACCAACATTGTGACATGCTGCATGGGGAATCCTGTGACAAAGTTCTAATTTACTGAGGCATGCCATATATAACAGAATACTCATCTTTTTGTAAAGATATACATGTATATACAAAGAAAGGATTAAATTGATTTATTCTATCTATAGATAATAGAACAGGCCCCATTTTTAAAGTGGAACATAGAGACTTACAATCATGCATACATACCCGCATTATTTTGAATGCATATGTAACCCACTAAATTTTGACATACTGGTCGCACTATAATTCTATTTTACTGCAGGAATAGTGAGCAGGTTCAGTCTATTGTGAGAGCAGAACTCCCACCTGCAGAAAATAACACATAAGATTAATATGAAAATGTGGACAGTCATGGGATGCCTGTAATCTGAGTTGCTGCAGTTTGAAATAGACACCACAATGTAGTAAAGCTACTCAGAGAAAAAAAAAAAACCACACACACACACACAAACACACACTTTCAGTTTATAAGATCTTTCAGTCTTTTTATAAAATCTTTCAGTTTATAAGAAAACAATTTGAGTGTTAATTAAATTCTTCATAAATTCTTCATAAGCTTATCATTACAGCAATACAGCAAATACTATGCCAACAAAAATAATAATATCAAATATACAGATTTCTTCAGTGCCAAAAGATACACAGGTCACAAATCCTATGCATGTAAAACGTGTCTGTTATTTGGAATTTTTGTTACCACACCATCTTGAGCTGAAAAGACAGCAAACTCCCAGTTCTTTGAATAGACTGATATCCTTCTCCTTGCGGTTATCTTCTTGATGCATTAAGTAAATGCAGGCCTTTGAGCATCAGCCCTCAGGGCAGAGATCTTCTTCTCCCTCTTTGGTATGGCTTTCTGCCTCTGGGTCTGGCTGAAATCATGGAAGTTTGACACTTCTTTGTTTTTAATGTTGGAGGGGGATTGCTCCACCCCCCCCCACCCCACCGCACCCCGGAGATGCCCTACTGAGCATGAAGTCCGAGGGTTCATAAACTTTTTTTTTTCTGATACTCCCAGACTTGCTGGAGTCAATGAACAGCTGCTCCACTCTTCTGGAAAACAAACAAAAACAAATAAACAAAACAACATAAAAACCCAACAAACAATTGACTACTACTCTTTAAAGGAATAGCAACAGAAGCATGGGTTACTGAGGGACAAATTTGGTAACTATGCCAGCAAATGTATTCAGTTTGCATATGCAATTTTAGTAATTTACATGCCACCAACACAATCTTTTGAGTGCACAAGTAGACCTCTCCCTTTGAAAATGTGGTAGTGTTTTAGTATCTTGCATTGCATTATACCTGGGTAAGATACTGAATGAATTATACTGGCTGAAAGTTGAAGCTAGAAAAATTCAGACTGGAAATTTTTAACAGTAAGAGTAATTAGCCATTGGAATAATTTACTAAGGGTTGTAGTGGGTTTTTCTTCACTGAGTTTTTAAAACAAGATTTGTTGTTTTTGTAAAAGCTATGCTCTAGGAATTGTTTTTGAGACGTTCTATTTCCTGTGCTATACAGAAGGTCAGACTAGATATTCACAATAATTTCTTCTGAATTTGGAATCTAGGAATCTACTACTACTATATCTGGATGAAAAAATCAATAGGTACCATAAAGGAATAAAAGGAATCTGTACTTTGTTCGGTGAACTCACAATCTTTAGACTGTCACAGATCCACCAATGCCCCTAATTGCTGGGTTTTATATTTAGATGGATGAATTAGCCAAAAGATGAGTAACATCACAAGGTGACAGGGATTTTTCCCAGTGCTTTGTGTCTGAGAAGGCTCCTTTGTGTTGTTTGTTTCAGCAAATGTAGTACCTAAAATATCTCAGCTTATGAAATGCAGCACTGTTGTTTTCCCTGGAACTATGTGAGTAAGTGATGCATAGGTCTGTAATCACATCTTTCTTTTATCAACATGACTTTTAGAGCACAAGGGTATTTTGTTACAGCCAGTTTTGTGACATAACCACTGAAATGGTTCTACTTTGAGAGGTATATAAATCAACATCAGTTCAGAATTCTGCTTTAAATTTAACCTTTAACTTTATACACACACAATAACATTTCAAATTACAGCATTCCATATTTAATAATGACATTCATAAATTACACAGCAATAAAATATAATGGCATTTTTAGTCATTTTAATTAAAAGTGTAGTTATGGGGGCAGTTATCTATAGTTACAAAAACAATAATCAGTTCTTCTCCAGTTCAACTGAAGAAGCGTTTCAAATCAGGAGTGTCAGAATCAGGCCCCGAGGTCAAATGTTGAAACAGTGCATTTAGGTTTGCTTTTTAGTACAGCAAAGTAGCAAACCCAAATCACCTTTTTTTCTGTGGCAGGATTTAAAGTAACACAGTAACAATTAGGACAAGAGTCACCTTGCAAATCCCACAATATACTTAAATCAAAAAATCCTTTAGATGATGATCCAGCCTGTTATATTATCCTGACTAAATCTTTGGAAGAACCACAGACTGTCACCAGAAAATCCATTGGAGGTCTTATGCTGTGCTCAGTGTTGGATGGAGTGAATGCCTGCTACAATTGAGGGGAACTGCGCCTGTAGTCTCCTCTATGGTCCAGCAAGGGCACCAATGCTTGGGCTTCCTGCTCCCCAGCCATCACCTCTCTTGGGTAGAGATATGCATCCCTTTCCCTCCTGACCAGGATATTTTCAGGCTGAATAGTTCCATGTCTACACTGTGAATTGCCCAGCAAAGTCAGACTGCAAAGTCAGGCCTGTTTTACTTTTCTCCTCAGAGACAGTAAACAGTGTAATCACCACTGTTAAGTTTCCACAGCCTTTTCTAAACAAGCACACTTTTCTAAAGGTAAAAGTAATACAGAGAAAATATATTAAAACAATAACACCTATACACATACTAGTAGGCTTACCAGAGATCACCCCATCTTCACCAAAGCTCTAACTGGTGAACAGTCTGTCATACAACAACAAGGGATTTTTCTGCAATTACAAGTTCATGACCTCTTTTGATAAGAGCAAGAACCTCATGAATCTGGGCGTTGCTTCTTTATGCCTTTAAGGCTTTTTGATCCTTGGTCTAGGTAATTTGTTGATAAAGGTGCCTTCCCCAGAGCAAAGCTTCAAAATATCAGGTCCATAAATGGGCATTTGCATTCCCCTACTCCTAGGTATTTCCTAGGGAACCTAATCAATTAATAGTTTATTCTGGTGTTAGCCCATTGTTTTAAGAGAGTTATTTGAAACTCATAACGCTTCCCAAGATTTACATGTCTTCAAGATAAGTTACATACAATCCCCGAATAACACACAAACATTTTCATTTTTAAAGCAATGAGCTCCTAAAATACTTCAACTTAATTTAATAAGGTTTGTCCAGGATGTTGCAGGAAATTGCCATTTCTATCACAATGTGTTTTTTGGGAGGTTTCCTCCTGGTGTGAAACTTATTCTGGGTGAAATTCACTCCAGCTGCATAGCACTTAAGTAAATATGGACTCATGTCTTAGCCCCTGGACCAGAACCAAATTATCGTTTTACAGAATGGCATGCAGACCAGTTGTGCGGCTTACAGTAGTGCACAGGTTTTGCTGCATGACTGCTTAGCAACTGACCTTCCCACCCTCTTTTCTGTGCAGTGTCAGTATGAAACTTTAGTGATTTGGACAATTTTGTGTCCTCTGCACTAAAGGTCAATTTCACCAAGTGGGAAGATAGGAGCAATATGACTTACAATTAAATACTGCACTATCAGGTCTCAGTGTCATGCTTTAAGGGATTCCTGGTAAACAGATGCACATCACTCTTGTTATCTGTTCAGCCATGATCTATAGCCTTCAACCACATGAATATGTGGCCTGGAAAGTTACTGGTGACTTTGGCTGCAAGCTCCATGGGACCAAACTTTCAAAGCAAGGATACACTGGGTGCACCCACAAAAACTTTCATTTACTAACACAGTGGCAAAATTTAACTTTTGTCTACACATGCAATTGCTCAAACTTTGGGTGTAAGTATAGGGATTTCTTTGTTCAGAAATGGTGTTTGTACAGTTTTTAGGAAATTCTGTGGAATCACTAAATGATTCCTTCTTTAACTGTAGTTTTAAGACTTGTGAAAGTTGTTAGATTTACAAACCTGTTTTCTGAAGTCCGCTGTTTATCCACAAAAGAGGGAGAGCACAAGTGATGAGTGAAAGCTACCCCTTGTAGCTACATGACTTGATGTAATCAAAGTTTAATTTTTCCTGCCCATTCAGTACTTATCCTTACTGCAGGCAACTCAAAAAGGATACATAGTAGCATCAATAGTAGTGGTGATTTTTGTTATATGGACAATCTATTTGTCTATAAATTGTTCTGAGACAATAGACTTACCGTAGGCTGCCAAACAGCCATTGGTAGTGATTTCCAGTCAGCACTTCTGTGATTTGGATTGGAAAAAATGACCTAGAGGTGAAAGGCTCTACAGTGCATTACCACTCCCTTGAGCTGTCTTGCCTCCCAGGCTCTTTATTTTTGTATGTAAAGATGTATAAGAGAGAAAGGTCTCTTTCTGAGTTGTAGTGAATAATCTACTCTGAAAGGGCAACAGAAGAGGCAGTGTAAATGCTGCATGAAGGACCAAGCAAATGACAGAAAAGAAAACCAGAAATTGATCTTGAAAATAAAGTGATTTTCTGGCAGTAGGTTGATACTCTAATTTTTGGAGTGTTTTTGAGATACCATCTCAGTTAAGTATTATTGTAAATGTCAAACAATCATGTTCTTGGAATAGATGGCAAAATATTTGGAGTTTCATAGATCAAATTGCTATTCTTTAAAATATTAGGGAAAATTTTGCTTTTTCATTTTTGGAAGTTGTACATTATATTGGACTAGCTGAATAGAATATTTTGGGATCTACCATGGATTTTATTTAATTGCACTGCATAGACAGGCTATGGCAACAAGGTCAATTAATATGAAAGAAAAGGACAAGACATTCTTTATTCAAAGTTCCATTAGGTCTGAATTTAGGCAGGTAGAAAAGTACATTTGTATATAGCACATTGGATGCAAGCTGCCACTGCTTTTCACTGTAATGCAGAGCTCAATTATATCAAATTGTTGGTGTAAATAAGACAGAAAAGAAAAGAAAATCAGTATTTGAATATTTTATGCTATTGGCCCAATCTCATAGCTGCTGTATGTAAAGACACATTAAAGTCCAAAGGGAATTTTATAGGGAGAATGGCTGCAACTGCAACATTATGTAGCTACTTTTGTGCATTAATTTAGCTTTCCTAGTCTTAACATGCATCCTTCAAAATGTTTTCCACAACTATTTTAGCAGGGAAGCTTGTGACTTTAATTTGTGTATATCCTCTTTATTCTCTCACCTGCTATGGACTGACATTTTTTGAGTCTGGAATTCTAAAGACATTTGAACAAGGACAATCATAAAAATAAAAATACTGGACAAAGCGTGCTTTTGGAGAGCTAATTTTTGCATATTTAACGGGCTCTCTGATTCATTAGCCAAATCCAAATTAGTTGTACCTACTAATGCTATTTCTTACGTTACTAGTGTCAGTAAAATGTTAACCCCATCCATCAAAAGAATAGTTCCTGAAGAACATACTGTTAGTACTAGCTACCAAACCCTGAAGTTCATGCTGTTGAAACTGTCAATCCTGAGACAGGATCCCTATCCATTCCTCTTCCGTTGAATGAGTTTATAAAGGATCAACATCTGCTGTAGTGTCACAAAAGCCAGCAGATGGTCTTACCTATGCTTCATGTTTCATTCTGTTTGGAAGCCAGTTGCACAGACGTGACAGTATTATCCAATTCTAAAGCTATTAAGGAATAATGCCAGTGAACAGACTCCTTTTTCTCCCCTTTCATTTACATAACTTTGAGTGATCCTGACTATGTCTCCCGTATTTAAAACAAACAAACACACAAAACTGGTTGTTTCACAACAGTAAATACAAGCATATGTTTGTGTGCATGTCTGGGGAATAAACAACGGCATTTGGCCTCCCTGTAGTCCTGCATAATTACAAACATGAAATCTGCTACTCTGGCAAATTATTCTCATAGGGTGATTCTTACCCTTGTTCCCACTTATATCTTAAATGCATAGTGTGAAGAAGATAATTGCAACAATAACAAAAATCCTTCTAAAGTAGGATATTCCCCATCCTATGCAAAGAACGTTAGACTTCCATGACCACACTACTAGGCTTCTGAATTTTTTGTTTCCACAGAATCACACTTACGTTGATATACAAAAATAAAACACGCTGAATTGTGTGTACTATCTATAATCTTCTGTCACCTAATTAACTTTAAAAACAAACAAAATCAACCTTACCATCTCCCTTTCTCTCTTCCCTTTCTCTCTCTCTTCCCTCCAGAAACTCTCCACTGTCTCCCTAACCCCTCAGTGTAATTTCACCAGAAAACTCTCTTGCCTTTGCAAAAGGCTTTACTCTGATCAGATGGCAGGGGTCAGTATGCTGACTCCAGTGACTATCCTTAGAGTAAGGAGTGGGTGGAGGGTGCACCCTTTTGCATCCCTACATTGACAGACCCATATGGTCTGGGCATTAGATATGGGCCTCGACATATCTGAACCCATTAGATACGAGCTGCTGACACTCTATCTGTAATGATGCATCTTTAATGTGTCCGTTATTTAAATCAGGTTTGGTTGGGAGAAATTCCACAGCACTGTTTATAAATATCCTTTTCATTGTTCTCTCTTTATGTCCTCCTTTGTTTCAGTATATGTCCAGGCACTGAATGATGAGTGTGGGGTGGAAGTGGGGATATTGTACTGGACACTGTGGTGATTTTATTTCTACTAAGCAGGTCAAGTAACAACTGCATGACCTGAATCTTTTTCTAGTAGCTGGAAAGATAGGCTTGTCAGTGGCTCACAAGCTTTTTCTTATAACAAAGGGTACTAAGGCAGATCATGCATAACAATATCCATTCATCCTTATCTTCAGGCTCAAACTTTCAGTCCATTGTTATAGCTGAGTTACAAACCTGTAAAAATAAGGGTTGATTATACAGGAAGTGCCAACATACTGGGTTAATAGGAAGCACCAAGGTTAAGAAAATTACTTCAGTTCAGTAGGAGAACTTTTAAGTCTGTTTTGTCAGTCCTCCTCAGAAAATGAAAAAGGCTTGGGGTCAGATCCTTATCTGGTGTAAATCAGCATAGCTCAGCTGATGGTGGACTCCTGGTATCATGAATTCCTTGTGTTGCTAGGGCCCACTGGGAGTCTGGTAGTGTATGCTAGAGAAGGAGTTCTCTCCTCTCCCTCTTGTTGCTGCAGTTGCCTCAGTCCCAGCCTGGTGTTTCTCTTACCCACAACCCAATGCCAGGGCAGCTTCTTAGTCTATGCACCCTTGAATCCAAATACTGTACATGTGGAGTCAGGCAGGGAGGAATACCTCCAGCTCACCACCCATCAGTACCTCCTCACAAATCTCCTGCTCGTCAATACCAATCCTCCCACCCAGCAACCTTCCACATAGTATCACTAGTCCCTTTGCCCCACAAACTTTCCACCAAGCAACACTGGCTCCACCCCTCCCATAGCAAGACCAGCAGTCCATTCCTCACTCTACTTTCAGAAACATTTTACAGCCTGTACATGCAATCCACTGGATACTGCCTCACAAACCATCTTGAGCAGCACTGCCTTAGAGAGTGTAGAATTTGACAAGTAAGAATTCCGAGTCTATAAAGGTAGATTGGACCATTATTGTTAAATAAAATAGAACAATACATTTTTGTACAGGGTATGTGAAGGCTGTAGAAAGACTGGATTTTATACTATAAAAATTGAGAAATGGTCCCTGGGTGATCATGCCATTAAGACTATTAAAATGTACAGTTGAGTGGAGTTGGAGGTATAAATTCAATCTGAGTTTTGGCATAACCTCAATTTTCAGTTCCTAACTCTGCCACCTGAATCTTGTTCTCTCAACATAGCATTTTATATAGTATTAACACAGTACCAAATATAATGCAAAATTAACTTATATATCAAAAAAGTGTTTTATGATGGCAGTTTTGTGAATAAGCAAGGGTTTTTCCAGCAATATCAGTTGGTTAATTAAAATATTAATTACGGCTATCAAGTGATTAAAAAAAATAATAGTACTGTTAAACAATAATAGAATAATATTTACATAAATATTTTTGGATTTTTTTCCACATTTTCAAATATATCGATTGACTTTCTCTTTTGGTGGTTTGGGTTCTGTAGTTTCCGCATCAGAGTGTTGTTCTTTTAAGACTTCTGAAAGCATGCTCCACACCCCGTCCCTATCAGATTTTGGAAGGCACTTGAGATTCTTAAGTGTTGGGTCAAGTGCTGTAGCAACCTTTAGAAATCTCACATTGGTACCTTCTTTGTGTTTTGTCAAATCTGCAGTGAAAGTGTTCTGAAAACGAAGAACATGCTGGGTCATCATCCAAGACTTCTATACCATGAAATATATGGCAGAATATGGTAAAACAGAGCAGAAGACATATAATTCTCCCCCAAGAAGTTCAGTCACAAATTTAATTAACTCATTATTGCTTTAAGGAGCATCATCAGCAAGGAAGCACATCCTCTGGAATGGTGGTAGAAGCATGAAGGGGCATATGAATGTTTAGCATATCTGGCATGTAAATACCTTACAATGCTGGTTACAAAAATGCCATGCAAATGTCTGTTCTCACTTTCAGGTGACATTGTAAATAAGAAGCGGGCAGCATTATCTCCTGTAAATGTAAATAAACTTGTTTCTCTTAGGGATTAGCTGAACAAGGAGGAGGACTGAGTGGACTTGTAGGCTCTAAAGTTTTACATTGTTTTGTTTTCAGTTATGTAACAAAAATAATCTACATTTGTAAGTTGCTCTTTCATGATAAGGAGATTGCATGATGGTACTTGTATGAAGCGAATTGAAAAATACTATTTATTTTGTTTATAATTTTTCAGCAAATATTTGTAATCAAAATAATATAAAGTGAGTACTGTACACTTTGTATTCTGTGTTGTAATTGAAATCAATATATTTGGAAATGTAGAAAAACATTCAAAATATTTAATACATTTCAATTGGTATTCTATTGTTTAATAGTGCAATTTAAACTGTGATTAATCACAATTTTTTTAATCACAATGTTTTTTTTAGTTAATTGCGTGAGTTAACTGTGATTAATCGACAATCCCAATTTTAATGTACTGTAAAAGAATTACAAACCTCTTCACTCCAGTTGTAATGATTTTACTGTTTTATATACTTGCTTGCACTTAGAGGTTAAGGAGATCATAATTCAATAATTTCAGTTTTCTGAAGTAAAAGAAAGCCAATTCCTGGCAGAGACACAAGGGAATTGTGTTCACGTAGTGGTACAACATTTATTTACTCACTTGGGACCAAATTCTTCATTGTCCAAAAAGAAAAAGTAACCAGAGGGGAACACTTTTGTGGGGTTCAAGTAGCAGCCCTGCTCTCCATCCCATGCACAGCATGCTGTCTCAAGGGTGTGTGTAATTTTGACTGCTCCTGCCAATGTAAAAGGACATGGAGAGGGCAGGAAAAGAGGGCTCCCCTCGGTTTCTCTCTGTTGTAAGAAGCCCCTCCTGGTTTCTCTTAAAGGGTTGAAATTCCTCCTCAGTATCTACCGGTGGCACTTCTCTAAGTTGGAAGTTTGGCTGTGCTCCTATGTTGCTTTTCAGGTGCCAGCAGTTTTAAACAGTGAAGTCTCCTGTGACTTCTGATGCTGTTTTCTGGCTATGTGCCTAATTTTCAACACAAATGACTCATATTCCTCCAGCTCCTGTTTTTTCTTTTCATATAGCTGGTGTATTATGTGGGTTTAACTTTGGTCTGTAGCTGCATCATGTGCTTTATAATAAGCTTTATAGTAAGTTTTCTGCTGTGTATACCCTTCAGGAATTAAAATGCATTTGTTTGCAAAGTAATGTATTAGGTGAGAACCAACAAGACAAAAATCTGTATAAAAATGTGAATGAACTAGAGAAAGCTAATGAGGAAATTGATTTAAGTGTAAACATAGGTTACAGTAAGGTGTAAAGATAGGTGACAGTAATTTGTTTACATGTGTAATATAACCAGAGTGCAATGGTGGATCCATTGGCAGAAAGATTAGCTATAAAACAGATGACAAGGATCCTGTCATATTAGGTTCATTTGGAATAATGGGAAAAATATGCCCCAAACAAGGTTGAAAGAGCAATGGGTCCTCTATCAGCAGTGCATGGGAGAAGGAGCAACACAACAGGAAAACTCTGCAATGCTTTCCCATTGAGGAACACCACTCGATGGCAATGCAGACAGGATTGTTTAGGAGTAGGACAAGGAAAAAGCAGAAAGCCTACAAGGAGTGGAAGATGGGAGGGATTAGCAAGGAAAGTTACTTTATTGAGGTCAGAACAGGGATAAAGTGAGAAAGGCCAAAAGCCATGTAGAGTTGGACCTTGCAAAGGGAATTAAAACCAATAGTAAAAGGTTCTATAGCCACATAAATAAGAAGAAAACAAAGAAAGAACAAGTGGGACCACTAAACACTGAGGATGGAGTGGAGGTTAAAGATAAGCTAGGCATGGCTCAATATCTAAACAAATACTTTGCCTCAGTCTTTAATGAGGCTAATGAGGAGTTTAGGGATAATGGTACGACGTCAAATGGGAAGGAAGATATGGAGGTAGATATTGCCACATCCGAGGTAGAAGCCAAACTTGAACAGCTGAATGGGACTAAATCGGGGGACGCAGATAATCTTCATTGAAGAATATTAAAGGAACTGGCAGATGAAATTGCAAGCGCATTAGGAAAAATTTTTAATGAATCTGTAAACTCAGGGTTTGTACCATATTACTGGAAAATTGCTAACATAGTTCCTATTTTTAAGAAAGGAAAAAAAAGTGATACGGGTAACTACAGGCCTGTTAGTTTGATATGTGTAGTATCCAAGATCTTGGGGAAAAAAAATTGAAGGAGAAAGTAGATAAGGACATTGAGGTCAACGGTAATTGGGACAAAATACAACATGGTTTTACAAAAGGTAGATCGTGTCAAACCAATTGATCTCCTTCTTTGAGAAGGTAACAAATTTTTTAGACAAAGGAAACATAGTGGATCTAATTTACCTCACTTTCACTTTCATTTGATACGGTTCCACATGGGGAATTATTAGCTACATTGGAAAAGATGGGGATCAATATGAACATTGAAAGGTGAATAAGGAACTGGTTAAAGGGGAGACTACAGTGGGTCACACTGAAAGGTGAACTTTCAGGCTAGAAGGAGGTTACTAGTGGAGTCCTCAGGGATCGGTTTTGGGATCAGTCTTATTTAATCTTTTTATTACTGACCTTGGCACAAAAAGCAGGAATATGCTAATAAAGTTTGCGGACAACACGAAGCTGGGAGGTATTGCCAATACAGAGAAGGGCTGGGATTTCATACAGGAAGATCTGGATGATCTTGTAAACTGGAGTAATAGGATTAAATTTAACAGTGAAAAGTGCAAGGTAATGCATTTAGGGATTAATAACAAGAATTTCTGTTATAAAATAACAAATAACTCCTTGTAACTGATCTAGTAAATTATAATTAGACATACCACCTCTAACTGAGTCAGATAAAGGGAACAAAAATAATAAACCAAGTCTTAGTGATACCCTAATATTAAGAGTTATTCTGGTCAGAAGAAACTTTACTTCATCTGAGATCACTTATCAACTAAGTGATCTTGCACTGTTCAAGTTAAAGGGAATTTTACCCTTCCAAATTGAGGAGCACTGATCTTTGTTGGCTTTCTTCATTGCAGACTAGATCATATTAGGTTGAGCTGGGACAGAAACACGGCTACTTTTAATTCAATGGCAATATTCACATTGCAATGCTGGCCACCAAGGAGAAGGTTATATTTGATTTAATATATTCATCACTTTACTATGAATGGTTAGATTTGCCCACATAGATCATATTATAAGTTTCCACTACATAGAACTACTATATCTCTTTGATATTTTTATTGTTTCTTTGTCTCTCTTTTCTTAGTTAAATGTAATTTCATTTTAAACAAATCGTGAACCTACAGCCTGACATTACATGAATATTAGTTGCATGTGTACATTACCAGAAGTGTTCCTATAACAAGGTCACATGAACACAAACATAAGAAAATTTTAACTAAACAAACAGTTACCATCTATCAACACGGGCAGGGGAGAAGAAAAATATTACTGCCAAATTATTAACTATTAACATCTAAAAGTATGTTAAATATACAAACTAGTCATCTCATTATAGCAATAGATAGTCAGATGTCTCAAGAAATGTTCAAAATGATATCAAACATTATAATTCTATGAAGAAAATGAGCAGTGTGAATAACATATGTTTTGCCCACTCTTCAATATCAAGCATAGTCAAGCATAGTCAAGTTTGCAAGCCTCATCCTTTAAAATTAAGTCTAGTTAATCAGTTTCTGCATTCTGACTTAAATTATTCAGGGGGTTTTCAGACAGTCTAAACATTTTCATTGACTAAAATAAAAATGGATATCATGTAATTTTGCCTAATTTAAACAAGAGAATTCATACCAAATTATTTGATGTGGGTTATATGAAACTGGTACTCAGTCAATGACAACACCATGGAATTTGAGGTATAAAAACATAAGAACCACCATACTGGATCCTACGAAGGGTCCATCTAGCCCAGTATCCTGTCTTCTGACAGTGCCCAATGCCGTGTGTCCCAGAGGGAATGAACAGAACAGGTAATGACCAAGTGAGCCATCCTCTGTTGCTCACGCCCAGCTTCTGACAAACAGAGTCTAGGGACACCGTTCCTGTCCATCCTAGCTAATAGCCACTGATGGACCTATCCTCCATGAACTTATCTAGTTCTTTTTTGAACCCTGTTATAGTCTTGGCCTTCACAAGGTCTTCTGGCAAGGAGTTCCACAGGTTGACTGCATTCTGTGAAAAAAAAAACAACTTTTGTTTGTTTTAAATCTGCTGCCTATTAATTTAAATCAAAATCTAATTTCTAATTAAATCTAATTTCATTTGGTGACCCCTAGTTCTTCCGTTATGAGAAGGAATAAATAACACTTCCTTATTTACTTTCTCCACACCTGTCATGATATTATAGACCTCTATCATATCCCCCCTTAGTCATCTCTTTTCCAAGCTGAGAAGTCCTAGTCTTATTAATTTCTCCCCATATGAAAGCAATTCCATACCCCTAAGCATTTTTTGCCCTTTTCTGAACCTTTTCCAATTCCAATATATCTTTTTTTTTTGAGATGGGGGGGGACCACATCTACATGCAGTATTCAAGATGTGAGCATACCATGCATTTATAAAGAGGCAATATGATATTTTCTGTCATATTATCTATCCGTTTCTTAATGATTCCCAACATTCTGTTCGCTTTTTTGACAGCTGCTGCCCTTTTCAGTGGAAGTTTTCAGAGAACTATCTACAATGACTCCAAGATCTCTTTCTTTAGTGGTAACAGCTAATTTAGACCCCCATCATTTTATATATATAATTGGGATTATGTTTTCCAACGTGCATTCCTTTGCATTTATCAACATTGAATTTCATCTGCCATTTTGATGACCAGTCATCTTTGGCTTTATCATCTTTGAATGCTCCTTTAGCGTCTCGATGGTCCAGTGACCCCACTGGTTGTTTAGCAGACTTCCTACTTCTGATGTACTTAAAATTTTGTTTGCTATTACTTTTTGAGTCTTTGGCTAGCTGTTCTTCAGATTCTTTTTTGGCCTTCCTAATTATATTTTTATACTTCATTTGCCAGAGTTTATACTCCTTTCTGTTTTCCTCACTAGGATTTAACTTCCAATTTTTAAAAGATGTCTTTTTGCCTCTCACTGCTTCTCTTACTTTGTTGTTTAACCACAGTGGAGCTTTTTTGGTTTTCTTACTATGTTTTTTTTTTTTTAATTTTGGATATACATTTAAGTTGAGCCTCTATTATGGTGTCTTTAAAAAGCTTACAAGGATTTTACTTTTGGTGCTGTACCTTTTAATTTCTGTTTAACTAACCTCCTCATTTTTGTGTAGTTTTTCTTTCTGAAATTAAATGCTGCAGTGTTGGGCTGCTGTGGTGTTTTCCCCACCACAGGGATGGTAAATTGAAATATACTGTGGTTACTATTACCAAGTGGTCCAGCTATATTCACCTCTTTTACCTAATCCTGTGCTCAATTTAGGACTAAATGAAGAATTGTCACTCCTTTTGGGGTTCCAAGACTAGCTGTTCCAAGAAGCAGTCATTTAAGGTATCAAGAAACTTTATCTCTGTATCCTGTCCTCAGGTAATATGTAGCCATTCAATATGGGGATAGTTGAAATCCCTCATTATTATTGAGGTTTTTTTTTATTTTAATAGCCTCTCTAATCTCCCTAAGCATTTAACAGTCACTATCACCATCCTGGCCAGGTGATCGGTAATATATCCCTACTGATAAATTCTTATTATTCAGGCATGGAATTACTATCCATAGAGATTCTATGGTACAAACAGAAATGTATAGTTTTTGATTAAACTTTCAAGGGGAAGGTTTCTCCACCCCAGCATTGGGGTGTGGGAGAGAACGAGACCCCACACCCAGAAATAGTCTATTGGCTAGGGTTCTCACCTGTTTTGCCTGCCAGGGTCTCTAGTGACTCAGGTGAGTGACATAACCACCAGACTATTGGGTATTCTTGGATGCTCTCTCTGTGTTTTTTCTCTTCATGAAAAAAAAAATGGAGAGGTCTTAGTTTTGTTCCACATCTGAATGAAAACAAATATTGAAACATAAAAATCTTTTACAAAATAAAATCCTTGTTTTCCAGTCAGCCCTACTAATGAGCTATGTGGCTGAGGTTTGGCTGAAAGTTCCATTGTTGTAACTGTTAATCAGGACACTCTTGGACTGAACAACCTATTCAGTAACTTCTCAGTTGTTAACCAGACAATAGCCGTACCTCACCCTGGATAAGGTGCTGCCCACTGACATCTTCTCCTGTGGGTCCACCTTCATTAACACTGTACATCTGTTTCAGATGAGTGTCCTTTTTTGGGATGTTTTTATGTGTCTTCAATTGTTGAGCTGCAACACACCATGAAGCTTCTGAGCTTTGGCCATTAATTATAATAAAGTCTAAAATAAAATAATACTTACTTGTGCAGATGGCTCTTAACTTAACTTTGTAGAATATTTTATATAGAAAACGTCTTTTAGAAATGTTTCTACTGAAAGTGTTAATTCCTTTCAAAGAAATAGATATACGTATAGCTCCGTTTCAGGACTGGCTGCAAGATTGGGAACCTCATGTCTTATAGGACATGTATGAGCTTATTTTAGAAAAACAGATTTAGATAATCCAGAAACAAGAAGATGATTAAAAAGCAGAACTTCTGACTTTAAATCCTGCAGTCACTATTACAGGTAAAAAGAAAAGGAGTACTTGTGGCACCTTAGAGACTAACAAATTTATTTGAGCATGAGCTTTCGTGAGCTACAGCTCACTTCATCAGATGCATTCGATGAAGTGAGCTGTAGCTCATGAAAGCTTATGCTCAAATAAATTTGTTAGTCTCTAAGGTGCCACAAGTACTCCTTTTCTTTTTGCGAATACAGACTAACACGGCTGCTACTCTGAAACCTGTCACTATTACAGGTGTTATACTTTGTCTGTGAACATCCCCTTTCACCAGAGTGAAGGAATTTGAGCTCTTCATGAATGCTAATTAATTGCTCCTTTACCGCTCATGTGAGACAATAAAGCATACTTGTTACCATTTTACTGATAAGGAATTAAGGCATGGAGAGAGTAAGGGGCAGAAGTTTTGAAGCAAAAAAGCTCAACTCTTTTGAAAAATTTTCCATAAGTGTCACAATGGGAGCTACTGAGATCAGAGCACTTTTTGATGTCTACATCACTGGCACCAGAACCGGAGGGCACCAGGGGGCTATGGTCCCACACTTTTAAAAGTGGGAGGAACATGTCATCCACTTTTTAACAAAAGAAACGTAAGAGCAGGAATGTCCCCTGCAGATTCTTCCCCTCCCCTCAGAATAATAGACTCTGCCGGGGAGGTGCTGCACTTCACCTTTCACCCACCAGTGGCTTTTGCAACACCAGTAGAGAGGGCAGCTAGCTCACTGCTGGAGCAGCCAGCTGCAGAGAGGAAGGGGGCACTTTGGCTTTGGCCCCCACACTTTTACAAAGGTTCCAGTGCCATTGGAAGTGGAGATGAGCTCTTCTAAAAATGTGTCTCCAGTTGTGGGTGCTGAGCACATGAAAATCTGGCTCTAAACTCTTTTGAAAATCCATACCATGTGACTTGTTCAAGGTCACACTGGAAATCTGTATCCAAACTGGGAATTGACCCAGATTGCTACGGTCCCAGGCCAATGGTTTAGCCACAAGTCCATTGTTCCTGGTGTTATTTCTGCTTTTATCTAATTTTATGATTGTTTCCATATTGCCAACTGTATGTTAGATGCTTTACAGACAGATTTGAAGGCAAGTCAGATCTACACGCTGAAGAGTTCACAATCTCAATAGACAGTCACAGACATAAAAATGGGAATGGGAAACATTGGCAAGCAGTGTGATTAGATGATGTTTATTTAAGTATTCTGTTAATTTTATGATTTTTTCCTCATCAGGTTTAGTGCTTTATTTTGAGATGCCCGTTAGCAACTTTTTAAGGGAGAGTATTCCTAATGTTCATAAGTCTTGTGGCATTTTATTGTTCTTTATTTAGATTAATAACATTCTGATGCTATTTTGTATATGGTGCTCCCCCTGATCTCAGAGAAAATTTTGTACATGGAACATCAGATTGACCACACTCCACCTTTAAACTGGGGGGATGTTGTCCAGTTGGCTGAGGGAAAGGAAACAGTGCTCTACGGGTGTCGGGCGGGAGAGAGGTCAGACACTGTTGCAAAATAGGGGAATGGGTCAGTGTGGCAACGCTTACACATCCCCTGGGACCAGAAGGGCAGGAAGGTTGAAAAGAGGTAACCCTGGTGAGAGAAGCCCTTTTCCACCAAGCAGGCAAGGCAGCACCCACCTTCCCTCCCCTTTAGGGGACAAAATACTAGGTTTGATCAGGACCTGCTGTGGGCTTTGTGCTGACTGCCCCTTTTTAGGGGGACTGGTAAGGGATTTTTCCCACAACACCAGATTACCTTAGGTGGAGTTTTTTTGTTGTTGTTGGGTTTTTTTTGCCTTCCTCACAGTGGGTTGGGGAGGGCTTTGTTGACGTGAGGCGTGAAGGGAGTTAGGCTAATATGGCACAACTCATTAAGTAAGTGTGGGGCTGATGGCCAGTGTAGGTACTCCGTAGGGAAGGTATACAGTGACCGGATAGATGGCTTGGTAAAGGACTTAAAAATGAAGTGTCAGTTAAAATAACAGAATGTGGAGGTGGGTAGTTTGGGGATCCTATGACCATTACAGCATGGACCCAACTCCCTTTTCTTGTATCCCACCTAAATCCTCCTACAAGGGAATGTGGATGATAAGGTCTCAGCAATGGATTGGCTGTGGGACCTGGATGGAAAAAGAGTGGGGGCTGATGGAAGTCCCCCAGGTAGTTATTGAATGAACATGGGGTTACCTGCACTGTACACCTCTATCTGCTGTGCAGTCCCAGACATCTAATAATAAATTACAGCTTGATTAAAACCATATCAAGTGTCTCCTGTCCTTTCAGAATAGCTGGACAATCAGGTATATTTTGAATAGGTATTTGGATGCTATAATGCTTGAATGGTGCCTTGTGGTGACTAAGAAATGAGTTCGGTTACAAGTAGTTTGAGCCCCAAATTAGTCCCTGGATAAAAGTCTATTTTCAATGATATATTATACAGATTTAGCTCTAGGAAAGGAACAGATGATTTGTGCAACCAGTGAGCTTAAAAAATAGATCTACACTTGACTTCATTTGCGTGTGTGTGTGTTAAAAAAATTGTGAAAAAATATTGTGAAATAGATAACAAAAAAAATTGTGAAATAGATAACAAAAATGTAACACAATCTTTGAACTGCAAATAAGTATTGATATAACTTTCCAGAGAGGAAAATTCAAAGTATTTCACTTTTATTTAGCACTCTGGATAAATTAGTTGTGATTAAAAAATTGAAGACAAGTAATCTGTTTAAACTGCTGGTAACGCTTATAGTTACACCTTTGATTGCTGGTGGCAGACTGGAAACCAAACCTTTGATTAGAAACAAAACCACAATCGTTCTGTTACTGTAAGCAAGAGTTTAGAAGCGCTATAAAATTCTTTCTCTCTTGAATTTTAACAGTTGATCACTGATATAGGTGATGACTCTTGACAGACTATTTTAGATTAGAAACAGCAATCCCACAGATTAATGAACACAAATCACACAATAAACACTGGTTAGGGAAGAAATTATGTGAAGTTTTTTGTTGTCTGTGCTTGTAGAATATTTCTTGTGTTCATTTGCCAGTTTTAAAGAGTAGAATATATATATATATATATATATATATATATATATATATATATTATTAAGGAACTGTAGGTATTTTGTTTCTATAAAATATTTATCATAAATACTTAAAGTACAACATATTTTATACTAAATGAAACAGGTGGCAGATAATTGGATTTCTGGATGGCTGATCCCTTTATAAATTGAAAAAAGTTAAATACAAGAGGGCAAATTATGTGTTCCAATAACAATGAAATCCTCTGATGTATCCCAGTTTAAGAGTTTCTCATTTAAGGCCTGGACTTCAGTGGTTAAAAGGAAAAGTGCATTCAAATTAGGTAGATAAAATAGACAATAATCATGGATATCTGAGTAAAGTGGTGGCATTTTACATTCTTCCTTTTCTATGGCTCTATCGCTATAAAATCTGAGCACCTATTTTGCAGAGGTGTAAGTGTCTACACAAAGTGTCAGGCAGTGGAGTGTCCGACCCTACCAATACACATCACATTTTACTTCAAATTTCTTTCTCTTCTATTCATTTTGAGCCTTTGTGAGTCATACATTTCAAATGTTATTGTTTGCTATTTGTGTATTTGGGGCTCAGCAACTTAAGGGTTGCAGTGTCTCCGTGTAATTGTTCAGTTTTCCCCGAGAGAGATAGAGAAAGAGAGAACCAGTGAGTGGTGACAACATAGCCCTCCGCTTCTCTCCATATCCTCTGGGCACGTCTCTCCAGTCGCTTTCCTATTGCCTTTGTTTTAGCTCCACCCTACTATCAGTCTTTTTACCACGTACATCTACAGCAGGGGTGGCCAACCTGTGCCTGAGAAGGAGCCAGAATTTCCCAGTGTATAGTGCTGAAGAGCCACAGTAATATGTCAGCAGCTCCTATCTGCTCCCATGCCCTGCCTGCCAGCTGCCCTGCCCATCAGCACCTTCCCTCCCACCCTGTGCCTCACCCAGCATTCAGGAGGCTCTGGGGGGTAAGGAGAAGAGTGAGGGCGTGGCAGGCTTGGGGGAGGGGGCAGGAAGAAGCAGGGCCTTGGGGGAAGGGGTGAAGTGGGGGCAAGGCCTGTGGCAGAGGCAGGGGTTGAACAGTGAGCATTGGAAAGTTGGCACCTGTAGCTCCAGCCCCGGAGTCGGTGTCTATGCAAGGAGCTGTTGATTAATCATAGTTAACTCACACAATTAACTCAAAAATTAATAGTGATTAAAAAATTAATCAAGATTAATCACAGTTTAAATCACATTGTTAAACAATAGAGTACCAACTGAAATTTATTCAACATTTTTGGATGTTTTTGTACATTTTCAAATATATTGATTTCAATTACAACACAGAATAAAAGTGTACACTTCTCACTTTATATTATTACTTTTTATTATAAATACATGTGCTGTAAGAATGATAAACAAAAGAAATAGTATTTTTCAATTCACTTCATAAAGTACTGTAGTTCAATCTCTTTATCGGGAAAGAGCAACTTACAAATGTAGATTTGTTTTTCTCACATAACTGCACTAAAAACAAAACAGTGCAAAACTTTAGCGCCTATAAGTCCACTCAGTCCTACTTCTCGTTCAGCCAATTGCTAAAACAAAAAAGCTTGTTTACATTTGCGGGAGATAATGCTGCCAACTTCTTATTTACAGTGTCACCAGAAAGTAAGAACAGGCATTCACATGGGACTTTTGTAGCAAGCATTGCAAGGTATTTACGGGCCAGATATGCTAAACATTCATATGCCCCTTCATGCTTCCACCACCATTCCAGAGGATGTGCTTCCTTGCTGATGATGCTCCTTAAAGCAATAATGAGTTAATTAAACTTGTGACTGAACTTCTTGGGGGAGAATTGTATGTCTTCTGCTCTGTTTTACCATATTCTGCCATATATTTCATGGTATAGAAGTCTTGGATGATGACCTAGCATGTTCTTCGTTTTCAGAACACTTTCGCTGCAGATTTGGCAAAACGCAAAAAGGTACCAATATGAGATTTCTAAAGATAGCTATAGCACTTGACCCAAGGTTTAAGAAGTGCCTTCCAAAATCTGAGAGGGATAAGGGGTGGAGCATGCTTTCAGAAGTCTTAAAAGAGCAACATTCAGATGTGGAAACTATCGAAACTGAACCACCAAAAAAGAAAATCAACCTTCTACTGGTGGCATCTGACTCAAATAATGAAAATGAACATGCATCGGTCACACTACTTTGGATTGTTATCGAGCAGAACCCGCCATCAGCATGGACTCATGTCCTCTGGAATGGTGGTTGAAGCATGAGGGGACATATGAATCTTTAGCGCATCTGGCATGCAAGTATCTTGCAACGTCAGCTACAACAGTGCCACGAGAACACCTGTTCTCACTTTCAGGTGATATTGTGAAGAAGAAACGGGCAGCATTATCTCCTGAAAATGTAAACAAACTTGTTTGTCTGAGTGATTGGCTGAACAAGAAATAGTACTGAGTGGACTTGTAGGCTCTTATTTTTTGTACATAATTCTACATTTGTAAGTTCAACTTTCATGATAAAAAAATTGCACTACAGTACTTGTAATGGGGGAACTGTAAAATACTATTTCTTTTGTTTTTTACATTGCAAATATTTGTCATAAAAATATAAAGTGAGGAGTGTACGCTTTGTATTCTGTGTTATAATTAAAATCAATATATTTGCAAATGTAGAAAACATCTAAAATATTTATATAAATGGTATTCTGTTATTAACAGTGTGATTAATTGCACAATTATTTTTTTAATCACACGATTAATCACGATTTTTTAAAATCACACAATCACAAATCATTTTTAATCACTTGACACCCCTAATATAATATGGTACTTTAATAGGGACAATTGCATAAAGCTGAAAACAGTTATGAGTAAAATCAGTTGGGAGGAAGAATTTGATCAGAAAAGTGTGAATGATAATTGGGAATCATTTGAAAACACCTTACCTGATACCCAGAAATATACTGAGACTTTTAATGGTGTGTTTGCAATGGTACTAAGAAGGCTGACGTTTCTGTATACCAAACTCAGAACCTTTTTGAAAACTATTTAATGTTAGGCAGTGTGACAGGATCATATTAATGCCTTTGACTCTTCGGGCCTATATATTCCATCTAAGTTAATACAACAACAGGGCTGCAGCTCCACTCAACCATATCCTGTCTCATGCTCCACATCATGTGGGTTCTCTCCATTCATTATTTTTTGTATGCTTTCTCTTTTTCGAGGTTGGGTACAACAAAATTAAATAGGTAGTACATTATAAATTGATTCATTGAGTAATACGTTCAATAAAGTTCTGTCAGTTCTTATTTTATATCAAGAAGTATAATTGGTTTACGTTCATATATATTGTTAAACTTGGCACGGTGTGGCACAGCAGGGGAAGTGCAGAGGTGATTGTGTCTGTGCTCTGTAACCTAGAATCGTCTGCAGGCTGCCCTGAATTATACTTGCTGCCAACCACTTCAAGGGGACGCCATGACATCGAAGAATCAGTGTGGAATAGGGATGTTTTCCTAGTCTTGCCCTCTTTTACCTGGCAATAACAGCAGGATATAGTAGTGGAATAGCTTTGGATACAGACCAGATTTAGAATCTGAAAATATAAAATCTTTGGTAAGTGTATATGGAAAAAACAGAAATAGTTACTATAATAACTATTTTATACATTTAAAGAGAAATTGCAACCAGAGACAAGTAAACAGTCTTGTTTTTTTTTTTTAAATTATTTATAGCATCTGTTTTTCCTGCTTTAACATATAATTGTGAAATTACTTTATTGACTTCAGTGGGAATTTTGCCTGTGTTGGGTATGTATACTTAGGCCCTGTGTATGGTGCTGCGGAACTGTCAATAATGTCACTGGCATATTCTTGTTACTGGATTCAACTTTTGCTTTGAAAAGGCTGTATCATGGTTATCAATGATCAATAATCACCATATGTTATCTTTAGCATTTTCATTTTGGTAGAATATTTATACATTGTGATTGCTTTTTATTTATTGAGCATATCTGTGATATATTGGGATAAATTCTGCCCTCAGTTACTCTGATACCATGCTGTTGATTTAGATGATTTGCATAGGTTTGGTTGAGTGGAAGAATTTGATGAAATTCATGTGAAACACATCATTTTTAACACCACTAGATATGAAAAAAACCCACAGTTTTAATTTGAAGTAGTCGCACAAAATGTTTGTAAAAGGAGAGGATTGTTTTTGTACCAATACTTCTGTTTTGCTCAAGGAATGACTGGGAGCACATACTCACGCGAAAGATCAAGAATTCTGATGGCAGATATTTTTACTTTTAGCAAAGGGTTTGTACTCAGATCTGAAACTCTTCAAGCTTTGGAATCCAAGGTTTTGCATCTTCACAGGCATTTTACATCTAACCCTAATCTCTAAGACCCGCTTTCTGAATTTTGGTATCACAAATAGCTTACCACAATGGGCTAAATTAAGATTAGCATCATTAACTATTTGTTAAAGTTCTGGCTCAGTGTTGGATATTTATTACCACACTAAGGGCCCAATCCTATTTCCAGTGAAGTCAGTTTTGTCTTCTGAAGTGGATCATAACAATTTTAAGATTTAAAGATCTGAACTAGACTAGGCATACTTATAACAAGTATAGAGATGTTCTATTCCTTAATTTCTCCTGTGAAAGCTCACTTTTCCATGTATTCTGTTGCAAAAAATTCTGTATAAATAGCAACTTATAAAGTTTTGTAAATAATAAGAATCCAGAATGCAAAAATAGTAACAAAATAATGAAAGTTGATTTTTCAATAACCTAGGGACCGTATTCTACAATGAACATTAGCCTAAGTACGTTAAACTCTTTTTATTCTTTGACTTTTACAGATTTAATAATATTTTATTTTAGCTGAAAGAAATTACTGTATATACGTTTTCAGTGTCCCAGAAACAACAGTGGTTTTGCTAAACCATTGTTACATAATGAGTTGGTTCTTTAAACTGAAAAAAATATTTTGCTGTCTTGTGTTTCCAGTGATTATAGGAAAAGATGTATTGATTTCTCCCTATCACCCTCTAAAAGTCTTTGATTAAGACTAGAGAATTGGTGGCATTTCAACACTGCCTTTCTTTTGTGTTTCACAGGTTGTCAGCAGTCGGCCATCCCCTGACACCTCAATGTGATATGGACTCCAGTAGCTCTGAGGAGTTCTATCAGGCAGTACACCATGCTGAACAAACCTTCAGAAAGATGGAAAGCTACTTGAAGCAACAGCAACTCTGTGATGTTATCCTGATTGCTGGGAACCGTAGGATACCTGCACATAGGTAGGGCATAAAAACGTGGTGTTGAAACAATTAAAATAAACATCTGGATTATCTATCAACCTGCACCTTGAAAAGTCACTTATGCATGTGAAAAGTGGATGCAAAACTACCATTCTGATCTGAGTGTTTTACATCCACATAAAACCAAGTTTGCTCAAGTGAGGACGTTCACAGAAGTCAATACCTGCAGATCAGTCCTACGGGTGTCTTTCCCCCAGTATGTAAAATTTATGCTTATGATTAGTTATGACAGATTTATAAATTTAAAAACAATTAGTTAAACCAAAATATGCACGTAAACGAATATTTCTCATTACTGCCCTTCCCCTAAACTGTTAACTTGCATAGGCAGAAAATATGCATTAAAACTAAAAATGTTACTAACTCATTTTAATCATAATTATGCATGCAAATGTATATTGCCATTACAACTTGTAAAAAAATACCAAGCTAAATGCATTGCAAAGGGTCATCGTGGTATGAGGCAGCAGACCTACATGATGCTTTTCTTAGGTTATGGCTTTCATTTACACCTGAAACTACTCCCTCTTCATTGAGGGCCTGATTTCAGAAATGACCTCTGATTTTGTGACAGTAAAATGGCTCTCAAAGTGTGTGTGGGGGGAATACTGGGCATGAGACCCCTCTGAAAAGCAGACCCTAGTGCAGGGGTTCTCAAACTTCATTGCACTGCAACCCCCTTCTGACAACAAAAAAATACTATACAACCCCAGGAGGGGGAACCAAAGCCTGAGCCCATCCAAGCCTCCCCGCCTTGGGTAGGGTGCCAAAGCTGAAGCCTGAGCCCCGCTGCCTAGGACTGAAGCCCAAGGGCTTCAACTTCAGCCCTAGGTGGTGGGGCTCAATCTTTTGCTTTGGCCATTGGCCCCCGCAAGTCTGATGCCAGCCCTGGTGATCCCATTAAAATGGGGTCATGACCCACTTTGGGATCTCGACCCACAGTTTGAGAGCCACTGCCCTAGTGTATTTCTGTATTCAGCCATTTATTCAGACTGTAATCAACCTGTGGTATTTGTGGGCCATTGCAAGGAATGCCTCATCACTTTAAACTGACATAGGCAGTGCCTAGAGGTCCAGGTTGTGCGGAGTGGCCATGCACTGGTGTCATTGTCTCCTTTGCAGTGTAAAAAAGCTGTGAATTATACTACTCATACTGAGAAAAATGCAAGAGCCATGCAAGGGATATGCAAGACTGGGAAAGTCAGCGCAATGATTGTCAATGTATTAAGGAGAAAATATTCTTTCCGTTTAGGTTTTTATTTTACCACCGTAACCATATTATCTAAGTAAATGAGATGCTGAACAAATGCAAGGGACTAAGATGCAAGGTACCTATCTATGATGATACAGAAATATACTCTCCATTTAGGTCCCCATCAGGAATTGTGGAAGTGGCCCAGAACTCTCCATCCCCTGCTCAGTGCTCTTTCACCTTTCTATGCCCCTGCTTCAGTCTCCTCTTAAAATCTGGTTCCTGTTCTTCTAACCTTCAATATCTGCACAAGCCCATTTGCCAGTTGCAAGCAAACTCCTCAAAAATTTTATCTAGTGAACTGACAATCCCACTGTCTCTCATTATCCTTCCTGTCAACTGGCTCAACTCCAGCATTCCCGCCACCACTTTATACGCCCACCAGACATCCTGAGCGGATGTGGGTATGGTAGTGTTTAGACATAGCTGGGTTGTCCAGACTCCTTTCACATGTAGGTGCGAGTTCCACATGGGGAGAGGAGGATCATAGATGAATCTTCACATCTCCTCTGTGTACTGGATTCAGTCCTTTGGGATGGGCTCATACATAGATCCTGACACAGAAGAATACTTAAGGACTGGTTATCATTTACACTAAGGCCCCACTAATTTACACCCACCTTAAGACCCCTTTTCACTATCATCAGTGTAAAAGGGTTTTAGAGCAAATGAGAATTAGGCCCTTAATCCTTTATGGCTATTACTTTTCTAAAAATTAGGTAGTTTCTGCCTAACTGTCCACCTTTCACACATGGATAAAATGGGTGGGAAACAATCTCTTCTAGGACTTAACCCACATTATTCAATTGGATTAAACAACAAAAAAGTATATTAGGTACATTACCGTATTTTCTCATTTTTTTGCCATGATATAAGTTGAATAGTTTAAGGTATATCTGTGATCCAAGTCACCCTGTATTCACATCCCACACACTACTGCAATAATTTTGTACAGAATATGCCTTGTGAGGTATCATTTGAAAACTGATAACACCCTGGTCAATAATATCATTGTAAAATATATGTAGCAATGCTGCATGAAAAAGTATGGCTGCTCACTAGTACTGTGTTTTAAAGTCTGTGTCCTAAAAGGTCTTTAAATCAGACATGTCAGAAGGAGTTGATAAACAGGTTTTCTCTAGACAAAGGAAGGAGGCGGATACCTCAGACCAGGTGTGGTCCCTTTTCAATATACCAGCATTTCTGAAACTGGGGGCCTGCAGCCCCTGCTGATCAACTCCTCCCCCATCCTTCTCTCGTCCCCCTCCCTCCCAGGGACTCCCTTAGCTGTTCCCTGGCCTGAAGGAGGCCCTGGGAGGGAGGGGGAGGAGTGGGGAACCTGGGACCACACCATTCCTGGAAGCAGCCAGCCCGTCCCTGTGGCCTGGGGGTCTCCATGCGCTGCCCCTGGCCTGAACGTCGACTCCGCAGCTGCCATGGGCCGGGAATTATGGGCAATGGGAGCTGCAGGGGCAGTGCCTACAGGCAGTGCCAGCGTTCAGAGATCCCCTGGCCCCCTGCCTAGGAACCACTGCCAGAGGTATGTTGCCAATCGTTTTCGGGAGCCACCTGACATAAGAGCTGTCCATAGGGGAAGGGGAAATGGCTGAGCGGGGGGTGTTTGGGCATCCCCAAAAATTTAAATCAAAACAGGGGCCCTCAGGTTGCTAAAGTTTGAGAACTACTTCAAGAGAGTATTCCTTTGTATCGGAGGTTGCATCAGGAAGAGATCATTTGCATAGTAGTAACTACCAGCGGAGGGGAGAATCCAGCATGGAGCCTTATCTTTCAGACCTCCTGGGTCCTTAACTCATCATGAACTAATGAACTATATTTGGGGTACCCTTCAGAAGAATACATTTCAAAAGTTTACAGAACTATAAAGAGAAGGGGAGCAAACCCCTAAATTATCCTTCATTTTAAGGAGACAAAGGAAGCAGTTTGATTTTAGCGATGGGTCCTAGCAAGGCCAGCCAGTAAAAGGCTGCAAAGGAGACTGTGGGTGAGAGAAAAAAAACATCTTTTAAATTAAACATAAATTAAACATAATTTAGCAACACAAAGACTGTCTTGCTAAATTAAGTTTTAGACTTTTAGATGAGTGTTTTCACTTTCACTTGCTGATAACCATGTCTGCCTTTATTTTATTTTACTTGGTATCACTTAATCCATATTTTTTTTTGTTAATAAACTTGTTTTGCTTTCATTATATATCATCTGTGCTGGATAAGTTCAGTAAAGTGTGTGCTTCTAGTATTGGAATATTGGAATATTATTGTACTGTCTCTGTAGAGGCAGGAAACCTAATACATTTCTGTTAGGGTCCTGTGAGAGTGACTGGACCCTGCAGGGAGGGCACATTCAGGGCTGGATGGGTATTAACATCTGCCTTCAAGGAGTATCCAAGTTGGGCAAAACCAGTGTGAGGCTTGAGGGCTGCAGTAAGGCTGTTGGATTTGGAGCTCTGAACCAACTGCACAGTCACAAAACACCTAGGGTTACAATGCAGGTGTTGACTGAACCCCTTACTGGCCTGGGTGAACCCCAAATGTTACAACATCCAGTGCATTTTCTTGCCAATTTTAAATGCCTCAGTAGATGACAAAGAAGGCTTGACAGAGGAGTCTTGTCACTAGAAGGTCTTTAGTTAGTTCAGTGCCATCTTTCTACTTGTTTTTATTTTGAAGACAGATGTGCATATTTGTATTCATACTTGCCAGTGGTAAATTTGATTTCACATGTGTCATCCCAATTCTACAGCATATCTAAATCCCTTTGGAACTGGGAAAGTACTCTAATAAATATAAGATTGACCATGAAATAAAAACCAAAGCTTGTTTAGATTTACCAGGGAAGCTTCAGACAACCTTGTGTATCATTTCTGGCTTCTCAGTTGTCTGCAGTCAAAGGACTAAATCTGTTCCTCCTGAAATGAATGGCAAAAACCACTGTTAAATTAAATGGGAACAGGTTCAGGCCTTCAGAAATATTTGAAACCCCTTGTTTTGTTGTATAGGATAACAGTTCAGTGTTTTACAGATTCAGACAATTGCAAACCTCACTTTCTTGTAGGTTCACTATACACATTGCCTGACAATACAGTCAACATAGTTGTGCATGCACACACACTCAGGCACACACATTACCTTAGCATACAAACTAAAACCAGCCAAACCACTAGTGATTTGTATGTTAAAATTCTTTTAATACAGGTCCATATGTAAGGTTAGCAGGCTCATTTGTGTATATATGCCTCTAAGAAACAGGCTTGCAGATCATGTTATGTGCTCAGTAACTGCAGAGCTTATAAAGTCTCCAAGCCTGTAGAGTTTATAAATTCCTAAATTGTGGTGTATACTTCCCTATACCAAATAAAATGACAAACACACTCCTCCCTAAAAAGTCAGTCTGAAATTGTGTTTTAATTATTTTGGATAATTTTATAACAGGTTACAAGTGGCGCCACATGCTGGATATGCTAAGTTGCAAATATACTTTGCAACAAGTTAAAGACATATTCAGAATTATTCTCTAATAAATATTAGGTAAAGCATCAGCGTCACTAACTGAATTCAGATGAAAATAGGTTCTCATAGGAATGCATTACTACAAATGAAGTGAAGTAGATGTAAAGTAATTATCCTAGCATTGATTTGTTCTTGATTTTTCTGAATCCAACCAGTGGCCACTCAAGAGGAAACTCTCTGAATGGTTTTGTGTTTTATTCCTGGTAACATATTTTTCCATCTTGATTATATACTATAGACTCTTTTTGGACATAACTATTCCTTTGGAGGGAAAGCTGTTCCTACTGTCAAGATTCTCCAATAATAGGCCCTCATGCTGTAAGTGGCTGTCATGTAAGTCTGCCGTAGACTGAGCGCGGCTTCAAGGGCTATTCTTTGAATACTCACTCTCCAAAGAGGAAAAATATGGAGTCAAAATACAAAATGTTCTCTCAAGGGCTATTCTTTGAATACTGACTCTCCAAAGAGGAAAAATATGGAGTCAAAATACAAAATGTTCTCTGCTTGGAGACATAGTTGCCAGATCTCATTCTTGTTATAGCTGCTTTTCACTGCTCTGGTTTCTCAGGCAGCTTTAAATTTCTAACATGCACAAATGCTTTGCTGGATCTGGGCCTGAATATTTTATCTACACCTCAACTAAATGGTGAACATTTTGGCAGTGTTTTCTATCCCACCAAAAGTACCTGATGGATTTCCTGATGGATCTGCAGGAGGAGGATGAGGCAGAGGAAGAGGAGTACCCTGGCACTACAGACTCTCCCTGGCAGATGCTGCTCAATATAATTGGCATAGTCATTGATGCTCCCTACGTAGACCACCACTTCTGGTGCAGGGCCATAAGCACATTGCAAGCCAGGAGAATCTCTGATAGTGTGCCTTCTGTGAGCCTCTCCCCTTTGGTCAGTGATTCAGTTGCTGGGTGGTGGTGTCTGTAGATGGAGGAGGAAGAGCATGGCAAACGTCTCTCCCTTTTATCATGTTTCTTCTTCCCTCTTGGCTTTGCCTCCCCCCCCTTCAGAGTCAGGTGAGCATTACCTCATCGCAGTCCCAAACTGATCAAAGGAAGGAGGGTGACTCACTCGAGAGTTTAACAGATCCTTTTGTTGCTACCTAGGCCAGCGTCCTTTGTTCCTGTGAGGTTGGGATGGGTTTGTCCCATACATGCCCTGATGAGTTGTGAACTGCCTCTCTGCTCTAGGAGTTTTTGCCCGGGCTTATTTTAAGCCATGAAGACACATTTTCATAACTATATAAAAGTCTATATAAAAAAAACTATATACAATTTTAACCTATAACATCACGATAACAACAATGCTCAGTGCATCATGAGCCTTCCAAAGACACCCAACATCACAAACTTTGCATTGGATACCACACAATCATTTTAAACGGATGAACATGGGGGTACTGGGTGTTCCCCCGAGGTACATAGCATCACAGGGGTGGGTTCCATTTTCAGTAGAGTGCAATGCAGATTGTTGGCTTTGAGGGCTAAAGAATTTGCCCCAAGGAATTGTGGGTTACTTCTGAATGACTCATGGGACCCAAGTCAAGCAGAGCTGTGTCTACACTGCAAAGCAATAAGGCTTGGACCCTGGGCCCCAGTTTCACTCAAGCTCGGGACTCTCCAGCCCTGCAGGATTCTGGAACTCTTGGTCCAAGCCCTGGGTTAACGCAGTTGTAATGTAGATGCAAGGGGTTTTGCCTTGAGCCTGGGCATGTAGACATGCCCTAAGATACTGGTAGTGTGTCAGGTGTACCACGACTAAGAGGCAAGCGCTGAACGCGCTTCAGCCCCTAGACCTTGTAAGTGCTAGCTTTGGTTGGTCTGAGTAACCACTAAGGCTTGTGGCTTAAGTGATGTCTTACTAGTGCTAGTAAGAAAGGGAAAGGTTTCAGGTACCCTAGGTACAGTGGCTTAAGCAGTTATAACTGAGTGAGACAATAGTAGTTCTTATTTGGGCCCCCTGGTGGTGGTCAGGGACAGTCCAGTCAAGGGTTAGGGCTCGTCAGTCCTAGACTCTGTGCTGCTCTCCCTAGTCCAAATTTCTATTTAAAGCAAATAGGAGCTTGAAGTTTTCCAGGCCAGGCTCAGTTAATGGTATATCTCACTGGGACCCATCTGCACTGGCTCTCTGCCCAGTCTTCATGCCCCAAACAGACTTGCATCCAGCTGTAATGTCTGGCAGTCATACGCAGCTCCAGATTACAGTTCTGCAGCTTCTGAACTACCTGCTGTGTACCCAGTTCCTGGGTGTTTCTCTCTGCATCCAGCTTCTCTGTCGCTCTTCGCTTCCAAATATCCACTGGTTCCCCAGAAGTGTCTGGTCATTTCCTGGGTCAGCGTCCTTCTGCTTGGTCAGGAGAAAGGGAAGGGAAGATAATCATAGTTTCCTGCTTAACAGGTTCATCACAATATTATTCAAACCCATTGCAACTTAAGCAAAGCACTAGTTAGCTCCAAGGATAATGAAAAAATCCTGAACCAAATCCTGCAATGGTCTGATGGATCAAGAATAAAATAAAATAAAAAATAATTTTCCCCTTAAATAATCGAGAATGATTGATAAAACTCCAAGCACTTTAGTGCATGTTTCTGAATACCAAATGTGGAAGACAGCCAGTAAATAAGTCTCCTATAATCAATTCTGTTTAAAAGCTGCAAATAAGTTTAAGCAAAATCAATACTAGTGATAAACCTTTTGAATTTGCAATGGAAAGGTCATTAAAAGCTTTAATCATAACTGCTTCGATGCAGTGGCCAGCTCTAAATGCAGATTGAAAAGGGTAAGGCTAGTCATGGTTGTGAAGAAATTACCGAATTGGACTAAGAACAATGCACTCAAACTATACAAAAACATACACAATTAAGGATATTGGATGAGAAGAATTTACAATGAAGATAGGATTCACTAATCCACATTTAAATTAAAATAGGAAGGTCCTTGAAACCAAAAAAGGAGGGATTACAGTAAAAGAAACAAACTCCTGTAATGCTCAGGGAAGAGGATCAGACCCTCAAGAGTAACTTTGACTTTCATAGTATTTGTGGTAAATATAATCTTCTTGATTAATGGAAATTAATTAAATTGAGGGAAAGTCAAGAACTTTTTTTAAGAAAGGGGGTGGTTAGTCTTATGTCTCATACTGAATAAAGCTTCCTATTTACATAGCCTTTAATCTTCAAGTCTATCTGAAATTATTTTTCTTTAATCTAAACTTCTATTTACTTTCTATAGTATATCTACAGAACAATATACTTGTGATCTTTCATATATTAAAGACTTATGTAACTCTTGCAGTGGGGGAAGTTGTGGTGATTGAGTGGTGGAGAAAGGATAGAAGGAAGAACTTGCTGAGTTGAGCTTAAAATGGGAATCTTTCTAGTAGGGCTTGTCAAAAAAAGAAAACTTTATAGTAGGGCTGGTCAGAAATTTTTAATCAATTGTTTTTTAGTGGAAAATTGGGTTTTCAATTAAATAAATGTTTTTCATGGAAAATATCTGCTTTCCACAGAAAAATTTGACTAAAAAAAATCTGAAAACTGATATATTTTTTAATTTCCAGACCAAAAGTTTGGGGTTTGCTATGACAAGTTGAAATTTCTCTCTCTCTCTCTCTCACACACACACAGACACACCATTCTGACATGCCTAGTCATTTAATAAAACCACATGCTTATTATCTTTCTGATCACTTTATTTAAAGCTCTTTAGGGCAGACTCTGCCTTTTTCTTTGTATCTGTACAGTGCCCAGCACATTGTGGGTGCTACTGTAAATAATAATGAACAAGACAGGGAGCTTCAAGAGAAAAAGATTGTAAAGAAGAGAAGAAAAGGATCTAGCATGGTGAGTGTTCATGAGAGAGAGAGAGAGAGGAATCCCAAATAAGTTGTTAGTACAAGAAACTAAGCAGTAAAGAGAGGAAGGAGGGTTGAAGTATAAGGAGGGAAAGGAAACATTTCAAGAGAGTATAGACAGGGGCAGAAAGGGGACAGAGAGCACAGGAGGGGCAGAACAAATAAGAAAGCTTTGCCAGCAAGGAGAAACCAACCAGCCAGTCATTGATTCAGGGGAGACTATCTAGGAAGCGTATCTGACCAACGAGTTTAAATAATCACAATCTCTGATCTTTGATTTGGACTTGTCATGCCTTCTGTAGAAGGGCACAAATATATGAATAATCTTTCCTGATAGCATTAATTTCCATATTTTCAAAGGGCACTCATCTCCAACCTCCAAATACGAACTTTCCATTTTGCGTTTGTGCCTCTTAGTGCATGAAAAATCTTGCATCTCTGTATACAAATGGCACTTCTATGTTAAAATTGGGTAGACATACCAATGACTGCCTATCTAATTTATTACTGCATGATTACACATGCAAAAAAATACGTCCTACATTTTAAGACCTGTTCTGAAAAAGTTGGTTCAAAAACTGTACTTTGATTTAGAATCCAAAGGATTTCAGTGGATGCTGCTTAATGCTCAACACTTTTGAAAATCACATCAGTTACCTAGATGCCTAAATGGGAACTTAGAAGCCTAACTCTAGCTACCCATTTTTGAAAATTTCAGCTAGAATATTTATCGTACAACTTTTCTCAGGAAAATTGATATTCAGAAATTGTCTTAACAGGTGGCCAGAGTCTCTCAATATGCTTTGTATGTCTCTGGTCTAAACTAACTTCAGATCACTTCTTAATTATGATGAATGTAGCCATGGAATCTGTATTAATAGAAAGTGTAGGTAGTAAATATTACTTTCTTTGGCCACCAAGTATGGGATTTCTGGGATTCTTTTCCATATTTAAGATAAGGTGTGTGGAATAATAGTCTTAGAATATGCGGGTAGACACACTTATTCATGTGAAAGAGAGAGGAGCTTCAATTAGTTAGTCTAGTTACTGTCATTGGTAGAAACCAAAAGAGCTCAACGTAGTCAAGTAGGAACATTAATTTATTATTCTAAACTTTTAAACTCAATTGTCTTCTGTCATTTGAATTAAGAAAGATGATCCACATTTTCAAAAGTAATCAGTCTTTCATAGCTGTGTAAGCAGCACTGCAAAAAGCAGAACTTTATCAACTAGCATAGAAAACTGATATATTCTGCTGGTTTATTGTCTGCATTTGGACCCTGTGACAAGAGTGCTGGGCAACAGCGGCTGAGCCAGCATTCTTAGTCACTGCAGCTCCAATTAAACACTGCAGAACAGACCTTGTTAAGAAGAGCTTTGCCTAATTAGTGGGTGGAGGAGAGCTGGAAGGCTAATTAAGCCATTAGGCAGAAGATTAAAAAAGGCCGGGGCTGGGGGGCGGGTGGATGGAGGAGAGAGGGATTGTTTTTCCCTGCTTGCCTCAGGAGGAGAAGGCTCCCCAAAACCGTAGGAGTAAGACTTTATAGTGTACAAGGATGGTGACCCATGCTGTAAATGAACTGCACCAGGTGTTTTACTAACATAAAGGTCTCTGGGCCGTTTGTGGACTGGAGCAGAGGCAGGAGCGAGTGGACCCTGCCACAGAGCACAGAATAGGAAATAGGAAAACACACACAAGCTTTTGGCAGGATAAAGGTGGCAGCCTTTTTTGGAGTAATGTTTTCTTGAAAATAAGTTATGTACAAGCTTTTCACTAAATAGTGATTTGTTATGAGGTCAATAGCAATAACATAAACCCTGAGGGAACTGAGGTTGTTATAAGATTAATTATGTGTGAACCTCAGCAAGCGTGGATGCTTATAATTTTTTTCTGAACATTTGGAGGTTTTTTTTCCACATCCCTTCTTTCTCCTTCTTTCTTTTTCTAGTCCACACCACACCCTTCTTCCTCCTTTCTTCTATCTATCTCAGCAAGATTTTTTTCCAGTTGTCTGATGCTACCTTTCCATTTCACAGTCTCCTCTTCCAATCTGGACCCTTTATCCAACATGCTGTCCACTGCAACTCATGTCAAGCCTTCTTTCACTTGATAATATTGCATGTGATGAAATAAAACAAGATAACTTTAAATATATATTATACTTGTATCCATTTAAAGCATTCTACATACATTAGCTAAGAGTCACAATTTTCCTGTGAGTTACAGTTGCATTAGGCTGTATAGTTATATCCTCAAATACCACTAAAATTCAGCCTCATGTGGGAGGAACACATCAGCTGGTAGCAAGAACACAGCAACACTACACAATGTTTTAGGACACACAAAGTACAGAACAACACTTTATTCCTTTGAAACTACAGGAGAAATCTCTCTAGGCGGAGTGTAGTTACTAAGTGGGACTATAACTGTAGTATTTAATACCATCTTTTAAAAAAGCCAACAACCTCAACTATAATTTATGCTGATGGCTGAAATATCTACCTCTCCACTTCCAGATACATCTCCTTCTGTCCAAATTGAAATCTCTGCTGTGTTTCTGATTTCTTCTCAGTATGGTCAGAGCAGAGTTCTTTATGTTCCCCCAAGCCCTCATCCCTCCTTCCTTTCTGAGTCACCATGAACAACAATCAGTATCCTCATTGCTCAGGCCCATTACCAGGGCATCATTTTCTACCAAGTGCTCTTATTGGGTCCTCACATCTACCGCATGCTTAGATCTTGCCTTTACTTCATGCACAACATCTCTGAGTCCTAGCCTTTCCTCTTTATCCATACAATAAGAATTCTTCTCTGGGCCTTCATCACCTCATCTGTTGACAATGGCAACCTTTTCTTTTGTGGCCTTGACAAACGCTATTTTGTCTCACTTATCCACTCGACTCAACGCATTCAGCCAGCAAATTGGGCTGAAAATCAACCACAATAAGACTGATATCATAACCTGTAATATTTCCTCACCATCACCAGTATGGATAGACGATTATGTTCTCAGCAATGTAGAAACATTCACATACTTAGGCAGCAACATCAGCCAGGACAGTGGAACAAGCCAGGACATCCAGAATAAAATCAGTAAAGCCAGGAACCCCTTCACGAGCTTAAATACAGTCTGGAAATCACCAAAATACAAAACCAAAACCAAACTCAAGATTTATCAGAGCTGCGTACTTTCAACACTACTTTATAATGCAGAATGCTGGGGAATGAGAAAGTACGACATGTCCAACCTGTCTTCATTCCATACAACCTACCTCAGAAAAATCCTCTGTATCTTTTGGCCCAGAACAATCTCAAACCAAGATCTATTGACACAGTGAAACCAAGGGGATCTGAGCACCATCATTGCCAGGCGGCGTTGGAGAGAGATCAGTCATGTGCTTCGGATGGAAACTGATTCCATTACCAGAGTAGCAATAAGATGGACACCTGAAGGCAAGTGAAAACGAGGCTGCCCAAAAACAACATGGTGAAGAGCTGTGGAAGCTGAGCTGAAAAACCTGGGGCACAGCTGGGGAACCATTGAAAGACTTGCCAGAAACAGACAGGAGTGGACGAGCTTCGTCACTCCCCTAAATGCCAGAGGCATAATAGGAACATGATGAAGATGATCCACTCACTTGTTGTTTCAGCTGTGTCATCCTCTCTTTGTATGCTTCCACTGGCTCTCATTTCTCTATCACATCAAACGCCAAAGACTACTTTTCACTTTTAAGGCCCTTCAAGGCCTGTCTCCACCTTAACACATCAATATCATAAGTAATAATAGGTAACTCCCACCTCCACTCTGCCAATGATGCTAACCTTGGCTCCCCATTTATTATATTTTCTGATAGTACTTGATCCCTTGCTGGCCTTTATATATAGGAAAATCTCCCCATAAACATCTGCAAAGCTACCTCATTGTCTTATTTCACATCCCTTCTTAAAACTCTCTCCTGGCATGATGCCTACAAAAAAAAACAAACAAAAAAACTCAATTGTTTCCACTGTGTACAATAGGTAAATGGTGTGCGGAGACCATAGCTTACCACACTTATCATAATTATTTATTTTATCCAGCTATCTGGTTTTCGACCAGAAAGTCTGGTCAAAAAGGGGAACTGACAGTAGTACTGACCAGACACCTAAAGTCCGGTTACTGTGGGAAAGGCACCAGGTTATCACTCCTACTCAGCCGGGGCTGCCTTCTACCTGCGTCGGGCCGCTGCAAGCAAGCAAGCAGGCAAGTCTCCCCCAACCTGGTTGGGGTGGCGGGGAGAGGGGAAGAGCAGTGAGCAATGGGGAGAGGAGGAAAGAGGAACAAATGGGGAACGGGGCTGCAGGGAAGAGACAAGGCAGGGGAGGGGTCTTAGGGGAAGAGGAGGGTCAGAGGCAGGGTCTCAGGGGGGAAGAGATGAGGTTGGGGCACATTCTGGCACCACTGCTGGAGTGTCTGTTTTTTAAGTATTACAAATTGGCAACCCTATTGTTACCTTATGTTGCACTGTCTTTATTGTATTCACCTCTTGTCTTACACTTTAGATTTGAAGCCATTTTGGGCAGGGACTGTATTCTTTGCATTTGTACAGTGTCCAGCACATTTGGGCCATGATCCTTGTTTGGGCATTTAAGCACTATTACAATACAAACAATATATGATAGGTTCTAAACTGACCCCAGAGGTCAGTACTTCAGTTTTTATCTCATCTGAAAGGCATGTACAGAAGCAGTGTCTGCTAGCAGAATGCTAGGTTATTAATGGACTTGGAAAAGTGTTATATATAGTACTAAATCACCTACCCTAGTTCCTACTATACCTGAATGTTCATGGGAGTCTCTCATCCAAGTACTGACATAGTACAAACTCTTTTTAGCTTGTGGAATATAATGAAATTAAAGTAGAAGGGTGTTTGCTGGAGAGCAGGGAGAAAACCTTTCTTTGCAACATCCAATCTACTTTCTTCTGAGCTCTGAGGGTAAGTCTGCACAAAACTTTGAACTGAGCAGGACCAAGCCTCCTAGCTTGGGTCAACAGACCTGGGTTAGCGGGGCTCACGCTAGTGCTGTAAAAACAGCTGTAATAGACACACTTTGAAGTTGTGTCTTGGGCAGAAACTTGGGCTCTGAAGCCAAGGGAGGAGGATGGACTTCACAGAAAAAGAAAGAGGCACCCCAGGCAGCCTCCCAAGATATTTTACTACCCTTCCTCAAAAGACTATTAGTCCACTCTGCCTTTGATAGTGGGAAATACATGGAATTTGTAAGATTAGCAGACAGCAACCACTCCAACAGTGACTCTCAGTGCTTTTAAATGAAGGCATGTCTATTGGGGACAGGAAGAACTTTTTAACCAGGGTGAAATTAGGAAAAAAAGTTAGTGGTATTTTCCAAGACTACTCACTTAATAAACACCAGCCACACGAGACACTGTATGGTGGATTGTGCAGGTGTTCAAAATACAACCATGCATGCTTTCTGGGCTTAACTCACTCTCAGTAAATGCACCCGTGTGCTCTCCTGGGTTCCTGGGGTTTGCCTTCCTTTCCCAAGACTCATATGACCCACTGGGCTTCTTGAGTTTGGCTCCTCTTTGAGAGGGATGCTGATGCTCTTCTAGACTCTTAGGCTTGGCTTCTTAATGGGTTGGGGGGAGTGGTGATGTCTCCCAAGCCCACTCACTTGAAGTGCTGAAATGAGCTGGCACCCTAAGTAGCTTGTGCAGATCTTTATATTATGATCCTCTTTCTCCTTACTTACTGCTCTGACATTTCTGGTTTCTTTTAATCAGATTTAGGCTGAGATGTCTTTTATTTTATCAATACAAGTTCATCCGTCCATGATAGAATCCACCATGATGCAAGACAAAACAGTATTTCACGATCACTTTTATATCCTGAGAGCATTACTGTATGCAGCTGTATAAAGAAAAGTTTCACATTTTATTTTTGTAATGAATATCCTTCTTAGAAAATTCTACACCAGGAGATATATATGCTACATTCACTATTTGGCTTGTTTGCTTTTACTAAAGATAAGATTATAATAACTTTTTTGATTTATTTTGTATATCTGTGCATATATTTTTTGATGTACACTTGTAGCAGTAAAATGCAAAAGCTGTGTTAAACAATTTATATTTCTTGCCTTCCTGTGAATTTGTTTACTAGAATGTAATTCAGGGTAACTACCTAACATTTTGATTCATGTGCTATATTTCAGGACATGTGGATGACAACTGCCTGATTTAAATTGCGTGAGCGTTAGCAGTAAAAATAGCAGATGTTGAAGCAATCAAGCTAATTATTTTAAACAATGTACAACAAGACGTAAATAAAACAGGAATATTAAGAGTACTGCATGTGAGTGGATATTCACCATTTTATAATGGCATCAACATTGTAACTTGAGGTGTACAAAAAACTTCATTAAATATGAGATTTTTTTCTGTTTGTAAATTGTTCATGAACTGATAATTTTTAAACAAACAAGGGCAGTCACTGAATAATTCTTGATGGTTTACAGATGGCTGCAAAATCTTAAGAAGTTTTGGTTATTCAAATAAATCATGTAGCATAGCTCCCCCCCAGCCCCCCGCCACACACACCCCTCCGATTGGAAGTTTTATGTAACTAATACCATTGTGAATTTCAAATCTTAGAATGAAATATTAAATTCTGAATTTATTTTCAGTGAACAGTTGAACATTCATGTGTACAACGTTTGTTAGAATATAAATAGAAACCAAACTCCAAAGGTGAGCAAATACGATGAAAGCAAACTCATTTACAGTGTCAGTATTTGCTGAAAGTAAATGACTCACTCTTATTCATGTGTGTAGTCAAATTGAGTTCAGTCATTAAATGTAGCCCCTCATGGGCATAAATGTTTACAGGATCAAGACCTTTTATATTACTTTGCTCCCTTCCGAAGCCCCACACACAAATCTTCAAGATGCAGTTAAGACTGTGATGTAGTAACTATTTCTGCCAAAAATTGTTTTAGAAATAATATTTTAAAATAAAATAAAACCCAATACAATGAGTTTGCTTTTTTGGTTTCTTCATTTTAGAAATTAATTACATGTACTATTCAAATATTCTGCATTTACAAAATATATTTAACTTTCATCGAGTGTCAAGAAAAAAAGTTACATTAATAGTGTTGTGGGGGTAGTTTGGACTCCACATGCATTCTAGAAACCAAGAACAGTTCTTTAATGTTTTAGGAGAAAAAATATTTAAATTCCAGTGTCGCAAAAAAGTCTTTAACTATATTGTGGGCGATTTTTGTCCCCAAAATGCATTCAGAAACAAAGAACATTTTTTTAAAGTGTTAGGCAAAAACCAAACAAACATAACAAACCCCTGAAATTGAAAGAACTAGCAGGAGTCTCATTCAGTGTGAGCCTATATGCAGTTTTCACACATCAACATTGATGTGGAGGATACAAATTCACTGCATTCGTCACGTTGCTTGTGGATCTTCTGGGTAGCTGACCTTGGGCAAATGTGGCAGTGCCCACTGCTGAGTTTGCTACGTGCTCCTGTTGTGACTGGTTTTCAATGGTAGTCAAGGGATGAGAATGCTGCTTTGATAAGCATGGTGCGATGATAAGTATCACATATTTTTCTCTTTAGATGTGCATCTGCAAGTCATTCTCCTAGATTGATAAGGAACAAGTGCCTTCTTTGTCTTGGTTGAGTGTGCTGTCAAGCAGGATTGTTGTGAAACCAAGTGATGAAACTTGCAATGCCAGCAATATTAAACATGTTGAAGAAAAAGAACCATTGGCCCCCTATTGATCTTGCACCTACAGGAGCACATTATTTCAAGATGATCTATGTTATCAGCACCACTTTTAGTGTCGTTGCAGTGGAGGATTATGTAGGGTTTCTTTTTTGTCTCCTTTTACAACCATGTCATGATGCCTCATCAATAGCATTATTACTGAGTTGCCCTTCTTTGGAAAGCAGGAAACCAGGGTTGAGTGGTCCAGCAAACCCCAACACTGATGAAAATTTTCTGTGCTGTGATGCAGATGCATCTCACTGAGATGCATATCTGGCTTGCTTTGTCATATTGTTAGAACGTAGGTGAAATTTTCATTGAGGAGATCTTCAGGAAGCTGAAACTGGTTAAGAAGTTATCCCCAACTGTTTGTTTCTGACTTAGACCAGGGTTGAACACGAACTCCTTGTTGTCTGAAGACAAACTTGATGAACAAATCAATGGAAACATGGTCTTCCTTCTCAGAGCAGCTCTCAACATGATCCAGCACAAAGTCACGATCAGCTAATACGTTGTCATCACACAACAACTGGCTTTCAGAGTTATGAATCATTTTTATAAGATCAGAAGCAGAATAACATGCCCTTTTGTTCACCATCTTGAATTATACAAAACAGAAAATCCCCTTAAGAGTCTTCTGTGTTTTCAGTATTTGGAGCACAATTCCTAGACAGAAAATCCCCTCAGGAATGTTAGGCAAAGGAAGACAGGCATTCTCAACACAGAGTCAACTGTTGCTAACAAGGCTGGATTTGAAGGGACTAACATCCCTGGAGTACCTTCATCTTAGGGTGAGACTGTATTCTGCTGCCACTGTCACTGCTGTTAGTAATTAACATATGCTATTAGAATACAAGGTAGAGCCATTAAAAATATAGGGTAACAGTTCAACATGTCTGAGGTACATTTGTCCTTTTTTGATATAGACAAATCTTTTTCATACCTTTTTTTCTGAACTGTGTACATGTGTGTAGGTGACAATGCCCTAAAACAGCATAGTGGAGGGCCACTAGTTCATGAGCTATCACATCATATTTGCTTGTGGGGTACAGCATTACCCCACAAATATGAATGAAGATTAGTTTATTTTTGAAACACCTTAATACTCAGAGCCAGCCTTTTAACATTCAGCATAGTGTCAGGGTTAGGGGGAAACACAAGGTGACTTTTAGCCACCTTTTCAATTGCCTGATCTTGTGGCTGCCAGTCTGGTCCCAATGTGCAATGCAGAGCAGAATCAAAGCTGCTCAAAGTTGTGTCAGCTGCTTACAACCCCAAAGGATCCATTTCAGCAGCTAAGGATCACTAATCAGTAGTGATGTCACAGCTATGTCTCCTACTTCTGGATATGTCTTATATACCAGGATCAAGGAGCAGAGCTACATTAGAGCTGTGCTAACTCAAAGCTGCCTGGGGACTTCTTGAACAAAGAAAGCCTGAGTGGGTTTGGTTAAGCTTTCCTTTTCATGTCTAAATAATACAGAGTAGTTGTAGCAGCACTGATAAGCTATCCCATAGAGTTATAGTAAGTGTTTCATTTGAAGCTTTGCGTAATGATAGTTTGAGACTGAAAGCTTAATTCCAAAAGTTCTCTGACTTTGTGATGGATGAGGCTGCTATATAATCCAAGAATAGTGATATGTTACAATGGTATTAACAGTGTGAGGACCTGGTGAGTGAGGTGAGATTACTGTATACTTATAGTTGATTATTAGAATTTCCTGTATGAATGTATTGATCTAACTTTATATGGGGTTCCTGGAAGAACAAACAGGAAAGCAACACAATAAATCTAGATAATCACATTTGAAAGACTGTTGGGCAACATAGCAGCATGAACTTACAAGGTCTGGCACGTGCGACTCCGCCTCAGGCCTGTACAGGCATGGCTGGCATCGCTCTATGTCTCCAACTGTCATAGTATGGACCGGGTGATCAGGATTCCAGACAGTGTACTGTCATCCCTTACCTGGTGGCAAGATCCCACATCAGGGCTGGAGGGAGACCCCCTTCGCAACCTTGGTCTAGTCAGTGACTCTCATCTCCGATGCTTCAGACCTCAGTTGGGGAGTCCACCTGGGTGATCTCAGTACTCAAGGCCAGTCACGATTGGTCCCTGCACATCAACATCAGGGAGATCAGGTTGGTTTGCCTAGCCTACCAAACCTTTCGGACTCACATACAAGGCAGGGCGGTTCAGGTCCTCATGGACAACACCGTCACAGTCTTCTACATCAACAGACGGGGGGAGCCAGGTTGTCTTCCCTCTGTCAGGAAGCTCTCCAGCTCTGGGATTTCTGTCTGCAGCGCAACATCCATCTTGTGGCCGCTCACCTCCCGAGGGCCAGGAATACCTGGGCAGACCGCCTCAGCAGGACATTCTCATCTCACCACGAGTGGTCCCTTCACCCGGAGGTGGTCAGTTCTATCTTCCATAGGTGGGGAACTCCCCAGGTGGACCTATTTGTGTCCAGGTGGAACAGAAAATGCCACGTCTTTTGCTCGTTCCAGGGCAGGGACGAGGGATCCCTGTCAGATGCCTTCCTGCTCCCGTGGTTGGGGGCTCTGATGTACACCTTTCCTCCAGTGCCATTGCTTCCCAGGGTCCTCAAGAAGATCAAATTGGATAGGGTGAAGGTCATCAGCATAGCACCGGCGTGGCTGCACCAGCATTGGTTCAGCACTCTGCTGGACCTCTCAGTGGCAACTCTGTTCCGGATGCCACTCAGGGTGGACCTTTTGTCTGTGAACTACAGCAGTCTCCTGCACCCAAACCTGGCAGTGCTTCACCTGACAGCTTGGCTGCTGCATGGCTAAACGCGCAAGAATGGCAGTGCTCGTCCGAGGTCCATTGAGTCATGTTGGGCAATAGAAAGCCCTCCACCAGGGCCACCTACCTGGCCAAATGAAGCAATTCACCTGCTGGATGGTGAATAAGGGGGTCTGTCCCAAGCGAGCCCCATTGCAGCTCATTCTAGACTACCTCCTGCACCTCAAGCTTCAGGGCTTGTTACTCTCATCCATCAAAGTCCATCTAGCGGCCATTTTGGCCTTTCACCCACCTCTTGAAGGCAGGTGGGTTTTCTCTCAGGATATCATGGCCAGATTCCTTAAGGGCTTGGATCACCTCTACCCACACATCAGGGATCCTGTTCCTCCGTGGAACTTGAATCTGGTGCTGTCGTGGCTCACGGGTCCTCCCTTTGAGGCTTTGGCTTCCTGCTCTCTCTCCTTCTCATCCCCTGGAAGGTGGTGTTCCTGGTTGCGGTGATGTTGGACTGCTGGGTATCTGAGATTCAGGTGTCACCTTGGCCTTATACGGTCTTCTACAAGGACAAGATCCAGCTAAGACCGCACCAGGCCTTCCTGCCTAAGGTAGTCTCTCAGTTTCATTCGAGCCATGACATTTACTTACTGGTTTTCTTTCCACATGTGGAAGTATAACATTGTATAAGGGAACATGCTGGATACATTGTATATGAGAGGGCATGCCAAAACATGTTACAAAGTATCTGAGGGAGCACACATAGGGACAGTTAGCTTTTGAATGGAGAAGCTCCAGTATCAACAAGGAAAGGGAGAGAGAGATCATTTACAGTCAGGACACATTCTCCAGTAGGGGACAGAGGTAATAAGGGAGCTAAAACTTTGTGAGGTTCCCCAGCATCCCGTCATTGTTGGGGTGAAAAATAGGGTTGGGGATCAGCTGGAGGAACCAGCGGGGGGTTCACTTGATTTCCCATACAATTATTAGGTCGTCTTGGACACTCTTTTTTCCAGTGTCCAGGCTGTTTACAGTAGTTACAAACCCCAGTTAATCCAGCCCCCCGCCCCCTTTCGCAACCCCATCCCTGTCCCCGGTGTGGTCTGCTTAGTCCTGAATAATGCTGTATCTGCAGAGCCATTAACTTTTGGGAGGACTGTTCCTCCTTTCCTTTTTAAAGTGCGGTAGCAATGCTCTGCTACCGCCAGCAATTTGTCCATGGTTTCAGTCTCCCATCCCACACTTATTTGTTTTAACATGCTGCCTGTGGCAGGGAGAAGACCATCAAAAAATGCATGTGCCAAGGCCCCCTACCCATTTACATCGGGCTCTTGTATTCCTGAATGTTGTAGGAAAATATCAGTTAGCCGGGACCTATAGTCGCCTGGGCTTTCTCCTTGCCCTTGCTTACAGCAACGTATTGCTGTCCAGTTTGTTTTAGGAGACCACACTTTGGGAATGGCTTGATGCAGGCGCTTCCAAAGAGCCATACACCGGTCTCTGTATGCCAAATCTGGGCCAGTACTTTTTATGGTTGAGTGGCGTGCCTCAGCTGGCCAGTCTGCGGCAGCCAACCATTTTTCATAATAACTGGCAGGAGCTAACAATTTACACAGTTGGAGGAGATCTGTCTCAGAGGGTTCAGAGGTTTCACAGATTAACAGAAACCCCTCAGCAAATTTGACAGAGTTTTCCTGTGGTTTGGGAAAACTTTTAACTATAGATAAAAGTTCCGTACGAGTCCAGGGCTTATAATCCCGTATGGACTCACTTTCTCCCATTTTAAGGACTCATAAGGGTGCCACAACAGTTTGATCAGAGTCTCTCATTAACCTCCCATCAGGTTCTCTTTTCCAAGAAGAGATGTCAAGAGAATCTTTGCAGTCTGCTTTGGATTTCTTCTTCATAATATTTTGCAGAGCTGCGAGGCCAATGAGGGTATCTTCTTCACTTTCATTATCTCTAGTCACTGAAGATTTTTCCTTTTCTGATTTCTTATTTGCGCAGGAGTATGGTGGGGGTCGGGTTTGATCCGGATCATTGCACAGGACTGGGCAAAGGGGAGCGCTCGGACTAGTGGTGGGAGAGACTGCATCCAACTGAACTGTTAGTTTTTTGATAGAATTTTTAAGAGAGGTGAGTTTTGACTCGTCCATCTACGATTTGCCTCTTCCCACCACTGCATGAAGCAGTCTACTTCTCCTCTCTCCAATTTGGTTTTTGGGAGGACGAGTTTGCTTTTTAAAGCGTCCACTCGATCCTTGTCCCAAGAATCTAACAGTGGCCACTGTAATTTGGAGTTCTCTAGAGCTAATTTGGACCATTTTTCAAGAAACCTACAAGAGTCCGGACCCCTCCTAAAATACATAAAATAAGCTGGAGTTCCCTTAGGGAACTGTTCTACCTTAGACTTCTGATTACCCATCCAGGAGGACTTCACACAGCACTCACACAAGAAGGAAATTTGGGCTCAGCAGAGCGGTACCCGGTGCAACACACAGAAAGGAGCCCACAGGCTACTGCCTCAGCTGCCCTTGCTTTCACACCAGGGGTTATACCCAAGGCGTGGTGCGGCTCCAGCTGTGCAGATTCCACTTATTCAGACCGTGGGGACGGGGACCCCTTAGTCAGCCAGTCTCCGGACAGAGATGGCTCTCAGATTCACACACACACCACGGGGAAGACGGATAGACACAAAGACAAGACAGTCCTCAAACCGGTTAAAGCACAAAAATAATAATTACCTGAGACGTCTGATTCCAGAAGCTGGATCCAAAGACCCCTACCCGAACAGAGTGGGAACCAACAAGTTCAATGGCGTAGACTGCGCTGCTGCTGTGTACCTTTCTGTCTTGTGGAGGATCGCTTGGACTAAGTGTCCAGGCGCCGGCTGCCACGATCGTCCTGCAAGGCAGTCAGGGATCACACAGCCTCAGTGAAGCCGCTTGCCATCTCGGTGGGACTTCCAAATTGTCAAAGTTTGACTCAGACTCACAATTTATCAGTCCACTCTGTTTTATTAGCAAAGCTGCTCTGCTAATACATTTAGAAGTGAGCCCCCCGAGTGGGGCTTGTGTCTTTTAATTTATACAGTTTTTTGGAGAACAAGTTACAGAGAAGTTACAGACAAAAGAAGAAAAAGATTTTAGTCACCACCCTTCGAGATCCCTGAGACCAGTCACGTATCTTCAATTACCTGCCACCCTTAACAATCTCCTTTAACAGCTTCCAGTTAACTTAACTAATTGCCCTTCACACCTTCCATTCTGATGCCTGCTTCTTAGACGTGCTGGCTCTATCTTAATTGCTTCTCCATTCAAAAGCTAACTGTCCCTACGTGTGCTCCCTCAGATACTTTGTAACATGTTTTGGCATGCCCTCTCATATACAATGTATCCAGCATGTCCCCTTATACAATGTTATACTTCCACACACATAAGTCAGAGGAGGAATGCAGGCTATATGCCCTGGAAGTCAAGAGGGCTCTGGCCTTCTACATTGACAGGACCACCCATTCCATAAGTCGACACAATTATTTGTCGCTGTGGCCGACAGGATGAAAGGTCACCTTTTTTCTGCTCAGATAATTTCCTCCTGATCATTGTGTGCATTTGCTTTTGCTATGATTAAGCAAAGGTTCTCCCCCACCCCAACACGATCATCACCACCCACTCTACCAGGGTGCAGGCCTCTTCAGCAGCCTTTTTGGCACAAGTGCCTATTCAGAACTTCCATAGAGCAGCCACCTGGTCATTCGTCCATACCTTCATGTCCCACTATGTGCTTACCCAGCAGACCAGGGACAATCCTGTCTCTGGTAGAGCAGTACCGCAAGCTGCCAAGCAGTGAACTCCGAGCCCACCTCCCTAGATACTGCCTGTGAGTCACCTAGAATGGAATCAACACAAGCAAGCACTCAAAGAAGAAAAAAATGGTTACCTGCCTTTCATATTTGTTGTTCTTCAAGATGAGTTGCTCATGTCCATTACATTACCCACCCTCTTACCCCTCTGTCGGAGTTGCTGGCAAGAAGGAACCAAGAGGGTGTAGGGCCAGCTGCGCCTGATATACCGCCTCATGAGCACGACACTCCAGAGGGCACCACAGCTGGCCCTATGGCTACCGCTAAGGAAAAAGTCTCTGACAATTGTGCACATGGGCATACACACACCTAGAATGGATTGGACATGAGCAACACATCTTGAAGAACAACAGTTACGAAAGGAAGGTAACAGTTTGTTTATTTTTCATTTTTCTGTTGATTTCATCTGCAGTATTTGAATACACTTTGTATATTGACAGATTATTACTTTAAAAATATATCATTTTTGTGTTTTCTCTAAGACGTTTATAGATTTTTTCCTGAAAGCGTGCATTTAGGGCTAAAAGAAAAGGAATACTTTTGGCACCTTAGAGACTAACAAATTTATTTGAGCATAAGCTTTTGTGAGCTATGTTAGAGAGCTTATTCCTTCACTCTCCCACTTCCCTGGTCCTTCTCGTGTGAACAGAGAGCAACAATACCCGAAGTCCGAAGGTGCAAACAATTCGATGTTTATTGGGGTGAACTTCCAGCAAGCTTAAATACAAGTTCCTTTTTCCTTATTTTTGAATCCCAACTTACTTCCTGTTTGCCCCTAATTTATATAGTAATATTCTTAGCTATACCTTAACCAATCATTCTACTGAAATTTAAGTAACCAATCCTAACATATTGTAACATGATTAGCTAACCAATTATATCACACCACCTTAATTAGTTTACGCTCAGCAAAATTAATTATACAGCAGACAGAAACAATCACAGAACCAGACAGAGACCATGCCAATGAACAATAGCAAAGTGGGAACTATAATGACAAAACAATACAGAAGTGAGGATTTCACATCCCAGCTATTGATAAGTGAGTTCTTGTCAGACAGGATGCTATCAAACTAAGTTTCCTTTTACATTTTCTAGGCACTTCCCTTTCTGTGGAGGTGATAGGAATACAATCCTGTCCTGATAGTGCCTGACAGCCCAATAGCACCTTATTTCAATGTGATTAGTTTGGAATGTGAGGATGTGACTGTTCGCTTCCTAGCTTATGGCTGCCTCTGCTGCTTTGCCAAAGGCCTTAGCCTAAGAGCAGGGCCTCAAACTGTCACAGTAAGAGAAGGCCCTTACACCAGCAGACAGTGATTTTGATTCTTTCTTTTATCTCTCTCTAACTAGCCAAGTGATAAGAATACCCCTAAATTCTTAAAGTACAGGCCTTTGCAGACAGGCCTGAATATCTATATCCTAACAAGCTACAGCTCACTTCATTGGATGCATGCAGTGGAAAATACAGTGGGGAGATCTTATATACACAGAGAACATGAAACAATGGGTGTTAACATACACACTGTAACAAGAGTGATCAGGTAAGGTGAGCTATTACCAGCAGAAGAGGAAAAAACAAACAAACAAACAAAAAATCTTTTGTAGTGATAATCAATGTGGGCCATTTCGAGCAGTTGACAAGACATGTGAGGAACTGACCATTATACTGACCGCTATACTTACCTACATGCCTCCAGTTTTCATCCAGACCACACCACACGATCCATTGTCTACAGCCAAGCTCTATGATACAACCAGATTTGCTCCAACCCTCAGATAGAGACAAACACCTACAAGATCTTTATCAAGCATTCTTACAACTACAGTACCCACCTGCTGAAGTGAAGAAACAGATTGACAGAGCCAGAAGTTACCTACTACAGGACAGGCCCAACAAAGAAAATAACAGAACGCCGCTAGCCATCACCTTCAGCCCCCAACTAAAACCTCTCCAGCGCATCATCAAGGATCTACAACCTATCCTGAAGGACGACCCCTCACTCTCACAGATCTTGGGAGACAGGCCAGTCCTTGCTTACAGACAGCTCCCCAACCTGAAGCAAATAGTCACCAGCAACCACACACCACACAACAAAAACACTAACCCAGGAACCTATCCTTGCAACAAAGCCCGTTGCCAACTGTGTCCACATAGCTATTCAGGGGACACCATCATAGGGCCTAATCACATCAGCCACACTATCAGAGGCTCGTTCACCTGCACATCTATCAGTGTGATATATGCCATCATGTGCCAGCAATGCCCCTCTGCCATGTATGTTGGCCAGACCGAACAGTCTCTATGTAAAAGAATAAATGGACACAAATCAGACGTCAAGAATTATAACGTTCAAAAACCAGTCGGAGAACACTTCAATCTCTCTGGTCACTTGATTACAGACCTAAAAGTGGCAATTCTTCAACAAAAAAACTTCAAAAACAGACTGCAATAAGAGACTGCTGAATTGAAATTAATTTGCAATCTCGATACAGTTAACTTAGGCTTGAGTAAAGACTGGTTGTGGATGTGTCATTACACAAAGTAAAACTATTTCCCCATGTTTATTTCCTCCCCTACTTTTCCTCACACGTTCTTGTCAACTGCTGGAAATGGCCCACATTGATTATCACTACAAAAGGTTTTTCTTCTGTCCTGCTGGTAATAGCTCACCTTACCCGATCACTCTTGTTACAGTGTGTATGGTAACACCCATTGTTTCATGTTCTCTGTGTATATAAAATCTCCCCACTGTATTTTCCACTGCATGCATCCGATGAAGTGAGCTGTAGCTCACGAAAGCTTATGCTCAAATAAATTTGTTAGTCTCTAAGGTGCCACAAGTACTCCTGTTCTTTTTGAGGATACAGACTAACACGGCTGCTACTCTGAAACATGTCATTTAGGGCTAGATTATGTATTTAGAAGTAGCCCTGAATACAGGCTGGCACATAGCTGCACTGCCACAAGAGTAGCCTAGGCTGAAACCCAGAGTTTAAGAATGGCCTTGTCCAGATTATTACTCTGTCATGATGGCCCAGCTATGCTACCCAATATATTGGAAGGAACAACTGTGGCTCTTTCCACTCCTCACCCATCTCTGCCCACTCCCTAATATGGAGGGGAGGGAGAAGTACTTGTGACATAGCTTCTGCTTCCCATCCTGAATGTGTATCAGAGAATCAGGGAAGTTAAGTGATGTGTTACTCTGCCTTACATCCCTATGTCAGCTGGATTATATTCTGGCTCTTACATTACTGAAGCTAAAATAAATTTCCATTACTAATTCCTGAGAATAGATAGACAGTCAAATATGGCTCTTGAGAAAGTTTTATGGTAATATGATGCAGGGTGAGCATATAGTCTGACATGAATAAAAGGCAGACATAATAAACCAAATTTACAAAGCCCTACATGTACCATTCTAAAATTATAGTGCACCTAAAACTCCTATCAGCACCCTATAAAGTGAAATTAGCAGGCCTGAATTTCTCTGCGGATATAAACCAGAAATGGACAAATGCAAGCACATAGTGCTGGATTACTCAGTGGTCAAATAATAATGGAAAGAAATAGGCAAAGGTCTAAAATCAATATGAGGAAGTACTCAGATTAATGACTGTTATGACTGCAATAGCCCACAAAGGACTCCTGTTAGTGCTAATAGTCACCAAAATAAAACTGTCTACAGAGAGGGAGAAAGCACTAACTATCCTACAAGCAATGAAAGAATAAAAGGTATTCAAACAAAATGTTAATTTCCAGGAAGCAAATTTAGAACAAAAGAGTAATGGCCGGATGGGCCAACCAATGTCCAGCATTCATGGGCTCCCTCCTTTTTCTGGAGAGCGGAGGTGTCAGCTGCCTCTTCTGTCACGGACTTTGTGTAGTTCTCTTTAGGGCATCAAGAATCCAAAACTGGGGAGGAATTTGTCTGGGCCCCAGACAAGGGGACCACAGACCATCCTCCCTCACAAAATCAAAAGAAATTTAGGCCTGGGTCCAAAAAGGGACTTGAGCATTGCAATGCTGAGTGTCACAAATCCTATCTTTTCGGCAACCAGAAAATCACTGGAACAACAATGCGATCTACAAAACCTCAGTTACATGTGTAGGCTCCCTCTGCAATGAATAAGGAGAGAGACATTAGAATGTTATCCCTGAAAGACAGCATTCTAGGTAGTGTGGTTAGAGCACTCATCTGAGAGGTGGCAGATCACTGTTCAAATCCCTTCTTATCAGGTGGAGGGGAGACGTGAAGTAGGAGTCTCCCACATCCGGGGTGAGTACCAGGTTGACAGTAATGAAGGATCTCCTTCCCCCCTCCCCCCACCATCCACCCACCGGATTATTTAGATGCCTGACTCCAGCAGAGGGTTCAGAGCTGAGAATCCCAAACAGAGATAGGTGCTAAACCAGGGATTGGCAACCTCGGCATGCAGCCCATCAGGGAAATCCGCTGGCGGGCCGGGGCAGTTTGTCTACCTGCAGCATCCGCAGGTTCGGCCAATCACAGCTCCCACTGGCCACAATTCACCGTTCCAGGCCAATGGGGGCTGCGGGAAGCAGCATGGGCCGAGGGATGTGCTGGCCGCCGCTTCCCGCAGCCCCATTGGCCTGGAATGGAGAACCGCGGCCAGTGGAGGCTGCGATTGGCCGAACCTGCAGATGCTGCAGGTAAACAAACCATCCCGGCCCGTGAGCAGATTTCCCTGATGGGCCGCGTGCCAAAAGTTGCCGATGCTTATGCTAGACTGAACTCCCTGAGAGGGTGATGCTTAACACACATGCCCCTCATTGGCATCTCCTGTTAGCTATCTTAGGTAGCTCCCTGCTCAGCATGCTGGCTTTTGTGAATCCCATTTTTAGGTGCCCGTTTCCCTACACTCATTTTGTAGGAAGCCTGAGTGCCTAACTCAAGCTTTGTGCATCCCACTGAGTTTTGAATAGGCATTGCAACACCTAATTCCCTTTGTGAACCTAGCCCTCTTATCCTAACTTTTCTTCCCCACAAACTTCTTCTTGTAGATATTTATATGAAAAGTGGGTGCTACAGGAAAATACAAAAATAAATATGGAAACCCATTTTAGACTTAATTAGCAAAAAGTAAATTGCCCAGTTCTGCCACTCTGCTTGTCATGGTAACAGAACACAGCTCAAGAGATCAGATTCATAATTTTTTTAAGGTTGAAGGGATGACTAGATCATCTTGTCTGACCTCCTGCATAACACACAGGCAATAGAATTTCACCCAGTTACCCCTGTATTGAGCCCAGTAACCTGTGTTTTACTAAAAGCATCCAATCTTGAGTTGGAGACATCACAAGATGGAGAATCCACCACTTCTTTGGTAGCTTGTCTCAGTGGCTAGTCACCTCCACTGTCAAACATATGCTCCTTATATCTGATTGAATTTGTTGGCCTTCAACTTCCAGTAAATGTTTCTTGTTATACCTTTCTCCACTAGGTTAAAGAGCTCTTTAATACTTGGTATTTTCTCCCTGTGAAGCTACTTAGACACTACGATCTAGTCACCTTTCAGCCTTCTTTTTGATAAATTGAACAGATTGAGCTCCTGAAGGACTCCTACTCATCTGTTTGTGCATTCACGGGCTGCATTAACCCTTCTGGCCACCCTGGAAGCTCATTTTTTGTTCCTTGTCCACTTTGAGCACTAACTCCTTTTCACAATCATTGCTTTTCAGGATACAGTTCCCCTACTGTAGCCTTCATTTTTGTTTTTCCGCTTCCAATACCTGTTGAAACCATGATGTACCAAGGGTAGCAAATAAAGAATGAATGGTAGAGAGACGTAATCAGATTATTTTGATCTTGAGGGAATGCTTTCTCCAGTAATTTCTGGTGAAGGTTCATCTCTATTTTTATTCAAACCAGGTTGCCTATTTTAAAATCGAGCATTTTCTGCAGACCCATAACATGAAGTATTTTTATGTAATTCTACATAACTGCATCAAGTAAAATATCTTTTGTGTCTCACCATCAGAAAAAGGGCAATATTTTTAATGTAAAATATTTCTGAATGCTGAAGCAGATGCCATTAGTGTCTTTCTCTTCTCATTTACACTGCTGTAAGCAGTTCCACTGAAGTCAATGGAATAAACTAGTATGAGAAGAATTAGGCCCTAAATGTCCTTATGCAGTAAGGAACCCCGAGACGTTTCCTGCTGTGTTACTGGACGGTTGTATGTAGACTTGTGACATTACCCAGGATACCATCTGGACTGCTGAATAGCTGTGACTCCTCAGTTCTCCAACTTGGGATGCCTTTTACACTGCTTTAGTCATGAACAGCCACTCCTGGCTCGTTAACACACAGCCTCCAGCTTGTAACTTGCTCTCAGTTACACAGCATTGAGTGCTACCAGCTAGCCAGTCATGAATCACACTGCAGAAGAACACCAGAAGATTCTCTAGTTCCAAACTTTCCCCCAGAAATGCGTGTCCTATATTTCCCAGCACACTACTGAACAGTGCAAGGTCATGTAAAGTCTGTCATTTCATCACAGGAAAATGATATGACCAGCATTGCTATCCCAAATGGAGTTTCCCTCACATTTAATCCAAACACACTGGTTAAGATAAAACAATAAGATAACTTTATAACTACCAGAATGAAAAGAAAGATTTTAAGTGTCTAAAAGTAAAGAGGCATAAAAAGTGAGGATTGGTTACAAAATAAATAAAAGATGAAATGCAACTGACATCTAACTTAACAAACTAGAAGGGATTCAAAGAAAATATCTCTCTCACCAGATATTTTGCAGTCCACCAGCTGAGTTTCTTTTCAGCCAGGATCTCGCCCTTCCCCCCACAAAGTTCAGTTCTGTAGGAGTCATTGAAGTCATAAGCAGAGGTGAAGGAGGAGAGTGAGATAAAGCATTTTTCTTCCCTCTTTATAATTCAATTTCTTGTACTAGAGACACTCTTGCTCAGTCATAGTGAAAAATAGTCTCTTGTGGGTGTGAGTTTTAGGTCATCCCTGTGATGGAATGTAAATTTCTTGTTCACACTTTCTGCCCTGCTGGATAATGTTCAGTTAACTAAGTTATAGTCTTGTTGTCTCTGCAAAACTGTTTTTTGGCCTGCTTTCTAACTGTGGAGCATGTTACAGCATTGTTATAGAGTAGAATCTTATAATTGTACATACAATGTTGATACACACATTTTACCAAGACAGTAATGTTCAGCAGACTGAGTTGTCAAATGATACTCACAAGACGTACTTTGTACAAAATATATCATAACTTTCTAACAGAGTGATCATAGGGGCCTAGGCTGTCACAAGACTGCTGGGAAAATTATAAGGCATCATTGTACTATGAAAGAAGTCAGACAGAAATAAAATGGGAAAAGCTTGCCAGTACATAACATGTTGCAAGTGGAAACAGGAAAGTTTTGGGGGTTATTGGGATCAGGTTGCAATTTCAGCTAATGGTTGGTGCAATTAAGAAGTCAATATTTCTTTCAGTATCTTGGATTAAATTCCTCTCCCCCCACAAATTATTTGTCTCTCCATGAATCATCTCTGAAGCTATGTGAAGAACTGGATGTAATGATCTTCAAAGGAAGAGAGATTCATTAGTATATTCCCATGGCCAAGGCAGTAGTTGGAAAAAAGTAAATGACATCCAGGAGACAACTGACCTTTCTGTTGAATAGGTCAGCATACCTCTAGGCCAAGATTTACAACTAGTTGTAGCCTCGAGAGGTGCAGAAAGTAGTAGATCACTATAGATTAATTGAGCCCTTTGATATCTTCTTATTTAATGCCATTTGAATATTGGATGTTTGTGAAGCACTAGTATGATTTAATAAAGTGTTACCTTTCAAAAAAAATTAATTAGGAAGTGTCTTTCAATTGAATTTCACTTGTTTAATAAATAATATTAAAGGGAAAAAAGTTTTAGAATGTTGTGGAATTATTGGTCTTTTCCATTGCTAATATAGCTATTTTTTCACGATTAGTATGTTACTCAGATGTTGCTGTAGGCTATTTTTAAAGAAATCCTAACTAGTCCCTAGACAAAATCTTGGCTCGTTTGTGTGGGTGTGCTAGTGCAGATGGCTAGTCCAAGTAGCCTCTTCACAATCCCCTTGCTTGCCCTTGGAGAGGCTTGGCAAGAGATACGAATAGCACTCCTGTCCTTCACTGCTATATTTCTTCCATCCACTGCACCTCTGAGTTAGGTCAGGAATTCTCCCTTTATCTGGATATGTTATAATATAACATCAATAATGTATGGCTATGTTATGAATGGTGAAAATTAGAGAAAAGATATTTAATTGTTTTAAAAGAATATTGTTCAACTTTATTTAATCAGTGCATTTTTACACAGTATTTTTATCCATCAGAAGCCTATGAATCTGTGAATAGCATTTTAATGAAGTAAAGTTCTCCTTTGAAGTTTAGCCAACCTTTGATGTTTTTTTAATCAGCCATTACTTCGAAGTCTAATTGTCTAATTTACAGCTAGGCTATTAAATCCAAGACAATAATTAATAAATAAAAACAATATGGGATTCGTCACATGGGAATAAGGTCATGCCTTAGATGTGAGATTTAAAACAAAATGACTTACTATCTACTACTTGAGACAGACTTTATCTGACAGAATGTTTCCAAGTATTAAATAATACTTTGATCATGAATCAGTTAGGAGTCTCTTGAGAGCCAAATAAAAGGTATTGTCTTTTTTTTAAAAGTGCTGTATTGTGATGTATTTTTCTCTTATTGTCATTAAAGGCCCGATAGAATAAGTATGTGAATGTATCAGATCTGGATGTGATGATTGGTACTGAATACACATCCTCATGCAAGGGGAGTGAGCATCTCCCAGGGCTGTTCCTGCCCCCTCTTGCAGCTATGCACTTGTGCATTGACTGTTCTGAAAATATAAGACTAGGACAATTGTTATGGTTTATTACAGTGTGTAGGACTTATTCTGTGTTTAGGTCCCCCCAAACATTTTCTGATCCTATTATTTTCTGTAAATGTCCACGCCTGACAAAGGGCCCAACGTCACATTGTTGTAAATTGACATTTGAATGAATGTTTAAAGATCTGGTGTTTGGGTCTTAAAAAATAGGATATTCCTCATATATATTTCTTTCAGTATCTTAGTTTTATACAAATTATGTCCCCAGACAAACCAGCCATAGATGGTAGCAATTAAGCAATTAATTTTCTATATGTAATGTCTCCTAAATAAACAATTTGTTTCCACTAGATTTTGATGTCTTTGGTCACGTTTAATAGTACCTTACACTATAAATAATCCCACTGAAATCTAACTTGTTATGTGTGGAGTTCAGATACTGCTTGCTGTGAGTAAAGGTACCACAATCTGACCTTTCTGGAAGGTGTTAAGAGCACCTCTGATGCATGGTACCAGTTTCTCTCATAATCTGGTTTTGACCCCACGTGGTGGTTATCTTAACAAAAGTGACATTGTTTCTGATACTGACTGATAGAGCCTCAGCAACTAAGACTGTAAACCAATTTGCCTGTTCTGCTTTTGTACTTCTGTGCTTATGCACCACTTGAGTTACACTGTGATGCAAAAACAAATTATAATGAGAATCATTAGCCCACTTGTAATTTTATATCTCTCCACCTACAGATATTAATAAAATACTGATCCTACTTTGTACTTATATTAAAATAACATTTTTAACAAATAAAAATCTGTGAGTGTTCTTAATGTAAGCATTTTAGGGAACTAATGGAAATGCAGTAATTTTACTGACACCTATGTCACTTTTTTGTAGGCTTGTTCTCAGTTCTGTCTCTGACTACTTTGCTGCCATGTTCACAAGTGATGTTTGTGAGGCCAAGCAAGAGGAGATCAAAATGGAAGGCATAGACCCTAATGCGCTGTGGGATCTTGTTCAGTTTTCATACACAGGTACTATAATGTGTTCATTATGTTTCCTAGAAAGGAGGATATTGATATTTGTTTCCTACGAGTTAACTGGAGGTATATGGTATTAAAATATATGTATTTTTCTTAATCATTATTAATTTAAAACCCTTCATTTAACATGTGTTTGGAATATTAAATGTCATTCTATTTTTGTATCCATCATCATTCTGCACCTTGGACTGTGAACGCAAACCTCCAAAACCTATATAGGATCTGGCTTGGTGGAAACTTGGAGTGTTCAGGAAAGGGCATTTTTTAGATAGTCAGTAAGTGGCATTCTCCTCAGTGTGCCAGCTGTGATCTAGCATGGTATTATCTATCGCAGTTGAGAAAAGCACCGTGTATGGGATAATCCTAAAACACAGGTTCTTTAATGGCCATATATGGTCAGGACCTATGACACTTTTTGGAAGTACAGGAGTGTCCTAATGTCCTGGTCAAATTTCATTTACATAATACTTTTAAAAAATTCCTGTTTTAGTTTGAATTGGATACAGTCTTCTTCACTTCCTGCTCTAGTCTTTCAATCTGTTGTGTAATGTTTCTCTACGTTACTGAACTGCTGTGTTTTTCTGAACAGCTGCTGTATTTTATTACTGAGTGAAGTCAAATTGTATATATGTATCTCACACACAAAAACAACATTACAAGAATGTTAAGGTTGCAAAGTCAAGCACTCAAAAGACGGGAAATACCAGAATTAAGGTAGTCTGTGCAACTTTAATTTGCCCCCTTATGTGTATGAATAATGATACAGCCATTAATTATGTGATCACATACTGGTTTTTACCACAGTGTATCAGCCTCATTCAGTCCACAAAATGGTGGTGGTGACTGAATGACCTGCTATTCAATGTTTTTGTTTTTTTCCTCACTGTTCAGTGTGTAGCCCCAGGCACTATTTACAGCACACTATTCCAAATCTTTTCAGATTATACAATTATTAATTTCATCATGGGCTTTTATTTTCCCCATGGTGCTCATTACTGTAATATTTGAGTGCTTCACAAACATTAATTAATTATTTTCAAAGTACTCATGTAAATTCAAGGGATTATATTATCCCCAATTTACACATGAGGAAGTGAGACACAGAAAGATTGTGTTCAAAAGTGCCCACTACTTTGGGATGTGCAGTATGAGACACATACACCTGATTTATCAGCATACTTAGTGAAGGAACAAAATATGGACACCGTGTAGAATTAAACATGTGGGTTTATTATGCACAGCGCTGTTGGAGTGTTACCTTGCTTATTAAGCTTAGAGACACTGCCAAACAATTGATTACAATGGATTATATGGATTTTTCATGGGTGGATGGAAATGACAGGGTAGGCAATACCAAACCCCTGGATAGGTCTAGCAGCAAGACAAGATAAGCACAGTAGCCAATAGCTAAAGATTACATAATGTTCCGCCCATGGTTTTAAGTTAACACATGACACTCAATTAGTACACAGGTGTTTTTCTTTAAATAATATATAGAGTGTGTTAGTATAAAATATATATGTTGAATTTTGATTTGGGATTCATAGGAATGAAGTAGCTCCCCTGATTGTTCGGCAGGTACACACCTAGGAGTTAAAGCAAAAGGACAAATGAAAAATATATAGCAATAAAGATTGACTTTTAGTTGTTCATTTGTGTTTCTAAGGCGGGCACTGGCAATGGCTTGGAGGAGAGATGCACATCTGTGAGAGGGAGGATATTATATCTCATACTGACATGTTTGAACCTCTTCCACAAACTGAAGGCTGGTGTGTAGGAAGGCACCTCTTCCACAGAAGAAACAGGGCCCCTTTTATTTTTTAGGTTTGTTTGCATTATATAGCACTTTTATGTGATGGTTCTTATGGTACCCAGGACTGTGAGTCACCTTGTTACCCCCCTGCCACCGGCGAGAGAGAGACTTGTGCTTAACTGGCTGTCAGCTACTTGACACCACCACTTCAGCCTGGTACCCCCCCTCCCAAACAATCTCCTCTGGGCTATGTCAGGCTTTACTTTATTTTGAAGGTTAACAATAGATATACCCCACTCTTTAAACCTCTTTGAAGTAGTGTCCAGCCCCTTCTCTACTGAACAGGTCACAGAAGTACCAGATTAGCTGTACACACCAGCTTGAATGACTCAACTCAGGATCAGCATCCTGAACAATACTACCACACTGAGATATATTTATAGTGAAAACAATTGTAAGTTTATTACCAAAGATCAAGATTTAAGAGAATGTGAACAAGAATGTGAGACAAAAATGCACAACTTTGCTGAGTTTTAGCTGCTGAAAAATCTCAGTTTGCACACACTGGGTTACAATTAACTTTGGGAATATAAGAGAAAAGCAAGGAAGACAGCTTTATCCTGCACCTAGGAAGTAACCGGGCAGTGTGATTACATTCATGAAAATAGGATCACAACTAGCCCTGCAGAAGACATTTAGGGTGAGAAACTCATTCAGACTGGAGTTTGGCCTGTTAAGTTTAGTCTCTAGGAATCATATTGTGATTTTGTTTTATATGCAACCCTTCTGTTTTCAGGCAAAAAAGGCAACACTGCACCACATTTCTAGTCCTCATACCAAAGGCTGGGGCTGCTAGACAGCTGGTTAATAAAACTTTTGTAATAACTTTTTTTTGAGATGGGTAAAACATTTTTTCTCTTATATTATTACCTGAAATGGCTAAAACATTTTAGCTGAAACTTTTTAGAAAAATTCAGCCTGAGGGAAACCCGTGAGATTTTTTAGGCCCAGCTTGACAAAGCCCTGGCTGGGATGATTTAGTTGGCGTTGGTCCTGCTTTGAGCAGGGTGGGTGGATTAGATGACCTCCTGAGGTCTCTTCCAACCCTAATCTTCTATGATTCTATGATATGGAAATTTGCAGCTGAACAGTGAAAGTTTATCAAAGAAGTGGGAAGTGTCAGGCAAACATAAGTGCAGCAGATACTACCATCTCTGACTATAAAACTAATGTATTAGAGATCAGCTAAGAGTGGAAAGGCAGATCCAAACCCTCTCAAACTTTAGCTAAGTTTAGCTTTGGATATGAACTTTAGGGCTGGAGCACACCTCTATACGCAGGGTCCAATGCTTGGTTCTGAACCCACTCAAACTTTGTGGAAATTTGTACATCTTAGGTCCATTTCAGATAATTAGATATTATATGTTAAATGCTGGTAAATAGTTATTCACTGTCTGAGTCAGTTAACATCAAAGTTCGCAAGAGCTTGATTCTTTAAATTGATATGCTAAGGGCTACTGAGTACAGGAGCAGGGGCAAAGTCTGAAGTGTGAGCTTTCCAGAAGAGACTGCAAAAAGGCCATCAGTATTTTATCAGATTTCCACCATGCTGGTGTCCTTCCATCTACAATTTATAAACATACAGGAATTTCTTCTGTGGGATGCCCATGTTAGGTTTCCAGTTTGTAGAGAGGCAGTAATTGACTTTACTGGCTCCATTTGTCAGAATTAGACAAGGAAATCTCCATAATTATATCTGGATATGTGATACCAAAAATTACATTAATTTCAGATTTAGTTGCTGTTGTCTGAGACAAAGTCTTTACCTGGGGGCAGTTGAGTGTTACAGTAAATCAAAGATGATTATGGGCTGATAGCAGTTTTTGAAGAAACCTATTAGAACAGAAAAAGTGAGCTCACCATACATGCTGCCAGTATAACATTGCCACCAGTTTTAAACAGGGTGTGATGCTGTCATAAATATAAAGGGAAGGGTAAACCCCTTTAAAATCCCTCCTGCCCAGAGGAAAAATCCTCTCACCTGTAAAGGGTTAAGAAGTTAAAGGTAACCTCGCTGGTACCTGACCAAAATGACCAATGAGGAGACAAGATACTTTCAAAAGCTGGGAGGAGGGAGAGAAACAAAGGCTCTGGGTCTGTCTGTATGCTGCTTTTGCCGGGGATAGAACAGGAATGGAGTCTTAGAACTTTAGTAAGTAATCTAGCTAGGTATGTGTTAGATTATGATTTCTTTAAATGGCTGAGAAAAGAACTGTGCTGAATAGAATGACTATTCCTGTCTGTGTGTCTTTTTTGTAACTTAAGGTTTTGCCTAGAGGAATTCTCTATGTTTTGAATCTAATTACCTTGTAAGGTATCTACCATCCTAATTTACAGAGGTGATTCCTTTACTTCTATTAAAAGTCTTCTTGTAAGAAAACTGAATGCTTTTTCATTGTTCTCAGATCCAAGGGTTTGGGTCTGTGGTCACCTATGCAAATTGGTGAAGATTTTTACCAAACCTTCCCCAGGAAGTGGGGTGCAAGGGTTGGGAGGATTTTGGGGGGAAAGACGTGTCCATCTACGTTTCCCAGTAAACCCAGTTAGAGTTTGGTGGTGGCAGTGGAGATCCAGGGTCAAAGGATAAAATTAATTTGTACCTTGGGGAAGTTTTAACCTAAGCTGGTGAAAGTAAGCTAAGGAGATTTTCATGCAGGTCCCCACATCTGTACCCTAGAGTTCAGAGTGGGGGAGGAACCTTGACATGGTGGCAGAGTGGTGGGATTAACCTGAAATCATTTTGAGATCAATTTGAGATTTTTTTGAACCAGAAAATCAGATTTTAAAAAGGAAATATTTTTTTTCCTTTGGGGCTGCTGGAAAGGAGGTCCAGCTGAAAGCAACTAGTTTTTCCTCTGCTTTGGGGCCAGAGCAGAGACAAAAGGGGATTATCTTTCTGAATTGCAGGTTTTCTTTGCCTGGAGGTAGGGTACTTAACTTCTGCAGGGATATTCACAGTCTTCCAAACCAGAGGTCTTTTTTTCCCTAAAAGTAAACAGGCGGGGGTGTTTTACCCATTTGCCTGGAGACAAAAGTGGCAGGTTGTTTTTTTTTTGTTTTTTTTTTAGGATTTTGATCTTTTTTTTTTTACAAGGAGCATAGGTTTGAAAAGGAATTTTTTTTCCTTTGGGCTGCTGGTAAGCAGGTTTCCAAGTAGCTGGAGGTTTTTTGCTTTGATTTGGGGCCAGAGCAGAGACAAAGGGAATTGTCTTTTTCTGTAGGCTGACAATCACTATCAGAGAATAGGTATCCTATTCCAGAACAGCAAAATTTTACAAGCCAAGTTTTGTTTATTTCATTTCTAACCCTCGGGTGTAAAGTTAGTTAAAAACAGAGAGGTAAAGATGACAGACACCAAGGCACTACACAAATTGGAGTTAGCCAAACTGGAGACAATGAAAGAAACCGAAAAAGCTCTAGAAGCTGCTCACAGGAGAGCAATGGAGGCAAAGGACAAAGAGATGGAGGCAAAGGACAAAGAAAGGGAGGCAGCGAAAGAGGCAGAACAACACCAAGCGGCTGCTCACAGGAGAGCTATGGAAGCAAGGGACAAAGAAATGGAGGCAAGGGCCAAAGAACTGGAGGAGAAGGAAAAAGAGAGGAAGCATGTGGAGGAGATGGAGAAGATAAAGGCTCAGCAGAATATACCAACAAACCCTAGCAATCCTTCTCCAGGTACCACTTCCCATCCCAGAAAGTTCCCCACCTACAAGGCAGGCGATGATACTGAGGCCTTCCTAGAAAATTTCGAAAGGGCCTGCCTTGGGTACAACATCTCTGCTGACCAATACATGATGGAGCTGAGGCCGCAGCTCAGTGGACCCTTAGCTGAGGTGGCAGCTGAAATGCCTAAAGAACACATGAACAAGTATGAACTGTTTAAATCCAAGGCGAGAGTCAGAATGGGGATAACACCCGAGCAGTCTCGTCGGAGGTTCAAAGCCCTAAGGTGGAAACCAGACGTGTCATTTACCTGACATGCCTACCACATTGTGAAACATTGGGATGCCTGGATATCAGGAGCAAGTGTTGAATCTCCAGTAAATTTGCCCTTTCAAATGCAAATGGAACAATTCTTAGAGGGTGTTCCTGAGGAAATAGAAAGATACATCCTAGATGGGAAGCCCAAAACTTGTAATTGAGGCAGGAGAGATTGGAGCCAGATGGGTGGAGGTGGCCGAGAAGAAGAAAACTGGTCGCAGTTGGAGCGAAGACCAGAAGGGACAACCCCAGACCACCCCCTATTACCGGGGGCTGCCCAAGGCCCCACCTACCTCCCAAAGAACCCTCCAGACACCTTATCGTCCCACCACGCCGTTCTCCAGCCACCCACCTCGCCCCAGTGACCCGTCAGCTGGACGATGTTTTAAATGTAACGAGCTGGGGCATGTAAAGGCCAACTGCCCCAAGAACCCCAACAGATTACAGTTCATTGCACTGGAATCACACCAGAGGTCCGCAGGCCCAGTTACTTCCCAGATACCTTTGGAGCGGAGGAAAACTGTGAATGTGGGCGGGAAGAAGGTCACCGCGTGGAGGGACACCGGAGCACAAGTGTCAGCTATCCATGCTTCCTTAGTGGACCCCAATTTAATCAACCCAGAGATCCAAGTGACGATTCAACCCTTCAAGTCCAACTCTTTCAATTTGCCTACAGCCAAGTTGCCTGTCCAGTACCAAGGCTGGTCAGGAATGTGGACTTTTGCAGTCTATGATGATTATCCCATCCCAATGCTGTTGGGGGAAGACTTAGCCAATCATGTGAAGCGGGCCAAGAGCATGGGAATGGTCACCCCCAGCCAGGAAAAACAAGCCGTGAGGCCTAGCTCTGTTCCGGAAACTTCAATCAGGACCCAGTCAGAGGTGATGGACCCGGACCCCAGGCCAATGTCTGTAACAGCAGTAGTGGATCCAGTCCCAGAGACCCAGACGGAACCAGTCCCAGAACCAGAACCAGCGGAACAACCAACACCAGACCCATTGCCAGCACTGAATCCAGTACTTGCAAACTCAACACCAGAGGGCCCCACCGAACCTCAACCAGCAGCAGCCCATAACCCTACACAAGAGGCTCAGCCGGAGCCTGAACCCCAACAGAGTGTCCCAGCGGAAAGCGTTTCACAGTCAACGGAAACAGCCCAATCCCCTACATCACTTCCAGAGGGACCAAGCCTACTTCCACAATCCAATGAGGAACTGATGTCTCCAGCATCAAGGGAACAGTTCCAGACCGAACAGGTAGCAGATGAAAGCCTCCAGAGAGCTTGGACGGTGGCACGGAGCAACCCACTGCATCTCAGCTCTTCTAATTGATCCAGGTTTGTTGTAGAAAGAGGACTTTTATACAAGGACACTCTTTCTGGGGGACACCAGGAAGACTGGCATCCTCAGAGACAGTTGGTAGTTCCAACTAAATACCGGGCCAAGCTCTTGAGCTTAGCCCACGATCACCCTAGTGGCCATGCTGGGGTGAACAGGACCAAAGACCGTTTGGGGGGGTCATTCCACTGGGAGGGAATGGGCAAGGATGTTTCTACCTATGTCCGGTCTTGTGAAGTATGCCAAAGAGTGGGAAAACCCCAAGACCAGGTCAAAGCCCCTCTCCAGCAACTCCCCATCATTGAAGTTCCATTTCAGCAAGTAGCTGTGGATATTCTGGGTCCTTTTCCGAAAAAGACACCCAGAGGAAAGCAGGACATACTGACTTTCATGGATTTTGCCAATCGATGGCCGGAAGCAGTAGCTCTAAGCAACACCAGGGCTAAAAGTGTGTGCCAGGCACTAGCAGATATTTTTGCCAGGGTAGGTTGGCCCTCCGACATCCTCACAGATGCAGGGACTAATTTCCTGGCAGGAACTATGGAAAACCTTTGGGAAGCTCATGGGGTAAATCACTTGGTTGCCACTCCTTACCACCATCAAACAAATGGCATGATGGAGAAGTTTAATGGAACTTTGGGGGCCATGATACGTAAATTCGTAAATGAGCATTCCAGTGATTGGGACCTAATGTTGCAGCAGTTGCTCTTTGCCTACAGAGCTGTACCACACCCCAGTTTAGGGTTTTCCCCATTTGAACTTGTATATGGCCGTGAGGTTAAGGGGCCATTACAGTTGGTGAAGCAGCAATGGGAGGGATTTACACCTTCTCCAGGAACTAACATTCTGGACTTTGTAACCAACCTACAAAACACCCTCCGAACCTCTTTAGCCCTTACTAAAGAAAACTTACAGGATGCTCAAAAAGAGCAAAAAGCCTGGTATGATAAACATGCCAGAGAGCGTTCCTTCGAAGTAGGGGACCAGGTCATGGTCTTAAAGGCGCTCCAGGCCCATAAAATGGAAGCATCGTGGGAAGGGCCATTCACGGTCCAGGAGCGCCTGGGAGCTGTTAATTATCTCATAGCATTCCCCACCTCCAACCGAAAGCCTAAGGTGTACCATATTAATACTCTAAAGCCCTTTTATTCCAGAGAATTAAAGGTTTGTCAGTTTACAGCCCAGGGAGGAGAGGACGCTGAGTGGCCTGCAGGTGTCTACTACGAAGGGAAGAGGTGAACCTCTCCATGACCCTTGGGTGTATGCAGCGACAGCAGATCAAGGAGCTGTGCACTATCTATGTGCCGACGTTCTCAGCCACCCCAGGACTGACTGAACGGGCATACCACTCCATTGACACAGGTAATGCTCACCCAATTAAAGTCCAACCTTACCGGGTGTCTCCTCAAGCTAAAACTGCTATAGAACGGGAGATCCAGGATATGTTACAGATGGGTGTAACCCGCCCCTCTGGAAGTGCATTGGCATCTCCATTGGTTCTAGTTCCCAAACCAGATGGGGAAATACGTTCTTGCGTAGACTACCGTAAGCTAAATGCTGTAACTCGCCCAGACAATTATCCAATGCAACGCACAGATGAACTCTTAGAGAAACTGGGACGGGCCCAGTTCATCTCTACCTTGGACTTAACCAAGGGGTACTGGCAGGTACCACTAGATGAATCCGCCAAGGAAAGGTCAGCCTTCACCACACATCTCGGGCTATATGAATTTAATGTCCTCCCTTTCGGGCTGCGAAATGCACCCGCCACCTTCCAAAGACTTGTAGATGGTCTCATAATGGGATTAGGAGAATATGCAGTCACCTACCTTGACGATGTGGCCATATTTTCGGATTCCTGGGCAGACCACCTGGAACATCTACAAAAAGTCCTTGAGCGCATAAGGGAGGCAGGACTAACTGTTAAGGCTAAGAAGTCAAATAGGCCTAAACAGAGTAACTTACCTTGGACACCAGGTGGGTCAAGGAACTATCAGCCCCCTACAGGCCAAAGTGGATGCTATCCAAAAGTGGCCTGTCCCAAAGTCAAAGAAACAGGTTCAGTCCTTCTTAGGCTTGGCCAGTTATTACAGACAATTTGTACCGCAATACAGCCAAATCGCCGCCCCACTGACAGACCTAACCAAAAAGAAACAGCCAAATGCCGTTCAGTGGACCGAAAAGTGTCAGAAGGCCTTTAACAAGCTTAAAGCGACACTCATGTCTGACCCTGTACTAAGGGCCCCAGATTTTGACAAACCGTTCCTAGTAACCACAGATGCGTCCGAGCATGGTGTGGGAGCAGTTTTAATGCAGAAAGGACCTGATCAAGAATTCCACCCTGTAGTGTTTCTCAGCAAAAAACTGTCTGAGAGGGAAAGCAACTGGTCAGTCAGTGAAAAAGAATGTTACGCCATTGTCTACGCTCTGGAAAAGCTATGCCCATATGTTTGGGGACAGCGTTTCCACCTGCAAACTGACCAGGCTGCACTACAGTGGCTTCATACCACCATAGGAAATAACAAAAAAACTTATTCGGTGGAGTTTAGCTCTCCAAGATTTTGATTTTGACATCCAACACATCTCAGGAGCTTCAACAAAGTGGCTGATGCACTCTCCTGTGAAAGTTTCCCAGAATCAATTGGTTAAAATCGTCCTTGAGATGTGGAAAATATTGTTAGTCTTTATGTACTTGGTAGTATATTTAGAGGTGCGTGTGTCTTATTAACTCTGTTTTTCCTAGAGCTTCAGGAAGAAATCCCAGCCAGTGTTTCACCCTAGCTGAGATTTGGGGGGCGTGTCATAAATATAAAGGGAAGGATAAACCCCTTTAAAATCCCTCCTGCCCAGAGGAAAAATCCTCTCACCTCTAAAGGGTTAAGAAGCTAAAGGTAACCTCGCTGGCACCTGACCAAAATGACCAATGAGGAGACAAGATACTTTCAAAAGCTGGGAGGAGGGAGAGAAACAAAGGGTCTGGGTCTGTCTGTATGCTGCTTTTGCCGGGGATAGAACAGGAATGGAGTCTTAGAACTTTAGTAAGTAATCTAGCTAGGTATGTGTTAGATTATGTTTTCTTTAAATGGCTGAGAAAAGAACTGTGCTGAATAGAATGACTATTCCTGTCTGTGTGTCTTTTTTGTAACTTAAGGTTTTGCCTAGAGGGATTCTCTATGTTTTGAATCTAATTACCCTGTAAGGTATCTACCATCCTGATTTTACAGAGGTGATTCCTTTACTTCTATTAAAAGTCTTCTTGTAAGAAAACTGAATGCTTTTTCATTGTTCTCGGATCCAAGGGTTTGGGTCTGTGGTCACCTATGCAAATTGGTGAGGATTTTTACCAAACCTTCCCCAGGAAGTGGGGTGCAAGGGTTGGGAGGATTTTGGGGGGAAAGACGTGTCCAAACTACGTTTCCCAGTAAACCCAGTTAGAGTTTGGTGGTGGCAGTGGAGATCCAGGGTCAAAGGATAAAATTAATTTGTACCTTGGGGGAGTTTTAACCTAAGCTGGTGAAAGTAAGCTTAGGAGGTTTTCATGTAGGTCTTCACATCTGTACCCTAGAGTTCAGGGTGGGGGAGGAAACTTGACAGATGCAGACAGGCCAGGGAGCAGTGGGAGAGTGCTAGAGGGGAAATATATAAGCTCAAGGCTAATGAAAGCATGGTTCCCTGTAGACTAGGTAGGAAGATGGCTGCAGGTTAATTGGAGCACCTGCACTCAATTAAGGTCCTGTTAGGAAACTAATAAAACCCCCTGCATCTGGCAGACAGGGCAGGAGGAGGAAGGTGAAAGGACTGGAGTTTGGAGGTGTTTTGAGAGATTTGGAAGACCTAAGAATTGAAGTAAGGGAGACCCTGCCCAGCAGGACAGGGAGACTCCCTTCCCTACAGCATCTAAGGACTGAGGGTAACCTCACCTAAGGGGGATGAGAGTAAGAAACCCACAGGGGTTGAGAGGGGCTGGGACTCAGAGTGAGGAGTAAACCCAGACCCCTCCCCCACTTCCCTCCTCTACCACCTTCCCGGGCTAGTAACCAGGCCCTTGGCACCCAAGAGCAGGAGCAAAGGGTGGCATCTTAGCTCCCTGCCAAGAAAAGCACAGGACCCACCAGACTAAAATCAGCCATCTTGCCCCATGGGGTAAGCAATTATATGTCCTTGTTATATTAATGTAACCTGTCTGCCAGTTTTACAGTGGTTTAGAGTCTAATGAAATTAGTTGATGTTTGCCACACACTAAAAATTGTAAGCAGTGTTAATAGATGCTTGAAAATCTGTATTTATAAATAAAGGATCAGTGACTGAGATAAAAGCATCCCCTTATTGATCACTGGCTGCTCTCTTCAATTAAAGTAATAAAACAAAATAATGTTACAACACTTGAAAACTAAATCTCCCAAAAGGTGAGTGAATGTGTGTTCATCACAGACACTGAGGTTGATAGCAACATCTATCCGAAAGGGGGATTGCTATCAGTTACTACATCCTGTGATCAATAAAGAGATGCTTTTATCTTAAACAGCAAGCACTTATTGGTATCTCTACAGATTTTCAGCTTCCTAGTAATACTGTTTTTGATAATAACAGCCCCCTCATGGAAACTGTGCTCTCTATGACACTGACAAGGGCCTGGTCTTTTGGGCAGTGAAATCACGGGGGGCTGCTGAATGCTCTGCACTTTTAAAAATCAAGATGCTTATTTCTAAAAAAAATATATTTTTTTCTCATACCTTACATAAAATGTCCAGTTATTTCAAACCAACAAAATCCCTATCACCTCTTTTTGAGGGTACACTAACATTCTTTCACTAAAAAATAAAATGAAATAAAAAAAAATCCCAGAGCTTACCTTACCACTCCCATCCCTAATATATGTAGCAAATCTGGGGTATCTGGGGTGTTTTCATATGAACTGTTCCTTCTCTCAGTTCATACATATCAGTCTGGCTTTCTACAGTATTGGACAGCCAGCAACAATATAAGGAGAATAAAACCTTATTTACTTCCTCAGGTGGAAAAAAAAAATCATGAACTCATTCATCTTGAGTCAGCAGAAACAGTCAAAGGGCTTCTTTAGGAGATTTATTTTCAACTCTAGAATTTTTCAAATTGGTCCCCAATTTTGTACATGGATCAGTCTCTGATCAAAATCTACCAGTTACAATATTGATGAATGTATAATCAGAGCTCTCTAAGCTTCTGAGGGGAACAAAGCAAAGCTGTCCTTTATCATCCTTATTATATGCATTAGTCATTGAACTTTTGCCATTTTTTTTTTGGATTATCGTCATCTACATATCTACCTGAGTCTTGATCCACAAAGTGGCTTAGGCATCTAAAATGGCAGTTAGATACAGAAGTCCAACATTTAGGCACACCTGAGACCCCCCAGACCCCAAATCAGTTCCCACCTAACCCTGTAAGCACTTAAAATCTGATGTGGAGAAGAAATTTGAATTTGGTCACACACTGTCTGGTTCAAATCCCTACTCCAACATCCTTGGTGAGTGTCTTAACTACTGTGCTAAAAGTTATGGGGTGGGGAGAATTACAGTACCATTTCTTGCAAAAAACAAAACAACGTAGGCACCTAACTCCGGGAGAGGGTTCATGGCTCAGAAGCCCAAACAGAGATAAGTACCTAACTCCATAAGAGGGGTGGGGCTTAGGCCACATCACTGTCCTCAGCATTTCTTCCTGTCTCCTTGCTTAGCATTCTGGCTTTTGTGTATCCCATTGTTAGGCACCTATCTCTCCCTGTGTATTGTACATGGGGTGCAGGTGCCTAAATAAGGGCTGTGGATTCCACTGAGTGGCTATGCACCTAAAAATTAGGTGTTGCAATGCCTAAGATCCTTTGTGGGTCTAGCCTGTGAGCGACTGCTTCACCTTGTGCCACACTGCCAGAACTGAGATCAGCAGAGACATCGAAGAGGATATGAACATGTTTGGTGTAAATCAGAAGTGGCTAGTAGCAGAGTGTTCTCTGTGAATGTCCCCCAGGATGAAGTTGCTTTATCTTTCTTGGTGTAATGGTCCTTCCTTCTCAAGTTTGGAGGGAGGCCACTCTGTTTCATCATGGCTGACTCCAACTGTCAGCTTTCTGTTCCTCTGGGTGGGACAGCACCACAAACAACCCAAGGCCACAGCCTTTACGTTGGGGAAGACAGTAAAGAAACAGTCTTTGGGTTCTGGTCCTCTGGGCGGGGCAAAGCAAGAGTCTATGGCCACAGATTTAGGCCTCATTTGGGTTGATCACCGGTCCCAGGTGTGTGTGGGGGGTGGGATTGTGACCAGGGATAGGGGGACCAAGCCAAGGGCCCTAACAGTATCAGGTTGTCCTGCCACTGGGTCAGGTGCAAAATAACCAAAACATGCTGCCTCTTTTCCTGGCAGAACGACTGGATTAATGTCTGGTTACCATGGACTACTTCCTAATGCGCTTCACTAGCGTTGCTTTGCTGGCAGCGAGATCTCTCTCACAGCTCCATAATTGGCTGATGTTGGCGCTAGCAAATCCTCCCTGCCCTCAGTCTCCTCCATTGGCAGGGCACTGCATGGTTCAGCGACTGGTCTGAGATCCCCCAGAGGGCTTCAAACATCCACGAGAAAAAACTGAGCTAAAAGGCCCTCCCTTTATACTTTCTGTCCTGACTCTCTGTTTTGGTATGGGAGGAAGGGCATGTTCGGCTCTGCCAGCAGGAGGCATGTTATGGTCCCTCCCTTTCACGTCCAGAGGGAGGCCACTCTGCCTTACTACAGTCTTAAATAGCCTAAATCTGTTGACGTTCAGGGATGTTTGCTTGTTTGACTGATTGATTGAGTCATTTGAAAATGGACAGGAAATGTAAGAGTGGAGAATTGTTTGTCTCCCCCCCCCCATCAATCACAGAAAACGTGGAAATGGCAGAGGTGCTTAATGATTTCTTTTTTCAGTTTCAGTTTTCACCAAGAAGGTTGGTGGTGATTGGACATCTAACATAGTGAATGCCAGTGAAAATGAGGTAGGCTGAGAGGATAAAATAGGGAAAGAATAAGTTAAAAATCATTTAGGCAAGTTAGATGTCCTCAAGTCACCAGGACCTGATGAAATGCATCTTAGAATACTCAAGGAGCTGACTGGGGAGATATCTGAGCCATTAGCAATTATCTTTGAAAAGTCACAGGAAAATGGGAAAAATTCCAGAAGACTGGAAAAGGGCAAATATAGTGCCCATCTATAAAAAAGGGAAATAAGGACAACCTGCGGAATTACAGACCAGTCAGCTTAACTTCTGTAACCAGAAAGATAATATAGCAAATAATTAAGCAATCAATTTGCAAACATCTAGAAGATAATAAGGTGATAAGTAACAGTCAGCATGGATTTGTCAAAAACAAATCATGTCAAACCAACCTGATATCTTTCTTTGAGAGGATAACAAGCCTTGTGGATGGGGGGGGACACAGCAAATGTGATATTTCTTGACTTTAGAAAGAGATCTGGGGGTCATAGTGGACCACAGGGTAAATAAAAGTCAACAGTGTAACACTGTTGCAAAAAAAAGCGAACATCATTCTGGGATGTGTTAGCAGGAGTGCCATAAGCAAGACATGAGAAGTAGTTCTTCTGCTCTACTCCCCCTCTCATTAGGCCTCAACTGAAGTATTGTGTCCAGTTCTGGATGCCACATTTGAGGAAAGATGTGGACAAATTAGAGAGAGTCCAGAGAAGAGCAACAAAAATTATTAAAGGTCTACAAAACATGACCTATGCAGGAAGATTAAAAACATTGGGTTTGTTTAGTCTGGAAAAGAGAAGACTGAGAGGGGACAGGATAACAGTTTTCAAGTACATAAAAAGTTGTTACAAGGAGGAGGGAGAAAAAAATGTTCTTAACCTCTGAGGATAGAACAAGAATCAATGGGTTTAAATTGCAGCAAGGGAGGTTTAAGTTGGATGTTAGGAAAATCTTCCTAGCTGTCAAGGTGTTTAAGCACTGGAATAAATTGTCAAAGAAATTATGGAATCTCCATCTGTAGCATTGTGATCTTACATATAAAGCATGCCTTGTAAGGTATCAGGGGGAAGGTTATGATCTGCTGAAAGTCTTTTCTGTATCCATATATGTGTATCATTAACGCATATGAAGTTATGAGAACTGTGTTCTATGGTAGTCATTAAAGCATGCTGTAAATTGGGGAATCAGCCAGATGTTATCTCCCCAGAGGCAACAGCAAGGAAAGTAACCAATGCCTGGGCAGGGTATCAATCGACCCATCAACAACCATTGTCCAGCAAGGGACCTACAATGCAGTGACTCACCTGCATGAGGCCACACCAGGGGAATTGCTCAGCTTTGCTTGGAGAGACTCAGTAATGCTCACCTGACTCTGAAGGTGAGGGTGTGGGTGGAAAGCCAAGAGGGAAGAAAGGACATGATAAAAGGGAGAGACATTTGCATGCTGTCTCTCTCTTCTACCTACATCTACAGACACCACCACCACCACCAAGCGACTGAAGCGCTGATCAAAGGGGAGAGCCTGGCTGAAGAGCAGCCAGCCTGTGTTGAGAAGCATCTAAGTTTGTAAGGACATTGAAAGTGTTAAGATCACCTTAGAATATGTTTTGCTTTTATTTCATTTGACCAAATCTGACTTATTATGCTTTGACTTATAATCACTTGAAATTTCTCTTTATAGCGAATAAATGTGTTTGTTTATTTTACCTGAAGTAGTGTGTTTGGTTTGAAGTGTGTCAGAGGCTTCCCTTCAGATAATAAGCCTGGTACATATCAATTTCTTTGTTAAATTCATGAATTCATATAAGCTTGCAGTGTCCAGTGGGCATAACTGGACATACTACAAGATGGAGGTTCCTACGGTTGTATCTGGGACTGGAGATATTTGCTAGTGTCATTCGCTTGCAAGTAGCTGGGAGCAGCTTACATGCTACAGGCTGTGCGTGAACAGCCCGGGAGTGGGGGTTCTCACAGCAGAGCAGAGTAAGGCTGGCTCCCAGAATCAAGGATTGGAGTGGCCTAGCGGATCACCGGTCTAGATAACACCAGAGGGGAATGTCACACCGTCATTGGAGATTTTAAAGATCAGATTAGACAAACACCTGTCAGGTATGGTCTAAATAATACTTAGTCTTGCCATGAGTGCAGGGGACTGGACTGGATGACCTCTTGAAGTCCTTTCCAGTCCTATGATTCTATGATTGGAGCCTGGTTTGCTGGTGATGGATTATTCTGAATTGCATTACTAAGTTTTAATGTATAATTTGTCACATTATGCCAATGGTTTCTAGAGCATATGAATAGCATTTTTTTTACAAATTTTAATAAAGAAATTTTGAATGAGTCAAGTTGGATTCCAGGAACATAAAATTTCATTCTTTGACTTGTTAAATATATTTAACCTCTAACCAAAATGCTGTACCTCAGGTACAGGATCTACTTCATACTTTCAGGAAGCTGTTCCATATTCCTTAAGTTAAATGAATCTGTGGCCACTTTATTGTAGTCTTTGCAAAGCAGATCCTACCAAAAGATTTTAAATTACACTGGGCACCTACCAAACTTAAATACCTAGAGGAAAAAATACCAAAATTACCTGAAAGACACACCAGGAAAAGTGTCAGGGTCTCCTATTTTCATTATAGATCTATGTTTATTTAACTAAAATGAACATACTTGCAAGTCTCTTTTTCAAGCCCTCCATGTATAATTGAAATCAGTAATTATAAATCCCTTGTGTCAAGCAATCAAACAATTCTTGTGGAGGGAAAAAATGCAGGAAGCCAAGGAATAGCTTTGGTAAGTTACACTTGTCCATGGAAATAAAAGGGGTCTTCATGCTTCCTAGCTGGAAATTGTGACAATGCATCATGTGATATGAACTTGTTCGAGCCCAGACAAGGCATTAACATGATGGATCAAGAAATCATTTCTCCAGTTAAATTGAGTTCTTTAATTTAGTTGTCAGTTATCTTTTTTTCATAAAAGGAATCGTGTTCCATTAACATAAACTGTGTATTTCATTACTAACATGGCTATCAGCATTTTTGCCTTGTGCACTGTGTGATGTTGAGTAAGTCACTTAACCTCTTTGGGCTCAATCCTTCCAGTTGCTCTGCATGCTCAGCTGCCTTTGACTCACAGGAGGCACATAGTATCTCACAGCATCAAGTTCTTTGTTTCTCCCCCCATTTTGTGAAATAGGGATAATGTTTATATCCTCAAATGTTTAAAACTCCAATTAACATTGTAGACAGCTTTCAGTATATAAGGAATGAAGGATTGAGCCTTAATAACTCCAGTTCTTCAAGCAAACATTGGCATAACTTTTAGACTACTCATGTGAACAAAGTTATACATGTACTTAAGTATATTAAGTAAAAACAGTATATAATTTCCTGATTTTGAAAGTTGCTGTACTTGTATGTGTGCAAAGTGTTAGTCTGATGGTTTGTTTGACTTTTTGATTTTGATAATGACCAGTCCTTGCCAACATATTATTTTCTTCTTACGTGTATTATTTTATTTAAAATAATTGTAGTGCTTGGTTATAAAGAAAAAGTCATCATTAAATTGTCTTCTCTGTGAATCTCCTGTGTAGATAGACACTAGCATCATGAGATACTGTGAAAATGTAACATGTTCACTGATGTATAAATAAATAGAGTTCTAAAAAATTTGCAAGGTGGAATTACAAGATTACCAGCAGAGCATCAAGTTCTGTACAGAATTGATAAGGGCATGGCTTAAATAAAGGGAGCTGTCCATCTAGTAGTGCTAGGAAGATGGGTAGGAAATTAAACTGCCAAACAACAAACCTTTAATGATAGTGAAGCGTGTTAATATTGCTGTGAGCAAGCAATGTCTGCGGCAAAATTAATTAAAATCTTAGTATGTAATACATATCCTTAAAACGCAACTTGCTTCGGGCAGAAAACATGAAGAAAATATATACAAATGTAAGCTATAATATTTGTATTGAGTTTTTTTTTCACCAACAAGCATTTGTAATTGAATAATTTAAATAAATTTTGTAAGAAATTATTTTTATAATTGAATCATCACGCATTATTTTGTTATCTAAAATAAGTAGTTTTCATTACAAAGTAAATGAAAGTTTAATTCAAATTATATGTATTATGCAAATGCATTAGTAAAGTATTCCTGTAATTTACAGTTTTTTTCTCTAGAATACTAATTACTCAGTCTTCAAATCAGTAGATTGCTTGCAATTTTTAATGTATGTGTTTTACTCTACTACTTATGGAAAAAAATCATATTTAGTGGGAAAACGTGGCTCCTAAATGCATCATAACATTTAACTTGTTATAAGATAATACTTGTCACAAACAAAATACCAGAAATATGTTAAACTTAGAATTGATTGTTTTGATTTTATTTAAATGGAACTCTTGGACGTGTTATATGTGGAAATAATCTGCATGTTACGTGTGTGGTATTAAATAATAATTTGTGTTACCTTTATAAATGAGTAATTGTTAGTATTTGTGTGAAAGGTATAGGGGCATGGTGACTTTTGAGAATATTGCAAGACAATCTCCAAAAGTAAGAATGTACTGAACAGCTGAATGGTTACATGGAATAAAAAGTTACACTCACTTTCCTATAATCTAAAGCAGTATGTATTTGCTCTAATCCTACATCTGCTGTCTCTGCAATTGATATGAAAACATAATCTGGCCAACAGTACTTCCTTAGATACATCCTTTACTCCATTTACCTATGGCTTTATTGTCTTTATTTTACAGACAACTGCCTGTAAGCAGCATTCTGTTTTTTTTTAATAGCTGGCCATCTATCTCTAAATAAAAATAAGACATTGCAATAGTAATTTGTCTATCTAGAATCATTGTGAATCCCTCCAAGGATGGTGCAAAATATTCTTGCCAAATTGTGCATTTATCTAATTTGTATACTATGCAATCCCAATGTTCAAAAAGGTTTGTGTTTAAACTAACCTAACCTTACAGTGAATGTTGTGTTGGACCAATAGGAATCACAAAGATTCAATGAGTTCATGTCCTTTCATGCAGTTTTGCTGTAGTTCAGTGGTTCATTGAAACTGTAAGTGGATTAGATTTAATCTCTGATGTAATAGAATGCTGATCTAAGGAAAACAAACTTCCCCTGTTATACCTAGGCTAAATTTATTAGGTCAGCCAAATTATAGAATTTAGTGTCAGATGCCAATAGCTGGGGGAAACTCAGAGTCAATATCTATTTGCACAATAATAAGGCCTCATTTTTCAAGCAACAAGAGAACTCTGAACTATGGGGATTTTTGTTTTCTTTCTAAGGCCAAGATCCTGCATCCAACCCATTGACTTCTTATGTTACATGGTGTAGCACACAGTGGCTTTAGTGGGTCTCTGCTTGGATTTAGGACTTGACACTAGTAGATAAACAAAATTACTTTCTAAAAAGCTCCTAAGGCCATGAATACACTCCAGTCAAACCACTTCTGATTCAGTTATCCAGTTAAAACTAATGGTGATTTACAATCCTCTTACAGTTCAAGTTGAGCAGTGTGCAGAATGCTCTCTTTAGCATCATTTTCTGGAGTATTGGCTCTTTCTTGACCTTACAACTAAGTTTTTCTTCATTTTCAGTAATGTTGAAACAGATATAGGGCCTGTTGAATCCTATAGGAATTGTCATTTGATTCAGTTGGCACATAAAATTTGCCAAACTAGGTCAGACCCAAGATTTCACGCTCTGGGATCTAGGTGTCCGGTCCTGGTATCCAGGGTCAAGCCGGGTGTCAGAACTGGGGTCAGAATCTGTGGACAAATCAAATCAGGATCATAGTCAGAGTTAGGAAGCAGGCCAAACATTGAAGATGGATTGAAGTCAGTTCAAGGCTCTGGGGGTCAGAAGTTGGGTGCAGGGCTGGAACTGGTTAGGATGGGGCATGGACAAGGCTAAAGGGGGCCGGAAGAAGGCCCAGGCAAGGCTTGGTGCAGGAACAGGAACGAGACCAGGAGCAGGCTGGAAGCCTAGGGATTCTGTCACACTGTGAGGTAGCAGTAGGGCTCATGGCCAGGTAGTGGTGTTGCACAGACTAACTTGCAACTCTGGCAGGGTCAGTAAAATACTTGTGCATGGAGGTCATCTGACCCAGTTCCTGCCCATGCTGCTGCAGCATGTCTGAAGGCTGAGGCATTTCAGGCTCTGCAGACAGGATCAGTCCCTGCCGCTGAGCTGCTGCTGCATGCCTGAGTGATGAGTCATTTCAGGCTCTGTTGGAAGGGTGAAGCATGTCAGCTGAGCAAACAACCCTGTTCTGGCTATGGGTTTGCCAAACACAAGTTCCATCTAGTTCAGTATCCTATCTCTGACAACAGTCAGTAGAGGATAAGGATAATACCCATCCATTATATGAAGGGGTTCAGGGATACCAAAACTAGTGATGATCCTGATATATTTTTTTTTAAATCTGTAATCTGTTTGTAAACTCTTTAATAGTAAATATAATATACACATGTATAATGAAGGAGAAAAATATATGGTCCAAATTTAACTCTGGCTAAATGAGCAAGAACAACTTTGGATTTCAATGGGAGTTTCACCTCTTATGTCAGGAGTTAATTTGGTCCTTTGAATGTATCCTTCTTCCTCCAGCATTTCTGTATTTTATAACTAATTCTTTCGAATTCTTTGTACAATGAAATCCCTCTGGAAAGTAAGTAGAAATGTTATTTAAGTGAATCTTTTATAGTTACAAATGCTGTGCTAAGGAATGGGGGCTCTAGTTAACTTTGAGGTTTACTCATATCAAACCAGCATTCAACTGATAAATTAGAAAAAGAGTTTAGGAATTGAATGTGAATGTATTTAGGTGACAATGGGAAACAAATATTATATAGCTTAATGATATATAGTAACTTATTCTTCTAATTTGCCTTCTGTATTCACTAGAATAAGACAAAGATGCAGCCATGTCTTATTCATTACAGAGAATATGTGAACCTGTTTTATCCTGTAATCATAGAATTATATAAATGTAGAGCTGGAAGGGACCTTGAATGTCTATACTAATGTTTTCCCTGGAACTAGGAAGAGTAGATGGTCTTAAGAAAGATACTTGACTACAAAAGGCCATGAACTGGTGAATTGAAATGCCCTACACAAAATTGTATCCGCATGTTTCTTGAATAGTTTGGATAAAGGGCACTGTGTTCCTTTCAACTTTCTTCAAGTCTTGCATTCTTTTACACTACCAATGCTACCAAGCATACAAATCTCTGCATACACTGGATGGAGAATGCTGATTTTTTTCTCCCCACGAATAGCCTTCTAAAACAATGAGTGATGAATTTAATTCTTTCCCCCAAAAATACAGCTGATTGTTCCACCCATCTGTGTGGGAGATTAACCATACCAATTTTCTTTTAATTAATTAATTAATTAATTAGGATTTTTACATTAATAAACAGGATGCCTATCCAAAATATCAAGATGCCTCTAACACCACTTACAAGAATAGAAAAAAAATAAACAGCAGCTTAACTCTGACTGACAAAAATATGAATCCCCCTATAAAACCTAAAACACAGAATTCCCTTCCTTTCCACATCTAACATCCAACAAAACCCACCATCTGCAACAGCTCACAAGAACAGGAAGACCAGGGAGGGGAATTTGGTCCAGAACTGAGGCACCTCTGAACTGCATACATACTGCCACCGTCATCCTTTTCTAATACATGAGGTATCCATCTGATCACAGCTGCAGTGTGGTGTCATGTAAGGAGAAGCAATCTCTCATGTAGAAAAGTCCCAAGACATCTATAGCACTATAGGTTAAATCTAACTCTTTAAAATTGAAGACACCTGGCAGTTTTTCAAAGAGACATTATTAAGGGCACAAAAGCAAACTATCCCACTGTGTAGGAAACATAGGAAGTATGGCAAGAGACAACCCTAGCTTAACCAGGAGATCTTCAATGATCTAACATTCAAAAAAGAGTCCTACAAAAAGTGGAAACTCAGTCAAATTACAAAGGATCAATATAAACAAATAACACAAGTATGTAGCGACAAAATTAGAAAAGCCAAGGCACAACACGAGATCAAACTAGTTAGGGACATAAAAGGAAACAAGAAAACATTGTACAATACATTAGAAGTAAGACGAAGACCAAGGATAGCGTACACCCATTACTCAATGACAGGGGGGAAGACAATAACAGAAAATATGGAAATGGTAGAGCTGCTTAATGACTTCTTTTTTTCGGTTTTCACCAAAAAGCTTGGTGGCAATGGGACATCTAATATAGTGACTGCCAGTGAAAATGAGGTAGGATCAGAGTCTAAACTAAGGAAAGAACAGGTAAAAATGTACTTACACAAGTTAGATGTCTTCAAATCACCAGAGCCTGATGAAATGAATCCTAGAATATGCAAGGAACTGACTGAGGAGATATCTGAGCCATTAGCAATTATCTTTGAAAAGTCATAGAAGATGGGAGAGATTCCAGAAGACTGGAAAAGGGCAAATATAATGCCTATCTATAAAAAGGGAAATAAAGACAAACCAGGGAATTACAGACAAGCCAGCTTAACTTCTGTACCCAGAAAGATAATGGAGCAAATAATTAAGCAATCAATTTGCAAACACCCAGAAGATAATAAGGTGATAAATAACAGTCAGCATGGATTTGTCTAGAACAAATCACGTCAAACCAACCTGACAGCTTTCCTTGACAGGGTAACAAGCCTTGTGGATAGGAAGGAAGTGGTAGATGTGGTATATCTTGATTTTAGTAAGGTTTTTGATACTGTCTCCCATGACCTTCTCATAAAAGAACTAGGGAAATACAACCTAGATGGAGCTACTATAAGGAGGGTGCATAACTGGTAGGAAAATCATTCCCAGAGAGCAGTTATCAGTGGTTCACAATCATGCTGGAAGGGCATAATGAGTGGGGTTCTGCAGGGATCGGTTCTGGGACTGGTTCTGTTCAATATTTTCATCAGTGGTTTAGATAATGCCATAGATCGTACACTTATAAAGTTTGTGGACAATAGCAAGCTGAGAGGGGTTGCAAGTGCTTTGGAAGATGGATTTAAATTCAAAATGATCTTGACAAACTGGAAAAATGGTCTGAAGTAAATAGGATGAAATTCAATAAGGACAAATGCAAAGTACTCCACTTAGGAAAGAACAATCAGTTGCACACATACAAAATGGGAAATGACTGCCTAGGAAGGAGTACTGCAGAAAGGGAGCTGGGTGTCAAAGTGGATCACAAGCTAAATATGAATCCACAGTGTAACACTGTTGCAAAAAAAAGCAAACATCATTCTGGGATGTATTAGCAGGACTATTGTAAGCAAGACACGAGAAGTAATTTTTCTGCTCTACTCCGCGGTCATTAGGCCTCAAGTGGAGTACTGTGTCCAGTTCTGGGTGCCATATTTCAGGAAAGATATGGACAAATTGGAGAAAGTCCAGAGAAGAGCAACAAACATAATTAAATGTCTAGAAAACATGACCTGTGAGGGAAGATTGAAAAAACTGGGTTTGTTTAGTGTGGAGAAGAGAAGACTAAAAGGGGGCATGATAACAGTTTTCAAGTACATAAAAGGTTGTTACAAGGAGGAGGGAGAAAAATTGTTCTTCTTAACCTCTAAGGATAGGACAAGAAGCAATGGGCTTACACTGCAGCAAGGGCAGGTAGGTTGGACATTAGGAAAAATGTCCTAACTCTCAGAGTGGTTAAGCACTGGAATAAATTGCCTAGGGAGGTGGTAGAATCTCCATCATTGGGGATTTTTAAGAGCAGGTTGAACAAACACCAGTCAGGGATGATCTAGATAATATTTAGTCCTGCCTTGAGTGCAGGGGACTGGGCTAGATGACCTCTTGAGGTCCCTTCCAGTTCTGTCATTCTATGAAAATCAATCCAGAAACAAACGGACAGTCAGTGCAGATCATGAATCATGTGTTGCCATTCTGCACTGACTAAAGTTTCTGGATTGATGTAAAGTATAGACTTACTTAAAGCACATTTCCTCATGGCCATAATTTTGACAAAGGCATTGATTATGGTAACAAAGACAGCATTCAAAAGAAACAGTTACAATTTCTTGGTAATAAAACCATCCCAGGATGCTGATGCTATAATACTAGCCAACTACTGTCAGAGATCTAACACACTCCACAGAATGTGCCCCATTGTGCAGATTTTCTGTTTGTTTAACAGTCTTGAATGCGAGCTGAAGGAAAGGACCAATTGAGTACAGTTTGAAAAAGTAGTTTCCTAGTATGACAAAACGTAAATTCAAAGCAGGAGTTTGTCGAAATTACTACAGGAAATGACATACAGTGTATAACATTGGGGAAGGGAGTTATTATGGCTGGACAACATTTTCTGTTTAATTTGAAAATCAAAGACTTACTAGAAGACCTCTCAATTACATCAGCAGCTCACCAGAACAGAATCTCTTGAAAAAAATATAATATAATTGGTTATGTCACAGTGAAACTGAAGTTTTAAAACATTAAGGGTCAAGAGCTACAATCCTTGCACACCCAAAGGTAAGGGGATTTATTCTATTTCTGATCTTGCAATTAACTCCACACGGGTAGACCCTATGGAGGTCATTGGGGCTCCACAAGAGTTCCCCTCCCCTATTCCCTCAGAGGCAGTTACAAGATCATGGCCTAAAAGGGTAAGAATTTGAGCAGAAAGTATACTAAAACCAATGACAGTTGTTCAGAGAACAGGGCTAACAAAGGAAAGAAGGGACTAGGGAATATTTATTCCGTAGTCATCAATCCTTGTATAACAAGGTAATACAAATTATATCAATATTCATTATAAGGATGCATCCTACAGACTGACATTTTTATTTCTGCATAATCAATACACATACAATTTAACACAAATAGAACTATAATTTAGAGTAGTAATTAGAATCCATTAAATTTTCTATTGATTGTTTCCCATACATTTTTTTTATTTTAATTAATGTAATACAAAATGAGATTCTGAGCCTCAGTTAATTTGTTTTGACCAGACTGGAGCTGTTGGTCAGGTGCCATATTGCATTTTGTAAAGCTGGCGGGGAAATAAAACAAAGCAGTAACTAAAAATGAATAGCCCCATTAAGAAATTTTGATTGCGTGCTCGGATCTTCTCATTTTCAGTATCAAATTGTCAAAGACTGCAGATCATTCTTTTGTGTTAAAAGTTTGTATTTCCTGAGCTTCTTTACTGCTTTTCCTCTTTGACCATCTTGAAGCATTTGACATCAGCGTACACTTAGATCAAAATTTTAAAAAGCAACTAGGATCCTAATTGCCATTTTAAAAAGTGATTTTGTCATTTAGAGTTAGTTTTACAAAAGTACTTCAGGTCCTAGTGAGATGTTGAAAAGTTCATAAGCAGTGCCTAACACCTGTTGAATGTAACACTTTACAAAAATAAAGTCAGGGAGAGTTACACCACTTCCCATGATCAGATTTGTTCACAAAAGGCAAATTGAAGTCCACTTTTAAAAGGATCAGAGCCCTCCAATCACATCTGCAATTTGGAAGCAGCAACCCCCTGTTTAAATTTAGCCACATATAACTTTTTTGCCCTTATCCTAGGATTTCTAAGTACAGAGATTAAATCTCTGCATTTAGTTTTTAAGAAGAGCTATCAAACTTCAGCATACCCCTATCCCCAGGTATCTAAAGCCATTTGTCTGTTTCCTTGATAGGTTCACCTTGAAGCCACATACTAGTTCATACTCTGCCATAAAAAAAAAAAAAAACCCTAAGGATCTGCTGCAAAATGGCCATATTAGTTATGTAAAGTAATATATCATCTGTGAACAGGATCAATTTGTGCACACTAAAGCCTATTTTAATCCCACTAATGCCCAAGTTGTCCCTTATGGCTATCGCAAGTGTCTTAGTTGTTAGCGTGAATGGGGAGGATGAGGGGCGGGGGAGATAGAAGTCATTCTCTATCTTGTGTTCCACCTAAAGAAAATGAGGAGGGTGTGGGCCATGCACCCGTGTGGGAGTGTTCCACTGTTGAACAGAACAAGGATAACTCCCATGATTAGCAATTGGCTCCTTATTCTGTCCATGTTTCATAAGTGAGTGAAGGAAAGGAATGAACTGGTGGAGAATGGCTTCTGGGGGTCATGAGCAGGGGTGAAGCTCTCAAATTATGGGACTTCTTGTTCAGCTGCTTTGGTGTTTGCATTATTTGGTGTTTGGAAATATTCATGTGAGCAAAATTTCATTCTCTAGAATAGTTGTGTAAAGGAAGCTTTACATGTATATGTGTCCATATGCCAGTACTTATGTGAATGTATATTTGTATGAGCATTCACACTGTAAGTGTTCATGCTGGTCTCTTGATAACTGTTTTTATGTATAGAAGTCATCCAGTTAAGGAGCACAAACAATGCAATATTCCTTAGGTGATCATTCACAAAATGCAATTATGAATAGCACCTACTTGAAGCAACAAATTATTCATGATCCATCTTTAGCTGAAATATGTTCATATAAATCCTTTGTTGAATACATTTGAGTATAAAAGCCTATTGATGTGTAGTTTTAATAGAAGATGGCTATGTTGATCAAAGAAATTGTTGGCTCTAAATGGTTTGTTCAGGGTTTTTTTGGTATAGTGCCTTGAATTTCAATGACTGCTTTCTTGTTGTGTGATGTCATGACAGTTGGAACATGGTGTTCAAGCAGATAGTTTTCTAATTTAATTGTGAGAGGTCTGGTGTCAGCTCATTCTAGATGGAGGATCCTGCACCCTGGAATGCACCTCCCCACTTTGGTCTGCTAGAACTCATGTTTCCAAGCCTTAACTAGTTTACACATGAAGGAAGAATTGTTTGAATTTGGGGTAATGACCAAAGGTTTCAGTCTTTAGACATTAGTCCTATTTTGGAATTTGTTTAATACCTTTGCATATTTTTAGAGCTTTTGATGGGTACATTTTAACTAATCCTAGTGAGGAACAATTGTTTACTTCCCTGTTATATCAAGCCCTTATTGTATTAAAAAAGAGTAAGGAGAGAAGGTCAGAAATTTACATGCCATGCTATGGCTAATGCATTTTGGTTTTTTTATATCAAAAGATAAAGTGGTGGGTTTTCCTTTAAATATCATCCTAGTGCTGTTTTATTTTAAGATGCCAAGAAGTTTTTTTTTTCCAGAATTGTTCAATAGTAGATGATAGAATTAAGACTTGTAGATTTTTTTCCCCTTAGTATGACAGTGAACACAAAATTTGGATGTGAAAAAACATGGAAGTTGTCTAATAGTGAAACTATATTACTTCAAACAGCAAGATCAATATGCATTTTAATCTTTCCCTTATATTTTAAATGTTTTGATCAGTACAATAAAAGTAAAATCAAATGTTATTTTCTTAGCATGCTTTTTCAGAAATTACCTTAAGTACTGTACTTTTGCATGTATTCATTTCCATAGTTTCCTATTTATTTCTTCCCCAATGACCTCTAATTTGTCATCTTTATAATGTAGATAATGTTTTGTAGTGGTACTCTCATTAGGATGTTGCAACATTACATGTTTTCTACTTATTGGTGTTTGAGATGTACAACTAAATCTAGAAGATGAAGCATGAACTGTGAAATGACAACTAAAAATGGAATATAATTATTGAATTTGTGGCCTTTGGGTTAATGTCAAGTGTTGTATCAGTTTTAATATCTGATCTTTTTTATCTCAAAAACTTTATGATCTAAAAGAAACATGCTTGTATATTATAACTTAAGTGAAGTTTACCCTGAAGTCCTCACATGTCAAGTCTTCTTAATTATAGTTGTGAAAAAAACATTCACAGATTTGGAGGTTTGGACCCCATTCCTGCAAATACTCATGTATTATGAATAGTCCCATTGAAGCCAGCGAATCGAGGTCTTTACAGTCAGATAATAATCTAGGGTCTCAGTCCTGTACCACTGAAGCCAGTGGGAGCTTTTACATTGATTTCGGCATGAGGTGATCAGAGCCTAGATGATATAGAGATGTTTAATCCAATATATCAAAAATCGTTTCCACTTCTTTCAGTCCTTTGTCAGGCCCAATCTTACTTTACTTCTCTTATCAAATTGAATCAATAATGTATTTATGGGCTATGTCGCTGTATCTAAGTGATGAAACACTGGAATCCTTGAGACACACACCCATGGAGACCAGCTTCCCTTGTCTTTGGCAATTTCATACATTGTGGCGTTTAAGTCACCACCATGAGCACTGCCATCCATACTGCCATGGGAGGCTGTGCCATCCATATTTCAAATCCTTGTCACTAATATTACTCTGAACTCTATCATCTTTTTTTACTTATATGTGTAAACCTTCTGCCAGGTGGAATCAGCAGTAACCAGGGGTGGGTTCAATATCTAAGGGTTCCTTTTCAACAATACAACACACAGAACCAGCTCAAGCCCCCACCCAGTAACCTGGGAAAATTACACACTGACCTGGGCGCCTCTATGAGGCAATACTTCCCCTCGCACAAGCAGAGTGTCTGAGTGTAGGAAGTTACCCAACATTGAATAGAGAAAATGCTGTAAGCAGAATTCATAAACATAAAACCGTGAGCAGGACACCCATCCCAGAGTGCGTGTTGCAGTGTCTTCTGCTTCATTTTCTTGAGTCCTACAACCAAAATTTCCTTTATTGTGCCCCTCTCTGCTTTCTCACCACACAGTGGTTGTCCTGGGTCAATGAGGACCCAGGGTTCAAAGGTGCATGTGTGTAAGTTCACCTCCCACCCGGGACAGGGAGAAGGCACCTTGATTGCTCCACCTCTGAGCACTGGCTCTGGCTGGCTGCCCTGCCATCCGCTGCTCTGCACACAGTCACCTTCTACCATCTGCTTCTATACTACGACCTCTGTAGGTCAGTCATTTGAGGTTTCCCCCCAACTCCTAATGATATGCAGTTCTCAGTGATTGTCAGCTACCAGTGGCGGAACTTAAGCAGGCTGGGCAGAAACGCTCTCCTGGCAACAAGTGATTTCAGCGTTAGTGAGCATTTAACAAAACAAAAGACTCCTAATGGAACATTACTTAGCTCTGTCTTTTAAACAGTGGGGAGGAGCAGATTAAACCATGCCTGGGGCTCTGAGATAGAGCCCACCTCCTGCCATGGACACCTGTCTCTACCCCCTCTTATTTTCACTGGGTCTAGCATTCGGTCCACTGGCTTAGCTAGTTCCTTTCAGTTGAGGGTGACCCCTCAGTCAGGCCAGGCTAAGCAAAGTTCTGCTCCCCTTTGCTCATACAATAAAGATAACAACATTGATAATATTTCACAACACCTGCATTCAATAATAAAGTGATTTGTAACCCAGGACTAGCCAAAGTTGATCACTTTGGGCAACACAGCTTTGTCTGCTGGGTACCAAGGCAGATTAGGAATGTTTATGTAAATACAGTCTGCTCCTGAAGTCTTTCCCCCTCCCCAGGTAGCTGTCAGAGGAAAGCTCATGCAGACCCTGCTTACATACATATGTTTAGAAAAATATTATTGTTATTATTATTATTATTAATTATTATTATTTTATTATTTTATTTTGAAAATCAGATTTTAATAATGCAAGATGCTTTAAAGGTTAAGACTGCATATAACTTAGAAGGTTTTCTTGAAGACTTAATAGTTCCATGGCATTGGTTTCAGATTTTGAGAACTGAGCATGAAAACAGTTAAAATATTACCTTCCATAAGTCCTCCATACCATCCCCTCTTCTGTCCTCCATGCAGCCTGACCTAAAAACTACCTGAGGTATAGGTCTCACTGGCATGGCCCACTCAAAACACATTTTTTGTATGTGTGGTTTTTTTTAAGCCTGAAAATTACATTTGGCCAACTTGAGGTTTTATAAGAGCCTGAAAGACTCTAAGCCAAACTGCAAGCATTTGATTTGCCTGATAGATATATTTTAAGACTAGGACCAATTTAAAAAAATCCCATTGTGTGATCTTGCTTCACAAATTTCTGCAACTATCTGGATCTGTACTACCTACAAATCAGCTGTTGATGCACAATGAAGAGTTAACTCTGATTCCCATATGCCACAAAGGCTGGCTTACACAATAATAAATGTTGGTGTTAAGGTTGTCATCTGACCATCATACAGCAGTTTAGCATTTATTTATTACTGGCTTGTTTGCTAAAATCCCATTTGGCAATTGTTTTCTTATGTAGACACACATACAGGAAATAATATATATCTTAATCTCTTTTTCAGGTTGCTTGGAATTGAAGGAGGACACCATTGAAAACCTTCTGGCAGCTGCATGCCTCCTTCAACTCCCACAAGTAGTAGAGGTTTGCTGCCATTTTCTAATGAAGCTTTTACATCCATCCAACTGTTTGGGAATACGAGCATTTGCTGATGCACAGGGGTGCACAGATCTTATGAAGGTGGCTCACAGCTACACCATGGTAAGGCAATTCCAGTGTATTTCAATTATACTAATGTGAATAATATATATTATTTTCAAAGTATCTCACTAGCATTTGAGATACAATTCGGTTGCCATTACTTTTATTGAATAGTCCCATGCTCCACAAGTGATCCTATTAAAGCCAGCGGGGATGCTTGTGGTGTGTGGTACTGAAATGGAATAAGGTCATCAGAATCTCACCCTGAATGTGAATGAATTAACTGCTAAGACACTGTTCAGGATGTGCTGTAAATCACAGTAGCATACCATTTCATGAGGTTCAAGTTTATTTAGTGAAAATGAAACTTAAGGCCTCAAAATATTTTTAATAAAGGTTTCTATTGTGCCTGCTTTGGATATAGGGAAGCTTTATGCTTAATGATATTCTTCAGTGTATTTAAGAATTTTAGTAGGCAACATTTTTCTACATTGATTCCGATTAATTTCTAATAATGTTAATGTGATGTCAGCCTGTGGGGTGTCATTTAAAGTTCTGTATGATATAAAATCTGTAATTCTTTTTTTAAAATGATCATTTTAATCATTAATGCACATGAGAGGGAAGAGGAAAGGCAAAATGAAATCTCTTCAGTGTATTTTTTTTGCCTTTTCTCTTCTCTCTCATGTGCAGTAATGATTACAATAATCATTTAAAAAAGAGCTACAGATTCTATATCATACAGTACTTTAAATGACACCCACTACAATCCACAGGCTGACATCACATTAACATTATTAGAAATTAATCAGACTCAATGTAGAAAAAATGTTGCCTACTAAAATACCAAAGCCTATCTGTAGTCATTTAATTCTGCATGGTTTGCTGCAATTAAGGACATCTGGCTCATGAGATTAGGTTTACATGGAGACTAGATCACCTATCACCTCTAGAGAGATGATGGTCCCTTCTGGTCTAGATTGAAATTATTAGTGAAATAATAGGAATGTTTTTGATGCAGCTGCTTGGTTTCTCCAGCCAGTTCTTCATTTTAAAAAGCACACTTCTTCTATTGCATGATTATTAAGTACCATATAATAACACAGAAATTTTCAGACCACTAATGCTGATGGGATTATATGCATGTGAATATTAATATACCATTACAGAAGTTTCAAAATATGTATTGAAACCTCTGTGCCTTAGAATGTAAGTTCCATGGGTCAAGAACTTGGCACTTAGTTAGTGCAGATATTGACCTTTGTAATAATGTACTGAACATATGAAAATGAAATTCATTTCATTATCTTTTTTTTTTTTGTCATTACACTTGTTTGATTTGGTTTGATTTTGGAGTTTCTTGTTACTGCAGAATTGATTGTTCATATCTGATATATGTAATTTACTTCAGTGTTTATTTTGAACCTGTTTCTGAGATATGAGTAGCTTATGCACCGCTCCTCAGAGACAGGGGACCTGATCTTCAAGCTGTTAAGCAAACACTGAATTTCATGCAATGGGAAAATTGCCGTAGAGAAGACTGTAGGCCAGCAAGGAAACCAGTTGTAACTAATAAGTTGGCTTTTATCTTAAGTTACTTTGTCTAGGTGGTGAACTCTAGAAGTACATTTCGAAGGCCACATTTTCAAAACCAAGACCCAAGCTGCATGTGTAATTGTAATTGCATATGTAGCTACATTATGATGGCTGCTTTTGAAATCATGATAAATATGCAAATATGCACAAATTGGTATGTGTATTATTCTGTGTACATAAATGATCCTCTAACTCATGGAAAACTTGATCCTATACATGTCTGATTACTTGATAGATGAAATACAGAGTCACATTTATGCATCTTTGCAAAATCAGTTTTTTGCATAATAAGTAGTTTGTAATCCTTTAGCTGTAGTGTTTTACATTACATTTTTATTTTGTAAAAGTTTAACGTTTTTAGAGGGCCGAACAAATTAATAATGATTTGTTATGAATGTTTCTGACTTCAAGGCTATAGAAAGGATGAATGAATGCATACTTTCAAGATTCAAGTGTGTTTACTTTTCATGAAACCAAAAGGTAATTTCAGGCATGAAAAAATAATGAAACAGGTGAAATGATTTTCTCTAGCTAATTTTCTTAATTACAAGACCTAAATAATTTCTCATATGAGCTACAGAACTGTCAGAATATCAAGCATAATGGAAAAAGCGGGGAAAAAGTCAGGGACAAATTTGGAAAACACTGCAGACCTTCAAAGGCTTTTGTAAAGTTAAAGAACAGGGTTTTTTAAAATTAATTTTTAAACTTTTTTTTCAAACTTCAGAAACATTGTACTTGTGACTGGATATTTATCACTAAAATTATTATATTATACCAAGTGAATGAGTAGGGAATCAGAACTGACTACATGGACCCTTAGAGAATGTAGAACTGGTAATCCAAAAGACAATATATTTTATTAATGGGTCATAAATATCAACCAGCCAAAGAATAATGACAGCAAATGAAATGATGCCAAAAATTGTCTTCAGAAGTTAAAAGCATTCTTATACTGAGCTAGTACCAAGAAATTCTCATTCTCAGTATCTTATATCTGTTAAACATTATATTCTCCAAGTGATAACCCCCTTGTTGATCATTTCTGCTTTGGTGTTTTCCCTATAGTGACATGATATATTTTACTTTGTTTTAAAAATTATGGGATGCTGCACCTAAAGATTCATAAATTCATTACTAATTTAGTTCTCAGTCACTGAATGTTCAATTTTCATTATAATATATTTTTTTATTATAAATGGGGGGCGGGAATGTCAATAAACTCTAACTTGTCAGTTTGTTTTTATAAGCTCCATTCTCCCCTATTGGAGAACAGCTCAATAGGGGAAAGGAACTCTGTGAGTTGACAGTCATTTCATTTTTCCCATTCTTGTCACAAAGATGGCAGTCACTGTCATGGAGGAAGATGGAATTTCAACCCTTCTTCAACCATGAATTCTGGAGGAGCCACAGGAGCTGGGGTGCATTGGCATAGATGGCCTTGTAGTCACCTTGACACTAAATCCCACCAACTTTTCCCCTACCATGGCAGCATGCCTTCTGTTGAAGACATGCTTCCAAGAGCTTACGTGTACTGTACGGTTATGGGATACCCCTTAGGAGTTGGCATTGTTCCAAAGCAGAGAATGAAAAGCAGTGCAAATCCGTAAAATATAGTGCTGTTTTTAACATTTGATCCTATTGCTCAATTGTTTGGAAAAGGAGAATCTGGAGAAACACAGCTGTCTCCCTCATACTCTCCCTTCTTCCCCTTGCCCCTTCTCTTTCAGCTACCATTCAGCCCTTCTGGAGGGACTGCTGTACAGCTACAGGAAAATAGGTAGTATGCCAAAGAGGCAGAACTCCCACTTTCACAGGCATAGGCTCCTCTCCATACATGGATACATCAGGCCATTAGTATTTTCTATTCTACTGGGTCTTCAGTGAGAAATTTGACTATTATGTGCTTGGAATGCAAAAGCCAAATGGGAGACAAAGCGGGGTGGGGGGAGGGGAGGAAGGGGCAGAGAGGAAAGGTTACCAAAAACATCTATGGGGGAAAATAAATAAGGGGAAAGAAGGATAAAAGTTAGTAAAAATCAAGCAATTCAAACACAAAAGCAGCATATAGGTTTCAAATACAGCAAAATTCCAAAATATTGTTCGTCTTATTGGAGAGAGAGCGCTCTGTCTAGGGCCTTGTTATCTCCACTCTTGCCCTTGGACAATGAGTCAAATATATATTTTCAGTATGAATAAGATTTATTTTAGTTTGAGGCACCTTAGAGACTAACCAATTTATTTGAGCATAAGCTTTTGTGAGCTACAGCTCACTTCATGGGGAATGCATCCGATGAAGTGAGCTGTAGCTCACGAAAGCTTATGCTCAAATAAATTGGTTACTCTCTAAGGTGCCACAAGTACTCCTTTTCTTTTTGCGAATACAGACTAACACAGCTGCTACTCTGAAACTTGTTATTTTAGTTTGAGAAACTCAATAAGAACAGAACTAAATTTTCATTGAGGAGCATAATGTGTGTGAACAAAATAGCTGCTGTCCCTGCAATGGTCAGAATTCTTAGATTTTTAAAGGTTAAGTGCACAGAAACCAAAGACAGTTTCATAGCTGTATTAATCACATGCGAGATGCAGAACACTTTCAACTCCAATTATATGAAATAGGAGTTGAAGTCACTCAGCACTTTTCAAGAGGTTTACAGTACTTCATACAGTTGGGCTCTTTGGTCTTAATACAGCAAAGCACCTACACACATGCTTAATTTTAAGCAGACTAGTTGTCACAGTGAAGTTATTTTCTATACACTGAACTTTTAATTTCCTAAGAATTCTGACTATGTTGCAGGAACAACCAACATTTTGTTCTTACACACACACCCCTCCTCACAGAGACTTTAATTTAGTTATTCCTTGTTGATCAGTCTGTAAACATATGGCTTCTCTTCATGCATAGAAAAGTATAAATGGGGACTACTCTAGTGATTAAGCATGTGCTTAAATTAAGTATGTGCTTAAACGCTCGATTGGGACCTTGATTTTCACAACTACAAATGATCATTCAGGATATTATGTTGATACATTTTCCTATTAAATCAGGAACAATATAGAATCTCATCACTATATTTGTTTCCCATCCTGCCCCTCAATGCCACGCCTGTCATCTTCCTATTTTGTATCAAAGATTTAATTTCAAAAAGTTGTGAGGTTTCGTGTTAATAATGGTTAATAGAAGAGCTGGTCAGAAATTTTCTGCTGCATCATTTTGATCCCAGAAAATGCTGATTTATTGAAATTGAAACATTCTGTTGTGAGCATGACATTTTTCAAAACATTCAAGACATTTCAAAACTTTCAATGGAAATCAAGCAGGTTAGAAAATTGCCTGGTGTTCACCCAACTTCTTCAAACATCAACCCAGCCTCTCAGAAACCCACCTGGTGGGTCCTTGGGAGCTTGGGGAGCATATTTCATTTCAGAAACACTGAAACATGCCAGATGCAAGAATGTGCTTGTGTTCACAAAATGAAATATTGTGTCATTTCATTTGAGTGAAGATTGCTGAGATTTTGTGGAAAAAAATATTGTCCCAAATCAGGATGAAAAGCCAAAAAATTTTCAAAAAGTGAGTTATTAAGCACTTTGGGAGCAGATTTTCAAATGTAGGTCCCTAAAAGATGCCTAGGAGTGGGAGGTCACAAGATGGTTAGGCAGCTTTGTTAGGCATTTTTGGTTTGGTTGGTGGGTGGTTTTGGTTTTTGTGTTTGTTTGTGTGTGTTCATTTGTGTTTTTTTTTCTGGGGGATGCATAAAATTTACTAGCTTATTTCAAGATAGTGTGGTATGATCAAGCATTTTGGTCAAGGGATGAGCTAAGGTTGCTTCCTGCTCTTCTGAATGTGAAATGCATTGTTGCAGTGTAAATGACTTTGGTCAGAATTCTGTCCTGACTTCAACAAATTAACTCATTTTCTGTTTTTAATCAGATTGATACTTTGAAACATGATTTTGAAATTGTTGCATTAACTACAGAAAGTAGCATATGTTAAATAGTATGCCTGGAATACTAGGAAATCTATCTTTAGATTTTTTCACAACAGGAGCTCTTTCCTTGTCCCCATTTACACCTGTTTCCAACCATTCCAGCTGACATAAATATCAGAAAGGAAGAGGTTAACAATCCTTTTTTCTTTTGCTTTACACACACACACACACACACAGAATGTCCTTCACGCAAGACTCCTGGTTATATTACAGTCCTGGTTGGGAGTTCTTTTTGCCTGCAGCATGGCTTTTTACAGTCCATATCAATTTGATCATTCACTCTAGTAGACTTAAATATTCAACATTTAAAAAATCTCAATCTAGAATAACAGTAAACAGTTCCTTCTCTAATTAGCATTTTGATTATTTCCTTAATTATTTCTTGCTTAGACTATTGCAATAGTCTTCTTGCTGGACTCTCTCTTTTCAGAAAGACCATCTGATTGTATTTTGCTTCTGCAACCACTGGCATGCGGTGGTGTAGTGGTTTTTAAAAAAGTGTAAACTCACCTAAACTAAACTCCATATTCCATAAATGAAAAGTGGGTGAACTGTTTTCCTGTATTTACCCTCAACCACATTACTGCTGGCATATTGTGTAATGGGAGAGTACTTGTGCATATATAAGGTGGTGGATCATGTGGAGAGCAAAAGCAGGGGTCCTTGTGTCATCATTATAGTAACTTGTGTGTGTTCTATTGCCTATTCAACATAGTTTTTGAGAATTTCTGAATGTGGATATCTCAATGGAATGTTTGCATCTCATTGCATACTGCATGCCTAATCCTAAACACCATGATCCTACTGTGAAGTTTTGAGGTTCAACCCAGACCAGTAAGGGGTTGAGTCACCACCTACTCTTTAACCTTAGGTGCCTTAAATGCTCTGCTGCTGTGGCTCACAGCCTGGACACCAACAGCCAGCAGAGAAACATGCAGTGCTTGAATGTCTGTGTGCTGTGCACCCTGGTTCAGCAGTCTGTCCCTGGTAGCTTGCCACAACACAACAGCTGCACCCTGGCCTCTGTTAGCCTTGGTTACTACCAGCAGGAGAACCCAACACACTTCCAGTCCCAAATTTCCCCCAAACCATCTGCCCAGATGTGTCCAGCCCTCTCCTGAAACACTCAGGGATCAATAAGGTTTGTTACTTTTTTAAAGAGACAAAAGAACAGCTTATTACTTTTATAATTAACAATTGCTTCAATTCAAACACAGCACTGTATTAGTTTAGATTAAAAGTAAAACAAGTTTATTGACAAGAGAGAATAGTTAAGTGAATTCAAGTACAAGGGATAAAGGCAAAAATGTTTAGAAGTGAATAAAAGTAAAATACACTTTCCAATGGCTGAGACTTAACTCAGCAATCTACAGTCTTGGTTCGAGGTAGATTTCTTAGCAATCTTTCTTCTTTCCAGCCATGGCTGACTTTCTCTCAGTCAGGACCGTTCATAGAAGTACTAGGTGCTGGTTTCCCTTTCCTAGGCAAAAGATGCCAAAATGGAGCTCTCTTTCCCCTTATATCTCTTAGAATTAATTGACCCAGTATCAAGGGGCAGGATGACCTCTTTATCTTTTTCCCTTCCTATGGATTTCCCATCTGCTGATTCATAAGTAAATGGGGCTTCCACTGTTTTGATTCCATAATTCTCACTTTATATTTGAGGCAAATAGAGAGCTTCTTTCCTTCCTGTCTGGGGGCAAGCCTGTTTCTCCCTGTGTTTGGTCACAGACTTTAAAGCATGGTAGCAGTGAGTATCATAATTCCTTATATGATGTCAATGTTTATATTTTACAATGATATTTATCACTAGAGTGTCACGGGCTTTTATAAAAGTTATTATCCTTTTATAATATATTAATAGTATATATAATAAACTCTGTCACTTGCTAGGTTGATGGTTGTATTACTTTTTATGTAAATGTACCTTCATTGTGTCTGCTTGACAACCAGATTGATCAGACAAGTACATACGCATTCTTTTTTGTAGGGCAGATTTGGCTTATTCATTTTTTGCCAAACACATTTTAAGCCAGTCATTCTAGCACATATCTGTAGCTCTTTGTGCACATCCCATATATACGGCACACAAGAATATTAATGATCAGTAAGTTAAAGAATATTAATGATCAGTGAGTTATTAGTTTTCCAGTGATAAATTACATGCCACCTTTTGGGTATATATCGTGACAACAGTGTGTTAAGTGTATTGAGTATGTCAAGCCTGACAAGAGTTGCTCACATAGCATAGTGAACCATCAATGGGCCTCTGTGTCACACATACACCATACCTTGCCTTTATTTTTTCATACCTATGGACTCGAAGTCCAGTCATCATTGGAAGGATGATTTATCTGTTCTACACTCCCTTTGGCTGGACTTTCCTCTTTCCTCATGAGACTGGCTGCACTCATCTCTGTTCTTACCATTTTAGCCCTCAAATCTTTGAGTGCACACCATGTAGCTTACTTTAGAGACACCTCGGACAGCTTTAGTTTAGGCTTCACTTGTGTGTGTTTGACAGCTAAATTCTGAGAAGGGTTATAAGATGCTGTACTTTTCAGTCAGACTATGGCTTCTTGGAATACCACACTCCATTTATGGATGAATCTCATTTGAACATCTCTAGTACTTTGGGATCCATACAGCACAGCATGCAGGGGCAATGTATTGTGAAAGTGCTGCCTTTTTTGTATGTTTTGTGTTGCTCTTTTTTTTCTTTTTTCTAGGCTGTGTCTCCTTACACTGTTCTTCATGCAGCAGATGGGATGACAAGTCCTTACATTTAAAGTTTGATGTGACTTCTATTAGCAGTGTGTTAGCAGTAACACATTTGAATTTTAAAGCATGCAGTGACTCTCTGGGTGTTCTTACTGTGTGTCAGTAATGTGTTTACAAAATAAATTATTGTACAATGTGTACTGTAGATAGCAGGAATAGAACTGCAAGGTGCCTGTTGAAACTTTATGAAATCTTGCACAAAATGGATGAACTGTAAGAGTATTTTTTCTTTGTATAGATAGTCCATCATAGAATACTTGAGGCACTCTTAGCAGCAACAGAACTCATCCCATTCATTTTATTATGTATTGTATTGTTGTTTCTTGAATGCCCTATTTAAACTCTCCTTCAGCCAACTAGAAACTAACAACATAATAAATCCTACAATTCTAGCAATTTTGAAAACAAATTAATCCTCTCAAATTGTGACAGATAATGTTTCCTAGAATGTAACTCACATAACTGAACCAGAGTTTGTCTAAATGTGTAATATATTGTGTTTTCAAAACTCTGTACAAAATAAAGAGAATTCTTCTTTTTGTATAAAGTAGTGTTTTAAAAGGTAACTTTTTATTTATCATTGTCTTTATCACATAGTGTACAATATGGAAAACAGAAGTCTTCATTTTTTTTTACTTAGAAAGAATATTCTGCTGCCCAAAATATGTTGGTTTCTGGGTAAGCACCCCGTTTTAGAGTCTTTTCCAGTCTTACAAGTGCATCCCATTCAAATGGCTGGCTCGTGCCTCCACTTGCCTTGGTATTGAGAACCTGCAGCTCCCCAACTGAGTTTCCAGGTTACACCTCTCGGTCACCAACTGTGATAACTAGAAAACCCAATAGGCTAGGCACCTAGATGAGTTTCCGTTCCACAGCCTGTGGGTATTAACAGTAAGCAGTGACACAGAAGCAGCTTCTTTCCACAGGAAGGGAAAAAGAACAGAGAATGCTTAATTTTGCCAAAAGCCACACAGCACTCTGAGAAAATCAATTTAAACTAACAAAGGCCTATAGCTATACTTTTACTGTCTTACCTACCCTGGGCATTCCCCTCCAGTCCATAGGTAGACATGACTTAGTCTTTATAGCCCCCAGTCTCTTAGGGACCAAATTACAGCATCCTTCCTGCGGACTCCTGACTCTCCATCAGCCTGTTGTCCTAGAGTTATCCTGCAGCAACTGACAACCCTTTTTCCACCTCCCTTTCTGTAGGTTGGATCTTTTAACAGGTCGGTGTATTTTGATCTCCAGTTTCTCAGCTTTGGCAAAACAGCTATGTGACCTAGGATTGGGTCTAACAAGTCACCTCTTCATGGCCATAAACCTGGCTATTGTGTTTGTGCCTGCTGGGATGCTCCATATGTAGATTATTGTTTTATCTTTCCTGCTTTTTTCCCCCAACATATGTCTTTTGATCTAACTCCATAGTAAATCATAACCAAAACACACTAAGGCATGCACAATATTCGTACAAAATAATACAGATATTTCCCAGTTCTCCACATCATGCGTCATCTGTTTCAAATACACTTGTTAAGCATATATCTTACTCTAAATATGCTAATATTACAAATTCATTAGAATTTTTATCTATGGGCATTTTAACCAGAGCTTAATTTGCCAGTTTGATGTAAATTATGATCTCAGGACATCAGAGTGAGGGTGGAGAAGGCACCTCATTTCAGGCCATAATAATCAATAAAAACACCTTTCTGAGGTAGAGAGAAGTCTAACAGCAGCCACACTTGAGACTTGTGCAGAAATGATTTCCAGCAAAGTATTAAATCTAACTTTGTATAATCAAATAGAATTTTTATTCATAACAATCTTCCTTCTGTTGAGAAGACAGTGTGAGTAACACAGGAAAAATAGTATATTTGAGTCATCGTTCATAGGATCATAGAATTATAGAAGATTAGGGTTGGAAGAGACCTCAGGCGGTCATCTAGTCCAACCCGCTGCTCAAAGCAGGACCAACCCCAACTAAATCATCCTAGCCAGGGTTTTGTCAAGCCAGGCCTTAAAAGCCTCTAAGGATGGCAATTCCACCACCTCACTAGGTAACCCATTCCAGTGTTTCACCACCCTCCTACAGAAATAGTTTTTTTCCTAATATCCAACCTAGACCTTCCATGCTGCAACCTGAGATCATTGCTCCTTGTTCTATCATCTGCCACCACTGAGAACAGCCTTGCTCCATGCTCTTTGGAACCCCCCCTTCAGGCAGGGGAAGGCTGCTATCAAATCCCCCCTCACTCTTCTCTAATGCAGACTAAATAACCCCAGTTCCCTCAGCCTCTCCTCATAAACCATGTGCCCCAGCTCCCTAATAATTTTTGTTGCCCTCTGCAGGACTCTCTCTAATTTGTCCACATCCTTTCTGTAGTGGTGGGCCCAAAACTGGATGCAGTACTCCAGATGTGGTCTCACCAGTGCCAAATAGAGGAGAATAATCACTTCCCTCGATCTGCTGGCAATGCTCCTACTAATGCAGACCAATATGTTGTTAGCCTTCTTGGCAACAAAGGCACACTGCTGACTCATATATAGCTTGTCGTCCACTGTAATCCCTAGGTTGTTTTCTACAGAACTGCTGCTTAGCCTGCCTGTCAGTCCCCAGTCTGTAGGAGTGCATGGGATTCTTCCTTCCTAAGTGCAGGACTCTGCACTCATCTTTGTTGAGCCTCATCAGATTTCTTTTGGCCCAATACTACAATTTGTCTAGGTCCCTCTGGACCCTATCCCTAACCTCCGGCATATCTGCCTCTCCCCTAAACTTAGTGTCATCTGCAAACTTGCTGAGGATGCAATCCATCCCATTATCCAGATCATTAATGAAGATGTTGTACAAAACCAACCCCAGGACACTCGTTGGGCGCTCCACTTTATACCAGCTGCCAACTAGACATTGAGCTGTTGATCACTACCCATTGAGCCCGACTATCTAGCCAGCTTTCTATCCACATTATCATCCATTCATCCAATCCACACTTTTTTTTATTTTGCTAGCAAGAATACTGTGGGAGACCATATCAAAAGCTTTGCTAAAGTCAAGATATATCATGTCCATCTGTCTCCCCAATATTCACAGAGCCACTTATCTCATCATAGAAGGCAATCAGGCTGGTCACACATGACTTGACCTTGTTAAATACATGTTGACTTTTTCTGATCACCTTCCTCTCCTCCAAGTGTTTCAAAATGGATTCCTTGAGGACCTGATCCATGATTTTTCCAGGGACTGAGGTAAGGCTGTAGTTCCCCGGATTCTCCTTCCTCCTTTTTTTAAAGATGGACATTATATTTGCCTTTTTCCAATGGTCCAGGACCTTCCCTGATCGTCACGAGTTTTCAAAGATAATGGCCAATGGCTCTGCTATCACATCAGCCAACTCCCTCAGCACCCTAGGATGCATTAGATCTGACCCCATGGACTTGTGCATATCCAGTTTTTCTAAATAGTCTTTAACCTGTTCTTTCACCACTGAGGGCTACTCACCTGCTCCCCATACTGTGGTGCCCAATGCAGCAGTCTGGGAGCTGACCTTGTTTGTGAAGACTGAGGCAAAAAAAGCACTGAGTACTTCAGCTTTTTCCACATCACCTGTCATCTCCTCCATTCAGTAAGGGTCCCACACTTTTCCTGACCTTCTTGTTGTTGTTGCTAACATACCTGTAGAAACCCTGCTTGTTACCCTTCACATCCCTTGCTAGCTGCAAATCAAATTGTCCTTTGGCCTTCCTGATTACACCCCTGCATGCTCAAGCAGTATTTTTATACTCCGCCCTAGTCATCTTTCCAAAATTCCACTTCTTGTAAGCTTCCTTTTTGTATTTAAGCTCACTGAAGATTTCTCTGCATAATGTTGCTCCTGACTTGAACTGGTTTTAAGCAGTTTTTATGGTTATGAAAGAGCATGTCACATGATAAGCACAACTCTATTGTTGAATCTCATAACCTCTTAGCCATGGATTCTGATACCTCCAATAAGAATTGCTCATGAGGAATACATAATAATGCTTTTGAGAGGCACTTCTTAAGAAACCTTTCTGTCCTGTCTGTTTTTTTAAAGTTCTCATAAACCCCATCATGCTTAAGTTCTTAGTTTTACTTCTTTTTGTTGTAAACTCAAAGTTATTCCTGCTCTTCTTTATAAATTCTGTAATCTTAGTTCACCCCCCATACCCCTGCCTCCACACCCCCGCCTCAGCATCCCTGAGCGCGCCGCGTCCCCGCTCCTCCGCCTACCTCCCAGTGTTTCCCACCACCAAATAGCCATTTGGCTGCACTTAGGACTTTCCAGGAGGGAGGGGCAGGAGCGGGAATGCAGCGCACTCAGGGGAGAAGGTGGAGAAGAGGCAGGGCCAGAGCAGGAATTTGGAGAAGGGGTTGGAATGGGGCAGGGACTTTGGGGAAGGGGTTGGAATGGGGGTGGGGAAGGGGTGGGGCAGGGCCTTATGGAAGGGGTAGAGTGGGGGTGGGGCGGGGGGGCAGAGGTGGTGGCTTTTGTATCTTTGTATGAAAAGTTTTCAGTGATGTGACCCTTGGGCCAATGTACTAGTTCTCATGTGGTCCTCATGGTGATTTGAGTTTTAGATCCCTGTCTTAGATCATACCCATCCCCAGCCCCTGAAAGTGTCTGTAGAGGTCTAACTTGGATAGCTAGAGCCTCTTGGCAGCTGTGGCTGCTTTATACTTCAGTGACTTCCATATTCTATACATAAATCTCTTATAACCAACACAGAGATCATGCCAATGTCAAGATGGTCTTCTTGTGGCATAAAGATGACATATGGGCCCTTTGTCAAGGATCATCCCTATTGCCAGTGCAGCCAGAGTAAGAGGATGGTGCCAAAACCCTTCATGAACTGTACTGCTTTCCTTATTGTCCTTCTGTGGCTGTTGCAGCCCGTTAGAAAGCAAACCTTTGGTCATTTTGAACTGTGTTAGAGCAGCCTAATCTTCACAGAGCCACAGCAGGATCGGGGTGTGCAAAGGGGAACTTTAAGCCATTTTGTGCTCTGTGACATATGGATGCACCAGAAATTCTGATTTCCTGTCTTCAAAAGTTTCATTTTTTCCCTCTCATTGTCCCCCCTTTCCCTCTGTCAGTCTCTTCAAGGGACCAAAGTTTGATTCATCACCTCATTACCCTGAGATACCAAGTTTAGACTGTCTTTCTGGCTAGGACCATTTGACATCTACTCTGATGAGCTGATAGCAGAAATAAAATCCCTTCAGTTCCCTGACTGAGTTTTGATTTTGAAAGTTGCTATTTTGATGTTGAAGGTTTCTTTTTAGGCATCTTCTCTTATCCCAGGCATCAATAGGACAAACAGAATGGAACCATAGTGAAAATCCCCGAAAGAAACCAGAGTAAACAAAACAAAGAAAACTAGCCACACAGAGAAGGAGAAACAAAAAACACCCCCACAGCCTCCCCCATGTGTTTGGAGTCAAACATGTCCCATATGACATACCTCCAAGTGTGATTTTCTTAGTATTTGCTATACTATCGCTACTGAAGATCTTGGGGAAAATATACAGAAGTATAAAGGAGTGAAAAATCGTGCAAATATAGACCATACTCTCAAAATTCCATAGTTTACTAGATAATCTAATTTTCAAAAACAAAATCTAACCATTATAATGCACTCTGTAGGTAATCAAGTTTAGGTAGGTAGGTAGACACAGTACTTTCCTGTCAATTTATTATAATATTCCCTTAATGTGTGTGCTGTACCAAAGACAACAGTGAAGTTGTTTCTTTGTACTGTTCAGATTAACAGATTCCTATGAATCTTCTTCTGATATCGCTCTTTCTTCTCATGAAGAGAAGATCAGTTCTCACACTTACACCATTTGAAGATGCTTTTTTAAAATGAATTATTACCGCTAACACTTTTCAAAGTCTGCTACTTTTTAATCATATGCTTTCTCTGATACAGCCATGGCCTGGCATATTACAGTACTACTCCATCAACACATAGTAGGAGAAAAGTGAAAGTAAAAACATTTAAGAAGGAGCATATGGACAACAAGTCAATTAATAGGCAATGGAGAAGACAACTGCTGATAGTAAACTGCTGTGAAACCTACAGGAAAATATTTAAGCAAATAGTTCACAGAGCCTTAATCAGCAGTCTGATGTCTGATTTATCTTCAGGAACCTCCATTTTATTGCTTAGACTCCACTAAATAGATTAATATGGTAGAAAATGGGACTGAATTACTGCTGGGAAAATACATCAGGGATATCACTCTAATCTGAGCCTTAGTGTTTTATTGGATTACCCCTGGTTCTTGTGTTATGTGAAGAGGTAAATAACACTTTCCTTTCCACTTTCTCCACACCATTCATGATTTTATAAACCACTCTCATATCCCCCTGTATTGGCTCTTTTCTAAGCTGTTCAGTCCCTGTCTTTTTCATCTGTCCTCATATGGAATTTGTTCCATACCCCTAATTATTTTTGTTGCCATTCTCTGTACCCTTTGCAGCTCTAATGTATCCTTTTTGAGATGTGGCAACCAAAACTATACACAGTATTTAATGTGTGGTTTTACCATGGATTTATATAGTGGTGTATAATATTTCCTGTCTTATTACCTATCCCTTTGCTAAGATTCCTAACGTTCTCTTAGCTTTTTTGATTGCTACTGCTCACTGAGTTAATTTTTTTCAGAGAACTATCCATGATGACTCCAGCTTGTCTTTCTTGAGTGGAAACAGCTAATTTAGATCCAGCATTGTGTATGGATAGGTGGCATTATGTTTTCCAATGTGTATGACATTGTATTTATCAATATTGAATTTAATCTCCCATTTTGTAGCCCAGTCACCCACTTTTGTGAGGTCCCTTTGAAACTCTTCAGACTCAGGTTTGGATGTACCTACCTTGAGTAATTGTATATCGCCTGCAAATTTTTCCACCTCACTCTTTACCATCTCTCCACTGTGAAGACTGACCGTTATTCCTGCCCTTTGTTTCCTATCTTTAACCAGTTACTAATCTGTGAAAGGACCTTCCTTCTTATCCCATGACTGCTTACTTTGCTTAAGAGCCTTTGGGGTGAGCCCTTGTCAAAGGCTTTCTGAAAGTCCACATCCACTGTGACAGCTGTATCAGCCTTGTCCACATGTTTCTTGACTTCCTCCAAGAATTCCGATAGATTGATGAAGCATGATTTCCCTTTACAAAAGCCGTGTTGACTTCCCCAACATATTATGTTCATTTATTTGTCTGGTAATTCTGTTCTTTACTATAATTTTATAGTACATTAGACTGGTACTGAAGTTAGGCTTATTTGCCTTTAATTACCAGTATAGCCTCTGGAGCCTTTTTTAAAAGGGTGGTGTCCCATTAGCTATCTACCAGTCATCTGGTACAGAGGCTGTCAAGGTTCCTCCCCCACTCTGAACTCTAGGGTACAGATGTGGGGACCTGCATGAAAAACCTCCTAAGCTTATCTTTACCAGCTTAGGTCAAAACTTCCCCAAGGTACAAAATATTCCACCCATTGTCCTTGGATTGGCCGCTACCACCACCAAACTAATACTGGTAACTGTGGAAGAGCTGTTTGGACACATTTTTCCCCCAAAATACTTCCCAAAACCTTGCACCCTACTTCCTGGACAAGGTTTGGTAAAAAGCCTCACCAATTTGCCTAGGTGACTACAGACCCAAACCCTTGGATCTGAGAACAATGAAAAAGCATTCAGTTTTCTTACAAGAAGACTTTTAATAAAAATAGAAGTAAAATAGAAATAAAGAAATCCCCCCTGTAAAATCAGGATGGTAGATATCTTACAGGGTAATTAGATTCCAAAACATAGAGAACCCCTCTAGGCAAAACCTTAAGTTACAAAAAAGATACACAGACAGAAATAGTTATTCTATTCAGCACAATTCTTTTCTCAGCCATTTAAAGAAATCATAATCTAACACATACCTAGCTAGATTACTTACTAAAGTTCTAAGACTCCATTCCTGGTCTATCCCCAGCAGAAACCAGCATATAGACAGACACACAGACCCTTTGTTTCTCTCCCTCCTCCCAGCTTTTGAAAGTATCTTGTCTCCTCATTGGTCATTTTGGTCAGGTGCCAGCGAGGTTACCTTTAGCTTCTTAACCCTTTACAGGTGAGAGGAGCTTTCCCCTGGCCAGGAGGGATTTCAAAGGGGTTTACCCTTCCCTTTATATTTATGACAGAGGCTGATTTAAACAATAGATTACATACCACAGTTTGTAGTTTTGCAACTTCATATTTTAGTTCTTTCAGAACTCTTGGTCAAATACCATCTGGTTCTGGAAACTTATTACTCTTTAATTTATCAACTTGTTCCAAAACCTGCTCTATTAAAACTCAATCTAGGATATCACTCTAATCTGAGCATTCTAGGACATTTCCTCAATTCTGCCATTTAAAAAGAATGGCTCCTGTGTGGGAATCTTCCTCACATCCTCTGCAATGAAGACTGTTGCAAAGAATTCATTTAGCTTCTCTGCTATGGCCTTGTCTCCTTTGAAGGCTCCTCTAACATCTTAATCGTCCAGTGCCCTTATTGATTCTTTGACAGGCTTCCTGTTTCTGATATACTTAAAATTTCTTGTAACTTTTTTGTCTTTTGCTAGTAGTTCTTCAATTCTTTTTGGCCTGTCTAATTATGTCTTTATACTTGATTTGCCAAGAGTGTATGGTCCGTTCTATTTTTCTCAGTAGGATTTGACTTCCAGTTTTTAAAGGATGCCATTTTGCCTCCAACCACCTCTTTTACTCTGCTGCTTAGCCTAGATGGCATTTTTTCTGTCGTCTTACTGTTATTGATTTGTTTGTTTATTTCATTTGGGGTATGCATTTAGTTTGAGCCTCTGTTATGTTGTTTTTAAATATTTTCCATTACACCTACACTCATTTCACTCTTGTGACAGTTCCTTTTAATTTTCACTTAAACAGCTTCCTCATTTTTGTGTAGTTCTCCTTTTTGAAGTTACATGTTACTGTGGTGAGTTTCTTCGGTAATTTACCCCCTACAACTAATGTTAAATTTAATTACATTATGATCACTATTACTGAGCTGTTCACCTGTATTCACCTCTTGTTCTATTTAGGATTAAATCCAGAATTGCCTCTCCCTTTGTGAGTTCCAGGACTAGCTGCTCCAAGAAGGAATCATTAATGGAGTCTAAACACTTTATTTCTGCATCCTATCCTGAGGTGATATGTGCCCAGTCAATATGAGGATAGTTGAAGTCCCCCATTTGTACTGGGTTTTCTGTTTTTATTACATCTCTAATCTCCGTCAGCACTTTACAGTCACCACCATCATCTTGGTCAGGTAGTCTGTATATTCCTACTCTTATTATTCAAGCATTACATTTCTAACCCCAGAGATTCTATGGTACAGTTTGATTCATTAAAGAGTTTTAGTATATTTGACTCTGTGCTTTCTTTCACATATAGCGTCTCCCCACCAGCGTGGACTTACTTTGTCATTCCTATATATTTTGCAACCTAGTATTATCAGACCCTATTTATTATCATAATTCCAAAAGTTTCTGTGATGACTGTTATATCCATATCCTCATTCAATACCAGGTACACAATTTCAATCAACTTAGTATTTAGATTTCTTGCATTTGGATACAGGCACTTTTAACATTTGTCTATATTAGTTGTCTGTCTTCATGTGATGTAATTGAATCAGAATCCTTTTCATTTGACTATTTCTTTGAAGTTCTTAACTGTATTTTATCAACTTCTATCCTCACTTTTTTATTGGGATATGGTAAATAGTATATATCCCCTTTTAATAAAACCTCCCCTAAAGGATTAGTATGTCCAGTCTTTGTGCTCCTTCACACCCGTCAGCTTCCTCCCAGCCCTTAGTTCAGAAACTCCTATACAATCTTTCTAATTTTACATACCAACAACCTGGTTCCATTTTGGATTAGGTGGAGCCTATCCTTCCTTTATGGGCTCCTCTTTTCCCAAAAGGTTCGCTAATGCCTAATAAACCAAAACCCCTCCTCTGAACACCCATATCTCATCCACACATTGAGACCCTGCAGTTCTGTCTGTTTAACTAGCCCTGCATTTGGAACTGGCAGTATTTCATAGAATGTTACCATAGAGATCCTGGACTTTAATCTGTTACCTATAAGTCAAAATTGGCTTCCAAGCCACATCTTTCCCTATGTCATTGGTACCTATATGTACCATGACCACCAGCTCCTCCCCAGCACTGCACATAAGTCTGTTTAGATGTCTCAAGAAGTCTGCCACCTTTGCACCTGGTAGGCAATTTACCATGCTGTTCTCCAGGTCATAACAAATCCAGATATCTATATTTCTAATAATTGAATCACCCATCACTCTCTTTCTAATAACTGGATCCCCTTCCTCAGAGGGCTCGCCTTAGTGCAAGAGGATACCATAATATCATAAGGATGGAGAGTGCCAACTATGGTATTGTTTCCCTCCATTTCAGCTTGTTCTCTGTCCCTGAGACTTTCATTTTCCTCAACAGCACAAAGGCTGTCAGACTGGGGGTGGGACCATTCTGTGTCCCTGAAATTCACATATATGTACCCCTTTGTCTCCCTTAGTTCCTCCAGTCCAGCCACTCTGGTCTTAAGAGCCTATTCTCGGTCTTTGAGGGCCATGAGGTGCTTACACTGAATGCACACATATACTCCCTGCCCACAAGACAGCTAATAGTGCATGCTGCATTCAGGGCAATAAACTGGATAGCCCCCACCCTGCTGCTGGTCTTCTGCCTACATTATTTTTACTTTTATTTGTTTGTTTACTATTTGCTTTGTTGGGTGGGGGGGGGCATCAGACTGATTTTTTTAAATTATTACTATTTATTTAATTCAGTCAGAATAGTTCAGGCATTTCAAAAGAAAATGAGATTCAGGTCACATGTTGTTCGGACCATTTTTAAAGAAATCATTCAGATGCTCTAGCAGCCCCATGGTTTGGCAATTCGGCAGCACAGTTGCCTTTGGGTTAGAGATTTTTCCTGTTCTCATGAAAAAATAAATTAGGCAAAATTTGAAAAATTAATTTGGACATGTTCAGTAGAAACTTAGCTTGACTGGTAGATTCTCAGAAGATTCAGTCGACATTGGGCATGCCACAGTCTAGGGCTGTTGGGTCTGAACAAGACCTTTTCTGCAATTGCTGCTCCTCGCTGCCCCATGATGCAGGGCACAGGAACTTAGAGCAGGGAGATTGCCTGTCCTGTGCTCTTAGTGCTCTTCACCTGAGGCAATGGGGAGGATGAAACAGCCTGACTGAAATCCACAGAGGACATGAACAGGACAGGGCAAGTGGGCAGCAAAGGGATTAGATTGGCCAACAAGCCACTGAGGAGGGAACTGAGAACTGGAAAGGGGAAAACTGGAATACAGATCCTAGGGAAGGAGACTGAGTCTAAGAGCCAAGATCGGAGGAAGACTGGGACTCAATACAGCTTGTGTTGTAATACAGCTACACGTAAATGGATACATGGAGGAACAAAGAATGCAGGCCATACTTACAAGATGGAGGACTCTATCCTGGGAAGCAATGACTAAGAAAAAGACTTGGAGGTCATGGTTGATAATCAGCTGAACATGAACTCCCAGTATGACTCTGTGGCCAAAAGAGATAACGCACTCCTGGGATATATAAACAGGGAAATCTCAAGTACGAGTAGAAAGGTTATTTTACCTCTGTATTTGGCACTGGTTTGACCACTTTTGGAATACTGTGTCCAGTTCTGGTGCCCATAATTCAAGAAGGATGTTGATAAATTGGAGAGACATTAGAGAAGAGCCATGAGAATGATCAGAGGATTAGAAATCATGGCTTATTGTGATAAAATGAACTATTTGAGTCTGCTTATCTTAAAAAAGAGAAGGTTAAGGGGTGACTTTTAAATTAAGAATGGATGCTTTTCTAAAAGACATGCTCTAGGAATTATTTTAGGGAAGTTCTATAGCCTGTGTTGTATAGGAGGTCAGACTAGATGGTCATAATGGTCCCTTCTGACCTTGGAATCTATGGAGAGCACCCAAGGGGAGGTTGTGTGTGTGTGTTGAAGACTAGGATTTGTAAGGTGGGACTGAGTTGAGTAGCCCATGGGGAGAAGAGTGATGGAGGGGAAGAGAAAGGACATGAGCAGGAGTCAGGCTTCGGGGTGGAAGATACAAGCGGAAGGGTCTTTGACCACTAGACAGGTTTACCCTCCAGAACTTAGAATGGAAACAAAGGTTCTTAAATCTCACCATTCCCCTTCCGTCAGGATTTGTATGGAAAACACTGGGAAAGTTTGTAACCTTCTCCTCTGGTGTTGGTCCACACAGCAGTCGTAGGTTGTCATCCTCTATCAATTACTTTGTTAGCTTAAACTTCACATCTGTGGTATGGTTCTAAACATTCTATCACTGCTGACTATGTGGGTGTCAGTGTGATTCAGCATAATCCATTTCTTTTTCCAGTTGTCTGTTATAAAAACAGGACACACAAACTTACTTACTAAGTATGTTATGTATATAATAATGCATTATTTTACCCTGTAACACAACACATTCACACCAGTGAACCAAATTAAGGCTGCACAATTCCTTACTTTTGAGTGCTTACTTTTGCAACCTTAAGGTTATTTTAACACAGTTTTTTTGTGTGTAATAATCCTTTAAGCACTGTTGCAGTGTGCTAGTAAGGAATGTCTCTCTTTTAGGGCTGTCAAGCGATTAAAAAAATAATTGTGATTAATCACACAATTAAAAAAATTAATCATGATTAATCTCACGATTAATTGTGCTGTTAGACAATAATAGAATACCATTTTTAAAAATATTTTTGGATTTTTCTACATTTTCAAATGTATTTATTTCAATTACAACATAGAATACAAAGTGTACAGTGCTTAATTTATATTTATTTTCTATTACAAATATTTGCACTGTAAAAAATGAAAGAAATAGTATTTTTCAATTCACCTAATACAAGTACTGTAGCTCAATCTCTTTATCATGAAAGTTGAATTTAAAAATGTAGAATTATGTACAAAAATAAGTACATTCAAAAATAAACCAATGTAAAACTTTGGAGCCTACATGTCCACTCAGTCCTACTTCAACCAATTGCTCACACAAACAAGTTTGCCTACAATTTGCAGGAGATAATGCTGCCCACTTCCCGTTTACAATGTCACTTGAAAGTCAGAACAGCCTGGGTCGATGCATCAGTGCACAGTTCAAACATTTTATCCAAATCTGGACTGTCTAGAATAGACTTTCCTGCTAGGATTTTCTTCATCACATCAAAACCTTTCTGCCAGGCTGCCATCTACATCATTGGTTAGGTTCTGTCTTTTTTTACACAGCTCTGTGATTCACAGATTCAAAGATTCCGAGGGCAGAAGGCCTGTTGATCATTAGTTTAACCTCCTATATAGCACAGGCCATAAAACTTCTCCAAAATAATTCCTACAGCATATATTTTAGAAAAAAAATCTAATCTTAATTTAAAAATTGTCAGTGATTAAGAATCCACTATGACCTTTCGTAAATTGTTCCAGTGATTAATTACTCTAAACATTAAAAGTGTATGCCTAATTTCCAGACTGAATGTATCTAGCTTCAACTTCCACTTATTGGACCCTGTTATACCTTTCTCTGCTAGCCTGAAAAGTCCATTACAGTCTATAAATATCTAAATGGGGAACAAATATTTAGTAATCAAGTCACCCCTTAATCTTCTCTTTGTTAAGCTAAATAGATTGATCTCTTTGAGTCTCTCATTATCAGGCACGGTTTCTAATTCTTTAATCATTCTCATGGCTCTTCTTTGAACCATCTCTAATGTATCAACAGCTTTCTTGATCGGTGGGCTCCAGAACTGGACATGGTATTACATCAGTGGTTTCACCAGTGTCAAATATAGAAGTAAAATAACTTCTGGTCTCCTACTCAAGATTCCCCTGTTTATGCATCCCAGGATCACATTAGCTCCTTTGGCCTCAAAGTCACATTGGGAGCTAATGTTCAGCTGATTATCAATCACAACCTGAAATCTTTTTCAGAGTCTCTGATTCCTAGGACAGAGTCACACATTCTGTAAGTGTGGTGTACATTGTCTGTTCCTAGATGTATCCATTCAAATTTAGCCATACTAAAACACACATTGTTTGCTTGTACCCAGTTTACCAAATGATTCCGTTAAATGTCCTCTTCATTATTTACCACTCCCCCAATTTGTGTCATCTGCAAACCTTTATCAGTGATGATTTTATGTTTTCTTTAAGGTCATTGATAAATATGATAAACAGCATAGGGCCAAGAACAGATCCTTGCAGGAAACAGGACTTACTTTGATGATGATTCCCCATTGACAGTTACATTTGGAGACCTATCAGTTAGCCAGTTCTTAATTCATTAATGTGTGCCATGTTAATTTTACATCATTCTAGTTTTTTAATCAAAATGTTTTGCAGGCCTTACAGAAGGCCTTACAGAAGGCTAAGTATCTTACATCAACACTATTACCTTTATTAACCAAGCTTTTGGTAACAGACACAATGTCACTGAAGCCCCCCCAGAAACGTGTAGTAATAATTAGCCATGCATATAAAATACTGAGCTTGCTTTTTGGTTTGGGGTACAGGGCAGTTAATAATGGATCGCACTTTCAAGGAATCTGAGCAAATTTGGCTCCTGCTCCCATGAAGTGACCTAGGTAAGTGACTTTTTTAGCTGCTCCTATCTTACACTTGGACACTTACATGGTGAATATAACGTTATATTCCCTATAACGGTGCAGTGTAATGTCACTTTGGGACACTTTTTGGACACTTTTTGGACACTTACATGGTGAATATAACGTTATATTCCCTATAACGGTGCAGTGTAATGTCACTTTGGGCTGCTGCTTCCCTTTCCTTCTCTCATTTTTTGGCTGCTGCTTCCATTCTTCTGCTTTCTGCTTTCAGGTCTGAGGAAGAGCTCTGTGTAGTCTGAATGCTTGTCTCTCTCAACAACAGACGTTGGTCCAATAAACCATAACAGTTACAGTTTTTAGGGCAGGGGTGGGCAAATTCTGGTCCAGGAGTCACATCCAGCCCTTCATACATTTTAATATGGTCGTTGAACTCCTGCCGGGCAGTGGGATCCGGGACTTGCTCTGCTCTGGCACTCCAGCCGGGGGCTTGCCCGCTCCACTTGTGCAGTGGTTCTGTGCAGTTCCCAAAAGCAGTGGCATGTCCCCCCTCTGTCTCCTATGCATAGGTTCAGCCAAGGGGCTCTGCAGCTCCCATTGGCCGGGAAACATGGCCAATGGGAGCTGCAGGGGCAGCACCTGCGGATGGGGCAGTGTGCCGAGCTACCTGGATGAGCCTCTGTGTAGGAGCTGGAGTGGGGACATGCCACTACTTCTGGGAGCTGCTTGAGGTAAGTGCTGCCTGGAGCCTGCACCCCTGACCCCCTCCCACACCCCAACCCGCTACCCCTGCCCTGATCCCCTTCCCACCCTCTGAATCCCTTGGTCTCATCCCAGAGCACCCTCCTGCATCCCCAACCCCTCATCCCCAGCCCCACCCCAGAGCCTGTACCCCCATCCGGAGCCCTCATGCCCCCTCCACACCCCTACCCCAGCCCAGAGTCCCCTCCCACACCCTGAACTCCTCATTTCTGGCCCCACCCAAGAGCCTGCACCCCCAGCCAGAGCCCTCAGACCCTCCCGCACCCCAACCCCCAATTTCATGAACATTCATGGCCTGCCACACAATTTCCATACCCAGATGTGGCCATCAGGCCAAAAAGTTTCCCCACCCCTGTCTTAGGCCATTCTGGATTGTGAATCACCTCGCTACTCTCTGCCTCCAGTGAGAAGGAATCTTTTTTGTGGTGTCTGGGTGTCATCTCCATAACACCTCCAGCCTTTTAGCCACTCAAGCGCTCTCTTCTGGCCTGTGCTAACTTTGCGTTGCAGGTTAACAGTAGATAAACCCCAATCCCTGAGTCGCCTTAAATAATTCCAGTCCCTGACACTCGCTACTCACAGAAATTCTGGTTCCTCTGCATCCAAAGGTGCAGTGACCCGACTTTTACCTTAAACCACTTGTGAAAACTTATGATAAAACAAAAATAAGTCTATTTAAGAAAGGGTAAAGATTTAACTAGAAATGAGAGAAAGTGATAGAAGCAAATGGTTACAGCATAAAACAAAATCATAAAATGTGATCCTGGGTCTACACTTATCAATAGTTACCTTTCCTATATAATGAAGTAGGTTTTCCCACCAAAGTTCAGTCTGTTACAGAGCTGGCTGGTTTCTCAAGCACAAGGATCCAAACCTTCATAAAAGCTCACAGATCTCTAAGAGATTTCCTCACTGAATGAATGAATCCAGGGTGCTTTTCCCTGCACTGTATTATATTGAAACAGTCTTTTGTCATAGCCAAGGTGATCTCCTGCCTGTTATAATGTTCTTTTTCACCTACAAGTGGCTTCAATCGTTTGCAGTTGTCTTTGATGATTTTCAATTGATTGTTCAGGGATGCAGCAAGGGTAGACAACAGAACCTTGTAGTATTTCAGCAGCTCACTAGGGAAGGGTGACAAATCCCTGTTGCTTCAATGGGTCTTCACCGAGACACATTACCATGATGACTAATTTCTACTCTAAGGCCTTGATGCATATTTTCAGTATAAATACCTTATTTATTGAATATTACTATGTGATACAGCATGGCCAGAAGGCAGAAGGAGAGTAATATAGGAGATATATGTAAGTCCCAGGATGAGGAGAAGCCTTATTCCCTGTAGAGGGAACAAAGGCTTCTATAGATTAATTAAAAGCACCTGAAGCAAATTAGAGCACCTGAAGCTAGTCACTTGATAAAAAACCCCTGCTTCAATCAGCCAGGGGAAGGAGCTGGAACAGAGTGGTTTGGAGTAGGAGTAGGAGTAGGAGTAGGAGTAGGAGTAGGAGTAGAGAGCAGCTTGGAGGAGTTGAAGTGGAGGAGAGTTTGCAGAAGTGCCATGGCTAGCTAGAAGACCAAGACCTTAGGTAAAGAGACACCTGGCTTGTGGGGAGAGTGCGGACGGACTGACGGACGGGAAGCCAGCCCCACAAACTGAAGAGCAGGGGAGGGAAGTAGACCAGGGGAAGGAAGCACTAGTTCAAGTGGCTTACCACTATCCCTAGGGCCCCTGGGCTGGGACCCAGAGTAGAGGTGGACCTGGGTCCCTCCCTCTCCACTACCCTTCCCTGGGTTACTAGTGGGACAGTAGATACCCTAGTTCAGGGGCAGGAAACTGCACCCTGAATCCCCCCCCCCCCAAGAAGAGGAAGTGTGGGACCCATCATAATTGTACTGGCAATTTGCCACACTCATACATACATATTGCGATGATTATGAATCTCAGCAGTTACTAGTTTTCTATAGATGGGCAGTGGACCACCTCCCACCATGCCATGCCAGCAGTTGAAGCAATTGTTCAATTGTGCTAGAGTGATAGTGGAGTGGGAGCATGCTGCATCTCTTAAAGGGATGTAGCAGTTTGTGTGCGCATGCACGTGTGCACACGTACACACCCCTACACAGGATTTTTGGGAGGCATTCTGCCTCCTTGAGGCAATACAAGGGCACTGCTTTTGCCTGAGGTTGTGCTGAATTGGTATGATTGAGCCCAAGATGTTCAAACTTATCAGGAATAGTGTTCTTCAAACACTACCTACTGTGAGGAGTAATTACTCACAGAACTAACCTGTTTCTGCTGAATGGAAGTTCATGCATAAGTAAAAGCGGCAGAATTAGACCATCGCAGTATCCATAATTCAAGTCTGTTCAAGTGATAAACAAAATCATCCTAGAGACTGACTTTATCCTTTCAGAGAAATTAATCTTAAATGAAAGTGAAACCCCCAAAATACTAGAACCCACAAAATTAGCCTCTAGAATCATATCCTTTACACAGAATCTCTGTTAAACAATTAATAAAATATTTTCATTAAATAATTCAGAGGTAGTTTGATTAAATACAAACATACAGAGATGACATAACTTTGAACTTTTAATTCATACCATAGTTTTCAGTCATGCATTATTATTTGAAAAAAAAAACCCACCAATGTTTAATTCTGGAATAAATTTGAAATTGCACAAATCAACAAAAGGCCCAAACTGACTTGGAACAGAGATGGATGAAATGTAGTCTACCATGTGTGTTACTAACTAAAGTCCCAGGTGACATGAAGAGCTGTAGAATGTTAGTTCTGCTTGGCCATTGGTTCCTGTAGATCCATACAAAGAAAAGAGACACATTTGGGGTGGAAGTGAATTTGTTCCACAGATACATAATGCTGACCATCCCGGATCAGTCCATAGGTTTTGACAGATTGAGGGGTCTGTTATTAAAGTACAGAGCTTAAAAAGACTGAGGACAACCAGTGCAGAGTTTGGTGAAATTTTTCAGACAAGTTCTTTTATGCCAAAAAATGCAGATTTGGCTCAGATGAAAAAAATTGTAAATTTGTGTCATTTGCTGAAATTTTCCAATCAACACAAAAAACTAAATAAAACACCCTAAAACGTTTTGTTTTGATATTTTGTAACCAAACTGTTGTGATATTTGTATTTGAAACAACTTTGTTTCAAACTTAATTTTAAATTTTAAAATGTTTTAAAAACTCAAACTAAACATTTCATTTAATCAGACTTTTTTCAGTTCTTCAAAAAAGTCAAAAGTAAAATTTTGTTTTAAAATCCGTTATTCACACAGCTCAGCTTTATTGTCACAATTTGTTGGAAGAGACGTGTTAATGGTACTTAAGCCAATCCTGGCTGAGTTTTAGGCCTGCAAAGGAGCCGTCAAGGACATGTTGTTATAATTGGGCCTATAAATTTGCCCTAATTGTAAGCTCTTTTGTGAAAAGCATAAACATAAGATGTTACAATAACCTGTAATAAGAAACATTGATGGAAAGTAGGTCAAGTTACTTTCAATAATGAATGTTTTATAAACAGGAGCAAGGGAACCAGAGAGAGGACCTAATTAGTCCACACAAAAAAAGGCCGTGCTGATACAAATCAGGGACTGTTTTGAAGTTATGATGTGGAAGATGTGGAACCAGAAATTAATGAAACAAATTTGGGATTCCATATATTAGGCCTAATTAGTGGAGAAACTAATGACAAACTATGCCAATCATTCCCTTTTTGGATCCTTGAAGAAAGTGACTTGGTGGGGGAAAGAAGAAGAACAGAGGGAAGTACAGATTGAGGCTACTGGAGCAAGCTTTCAACATCATGGTTGCCCCACCCACTATTTCCTGGGACCTCAGACCTTCTTTGTCCCAATCCCAGGAGGTGTCTTTACCAGACTTGGTCAGAGAGAGGGATCCAGATGATGTTGCCATCCCTACCAGTTCCAGCTGACTCCTAAACTCCACCTGAAATGAAAAGAAATCAAACTTTCTTATTGCAGCAACAATAGCCCCAGGCCATCTTAACTAATTCCTGTCCATTTTGATTAAAAGAGAAGCCATTACCATCTTTGATACCATCTAAGATACTGTCAAACAAGGGTGGGGGGTTGCCTTCTAAAACTCTCTTTAGCTAAAAGGAAGGGGAATAAGAAATATTGTTTTAAAATGAAAAATTTATTTAATACTTCACATTTCAAATGTTTGAACTGTTTTTCCTTTTTTGTATTTTTTTTATAAAAGGTTAAAATATTTTAATGGTGTGTTTGCCACGGTGGTAAGCAGGCTGAAGTCTCTATACCAAACTGTGGTCGGAGGTCGTTGCAGTGGCCTCTTGCCTAATGGGGACACTTCAATATGGAGACAATCCTGCCTAGTAGCAATAGTTCAGGGTAGTGTCAATCCCACCTAGTTGTAACAGCTCAGGGTGGTGGCTATCCTGGTGCGTGGTCATTGCTTGAGTGGGAGTAGGGGAACCTGAACCCACCCTACTTCACCAAGTTTTGACCCTGGGCCCTGTGGGCTGACTTGACTGCTCATCTGGCTATGTAGAACGTTCAGCTTCCCATCAGCTTCCCTGGGTCACTTCCTACTCCAGTCTGTGTCCCTTATAGCTGCTGCCCGACTCTGGGTAATGCCGTCTGGGAATGGGCTCCAAGCCCTCATACTCAGCAACTGGCAGCAGAGGATCTCCTGCTTGACAGCCTGAGGCAGACTCTTCTCCACTCCACCCTGTAGATTTCCCAGGATAAGTCCTCCACACTGGCTGATCAGGCCAAGACTAAGCTATCTTGCTGTCTTTTAAACCCCAGCTCCAGTCTTAGCATGTTCAGCAAGGGCTAAGGGGCAGGGCCTCCTTAGTGTATAGCTGTTACTTAACCTTTTCTTGGCCAGTTAAGGGTTTGTAAACCCCATCCCAAAAACTCTGAACCTTGTTTAACCTAGTTACTATCCAAACAGTGGTATGTTAACATCTTTGGCTCATTTATTCCATCTAATTTAATATAACAGATAGCAGAGCCTCCAACCCTATTGTGCTTGGGATGGATTACTTACTTTGTCATCCACCTCAGATACTCTGTGATCAGCTGTTGGTTCAGGGATCACATGTCAGAAAGGTCAGGTTTTTCCCTCAGTAATTTTACTTCTATATTTATAGTATTCTCTCTAGCTCCCTATACTTACTACAAGGAATACCTGTAAATACTGAGGTATAATATTTAGTTATAAAAGGCAACTGGCACTGTAGGTAGGGGGATTATTGCCAATGTTCCAGTCTCATCACCCATAGCTTGTCAATGGCAGAACCCCCAGAAAATATTATCAATCAGAAGAATCCCTAGAGGTGTTTGCTATTACCCATCTTATCTACATGGAAGACATTCAGATACTACAGTGATGGGTGATAGCCTACAGAGTAGTCATTATTGATTATTTTAATAGACCCATCCAGCTAATGGTTTATCCATTATGGTAGATTCATTTGAAAATACATTCCAGAGGAATAAGAATGTAAGATTTAAAGATGTAAAAAATCAAGTGTGTAGTAAAGTGTGTAGAATGGACCTGGTGTTATTCTGGCACCACCATTTGAGTGGAGGGTTTAATATAAAAATAAGATGCTATGACGATCAGGTTATCATCCAGTGTAAACCAATGTAGCTCCATTGATTTAAATGAAACTGTTCATCTACATTTGCTGAGAAAATGGTTCTCATACTCATTCCTTCTATAGCAACTGATGTTACATTAGCCTCAAAATCCTTCCCATCATGTTAGGTTTTTTCCTTCTGAGGAGCACTGATTCTTCAGCTAATTTTGAAACATGTTTTAATTCCCAAATTCTGTTAGAATCAATAATGTTCAAATAGGTTTTTGGAAGTGAAAATTAAAATATAAAAGGACCTTAGAAGTGAGTGTGAGCAATCACTCCTTCTAGGGTATTATGGTTCCCATGAGACCCTGAAAATTGTGGTCCTTGTTCCCACCACACTGCATCACATTTGAAGGGATGGCATTGTAGAATATTTCACTATAAAAAGAATGATCAGTTACAATGACATGCTTATATCTGCTGTTGGAATTTGAAAATTTGTACAAAATAAGAGGAAATGTTTATATATATATATATATATCCAAAATGTAAATTTCAGCCAATACTACTCTTCTGAAAAGGACCTGGGACAAGGTGCAGAGTATGATATGGTGTCCTAGTATTCTTTTTCTCCTTATTGTTAAAGCATGGAGTGGTGTTGGCTGTTACGTACCACTTTATAAATCAGCATTAGAGTTCAGTATCAGAGAACAAATAAATTGCTCACTCTCCCTGCTGAAAGATCATGAAAACCACAATTGTTTTCTGATAAATGTAGAGAAATACATGGGGGCTGTAAAGGAAGAAATTAACGTTCCAGAGTAAAAGGCTGAAGTCACTATGGTCTGGGGTGAACAAGAGATTTATTGTGTTCAGTTTTTCCTCATCTTGCACAGTTGCTTAGGAGAAAGGCAGTAACAGTGTCTACATAAGAGGAAGAGAGGGAGAAAACATTTAGAAAGGCAATGTTGTACACCTGTAGGTCATAGTACTGCACTGAACCCTAAAATGGGGAGTTGTATGTAATCTCTCTGATTATGTAAACTTTTTATGTTATAAAAACATTTATTATGGGGAAGTCTCATTTCTTCTGCAAAGTCTTTCCTGTGACTCACAGGCCTAAGTGGGCTGCTTATTGAACAAACTAAAAAATCTTTAAAATTGAAGAACCAACATGACTAAGCACAATACAGAGAAAAGATGCTGAAAGAAAAAGTTACATTTTAGCTTTCTTGTGAGTAATACAGTAAAAAACAAACAAACAAAAAAACAAACCCAAAGCCCACAATTCAGCTCCTTAATCATCAAATGGAGAAATAGAGTCCACATTGTTATTATGGCTTTTCTGCAAATAAGACAGATCTCTGCCATCTAATAAATGAGACAGTTTAGTAGATTTACAACGTTATTTAGGAGAGACAAGGCTGTGTGAGGTAATTTATTGGAACACCTTCTGTTGGGGAGAGAGATAAGCTTTCAAGCTACATAGAGCTCTTCCTCAGGTCAGTATTTAGCTGTGATACTCTGCCAACATGAGGAAGATCTCTGTGTAGCTCTGTGAAGTAAATTATTACTTCACCCACTTTGTCTCTCTAATATCCTGGTATTGACATGGCTACAGCAACACTGGATACAACTTTAGATTAGAGCATTTTATCACAAGTCATACACCAAAAGAATCTTAAACACAAAATTTTATTAATATGCAAGAAAAAAATGAGTTTTAGTGATTGGTATGATCATGGCAAAATTCTAGATTTCCATCAAGTTCATATCTGCACATGTACTCATACACACATCAGATGTTTGATACACACTTAAATCTTACATTCTTATTTCTGTGGAATGCATTTTCAAATGATCCACCATAATGGATAAAACATTAGTTGGAACATTATTAAAATAATTGGTGACTACTCAAATTGGTACAATTAAGCTTCAGAGTTAACATTACACTGGGAAGAAAGGGGCAGCTCAGGAGTCTCAGGAAGACAACCTTTCATTATCTCACATTCAGGAAGATATTTTTACCACCAGAAGGATTAGAAATGTTTCTTTTCAATTAAAGCTTAAATTCTGCAGAAAAAAGTAGAACTAATAAAACTTAGAAAGATCTTAAATCTGTGCCAGAATATGGGATTTCTGAATTATATAGGTAATATTCAATGTACTAATGTTTCTGGGATGACCCAGGCTCTTCCTTCACTGCATAGCTATGGAACTACTTTCCTTCCTATTTTACTTCTTTCTGGACTTCTTCCCTGCCCAGTCTAACTGCCAGAGATGCATATACTAGGCAAGGACAAAAGACCCCCTTGCATGTATTTGAAAAGGTCTCCAACATCCTATTGCCTGGGTGGTTCTTTGCCAGATCTTGGAGGAAGTGTAAAGGGCCTAAAAGTATTATGCTGTCTAGAGAGAGCAAAATGTGATTTGAAGAATTAAAATATGTTTTGAAACATGACGTGGATTAAAAAACAAGTTAGAAATATGTAGGATGCTTAATCCAAGAAATTGTGTATGAAGTAAAAATGGAAAGAAAACTAGATTTTAAGATTAAATCTTTAAAAGACAAAATTATGGGGCACTGACCATTTTTGTTTTGTATGTACAGCACCCTAGCACAATGGAGTCATGATTCATAACTGGGGCTCCTAGGTGCTGCAGCAATAATAATGATATAAAAAACTTAAGGGAAGCCTTAGAAACCAGATGGTAATTAATCTGTGCTGCCAATCTAAATATGGTATGTACTGCTCTGGTAAGTTAAAACTATCATCATTATTCAGTGTTTTGTTTTGTTTTTTTTTTAAATTGAATTTGTTTTAGAAACTTTACTCAAGGTCAGGTTATTCAGAAATTATTGTTATTTTACATTTATATTATCTAAAGGTTGAAATAACTGGCTGTATGCTTACCATCTACATGTACCATTTGCAGGCTGATAAGTAGTTACTATTTGCAATAGTCATTTATATGTGAATTCATGAGAAGTGTAGCCCTATTTTAAAAAGAAAGCTGTGTTCTTATTTGCAGATAAGACTAATCTCAGAAATAAATCTTGTTAAAATTATCACTTTAACCTTCAATGAATCCTTTCTAATTGTATAGTAAGGTATATTTTGTTTCCTGAACAAAAAATTTAAATCTGATAAATATAATGAAATCTGAACAGCCCATCTGAACAGAGAATCACTATCGTTGGCACAGTAAGATGGCAGTTGCATCTCCTTGTGTCAATCTAATACTTTGCACCCCAAAAGAATTCAACCAAAGAAGGGCATGCGATGATACCACCGCCAACCTCTTCAAATTTTCCACAGGGGGAACAACTCTAACTTGTGCCTGAAGCATTTTCAGTGAGGATATACTGAATCAGCACATCTCCTCTTGTTGCTTTAAAGTTCAAGATCAAATTAGTTGAATCTGTCATCTTGGTTCTCCTCCCCTAAACTTCTTCATCTTAGAAGCCTTGCACAATGTCTATTAGAGATTGATTCCATGGGATTTCCCTGGAATTGATGTGGAAGTTTGGCTCTGCAACACTTCAGGAATAACTTGTGTCCATGAGGAGTTTCACCCTTTTGAATCCCAATTTGTTTATTTTGTTGCATGTATTGTGCTTCTGCTTCTTTGTTCCCTTGAGTTACACTGCCAGTCTGACACTTTCAGCACTTACATAAGAGGCACACTGAATTTTGTATTTCTGCCTTAAAACGGTACACTTATGCTAAAACAGTTCCATTTGTGAGGCAATAACTCTGCTTTGCAGATCAACCTTCCTGTAAAGGCCATACTCGCCTTAATTTCACTAGCATGCAGGAATAGTAGGCACAAATTTCATCACCCTGCATGGCCACTCAGTACAACAAACCTCCAATTTGTAAATGAAGCAAGAATTTGCATTCATAAATGAGAAGAGTGGCTTAAATCCTTTAACAGAATAGTTAATTCTCAATAAAATAATGGTTGGGTTAAAGAAATAAAGCATTAATATTTTCTGAGGCTGATGAAATCAGATTTATAAATTCTACATAGTATCAAAATTTTGTGTTTAAATTAACCTTATTTTGATTATTCTTGAGGTGATTTTTTTGCTGCTCTTGTACTCATAGCAGTAACAAAGAGCAATTTCTTCATGAGTAGTGGGAAGGGATGGAAAGTTCAATTACAACTGAAAAGAACCATGCCAAATCAGTCCTTGCCTGAGGTGGAAACTAATATAAGGCTGTGTGTATATTACATTGATGATGAGGCAGGTAATCACCATGAAGAACGACTCTCACAATTTTATTACATAACAATATAAAAATAGAAATCAGTTCTGTCTTTTTTAATCAAAATTTTGTCTTCTAAAGTAGATTTATATGAGAGAGCACTATCTTACTAAGCACTAAGGTCGCTATCTTAAAACAAAAAAAACTTCAAATCCAGACTCCAGCGAGAAACTGCTGAATTGGAATTCATTTGCAAATTGGATACTATTAATTTAGGCTTAAATAGAGACTGGGAGTGGCTAAGTCATTATGCAAGGTAGCCTGTTTCCTCTTGTTTTTTCCTACCGCCCCCCTCCCCCCAGATATTCTGGTTTAACTTGGATTTAAACTTGGAGAGTGGTCAGTTTAGATGAGCTATTACCAGCAGGAGAGTGAGTTTGTGTGTGTATGGGGGTGGGGGGGAAGTGAGAAAACCTGGATCTATGCAGGAAATAGCCCGACTTGATTATGTAAAGAGTTGTCACTTTGGATGGGCTAGCACCAGCAGGAGAGTGAATTTGTGTGGGGGGGTGGAGGGTGAGAAAACCTGGATTTGTGCTGGAAATGGCCCACCTGTTGATCACTTTAGATAAGCTATTACCAGCAGGACAGTGGGGTGAGAGGAGGTATTGTTTCATATTCTCTGTGTGTATATAAAGTCTGCTGCAGTTTCCACGGTACACATCTGATGAAGTGAGCTGTGGCTCACGAAAGCTCATGCTCAAATAAATTGGTTAGTCTCTAAGGTGCCACAAGTACTCCTTTTCTTTTCACTACAGAACGGTTCATTCTAAAAATATTAAAGCATTAAACTGGCATATATCTTACAGGCTGGGGAGAGTTTCTCTCCACCCACAAATGTAATACTATATAAAGTGTTAAATACATTTGCAGTGTTTTTTTTTTTAAAGATATAATCCTGTTGCAATATTTATATGGCACTGAATTCAATGTTGTTAACTCTAGCTTATTATTACACTAATATATACATTTGTGATTCTGTTTGTAACTGTTTTTGTCCAGTTTCTATTTAAGGCTCTAGGGCAGTGGTTCTCAAAGCCGTCCGTTGGCCCGTGCCACTTCCCGCAGCCCCCATTGGCCTGGAGCGGCAAACTGCGGCCAGTGGGAGCTGAGATCGGCCGAACCTGCGGATGCGGCAGGTAAACAAACCGGTCCGGCCTGCCAGGGGCTTTCCCCGAACAAGTGGCAGACCGGCTTTGAGAACCACTGCGCTAGGGTGCATCTGCAATTTTAACTCATAATAGCAAACGTTAAAAAAAATATTTTCTTACTGTTATCTCAGGGATCGGCAAGCTTTGGCATGTGGCCTACCAGGGTACGCCCTCCGGCGGGCCGGGCTGGTTTGTTTACCTGCCATGTCAGCAGGTTCAGCTGATCTCAGCTCCCACTGGCCACGGTTTGCTGCTCCAGGCCAATAGGGGCTGCAGGAAGCGGCGCTGGCCAAGGGATGTGCTGGCTGCCGCTTCCCACAGCCCCCATTGCAAAGATAAATATTGTCATTTTGCCCTGATTAAGAATTTGGAAATCTTATTTTAACTTGTGTGTGTCAAGAAGGTCTTCACTACTAAGGTACATGTGTGACACAGAGCCCACTGGGGGTTCTCTACTCTGTGTCAGCCTGCACACTCACTACACCTAACACACTGTTATCATAATCTGTATCTAAAAAAAGCCATGTAAGGTATCCAATACAAATTGGTAACATGCCAGTCCTGAAATTCATTTTGTGGTGTATATCTGGAGTGTGTACGAAGAGTTATAAGTATGTGCTAGAGTTTTATGTTCTTAAAATGTGTTTAGCAAGCAATATGGAAGCCCAGACTGCCCTAGACAAAGGAATGTATTTGCTTTCCTGACCTGCCTGGTCATCAGGCTAAGATAATTAAGGTATATTTACAAAAAAGGCAAACAAAGCCATTAACCTAGCGAATGGGGGATATAGATTCTTAACTATCATGACTGGGGTTAGGAGAAGAGACTGCAAACATTAACAAGGCATCAGCTCACTGGTGGTCACAGCACCCCAGGACAGTTTCCTGGCTTTTGAAGCAGGGGCAATGAACTTGGGAAAGATATAAAGAGAGAGAAAGACATTTCAGCAGCCATCACTTGAGGGACTAAAGGGCCCAGAACTCTTGAAATCACAGAACATTGGATCCTTCAGCCAAAGGTGTTGAAGCCTCTGGGAACTGAGTATAGGTGACAAACCTGCGTAGGCAAACATTGTAATTTGCTGTAAGTTTTAGTCTTGGGAGCATATTTTTAATTTGTTTGTTTGTAACCCCATTTCTATCCTTATTCCATCCAACTGATATCACTTAAACCCATGACTTTTTGTTTTACTTTTAATATATACCAATTCAGTGCTGTGATTGAAATAAGTGTTTGTGAAATCATGGTTAAATTATCAAACTGCTGTTTACTGTCTCCTTAGAGGAGCAACAAACTGAACAACTTCTGTGAGTGTCCTAGGAGAGGGATGAACACTGCGGGGGGCAGATTGGTTTGGGGAATTTTAGGACTGGGGTTTGTGTTGGGGTCACCCTGCAAAAAGTAACTAGGTGGTGGAAGCTAGGGTGTGATCTGCATTCTTGTTGGCTGGCTGTTGTTGTCAGGGCTGTGAGCCACAGTAGCATAACATTTAAGGCAGTCAGAGTTACAGGGCAGGTGGTGACACATCCCCTTACTGGGTTGAGTTGAACATGACACAATCATGCCTTGCCAAATGCAGTATTCAAAAGAACTTTTTATGGATAAATACAACTATTTAAGATTCCAAATTCAGTGCACCACAGTCTTTTTTTATAGGTGGAGCTGGTAGTAACATCTATTAAAGTTGGTGCCATTAGTACTACCTATAATAAAGATTGCTCAACATTCCCCCTGGGCTTAGAATCATAGAATATCAGGGTTGGAAGGGACCCCTGAAGGTCATCTAGTCCAACCCCCTGCTCGAAGCAGGACCAATTCCCAGTTAAATCATCCCAGCCAGGGCTTTGTCAAGCCTGACCTTAAAAACCTCTAAGGAAGGAGATTCTACCACCTCCCTAGGTAACGCATTCCAGTGTTTCACCACCCTCTTAGTGAAAAAGTTTTTCCTAATATCCAATCTAAACCTCCCCCACTGCAACTTGAGACCATTACTCCTCGTTCTGTCATCTGCTACCATTGAGAACAGTCTAGAGCCATCCTCTTTGGAACCCCCTTTCAGGTAGTTGAAAGCAGCTATCAAATCCCCCCTCATTCTTCTCTTCTGCAGACTAAACAATCCCAGCTCCCTCAGCCTCTTCTCATAAGTCATGTGTTCTAGACCCCTAATCATTTTTGTTGCCCTTCGCTGGACTCTCTCCAATTTATCTCTTCTTATTTATCAACTTATAACTTCACCAAACTTTGACTTTTTCAGGCTGAAATGCTTCATTGTGGATGTCATTTCTGGAAATTGTCAACAAAAAAGTGTCAGCCATTTCCAACAACAAGAATAAGAACTTCTTTTTTCTTTTTATTTTTTATAAAACCTAAGAAATTACAAAATACAAAAAATATGCTAAATGAACACTAAGCCCTGGTCTACACTATGGGGTTAGGTCAAATTTAACCGCGTTAGGTTCATTTTAAAATGCATGTGTCTACACAACTAACCCTGTTCCGTTGACCTGAAGGGCTCTTAAAATCGACTTCTGTACTCCTCCCCGGTGAGGGGAGTAGTGCTAAAATCGACCTTGCTGGGTCGAATTTCGGGTAGTGCAGACGTAGTTCAACAATATTGGCCTCTGGAAGCTATCCCAGAGTGCTCCAATGTGACCGCTCTGGACAGCACTTTGAACTCCCATACACTAGCCAGGTACACAGGAAAAGTCCTGGGAAATATTGAATTTCATTTCCTGGTCAGCATGGCGAGCTGTCATAAACATATAGCTAAGTGTAGCCTAGAATTCCTCCTTACCTGTAAGGGGTTAAGAAGCTTAGATAACCTGGTTGGCTCCTGACCAAAAGGATCAATGGGGAAGGAAGATAGTTTCAAATCGGGGCGGGGGGGAGGCTTTGTTTGTGCTCCATGTTGTGTGTTCTCTGGGGAAGCAGAGAAGCATCAGGTCAGAAAACTCCATCTCCTAAAATGAGTCTTAGTATTGCAAAAACAGTAAGTAAGGCAAGGCGTGTTAGATTATCTTTTGTTTTTAGCTTGTGAATTTTCCCTATACTTAGAAGGAGGTTTATCCCTGTTTTTTTGTAACTTTAAAGTTTTGCCTAGAGGGGAATCCTCTGTCTTTTGAATCTGATTACCCTGTAAAGTTACCTTCCATCCTGATTTTACAGAGGTGCTTCTTTTACTTTTTTTTCTTTATAATAAAGTTCTATTTTTTTAAGAAACTGGATTAACTGTTTGGTTGGTATATGATTCTCAAGCCTCCCCTGGAAAGGGGGAGATATTTTAGGGAACAGGAACTCCAAGTGGTCCTTTTCCTGAATCTCTGTCTAACTCATTTGGTGGTGGCAGCAGTACCCATCCAAGGACAAGGAAGGATTTGTGCCTTGGGGAAGTTTTTAACCTAAGCTGGTAGAAATAAGCTTAGGGGGTCTTTCATGTGGGTCCCCACATCTGTACCCTAAAGTTCAGAGTGAGGAGGTAACCATGGCACGAGCTCAGCAGCACAGGTGACTATGCAGTCCCTCCAGAATCGCAAACAAGCTCCAGCATGGACCAAAAGGGAGACACTGGATTTGATTGCTGTATGGGGAGCAGAATCTATGCAGGCAGAACTGCGATCAAAAAGAAGAAATGCTAATATATATGCCAAAATCGCACAGGGCATGGTGGAGAGAGGCTACAACAAGGGCACACAGCAGTGCTGCATGAAAGTCAAGGATCTCAGGCAAACCTACCAAAAGACAAAGGAGGCAAACGGTCACTCTGGGTCAGAGCCCCATACATGCCGCTTCTATGATCAGGTGCATGGCATTCTAGGGGGGGACCCTACCACTACCCCACCACTGTCCATGGACACCTGCAAGGGGGGGGGGGGTCTTATGCAACAGGGAGGAGGATTTTGTGGAGGAGGCAAGCAGTGAATCCGTTCTCCCGGGCACCCAGGACCTTTTTATCACCATGGAGCCAATACCCTCCCAAGGCGGGATCCCCGACCCTGAAGCCTCAGAAGGCAGCTCTGGTGAGTGCCCATTTGTAACTACAGTACAGGGTTTAAAAGCAATAGTTTTTAATGTTTGATTTGCCCTCAAGAATGGGGATGCATTCGCATCCAGTACAGCTACTGCAAAAGTCTGTTAACTTGTCTGGGGATGGAGCGGGAATCCTCCAGGGACATCTCCATGAAGCTCTCCTGGAGGTACTCCGAAAGCCTTTGCAGAAGGTTTCTGGGGAGGGCTGCCTTATTTCGTCCTCCACGGTAGGACACTTTACCATGCCAAGCCAGCAAGTAGTCTGGAATCATTGCAGCACAAAGCATGGCCATGAATGGTCCTGGGTTTTGGTTGCATTCAAGCAACATTTGGTCTTTATCTTTCTGTGTTAGCCTCAGGAGAGTGATATCATTCATGGTCACCTGGTTGAAATAGGGGAATTTTTTTAAGGGAACAATAAAAGGACCCCATTCATGCTGGGTTGTTTGCGCTTGGCTAAAAGGGATCATCCCAGAGAATAGCCATGCAGCAGGGGGAGCGGTAAAGGGATCATTCCAGAGAATAGCCATGCGGTGGGGTTGGGGGAGGTGTGTGCTGCACATCCACCCGAAAACTGCAGCCCCTCCTTTTAAATGTGAAACCCAACTGGCATTGCTTGCTATGTGAAAGGATGGTCCTGCAGTTTGAAACCATTCCCACATGTTATGAAGGCATAAGAAGCCAACCCTATATACCAAAAGGCTTACCATGGCTGCCTGGAATCCAAATTCTGTTTCCCAGCTGTTTGTGATGTGTCACCATACTGGCAGGTGCTCAATATAAAAGGCAAAATGCGACCTTGTACCTAAAGCACTTGTGCTGTCTGCTGTGAATTGCTTGATTCACTTTGAAAGAGTCTCCCTTTTGTTCTCAGAAACGTGACTTCTTCAATTTTACTCTCCCCCCTTTTTATCTCCCCCCAGGTGCAAATGTTTCTATGCTCCCCCATCATCTGTCCGTGAGGTTATCGCAGATTAGAAGGTGAAAAAACCACACTCGTGATGACAAGTTTTCTGAGCTCATGCAGTCCTCCCGCACTGATAGGGCACAGCTTAATTCATGAGGCATTCAGTGGCAGAGGCCAAGAAATCTTTTAAGTGAGCGCGAAGAACAGAGGCAGCAGGCGATGCTGAGGCTAATGGGGGAGCAAACGGACATGATGAAGCGTCTGTTGGAGCTGCAGGAAAGTCAACAAGAGCTGCATACATTTTATAACCGCCTGCCCTCCTTCCCATGTTCCATATCCTCCTCACCCAGACGCCCAAGAACACGGGGGGAGGGGAGGAGGCTCCGGGCACCCTCCAAGCCACTCCACTCCAGAGGATGGCCCAAGCAACAGAAGGCTGTCATTCAAACAGTTTTGATTTCTAGTGTGGCTACAATAAGCAATGTGGCCTTGTCCTTCCCTCCTCCCGCACTCCACCCCACCCGGGCTACCTTGTCAGTTATCTCACTTTTTTTTTAAATTAATAAAGAAAGAATATATGGTTTCAAAACAAGAGTTATTTTATTTCCTTTGCCAGCTGTGATCGAAGGGGGGAGGGTGGTGGGCTTACAGGGAATTAAAATGAACAAAGGGGGCAGGTTTGCAGCAAGGAGAAACACACACAACTGTCACACCATAGCCTGGCCAGTCATAAAACTGGTTTTCAAAGCCTCTCTGATGCGCAGCATGCCTAGCTGTGCTCTTCTAATCGTCCTGGTGCCTGGTTGTGCAAAATCGGCCGGCAGGCAATTTGCCTCAACCTCCCACCACACCATAAACGTCTCCCCCTTACTCTCACAGATATTGTGGAGCACACAGCAAGAAGCAATAACAATGGGAATGTTGGTTGTGCCAAGGTCTAACCTAGTCAGCAAACAGTGCCAGCGAGCTTTTGAATGTCCAAAGGCACATTCTACCACCATTCTGCACTTGCTCAGCCTGTAGTTGAACTGCTCCTTACTACTGTCCAGGGTGCCTGTGTACGGCTTCATGAGCCATGGGAGTAAGGGGTAGGCTGGGTCCCCAAGGACAACTATTGGCATTTCAACATCCCCCATGGTAATTTTCTGGTCTGAGAAGTAAGTCCCTTCTTGCAACTACTCGAACAGCCCTGAGTTTGTAAAGATGCAAGCGTCATGCACCTTTCCCAGCCATCCCACGTTGATGTTGGTGAAACATCTCTTGTGATCCACCAGTTCTTGAATCACCATTGAGAAGTGCCCCTTGTGGTTTACATACTGGTTGGCAAGGTGGTCCAGTGCCAAGATAGGGATATGCGTTCTGTCTATAGCCCCACCACAGTTAGGGGAAACCCATTGCAGCAAAGCCATCCATTTCCCAGAGTCACTACCCTTGATAGCAGAACATCAGTGATTGCATTGGCTACTTAGATCACAGCAGTCCCCACAGTAGACTTGCCCACTCCAAATTGATTCCCAACTGACCAGTAGCAGTCGGGCATTGCAAACTTCCACAGGGCTATCACCACTCGCTTCTCAACTGTCAGGGCAGCTCTCATCTTGGTATTCCTGCACTTCAGGGCAGGGGAAAGCAACTCACAAAGTTCAAGGAAAGTGGCCTTACACATGCAAAAGTTTCATAACCACTGTGAATCATCCAATACCCTCAACACTATGCGGTCCCATCAGTCTGTGCTTGTTTGCTGGGCCCAGAATCGGTGTTCCACTGTATCAACCAGCCCCACTGCCATCATGATGACCCAGTTGCCACAGCCTGTGCTTTCAGGAACGTCTGTGTCCATGTCCTCATCACAATCGTCCTCATGCTGGCGTCTCTTAGCCCGGTTCTGCACATACTCCAGGATAATGCATGAGGTGTTTACAATGCTCTCAACAGCAGCGGTGAGCTTGACACCATGCTTGCCATGGTATGGCGTCTGCACAGGTAACCCAGGAAAAAAGGCGCAAAACGATTGTCTGCCGTGGCTTTCATGGAGGGAGGGAGGGGCGACTGACGACATGTAACACCCTCCACAATGTTTTTGCCCCATCAGGCATTGGGAGCTTAACCCAGAATTGCAATGGGCAGCAGAGATTGCAGAAACAGTGGGATAGCTACCCACAGTGCACCACTGCGTAAGTCGATGATAGCCACGGTATTGAGGACACACTCCGCTGACTTAATGCGCTTAGTGGGGACATACACAATTGACTTTATAAAATCGATTTCTAAAAATCGACTTCTATAAAATCAACCTAATTTCATAGTGTAGACATAGTGTAGACTTAGGTTATAAAGTCAAACATTCAAAAGTTAGAAAATACCAGAATGAAGGTTGTATGTACAACCTTTATTTGCCCTGTTATGCTTATTCATTATGATACAGTCTTAATTTACCTGATTACATTCTATTTTTCCACAGAACTGCTGCCTCATTCAATCAGCAGGATGAATCAGGGTTGTGTAGTGACATCCGCGAAATTTGCTATTTATGCCATGACCAACGCACAAAAAATGTGTGATTTCTCCGCTATTTAAGTAACCCCCTACAAATAATTATAAAGCTTATCATATCTGAAGTATTCAAATGAATACATGAAACACATGAAATTAGCTAAAGTATACTGTAATGTATACTATGCTTGCTATGTTAGAATCTGGTCCTTGAATGGAAAATAAGTCAGTGGAATGGCAGATAAGTAAATTGAGTGGCACTCACATAAACATGGTTAGGGGCATGGAATAGCAGTAAATATCTTATTAGACAGATTTTTTCTCATATGCACTAGCAAAGTGACACCACCTTCGTGCACATTCTTTCTGAGGGGAAACTGACCTGTACATTCTTCCTCCTTCCTTGTAGTCAAATATTTCCCAGTAGCACAGCAGCAGAGGTGCTACTGCTCTAAGTAAGGTGGCAGGAAACTTTCTCTTTTGCCCAGTGCTTCTGCATGAAGCCTGAAGCAACAGAAACTTGGCTGGGGAAGCCCCTACTTCACTCCTCAGAAGCTCTGAATGAGGCCAGGAAGAAATAACATTTGCAGGTTCCAACTTAGGAGTTTAGAAGTTGGGAAGATTTACCTCAGTGCTGCTGTTTTAGTGGCTGTTCAGAAACTTGTGGGGGGTGGGAAGAATGGGAAATACAATGGGAGAGAATACAGTTGGTAGTGTTATAAGCATCACTCTTTTTTTCCCTGCTGAAAGACCTCCCTAACACTATGAGAGAAGCATATACAACTTTTGTTTAAAATTTAAGAGAATTTCAGGACGTACCATTTAACATACATTCTGCTCTGTCAGAAACTAGATTTTTTTAAAGAAACATCAATTTAAATATATTCAAGCTGTCCGTCTCTTCAAATGCAGGCAACACAGCTTTACAATAATATGCTAAACTAATGCACAACTCAGTAACAGTCTGAACAAGTATAATCACACTGTGTAACTTAATTATTCATCTCACTCTTAGATGCTGAACATAATTAATTATGGATGGCAAAATGATCAAAACAGTTAGGCAACTAATATTAGATAAAGTGCGAATAAAAAGATAATTCTTTGAAATATGGATATTAAGTTTAAAGTGCTGCAGCGAATGCTAGGTAGGTAAAGAAATTCATCCTGATTTCAATACCTGGGTAAGTAATGGCTTTATATTTGCTATTGTGATTAAATATTCATTCAGCAATTGCATTAGTTTATAAGTGAACAGCATATTATTTAAGAAGTCAAGGTACTTTTTTAATAGGAAATCTTCCATGGATAAGTTTAAAAACATTGAGGTTTTGGTTGAAGAATTGCTATCCCTGGTTTTAGAAGGGAGATGGATATTTTAATGGTCATGCATAATATAGCTATATCTTAGCAATAGCCATATACTGTACTAACAAATACATTGGCCTTTGGATTGTGAATTAGTTAGACTAGGATATAGTTATTTCTCACAAAAAGGGAAATGGTTATCTTTTATATAATGTTTTCATAATCCTATCCTAAATGCATACAAACATTGACCAATGCATAGCATGTAGCAAAGCTGAAATGATCCTCTAGTATTTTATCTTTTATTTTCCATTTGCTGGAAAGTCATTTTTCTTTACCATAGCAATTGTATATATCTCTAAAATAAGCCTGTTTTCCCTAAAAAGTAAGGTCTCCTGAAATCAAAGAGAAATCTAGAATGAAAAAGCTGTAAGAAAGAGGCTTATAGGTTTATATAACAAATAAAGTTAAGCGAAATAATTGTGCTTTAGTTCACTTTATCCTCTGAATAAGTAAATAAAAGTGAACCCGTAAACTATTCCTTTCTTTTGAGTTTTTTTTTCTTCTTTTCCAGTCTCTCTGATCTTGACAGACTGGGAACTTTAAAAAACAAAAATTAGGGGTGCTTTACCTGAGACTGCACTGCCAAATAAATCTCTTTAGCACTTTCCACTACTGTTGTTTTCCTTCAGTATTTTTTTATTGATATTGTCAAGTAAATACTTCATAATGTGTAAAGTCTTTGGGGCCTGATACTGCACAGGATTAAATAGTGTTTAAGTGGACAAATAAAGGAGGTTTATTCCCTACTAGGTTTTTAAACTGGTGCAGCAGGTCTAGAAAGCAAATTTTTTATCCTGTATGTTTGTTTGTCATTAATCCAAATTCTGTGGTCCAAATGTAGGGTCCAGTCCTTATTCTGTTTTGAGTCCATTGAAATCTTCCATTCCTTTACAACAGAGAAGAGCCCCCAGAGTTGAAGTAAATTCCAGTACCAGATCCTGTTTTCTCATCCACTTTGAGAGACCTTTGATCCTACCTATGCTTTAGTTCCTGGAGTCATTTGATTGAATCAAAATCTCAGCTTTTTTTTTTTTAAAAAAAAAATGTTTTTCTCATACTGTTACAAAGAAAACCTTGACAATGTGAACAGAATGTAGCTGATGTCTGAATCTGCAGAGAGCCTGAAATAATAGCTTTGAGGTATAACTGACTCATGCATCAGAACAGGATGCTAACTCCAAAACCCACTTCTCTGAGGAGGTCCTGCTAATACCATCCCAGCAGAGGACCTTTTGTTTTGCATGAGAAGAGTGCTGTGGGCTTTGCCTGCTTCTGCACGTACATCCTATCTTCTGAAGTAGGTACTGTGGGATCCTTTGCTGCCTGCCTTGCCTGTCTGTAGAGCAAGAAGGGGCCCCTGCTGCTAATACTGGAGGGGAAGGAGGATCATCATTCCACATTCCTAGAAGCTGATGTTTCAGGGATTCAGCAGGAGTCAAGAAAGGGTTACCCCTTGCTCCCAATGTATTCTGGGTTTCCATGTTCTGTTTTGTTTTGTTCTAATATTCCTCTGAAGCATCAGGGATCGCCATGGCTGGAGATAGGACATTGGATGGGGAGCGCCAGTTTTCTGAGGTGCTACTTGGGCATTGTCTCTCTAAGGTGCTTGACTGGCTGGTTCTTACTCAGATGCTCATGACCTAACTGATCACCATATGTGGGGTCAGGAAGCAATTTTCCCCAGGTCATATTGGCAAGTGATCTTAGGGGTTGTTATAAATATAAAGGGAAGGGTAACCACCTTTCTGTATACAGAACTATAAAATCCCTCCTGGCCAGAGGCAAAACCCTTTCACCTGTAAAGGGTTAAGAAGCTAAGATAACAATCATAATCACAGAGGGAAGGGACCTCAGGAGATCATCTAGTCCAACCCCCTGCTCATGGCAGGACCAATCCCCAATTTTTGCCTCAGATCCCTAAACGGCCCTTTCAGGGATTGAACTCACAACCCTGGGTTTAGCAGGGCAAAGCTCAAACCACTGAGCTATAACCTCACTGGCACCTGACCAAAATGACCAATGAGGAGAAAAGTTACTTTCAAAGCTGGCGGGGGGTAGGGGGAGGTGCAGCAAAGGGTCTGTCTGTCTGGGTGATGCTTTTGCTGGGAGCAGATCAGGAATGCTCTTCAGAACTCCTCAGAACTTCTGTTAAGTTAATAAGTAATCTAGCGAAAATGCGTTAGATTTTCTTTTGTTTAATGGCTGGTAAAATAGCTGTGCTGAATGGAATGTATATTCCTGTTTTTGTGTCTTTTTGTAACTTAAGGTTTTGCCTAGAGGGATTCTCTATGTTTTGAATCTGATTACCCTGTAAGGTATTTACCATCCTGATTTTACAGAGGTGATTCTTTTATTTTTTCTTTAATTAAAATTCTTCTTTTAAGAACCTGATTGCTTTTTCATTGTTCTTCAAGAATCAAGGGTTTGGGTCCGTGTTCACCTATGCAAATTGGTGAGGATTTTTATCAAGCCTTCCCCAGGAAAGTGGGTGTAGGGCTTGGGGGGATATTTTGGAGGGAAGACATCTCCAAGTGGGCTCTTTCCCTGTTCTTTGTTTAACATGCTTGGTGGTGGCAGCATAGGGTTCAAGGACAAGACAAAGTTTGTACCTTGAGGAAGTTTTTAACCTAAGCTGGTAAGAATAAGCTTAGGGGGTCTTTCATGCAGGTCCCCACATCTGTACCCTAGAGTTCAGAGTGGGGAAGGAAACTTGACAGGGGTTATTTGCCGCCTTCTTCACCATGTGGGTATGGGTCATTTGCCAGGATTAATGGGTATATCTCACTTAAGCATTTCCCTGTCATGTGGGGACCATGGGCTATGGTGAAATTAAGTCCCTACTATTCATCCCCTGTGACACATGACAGTCTAAACTCCTGTGTATAGGCTGTAATACTTGGTCTAATTTTGGTTGTAGGGTTTAGTGTGCAGGTGCATGGTGATGATATACAAGAGGTTAGACTAAATGATCTGGTGGGCCTTTCTGGTCTTAAATTCTGACTCTAAATGGGGAGTAGGGCCACATGGGGTGTTGTGGTCTGTTTAGGGCCTTGGATTATGTTAATGGGTTTTGGGGAGACCTGTTCCCTCTAAGCATGAATATGGGGACACAATCTGTTCAGTGATATTAATATAAATCTCATTATAACTCACAGTAATTAGCTGACTGATGTAATTTATTTCAATGTGAGTGCTTGTGCTTTGCTAACTAATGAATGGAATTGAAGGAATTGAATCATGCACACAGTGGTGACGGATTAACATAGTCTATTGCAAAACCTCAAGTAGGCCTAAATCCGTCAGGTTTTTTTATTGCTCTAAGAACAATGTTTTGTGCCTGACAGCAATATAATTGTTCACAAGGTGAACTGCTGTGCACTGTTCATATTAATAAAAGAACAATCTCACCCTTCAACCCCTTTGAACAGAGTTATGAGCAAGTCAGTAAAGGGAAGTTGTTTGCAGCTGACCTAAGAAAATCTTCCCTGGAAACAGACCCTTGTGGTGCTGTCATCACTGTCAGATGATGGGTAAAGAAATTGCTTTTCCTGACTATTCAGCTCTTCCTAAAGGTGAGGAAGAATTTAATAGATTCCTCACTCCATTTTCCCAAAATATTTTCTTACAGATTTCTTACTGCACTCTCCATATTTGTTCTAGCTACACCTGTGTTTTTCAGGCTGCGAGCTAAATGACTAACAAGTCGGAACCTATTGCAACATGGGTTTAGTAGCACTGAAAGTGACTGACTGCTTTTTCTTTTACATTTTTAAATAAATTAATCCAGAGTTCAGATAATATCAACCAGTAATTTAGTGGTATGCTTTTATATTGCACAATATTGTAACTAATTGTTTCCCAGGTTGTAGCATCCCAGGTCCAAAGGCTATTATTAGCTGTGTAGATGGGTACGTTGTAGACACACACTCACCTACATGCAATTTTTGTAGCCTATGTTCTCTGACATTGAAATATTCCAATTAACAATCAGTGGTCAGCAGAGATACAAATTTATAGGGCCAGATCCTCAGAATCTCTTAAAGCACTAGCTGAAGATTCTCCTAGCAGGAGGCTGGCATGGCAGGAGTCTGGCCACCTCCTCTTTGGTTCCCCCACTCGAGGAGGTCAGGGGTGGGGTAGAGAGCCAGAATTCAGTGCACTCTGGTGACTCCAACAGACAGAGCTGTACTTTAAGGGATGTTACAAACTGCTGTTAGTTAAAGCAGCTCTGAGGCCACTCTGACATGTCCCAGGGAACAATTCAGCCCCTGGTGACACTCAGGAGTAAGGGATATACTTCTTTCAGGCCCAACTTCCTTCATTTTGTGCACACACCCCCAAACAACAACAACAACAACAGCAAGAAAAAGGCAACACACACACACCCCCGATCAAAAATTCACTTCCTTTTCTGAAGTCTTTATGTTTGTAAAACATTGAGGGCTCAATTCTGCTGTGAACATGTATGAGCAACTTCCATTGAAATAAACAGGATGTCAATTGGGCACATGTGAAGGGAGAATTTGTCTCTAAATAATATTGCTCTGCATATTATACTTATCTATGGGTTTGCTGCCTTTCTAAATTACTCTGGATTATCAATTTTATTTGGCATTTTTAATCGTTTTGCACTAGAACTAGAAGTCAGTTTTACTTGTTTTCTCTCCAATGTAATTCACCTGAGGCCATATTCTGCCAAGGACTTTTATCCACAACTTCCAGTGACTTTAGAGGAGGAGATGAACAGGGTATGCTCTTGAAGTCTTTTCTGTTTGATGATGAAGATGAACCACTTCTTATGTGAATGTGAGGAAGAAAGATGTTGGTGGGAGAGGGAATTAAAAAAAAAAGAGAGAGAACAAAAACATCCCCAGAACTCACAGGAAATCTATGTCTGTTGCTGCTTAGTCTAAGATATGCATTTTTTTTGTTTATAAAGATGTTTATTTTCCTAAAAAGAAAAGGAGTACTTGTGGCACCTTAGAGACTAACCAATTTATTTGAGCATAAGCTTTCGTGAGCTACAGCTCACTTCATCGGATGCATACTGTGGAAAGTGTAGAGGATCTTTTTATATACACACAAAGCATGAAAAAATACCTCCTCCCACCCCACTCTCCTGCTGGTAATAGCTTATCTAAAGTGACCACTCTCCTTACAATGTGTATGATAATCAAGGTGGGCCATTTCCAGCACAAATCCAGGGTTTAACAAGAACGTCTGAGGAGGGGGGGGGGGTAGGAAAAAACAAGGGGAAGTAGGTTACCTTGCATAATGACTTAGCCATTCCCAGTCTCTATTCAAGCCTAAATTAATTGTATCCAATTTGCAAATGAATTCCAATTCAACAGTTTCTCGCTGGAGTCTGGATTTGAAGTTTTTTTGTTGTAATATAGCAACTCTTATGTCTGTAATCGCGTGACCAGAGAGATTGAAGTGTTCTCCGACTGGTTTATGAATGTTATAATTCTTGACATCTGATTTGTGTCCATTTATTCTTTTACGTAGAGACTGTCCAGTTTGATCAATGTACATTGCAGAGGGGCATTGCTGGCACATGATGGCATATATCACATTGGTGGATGTGCAGGTGAACGAGCCTCTGATAGTGTGGCTGATGTTATTAGGCCCTGTGATGGTGTCCCCTGAATAGATATGTGGGCACAGTTGGCAACGGGCTTTGTTGCAAGGATAGGTTCCTGGGTTAGTGGTTCTGTTGTGTGGTATGTGGTTGCTGGTGAGTATTTGCTTCAGGTTGGGGGGCTGTCTGTAGGCAAGGACTGGCCTGTCTCCCAAGATTTGAGAGAATGTTGGGTCATCCTTCAGGATAGGTTGTAGATCCTTAATAATGTGTTGGAGGGGTTTTAGTTGGGGGCTGAAGGTGACGGCTAGTGGCGTTCTGTTATTTTCTTTGTTAGGCCTGTCCTGTAGTAGGTGACTTCTGGGAACTCTTCTGGCTCTATCAATCTGTTTCTTCACTTCCGCAGGTGGGTATTGAGGTTGTAAGAATGCTTGATAGAGATCTTGTAGATGTTTGTTTCTGTCTGAAGGGTTGGAGCAAATGTGGTTGTATCGCAGAGCTTGGCTGTAGATGATGGATCATGTGGTATGGTCAGGGTGAAAGCTGGAGGCATGTAGGTAGAAACAGCGGTCAGTAGGTTTCTGGTGGTGTTTATGTGACCATCGTTTATTAGCACTGTAGTGTCCAGGAAATGGATCTCTTGTGTGGACTGGACCAGGCTGAGGTTGATGGTGGGATGGAAATTGTTGAAATCATGTTGGAATTTCTTAAGGGCTTCTTTTCCATGGGTCCAGATGATGAAGATGTCATCAATATAGCACAAGTAGAGTAGGGGCATTAGGGGACGAGAGCTGAGGAAGCGTTGTTCTAAGTCAGCCATAAAAATGTTGGCATACTGTGGGGCCATGCGGGTACCCATAGCAGTGCCGCTGATCTGAAGGTATACATTGTCCCCAAATGTAAAATAGTTATGGGTAAGGACAAAGTCACAAAGTTCAGCCACCAGGTTAGCCGTGACATTATCGGGGATAGTGTTCTTGACGGCTTGTAGTCCATCTTTCTGTGGAATGTTATTGTAGAGGGCTTCTACATCCATAGTGGCCAGGATGGTGTTATCAGGAAGATCACCGACGGACTGTAGTTTCCTCAGGAAGTCAGTGGTGTCTCGAAGGTAGCTGGGAGTGCTGGTAGCGTAGGGCCTGAGGAGGGAGTCTACATAGCCAGACAATCCTGCTGTCAGGGTGCCAATGCCTGAGATGATGGGGCACCCAGGATTTCCAGGTTTATGGATCTTGGGTAATAGATAGAATATCCCAGGTCGGGGTTCCAGGGGTGTGTCTGTGCAGATTTGATCTTGTGCTTTTTCAGGGAGTTTCTTGAGCAAATGCTGTAGTTTCTTTTGGTAACTCTCAGTGGGATCAGAGGGTAATGGCTTGTAGAAAGTGGTGTTGGAGAGCTGCCGAGCAGCCTCTTGTTCATATTCCGACCTATTCATGATGACAACAGCACCTCCTTTGTCAGCCTTTTTGATTATGATGTCAGAGTTGTTTCTGAGGCTGTGGATGGGCATTGCGTTCTGCACGGCTGAGGTTGTGGGGCAAGTGATGCTGCTTTTCCACAATTTCAGCCCGTGCACGTCAGCGGAAGCACTCTATGTAGAAGTCCAGTCTGCTGTTTCGACCTTCAGGAGGAGTCCATCTAGAATCCTTCTTTTTGTAGTGTTGGTAGGGAAGTCTCTGTGGATTAGTATGTTGTTCAGAGGTATGTTGGAAATATTCCTTGAGTCGGAGACGTCAAAAATAGGATTCTAGGTCACCACAGTACTGTATCATGTTCGTGGGGGTGGAGGGGGAGAAGGAGAGGCCCCGAGATAGGACAGCTGCTTCTGCTGGGCTGAGAGTATAGTTGGATAGGTTAACAATATTGCTGGGTGGGTTGAGGGAACCATTGCTGTGGCCCCTTGTGGCATGTAGTAGTTTAGAAAGTTTAGTGTCCTTTTTCTTTTGTAGAAAAGCAAAGTGTGTGTTGTAAATGGCTTGTCTAGTTTTAGTAAAGTCCAGCCACGAGGAAGTTTGTGTGGAAGGTTGTTTTTTTATGAGAGTATCCATTTTTGAGAGCTCACTCTTAATCTTTCCCTGTTTGCTGTAGAGGATGTTGATCAGGTGATTCTGCAGTTTCTTTCAGAGCATGTGGCACAAGCTGTCAGCATAGTCTGTGTGGTATGTAGATTGTAATGGATTTTTTACCTTCAATCCTTTTGGTACGATGTCCATCTGTTTGCATTTGGAAAGGAAGATGATGTCTGTCTGTATCTGTACAAGTTTTTTCATGCAGTTGATAGATTTCCACTCCATACGGCTAAATGCAGTGCCTTGCATAATGACAGGTTTCAGAGTAACAGCTGTGTTAGTCTGTATTCGCAAAAAGAAAAGGAGTACTTGTGGCACTTTAGAGACTAACCAATTTATTTGAGCATAAGCTTTCGTGAGCTACAGCTCACTTCATCGGATGCATACTGTGGAAAGTGTAGAGGATCTTTTTATATACACACAAAGCATGAAAAAATACCTCCTCCCACCCCACTCTCCTATTACCTCCCACCCCACTCTCCTATTACCAGCAGGAGAGTGGGATGGGAGGAGGTATTTTTTCATGCTTTGTGTGTATATAAAAATATCTTCTACACTTTCCACAGTATGCATCCGATGAAGTGAGCAGTAGCTCACGAAAGCTTATACTCAAATAAATTGGTTAGTCTCTAAGGTGCCACAAGTACTCCTTTCCTTTTCTTTTTGCGAATACAGACTAACACAGCTGTTACTCTGAAACCTGTTTATTTTCCTGTGTGTCACGGGGCTGGGGAGAAGCTGAAGCATACTTAACAGTTTTTAATTCATTGTTCATAAGAATGACACTGTCAGTAAAACATAGAGACATTGTTGGATTTATTGAAAATTATATATGCAGTAATGAAGGTAGAGGTCGGGGGGGGGGGAGGATTTAATTGCTATTCTCTTTTAATCATCTCCTAGACAAATCTCTTCATGGAAAAAAAAAATACTTTTATTCGGGAAATAAGATCCTTTCCCTTTTAGCATAATAAACTGCCCCATGTGCTTAGTAAGTGCTGAGGAAGCACCAGTCAAGTTATTTGGCACATAAGGGCAGTTAATTGGCATGAAGAAATACTGTAGACTTTTATGAATATATTCAAATTGAGCAGAGGTTATATTGCTTTTATGCTTCTTTTTATGCATTTTTATTTAATGTGTTTTGTTTTGCTAGCACTATCTGCTTTATAGAACCTTTCTGGAGGTTGATTAGTGTTCTTGTTTGTTACAGTGGAAAAAAAGACTGTAGGTTCTGTTTATTATGAGTTTATCTAGATTCCTGGTGGAACAATTTTACTGCAACTTTTTGAGGAAGATAATTCCAAAACAGGTTATTCAATAAAAAGTAAGTACAACATTTACAAGTACAAATACACTGGTACAAATGAAGTATTAGGTGCATATTGATACCAGGTCAAATTTGTAGATCAGTATATTTAACTGTATTATAATAAGACTTAGCACTTCTGTTGTGCTTTAAATCTTAGATCTTTTTGTTACAATTGACATGAAAAATTTAGTCTTAAAGAGACATTTTCAACCGGATATCTTAATTACATAAGCATAGTTTCAGGCATTACACCAATGCCAAACCCTTCTACCATTTTTTAATGTGTGTGTGGTTGAGTTTTTTTTTTTTTTTTGAGTGGGGGGAAGTAGATTATTCAACTTATTTTTTCTTTTCCTTGTTTTTGTGTGAAAAAAAACCTTGCAAACAGGAAACTTACAAAGTCAGGGCCCAAATCTGCAGACACTAGAGCGGGGGGAGTTAAGCTCAACATCCCCAAGGGCCACATCTCGTTATTCAATGCATAGGAAGATTTAGGTGCCTAAGAATGGGATTCACAAAAGCCAGCAAGCTGAGTGGGGAGCCACCTAAACTAGCCCATGGGAACTGTGAAGGAGAGGAGTGGGTTCTAAGATCTGCCTCTCAAAGGAACTTGGGCACCTAACTCTGAGCCAGAGGAAGGTGCCTGTCTAGGCACCCAATCAGATCTGCCCATTCTTGCAGAAAAACATGGAGGTAGTGGTGTTCCTCCCTCACATAGCACATTGATTAGGGTACTCACCAAAGAGGAGGGAGACCCAGGTTCAAATCCCTGCTCTGGCTGATTTGGGGCAGGAACCTGAACCCGGATCTCCCAAGTCCTGGGTGAATACCCTAACTGCTTAGCTATGGGGTAGAAGGGAGGGTGCCAGTGCCACGCCTTCTCTTCCCTAGGTGTGTCTTGTGCAGAGCCCCATCAGGTAGGCATGCTCTGAGGCAGCCTTTGAGAACAGCTGCCAGACCTCACAGGTGAGATAGGTGTGGGAACACCTCGTTTGAGAATGCCAGTGGGGCTTAGGCATGAGCTAGGTGACTTTGAGATTTTAAGCAGATTTGTGCATGCCGCAAAGCAGTGGACTCACCACTGGCACCTCCTTGTGCTGCTATGCCTCTGCAGTGACCTGCCTCTCTCTGTGACTTGACCCTCCAGCCAGGTCACTTTAAAGTCTCTCCTCTTCCAGGATAGTCCATGAACAAATAGCAAGGGGAATTAACACAAATAAACTGAGAAATAGAGGGAAATGACTCCTGCTCAGGGTGTGTCAGAATCTGGCTCACCCTTCTGTCAGGAAGTGGTCATCTGGGAAGCTCCTGTCTTCAGTCAGCCCTTTCCTGAGGAGCTAGGAGCTGACTGTCTGTTCTCTTCCCTGGTCTGCTCACAAGTGAACTGATCTGCTTCACTTTTAACTCCTTGTCCAGCCTGTGCATGCCTTGCAGGTGTGGCAGGGTGGAGCTGCCTGAGCCCTAAACCAGCCTCTTAATACCTTGTTGTCTAGTGAGGGGTTTGTATAGCCCATCACAGTGCCCACCTATATAAATTTAGGTGCCATGGGGACTTTATGCACCTGTATGGCTATGCTGAGCAGGGGTTTTAAAGATCTAATTTTTGGATTTAAGTGCCTAAAGTGGCAGGTAGGATCCTAAATCCCTTTTGCATCTAGCCCTCACTGCCAAAAGTGGTACTTACTACTGTGAGTAATCCCATTAAAGTCCATAGGTCAATGGTGGGACCCCCTGCCAGAAAGAATTAGGGTTACCAGGTGTCATAAATATAAAGGGAAGGGTAAACCCCTTTGAAATCCCTCCTGGCCAGGGGAAAGCTCCTCTCACCTGTAAAGGGTTAAGAAGCTAAAGGTAACCTCGCTGGCACCTGACCAAAATGACCAATGAGGAGACAAGATACTTTCAAAAGCTGGGAGGAGGGAGACAAACAAAGGGTTTTGTGTCTGTCTGTGTGCTGCTCTTGCCAGAGACAGAACAGGAATGGAGTCTTAGAACTTTTAGTAAGTAATCTAGCTAGGTATGTGTTAGATTATGATTTCTTTAAATGGCTGAGAAAAGCATTGTGCTGAATAGAATAACTATTTCTGTCTGTGTATCTTTTTTGTAACTTAAGCTTTTGCCTAGAGGGGTTCTCTATGTTTTTGAATCTAATTACCCTGTAAGATATCTACCATCCTGATTTCACAGGGGGGATTTCTTTATTTCTATTTACTTCTATTTTTTATTAAAAGTCTTCTTGTAAAAACTGAATGCTTTTTCATTGTTCTCAGATCCAAGGGTCTGGGTCTGTAGTCACCTAGGCAAATTGGTGAGGCTTTTTACCAAACCTTGTCCAGGAAGTGGGGTGCAAGGTTTTGGGAAGTATTTTGGGGGGACAGACGCGTCCAAACAGCTCTTCCCCAGTAACCAGTAATTGTTTGGTGGTGGTAGCGGCCATTCCAAGGATAACGGGTGTAATATTTTGTACCTTGGGGAAGTTTTGACCTAAGCTGGTAAAGATAAGCTTAGGAGGTTTTTTCATGCAGGTCCCCACATCTGTACCCTAGAGTTCAGAGTGGGGGAGGAACCTTGACACCAGGTGTCCGTTTTTTGACCAGAATGCCCAGTCAAAAAGGGATACTGGTGGCTACGATCAGCACCCTGCTATTTGGACGACTAAAAGTCTGGTTGGCAGCTCAGCAGGGCTAATGAAGGCTCTCTGCCTGCCCTGGCTCCACGCAGCTCCCGGAAGCGGCCATCATGTCCGGCTCATGTCATCATGTCTGCATGCTGCCCCTACCCCAGCGTCGGCTCCGCAGGTCCCATTGGCCAGGAACTGTGGCCAATGGGAGCTGCAGGGGTAGTGCATGCAGGCACAGGCAGTACACAGAGCTGCTTGGCCACCCCTGCACCTAGGAGCCGGACATACCGGCTGCTTCCGGGAGCCTCCTCAGGTAAATGGTCTGAGGCCCACACCCTAAGCCCCCTCCCACACCCCAACTCCCTGCCCCAGCCCCTCCTGCACTCTGAACCCCTCGACTCCAGCCCAGAGCCCCATCCTGCACCCCAAACCCTTCATCTCTGTCCCCACCCTGCATCTCCAGCCGGAGCCTTCACCCGGTCCCACGCGGCAACCCCCTGCCCCATGTTGGAACCCCTTCCTGCACCCAAACTCCCTCCCAGAGCCTGCACTCCGCACCCTCTCCCACAACCCAAACCCCTCATCCCAAGTCCCACCCCGGAGCCTGCAACACCAGGCAGAGCCCTCACCTCCCCCCCCAGCACTCCAACCTCCTGCCCCAGCCCAGTGAAAGTGAGTTAGGGTGAGGGAAAGTGAGTGACGGAGGCAGGGGGTGGAGTGAGTGGGGCCTCAGGAAAGGGTCAGGGCAGGGGTGGGGCCTCGGGGCAAGGGTTTTCGGTTTTGTGCAATTAGAAAGTTGGCAACCCTAGAAAGAATTTGTGTCTGGCACAGGAAAAGGGCAATAGGAAAGAGACCTGGCAAGAAAGGGGCTCAGCAGCAGCACACACAGCTTCTTGTTAGTCTTTCTGCACACCTCAGAGCTTCTTCCCTTAGCTAACCGTGACCCCTCCTGCTCAGAGCTGCAGTCTGTGTCACATGAGGAGCTGCCACACAATTCCCATTCAGCCCACTGGGACTTCCTGCTCACTTCTATTAGCTAATCATGTCAGAAAAGGGAGGACCCAGCCTGGGGTCATGGGGCCACTGTCTTCAGTGGAGGGAGTTCATTCCTTCCCCAGCTCTGAGTCCAACTTCAGGGACTGAAAGGGAAGGCAATGTGCCTCCATCATCCTGCAGCTATTCCAGAGTGGTTTGATGACTGATGCAAGACAGAGCATCATCAGGGATTGCTCTCTGTAATGCCCTGGCTGCTCTTACCTGTAGCAGGGGCTGAAACTGGTCCCAGTAGACCTGGGATAGCAAAGGATCATTGATTTTCCTCTTGGTCTTTGGTGCTGCATTCAGGGTAGAACTGAGCGCCAGCGGAACAAGATTTTAAGTGTATGTATGATGACAGACACTTCAACTGTAGCAGAAAGACACAAGCCATTGAATTGGCCTCAGTAATCAATTCATTTGATTTCTAGAACATTTTTTCATGACTAAACTTTTGGCCCCTCACTTCGACTGAAAGAGAAACATTTCATAATTTGACTGATGGTTTTGCTGCCATGAAGCGAGGCAGTGTGGCTCCCTGCAACTCCGGAGAGCACCAAGCCCCTCCAGACACCAGAGTGGGCGGAGCCAGGAAGCTCTGAGCCCGCCCCTCAGAGGGACAGGCAGTGACCTGGAAGTAGAAAGGCACGACCCGGAAGTATAAAAACAGGCCCTCAGAGTTCACTAGAGGACCAGCTTCTGGGGAGGCTAGTTGCAGCCAGCCTAGCCCATGACTGGGAAAACCCTGTGGCCCTAGGTCCATGCCAAGACTGCCCTGCCCTAGCTATCCAGGGGAGTTGCTGGACCTGCCCTGCGGCAGCTGTCCAGAGGAGTTACCCGGCCTGCCGCTTGTCCACTGCCCCGAGGAACCCATGGCGCTGGACCCCCTGGAGAACACGGCTCTGACCCAGGTACCAGAAGGAGGGGAGTTAGGAGGGAGTTAGGAAGCAGCCCGGGGACAGCTGACACTAGTCTGGCTGTGTCTCTGCTGGAGCCCATGTCAGTGTGTTGCGGTCAGGATCCCCACTGACCCAGCAGTGGGTCGTTTGCCACTCCTAGGGCCCTGGGCTGGGACGCAGTGGAGTGGGTGGGCCTGCATTCCTCCTGCCACCCAACTCGTGGGTGGCAGTCTCCCCCTCTTCCAGGTCCTTGAAGGCCTGGGCTAATTCACAAGTGCTGTATTGCTCAGCCCCTGCCTGAGGGCCTGAACTACTGACTATTTGGGGCACCGCCCTGACTCGGGGCCCGGGCCTACGGTGCTTGTTCCAGGTACCGCAAGGGTTGCCGAGGGAGACTCTGGTGGCCGGACAAATTCCCTAAAGTCAACTGTGTGCAGCGAGCTGGTGTGGCTCCCCGCCACCCTGGAGAGGGTTGAGCCCTGACGTAGCCTCTTTACATGCCACAAAAAGCATAAAGAAGCCATTTTAGTAATACTGATCCTGTGAATTGCCTTATAACCTTACAGTACTCAGTGTGTGCACTTTTAATTGCTGGTTTGCATTAGTACAAAAATAATTCAATTCTCCCCTGCAAATGACAAAACAGAAGATTTTCAGACAGAAACAGAATAAGGACTTTTTTTCATTTTCCTTGCAAATGTGCAATAGAGAAAATTGGAAAAGAACTTGCTGGTAGTCACTGATTTAATCTTCATACAGCAATCTCCCAAAATTTGGACATTTTGTCCATGTTTACTGAATGCAGGGAGAGCAGGGGAAAAGGAGGAACAGTACAGAGTAGATCAAATAAGAGCATATAAAATGACAGAAAAAGAATGAAAATGAGTGCATTAGGAAGGGAGTAAGAGTGAGTAAGCAAGCAGGCAAATCCAACCTGGTTGCTCTATCACCCTGTTGGCCCAGCCAAATCATAATCTATGGGCAAATGGCATTCATGTTCCAGAGATTCAAGTTTATATGAATGTCAAAGAGGGAAGAAAGCTGGACCAACTTGAAGAAAAAATCTGATTCTGTGATGCATTTGAAATGTATGAAGTGCCAAAGGAATTATTTATTTTAGTTTAGTTTTAATTAGCAGTGACAATATAAAATCCAACAGGAGGGATTGAAAATATTCAGATTGAGAATTTAAGGCAGCGGTGGGCAACCCATCAGGCTAATCTGAATGCGGGTTGTGAGACATTTTGCTGACGTAAACTGTCCACAGACACGCCCCCCCCCACCCCCCCGCAGCTCCCATTGGCCGGGAACAGTGAATGGGAGCTGTAGGGGGCCGGGCCTGCGGACAGTCAGTGTAGACAAACTGTCTCACATCCCACAATCAGATTATATGTGGCCTGTGAAGATAACTCACGGGACAATGTGTTACCGAATGTAGGGGAGTCTTGATACCAACTGTCATAAATATGAATGGAATGGTAACAACTTTTCTGTATACAGTACTATAAAATCCCTCCTGGTCAGAGGCACAAAATCCTTTTACCTGTAAAGGGTTAAGAAGCTCAGGTAACCTGGCTGGCACCTGACCAAAAGGACCAATAAGGGGAGAAGATACTATCAAATTGGGGCAGGGGAAGGTTTTGGTCTGTCTGTTCTGTGTGCTTGCTGGACACAGATCAAGGAAGCAAGCAATCCAACTCCATTAGAATCAGTAAGTACTAGCAAGGGAATGTGTTAGCTTATTTTTGTTTTGGCTTGTGATTTTCTCTGTTCCGAGAGGAAGGTGTATTCCTGGTTTTCTTTTTGTAACTTTAAAGCTTGGCCCAGAGGGAAATCCTCTGTGTTTTTGAATCTGATTGCCCTGTAAGATTATCTTCCATTCTTATTTTACAGAGGTGCTTCCTTTACCTTTTTTATTTATAATAAAGTTCTGTTTCTTTTAGAATCTGATTTGGGGTTTTTTGTGTGTCCTAAAAAAACCCAAGGTTGGTCTGTGCTCATCTTGTGTATTCTCAAGCCTCCCCAGGACATTGGGGGATATTAGCAGGGAGTAGAAACTCCAAGTGGTCCTTTCCCTGAGTTTGTCTAAATCACTTGGTGGTGGCAGCGTTACCTAATCCAAGTTGCAAGAGAGAATTTGTGCCTTGTGGAGTTTTTAACCTAATCTGGTAGAAATAAGCTTAGGGGGTCTTTCATGTGGGTCCCCACATCTGTACCCTAGAGTTCAGAGTGAGGAGGGAACCCTGACACCAACATCCTGAAACAAATCCCAGAGGTGTGAAATTCTAGTAAAGAACATAAGAACAGCCATACTGGGTCAGCCCAAAGGTCCATCCAGCCCAGTATCCTGTCTACCAACAGTGACCAATGCCAGGTGCCCCAGAGGGCGTGAACCTAACAGGTAATGATCAAGTGATCTCTCTCCTGCCATCCATCTCCACCCTCTGACAAACAGAGGCTAGGGACACCATTCCTTACCCATCCTGGCTAATAGCCATTAATGGACTTAACCTCCATTAATTTATCCAGTTCTCTTTTAAACCCTGTTATAGTCCTAGCCTTCACAACCTCCTCAGGCAAGGAGTTTCACAGGTTGACTGTGCGCTGAGTGAAGAAGAACTTCCTTTTATTTGTTTTAAATCTGCTGCTCATTAATTTCATTTTGTGCCCCTTAGTTCTTATATTATGGAACAAGTAAATAACTTTTCCTTATTCACTTTCTTCACACCACTCATGATTTTATTTACCTCTATCATATCCCCCCTTAGTCTCCTATTTTCCAAGCTGAAAAGTCTTAGCCTCTTTAATCTCTCCTCATATGGGACCCGTTCCAAACCCCTAATTATTTTAGTTTCCCTTTTCTGAACCTTTTCTAATGCCAGTATATCTTTTTTGAGATGCAGGGACCACATCTGTAGGCAGTATTCAATACGTGCATGTACCATGGATTTATATAAGGGTAATAAAATATTCTCCATCTTATTCTCTTTCCCTTTTTTAATGATTCCTAACATCCCATTTGCTTCTTTGACTGCCACTGCACACTGCATAGACATCTTCAGAGAACTATCCACGATGACTCCAAGATCTTTCTCCTGATTAGTTGTAGCTAAATTAGCCTCCATCGTATTGTATGTGCAATTGGGATTATTTTTTCCAATGTGCATTACTTTACTTTTATCCACATTAAATTTCATTTGCCATTTTGTTGCCCAATCTCTTAGTTTTGTGAGATCTTTTTGAAGTTCTTCACAGTCTGCTTTGGTCCTAAGTATCTTGAGCAGTTTAGTATCATCTGCAAACTTTGCCACCTCACTGTTTACCCCTTTCTCCAGATCATTTATGGATACGTTGAATAGGATTGGTCCTAGGACTGACCCTTGGGGAACACCGCTAATTACACCTCTCCATTCTGAAAAGTTACCATTTATTCCTATCCTTTGTTCCCTGTCTTTTAACTAGCTCTCAATCCATGAAAGGATCTTCCCTCTTATCCCATGACAACTTAATTTACATCAGAGCCTTTGGTGAGGGACCTTGTAAAAGGCTTTCTGAAAATCTAAGTACACTATGTCCACTGGATCCCCCTTGACAACATGTTTGTTTGACCCCCCTCAAAGAACTCTAATAGATTAGTAAGACATGATCTCCCTTTACAGAAACCATGTGTAACAATTTATGTTTGTCTATGTGTCAATTTTATTCTTTACTATTGTTTCAACTAATTTGCCTGGTACTGATGTTAGACTTACCGGTCTGTAATTGCTCAGTCAGAGGCTTCAACAATGACTATCAAAAGTTAAAAGAAAAGGAGTACTTGTGGCACCTTAGAGACTAACCAATTTATTTGAGCATGAGCTTTCGTGAGCTACAGCTCACTTCATCGGATGCATACCGTGGAAACTGCAGCAGACTTTATATATACACAGAGAATATGAAACAATACCTCCTCCCACCCCACTGTCCTGCTGGTAATAGCTTATCTAAAGTGATCATCAGGTGGGCCATTTCCAGCACAAATCCAGGTTTTCTCACCCTCCACCCCCCCACACAAATTCACTCTCCTGCTGGTGCTAGCCCATCCAAAGTGACAACTCTTTACATAATCAAGTCGGGCTATTTCCTGCACAAATCTAGGTTTTCTCACATCCCCCCCACCCACATACACACACAAACTCACTCTCCTGCTGGTAATAGCTCATCCAAACTGATCACTCTCCAAGTTTAAATCCAAGTTAAACCAGAACATCTGGAGGGGGGGGGGGTAGGAAAAAACAAGAGGAAACAGGGCTACCTTGCATAATGACTTAGCCACTCCCAGTCTCTATTTAAGCCTAAATTAATAGTATCCAATTTGCAAATGAATTCCAATTCAGCAGTTTCTCGCTGGAGTCTGGATTTGAAGTTTTTTTGTTTTAAGATAGCGACCTTCATGTCTGTGATTGCGTGACCAGAGAGATTGAAGTGTTCTCCGACTGGTTTATGAATGTTATAATTCTTGACATCTGATTTGTGTCCATTTAGTCTTTTACGTAGAGACTGTCCAGTTTGACCAATGTACATGGCAGAGGGGCATTGCTGGCACATGATGGCATATATCACATTGGTGGATGTGCAGGTGAACGAGCCTCTGATAGTGTGGCTGATGTTATTAGGCCCTGTGATGGTGTCCCCTGAATAGATATGTGGGCACAATTGGCAACGGGCTTTGTTGCAAGGATAAGTTCCTGGGTTAGTGGTTCTGTTGTGTGGTATGTGCTTGTGAGTATTTGCTTCAGGTTGCAGGGCTGTCTGTAGGCATGGACTGGCCTGTCTCCCAAGACTTGTGAGAGTGTTGGGTCATCCTTTAGGATAGGTTGTAGATCCTTAATAATGCATTGGAGGGGTTTTAGTTGGGGGCTGAAAGTGACCGCTAGTGGCGTTCTGTTATTTTCTTTGTTAGGCCTGTCCTGTAGTAGGTAACTTCTGGGAACACTTCTGGCTCTATCAATCTGTTTCTTTACTTCTGCAGGTGGGTATTGTAGTTGTAAGAAAGCTTGACAGAGATCTTGTAGGTGTTTGTCTCTGTCTGAGGGGTTGGAGCAAATGCGGTTGTATCGCAGAGCTTGGCTGTAGATGATGGATCGTGTGGTGTGGTCAGGGTGAAAGCCTGAGGCATGCAGGTAGGAATAGCGGTCAGTAGGTTTCCGGTATAGGGTGGTGGTTATGTGACCATTGTTTGTTAGCACTGTAGTGTCCAGAACACTTCAATCTCTCTGGTCACGCAATCACAGACATGAAGGTCGCTATCTTAAAACAAAAAAACTTCAAATCCAGACTCCAGCGAGAAACTGCTGAATTGGAATTCATTTGCAAATTGGATACTATTAATTTAGGCTTAAATAGAGACTGGGAGTGGCTAAGTCATTATGCAAGGTAGCCTGTTTCCTCTTGTTTTTTCCTACCCCCCCTCCCCCAGATGTTCTGGTTTAACTTGGATTTAAACTTGGAGAGTGGTCAGTTTGGATGAGCTATTACCAGCAGGAGAGTGAGTTTGTGTGTGTATGGGGTGGGAGGGATGTGAGAACCTGGATTTGTGCAGGAAATAGCCCGACTTGATTATGTAAAGAGTTGTCACTTTGGATGGGCTAGCACCAGCAGGAGAGTGAATTTGTGTGGGGGTGTGGAGGGTGAGAGAACCTGGATTTGTGCTGGAAATGGCCCACCTGATGATCACTTTAGATAAGCTATTACCAGCAGGATAGTGGGGTGGGAGGAGGTATTGTTTCATATTCTCTGTGTATATATAAAGTCTGCTGCAGTTTCCACGGTATGCATCCGATGAAGTGAGCTGTAGCTCACGAAACCTCATGCTCAAATAAATTGGTTAGTCTCTAAGGTGCCACAAGTACTCCTTTTCTTTTTGCGAATACAGACTAACACGGCTGTTACTCTGAAACCTATCAAAAGTTAGCACATCATTGATTAATCCATTTTGTACTACACCTGAATGTTCTCATCTCTTCCTAACATTCTGTTCTTCTATGAGAACATTCTGCAGACTTACACATTTTAATATGTAAGTCATATGATCTGAGATGTTCTTTTGCTTTTAGTTCTCAATGGTTCTCCCGTCTTCTATTTTTCAGTGATCTTCCTAGATCTGACTGAAACTTCATTAGGAAACAGAGCTTATCAACACTGATCCTTGCTCAGATACAAGAAGCATTCCACAGCAACATGAGGCATTCCCCCCTCTAAGCAAAGTCTGAGAGTGGTGGATTGGTAGGGCTTGTAGCACATGCTGGACTGGGTAGTTAGTGGCTACAGCTGGAAATTGAACTGATTTACTTCGTTTGGCGCTACAGGCCAATTAGCCTTATTAATATTGTATACTGGAGATGTTTGCTACTGTCTAGTCAGCACAAAATATTTTATTTGCAGAGCTTTCTACTGTAATTTGACATATTTTGTTGTGACTTTCAAGATTTTGTTGGCTTCCTCTAGAACTTCTTCCAGCAGCACTACAGGCAGCTCAGCTGAATAACTATTAATATTTTTGAATGAATCTCATTTGTCTTTCTGAGTTGAAATATTCCCCCTGCTCCTACAAAAAACATACTAACCTTGTAAATTGTGGAGAGAAGAAAGCAGTGGCAGGTGAACCTGAACGGTGTTGGGGCTTCCCCATAACATTGTTGCAAATTCCAAGCACAAGGTGTCCTCATTCTTTAGAGAAGAGAAGCATGAACATTCTTTTAAAATAAACTGCCAACTGCAGCAGAGAGTGACTTCTCTGGTCCACATCCTGACTCTTTTGTAGCCTGTTTATTTCTTTTATAAGTTACTGAAAATGTTTGTAAGCACAAAAGAGGAAAGAATTTGTGTAATTTTACTGGAGCAAATATTGGTCTAGAAATCCTTCTGTTGATTTACAGCAATGTAAATAAGTGATGTCGGGGACTAATGGTCTAGTGACAGCGTAGCTGTAGCAATTCTAGTTGGGGTCAAGACTGCTGCATCACCTTGCCGTTAAGACAGTCCTCGCCATTAATAAAGGAGTTACATTATACTGATGGATTTTAAAGGGAGTGAATAGAATGAGTCAGCATCAGACAGGGCCTGGAGGAAGAGCAGGTCATGAAGAACAAACAACGAGATAAGAATGCTTGAGTTCCCTCCCCCCCCCCCCCCCCAACAAAAAATTGACATTGAGAAATTATTGCATGTTACAGTTAGTTGATAGTATGAGATTACTGGATACTGTCATGCAACACCTTGGACAAAGTAGAGCATAATGTGCATTCCTTCAGAATATCAATTTACAAAACACGAATAAAACAAGAGTATCTGTCAGATTAATCAATGTAATGTACACTATGACAAATGTCTTGCAATCTCACCTTAGTGTGGAATTTGTCTTTCGGATTTCATATAGTAGTACATTTATATATTTCCAGCATTCGTTGAACAGTTTGTGTTTCATCAGTGAATAATAGTTTAATGTGACAGCTTTTCAGTGACTTGCATTTTAACCATCCACATAGGGAGTTGACAGAAGTAGCTCATTTCTGGTAACTGACATTACAATGTCTGGACTTACTTTGGTGGAAGAGATAAAGTAGTCTATGGTTGAGTATAATAAGTCTTTGTACAAACTATATCTTCTAGAAGACTTTTGATGGCAAAAGATTGCTCCAATCTGAAGGTCATTTTTAGGGGGAAGATGGGGGACTATTCTTAATTAAAATTTGCATAACAAGAAAGAGAAATCATTGCAAATTGTCCTTAAAATAAGTCTGGGTTTAATAATGTGCTTGAGGTCTATATATTGACAAGAAATAATTATCAAAACTTTAATTAATAATTGCATTTTTTGAAGTCCCTCTGTATTAGGGAAATATTTTTTTCTCCTAGATTCTCTTTTGTGTACCCTTTTTTTCCATTTAAAATACAGCCTCTGTTTCCTAGAGTCATAGTAAAATCAATCTAACTGGGACACTGATTAAGGCTTGCAATATACTGCATGTGCATTAGGAAGTAGGCTGGGTTTCTACTCTGTGTGTAAAAGGAAGAGCAAATGGTGCCACGTTGTTGCATGTATCCTCTTTATGACTGGAAATGTATTTTCTGCAAGTGCTTCCTTATTGTAAACATGTATGCTAATCTACACCAAGATGTAATATAAATGCTAAATCTTTCATACATTTCTACTGTGATCATTTTAAAGTATTTGGTTTTAAGTTCAAATAGCCCTAGGACTTGATGTATTAACATAGTTTTGTAAACATTTTACTCCTTTCATAAAAACTTAAATGAAACACATTCTCTACAAAAAGAAAAGGAGTACTTTTGGCACCTTAGAGACTAACCAATTTATTTGAGCGTAAGCTTTCGTGAGCTACAGATCACTTCATCGGATGCATACTGTGGAAAGTGTAGAAGATCTTTTATACACACAAAGCATGAAAAAATACCTCCCCCTGCCCCATCATGGCATCATACACATTGTAAGGAGAGTGATCACTTTAGATAAGCTATTGCCAGCAGGAGAGTGGGGTGGGGGGAGGTATTTTTTCATGCTTTGTGTGTATATAAAAAGATCTTCTACACTTTACACAGTATGCATCCGATGAAGTGAGCTGTAGCTCACGAAAGCTTATGCTCAAATAAATTGGTTAGTCTCTAAGGTGCCACAAGTACTACTTTTCTTTTTGCGAATACAGACTAACACGGCTGTTACTCTGAAACATTCTCTACAAAAACAGGTTTCAGAGGAACAGCCATGTTAGTCTGTATTCGCAAAAAGAAAAGAAGTACTTGTGGCACCTTAGAGACTAACCAATTTATTTGAGCATGAGCTTTCGTGAGCTACAGCTCACTTCATCGGATGCATGCCGTGGAAACTGCAGCAGACTCATATTCTCTGTGTATAAATAGTCTGCTGCAGTTTCCACAGCATGCATCCGATGAAGTGAGCTGTAGCTCACGAAAGCTCATGCTCAAATTGGTTAGTCTCTAAGGTGCCACAAGTACTCCTTTTCTTTCTACAAAAACAGTTATCACTTTTGAAGCAGTCTATATATTCTGAGAGGTGGCTAATGAAGGGGAGAAATGTTTAAATCTCTGTAGCGTGGGAAGTGTGTGCAATAGAACCATGCATTAGTCCATGGTTAATTAGATACATTCCTGTACATTAAATTAAAATTAAAAATAATTAGCCATTAAAATGAAAATGTAATATACAGGAATATGAAGACAATTTCTCTAATGTTTTAGCAGAGTTCCCAATTATTATTTGAACATAATGTTAATTACAGTATTGATTAGCTATTTATAAAGTTTTTTTTAAAGTTATGGTTTTGCATATTCTGTAGGGATTCTCTCCAAGACCTTTCCTGCTTGGCTTATCCAGAATACCTTCTCCATTTCTGAGAGAACACTTCATCCAGTTTGACTCCCAGATTTCATGAGTCAGGTTCCTTTATTTGTCATATAGCAAAGCTACACTGAGTTGACCAGACTCAAGCATAGGGGTGGGCATACCATACATCCAAACTTACACAGAAAACCTCTTCCTTTATATACATTTACACATCACATTGCATCACACATTTTGGAATTGTTTTGGTTACTTTGCAGAAACCAATCTCAGTGCAGCATGCTCGGTCCATGCATTGTCCATGTTCAGCTTACTCTTTGCCTCATCTCTGCATTCCTAAAGTATCTTGTCCATTTTTAGTATAAATGGTTCTCTGGGTATTCTCCCTTTTTGTCTTAGCTGGTTCAGACATTCTGTCCACTGACTAATTAATTGATTTACTTACTTTATTTAGCACAAACTTTGTTTTCAGCCTAATGATCTGTTTAGCTCCCTAATTCTATCCTCCAAGACATAAGGCCTCCCTTTGTCAGAGATGGGCAAACTACAGCCCGCAGGCCACATCCGGCCCACAGGACCGTCCTGCCCAGCCCTTGACCTCCCGGCCAGGGAGGCTAGCCCCCGGACCCCCCTGCTTCCCCCCCTCCCCTGCAGCCTTAGCACGCCATGCCACCAGCACTCTGGCCCGCCACTCCTGCCGGGCAGCGCTCTGGGCAGCGCGGTGGGCTCCAGCCAGGTGGCAGGGCTGTGAGCCCCTGCTGCTCTGAGCAGCATAGTAAGGAGGTGGGGAGCAGGGGCAGGGGGTGGATAAGGGGCAGGGTGTGGTGTTTAGATGTTGCTTGTAATTATTAGAATTGGGAGCACTGGCTGTTGGGAGTCTGAAAGGACAGGAAACAGGAAGGAGGGGAGAGGAGTTGAGAGGCTGGGAGAAAGCTACAGAGGGTGCAGCAGCATCTTGGTAAAGAGGTTTCCACTTTATTTTCAAAGTCCTGTTGAAGCTTATTAGTACCTTGCCTAGCTGATACATCATGGGGTCCAGAGGGCAGGCAGGGGACAGGGGGCGGTTGGATGGGACAGAGGTTCTGGGGGGCACGGTCAGGGGATGGTGAGCAGGGGGGGTTGGATAGACTGAGGAGTCCCAGGGGAGCTGTCAGGGGGCAGTGGTGTGGATAGGGGGTGGGGCAGTCAGGGGATGGGGAATGGGGGGGTGGATGTGTGGGGCCCTGGGGGTGGGGTCCTGGGGTGGGGGGGGTTGGATGGGTTGGGGGTTCTAAGGAGGGCAGTCAGGGGGCAGATAGGGGGAGGGGGCAGATAGGGGGCAAGGGCCAGGCTTCCCTACCTGGCTCTCTATACAGTTGTGCAACCCTGATGTGGCTCTCAGGCTAAAAAGTTTGCCCACCCCTGCTATATATGCATAGTGTTCCTTTTACTAATAATTGCTGTGTGCTGCTGAATTATGCCCAGATATGCCTGTGGAGTCGTGAATGATATGATTTTTCTATTCTTTACCTAACTGATAGGGAAGTTGTGTAGCTTAATTAACTGATGTTTGGTAAGCCCTTTGAGAACCTCACATTACAGATATAATAGAAATATTAATAATTGGATGAAAGTAACAAAATTCCACACTGGATCATGAATCAGATATCCTGGACATTTACCTCATGTGCATATGATGATCTGCATGCCTTTCTAACTATCACTTCTTTACTGAGGATTGATTTGCTCTGACATGTTGCAACTGCAACCCTAATGATAGAACACTGGGTTTAATAGAAATGTTAACAAATTAGTGAATCTAATGACCAAACTTTTCAAACCTAGGTGGCTAAAGCTAGGATTCTATAGCCATATTTAGGCACTGAGATAAAAATGGCCAGAATTTAAGACAGGCTGAATACCCACAAATCCCACAGTAGGAAATGGGAGTTAGAACATCTCAGCACATTTGGAAATCTGGACACTTTTACTTAAGCATCTAACTGTAGTTTTAAGCACCCAGGTTTGCAAATTTTGATTAATTTTATCAAACACCAGTTAATGGAAGTTAAAGGTCTTGACACACCATATTATATATGTGGTCTCTTTGTAGTAGATACGCACAGAGACCATGGATAGTGTCTGCAGTAGAATTTAGAGTTGAGTGGAAAAAATTCCACGGGAAATTTTTATATTTGTCAGATGTCAATACAGAGAAATTTCAGCCCCATATGAAAATATTTGGATTTGGAAATGTTGCCCCTTTGCCTTATGGGAGTGGCAGTTCAGGTGGCTCAAGCTCCCATTTTCCTTTATAGGCTGGGCTCTCTGATTGGTGTACCTCTCATGATGTACCAGTTTCCCCTGTTGGAGGAAAAGTGGTTCATTTTGGCACTCTGACCATGATGTCTTCTGGGAGATGTAGTGCAGCCGGCAAATCCAGCCCATAGAGAAGAAGGGGGGCATGAGACAACCAAACTATTACTCTCATGAGCCATCAGAGCATCACTACCAAATTGATATATTTTAAGATTTAGTCAATATTTTTGTTTTCAGGCATTTAGTTTGTCAACAAAAAATTGAAACTTTCCCTGGAAAGTATGTAGTGTTGTAGACACATTGGTTCCAGGATATTAGCGACAAGGTGAGTTAGGTAATATCTCTTATTGGACCAACTTATGTTGGTGAAAGAGAAACTTTCAAGCTTTCAGAGTTCTTCTTCGGATCTAGGAAACTTATCCAGTGGGTTACCTTAGCCATGACATTCTGAGTAAGTTTTTCTTTTATTAATTTTGGTTACTGTCATATCCACAATTCAGCACTTTCAGGTACAATTGCATTTTGCTCATATGACTTGTCTCTGCTAATAATTTATATTCATTAAAATGATTCAAAGTTTGCATGCTGTTAAAGGTTTTTGAAATAGACAAATTCTCCTATGAAGATATTCAGATACCACAGTGGTGGCTGCTGTATCAGAACCTAGAGAGGATAAGAAAGCTCTGCCTCACTCTGGTGCTTTCATGGGGGCTGGTCAAAGACAGTGGAACAAACTGTCCCAGGAACTAAGGACCAACACAGACTTCACTACCTTTCACTCCAAGTGCAAGGCACATTTATTTGACCTCAGCTTCTCAAACATAAATACATGTCTACACTAAACAAAACAAAATAAACACACCAAACCACAACCCTACTGAACCAAAACACTATACTACACATGCAGTTTTCCCCTTGGGGAGAAGATGTCCCGATTTTATAGGGACAGTCCCGATTTTTGGGTCTTTTTCTTATATAGGCTCCTATTACCTCCCCACCCTCTGTCCCAATTTTTCACATCTGCTGTCTGGTCACCCTAAGAATGAACCACAGGTGACAGATATTAGTCACATTCCCTGGAGGCACTTCTGGAAGGCACTCATACACTACAGTTATAAGAGTGGGATTAGAACCTGTATAGAGTACACTAGAATAGAACAGAGTGAATGCTGACAAACACAGTTTTGATCTGAATGTCAGTTAAATGCTGAATGATCATATAACTACACTGATTAATAGCAAAGATACTTAAGGTTATAGAACTATTTCAGTGTGAAGCAGTCTTTTTAGACCATAACTTTACAAAACATTCACTTCTTGGACAAATGTTTTCCATGTTTAGTCTTAGCATAAAGGTGATTTCCCCCTGCCCTTGTCCCACTTTAAAAATATTGAGCAAAACCAACTCATGTCGTCTTCCCCTCTTACACTAGAAGGGAATCATACTATCTCCATTATAAAATCAACAAACAATGAAAGTGAAGTTAGCAGCTTCAAATTAAATAGACTAGAGGGAAAGAAATGGGTGTTGGGAAGGCCATGCAGGTTGCAATAGTCAAGTCAGGAGATGTGAGACTTGGATGAGAATTTTTAGCAGTGTGGAAAAAGACAGTGAGTCTGGGTGTGAGAAATACATCTTTAATATGTACCAAGATGTATGTTTCCCATTGCAAACAGTATTTTCAACTCTGAACAGTAACAGAACAAGGAGTAATGGTCTCAAGTTGCAGTGGGGAAAGTTTAGGTTGGACATTAGGAAAAACTTTTTCACTAGGAGGGTGGTAAAGCACTGGAATGGGTTACCTAGGGAGGTGGTGGAATCTCCTTCCTTAGAGGATTTTAAGGTCAGGCCTGACCAAACCCTGACTGCGATTTAGTTGGGGATGGGTCCTGCTTTGAGCGGGGGTTGGACTAGATGACTTCTGAGGTCCCTTCCAGCCCTGATATTCTATGTTGTTGTACTGCAATGTGCCATAATCTTTTATTCAGAAAAATATACACAGTATCATTTTGCAATGTATATTTTTATGATTTCTGATGCTCATTTTCCAGAGATGTTTATCTGGAACTTTTGCCAGCACTCAGTCTCCCTTTGATAACCTTAAAGCAGAAAACTGTATGGTTAAGAGTTATGCAACCTTATGGTCAGAAAAGAAAACTGTTTCCACCCACAGATTATAAATTCCACAATCCAATACACTTTCAGTCAAACTCCTCCTAGGTGATGGTGGTGTATGGTCACACAAGGGCCTGATCTAGTTCTCTGTTCTTATTTCAATGGGCTATGGATCAGTCCTATAATGTGTATGTGGGGTTATCATTATTGAATATTCCCTAGTTCACCATTGGTTTCCTTCATTGGTCTTTTTATAACAAAGTTATTAAACGACAAACCAAGTGTTTAAAAATAATATTTATGCAAATGAATGATGATTAAAACAGATGGTTAAAATTAGGCTGTATTGGCACTATCGGGACAGGATTGTATTCCTAACAGCCCCATAGCACCTTCTTTCAATGTGACTAGTTTGGAATGTGAGGATGTGACTGGTCGCTTCCCAGTTTATGGCTGCCTGTTGCTTAGCCAAAGGCCTTAGCCCAAGAACAGGGCCTCAGATTATCACAGTAAGAGAGAGCCCTTACACCGGCAGACAGTGATTTTGATTTTCTTTTATCTCTCTCTAACTAGCCAAGTGATAAGAATACACCTGAATTCTTAGAGTATAGGCCTTTACAGATAGACCTGAATATCTATATCTTAGCAACTGCTAGTAGCAAATATCCCAATGGCTGGAGATGGGGCACTAGATGGGGTGAGCTGAATTACTAAAGAGATTCTTTCCCAGGCTGTTGGGTCTTGCCATCATGTTCAGGGTTCAACTGATCACCATATTTGGGATTGGGAAGGAATTCTCCCAGATTGGCAGAGACCCAAGGGGGTGGAGAGGGGAAAGGTTTCACCTTCCTCTGCAGCATGGGGTGATTGCTGGTTTAAACTAGAGTAAATAGTGGATTATCTGTAACTTGAAGTCTTTAAATCATGATTTGACTTCAGTAGCTCAGCCAGCGGTGATGAGTCTGTTATAGGATGGGGTGGGGGACGTTCTGTGTCCTGTGATGTGCAGGAGGTCAGACTGGATGATTAAGGCCAGAAAGGACCATCATAAAGTCCATGAGTCTGACTAGTGTTTGCCTTCTTCACTTGAAATCCTAGAGAAATAATAATTACATTTCTAGTATTGCTGGGTTATTAATTATTGTTGTTTACATTACATTGAGGGTAGGATCTTGTAATTGGTAGAACTCAACAAACCAAATACTTGTACCAAGGAGTGAGTGAGTATGCAAAATACAAAATAAATAAATATGAAAAATAAATTGAGGTTAAGTGTTCTGAATTCAGAGTATTTTTCTAATTTTTGGAATACTAGCCAGCAAATAACTTAACTATTTGATAAAGATATTCAGTTGCAACCAAATGGTCTCCAAGGACATTCAAAATTTATGAATTCATGAAGGGTTGTTCTACCACCTCTGTCAATTAAATAATGTTAGGATATTGGGTGCATACATTATTGCAAAGTTTTATGTTCTTATTAGCAAATAGACATAAATTTTCTTCATAGTAGGGTTTAGATTAAATTTAACCAAACTGTAATTAAGCTTGACTTATGAATATTTTGGTGAGAAAATAATTATTTTTTGAAGTTTTATTATGTAATAAAAAAAATAAAAATAAAGCCAACTTGTGGTTAAATGCCTGAATACTTTTTCCTTAACATTTTTAAATCACTACACAGGATCTTAACTATTAAACTTAAATTTCCTTTAATGGGAGTTAGACTTAAATCCCTGCAATGACTCAAATTTATAGGTTCTGTAGGTACTTCAGGATAGGTTTTTAAATGTTGATGTTCTTTGTTCTAATCAGCAGTTTTTATGGCTAAGTAAATAAAGCAGTTAATATGGATAATGTTAATGGGCCAAAAGAAATCTGATGAGGTTCAATAAGGATAAGTGCAGGGTCCTGCACTTAGGACGGAAGAACCCAATGCACAGCTACAGACTAGGGACCGAATGGCTAGGCAGCAGTTCTGCGGAAAAGGACCTAGGGGTGACAGTGGACGAGAAGCTGGATATGAGCCAGCAGTGTGCCCTTGTTGCCAAGAAGGCCAATGGCATTTTGGGATGTATAAGTAGGGGCATAGCGAGCAGATCGAGGGACGTGATCGTTCCCCTCTATTCGACATTGGTGAGGCCTCATCTGGAGTACTGTGTCCAGTTTTGGGCCCCACACTTCAAGAAGGATGTGGATAAATTGGAGAGAGTCCAGCGAAGGGCAACAAAAATGATTAGGGGTCTGGAACACATGACTTATGAGGAGAGGCTGAGGGAGCTGGGATTGTTTAGCCTGCAGAAGAGAAGAATGAGGGGGGATTTGATAGCTGCTTTCAACTATCTGAAAGGGGGTTCCAAAGAGGATGGCTCTAGACTGTTCTCAATGGTAGCAGATGACGGAACGAGGAGTAATGGTCACAAGCTGCAGTGGGGGAGGTTTAGATTGGATATTAGGAAACTTTTTTTCACTAAGAGGGTGGTGAAACACTGGAATGCGTTACCTAGGGAGGTGGTAGAATCTCCTTCCTTAGAGGTTTTTAAGGTCAGGCTTGACAAAGCCCTGGCTGGGATGATTTAACTGGGAATTGGTCCTGCTTCGAGCAGGGGGTTGGACTAGATGACCTTCTGGGGTCCCTTCCAACCCTGATATTCTATGATTCTAATAAAAGTGCAACTCTTTGTGTGTATAGATATAGACACACAGGCAGATATTTACAAGTTTTAAATTAAAAACAAGGGTTTATAATGGAAAGTATTTCACAACCGCTACTACAAGCATCAGATCTACTTTATAAACTGTGTGTGGGTACACTGTGTTTTTTTATATTGTATACACACACAGCCACTCTCTATCTTTCAGTTTCTTTCTCAGGTACGTACATACATACACACACGCGGTGTATATGTATGTATACACATTATAGAATATGTTCAATATACCTGGGGCCTCTGACTCAAGGGTACAGTAATGGAATGCAGAGCCTTTCATCATTTTGTCATATCTAAGTCCTTGATGACTCAGTCATTATGATTTGGTACCTCATATAAAATAAGTTGGTGGTTTCCATTCTTAGTGGACGGTTGTCCATGTCTCCCCAAAAACAAACCACTGTAACTGGTGCTAACTTTAAACTACATTGATAGTCTGAGGCTATGTCTACCCTTGGAGCTAGGGCTGTGATTCCCAGCTTGAGTAGACATACTTGCGCTCACCCTCATTGAGCTAGCAGACTAAAAATAGTGTAACTGTGATAGCACTGGCAGTGGCGAACAGCGACATGGGCTAGCTGCCCTGAGTACAAACCAACCTGGACCCTGTGGGTATGTATTTGTGACAGCTAGCCCATGCTGCCGCTTTCCACTTCCCATGCTACCGCCACTACCTCTATAAGAGCTAACATAAGGAAGTCTACTCAAAATGTGAATTACACTCCCAGCTCCTGGTGTAAATGTAGCCCAAGAACTGAATGGATATGGAGACAGAATTACTTCTCACCCCATTGGGTGCCTACCTCTTTTCCTACTTCCTCTTAAATTCCTTGTCTGTACCTTTGTCATTTCTCATCTCCTTCTCTTTTTTCTGCCCTGCCCCTCATCTCACTTTAGATGTATCCAGAATCACAATCCTTTCTCACTACTGGACTATCTCTCTCCCCTCTTTAGACCTTTTCATTGGCTTCCCATCCCCTTTCATATCTAGGTAAGTCTTTCACCAATGAGAAGGCCCTGTGCCTCCAACATAACCCTCCAAATCTTTGTGAATCTCAAGAATTTTGTAAGAATTTTCAGTTCTTTCTGAATGAGCAAACTCTGCCTCAGTGGACAAAATTGGAGGAATCTCTGCTGAGGAAGCCTTGCATAAGTAATCCTCCTTCCATGCACTTTTCCTGTGAGTTTTCTTATGAGAGGGCACAATCAAACCTTCAGGATTCAGCAAACTAAAATCATTTTCTGATTATTTCTTTGTCGTCATAAATGTTTTTATTACAACTTTTTAAAATTACTGTATACTGTTCTTGGCACTAACTTGGCTTGCTACAGTACGTTCCCACTAGAATCAAGAAATAACTGCAAACCTCAGTTCCTTGCTGTACCTTTTCCCCTATTTCTTCACACACTAAAACATCACCCACTCACTCACCCACACTCACGAATATAAATAAGTAACACAATCCTGAGCTAATTACGCTACTTACCCAGCAGACTGGGAAGAAAAAAATAGAGAAAGATGTAGTTTGTTTTTTTCTTTCTATACTTGATGTGCTCTGTTACTACAATGATGGGGCCCTATATACATATCTAAACAGACACACTGATCTTCACTAATTATCAGATGATGATTATTTACTTTTCCATTTATCGTTGTTCCCCTATTTCAGGTTGTTTATTGCACTCGTCTTCATAACACAGTTCCATAGTGTGACCCTCCCTTTGTATCCTGAGTTTTACAAGTATAGCTGTTTCATCCTAACATCCTGTTTCTCAAGGATCCTGTTAGGATAAGTGTGAAGGTCATTGACTAATCCTGTTGTTGTTTTTGTGGCTTTAGCAGCTGAATTAATTTTCCAGTAGGACTTACTCTGAAATACTTCTCTCTACATAGGATAACATAATGGAAGTTATTAGAAATCAAGAGTTTTTACTACTGCCGGCTGAAGAACTACATAAACTTCTTGCCAGTGATGATGTGAATGTTCCTGATGAAGAGACTATTTTCCATGCCTTAATGATGTGGGTTAAATATGACATGGCGAGGAGATGTAGTGACCTCAGTATGCTGCTTGCTTATATCAGATTACCACTGCTTCCACCACAGGTAATGCATTCTTTGTTTGTTTGTTTTTTGTAAAGTGGCATATGAATTAGTTATTACGAAAATAGCAATTCATAACTGGTAAATGTTTTATTTTTCTGATAGTTTACAAACAGTTCAAGGAGTGGAATTCAAATATTACAGATAGTTTAGTGATAATTTCTTTATCATCTCTAGATGACTATTCTCCATTCAGCTAGACTAGACTATCCTAAGAATGATTACTTACAATAAGGATGATGGGATTCACAAGGAGGATGTAGCTGCCTAAATTCAACATTTGGGAGCCATTGGCTTTCACAAAACCCCTGTTCAGCTGCTGACTAACACTGTAGGCACCTATAGTCCCTTATAGTTTCCACAGTTAGTCTCCAAGGTGCCTACATTTCACTTGCTAGCCACGTACACAACTGCCTAAGTCCTGACTTTACCCTGGAGGTTGGTGCTTGATTTACATTTATGCCTAAACCTCAACACAGTGCACAAACTAGACATTCCCCTACCTGTCTTGCCTTCAAGGCCTAATCTGGTAGGCATGGTTTGAGCAAGCTTAAACTCACACCGAAGATGACAGTGGCAGTTATGCCTTTCTCCCTCCACTAATAGCCTATACCCCATGGTTAGAGCACTCATTCAGCTTGTGGGAGACCTGAGTTCAAATCCTCTCTGCCTGATATGGAGTAGGGACCTGTACTTGTGCCTCTCACCTCTCAGAAGAGTGCTCTATCCCCTGAGCTATCGGATATCATAGAATCATAGAATATCAGGGTTGGAAGGGACCTCAGGAGATCATCTAGTCCAACCCCCTGCTCAAAGCAGGTCCAATCCCCAATTAAATCATCCCAGCCAGGGCTTTGTCAAGCCTGACCTTAAAAACTTCTAAGGAAGGAGATTCTACCACCTCCCTAGGTAATTCATTCCAGTGTTTCACCACCCTTCTAGTGAAAAGGTTTTTCCTAATATCCAACCTAAACCTCCCCCACTGCAACTTGAGACCATTACTCCTTGTCCTGTCATCTTCTACCACTGAGAATAGTCTAGAACCATCTTCTTTGGAATCACCTCTCAGGTAGCTGAAAGCAGCTATCAAATCCCCCTTCATTCTTCTCTTCTGCAGACTAAACAATTCCAGTTCCCTCAGCCTCTCCTCATAAGTCATGTGTTCCAGTCATACTGGGGCAAGTTTCTCTCTCTCACCTGTTGGAGCTGATTCACAGTGCATAAATACTTAATGCTATCCTGTGTTTATGTAGAATATTATCTTACCTGAAATTCAGACAGAAGTTGGTGAATGTTTGTATAGGTGGTGTAATTTACTGGTTTGTTCTCATTTCTTGGAGCCACCTGCCAAATATATGAAGTGAACAAAGAACTGCATATTTCAGTTATTTGTTGGCAATTGGTTGCATTCTGAATATTTTAAACTTTTGACTCTGAAATGTTTTTTGCTGTTTACTGGCAGCTTGGATCTGTAGCTTCAGCTAATGGTCATACCAGACATTGTCTTATTAAACATTCAACGTTATTTTAATTTCATGTTATCTTTCTGGATGTATTTTACTATATTTTTTGACTAAAGTTTTAATTAGGTTTTAATAGAATAAAATACAGCCCAAGGGAATGGCTGAGGAGACACTCACAGTTTTTGGATGAAGTGTATAGAGAATTTTTGGAACATGTTGGGGTAATCTATGCTTAAAACTGTTATATGTACTATACCTTTAAATTTCTGCTCATCTGCAGAGATAAAAGCTTTTCTGTTCTCAGTTGCTCAGAGGGAAGACCTGTATTATGCTCTCCTGTGGAGACTTTACTTTTGATGGTGGTTGTTGGTTTATTAAAATTTAAACACATTTTTTAGTCTGAAAGTATGTTTTTCTCTGTGTAATGTAATATCAAGGCCTTTTTAAAATCCAGTATGTGTTGTATCTCATTTTTTTCAAGACTGAAATATAAATTTGTAGCTAAGTGATTTTAGTAAATTAGGTGTTAGGTTCTGTACAAAGTATAACAGGGTCACTTGGACCTAATGATTGTAAAATAACAATATAGACAACTGTTTAAAACTACTTTTCTATTTACAACTCTTTAAAGAGAAACTCTCATGGCAAATTTACCTCCAAATTTAAGGGAAAAAAGTGAAAGAACGTTCATAAAAACCAATAGAAATATATAAACTTCAATAGAATTGTATTTTAATTCCTGTAGTGTTTGCATAGCAGTCCAGTCGGTGCAGCCTTATGTCAGTGTATGAGAATTCAGAAGTTAAATTGATTAGAAAAGAGAAATTAAATAGTACATTTCAATTATCTGAGCACAGAAGAATGCAAAAAGCAAACAATTAGCATAATTAGTGAAAAGTAAGCTAGATTTTTTTTTCCAAATTCTATTTTGGAAATCTAATGTCACAATGATGGAATATTAAATCACTTCAATTTATGAGTTGAAAGATGTTTTGTCAGCCTTGCAAACTACCCCAGAGATCTAAAGGGAACTTACAGCTTATTAGGGTTTGCCCCTCATCACTAGAGCTGAGCAAAAATCTGAATTTCCATCCTGTGGGAAATTCCACTATTCCAACATTTGTCCTGATGTGAGATGGAAACAAAAAGTTGAAATATATTTTTCCCATAGAATGAAACGTTCAGAATAATTTTGATTTGGAAATGTTGAAACTTTTTGTTTGAAGTCAATTTGACATTAAACTATAAGGCCTAAGGTCCTTTAGTGCCTCAGGGGAATTGTAGTGTGGGTGACTTATCCCCTCATTCTTCCTTATGAGCCTGGCTACTTGGTCACACTACATCTCCCATAATGCACTACATGACTGTCAGAGGAGGCAGCACCTCATGGGGAATGTATTCCAGTCATTGAGCACGGTCCGCAGGAAAGAATTAGGGCATGAGGCCCCTGAACTAGAAGGCACTAGGCTCTCTAGCACCATAGACAGATGCATTTTAATGTCAAACTGACTTGAAAGAAATTATTTTGGTTCAGTTAAACAAACTGAAATGTTTAGACTTGGGCCAAACCAACCTGAAATGAACTATTTTCAGTTTTCCTCATGGAAAATCAAATAAGTTTGGCAAAATTGATTTTTTTTTCCTGCAGAAATCACACTTTTCATCAAAAAATCATTTTGACAGAATATTCCCAACTGGCTGTACTCATCACCAGTAATAATCAGTTTTAACTTACCATTGCTGTTGACAATGCATTGGCCAAAAAGGGATCCAGCTCAGTCTCTGGTAAAATCAGCAAAGATATAACTTAGAATATATTTAACCCTCCTAATGTTTTGCAGTCTCTCTGACCCCAACCCCCATTAAAATTGTAATAGAAATTTTCATGCCAAACCTGTTTCTATTCATACATTTAGTATCTTCAAACTAGGATGACATCAATCTTTCTGCATTGGTTTTATTATCCTTGGTTTTATCCTCCTATCTGTTCTGATTTTTTTGCTACCAAAAAAACCAGACTAAAAAGGTAATGGGGTCAGTTTACATTGAGGAATCAATGGGGAAAATGAAAGTACTACACTTCCAAGGTCTTTGAGGGTCTCTTGGACCCCAAACATTTACAAAAATTTAAATAAAACATAAGAGGCAAACCTCTGCCTTTTCTTTATGTATTCTCATCCTATGATGAGGACAACCTGTTAGCATTGGTTTTGTCTGCATACTTGTGGTTTTAGTGTAGTGGGGAAAAAAGACACTCAAGTTAGACCCCTAATTATGCAAGTATCAGGAATCAGATTGTTTTTCATTCTGAGGCAGCAGTTCTGATATGTTTATATGAACCTTTTAGCAGTTTTTATCTTCATAGTCTTAGTAGGGTTTGTTTTTTCAAAAAATGTACTAAAAGGACTTTTGGGGTCTGTGAGACCAAGGTAACATTTGCCTCATGTATATCGCAATTGTCCAGGAAATTGAGTTTCCTTGAATATAATACTGTACCTTCAAAATGATTTTTTTGGAAGCCTACACTTTCTGGGGAAAACACAATTATGGGATTTATTTTTTCTTGCAATCCTGTGCTTGATGGATGCTGTTACTGGGTCAAAGACTCATTGTTGCACTGAACATACACATTCAGACATGCAATGTGTATGTTTGAATTTTGTTGAATTGCACTTGGCCTAATCTTTGAGTAAGAGAATTATGTTCCTCAGGGACTTGGGTTCAGATATGATGAAACCACTGGTGCAAGAAAGGAAAACTTCAGGCTTGCCTCCTTCTACTAGGGAAGGACTGTCTAGGTACTGATGTGCTAGGTACTGATCCAGAGCCTAAAGAGGTTACATCTGTTCCAGAGAATGAAACAGAAAACACATCTAAAATGTGCAAAGTTATAAAAACTGGCGTGTTCAAAACATGTCACCTTTTTGCTCTGTTTGTTCACAGTACTGATGTCATTTACCACCACATTGTTGTGTTTGTATCTTTTTATATTGTTACTGTTATCTATTTTCACTGTCTGAAGATTGGGTCAGTTAGACCCCAACAGCTTACATAGTGTGTAGCTTTTATAAAAAAACTGTTTGATCATGGGGTCGGTTAGAACCCAACACAAGTACTGAGTGGTGCGCTTCTCAATCTCGGAAAGTTTTAACTAGTTCATATTTTTATATTTCACTGGTTACAATAAAGTCAGTTTTTAATGAATCCCTGTTTGTTTTTTCAAATTTTGACATACTTGAGGTCTCAAAGACCCCAATGTGGAATAATTGGCTTATTTTTGGTCCAATATGAGGATTAAAAAATATATCTAATGAGCAAGAGGGCTATTTAAAAATAGCCCCATAGCCATACTTTATTTTTTTAATAACACAGGACAGTATCATACCCTACACCCACTGTTCCCATATAGAAATAAGGAAACTGATCTCTCAGCAGTATGAAAAAGTGGGTGAGGTAACATCTTTTATTGGATCAACTTCAGTTGGTGAGAGACAAGCTTTCAAGTCACACAGAGCTCTTCTTCAACTCTGAGAAAGGAGCTTCCAGCTTCACAGCAAAATGCAAGGTGGAACAGATTGTTTAGCCTAAGACATTAGCACACATTGTAAAGGACCATTCAAGGTGGATGACCAATAAACGCCTCTTCAGTCATAGGACAAAGGGGGGGAAGGGGGTTAGTGGTTATAGATTGGATTTATGGCTTATTACAACAGTGTCTCGGTTCAGTTCAGGATTTTTGGTGTCTAGCAGAGTAATGAATTTAAGCTCCCAGTCTTGTCTTTTGAAAATGTTGTGCAGGTTTTCTGTGAGGATAAGGACTGATAGGTCAGATAAAAAGCTTTGTGTGGCTCAAACTTGTCTCTATCACCAACAGAAGTTGATCCAATAAAATATGTTATCTCACCCACCTTGTCTCCCTAGGATTCTGAGACTAACACAGCTACAATTACACTGCTTATCTCAGCAGTGTGGTTTTCTTCACGCTGTTCTATTTAGGGATAGTGGAGGTCAAACAGAGATGACCCTGCACAGAGAGTGCCTCAGGTGAGTGAGAACAGGGGGAATGATGCAGCAGAGGCAGCAGTTCCTAGTTCTAAACCATCAGTCCCCAAACTGTGGGGTGGGCCCCCCCAGGAGGGAGCAAAGGAATATTCAGGGGGCAGGGCCCAGGCCAGCCCACCCAGCCCCACTCGACCCCAGCCCAGCTCCACTCCTCCCCAGCTAGGTTTGCCAACCCTCCAGGATTGTTGTGGAGTCTCCAGCAATTAAAGATTATCTTTTAATTAAAGATTATGTGTTGAAACCTCCGTGTCCAACTGAAATTGGCAACCCTACTCCCAGCCACAGCTCCGGCCCCAGACACAGTTCCACTCCATCCCCTGTTCTTCCCCAAGCAAGCTCTGCCCTCATTCCCTCTCTTCCCTCAGGCCAGCTCCACCTCTAGCTTCAGCTCCTCCCCCATCCCCAGTTCTGCCTCCAGCTCTGCCTTCAGGCCAAGCTCCTCTGCCAAGCCACCTGTGCTGTATTGAAGGGGAGGCCTGGTTAGATTTCATTACTGGTAAGGGGCGGGGGGGAGGGAGGAAGTGACAGGAAAAGTCACACCACTATTCTAAACTGTAAACACATGGTCTCCTCCCAGGAACCCTCCTCTTGGCCTCAGAGCAGCCTTGCAGGTGACCCCTTCACCTCAGTTTCCCTCTTGGATCCTCAGTAACTCCATTCAAATTTGTCCTCTAGTCCACCAACACAAATTTTTAACAAAACATAATTCAAAAAGTCCATAACATGAGTCCCAACACACAGTACATACCATCCCCAGTGCATGTAGTCCTTAAAACCTGGCTTTGTTTTTGCCATGCCCCTGTGTCTTCTGCCACACTAGCATCCCCCTGCCAGGACAGCCATTCCAGCCCTTCTTTCTGGGGACTTAACGTGCTCTTCCCAGCAGAAACTCCCACATCCTCTCTGGTGGAAACCTCTTGTCAAGGAAACATCTCTCACTGCCCTGGGCCCTCTCACAGTTTATCAGGGTCCAGCTCTCCAGAAAGCCTCTCTGATGCCCCCTTCCTTCCCCTTCCTTGGCTCCAGCTCTCCTCCTTAGAGCCAGTAGTCATCTCCCTCTGCTGCTCCTCCTAACTTCAGCCTTCTGGGTCTCTGGCTTGGACACCAGCCAGCAAATCCCACTTGCTGCTCTCCTGTTGCTCTACCAGGAACAAGCTTCTATGTCTGGCAGCTCTCATCTTCTGTGCCCTTCTCCTGACTGACTCTGTCTGCTGTGACTCCTAATTGACTTCTTATAGCCCCCAAGTGCTGCTCCTCCCCCTTAATTGGCCCAACTGGGAGCACCAGGACTGGAACAGGAGAGCTAACCCCAATTTTGTGTAATGGGTCAGCTACCCTGTTACATGCATCCTCTGTCCCTGGATAGGCAGAGATTTCTTCTTTCAGCTCAAGGAGATAGAAGGGCTAACACGCATGTGAAGGGACTCACCTTCACTCTAGTGAAGAAGAGACTAAGGAGCTCTTCTGGGCCTGTTCAGCACTATTGAGGTGTGCCTGCAAGGCTTATTCTGCCTTGAGTGGGAGGAGATTAGAAATGGAAACCTGCCACAGGAAGGGGAGGTGAACAGAAAGAGGGTTGTTCCACCTCAGTCTGCTGACAACACAGACAGGTCAGTTGAGACGGGGACAGTCACAGGCCATACCGCTCCCAAAGCTGTACATACCAGCTGTAAAGCAGTATGCCCCAAGAGGAGGGGCTGAATGTAGGCTCCACTAAGGGACTTCAATATACCAAGTCATAGAGCTGAATCCAGAAGAAATGACAGACAGGACCCATTTGCCTTTCTTTGTTTTCACCCAGATTCCCTCTCTCATCATGGAAAGAGGAGGGGAGAGGATCTTTCTTTTGCTGGTTTGTTTGGCTCAGAGAACACCTCATGTGCTACAAACTGGCGGGAAGGGGGAAAGATAGTATAAACAAGGGATAATCGGGTCTGGAGCAGGTTAAGGGAGCCTCTGCCTCCCACAAAATGATGGAGAATGTGGACATAATTATGCCCGATGCAAGGGGATAAAAAGCCTTAGAGGATAAAACTCAGCTGCTCTATGCAAGATAGAACCAGAGTAGTGCTAGAAGGTTAGTGGAGATGCAGCAGCAGCAAGTTGCTCAGAAACTGGAGTTCCAACAGCCGTTGTTGCAATGGTGAACCATCTAGCAGCAAGACCAGACCAAACAACAGCTGCTGAGAGAACTGATGTCCCTGCAGCAGGAGTTTCAAAAGGAAATACTGTAACAGGTGATAGCAGCCCTACTCCCCTAGGGAGCACCAGCAGATTGTGCTTCCGCCAAGATGGTTCCTCAGCTTCACTGGTACAGGCAAACTAAGATGGATCCGGACAATGACCCTGAAGCAGTGGTGAGCTGGAGCCGGTTCACTAGAACCAGTTGTTAAATTTAGAAGCCCTTTTAGCACCGGTTGCTCTGTGAGGGATAACTGGTTCTAAAATGGCTTCTAAATTTAACCGGCCAAAAATGGCGCCTTAGGTGCCAACTCCACGGGTCCTCCAGCCCTGAAGCACCCAAGGGGAAAATTTGGTGGGTGCAGCCCCACCCCCAGCCCCACCTCACCTCACCTCTGCTCCGCCTCCTCCCCTAAACGCGCCACCCCGCTCTGCTTCTCTGCCTCCCCAGCTTACCGTGAATCAGCTGTTCGCGCTGGAAGCCAGGGTGGGATGACAAGCAAGCTGCGGGTTCCCACTCAGGCCCAGGGAGGCGGAGGCAGAGCAGGGGAGGGGGGGCACGAGAAGGGCCACCTGCACTGCAGCAGGTAACCCGGGGGGGGGGGCGCAGGGGAACCGCTCCCCACCTCAGTTCACCTCTGGCACCCTTGGCTTGAGCGGGAAGCTGCGGCCTGCTTCTCAGTCCTCCCTGGCTTCCCCCCGAACAGCTGATTTGCGGGAAGCAGGGGGTGGGGGGCACAGAGAAGCAGAGCAGGGCGGCTCATTCAGAGGAGGAGGCGGAGCAGATGGGAGGTGAGCTGGGCCAGGCGCAGGGTGGGGAGCTGCTGGTGGGGGCTCTGCACCCACCAAATTTTCCCCGTGGGTGCTCCAGCCCCGGAGCACCCAGGGAGTCGGTGCCTAAGGCACCACTTTTGATGTGATCAGTGCGGGAGCGGCCACTCCCTCGCCCCTAGGAGCCAGAGGGACCTGCCGGCTGCTACCTGGGACAGCTCCCAGGAAAGCACCACCAGGACTCCCCACCTCGCCCCCCCAGCAGGTGCCTCTGGCTCTTAGGGGTGGGGTGGGCACCCACTACGGTGGCCCATGAGACCCTCCTGCCTGGTTCTGGGGGCAGTCAGGGGAGGGGGGTGGATGGGGCAGGGGTCCTGACGGGGGGGCGGGGCATCAAAGAACACAGGGTAGTTGGACGGGGTAGGAGTCCCAGGGGGCAGAAGTGGGCAACAACCCCCTCGTGGGGTGAGGAGGGAACCCGTTAAGATTTTGGCAGCTCATCACTTCCCTGAAGTCTTTTCAGTTACATTTGAGATGGTGTCACTAGAAGCCTGGTGGCCCCTAGAACAATAGCCTTTGATTCTGGACTCGTACGTGACAGGTATGGCACAGGCAGCTTATCGTAATCTGGATTTGGAGCAGGCCAAAGATTACAAGCAAGTGCAGTCTGTCATTTTGGACTATTTGGGCATTTCCAAAGAGACCTACCATCAGTGGTTTAGATCCGAGAACTACCCCATGAGGACAAGACCCTGAATGGTAGTGCAATGTTTAAGACAATGCAGTTGGAATTGTTTCCACCCAGAGGAAAGATCAGGGGTTCAAGTGGCCAAGGCCATTGTGATAGAACAATGTATAAAGCTGTTACCCATGCAAGGCAGGGAGTTGGTACTACAGCATCGCCTGGGGACATTATTTGAAGGGGTTAGGCTGATGGAGGACTTTGTAGAAGCTGAAGGATCACTAGAGGCAGAATCACTCAAGATACTGGCAGGACGGGGGATAGAATGGTGAGGGGCCTGGGAGGGTGGGCCAGAGTCAGTAACAATCTCTGGTGCCTGATCTTGATGATCTGACCTCCCCTCAGATCAGGAGCAGTCCAAGGGGGGGCAAGAGTGCAAATATAACACTGCCAGTGGGACTGCAGTACACCCCAAGAGGAGGGGTGGATTTCAGCCCCACTAAGGGGCAACGGACTGCTAGACCAAGCTCATAAAATTGAATCCAGAAAGTTTGACTGAGACAAGCCACCTTTGCCTTTCTTTGTTTTCACCCAGATTCCCCTCTCTCATCAGGGAACTGGGGTTGGGGGGGGGGGGAACAGAAGGACTTTTCGTTTGTTTGTTTGACTCAAAAAAACCCTCGTGTGCCACAGACTGGGGGGAAAGAGTATAAATGATGGACAGCAGCATCTGGTGGGGATTGAGGAGTTCCTGCCCCCCACAATGGGCCATAGGCAAAGATGCTTCTTTTTTCTGTTTTATTTCTCTTTTTAAAAAAATGTTATTTTAAACCTGACAGTGTGACTTTGTATATTTATAGTCAAACATTTTGAAACATTTTTAAGTTGAGATTTTTTTAATCAAAATATAAAAACAGCCCTTCCACCCTTAAGTATTAATACTAGGTTTTTAATTATCTGCATGACATGAATAAGTAGTAATTTTGTTTCACTGATAATACTACCTATATATTATAGCTCATATATATTACTTTTTATCAATAGATCTCAAAGCACTTTACAAAGGGGGTCAGTATCAGTAGTTCATCCAGGGAATGTGGGAAGGAGGATTAAGGGAGAAATATTTTCCACCTAGCAATATAGTAGCAGTTCACTACATGAACAGACACTGATACTGAAAGGTCTCTATTCAGCAGGAAAAATATTGCCACAACTAAAGGACTCAAGGAAAAAGCAAGCAGAATGATAGGAAAGAAATCAAGATAAAAAGAACAATCATAAATCACAATACCAAGATTTATACACTGTTACATAGTGAGTTATTATTCTTTTTACTTTCCAACATAAAATTTGGGATAAAGGGAACACTGTCAAGAATGACATATTTCAAGGTTCAGTGTAGACTGTTCATTTTTTAATCTCTGCACAATGCAGAAAAATCTATCAGTGCATAATACTTTGTACTTTTATAGCATTGTTAATCTTCCAAGCACTTTGCAAACATTAACCAGATCTCATAACAACCTCACATGGCACATAAGTATTATTATTGATACTTTACAAATGGAGAGGTGAGGCTGGCTGGTTAAGGGACCTGATCCAGCCCCAGTTGACAACAAGAACACCCCTCCCTTTGACATTAGTAGCCAGAAGATGTGGTATTAACGTATTAATTCAGTGGATCTATTCATGTGAGTAAAATGGAACGTATATTTGAGTGTTTACAGGGTCTGGTTCTATGTGATTTACTCAACGCTATTTGATTCAGGATCAGAACCATAAATGGATAGACAGCCAGGATCAGAAGACAATTCCTGGTTCTCAGTCTTGTGTGTAGATCAGATAATAGATTCATAGATTCCAAGGCCAGAAGGGACCACTGTGATCATTTAATTTGATCTCTAACACAGGCCGTAGAACTTCCCAAAAATAATTCCTAGAGCAGATCTCTCAGAAAAAAAACAACCTATCTTGATTTAAAAATTGTCAGTGATGGAGAATTCATAATGATGCTTGCTAAATTTGTTCCAGTGGTTAATTACTCTTACTGTCAAAAGTATGTTTTATTTCCAGTCTGAATTTGTCTAGCTTCAGCTTCCAGCAGTGGATCATGTTATACCTTTCTCTCTCAGACTGAAGAGCCCATTATTACATTTGTTCCCCAGGCAAATACAGTACTTAAAAACTGTAATCAAGTCACCCCTTAACCTTCTCTTTGTTAAACTAAATATATTGAGTTCTTTAAGTCTATCAGTATAAGGCATGTTTTCTAATCCTTTAGTCATTCTCATGCTTTTTCTCTGAACCCTCTCTGATTTATCAATATCCTATTTGAATTGTGGACACACAACTGGGCACTGTATTCCAGCAATGGGCACACCAGTGCCAAATATAGAAGTAAAAAAACCCTCTGCTCCTATTTGAGATCCCTACTGATGCTGTCAAAGATTCTGTGAGCCCTTTATGGCCACAGCCTTGTACTGGGAGCTCACGTTTGCCACGACCCCGCTTTTTTTTTTTTCTTTTCAGTCACTGCTTCTCAGGATAGAATTGTCCATGCTGTAAGTGTGCCTACATTCTTTGTTCCTAGATGTTTAGATTTACATTTAGCAATATTAAAATGCATATTGTAAGTATCCACGTTACTGAGTTATCTAGATTGCTCTAGATCAGTGACCTGTCCTCTTTATTATTTACTATTCCAACTTTTGTCATCTGCAAACATTTTTGATGATTTTATGTTTTATTCTATGTCATTGATAAAAATGTTAATCGCATAGGACCGGTGGGACCTCTCTAGAAACACACCCACTGAATTACTATTGTCTCTCTCAATTACATTTTGAGACCTATCAGATGACCAGTTTAAATCCATTTAATATGTGCCATGTTAATTTTATATTCTAGTTTTTCAATCAAAATGCTATGTGGTACCAAGTCAAGTGCTTTGCAGAAGTCAAAGCATATTACGTAAACAGCATTACCTTTATGAACTAAACTAATCATATCATCAAAAGATATCAAGTTAGTTTGACAGGATTTCCATAAATCCATGTTAATTTGCATTAATTACATTACCCTCCTTTATTTTGTTATTAATCGGGTCCTGTATGAGCTACTCCATTCTCTTAACAAGGCTTGATGTCAGGCTGATAGGCCTATAATTACCTGGGTCATCCCTGTTTAAATATTGGTATGACATTAGCTTTCTTCCAGTCTTTTGGAACTTCCCCAGTACTCCAAGACTTATTTAAAATCAACATTAACAGTCCAGTGAGAGCCTCAGCCAGCTCTTTAAAAACTGTTGGATGCAAGTTATCTGGACCTGCTGATTTAAAAATCTCTAACTTTCGTAGCTTCTGCTTAACATCCTCCAAAGATACTAGTGGAATGGAAAGAGTGTCATCATCACCATATGATGAGACCATATCATCTGTTTTTCCTCAAATTCAGAACAAAAATATTTATTGAACTGTTCTACCATCCAAATTTAGAGCCCAAATTTCAAAATAGTTTAGCACCAAGCAGCTCCTGTTTGCAATTGTGAATTCTAGCTTTTGAAAATCTGTCTTTTAATCTCTCTGTATTCATTTAGCAGCCATCCCTAAGAAATGTAAGTTTTTAAGGCTATGGGGTGGACTTACTATGTTACTCCTCATCTATCCAAGTTTCCACCATTTTTTTCCATTTGAACTTTGTAGGGCAAGTACGCATTAGATACATTTTCAAAGCACAATTATTTTAAAACTCCTGTTCTGATTTTACCAGACTTCCCACAAAACCTCTATCTTGGATTGAGATATCTCTAAAATTTCCAGATAACAAGTTTCTTTTTGTATGCAGTGTTGTACCTATGTTGGTCCCAGGATATTTGAGAGAGACAAAGTGGGTGAGGAAGTACCTTTTTTTATTAGACCAACCTCAGTTGGTGAGGGAGACAAGCTTTTGAATTACATTGAGCTGAGGAAGAACTTGTCTCTTTAGATATTACCTCACCCACAAGGTTTATATTTGGGCTTTTAGGAGACAGGATCTATCAACTGAGCTTATAATAGGAAGAACCATAAGTACTGACCATAATTTTCTTGAAAAGAGTCTCAAGGAGGATTATTTTAAATTTATATTTTGCTATTCTCCATATTTAAGATCATATAATCTAACCAAAAACATAATCCTGCACTATGAACCACTACTTTGAAGTTGTAGGTGTTCACTGGTATCTTAAGTGGTGCATACCATAAATATTTGTCTAATGCTAAGGCCATGTCTACATGTACAGCGTTGCAGCGGGACAACTATACTGATAGTTGCGTCTGGTGAAGACACTCTATGCTGATGGGAGACACCTCTCCCATCAGCATAAAAATAACATCCCTATGAGCATCAAACTATGTTGGTGGGAGAAGGTCTCCAGCCAACATAGTGCTGTGCACACGAGCACTTATATCAGTGTGATTTATGTCAGTTGGGGGGGGTAGAATATTCACACCTCTGAGCGAAATAAGTTTCGCTAACATATGTGGTAGTGTAGACATAGCGTAAGGAATTGCTTTAAGAAGTATATAGGAATTACTTCTAAATGAAAGTTAAGATAAAAATAAACATACAAGAGTATATATATATATATAAGGGGTTGAGGGCGGAGGAGAATACCTTTATTACCTAGGAGCTGAAAATTTACCTCCTGAGATTTTAATATATAATGGTATCAGTCAAATAAAGCACCATATCATTTTAATACCACTGAAAAGCCTTCTGGGGAGGAGCAAGGTCAACTTTAAGGACTAATCAGAGAACTTTGAAGGAGTAGTTTCAGATTCCCCCTTTTTTTTTTTTTCAAATCATCTCTTTAAAAAGCAAAGCATAAACCCTCCAGGTTATTCCCCCATTGAAAAGATTGTACTGAGATTCTTTTAAAATGAAGGTTTAAGTTTATAGCTTCTGTTTTAAGATACTTCATTTCAACTTCAAGTTGCAGTAATAATCTTGGTAATATAGTCACTATGTGTAATAGGATATCAAACTATCATTTGGAATTCAACTGAAATAATTTTTAGGACAAACCAATGAAGTATTAAGATATAAAAGGAAAATTTCATGAAGCTGAAAATGAAATGACACACCCATATGTGTTGCCATGGGAGCCTTAGTATGATTTTTTTTTCTTACTGTGATTTGTGTGAAGGCTCTGCTAAACCCACTGGGATTTTTCTTATTCAAATAATTATAAAATGGTTGGGTGCTTGACCCACATAATAAATATTTTCTATTAAAATAAAGTCAGAGTGTGTGTATTATATATACATAAATAAAACACTTCCTTATCATACATATTCTGAATACTCAATGTTCTTTGTGCACTATAAAGCACATATTCCTTTATTTCACAGAAGACTATTCAAGGAACATTGAAGTTGGATGGATCCCAGTAAGCATGTCAATTCCAAAGGATGAAACTGGATATTAAATTAGTTTCATTTTACACCTAAGTTCTTACCCAGCATCCAATACTGAAGTTTAGTGTAGTTGTGTGTTGGACAAAAATTAACCTACCTTTTTTCAGTTTATAAATTTCACAAAGAAATATATTTGTGGCTAAAAGGTTCCAGGATTGGTCTCTACACAGAGACTGATCTATTTTTAATGTGAAGCTTGAGTAAAATCAATTCTATTTTTTATTTCTGAGTATATTTAAACAAAAACAAAACAAAAATCCCAAAGAATTTTGAATACATATCCTTAAAATGGTTGAGCTGATTTTGTTCAAATTGTCTTGTTTTACGCATCTAATAGAGAGATAAGGAATAAGCCAAGGTTGAAGAAAATTGATTCATTGTTTTTCAAGGTTAATCATGTTTGAGGAAATTCCATGTATTTGTGATAGCATTTGCTGCTATTCTTTTTTGATTGACATAGTAAGTTAGTGTCTTAGAAGCTGAGGAACCATGTGATGCCCTTCAGCTTTAGATTAATCTAAACTCTGCGTTGACCCAATATTTGAGCTGATCTAAACACTGAGTCTGCAGCCTTCTGGAGGCTTTGATTTGAAGTGAGGGTGTATCCCATTCTTGTTGAGGTGAACCATTAGTGTTTTTTTTTTTTTGTGCGCCTTAAACCAGGGATCCAGTTACTAATTATACCAGATACTTAAGAGATTGATTTTCATCTACTGAATCATTCTAGATATTGGAATATTATGACAATATGTTATAAGCATTGAAGACTGGCATCTAGACATCCTGTCCCCTCACAGAACACAATGGTTTGCAGATAGCCTATGTCTGATGAAGCAATAAATGTGATATATAAAGCAATGGTGTTGAAAATTTCTCTTTTACAGTCTGAGCCCAACCCTACTGCAGCTAATAAAAAGCCTTTCATTGACTTCTCTGGGTGTTGGATCAGGCGCCAATTGAGTAGCAGCGAGGCTACCTACATGAATTAAGGTCTTGGGTCCAAATTTGTAAAGGTATTTAGGTGCCTAAAGATGCAGATAAGTACTTTAAAAAAACCCACTAGTTGCCTAGGAACCCAGTGGGAATTACGCATCTGGGCATGTTGGAAAATCGAGGCACCTAAATGCCTTTAAAATCTAGCCTCTGGTGCCCTTTAAGTTCTATGAACATGACATATTGGCCTTATTTATTTGGCATTGACAATATTTTTGGTGCTCTACAAAAGACAAAAACTTGCTTCTCAAAGGAGCTTACAATCTGATGAACCTTGGCACGATGATTTAGACATTTAGCTTTAATAGCTAATTCATCCAGTAATAATCCTCTCTCCAACAGACATGAAAAGTTACTTGGATGTTTAAAACATAAAGAAAGCTCCAGTGTACTGCAGAAATTGCTGTGGGCTCTGAATAAAGTTTTCCATGTTTTCATGTGTTTGTAGGATGAAGTCCTTGTGGAGGGATGTAGCACAATGACCAACTTAGTGATTCTGAGGTCATCCCTAGTATATAAAAAAAAATTGTGCTCCCTCATTCCAGTTGGTCATACTCGCTAACACACACGCATGCACACATACACACAAAAATAAATCTTTCTCCAAATAATACAGTTCTGGAAAGGGCAACATCAGGAACTAGTCACTTTTAAGAAACCAAAGTAATTTAAGATGCATTTTTAACTATGTGAATACTATTAAGTGAATGTCTAAAATTATTCACTTACAGAAATGTTAAATTAATTTTTGTCCCACTAGCCAGCTGTGCACATGCTGAACATTTTTATCTTGCTTAAGATATCAGAGGCTGGTTGTGTGGGAACACTAGTTAGCAGAATGTACAGCAGGGACACTATTTCATTTCTTTCTGGAGCATTTTAAATAAGATCATTTTGAAAGACTTGCAAATTACTCCCAGTAGAATAATACATAGTTTGAGAGTACAATATACAGTATGTGATTTTAAGGATTTATATTAATTTGCTCTTTTTTGGATGAGATGTAAAACCACTTTTGTGTCAGATGTCTTTTGGCACTTGTCTCAAGAGTAGAAGAGGTCTGTCTAACTTCCACCTTGGGCAGTTATAATAGTCACCTACCTACTGTAAATTTTACCTACAGTTTCAACTGGCAAAGTTAGAATTCTCATTCCCACTAAAAAATAAATGTTATGAACTGATGGTCAAATAGGACCCAATTCTGCCACCTTTTAATATCACAGTGGGTTTGGCTAAGAGTTTGAAATGCTGGTATGGTCATTGGGCCTTTGTTCAGTAAACAATTGGTTAACCTAGATAATGGTACTTGATCTCACCCTCTCCCTAACTTGCCCCATCTGGGTAACATTACTGAGAAGGGGGAGTGAGGCAAATCTGTCAGTATCTGGAATCCACAAATTTATTTTTCCTGAAAATACTCACTTTATTATTTATTGTAAGACTCTAATCACCATGGAATCTAGTGTGAGAGAGAGATTTTTAGTTTACAGAGAGCCAACTGGTCTTCAGGTAACTTGGCTAATTTGCCTTAGTCCTTGTAATTTGAGACCATGTTGATATTTGAAAGAATAAATTTGTTCTGTATCAATCTGTCACTTGAAGTGAAGGATCAGAGTGACAGAGCCAGAAGAGTACCCACTACAGGACAGGCCCAACAAAGAAAATAACAGAACACCACTAGCCATCACCTTCAGCCCCCAACTAAAACCTCTCCAGCGCATCATCCAGGATCTACAACCTATCCTGAAGGATGACCCCCCGTTCTCACAGATCTTGGGAGACAGGCCAGTCCTTGTTTATAGAAAGCCCCCCAACCTGAAGCAAATACTCACCAGCAACCACACAACAAAAACACCAATCCAGGAACCTATCCTTGCAACAAAGCCCGTTGCCAACTGTTTTCCACATATCTATTCAGGGGACACCATCATAGGGCCTAATCACATCAGCCACACTATCAGAGGCTCGTTCACCTGCACATCTACCAATGTGATATGTCATCGTGTTCCAGCAATGCCATGTACATTGGCCAAACCTGGACAGTCTCTACATAAAAGAATAAATGGACACAAATCAGACATCAGGAATTATAACATGCAAAACCAGTTGGAGAACACTTAAATCTCTAATCACTCGATTACAGACCTAAAAGTGGCAATTCTTCAACAGAAAAACTTCAAAAACAGACTGCAATGAGAGACTGCTGAATTGGAATTAATTTGCAAACTGGACACCATTACATTAGGCTTGAATAAAGACTGGGAGTGGATGTGTCATTACACAAAGTAAAACTTATTTCCCCATGTTTATTTCCCCCCTCCCGCCACTGTTCCTCACATGTTCTTGTCAACTGCTGGAAATGGCCCACCTTGATTATCACTTCAAAAGGTTTTTCTTCTGTCCTGCTGGTAATAGCTCACCTTACCTGATCACTTTCATTACAGTGTGTATGGTAACACCCATTGTTTCATGTTCTCTGTGTATATAAAATCTCCCCACTGTATTTTCCACTGCATGCATCCAATGAAGTGAGCTGTAGCTCACGAAAGCTTATGCTCAAATAAATTTGTAAGTCTCTAAGGTGCCACAAGTACTCTTTCTTTTTTTGAACATACAGTCACTTATTCATTCTCTGAACATACTGGAAATAAATGTAATTAGCCCAAAACAGCTGTCACTTTCTTGCAACGAAAAAGACAATTAGGGAAGAACCTATGGGACCTCAACTAGATACAGGTTTATGATTTATACTCAGTAACTTTTTGATCTAAAAAGACCTGCTTTTCCAATTTATCTCTGGAAGGCATTATATAGGAATTGATTTTCCCTCATACAATTCCAGAATCTTTGCAGGTGGAGCCCGAGTTTTGAATAGAAACTTTGAATGGAAGGTCTCCAGTCCCTGTTTTCTCCCTTCTTCCCTTGTACAGGAAACTCCACATGCATGCACTCTTCATTTTATGCCATGTAGATTTTCCCCTATGGAGGAACACGTGGTCCTGTATGTTTAATTTTCCTACCCAATTTTGCATTACATTGTACCATTTACATTTCAGAGTACCTAAATGTACTAAAAGAAAAATCTCTGCTCCAGTTCACCATCTGAACATGGCATTATGAAAATGTGTTATAAGTTATAAGTTTTTTCATTTTTCTTTGTTTAATATTTTTAAAGTTTTAGAATTATATTTGAGGTAGTAGGGACATTATTTGGAGAAAAGGTATGCCTGTAAAGTGTCATATCTTTTCACTAGCTTTCTTTACAGAAGTTATCTCAAAGTAGCAATATTTTTTGCAAAATAAAGTTCATTTGAAAAGAGGTGTAACACAAATGTAGATCATAATGTGTTACTCATATAAGCACCATTTACACTTCATTAGTTTACCATTTGCTAATACTTTTGTTTAGTCTCTTATTTTGATTAATTTACTTGTTTGAACAAAAAAATTCTATGGCTGTGTCTATGCTGCACAGTTAACCTGGGTGATTGGTACTTGAGTATGGGCACCCGTCTTGGTCTAGCGCCTCTCCATGCATTCCTACCGCAACATCAGACTGGTGTGGTGTTTTCATGGTCTAGGAGCATTTCCATTGATTTCTTATGCTCTAGGATTTTTTTCTGCATCAGTTGTGGGAAATATTTTCTGTCCTTTGGGGGCAATTCTGGGAAGGGCATTGGAGCCACATCAACAATCAAGTAATTTAGTCTGAATCTACTGCAAAGTGGGCAGATTCCAGCCTGAGTTAAAGTGAAGTGTGGGTTCTAATCCACTTCATGCTACACCTTCAGCCAGATAAACTATTCCACCCTTAAATAACCTACAAACTAGAGACAGAGGCTTTCTGAGTGGACAGTATAGGGGGTAAGGATAAAATCTGGGTAAGAGCCTGGGTGAAGTGTACAGTGCAGACATAGCCTAATAGCCTATGCTCAAAGCAATTAATATAAAATCAGCACATTGCTTTGCCCCCCAAAAAAATCAGATCATAACAAGAGCCACTGAAACCTACTGTTTTACTAGTCTTCCTATGCTTCTTTAACTCTTCAGAGCCTCTGCCTGAGGACATCTTGTAGTGAAGGGACTGATCTATAACTTTATCTAAAGGCAGGTTTCAGAGGAACAGCCGTGTTAGTCTGTATTCGCAAAAAGAAAAGGAGTACTTGTGGCACCTTAGAGACTAACCAATTTATTTGAGCATGAGCTTTCGTGAGCTACAGCTCACTTCATCAGATGTTTACCGTGGAAACTGCAGCAGACTTTATCTGCTGCAGTTTCCACGGTAAACATCTGATGAAGTGAGCTGTAGCTCACGAAAGCTCATGCTCAAATAAATTGGTTAGTCTCTAAGATGCCACAAGTACTCCTTTTCTTTTTATCTAAAGGCATCCTGTAACTCGTAGAAGACTTACATACTGGAAGAGACACCCCTCCCAGCCCCCCGTCCCCCACACATACAAATGGGGGCAGAGGAATCTGACCTTGTCACGGTTTCTTACCCACTCTGAACTCTATGGTACAGATGTAGGGACCTGCATGAAAGACCCCCTAAGCTTATTCTTACCAGCTTAGGTTAAAAACTTCCTCAAGTTACAAACTTTGCCTTGTCCTTGAACCCTATGCTGCCATCACCAAGAGTGTTAAACAAAGAACAGGCAAAGAGCCCACTTGGAGATGTCTCCCCCCCAAAAAAATATCCCCCCATTCCCCTTTCCTGGGGAAGGTTTGATAAAAATCCCCACCAATTTGCATAGGTGAACACAGACCCAAACCCTTGGATCTTAAGAACAAGGAAAAAGCAATCAGGATCTTAAAAGAAGAATTTTAATTAAAGAAAAAGTAAAAGAATCACATCTGTAAAATCAGGATGGTAAATACCTTACAGGGTAATCAGATTCAAAACACAGAGAATCCCTCTAGGAAAAACCTTAAGTTACAAAAAGACACAAAAACAGGAATATACATTCCATTCAGCACAACCTATTTTACCAGCCATTAAAGAAAAGGAAATTAACGCATTTCTAGCTAGATTACTTACTAACTTTTTACAGGAGTTCTGAAGAGCATTCCTGATCTGTTCCCGGCAAAAGCATCACTCACACACCCTTTGTTCCCTTCCCCCCTCCAGCTGTGAAAGTAACTTTTCTCCTCATTGGTCATTTTGGTCAGGTGCCAGCGAGGTTATCTTAGCTTCTTAACCTTTTACAGGTGAAAGGGTTTTGCCTCTGGCTAGGAGGGATTTTATAGTTCTGTATACAGAAAGGTGGTTACCCTTCCTTTTATATTTATGACATAGGATGGAGCCCTAAACTGACTAAAATAGGTAAGATCTGATGTAAAACATTTAAATATTGAGGGCTGGGTTTTCAGAAAGGATTCAACCTACTCTTCTTTTGGGTACCTGCCGGCATCTGCACACCACTTTGAAACACTGGCATCTGAGTGTGCAGTTGATGGAGTCAAAATGTGTGCAAGAATAGCATTTACAAGTGCTTACCTCTTTTGTTTCAGAAGACCCTGAACTGGGAACATTGCATTATTTAAACCATATTACAGAGGAATCTTGAGAGCTACCTGAGGGGCTCTTTCCCAAAAGGCTGTACATACTTCCTCCACACTGCTTTCTATTCTTGCCAGCTTGAGGAATTCAGTATGGGATCTGAACTTTTATCTCTTAGATGGCATCATATTATGCTGATACTAATTTGAAGCACAAACAAGATCTGCAATGTCCCATTATATGGACATTTAACTAGGGATGTTTGCTATGACATGGGAATCTTTACTATGTGTAATTCTATCTGAAACAAACATTAAAGGAGCTTAGTTATAAAACAGTTGCCAGAGAGTGTCACCATGTGCAGACGGTGCATTATCAATTAAAGATTCAAGTAATACTATTCCTATTCTCTTGAATCAGTGTAAATTACTGATGCACCTGGACAATAAATAAATTGGTCAAAATCATCAGTAGTACCATTATCAAAGATATGCCCAACAGTACTCATTAGCCCAGGGAAATTCATTGCCAAGAAGTGTGGACACATTTAAGAATTAAGTTAAACTGAAGTTTAAACAGTATGGTAAAGTACGACAGGGGACCAGTTGTACAAAATAATACTGAAGATTGTAATAGATGGGCTCATTAAATTATAATCTTTAGGGAAGTGTTAATGTTGTGGAAATGGTTTCAACACCATCTTTTAATTACTTATCACAGATGCTACCAATGAATATTCTCAATCCCAATTGTTAGTTTATTCAGCTGGGGAGGGATTTTTTTTTCCTTCATTCTTACAGGGTAAATGGAAAACCTCAACCAATAATTTTTCTACTCTAACGGAGGGTTAAAAGCACCAAACTTTAGCTTCTGCCAGATTGGTTTCTACCGCTAACCACTGTATTTTGAACCAAGGATGATAAATTGCTCCTTTTTCTTCTTCTTCTTTAGTTATGAACTGCTATAAATATGGGTGATATTTTTAATGTGATAAAAGGATTTGAAATGACAAATCATTGAGATGTTACACATATTAAATGTTATAAGGTTAATAAAACATCAAAGTTAACTGTGGGGAACAACTAGCCTACACAGAAGGTATCTTCCTTGTAAAGATAAGGGATAAAATGGTAACTGTATTCTGGTTTAAAAGAGGTATTCTTGAGACTGTTCTTTCTGAGCAAGAAAATGTTTTGGGGTCCAACGTGGCTGTCATCTTGAGGTGTTCCTGCAATATAATACTAATAAATAGTGATGATAATAACTTTATAATGCAGTGACTGAAATTATACTGTAGCTGAACTGCAATTACACTGTGGTTATGCTGTTTGATAAGAAATTACCATTCATTCACATAACTGGAAAATTAACTTCATTATAAAATTGCTAGATATTACTATGACTGTTCTCAGAATACACAGGACTGTGAATCCCCTAGTTACCTCCATGCCTCAGGTATGAGGAAGACTTGCTTTTGCTTAACTGGATGCCAGCTTGCTGATGACACCAGCCTGTTAGCCTCTCAAACGCTTTCCTCTGGACTGTGTGAGCCCTTACTTTTCCTTGCAGGTTAACAAACAGTGTATCCCAGTCCCTGAGTCCCTTTTAAGCATTTCCCTCTAGTTTCCAGCCCCTGAACACTCACAGAAATATCAGATCTGCTGTCCTCAAGGGACCATAGTATACACCAGCTTGTATGATTCAACTCAGGATGAGCTCCTTGTACAGTACCATAGTGCTAAAATATACTTATAGTGAAACCAACAATAAGTTTATTATCAAAGATTCGAGAGATAGTGAGTAAGGAAAATGAAAACAAAAGGCTTACATATAAAACAAAATTATAAACATACTTTCTGGAGATTAAATTTAACTATTAGCTTAACCTTCTGTATAATGAAGTTAATCTCACCCAAAGCCTTTTGGGGTATCTTCAACCAAAGCTGATGGTGATCCTGTTTTCATGAATGTAAATGCACTGCCCACTTACTTCCTAGGTTCAGGATGATATGGTATCTTCTTTATTCCCCAAATATAGTCCAGCAAACCTTTGAAGTATATCTCAAACTTAGGTTCTCCTCCCCCACTGTATGCACTTCCCTGTTGACTTCATATCTCTCTGCTGCACACTTAAATGTCCCTCCATTGAGTTAGTTTACAATGCTGAATTTACATGCCAACAGAGAGAGACAGGTGAATAAACATATTTTGTCCAACAGGAAACCGGTTACTCCACCTCTGCTGTGATAAGGAATCTAAGAACATATTTTCAGTACACATATGCAACTCTTTATATAGTATCTGTACATATATTTCATTGAAGACCTTACATGACTTTCTTTAATGAACCAGAGTGTACATACCAGAATAAGCAAACTCTTGTAACCCACTTGCCAGTTCTCCTTGGGGGGTTCTTCGGTCACAGTTATCTCTTCAGTTCCAAACAAAATACATTTGTTTGGTTTTTTGGAATACAGGTACATTGTGTTTACTCTCCATCATGTACTTAACCAGTCAGTTAAGTGACTGTAATTGCAAATACAGACATCAGGAGCATAACTACAATGTAATTACTGTTACCTTTCGGTATTATATAGTGTAACCATGATACAATTTGTCAAAGGCACTGTTACAGTGTATTGCTCTTTGCTGCACTTAATTTTAGGGTTCACGGAGTTTATTTTCTTAAAGCACTTAAAGAAAGTATAAATTTTCAAGGAACTGTATGCATGCATGCATGCATAATTACTTTGAACCAATGTTGTACATGATACATGTGCAACAGTATATTTGGTATACTTTATATTCCAGTCTTGTTCACAAAACTTTTTTCAAGAGTCCTGGAATAAAGGATATGTTAGTGAAATCTAACCCTGACATACAGTTAGAGGCATTTTCTTTCTCTGTCAATGACTATGTTTATAGAAAATAATAGATGGGTAGATGCAAGAGTGTGGTAGGTATATTTTGTATGGGACTGGCTAATCACAATAGAAGAACCAATTTGTTTCCAAAATTTCTGTCCAGATACTTGATCATTACTGAGATCTGACTGCTGTCTTCGCCACATAGTATCACGTACAGCGCAAATTCATGAGAGTGTGACAACAGTCTTTTGCACAGGACAGGATATTCCAGGTGTGTGTAGTCAAATAGTTCCACAGCATTGAATGCTTTCATAAAAAATAGTAATAAAAGAGCCTGGACAATCTCTCTTTAAGGGCATGTAGGTTGCTTGTTACACACAGATAATAAATCTTACGGCAACCTAATTTTTGTAGAAATGATAACCCTCATATGACACCTCTATTGCCCCTTAAAGGCAAATGTTTTAAATTTCCTAAAATTCCCTAAATCTGGTTGTCTCTTGCTTCCTTTCCCTGAAAGTGCTCCCATCCTCTCCCTGAGAATATCAAGGTCTAAAGAGATTTATTGATGTTATTCTATCTGATGAGCTAGTCATCCAGTCAAAGATTAGAAACAATATCATGTGATTTAAGTCACCAGCAACCAAAATATTTAATTCCATATATTGAATACTTTCAGTGGTGGAGCAAAATGCTTGGAAGAAATCCCTATGCTAAAAGAGGTTAGCTGAGTTGCTTGATAAAATGTGAATAAGAAAGAAAGAATCACAATCACTTTATGGACATTCCGCTAGCTGAAAAAAAATTCTAAATTAGTCAAATGATTCATCACTAATATTTTCTACAGCTTCACTTTTAATTGAGACCAATATGAAAATTACATTAAAAAATCCAAGCATAACAAGATAAACTAGATTTAAACTTTAAATCTTTAAATTTCTATTAAAATTCAATTTAAGCATGTGCAGCTTCTCTTTATGATAGATTAAGATGGAGATTGGAGATGATTAGATTGTATTTGGCCCTATATATTGGTTTGCTTGCAAAACTAAGAGGCCTTTATGTGTAAGGTTGGTGTTGAATAAAGTGGATTTTGGAATGGAATTTGCACCTCAGCTGTATACATAATCAGTTTGTGAGTAATTATGTATTGTGAGATCTCTAAATTCAAGGATGGGCTCAAAAAGACATGGCAATTCAGGAGAAAAACCAAAAACAAAGAGCAAGAGAGTGCTTTAGGGTTTTGATAACTTCAGATAAAATCTTGGAGGCTTTTACACCATAGGCTATGTGTAAGGAATGCCAACAGTAAAAATCCAGTGATATGTCTTCTCAGATCAAGAATTTGAGGTAAATAATGTGTTTCTGAAATGGTGATACATTTGTTGTTGTTGACATTTTAAAAATAGACAAGTCTGAATATTTCAAATTGGCTTTTGTAATTTTTAAACATATTCTTACAGGGCAGAGGCTCTGATGTTGAATGTGCTATACATGCCCAAGACAGTATCCCATTGGGTGTGTTGCTAAGGTCTATGAGGCCTATCTAACTATCATCTCTGCTGTTTTCCCATCATACAGCATTCTTGATGCTCTTGCTTACGCAATAAAATAGAGCTAAAAACAGTTGCCACATTTCATCCCAGAGCTGGGTACAGTTTAGTACTAGGTAAAGTGATCCCTATGTATGGTTTAAATAGAAGTTTGAATTTCTGAAGAGTTTTGATGGCCTTTGGGATAACAGCTAAATAAACATAAAATATTTGTATTATTTCTGGTCAAAAGCACATACTTAGCCAATAGTATAATTTGCTGTCCATTTTGCATGTAAATACTGCAAACTTACAGTTGTTGATGTGAATGCTTCCACTGTCTTTCCTATTCTTTTACAGTGATCATTACTTTGATGTATTTGAAAACCAAATTATATAATGCGTTTTCCTTAGCTAAGCAAAAAGTACAAGAAAATTTAATCATAACATAATCTGTTTAAACCTAAGGAGGTGCCTATTTTGTTTAGAATCAATACATAATGACATAATGGCATAGAATCAAAACATAATGACATACATGACAAACTTGATAACGGAAATGTCTTGCTCATTTTTCCTGTGAATATAAAATATCTATGTGATTAGGGGAAACCATGTAAGGTTATAATACAGAATGTTAAATGAATAAATCATGTTGTCAAGAGAGCCATAATTCTATTAAAATATGTTCTTTTCTGATCTAAAAGTTGTGGGGCGGGGGATCACTTCTTAATTATATAAAAGAGGCAAAGTTAAAAGGAGATTGAAAAAGACAAGCCATATTTTAGCTCCAAAATCCAAGTGCTTTTCTATTACTAACTTCACAGTTATCTCTTATCATAAGCCAAGAAAAAAAGAAGTCCTGTAACTTACAGAAAGAGGTGATGTGTTGGCTCTGTGTCATGCTTCCATTCATTCTTTCAAGCTCAGAGGCTCCTGCATACAAACACTGTACAGGGAGGATCTGCAGGCCTGAGGGTGATATTAGAGCTGGACATAAAAGGGGGAGAAGGGTGGTTTCCCCAGAAAAAACTTTGACTCAAAAAATAAAAATAAAAATCTAAATTTTCCACAGAAAATGTAAATTTTTGGCAGAGATTCAAATACTGAAATCAATGTGAATACAGACAAAAACTGTATTCCTGCATAGTGATAACCATTCAGTATACTCTTAGCATTGTGTGCTATATCTGTAAGGTCTGACTTAGGTGAACATAACTTAAGCTTTTGCATCAGGCAGTTGGAGGGAAAAGGAATAACAAATAACTGTTTAACATGCATTGCAGAGTTGGATCAAATACGTAGGTTGTCCCCCAGATAATAAGATATCTACTCAATTAACCTATGAAAAATATAACTGGCAACTAGCTGCTCAGACTGAATTTTTGCTGAGAAAGTAAACTGTTTTAGAGGGAAGAACAGGGGAAGTATTGGCTAAAAGGGCACATTTTATCCAGCACTTGAGCTGATGCACATACGGAACAGGAGTAACTAAACTCACTGTTTTATAGTCTGTCTACCTTGTTTATCTAAACAACTTCAGAAGAGATTAGGTAAAGATGGTACACTTCAAGAGATTATTAAGGATCTAGACTTTATAGCTGGTTGGTTTCTACACAACAGGGAGAGATTTGCCCCAAAGATTTTTTTAAAATCTTTATTAATATGCAAAATCCTATTCTTCTTCATGTTTGCAGTGGAGTCTATTTAACTGACAGTTCTCACAAAAAATGTGTCAGGCTTTGATCAGGGTAAATCTGAAGAAAGTTTAATCTTTAATTATATAGTCATTGCAATTTCTTGCTATTAAAATAATATAAAATGTTTGTTAACTGATCCTTCTAGTACATTAGACAAATCAAAATGCTTTTATTTAAATGGTCAACAAAATGAGATGGGAATGATTCAAAACATTATCTTTTGCCTTTCTTTATCAGCTCTAAAAAGGATGTTTTCTAATAGCGGCCTTGTCCATAGATGTAGACAGTAGTTCTCATAGGCTTGAATAATACAAGTATCCTGCTCTTCTTTAAACATCATCTCTTATGATGTATCTCATTCCACTATCATATTTTCTTGATAAGAATATGGACCAATGCATTTTTGACTCTTAATTTCCGTTTGTATGAACTACACAATAACATACTTTCCCCTCTTTGCCCTCTTCCTGGATTTTTAGCTCCTGTAGTATGACAATAGGTGGCTACAACAAATAAAACTCTTAACTAATGTGATTAATCTAACAATTCTGAGAATTCTTTCAGTACAATTTGTGTGTGGGGGAGGGAAATCACAGTACATTAAAACAATTTAACAATATTTAGTTTTGAACACTTCAAAATTAAAATGGTTTCAGTGTGTGTGTGTGTGAGAGAGAGAGAATATAGAATTTCATTTTTCAACCACCTCTACCTTTATCAGATCTCATGAGCTAAATAAGCAAGGTCAAAGCTGAGACCTTGTCTGGGAGATTTCAATGGAAAACATAGGTTCTGCAGAAAGTGATGTTGCTTCAGTAGGTGGTAGCCTTTCCTCTGAATTACTATTGAACCAATGTCCCTGTGTGATTCTGCTGCTGGAGACGCCATCTTTCAGATGAGCCATTAAATTGTGACTCACCGTTTTCATGGTCACTAAGGCTTAAATAGTATTTTTCACAATGTTTACCTGGTTTTCTAGATACATTCCATTCTGAATAATCCAGTTGTGCCTACCTGAAATACCCCTTGTAGTTTCAAATGAAAAATGTATTCTTCATTTCATTTCCCAAGAAACCGTTGTGTAGTGTTACTGGCACAGAATTGCTGCCATATTTCACCCCAGAAGTAGTTGAATTCCAGTGGTGGGAGTAGTGATATTCAATCTGTAAAATATATTGGAATACTTTGGAGATAAAAGATTATTATTAAAAACAGTTATTTGCTTTTTAATATGTCTGGAATCTTTGAATAGAAGGGAAATTTACTGAAAACACCTGAACTCTTTACATATTTTATTAAGAGTGAATGTGCTTCTTACTGCACACATTAGAGTCTTTAACTTCTTGATCCTAATGGTATGGATAGTTTCATGCTGTCCTTTTCACTCTGTCTTATTCATAAATGTTTTCTTAGAGTATCCTATTAACAGTCAATTGCACAGGTAGTCTAAATGAAAAATTCTATTATAAAAAGCAATTTACAAAAACAAGAATGCATCTGGATACAGTACATCAGGGATTGGCAACCTTTGGCACGTGGCCCGTCAGGGAAATCTGCTGGTGGGATGGTTTGTTTACCTGCAACGTCTGCAGGTTTGGCCGATTGCAGCTCCCACTGGCTGTGGTTCGCTGTTCCAGGCCAATGGGGGCTGCGGGAAGCGGCGCGGGCCGAGAGATATCATTTCTAAAGTGGTTAAAGTCATTTACCTTCAGTCTCAAGCCTCACTATGTAACATAAGCAGAATTTTATTAGGTGGTATCTCTACAGTTGTTTAAATATCTAATTTAAATATTAAACTTTTTGCTGTCTTTATGAACCTTTGATCCTGTGGTTGTATGATTGTATGAGTTTTGCTAAAGTAAGAGGTGACCATCAGGATTACATTACCACCAATAAAATAAGAGGCCAGAGAATTACACTGATTTGAACGTTTCCACCTTTTAAGTTATAGTCAGTTATCTGATGACCTGCAAAAGATGACTGTTTGAAAAGTTGAGGCCATGGCTGTCAAAATGAGAGTTCCATTGTTTAATCTCATTTGCAGGTTTTTCTGCTTTCTGTCTTCCAAAGTGTATATTTTAATTCACAAGAGCATTAGCAGTAAAACTGGGCAGATAGTAGGAAAACTGATGAATGTTTTGATTAAATGAACTGCAATTTGCTTTACCATATTTTCCCTATTATTTCTGTGAACTTTGTTTCAGGCAAATTTATTCTAATAAATGTTTATGGAAAATTATGTTTGAGCTTATCCTTGAAATTCAGTTTAATTAGTTTTGGAGAGAAATACTAAAGTGATTATTTTGTTTGTTGAATTAGTGAGGGGAAATGGGTAGAAGGCAGTGCAGAGAGAGAGAGAGGGAGACTAGATCAAGAAAGGACAGAGATGGAAGGGTTTGTCAAGGAAGAAAGGCTTGTGTCGGCCAATTCCCTAAATGGTGCATGTTGCCCGTTCCCTGGAACCAGCCAAGAAATAACCACAAACAAAGGTCGAACTGAAACAGTACTGAGGGCTGATTTATCACTTGCTTCCCTTATTGTGCAATTATACTTAAACACATTCTGTGCATCCTGGCAGGCTGTAGATGCAGGTGTTGCTTTCGATCTTAAGTGACTGAGACTGGCCAGGTTCCAGCTTCCCAGAGATCGAACCACTAGGCGACGAGAGTCCTGATGTCCCTTCAGATCTACGGGAGGGCTCTACTGCTTCTGGTCCAGTCCTGAGGTTTATGCTGTTGTGGGTTACATCTCTCTGTGGCCACTACTGCCGTATGTTTATATACAGTCCCATATACAACTTGATTATCCTTATATGGTAATATTTCAGTTCAAGCCTTGTGATTGGTTTCTTATACTCACACTATCTCACTCTCTCCTTACATATTGATTACATATTCATAAGCATGAATAAAATTGGTAATATAACTTTCAGCAAGCATGTGACATCAGCAGGGTTTCCACTGTTACTGTGGTTCAGAGAGAAAACTGTGCAAACTATAGAAAACAACATGACAGGAAGTCGACAGACACAGGCACAGACTGCTTGATAGGCAGATTGGGGGCGGGGGAAGCAATGGGCTACCCCTCCTCCCCGTGGAGCAGAATCTGCTCCTGCCTGGCAGAGGCCAAGCCATGGATGGGGCCGCGGCCGGCTACGGTGCAGGGGATAAGATTTTTGACAAGCATTTTGGCACCTTGACCAGGCTGAGCTCACCACAGGGGTAACCTTGTATTAAGGTAAGCTGCTGCTGCTTCTTGCCATTAGCAGGCATGCAGTTTACCTCTGAAGGACCAGTATCTGTTCTGGAGAGAGCATTTGGTGGGGCCTCACCTGCTGGATTCTGTTTCTGCAAAATTGGGAGCACCTGCTCAGAGACTGGTTACAAAGCAGTGAGTTGGGGGAAGGGGGTATGTATGGGGAAGATATTTATAGGAGGGGAGATGATGTGCAGCCTTTTTTCATCAGATGAGAGAGGGGCAAAGATGGTCTTCTCTCACGCTTTATGTCCTCTGAGTTCTTCCTTCCAGTGGAGTGGAATGCTCTACGCTCCCCTTGATCATTCTAAGTCTAAGAGTGAACTAACAAGCAAAACCATAGTCTACTCTATTTCCTTCGAGCACAAATTGCACCTGCAAGCTGCAATGTGCTTAGCACCGTATTGGATTTTATGGCTTCACCACATAACATTTTTGATAACAGCCAGATTTTAGCATTCAGGGCTTTTTAAATTTTCTGAAGGAAAAAGAGAAACCTATGAAATCCCCATATAACAACATTGGTTAACATGTATTTAAGGTTGATTAATATTACATTAATGAAAATTACATAAAATATCATTGTAATTTAAAAGTGTGAGAGAGATGAATTAAGCTGATTCACACATATTTCATTACCCTTAGGGTTCATAACAAAATTGATGTACAGATTCAATTTGCACACATCACAAACAATGCATAATTGTGATGTGCATGCTGAAAGAGTCAAAAATACACATAATATTACAATAGCATCTTTTTTTTTTCTTGTAATTAGTGTCTCAGCAAAGACTTGACTGAAGGGGTCCAGAAATGAAAATGATCTCAAATGTCTTAGAATTCCCTTATCCTTTAGGCCTATCACTTCCTATCTCCAAAAACATCTCAGACCCTCTGTGTGAGAGAATCAAAGTCCCACTAATTTGTCATGCCTTCCCCAATGTCACTGCAATTACACTTATGCAATGTTTAAGACCAGCTGACTATAGTGACAAGAGTGATGGTAATGAATAACAAATAGTAAATGCACATGGTGAACACAGTGTGTGAGAAATCCATTGGTTGAAATTTGTTCACTTGAAACATTTGTCAAATAATGTTAACAACAAATTACTACACATAAGACTGTTCCCGAACAACTCAGGAACAGAAATGTGAGAGAAATACATCAAATAAAACATTTGCTATGAATAGGTTGCCCAGCTGCAATTGTCAGTATATTTTAATATTACACCTGGTGTTAAGTGCCAACAATGTTAAAATAAATATTGACAGAAAAGTAAGTATTCTTTCCATAGTTAAATACTTCAAAGGTAAAGAAAAGATTTTCATTAAGGAGCTCAGAGAAGTTGAAGATGGAAAGAAAATCTATGAAAGATGGCATAGGTTTATTCCTCTTCTTCTAAATAAATAAAACACTGATGGTTTTAAGATGAAAAATAATTGACTTATCTGACAGGACAAGCAGAGCTGAACAGCAGCACAATCAAAGTAGCTGGAGCACAGAAAATAAACCCACCTGATACTACAGTTGTCACTAACCAGAACTGGGTTTTGTACTGCTGTAATTCATATCTGCCTTTGATTTTCCCATGAGGGTTTACTAGATTTGTGAGTAGTTAGAAGACTTTAAAAGTTTAACAACTTTACAAATATACAACTGATACTACAGTGCTAATTTCCTGTGCATTTAAAATAATCTCATCTATGCACATACTGCATATAGTAACTTCCATTTGAATAATTTGTTTCAATATTTTCATAAGGGCAGATAATATTTGTAAGCATATAAAAAGGCAGTATTCCGCTTCTCAAAGATTTCACAATAAAATTAAATTTGTCATTAAACATACATTTTGAGGTTATAGGTGTGAAAATTCATAGATAAAAAATTGTTTTGGAAAACTCAATTTACCTAAAAGGCAAGCTACATCCCATTATCACTCTTTAACGTATGGAGAAAATGAGGTCTGGGAAGGTACCCTTTTGAAATAGTAATATTTATCTCTTGTAATAATTAAAGAGCTGAACAAACATTAATTATTCCTCAGAATATCCATGGGAAGTAGAAAAGTAGTAATAATCCCATTTTGAGAGTAAGAAAAATGAAGATAATGGGCTCAAACCTGCTCTCATTAAAGTCAATGACAAAACAACATCTGACTTTTTTGGAAGTAAGATTGCCCCGTAAAGAGAGTAAGGCCAAAAATGTAAACCTTAGGTTCCTAAAGGTAGGCTACGAAATATCTATTTAGGTGTCTAAGGCGATGGCATGAATTTCAGGCCACATCTTTAACAGGCTAACTTCAGGCATCTAGGATATAAAATGATTTTCTAAAACCACACAGTAGGAACAGTAGAGTTCTTACCTTCTAGTCTTCCACTAGACTTGACTTTCAGAAGTATTGGAGTGACTTTCAGTGAAGTTTTCAGATTGCTTTCTCTCACTCACATTAAACCTACTGACTCACTACAGAGTTGCAGTAAAGGGAACTGAGAACGGTAACTGAGAAAGGGCTTGGTGGTTTGGCTCAAATTGAATCTGAAAGGAATTGAAATAGAGAAATACAGTGCCACAAAGTAGCTGAGAAATCTCATAACACTGCCAATCTGAGAAGTGTAAGCAATGTCTGGAAAGCAATAAACAGTTTTGCTTTACTAAGCAGTACTGGCAGTGGTCCTTTGAGAGGAGACAAAGCACCATGAGCTTCTGAGTGTGGCAAAGGTCATAAATCCTTATTTCAGTGTGAATAAATTAGAATCCTAATTAAGCAGAAGCCCTAACCATTAAGTATCACTGAGCTTAATTTCCTTCCGGAGGAAACATCCTGATTAACTGGATTACCTGATCAAGTACATCCTGATTCGGTTGAAGTGTACTGTCTATCTTGTTGTCATAGAGGAGAGGTAAGTAGGTACAGGAAGGGGAAGAATACTGGAACTTGGAGAACATAAATTCCTAATTGGCCTGATATGCATTTTGTTTTCTCAACTGTACTTTTTATCATTTCCTAAGTAATGTGATTAATAGTATTGTATTTAAGAGATTTCACCTAGTAGAATCAGGATATGTTGGGCTCAGTCAGAAACCAGTCTATGCACTCGCAGAAAGGAGTGGGGTGGCGGAAAAGGGAACACTTGCAACTTTTTCACTTGCAGTGGTGCACGGGAAGTGTGCAGTCAGGGATAGAGATTGGGTAAAGTATTTACTCCACTTCCCATCTCTCAGTGCAGTGGCCAGCACAGCTGAACTGGCTCAGAGGAGGGTGAGCTATGTCAGGAAAAGCATTCATCCTCCCAGGGAGCAAGGGGGAAAAACAGCAACCAACTTGTCACTCTGGGCTTAATACATAGTAAATGGCTATTTGTGTAGCCCTAAAGGGACGTTGCATGCTCATCTTTGTAGTTTTTATGACCTACTCTTCCCCTTTCAGATACCACTGCCAGAGCCAGGACATTGACTCAGAAAATATTTACTGGATTTTACAAGAAGATGAATATTACAATTAGGAGAAAACCAATAACAATAAACCTAAAATAAATGTTTTTTTTAAAAAAAGATGGCCTAATAAAGAATGATCCATAACAGTGTTAGGTTCTTTAAACAAGCAAACTATCAAAGTAAAGTTGAAAAAAATACTCAGTTTTGTTCTTTAAAATACATTGCATCTAAACTATATATGTACTTTACACATTTTACATTAAGAATTTATTAAAATGTGTTCTATGCTTCTGCCATTTGCAAATATTTTGCTACAAAGTTTGGTCAGATAACAAAAAAGGTGATATTTGTGTCCATTCCTTTGTTGCACCATTATTCTTTGAGTTCTTACAGTATAGGAACAGCATAAAAATAAATACTAGTAAAATACCATGGCATGATAAATGAGTTAATGTAGTTCATAGGGTTTATTATTTCCTCCTATGTAGCTATGTGCTCCTTCATCAATCCAGTATTTTCCATCTGTTTTTCTCACACTTTGAAGGTAGAACATTACATTTATCTTGTGTGCTCTAACTCCCAGGTGATGCCAATACTCCTGCTGGAGTGCTTGAGTAACTGCTCTAGAATTAGGATTGATTCCAATGAATTGTTGCAACTTTTACTTTGGCTTTGCCTTATAATTTAGGCCTGCTCTATACTTGAAAACTAGATTGACCCCAGTATGGATGCAGATAGGTCAATAGAAGAATTATTCCATTGGCCCAGCTACCGTCCCAGAGAGGTGGATTAATTACATTGATGGAAAAACCCCTTCCATCAGTGGGGGAGTGTCTACACTACATGTGCTAGTGTGGTACAGTGTCAGCAGTGCAGCTATTTGTAGTGTAGACATACAAGTTGATTCCTTCTTCAGATTCACAGAAAGGCATTTCTGCATGAACTACTCACACTTACGTATGCACATCTGACTTACAGAAGACAGGATCAAGCTCTAAATCAGGAAGGAAAAATAAATGAAATCCATAGAATCAGAGACAGACAAAGATTTTTAAATGCAAAAATAGAAAAGCCATATTACCTTCTCTCAGGAATATACTGCCAACTTGGTGATCACAGTTTCATTCATAATATTCATTGATAATGCGGGAGAGATGCATTTATCTCTCGACTGACATGAGGAAATACAGAAGCCAAAAAATGGCAAACAAGAACTTTCTCATGAAGAGTTTGTCACTCACTCAAGGTCATACTGGGAGTCAGTGTCAAATCCAGAACCAAACCCAAATCTTCTGACTGCCAGTCTTCCTGTGGTTAAATGAGCAGATCATATGAGTTTTATGAGATCTCCTCTCATGCTACCTGGTCTCATGATAGATGGTTTGAGAAGTGCTGAGCAACCAGGATCACCTTCCATTCCTAAAAGTGGCCAGGAAGGGAGTTCTGGAAGCAAAGAGAAGAGAAGAGAAAATTCTCTCAAAGCAATCAGTTGTGGGGGAAGAGAGAAACAGATAACAAAGGGGAGATAGTACACAGGAGACAGAAAGCTGTAGACTAATCACAACACAAAATCCTGACTTAATATTGTGGTATATCAGCATGTCATGATGTTAAAACGCAGTAACTCAACATCTTAAAGAGACAGCTGTCACAACACAATGTCAGTGAGTCAGAATGATTATTTTGTGGATCTCTGTTACTCTATTTCATCACAGAATGATATGTTAGAAGGGACCACAAAGATCTAATCTAATGATTTAGTGGCTCTCAGTTTTTCAAAGCTATGCACCATTGGGACACACAGGGTTACTTTCCCATCTGTTTCTTTGCCCTCAATATAATACTTTGTTGGTTGGATTTCAGTTAATTTACCATAAAACCAGTACTATATTTTTTTACAATTTTGCTTTTGATCTATAAGGAACTTTCTGCTCTGGACCATAAATATGTCTCAGGCACAATTAATTTGAAGAAATTTCCTTGAATACCTCTAGATCCCAGGGAATGTTGAGTTATAGACCACTTTGGTAATGTGATAAATTATTGTAGAATGAGCTATTTTTTTATATAGAGAGACATAAAGTTTAAGGCCAGAAGGGACCACTAGATGATCTACTGTGATCTTTTTATATCACAAGCCCACAACACCACCCACCAGCCACACACTAACCCCATAAAGGAAATGAGACCAAAGTATATGAGAACCAGAGGAGATTGGACTATTATCTGCCACAGGCAAAGAATAGGAGAAACCATGGTCCACCAGTACTCGAGACTCCTGCAATGGCTGGGAAAATAAAGTGATATATATTCAGATAATCCTGGCCAGTGATGTGCACCCACATGCTGATGGGGGAAATGAACCCTTCCCCCAGGTCACTGCCAATCTATACTGGAATTGGAAAAGATTCAGAAAAGGGCAACACAAATTATTAGGGATATGGAACAGATTCCCTATGAGGAGAGATTAATAAGACTGGGACTTTTCAGGTTGAAAAAGAGATGACTAAGGGGGGATATGATAGAGGTCTATAAAATCATGACCATTGTGGAGAAAGTAAATAAGGAAGTGTTATTTACTCCTTCTCATAACAAAATAACTGGGGCCACCAAATGAAATTAATAGGCAGCAAGTTTAAAAACAAACAAAAGGAAGTATTTCTTCACACAATGCACAGTTAACCTGTGGAACTCCTTGCCAGAGTATGCTGTGAAGGCCAAGAATATAACAAGGTTCAAAAAAAGAACTAGATAAATTCATGGAGGATAGGTCCATCAATGGCTATTAGCCAGAATGGGCATGGATGGTGTTCCTAGCCTCTGTTTGCCAGAAGCTGGGAATGGACAACAGGGGATGGATCACCTGGTGATTAATTGTTCTCTCCATTCCCTCTGGGGCACCTGGCATTAGCCACTGTTGGAAGATAGGATACTGGGCTAGACATTTGGTCTGACCCAGTATGGCCATTCTTATGTTCTTAATCTGACATGGGGGTAATTCCTTCCCAGCCCATATATTGTGATCAGTTATACCCTGAGTGTGTGAGCAAGAACCAGCCAGCCAAGCACCTGAGAGAGATAACGCTCAGTGCCATCTCAGTGCCCTGGCTATACCTGATGCTTCAGAAAAAGGAAATAAGAAAAATGTCTCAGAATACCCTGGGGGTGGTGGGATCCCTTCCTGATCCCTGCAGGTGGCTGGCTGAAACCCTGAAATTATGTTATAAACTTCAAGAATAAAGAACATAAGTTATAAATTTTCTGTTTTTGTTTTATTTAATTGTTCCTGGGAATTTGTCTGTAAAAAAAAACAATAATATTTTTCTGGCTAAATATCGGGGTTTATTTTGATGGAAAGAAGGACGGGGGGGGGAAAGGTATTCAATAGATTAATGCACTGGTGAATGGAATTCAGTGTGGTTTGCTGCGGAACTAAAACAGAACTCAAAACACAATATTTGTAAACAATATGTCTGTAATCCCCAAATAAAACTTTTCATTTGAATAAACATTTTACTCTTATACACTTAGAACTATTAGCCTACAAAGATTTACATTTAATAATTGGGCCACACCATTTACAGTGCATACACTCAGTGTCATGCTTTTCTCCCATTTTTGTTTCTTTTTTTAAATTTTTGAATACTTCCTTTTGTTCTGAAACATATTCGGACACAAATTTTCATTTTCTTCCCATTTTAGTGTGTCAGATCTTTAAACCGTAATCTGCTAACAGCTTGAAATATATACTTAGTGGGTGTGAGATTCATCAGTACATTCAGATGTGCATGGACTTCAGAGCTTCCGTGCATGCCTGTTTATTTATTGTGTGAGTCTTCTAGGCTAATACATAGCCTTACTTCAACAGGCAGCTTTGCATATACACACAGACTAATGTATTATCATAATACATATATCTCATACTTAGTGTGACGGCTTCGGTCAGAGAGACACACACACCCGCCCACCCACCCCCCACCCCCCCGGGACTGATGTGTTGAAACTACCTTTGAGGCAGTTTTTCCTGTCAGCTTGGGACTCCAAAACTCTGTCTTGTTGAGCCAGACATGCAAGCCTGCTGCAACACAGATGCAGGGTCTGAACCACATCCCCATAGCTGCAGGCTTTAACTGAAAACTACTCAGCAGATATCCTGTCTCCAGCACCCAGACACCCAGCTCCCAATGGGATCCAAACCCAAATAAATCTGTTTTACTCTGTATAAAGCTTATACAGGGTAAACTCATAAATCTTCCGCCCTCTATAACACTGATAGAGAGATATGCACAACTGTTTGCTCCCCCAGGTATTAATCACTCACTCTGGGTTCAATAATAAACAAGAGTGATTTTATTAAGAAGAAAAAGTAGTATTTAAGTGGTTCCAAGTAATAACAGACAGAACAAAGTAAGTTACCAAGCAAAATAAAACAAAACACACAAATCTAAGTCTAATACATTTAAGAAACTGAATACAGGTAAATCTTACCTTCAGAGATGTCCCAATAAGCTTCTTTCACAGACTAGACTCGTTCCTAGTCTGGGCCCAATCTTTTTCCCTGGTACAGTCCTTGTTCCAGCTCAGATGACAACTAGGAGATTTCTCATGACTGAAAGCCCCCTTTGTTCTGTTCCACCCCCTTTTATATCTTTGGCACAAGGCAGGAATCCTTTGTCTCTCTGGGTTCCCACCTTTCTCTCTAAATGGAAAAGCACCAGGTTTAAGATAGATTCCAGTATCAGATGACATGGTCATATGTCACTGTAAGACCTCATTCTTCATTACCCACAGGCTGGCCCAATGTCCACAAGAAGGTTTGCAGGTAAATAAACCATCTACAGCTAATTGTCCTAGTCAGTGTGTACCATCAAGATTCTAAAGCACCATTAATGGCCTACACTTTGCATAATTACAATAGGACCTCAGAGTTAACTTAATATTTCTAGTTTTAGATACATACAAATAGGATGAACACACTCAGTAGTTTATAAGCTTTGTAATACCTTGCAAGAGAACTTTTGCATAAAGCATATTCCAATTACATTATATTTATATTCCAAGCATATTTTCATAAAGTATATGGAGTGCAATGTCACACATTGTATTGTATTTTCCTAATAAAATTTTTATATATTTGAATGATACAAAAGTAGGATGATCAGAAAAAATGAATATTCTTTGTAAAAATCTGGATTTTTTTTGGTAAAAATTGGTTTAAACTGAAAATGAAGGGGCTTACTTATAAACCACAAGTGAGTCCCAGAGCTAGTGAGTCCTGCCCCCACCATCACATGCAACCCTGTCATACAGTTGTCCTAATATATTTGTCCATCTCTCTCTTAAAACTAATTAAGTCATTTGCCCCCACAACTGGTATTGGTAGGCTGTTCCAGAACCTCACGTCTGATGGTTAGAAATCTTCTAATTTCCAACCTGAATTTATTCATGACCAGTTTATATCTATTGTTTCATGTGCCAAAATTGTCCTTTAGCTAAAATAGTTCTTCACCCTCCCTGGTATATTCCTCCTAATGTATTTATAGAGAAAAATCATATCTCCTCTCAGCCTTCCTTTTGCAAGACTAAACAAGCCGATCTCTTTCAGTCCCCTCTCATAATCATCATAGTAGTTCTTGTCTGCACCTGTTCCAGTTTTTTGAACATGGGTGACCAGAATTGTACACAGTATTTCAAATGAGATCTTACCAATATCTTGTACAATGGGCATCAGTACTTCTCTATTGGAAATGTGTTGTCTAATACATACTAGGATCCCATTTGCCTTTTTCATATCCACATCACATTGGTGCCTCATAGTCATCCTGTGATCAGCTCACACACCCAGGTCTCTCTCCTCCTCTGTCTCATCCAACTCATTCAACTGATTAGCAATGCTGGAAAACCTACTCGCTTTCTGTTGTTTTAATATCTTTTGGTCTGCTTTTATATCGATAAAGCACTTTACTATATATATTTTTTGAAAGCAGTATCTCCTCTGTCCATCCCATGGAAATAAATACATAATAAATAATAATAATAATAAAAAAAGTAAAAATAGATGGTAAAGAAGATGATGATCCTCTTACTACAAGCCAAGAGGAAAGAGGGAAAGGACAAACCCCAATAGTTCTTAAAGTTATTGCGGATATGAACTTTTAAGATGCTCAAATAACATGACAATGAGGATAAATACTGAAAGTAGATGATTGACTCACAGATTTTTGGGAAGTGTTGTGGTTGGGATTTTATCTACATAACATACCTAAAGACAAGGCAGACATGTGGGGAAAGAAGTGATACACCAAATCCTCTAAATAAGATTTTTCTATATTAAGACAGCTAATTCCATATTTGGGATGCTCAAGTCAGCACTTAAGTGCCCAGGTGGTTTTTGTAGTGCAGATCCTAGCACCAAAAATGTAAAATTTGATATCTTATGTTAAGTGACCAGATTTGAAAATTGGACTCCTATACAGTTGTGATATGCTTTTTTCTATTACCCAGCACAAGATATATTTGTTATGATGTGTCTATCATTTTTAAAATGGAAAAAAAATTGGTATGAATTATAGTAAAATTTAACAAATCATTAAAAAATAAAGTAACCTAATACAGCTATCTCAGATTTCATACGGAGGAAAAAGTTGATAGGCTGGTATTTAAATTTGTTGTGGTTCATTTCTGGTAAGTGAAAAGGGGTGGGGGGAATGTTTGGTCTAGTTGTTCTGATTGGATAATAAAGCATTTAGCAAGAGCAGACATTTTTCTTTTTAACTGCTGTCTTAGTGAGTAATTACTGCAGTTTACAGTCTAGGACAGAGTCATTCTGAAAGTTTTATATGGTTTTAAAGCTCCAACATCATTTTTATCAAAATGAAATGCACAGAATCTGTAAAGCAGTAACCTCCTAACTTGATATACTACAGAAATATATTATCTCCTTTAGTGTTAACGAATAGAAGAACCATTCATTCCTTTAAAGGCCAAATTTGCTTTTCATTTACATCATGGTTTTATTTCAGAAGTATGAGCACCAATAGTACCCATGCACTTCATTTGGAGTGGGTGGTGTTCAGCACTTATAAAAATCAAATCCTACGGTAACATAAAAAAAAAAACACATTACTGCATAAGACCAACATCCATCTAGTCCAACATCCATCTCTTACAGTTACAAAACTCCGCATAATGGATAACTCTGGAATAACTTGCCTATTAGGGAAACCTCTTTTTAATCCTCTTCAATTTATAGTTGACTTACACCCTGAAATAGTAGGGGTGTGTGTGCGTGTAATACCCTAGCTAATGTAATAATAGATGGCCCTCAGTTTCTATATAATTTTCAAATTCGGTTTTGAGTCCAGCTGTTCTGAATACAGTACTGTGTAATTAAAACAGTATTTCCTCTGATCTGTTTTAAATGTGCTGTCTTTCAATTAATTTAATGTCCCCTTGTTCTTGTATTTTAGACAGGTTAAACAGGGCCACCAGTTTAGCAATGAGAGCTTCAGAGTACTCTACACTTTCAAAAATCAGATCACTCCTGGATTTTGGTACCTAATATTAGGTATCCTTAGCAAAAATACAAAGGATACTTTGGTACATAGCTTCTACTGAATGAATCCTTTATAAGATGCACTCTTGTTAATTCCTTTATTGTATTTAATACAAAAGGGCTAACAGAATTGACTTACAGTATGGAAAGTTACTTGAAGAACTAAATATGTTTTACTTGATTAAATTGCTAGTGTAACTGTCTAGAAGTATTTGAGCATATGGAGATCATCGCGGATATGCAGCTGAACCTGAGCCCCCACTGTGATGCTGTGGCCAAAAGAACTAATGCAATCCTGGGATGCATAAACAAGGGGATCTTGAGTAGGATTTGTGAGTTATTTTACCTCTGAGTTTGGCACTGGTATGACTATTGCTGGAATACTCTGTTCAGTTCTGGTGCCCACGATTCAAAAGGATGTTGATAAATTAGAGAGGGTACAGAGAAGAGCCACAACAATGATTAAAGGATTAGAAAACGTGCCTTATTCTGATTGACTCAAAGAGCTCAATTTATTTAGTTTAACAAAGAGAAGGTTAAAGGGTGACTTGATTACAGTGTCTAAGTATCTACCTGGGAAACACATATTTAATAATGGCATTTTCAATCTAACAGAGAAAAATATAACACAATCCAATGACTGGATGTTGAAGCTAGACAAATTCAGATGAAAAATAAGTCATACATTTTTAACCGTGAGAGTAATTAACCTTTGGGGGGAAAATTACCAAATGATCATGGTGGATTCTCCATCACTGACATCATTTAAATCAAGATTTAATGTTCTTCTAAAAGATTTCCTCTGAGAATTATTTTGGGGCAGTTCTATGGTCTGTGTTTTACAGGAGGTTGGATTAGATTATCACAATGATCTCCTTCTGGCCTTGGAATCAGTGAATCATCTTAGTGTTCAGTATTTGTGGAACTGCTAGCACTTTGGGGTCCTCATCTGTGACTGGGGCTCCTAGGTGCTACTTCCATACAAATAAATAATAATAATAATTAGAAGAATGTAAATACCCTGAAGGAAAGGGAATTGTGTAGGGAGGTACAAGAGGATGAACTGAAGAGTAGCAGGATGAAACTCAAAGAAAAATGTCCTGAACATCAGGGAAATAATGAATACCTGAGAGTATTTAGTACTAAACTGATATCCATGAGAGCTGGTTAAAGCCACAATAAGGGAGTTATTTTTGACTAGAAAGAGTACACCACACATAATATACTGTAAGGAAAACCCTGCTCTATTTGGCATATGACCAAGATTACCTTTATTTATCCCCAGTTTCTCTTTCTCTGTTATCCGACAACATTTATAGTCTTCATGTAAAGCACCATGCTCACCTATTGCAATATATAAATAATGATCATAGTACCAAAATGGTTGAACTGAGGAACCATGACTCTTGAAAGTTGGTAGATGTACTTTTCTGCACGTTACTACCGATATTCTGAAGCATCAGGTATCAAAGCATGTGCTTGTTATTCCAAATTGCCTTTTGACCTATTTTCCTTTCAGATTTTCTCTCCTTATTTAAACGCTCCTATTTAAAAATAGCATTCCTTATTATAATTCTTTATTAGTTGGCCTTCCAGAGTGAAAACTTAAGGATGTTCACAATTTACAGCAAAACTGCTCACTGCATGTCCTCCCCTAACATTAGAATTCATAAATGTTTTAACTATGAAACCCTTGAATAGCTTGGCCTTAAATATATCCTTGATCTCCTGTCATCAACCTTCCATTCTGCCCTTTCCATTTTCCATATTCAAACTTACTTATTATTTCTCAGATACAAACTGAGGCTCTGATTCAGGAAAGCAAGTGCTTAAATCATATTGAAGTTTATGAGATTTCAGCAGGTGCTTAAAATTTAAACATGTACTTAAGTGCTCTCCAGAATAGGGATGGTCTTAAGCATTTACCTAAGTTCTTTTCTGATTCAGGACCTCTGTCAATGCTATTCAAAAGTTTGGGAACCTCTGTTATAGAACAAAGCCCACTATGTACGAGACTGAGAGCTTGTCTACATTTATGCATCTCTATTTTCACTTCCCAGAATATTAATTCAGTTGAGTATTTAATAATGTTATTGTTGCAGGTGTTTTACTATACTTTCAAATGTAAAACATATTATTCTAAGTAGTGGTATATTTCAAACAAAATAATTAAAATCTCCATATTTTTAGAATATTTGATAAGACAGTACACCAATGAATAAGGTCTTTTAAAAGGTTGTATGCCTCCTGTAAAATGATGGCATTAGGAAGAGCAGAGAATAGAGGAAAAAAATGAATAAGAAAACTGTCTTAAGGGAAACTTACCAGGATAAGCACCTGGTTTAGGAATCTTTAGTACATTATGTACTTCCATAACTAGTATATATAGCACCTTTTATCAGAAAATGTCAAAGCATTTTTTTTTAAAGGAAGGTCAGATTTGGGGTTTAAACATTTGTATAGTGCTTTTCTATTTTAGAATTTAGAATAGCTTACTGTTCCTGCTTGCATAAATACTTTTGTTACCCAGAGCTATTCTTTAATGGAAGCCATTAAAAATCAATATACTTTTGTTACCCAGAGCTCTTTTTACATACTTGATCCATTGTTTCTAACCAATTTTATTAGTCTGTTCTCCCTAAATTACTAGCTTTTAACATTGATATACTGATATGTTTCTGTTACTCTTTGAGAGAGCATAAAGAAGACAAGAGGAAAGTGGCTATGATATACAACATATATAATACTCAACTTTAAAAAAAAGTTTTTTACATATCAAGCAGGATATTTGTGGGTCAAAAGGGAGTGATTTGATACAGCTCCAGGAGCTTGCTATATGTAAAAATAAAACATACATTAGTAATGAGTGTATGTAGTGAGGTTTTCCTTTCCTAATTCTCATTCATTGAGTGACATTGTCAATAGATGGAAACATAAAATGAATTCCAAAGATTTAGTAGTTTGTTACCTTCTCTGTCACCATATACGAATTGTACAGGGTTACAACACTTCTAATGCTCTCCGGTCCAAACTTACACTTAGTACAACTGCTTAGTAAAATTACATTAGTTCAGATATTTAGAAATAAGTACCTAAATGGTGCCTACAAAATCCATCCACACAAACAGTAATATGCAAACACCAAGTAAATATAGGGTAAACCTGGTGTGACAAAGCTCTGTCTTTGTCTCCATGGGTCCCACATTTCCTCACAGATTCCACTAGCCTCAGAGGCTCACTGTGACCCTCCACATAACCCTTCTCTCTCTAGGGAAAAGGGTCACAGTCTACTGAGCCATTTTCATAAGCCAGCAAAGGAGGTGAGGAGAAACTATCTTCCCTTGCAGTTTCTGTTATCTCCCAGTCTCAGTGATTAATCAGGGGGTGCAAAGGGGGGAACACAGGCCCACCCTCTACTCTGGGCTCCAGCCCAGGGACCCTAATAGTATCAGCTATAGTAGCTGACCTTTTAGAAACATGACACATACAATTCACTGTGCTACTTCCCCACAGCAGCCCCCACTTCCTCAAGGTCCACTTTACCTTACTTCAGGGTCTCCTTCCTTATGCCTGATATGGTATGTACTGCACAGTCTCTCCAATGGCACAACTTCCTCCCACAGCTCCTGACATCCACACCCACCTGACTAGCTGGGAGGCTTTTAACTAGTTTCAGCCAGCCCCTGATTGGCTTCAGGTGTCCCAATCAACCAATCTCCCTGCCTTCTGGAAAGTTATTAATTGGCTCCAGGTGTCTTAACTGACCTGGAGCAGCTGCCATTTAACTTATCCTGGTACCAGGGATTTGTTTAGCCTGGAGCTAATATATCTATCTCCCACTGCTTTTCTATAGCCATCTGGCCTTGCCCCATCACACTGGATTATCCAAATTTCAGATTTCTAAGCTTATGTTTCTATTCCCTAAATCTGAGTTTTTATAGGAATCAATTTTCCTTTGTCTTATTCTCCAATAATAAGAGGTTTATGTGTTTAGATTTTCAAGTAATTGGATTTTATCTGTGTTTACTTGTGTTTACTTGTATTCTCAATTAACTATTTTTTCTTCTTCTACTGCATCTTTTGGTTTTGAGATAATCATGGTGAAAGACACCTCGGATATAACTAAAACAGACAACAGATATTTCAAGTGTTCAACTCAATGTCTCCCCTTCTAAAAAATTACAGATCCTACCATACTATAATTTATTTTTAAATTTACTTACTGATTTGGGCAATCTGGTTCATCAGGCACCCATATCCCATGAATCTTGATTACAACTCCTGTGCCAGTTTCCAGAGATGCAGTCATTTTATTACTGTAAATTTAGCAGAAAGCAGCATAAGTGTTCATCTATGTCTGCAGTGTTAAATCAGATTGCTACGAACATACACAGCTGAAGCAGAAATAATCCAGAAAAGCCACGAGAAACTCTCAAATGAATAGCTAAATAATGTATCTGAAAACAATGAGCGTACATCTCTGTAAACCACTTTGTGGAATACTATAGAAAGTTAACAAAGAACTCTGACTAGTAAGTATATTTGTGATCATTTAAATATGAATGTTTTTTACCTATAATGGGAGCCATTAAAAATCAACGTTTATCCAGTTACCATGCTGTGGTGTACAAAAGTGTTTCCCAAAATTCTGAATAGTAAATACCTCCCATATTTCATATACTGTGGGGAAGTAATTGTTCTAAATGTGTTTTCATGATCCACACAGCATTGCCCATTTCTTGTACGAAAGGTTTTGAAATGAATAAGCTTGACAGAATCTTGCCTGCAACAAGATGATATATTTAGTGTTACTTTTGTAATCAATATTGTTAATTTCCTGGTGTCTTTCCCTTTGCATAGTACTATTTATCCAGGAATACTGTATCATTATTGATTCATGATTGTGTCATTCACAGATATTGGCTGACCTAGAAAATCATGCACTTTTTAAGGATGACTTGGAATGTCAGAAGCTAATTCTGGAAGCTATGAAATACCATCTTTTACCAGAAAGGAGAACTCTAATGCAAAGTCCAAGGACTAAACCTAGAAAATCTACAGTTGGAACACTGTATGCTGTTGGAGGAATGGACAACAACAAAGGTATTAGCTTATTGTTTGTTTCTTTTTTCTTTAAACAGGTTATGCTTTGCAGCTGTGACTATATTTTGTCTGATGGCAAATAATGAAATAATTTTCTGTTCAAAAGGTGTGGGGGTCTAATCCAACGAGAAGTAACTTTGCAGGCTATTGGCTTATAGAAATTCCACTAGTTTTCAGAGGCAAAATGTAACTATCAGATAGGGATATTCCCTCTCTAACAGATGTAAAATGACTCATTCCCAAGAACTGAGTCCTGAAATGCACCTAACTTTATGCTAATAAATATCACATAAGGTCTGGGAAATGATGTTTGGGATTCCACTGAGTATTCCTTGAGAATTTCTTGCCCTGACACCCTCAAGATGGGTTCCTCCCTTTTTAAAAGGTACCACTTACAAATCTTTATTTTCTATTTTTCACTTATGGGGCTAAGAAAATGTTATCACCATTTTTACAATGCTCCATTTTTATGATGATAAAATTACTTGTTAATTGAAAAAAAAATTGAAGTTATAAGGATTATATTTGCCAGGAATCATTTCATTTAAAGTGGAGAAATTAGAAAGCAATGGAGCAGTCTTTGTGATGAACATTTTAAGAATATTACTTTTGTACCTTTAAAATTGGTAAAGGAATCAAAGTGATTTAATTATTTTGAAACCAAGGAAATCATTGTACTAAAATGGTGTTACAGAGCCTTATAATGAGACTTTATAATGAGACAAGCTTTCCTTGCATTTCTAAAGGCTCACTAACAACAAACCCACAGTATCCTCCTGTCAAGGTTCCTTCCCCACTCTGAACTCTAGGGTACAGATGAGGGGACCTGCATCAAAAACCCCCTAAGCTTATTTTTTACCAGCTCTGGCCCCCAAGTAGAGACAAAAAAAACTCTAACTGCTTTCAACTTAAAACCTGCTTTCCAGCAGCCCAAGGGGGAAAAAAATGTCCTTTTTTAAAATCTGTGCTTCTGGTTAAAAAAACCTCAAATTGATCTCAAAATGATTTCAAGTTAATCCCACCGCTCTGCCACCATGTCAAGGTTCCTTCCCCACTCTGAACTGTAGGGTATAGATGAGGGGACCTGCATGAAAACCCCCGTAAGCTTATTTTTACCAGCTTAGGTTAAAACTTCCCCAAGGTACAAACCATTTTACCTTTTGTCCCTGGACTTTATTTCTGCCACCACCAAGCGTCTAACAAAATATAACCGGGAAAGAGCCCACTTGGAAATGTCTTTCCCCCCAAAATCCCCCAAGCCCTACACCCCCTTTCCTGGGGAAGGCTTGATAAAAATCCTCACCAATTTGCATATGTGAACACAGACCCAACCCTGAGGGAAGGCTAACCACCTTTAAATCCCTCCTGGCCAGAGGAAAAACGATTTCACCTGTAAAGGGTTAAGAAGCTAAAGATAACCTCGCTGGCACCTGACCAAAATGACCAATGAGGAGACTAGATACTTTCAAAGCTGGGAGGGGGCTGGACAAAGGGTTCTCTCCATCTGTGTGGTTTTTTTGCAGGGACCAGAGCAGGAATGCAGGTCAGAACTCCTGTAAAGGGTTAATAAGCAATCTAGATATGCGTTAGATTCTGTTTTGTTTAAATGGCTGATAAAATAAGTTGTGCTGAATGGAATATATATTCTGTTTTTTGTGTCTTTTTGTAACTTAAGGTTTTGACTAGAGGGATTCTCTATGTTTTGAATCGGATTACCCTGTAAGATATTTACCAGTCTGATTTTAAAGAGGTGATTCTTTTACTTTTTCTTCAATTAAAATTCTTCTTGTAAGAACCTGATTGCTTTTTCCTTGTTCTTAAGATCCAATGGTTTGGGTCTGTGTTCACCTATGCAAATTGGTGAGGATTTTTATCAAGTCTTCCCCAGGAAAGGGGGTGTAGGGCTTGGGGGGATTTCAGGGGGAAAGACATTTCCAAGTGGGCTCTTTCCCGGTTATATTTTGTTAGACGCTTGGTGGTGGCAGCAATAAAGTCCAGGGACAAAAGGTGAAATAGTTTGTACCTTGGGGAATTTTTAACCTAAGCTGATAAAAATAAGCTTAGCGGGTCTTTCATGCAGGTCCCCCCATCTGTACCCTAGAGTTCAGAGTGGGGAAGGAACCTTGACACCTCCACTTTCATGCCAGCCTTTAGGCTGAAGATCGTATTTTCAAACGTCAGTTCTAGTATGAAAAGTATTGACTTACAACCAATAAAGAAAAGATAAAATATATGTCTTTCACAGTTCACATCTAAACTTTTGGAATGTACATTCACAGTCACAAGTGTATATAATGTGAATAAGACCATTCCTTCCATACTGATAAGTCACACTTCCATGGGATTGTATGATAAAATGAATCACATATTATGGCTACTGGTATTCTGTATAGCACTTGAAAATTTTCTGTAAAACCCTTGAAGTGTCCAGGTTTTATTAAATAGCTGCACAGCTTCTAATTCAATTGAGTTTATTTTAGTCATATGTAACCTTTCTCCAGTCTTATGTAACCCTGTCAGAAGCAACAAGAGTCAGATTCAGTATCTAGGGTTTGTTCTTAAAATTACAAAACAAAAATGGCTTGAGCTCCCACTCAAAAATCTGGAAAAAGTAAATATCTCCTCTCTGTGCCTCTAATAGGCAGTACTTCCCCACTCACACATCCTGAGTATGTATATAACAAAAAGAAAAGGTTTATTAAGTGGAGAGGGAGCACAGCATTAATTTCAGAAAACAGTGACAATGACTCAAAAGTAAGGAGACAATAAGTAACATGCCTTCCCCACAGTATCTTGGCAGTCCTTTGCCTTAGTTTCCCACCTGCAGTGTGAAAGTCCAATAGATGAATGTCCCTGTAACATGCCACTTCCCCTTTTCTTCTGCTATACCTCACTCTTGTTGTCCAAGATCAGCAAAGCCCCAGAGTCCAGCAGTGCATTTAGGTAGGTTCACCTCCAGCTCCACATCCAGGTGGTGGTGTTGGTGGTGGTTGGACAAGTGATGCCTCTGCCACTGCTCACTACTGCCTCCTCTCACCACCACCTCCACTGCTGCTCTGCTGTGTCGTTGGTCAAGTCCAGTCCAGTTTGGTTCTACAGCACCATGACCACCTAGGTATTAGTAATCACAGATGTAGGATTTGCTGGGTATGGGGCACCTTTGATGCTGATTCTGTGTCTCTTACCATATTGCAATTAGGTGCAATGCCATGTTCTGAGGTTTTACTACTGAGCTCAGTTCTTAGTGATTTCAGCTCTTAGTGATTTCACTGAGTAATGGGAAGACTCACTGTTGTCCCCTCTGTGTTATCTGTCACTGGTACACTGTATCCACACCAGGCCTAAGGCTCAGCTCCCTAGACAAACATAGCAGTGATTTCAGCTCTGGTGATCTCTGAGAAGGGACAAAAAGTGTCAACTGAGTCTAATCAGTTCCGTCTTTAAGTACTGGAGTGAGAGGGTCAAATAGCATCTAGAACTCCTAAAACAGAATCCTCACCATGCACTTGGAACACCTGTTCCCATGTCCTCTGACTTTCACTTTGCTACTCCGCACTTAGCAAGTGACATTTCAGATTAGGTTGACTCCTCAATTAGGGCATATTAAGTACAGTTCTATTGCCCTGTAGTCATGCAATAAGGATTGCAATATTTCATTACCCCTGCAGCCAAGACAAGTGAATTTTAACCCAAAACAATCAAAGTTGATCAACCTGGCAAAGCAGGTCTATTGATCACCTTAGCAAAGTAGTCCATGCAAATATGGTTTATAGAGCCCTGCACAGATACAAAATTTGTATCCTCATCCGATCCGTGATCTGCAGACATGGTCCATGGATATGAAGCAGATATCTGCATATTTGCTGGGCTCTAGATATACAATCTGGATCCGCATCCATCCATGATCTACAAACATGGTCCCTGGATATTTGTGGCTATGAAGCAGATATCCACAGATTTGTGGGGCTCTAATTGCTCCTGAGGTCTTTTCCCCCAATTTATCAATAGATGACAGGAGACAGCTCATTCAGACCACTGGCTTACACATTTGGAAAAACATACACACAAAACAATTTTGCCCCTATATATAAAAGTACCATCAATAAAGTGCAGATTCATAGACTATGAGTGTGCAACAGATTAGAGTTAATCTGGAAATTTGTTAATATTAAAGCACTGTTGCTAATGAAGCTTGAGAACTTAAAATGGGCCAGACATGTACAAAGGATATTGTAGGTTTTGATCAAAGAGGGGCAACTATGTGATAAAACATGAAGGAGGGTGGGAGAAGAAAGGGACTGAAAATATCAGAGTCATGTAAGTGTATTAAGGAGTATATTGAAAAGACAGTAAAAAAGCTCAGGAGAGATGTCCTTCTTATCTACCCTGGATATACCTATGTTTGCCCATGTATTTAAGAAAGTTGACATTGAATAACATAAACACCTATATGTAGCTGTCAGCTATTGGTTTGCATTATAGACTTTTCCTTCAGAGAAGCTTGAGAATATAGAAGCTTGACACATGTTTACAAGTCACAAATTCTTTGAATCCTAATTTCATTCTCCTCTGGAAATGTGTTTCTGAAAATTATGAATTTGGTAGTAGGAAATCAGAGGCAGCTTGAAATGATCTTTTGAAACTCATCTCTAATTAGGTATTACAAGGTTTGCTTTGATTTTGTGTGTTACAAGGTTTGCTTTGATTTTGTGTGTGTGTGTATATATATATATATATATATATATATATATAAAGGAACTGCACGATGTAAATCCACAGCAAATTTACTATGTTGCATATTGATAGTTTCCCATAACAAGTGTTTTTCTGGGCAATTCAGAATGTATGTTAATTTTTTGTCATGTGACATTTAAGGTATAACCTGTGCCCGCTTACCTGTCATAGTGCTTGTTGAAGGTTTTCTCACTGCTGGAAACTTATCTAATTCTTAGAGCTTGGCTATAAATAACTATTTGGTGTGGTGGGGATGGCATGAAGCCCAAATAAGGTACAACTGAGTATCTGTTGGTTTGCTGTACAAACCTGTTTTGTGTTTATGACAACATAAAAGAACATTCAGAAAAAGGTGGAAAAGAGTGGAAGTGGTATCAAGGCATGTAAATGTGAGAGAAGGTTGTGTGGTTTGAACATTTGCTGTGAATTCATAAAGTGACTCTTAACCTTTCATCCGTATGTTGATGCTATCAATGTATTTTCACCCATCAAAAGTTTATGTGTGGAAGTCATACGATCTTTTCTTCCACTTTCCTCATGAAAGTATTTGAATAGAATATGCACTGCTTGTTCACAAAGATGTACTTTACAATACCAACTGTTGTTTTCCTCCAGGAATGAAACTCTTAAGTGGACGAATTAGATGTGCTAAGCAAGTTAGCAATTCAGTAGCTTGCGCATAACGAAGGAGGTTGATGCTAGATATTATGAAATTTTTTTAAGGTTACGTAGTACATCATATAACAATAGTGTAATGTGATAAGACAACTTTATTTTGAAATCTCTGCTGCAATTATTTTCTTCCTCATAAGAACAGAACATTAAACCCTATCAGCAAGTTACTGGTATCGTGACTTAAACAATAAATCAGTATTCCTACAGCATAGAAATAGCTTTACAAAATCAATAGGAGCAAATGTATTGTATTGTAAATGTTTAGCTCTCTATAGTGTACATTTTTTTTTTTATTTTCTCACAATCTAAATCTAAAATAAAGATTTTTTTCAGGTTTGAATGAAAAGCCATGTATGGAATTGATAAGCAATAGTAGTTTGTCTTTGAAGGAAATTCAGTATCATTGGGCACATCAATGGAATCAAAGAAAGCAAATTGGATCTTAGGGACATGAATAGGACCAAATTTCATACAGCTTAGCCACAAATAGTTCCATTGCCTTGTGTGAGTCAGGCTTGCAAGATTAGGGCTCATTATTGTCTAGGTTCATGTGAACAGGAGATGCAAGATTGAAATAAATAGGTCTGAGTATAAGAGGTAGCATGTGTCTCTTTAGAAGAATGAAAATATTGACTTCTTACAGAGGTCTTGGAATCCCAAATGCAGAACAATATTTATATGATATATTATGTCAGATAGTATATTGTGAGATTATTATGGGGAAAATATCCTTGCCAAGTAAAAGGAGATACTATAAATAATTGAATAGTGTTATAGAAGAAGCAGAATACTTATTGATCGATCATCAAGTTTCCTAACGTACCTCACTTGTTCCAGTAGGTAGACTACCAAGGGACTCTGCTAAACCACAGGAAAAAAAAAAGTAATACTGTCAGAGGAATTGTGATTGAAATGCATAGATATATAAAACTCTTGCAACTAAGGTTTGGGGTTAGCTCAATCTTTAGTGAATCACAGTCTTGAAGTGAACACAAGGAAAGACAAACTTTAAAATAACTCAATCAAGAAACACTCCTATAAAGATCAGACAGGTTAATAATGGAGAGAGAGAGAAAAGTTGATCTACTGAAACAATGATTTTGAATTTATCTATTCACTTAAACTGGTGATCAAACATATCAAAACTATCAACAAAACTATCAATAGAATTACTTTTTGATGGGCAAGCATATAAAATGCATTATCAGTGTGCATCAACCTAAGCTAGAAAAAAAGAGTTTTTCCATTACTAACTGTATCAGACAAATATAAATGTCTTTGGTATCAAGTCTGAAGATACCAAACAGAGAAACTTTATGCTTTTAGGCTGAAATCCTGAGGTCCTCAATCACTTTGTACTCAGATCTTACTTAGCAAATTCCCACAGGCAGTATTCTGCCTTTTCTATCACACTTTTAAATTATTAATCCCTTTTCATTTTAAGGTATATTTTCCTCTGAAATAATGTTACAGTTCTATTATCTGGCATGACATCATAAGGATTTTATCATGCTCTGAGATTTCAAGTTCTTTAAAAAGGCAGTGTTTTGAATTTTTCTATATATGAAACACTTACTATACTTTTCATTCAGACCTTACTTATTTTGACCTTGTAACCTTTTTTTTTTGTACCCATATAGACGAGCTTTGTAAATTATTCTGCAACAAATATTGGTCATACTACTCCTGGTAGTCCTTTTGAAGTCTGCTGGGACTGCTTGTCTAACTACAGTTTCTTGTCTGCAGGACTGGATCTTATGTCCTTTTGTGTCCTCCTTCTGAATTGCCTGATAAGATCACACCTTGAAAATCTATTTCCTTTATATTTATTTTAGTTAGAGTTTGCCCGAAAAAAATGTATAAGGACCCCCAAGATCTTGTTCATAGTGATCATTACAAACCACTCCGTCATCACATACAGAAAACAGTTTTGATGGATAATCATCATTTCCCATAATTTGAAGTGGTTTGCTATCACAAAGGAAAATTCTAGCTCTTCGTCGTAACTCTTCTTTATTTCACATTTTTTGTTGAAAATGCAGAGGATGCAGTCATTAAGTCAGGTACTTGTAAAAGCGTACATTGGTGGATATCTTGTATGTAAAATTTGAATGTATAGTGCTTATATTAACATAATATGCTTATAGTGAAGCCTGTCCTAAGGACCATATCCAGTAGGCATATCCTTTCTTAAGCTACCAGTTTTAAAACATCTTTAACATTTCCAGCACAATTTAGTTCAAACTCTAGTTACAGACCAGCTCTCCAATGTGACCTCCTATTTTTGGCCTTTATAGAAAGACAGACTTTCACTGTTGTCAGAGTTCCCTCCCCACTCTGAACTCTGGGGTACAGATGTGGAGACCCACATGAAAAAACGCCTAAGCTTATTTTTACCAGCTTAGGTTAAAAACTTTCCCAAGGCACAAATTTTGCCTTGTCCTTGAACAGTATGCTATCACCACCAACTGATTTAGACAAAGAACAGGGAAAGGACCACTTGGAGTTTCTATTTCGCCAAAATATCCCCCCAAGCCCTTACACCCCTTTTCCTGGGGAGGCTTGAGAATAAACAAGATGAACACAAACCAGTCTTGGATTTTAAGACCCAAAAAACCCAATCAGATTCTTAAAAAAAACAGAACTTTATTAGAAGAACAAAAAAGATAAGAGAACAACTCTGTAAGATCAGAATGGAAGATAATCTTACAAGCAGTAAGATTCAAACATAGAGAATCCCTCTAGGCAAAACCTTAAGTTACAAAAAGACACAAAAACAGGAACACACCTTTCCTCCAGCACAGCGAATTTCACAAGCCAAAACAAAGAAAACCTAACACATTTTCTAGCTAGATTACTTACTAACTTTACAGGAGTTGGAGGGCTTGCATCCTTGATCTGCTCCCGGCAAAGGTATCATACAGACAGACAAAAGCCTTTTCCCCCCCTCCAGATTTGAAAGTATCTTGTCCCCTCATTGGTCATTTTGGGTCAGGTGCCAGCCAGGTTACCTGAGCTTCTTAACCCTTTACAGATAAAAGGACTTTGCCTCTGGCCAGGAGGGATTTTATAGCACTGTATACAGAAAGGTGGTTACCCTTCCTTTTATATTTATGACAACTATACATTATTTATTTATGTTCCACTTATTACTGAGGCTTTCCTCTCAAAGACTAAGTCTCCAGTATGATAAGATATTGTAACAAGCTTCTGAATGGAAAGAACCGGAGCACTTACTTCTATTCACGCTGTTGCATGAGCCAGTGTGTACATCAGCTCCTGGCTAGGGATGGTTTAGTTATAGACTGTCTTCAGCATATATTGTTTGTTAAATGTCATTACATTACTTTGTGAATAATTAGAAAATTTGGGAGCATTTTGTTTTATCTTTTAAAAAAACTGTTGTTATAAACACAACCGACTAGAAAGATCTCAAAAGTTTGGGGGCTGAAAATGGCTTGTAAGAAGGAATGAACCAGTTGTTCTAGATGTGGACAAGAATAGTCCTTGAGAGTTAGATTGTGAAATCTAATCCCACTGTTTTTTATGCTTCATATTGCTGGAGCTGTTGAGTTGTTTATTACAACTATATAAGTTGTTTATTACTTCAACTGTTACAGAAGTACAAGTTAACCTTTCTTTAATTTTAGACATATTTCAAAACAAAATATTTCTTGAGGAGAAACAGAAGGTTGTAATGCATTTGAATGAATGCAAAATTGATATGCTTTAATTCCCTGAAAATGCCAATAATTTACCACAGTATTATGTAATGAATGTTCAGAAAACTGTTGTAAGATCAATAATACCTTTGCTAAATATCATGTTTTTAAACTGTAAGAGAAGATCTCACTGTTCTATAGGTCAATTATAAAGTGCCTAGTCACAAAGATATTGTATCAGTTTAGCGCAAACAAAAGGAGGATGGTAGAAAAAAGAAGCTCGTTGAACTGCATCTCTCACCTTTCATATAAATGTTTATTTTGAATTATTTAGAACTCATGTAAGGCACACTGTACACTGAAGAATGAATACTGTCTAATTTTAATGCATTTTAATCTCCTCTAGATTCATTCTTGTGCGGCTGCTTTTCCATTCAGTCATGATGGTTGTCTTTCTTGCATGAAGTGGTTATTGATTTGACCTTTCTTTAATATTTGTATTGAATGTCTGCTTCTGATTCTAGCAGGATTGTTGTCTAGTGATTAGAGCAGAGCTCTGGAACACAGAACTCTTGGGTCCAGCCTTTGACAGTGATTTAGGCAAGTCCCCTATCCCTTCTGCACCCTAATCTATCTGTAAAGTACTTGTAATCATATTGCATTAGCCTCGCAAGCACTCTTCTCTAACAAGCATTTTGAGATCCTCAAATGTAAAGTATTATACCCATTCAAATTACTGGTAGTAGTTATACACAACATCAAAAATAAAATAAAATTTAAAAAAATCTTAATTTTCCCAAATCTGCTTTCTAGACATCTAATTCCCTTGTTCTGATGTATTCTTTAAACCCAGGGTGAGGCTCTGAAAGGCCAAAAGATTTACCTGCTACCACCTGCCCTTAGTGTGAGGAATCCTTTTCTCTGCCTGCTGAGGATGAATTCTCTGATTCCACCGGCCACAAGCAACACAAGCACTCCTCTCTCTGCTTACACAGGCTCCACTGTCCCTCTGTAAGTTAGCGATAGGCATACTCCATCACTCATGAGAATCTTCATACTGAGTCAGACCAATGGTGCATCTAGCCAGTGGCAGATGCTTCAGAGGGCATTAACAGCACAGGACCATTATCGACTGACCCATCACCTGTCATCTAGTCCCAGCTTCTGACACTCAGAGGTTTAGGGACACCTGGAGCATGAAGTTGCATTCCTGACAATCTTGGTTAATAGCCAATGATGGACCTATCCTCCGTGAACTTATCCAATTTTTTTTAACCCAGCTATATATATGGCCTTCACAACATCATGGCAATGAGCTCCACAGGTTGACTGTGTGGTATGTGAAGAAGTACTTCCTTTTGTTTGATTTACATGTGCTGCCTTAGAATTTAATTGGATAACTCCTGATTCTTGTGTTATGTGAAGGGGTAAATAACACTTCCTCATTCACTTTTTCCACACCATTCATGATTTTATAGACCTCTATCATATCCCTCCCCTTAGTCATCTCTTTTCAAGGATGAAGTGTCCAGTCTGTTAATCTCTCGTCATAAGGAAAATGTTCCATACCTCAAATCATTTTTGTTGCCCCTCTCTGTATCTTTTCCAATTCTAATATATCTTTTTTTTTTTGAGATGAGGCAACTAGAACTACAGGCAATGTTCAAGGTGTAGGCGTACCATGGCTTTATATAGTGCCATTATGATACCAATGAGATGGGTTTCTTTGGTATTTTCCCTCCTACAAATATGTTAAATTTAATTATGTCATGGTCACTATTACTGAGCAGTTCAGCTATATTCATCTCCTGATCCTGTGCTCCATTTAGGACTAAATCAAAAAATGCCTCACCCCTGGTGGTTACCAGGACTAGCTGTTCCAAGAAGCAGTCATTAATAATGGTGTCTAGAAAATTTACAGCTGCATCCTGTCCTGAGGTGACAGGTACCCAGGAAATATGGACATAGTTGAAATCCCCTGTCAGTATTGAGTTTTCTATGTAGGTAGCCTCTCTAATCTCCTTGAGCATTTCACAATCACCAGCACCATGCTGGTCAGGTGGTCAGTAGTATATTCCGACTGCTATACTCTTGATATTCAAGCATATAACTGGTACAGTTTGATTCATGTAAGATTTGTACTACATTTGACTCTTTCCTTTACTACATTTGACTCTATGCTTTCTTTTACATACCACACTACTTCCCCACCTGTGCTATGTACTCTGTCATTCCTATATATTTTGTAATCTGATATTATTGTGTCCCATTGATTATAATAATTCCATCAAGTTTCTGACACATGTTTTATAAATCTCATCATTTAATGCTAGGCACTCAAGTTTACCCATCTTAATATTTAGACTTGTAGCATTTGTATACAATTAACTTATAAAATGTGACAATATTTAGTTGTCTGCTTTCATGTGATGCAATTGAATGGTGCTCTTTTTCTTTTGACTGCCTCTTCAGTTCCTATGTGTACTTTATTATCTTCTATCCTTTCTTCTTTATTGGATATAGTAAATAATATATCTTTAATATATCTTTCCCTAAGGGGTGTCTTCGTCAGAACTGTGTGCTCCTCCATACTTGTCACCGTTTCCCCAGCTCTTAGTTTAAAAACTCCTGTACATTCAAAACCCCTGGGATTCCCCCTGGAGTGACAAATTGCTGATCCACTGGAATTCACAAACCTGCTACTCTCTTTGGATCACCACTCCATTTAACATATGTCACTTAGATATGCATACCGTGAAACCAAGTACAATTTTATTTAACAGAGGGTATAGATAAAATGATAAGTATTGGAAACAAATTGTTATATTACATGTAAAATAAAATAATAACAAGGACCCTAGAACCTAGACTTACTTAACTTGTTATTGTCATGTCTGATGGTATTGCTTACCAAGTAGGCTGTTATCCATTTTCCATGAAACAAGCTCTCAATTTATCTCCTTAGTGAACGATGAAGGCTGTCTTTTGGTACTCTTAGATATATCAGGACAGTTCCTTATTCTTTTTCATAAACAGAACACCCCCTGCTGATTGTTTTTCCCTGTGGCCTCCCTCTTTCTTTGACCTTGAAAGAATAAGTGAAATAGAGTGGTGGTTCTCTAAAAGCTGTAATTTAAAGGCAGAACCCAACTCATCTATGAAGACACTCCATTTAAAACAGATATAAATGTATCTATCTGCTTATTAAAATTCAAATATCAGGGTTTTTTTATAGAAACTGAGACCGTTACTTTTAAAAGCCTTAGAATATCTGTTGTATGAAAGTATAATTTCATTCTTTTTAATATTTGTCCAAGAAATATAATTAATCTAATTCATGAGATTCCACTTGGAACCATTACATATTATTTGGTTGGGGTTTTTTTGTTTGTTTTTTGTTTTGCTAGTAACATTATGTTTTATTTGATGTTCTCTATTATATGAAATTCTAATTAAGCCTTAGAATAGCTAAAGCATATATGTATGTTTTATTTTATTTGGTTGGCAAGACAATGTTCAGTAGAGATTAATCACAATTAATGATACAATATTGGTGCCATTATTGCACAATGAGGTAGATCTTGGTTAATTACTTCACCAAAGGAATATGAAATACACTTGTTAATGACTGATGAGTTAATTAAATGTATAAATTGCTTTAAAATCCCCTTCTCATTTAGTTCCCTATGAATATTAACATTATTACTGGCTTCTTTTCACTCATATGAGTTTTAATATGTTCTCAAACATTCACTCTCATAGCCCATTTAGCAGTTACAGTACAGTACTTTGATTAAAATGTGGCTTTCTGAACAAAAAATGCCAACTTGTAATGCCTGCTGATAGTTTCTTAAAGCCTATTTTACATTTCACTTCTGGTGACATTTCAGTTTTATAGTTAACCTCTGAAAGTACTACTTCCGTCACTTTTTCAAATGGAGCAGATGACCTGGAATGGTAAAGGGTATGCTTCCTTCAAATGTAAACTTATAAAAGTAGCTACTGTAGTTAATAACAAGCTCAGTGTCTGGTTTCCTTTATGTCTGTTGTCTATCCGCCCACCAGAAAAACTCTTTATATGGGTTTCAGAAGCCTTCTTAATGCAGTCTATAAAGTAAATAGATTTTTAGCAGGGGAGAGGGAATCACAAAAAGGAAGAAGTTTGAACAACATTTAGTAATAGAATTTTAATTTATTTATTTATCTATGATGCCCCAGATAATATTTTCAGGAACAAATTTATATCTAATCAAGGAAACTACTACTACTACTAAAACCCATATTACAGTATATAGGCTCTCTATAATAATAATCTCAGATATTATAATAAGATAATTAAATTGTTGGAAAATGTTGGGAAGGGGGCTTAATTTAATCCATGGGGAACTTACATTGAATTGACACAATGAATTTTCACAATAGATCTATTTTTATTTTCCTGAATTAATTAGTGCTGCTGAGGCAGAGCTCCTTGCAAGGGAGCTGGAACAATTTGTTTATTGAGCTGAGAGCCCCCCATCCTCCCATACTGTAAATCCTGTATATGATGGAAACCACTTCAAACCTCGGGGTGCAAGAGCACCCTTAGTTCCACCACCACCAATGGCTCCTTGTAAGAATGCTGAGGCAACTATTTTGTCGATAGGCAAAGACTGACTAGCATACCATGTGGTGCCTATAAATCTCTATAAATCCATGCCTGGACTTCCCAGTTATGGAATAGACTGCCAGGGCTGACTACACTATAGGCTGGCTTCTCTAGTCAAAGGCAGACCAAATTCCCACGGAATTCAACCAGATGATTGGAATATTACTGAAACTGTGCTAGTTGAGAGTTTTAGAAATCCCAGCATCAGTGGTGGCAACCTTCTTTTACTATTGTTCTCAATGGTAGTTTTGCCTAGGTAGGGACTACAGGATAAGGCCCAATGTAAAGTGAACTGGTATAATCTGTTAATATTAGAAAATTGAATACTTGTGAACAAAAATAACTAAATCTCTCACACGTCACAAAATAGCATGTGACTCCACACGCTCACTCACATGTAACATGTACATTTTACAAGGCTATATAAGATATTGTAGCACTATCTCATAGTTTCTGAAATCATGTTGGTTACTGGGAACCAATTTCCCCTTAGGAAGTTTTGCTTTGTGTGTTTTCACCCAAAAGGTGAACATTTCCCAAAGGAAGTCCTTACCCTTGAGTTAAAGAAGAGAATAGTGAACTCCTACCATCTTTACTGTATACCTTTTTCTCCCTTTACAAACAAATACTCCTGGATATCTGCTTCAATAATCCAGTTCAATCACATTGGTTCCCCTTCAATAGACTTGTTTTCAGTTTGACATGTAATGTTTCAGATCACTAGATCAAGGTCATCAGCTTGCACCTATACACAGCAACATCTCTAAATCTTGAACAAAATGGCCAGCGTACATGTCCACAACAACTTCAGCTATAGCAGAATCAGCAGAAATAATTATGGACAAAAATAATAGAGAGATCCTGTAGCAATAAACTTCAATTCCTTTTGTTCCTACTTTTCTCTGTCATTTTAAACGCTGAGGTCATTCTAGCAATACTTGGGTAGACTGGTATAAGGAGGATATTCACACTGAAGAAATGGAGGAAATTCCTACAGACCTCTATCTGTGTCAGAAGTGAGAAAGATTAATCTTCTCATTGGTTCCGCTAACTTTCCTGAGAATAAGTATATAAATATATTTTCTTTATGCTCTTGGACATTCTTGATATGGTTTATTCACCTGTACATAATCCATGGTTTGAAAGTATTTGATATCAAAAGCTTTGAGTTAAGACACTGATTTAAGATTCAATCTCCCAATAAATTCATTCTTTCATACATAATTGGCATGAGTCCTCTTTATTTCACCTCTATTTGATTATGCTCTTGCTTTCAAGCTATTCATGAAGATGTGAATGAGAATCAGCCTTGCACAAGATTATTGCTTGATACAGTTCTAGTAAAGCAACTAGACTGATTGCAGGCAGAAAAGAGAAACAATTGGCAGAATGTCTGAAGGATGACTCAGGATGATTTCTCACACACTGAATCACAACTGGAGAATTTAAGAAAAAAAAAATAAAGCAATAAACTGGAACATAGACAAAGCAGTTAGATACATTGTGTAGTTAGAAGGAGATTTGTTAAGCCTAGTCCTGCAATGGTTTATCAAATTGCTTTATTTAAAAAAAAAAGGCTCAGTGGAATACTGACCTCAATAGAAAGCAACCATGATCAACTATAATACGTTGCACTTCTCTACAACACCTTTCCTCTGAAGATCTAAAAGAGCTTCATAAACATGAATGAATTAAGTCTCATAAGACCCAAGTAGATATGTGATACACATAGAGATAATTTTATCCAGCACTAACACAACAGTTTTTAACTGTGCTAAGAAATTCTACAAAGTAGGGAGGAGTTCTGTACCCTGTGGAACTCCAGGCAGAAATTAAGTAGTCAAAATGTAATTATTTGAGTTGGAATTTAGCCATGACATCAGGGTTAATGCTTCTATGCTTAGGAAACTCCTTCAGAATCATTAATGTTCCTAAGTGTCAGGGCTTTGGCTTTAGATATCATCACAGCAACACACTCCTATTTAAAACCATTCTGGGATATTGAATCGGTAGTTCCTCACAGGAAGGAATGTCACATACTGAATCCCCAGCACGACTTCCTGCAGTATCTTTGGGATTTCTTAGAGATTTCCTATCAAATACAGGCCCAGCTTAGCTTGTGAGATCCAACAGGATCATAGCACAAAGTGGCATTGCTGGAGATTCTGTCTAAAGGACTAAGACATCACATTCTCAACAGAAATGGGATTCCCTTTTACAGCTGTGCCAAGATGAACACTAGTCTTTTTTTTTCATTATGTAAATATGTGGTCTGTACTAAATTGTAGGAATGTGTGTATTTTTGCCAAGGTGGGGATTGATAGCTTGAACATATGTGTTAAGTGCTTGGTACGTTTGATTGTATAACTGCATTATCTTCGTTTAATCTGGTGACAATTATTAGTTTCCAGACTAACAGATTACCCAAATATATAAGAGTATCCTTCCAAATATTATGTAATTGATACCTTTTTTTCTCATACCAGAGCTTAATATACAAATTCAAATTCTTTAGACTGCCTATGAAGACATTAATTTTACTTCTACACACCGTGATTCTGGAAGCAACTGTACAATGTACAATGATACAGTTACATCACCTATTATGTACTAGCAGTCTTTTACGTAATTTGTAATATTTTAGATTAAGTGTGTGGATTTTTACTAGTGTAGTGTTCTTTCTGCCTTGTTCATGTATCTATGAATCCATCAACTGGAAAAGTCAGTCCATAGTCAGCACTTTTTCTGTAGATAAAAAATGGATAATAAATGTGCCATCTGTTTTTACATGTCTTCCAGCTTGGCCTATAGCCACAAGGGTACTTAGGTGCCTAATAAAGCAGATAGGCATCTACTCCAACCTCTGGGCACCACTGACATTCTCAAAACCACTACTCAGCAGCTGCCTCACCCTCTAGGTGCCTACAAAATCCCCTGACACCTAACTTGCCATTGGTAGGCTTGTGTGAAGCAATCTAAGCTCTGGCATTACCTCACAGCTAATGAGCTTCTCAGAGACCTTCCTGAAGCAGGATTCTCAAAGTGGGCATTCCCCTGCCTATCTTCCCAGTGGCACCCAATCTTGTAGGCCTTCTCAGAACATGCATAAAGGCTCAGTCCCCACACAAAAGACATGGTAATATTTTGGGAGGAGCTGGCTGGATCTGTGAGTTTGGGTTTAGTGGTTGGGGCACTGGCCTTAAAAGGGGAAGACCCGTGTTCAGATCCATCATTTGTAGCAGGGACTTAAACCAAGTTCTCCCATATCTTAGATGACTGTTCTAAGTGTTGGGTTTTTGGCTATAATGGAGTGTTCCTCTGATTTTTTGTGAGAAAGGATTGGCAACAGGCTGACCTAGCTTTGGCACCTGTCTCCAAGAGAGGGAGATTTTTATCCGTAAACCCCAGTGCACTTCCCTGTAGCCTATTAGGGGTCTAGAGGCCCAAATCAATAGGAGTTAGGCACCTAAGTACCTCTGTGAATATGAGCCCTAAGGAGACAGCAGGGTCACACACATCAATTCTATATTTGGCTATTGTGAACTGGGGAAGGTACTACTACTAAAATCCATGATATTGGTCATACATATTATCAATGGCTATATAATAAATAGGGCTTCTAATTTGATATTCATATCAATAAAATATCCCCAATATTTTTAATCAATGTTTATCTAATAAAAACCAGTAAAACACCAGATATGGTTACTTGTATCTAAGGGCTTGTACATGGAGCAGTAATATGGACTATGGGGGTGTGTGATTTCTAAAGCACATGAATGTGTTGCACATTGCTGGTTTGCACTAGAGGTTCCCCAGTGTGCTTTAATGTAGTTCTGTTTAGAACAGTACTATGTACTAGGGAACATTACAAAGAAATTAATCATTACAATATATACTGCTGTAACGAATCGTGTATATAATACATATTACTAACTACAGAACGAAAAAAGAGAGCCCCCAATTTTTGGACAGCTACATAAAATTCAAAAATTGTTACAGATAAACTTCCCCAAATGAAATTAATAAACCCTGAAAAACAGAACCTTAATTATAAACGTATTGGTCCAGATTTTTTTTATATCAAATTATTCTGAAGTTAGTAGTTTTGCATGTCTGAGAGCAAAAACTGTCCCAGTGTATTTTTTTTAATATTATTATTAGTAAACATTTATACTATATTAATGATAGATGGCAGCACGCAATGGCTTCAGTTGGGATGAGGGCCCCTCTCTGTCGGGTTCTCTACAAACACAGAAAAGAGAAAAGATAATCCCTGCCCCTTACTATCTAAAAGACACTAAAAGTGAAAAAGGGTATGGGACAGTGATATAACATACAGGCAAATTAATATGGTTAATGACTGGCACAGTTTGTTAATTACATGTTTGGTTCCTGCTTCCTGTTGTTTTTATATATGGATTTATTTTTAATTGTACAGATAAGATGTGTATTGACAGGAATAGAGAAATTAGTAAGAATAAGTGAGTAGAAAAAGGAAGGAAGGAATGGGAGGAGAGACACACACAGATCATTACTTGCCTAGCTGAGTAGGCAAAGCTTTGTAGTCATGTCAATGAAGGTGAGTCTTACAGAAGGTTTGAAGATAGTGCCTGTACTAAATATAAATATATTGAGCTCCTTGAGTCTATAACTGTAAGTCGTTCTTATGGTTCTTCTCTGAACCCTACCCAATTTGTCAATATCCTTCTTGAATTGTGGACACCGGAACTGGATGCAGCTTTCCAGTAGTACTGGCTTCATTACCAAATAAAAAGATAATATAAATGACCTATTCTTGCTTGTGATTCCCCCGTTTTTATATTAGCCCTTTTGGCCACAGTGTTGCACTCTGAACTCATATTCATCTGATTATCCATCATAACTCCCTAGTCTTTTTCAGTCACTGATTCCCAAGACAGAGTCCCCCACCCTGTAAGGGTGGCCTATATTCCTTGTTCTATATGTATGACATTACATTGGCCATATTAAAATACATAGAATCATAGAACTGAAAGGGACCTCGAGAGGTCATCTAGTCCAGTCCCCTGCACTTGTGGCAGGACTAATTATCTAGACCATTCCTGAAAGGTGTTTGTCTAACCTGCTCTTAAAAATCTCCAATGATGGAGATTCCACAACTTCTCTAGGTAATTTATTCCAGTGCTTAATCACCCTGACAGTTGGGAAGTTCTTCTTAATGTCCAACATACACCTCCCTTGCTGCAATTTAAACACATTGCTTCTTGTCCTATCATCAGAGGTTAAGAAAAACAAATTTTCTTCCGCCTCATTGTAACAACCTTTTACATACTTGAAAAGTGTTATTATGTCCCCTCTCAGTCATCTCTTTTCCAGACTAAACAAACCCAGTTTTTCAATCTTCCCTCATAGGTCATGTTTTCAAGACCTTTAATAATTTTTGTTGCTCTTCTTTGGACTTTCTCCAATTTGTCCACATCTTTCCTGAAATGTGGCACCTAGAACTGGACACAATACTCCAGTTGAGGCCTAATCAGAGTGGAGTAGAGCGGAATAATTACTTCTTATATCTCGCTTACTACACTCCTGCTAAAACATCCCAGAATGATGTTTGCTTTTTTTGCAACAGTGTTACACTGTTGACTAATATTTAGCTTGTGGTCCAGTATGACTCCCAGATGTGGAAGCAGTACTCCTTCCTAAGCAGTCATTTCCCATTTTGTATGTGTGCAACTGATTGTTCCTTCCTAAGTGGAGTACTTTGCATTTGTCCTTATTGAATTTCATCCTATTGACTTCAGACCATTTCTCCAGTTTGTCCAGATCATTTTGAATTTTAATCCTATCCTCCAAAGTACTTGCAACCCCTCCTCTCATCTGCAAACTTTATAAGTGTACTCTATATGCTATTACCTAAATCACTAATGAAGATATTGAACAGAACAGAACCCAGAACCAATCCCTGTGGGACACCACTCGTTATGTCCTTCCAGCATGACTGTGAACCACTGATAACTACTCTTTGGGAATGGTTTTCCAACCAGTTTTGCACCCATCTTATAGTAGCTCCATCTAGGTTGTATTTCCCTAGTTTATTTATGAGAAGGTCATATGGGAGAGTAACCAAAACTTTTCTAAAATCAAGATATACCACATCTACCACTTCCCCCCTATCCACAAGGTTTGTTACACATTCTTTGCTTACTAATCAATCCAGCATGCTCTGTATCAGTTACCTGTCCTCTTCATTATTTAGCACTCCTGCAATCTTTGTGTCATCTGAAAAGTTGCCATGATGATTTTATAAAAAGAAAAGGAGTACTTGTGGCACCTTAGAGACTAACAAATTTATTTGAGCATAAGCTTTCGTGAGCTACAGCTCACTTCATCGGATGCATGCAGTGGAAAATACAGTAGGGGGATTTTATATACACAGAGAACATGAAACAATGGATGTTATCATACACATTGTAACAAGAGTGATCAGGTAAGGTGAGCTATTACCAGCAGGAGAGAGAGAGAGAGAGAGAGAGAGAGAAACCTTTTGTAGTGATAATCAAGGTGCTGGAAATGGCTCACCTTGATTATCACTATAAAATTGTTTTTTTTTTCCCTCTCCTGCTGGTAATAGCTCACCTTACCTGATCACTCTCGTTACAATGTGTATGATAACACCCATTGTTTCATGTTTTCTGTGTATATAAAATCTCCCCACTGTATTTTTCACTGCATGCATCCGATGAAGTGAGCTGTAGCTCATGAAAGCTTATGCTCAAATAAATTTGTTAGTCTCTAAGGTGCCACAAGTACTCCTTTTCTTTTTGCAGATACAGACTAACAAGGCTGCCACTCTGAAACTTGCCATGATGATTTTATGTTTTCTTCCATATCACTGACAAAAATATTAAAAGCATATGTCCAGGAACTGATTCACAATGGATCCTGTTAAAGAGCAGGATTTACAGAAGCTACAGTAACTAAACCCATGTTCCATCTATTTATCGAGGTCTCTGCAGTTTTCATTTTAAGGCAAGAGAAACAATAATAAATATTGAGCAAGAACAGTTTGAGCTTTTTAAAAATATAACAGGTTGAAATAAATCAGTTTACAAATGTTTTTTCTTGTCGGCTTGTTTTTGGTTTTTTGTTTTTTTTTTAAATGTGGATAGAATACTTCTTTGTGAAAATGTCATAAACTTTGGATTTACTGTTACTGGGAACAGGAAATATAACAAGTCCTTGCATTTATGGTTCCAATTATTATTATTTTTGTAATTTACCCCAAAAGATTAGTTAACATCAGTCCAGCCTTCAATAACTTTGGAGTTTGGCTTGAATTTAGAGGTTTTCTGATTTGTGAGTCTGGAGTTTTGTTTTGTTTTTCTTTTTTATGATAGGTTTTTGTGTGTTCAATAGTTTAAGAGTATTGTAAGCAGAAAGTAAAATATGTTTCCATATTCTTTACATGATAGTATATGGCTGGAAGTTGAGAGAATAGTATAAGACCTATTTCCTTTTATATTTCAGAATATTATTTAATTTTTCATTCTGCCTACAAAAGTTAGCACTGCTGGGAGCACTTACAGTGCTTAGAAAAATGCACATTCTGGGTCAGATCCCTAACTTCAAAATTCTTGCCCATATATATTTATTGAGATGATAACTGAAGAGTACTGCCTTTATGAAGTTGCAGCATTATCCTGAGCCATTTAAACTCAATAACAGAAAGCTGAGATGCATATAGGAAAATGAATCGCAAGGCTAATGTATGTCTTAGGGACTTCTATTGACGTCATTATCATGGTATCTAAGGACCTCACACTCTTTAAATGCATTTATCCTCATAACACCCTAAGGAGGCAGAGAAGTACTATTATCCCCATTTTACAGATAAGAAAGCTGAGGCACAGAGAGATTAATTTACTTGTATAGGGTCAGAGAGGAAGTCTGTGGCACAGTAGGGATTTGAACCCGGGTCTCCCAAATCCAGGCTAACCCCCTAACTACTTGAGCATCCTTAATCTCCTCCTCCAATAAAATACAATTATTATCAAGTTAACAGAGGTCAGCCTCAGGTTACAATATTTAAATATGATCTTTTTCCCTTTCATGTAGTCCCTACTCTCTCCCCAATACCTGCCAGCCCCATGTTTTTTCCTCTCACCCATTTACTCTCTCATGCCTTCCTTGCTCCCTTTTGCTTCCCTTTCTCTGTTCTCTCATCTCCTTTCTCTAGCCACTATTTTCTTCCCTCCCAAATTCTTGTGTAAACTTATTAAAAAGTGGAATGGTGGTCAATGTTGCGGTTATTAAAAAAGAGATGGAAAAGAGCTTTTTTGGGAAAATGTTATTTAATTCCAAAATAATTTACTCTTTTTAGGGGTGGAGAGATCAGCTTTTGTGTGAGCAAAGAGAAATTGCAAGGAGGCTGAGAGGAGCTTAGAGAAGCAGAGCATGTAAGGAAATTGATGGGGAGAGAGAGAGGTAGCCGTGTTTGGCAAAGTCATGTTAATGTGGGGTTCTGAGTCCAGTAATTAATCAAATCACAGGGATTTGCATAACTTTAAAAATTGCCATACAGCTGTGGGTCAGTAACTGTGAAACATCCCATATGCTGGCTATGAAAATTTTATTTTAGTATATTTTTAAGTAATGTTCAAACCAGTGTTAACCTAAGGCCATACAAGTACACAGTAAAACCATCATGTAGTACCCTCTAAACCCTTTAAAATGAAAGGACTTTCAAATGATTTACAAAGCACCAAAATGTAATTCCTTTAATTATGTTATAACAAATCATTGGCAAACTGAAAAGACCTACATTTGGGAGGTTTTTTTACCCACTGTCCAGATAGCAAATGTAATCCAAATCTATTTAGATTGTAAATTTTCCAGGGCAGGAACTTTCTTTTCATTTTTGTGTGTAAAACCCCTAGCAAATGCTTAATATGCTATATAAACAATAGTAGCAGCAATTTTGTTGCCTTTTGAGGTATTGAGGACGAACAGACAGCTCATTGCTTAGCTCTTGGCTACCTCAGTGCATGGATTAGGAGATGATACTTCAGCAAGTAGACTATGAACATAGTCAGGAGGTTTTCAGTTTTCTAAATTGTGCAAGTATCTCTTCTTACAATCCTTTGATATATCTTTAAATGCTGCATTGTTTTGCGAAGGATGGTTCATGTACAGTAGCATCATTAGGGAGAGCATCATTAGAAGACTGTAGTTAAAAGTGCTCAGCAGGAAATATTACTGGTCAGTCGCTGTGGTTATTTCATAAACTAGAACGGAAGTCCACAAAAAATGATAATTATGGAAACCTTAATGAATTATGAATACTAAAAAAATGTCAAACTAGAGAGTCACTTTGGGCAATATGCTGTGGCACTGCAAAAAATTGCTGTGTGAAATCTGCCTAGTGGACATTCAGTCTGATTCTTCACATGCTTAAAATAAGAGTCATCCAGGTCTCCAGGGGCTCTCTCCCCTAGCTGGGGGCTCCTGCTCCCCTGCATCCCCAAGTGCCGCTTGCAGTGCATCCAGGAGAACTCCTGGGAAAGGGGGAGGGGCATCAAAGGCAGCTGAAACTTCCTCACAAGGCTTGGGTGGCCAGAGCATCCCTGGGAACTCCAGGCAGGACCCTGGGGGCTCACAGGAGAGAAGCTGCTGCAGCCCAGGGCCAGGAGCAAAGGGAAAGTTTGTCCCCAAGCTGCCCCTGGCAGGGTGCCAGCCCCATGGCAGGAGTGACACCGCTGCCCTGAGTGGGGAGACCATTGCCCAGAAGCTGGAGGGGAAGCCTCTGGCAGATAAGCTGCAGACAGACACCTTGGGCGGATTATGTGGGGGATAGGGTCGCTGGGAGAACAGATTTTGCTGCCCTCACTGCTGGAGGCCAACAAAATTCCTTCTCTCGTTTTCTGGGGGCCTCCTGGCTTTTTGTTTTTAAGATGATGTTCTGTTTAGAAATTTAGCTAGATTTAACAACAACCAAAAAAAGGTAATAAACCACCCCAAACAGAAATAAAATGTTTCCTTTCCTTGGAGCTGAAATGAAATGTTTTGCTTTTGGCCACCAAACCAAAAACATTAGTTCGCCCAGTTCTGCTGCTATAGAGCTTTTCTGATGTTTGAAATTGATATATTAACATTTTCTTTTTATTTCCCTCTATTTTACATATTTTTCCCCCTCTGAGTTCCAGACTGTGGCTGGAAACAGAAATGACAAAATAATTGTGGGAGAAAGACTGTTCTTGTGGTATTTCTGACCAGGCAGGAAGCACCACAAATCTGTTGTTATGTAATTTCTAGTATGATTCTATAAAACAAAGAAGTTTGAATTAATATCTGAACTGAACTATCTGAGATTTGTTCCTCACAACATGTTGTTTACAGCAGTGGTTTTCCAGCTCTTTTATTAGGTGCACAACTTCATACAAGATAGATGCCTCTAAGGACCCCGCACTGCTAAGTGCTCAGTCCCCCCAAATGCTTAGTGCTGAGGGTCACCAGGAAAAGGTCAGTGGAGCAAATTTGAGATTGGCTGGATGAGGGCAATGCTAGAGGACTATAACTAAGATTTATGGGGTGAAACTGAGCAAAGGAAAATTTGGAGTGAATGGAGAGGCCCTGTTACACTGCTGAATAGTGTCCAAAAGGCAATTATAAGATCCATCAAGGAATTGGACTAGATAAAGAACACAAGAACGTACTGGAATATGGTCGTGCTTCTGGTCTGATAGGAGATAAACATGATAACTCGATATGTCTCTTCCACTTCTAACTTCTGATTTTAAATAGAGTTGAGTGAATAACTTGTTCAGCAAGTGGGACCCATGTTTTTCTGTTTGTGGGCTATAGACAGACAGATCATAATTTCCTCAAATTTATTCAACAGATACCTTGTCATAACAATTGCATTCTGGATTGCCCAAAATTCAAAAATCAAGATGTGTTATTTAGTAATGAATGGTCAGATAAATCATAACATTGTCTCTGTTCTGTGATTGGGTAAACGTGTAGCCTCTTCCTGTACACACACTTGTGAGTCTAACTTCCATATTCTTTGTCCACAAACATTTTTATTAAGCCCTATGCCCCCCAAATTCAGAAGTCAAACTACATCTCTGGGCCAGGCTCTCTCAGTAGAGTCAGCCCCGCGTGGTGGGGCTCAGGAAGGGAGTGCAATCTCCACCCCCTGATTCACTTCCACCGCGATTCACCTCATGCAGCCTGTCCCAGTTGGGGGAAGGGGCACAGTCAAAAAAATTGCGGGATACGTGACCCTGTGTGCTCCCCTCCAATGTGTCACCTCTGGAGAGGGTGCAAATATGCTTGCTCTGCCTCCAAGTGTGCCAGCACTTGTACATGTGACTACATTAATTATCTTCACTGTGAAAATTAGACTTGTGTGAAAAAATATCTCTGTGATAAACTCATGCAGCAAAAAACTTTTCTATTGTTGGAAGTTGTAGAGAAATAATTATGATTTCTTCAGTGATTTGGATGAAAACTCATACTGGATAAAGTCCCTATCATGCTCTGTCTGTTTCTGGACTCCTACCTCCTTCCAATAATCATATCAGCTGCTATAAGGAATCTGCACACTGCCTCCATTGCAGGTCATGTAAATATTTTATCAGTTTCTAGAGAGCAGGCTTGACAGCTGGCATGACAGCACAAAGGGAGGGGGCATTTCTTCAAAAAACAAAAAAACAAAAAGAATTTAAAAATGAATGAGAGGAAAACTATCTATTGCTATCAAAATATTACTAGCAGTAGAGAGCTGAAACTTCCATCAAAGCTAAAGCTTATACAAATGTCAGTTTTAACATAACTCTGTCTTACCTTGCTCATTATGCACCATGACATTTAACAGCTGTAAAGGCATACTTCAGTCATATTCACTCTGTTTTTCCCATTGACCCACTGCCATCAATAGGAGTTCTACTTTGTAAGAAGGGGGGTGGGATAATAGCAACAGTAATTATACCTATTGTTTGCATAGCACTTTTCATCTGTAGGTCTCAAAGAGCTTCATAACCCATAATATATTTATCCGCCCAACACTCCTGTGAGATAGGGAAGTGCTATTATCATGTTTTACAGATGGCTAACTGAGGCACAGAAAGACTACAAAAGAGTAATTACATAAGATAAAACATTTGTGTTATTTTGTCAATTCATGTAAAATAAAAAAAATAATAGAAAGTACTGTCGAAAGGCAGAGTCTTCCATCTAAAGCCCTAAAATATGATATATGTCTTTTATCAATGTCCTGAAATAGTACTTTTAAAGTATGCAGCATGCAGTTTGGCATATATGGGTAGGATCCCCTGGGGGACTAACATGAAGGGGAAAGGAGTCCAGGAGAGCTGGCTGTATTTCAACGAATCCCTGTTGAGGTTACAGGGACAAACCATCCCGATGTGTCGAAAGAATAGTAAATATGGCAGGCGACCAGCTTGCCGTAACGGTGAAATCCTAGCGGATCTTAAACATAAAAAAGAAGCTTACAAGAAGTGGAAGGTTGGACATATGACCAGGGAAGACTATAAAAATATTGCTCGGGCATGTAGGAATGAAATCAGGAGGGCCAAATCGCACCTGGAGCTGCAGCTAGCGAGAGATGTTAAGAGTAACAAGAAAGGTTTCTTCAGGTATGTTGGCAACAAGAAGAAAGCCAAGGAAAGTGTGGGCCCCTTAATGAATGAGGGAGGCAACCTAGTGACAGAGGATGTGGAAAAAGCTAATGTAGTCAATGCTTTTTTTTGCCTCTGTCTTCACTAACAAGGTCAGCTCCCAGACTGCTGCGCTGGGCATCACAACATGGGGAATAGATGGCCAGCCCTCTGTGGAGAAAGAGGTGGTTAGGGACTATTTAGAAAAGCTGGACGTGCACAAGTCCATGGGGCCGGACGAGTTGCATCCGAGAGTGCTAAAGGAACTGGCGGCTGTGATTGCAGAGCCATTGGCCATTATCTTTGAAAACTCGTGGCGAACGGGGGAAGTCCCAGATGACTGGAAAAAGGCTAATGTAGTGCCAATCTTTAAAAAAGGGAAGAAGGAGGATCCTGGGAACTACAGGCCAGTCAGCCTCACTTCAGTCCCCGGAAAAATCATGGAGCAGGTCCTCAAAGAATCAATCCTGAAGCACTTAGAGGAGAGGAAAGTGATCAGGAACAGTCAGCATGGATTCACCAAGGGAAGGTCATGCCTGACTAATCTAATCGCCTTCTATGATGAGATTACTGGTTCTGTGGATGAAGGGAAAGCAGTGGATGTATTGTTTCTTGACTTTAGCAAAGCTTTTGACATGGTCTCCCACAGTATTCTTGTCAGCAAGTTAAAGAAGTACGGGCTGGATGAATGCACTATAAGGTGGGTAGAAAGTTGGCTAGATTGTTGGGCTCAATGGGTAGTGATCAATGGCTGCATGTCTAGCTGGCAGCCGGTGTCAAGTGGAGTGCCCCAGGGGTCGGTCCTGGGGCCGGTTTTGTTCAATATCTTCATAAATGATCTGGAGGATGGTGTGGATTGCACTCTCAGCAAATTTGTGGATGATACTAAACTGGGAGGAGTGGTAGATATGCTGGAGGGCAGGGATAGGATACAGAGGGATCTAGACAAATTGGAGGACTGAGCCAAAAGAAATTTGATGAGGTTCAATAAGGATAAGTGCAGGGTCCTGCACTTAGGACGGAAGAACCCAATGCACAGCTACAGACTAGGGACCGAATGGCTAGGCAGCAGTTCTGCGGAAAAGGACCTAGGGGTGACAGTGGACGAGAAGCTGGATATGACTCAGCAGTGTGCCCTTGTTGCCAAGAAGGCTAATGGCATTTTGGGATGTAAAAGTAAGGGCATAGCGAGCAGATCGAGGGACGTGATCGTCCCCCTCTATTCGACATTGGTGAGGCCTCATCTGGAGTACTGTGTCCAGTTTTGGGCCCCACACTACAAGAAGGATGTGGATAAATTGGAAAGAGTCCAGCGAAGGGCAACAAAAATGATTAGGGGTCTGGAACACATGACTTATGAGGAGAGGCTGAGGGAACTGGGATTGTTTAGTCTGCAGAAGAGAAGAATGAGGGGGGATTTGATAGCTGCTTTCAACTACCTGAGAGGTGGTTCCAGAGAGGATGATTCTAGACTATTCTCAGTGGTAGAAGAGGACAGGACAAGGAGTAATGGTCTCAAGTTGCAGTGGGGGAGGTTTAGGTTGGATATTAGGAAAAACTTTTTCACTAGGAGGGTGGTGAAACACTGGAATGCGTTGCCTAGGGAGGTGGTGGAATCTGCTTCCTTAGAAGTTTTTAAGGTCAGGCTTGACAAAGCCCTGGCTGGGATGATTTAATTGGGGAATGGTCCTGCTTTTGAACAGGGGGTTGGACTAGATGACCTCCTAAGGTCCCTTCCAACCCTGATATTCTACGATTCTATATATGAATTTAACAAGTTGCATTGCCCCTACCATGAAGCAAGTTATTTAAGGGCATTGTATGTTAATCTATCAGTACAAATCACTGACAGAAAGGAGGAACTGAGAGATTAATTCATCCTTGAGAATCTGAATCAAGATGCTTAAGAGTTTGAGGAGATAGTAGGTTTTCAAAGGGGTAGTTAACAGCAAAATTGTTCAAATATAATTAACACATGGCTGGTCTAGATGAGATCAAGCAGAAACGGCATTTCTCATGATAAGTTCAATGGTATGGCCATGACCATTGGTGAGGAACATGAAAAAAATGAGTAAAAATAAGAAAGTCAAGAGTGGAGAGCATTAAAGGAAAGAGGATCAGTACATATCTTCACAGTGAGGGTTAACTGAAAGGAGAGAGAGAAGAGTTAGGGACACAAGAAGGTTTGTTTCTTGTTGTATCCAGAAACATTTTTAGAGACACTATTCAGCATTCATTTCTATTCAATAAAGTAGTAGTCTGCATAGTAGCAGCTTGTAGAAATTAAGCACAAATAATTAATTGTAAAACTCCAAACATCAAGCTAATGAGAACTCAAGCTAAGATTTTCATAGAAAGATTATATTTTGGAAGTTTTAAATACAAAATGTTCCCTACAGTTCATTTCACAGAGCTGCCAGTGTGTAATTATCACAATGATCCATTAAGAGTTCTGTTCTGTGTTTGCTTAGTTTTGCCCAAATTATAAATTCCACTCAACATTTTAGTTATGTTGTCAGTTGCAATGTTATAAAAACTGTTGGTTTCTAAAATATTTGCAGAGTAAACCTTAAAAGTGTCTGAAGAGTAAGAGAAAAAGAAATCAATAATGCAGTATATTTATTGGTCTGAAGATTTGGCCTATAGGACCCACCACCACAGAATATTGGTGCTTTGTAAGTAAATTAGACCTACTTGATGAGGTCCTTTGTTAACCTGAAGACTTAGCTCTTCTCCCTTCCCAGGTACAAAAGGCTTTGCTTGAGATATACACCTATACTTCATTTTCCCTCCTCCCTTTTTCCTTATAGGCCTATCATTCTGGCAAAAGGGAGACAGCTTTCTTAGAGATGCAATTTTTTTTCTTATAAAAATTGAACTTGAACTGGCAACCAAACTAGACTGTGAGTCAGTGGAGGGATTGGAACATAGAATTAATATGCTTGTGATGTCTCATCCAATTTGAGTTTGGGCTGCAACATTATGCACAAACTCAGAGCTTTCTGCATTGCTTCTGATTTACTTCCCAAGATCATCCTGCAGGAGGAATTTGCTGTGTTTTCTAGCAAGCTGGAAGTGAAAGGTGTTCTCCATTCTGTTGTGCATCTGAGCTCTACCAATACTAGTTCACTTGAATAGGAATCAGGAACAGCAAAACCGTCTGTAACTGTAGCACCTTCATGGCCAAGATGGAGTGTACTCTGCAGGCAGCTCTAGCCAAGAAAAGGCACAAGCAGGAACACAGCAGGGAAAGTCCCTTCCACCCCAGGGGCACCTATTCCAAGCCAGAGTGAACACACACACCGGGAGAGTACAACGAATATAGGAAAGGGAAATATTTATTTACAGAGGGATAAAAGGAGAAAAACAACAGGGTGGAAGATGCAGCAATAAAACAGGGTTTCGTTCAACACAAGGGCCGACCGGCCCAGTGGTAGCACAGTCTGAAAGGGCAGATAATTGAGCAATGTGTCTGCACATAGAGTTCAGGAATTCTGGGCAAAGTTCCAGGCAAGTGGTGAGTCTTGGGTGCTCTTGATCGTCTTCAGCACCAGTGAACTTTCCCCAGCAACCCCCATCGCTGCCCTCTTCTGCCGCTCTCTGCACAGAGTGACCATCTCTGCACTTAGCTAGCTAACAGCATCCCTCCTTATTCCCAATGCAAAGTCACAAGCCCCAGTACTCACAGCCCTGTACAACTCTGGGCAGCAGTGATACTGGGTCCAGCTCTGGTTTGTCCTTCTTGGGTGATTTCTCCCTTGCAAAGTGCTCCTCCTGGCTCCTGTCCTGGGTTCTCCCCTGGTTGGCTGCTCTGTCCCTCCCAGGCTTCAGGCAGGTTCGTGTCTGCTTCACTCTGTGAGGGCCTGCTTGCTGCAGCCCTCTTGTCTGGAGCTCCCAACACACAACCTGTTGCTCTCCCTCTGCTCCCCCCGCCTCCCAAAAGCACTTTCTCTTTTTGGAACAATCAGCAGTACCCCCATTAAGGAAAACATTTAAAAGGGCCATGCTCGCTAAACCACAAAGGGGTTACACATCAAAAGATACAAAATCTAGGCTCAAGCTTGAAGCACTCTGCATATAATTTTCATTAGCCTTGTCTATATTAGAAAAACTTACTATGGCAAAAACATTTTGTTGCCCACACATGCTTGTAAAGCACATCAAGTCTATAAAGCCTTGCACATGCATGCTGAATACCATCAATATTCAATTTACTTTCAGCAGGACTAAGGGCCTGGCTACACTTGCAGATGTACAGCGCTGGGAGTTAAACCAGCCTTCAGAGACCACAGGAGGGAAAACTCTGCCAAGTGTTTACACTCTCAGCTGGAAGCGCACTGGCATGGCCACATTAGCAGCTCTTGCAATGCCACAAAGAGCAGCGCATTGTGGAAGCTATCCCAGTGTTCAAGTGGCTGCAACATGCTTTTCAAATGTTGGGGGTGGGGTGGAGTGTGACAGGGAGTGTGTTGTGTTTATGTTGGGGGAGAGAGAGTGGGTTTTTGGGGTGATGAGAGTGTGTCAGCATGCTGTCTTGTAAGTTCAGACCCCCCTCCACCCCAACTCTCTCTCACACACTCACAGCAAGCAACATTCCATACTAATGGCTTGCTTTGTCCCGGAGCAGATAAGCATGCTGGCTGTCAGAAACGGAGCTTTGAAAAGGCATATCCATATTCCTACAGCCGATTCCAAAACAATGACAAGAGTGGCCAGTTGACTTAAGGTGATTATGGGACGTTTCCGGAGGCCAATCAAAGCACAGTAATGCAACACCTCGTTCACATTAACGGTGGGGCGTTTCAGCCAAGGCGCAACAAGTGTTATGCTTCTCGTGGAGGTGGATTACCAGGAGTGCTTGAGCTGCAGAGTCAAGGCACTCTAAGTGCCTTGCCAGTGTGACAGGTACAACCTACTGTGGCTCCCTTTGGACCCCTAATGGGATTTTATTTAAGTAGCATGGTATGTTTCCATGTTTTTTTTAATAATATATACTGCTTTGTTTTTATATAGCTCTATATAAATTGCATTTTTAATATATTTGGGGCAGTTAAGTTTTAATAGGTTGGTGGGTTTTTTTTTTTTTTTTTTTTTTGCTTTGCTTTGCTTTTTATACTTGGAATATAAATTTAGTAAATCTGCCAAGTATGCATGCCTTTTTGAAGCTCTGCCACAGAACCCCAGGGATTGCATCCCACTTTGATGAGAGCCTTCTCCAGACAGGAGAGGTCTTTACCTCCCTTTGAAAGAGGTAGCAGGGTCCCGTCCCTCTTTGCTGCCTCCCCCGTGGCTCGGGCATTAGGTTCACCTGCCTCCCATGATGCCAGCTGACCGGGCAGCCAGACTACCGTGTCCACACTCCCTAATGCCCATACGTCTGGACTTGAACCTATCGTTGATGCCATCGCCCATGACTGCGGGACTCCCAAGTCCGCAGTTGTACCCTTCTGTTTCCTGAACATGTTGTTACAATTGCTTAGTACAATTTTTAAGATTTTTTAATTACTTGAGATTTTATGTAGCTCACACCAGCACCGGGGCTTCCAGTGTTACCGCACTGGGCCAGAGGGAGAGACACTAAGCCTCACTCCATATTACTCGGTTCTCTACCACCGAGGATCCATACACCAAATGCCCCCCTGGGCTGAGCGAGAAACCCTAAGCTCTTCTCTTCAACTTAGGCATACTACGACTGAGAGCTATGCACCAAGGATACCTGTCACGTGGAGCGAGGGTCTCTAAGCCACCTCCTATTGCCCAGCACTCCTACAAACGAGTGTTGACCCACCTGCACCCTTCCCTCACTGACCGGGGTGGAGAGAGGAATGCTAAACCCCTCTCCAGTTCTCAGCCATGCTACGACTGAGGGTGGGGCACACCTGTCATTATAAAATCCTTAACATGAAATACGAACAATGCCAGGCAGAGCAAACGCAAAATCTCAAGGGCAGACCAATTGGTGCACTCCACGGGGCTCCCCCCGTCCTCAATTCTCCACCAAAACTGTGACAGATTTCTGTTACCAATCTGTCTGAGGTGTTAGGTGATCAGGGTGAGGCCACAGGATTGTTAGGGGAGGAGATGACAGAACACACCAAGTGTCTAAGTTTTAAAGCTTTATTGATAAAATAATAAAATAACAGTGGAGAGTGCCGAGGGGAGGTCCCCATGTCATTCAAAGGAAGGAATAAAGCATTAGTGCACCAATCCCAAGCCCTAACCCACTTTCTTACACACACCTGCACTACCCGAGGCTGGCCAGGCCTGGGTGTAACGTAAGAAGAAGAGGGGGAGGGGTGGATGGGAGTTCTGTCCTGTGCGCACGGGTCATCCAGGGTCTGCTGTTGATCTCCGATTTGCCTTTGCTCTCAGAAGGGTTTTTAAGTCCTGGGTTCTTTTGGGGGCATTTTGTTTAGTGACCGTTGTTCCCCATGCTTTGTGTACCAGTCCAAACCAGGTCTCTGTGGCCTCCTCACCTCAGCTTTTCCAAAACACATTGGCTCCAGGGACGCAAAACTTTGTCGTCGTCGTCCTTCCCCTTCCCCCCCCCCCCCCCCGCTGGCCTTCACGGTTTTGCAATTTTTTCAATCCTGTTCAGCTTAGTTCTCCTTTTTTTAAGGCTGTCTGGGTTGGCTAAGATATGAATACAGCTGCAGACTTTTTGTCAGGCTCCATGACCTTGGACTGGGGCCAGCATCTTATGTTTGGACTGAGCCTGCTAGCTGCAGTGTTGAGTTAACCCATTCTTTCTCCTTCCCCCTTTGGCTTCTTGCAGCCTGCAACGGAATCTTTCACTCCACACTTGCACCTTTGACCCTTCCCAAAATGCCTTGAGAAGCTTGCAACAGCCTTAGCAATATGCAATGCTGATCTGTCTCTCCCAGCTAATCACTGAGGGAGGGGGCCATTGGGGTGTGACACCAGTGTGGATGGATCGGGAGTTAGGGCACCTGGGGATGCTTTAATGTTCTCTAATTTGCAAGTGTAGCCAAGCCCTAAGTAACAGTTTCTTCTGCCCCATTCCTGTCTGCCCCACTTTCATTCAGACTGAAATGATTAAGATAATTTTCTCATTGCTGTTTGGTAGTGGAGAGGTGGCCTTAATTTCACAGAATTCAGAGCTTCTGAGAGGTGATACTGTAGTATCTAAGAACCTTTCCAGTAGTGCATCAACCACCATGACATGTGGTTCATTCTTGCTCTCATCCTTTCCCCAGTGGAAAAAAATCTGTGTTCAGTTTAGTGTTGTGTTTTGGTATATGTACACACTCCAATGTTCATTTGTTTTTTTTTTTTATGTTAGAGAAATCAAGGTCAAAGAAATTCACCTTTTACTTGGAATGGAAAGTGGTGATGTTTGTGATGATCCTTAGTTCCTGGGGGAATTAACTCCACAGTATCAGACCCACTCTCATGAAAGCTCTGTCTCTTGCATAATTAAGCTTTAACTTTATCATACAAAGTGCCAAATTGTGGCAGAGGAGCAGAGTTGTCAACCACGGTCTTCAACCTGAGGTGCTAGGTGATTTCTTAGATATGCTGATCCCAGGCCACTGAGTGCCCTTAAAATAAGGATTGAGACCTTGAACTTGACTTGATGTTCTAAAATGGGAAGTCAGTGAAGAAACTCCCATTGGCTTGGAATGGTGAACCATGCTCACTGGGAGCTGCGAGCTGCCGTAACTGCGGATGCTCAGGTAAACAAAGGTTTCAGAGTAACAGCCGTGTTAGTCTGTATTCACAAAAAGAAAAGGAGTACTTGTGGCACCTTAGAGACTAACCAATTTATTTGAGCATGAGCTTTCGTGAGCTACAGCTCACTTCATCGGATGAAGTGAGCTGTAGCTCACGAAAGCTCATGCTCAAATAAATTGGTTAGTCTCTAAGGTGCCACAAGTACTCCTTTTCTTTTTTCAGGTAAACAAAGCGTCTCGTTGCCCGCCAGAGGCTTACCCTGAACAAGCCGCAACCCCTGTTTTATATTGAAGACCACAACATTGTGTGCTATGATGGGATAGAGACTGCTAACATGGCAGAAAGCATTACTCACAAATGCTACAATGTGGGAGCTTAACGTCAGTGAGAAATCTAGGAGCATCCCTAAATTATGGACTGAATTGACAATTAGGTGTGTACCTTCAACTAGAGCAGACTGCACTGTAGAGTTGCACAAAGAGTTTTCCTCTGTCTACTAGCAAAACCTCTGTCTTACTCAGGTTCAACTTCAACCATAGAATCATAGAATCATAGAATATCAGGGTTGGAAGGGACCTCAGGAGGTCATCTAGTCCAACCCCCTGCTCTAAGCAGGACCAATCCCCAACTAAATCATCCCAGCCAGGGCTTTGTCAAGCCTAACCTTAAAAACTTCTAAGGAAGGAGATTCCACCACGTCCCTAGGTAACGCATTCCAGTGTTTCACCACCCTCCTAGTGAAAAAGGTTTTCCTAATATCCAACCTAAACCTCCCCCACTGCAACTTGAGATCATTACTCCTCGTTCTGTCATCTGCTACCACTGAGAACAGTCTAGATCCATCCTCCTTGGAACCCCCTTTCAGGTAGTTGAAAGCAGCTATCAAATCCCCTCTCATTCTTCTCTTCCACAGACTAAACAATCCCAGTTCCCTCGGCCTCTGCTCATAAGTCATGTGTTCCAGTCTCCAAATCATTTTTGTTGCCCTCCGCTGGACGGTTTCCAATTTTTCCACATCCTTCTTGTAGTGTGGGGCCCAAAACTGGACACAGTACTCCAGATGAGGCCTCACCAATGTCGAGTAGAGGGGAACAATCACGTCCCTCGATCTGCTCGCTATGCCCTTACTTATATATCCCAAAATGACATTGGCCTTCTTGGCAACAATGGCACACTGTTCACTCATATCCAGCTTCTCGTCCACTGTAACCCCTAGGTCCTCTTCTGCAGAACTGCTGCCTAGCCATTCGGTCCCTAGTCTGTAGCAGTGCATGGGATTCTTCTGTCCTAAGAGCAGGACTCTGCACTTGTCCTTGTTGAACCTCATAAGATTTCTTTTGGCCCAATCCTCTAATTTGTCTAGGGCCCTCTGTATCCTATCCCTACCCTCCAGCATATTTACCTCTCCTCCCAGTTTAGTGTCATCTGCAAACTTGCTGAGGGTGCAATCCTCACCATCCTCCAGATCATTTATTAAGATATTGAACAAAACCGGCCCCAGGACCGACCCTTGGGGCACTCCACTTGATACCGGCTGCCAACTAGACATGCAGCCATTGATCACTACCCGTTGAGCCCGACAATCTAGCCAGCTTTCTATCCACCTTATAGTCCATTCATCCAGCCCATACTTCTTTAACTTGCTGGCAAGAATATTGTGGGAGACCGTGTCAAAAGCTTTGCTAAAGTCAAGGAACAACACATCCACTGCTTTCCCCTCATCCACAGAGCCAGTTATGAGTAGACCTCATCCAAGCACATGACCATCTTGATAGTAGTGATATGGACATATATTGTGAAGGATAGAAAGAGCACTGTGCCATTTGGATATTCCTGGCACTTGCGACCATGTCATCTGACCAGTTCACCTAGTGACTGCATGACAATGTTGAACAGGATAAGAGAGAGAATTGGTTCTTGTGAGACTCCACAGGAAGCAGGCTACTGGCAGAAATGTAATTTCCCATCATTTTTCTGAGAGTGTGTCTCTCCAGGAAGGATGTAAACCATTTTTAATACATTCTATTGGACCACTGCCACCTCTCTCAGGTGGGACACCAGTGTCTCTGAGTCAGTGATGTCAAATGCTGCAGAGAGGTCCAGGAGGACGAGAATGGAGATCTATCCAACACCCAGTTAGAGTCGGAGATCATCCATAGGAGCAACTAAAGCTGTTTCCATCCCATACCCTGGCCTGACTCCAGATTATTTTGGGTTTAGGATATTAGCTTCAGTCAGATGATCTTATGGCTGGCCTTTGGCTAGCTTCCATATGAATTTGCTGGAAAAAAACTGGCAGTCAGCCATTCATGGAACACTAGCAGGATCAAACACTCAAATTAGAGTTTAAATAAAACATTGTGTCAAACTTTAAAACTCAGCCAATATTAGAAAATAGGAAACTGTGCAACTGACCATAGTGTAAAAATATTTACTGGGTATGATCTGCCATCAAAATTGCAAAATATCTCAACTGTATTTTTAACTGCCAGATAGAAAACCTGTACATTCGAGTGCCATGCCAGTTATAAAATCAATACCTGCAGCATGTAAAATGCTTCTTAGTAATGCAAACACTGAAATGTAACATCAGCAATGTGTGTTAATACACCATGCAATATCACCAAACAACTATATTAAAGTTCTCTCTGTTCTGTAGATTAATTTATTTATGCAACTCACAGTTTTAAATTAAGATCTGCAGAAGAAAAAAAAAAAAACCTGAGTTAATTGAATGTGGAAATTAGTTCATATTTCTTATAGCTTCAGAAAATTAACAGGGGATTTAATATATCCAGTTGAGCATCTACATTATTATTGCTCTATTAAACTTCGATACAAATTGAATTTAAATCACATCTGTTTTAGTTCAATTAACAAAACTACTGCTTCCACAATGTTTGTTTTTGTTTTGTTTATTACTTCTTCTGTTCCAAAGAATGAATGAATCCTGAAAGAATTGTTTTCCAAAGAATTGTAACCTTTTATTACAGTCCAAAGAAAATAGGATAGTGAAGCTTAAGTGCAGAGGGTAATGATGCTGATTTTCTCTCTAGGGATACTTAATCATTAGAGATAAAGCAATGTTAGATGTGTGAATGTATATGAAAATAAAACACTGAAGGTGTACAGATTATATTAATTATTATATGTATTTCCTATGGATTACTTTAAAACCATCTGTCATTTAGATATTTGTGATCTGGATTTAGATTAACCTTTCCTATATGCATATTTAAATTAATAGACTGCATTATTCTGTTAGACTTGTACTTGATTAAGTTAATTATGGTCTCTTTATCTCTGTGTTTCTTATAACCAAGTTTATTGCATTTCTCATCTTTCCTTGTTATATGCAAGTTACTTTTAGCAGCAGAAGCTTCTTAACTTACCAGCTAATCATGACAAGATTCCGAATTATTTTATATGTTTTGCTCTTTACAGCTTTTGGTGTCAGATGTGTAAGTAAAACAAATAACCATATTCAGAAGGAAACGTTGTTGGATGTATAAATAAATCTACTTTAACTCTGTTACTTCTAAGTCTCTAGGTGACAGTCTGTGGTATCATACTGGGTCTGAAACAAACAAAACATAGATCTGAACTAAAAAAACCTAAGGAAGTATAGACCCAGATATGAATAGTAACTTCCCATCTCTAATGAAAATAACACTTAATTTCACAGGTTTTTTTTTTATGTAGGATACTGAACAAATGTAATGAGGTTAGTGATCTTCAGGAGTTATACCACTGAACTGTAAAAGAGATCATAAAGCTAGTACATAATGTTATTCAACTAATGATACTCTAATTCTGGAGTGGCCATTTGGTCCTATTTCTCTTCCAGGAAAAGATGCATCAATCACTCATTCATGAGCATGAACCACTCATTCATTTTACGAATGGCTTTAAATACACAGAAAAATGAATCACTCATTCATTTTACGAATGGCTTTAAATACACAGAAAAAGTTTGATAAGACTCACAAAACAAGCTGACAACTAAGTGAAGCTCTCACCTTTTGGGGGTGGCGGGGTATATGAAGCCATATACAGTAAATACATTATCCCATTAATATGTCTCATCAGGTGCTACAACTATAGAGAAGTATGATCTCAGGACAAATATATGGATCCAGGCTGGAGTGATGAATGGCAGGAGGCTGCAGTTTGGTGTGGCTGTCATTGATGACAAACTCTTTGTTATTGGAGGCCGGGATGGTTTAAAGACATTAAACACTGTTGAATGTTACAATCCAAAAACCAAGGCTTGGACTGTCTTACCCCCAATGTCAACACATAGGCATGGTTTAGGTAAGAAATTTAAGTTTTAAAGAGATGTAATTTGTTTTGGAAATGTATAATTTGTTCTGAAAACCTCAGTATTTTTGAGCTAAAGGAACAATGCAATAAGTAATTATGTGTGTTTGATGGATGCTGCCAGGATAGATAGTAGGCAAGCAATGTTAAGTGATTCCTGAATTGCAGCAATTCAAAAGAAATGTGATTTGCCAAAATGTTTCATATGCAGATACAAAAACAATATTCAGTCACTCCATGGTGTGCTTGTATATGAAAAATAAAAATTGGATATAGAATTCTAAAATTAAAAAAGTGACAACCAAATACAGTGTTGAGTGGAGGGAGGAGAAGAAAAGGAAACTGAAACTTGCAAAGATTGACCCAGAAGCGCAGTCTTGATTTTCTTTTTTGTCACTGGCATCCTGAATTACTTTTTATTTTTGATCAAACAGTCAAAATACGCTACACTTTCTCATGTATTAGGAGAGCCTCATCTATGCTCGAGGATACGGATGGGAGGTACATCAGCTTAGTGTCAGTGGCGAAAGGCTTATAATTTTAAAAGCACTGGCAAGAGTGGCATTCATCAGCAGTAATAGCATCTGTAGCATGTGTGCACTGCAAGGCTGCCTCAGATAAGTGTTACCGGGGTGATTAGTGCATGCACACACTTTTGCACTCCAGAGTGCTTACAGTCACATTACTGCTTCATGCAAACCCTTCACAATCCGTCAACAATTATATAAAAAGGTAAGCCCTGATTATCTAAATCCTCACTACCAAAAAAAATTTGTCCCCAGTATTCAAAATTTGTATACAAGCCAAATTTTCCTTTTCTGAAACTCCAGTTATCTGAAGATTTCAGATATCCCTTTAAATATCTAGATTATCAAAGTGTGTGTGTTTGTGTGTATGTGTGTGTGTGAGAGAGAGAGAGAGCATATTCTCTAACTCAGTGGTTCCCAGATTTGTTCCGCCACTTGTGTAGGGAAAGCCCCTGCTGGGCCGGGCTGGTTTGTTTAGCTGCCGCGTCTGCAGGTTCGGCCGATCGTTCCATGGGCCATGCCAATGGGAGCTGTTGGAAGTGGCGGCCAGTATGTCCCCTCAGCCTGATTTTGACCTCCATCAATGTAACTCCTTTGATATCCACTGATATGAGAATATGGTATATTACATTATATATTATATATTCTCATGTCAGTGGAAGTCAATAGTGTTACACCATTGTACAACCAATGAAAGGTCAAAATTAGGCCCATTATGTTCAGTAGCATATAGATACAGGGCTCTTTCTCCTTTCACACCTGTCTTATATCAGGGTAACTCACGGAATATTTTTGGAGTTACTCTTTACTTAAACTGATGAATGAAAGCCGCCCATAATACTTAAACTAAATGTGATACTTGTGAAGTTTGCTAGATTGGCTACCTTGAAGATGAAATTCTCTCTTTATCCACAGAGTAGGTACAGTAGAACCTCAGAGTGATGAACACCTTGGGAATGGAGGCTCTTCACAACTCTGAAATGTTCATAACGCTGAATAAAACGTTACGGTTGTTCTTCAAAATTTTACAACTGAACATTGACTTAATACAACTTTGAAACTTTACTTTGCCAAAGAAAAACGCTGCTTTCCCTTTATTCTTTAGTAGTTTACATTTAACACACATTTTACTGTATTTGCTGGGGGGGGTTGATTTTTTGGGGGGGCGGGGGGTCTCTGCTGCTGCCTGATTGTGTACTTCTGGTTCCAAATGAGGTGTGTGGTTGACTGATCAGTTCATAACTCTGGTGTTTGTAACTCTGGGGTTCTTCTGTATGGTAAAACATAGGCATCATTAGCGCAAGTTATCTTTGCCCTGAAATGACCATAGAAGTCAATGGATAATGGTTTTCTTGTCTATTGCATCCCTTACCTTTCTCCTGACACTGTCAATAAGTGTGCCAACCATGCTGATGGTTTTGTGTTACATACACTTCTCCACTGGGAGCTGGATGAAGGCTACCTTAGAGTTGTCAGATGGTAATAACTGAGATGGATCTGGACTAGTGAGTTGTAGGTGGAAGATTCTGAATAAACTTACCATTTATTTGAGCAACCCCATCCCCAGTCTACCTCAACACTGTTTTATTATATTTTTTATTTTTTGTCAGTATTAATTGTTGGCAGGAGATGGGTGGCATGTTTCCCTGCCTGGAGTGAAATTGAGACAAAACTACTGGATAGTTTAAAAATAATAATAGTTTGGGTTTTAATTTAATTCATTAGTAATCCTTTGAAATAATTATATACATAAATGTATAATCCTCTGTAAAATAAAATGTATTTTCCTTCCAAGTTTACTGTTTTCCATTGGCAAACTTTGATATGTTTTTTTCCTAATGGAAAGCAAGGCATCCTGATTTCATTCCAATTAATTTGTTATTTGTACTTCAGTGGCATTGATGATATAAACAGGATTACACACAACTTTTGAAATAGTGTAAGTTAACTCTTCTTCTTGAGAGACAAAAGGGATCACAAAAGGCTACAGCATTTTAAAGTAGGCTTCAAAAATATCCTTTGATTTTAATTCTCTGCTATTAAGCGAAGGATTTTTTTCTCTTAAAGCAATTTAGAGTCCAGAGGACATTCACCATCAGAATATAACATTTATAAGGTATGGAAAAGCTGACCTATCTGTACTGTGTTCTGGTAATCTTGCCTATTTCGATAGAATTGTTATAGAATCATGGAATCTAGAAATGGAAAAGACCTGTTCGGTCATCTTGTCCATCCCCCTGAGTTACAAGTTGTACTATTGTTTTTCTTTTTGCATTACTTTTAAACTTTGTTTTCTGCATACAGCTTTTTTTTTCTTTAGCATCTTCTTTTTTAAATGACTTTGCAATGATTTCCTGCTGCTTTTTCGTTAGAATACATGTGCATAATCTGATAGTATAGGCTGAGCATAGACTGACTACCTGTGCATATTATCTGAGAGCAGATGATATCAATTTCAAAATGTAATGTTACTAATTTTCTGAAATAATCAGTAGTTGACCTGGACTGAAGACAAGCTGTTAGTACATGAAAACATTACTGTGTTACACTGGACCAGAAAATAGTGCAGGTTAGAGGTGTATTAAATGCCTTGTGCCACAGATATGATGGACAACTCTCACTAAGGGAAAAATTCTACTCTCTGAAGAGTGTAGATCTCAAGTGAGTCCATTTACTTCAATGGAGTTATTCCATATTTACACCTGTGTAACAGAACAGAAATTGGTCCTATGAATATTAGAAATTGACTGCCTAATCCATAGTACATAGCAGTGACAATGTGCCCCATAATGTATAAATATAAGAATATAGCTGAAACTCTGGGGCTGGAGTACCCATGGAGGAAAAATGGTGGGTGCAGAGCACCCACCGACAGCCCCCCATCAGCTCCTGCCTCTGAGGCGCCTTCCGCTTGCCAGCGACCCCGCTGATCAGTGCCTCCCTCCTCCCTCTCCATGCCTCCTGTCCACTGCAAACAGCTGTTTTGTGTCGTGCAAGGAGGCTGGGAGACAGGGGGGAGGAGCGAGGATGCGGCACACTTGGGGGGAGGGGGCAGAACTGGGCAGGAAGAGGCAGGGCAGGGGTGGAGTAGGAAGAGGTGGGGGGTGCAGTGAGAGCAGGAAGAGACAGGGCAGGGGTGGGGCCTTGGGGAAAGGGATAGAGTGGGGACAGGACCTGGGGCAGAGCCGGAGTCGAGCACCCCCAGCAGTTTGAAAAGTTGGCACCTGTGAATGATGCATCAGCATTCTGAGTAATCTGACAATTATTCTATTAGTAAAAAATAATTTCTGGATAAAAAAATGTATTTACAATAGAAAAATCCATATTAAGTTATATGCAGCATTGTCAGTCCCAGGATATCACAGAGACAAGGTGTGTGAGGTAACATCTTTTATTGGACCAACTTCAGTTGGTGAGGGAGACAAGCTTTCAAGCTTACACGGAGCTTTTTTCGGGTTCCCAGACTTGAAGAAGAGGTATGTGAAAGCTTAAAAGCTACTCTCTCACAAACACGAGTTGGTCTAATAAAAGAGTACCTTGCCCATCTTGTCCCTATATTAAGTTATAGACATGTCTATAGAAATGATCTAGAGAACATTGACTATCTACAGTCATTTTGCCTGAGTAGGGGGACTTGACCCTAGATCTTCCACTTCCTGGTGGGTGCCTAATCACTGGAATATAGTGTCATTCTCACTCTCTCTGTGCCAGTGTACAGTGGAACAGCTTCAACAGGAGAGACTGAGGGAGTCCCCCATCAGAATAGTTCATAGTGCAGTGGTTAGCGTACTCTCATGAGAGACCCCTATTCAAATTCTTTCTCCCTCTCAGGCCGAAGGGAGGATTTTTTTCCCCACATCCCCAATGAGTATTCTAATCACTGAGCTAAAAGTTATAAGATGGGCACCACCACACCGCCTAAGTCTCTTTGTGGATCCAGGCCCTAAATCCTCCCCTCAGCATTTACTACTAGGCTCCTAACTCTCCTTATGTATTGTATAGGGAGATTGGGCACCTGACTCGGTAGATTCTCCTAGGTGTCAGGATGCCTAAATGATAGATATTGCAACACTGAGTATAGATCCCATTTATGGATTTGGATGCTGGTCTGATCCTGTTGGGCATTCTCTGTGTTTCTACATAATTAACGAACTCAGCTGTTTTTATTCAAACGCTTAGAGCCAGAGGCTCAGCTGGCGTGAGCCAGCCTAGCTTCATTAACCTCAATTGATTTACACCAGCTGAGGATCCAGCCAATTAATAACCGAACTCTCTGGCAGTTTTGGGGGTGTTAGAAATGTAAGACTGAGACTGTAATGTTTGTGTATATATAATATTGTGATTAGGCTTGGTAAAGAGTAGTCTCATTGCTGGGCGTGGCTATGGATATGGTTTAGCTGGAGAATACTTTTGAAATGTTAGATAGGCAGGGCATTTTAATTCCACTTGATAAAATTAGTGTTGATACCCTCTCTAGAGATGAGAACATCTCTTTTCCCTAACAGCAAAAGGAAAATGAGTATTATGAAACGAGTTTAAGTAGCTTCTTCATCAGATTTATTTTGCAAAAATCTTCAGCTGATTCCTAGCAGGGAAAATTTTGTTAATTTAAATATTTTCCTGTGGTCTCAAATGAATCAGCCCCCAGAAAGCAATTTTTTCCCTTGCCATTTCAATATTTTGTGGCAATTCTAGCATAACACACATTCCTTTGCCATAAATTCCTATATTTTATGTCTATTTCAGTTAATTGGCATCAGATAATTATAATGATCTTTTCATTTTCTTCAAGATAATGCTTATCACATATTATATCAAGTTCTTAATGTCTGTTAACAATATTCTTGATCCTTTTTTATTATTGTAATCACAGTCCATAACCATATGATAGGAAGTCTGTCAATGTTTGCACTGGATTAAATCTGCATGCCATGAGAACATAGTCTAATCACTTATATCCTTATCAACAATTGTTTAATGAGCTCAGCAGTATTCACTGTTAGACATGTGTCTGACACTTGCTCCTTATGCTGAGTCAACAAGAAAACATCATGAGCATGAGGAAAATGATGTAATTTTAAATTTATGTTTTCATCTGTGTGAAATGACAAAACATTGATTCTCTTATGGAATTCATTCCTTTTGGCTTTACTTTTACTCTTGCTATTTGACAATTCTCAGAAAAAATATTTACATATTTAAAAATCTATAATGCTGGTATTGATGAATTAGAGAAACCAAACTGAATAAGAAGGTAGAAACCATGTATAGAGTAGCTCTTAAAATGTTTCAGTCTACTTAGGTATTTCTGAACAAGAATGTTTTGATATCTGTCCATCTGTTTTCGAAAAAAGAGTTATGCCCTATAATAGGGATGTAGCAGATTATTCCCTCCTGTCTTCCTCCCTTCTCCTTCACCGCCCTCTTAACCTCCAAGCACAAGAAAGAAGCCCCTGAAGACTTGTGCCTCAAAGGTGCATGTCTGAGGCACAAAGCCTGCGTAGATGGTGCTGTTTCTGCACTGCATTTTGTTCAGGTTAGTGCTTAAAGGTACAATCTATCCCTATATATCTTGTAGCCCAGTAGAATAGTATTTTGGATTAATTTTGCTTTAATTAATTTTAAAAGTATCCCAGTGTTGCCAGCCCCAAAGGTTCAAAAATCATGGATCAAGTTCCAAAACATCTTGAGATCACCTTACAAATCATGAGATTCTAAAACAAACCCCAACAACGTTGGGTTCTCTTATGCACCTTTTTATTTTTAGCCATTAGGATACTATTGGGTCATGTTTATAAGCTTTCTTTATAGCCATTAGGGCTATTCAAAATGAAATGAAAGCTGGGATTATCATGCATTCACATAAGTCCAGGAACTGAGTCTTTAAGAGATACACAAAATGTAGCAAGATTCATGATAAAATTGTGAGAGTTGGAAGCATGATATCCTAGTCTAAAAGGTAAAATGTTCTATCATGAAATGTATTCGAAAATGTGTGTCCAATCTGCGGCTTGGGGCCACTCTGACAGTTCTAAATTGTGGTCCTCGAGGGAGACAGCTAAGAAAAAAAATAGCATTTTATTACAAGTTTAAAGTGTTTTCCCTGAGCCACTCCTTGTGACTTTAAATTGAAGTGTCTGAATCAGCTCTGTCACTATAGGGAAGTTAACAGGGGCACTGCAAATGCCAAATGCCTCTCACCACTCCATCTGATCTCAAAATAGTGTCTGTACTGTGAGCTGAGAGTACTTTGAGCAGCTCCATTCCTTTTTCTGCTACAGCTACTCAGCAACATCTCTACTACTACCTGTTGCCTTTCAGGGAAGGGAAAAGAGATGCTCTGGTTGCTCCACGGCTTGCTTGCCTGCCTGCTGGTCTGTAGGAACTCATGGAGAGCAAGTTTGGAGCTTGACTGACATTGGTAAAGGATGGCTTCCCACCTCCCATGTTGCTGCTTGCAATTAATTATAAGCAGAAGCTTAAAAAGAAGAAAAAAAAACCACTAAGGTGGTTCAGGTTGTCCTAACACATACATGCACATACATGCCTTATCCATATTTGAAAAACAAAGTGTGTTTATCAAATGAGGTAGCAAACACTTGTTAATTAAACAGCACTTGGCATCTAGTTGTAGACAAAGGCAACAGTATTTAACAACGTTAGCTGGTCTTTCTCAACATCTAATTTTCCCAGTGTAGACAAGGCCACTAATGAGACCCTGGCTATGGTGTCAAACTGGTTGTATGTGATGTGTCCAGTGCCCACTTTGAGGGAGGATGAGACCACTAAATGACAGTATCATCCCAGGTTTCTGAAATTGAAGGAAACATATTTAAGATAAAATGACAGTGATTTTCATTTTCAGCAGTCTTTTTCTTTTACATACATTTTTACTTTTTTATTCATTTTTAAGAACTGTTTTCACAGTGGAAGACACTGCAGGGTTTGTTTAACATAGCGAGTAGACCTGGTTTGGTTTAGTGCACTGGACCGGGCCCCATAGTTTATTCTTGTAGCCATTCTAGTAATCACCTGTCATGTTTATTGCTTAAGTATGATGACACCGCTGCCGTCTAATTTGAAGAGAGCCCTTATTGCAGTCTATTATATGTTCATAAACTCCTCAGGAGTTTAGAATAAATCTGCTTTTGTTTGTTCACTGTTTTTTAATTCAATATTAGATAACATCATCACTAGCAACCATAGGTCACTCACTTCACGAAGAGGTAAGGATCAAATATACAAGTAATTAAGATGGAAATTGTTCCGAGGCCTGGGAGGAAAACATATCCTTGGGAACTGAAGCATTTGGGAGTATGGAGGGATTTCACAGCATCAGGAGAATGTCATACCCCGTATGTAACCCAGGGTTTGTCATGGTCTATACTTTGATAGGAAACGTCCAATGAAAACCCACAAGCTATAGGAAATCATGACAAGGATGGTATCTACCCCTTTGAGTCAGGAGTTGGAGGCACTGTGCTTCTAGAAGTGTTGTCAATCAGATGAAACATAGAGCCAACATCCTGACATCTCTAATGACCATCTTGGGCACTGTCAACAAGAACAGAGGTGACATCGCTGGTGTTTTGGCCAAAAGCCATTTCTGGCTACCTAAACTTTTTCTCTTTAATTTCTATATGTGAAATTATGGTTCATCTCCAATCCTAGTAAACTGTTGTGTATTGTTGAAGTTAAATAGTTAACTTACTGTTGAATAGTTGAGATGCTTCACCCTAGAAGAGTAAATTTCAGGGGTGGGTGAAATCACTATTTTATCTACAGCAATGCCCTGCTGAGTCACACAAGGGTTGGAGGGGTAAGGTGTCATTTTCACTGTAGAGACCCTTGCTATCTTGCAGAACAGAATGGTTCATAGTGGCCAAGGGAGAATGCACAGTGAGGCATATGTAACACTTGCTCTGAGAAGGATGATCTTGCAACTTCTATGGGCTCAAGTTGCCACCATCACAGCATAAATTCAGGGGGACCAAGAGTCTAACCATGCTCCAATTAGCTCCCTGGGACTACAGTGGATGAGCAAGCACAGCAGCTGGTCTTCCATAATAGCACTCCTTTGAGCAATAGGTTGTAATGTGCCATGCTGCTGTGCTGTTTCTTCCTCATCTATCACACAGATGCAGTGGAAGGCAGAGTTTTCCCTGGGGTTTATGTGCCTTAGGATTTTTTTTTTTTTTTGGCTGAAAGGCCTGTGTTACTGGCCTTTTCACCAGAGTAATAAGCAGGGGCTGAAGAAGCCATGGTGCAGATCCAACCCCCTAATAGAGGGAAGTTTGCTAAATGCTTGGCATGATCCATTGAAATTGCACAGTTTAAAGCTTCCCATCTTTGCTTTCAGAAAACCACATAGCATAAACTGGCTTTTCTGAAAAATGCAACTAATTTCTAGAACTAGTCAGTACAACAATGGACAGTGGTAAAAGGAGGGAAGAGGAGGAGGAGGATTTATCTTTATTTCTCCCCACCCTCCTCTCCCCGCAGATTCTTTGGAATAGTTCTCTGACTTGGCTCATTGTGGGATCACATAAGGTATATTAATTTATAAACAGTTCCATTAGGTTAACTCTGAGATAAAGGTACAGATAGAGTTATCGAGTCTCTGTGTTACTCAAGATACAGTCACAGTATTTCTGAATAAAGTGAATTATTAGGCAAGTTTTACATGTCTGCAATTTTATCACTCTCCCAGGAATTCAGAAGTTTCTTTAATTTATTTTGAAAACCCTCAGGGTCCAGATATTTAATAAAGGCTCTTTCGCTTCCCAGCACTCACCCACACCCAACCACCCTTGGTAACTTTTCCCTGAATAAAGGAAAACTACACATTGCATTTGTGTCCTTCTATAATTCATCACACATGCATATTCTTCTGTGTTTAATTTTTGATTTCAGAATTTTTTCTAAAGAACTAGTATCTTTTGGATTATGATTTAATTGCACCACCAAACAGCAAGACAAGTTGGACTTCGAGTCAGGCAGCTTATATTAAGACATACACATTATCAATAATAGCGAGTGATATGTAAAAAATTACAAAGGAAGTATAATTATTTATTTATAAATGTTCCCTCTTTTTATGTTCATGCCTGTGTAAAAAGTACTTCTCCCAGAATATTTTGAATATTCTGTAATAAGTATATTTTAATGCAATGTATTTTTGAAGTGAGTTACCTAATACAAAGGTATTTAGGCCAAGACACACTCTGAATTAAAAAGAGAGGCGTGAGCCTTAACTCACCACCACCATCACCAGCAAACATTTCACCCAGTAAAGTTCTAAATGAAACTAAAGGCAGACTGATACTACAAATTGACGTTGGCACAGCTGCACCACTTTAATGAAGATGCTCTAAACCAATGGGAGAGAACTCTCATAGAATCATAGAATATCAGGGATGGAAGGGACCTCAGGAGGTCATCTCGTCCAACCCCCTGCTCAAAGCAGGACCAATCCCCAACTAAATCATCCCAGCCAGGGCTTTGTCAAGCCTGACCTTAAAAACTTCTAAGGATGGAGATTCCACCACCTCCTTAGGCAACGCATTCCAGTGTTTCACCACCCTCCTAGTGAAAAAGGTTTTCCTAATATCCAACCTAAACCTCCCCACTGCAACTTGAGACCATTACTCCTCGTTCTGTCATCTGCTACTACTGAGAACAGTCTAGATCCATCCTCTTTGGAACCCCCTTTCAGGTAGTTGAAAGCTGCTGTCAAATCCCCCCTCATTCTTCTCTTCCGCAGACGAAACAATCCCAGTTCATAGATTCATAGATATCCAGGTCAGAAGGGACCATTACGATCATCCAGTCTGACCTCCCGCACAACACAGCCCACAGAACTTCACCCACCACTCCTAAAAAAAACTTCTCACCTATGTCTGTGCTATCGAAGTCCTCAAATCGTGGTTTAAAGACTTCAAGGAGCAGAGAATCCTCCAGCAAGTGACACGTGCCCCATGCTACAGAGGAAGGCGAAAAACCTCCAGGACCTCTTCCAATCTGCCCTGGAGGAAAATTCCTTCCCAACCCCAAATATGGTGATCAGCTAAAGCCTGAGCATATGGGCAAGATTCATCAGCCAGATACTACAGAAAATTCTTTCCTGGGTAACTCAGATCCCACCCCATCTAATATCCCATCACAAGCCATTGGGCCTATTTACCATGAATATTTAATTACCAAAACCATGTTATACCATCATACCATCTCCTCCATAAACTTATCGAGTTTAATCTTAAAGCTAGATAGATCTTTTGCCCCCACTGCTTCCCTTGGAAGGCTGTTCCAAAACTTCACTCCTCTGATGGTCAGAAACCTTCATCTAATTTCTAGTCTAAATTTCCTGGTGGCCAGTTTATAACCATTTGTTCTTGTGTCCACATTGGTACTGAGCTTAAATAATTCCTCTCCCTCTCTGTTATTTATCCTTCTGATATATTTATAGAGAGCAATCATATCTCCGCTCAACCTTCTTTTAGTTAGGCTAAATAAGCCAAGCTCCTTGAGTCTCCTTTCATAAGACAAGGTTTCCATTTCTCGGATCATCCTAGTAGCCCTTCTCTGTACCTGTTCCAGTTTGAATTCATCCTTCTTAAACATGGGAGACCAGAACTGCACACAGTATTCCAGGTGAGGTCTCACCAGTGCCTTGTACAACGGTACTAAAAGTTCCCTCAGCCTCTCTTCATAAGTCATGTGTTCCAGTCCCCTAATCATTTATGTTGCCCTCTGCTGGACTCTTTCCAATTTTTTCCACATCCTTCTTGTAGTGTGGGGCCCAAAACTGGACACAGTACTCCAGATGAGGCCTCACCAATGTCGACTAGAGGGGAACAATCACGTCCCTCGATCTGCTCGCTATGCCCTTACTTATATATCCCAAAATGCCATTGGCCTTCTTGGCAACAATGGCACACTGTTCACTCATATCCAGCTTCTCGTCCACTGTCACCCCTAGGCTCTTTTCTTCAGAACTGCTGCCTAGCCATCCGGTCCCTAGTCTGTAGCAGTGCATGGGATTCTTCCGTCCTAAGTGCAGGACTCTGCACTTGTCCTTGTTGAACCTCATCAGATTTCTTTTGGCCCAAACCTCTAATTTGTCTAGGGCCCTCTATATCCTATCCCTACCCTCCAGCATATTCACCTCTCCTCCCAGTGTAGTGTCATCTGCAAACTTGCTGAGGGTGCAATCCACACCATCCTCCAGATCATTAATGAAGATATTGAACAAAACCGGCCCGAGAACCAACCCGTGGGGCACTCCACTTGATACCGGCTGCCAACTAGACATCGAGCCATTGATCACTACCCATTGAGCCTGACGATCTAGCCAGCTTTCTATCCACCTTATCGTCCATACATCCAACCCATACTTCTTTAACTTACTGGCAAGAATACTGTGGGAGACCATGTCAAAAGCTTTGCTAAAGTCAAGGAACAACATGTCCACTGCTTTCCCCTCGTCCACAGAGCCAGTTATCTTGTCATAGAAGGCAATTAGATTAGTCAGGCATGACTTGCCTTTCGTGAATCCATGCTGACTGTTGCTGATCACTTTCCTCTCCTCTAAGTGCTTCAGAATTGATTCCTTGAGGACCTGCTCCATGATTTTTCCAGGGACTGAGGTGAGGCTGACTGGCCTGTAGTTCCCAGGATCCTCCTTCTTCCCTTTTTTAAAGATGGGCACTACATTAGCCTTTTTCCAGTCGTCCGGGACCTTCCACGATCACCATGAGTTTTCAAAGATAATGGCCAATGGCTCTGCAATCACATCCGCCAACTCCTTTAGCACTCTTGGATGCAGCGCATCCGGCCCCATGGACTTGTGCTCGTCCAGCTTTTCTAAATAGTCCCGAACCACGTCTTTCTTCACAGAGGGCTGGTAACCTCCTCCCCATGCTGTGCTGCCCAGTGCAGCAGTCTGGGAGCTGACCTGACCTGTTCATGAAGACAGAGGCAAAAAAAGCATTAAGTACATTATCTTTTTCCACATCATCTGTCACTAGGTTGCCTTCCTCATTCAGTAAGGGGTCCACACTTTCCTTGAGTTTCTTCTTGTTGCTAACATACCTGAAGAAACCCTTCTTGTTACTCTTAACATCTCTTGCTAGCTGCTGTAGGCTTTGTAATTCCATCTCCACAAGAGGCAGTAGCCATGTTGGCAGGAGAAGCTCTCCCATCAACATAGTGCTGTCAACCTGGGGACTATGTCGCTCCAGGGTGTGGATTTTTCATACCCCTGAATGATGTAGTTATGCTGAAGTAAGTATGTAATGTAGACCAAGCCTGTGGTTACACATTAAGGCTCCAATCCTGCAAAAACTGATGCATATGCTTTACTTTAAGCATATGAGAAGTTCCATTGGGGTTACATATATGCTAAAGTTATGCATGTGCATAACTGTTTACAGGATTGAGGCCAATTTTGTTATACATTAGGGAGTAAGAGTAAAAATCACCCCGTATGCAAAAGGCCCACAGAAGTCCTATGCGCCCCTTATTTTCCGTTTAAGACTCATTTTGAGATCTAAGTCACACTTTGGCCTGGTGCTGGTCCTATCCACAGTGATGAATTTCACTCATACCAAATTATCTAGTAGTATTCAGCAAAATTCTGAATAACTGAATATATACCATCAAGCTTTCTGGAGTGTCTCAGGAATGTGAGGGCCAACCTCAGGGTGGACTGTTAAGAAGCAGGGCACACATCCCAAATTGTTTGTGAGTTCTACACTTAGATTTCATCAACCAATTATCAAATGTGAACTCCGTAGACACTGTAACAGCCTCAACATGGTGTCACAGACAGTCCCCTTGGGTACTCCAGTCTGTGTTGCCACCCAGGTAAGCTTGACTTTGTGATAGATGGCGCCTTAGACCGTACACCAAAAATCACAACAAAATGCAGGTTACTCCTAGTCCCAAAGGACCAGTCACTTACCCCAGAACAACTGTACTTTAGATCTTACACCAAAGACATCGCTTGTAGCCAATCCTATAATAAATTAATTAAAGATTTATTAACTAAGAAAGAGAAATAAGAGAGTTATTTGTAGATGAACACACACACACAAATGAGTTACAGTCTTAGGTTCAAAAGGCAATAGAGGCTGCTGCAAGCTCTATATGCAAGCTCTATATGTCCTCTAGAGCAGTGGTTCTCAAACTTGGGCTGCCGCTTGTTCAGGGAAAGCCCCTGGCGGGCCAGGCTGGTTTGTTTACTGGCTGTGTCCACAGATTCAACGCTCGCGGCTCCCGCTGGCCGCGGTTTGCCACTCCAGGCCGATGGGGGCTGCGGGAAGCGGCGCGGGCCGAGGGATCTGCTGGCCGCCCTTCCTGCAGCCCCCATTGGCCTGGAGTGGTGAACAGTGGCCAGTGGGAGCCGCGATCGGCCAAACCTGCAGACGCGGCAGGTAAATAGACTGGCCCAGCCCGCCGGGGCTTTCCCTGAACAAGCGGTGGCTCTAGTTTGAGAACCACTGCTCTAGAGGCCCAGCCTATGTAGCTGGTCATCCATTGCTTATGCTTAGACATCTAGCCCTCCAAAAGTCCCAGCAGCATAGAGATCAGTTTCTGCTTGTCAGGGATTTTTGTTCCCTTCCCCCAGAGTTCAAGATGATAAAATGAGCCCTTGTGCATGTCACCTCTACATGGGTGAGGGGGGAGCAATCAACAAAGTCTTTTGTCCTCTCATGTTCCACAATGGTTTGCCTGGTGTCTCTGGGCCTTCTTTTGTTGGCCAGGAGATAACACTTCCAGTGGTAAACTAATATTTCACACTCGTTAATGCTTCTCTCCTAACAGTGGGAGTTTACAGTTTCAGAGCAAACCCTTAAATATTACTGTATATCATGGGATACAGATATAAGTGAGATTAATGCATGCAGCAATTTACAAGCATTTCATATAGTTTAAACACTAATCACATTTTTATAAATCTAATACCTATTTTACCAGTACTAAAACAGGGGTGAGCCAGACTGAACTCTAGCTGTGCATTGGTCAATGTTCAGTTGAGGCCTAAGGGCTTTGGCATGAGCTGGCACTGGTCTGCCAGTGCCAGATATACAGCCAAAGCTAAATGAGAAGTTAAACAGCTAATAGAGCAGTGCATGATACAGCCACATGTATCTGATTATTAGTGCTGCAGAATGTTAGTACTATTACCACTTTTTAATAAAAGAACAAATCCCCACAGTTAGACATCCTCATGAAGCTGAACATACTAATTAGATGGAGTACTTTTTTTTTCCCCCCAAATCACCAAATTTTCAACTTCAAAAAATGACTTAGGTACTTAGGAGTCTAAGTCTAATTGAAATTCAGTGGGATTTCAGAGCCGTATTTTCAAAAGTATCCACACTCCTAAAGAAGCCTATGGGAACCTAGTGGGATTTGCAAAAGCACTTATGTGGCTACCTTCCATTGAAATCAATGGGAGTTAGGTGCTGAGGTGCTTTTGAAAATCCCATCACATATCTACCTGCCTCATTAGGTGCCTAAATACCTTTAAAAATATTGCACTAGGGTCCTAACTGCCTAAATCCCTTTTGAAAACGTGAAGTTGGCTCCTAAGTCTTTTAGGCTCATTGAAAATGTTACCTACCATCTTTTCTTTTGTAACCCCTTTTGGACCCAAGTGGCTACCTAGAAATTTGAGGTCTTGTAGGTTTCACCAGTTGGTGATCGAGCCAGGTATTTCTTTGATGTCATTTTTTTTGTTTCTGACGAATGCACAAAGTTCTGTTCCCCTGAACACAGGAGGAATAAAACAGGAGACAATTTTTTTCTTGCTCTCAGCTCCCAGCCTCCTTCAGACAGCACCTGACCCAAAAACACTCTAGGCTTGTCCCATGGCCTCACACAATGTTCGTCTGCTGCGTCTGGGGCTTCTTTCTGAGTCTGTTTCTGTGTGCTTTTCTCTCTCTCGCTTCCCAAAACAATACCCAGTAAAGACTTCCACCCACATAGTTATGCTTCCTGGGCAAACTCTAATATGTTTTTGTTTTAGATGGCAGCTGCTACAAAGTTGCTTAACTGTTTCTTTTAACTATCTTAAGTGAACGCCAGTGATTACACCCACCAGCTTCAATTACGTTTCTCCCAACTCAAAACACTACAGTATTTTTAAAAAAATCTTTGCTATTGTAATGATAAGATTTTGGAGCAAACAGTTAGTTACACTTAAGATAGAGAATGTGCTCTTGATTAAATAATAATTAATAATAATAATGATTAAATAAATGCACCGCTACAGACTAGGGACCGAATGGCTAGGCAGCAGTTCTGCGGAAAAGGACCTAGGGGTGACAGTGGATGAGAAGCTGGATATGACTCAGCAGTGTGCCCTTGTTGCCAAGAAGGCCAATGGCATTTTAGGATGTATAAGTAGGGGCATAGCGAGCAGATCAAGGGACGTGATCGTCCCCCTCTATTTGACATTGGTGAGGCCTCATCTGGAGTACTGTGTCCAGTTTTGGGCCCCACACTACAAGAAGGATGTGGATAAATTGGAGAGAGTCCAGTGAAGGGCAAAAAAAAATGATTAGGGGTCTGGAACACATGACTTATGAGGAGAGGCTGAGGGAACTGGGATTGTTTAGTCTGCAGAAGAGAAGAATGAGGGGGGATTTGATAGCTGCTTTCAACTACCTGAGAGGTGGTTCCAGAGAGGATGATTCTAGACTATTCTCAGTGGTAGAAGAGGACAGGACAAGGAGTAATGGTCTCAAGTTGCAGTGGGGGAGATTTAGGTTGGATATTAGAAAAACTTTCACTAGGAGGGTGGTGAAACACTGGAATGCGTTACCTAGGGAGGTGGTAGAATCTCCTTCCTTAGAAGTTTTTAAGGTCAGGCTTCACAAAGCCCTGGCTGGGATGATTTAATTGGGGATTGGTCATGCTTTTAGCAGGGGGTTGGACTAGATGATTTCCTGAGGTCCCTTCCAACCCTGATATTCTATGATTCTAAGTTTATGAAAATGTTGCTCTACCTCTAATCATAATTATTTCCATTTTCTATAAAGATATTTTGACAATTCTATTCTGGAAATAAATCTTTTCTCTTTTTAAATGATAGTTGTTTCTGTTTCTAAAATAGACAGTAGGCTGATACACACTGGAAAGATTGAAGACTGCATTTCAAACACTTATTTGCTTATACTGTTGACATATAGGGTCAAGATAATATTAATAAGTCTGCCTACAAGATTTTTATCTGCCTTTAAGGAAAATTGCTGATAGTGAGAAAAAAACAGTTTTAAATTATGGAATACAGTGTGAGGTCCCCACTTCATGAAAGCACTTAAGCACATATGATTAACTTTAAGCATGTGCTTGAGTCACATTAAAGTAGATGGGATTCAAGCACACACTTATGTGTTTTGCTGAACAGGGATGGTTTCTTGAATTGTGGCTGAGATGAGAAGTGCCTGCAGGCTATAGGATAGACCTCAAACCTGCATTTTGCTAGAGTTCCTGATTTCATTCATAAGCAGCAAAGAGTTCTGTTTCTGGGAAGATAAGTAGGAAAGGAAAGATGGTGAGAAGCAGCAGGGGTCATATACCATAGTGATGGATTTGAATATAAAAGTGGACAGGATAGAATGAGGTAATGTGAAATGAACTGGCACTGAGGAGAAAGGGAAAATAAGTGTCTGGTCCTCTGGAAGTGGGGCAAAACTTCCTAACCTGGAGCACTATCATCTCTGGCGATGAAGTAAAGAGTATACATGTCAAAATCAGGCATAGCACAGGCATTGCAATGAGGTCATAGATCTTTTCCTACTATTAGGCTTAAAATAGTTTAAGCCAAATACCGCAATTTTGGTTGAAATTCAGCCCAGTATTGATTTGAATCCAAATTTCAGTATAGTCCTATTTAAAACCAATCTTTTTTAAAGGGGGGAGGGTACTTGAGGGCGAAAAGGCAAAATGCTTTTTTCCCTTCCGAGAGAGTTTTTAGGTTGTAAGCAGGAGATGGAAATGCATTTCAGAAATTCTAATTATGCAAAAATTTAAAAAAGCCCACAACTTTTCTTACAGATTTGATTTCTCATATTAACTCCACTAATCATTTACGACAGATTTCTTTATGGAGAGAATCAGAATGAACAGCTGTAGCTTTTTATTAATGCTGAGGTAACTTAGATCTTTCTAGAGTGATGTGTATGTGTGATTGGAGGTTAATAATAAAAGCATAAATCATTGGTGTTTTTTTTATATTTTTATTTATACACTTTGGAAAACATCCAGAAATATTTTGTCTATTCAAGTTGTCATATGAAAAATACAAAGTAGAGTATAAGTCAAACAAAACAAAGTCATCATTTAAATAAACACAAGATAGAGGTTTCAAGTATTTAACTGATTAAATCTAGAGATTTAAGACAAGTGGAAAAACAAAATATTGCTACTCAATATCCGTATATCATTGTCTATCAATCCAGCATTAAGCCTTAGGTAAATTTATCATGAATTCAATCAGCCAGGGAATTAAATTCAAAATAATAATAAATTAGTTACTTTTGGCCACCAGGAAAAAAAAAATCTATTATGAATGAAAGAATTTTTAAAACACAACTGTTTGGTGAAAAGAAAAAAAAACTTTATTTTTAAATTATTATTTTATGACTTAATGCCAAAATTCACAACTAATAATGTAACCACTCCTACTATTCAACTAATAAAAAAGAGAGATATAGAAATTCCAATAAAGCTGTCCACTGGAGCAAAAACACACCAGAGCACATTGAAACAGGTAAAGATCAAACCAAAGATCTCAAACAGTTTGATAATGAGAGCCTATAATGAGGAACTGATTGAACATGGGAATCATGCAGATTAAAAATGCAATTTATGGGGTGAATATGGACACTGTTCTACTTAATATATCTTATGGGAAAGAATCTTTACTTTATGCAACCTCATGAAGAACTGTGTTCATTGAGACACATTTTTAGTGAAATATTCAGCAGAAATAACACAAAGTCAATGACAGGTTTCAGAGAAGCAGCCGTGTTAGTCTGAATCCTCAAAAAGAAAATGAGGACTTGTGGCACCTTAGAGACTAACAAATTTATTTGAGCATAAGCTTTCGTGAGCTACAGCTCCCTTCATCAAGTGCCACAGACACAGCAGATAAGAAAAGTTGTAATTTAGGAAAACCATTTGTCTGGCAAATGAGGGGCTCAGTTAAAAGACACTGCTTGTCCACTGGGGAACACCAAAAGATCAGTACTAATGCTCACTGGACCTGGGAGAGGGGGTGATTTTGAGGCTAATGGTAACCTAACTTTAGGCTTCTATTTTGAAAACTTTGGCCTTACTTGTTAAGCAATGAAAATGAGTTAGGGACCGTCCAAGACTCAAATATAAGCATAAGGCTTATTCAGAGAGTTCACAATCTACCCAGAAGGGAAATAAACTTAGATTTTATTTTATCTTTATTTTGATCACATGACAGTAAGTCCAGAGTATCCTCAGGCAAAGCACAAAGCATTGGAAAGCAGAAAAGCAAATCCAAATAAAAGTGTTGTTCCTGCATTAATACCATGTGTATGCACACCTGCACCCATGCGGTTCTCACTGTTGTTTCATTCACAAAGAGTGATGTTGAATGCAGGTTAAGTTGAACTAGTGGCATTTTATTAAACCCTGAGGATGGCGCTGTCCATGTGGCTGAACAGCTTTCCAGTTCCCTTGGTGTCCCATTAATAAAGGTCCATCTAGGGACTTTGGTCCTTTTGACTCCAGTTCCACTGATCATGATGCATCTTCCCTATTGGACAAACATTTAAATATAAACTTTAAAAGAAAATGATGCCCAGACCCCACCCTATGTGTCTTCAGCCAGAGGTTGCTAGCACATACTTGAACTGGAGTCAGAGTAGCAGCCGTGTTAGTCTGTATCCACAAAAAGAACAGGAGTACTTGTGGCACCTTAGAGACTAACAAATTTATTAGAGCATAAGCTTTCATGGCTACAGCCCACTTCATCGGATGTATAGAATGGAGCATATAGTAAGAAGATTATATATATCTTTAAATCTGTTACTGAGTGACCAGAGAGGTTGAAGTGTTCTCCTACCTGTTTTTGAATGTTATGATTCCTGATGTCAGATTTGTGTCCATTTGTGTCTATTTATTCTATGCAAAAGTATAAATGGACACATATCTGACATCAGGGATCATATATATATATATATATATATATATATAATATGATTCCTGATGTTAGATTTGTGTCCATTTGTGTCTGTTTATTCTACACAAAAGAATAAATGGACACGTATCTGACATCAGGAATCATAACATTCAAAAACAGGTAGGAGAATACTTCAACCTCTCTGGCCACTCAGTAACAAATTTAAAGGTGGCAATTTTGCAACAGAAAAGCTTCAAAAACAGACTCCAACAAGAAACTGCTGAGCTTGAATTAATATGAAAACTAGATACCATTAACTTGGGTTTGAATAGAGACTGGGAGTGGCTGGGTCATTACACATATTGAATCTATTTCCCCATGTTAAGTATCCTCACACCTTCTTGTCAACTGTCTAAATGGGCCATCTTGATTATCACTACAAAGGTTTTTTTCTCCTGCTGATAATAGCTCATCTTAATTAATTAGCCTCTTACTCCACTTTTTCATGTTCTCTGTATGTGTGTATATCTATCTATATCTATATCTATATCTATATATCTATATCTATATCTATATCTATCTTCTTACTATATGTTCCATTCTATGTATCTGATGAAGTGGGCTATAGCCCATGAAAGCTTATGCTCTAATAAATTTGTTAGTCTCTAAAGTGCCACAAGTACTCCTCTTCTTTTTGAACTGGAGTTTCATCTTTACCACAGACTTAGGTTACGTAGATTTTGAGAGACTTTGACCCCCACGTCAGGCAACCACACTAGGAGTGACCTATCTCTGTCTCCCTGTCACCTTCTCCAAATCTAGCAAACTCTCTCACTGTGGAGCTTCCTCCCTCTCTGTTGGGTTGAGTTCTGGATGGTTCTCTATCTCTCTGTTCTAGATGATCTCTGTAGGCTCTCTCTGGGTGCTGTTTCTTTTGATTTGTAAATGTCTCCTGTTCCTTTGGATCACTTGTCCCCCTTGTGTTGTCCCCTCATATCACCTGGGTGCCGCTACACCTCTTGTGACTTTAGTCCACTCCTTCAAGTGTCTCTCTAATGGTGAACACCTCACAGGAGTGCCTGTCTTCACCTGTATCCCCATCTCTGGGGATCCTCTCCACACCTGTATCCCCATCTCTGGAGTCTATTCCAGCAGTCCCCAGTCAGGTCTCAGATCTCCAGCCATCACCTATCTCTGGTAGAGATCCTTGTCCCACTTACTTGTGACCAAGGGGTTTGAAGGTGGCACAGCTGCATGACTTATACTGCAATATTCCCAGTAAGCCAGGCTGCCTAAAGCCAGTACCTTTGCTTTGCTGTCTTTCTCCCTGAGGGCTATGAACAGTGTACTGGCAGCAGTTACCAATTACCACACAAATAAGTAAAGTACATGTCTTCTTAAGGTAAAAGCACTACACAGAAAACATAATAAAACACTAGTTCCTATAGGAATGCTAAAAGCTTACCCGTCAGTCTTATGGGGCCCTATTAGGCCAAGGTCTCTCCAACCCTTCTGCAAGGATCGGGGCCCCCCTCAGAGAGAAGGTCCTGTCCATTTGCTGAATCCACAAGGAGGCCTGAGTCAGTTTAAACCCACTTCGAAACCACTTTCTTTATCAGTTGGTCTCTGGAAAATCCAGTTTGAAACAGTATATGTCAGCCTCTCCAGGGAGTGGTTCCTCTCTGGAGATGTTTACAACCTGAATGATTCACCTTAATCTTCTTCCACTGCTTTTGGTTCTTGGAGGAGGTGTGATAACCTTCCCCCATGGGATTGATTACAATCCCTGGCTCACAGGGATACATAAATCATTTGTAAACTTAATGCAATGTGGTCCCCGCAGATATTGCATGCAAAATCTGTTACAGCATCCTTAGATAATGAGGCAGGGACAACAGCTTTCTGTCCTTGAAATATGATTCCACCCTGCACACTCAGCTCATCTTTCATTTGAAAATATGGTTCTGTTCTTACTGATATTTGTCATTTGGCCACCTTGCTAGTGTCACTGTTGATTGTCTGTAGTTGGATGTCATTTTCTGTAGCCTCTTTAATTTCCATCAACTTTACTGTTGAAACTGGAAAATAGTGCAGTATGTGGATGGATTCAATATCTGATCCCCTCCCCCTTACTTTCTGAGACTGGGTATATAGCCCCTGCCCAGGGTGTCAGAAAACACCAGGAAACCCTGGACAATATCTGATCTATACCTGGTAGCATAGGAGGCGCATCAACATGTGCTGTAATTTGTTTGTAGCACTAAGATGGGCTTTGCCATGATTGTATCTAGGGTATTTGTGGTCTGATTGCATTCTTAGTGGGTGGTCATGGATGTACCACATCCAGAAGCTCTTTTTCTCTTTGGATGAATATCCTGTTCAGTCTCTGATAGGTTCTACTAGCATAAGCAATGAGCTGCTCCTGCAAAAGAGCTCTACCCAGTCCTTTTTTCTGATGATTCACACATTGCCTTTCCTGACTAGTAGGGCTTCAGGTCAGAGGCATCCATTATTATTTATTTCAGCATGTCAGATACTTGTATTGGGGACCTGCTCAATCCCATTCAATATCCTACCTTGTGAACTGATGTATGGATTCTGCTGCTGCAGACAGTTGTGAACTTGGACAGAATTTGGACAGAAAATATATCATTTCTATGAATCACTATACACCTGTCAACATCCAATGGAGCTGGTATGTCTCCAACTGCCTTGATTTTTCTGGGTTCTTCTTTCAGTCGCTCTGCTGTGAGTACATGTTCAATGTATGTCAATTCACACTGTTTGAGTTTGGTTTTATGTTCATGTCCCTGCATTTTGGTAGAAAAGCTTGTTGTTTTCTGTAATGGTTTCATTCAGCTTCTGGATCATTGCTTCTTTTACCTACAATGAGGATGTCAACTGCAATTATTTTCAATCCCGGCAGTCTTTCATGCACATTGATGAGTCTTCTCTGGAACACTTCTGGTGCTGGGCATAAGCCCATTGGATTATGAAGCCATCTGTAGTGACCAAATGGTACTGACAAGGTTGCCAGCATGCTGGACTCTTTCTCCAGGCTTATGTGCCAAAACTCATTCATCACATTACAGACCGTAAGATTTTGGCTTTGGAAATCTCTGGTAGATGTCATCAGTTGTGGGCTTTGGATAGTGACACCTTTTCAATGACAGTTCACTGGCTTTGGGTCTATGCAAATGTGTAATTTGCCTCATGGCCTTTTTTTCACCACCATGCTTCTTATTCAGGCTGTACTAGCCTCTACAGGTGCTATGATTCCCTTGATTTGAAAACATTTGAGCTTCTTGCTAACTGGGCTATGCCACTGGCATTTTCCTTCATGGTAAGATGTGTTCCACTGCACTTCAGAGAATTCACAGCTCTGATCCTGCCTCAATGTTGCATTACCAAAGAGTGACACTGAATGCAGGTTAAGCTGAACAAGTGAAACTTTATTAAACTCTGTGGACTACTCTCTCCACGTGGCTGAGTTGCTTCAAGCCTAACTCCCTGCATTTGCTGTTCCACTGGTGTCTCATTCAAAACAGTCCCTCCAGGAAATATGGTCCATCTGACTTCAGTTCCACTGATCATGATACTATAGGATCTGACTATCAAAAAAGGAGAACAGTATAGAGAGGACATATATCTTCTCTGTTAACCTACAGGGTAGCTCCTCTAACTGTGTTATTGGGGACTGGGTCTTAAGGGCTGAGCTTGTGAGAGAATCTGAGCAGGGCACTGTGAAGCTCTTGATAGTGTTATGCACAGCCAGTTGTAACTAGACCCTGAATAAAGCAGATCTCTTGCAAGCACCTTGAGCACTGAGTCATCACTGAACACCACACTAACCTGTGCACAATCACTTGCTGAGCTGCTTATGGAGAGAAAACTGTTCACTAACATCTGTAGGTGCAAACCTGAAGGGGAAAAATATTTAAAATATTTAAAAATATTTAAAAAGGAATCAATTAAAGAGAAAGTAAAAATAATAATGTTATAAGCTGAGTAAAACCTTGCTATGGCTCAAATTACAATTTCACTGAGATTAATGAATGTGAACATGCACTTCATAGAATTATAGAATATCAGGGTTGGAAGGGACCTCAGGAGGTCATCTAGTCCAACCCCCTGCTCAAAGCAGGACCAATCCCCAATTAAATCATCCCATTCAGTTACAGGGTGACCGGGCGTCCAGTTTTTGACCAGAACACCCGGTCGACAAGGGACCCTGGCGGCTTCGGTCAGCACTGCCAACCAGGCCATTGAAAGTCCAGTCAGCAGTGCTGCAGGTAGGTCTAAGGCAGACTAGTCACTACTTGTCCTGGGGCACCGCGCTGAGCCCTGGAAGCAGCCAGCAGGTCTGGCTCCAAGGTGGTGGTGGGGCGTGGGGGGCACAGGGCTCCGTGGGGTGTCCAACCACCAGCTCTGCACTCCCATTTGCTTGGAATCGGCTAATGGGAGCTGGGGTGGTGGTGCCTGAGGGCGAGAGCAGCATTCACCATGGAGCCTTCTGCCTGTCCCCCCTGCCGCCTAGGAGCCAGTCCTGCTAGCCGTTTCCAGGGCACAGCACAGAACCAAGATAGGCAGGCAGCCTGCTTTAGCGCTGCTGCACCACTGACTGGGAGTTGCCCGAGGTAAGCCCATGCCCCAACCCTCTGTCCCAGCCCTGAGCCCGCCCCACACCCGGAGCCCCCTCCTGCAGCCCAAACTCCTCATCCTCGGCCCCATCCCAGAGCCCTCAGCCCCCCACATCCCAACCCCCATCCCTGAGCCCCCCCAACCCAGAGTCCCCTCATGCACCCCAGAGCTCACACCCCCAGCCCAGCCAGAGCCTGCACGCCCTCCTATACCCCAACCCCATGCCTCAACCTGCAGTCCCCTCCCGCACTCCAAATCCCTCAGCCCCACCCCCCAGCTGGAGCCCTCAGTCCCTCCTACACCCCAACTCCTTGCCCCAGCCCACAGCCCCCTCCAGCATCCTGAACCCCTCATTTCTGGCCCCACCCCAGAGCCCACACACCCATTTAGAGCCCTCACCTCTTCCCGCACCCCAACCCCGTGCCCCAGCCCAGTGAAAGTGAGTGAGGGTAGGGGAGAGCGAGCCACGTAGGGAGGGGGAATATTTTGACTGGCGGGGCGGGGCCTCGGGGAAGGTGCAGGGCTAGGGTGTTCAGTTTTGTGTGATTAGAATGTTGGAAACCCTATTCAGTTACCACAACTGTCAGATAAAATTAATCATAAATCCCTATCAAAGACTAAAAGGGTCATGTGAACCTGGCCAGGAAATTTGGATTGTGTGGGCAAATAGGTTTTTGCTGAGTATTGTTCTGGATGGGGGGGTGGGGTGTCTGTGAACACAGAACCAGAGTGTGAGTGAGACAGCTGAAGAAATCCAAACAGAATCCTGTAAGCACTGTGTAGCCCGAGAGGAAGTTAGAAAGAGTGCACTTTGTGTCTGGGCTGGCTAAAGAGGCTTGGGGCTGTAAGCTAAGAAACTACTTCTTGTTGCCTTTGGTTCCTCTACTGTTTGCCGAAGCAGGTCTTTCTACATTCCTTGTAAATAAACAAGATTGCATCAAGGAAAATACCAGACTCCATCATTAATCTCTACTCCCAAATGGAACATCCCTAGGCCCCAAATTCTGACTAGCCACTCAGGTTAAAAAGGAGCAAAAATACTTTGGTCACACAGCAAAGCAGCTCCACTTTTTAAATGAACCACGAGATGCAGTGATGTAGAATCTGAACAGTGGAATTAAAGAACTGGCTTAGTAAACAACTTCATCCTAGCTAGGCCTACTAACAGAGCTTGAGTAAATGCCTGCAGATAAATAGCTGACATCTCCTCCAAGCCCAAGAGGTGGTAGTGCAGCCCCTTTCAAAACCCCAATAAACGAGAGAAAAGAAGCTATAAAGAGCAGTGGAGAGGCTAAGATAGTCTTTAGAGACTGGAAGTCACAGAAGAGATGCAACAAACGCTACAGAGACAAGTATCATTGAACTGAGAAGGACAGAGTTAACCCTAGTACCTACAAAGAGACTGATCAAATGGCCAATAATAAAACTAAAGTTGTGTTGGGTTAATTTGAATTTAATGTTCAGTGTCTGATGCACATCAGCTATTTAGAAATAAAAGAACTCTAAAGATGAAAGACGATGTAATGATAAACCTCTGAGAGAAAAGGAGGACTTGTGGCACCTTAGAGACTAACAAATTTATTTGAGCATAAGCTTCCGTGAGCTACAGCTCACGTCATCGGATGCAACTCACGAAAGCTTATGCTCAAATAAATTTGTTAGTCTCTAAGGTGCCACAAATATTCCTTTTCTTTTTGCGAATACAGACTAACATGGCTGCTACCCTGAAACCTCTGAGAGAGTTTGTCATTGCTACTTTTTCAACTAATGAAACTTCTGTTGTCTTAAAAAAGTAACGGAGCAGTTCATTAAGGGAACTTCGCTCATTCCACTGGGCTCAGTTTGTTAGTGCACAAAGGGGGACTGCTAAGTGTTCATTAAACATGCATCCTTTTCTACATTAAATGACAAAGCACCATCAAAAAAAAAAAAGTCAACCCAAAGCAGTACAAACCAAGGTGAGGTGATGGGGCTTTGCCAGTTCTAAAAGAAAAAGGTGTATTTAATGAGCACTTAACAGCCTGCATCTTCAGGAGCACATTTATAACATATGCACACTCATATTCACTAACTACATATAAATAAAAAAATCTCTCCAGCTGCACCAACAGAATCATGCTAATCTGGCAAATTCCATCCTTAAAATCTCTACTTTTAAATTAAATCAGTTCACCATGAATCTCCTGAACAAGTTCACTTCACTAGGGATTAATATGGGCAGAAGCAGAGGAACGGAGGAGCAGCATCTGTCAAGGTAGAAGGGCTTATTTTATGGGCATCTCTTTCCTCTAGATTTTTTGGGGGTCAGGATGTTGCTGGAGACATCATGCTTTTCAGTAGTGTTCTGGGTCTCTGTGTTTACATAGCAGCAAAAAGATACTCGTTAAATTATTGCTGTATTTTTATGCCAAAGTCACAAGAGAAATATTTCATTTCAACCTCTGCTCTTTTGCTGACAGAACAGCTGATCCTTTTAACATATTTTCTCTGAAATATTGATTTGTTTGTGTACTAGATTTTGCTTCAGTTTTTTTTGTCAGCACAAGTTTTGAAGAACTATTTCTCTGAATCATAAAGTGCCTTTTTATTGTTATTTGCACCCTTATTTAAGTAGTAGATCATGTTCCAATTCAATAAAGACCAACTAATCATAACGATAACAGTTATAAAAATTTCTGAGCCAGGTCCCCAGGGTAATATTGTGGCACAGATGAGAATCTGGTTTCTCACTGACAAAACTGAACTGAAGATAAAGAGAGGCACTGCTGTAAATCTCTGCTCCATTAACATAGCTGTACAGGATCTACTGGCCCCTGAGAAGCAGGTTGGTGTTTTCATAACCCATTTAATCAGATTCAAACCCTTTATCGGGACAAATCTCAACACCTACCTCAGGACAAAGCATTTGCAGCAATATCTTAATGAATGCTCACTAAAAAGAGGTATTTAAGGCTCAATCCTCCAATCCTTCAGTGCATCAAACCTTCCTTGAGGCCAGTGGGAGTTCTGTGTGCAGACCTCTTGCAGAGACCAAGTCTGTCATGTTCCAAAAATCACACAGGGTCTCTATGAATATTTTATGCCTTTTTTAAGGTCATGTTTTGTGCAAATTACACATCCATTAAACATGCCTGTTTTATATAATTTGAAACAAGCCACAACTTACTGTTTTTCAGCATATTCAGACAGTTATTATACAAGAGAGATGGCTTGAGATGTAAACAGAATGAAGGCTGGGAATTGTGGGAGGCATCATTAGTGAAAATCAGTAAAATGTTAGAGAGGTCAGAAACTTATAATTGAAAATAAAAATGTGAGTGTGAAGCTTGGGCAGTTTTATCTTGAGACAGATGCTTGAATAACATACATCAATATTCTTTGTGTTGTCCTGACTAACAGTTGTCTAGTGTTCATCTGTAGTGTTAAATAGTTACTCGAATTCACCCCAGAAACAGTTGTACTTTACCTGGGCAGAAGGGAATTCGTCCCATTTAAGATTCTCTATCAGAGATGGAATTGCAGCAGGCCATAGCAGAGCTAACTTTAGAGAGAATTATTTCTTTGTCTTTTAGCATCCACATGTATCTCTGTAAAAGAATCAGGATAAAAACAATATTTGTCCTATCCCAATTAGAAACTTAAGCATTGCAAATGTTCATATGGTATGAGTCTTTCAATCTGACTGACAGATATGTGAAATCAAGAGCAAGTACAAGATATGAAAAGCTTTGCTTTTTGACATCTTCAGAAAAAACATTTTAAAAATCCCATTCTAATCTCCCAGTATAAATAATTCAGGTCATATAGACCTCATTAGCTAATTAAACATAATAGAATCTCCCTGCATGCTTTACAGCAATGGCTCCCTGAAGGTAACACTGCTAATCAAAGGGAAAGTACAAGTGACCTCCCATTGAACAGTGTTCACTTTTAGCTCTTGTTTACTTGAAAAATAGCATAGCTTGCCCTTTGAAAGACTAACATCCAAGTGAGTAGGAGGGAAAGAGAAATCTTTTTTTCAAAAACAGATCTCATTCTTGTTAGGAAATAAGATAATGGAAGAAACTCTGTAATTCATCATCATACTTCCTTCCACCATTTTTTCTCCCCCTCTGCATGCCACGTTTTCTTTATTAATTTCAAATTTTCCTCCAAATCGAGGGTATGTCAATTTTAAATCCTTCTGATGATTTTCTTAAACACCAGAATGCTGAGACGTAATTGAGTTGGATTAAAACTATTTTTATTAAAACTGACCATATTCTCCCTAGAAAAGGCATTCATTTCAGGAGACAAAAGAGACTGAGAATTACTGACTTTTGCTTGACTGAAGAGGGAACAAACATGGGTTTATTAAGCTTTGATCATATTCAAAACAAAATTTAAATTTGCATTCTGGCTCTATTCAGTGTACATGGTTTTATTAATTTCTTAGCTCTTATTTTCAATTAGATTAAACTCTACAATTCAGGACTTATTTTTGTTTGTTTGTTACAAAATTCATTGATATAAAATATGTTACTAAATCAGTCATGTCCCCAGCTTTCCTACACTCAGATAACTGCTGCCACCACGAAGCTTTGAACTTGGAAAGTTATGTCATGTCATATCATGCCATCCCTCATGCTGCTTCCTTAGTCCAAGGTACCTGTCTCCAGGAGCAGGGTGCTCACTGATAAAAATGGTAGGTGCTCCACTGCAGAAAAACCCAGCCACGACAGCTCCACTCTAGACTCAATTAACAAACTCTTACTTTATTAATTACAAGTAAACCCAAGAATGAACTCATTCACTGTTCATCTAAAGCAGGGGTTACCAAACATGGTTAGTGGCTTGTTCAGGGTAAGCCCCTGGTGGGCCGCAAGATGCTTTGTTTACCTGATCATCCGCAGGTACGGCCACTCACAGCTCCCAGTGGCTGCAGTTTGTTGTTCCCAGCCAAGGGGAAACCGCGGGAAGCGGTGGCCTGGACCGTGCCACTAAAGCCTCTAAAGCACAGGAAAGTCTTATTACAGATCCCAGTTCAGACTTCCTTCTCAAAAATTGCTGAGTCCTGCATCCTTCTAACTGGATCTCAATGCCACTTTGTAGAGCCACGCAATCAGAAATGTAGAACTGAAAGGGACCTCGAGAGGTCATCAAATCCAATCTCCTACACTGAGGCAGGAATTAGTAAACCTAGACTATCCCTGAAAGGTGTTTGTCCAACCTGTTTTTTAAAAGCATCCAATGTGTAGTGTGTGTGGGGGGGGGTGGGGGAGAGAATTCCACAACATCTCTTGTAAGCCTATTCCAGAGTTTAAATACCCTTATATTTAGAAAGGGTTTCCAATATCTAATCTAAATTTACCTTGCTGCAGATTAAGCCCATTACTTCTTGTACTACATTCAGTGAACATAGAGAACAACTGATCACCATCCTCTTGATAACTGCCTTTAATGTATTTGAAGATTGTTATCAGGTCCTCCCTCAGTCATCTTTTCTGAAGACTAAACATGCCCAGTTTTTTTGACCTTTGCGCATAGCTCAGATTTCCTAAAGCTTTTATCATTTTTGTTTCTCTCCTGTGGACTCTCTCCAGTTTGTCCATGTCTTTCTTAAAGTGTGGCACCAGAACTGGATAGAATACTCCAGCTGAGACCTCCCCAGTGCCAAGTACAGTGGGACAATTACCTCCCATGTGTTACATACGACACTCTTGTTAATATACCCCAGAATGATATTAGCCTTTTTTGCAACATATTGTTGACTCATATTCAATCTGTGATACATGTTAACCCCCACATCCTTATCAGCAGGATTACCACCTAGCCAGTTATAACCCATTTTGTAGCTGTGCATTTGATTTTTTCTTCCTACGTGAAGTACTTTGCCCTTGTCTTTATTGAATTTCATCTTGTTGACTTCAGACCAATTCTCTAAATTGAGAATATCATTGAGAATTCTAATTCCTGTCCTCCAAAGGGCTTGCAACTCCTCCCAACTTAGTATCATTCATACATTTTATAAGCATATTCTCCACTCCATTATTCAAGTTACCGATGAAAATATTGAACATAGATGGACCCACGACTGAACTCCGTGGGACCCTACTGGATAAACTTTCCCAATTTGACAGCAAATCACTGATAACTACTCTTTGAGTATTACCTGTCAGCCAGTTGTGCACCCACCTTAAAGTAATTTCATCTAAAACACATTTCCCCAGTTTGCTAATGAGAATGTCATGTCGGACTTGTCAAAAGCCCTACTAATATCAAAATATATCACATTGACTGCTTCCCCCATCCATTAAGCCAGTAACCCTGTCAAAAAAGGAAATTAGATTCATTTTTCATGATTTGTTCTTGAAAAATCCATTCTGGATATCCCTTATGACTCTGTCCTCTAGGTGTGTATATTCTTGATGTATAATGTAAAACTTCCTCCTTTTTTAGTCTGCCTGTCCTTGCTGCACAAACTATATCCCTCTATACCAGTATTTCAGTCATGAGATGTATCCCACCAAGTCTCTGTGATACCAATTAAGTCATAATTATCTAATGTACTTATACTTACAGTCCATGCGTTTGTATATAGACGTAGAAATCATAGAAATATAGGTCTGGAACTTATATAGGACTTGATAGGTCATCTAGTCCAGTCCCTTATACTAAGGCAGGACTAAGTGTTAGCTAGACCATCCCTGACAAGTATTTGTCTAACCCAGTGGTTCTCAAACTAGGGCTGCCGCTTGTGCAGAGAAAGCCCCTGGCGGGCCGGGCCAGTTTGTTTACCTGCTGCGTCTGCAGGTTTGGCCAATCGCAGCTCCCACTGGCCGCAGTTCACTGTGCCCAGCCAATGGGAGCTGCTGGAAGCAGTGTGGGCCGGGGGACTTACTGGCCGCCGCTTCCAGCAGCTCCCATTGGCCTGGAGCAGTGAACCGCAGCCAGTGGGAGCCACAATCGGCTGAACCTGCGGACGCGGCAGGTAAACAAACTGGCCCAGCCCGCCAGGGGCTTTCCCTCCACAGGTGGCGGAACAAGTTTGGGAACCACTGATCTAACCTAGTCTTAAAAATTATCAGTGATGGAGATTCCACAACCTCCCTAGTAATTTGTTCCAGTGCTTAACTACCCGTACAGTTAGGAAGGTTTTTCTGATGTCTCACCTAAATTTCCCATTATTTGTTGTCCTGTCCACATGGTTAAGAAGAACAACTTATCAACCTCCTCTTTGTAACAATCTGTTATGTACTTGAAAACTGTTATCATGTCCTCCTCAGTCTTCTCTTCCCCAGAATAAACAAATCATTTTTTCTCAGTCTTTCCTCCTGGGTCATGTTTTCTAGACCTTTAATCATTTTTGTTGCTCTCCTCTGGACTTTCTCCACTTTGTCCACATCTTTCCTGAGGTGGGGTGCCTAGTGCTGGACACAGTACTCCAGTTAAGGCCTTGTCAGTGGAGAGCAGAGTGGAAGAATCACTTCTTGCATCTTGCTTAAAACACTCCTTCTACTACATCCCAGAATGATGTGGTTTTCTGCAGTAATCCTTCCTAGGCAGTCATTTCCTATTTTCTGTTTATGTAATTGATTATTGCTTCCTAAGTGTAGTGCTTTGCATTTGTCTGTATTGAATTTCATCCTGTTTATTTCAGACACTTCTTCCAGTTTGTCAAGGTCATTTTGAATTCTACTCCTGTCCTCCAAAGTGCCTGCAACCCCTTTCCAGCTTGGTATGTGCCACAAGCTTTATAAGTGTACTCCCTATGCCATTATCTAAACCATTTATGAAAATATTGAATAGAACCAGACCCAGAACCCTGTGGGACCCCATTTGATATGCCCTTCCAGCTTGACTGTGAATCTTTGATAACTACTCTTTGAGTAGAGTTTTCCAACCAGTTGTGCACCCTCCTTAAAGTAGGTTCCTCTACGCTATATTTCCCTAGTTTGTGTAACGTCTAAGATGTTGAGCAGATTCCCCCATTGATGAACCTCTTGTTACTGCTATGACTTTATTTTAATTTTCCATGTCCCCCACAAACTAGCCCTCTGTTCAGGTTGTCTTTTTTTAATGCTTACTTGTGGGCTTTTTGTCACTTGCTCCTTTTGAACCTAATTTAAAGCCCTCTTCACTAGCTTGGTGAGTCAGTGCATGAAGATGCTCTTCCGCTTGTTGGTCAGATGAACCCCATCTCTTTCCAGGAGTTTTTCCTCCTAGAACTGGATCCCATGGTTGAGGAAGCTGAAGCCCTCCCATGGACACCAGCTGCGCAGCCACAGATTAATCTCCAGTATGCGTGTGTCCCTGCCTGCAACCTTACCCTCAACTGAGATGATGGACAACACCAAAACTAGTGTCCATGACTCATTCACCTCACTCCCAGAGCTCTGTAGTCACGGTGGATTTGCTCAGGCAGTATCATTAGTACCCACAAGGATGAACGGCACAGGGTAGTTCTCAGAGAGACAGATGAGCCTGGGCAACCTTTCTGTATCAGACATGGGCTCCAAGTAAGCAGAACACCTCCCGGGGCATCAGGTGGATGCTTTTGTCCCTCTCAGAAGGGAGGCCCTGAATACTAGCTCCCTATGACTCCTTTTGAGTGTGGCGCCTGTGAGCCCCTCAGCCTTGAGGGCAGGTGGATCCTCCTCCTCAACCATTGGGTTCTGTTCCTCACCTTCTGTTGCCAGTACAGTATACTGGTTCTTGAGCATGATGAATGGGGTGACCTGGGAGGGGATGGTGAACTGTCTACTGCCACAGGTGGCCAGAAGACAGTCTTCTCCCCACAGAGAAGCCAGTTCTTCTTCCTCCCGTGGTGTTGCTATAGTCTTCTATAGTTGACTAGCATCCTCCATCCCAGATATTTCCATGTGCATCCTATCAGTTAAGTCCTTGAACTTTCAGATGCTATGCAAAAAGATCCCTCTTCCTGCAGCTCTCTTACCTGCTTCCTGAGGGACTCCACCAATAGACACCTTTATACCAGGTGGCTGACTTTTGTCAGAGGGGACATGCAGGTTGCATTCCCACTAAGTCAAGATCAGGACTTGGTTAGAAGCCTCCATAGTCAAGATGCCTGTCTGGCAGGGGCCCCTGCAGGTGGAGGCAGAGGAAGAACTAGCAGTGGTGTGGTGACGTGCTGTTTTCCTCCCATTGCAGATTTTTCCTTGTAGAATACCTGGAAATTAAGAGAAAAAAATGAAAAACAAAAAACTCCTTCCTGTCTCTCCCAGCAATAACCTATGGGTCTAGAACCAGGATCTGTGACAGGTGTTGCTCTCTCATCACCATCAGGGGCCCATGCGGAATTGTCACTGAGAAGTACTCAGAGTCTAGCTCTGCAGGAAGTACTGCCCTATGGGACATGAGCAACAGCCCTCCATGATTTTCTGATTGACTGGCACACTTCATGTAAACCAGGGGGGCATTTCTGGGAGTTGTCTGGCTGGCAGTGCAGAGCTCTGCGGTGTTTTTTCTGTGGTGTATCCGCTCTCCAACTTTCCTGGATCCCAGCCTCCCTACCTCGGCCCAACTCCCAACCCTGATCTTGGTTTACTGTCTTCAGCTTAGGACCATTGCTGACCCCTGTGCAAGAACCGAGCCCAACCTGACCCTGATTCTTACCTCATCCTCTCAGTTTGGTAGCAGACTCTGCAGCTTTGACCTGGGCTGCACATATCTTTTCTTCGGCCCCTGTACTGAGCAGCTCACCCTGTGCCCACAAGTGCCCATGACCCAGCACTCAGACTGTCTTCATCTCAACAGCCACATGTTGTGTCCTGCCTTCCTGGTAACCTGGACACACACAGTTCCCAATGAACTAGTCTTTGGTGTCTTGAGAGCCCATTTCAGGAAATTTCAGTCAACTGATGTTTTGGGAATCACCCGGACTGGTAAGGGGTTCTTTCTCTTCCTGCCCTGTAAACTTGTTTCCTGTAAACTTGTTTCCATACCCTTTTTCCACGGTATGCATCCAATGAAGTGAGCTGTAGCTCACGAAAGCTCATGCTCAAATAAATTGGTTAGTCTCTAAGGTGCCACAAATACTCCTTTTCTTCCTGTAAACTTGGTAGCCTTTATGTTTTGTAGCTTTGGTTCAGAGCCCTGACACCAGTAGCCTGCCCATAAGCACAAGGTCTCACACTGCCTTCCACCAGCCCTGGTACTTCTTGCAGTGTGAAACCAACAGCCCCTCGAATCCCAAGTCTCCCCAAATCCAGCCTTCCCCTCTGGTTCATCTCCCCAGAAGGTTTGCAATGAGCCCTCTGGTTATCAGCTCACTTTTCCACCCACACTCCACACAGTTTGCACAACAGAAACCTGTTTGGATGAAAAAACCCAAAAAACCAAAAAGTTTATTTAATAGAAAAACCAGACTGAAAGATGAAATAGTAAAGGAAGCAAACATATACACATTACACAGAAAATAAACATAAAGACACAACCTCAGGCTTTACACTTCCAAATTAGATAAACTTCCTTTTCTAAGACAAGTTTCCTATTGCATCTGAACAGTTTCCCAGTGTACCCCCAGCCATGGATGGGACCCAGTGTTTCATGGACATACCTGCCAACTGTCTATCCCTCAGTTTCTGAATGCCTTTCACTTCAAACTGGTTCCATTTTAAAAAGTTTTTTTCCCCCAAGTCACTATTGGTTTTCAAAGTGGGGAAATCCCCAGTTGTCAGTATCTTTCAGTTAATATTTTTGGCCCATTGTTGCCTTTCTCTGGCATCTGGTTTTGAGTAAATGCCTGGCTTGGGAGGTTCATCTCCTTGCTGTGATTTGTGTTTGAAATTGTAGTACAGGTTATGAGTGCAGTTTTCTATATTAATAGATTCATAACCACATACTCATATCTCATAATGATGATCTAGTTCAGAACATTACAAGCTTTCATAAAAGACTTTACTTATTTTTATACACAATAACATTATATACAATTAGTTGATTAAATTGTTTAATTGGCGGGCAGCGATCGATCCAGCGGGGATCGATTTATCGCATCTAGTCTAGTCTAGATGCAATAAATTGACACCTGAGTGCTCTCCCGTCGGCTCCTGTACTCCAGCGCCACGAGAGGTGCAGGCAGAGTTGACAGGGGAGCTGCAGCAGTCCACTCTCCCTGGTGAGGACACCACGGTAAGTCTATCTAAGTACGTCGACTTCAGCTACGTTATTCACGTAGCTGAAGTTGCATAACTTAGATTGATTCCCCACCCCCCAGTGTAAACCAGGGCTTATTCTTTGGGGTTCAGATCCCGTGGTCTCCTCTTGGGGTGTCTGGACCTTGATTGTCACACCAGGTGCTGGAGAAACCCATTTCTATGTGGCAAACATCAGCTCTCCCTCCCGCCAGTCCTTGCTCAACGGCTATCACTTGAACAAACATTCCATGATAGCTCTTCCTATCAAATGGGCCTTTTCAGAGTCCTCAGATGTCACTGACTCATGTCCAACCACAGGTTTTACTTTCCACAACCATAAACATAAAATAACATTACTCACCTCATCATCAGACACCATATACTAATGTCCTTGGATCTGACAAAGTATCCAGTACCTCTTATGAGCTGTTTAATAGTGTAAATCAAATAACTGTCTTATTTATGTTTTCTTATTCCTCTAGTATGAAAATATTACATATGGAGAAAGCATGGCATAATTCTTTCATATTAGTGCTCCTCCCTCCCCCTTGGTGTACAGAGGCCTCAAAGAGATGACAGTACACCACACTATTCCTGGGTGCATCCCTTTATGCATCTGTGACACTCTGTGCCAAAGAAACACTCTGTACCCCATATTCACCATAGTGATATGATTATGATGTAATTATGATGTATCTTGTTCAAGGTATGTCATGTGAGGTGTCAATGTAAAAGTAAAGATTTGCTGAATATGAATATCCTATTTGTATGCATGTATCATTTTTGTATCTGGAGTTATGAATATTGACCATGAATCTATATTTCCAATGTGCTTGCTCCTGGGCAACACCCACAAACTAGTTTACATCCAGTCCAGCCAGCACATTGTAAAAGGCTATAATGGCCCATCAGCAAAAACAAGCTTTCCTGTGAACACTTCGGCCAAAATATGGGTAATGCCTACCATGACTCATCAAAGCATGCAAGGGCATGTGACTAAATCATTTTATATTGGACTCCATTTTGATGCCTGTACTTTTCCACAAACTGTGCTGGGGGCTTTGTTTGGGACAATGAAGTTCCCTCCATATGGAAGAAGCTATAAAAGGGGGAAGTGACATTGTCAAGGTTCCTTCCCACTCTGAACTCTAGGGTACAGATGTGGCGACCTGCATGAAAATCTCCTAAGCTTACTTTTACCAGCTTAGGTTAAAACTTCCCCAAGGTACAAATTAATTTTACCCTTTGCCCTTGGAATTTCCACTGCCACCACCAAACTTTAACTGGGTTTACTGGGAAACGTAGTTTGGACACGTCTTCCCCCCCCCAAATCCTCCCGACCCTTGCACCCCACTTCCTGGGGAAGGTTTGGTAAAAATCCTCACCAATTTGCATAGGTGACCACAGACCCAAACCCTTGGATCTTAGAACAATGAAAAAGCATTCAGTTTTCTTACAAGAAGACTTTTAATAGAAGTAAAAGAGAATAACCTCTGTAAAATCAGGATGGTAGATACCTTACAGGGTAATTAGATTCAAAACATAGAGAATCTCTCTAGGCAAAATGTTAAGTTACAAAAAAGACACACAGACAGGAATAGTCATTCTATTCAGCACAGCTCTTTTCTCAGCCATTTAAAGAAATCATAATCTAACACATACCTAGCTAGATTACTTACTAAAAGTTCTAAGACTCCATTCCTGTTCTGACCCCGGCAAAAGCAGCATAAAGACAGACACAGACCCCTTGTTTTTCTTAGGAAAAACTTTTTCACTATGAGGGTGGTGAAACACTGGAATGCGTTACCTAGGGAGGTGGTAGAATCTCCTTCCTTAGAGGTTTTTAAGGTCAGGCTTGACAAAGCCCTGGCTGGGATGATTTAACTGGGAATTGGTCCTGCTTCGAGCAGGGGGTTGGACTAGATGACCTTCTGGGGTCCCTTCCAACCCTGATATTCTATGATTCTATGATTCTCCCTCCTCCCAGCTTTTGAAAGTATCTTGTCTCCTCATTGGTCATTTTGGTCAGGTGCCAGCAAGGTTACCTTTAGCTTCTTAACCCTTTACAGGTGAGAGGATTTTTCCTCTGGCCAGGAGGGATTTTAAAGGGGTTTACCCTTCCCTTTATATTTATGACAGACATCATCACTTGGCCTTACTTCCCTTACAACACAACACCTGAAAACACCTGAGGAACAAAGACTGAACTGAGGAAGGGGGTCCCAGCTGGGACAGAAGAATTCCTGCCTGTGTATGAAAAAGCGGTAACCTGTTTGTACTAGCAACAGTGCTTGTACTAGAGAGAATGCTTGATTCAAATCCTATCTAGATTATAAAGCTTAGATTTCAGTTTTGTTTTATTGCTTAGGTAATCTGCTTTGATCTGTACACTCACTGCTTATAATCACTTAAAATCTATCTTTCTGTAGGTAATAAATTTGTTTGTTTGTTTGTTTGTTTTTACCTAAAATAATGTGTTTTTCTAGAAGTGCTTGGAGAATCTGCTGAGGAGCAAAAACTGGTGCATGGTCCTCTCCACTTTGAGGGAGGGGTGAACTGAATAATAAACTTGTACGGATCAGGTTTTTGACCAGGGCAAGACGGTACAGCTCTGGGGTCCTAAGATAGGGAGCTGGGGGATGAGCCGGTTGGAATCCCTCTATTGTTAGTTCATGACTGGCTGAGGAGAAGCCTTCGTGTAACTGTAGCTGGGTGTGTCATTCCCTGTGTAAAGGTTTGTGTGAGTGCAGGACCAGGAGTGGTCTGCAGCTTGTTATAGCAGCAGAGTGTGAGAGGGAGCCCAGGCTGGTAAAACAGATTGGTATGTCAGCGGTACCCCAGTTCCAGGTTGCACCCCGGGGCAGTCTGTCACAGCATCAATAGGACCTCAGGTATGCACTACATGGGAATTATTTCCCTCAATTCATCTCGGCGATTGGTGCCCCTTTTGTGGGTAAATTTTTTCTCTACCTCGTATACGTCAAGAACTTGTGGATCTACAGTTAGCCTCAGTAAATTACACAGGGATGCTTATTACCTTAGATGCACTAGTGTGTATGGACCACTCCAGAAACATTTCTGATGATACATTACTATAGGAATCATGTAGTGGGCATGAAATGGTGTATAACTGGTTTCAGAAAGTAACCCTGGTAATTGATTTTCTAATTTATCTGTTCAAGACCATGTTTACAAACAGATAAAATGAGAAATTCCTCAGAGTCAGTATTGTATTACCAGATAGCATCAAGTAAGGCAGCTAAAACATCCTAATCACAAGAAATTGCCCAGAAATCAGGAGCACCAAGAAGAAAAATAAAACGTGTATGGAGTTTAACATATTTCACTACAAACTATTTAAAAATAAATTGAGTTCTGTATATTAAAACAATAGACTATTATCAATTTTCTTTGAAAATATTTTGTGTTGTGTGCTATATGAGGGCCTGTTAAATTGTAAAAGGTGCCCCAGAAGGTATGGTAGATTTGGAGACCTCCCAGTACCAGTGACATCTTGTTGTGACACAAATATTCATCTAAGCTCTGAGAACAAACCAAAAGGATTAGGAATGCTTGTGTGTGAAATGTGTTCTCTATAGGAGTTACAGTCAGATTAGCAAAAAGCTTTTCCCACTTTTAATTACTATAAAATTATTAATAATGTTAATGTATTTGGTTTCATAGGTATTCATAGCTCCTTACTGACAAGTAAGAAAACAAGCTCCCTGCCCCCAGGAGTTTACAATCTAAGGGCCTGATTCTACAAACACTTTTATGCACATGTATAACTTTACTCAGGTCCATGTTTGCAGAATTGGGCCCAAGCAGTTAATTTCAGTGAGAATGGATGGCACTCAGTATCTCTCAGGAGATGCTTAGCACCTTGCAGAATTGGTCTTTTAGTTTGAAAAAAAAAAAAAACAACGAAAAAGCCAGACCATGGGGGCTGAAGAGGAAATGGGGATCTATAGTTAGGACAAGGAGGAAAGGAATATTGCTCTTGGGTGAGTATTATTTTTCCACTTTTATTTACTTTGGCTTTTAAGAGAAGACACAAGAATAGGCTCAAATTGAGCAGTGACTACTGCTAGAAGACTTTTTTATCTGTTTTAATTTTGCATTTTAATAACTTGCTCCATAATTTGAGGAAGATAATTGGTTAACACATTTTATTCATATTCATGACTTGCAGTACAGCATATTTACAGGCCATGCTCAAATGACTGTATTCCTTATTAATGACACTTCTGTATCTGCAGTCAGTTGTTGGTGATACATAGAACAGATGTGTTTTCTTAAATCAATGTCATTGTTAAGGTCAGGATTTCCATTCCTGCATTACTCCCTATCACAGATAGGGAGTTTTGCTCTGGCAGCTGTATAATTAGAGCCTAAAGAATACAATCTCAGTTAACATCAGATTAAGTTTATCTACCTGTAATGTCCATGCTGCATTCTAGTCATAAGTATATTCTGTGCAAAAACTAAATTTAATGTAATGCTATATCTGAGACACTGATCTTGCCAAATTCAAGAGGCCTGGTGCTGACCTTGCACTGTTTTTAAATTGATGTATATGCATTGACTTTAATGAACATCAGACCCATGTTCTGATTGGCTGATTGGTTGCTTTTGATTGACATGTCCGGGCACCATCTCCCAGCATTGCACAGGAAAGAATCTCTATACTCCTTATATTGAATGAATGGGGAAAAGAGAATAGAAGCAGGCTGATAGTAAAAAGAGGCAGGGGAAGAAGGGATGGAGTTTGCAGAATGATTTGGAGAGAGACCAGCAACATTTAATGGCCCGCCAGGCACTTCCAACCTACTTTCTCTTGTGAAGATTAAACTGGTATCTGTTTAGTATTCCCAGTGTAATATTTTACGTTAGAAAGAAAGTGTGGCTGATGGAAAGCAAACTGCTGCTGAAAGGGTGGCAAAGAGGAACTAGCCCAAGGAACCTTTAAAATGTAACCATTCAATAGAAAGGTGTCCAACCTTTTCAACTGGAGGTCTGCACAAGACAACAGTCTAAAGACAAGAGTCCACAATCTATACTTAGGGGCAGACTGGTCCTACGTTAGAAAGAAAGTGTGGCTGATGGAAAGCAAACTGCTGCTGAAAGGGTGGCAAAGAGGAACTAGCCCAAGGAACCTTTAAAATGTAATCATTCAATAGAAAGGTGTCCAACCTTTTCAACTGGAGGTCTGCACAAGACAACAGTCTAAAGACAAGAGTCCACAATCTATACTTAGGGGCAGACTGGTCTGTTCAGGTGTCTGAACGGGGAGTGCAAAACACTTGCAATTCCCTTGTTGGGCATTTCCCCAGCATGAAGGAGTCCCCAGCAGGTGTAGAATCAGCATAACCAGCTTCATTCCTGAAGTCCCTGGAGGAGGGGGCATGTCATGGAGGAACGAGAGTGGGGAAAACTTCTATGCTCTGGCTATCCCCAGCTGGGAAATGGTCGTTTGCATATTTAGTCATTGGCAGACTCTGCCTTTAATGATTATCTCAGTACGGTTTAGGAATTGTTGTGTTTGTTTTTTAAGCAGTATACAATGCAGCATGTCCACATTATTTGCCATAATTGCAGAAGAAAATATATTGAGTTGTCTGGGTAGCTGAAAGAATTAGGGACAGCTACACTTCTGAAATAATAATAATAATAACAATTAATAGTCTAAGCCCTAACTACAGAAGAGTCTACATCCCCCATAGCTGGCTAGAGGTACCCTAAATAGCAGTCCTCGCTGTATGAAATAAACCGCTTCCCAATTTAATGTATGCCAATCCCCCCCCACACACACACACACCCCCTTCAGATCATTTCTGAAAACTCAGCTATGCTCGAGGCCTACCTGTGATAAAATCCTCATGCCACCCTTAATTTGGCTGTGCTATTGTTATTTATGTCTTAAGGATGGAGGCTCTTTGAGGTTGGGCATTTTGTTTAATCTGGGGTGGGGTAGGGTGTTTTTTTTTTAGCTAAAGTTCTGTTGGTAATTCTAGGGCTATATAAATGATTGTTTAATATTAATTAATAGTGTAACTCATTACATAGCAAAGAGGGAACAAAAGCCTTTTATTGGAATTGTTTGGTAGATGTAACAGCCTGCAAAGTTCATTGATTAGATTTTACAAAAAGTTCCATCAAGTGAATTTACAAAACTATTTCTCTGTGGTTGAGGGTGTGCATTTTATTCATAGCTCTTAAAGAAAATGGTTGGTTATTTAAGGGAATAAGGACATCAATTAGGCAAGCAGAGTGTTTGTTGAGCAATCAATTCTAGTTATACAAACTCCATTTCTCTGCTTAGAGTGAGTCTGCTTCTTTAATAGCCAAAATGTACATTCATCCTGTTCACCACAAGCGCTGCAGCCTCTTTGTAGTAACGTCTTCAGGAGCCAAGTATGTTGAATGAGGTATTATCTCTCCAGTATAATTCTAATATTGCTTAATCCAGCTAGTAAATGTTTCATGTTGTAACTGAGATATGTAGTTTCAAGTAATATTCCTTTACCTTTATCTACACAGTTTAGAACTGTACCATCATTGCCAGAGTATAAAGAGAAAATTCTGTACCCCGCTGGCAGTGCCATTATTTCAGTTAATTCTTTTGTTTTCATGATCTTCACATGTATTTTGGTTACTTATGGACCCTTCTTAGACCCATATATTTACATTTACTAACAGTGAATTTCTTAGTCTATTTCAACCTTATGAAAATTCCTTACCTTGGTAGTAATAATTCATACTTACATTGTCATTTGTTTGGAAGAAGCTCTTTCTTGATTCTGTGGGCATCTAGTTGAGGTGTACTGAATAAATCCAGAAGAGCTTGCTCCAGCACAATGGGGATCTGATATTTTTCAAAATATACTATAAAGCAATGTTCATTTAAGAGATATCTCAGAGTAGTTTAGAATCAAATCAGACTGATATGTCCACTCAATTATCTCCATAACATTCTGTATCTAACTGATTATTCAAAGAAGACATTGTCACTTTTTTACTGGTTAAATAATCCATATTCAGGAAAAAAGAGGATGTTTTACAACATATTAATCAGACTGAAAGAATAGTGAAAGTTATCATTCCTTCACAGTCATGCTAAACTGGAAATAGTAGGTTGTCTTGCATCTCTAACCTGGTGGTGATATTTGTCAGTTTAACAGCATGCGGTAGTCTTTTTGGTTTACAGCCCACTCTCCAAGGACTGAAAGGGTTCAAGAAGTCAAAAATTGGCACCCTACCAATATTGGCATGCTTGATCCAAACAAATCTGAGACAACTTGAGTAAAAGGGCAGTGTTCAGTATGGGCTAGATCTACAAATGGATTTAGGTGCCTTACTGTGATTTTCAATGCCTACATCCAAAATTTAGATCCTCAAAACCTCCACTCAGGTGCTGGCTAACCCTACAAGTGACTAAAATCCCTAAGGCCCAGATTCACATAAAAGGATGTAGGCACATAACTGCCATTTTCAGCAACTAAATCCAACATTTAAGCACGGAGATCCTCCAAACTACTGCTCAGCTGCTGCCTAATATCCCTAAACTTCTTTGACACCTACATTTCTTCTGTTAAAGTCCCCTAGGCACCTAAGATTCTGCAACTAGGCATGTGCACGTATGCCTCTGTCCTAACACCTGGTGCCTATCTCATGACTAAGTCAGTAGAGCAGGACTTGCACTTGGGTCTCCCACATCTCAGGTACATGCCCTAACCATTGAACTATAGAGTTGTTCTTGTAATTGCTGTTGCCCAGTTACTATAAAGCTGTTCACACAAAGTGAACAGTTTCAACAGAAGATATTGCAGAAGACGCATCTCAGACTACCTCATATTCTAGTGGTTAGGGCACTCATGTAGGAAGTTGGTAGACCTGGGTTCAGGTCCTGCCTCCACATCAACTAAAGGGGTAATTTGATCTTCAGTATCCTACGTTCTGAATGAGTTCTCTAACCACTGAGCTACAGGTTATAAGGGAACAGATTATCCTACCTGGATTTGTCCCCAAGAATGGGAGTAAGCACCTAACTTAAAGAAAGGGTTCATAGCAATGAATCCTGACTGGAGGGAAGCATTTCCTCCAGCATCAACCTAGATGCCTAAATCCCTGTGAGAGGTGGGATTTAGGTCTCACCGTTCTCCTTAGCATATCCTATTGGTTAGCTTAGGCGGCTTCCTGATCATCTTGATGGCTTGTGTCTCCCATTCCTAGGTGCCCAACTCTCTTCATGCATTATATAGGGAACCTGTGTGCCTAAGTCAGGGCTGTGGATTCCACTAAGCAGCACTGTGCCTAAATGCAATCTGTTGCTACACTGATCCCCTTTGTTGATCTAATCCTATGTGTCATTGTCTCCCCACCACACCAAAACTCCTATGCCTTGTCAACTGTGGGGGACAGTGCATAGAATAAGAGGAATCAGTAATGTGTCTGGAATGAGGGTGTGTATGATGGTGCATGTGTGTGTATAAATACAAGAGGAAGGGTGGATTGAGATTTGTTTTTTGTTAATTAGGGGGAAAGAAAGAACCTGTGATGTGGTGTAGCCAGGGCCACACTTCAGACTAATATAAAGAGATCCCCTACAAGTGTTCAGTTGGTTTTACCAAAGAGATGTGTCTGCACAAAGCATCTCCATGACCTGTGTGGTAAATCTTATATTGTCACTATTGGGACCATTACTAGTGGGACCTCTGAAATTGCAGGTTTGGCAGGATTGTCTAGACCAACCCTTAGCATTGGTAACCTGTGAAGGGTAGACAGATTCCAGCCATGGCAAATACTGTACAGCTACAGCCACCTGACATGACGGAGTGTGTACCATGGTCAAAGGAAGTGTGACTTAGTGAGCTGCAATTTGGCAAATGCACACTGATTCATAAATTTTAGGGCCAAAAGAGACCATTATGATCGTCTAATCTGACTTCCTGCATAACACAGACTTTGGATTTTCACCAAGTAGTTCTAAAAGATTTAAAGTGTTCAACTGTCTGAATCCACCACATCCCTTGCTAAACTGTTCCAGTGCTTAATTGTCCTCAATATTGAAAAAATGAGCAACATTTCTAGTCTGAATTCATCAAGTTGCAGATTCCAGCCATTGGATCTTGTTATGCTATGCCTTTGTTAGCCAGAGCCCTTTGATCAGATATATTCTCCCCATGTAGGTAAGTAGAATCATAGAATCATAGAATATCAGGGTTGGAAGGGACCCCAGAAGGTCATCTAGTCCAACCCCCTGCTCAAAGCAGGACCAATTCCCAGTTAAATCATCCCAGCCAGGGCTTTGTCAAGCCTGACCTTAAAAACTTCTAAGGAAGGAGATTCTACCACCTCCCTAGGTAACGCATTCCAGTGTTTCACCACCCTCATAGTGAAAAAGTTTTTCCTAATATCCAATCTAAACCTCCCCCACTGCAACTTGAGACCATTACTCCTCGTTCTGTCATCTGCTACCATTGAGAACAGTCTAGAGGCATCCTCTTTGGAACCCCCTTTCAGGTAGTTGAAAGCAGCTATCAAATCCCCCCTCATTCTTCTCTTCTGCAGACTAAAGAATCCCAGCTCCCTCAGCCTCTCCTCATAAGTCATGTGTTCTAGACCCCTAATCATTTTTGTTGTCCTTCGCTGGACTCTCTCCAATTTATCCACATCCTTCTTGTAGTGTGGGGCCCAAAACTGGACACAGTACTCCAGATGAGGCCTCACCAATGTCCAATAGAGGGGAACGATCACGTCCCTCGATCTGCTCGCTATGCCCCTACTTATACATCCCAAAATGCCATTGGTCTTCTTGGCAACAAGGGCACACTGCTGACTCATATCCAGCTTCTCGTCCACTGTCACCCCTAGGTCCTTTTCCGCAGAACTGCTGCCTAGCCATTCGGCCCCTAGTCTGTAGCGGTGCATTGGATTCTTCCGTCCTAAGTGCAGGACCCTGCACTTATCCTTATTGAACCTCATCAGATTTCTTTTGGCCCAATCCTCCAATTTGTCTAGGTCCTTCTGTATCCTATCCCTCCCCTCCAGCGTATCTACCACTCCTCCCAGTTTAGTATCATCCGCAAATTTGCTGAGAGTGCAATCTGCACCATCCTCCAGATCATTTATGAAGATATTGAACAAAACCGGCCCCAGGACCGACCCCTGGGGCACTCCAGTTGACACCGGCTGCCAACTAGACATGCAGCCATTGATCACTACCCGTTGAGCCCGACAATCTAGCCAGCTTTCTACCCACCTTATAGTGCATTCATTCAGCCCATACTTCCTTAACTTGCTGACAATAATACTGTGGGAGACCGTGTCAAAAGCTTTGCTAAAGTCAAGAAACAATACATCCACTGCTTTCCCTTCATCCACAGAACCAGTAATCTCATCATAAAAGGCGATTAGATTAGTCAGGCATGACCTTCCCTTGGTGAATCCATGCTGGCTGTTCCTGATCACTTTCCTCTCCTGCAAGTGCTTCAGGATTGATTCTTTGAGGACCTGCTCCATGATTTTTCCAGGGACTGAGGTGAGGCTGACTGGCCTGTAGTTCCCAGGATCCTCCTTCTTCCCTTTTTTAAAGATTGGCACTACATTAGCCTTTTTCCAGTCATCCGGGACTTCCCCCGTTCGCCACGAGTTTTCAAAGATAATGGCCAATGGCTCTGCAATCACAGCCACCAATTCCTTCAGCACTCTTGGATGCAACTCGTCCGGCCCCATGGACTTGTGCATGTCCAGCTTTTCTAAATAGTCCCTAACCACCTCTATCTCCACAGAGGGCTGGCCATCTCTTCCCCATTTTGTGATGCCCAGCACAGCAGTCTGGGAGCTGACCTTGTTAGTGAAGACAGAGGCAAAAAAAGCATTGAGTACATTAGCTTTTTCCACATCCTCTGTCACTAGGTTGCCTCCCTCATTCAGTAAGGGGCCCACACTTTCCTTGGCTTTCTTCTTGTTGCCAACATACCTGAAGAAACCCTTCTTGTTACTCTTGACATCTCTTGCTAGGTGCAGCTCCAGGTGCGATTTGGCCCTCCTGATATCATTCCTACATGCCCGAGCAATATTTTTATACTCTTCCCTGGTCATATGTCCAACCTTCCAGTTCTTGTAAGCTTCCTTTTTATGTTTAAGATCCGCTAGGATTTCACCATTAAGCCAAGCTGGTCGCCTGCCATATTTACTATTCTTTCGACTCATCGGGATGGTTTGTCCCTGTAACCTCAACAGGGATTCCTTGAAATACAGCCAGCTCTCCTGGACTCCTTTCCCCTTCATGTTAGTCCCCCAGGGGATCCTGGCCATCCGTTCCCTGAGGGAGTCGAAGTCTGCTTTCCTGAAGTCCAGGGTCCGTATCCTGCTGCTTACCTTTCTTCCCTGCGTCAGGATCCTGAACTCAACCAACTCATGGTCACTGCCTCCCAGATTCCCATCCACTTTTGCTTCCCCCACTAATTCTACCCAGTTTGTGAGCAGCAGGTCAAGAAAAGCGCCCCCCCTAGTTGGCTCCTCTAGCACTTGCGCCAGGAAATTGTCCCCTACGCTTTCCAAAAACTTCCTGGATTGTCTATGCACTGCTGTATTGCTCTCCCAGCAGATATCAGGAAAATTAAAGTCACCCATGAGAATCAGGGCATACGATCTAGTAGCTTCCGTGAGCTGCCGGAAGAAAGCCTCATCTACCTCATCCCCCTGGTCCGGTGGTCTATAGCAGACTCCCACCACTACATCACTCTTGTTGCACACACTTCTAAACTTAATCCAGAGACACTCAGGTTTTTCTACAGTTTCTTGTCACAGTTCAGAGCAACTGCACCTGTATTTCCACTTAAATACAGAGTGCTTCAGCAAGGGCACCCCCGCAGGCTTCTCATTCCCTGGCTGTTATTTTCTTGGGTGAATACACACATCTCACTCCCTCCTGGCCTGAGTATTTGCAAGCCAAACAGTCCCCTGCCTTCCCTGTGTTATTCCCAGCAGTCTACCTAAACAGATGGGCTTGCTTTCTCTTCAGAGATTGATATCTGTGTGTCTGCCCACCATTATAAATTATCACACAGTTCTTCTGATGCAAGCCTATTTTATTCTCAGGTAAAAGCACTAGAAAGAAAACATACTAAAAATTATAAAAGAGCCTACATGCCTACTAAATTTATCAGAGATTACCCCAATCCTAACATGGACTCTGCTCCCAAAGCAGTCCTTCAGCACTCCACCCACGGGGTTTCTTGTGATTACAGGTTCATCACAGCTTCAGCTCAGAACAAGCCTGCAGTCTTATGGACCCACAGTAGGCCAGTCCTTCCAACCCTTCTCAAAGGTTTGGGGCCCTCTGTGGACAGGGGTCCTGTATATTTGCTGGACAAGGAAGAAGGTCGTAGCCTGTTTAAAACCAGGCTATTTATCCAAAAGTCCTTTCTTTGTCTATTGGTCCCTGGAGAATCCAGTGTGAACCTTTCGAGGGAGGCGGGTGTGGCTTCAAAGGACTGATAACCAGAGAAATTATATTAGCATCCTTCATCTCCTAGAGGAGTTAAATATAATTCCACAATAAGAAATACACAACTACATTTTAATATAATATATCCCAAAGGCATTAATTCTAACTCAATAAGGTTTAACTTAATTCAGTAAATTTTATCTTAATTCCTTAATCCCATTCCTTAATTCCATAAGGTTTGTCCAGGATATTGTCTCTGCCACACTTGTAGACTATGATCAAATCGCCTCTTGGATACACATCTTGGGTAAGCTATGTGGATATATATTAAGTATGTCACTTTAAAGCAGGTTTTCCAGATTGTCAATAATTCTTGTTCTTTTCTGAATTTTTCCCATATGCTATCAACAGTGTAGCAAGCTGTGCCAGCACTTATTAGGGTTCAGACTGTTTTCACTGACAAATGCAGAAAAAGAGTGCCCTACAGTTCGCCGGTCCAATGTGACTGCAGGGTGTCTCTTGTAGTAGACAGGTGTTGGCTACATGCTACTACCATGGATGCGCAGATTTCTGGCCTAAAGGGCAGAATTTAGCCCTTTTTTCTTTTCATTTCAATCCAAGCAAAGAGATGGCTTACTGTGTTCTTAGAAACATCTACAATTTATTTTCGCATTGATGGTTCCATTGCTTCTTCCATCTGCTTATTTATGCAAAACAGATTTATTTTAAGTGACTCTTTCTTAATTTGAAAACCCAACCAAAGAAACTCCCCACCCCCACCCCACACATTTGCAGGCAACATATGCAGTCCCTCAAATTGCCATGTATGCAAGTAATATAAAAGTAATACCTGATGTCATATAGCTCGTATGAGCACAGAAAAATCAGTGATAGACAAATGTTCTATTTATCAGATATGATTGACTCAGTTCACAAATTAGAATAGTACTTGGTTTGTAATACTGTCCTGATGATTTGGAGAAAGACAAATAATCAGAATGCATGGGTTTTCTTTCCTGCAGTTGGAAGATAGTCCTTGTTGAATTGTTCTATAGAAATGCTAGTTGTTGCAGCTTTCTGATTGTATTCCAGTATGATTAAAAACCACATGCAAAAAAAAAAAAAAGCATAACTAAAATATCTATGGGTTAGGGCAAATATAAAAAACACTAGAAATACTATGATGACTCATTTTTGCTGAAGGCTGTTGTATTTCCAGTTTCAAGTTATATTACGTAGCCTCAGATCTACGTGTTTCTATTTTTCACCCATAAATTTGTTAGTCTCTAAGGTGTCACAAGTACTCCTTTTCTTTTTGCGAATACAGACTAACACGGCTGCTACTCTGAAACTTTTCACCCGCTGACAGCCTAAAATGGAAAAATTAGCCCCTAAATAAAGCATTGGATAAATTTACTGGTCACACAATTCTGCCAGCCTTACTCATGTTGACTCATGTTAATAACACACTCCATGAATAGTGCTATTGAACTCAAGTTATTTATACATACAGTAGCGCGATCCACTAATATCCATGGGAGCATTTGTGGAATAAATCACTACTCAATGTGAACAGGGTTGGCAGAATCTGTTGCTCAATTAGTATCACACCCATTCACCCCAGTAGGACACAAATCAAAATCAGTCTGAATTGATCAATCTTGGATTTTGTTTGTTACTAATGAGCTGGTTACTAATGAGCTAATGAGAGACATAAATATAATATCTTTCAAAAGGTTTAAATGAGTAATTTTTTGCAGTGAACACTTTCATCACTGTTCAACAATGGGATGAAATTCTATGCTCCAGAGTTTACTTTATTCAGTATTTTAAAATGCAATGGGCCAGAACTGGACTAGCTGTTTTGAGGAGGAATTATGGGGAGAATGAGGGCATTTCATGCTCAGCAAAGAGGGGGTTGTTTCAAATGTAAATGTAACAAGAATTTTTACATGTACAAAATTTTTTTGTACAAAATTTACAGAATTTTTTTATTGAGTTCATTTGGTAGATGTTGATGATGCTCTGGAAAATGGAGTGGGCGCTGAGGTATCAAAATTCACAGATGGAACAAATTATTTAGGTTAGTCAAGTCCAAAGAAGACTGGGAGAAATATCAGAATATCCTGACAAAGTGCGGTGAATGGGCAACATGATGCCAGATGAAGTTCTATGATAATAAATACAAAGTAGTGCATATTGGAGGGAAAATATGTATTACTCATCCACTCTATAGGGTTCTAAATTAACTGTATCAATTGAGGAAAAGGACCTGGTCATCACTGTGGAGAACTCAGTGAAAATTTCTGTTCAGTAAACATCTGTAATACTATGTACAGTACTAGTGACAATTTCTCGAACAAGAATATTACAGAATTTGAAGAAGTTCAGAAAAGGACAATATATGAAGAGTGATTCAGAAGAATTGGGATTGTTTATCTTAGAAAGGAGATGAGTAAAAAGGGACATGATAAAAGTATATAAAATTAATGGTAAAGAGAAGGTTGACTGGGAGCCACTGTTCTCTTTGGCTCACAAGATTAGAGCAAGGAGACATTCAGTGAAATCAAAAGGGAAAAGTTTCAAAACAGATTAAAGCTACTTGTTTTTCACATAATGTGTAATTAGATTGTGGAACTTGTTGTCACAGGATGTTGTTGAGGCAAAGAATTTAACAAGATTCAAAGATGGATCATATCTTTATCAAGATAAATACGTGGCATATCCAGAATTGTTATAGTAAATGCTAACTAAAAGTTTGGAAGGGATAAATTTCCCATGCTTTGTGTTTTAAAGCAATCTATTAGGGATTAGGATAAAATCTTATTGGGAGCAGATTATCCTAACTACTGTAAAGTTTTTTGCACCTGACTCTGAAGCATCTGATGCTAACCACCGTCAGAATATTGCAAATATTCAGAATATAGGAAATGCCATACTGGATGGTCCATGTTCTTATGTTATCTGCATTAAGATTTAGGGACATTGCTGCTGAGTCATGCTGGCATCTGGGCCAAGCCACAATGTGGAAATGTTACCAGAGTCTCTTTGGACCAGGTGAAATTGGGGAGCTAGGATACAGGAGATCCCAGAGGAAAACCCTAGGAACAAGCAATACTGGTGAGGAAACTTAGGCTGAAGTTTGTTGTGTTATTGCTTTGGAGTTACCAATCTATTCAATCCTCAGGAAAGGGATGATGTTGAACACTAACTCAGGGCTGGTTTTAATTTTTCCATCAAAACTATTCGTCAGTGGAAAACTGGAGTTTTGATTAAATTATTTTCATACTAAAAAGTGTCTGCTTTCCACAGAAAAATTCAGCTTTTCATGAAAAAACATCTTCAATAAAAGTAGACATTTTCCATAGGAAAAATAAACCCATTTTCTGACCCACTCTAGATTTTATTTTATTTTGAGGACATGTTAAGGACTCAGTCCATTTGCAAGATAATATGTAAAACAACACAAAGTATGAGTGGGAGGAGATGATTGCTATGCATCTTATTCAACCAGGAGTATATGGGCATATTAATATTTACTTGGTACCTTTGTGATGGTAAATATTTATTTAAGAATGTAGTGTAAGATAATCTATCTATGTTTATCTTCTCTCACTCTCTCTTCTATTTTAGGTGTTACAGTACTTGAAGGGCCTATTTATGCAGTGGGTGGCCATGATGGCTGGAGTTATTTGAACACGGTTGAGAGGTGGGATCCACAAAGTCAGCAGTGGACATTTGTGGCAAGTATGTCAATTGCCAGAAGCACTGTTGGAGTGGCAGCATTAAATGGCAAGTGAGTAGGGTATTCTTGTTCTGTTTAAAACACACTTTTCTAAAGGATGAGTAACTGTTGCACAATAGTAAATATCTTTTGGTGTATTACATTTGAGGGCATCATTGGAAGTAAATATAGACATAGGGTTGTTGCCATATGCACATCAGCTCTCTGTACGTTGATAAATAGCAAATTAAAATATATTGTCTCAATTTTTCTTTAAGTAATAAGTTCATGATTTACATTAAAGATCTGAGAACATAGAGCTGAAGTCAAACTGTGTATATAATAATTCCAGGAGGTACAGGGGAACATTTTCAAAGTGCTGGCCAGGACACATTGTGAGTTCACTAATCTGATCTATATGTGTTGTGGGTGCTAGCTCTATTCAGCAGATTCAACTTACCCAGGTACTGCTGTCATTTCCCTAGTAGCTGGAATTTCTTTATATGCATTCTGCATATTATGGCAGTCAAAAATTAAACCACATGACCTTTATGGTCTGAAAGCTGCAGCTCTAGCACGTGAACCAAAGGTAAAACTGCCTCTTGCTGTGTGCACTAAACTTGCCATTTGTGGAGGTCTCTCAATGTGCTCACATTCTAAGCACCACCTGTAGGGTCTGCCCCCTCTTTGCTTTTGTTTCTTTCTTGATACAGCAAATGTAGGACACTAATAAGAGCTGGTTGAATAGTTCTTTATGTTATTTACTGTTTATGGTTAGTTGTTTGCCTATTTACAAACTTTCAGTCCTCCAGTCAGGAAGCAAAAACTAAATTGCAGAATTTGCTACCAGTATGCACCATAATTAAAACAAATAAAGAATAGTTGACGTGAACAGTTCACAAGCATCTCTTAGTCTGAAAATGGTTCATCTAAAGTATTTGGTGAATATTTTTGAATAACTGATACATCAAGAACTTGAAACATCAAAGAAACTCAGGATTGGTTTGTGCTTTGGTTATATTTTATACATCTCACTCACCTTCTCTTAGGAATAAACTATGTAAGAAAACATTAAGTGTTTAAAAGGTTCATACCCAATTATCACCCTTTCCTCCATTTTGCCATTTTTAACAAATTTGCACATTTCTTTGCATCTACACTAGCGAACATTGTAGCCATAATTCAGTCTGTTGGTAGCAGTAGTGTCAGATATTATAGAGACAAAGCTTTGGCTATCAAACAAGGATCCATTTATATTTGAAAACTGGGGTTTCCCTTCCTACAGTTTAATCCAATTTTAAAAACATAATTGAACTCCTTTAAAACCTATAGTACAAACTGCTAATGTAATACCATTTGATTGTCTTCTTGAATCATAATATAATGGTACCCTGAATCACACTTAAAAATAAAGTCACTACCCACTTACATTTCTGTCTAAATGAGGCTACTATAAAAGAAGTATAGGGGAATTATCCAAATGCCCCAAAATAAATCAGTGACTCTCTGATCACTTCCTGACCTCCTAAATTCTTAACGTTCTGACATAGCATACATTATCTTCTAATGTGGATAGTTTCTTGTCATAGCCTCCTACACCAGTCTGAACCAGTGAGCAACTATTCTTCACTTGAGTGACAAAATCATACACCTATCACAAAGCAGAACTTTATTATGCTGACTGGTAGCTTCAGCAGGGAGACCCTAGTTTATCTTTTGCCTGCAGAAGTTTATTGAGAAGCATATTACCAAGCTTCTCTGCTACCAATGCAGGGTTCCACTCTCTTGAGTTGACTAGCTCTTATTTCCAAGTCCAGCCAAGGAGAGCTTGGTGTAGAGTCAAAATCTCTCTGGCTCATGCTGTGGCCTGACAGATCATTGTGTTTGGCTGAGCTTAATGAATCCAACTGAGAGCAATTTTCCAAAAAGAATCTTTACTGGATCAGAGCCCTCACCCTTGTTCAGATTCTGATCACTCTTCAGAAGTTGCACTCAACACAGTAGCATCTTTCATTTGAGGCAGATGATCTCGGAGGTCAGACTAGATGATCATAATGGAGGTCAGACTAGATGATCATAATGGTCCCTTCTGACCTTAATATCTATGAATCTATTAATCTCTTTCTCCTTATAGTTAGGGTCCTGCTAAATTCACAGCCCTGAAAAACTCATCACGGACTGTGAAATCTGATCTCCCCCGGCTCCCTGTGAAAGCTGGTCTCTTGTGTGCTTTTACCCGATACTATACAGATTTCACAGAAGAAACCAGCATTTCTCAAATTGAGGGTCCTGACCCAAAAACGAGTGCAGGGGAGTCACACAGTTATTTTAGGAGGGTCACGGTATTGCCACCCTTATTTTTGCACTGCTGCCTTAAGAGCTGGATTCCGGAGTCTGGCGGCTGCTGACTGAGGGCAGGCAGCAGTGCAGAAGTAAGGATAGCAGTACCACCCCACCCCCCCAAGACCCACCCCCTGGTCACAACTCCTTTTTCGGTCAGGACACCTACAATTACAACACCATGAAATTTCAAATTTAAAGAGCTGAAATCATGAAATTTATGATTTTTAAAATCCAATGACCATGAAATTGACCAAAATGAACCATGAATTTGGTAGGGCCCTACTTATAGTGTTACTGGAGAAATACCTGGGTAAAAATGCCATCTATGGGTTTTGCCCAATCATCAGGGAGGAAGCAGAAAGTTGCTATTGTGGCGTGAGTATTAACTATGAGAAGCTCGTGGGACCATTTTAGATTATTTCAATCCTCTGAAACCTTCTCCAGAAACATGAGAGAATTGCCTGGCAACACGAGAGAATCACATCCAATTTCTCCATTTGGCAAGTTTTCTCAAGACTGTGAAAATAGCATGCATATGAACACACCAATATCCTGATTGACATCAAATAACATAAAAATGGCCATACTGGGTCAGACCAATGGTCCATCTAGCTCAGGATCCTGTCTTCTGACAGTGGCCAATGCCAGGTGCTCCAGAGGGAATGACCAGAACTTGGCGATTTTGAGTGATCCATCCCCTGCTGTCCATTCTCAGCCTCTGGCAGTTGGAGGTTTAGGGATACCGGGAGCATGTGATTGTGTTCCTGACCATTTTGGTTAATACCCATTGATGGACCTATTCTCCATAAATGTATCTAATTCTTTTTTTAACTCAATTATACTTTTGGCCTTTACAACATCACATGGCAACAAGTTCCACAGATAGACTGTGTATTGTGTGAAGAAGTACTTCCTTCGATTTATTTTGTTTTTAAACCTGCTTATTAATTTCATTGGGTGACCCCTAGTTCTTGTGTTATGTGAAGGTCTAAATAACACTTCCCAATTCACTTTCTCCATGTCATTCATGATTGTATAGATCTCCATCAAATCCCCATTTAGTCATCCCTTTTCTAACTGAACAGTTCCAGTCTTTCTGATCTATGCTTGAATGGATCATTTTTGTTGCCTTTCTCTGTACTTTTCAGTGAGTTCCTATGTATTTGCCTTCCCGTCCACATTAGCTATTTATTAATTTGCTGTTAAAGAAGTCTATATTATTTGAAATACAGATGATCCAAGAACACTGAACATACACATTTCATAACAGAACAAATATTATGCTGATGGGGACAATAAAAGTAAAAAGATTAAGACAATACATTTTCCACTGAAAGATTTTATTATTAGAGACTATGTATGTCAAAGAGATTTATGTATTTCCAAACAATTGTATGATACAACTGCAAATGAAAGTCTAATAGACCTTTCTGTTATATTACAGCTTTTAAAATGGCCATTTAAAAATTATTCCTGATATCTGAACCATATTTTGGAAACTATTCATTCTGCATTGCACTTGTTAAACAACTATGTATTTCACATTTTCAAAAAAAGACTTGACCTTTAATTATGTGTGTCTTTAATGGGGCATCAATAATAAATATTGTGCTGCATAAGTGAAAATACACAGCTGCTAACAGGATATGCTGATTGACAATTGTAGAACATCACAGAGGTTTACCAATCTGACTGTCACCAGTAATGACTTCAGCACACCACAGGAACCAACACCCACTGGAAGAAGTAACTGTCTTCCAGAACTCGGGAGAAAAACCTCTGCCCTTTATTGATAACTTCATACTCAAAGATGTGTTTTAGAGAACTTTACAGTTGCACCTGTTGGTGTTGTTTATATCAAATATCACAGACTATTATTGATGACAGATAAATAAAGAAAAATGAGGAATCTTTTAATTTTAACTTTTAAGAGTAAAACTACTTTTTAACTTTCTTTTCAAATCACCTTTCATTCCCCTGGGGATCAGAAAAAAATAGACCTTTGTGTTTGGACTTTCTTTTGAGGATTTGTTTTGCTTGAAGAAGAATTAAGGAGCCATCAAGAGCGTTGTAGGTGAATAATATTCCCTATTGATGTCAACTGTTTTTTACCCTGTTCTCCTGACAGAGAAGCAGCAATCCATTATTATTATTTATATTGAAGTACTGCCTGAAGACCCAGACTAAGATCAGAAGCTTATATGCTTGGCACTGCACAATACACACGTAATAGCCCCAAGGAATGTGCAACCAAAATAGACTACATGGATGCATTGTTACTAGCCTCATTTTATACATGGGATGGGAAACCGTGGCACAAAGACAAAATGACTTGCCTAAAGTCACACAAGAAGCCTGTGACAGAAGCATGGAATTGAACCCAGATTTCCTGGGTCCCAATCCAATGCCACATCCTTTCACTTCCTCATAATAGATATCATAAATTAGTCCCAAAAGCATTATCATTTGGCATCCACCTTTGTCCCTTTCACATCCCAGTTTGAGCCTTTGACTGCTGTGATTAGCCTAATCTTTTTATATTTGAATTTATTATTTCCCACTCATGTTTTTCACCTAAAGATGCTGTCCAACATAAATCTGTGAGTTGGTATTTGCCTAAATCATAAGAACACTCATGATCAGACTGGCTGTGAGCAATTCTTTTCTCTGATGTTTGGTTGCAGTACATTGAATTCAGTGTAGATTCTACATCCCATTAATTTTGCTGAAAGAATCATAAAAGTAGAACATAATGATGCATTACAAAAAAATCATTTCTCCATTATCTGTCTACTCCACTCTTATTTTGCAAATGTATTTTTGCGTACTCTAACAAATCACTGTTTTGTGAGCAAGGGTTTAGTTATTGATTTAAATCAGTTGGGGTTTTGTGTATATTTGGCTAGGTTTATTCAGTTCTATGAGATTGACATTAGTTGGATTCATTTAGTACTAGGTTTCCACAAATTTGATTATGTTCTTGGTGCAAATTTTCAGCTATTTTTTATGTGTGAGTGTGATGAGGGGAGTAGGGGGAATTTCAGCTCTAATGGTTTAAGTTTGGAAAGTTATAAGCAACTGAAAATGGTGAAAAGGAACTAATGGAAAGTATTGAACAACCTTAACAATAGATATCACTAACCGTGCCACCTATAATAAGTGTGTGATAAGGTGCAGAAGTGCTCTCTTGGATCCTGGGGACAAAGGGTTAACTTGAAGTAAGCTTCTCCTTCGCAAGTCCCTTGCACAGGTGGTCAGGTGAAGGGGTGTAAGTGGCTGCCTGAGAGTCAAAGAAGAGAGAATGACTTTGGGAAAGTATTGTGCTGTACTCAGAATTAAAGGAATGGCCTGAAACCCTGACTGTGGAGTTTTCTGTTAACTTTTCTGCTTATGGATTGGAGTGTGGACACTCCAAATATTACAGATTTGTTTATTTTCCTTTCTTGTTTATTTTCTTTATTTTCTTATCCCTTGACAAAAACACCTTTTGCTGACTGCAGCTTTACTTTTTGTTTTGGAGTCTTTCCATTAATTTATAAACTATTATCTGTAAAATAAAAGTTATTCCTATAGAATGATACCACTTGGCCTAATGTTCCTTGCAAACAAGTAATAGGATATTCCATATAAATCTTTTGAATTGGTGTGGGAGTACAGGATTCATCTGTGTAAAGCTGCTGAATCCTTTATTGATTTGGAAGGGAGAGCTATTTAGTAGAGAGGCCAATTGCTCCTTCTTAAAACAAAACAAAACATAACTGGTGCATTGGGGAAAAGTGAGCTGGGAATTCTGTAAAGATTTCCTCATAGAATTCCCTTCTGATTCTGCCTTCTTTGAGGGTGGGTTCCTGAAGTTATATGGGGTGGGGAGAGGAGAGGGGATAGTGTGGCCCAGAAATTCCTCAGAGCTTTCTTGAATTCCTAGAGATTACCTGGGCACCTTTCATGAAGGGCAGTCCTATGCATACAGCTTTCTGCGTCTTCCATGGCAGAATGTGTCCCTTAGATGGTCGTATTTGCAGCAGTATTAATTTCCATATAGATTTCCTCCTGGAAATTCTCTACATTAGGAGTGATGCAAACCCAGGAGAATCACTGCTCCCTAACTCTACCATCTTCAATTCCTGTGCTGCCTTGTAACCTGCAAAGCCACAATTGCCCTGACTGAGGATTGGTTTCTTCATGCTCAAGGGAGGGTGAGACTGTGTACTACAGCCCCTGTTTCCACATCTTGCAGATCTCCCACCCAGTTTCCAAAAAGCTTTTGCTTCCCTCTGTGAGCTGATCTGTAGAAGAGCATCTGGCCCTGGATTTCACCAGTGAAATCCTGGCCCCATTAATGTCAGTGGGAAAATTTCCGTTTATTTCAATGGGGCCGGGATCTCACCCACGATATTTAGACCAATGTTGAATCACTGTAACTGGAAATAGCTTTAATGGAATAAATCTCATTGTGCAGCTAGTACATTTCTGAATCTTTAGTATTTCTACTCATGCATTTCCTAATTAACATCCTCAAACTTTTGTTGACAACCATTTTCCAAGTAATATAATGCAATCACATTCATTGTTTGGGCTGTAGTTTTGCTAATGATTAATTTCATGCTGACCTAACTTTGTTTGGGGTTAGTCATTTTATGTTATGACACATTCATTGCTAATTGACGTCACAAAGTCATGAGGTTAATAATACCGCCAACTCCTTAATGGTGATTCAATATTTGGCCCAAGAAAATTATCAACATATCACATTCATATCTCCACCTACCTTTGCTGATTGTATGGTTGATTACAGCCTTCTCCAGGAGTTCTATTTTTCTGCCTCTCATGCATCACATAATAAAGAATCTGTGTCATTTACTCTTAGCAAAATAATTAGGACTCATTACTAATTCAGATCTCTAGCTTGATCTCTTCTGCTTTTGCACACAAATCCACATTTCCTACATAGAGCTCCCATAGAGCTCAGTGGATGTATAGTACAATGTGCATTGGGGGGTTTCTTTATTTGTTTTTTAGAATCTCAAAAATGATCAGTTCCTAAGTAGGATTTGACTTGGTGTGTTACATCTAGCCAGCTAAAGACCATTCAAGCCCTGCATTTAAGAGGGGATGAAAGTCAGATAAATACATGGGAATTTTAAAGTGATGTAAAAAATCCTAAAATTACTTAAAGATGTATTAGAATGGGGAGAGGAGGTAAAGGGGCATCTTCTCTCCTCTCCTATCACACTTATGCATAAACAGAGGAGACTTCCTATCTAGATTTTGAGATAGCTCAAAGGGGTGTCTATCTACCACACTCATTGGTACACCGCAATCCCAAGGGAGCATGGTCTGTCTTCAGGTGGGCAGGAGTGACACAGTCAGGCCCCCAGCTGGCTAGCCCATGTTTTGCAGTGTATATATATTTCAACAGTCAGTGGTGTCCTTTTTCAAAGTACTTGCAAATTGGGTGCCATCAAGCAGTTCTCCTCATCCCTCACCATACCACCTTGCATGAGCAAGCTGTTTCTTCTATATTCTTCTGTTTATTCTATACACAGTTATTCTACACACAGTTGACACTTCTCTACCTCTGCTGCACCACTCCACCATTCAGCTCCTACCATTAATGGAAAGAGTTTTTCCTCAGTTCTCTTTTAGGTACATGCTAAAATGGATAATGAAGTCCCTTTAGATTCTTATATTGCTGGTTCTCCAGCTCTGGTTCCAAGTGTACATAGGATATAAAGAACACAATTTATTTAGCAGATTACCTACCAACACCTTTGTCATGATATTAGCAAAGACATGGGGTCTGCTGGGGGAGAAAAAAACAATATGGGGGAACAGTCACTAGATTAAGTTCACGATGGACTAACTACAGAGTGGACTGTACTTCCCAAGAGGTAGGAAAAATAGGAATGAGCTGAGAAGAAAAAAGGTGAGGACACAAAGAAGGAAGAGGGAAGATTATACCTGAAATGAGTAAAAAAAAAATTGATAAATTTCACAACATTCAAACTTTTTCTGGCCCTATCACTAAATCAAAGCTCTGAGCTTTGTCATTCACTGGACAAAGCTTTGAATCAAAGCTCTGAGGTTTGTCACTCACTGGACACAATACAGATATCTAGTAATTTAAACAAGACATTGAAAGTGTGTGACACTCTTTACATGACACACCAAGCCAAGCATATAATAAATAGCCTCCCTGGGTTGTTTTAAGTACCCTCCCCCCATCTCAGTGGGCGGGGGGGTGGACATTTGGTCAGATTGTAGGGAGAATGTACTGTTCCCAGAAGGAAAGGTGTGGGAGAGCCCATGTCTGGGAAATGCCTCCCCCAGCCTCATCAAGTAAGGGGTGTGCTGTTTGTTGGTCAGGCCAAAAAAAGATATGCTGCTTACAGACGAGAGTGGGAAGGAGTATGCTCTTGAACACATCCGTATGTTTCTTTAGAAGAGACTATACATTTGGACTACCACAGTTACTTCTAAATAATAAAGGTCTTCAGCGATCAACAGCAATCAGTTACAGAGAGTTAAATAGTCTACTTGATATATTAATTTTATTGCATTAGCGTACAAAGACCCCAACTGAGATTCAGGCTGCATTGTGCTAGGCACTGTAAAACACAAAGCCAAAGACAATCCCTGCTCCAAAGAGCTAACACATTAAATAGCGAGAACAGGCAAAGGGTGGGTGAAAGGAAATAGAACCATTTTACTTATGGGAAAGTAAAGGGTCATACAGATTAAGGGCTAGTATTTCAGATTCTCAGCACCTACAACTGGGGCCAAATGTTCAAAAGAGTACAAAATCCAGCAACTCCTATTGTAACATTTTTGGCCAAATTTTCAAGCGCTTGACTCTAATTTGCTGAACTCTTGAAAACCTACTTATGTAATATGGTGCCTAAATAGAAGGTGAGGGATCTTGGAAATCCCAGCCTTTGGTGACTGACCCTTTAAAAGTTACAGATGAGGTCTGCGACAAAGCTAGGAATTTGGATGCAGATCTCCTGATTTCCAATTCTATTCCTTAATCACTATATCTTTGTGAACTTTGATCGAAATTTCTACAGATTCACTTTCACAGTTATAATCTGAAGTAGTAATATAGATATATAATACTTGTCTCATTTACATCTAGCTCCTACAGCAGGCCTGAAATAGCTACCATGTTCTGTGAATGGATGTGCCCTACCGTCTTGGCTACTGTTTTATATTTCTGTTTCTCTAGTTTGGGATCTTCATAAATTTCCCAACACTTTCTATATTTGGGGTGATGTCAAATATCTTTTGAACTGCTAGATCAACTTGTGTTAAGTTTTTCATTATTGAGTAAATTGAGATGGATTCATTCCCTGTGAAGGTCACAGACTAAATGATCACACACGGCATTTTCCAAGTCATCCATATAATTGCAAAGCGCTGCTAATTTTTATATTTCGGTAAACATTGAGAAACTTGCTCAAAGCTGCATTATTTTACCAAGTAAACCATTAAAATAAATATGCTGTAATTATGATTTTAAAGGAAAAATAATACCTCCAGATTTCACTAGAACTGGGAAAATCAGAAAATGTGTCTGCAGCAATTATATTTTTATCAGAATAAGTGTGTGTGTGTGTGTTAGTTTTGTTTCTTATTCGTTTGGTCTTGAAATGATTACACTTATATTCAAAAACCAGTTTCTTTGATTTTTCTTTTCTTTAGTCCATGTGCACCTAGAGAAACCCTGCCACACAGGCTGGCCAATTCATACACAGGCACATGAGAGAGCGAGAGAGAGAGAGAGAGAGAGAGAGAGAGAGTATTGTGTTGTACGCTTTCTGCCTCCTGTATTTCTCAGGACATACAAATGAAGAATATTTTACTGAATGTTATAAATATTTTCCCTGCTGCTGAAGTACTATGATGCTTTCCTGTATCAAAAAATTGCCTGCTTTCACAAATCAATTTACAGTAGGGGGGCTCAGATTACCTGCCAAACTAGAAAGAGGAGAAAGGCAGTGTTAGAGTGGCTTCATTTTCAAGAGCTTTATGCATATTGACTAATTCTCACAACATGGGGAAACAGAGGCAGACAGGTTAATGTTGGGGCCATAATGAGAGACACTGGAACAACTACTACAATAGTTATCTTTTCTCAAGCAAAAAACCTACTGGTCTCAATGAACGTTTTTGTCTCAGTAAAGCTTAAGGAAGGATTGCAGAATTAGCTCATAACTAGTCAGAATGAAAACTCTTATCAAACAAATTCTGATTCATTGGTAACACATTATTTTAGTCTCCATTATTACTCTGCTATATCCCAGATATTTCCATTTCTTTTCATGACAGGATCAAAACCATTGATGTTTTATAAATGGAGTATTTATTAATTCTAGCTTTTGATTAAACTCTCACTCCTCAAAAGGACAATTGATCAGCCCCTTGCTGCAGAGAAGAGGGTATGTTCCTTGAACATTTTCTTTCTTAGCTGTAGAGTTTTCAGGGAGACACATGTATTTTAAAATGTTTTAGACAGAAAATCGTACAATCAATGAATCTTGAGCCAGAATGAGTAGGAACAGTGCTATCATCTAAAATGATTGATATGACAGAAGAGATAAATATCACTAAAATAACAGCACTGCCTAGCACAAAACCATTTTGTGAGTTCGATAACGATCTTTTGAGAAATAAGACAGACTCACCAGGTATGTTTGTTTACAAGTAAGGAGGTAAATAAATGTTCTTACTCTAACACTATAGGAAATTATTTGTTTATAGAGATGGTGTTGGGCATTGTGTCTGTTAGCTCTTGACCTGATATTGAAGTGGACTTTTCCAGTTAATGGAGTCCTCATACATTAACTGATCCTAGGGTAGGTGTGTATTCTCCCCATTTAACAATGGAGCTTTGAACAGGACTCCTTGTCAAGAGGAAATTATTTCTACCAAAAGGAACTAAACCTTGGCCCAAGTCATATGAGCTGTGCCAACCTTCTATCCACGGGAAATCACTCTCTGAATTGCTTGCAAAATATCAATAAATATTTCTTAGATGCCAGGACAATTCTTTTCAGAAAAAAATGTTTTTTTTTTTCCTTCTTTGTCCAGCTTCTTGTATATTTAATCCGCTTGATTCTAATACTGCATTACTAAACGAAGGAAATATTACCCCAAATGTTGCACACTGGGATATCCATTAATAAACTGTCTTGGTCCTATAGCCCAACCATCAGAAAGTTGGTGCTCCTTTCTTAGCTGCACCAGAGTATCTCTTGGCATGCCTGAGGATGTGACAAAGGTGGATAGTTGCTTCCTACTCCTCACTCCAATCCTAGGGCCACGTGAGTACTGGTTTAGCCTCAGCCATAACTTACAGTAGGCTTGGGGTTGCTGTAAATTACTTTGACAGGTCCCCTCATACCTATGTCATGTCCCATATGCCAGAGTAATTCTCAGCTTCTCTTTTAGGTACACTGAAGTGGCACAAAGGGGTCTTAACATGAGCCAGGTTCTAGCCTTTGATATATCTGTTTAAACCATTTTGAGAGGTGAAACCCCATTAATCATGCCTCTACTTCATTTGTTAAACTGTTTTTTACAAGCCATATTCCCTCAGATCAAAGGCAATCTAATATTTTGAAGTTTTCTTCTCAAACTAAATTTTAAAATGGTTCTCTTTGATTAGTTATTGGAGCTTTGCAACAATGTAATTGAAGTAAATACTTCCAAACTAACCAACCATGACTTTCCTTAACACTTTTCAATTTTAGAGTGTACTTTGTAGCTTCTATCCATTTTTATATTGAGAGGGATTTTAGGATTCCCTGTCTTTCTCAACATTTAAAGATAGGACTAAATGAAGTTTGGATGTTCCAAAGTTTGGGAGGGGTTGAGATGGGTTATCATTTAAGTTCATCTCTGGTCACAATACTGGTATAGCTTGGAGCATAAATCATTGAGGCAGTCCTTATTGAGCAAACATTTCTACTGTAATTGACATATATCAAACAGTTCAGGATTGATTCCTTTGTTTCTTCTTTGTGTCCCCTACCAGTCAGTGCTTGAAAAAGGAATGACCATTTCCCTGGCTCTTACTAATATGATACCCCAGTAAATGAGTTCAGTAAGCAATCTCACTGAGATTTTTTCCCAGCCTTTAAAATGAATAAAGATTTTTGAAAGGAAACACATACCATGTGATCCACTTTGTAAACACATACATTCCTCAAACATAAAAAGTTACATACATGGTCCAAAATGAAAAGTTTGCAATCCTGTAAATAATCAGAGGCCATCAAGAGTCATGAGGGAACAGGAGAAACACCCATACCCCAGTTTTATTTGCACATGGATCATGTTTTTCTAATTTTAAAATTGAATTAAAATCAAAGGATATTCTATTCTAATGCAGATAAGCTCCAAAAAGCACTAATAAAGTCCATAATAATAAAAATACAATGTGCAAATGGTAAATTTGAAGCCATGCTAAATCTTTTGCATTTATACTGGGAAACAAAATAATGATTTGGATGTAAATGGGAAATTAACCAAACTTTGCAGAAATTCAGAGAAGGGAGAAATTCTAAAGCTTTCCACAGGCTCCTTTTTAAATACAGAGAGACTGTGACTGATTAGTTTTGCACAATGAAGGATTAACTTCCATATAAATAGGAGGTCAAGGTAAAATGGTCCCAAGACAAAGATTACTGCTGTCAAAGAAAAAAATATGTATCTCAGAGTCTGATACTGCTCCATTGAAGTCAAGGGCAACTGTTTCCCTCAGGGGAAGAAAAAGAATCAATGGGCAGAGAATCAAGCCCAAAGAGAATACCTGCAGAAAAGTATGGTTTGTGACATTTTTATTCCTTTTTAATGTTTGTCCTTGAGAGTAAGTAAAAGATGCTGGACATTGATAGGTCATTTGTTTGTATGCTCTTTGTAACTAACGATATATCACCTCATGTTAAAATAAATGATTTTCCAGTTGTTTACAGACTACTTGCTGTAAGCAGCATAGTGTTATTATGATCTATTGTGGTTACTTTTATTACTACAGTTATTTTATATGACTATTGCTATTATTTCTGATCAGCTGTTTAGCTCAAATATTATACTCCAAGCTATTCAATGGGCATAATAGATAGCCCTGCTGCTAAGATCTTACAGTCCAAAAATCAAGCACATCAAAGATGGGATGAACTGGGGAATCCAGTGGTGGAGATAATTTATCCTGCTGGATATTAATAATAATATTATTTATTATTGCTATAGAGCTCTTCTCATGAGCCTCATCATGATTATCGTCTTACTCTATAGGTCAAATAATTTATTGAATTTTATTATTTTATTTGTTTTAACCAGTGTAAGTAGAAGACCTATAAGGTTAAGGTTACCATACATCAGTATTTTCCCGGACATGTCCGGCTTTTTGGTTATTAAATCGCCATTCGGGAGGAATTTTTAAATATATAAAAACGTTCAGGATTTTGCCATTATTATTTTTCCCCAAAGAAGAGTTGATCATTCAAGAAAGAGAGTGAATGTTGATCACTCGAGAGAGTGCCCGCTTTTCCCCCCTAGCTCCCAGTGCTTGTGCCGTGAAACAGTTGTTTTGCATGGCTGGGAGGGAGGTGGAGGAGGGGGAATGCGGTGCACTCAGGGGAGGAGGCAGGGCCAGTGCAGGGATTTGGGGAAGGGATCCAATGGGACAGAGAGGGGGCAGAGTTGGGGCAGGGACTTGGAGGAAGGGGTTGGAATGGGGGTGTGGAAGGGGTGGGGAAGGGGTGGAGTTGGGGCGGGGCCAGAGGCGGGGCGGGGGCGCGAGCACCCACCGGCACCAGGGAAAGTTGGTGCCTAGCCCTGTGGTTCCAGACAGGTATGATCATTTTTCCATAGTGGTGATAGTGCAACGCCGACAATTTCAGTGGCTTTTCTGAGTTCGTACCGTGCACAGTAGTGTTTCCTCAAGAGCTCTTTATTTGAGATTTTCTTTTACTACTCCCAAACACAATGCCAAAACGAAAGTGTAAATTCACTGCAGAACTAAAGATGAAATTCCCGTGTTTTAGAAGTGGTAGAGAAGAATGGGAAGCTCAGTGCTTGCTATGTAGACCTGGTACACATCTCTGTGAAAAATAAAGGCGCTAATGATTTATGAACTCATGTGGACTCAGACAAGCAGAAAAAAAGCAGTTAGAGGAGAGACTGATCAACAAAATTGACAGATTATTTTGTAAAACCATGCAGCAAATCAGAGGATGCTGTGACTGCATTAGAGGGTTTCTTTTGCATTTTACACCGTTAAGCATCATAATAGCTTTAAGTCAATGGATTGCACATCTGTCTTGTTGAAGAAGACATTCCCCTGATTCTGAAGTAGCACGGAAATTTTCAAGTGCTAGAACCAAGACAGAAGCAAATGTTATCTTTGTGCTTGCACCACATTCTTTTGATGTTGTTCTGAAAACATTTGAAGAAAATGACATAGCTTACTGTGGAGTTGCTACAGATGGAAGCAATCACAGTCCAGTGAAAATATTCCCTGTAATTATTCAGTATTTCGACTGGAAGAATGGTGGTTTGCAGTCAAAATGGATTGAGGTCCAGAACACACCTAATGAGACTGCCGACACGAATGCTTATTACATAAAAGAAATGCTTGAAAAAAATGATTTGTTCAAGAAGTGTATTGCATTTACAGGTGACAACTGCAATACAATGTTTGGAGGACTCTGGCATGATGAAGATGGAAAGAATGTGTTTGCAAACTTAAAGAAGTTGTTGCAGAAGAGAACATTAATTGGTGTGGGTTGCCCAGCACACATTTTGAATAACTGTGTTCACCGTGCAGCAGAAAGAATGAATGTTGACATTGAGAACATTATTTTTAAAATTTACCAGTACTTTCACATGTACACTGTCTGAACTGAGCGGCTGAAGGAGTACTGTGAGTTTGTTGATCTTGAGTACAGAAAGCTGCTTTCTCATAGCAAGACACGATGGCTGTCATTATTTTCAGGCATAACAAGGCTGATACAGATGTTTCCTGCCTTGAAGTCATTCTTTCTGTCACAGGACAAACCACCCACAGTGCTTAAGACATTTTTTGAGTATGAATTAAGTGAGATTTACCTCTGGCACATGTATTCACTCATGAGTGTATTCCAAACTTACATTCAAGAAATCAAAAGGGAAAGCAATTCTGTCATGGAAGTGCTGAAAAGTTTGAACTCGGTTCACACTATCCTTCTTGAATGCAAGACTCACAACTTTATGTCCGTGAGAGTTAAGGGACTACTGGCACAAAAGCACATGGAAGGAATTGATGAAGAGTGTGACAAATTCTGTACTGAAGTAGATAATATGTATAGCAGATGCTTAGAATATTTGGAGAAGTGGCTTAGACCCCCAGAAGACTTCTCTTGTTTCAGGTGGATTACCTGAGTGAGACACCGAATTGGAGTGAAGTGGAACCATGTATCAAGTACCTGATCCATAAGGGAGTGCAAACTGATGACATGAAGTGTTTTGATCAGGTCAGCAACTTGAAGAAGTTTACGGAAAGTTGCAACTGTGATGAAGAGGTCAGTAATTATTTGCTAGCACACCAGAAGTGGACCAAATATTTTGAGAAATCCAAAAACCTTGAGTGTCATTCAGAACCGTTAAATATTGCACAGTTCTTCTTTGCTATTCCTTTTCGATGCAAATGTAGAGCGAATTTTTTCACTGATGCAAAGCCAGTGGACAAAGGAAAGGAACAACTTGAATGTTGAGACACGAAAGGAATTTTACTTGTACAGTACAACTTCAGACAAACTTCTTGTAAAGAATTTCATGCCTTCTTAAAGAGCAATCAACCACTGCTGAGAAAAATGCGATCTACAGAAAAGTATGTATGGGCACATGAAGAGAAAGAAAACTGAAGAACTGGTGAAAGGAAAGAACTCACTACGTATAAAGAAGTACAGTAAACTTTAAATAATTTAACTTCACTTTTGAGGCTTATATATACTCAATATAGATGACATGTAGCGCACAGCATGTGTATAATATGTGTATAATAACACATAAATAAAACGCGAGTTGGTAGATAATGGTGCAAATACCCCGGGTGGAGTGTCCTCTTTTTTGAATGTTCAGATATGGTAACCCTTCTCATTCCTGCAAAGTGCTGAACACCAACTCTCATTAACTTCTGGATAAGCCCTTAGGAACAGATTTTCAAAAGAGGTTAAGAATCAAGCTTTCAGTTACTCAGAACTCATCACTGGGGCCAGATTTCCAGTACATCTGACACCTATTTAAACACTTAGTTTTTAAGTGATATATACCCATCATGCCAAGCTCTCATATGGCTGCTTATTTCGGTACCTAAATGGGAGCCGAAATCTTTGAAAATCTGGCCCTGATTATGGGTGCTGAGCACTTTGTGAAAATTCTGGCCATACTGATGCAAGGCATGACAAACATTAATAGCTGGAGTCAACTATAGTCTGAACGGAGTCTGAATTCATTTGGTACATGATTTAATGAATAATGAAGGTAGCTGTTTCACCATTTAATCAAAGGTAACTAAAAAGCATCTCGTTTTTATTTGTGATTGCACCAAAACAAGAAGTTTTGAAACCCATTGAAGCAATCAGTCCCAATGGGTATTTCAGCAGAGATTAAAAACAACAGAATTTTGAAAGTGAAGTGTTCTTCTCTAACCTTACCCGGACACTGAATAGAAGACATCAAAGCAGTGATATGCTGCATAGAAATCCTGGGGAACTCCTGGGAGCCCTTTGTTAAAATTCTGTAGTGATATTGAAGAGCAAGTTGGGATAATTTCCCTTCCTCTGATGGAGTTCACCCATGCTCTGGGATACTGCTAAATCATCCATGCCAGACACAATTTATCCCTTCAGCTTATTAAAAAATCCTTTTGAAGAGCTAATGCTTTCCCTTTGGAGTGGACAAAATGGCAAGTATTTCTGTAAAATTTCCCAGGGAGAGATTCCAAAGGACCCGGTTCTTCCTCTACAAGGTCTTCACACACAGACCCAGCTTCAAATGATATGAGTTGACCAAACAGTGTTATGGTACCTATACTGCACTTCTTAAAGAAACAAAGTTGATTTCCCCCCTAGCAAATGCAATTAAATATGTTTGCACTGGTATTGCCTCCCTTGAGGATTGATTGTCTGTTTAAATGGGAAAACAAATTAATAGATTTCCTCATTCCTCACCCTTCTTTTCTGCAAACAGAGGCGCTCCTGAGACACCGGGTATATCACAGGCTAGCGGAAAATGCTTGTGTGGGAGCCCCTTGTTAAAATACTGGCAGCATGACCCTGCTTCAAAGGGAAATTTCAAAGCAAGTAATTCTTCTTCAGGGTGACTTGACTAATAACTATGGGAACCTTCAAGAAAACCATTAACCTGTAACTTCTACTGACTGAAGTGTGTCTGCTGTTTTAGGAACTAATCCTGCTGTCTCTGCTCAGGCAAAGCTTCTGTGGAAATGATGAACGTGTTGTCTGAGTTAGGATTGAATCTGTTGTCAATTAATTAGTTATAGTTCTATATATGTATTGGTTTTTTCCCTGTTTCACTTGTTTATTTTATCCGTTTAGAAGCTTAAAAATAATATGTCTCTCCCATCCAGTTGCATCTGATCCGTTCTGAATATGGGGATTTCAGCCCTGTCATTCTTACCCTTGAAATCAATAGGACTCTCTGGTTTGCCTCCTTGTCTCTGTGGTTTCATTACTGATTTTGTCAGTGAAGCTTTGAGATTGTGATTTGACAATAAAATAATAATTTCAGTGCTTAATTCTAACATTTTATCCAGCTAAATACATATTTACTCTAGCAGAATAGTATGCGTATTAAGTGAAAAATCCTGCATTTCTATTCTGTGTAAAGCATTACCAGCCACCCAGGCACTGCAGGGCAAAATGGCTCAGGGCAGGTTGGCTCAATACAAGGTTTTTACACAAGAACAATGTTTTCCATTGTTTAACAGCTGCCACATACTGGAGCCTATGTGCTGGGGGACAAGGTACATATACCTGACCCAAAGCTGGCTGCTCTTTGGTGGTGCAGCAGTCAGTTGCAGTGGTAGAAAGCAATTTCTCCCTGCTGCTATTTGGCAATTCAAGAGGCTTCCTGATCCCTTTTCTCCCATTATGCATCCACATAGCACAGGGCAGAATTTGTGTGCCCTATTGTGCCCTCAATATCTGGCATAACTAGGCAGGCAGATAGATGTGCTTGCGTGCACTGTAACAGGTGGCACATAAGAGCTGAGCATCCCATAATGAGAGAACAGAAACAAATGAGTCAAGCTAGAGGCATAGCCATCTAGTTAAGGTGCAGTTGCATTTTGAGCATAATTAGATGTTTAATTGCACAGTTAGATTTAATAGATATATTTGCTTTTTTAAGCAATTATTGATGAAAATAACTTTTAAATATAATTTATCCTCTATTTCCTGCAAATCAGACTGCTGACAGATTTGTAGTATTTGATTCTGGCTATTTTTTTTCTAAAATTTCCTTTGTATTGGATGCTTGCAAATAAAATACAGAGGAAGAGGCAAACACAGCAAAGCATGAATAACTCTCAAAAAGTATTTGTAAAATATAAACTCACCCAAAAGGATAAAAATCAGCATGAGCCAATACAGAACAGTTTAAAGCATACTTAACAGAGTGAGAATAAATAGACCTTCTCAAGGATCCATTAAGAAATTGTATTCAGAGGAAACTCTTTTTTACAATTAGAAGCCCTTAATCCATATTTCACAATCCAAGGATATAGTAAATGGCTACCCAATCTGTGTGCATGTGTGTGTGTTTGGACACATATACCTTCTGTGCATATATGACTGGCTGCAAGTATGGTACCATCTTGTGGTTAAGGCATTGGACTCAGACACAGGATATCAGATATTAATTTCACGACTGACTTCCTATGTGACTAACTCACTTTGTGCCTCAGTTCTCCATCTGTAAAGTGAAGATAATAACACTTACTTTGTCAGTTTTATGTACTTTGATTATAAATTCTTTGGGGCAGAAACTGAATATGACTCTGTACTGTGTATAGCACAAAGGAACCTTAACTTTTGCTAGAGTATCTGAGTGCTACCAAAATACAAACTAGTGATAATGTGAAGACGGCTGTATATATTTTCATCCTATAAAGCTGAGAAAATAATTCATGAATATTTTTGAATTTTATAAACTGTTTTTAATAAAATATTTGCAAATAGCATTTTTTCTTATTGTTTGGCCACTATTATCACCCTTATTTGGCCAGAGTACTACCCTTTATCAGAATTTAGTATGCATTCACCTACCCAGATTATGCAAAGAAGGAACAGAGCCAAAACCTCAGTCCTCTCCTCAGTAATATCTTGGGAGGCTAGCTCTATAGCTACAATGACTGTGATTGTGCCCAGGGTCCCAGGGACGCTTCGATAGCATGGAGATGAGCACAATATAAATAAATAAACTTAGCAGATGCAGATACGGGAGTTCACAAAAAGAACGGGAGTTGTTTCTTTTGCTCTCTCTACCCCCTTCTCCATGTCAGGACAGAGTCATGCACAATCAAGCATTCATAGAACTGTTAGCTGAGCTGTTTAGACATAGCCAGAGTGGAGCATTATAAGTAGAACTTTAAAGGAACACCGATTTCACATTAATTTTTGACTCCCACCTTTGAAAATCTTGGTTCTGATATTTAAAGCCTAGTATCCCATTTGCCTGCATATCAGGTAGACATCTATGTCTTGCATATGAAAACAGGGCTGTAGTGGAAAGTGTTTTGTGACCTATTATTGCTCACTATAATATAGTTTTGCTACAATGATGGAATTAAAGATTGGGAGCGAATGCATTAGTACAGATCTATATTATGCATTTCAGTTTCAAAATGGAATTTCCCCCATGCAAACCTTAGCAGAACTATTGTATAATGCATTGCACATATTAGCCGTGCAGGGAGCATCAGTTTATAGTGACCCCAGACTTCAGTTATCTTGAACAATAGAAATCAGATACAAAGGTAGGTGTCTTAAGACTGAGTTTGCAGGCATTCTTGTAAGAGAATTACTTTATTCTTTTGCTTTGTTGCTTTATTTGACATCCACTTCACATGACATATCAATGTAGCCTGATTCCCTTGCCTACTTGTGTTACCGTACAACGGTGTCTATGAGGCAATATCGTAAAGTTCCATGGACTCACTAAAGATTAGTGGTAGAATTGTGCTTCCTTGTTCTGGACATCAGCTTCAGTGCCAAAGAAACATAACAGTAAATGGACATTTAATGAGCTTGGAATTCACGGAGTGTTTAGAACAATAAAAGCTTCCAAATGAATAATTGTTTCACAGCAGGAAACTTTTGCATCCTAAATTGCTCAATGCTTGGACTTTAAAATAGCCTGCGTTTCTATTAGTTCATCTGTGGACACTGTAGAAAAGGCAGCAGACTGGGAAATGATTCATATAAAAATATATGCAGTATGGGTAACACTGGAAAAATGAAATCAGAATCATGTCATCTTAGGAACCATTATAAGGATGGAAATTATTTTCATTTGCCTACAATAGTTACAAGCAGAACTGAAACACAATTCAACAGCATTTTCATAATTGGAATTTGAAAATAGATTTTAGAGTTTTTCTGGGACTTCCACACATAAATCAGCCCTTGCTGCTACATTCATCATATATGCCATTGAAGGAAAATCAACAAACAGTACCTGCATGTGTCATTTCCTGAAACTATCCCTTAGGCATATTACATAGATCAGAATCCCCACAGATTCAATTAGAAGCCTATGAAAACAAACTAGGACTTTACCGTAGTTTTTAGATATCTACATTTAAGATATAATGAGCCAAATTATGCTCTGCATCTGAGATTTAAGCTCCACAGTGAGGATATCTTGTGAAAACTGCTGGTGGAATGAGGAAGTGCAGAAAGGAGTAAGAAATAAGGAAAAAGTCATAAAGGTGATGGAAAGTAACCCATAAGAAGAAGCAGTTGTTGCCTACAGAGTCTCCAAGGGATCAGCAAAGCAAGCAGTCAGAATGGTGAGAAACCTAACTTTAGGTGAGCTGTATAATGAGTTGAACAACCGTCCTCAGCTTGCCAGACAGAAAATATATGTGATATAAATGGACAAGAAGCAAAAGGAGGGAAGATGGAAGATGCCATTTGTAAGGGATCCAGGGGCAGACTGCTTGTAACAAGAAACATGGTACATAACAGGAGGCAAAAATACTGTGAGGGTCTACTTAGTGAGAAGAACCCTTTATATGCCAAGCTACTGTTGTGTGAACTGATAAGCAATGGCCTGTTAGAAGCAGATGTTAAGGCTGCATTTCTGAAAATGGCACCTGGAAAATCAGCAGGTCCAGATGAAGTCATGGCAGGTATGATCAAAGAATTGAGAGACATTGATGGACACAGTTTGGAAAGAGTAGAAAATTCCAGAAGAATGGGGAAAGTCTATACTGGTACCTGTATACAAACAAAAGGTGGCATACAAGAGTATTCAAAGTACCAAGTAATTAATGCTGTCCCACTGCATGAAACTGTTAGAGAGAATCATTCATAGTCAAATTTGTTGAATAGTGGAGCCCCTTTTAGGAAAGGAGTGCTTTTGTTTTAGAAAAGGGAAAAGGATGACAGATTATATGCCAATCAATAAACAGTTGATGGAAAAGAAGCTTTCCTCAATTTGGAGAAAACATTTGACAAAGTACCTCAGTGACTGCTGAGGCCTCCACTGCAATTCTGTGGGGTACTGGAGGACCTTGTCCAGATGATGATGGTTTTGTAGGATGGTTCCATGACAAAGGAATGCCCTTAGGTGCAATGGAGGGTTTTGAGGTGAAGGTTGGGCTCCATCAAGGATCAGTGCTTATCCATTACTATTCATAATTGTGATGGGCTTCATAAGCAAGCAATTCCAAATGGAAGATGGTACAAAGTTAAATTTTGTAGATAATGTTGTGCTAATGGCTGATAGTGACGAATACTTGGTTCAGACAAGTCATGCTTGGAACAGGGAACTAACAAACTATGGTCTCAAAATGAGCAAAGAAAAGACAGAAGTCACATGGGGACTCCCGTGGAACCAAGACAGTTGAATATCAACAATTAGGGTCAGTTCCTAAATCATGTTTCTGTGTTTAAGTTGCTGAGGGGCAAGTTAGTGACAAATGGACAAATCAACAGTAAACTTCAGGGAAGGCTGCTGACTGTGGGGAAGTCTGGTACAAGATAAGTGGAGTGATTTATGATCAACAAAAGCAGAAACTACTTACGGGACAACGACACAAAACTATGGTAAGCCGAGCTCTTCTGTTAGAATCAGAGACCAAAGAGAGGCACTTGAGAAGACCATTGCTGGGCCATGTATGGAATGAGGAATGATACCAAGGTTTGCTGCATCAGAGAGAAGCCACAAGAGAGGAGGCTGATATGGTATGGGCATATGTGAAGGCTGGATGAAGGGAATCCTATTCTGGAGCCCTTTGAGACTAGAATTCAAGGGCAGAGAACAGGAGGACAGCCAAGAAAATTGTGGATAGACTGTGTATGGGAAGATGGTGATATTGCTTCTGCTTTCTGACGGGATAATTTGCTTTTTCCTCTTCTAAATTATACACAGTAGCTTGTATAATATATTTTTCTATGATTTCAAAAATCCATTTTCCATCCATTTATGTTCTAAAACTGCAATTCTAAAATTTGTACAGATTATTTCTGTCCTCATCTGCACCCATTTTCACCCATTGCTCTGTTTATCCAGGTTCTTATTTGACTCAGATTACCTAGAGTGACTGAGCACCTACACTTTTCCTTGCTTTTTTTTAACCTTCCCTCCACTTATGGTGGGCAACTGTGCAGCAACCCTGCTTCTGTGGTTTGGAAATCGTATGAGAAGTAAGTTATCCTGAGATTTCTGGCTCATGAGGCAGAATAAAGTAGTATGCATTTTGATCTGAGAATTAAACCACCTATTCCCAAATGACTAGTCAGGAAATAACTACCATTCCACTGAGTGTTGGCAGAACACAAAGAAGAATGTGAATTTGACAATAGTACTAACATCAACGTATTTCCCAGTGTGTTATACTTTTATGAGCTTGAAATTTGATGAAACATATTCTGTAGCCTTTCATTTCAGACAACAGATGAGAAAAGCAAACAAAGCCTCTCTGTTTATAGTTTTGCTAATTGAAGTTCTTGTTGCACTGAAATTTCCGTGTTTTGGCTTTTTTTTTTAGGTTATATTCAGTCGGAGGTCGCGATGGAAGTTCGTGTTTGAGTTCAATGGAGTATTATGATCCTCACACAAATAAATGGAATATGTGTGCTCCGATGTGTAAGAGAAGAGGAGGCGTAGGTGTGGCCACATGTGATGGCTTTCTCTATGCAGTTGGAGGCCATGATGCTCCTGCTTCTAACCACTGTTCCCGACTGCTTGACTATGTAGAAAGGTATCCATTTAGTGTACAATTACATGTGCTGTTTTGGAATGCAAGACAGGTTACAATTATTTGTATCCTAAAAATTGTAAGAGTTAAGAGTTAAGGTTTGTTGGGTTTTTTTTACTAAATGACAAATGAACTAAAAAAATGTTATTAACCATATATAACTACTTTAGTAAGATAAATATCATATATTACCATAACAACTATCATACAAAAGTGGGCTTATAGAAAACAACACTTGCGTTGTTTTGTTTCATTAGTAGCACACTAACAGAGAAGCAGATCTAAGGTCTGTTCACATTTCCACTGGAAACTTCTGTGCTAAGGCAGAAATATTTTCTTATTGGAGAGACAAGAGCTCAGCATGTAAGCTAACCTGTAATACCAAATTAGATTTAGCTAGATTTAGCAATTTTTAAATTATCATCAGGCAAGTAATAAAAGAAAGCTCTTTAAGTAATTCTGATGCACACTGCACCATGGTGGTTCCTTCAGCAGGACTGTTATTGCCTGACTCTGTATTTACAGTATATAACCTGTACTTTGCATTGCACAAGGAAATATTCTGTGAATCAAGAGAGTTTAATAGGACACCAGGGCACTATTGAAGCTATTAAGATCTATCCTGCCTGTGATTTTCAGATAGGCTTCTACATTTAATTGAGGTTTTAGTTACATTATTAAAAAAAAAAAATTAAGAAAATTAACATATCAAAGGTATGCAAAAGTTATAATGCTAAAAGGGAGGACTAAAGAGGAAAGTGGGAACATACAGAGTTAAAGTTGCCACTTCTTTCCAAGGAGAAGGTTAATCAAAATCTTTAGAAGTGGACATGGACATGAAACCCTAGATTTACCTGAGGCTCATGAATTATAAAAACATAGAGAGCGAAACAGATAGAACACTTTTTGCTTTTCCAACATCTGTATTGGTTGTCATATAGGAGCAGTGTTACTTTGGAATTTGAAAAAAAGAAGAGTGTGAAATGCATTTCTTTTTCAGCCACATATGATTTTTGATTACTCCCTTGTTTCTGGGTTGAATTTTCCCCTCACTGAAATCAATGGGAACGTAAGCATATAGCTAACGTTTGAATTTGGCACTTTATATAAAATGTTACTCTTATCTAATAACCAGGCATCATGAGAGAAGTTAAGGAAACAAATTGTATTGCTTGCTTTTTTGTGTTGAAATATGACACAACCTAATCTCTGTTAATTTTAATTCACTTTTCCTTTTTTTAAAAAAAATGGGCACATAATAGTATTTTATGTCATTTCACATACATGTACTGTTTATGTTAAATAAACCCATACCAAAAAAAAGTTGTGCCTTAATTTAGTGCACATGAAAGTGAGGGATTTAGAGCACTGCTTTGAGCCAGGCATATTGTAAACAGCTATTCTAGAATCTTCTCCACATAACTGTGACCTGCAACATCTCCAATCATAAAAAGAAAAGGAGTATTTGTGGGACCTTATAGACTAACAAATTCTAAGGTGCCACAAGTACTCCTTTTCTTTTTGCGGATACAGACTAACACGGCTGCTACTCTGAAACATCTCCATTCTTGTAGTCCTGGACTTTTATTGACTAAAAACTGATATTCATACACCAAACTTATTTGCATATGTAACCTGAACAAGACTTGATTCTAGGTTTTTGTAGACACAAAGGCATCGACACATAGAATCACAAAATCATAGAAATGTAGGACTGGGAGGGATCTCAAAAGGTCATCTAGTCCAGTCCCCCACATGAAGCAGCATTAAGTATTATCTAGACCATTCCTGATATGTGTTTGTCTAACTTTTTCTTAAAAAACACCAATGATGGAGATTTTACATCCTCCCTATATAATATGTTCCAGTGCTTAACTACCGTTACAGTTAGGACATTTTTCTTAATGTCTAGCCTAAATCTCCCTTGCTGAAATTTAAAACCATTGCTCCTTGTCGTGTCCTCAATGGATAAGGATGACAATTTATCACCTACTTCTTTGTAACAAGCTTTTATGTTCTTGAAGCCTGTTGTCATGTCTCCCGCAGTCTTTTCGTCTCTAGACTAAACAATCCATTTTAAAATCTTTTCTTAGGTCATGTTTTCCAGACCTTTAATAAATTTTGTTTATTATCTGGACTTTTTCCAATTTGTCCACATCTTCCCCGAAGTGTGGTGCTCAGAACTGGACACAGTACTCCAGTTGAGGCCTTATCAATGCTGAGTAGAGTGGAAGAATTCCTTCCCATGTCTTGTTTATAGCACTTCTGCATCTCAGAATGATTTTCGCTTTTTTTGCAATAGTATTACAGTGTTGATTCACATTTAGTTTGTGATCCACTATAACCCCCAGATCCAAGTGTATTACATTGCATTTGTCCTTACTGAATTTCATCCTATTTAGTTCAGAGCATTTCTTCAGTTTGTCAAGAGCATTTTGAATTCTAATTTGTCCTCCAAGGTGCTTGAATCCCCTCCCCTTGATCTCATCCACAAACTTCATAATTGTACTCTGTATGCCATTATCCAAATCACATATGAAGACATTGAATAGAACCAAACCCAGGATACATCCCTGAAGAATTTCACTCACTATGCCCTTCCACCTTGACTGAACCACTGATAACTACCCGTTGAATACAGTTTCTCATCCATCTTACATTAGGCTCATCTAGGCTATGTATCTCTTGTTTGCTTGTGAGAAGGTCATGTGAGACAGGATCAAGAGCCTTTCTAAAGTCAAAATATATTGCATCTACTTCTTCCTCCCATCACAAGGCTTCTTACCCAAGGATATTAGGTTGGTTTGACTTGGTTTTTTCTTGACAAATCCATGTTAACTGTTACTTACCTTATAGGTGCTTACAAATTGATTGATTATTTGCTCCATTGTTCTTTCTGGGTACTGAAGTTAAGGTGACTGGTCTGTAATTTTCTGGATTGTCCTTATACTCCTTTTTATAAATGGGTACTATATTTGCCCTTTTCCATTCCTTGAGTATTTTTCCATTCTCCATAAGTTCTCAAAGATCATTGCTAGTGGCTCAGAGATCTCTTCAGCCAATTCTTTAAATATTCTAGGATATATATTTGTTAGGTCCTTTCAACTGGAAGACATCTAACTTGTCTAAGTAATTCTTAACTTGTTCTTTCCCTATTTTAGCCTCAGACCCTACCCCATTTGCATGGATGTTCACCATATTAGTCATGTGAGCACTAGTAACCATTTTGATGAAAACTGAAATAATAAAAGGCATTTAACACTTCAGCCATTGCTATGTTTACTTTTATTGTCTTTCCTTCCTCATTGAGCATTGGGCCTACTCTGTCCTTGGTTTTCCCCTTACTTCTAATGTACTTGTGAAAGGTTTTCTTGTTGTTCTTTATGTCCTTATCTTGTTTAATTTAATTTTGTGCCTTAACATATCTAGTTTTGTTCTACATGCCCTACATGCATGATTTTTTTGGTATGACTATTTTTTTGAGTTATAGGTCATTCAAGATCTCCTGGTTAAGCAAGGGTAGTTTCTTACCATACTTCCTATCTTTCCCACTCATTGGGATAGTTTGCTCTTGTGCCTTTAATAATGTCTCTTTAAAAAACTGCCAACTCCCCTGAACACTTTTCCCCATAGGTTTGTTTCCCATTTACCTAACAATTTTCTGAGTTTGCTAAAGTCTGCCATAGTCCTTATTTTGCTGTTTTCCCTCCTACCTTTCCTTAGAATCATGAGCTCTGTCATTTCATGATCACTTTCACCCAAGCTTCCTTCCATCTTCAAACCCTCAACCAGTTCCTCCCTGTTTGTCAGAATTAAATCTAGAGCAGCCTCTCCTGTAGTTGCTTTCTCCACATTCTGTAATAAAAAAGTTGTCCCAGTGCAGTCCAAGAATTTGTTGAATAATCTATGCCCTGCTGTATTATTTTCCCAAGAGATGTCTGGGTAGTTGAAGTACTCCGTTACCTCCAAGCCCTCTGCTTTGGATGATTTTGTCAGTTGTTTAAAAAAAAGCTTCATCCACATCTTCTTCCCATCTATACTGTCATCCTCAGTTAAATATATTTTCAAAGAAGGACATAACTTAGATAGTGCCAGAGCCCATATACTGTACCTAAAAGATGGCAATTTGTGAAATCTTTCTTAAATATTTTAACAGCAGGGTTTTAGTGCCTTCTTAACTGCTTTGCGGTTCATAATAATGTTCTCCTAATTGGGTGTTAAAAGATTTAATTGTCTTTACTTTCATCTTGATTAAATTGGTCTCTAAACCTAAACATATAGTTAGGGCTAACATCTACATACATTACTGACTTTATTAATCCTATTGACTTCACTGGGACTACTCAGATAAGTAAAGTGAGCAGGTTTTTGTACTGTCTAGCTGAGAATTAAAATATTACTATCATGCATTTTTCCTCCTCCATCTTTTTTAAAGGACTGAATGTTTTGACTAAAGACCAGGAATTCTATTATAACTCCCAGTTTTATCCTAATTGTTGTAAATTATGGGGGGAGAGGGGGGTGCAGATTACAATAATGTCTGAAGACCTGGAAGGGGAAATACACATATGGTAAAGCCAAAAAATGTTAATTCTGAATGGATTTTGTCAAAGACTGTATGACTTTTCCTCCAAAAGCACCATATGCCTCTAGCTAATGTTCATTTTACAACCAGCTTTACCAAGCGTGCATTGTGTCTTCACCTCCCAGAGGGCAATAAACTTTAATAGACTCTATGATACAGTATTCTCTTTCTGATTGCAAGGGTCAAGGTGAGTAGCTGAAAAAACAGACAAGCTAAATATAAATAACATCACTGTGTTTTGTTTTATAAACAGGTAACCAGGGGCTAAATAGAATGCTTAGAACTCAATTCTGTCAACAAAACACAACTGAAAAAAGAGCTCCCTATTTGTAATTGCCTGGAAAATGCTTACATTTTCTTACAATCTTCTGTGAAAAACAGTTGTACATTTCATCTTTGTAGTAACTGCATGTGCTCCAGGGTGAGAGGGGATGCAATAAAAATTCCTGAATATAGAAACTAATAAATTTTAAGCTTTCAAGGTTAGGGCAAGGAGAGAGGCTACTGAGCTTTTGCTCATATTTTTAACAGCCTTATATAGAATCATAGAATCATAGGATATCAGGGATGGAAGGGACCTCAGGAGGTCATCTACTCCAACCCCCTGCTCAAAGCAGGACCAATCCCCAACTAAATCCTGAACATCACCTATTTGGGAGTAAATGCTATTTAAAAAATTGGTCAAAATAACCCCCAAATAATATAATTTGTAACTGAAAAATACTGAGTATTTTTATTACACCTCTAATAAAATACTACTAATAATAAATATGCAGTATTACTTCCAGCTGCAGAAGATTTGGGAAAGACATGCAAAGAAATATAGCTTTTGTTTTTCTCCAAAACTATCAGATTGATTGGGAAATGCCCTTACATACATACCAAAATTGGGATAGTTGAAATTGGAAGTCTGATTCACAGTTTCTACTGATTAGGATTTAACATCATTTCCTAGCATCAAAGCTGATGTCATCAGATTTGGATAAATCTCATTAAAAAAAAAATCAAGTGTGTCTTTTGACAACCTTTGTGAAGAAAATGGAGATTTGATTAAAGCAGGTGTGAGCAGGCTGTGCCAAAATGTCTGTCATAGCATACTAAAGGCAAGTGAAAGAAACATCTAGCCAAATGAAAGTAATGGCATAGATAATAAAAGTGGATACAGTTTTCAGAAGTGCCTAAGGCCTAGATTCACAAAAGTTCTTAGGCACTTAAGTCTGTGCTTAGATGCCCGAGTCCCAGATTTAGGCACTACTGCAATTCACAAAACTCCCATTGAACTCTGTAGGTGTCTAAACTCATTCGGCACCTAAGATTTTTTTCAATAAAAGGTTCCCTAGGTGCCTGTATGTCTGACTCTGGGCATGTGCACACTGCCCCACTTCAGGAGTCCAGGCACCTATCTCCCATCTAAGCTTCACAATGATTTGCAAGTCAGGTAAAGATAAGTTGCCTAACTTGCATGTGGGACCCAATCCAGTAGGCATGCTCAGTGGCTGCCTACTGGATTGGGCCCCTCAAGTGAGTTCACACAAAACAGGGTGGTGGCAGCGGCTCTCTCTCAGAATGTCTAGCCCAATAGTTATGGAAGTCACCTGGTATGTGGAAGACCCAGTTCAAGTCCTCCTCTGCCTCATCTGCCTGATGAGATTAAGGGATTAAGCTAGCTCACGAAAGTTTATACCCAAATAAATTTGTTAGTCTCTAAAGTGCCACAAGGACTTTTTCTTGTTTTTGCTGATACAGAATAACATGGCTACCACTCTGAAACCTGTCACTCAGGCTCTGTGAATCACTGTATTCCTGTGATTTTCTAGGAACCTAAAAGATAAAAGCATCACATCTAAGTATCTTTGTGAGGCTAAGTGACTTATTATGAACCTAGCTCTTATTGACTTTTGGTGCGACTTAGGCTCCTAAATTCTTAGGTACTTTTGAACATTTTACCCAGCACTTTAAAATCTAATAACAGGCATATTACACTGGAATAGAGACTACTTACATTTTTTTTTACATTAGATCTTTCTTTCTTTCTTTCTTTCTTTCTTTCTTTCTTTCTTTCTTTCTTTCTCTTTCCAAACAGTATAGCAAAAGGACTGCCTGAATTTGCCCTATATTCTGATGTAATCAGTGTTGTGTGACTGATTTGGTAGGTTCTGCACAGCAATCCCATTTATATTGCAAAAATACATTTTCACTTTTTAATAAACACTGAGGGACCACTTCTGACACCCTTAATCATACTGATTAGTATCTTACCATGTGAGTAGGGTCATAGATCTCAATGGTATTACCGGTACAGAGTAGTGCTACTTAACATGAGTAACAGTGGCACAATACAGCAAGAAACATGTCTTGACTTCTCAGACAGGTTTTAATCAACTTACTGTAGAGTTCAATCTAATTTTAGGAAAAGTAGTTTCCAATATACCATAGAAGAACAGTTTAACTAGTTTGGTTTTATTTACATAGGGCCAGATTGTGCCATTCTTAGTCATGTTAAACAGCACCTTACTCTGTAAATAGTCCATTCATCTCCAAGGACAATCACAGAATAAATTACCATTCAACATAGAAGTATCTGAATCTAGCACATAATTTTTTTTTCTGCTGCTGAAAAGATTGTTCAGATAAGAAGCTTGTATACAAGTTTTTTAAGAGAACAGATTTTTTGTAAAGATGGACATGAGCTAATACCAAGGTTTTCATTAAGCTTGCAGCTTCCTTTCTTCTTGTTCAGATATGATCCAAAAACTGATACTTGGACAATGGTGGCTCCTTTGAGTATGCCTCGAGATGCAGTTGGTGTCTGTCTTCTTGGTGATAAATTATATGCAGTGGGTGGATATGATGGCCAGACATACCTGAACACTATGGAATCATATGACCCTCAAACTAATGAATGGACGCAGGTACTTATACACTCATTTTATTTTTTTCCACAATGCATTAACATTAGTAAGTAGCTGACACTGCCATAGCTGTAAAATTATTCCTAATATTTTAACAACTATTATGATACGAGTTTCCCCAGAAGAAACAAAAGAAAAATGTTTCTCTTATGAAACCAAGAAGAGACAGATAAAGTAGTTGCTAAAATATTATCTAGCTATGCTTTTAATAACGTTTTTAATCTGTCTGATTTTCAATTGAAATGCTATTTTCATTCTGAATTTTCAGTATATTGGTTGAAATTGAATTTGTAGTTGTTGAAAGTGGCTCTGCTGTTTCGTTTGGTGACAAATATGTCATGCAGATTTCTTGCTGGGAAAGCAGTTTGTTTACTTTGTTTAGCATGTAGAGTTTTCTATTCATTCTCTCCTTCCATTGCCTTTGTCAAGGTTCCTTCCCCACTCTGAACTCTAGGGTACAGATGTGGGGACCTTCATGAAAAACCCCCTAAGCTTATTTTTACCAGCTTAGGTTAAAACTTCCCCAAGGTACAGACTATTTTACCTTTTGTCCCTGGACTTTATTGGTGCTACCACCAAGCGTCTAACAAATATAACAGGGAAAGAGCCTGCTTGGAAATGTCTTTTCCCCCAAAATCCCCCCAAGCCCTAGACCCCCTTTCCTGGGAAAGGCTTGATAAAAATCCTCACCAATTTGCATAGGTGAACACAGACCCAAACCCTTGGATCTTAAGAACAATGAAAAAGCAATCAGGTTCTTAAAAGAAGAATTTTAATTAAAGAAAAAGTAAAAGAATCACCTCTGTAAAATCAGGATGGTAAATACCTTACAGGGTAATCAGATTCAAAACATAAAGAATCCCTCTAGGCAAACCCTTAAGTTACAAAAAGACACAAAAACAGGAATATACATTCCATTCAGCACAGCTTATTTTATCAGCCATTTAAACAAAACAGAATCTAACGCATATCTAACTAGATTGCTTACTAACTCTTTACGGGAGTTCTGACCTGCATTCCTGCTCTGGTCCCAGCAAAAGCATCCCACAGACAGAGAGGACCCTTTGTTCCTCCCCCCACCACCACCAGCCGTGAAAGTATCTTGTCTCCTCATTGGTCATTTTGGTCAGGTGCCAGTGAAGTTATCTTAGCTTCTTAACCCTTTACAGGTGAAAGGGTTTTTCCTTTGGTCAGGAGGGATTTAAAGGTGTTTACCCTTCCCTTTATATTTATGACAGCCTTCATTTAATGGACACTGTGAAGTTCGCTGAATGCTGAAATATAAAAAATGTGACTTGGCATGTGGAATATACAACTGTGGTATGATGGGTGGAACTAAGATGTGGCAGAAGGAACATAGATTAGCGTGGTTTAGGAATGCCTGGAATATTTTGGAGACACATAACAATGGCTTCCTAGTACATTTTTGAAAATCTCTATTTCTTACCACTCTGTCTCTTTGTGTCATCACTTATTGCTAATGAAACCACAAGTGTATGATTTATTGATTATGCATCCTGTGATATGACAGGCCCATGCAAAAACATTTTTTTCTAAAAGGCATAAAGGTGTGCCAGTCCCCATAAAAAGCATGAGCAACTGGGTTTTGTAGAAGTCAGGAATAAGAGAGCTCTCTGATTTTTAGGTTTTTCTGGAGTAGCCATTATGACAGTGCTGGAACAATGAATGAACCACCTAATCTTCCACAGGCCTTACCGTGGCAGCCCCACCCTTCTACAGCAACTAATTCTGTTTATGGGTTGAAATAGCAAGCTACAGCCCCATTATACTTGCGTAGGGAACAGGAATCAAGTTAGGAACACTTGTGCCACATGGTTTTGAAACCAGTAACCATGACTTTTATACATCTGACTCCTGCCTGCTTGGGATCTGACTGGAGACTTCCTCCACAGTATCCAGAATATGGAAGGCTTAGCAACTGTTCTCACCCCCTCGCCCCCAACCCCAATCCCATGCAGCCTCACCAAATGAATCAGGTATTGCAGAAGTCTTGCTTCAACCCGCTGCATTGTGGGTTAATTTTACCCGAGGACAATCAATTTATGTGACTGTTGAAATAGTTATCTTGGTAATTCTTTTTCCTGGTTAAAAGTCCCCATCACAAGTTGCTATGGAAGGCATGAGCAAAGTATCGCACAGTCTAGTAATCTGATAAATATGTGTGCCTCTGCATATATCGGTACACAGACACTTCTCTAGCTCTGGATTTTAAAAGATTATAAAAGAAGTATTGAACTATACACTTTAGGATTTTGGTGTCCTTTAGTGTAATTAAAAATAAATCTTATTGTCAACAAGCAAAATTAAATATCAAATGGTTTTTATTTTCCCATAGATGGATACAAGATTTATGTGGGTACTTCCCACTAATCCTCTTGGGAATGTCAGGCATAAATCCATTAGGACTTAATTCTACCACCTTTCCTCATCCTGTGTAGTATCTTTCCACTGAATGGGATTACTTGCCGAGTATAATAGACGTGAGGAAAAGGAGTAGAATATGGTCCTTAATTAATGAGGTGAGAATAGATTTTACTGTGTTCTTGTAAAAAGGAACAGAGAATCAGCATTATCTCTGAATTGCATATTGTTTTGACTTGTCATAACAACATGTCTTAAAGTCTGAAGGAAAAATCCTGCCTTCAGCCATTTGCATGTAACATGGCCACGAAGTACACAGTAAGTCACACTTCCTACTACAGCCCAAATGCTGCAAAAGCAACCCAGAATGACTGAGTGGCAGCTTTTCATATCCTGGCTCCAGGCCTTAGGAAGGATTTCTGGAACCACATGTTCTAGCCCCAGAGGAAGGGAGACTTTACTACAGGAAGTCAATGGTGTTCATTGGAATTTATCTTGCAGGAGAGGTGGAATTTTAAGGCTCCACAGTTCTACTCTAGGACTCCAGTACAAAGCATATTTCCTTAGGGAAGGATGAGATTTTGACCTATATCAGCACCTCAGCTTTTAACATTCTGGTCTTTTTTGTGGCTTTGCGTCTCATCTTTCAATTTCACCCTTAGTGGCCTTTGAAGAGTTATAATAGTTATGAACTCCACACAGGAATAATTGGAATATATATATACTGCACTATACGTATAACAATGCTCTTCATTGTCCACTCAGGAAAAGTAGTGATAACACCAATAGTTCCCCAAGATTAAAATTGTAATAGTTTGGTTATGTACAATAGTAACATTATGGAAAATCATGTACAAAGGTAATTTTCCTTATCCTTACTGCAGTGTAATCTTTTAGCTTTCTCAGTACCTTGTGGGTGCCAGGATGCTTATTAAAATATGTTTAAATAATGATTTTAGATTTTAAATATAATTTAAAAGTCTCATGAAATACTTTCTACTCCTCATTTTTCAGTTCTGCCCTTCATCTGTAGTTCTTATCATTTGGCCTGTGTTATACAGGAGGTCAGACTAGATTACCACAATGGTCCGTTCTGGCCTTGGAATCTATTGTTTAGTTCCATCAGAGTGAACGTAGAGTCATGTCTTTCCTGGTAATTATTGTCCCTTAAAATTCTAGTGTCAAAGACTAATCTAAAGTGCATGATCAAGAAAGATAAGATGGTCTTGCTGTTGAGGTACTGGACTAAGAGTCAAAAGGTCTGTCTTTAATTCTAGGCTGTGACATACTTCCTCTGTGACCCTGGGCAAATTACTTATTCTCACTGTATCTCAGTTCCCTATCTGTAAAACACTTATTTTCTCCTGCTGTTTGTCTGTTTTATCTATTTAGTCATAAAGCTGATTCTGCCATCTTACTCATATTGCATAGCACCGTATTCCATCACGGAATACTCATGATGTTGGGGTTTGTATATTACATAAATTTAGCTGGCAGAACAAGTCCTCAACTGGACTCTCAAGTGTTACCCTAAAATGCCACAACATTTAAATCATTGAGACAAAATAGTGTTATTACAAGAATTTGTGGCAAGCACATAGTAGCAGAAGCTATGAGTCATCAATGTATCTAGCAGTTATTGCCAGTAAAACGTAACTTTTGGAAATACCACAGCAGTAGCCCGATCACTTTCTATCCTAAGTATAAATGGACAGTGGTATTGCAGATACCAGTTTGTGATAGCTGTGGGGAAATGTAAACATTGGTACACTGTTGTCATAAATATAAAGGGAAGGGTAAAACCCTTTGAAATCCCTCCTGGCCAGGGGAAAGCTCCTCTCACCTGTAAAGGGTTAAGAAGCTAAAGGTAACCTCGCTGGCACCTGACCAAAATGACCAATGAGGAGACAAGATACTTTCAAAAGCTGGGAGGAGGGAGAGAAACAAAGGGGTCTGTGTCTGTCTGTATGCTGCTTCTTGCCAGGGACAGAACAGGAATGGAGTCTTAGAACTTTTAGTAAGTAATCTAGCTAGGTATGTGTTAGATTATGATTTCTTTAAATGGCTGAGAAAAGCATTGTGCTGAATAGAATAACTATTTCTGTCTGTGTATCTTTTTTGTAACTTAAGGTTTTGCCTAGAGGGGTTCTCTATGTTTTGGAATCTAATTACCCTGTAAGATATCTACCATCCTGATTTTACAGGGGGGATTTCTTTATTTCTATTTGCTTCTATTTTTTATTAAAAGTCTTCTTGTAAAAACTGAATGCTTTTTCATTGTTCTCAGATCCAAGGGTTTGGGTCTGTGGTCACCTATGCAAATTGGTGAGGCTTTTTATCCAACATTTCCCAGGAGAGGGGGGGTGCAAGTGTTGGGAGGATTGTTCATTGTTCTTAAGATCCAAGGGTCTGGGTCTGTAGTCACCTAGGCAAATTGGTGAGGCTTTTTACCAAACCTTGTCCAGGAAGTGGGGTGCAAGGTTTTGGGGAAGTATTTTGGGGGGAAAGACGCGTCCAAACAGCTCTTCCCCAGTAACCAGTATTAGTTTGGTGGTGGTAGCGGCCATTCCAAGGATAACGGGTGTAATATTTTGTACCTTGGGGAAGTTTTGACCTAAGCTGGTAAAGATAAGCTTAGGAGGTTTTTCATGCAGGTCCCCACATCTGTACCCTAGAGTTCAGAGTGGGGGAGGAACCTTGACATGGTGGCAGCGGTGGGATTAACCTGAAATCATTTTGAGATCCAGTTGAGATTTTTTTTGAACTAGAAATACAGATTTTAAAAAGGAAATTTTTTTTTTCCTTTGAAAAGGAGTCCAGAAAGCAGTTGAAACTGAAAGCTGAAACTGTGGCCAAGCAGAGACAAAAGGGGATTATCTTGTGAATTGCAGGTTTTCTTTGCCTGGAGGCAGGGTACTTAACTCCTGCAGGGAAATTCACAGTCTTCCAACCCAGAGGTTTTTTTTTTCTTTTCTTCCTAAAAGTAAATAGGGTGTGTGTGTTCTACCCATTTGCTTTTTCTTTGGGCTGGGTAAGCAGGTTTCCAAGTAGTTGGAGGTTTTTTGCTTTAATTTGGGCCCAGAGCAGAGACAAGGGAATTGTTTTTTTCTGTAGGCTGACAGTCACTATCAGAGAATAGGTATTCTATTCCAGCACAGCAAAATTTTACAGCCACGTTTTGTTTGTTTATTTCTAAACCTCGGGTGTAAAGTTAGTTAAAAACAGAGAGGTTAGAATGACCAAATCCTCAGCTCGACTACAGCTGGAATTAGCCAAATTTCAGGCTGAGGAAAAACAAAGGGAACATGAAAGACAGATAGAACTCATGCGGCTGAAAATGGAAGCAAGGGACAAAGAAATGGAAGCAAGGGCCAAAGAACTGGAGGAGAAGGAAAAAGAGAGGAAGCATGTGGAGGAGGTGGAGAAGATAAAGGCCCAGCAGAATATACCAACAAACCCTAGCAATCCTTCTCCAGGTACCACTTCCCATCCCAGAAAGTTCCCCACCTACAAGGCAGGTGATGATACTGAGGCCTTCTTAGAGAACTTCGAAAGGGCCTGCCTTGGGTACAACATCTCTACTGACCAATACATGGTAGAGCTGAGGCCGCAGCTCAGTGGACCCTTAGCTGAGGTGGCAGCTGAAATGCCTAAAGAACACATGAACAAGTATGAACTGTTTAAATCCAAGGCGAGAGTCAGAATGGGGATAACACCCGAGCAGTCTCGTCGGAGGTTCAGAGCCCTAAGGTGGAAACCAGACATGTCATTTACCCGACATGCCTACCACACTGAGAAACATTGGGATGCCTGGATATCAGGAGCAAGTGTTGAATCTCCAGTAAATTTGCCCTTCCTAATGCAAATGGAACAATTCTTAGAGGGTGTTCCTGAGGAAATAGAAAGATACATCCTAGATGGGAAACCCAAAACTGTAATCGAGGCAGGAGAGATTGGAGCCAGATGGGTGGAGGTGGCAGAGAAGAAGAAAACTGGTCGCAGTTGGAGCGGAGACCAGAAGGGACCACCCCAGACCACACCCTATTACTGGGGGCCGCCCAAAGCCCCACCTACCTCCCAAAGAACCCTCCAGACCCCTTATCGTCCCACCACCCCGTTCTCCAGCAGCCCTCCTCGCCCCAGTGACCCGTCAGCTGGACGATGTTTTAAATGTAACGAGCTGGGGCATGTAAAGGCCAACTGCCCCAAGAACCCCAACAGATTACAGTTCATTGCACCGGAATCACACCAGAGGTCCACAGGCCCAGATACCTCCCAGATACCCTTGGAACGGAGGGAAACTGTGAGTGTGGGCGGGAAGAAGGTCACCGCGTGGAGGGACACCGGAGCACAAGTGTCAGCTATCCATGCTTCCTTAGTGGACCCCAATTTAATCAACCCAGAGATCCAAGTGACGATTCAACCCTTCAAGTCCAACTCTTTCAATTTGCCTACAGCCAAGTTGCCTGTCCAGTACAAGGGCTGGTCAGGAATGTGGACTTTTGCAGTCTATGATGCTTATCCCATCCCCATGCTGTTGGGGGAAGACTTGGCCAATCATGTGAAGCAGGCCAAGAGGGTGGGAATGGTCACCCGCAGCCAGGCTAAACAAGCCGTGAGGCCTAGCTCTGTTCCGGAAACTTCTATCAGGACCCAGTCAGAGGTGATGGACCCGGACCCCAGGCCAATGTCTGCAACAGCAGTAGTGGATCCAGTCCCAGAGACCCAGACGGAACCAGTCCTAGAACCGGAACCAGCCGAACAACCAACACCAGACCCCGTGTCAGCACTGAATCCAGTACTTGCAACCTCAACACCAGAGGGCCCCACCGAACCTGAACTGGCAGCAGCCGATAACCCTACACGAGAGGCTCAGCCGGAGCCTGAATCCCAACATAGTGCACCAGCGGAGAGCGGTTCACAGTCAACAGAAACAGCTCCATCCCCTATATCGCTTCCAGAGGGACCAAGCCTAGGTCCACAATCCCATGAGGGACTGATGTCTCCAGCATCAAGGGAACAGTTCCAGACCGAACAGGAAGCAGATGAAAGCCTCCAGAGAGCTTGGACGGCGGCACGGAGCAACCCACCGCCTCTCAGCTCTTCTAATCGATCCAGGTTTGTTATAGAAAGAGGACTTTTATACAAGGAAACTCTTTCTGGTGGACACCAGGAAGACTGGCATCCTCAGAGACAGTTGGTAGTTCCAACTAAATACCGGGCCAAGCTCTTGAGCTTAGCCCATGATCACCCTAGTGGCCATGCTGGGGTGAACAGGACCAAAGACCGTTTGGGGGGGGGTCATTCCACTGGGAGGGAATGGGCAAGGATGTTTCTACCTATGTCCAGTCTTGTGAGGTGTGCCAAAGAGTTGGAAAACCCCAAGACCAGGTCAAAGCCCCTCTCCAGCCACTCCCCATCATTGAAGTTCCATTTCAGCGAGTAGCTGTGGATATTCTGGGTCCTTTTCCGAAAAAGACACACAGAGAAAAGCAGTACATACTGACTTTCATGGATTTTGCCACCCGATGGCCGGAAGCAGTAGCTCTAAGCAACACCAGGGCTAAAAGTGTGTGCCAGGCACTAGCAGACATTTTTGCCAGGGTAGGTTGGCCCTCCGACATCCTCACCGATGCAGGGACTAATTTCCTGGCAGGAACTATGAAAAACCTTTGGGAAGCTCATGGGGTAAATCACTTGGTTGCCACTCCTTACCATCATCAAACAAATGGCATGGTGGAGAAGTTTAATGGAACTTTGGGGGCCATGATACGTAAATTCGTAAATGAGCACTCCAATGATTGGGACCTAGTGTTGCAGCAGTTGCTCTTTGCCTACAGAGCTGTACCACATCCCAGTTTAGGGTTTTCCCCATTTGAACTTGTATATGGCCGTGAGGTTAAGGGGCCATTGCAGTTGGTGAAGCAGCAATGGGAGGGATTTACACCGTCTCCAGGAACTAACATTCTGGACTTCGTAACCAACCTACAAAACACCCTCCGAACCTCTTTAGCCCTTGCTAGAGAAAACTTACAGGATGCTCAAAAAGAGCAAAAAGCCTGGTATGATAAACATGCCAGAGAGCGTTCCTTCAAAGTAGGAGACCAGGTCATGGTCTTAAAGGCGCTCCAGGCCCATAAAATGGAAGCATCGTGGGAAGGGCCATTCATGGTCCAGGAGCGCCTGGGAGCTGTTAATTATCTCATAGCATTCCCCACCTCCAACCGGAAGCCTAAGGTGTACCATATTAATTCTCTAAAGCCCTTTTATTCCAGAGAATTAAAGGTTTGTCAGTTTACAGCCCAGGGAGGAGACGACGCTGAGTGGCCTGAAGGTGTCTACTACGAAGGGAAATGTGCTGGTGGGGTGGAAGAGGTAAACCTCTCCATGACCCTTGGGCGTATGCAGCGACAGCAGATCCAGGAGCTGTGCACTAGCTACGCGCCAATGTTCTCAGCCACCCCAGGACTGACTGAACGGGCATACCACTCCATTGACACAGGTAATGCTCACCCAATTAGGGTCCAACCTTACCGGGTGTCTCCTCAAGCTAAAACTGCTATAGAACGGGAGATCCAGGATATGTTACAGATGGGTGTAATCCGCCCCTCTGAAAGTGCATGGGCATCTCCAGTGGTTCTGGTTCCCAAACCAGATGGGGAAATACGTTTTTGCGTGGACTACCGTAAGCTAAATGCTGTAACTCGCCCAGACAACTATCCAATGCCACGCACAGATGAACTATTAGAGAAACTGGAACGGGCCCAGTTCATCTCTACCTTGGACTTAACCAAGGGGTACTGGCAGGTACCGCTAGATGAATCTGCCAAGGAAAGGTCAGCCTTCATCACACATCTCGGGCTGTATGAATTTAATGTACTCCCTTTCGGGCTGCGAAATGCACCCGCCACTTTCCAAAGACTTGTAGATGGTCTCCTAGCAGGATTAGGAGAATATGCAGTCGCCTACCTTGACGATGTGGCCATATTTTCGGATTCCTGGGCAGACCACCTGGAACATCTACAAAAAGTCCTTGAGCGCATAAGGGAGGCAGGACTAACTGTTAAGGCTAAGAAGTGTCAAATAGGCCTAAACAGAGTGACTTACCTTGGACACCAGGTGGGTCAAGGAACTATCAGCCCCCTACAGGCCAAAGTGGATGCTATCCAAAAGTGGCCTGTCCCAAAGTCAAAGAAACAGGTTCAATCCTTCTTAGGCTTGGCTGGTTATTACAGACGATTTGTACCGCACTACAGCCAAATCGCTGCCCCACTGACAGACCTAACCAAAAAGAAACAGCCAAATGCTGTTCAGTGGACCGGAAAGTGTCAGAAGGCCTTTAACAAGCTTAAAGCGACACTCATGTCTGACCCTGTACTAAGGGCCCCAGACTTTGACAAACCGTTCCTAGTAACCACAGATGCATCTGAGCGTGGTGTGGGAGCAGTTTTAATGCAGAAAGGCCCTGATCAAGAATTCCACCCTGTAGTGTTTCTCAGCAAAAAACTGTCTGAGAGGGAAAGCAACTGGTCAGTCACTGAAAAAGAATGTTACGCCATTGTCTACGCTCTGGAAAAGCTACGCCCATATGTTTGGGGACGGCGTTTCCACCTGCAAACCGACCATGTTGCACTGAAGTGGCTTCACACCGTCAAAGAAACTAACAAAAAACTTCTTCGGTGGAGTTTAGCTCTCCAAGATTTTGATTTCGACATCCAACACATCTCAGGAGCTTCTAACAAAGTGGCTGATGCACTCTCCCGTGAAAGTTTCCCAGAATCAACTGGTTAAAATCGTCCTTGAGATGTGGAAAATATTGTTAGTCTTTATGTACTTGGTAGTATATTTAGAGATGCATGTGTCTTATTAACTCTGTTTTTCCTAGAGCTCCAGGAAGAAATCCCAGCCAGTGTTCCACCCTAGCTGAGATTTGGGGGGCGTGTCATAAATATAAAGGGAAGGGTAAAACCCTTTGAAATCCCTCCTGGCCAGGGGAAAGCTCCTCTCACCTGTAAAGGGTTAAGAAGCTAAAGGTAACCTCGCTGGCACCTGACCAAAATGACCAATGAGGAGACAAGATACTTTCAAAAGCTGGGAGGAGGGAGAGAAACAAAGGGGTCTGTGTCTGTCTGTATGCTGCTTCTTGCCAGGGACAGAACAGGAATGGAGTCTTAGAACTTTTAGTAAGTAATCTAGCTAGGTATGTGTTAGATTATGATTTCTTTAAATGGCTGAGAAAAGCATTGTGCTGAATAGAATAACTATTTCTGTCTGTGTATCTTTTTTGTAACTTAAGGTTTTGCCTAGAGGGGTTCTCTATGTTTTGGAATCTAATTACCCTGTAAGATATCTACCATCCTGATTTTACAGGGGGGATTTCTTTATTTCTATTTGCTTCTATTTTTTATTAAAAGTCTTCTTGTAAAAACTGAATGCTTTTTCATTGTTCTCAGATCCAAGGGTTTGGGTCTGTGGTCACCTATGCAAATTGGTGAGGCTTTTTATCCAACATTTCCCAGGAGAGGGGGGTGCAAGTGTTGGGAGGATTGTTCATTGTTCTTAAGATCCAAGGGTCTGGGTCTGTAGTCACCTAGGCAAATTGGTGAGGCTTTTTACCAAACCTTGTCCAGGAAGTGGGGTGCAAGGTTTTGGGGAAGTATTTTGGGGGGAAAGACGCGTCCAAACAGCTCTTCCCCAGTAACCAGTATTAGTTTGGTGGTGGTAGCGGCCATTCCAAGGATAACGGGTGTAATATTTTGTACCTTGGGGAAGTTTTGACCTAAGCTGGTAAAGATAAGCTTAGGAGGTTTTTCATGCAGGTCCCCACATCTGTACCCTAGAGTTCAGAGTGGGGGAGGAACCTTGACAACTGTGTTAAATGTCTTTCAAAAACAATTGAAAGCAAGTCCGTTCCATGGAAAATATTTCATGAAATATTTTATATACGATGCAAGAATAAGAGAAAAGCAGTTAATCAAAAGTAATCAAGAAGGGAGCTATCCCCTAAACCCAAAATGCTAGTTTTAAAAAATTAATTATTTGTATTATAGTAGGACCTATAGCTCCCAGATGAGATCTGGGGCTCTGTACAATGTACAAACAAGAGATCATTCCTGCTCCAAAGAATTTACAACAAAACAGACAAAAAATTGCCCAAAATTACATAGAAAATAAATGGCAAAGCCAAGAATCAAACCCAACCTGTTGAGTCACAGTCTAGTGCCTAATCATAAAACCATACTGCATCCCTATCCTGCTTATACTTTTAACAAAGTATTGTATGGTAAAAGCAAGTAGTTAGAAAATTACAGTACTACGGTATCAGTGAGTTCTGTATACTTTTGGTAGTTCAGCTGCTATTAATGTTGACAGTTCCTGAATAATATGTGCCACAATACTTCTGCCATTTCTTGCGAGACTTTCTGTTAATTTTAATCTTTTTTGTTATGCAGATGGCTTCCCTAAATATTGGAAGAGCTGGTGCCTGCATCGTAGTCATCAAGCAACCGTGACTTTTTCTGCACAGCTTTGGATTTTACTGACTGTGAAATGTTTATTTTTCTATCAGACAACAAGACTGATAACTCTGTGAAAAAAAGGATTTTCATAGTGAATACTCTGTTGATCACAAAGTTGAGAACATTTGAAAATGGGAAAGATTAAGGATTTATGCCCTGTCCAGTCATTAGAAACTGTTCACAGTCAGTGAACAAGAAAAAAATCAGTCTGTTGTAGGAGCAAATGTATAAACATACAGTAGTAAGTTCAGGTACTGTTCTTGAGAATGTGTACTGCAGAGCTGCAGAATTGGAAGCACCCAGCGCTAGCTCTTCATAAGGAGCACAAGGGATATGAGAACAGTTTTCATGAAACACAGAGGGGTTTGATTGTGGAACCATCACAGCACATTCAGTTACTTTTTCAACTTTGGTTTTATTAAAAGGAGAAGTAGATATAATGTGATGTTTTTCTGTCAAGATCTTATCTTCAAAGGGGTCCTGGCTTTCCCTTTTAGACATGCGGTTAGACAAGGAGATGGAATTAGTTCTCATTAAAGTAAAGAGGAAAGGTTGAAAGGTCTGAATATTTCAGCACTCTTCCTCGTTCAAAATGATTAAGCTGCTTCTCTACAGTCTGTGGGGAAGTAAATGGAAAAAAACAACAACAACAACAACACAATGCTTGTTTCAGTAACTTTGGACTGTCCCTCCCTGTCAGAGTTGGGAATCAGAGGTTGCACTGAAATCATATCCTAAGAATTAGCACAAACTCAATGCAGAAAGAAGAGCAAGCTTTTTAGCCCCATTGGGACTTTGTTGCAAAAAACATGAGTCCAAGGATATGTCTCATAAATCTATCTTAATCTTGTATTCAAATCAAGCATGTGGGTTCTGGTCACATTAAATGCTTTATGCATCTTCTGCATGTAGAACCCCTGGAAGCCTGGAAGACAGCTACTTCTATTCTATTACATCATTTAACAGATGAAACATGACTCGGCAATGGAAAATGTTTTGACCTAATTTGACAGAAACCTCATTGCAGATAGACAAGGGGGATAAAAATGTCATTACATTTTCTTTTTTTCAAAACCACACATTCAACTTGGCCTGATTCTAGCTGCATAAAAGCCTTCCATTTTATTACTGAAAGTCATTGCAAGTAAGGGATGGATTAGAAATGTATGCTAGTAGAATAAGACAATATTAGACCATCATGAGCTAATGAATTCTGTATAGAAAATATACTAGACCCTTGTGTGCTTCCCATTAAGGTTGATCAATTACAGTAATATAGCGATATCACGCTTTTGAGTCAGCAATAGTGTTGAGTTTGGTATTTTCTAATTGCTCAGTTGAATCATTTTAAAACCTAATGGAGGGTGAGGATCCCAGAGATCATGGCATTCAAGGAGGCAGAGGAGCTGTGGGGAATGGGCCTACTGGTAGAGAACAATCTTTTTCTCTGGACCAATGCAGATCTATTCGGAAAAAAGTGTGTAGTTCGATTACAGAAGTTACATAGTTCATAACCGTTGAGAATGATTCTGACCTGGTTTGCCTTTAGCTGCTTGGAAGGCAATTCTGGCTGCAGACAAGAGTGTTTGGCATTTGGTCAGAATGGAAACCTTTGAGACCACTTGGGTTGCCAAGTGTATAACATTAGGTTTAGTTACGTGTGGTTTAAAGACATGCCCTTTGGTAAAAAGCTGCAGTGATAATGTCACTCTGTCACTGAGTGAGCTGACCCAACATGGATGTCACTGTTTCCTGAGTATGTGATAGCATGAACCAACTTTCCAATCAAGGCATAGATGCTGGTTTGATCTTTGTGCTCTTCTCTGTGCTAGTGTGAAGGCAGTTGCAAATGTCTAAGTGTAAGCTCCACACAAACATTTGGCTCTTGAATTACAGTTAGTCTCAGTAGCTGGCAAGGCCAAGCAGTCTTTAAGGGTGGTATGAAACTAGAATCCTACAAGCTAAATTTAGGAATAAACCCCGGGTTTTTTATGTGATTGTACTACCATTTACTGGGACTTAGAATGGGAAAAGGTGATGGTCTGGTGTTTTCCCACTCTTTTCCCCATCCAAAAAAGAGTTGATATATTCCAGCTTTTTTCTTTTGTCAAGCTATTTCGTTTTTCAGCCAACAGTGGTGAGAAGTTGCAGTATGACATAGCTATATAAACAGTAAAACCTACCATTATTTTAATGAAAATTTATATAAAATTAAACTATTTCAGCTCAACTACCAAATGTACACCAATTGCAAGTAGTTTCCTTCTGTTTTACTAGTTGTAGGAACAGATAACTAGAAGGTTAAAGTGAAACTCACCCTGTGCACAGGGCCATCTCAGGGCCAGTAGATCACATAAATCACAATTAAGCCCTACTCTTAGGGTTTAGGTAGGATTTAAGTGGTGTATAACTCCTTTGCTGACCCTTGGTACAGGAGTAAATAGCATCCTGAATAATTTGAGATTTTAAATGAGGTTTTGAATTAATTCCATTTTCTAATAATATCTCAGTTCCCCGTAAGTGGATCAATTAGCTTGTTGTAATATCTACTTAACTGATGATATGGCTATTTGAAGGTAGGACAGGGAACAACCAAGTAAAATAAGAAATTCAAATATTTCATAATGCATACGTTTTTCTTTTTAAAAAAGGTTCCTTTTTCTGCTAGTAGTAGATAGAATATTATTAAAACAGAATTTTTGTCATATTAAAATCTGCATACTATACACCTAAATATGTGCTTTTAAAATAAAAATAATGAGATTTTTAAAAATACAACTTGGAAGCTAAAAATAAATAAAATTCCAAGTGCGCCTGTAGAGACAAACAAATGATCTTGCAAAGATCTTTTAAATTCAACCTCCACAATTTCCCCCAAAGTACTTTATATGCAGTATAGAATTGAAATATGAATAGCACCCCTGGATATTAACCTTCAGAAAAGAATTACCATACATTTACTCCAGATATGTTGAGGTTTGTATTGTAACTCTGCTTTGCTCATTTTTATCCATGCTTTTTCTTATACCCTTTTGTACATTCCCTCTTTATTTTTTTCCATTATTTTCTCTTTTGTAATCTCTCTGTACTTTCTCTACTTGGCTAACTATTCTCTCATCCAAAATTGCAAGCTTTCTCCACTGTTACTTACTTACAACAAGGTGGAAGACTGTTATTCTTGATCTATCTTTATTATATTTATACTCGTACAGTTCCATATACAATGTAGATTAAAGGCCAAAATTGACCCACCCTCAGTTTCTGTATGTCAGTACAGCTTTTTGACTTCAGAGTTGTTGCATGAATTTTATTAAGGGAGAAGAGTTTGGGTGGGATTTTTCAAAAGTTCTCAGTGTTGGCTTAACTCTGCTCGTTATGTCAATGGAAGTTTTGCATTTGACTTCAAAGGGAACAGAGTTAAGCCAACACTGAGTGCTTTTGTAAATCTTACCCTTAAGGTTTATAGTTCATATACCCCCAAAGAAAATAATCAGTTAGGGAATATGCTGGCTTTAAAGCTATTCATGTTAACTTGCGTTGAAGCAAACAGTAATAACTTTGAAGGAATAGTAGATGTGCCAATATATTTCAAAGGCCAGATCCTGCCTCCTTTATTCATGTTGAATAATACCTTTCTCTGCAAGTAGTAGTAAGTAAGGTAAAGTAAAGTAGATAAATTGCAGATTTAATCACATAGTGCAAAATGGAATTACTAACTGGTTAATTTGAAAAACAAAACAAAACACCCTCTTGCTTATGGAAAACAATAATTAAATATTTTAAAGTTGTTTTCAATTCTCTCTCTTTCCAATTGATTCGTATTTATTTAAATATAGTAGGTTTACTTCCAAATTAATGCATTTTCCTAAGAATTTCTCACTTGCTGTATCACTCCATTTTAGGGATTTATTCTGCTATCCATCACCTTACTGTCTATCACAATCCCCTTGCATGGAATAGCACAATCCCTAGATGACTAAATAGAGACTGGAGTTAAGGTCCCAAGTTGCAGTGGGGGAGGTCTGGTTGGATATTAGGAAAAACTTTTTCACGAGGAGGGTGGTGAAGCACTGGATTGCGTTACCTATGGAGGTGGTGGAATCTCCATGCTTAGAGGTTTTTAAGGCCTGACTTGACAAAGCCCTCACTGGCATGATTTAGTGGGGGTTGGTCCTGCTTTGAGCAGGGGTTGGACTAGACGTCCTCCTGAGGTCTCTTCCAAACCTAATCTTCTATGATTCTATGAGTCTCTGCCTTTTCTGCCTTTATGGGGCTTTCCTCCTGTATTATTTATTCTCTTTTATTAATTATTTCCTTTATTGAGGATAATGTGCTCAGTGCTAAACAAAACACAGAGACAGACAGTCCCTGCTCCATAGAGCTTTTAAAGGACATGAAACAGAGAAGACAAGATGCAATGGGCACCACAAAAGAGAATAATTTGAGGAGTGAGGTATTATGGTGGTGGTTGTGTGTTGGTTGTTTATTAACTCATTGCTTGTAGGCGTCATAAAAGGATGGATAAGGAGTGATCTGAAAGGTTGCTTGGCAAACCAGGATTGAGAAACAATCTCATAGTAAACTCAGTTTTCCAAGAGAGGGTCCAATCCTGCAAGCCTTCTATCTATATAACATCAATTGATGCGGGCTCACAGGATTGGGATCTCTGTTAAATTACTGTATAGTCTGTCATATTGCTATTGCCGGTGGTGCATGCTATAATATTGATCACAGACCAATAGCTAAAGATCATGTTGGATTGTAGTTATCTAAATATGTTTTATTTGGGATATTTTTGGCTCAATTTGAATAGAAAGTCTGAAAATTAAAATAAGAACTTATACATAATTAGCTAGGAAACACAACACCAATCATTTTTTGTATTGGTGGTTTTCAATTTTTATGGCATTTCATCATTTATAATTCAATTGCTGAATCCTATCTCTTTAACATAATTTATATGTAAAATAATGATTTTTTTTCTTTGATAATTACATAGAAGACAGATGCATAGTTACATATGAAACCTGTCAAAATATTAAAACATTTTAAGGTGATATTAAGTGAGTTGTCTCGCTCATATTAGCATTAATTGGTACAAGGAAACTATTATGACTTATATGTGAAAGATATATTGACTGCCTTTGTTTTTGTGTAAAAGAAAACAACTAAAACTCCATCAGATATTCAGTGTTTATATATGAATTCAAGTCAAATGTATCTAAAGAAAGCTCTATATTAGATTCACTAATTCACTATGTTAGATTCACTTTCATTTCCAGTTACTGTAAATTAAACTTACTTCTCCTTTCCTATAATAAACATGCTAGTTAGAATTTTTACATACACTCAATATGCCAAATTCCTCCCTTAGGTACATTCAGATGATTCCCATTTACTTCAGTGGGAGTGACTCACAAGCAAAATTAGAATTGATGGCAAAATTAGAACTGTTAGACCAAATGCATGCTTTGATGTGCCTTGGCCAACACCAGCAAAGCTGTAGTTAAGTGAGAACTGTGGGCCACAGATCTTCTACCCTGCTTCCAGTGAATTCAGCTCCATTTAAACCGGCAGTACTCATACTCCTTAGGTCCCCCATGGACAGAGCTGTTAAGGAAGCATTGCAGTACACAGTCTATACATACTGGTAAACCCACTGCCCCAGAATCCCACATTTTATTGAGACTACTTCAGCCTCTAGCAAGAATATTCTGAGGAGCGAATGGAGATGGGTGAGCTGTGTAGCTCCACGGAGGTCATAGTCAGGTCCATTTTTTTATTATTAAGCAGCAGGAAATATATCTAACTAAAAATTTATAGGGTATTTTAAGTAGGACTCATAATCTGCCCAAAGTTTGAGAACTTGAAACCCAGTCCCATGCCTGTATGGAGCTCCAGTGACTTAAGCCATGGTCTGTGCTGGTACAAAGCTTCTTCAGTATAGGTCTGATTGTGGGAACAGGGCCTACAGCTATTTCGACACCATTAATGTATGCCATGTCTCCACGAAATGCACCTACAGCCTGTTTTTGGCCCTATATGTTGAAAACCAGAAACTACATCAAGGTCTAAGTACAGAGAATTACAGTTCAACCCAATGTTCTTGTTATATTTCAGAGCCTGTATACCACTGTGCACATTTTATAACAGAATTATTTCTTAGAAGTACAGCAAGTATAATATTACAGCATACCAGTAACTAGTTATTTATCTTAATAGACGTAAAAAAGGTTTGAGAATGGCATAACCAAAACCACTTACTGTCCTCTTAAAAACATAAACCATTTTTCAAAACTTGATGGCACAAAACTTATGTGTTAACCTTTTGACAAAATTCTTCCCATATCACTGACCAATAACACACTACTTTAAGTTATTCATGTTATGCCATGCCACTTTCTGCTATCTGTGTAATAAGTTTTAAAAGAGGTCATTTTAAAACATACAGGCCTAAATTTACAAAGAGGTGTACCTAAATAGGTGTGCACTTTTCCATGCTCCCAATGTAGGTGTGCACATCTCTGAAGTGTGTGCATTTGTATAGGTGCATACCTAAGTTTGTATTCAAAAGTGCAAGGGAACTTATGCACTCATGTCTTTGAAAATTTGAACCATCGTCTTTACTACTTACATTTGAACCTTTTTCATATTGTGCGTGAAACAGGCATGCGATTAAATCAAAGTAATATTTGGACAGGTGTCAGTAAAATGAGTATCTCCTCCAACTTTAATGAAGGTTTGATTCAATATTAATTCTTTAATGTATTGAAGATGTAAAATACAGCATTAAATGTAAATTATACATCAATATGGGATGACTATAATAGGTAATATATGAGGGATAATATAGTGCAATTTAAAATATATATTAAATGTAATATGTACTTTAGAAAAATAGAGATTCATTACTTCCAAAAGTTCATTCACTGAAAAGTGTTTTATTTTCAACAGTAGCAGTCAGATTTTGGGGGAATAACTTTGCAACCAGTTTGTTGGCTCATAAATGTGTAGACTATTTGCATTTTTAGCGCTGTGTGTTCTTGTGGTGATGCATAAAAATGCATGTAAGATAGGTATTTGACCTGGCTCTTTGACCACATCAGGAGGAAAATAGTTATTTATCCCATAGCTATCTTTAAAATCTGTGTTGAAAGACAGTGGCTCAAAATCCATTCTAGAAGTCTGGTAGCTTGTTTTAAAAATTGGGACTGCTGAATTCTGGGCAAGTTTTACACCCAGTGATTCAAGTAAAACAACAAGCTCTGAGCTATGTGGACACAAGCACTAGATTAGAATAGATTCTTAATATGTAAGTATAACTTCAGAACTATCCCTGATTTTAAAAAATTAATTAACCACACAATGTCTGTTCACTCCACTCTAATTTATATGAGAAAATCAAAAATATACAACAGAATAGTTATTCTTCAGCTTTATTCTCAGTCTCTAATAAAAAGCAGATCGAATTACTGTAACTTTAAATCCCATTGCCAATCCCCTCATTATAGTACTTCTGCATAATGCATGAAGGTTAGATCCGCTCAGGGGCATAGAGGCTGAAGGTCCGCAAAGCTGCAAAACTACAATGGTTTTCTTATGCTGGGGGAGACCAGTGTTGGACAGCTGAAGACAAGAATGTAGCTATCTAGTCCAAAATTATGTGTATTTAATATTCACAAACCCGTATGTGGGGCTGCACAGGAGTGTCCGCTCTATTCTAGACCAAGCGTTGGAATAGTGGTTGTGAAAGGGCTGTGGGGCTGTCCCATCTCAATCCCGCACAACTTCTACATAGCTCTCCTTACAAAGGGCTTGATTGTACAAGAGAAATTGCAGATGTTCAGTACCTCTCATGATCAGGACCATAACTTATTTGTTCAGGTTTGGTCAGGTCAAGGAAAGGCACTTAAGTTAGGAAACATTCACCTTGGTCCTCAGATGAGAGATACAGTGAGCATGAGTTCTGAGAATGAAATCACCTTCTGTCTAAGACTGGTGTGATATGAGCTACGCCTATAAAAAATCATCTTTCAGAGGGCCTCCTGTGAGACAGAAATTATCGTTTGTGAATCATTAGAGTGAGTAATTTGTTCTATAAGCAAGACCTACGGAAACTGGTGTTGCTCGTCAGAGGTAATAAGAGGTTCACCTGCAATAATTTCCATAGCTTAATGAGGGTGTTTTTTTTTTAATTTTTAGCAGTGCCATAGCTTTGAAAGCATGTCTGTGTAGACTTATACAGCACTATCATGTAGTTGCAGAGTAGGGATGTTGATCTCTACATGAAGGTATACAGTGTGGGAACTGTGACTATCCAATAATGTTGGTACAAACTGAGACTCATATTCTTCCTGATTAAGTCACGGATGTGAGAATTGAGTGTGGAAAAATATGGACACCTTCAGATCTGAGAGTTTAGTCTAAATGATGCATTCTTTTGCCTGAGACAAAGAACAGGGGAAGAGGGTGTCATCCTCACATAGTGACAAATGGAATGCCCGTTTTCATCCGTTAAAGCTCATTGTTTATTGAGCACATTGTTTATTGAGCTAGATGCACAAAGGAGGCTGTGAGTCCTTCAATGGGCTTGCAGTCCAAGGCCCTGATCCTGTGTGAGCTTTGGAGTCACTGAAATAATTGATTTCTGAAGATTTAGAGCCTCACAGAATCAGGTCCTAAGATAAAACAAAACAGCACAGACTGTTAGATGCAAGATGCAGGCCTGAAGTTGAGAAAGAGGAAAATGTTTCAGTTGTCTGGAGATTTGTTGTTTGTATATATAGAATATCAGGATTGGAAGGGACCTCATGAGGTCATCTAGTCCAGCCCCCTGCTCAAAGCAGGGCCAAATCCCCAAGTTTTGCCCCAGATCTCTAAATGGCCCCCTCAAGGATTGAACTCACAACTTTGGGTTTAGCAGGCCAATGCTCAAAACACTGAGCTATGACTCCCCCCTTGTATGTTTTACCGGAGGATTGGAATGAAGGCAGGGTGGTCATCTGTTGCACAAGAAGAGAGAGACTTGTAATTGTAAAAACAGGATGGAAGAATAACCATCCATTTCTTTCAACTTTTGACATCTAGAGTCTGGTAGATATTTGGAAAGACTCCCATTAAAAGAGATATTGTCATGTTAAAAATATTGTCCCTTCCATCTTCTCAGACAGATGACATTAAAACTAGGTAGATCTCTGACAGGAAGTATGAAAGTGTGCGTTTGGGGGAAGGAGAAGTTCAACTCACAGTGGCATTGGTTTTGCAGATGGAGAGGAGGCAGAATATGCACATAGCCTCCTATCCTAATCAAGCCTGACAGGGATTCCACTCAGAAGTTAACACCAACAATCATCTTCTACTTTGAACGAAACCACTTTCATTCTCTGCAGCCGAACACCATTATGATCTTCAGAGGGCTTAGAGTTGTGTCTGAAATCAATGTCTGGTCTTTTCCAGTTCCCTCAGCATGATCTCCTTCACCAGACATCCCGTCTCTATACTCAAATGCTGTAGCAGGAGTTTGGATCACACAAGAGCAAGGGCAACATTTTCAAACTCTGGAGTCTGCAGTTAGAACTAAACAAATCTGGATTTAGTTGTCTATCTACATTTGTATATGGTCAGTCATCACTATAATATCTGAGCACCTAAAAATAAGTGTCCTGATTTTCAGAAACATTGTGAACCTGCAATTTCCAATAAAGTAAGACAAGTTGTGGTGAGCTCAGCATGTCTGAAAATAAGGCACTTATTTTGGAGCCTAAATATAAATTTAAACATGCAAACTTGAAAATTTGTATCTTTATGATCAACTTATTTTAGTAGACCACTAAGCTCCTTTCTCTAATGAGACCGACAATTTTTTGGAACATTGTCCATAAAATTGTGTGCCAATTTGTGTGATCCGCCTAAAACAGATTCAGCCTCTGCTTTGGTTACCTGTGGGGGAAGAGGGGTTGTTCATATTATCTTTGCCATAGAGGGAGCAAGGTTTATAGCATACAATGAATTCCTCACCAATGCTACTTCATGTGATGATGTATTGAAGTACGTAAGAAACAAAATCTTTGTATGGTATAAACAACTTTTGAAATAACTGAACCATTGTGAAGCTAAAATAGATATACTGTATTTTGTTATTGCTTTGATGTAATCATCACCTGTCTCTTTCTTTTGATGAAACATTAGTTTAATCCGAAATAAGATAAATTGATTTCATTGAGTGTTGTAGATTCTCAGTACCACTAGGAAAAAAAAAAACAGGCCATTTGCTTTGGCTACCTACATGTAGATTTGGGTGCTTAACTTTAGGCTTCCAAGTTTGAAAATGTGGGCATGTATGCTTTATTTATATATTTATTAAATTATACTTTTTTTAACAAAGTGCCATAGATTTGGATGGTACTTCACAGGCAAATAAAATGGCAGGTTTCTGCTATAAGGCACTTACAAGCTAAATGTAATTTATTTATAAACCTGCTGTATGGCAGAAATGTATTTAAGCTATGTTCGGTTGTGTTTAGCAGCCACTAGGGTTGCAGAGTGTGATACGTGATCAAATAGAAACAAACAATATGGAACCAAGATTGTCATTGTTTCTGACATTCTTTCATGATTGTGCACAAAAATACACCTTGCCTGATTTTGTTCTTATTCATACGATTATATATCAGGGGTAAATCCACTAAATTTAGTGGATTTACACTGCTTTAAGATTAGACTCATGCCATTAGGGCACAACTAAGGCCATATCCACACTATGGTTGCAGAGGACCACAGATACAACACTGCCTCTCTGCAGCTGGAGCATTGTCGTGTAGATGGTTTCTGCAGCAGTGGAAGGATTTTTTCCATCGCTGTAGTTAATCCATCGCTCCAAGTGCCAGCGGCTAGGACAACAGAAGAATTCTGCCACAGCAACCTACACCATGGGTTAGGTCAGGTTAACTGTGGCACTTAGGGTGTTAATTTTTCACACCCGTGAGCAATATAGCTAGGTTGACCTAATTTTTAAGGGTAGAGTAGGCCTAAGACTGCAAAGGCAGAGCCATGACTGGGATGGGACTAGGCACACTGCTGAAGTGGCTGTGGCTGGAAGTATGATACTAGTGGGACTTGCTAAACCACTACAAAAGTTGTAGCCATTGCAGTCCTACCAACGTACAGGATCAACAGGGCCACCCAAATACACTTTACTTGCATGTGCACATCTTGCACTCCCCAGCACATGCACCCCAATTATGGCTGACTCCTATGTGGTTGCACTGCAAGAAAAGGGTCCATGAGCCCTCCCTACCCATGTACCAGAGCTAGAGTTGTCATGACGGTACTCATGGTAATTAACAATATATCTCAACGACGAGCCTTCAAACGCCACAAAGTGCAAGTGCCATTTCTGCAGCTATCTCATGCAGCTTTTTCATGGAATTAATCATCAGAGTTTTTTAAAATAATAAATACACAAATAATGTTATTATTAGGACTGTCTTGGGAGTCTATGGATACACAACATGTTTCCTGCGGTGAAGAACTGCAGGGAAAAAGTCAATTTTTAGTAGTTTGGAATGTATAAGAAACATACTGTGAAAATGTACAATAGAAATATGTTTGTAAATCAATTCAAATACTCTGTGTTAAAATTTGCAATATTTGCAATTCAGTTTACAGAATGTTACTCTGTTTACCCTCATTGCCATTATGATTCAGACCCCTCTGTATAGGATGCAAGTGGAGACACGGAGCACAATGTTAAACTTTAGAAAACTGATTTCATTTGCCACAACTCGTTTTTAAAGAAATATGAATCCTGAACGTGTCACTGTGCAACAATAAATCTGCCTGTTTTAATGTTCTACTGTGGGTGATTTTATTAAGTGGTTATGACAATGCATTGAAGGGTTTGTGTTAGCCTGTTTTTAAACACATGCTCACTCTTTATAGCTTATGGGAGGCAGTGCATAGAATGTTTGGGAATCTAGTAAATATTATGTCACTTGCCTTTTTCTTTGTGAGTTGAGACAATTCAGATTGTGTCACCATGACATACAACATCGTCATCCACAGTATTTTTTTTTTTACTGTTCTACGACTTTTAATAATACTGTCTGGACTTTTTTAGTGAATGTGTTTTGGTTGTTTTAAGATAAAATAAAGTGATGGGGCTGGGTGCAGAGGTATATAGAGCAAGCTTTTAAGAAGCTCATCACAGAGACCAAAAACTGACTGGTGAAGTGGCAGAAAGCACGGACTGTGAGTCTAATAGTCCTTTAATGTGATAGTCAATCTCTGCGTATATAATGATAACTGAATAGAAAAAGAAACACCTAAGGAGTTTGGGGATTGTGAAGATCAAAAATATAGGGACAAATACTGGAGTCCTTACTCAGTTTTTACTTGTTTCCTAACTAGGCAAAACTACTAGCTTCATTCCTGGGCAGGAATGATGGTCCAGTGGTTAGATGCTAGCTTGACACTCTGGAGAGTCAAGTTAAATTCCCTTTTCCACCACAGACGGGTGTGTGACACCCCCAGCCCCCAGGCAAGTCCCATACTCTCTGTCCTTCAAATTCTGTAAAGTGGGGATAATAGTACTTCTTTGATACACAGTTTTTAGGGCTGCATTTTGACTTTATCTTCACAACATAACTATGTGGTAAAGTATCCAATACGTTTTTATTTCAGTATTTTTAGCCATTCTTTTTATCCACACAGTGATACACACTTCACAGCTCGGATTAGAACCTATTTCTTCCTCTCAGCATCATGTGGGTCAGGCCAGTGGTTCCATCTAGCCCAGTATCCTGTCTTCCAGCCGTGGCCAGTGACAAATGCTTCAGAGGGAATGAACAGAACAGGGTAATTATCAAGTGATTCCCTCCTTTGTTGTCCAGTCCCAGTTTTTGGCAAGTCAGAGGCTTAGGGACACCTAGAGCCTGGGGTTGGTTGCATCCCTGACCATCTTGGCTAGTAGCCATTGATGGACCTATCCTTCATGAAAAATATCTAATTCTTTTTTGAGCCCAGTTATACTTTTGGCCTTCACAACATCCCTTGGCAACGATTTTCACAGGATGACTGTGTGTTGTGTGAAGTACTTCCTTTTGTTTGTTTTAAACCAGCTGCCTATTAAGTACATGGGTTGGCTTCTGGTTCTTGTGTTATGTGAAAGGATAAATAACAGTTCCCTATTCACTTTTCCCACACCACTCATGATTTTATAGACTTCTATATATTCTTCCTTAGCAACCAATTTCTAAGATGAACAGTCCTTTTTTTTTTCATCTCTCCTCATACGAAAGCTTTTCCATACCCCTATTCATATTTGTTGTCATTTTTCTATACTTTTCCCAACTCTAATATAACTTTTTGGGGATGAGGTGACTAGAACTGCAGACAGTATTCAAGATGTGGGCATACCATGGATTTATATAGTGATATTATGATAGTTTCTGTCTTATTATCTATTCCGTTCCTAATAGTTCCTATTTTTCTGCTAGCTTTTTTGACTACTGCTGCACATTGAGTGGATGTTTTCAGAGAACTATCCACAGTGACTCCAAAATCTCTTTCTTGAGTGGTAACAGCTCATATAGACCCCATTGTTTTGAATGTATATTTTCCAGTGTACATTACTTTGCATTTATCAGCATTGAATTGCATCTGCAATTTTCTTGCCCACTCACCCAGTTCATTGAGATCCCTTTGTAACTCTTTGCAGTCAGCTTTAACTATCCTGAGTAGTTTTGTATCATCTGCAAACTTTGCCATCTAACTGTTTACCTATTTTTCCAGGTCATTTATTAATATATTGAACAGGACTTATCCCAGTACAGATCCTTGGAGGGTGCTGTTATTTACCTCTCTCCATTCTGAAAACTGAGCATTTATTCCTACCCTTTGTTTCCTATCGTTTAACCAGTTACTGATCCAGGAGAGGACTTTCTCTCTTATCCCATGACTGCTTACTTTGCTTAAGAGACTTTGGTGAGGGACCTTGTCAAAGGCTTTCTGAAAGTCCAAGTACATTATATTGACTGGATCACCCTTGTCCACATTTGTTGAGATCCAAACAGATTGCTGAGGCATGTTCTCTGCTTACAGAAGCCATGTCGACACTTTCCCAACATATAGTGGACTTCAGAATTGCTAGCCCTTGTCATCAGTGCAAACCTCATGATTTTTGTTTTGAAGATTTCTTGTGATTTTCTGATGTCCTGCTTCAAACTTGTGAAGTTATTCATAGGGGTCACTGTGCTCCATGGATTCCCTGAGCCAAGATGGACACCTTTTCCCTACATCATTAGCAAGTGAACATGAGGTTGCTCCTCAGCATATTCCACTAGTTCCAATAGGTCTAAAGCCAGCCTGCCTTAGGGAAATAATGGCAGTTTAGTCACCCTTTTGATTGATATAGTAGACAGGGAAACACAATGTGGAGGATCTTGAAATGCAGCTGAAGTTGGGGGACAGAGGAGCTGGAGACGCGTGAGGGTGGGTTAACAAGGAGGAAGCATGGTAGGGGGCAAAAAAAATGTAAAAGGAGCAGGTAAAGGGAATGTATCATGGACCAGGCGAATGTAGCAAGTGGAGTGATGGGGCAGAGATAAAGAAGGAATTTTCACAGTGCAGGGAAAATTGTGGGGAGCAGGGTGAGTGTAGGGAGGTGGCTTGAGTAGAAGGGAAAGGGATATGGTGGAGTATGCAAGGTGATCGTAGGGTGCAGGAAAACAAAGCTTTGTTTATACTAGCAGGTTTAAATCCTGAAGCAGAGCTGGACACAATATGCCCTTAGCTGCATGTGCAGTTAAATCATGTTCAGCACTGGTTCACATGTATCCATTGTCAGCAACAAGTAATTTTCATAGTATAAACCAGTGATGGAGGGAGTGCACAGCAAGAAGATGGTGAAGGGTGGGCTTTTCAAATGGGAAATAAGTAGGACAGGGATAAATAATGTAGACTGCTAGAAAGACAACTCCCCCACAACCCAGAAGCTACGAGTGGGTAAATGGAGGCCTCTTCTGAACACCAAGAGAGGAAGGGAGGCAGGGGTTTTATATATTTTCTCTCTCCCTCTCTATACACACACACACATAAGAGAGAGGGAGAGTGTACATACCCACACACACAATATATATTTAGTGTCTACACTATGTGTTTATGTATAGATATAATCATGAGATTTATTTAAAAATCAATATATATATATTTAAAATCTTGTGATTTTTAATAAATGTCATGATTCTTTGGGTCTAACTCACAGTATTGCAAACCCCAAGTTTTCAAATACCATGAGTCAGAGCCCCCCAAATCATTATCCTGAAAAATCCTGAAATTTTAAAAATAATACAGTTGGATGGGGTTTTGTGTGTGATCATATGAGATCTGAATTTCAGTAAACTACTAATTCAGAGTCTCACATAAAATTTCCATCATTCAATCTCTTGGAAGAAGTATTAGTGGAATTCTGCTCTGTGTGTGTGTGTGTGTGTGTGTGTGTGTGTGTGTGTCAGGGATTCTGCAGGATTTTGTAGGTCATGAAAAGGAGTTCCAGCTTTTCTTTCTGTTGCAACTCCTTAGAGGGGGTGGATGATATTTAGGGGGGTGCAGAGGGGATAGATGATATTTAGGGGTGGGGCCTTAAATAATCCCAACTGCAGAAATCCCAGCACCAATTATATTACCTGGTCCAGCTACACTTTCAGATTCCATACACAGCTGGATATTATAAGTAATAAAAAACTACATTAAAAATGCCTAAGACTCAATTTTTAAAACAATATATGTTTAAAAATTGGTAAAATGTTTTTAATGCTTAGTTTCTTTTTTAAAAAAATGTTCTTTTTGAACCTTAATTCACATTTAATAAAGTTGGCATTTCTGCACGTTTAAATTTTGTTTTTGTCATTAGAAACATTTCACGAAGGGACACTTTTTAAAATAATCAATTGCAGGTAAATTTTAAGGTGGTGGCACATCTCTAAATATTTGTGTGACATCTGGGCATTAGTATCAGTGAGAATTAGGTTGTTGTAGCAACAGCCATCAAGTGATGACTTCAGGAGTAGAACCGAGTGACATTATAAAGGCATTTTGGGAACAGAAGTTTCTGTTATGTTATGTTTGGTTTTAAAGGAATGAGATTTGTATTTTCTGGGTGGTGAGAATGTATGTCTCTGCCATTAATGATTGCATGAAAATCTTATTCTATCCCTGGTTATGTCTAAACCTCTTAGAGGTAAAAATATTGTGTTTCCATGTTGTTTTGTAGTTTGTAGAGTATTCATTAGCACTGGTTATGCTTGCCACTAAACTTTAATTTTACAGTAATTAGCAAATTATGGGATGAAACATTTTATGTACTGGATCGGACAATGCATTCACTTTCCCCTTTTAACGCCATCTTATCTCATCTGAAGCTGATTACATTCTTGCTCAGTTCCATCCCCATGCCTGTCCTAAAAGAGTGTAGTGTGGAAAGAAGACTTGAACGTAGGTCTGTCATGTTATAATGCAGGATATCACTGCAATAAGTTGAATAGTCTGGCTCAGGGAACAGTGCATATGAGGAAACTCTTAGCCTTGTTTCAGGTACAGGTAAACACTTGCATTGAGAGGAAAAAATTCCCCTTGAAGTCTATTTTCTCTCATATTTCCAGAGTGTTTCCTGTTTGTCCAGCGAGCTCAGAAGTTGCCATGCAGCTGTGGCTGAGGTGACGGGGGTTTCCCATATATAATTTGACCTGTTTACTGACAATATTCCTAACAGCCCCTTGTGTTATTGGGGAGGCAGTAGGTCCGACATGGGCCTACTAGTGATTGGTGATAATGGTGAAATAGGGACTTGAGTGTTAACACGGTGCCGTGCTTCTGTTACAAACCTGGATGAGCTTCTCCTGGTGGCTGCTCACCAGGTACTTGTGTTTGGATCCAGCCATTGGATACCACAAGTAGCTTTGCTGGGTCTCAGCAGAGTCCAAGCACTGGCTCTAAGTTTCTAGGAACACACTCATGGTATAGATCCTCCATCTAGCATCCCTTCCTGAGATACAGGCCTCCATATTCCAACTGTGTAGACCCTGAAACCAGTCACAGTTCTCCCAGGACTCTCCAGTACCTATTGCCTGCTCCCCAGAGTTCCCCAGATCTCTGGGCCCTCGGTATTATTTCCCTCTTTCGAGTTCCATGATATTTAGAGTAGATAACACACAGATTTTGTAACAGAATTTCTAAACCAATCACACTTTACTCAGACACAAGGCAGACAAGATATACATCTTTATGGACAATAACAAAAACCTGTACACCATGCAAAACCTACCCTACAATACCCTCTTCAGTCTGAGATCACTTTTCAATTTTGATCATTGTGCTTTCAGGTTCCCAGGGTCCTTCTCTTCTACTTCTGCTCCTGCTCAGTCTCCATCCCTTTACTAGAAAGAATCCTTTCATAAAGTTCCAGTTCCTTCCAGCAACTCCCTTGTCAGATGATCCATTGTGTGGTTACAGACCCAAACAGTCCAGACTTGTAAAGCTGGTTCTCTAAGGCTGCAGCCAGTTCATTATTCTAGCCATCTTCCATTTGAATGGCAGACCACCCAGGTTAATGGTTCTTGAATGTTCTCCATTGTTAGCCCTCTTCCATAAGGCTCTGTTAATACCTCCTGCAATCCCAATCTAATAAGCCTGGGGAAAGGCAACAGTGAAGCCTGATTCAGCTGACTTGGGCTCACAGGGCTAGGGCTATGGGCTCGTTTAATTGTGGTGTAGATGTTCAGGCTCAGGCTGGAGTCCAGGCTCTAAGATGCTGCACGGGGGGAGGGTCATCTCCCATAGAGGAAAGTGAAGGAAAATGGCCCTCATGTCCCTACACACACACCTTGAGCAGATATGACTGAGAGGAGATGTCCCTTGAAAGGAGAAATTGGCCTGCTTTCTGCCTCCAAAAGTCACTGGAGGTTCACTCTGATCTCTCAAGTTACTGTATGGGGACAACGAATAACAGCGGCACATCACCGTAGAAGATGAATGAAGTGTGAGACCACAAAGCTCTGTTGCAAGGAGACATCTTTTGAGACTGGTGGGATCAGGGGCCTTTGAATAATTATACTGAGAGTTCTCATATTTGTAAAGGTTTCCAGAGCAGCCCTGAACACCTCTGCAGGATGATGACATTTCCCCCATGAATTGTTTTGTATTTAAAAACAGTATGGCATATCTGATTTAATTAGCGATCAGCTCCCAAATTGTAGGTCTACATGACATCTTAAGAAAAGCAGTGCTTTAAAAATTAGGATAGTCTAAAATCTGTTAGCGTTAGAAGAATTCAAAATATCCTCCATTATCTGCACACATGCTGAGAGTGATGAGAGCAGGTAGAAGCACAGCTTCCTTCAAAGCAATGTGTGTGTCAGCTGGGGGAAGGAAAAGACTTGTACCAAAAAGGCCCCCCTACACTCTCACCCTGAATATGACATGGACTGTTACCTCAACACCAAGTCAGTGACTGGATGAACAAGTTTGGGCATAAGTTTGAGATTGCTCATTTGCAACCATCTTCCCAGCATTCTCCCCATCCTTGGCATTGTATAGAAAAACAAAGACTCCTAAAAGTTATAGTACATGGGTCCTCTGAGGTTAAAATAATGTTAGGGTATGTATTTTTCTGGTTGATCAGCAACAATTCAGGACTCAGCTTTCATTTTGAGGGCTGTGGTATTTTGCGTGAATTGACAATGTTATCAATAATATTAAAAAATCAAACACACAACACAGATATATGAGCATGTAGGGCCAGTCACAGGCTAGTGGAAAAAATCTAGTGGAAACAGGCAGGGAAGAAATATTTCAACCCTTGAAACAAGTAAAACAACAAACAGAAACAGTCTTATAAGAGAACTTCGCAGCCAGTCACAGACTGGTGAAAAACTGGGAGAATCTGGAATGACATGAAATATTCCTGCCCTGAGTCTTTTAACACAACACATACAGAGGCACACATGTGCCTGCACACAGAAAAAAAATTGGGGTCCAGTTACTCAACATGATAACAACTAGCAGTCCTTGTGGCACCTTAGAGACTAACACATTTATTTGGGCATAAGCTTTCGTGGGCTAAAACCCACTTCATCAGATGCATCAGAAGCTTATGCCCAAATAAATGTGTTAGTCTCTAAGGTGCCACAAGGACTCCTCGTTGGTTTTGGTGATACAGACTAACACGGCTTCCCCTCTGAAACCTGTCAACATGATTAGTCCATTATTTCCCCATATTGTATATCCACTGGAGTGTTCCAGGGTGCAGAGCAATGACTAGTTTGTAGTCAACACATAGGATTTCTGAACATGAGCATTTATCTAATATTCATACTCATCCTTATCTATCCAGGCATGATATGATAGCAAGGCATAGAATATAATAGTGGTAGAGTTGTCATCATATGGCCTGGGAACAGTACATATATACTTTCACCGAGAAAGAGAATGTGTGGCAAAAAGTTAACTTCATTTGCTGAGGCATAACAGAAGAAGATGACTGTCATGTGCATGTTGGGAAAAGAAAGCACTTACAATAAAGTGGCATACTAATGTTTTTACACTTTCCTTATTCAACATCATCATGGCAACTCCCAAAGGGAATTGCCCTACCTGGACCAAGCACCACCTGGACTAATCTCTGGCTAGGTCCTTACAGTGGTCTGACTGGAGATTCAGTTTATGTCCATCACTGGCAATCTTATCATGCCACCAAAAATTCTGGTGCCCATGTGATCTCTGGCCAGGTAGTGGCATTCTTTGCTACCCACACTTCAGAATTCATTGGTCTTCCGTTCTAACAACATGTCCATACCACGGACGCTGCTAAAACCAAACCAGTGCCAAGGGAGGCTGTTGCTGGATTTAGCTTTAAATAACTTCAATATTGATCTTGTCCTACCACTTAATATGGAGCAGCTGATGAAAATGACTAAAATCAAAAATATCAGTCCGGTGTTCTTCAGCTTTCCTCAGTGTCTGCATTTATCATATGGAAATTAACATCAGTATAATGATGGTTTTACAGATCACAGAGGATATTATCCCCACTGACAGGCCCAAAACATGGCAGCAGCTGCTGCTATACTAGGGTGCACATCTTTCAAGTCTCCTTCAATACTGTTTATGTAATCACCCAAATATTTGACAGTTGCCGCGTACTCTGTGTCCCATCTGGACAGGTTAATACTGATCTGTTGTAATCTAGAAAAGGAGGTTGTTTGATGGTTATGTCTAGGGACTTAGTTTATCCAAATAAATAACTGGACCAAGGCCTGCTGCTTCTTGCCCAACCAGAGTGGCCATCGGCTACAGCAGTTCACCAAACTGAGCCAACAAGAGAATGTCATCAGTGTATTTAAGATCTTGCAGAATGGTGTTCAGCTGAATGTCACCAACAACTGTCTCCTCAAATTTAGCCATCAACTTATCAGTCCTGACATTGAACAATGATGGTGAGAGAATGAAGCCTCGCTGAACTCCTGTGAAGACTGGAAACCATGCCATGTATCTTCCATTGACTGGACACATCTTTCTGTTCCATTATAGAGCTGTTCTGTCAATGATGTTCTCTTACCAGGGACATGGAGTCACCTCATCAAATTTCACAGCAGTCTATAAAAAGTGCTTTACCTAGCTTATTACATTCAACCACCTAAATCTCTTCCATTTGAATAGGGGCAGGATGTTCCTTTCTTCCTTCAGACAAGAAGAGACTGAGATTGCAGCCCATTAGCTAAAGTCTGGGAAGACACTGAAAGTTTGAAACATCGCCCCTAAGTTGCAGAAGACAGGTGAGAGTATTGCTGTGCTATGTCAGCCTAGGCTCTTCCAGAACATCTGGCATCTGGAAGAAGACTGTTACTCTGCCTCTGTTCAAAAACAAAGTGAAAAGTCCAAGGTATTACTCACTGTTGTCAGTCCTGGGGACAGTTTTTGCTTCCATTTTAATTTCTCAAATCAACAATAAACTTCATGGCAAAGGCAGGAATACTCAGCAGCTTTAGACCTGATTGTTCCACTGTTGACCAGATCTTTATGTTGAGACAGCTAATTAAGCATTCAGTTCACTATGAAATCAAACTACAGGTGTTCATTGGGCCTTTCCAGATGAAAAACCCCTAAGATACATTCACATTAGTTGCAAACATACTGCATGTCACAAGAAATATTCTAACAACAGTAATTGCCCTTTCAGTGGAAGAACAGAACCCAAGTACATGTGGCCTCTGAGGAAAAGTCCACCAACAAATCACTGTAGACCAGGGGTTCCCAAACTTGGTTGGCAGCTTGTTCAGGGTAAGCCCCTGGCAGGCGGTGAGACACTTTGTTTACCTGAACATCCACGGGTATGGCCGCTCACAGCTCCCAGTGGCCGCGGTTCACCGTTCCCGGCCAATGGGAGCTGCGGGAAGCAGCGCGGGCCGGGCCACAAAATGCATGTATTTTAGAAATGCATGTTTTTAATCCAGTTTGTATAAAATGTAGAATTACATCTTCAATAGAAAGTTACTTTATTGGGGGAAAGTTCAAAGAATTCACTGCTATTTAGACTCTAACTTTCACAGTGCCTCTCTTTTCATTACAAAATCCAAATTACATAGGCTGTAGGGATGTCAGGGCAAAACCTGTCCCACTGAAGTCAGTCAGAGGTTTGACCATTGACCAAAATGGGACCAGGATTAAACCTAATCAGAGAGAGGAATTTGCAAGGCTGTTACATGGGAGTAGAGGTAGGACTAATGGGACAGAATGAAGGATAGGAAATCATTTTTAAAGGTAAGGCCCATAAAACTGATGAGTAGTATCCCAAGGGAAATCCCACTATTTCAGTCATTAAAATTCAGACTGGATGAAAAGCTATGTCTGGGTGTCTTGTTTTGTTTTCTCCCCTTGGGACCTCTGAATTAAACTGCTATGGATGTGGAGAGCTGAAAATATCCCCCTACTATCTCTCCAATTATTAGCATTTTCTGATAACAATGGGATTGAGGAAATTTTGGCTGATACCATGGCAAACCCCTACATTTACAGAGTGTAATCATAAAGTCTTGGATGTCCATCATTTTGTTTTTTTAAGAATTTCCCCCAAACTAATAAGGGGAACTGAAGGGTCTAAGAGCACAAGGGAGGGTAGGGCATGTGGCCTCTCGCAGGTTGAGCATCATACAGTTGGGGAAAAGCTAGCCAGTTCCAGTGAGCTCAGATTCCCGAGAGAGAAGGTAGAAAGTATCTGTAAGGTATGAATTCCTGGGCCTGCCACTGGAGTTGATTTTTTTTCCGAAACAATGGTAAAACAACTAGAAAAACTGTAGAATCCTGTGGCAGGTCTGGCTGCATTTTGTTTGCTGCAGAAAAAAAACACTGTTACCTATTTTAGCATCTATTGAATGCTGATCAGCAGGCCACTGTGTATGTAGGCTACCAAGAAACTGACCAGGTGATATTCTTGCCTTAGGTCCAAAGTAATCCTATATAAAAATGAGGTGGGTCTGAGGTGATGTCACAGTTGGGGTTTTACAAATGATGAGCTGGTATATGAAGCGGATTTCCTCTGGATATAACCAAGGAGAACATGCAGTATTCAGATTGCACTATTTGTAACTGCAAGCATTCACAAAACGTAAGTGCCCCCAAAGCTATGAGATTAGTTTAAAAACCATGAGATTTAAAATAGTTAATTTGAGATGGTTTGTGTACATGATTATTTCAGGTCAAAATTCCACCTTCAAAGCATCCATACAAATGGTGGCCACCCTTATGCCTGCTCAGAATGGAGCTCTGCTTTCTCTCTCGGTTGTGCCCCACATCCTCTGCCCCCCCAGTCTCTAACTGCTTCACACACTCCCTTGTCCAGCTCAGTGTGCTCCTGCTCTTTGTGTTCCTCTGTCTTTCCTTTAGTCTCCTCCTGCACCCATTTTATCAGGCTCCACCTGCTCCCCACTTTCCCCTACCCCACTAAGTCTCCCCTTTCTCCTGACCCTCACACTCTCCTATCTCCACCCAGTTTTCAATTTCCTAACCTTAGAGCACAGGTGTGCCGTCTTCCCTGACCTATCCAGACTTCAGTCTTAATGGGAACAATAGGAGATGACAGCCATAATTACAATGGGGCAGCCTCTATTCCACATGCCAAGATTATTGGGAAATGCTGGCCATCTAAACTGAGGGTGAACTACTGCATCAGGCTTGATGCCAGAAATTGGGATATCACGAGAAGCTTAAAAACAATCAAACAAAACCCTTAATATTGCTAGATTTGCAATAAAATCATGACTTTGTAACTCTGTTCACTCTCTGTGCCGCTCACAAGAGTTTGAGGGGAATCAACAGCACTTTTTCTGGTCCCTGAGGCTGGCTGACACATGAGCAGTGACACCCAAGAGCCCAAACTGAATATCACACTTTTGTAATAGTTACAGCTTTTTAAGGCTTGTCTACATAGTGCAGCAATGCACACCAGGTGGATGTAAATTATTGAGCTCTCACTGTCCTGCGTAGAACCTGCTGACGCTGTCTAAAAGGTACCCAGTGCTTGATGATGTAGTTCTGTTTGAAAAAAGTACTATGTTAACATGCTCTAAAAACTTTTTAGAGCATGTCACCAGGGTCTACATAGGGAAGTTACCTCACAACACTTTAGAGTGTGTTCTGGTTTACACGTCTCTGGCACACATTGGGGGTGTTGTTTGGATGCACTGGTCTCTTTAAAACAGGATTACAGCATTGTAATTTTCCTGCACCAAAACATTCTGAGTGTTGTAATTCCCAGGGAAACATTGCAGCAATGCATACTGGGAAATGAGCAGAAAATGTGTCTTTTTCCATAGTGCATAGGAAGCTGGGGTCTTTCTAGTTCAACAGCATGAGAAAAACCTGAGAGCAATTAAGAAGATATTCAGGAAAGGGTTTGGGAAGAAGCCTATGAGGTAGCCAGAGAGCTCAGTAAGGTTCCCTGAAGAGAGGATGTTTGTGGAAGAACAAATGGTGCAGACTTGGGAGAAAAGAAGAAGGCAGTGCTGAACATCAGACAAGACAAGTACTTAATTGTAAAGGAGTGCTAAGCCAAGGGTACAGAAAAATAGTATGAGCACCTCATTGGCTCAGAGGGACCAGAAACACTGGTGTTGCTATTTTACCTTAAGAGGGCAGAATACTTACAGAATTGTGAGGAAAAATTGTGGCTCCATACAAAAGAGTTGGTGAAGAAATGGCCTTTATTTAGTCATCTGTTTTATACTATTGTTATCCTGTACAAAGTGGAGAGTTTCATTTTAGCCAGAAAATTAAGCTACCAACAAGCATGAGGGAATGGAAGCATGGCTACATCTCCATGTTGGAGTGGTAAACAGTCTGTTGCTTAGCACTCTTTAAAACATGCACAAATTACTTAGGTGTACTTTGTGGTCACATGAGGTATATGTGCACCTATTAGACTAGAAGGACTATCAGGTGTACCAATCCCTAGTATAACAAGAAGTATAAAGCCACATCTATTATATAAATATACATCACACATGTTGAGGTAATAGCCATGTAATTACCATCCTAGAGCTATAGAGTAAGTGAATTTGTCTTTCCTTACCTGCTGTCTGTCTAGTCGTCTATTTCTTACAGTTCTAACTTTTTAACAGTTTCAAATAGGCACCATATTTATAAAAATAAATAACATCAACTTGCCTACAATCTTTGTCTCCTCCCCACAAATGTTGCCTCTTCCTCCCCTAAAACACTGTGGTTTGACGCCCAAAAGAGCAAGATTCAGTTCTAGATCTGTGACAGAATTACAAGATATAAAAAAAATCACAAATCTAAAGTTTGAGATCCTTCATCACCTAGGACTAGAAATGGGGCTTTATACCATTGGGAAGGGAAGATATTCTGATTCTCATGGAACTGAGCTGTGGAACTAAAACTATTTTAGGACATTTTAAGTGATACCTATGCCGCCATCTGAGCCCTCTTAGATTTCAGTTGGGCCAGAATTTTCCCCAAGGCAATCAAACTGCCAGTTTGTACAGGTGTAAGAATATGAAATAGAGTCCCAGTACAAGGTTTTGAAATTCTTTAAAACATTTCTAAAATATCATAGGGGTGGTGAGGGGCCCAGCAGGTTGATTGTTTGGGATTTGTTTGTAACATATGCGGTATATAGTGACTCTAGGAAGCTGTGATTAGAAATGAAGATTTTGTTGGCACTTTTCTTTGTAACTCTGTCATAACTTCGCAATTCATGAGCAATGCACTACAAACACATCACATTGTTTTATTCCATCCAGGGTATAAAAGACCATTTGGCAGAGATTACGCAGCCCTTCATTCTTTTGCAGATGATAAAGAATTCCATGTCATTCTTTGCGGAGGGGGGGTGATTCCAACACATACAAATTCCAAATCTTGTTTACTCTGCAAGGACATTGCTATACCATATTCCTGGAGGTTGGGCAGTTACCCATCATTGGCCAAAGGTTCCCCTTGCCCTTGTGCAGTATGTTGTGCATGAATTCATGTCTTTTCCATACATGCCTACATTTAATTGGTGTTATAACTTAATATTTTCTGAAGTGCCTTGGAATTCTTTTAGCTAAAAGATGCCTTTATATATACAGAATATTATTTTTAGTAAATACTGAAGAAGCAGCAATATTTTTAAAAAAGAGAAAAGGAGGACTTGTGGCACCTTAGAGACTAACCAATTTATTAGAGCATAAGATTTCATGAGCTACAGCTCACTTCATCGGATGCATGCAGTGAAAATATTTTTGTAGTTATCCTACCCAGTCTTTTGGGTCCACATTATATAGAGCCATAGGATAGGGAACAAGTATCAACTTAATTAGCCTGGTAGCAGATAGTCAGATGCAGCAGCTCAACAGCCCATCTTTAGAAATTGCAACAGGTAAGAAGTCCTTGAGCTTCATAAACCTTTTGTCCATAGCTGAGGTTCAAAGTTAAGGCATTATATTAATAGGACTATGAGATTAAATCATGGCAGTATTGTGGATTTATGTACACCCTGTGTATCATTTAACATGAGACTTATAGGCTTTAAATGGTGTGCACAGCCTTGTCATTTGCTCTAGGATAAATTTTATTTAAGAGGAGAAGATGTTCACTTGAGTAGTGTTTGCATCCATGTCAGTGCAAAGAACGGGAACACACAGTTTTCTTGTACACACCCAACTGTTCTCCCACTCCAACATTGCAAGGCCTTCTGTTTGGTCTATACCCATGCCTGACGGCTCTAATAGAAGAAAAACTGCCTACTGAGTTTATCAAAGGAAGGCCATGAATGGGTAAACATATTTTTGAAGTTCCCTGATGTTGGAAAATAAAGGGGAACAAATACTTGTAGAGCATCCTAGAAGGATACCATATTAACAGCCACTAGGAGAGTACCAAATAAAATACCGAACAATGTGACAGTGTCAAATAGGGAATGTTATCATTATGAGAGAGTCAACTAAATCTTAAGTCCAGATTTTGCTGTACTTATAATGAGCAGTGCCTTACTCCCTGAAAAATCCTATTTGAGTACATAAGAGTACATCTGAATGCATATACTATTCAGCATGAGTCAGATTGTTGGAATCTGTCTCTCTCCCTTTGGTGTTCTCCTTATTCTTTTCATTTTCCTTCCCCCACGTTTACCACGTTGGGACCCCAGATCCTTGCTCAAAAAGGAATGGCAAGCATGGGAGAATAGGTCAGATCTAAATTTTGGATCACATAATAGTGAATACTCAGTAAATGCAGGGCAAGCACAGTTGAAGAGTTCTCAAGAGTTGCTCAAAGAACTAATCTATAGAGAAGTCTCCCTGTCTTTTCACTGCCACATTCATTTTCTTCATTTTACATTTTAATTCTTTTGTCCTTCAGACTTTTGATGTGTGTAGAGAAGCACATTTTTTTAAAAAAAAATCAGGAATAGAACTTGCTAAAACAGTCACAGTAAATTCCAGCTCATCCTGGGCATAGTCCTAGATAGAAAATTCAGATTTAATGCTGTTGCAATTCACTGAACATATGAATAGGAAAGATAAATATTCCTTGTTTAGTTTAGTCCGGTGATTTTGACATTGCTGGACATTATTTTCCCCAATAGTGTCATTCACTGAAGGGACAAAAGAAGGATTAAACATTATAATTGTACTTTGACAAGAGCATATGACTTCTGGGATGGATTAATACTCCTATGGAGGATTTCATTACTAGCTCTGGCAATATTTCCTTCTGAAGGCTTATACTGAGTGCCTTTTCTTAAAGTTAGCACTAAAATGGCACATGAAGGGCTCTGAAGAATTGTCTGTCTCTGTCTTCAGGACAAAAAAAGTGTGTGAGAGAGCACCCAGTATGTTCCACCTTGGAACTATTCATTCCAATATCTCTATATTTGGTCACAGTTGACAATACCACTTTTGGACTCTCCCTTTGCTGATGGGTACAAGAGTGAAGATTCATAAATAATGCCAGTTTCCCTAATCAAATTAATAGAGAAAGGGGATTAAGAACCTACTGGTGCACCTCTTTTGGCTGTGAGGGAGGGAATTAATATCATGGGACTTGCCACTGAAGCTGGTCAAGCATTTTTTTTAAACTACTTCCTTGAAAAATGCAGATTCATCAGCAATTAAAGTTGGAGGAATGAGACTCGATATCTTAGATGACTATGACAGGAGTTGAATGTCCTGCCATATATCACTGGAAAATATTAATTTAAAGTATAATAGACAACAATGGTTCATTGATTGGAATACATGACAAACTAATGTAATAAATCTGCCACATCTCCAGTTTCTCTAATGTTTGGGACTGGGGCTTGGGACACTTGGGTTCTATCTCAGGTCATCTCTGCCACTTACCTGCTCTGTGATCTAGGGGAAAACACTGAATTTCCCTGTGTCTCTGTTTTCCCCTCTCAACTGTTATCTATGTGGATTCTGAATTCTTCTAGGCATGGACTGTCTCTTTGAGTATGAATGTGTACAGTGCATAGCAAAACAAGGTCTCAAACCCAGGTGGGGTCTCTAGATGCTACTGTAATATAAATATATAATAAAGCCAAGACTGAAACCCTGATGAGTAATGGTGAGCTTTACCATCCACTCTTTCCATCTTGCCTTTGTTTAAGAATTATACTTTCTCATCCCCTAACGCCCCTAGTCAACTTGTGCTATGTTGATGACATCATCATCTGGACCCATGGAAAAGAAGCCCTTGAAGAATTCCACCATGATTTCAACAATTTCCATCCCACCATCAACCTTAGCCTGGACCAGTCCACACAAGAGATCCACTTCCTGGACACTACAGTGTTAATAAGCGATGGTCACATAAACAACACCCTATACCAGAAACCTACTGACCGATATTCCTACCTACCTGCCTCCAGTTTTCATCCAGACCACACCACATGATCCATTGTCTACAGCCAAGCTCTATGATACAACCGCATTTGCATCAACCCCTCACACAGAGACACACACCTACAAGATCTCTATCAAGCATTCTTACAACTACAATACCACCTGATGAAGTGAAGAAACAGATTGACAGAGCCAGAAGAGTACCCAGAAATCACCTACTACAGGACAGGCCCAACAAAGAAAGTAACAGAATGCCACTAGCCATCACCTTCAGCCCCCAACTAAAACCTCTCCAGCGCATCATCAAGGATCTACAACCTATCCTGAAGGACAACCCATCACTCTCACAGATCTTGGGAGACAGGCCAGTCCTTGCTTACAGACAGCTCCCCAACCTGAAGCAAATACTCACCAGCAGCCACACACCAAAAACGCTAACCCAGGAACCTATCCTTGCAACAAAGTCCGTTGCCAACTGTGTCCACATATCTATTCAAGGGACACCATCATAAGACCTAATCACATCAGCCACACTATCAGAGGCTCGTTCACCTGCACATCTACCAATGTGATATATGCCATCATGTGCCAGCCCCTCTGCCATGTACATTGGCCAAACTGGACTGTCTCTATGCAAAAGAATAAATGGACACAAGTCAGACATCAAGGATTATAACATTAAAAAACTAGTCGGAGAACACTTCAATCTCCTTGGACACTCAATTACAGACCTAAAAGTCGCAATTATTCAACAAAAAAACCTTCAAAAACAGACTCCAACTGCAGAACTGGAATTAATTTGCAAGCTGGACACCATTAAATGAGGCTTGAATAAAGACTGGGAGTGGATGCGTCATTACACAAACTAAAAACTATTTCCCCATGCTAATTTTCTCCCTACTGTTACTCACACCTTCTTGTCAACTGTTTGAAATGGGCCATCCTGATTATCACTACAAAAGTTTTTTTTTCTCCTGCTGATAATAGCCCACGTTAGTCGATTACTCTCATTATAGTTGGTATGGCAACCCCCATTTTTTCATGTTTCATATCTATCTATCTATCTTCCTACTGTATTTTCCACTGCATGCATCCGATGAAGTGGGCTTTAGCCCATGAAAGCTTATGCTCAAATAAATTTGTTTGTCTCTAAGGTGCCACAAGTACTCCTTGTTCTTTTTGCTGATACAGACTAACACGGCTACCACTATGAAACTCTCTCTTATATCCATCTTGTAAGACAAGTCAAAAGATTGAAAAATACAATCGAACGTATATATTTTTTTAAATCACATGATTGATGATTACCTGTTCTATTCTTTCCCTCTGGAGCACCAGGCATTGGCCACTGTCGGAAGACAGGATACTGGACTAGATGGACCTTTGGTCTGACCCAGTATGGCCATTCTTATGTTCTTATGGTTATGTAAGCTTTTGTTAGATAGCTGCATTCAAATATAGTACCTCAACTAAAATGGTGTGGTATAATGCCCATGTCTAACATGACAGACAAACACAGACATTATGAGGGTGCTATTGTAGTGGACACATTTCTTTGTTCTATTTATGGAGGAACCCTCTTTTAAAAAAAACAAGCATACTATGCCTGTTCTTTTCATCCCAGATCCCAGATAGTTACTTCAGAACAATACCGTATCCTGACAGCCCTTAAATAACACATTGAGAATAAAATGAGGAGTACGTGAATGCATTTTCTACTGCATGCATCGGATGAAGTGGGTTTTAGCCCACGAAAGCTTATGCCCAAATAAATTTGTTAGTCTCTAAGGTGCCACATGTACTCCTCTTTGTTGTTTTTTGTTTTTGTTTTTGTTTTTTTTTTGCTGATACAGACTAACACAGCTACCACTCTGAAACACCGAGAATAATTCCTGTAGGGAAGTGGAAACTCTTCAGCTTTATCTCACTGTTTCAATGGAATTCTATAATGGGAGTTTGCACTCTACCTTTTCCCACACTGTGAAAAAAACTTGAGGGGGTCAAACTCTACAAAAGTACAGATGTCCCAGATATCTGCAGGAGTCAAGAAGTTAGTGCACAAGATGTCCTTTACCTCTTTGCTGCTGCCTGACCATTTCTGTTTTCTTAATTTCTTGAGTAACATGCCCAGGAGCTCCCAACCACCACCTTCAAGGACATATTCCAGGCCACCGAAAGGAAGCATAGATTACTGCAGATTCTCTTCTTTTACACTTGAGTAAATCAGGAGTAACTATTGATACTAGGTGAGTTACTCTGAAGTAAAACTACAGTTGGGGAAATCAGAATCAGGCTCTCTCTGTCTGCAGTAAGTTACTCAGGCTTTCTCTGAGAGCTTCTTGGGAGAATGTAGCATAGACTTAACTAGCTGCTGCTGCCCACTCACCTCCCAGTGCCTTCCAACACACAAACAGAGCCCTCATAGAGGGGCTTCTGTGGGGTTGAGTGGAAGGAGAGAAGCACACCACAGAGATGACACTCCCTTGTTGCATGCAGAATCAAGGGAAAAGGCCCCTCTGCAGGCAAATCTCCAGAGAATGAGCTGGCCCTTAGATTTCATGTAGAGACCATGTTGTCTTTTGTGTAATCTACAAGGTCACAAATGTTTAATTAATACAGTTTTTTCCCCTTTTTTTAAAGAGGAGAGAGAGGATCTATATCATACACACACACACACACACACGGCCAAAATGTCATAGTTAAGGGGTCCAAACCAAGCTCTTATAACTGACAGAAACATTAAGGGGGAGATTTTCAAAGACATAAAGGAAAAGTCAGTGGGAGTTCGGTGCCTAACTGCCATTTATACCTTTGAAAATAAAATAAACGGGGCTACTGCCCACCCAGTGTAGCCAACTCTCATAATTTTATCATGAGTCTCATGATAGCTGGTGTGCTTTTCTTGAAAGCCCCATGTCCTGGATTTAGGGATTGAAATGATGATCTCAGCTTTTATTTTGTAAGTTTCTAGCTCTTGTAGTTGCAGTAAAAAGTTAGAAAATAGGAGCCATAAAAACTCAAAAACCAGAAGTCAAAAGAAAACTCCACAATGTGTAATTAAATCTCATTTTTTTGAGGGGGGCAGGGAGGTATGACATTCCAGGGTGCAATCCAGACCAGTGAGGTGTCCAGTGTCAGCCCTGGTCACCCAATGATGTCAGCCCTTCCCTGCAAAAGTGGGTGCTTCTCAATGTTTTGCTGCTGTAGCTCTCACCTGGGCTGCTCACAAACAGCCTAACATCATACAGGTAACAAACGCCTGAGTATCTGTGTGTGGCTGCAGCCTGCTAGCCACACATCAGGAACACTCTGGGTTCCACCAGCACAGTTACTACTTGCAGGATGAGCCAGCACGCTCCCAGTCATTGATTATTCCCCTAAACATGTATTTTTCACCATCCAGGCCTCTCCAGGACAATTCAGAGGCAGTCGGTACATTGCCTCTCTAAGGAGATCAGTATACAACAGTTTACCACCCTAATTGGAGTTACCCACACAGTTCACAACACTGTACTAGTTTTAATTAAATTTATTTAAGTACAAGTGAGTCAGAAGTGGTTACAGGAGAAAAAAAGATAAAACAGTTCCCAGAACAAAAACTTAACAAGCTAGACTAAAACTAAAATTTAGCAAGCTAGACTTGGTTCAAGATAAAATTCTTACCACATGCTCCCAGCAACAGGGCTAACCAAAATTTCAGGTCAGGATCTTTCCCAAATCAAATAGGCTGTTTTTTTTCTGTCACCTTAGATGAAAGAGGGAGAGATGGATAGGGAGAGATAACTTTGCATGCTTTTGCACCTCATAGTTAGAGTTCAGTCACACTTTGAAATGCATTTTCTAGAGGGTTACCCCTAGATAAAGTTCATTCCTGTTTTGAGGTTGGAGTCAAGGAGTCTGCTGGTGAAAGAGGTCTGGAATAAATAGCCCAGGAATCTCCATCATGATTGGAGGTTTTTAAGAACAGGTTGACAAACACCTGTCAGGGATCTAAATAAGTCTTAGTCCTGCCTTAAGTGCTATGATTCAGTGCAAGCTACCTATGGACCTCAGAGACCAAGTACGGGTTCTTGATACCAGAGTGGCTGAACTGGAGTAGATAAGGGAGACAGAGAGGTACAGAAATGAGACTTTCAGGGACACAGTAGAGCAGTCTCACCTCCAGTCTGACAGCCTCTGTGCTGTTGAGGAATACGAAAGTCTCAGGGAAGGAGTGGAGGGGAAATAATGCCATAGTTGGGACCCTCCTTCCAGATGATATATGGTATCAATTCACACTGAGGATAGCCCTCTGAGATAAAGGATGCCAGTTATTAGGAAGAGACATGTAAGAGTAATGGAGGATTTGATTATTAGTAATATTGATAGTTGGGTTTGTGATGACCAGGAGAACTGCATGGTGAATTGCCTGCCATGTGCAAAGCTTGAGAACCTCTTGAGACATCTAGTTAAACTTATGTGCAGGTACATGTAGGTACCAATGGCATAGGGAAAGATAGGAGAGAGGTCCTGAAGGCCAAATTTAGATTGCTGGGTAAGAGATTAAAGTCCAGGACCTCACAGTAGCATTCTTGGAAATGCTTCCAGTTCCACATGCAGAACCAGTTAGATAGGCAGAACTGCATGGTCTCAGTGTGAGAATGAGATGATGGTGTTTGGAGGAGAAAATTAGGTTTATTAGGAATTGGGGAACCTTTGGGGAAAGGAGGAGCCTATACAGGTGTGAACCAAAGAACCTCTGTTATTCATACTATACACATTACTGTAATAATCTTTGTACAAAATATGTCTTGTGAGGTGTCATTTGAAAACTAATAAGTTGCTGGTCAACAATATGGTGAAACGAATGTATGTCAAGTTATGAATTTCCCCGGTATGATATTATTTGCACATGTTCAATAGCAGACAGACCTTCCTATGCAAAATTGGTTAAACAGGTGTATCCTAATCAAAGAGGTGTGTACTGCAATTTTCATATAAGTAGTACATAGGATCACCAAGATAGCAGAGGGAGAAGATGTCAGGAAACAGAACAATTTGTATTTCAGCAAACACAGGTGGAGAAGAAAGAGCTTCCTTCACCACAAGACTCCATATCAACCTCCAACATCTTAAATAAAGTGGTGACACATCGCCTCCGTGGTCTGAATTGCACCTCATAATATGACAACAGGAAACATGGACTCCACATAAATCAAAACAGATTTCTGACATGTAACACTAAAAAGATCATAGAGGAATTTTTAAACTAAGAACTGAGGGAAATGTGACAGGTATGGAGGTGCACACAGTTCAGACAGAAACATCCCTTAGGAGAGGGTTTCCTAAAGGGGATACTCTACATCCTAAAAAAAGAGGAGAAGATAGAAGTTGATAAAGTACAGGTAGGAACTGTTGACATGGGCAGTGTGTAAACCCCTATGCAGGGAGGCTAGCCCCCTGCTCCGCCCCTTCCACCCAAGGCCCTGTCCCTACTGTGCCTCTTGTGCCCGAGGCCCCACCCCTACTCCTTTACCCCACTTTTGACCACCTGAGCTAGAGGATCTCCAAGCCCCCCACTATGGCCAGAGGAGGGCGAGCTGTGCAGCTCTGTGCCCCAGACCACTTGCCCAAGCATCCCTGAGCCCCAGCCTGCCGGCTCACCCACCCAAGCCTCCCACAGTCCACCCAAACTGCCCTAGCCAACCCATCTGAGCCACACTGATCCTGGCCGGCCTGAGGTGCCCTGGGTCCCAGCCACCTAGAGGAACTATGAGCCCCATTGATGGCTGTCCCCAAAGCCATGGCAGGGAACTTTAGTAGAGGTTTGGGGAGTCTTAGCCTCCACCATCCTCCATTATGCACTGGCCAGGACTGTAGAGAAACAGTCAAATGAAAAACAGTCCGATTCAATTACATCATGTGAAGGCAGACAAGTAAATATTAACAAATTTTATAAGGGCTTACATACTATACTTGAAATGCAAATGCTAAGAAGGGTGAACTTGAGCGTATGATATTCAATCAGGATATTGATATAATAGACATCACAGAAACTTGGTGGAATAACGATAATCAATGTGATACAGTAATATCAGGGCACAAAATATAGTGAATGACCAAGCAGTCTGTGCTGGTGAGGGAGTGGCACTGTATGTGAAAGAAATCATAGAGTCAAATATGGATAGAAATTCCATGCTTGAATAGTGATCGTATACCAGTAGAAATATACTACCGACTACCTGACCAGGATGGTGATGATGATTTGTGACATACTCAGGAATATTCGAGAGGCTATGAAAACAGAAAATTCAATAATAATGGGGAATTTCAACTATGTCTATACTGACTTGGTACATGTCACCCCAGGATGGGATGCAAAGGTAAAATTTCTAGACACTATTGATGAGTGCTTCTTGGAGCAGTTAATCCAGAAATTCACAAATGGGGGTGCAATTCTTGATTTAGTCCTAAGTGGAGCATAGAATCTGCTCAAAGAGGTGGATAGAGCTGAACCACTCAGTCACAGCAACCATAATTAATTACATTTAATATCTGTGTAAGGGGCAAAATTCCAAAGAGAACCACCACAGTAGCATTTAACTCCAAATAGGGGAACTACACAAAAATTAGGACACTATTTAAACAGGAAAATTAAAAGGAACAGTCACAAGAGTGAAACAAACGCCTGCAAACTGCATGGAAATTATGTGAAACACAACAATAGAGGCCCAAACTAAATGTATAACCCAAATATAAAAGAAACGGTAAAAGGACCAAACAAAAATGCCACCATAGATAAACAACAGAGTAAAAGAGATGGTTAGGCAGAAAGACACTCTTTAAAAACTAAAAGTCAAACCCTGTTGAAAAAAAAAGAAAGGAGCATAAAGTCTGGCAGGTCAAGTGTAAAAGTATAATTTGGCAGGCCAAAAAAGAATGCGATGAGCTAGGAGCAAATGCCCCCCCCCCAAAATAAATAACAGCAATTTCTTTTAAAGCCTGCTAATCAATCAGTGGGGCCACTTAATGATTAAAAAACTAAAAGAACAGGGGTACTTTTGGCACCTTAGAGACTAACAAATTTATTTGAGCATAAGCTTTCATGAGCTACAGCTCACCTCATCGGATGCATGCAGTGGAAAATACAGTAGGGGGATTTTATATACACAGAGAACATGAAACAATGGGTGTTACCATACACACTGTAAGGAGTGTGATCAGGTAAGGAGAGCTATTACCAGCAGAAGAGAGAGAGGGGAAAAAAACAAACAAAAAAAAAAAAAAACCCTTTTGTAGTGATAATCAAGGTGGGCCATTTCCAGCAGTTGACAAGAATGTGTGAGGAACAGTAGGGGGAGAAATAAACATGGGGAAACAGTTTTACTTTGTGTAATGACACATCCACTCCCAATCTTTATTCAAGCCTCATTTAATGGTGTCCAGTTTGCAAATTAATTCCAATTCAGCAGGATCTCATTGGAGTCTGTTTTTGAAGTTTTTTTATTGAAGAATTGCAACTTTTAGGTCTGTAATCGAGTGACCAGAGAGATTGAAGTGTTCTCCAACTGGTTTTTGAATGTTATAATTCTTGATGTCTGATTTGTGTCCATTTATTCTTTTGCATAGAGACAGTCCAGTTTGGCCAATGTACATGGCAGAGGGGCTGGCACATGATGGCATATATCACATTGGTAGATGTGCAGGTGAACGAGCCTCTGATAGTGTGGGTGATGTGATTAGGTCCTATGATGGTGTCCCTTGAATAGATATGTGGACAAAGTTGGCAACGGGCTTTGTTGCAAGGATAGGTTCCTGGGTTAGTGTTTTTGTTGTGTGGTGTGTGGTTGCTGGTAAGTATTTGCTTCAGGTTGGGGGGGACTTAAGGAGCACTTAAGGAAGACAAGATCATTGTGGAGAAGCTAAATGGATTCTTTGCCTAGTTCTTTACTGCAGAAGACATTCGGGAAATTCCTGCACCTGAGCCATACTTTTTAGATGACAAATCTGAGGAACTGTCCCAAATTGAGTGGTGTGTAAAGGAAGTTTGGAACAAATTGATAAATTAAACAGTAATAAGTCACCAGGACCAGATGGTATTCACCCAAGAGGCCTGAAGGAACTCAAATATGAAATTGCAGAACTACGGTCTGTGGTATGTAGCCTCTCTCTTAAATCAACCACTGTACCCCATGAGTAGCTGGTTAAAAGATAGGAAGCAAAGGCTAGGAATAAATGGACAGTTTTCACAGTGGAGAGAAGTAAATAATGCCCCCTCACCCAAGCATCTGTTTAGGTACCAATGCTGTTCATCATATTCATAACTGATAGGAAAAGGAGGTAAACAGCAAGGTGGCAAAGTCTGCAGATGATACTAAATCACTCGGGATAGTTAAGTCCAAAGCTGACTGAGCACAGTTACAGAAGGATCTCATAAAACACGGTGACTAGGTAACAAAATGGCAGATGAAATTCAATGTTGAAAAATGCAAAGTAATTCACACTGGAAAACATAACCCCTACTGTACATACCAAATGATGGGGTCTATATTAGCTCTTAACACTCAAAAGATCTTGGAGTCGTCATGGATAATGTTCTGAAAACATCTGCTCAATGCACCATGGCAGCCAACAAGACTAACAGAACGTTAGGAACCAAAAGGAGATGGATTGATAATAAGAAAGAAAATATCATAATTCCACTATATAAATCACTGTTATGCCCACACCTTGAATACTGTGTGCAGTTCTGGTTGCCCTATCTCAGAAATGATATATTGGAATTGGAAAAAGTGAAGAGAATGGCAACAAAAATGATTAAGGGTATGGAACAGCTTCCATACAAGGAGGGATTAAAAAGAGTGGACTGTTGGGTTGAGAAAAGAGACAACTAAGGGGGGAATATCATAGAAGTCTATTAAATCATGAATGGTGTGGAGAAAGTGAATAAGGAAGTGTTATTCATCCTTTTGCATAACACAAAGACCAGGGGTCACCCAAAGAAATTACTAAGCTTTGGGTTTAAAAGGTTATAGGTTATATGTTTGTTTTAAACCTAAAGCTTATTAATTTCATTGGGATATACACAAGGACCGGGGTCACCCAATGAAATTAATAAGCTTTAGGTTTAAAACAAATCTAATCTTCTTACTATATGTTCCATTCTATGCATCCGATGAAGTGGGCTGTAGCCCACAAAGCTTATGTTCTAATAAATTTGTTAGTCTCTAAGGTGCCACAAGTACTTCTGTTCTTTTTGTGGATACAGACTAACACGGCTGCTACTCTAAACATAAGGAAGTACTTCTTCACACAACACAGAGTCAACCTGTGGAACTTGTTGCCAGGGGATGTTGTGAAGGCCAAAAGTATAACTGGGCTCAAAAAAGAATTAGATATTTTCATGTAGGATATGTCCATCAATTGCTATTAGCCAAGATAGTCAGGGATGGAACACTAGGGCCTGGGTGTCCCTAAACCTATGACTTCAAAAAGCTGGGACTGGACGTCAGGGGATAGAGCACTTGCTAACCACCCTGTTCTGTTCATTCCCTCTGAAGCCTCTGGCACCAGCCACTAACAGAAGACAAGATACTGGACTACATGAATAATTGGTCTGACTCAGTATGGTCATTCTTATGTTCTTATTTGTTCCTGTTTGGAAGGTGATATTTTGTCTCAATAGCTGAACTTTGCTGTTATTAGCTGAAATGAAGTAATAATATTTCACTTTTTAATTACCTTTGTCTTTTTAAGTAAAAATAATCATAACTGAATTCATCTTTACTTTATTAAATATATAATATGCCTAGATATCTCTGTTATGAGTGTTCAATAAGAACCTAGATAGACAATAGAAGAAGTGACAGGTGAAGCACACACAGAAACTTTATGAGTTCAGTTAATACAAACAAATATACTAAATAATAGAAAAACCAATATGCATACTTATAAGCATAAGATAAACACAGTAAAGTGGTTTTCCACATTCTTCATACTGATGATCTTACATTGTACCTACTTACTACCTTACGGAACTTATTAGATATACAGATGGGGGAAAAAACAGTCAGTGGAGCTCACCACAAGAAGAAGGTGCTGGCCTAGGTTTCCTAACCAGTTCTCCAATGTAACTCCAATCCTGGTGTCCAACTAAGAATGGGTTTGATGACCTTTTATGCTCCTTTTCCTTTCCACCCACATACATCTGGGATCATAGTCTCATCTCTTATTCATATTTGATATTCAGGGAGACCAATTTTAGGATTCTGGATGTCTGTATGTGGTATTCCAGTTGACCATAATTATATTTCAGACAGTGAACCCAACCATTCATGTCAGTTCCTTTGCCAATAGTTTTAGTACATTACTGTGACTAGCTCTTATTGCAAAAAGCCCTTAAGATGCTGGCTTCTGTTTGTTTGTGGGTTACCTGTTTATCACACAGTTTATAGTTTATTGCTAAACTATCACAAGATACATATTGCTAAATTTTATAACCTTAGGTCAAGTACATATCATTCTACAAGCTTCCGCCAAGCACATAATATTCATTCTATCTCATCCCAATTGCCACTTTTACTAGGCCTCATTATAAGTCCTTAACACTTAATGCTTATCACCTATAATCAAGCCTATTTTAATACATGAAATTGGTTCTTCTACTTCTTGTTGCAGTTTCAATAACTTCCATTATTATTTCTGTAAGCATGCTTCACAGATAGATTATAATGTACTAAAATTATAGATCCTCCAAAATCCTGTCAGTGGTCAATGGTCAATTGTCCTCTGTGAGGTTGCTTACATGTTCCTTGAATGATAAGTTAAATGCCACTGTCACAGACAGTGTACTGGACAAAATGATTAACTGTTCTGATGTGGTATGGCAATCCCTATGCTCCAAAGAGGAGCAATGTGTTTTTCATTTTCAGGCCATTATTTAGAAACATTTGAGGGTTAATTATAAATGACATAGGCAGATCTGCACTAAGGGACAAATCCTGGTTCTACTGACATTAGTGGGACTTTTGCCTTTGACTTAAATGACATCAAGATTTAGCCCTTAGGGTATTCTTCCTCATCAGTGAGGGATGCTGGATGAAAACAAACCTGTACTGCTTACACCCAATTGGAACTATATCTATGTGTTAAGATGTACAATTCTCATTGTCTTATTGTTCTTTTCTCTACTGATACGTATTAGAAAAGGAATATTTTGTTTGGTTTGTTGATTGCTTATATATTTTTTTCTTTTTTCCTTCTATATGTTTTATTCTTACAAAATGTTTCTAAGAGACAGAAAAAAAACAGACTTTGTAAAGAATAGAAGCACTAACTCTGTTTAACAAGATATATTTCTGAAATCACAACTTACCCTTCATAATGAAGGCTTTTGAAACCTGTAGCAAAACACTGCTGTATTCCAAACTGCAGATTTGCTAATTTTAGGATTTCCCAGAATATAGTACATCAAAGCCTTAAAACATAGCTACTGAAAAAGAAACTTGGATCAAAGAAGAGTACACCCACCCCCATGCTCTGGTTTGGTTCATAGAGTTGCTTAGACATCTACACACTGTCTCCCCTCCCCCCAAAAAAAATCCTTGCAACTTCAAAGTTCCCTCTAACAAAACCAGCTCATCATGTCACAAATCCTGATGTCCCAAAGGGCACAAAATATTAATTTAAAAGGTAAGCGCTCACGTCCACCTAAACAGCTGCAAACACATATAGTACACAAGGATTATCCATTAAGGAGCTATGTTATGGCTACATAGATTTAGAGATGGATAACTGTTGATATATCTGGGTATCGACTGTCATAGTAAAGCTGCGCTATCCTTTGATATAAAGTAAACTGAAACTCTTTCTTTTTTTCTTTTTTCATCTTTTGTTTCAAATCTAGGTGTTTGCTTTATTACTGCACACATATGATCAAAACTACTTCCCCTAATTACCTGGTATAAGCCTTTGAAAAATTGCAGTCTGCACATTCTCAGTAAAGACTTAGAATTTAACAGCTAAAATTTTTAAAGAGTTCATCTTCACTGAGCATGCTCAACACCCACATGCTTCCCATCAACCCAGGGCTACAGTAATGAAGTTAGATTTTTCCTGTAATGGCTGTTCCCATCTGGGTTCGGATGGGGATAGAACTGAAAGCGGGAGAGGCTGGATCTCCCATGCTCTCAAAGACCACTCTGCTGGGACCCAGGCAGCATGGAGGTGGATTTTGTCTGATTCAAATGCAGAGGGGACAAAAGCTGGACTGGGGGAAGGAAAGGAGTAGATTGGGACAATTAGTTTGATGAGACTGGGACTAGAGAGAGTGCAGAGAAACTGGGACTGTCTGTATAAGGAGGTTGGAGCTGGGAACTGTGAGGGGATGGGGGGCAAGGGAACTGGTAACCTGAGGGGAATCTGGGAGCTAGGGAGGGAAATAGTGGTGGACTGGGAGCCAGCTGTCTGGGGAGAAACACTAAGATTGGATGAAGAGTTGGGGATGGATAGGGCTGCAATTGGCTGGATGAGCCTCAGATGAGGAACCAAGATAAGTGAACAGATGCAGGGAGAGGGAAGTAAGACAGATCTGCTAATGACCTTGTGATGTGGGGGAGAACCAGAACTGACTGGGCAAAGACAGGGACAAGGACCCAGGAAGTGGGGAGTCTGGGACCAAGAGCTGGGGAAAGGGTGAGAAAGAGACTGAGATTGGATGAGAGCAAAGAAAGTAGTACTTGGGACTCACACAGTGAGTCCAAAGGGGGACAATGACTGGCTGGGTAAGGACACTGGGACTGGGATGAGAAGCCGGAGGAGTAGAGTCAGGGACTGGGTAGGCAAGGAGCATGGGACTGGGACAAAGTGGGGAAAAGATAAGACTAGGCCTGGGACAGGTTGGAGTGGATGGGGTAAAAACGGCCAAACTTGGAGAGAATGGGAGAAGAGTCTGTTATCCGTAGAGCACAATCCCTTCTGCAGCCTGGAATAGAACCCAAGATTCCTGAGTCTCACCATTCATCTGATGTCAGCAAATACACTGATGTCTAAAACACACTAGGAAAGCATGTGTCTCATCTCCCTGTAACATTGGACCACATAGAGGATGACATTCTATTGCAGCTATCCATTAGTTCAAGTTGAATAAATCTGTGTAGGTGAATCTAAAGTTTCCAGCCCTGCTTATGACCCATCTGGGTGTCAATATGATGCAACACAATGGAATTTCTGTTTCTGCAGTTTGATTTTTTTTAAACCTAGGAAATTACTTTTGTCAGCTTAATTTTACAATCCAAATCATGTGCTTTTAATGTCATTTTTGTGTGTAATGTTATTTCAGCACCCTTGTTCATGTGCCTTATGATACAGTCTTGAATTATATGATCACTTATTTTTTGGACTCCTGCCTCATTCAGTGTACAAGATGGACCTGCTCTATGGATGAATCAGGGTTGTGTAGTGAAGGAGGGTGTTGTCATTAGCATCTCTCCCTCATTTGTTGCAGAAGTGGAAAATGTATAGGGAATGAAGCAAGGGATTGAAGGAAGAGGGAAAAAGATGATGTCATTGGTAAGGTGGTTGAATGCTGTCATGGAGAATTGAATGATATGTCTGCCTCTGCCACAAAGGTCCAGTGTGATGCTGGGCAAGTCACATAAACCAAACTTTTCACAGGTGGTCTCTAATTGTGTGTTTCTTGTCTTCTGGATAACCAATTTGATAATTCTTGGGTCTGATTTGCAGAAGTGTTGAACACTCAAGGCTGGAACTGAGTTCAATGGGGGCTGTGTTTTGATCAGATAAAGTGCTATGTAATACTAAATACTCCCCCCAACCCCCTCCCATGTTCTAAGTATCTCAAATTGGGCACCCAAAATTATTGGAGACTTTTGGTCTCTCTGGGCCCCTGCTCCCCTTCTCTATAGTGGAGACGCTACCAACCCCTGAGCTTACTGGGGTGTTGTGAAGATAAAATAATCATGCTTGTGAAGGAGTCCGATATTATTGTGCGGAGCATATGGGGGGGAGGAAACGATGAGGAAATTAGTAATTCTGTGTTCAGAGCAGGGTTTCAATAGTTTGCAATTCATAAGGACTAGGGCCAATTATTGAACAATGAGGAGAAAAAAAATATTGAATAACTGCTCATTTAAGTAAGCACCATCCATTCTGTGCACTGAAAGAGGCATGGGGCAGAAGAAAAAAAATATGCAATAGTATTTAAAGACTGTATGATAATCATAGATTCACAGAATCATAGAATATCAGGGTTAGAAGGGACCTCAGGAGGTCTCTAGTCCAACCCCCTGCTCAAAGCAGGACCAATACCCAACTAAATCATCCCAGTCAGGGCTTTGTCAAGCATGACTTTAAAATCCTCTAAGGAAGGAGATTCCACCACCTCCCTAGGTAATCCATTCCAGTGCTTCACCACCCTCCTAGTGAAAAAGTTTTTCCTAATATCCAACCTAAACCTCTCCCAGTGCAACTTGAGACCATTACTCCTTGTTCTGTCATCTGCTACCACTGAGAACAGCCTATCTCCATCCTCTTTGGAACCCCCTTTCAGGTAGTTGAAAGCAGCTATCAAATCCCCCCTCATTCTTCTCTTCTGCAGACTAAACAATCCCAGTTCCCTCAGCCTCTCCTCATAAGTCATGTGCTCCAGCCCCCTAATCATTTTTGTTGCACTCTGCTGGACTCTTTCTAATTTTTCCACATCCTTCTTGTAGTGTGGGGCCCAAAACTGAGCACAGTACTCCAGATGAGGCCTCACCAATGCCGAATAGAGGGGAATGATCACATCCCTCGATCTGCTGGTAATGCTTCTACTTATACAGCCCCAAATACCATTAGTCTTCTTGGCAACAAGGGCACACTGTTGACTCATATCCAGCTTCTCGTCCACTGTAACCCCCTAGGCCCTTTTCTGCACAACTGCTGCCTAGCTGCTTGGTCCCTAGTCTGTAGCAGTGCATGGGATTCTTCCATCCTTGTTGAACCTCATCAGATTTCTTTTGGCCCAAACCTCTAATTTGTCTAGGTCCTTCTGTATCCTATCCGTACCCTCCAGCATATCTACCACTCCTCCCAGTTTCATGTCATCTGAAAACTTGCCGAGTGTGCAATTCATGCCATCCTCCAGATCGTTAATGAAGATATTGAACAAAACCGGCCGCTGGACTGACCCTTGAGGGACTCCGCTTAATACCGGCTGCCAACTAGACATGGAGCCATTGATCACTACCCACTGAGCCTGATGATCTAGCCAGCTTTCTATCCACCTTTTAGTCCATTCATCCAACCCAGGCTTCTTTAACTTGCTGGCAAGAATACTGTGGGAGACCGTATCTAAAGCTTTGCTAAAGTCAAGGAATAACACATCCACTACTGTCTCCTCATCCACAGAGCCAGTTATCTTGTCATAGAAGGCAATTAGGTTATTCAGGAATGACTTGCCCTTGGTGAATCCATGCTGACTGTTTCTGATCACTTTCCTCTCCTCTAAGTGCTTCAGAATTGATTTCTTGAGGTCCTGTTCCATGATTTTTCCAGGGACTGAGGTAAGGCTGACTAGCTGTAGTTTCCCAGGTCCTTCTTCTTCCCTACATTAGCCTTTTTCCAGTCATCCAGGACCTCCCCCGATCACCATGAGTTTTCAAAGATAATGGCCAATGGCTCTGCAATCACATCAGCCAATTCCTTTTGCACCCTCGGATGCAGCGCATCCAGCCCCATGGAACTTGTGCTCGTCCAGTTTTTCTAAATAGTCCTGAACCACTTCTTTCTCCACAGAGGGCTGGTCACCTCCTCCCGATACTGAGCAGCCCAGTGAAGTAGTCTTGGAGCTGACCTTGTCGTGAAGACCGAGGCAAAAAAAGCATGGAATACATTAGCTTTTTCCACATCCTCTGTCACTAGGTTACCTCTCTCATTCAGTAAGTGGCCCACACTTTCCTTGACCTTCTTCTTGTTGCTAACATACCTGAAGAAACCCTTCTTGTTACTCTTAACATCCCTTGCTAGTTGCAACTCCAAGTGTGATTTGGCCTTCCTGATTTCATTTTTGCATGCCTGAGAAATATTTTTATACTCCTCCCTGGTCATTTGTCCAATCTTCCACTTCTTGTAAACTTCTTTTTTTGTGTTTAAGATCAGCAAGGATTTCATTGTTAAGCCAAGCTGGTCACCTGCCATATTTACTATTCTTTCTGGTTAGTTCCTGCAGCCTCAATAAGGATTATTTAAAATAATGTATACACACAAGGGGGGCTGAATTAGAATTGCACCGGTACTCTTAATTCTATTTTTTGAGTGCTTTGCTTTGCAAAAGTAAAAAAAAAAAATGTTCTTTGAATGTAACTTTTTATGTGTAACTTACTTTATATAGCTTACAATGCACCTTTAGCAGCTTCCTAATTCCAATAGTTTCTTTGATACTAGTTTAAAAGTATTACTGCTTGGGTTTTTTTGCCAGCCTCAATGTTCAGGACTTTTTCTATTTAGGTGCACAACACGTCTTCCATATTAATCTTTACTTAGTCTCAGGATAATGTTTCACCGGTCCACCCTTCCTCATTGCATCAGCAGTCAAACTGGACATGTACACAAAGCAGCCTATTACATAGGAAATTCAATTTCTCTTTTTCCATATTTCTAACACTCATAATAATGCTCTACTTTCAAGCCTTATTGTCAGTATCCTAAATCTAATTTTGAAATCCAAAGATCGGTTTTCAGTATAAATTGTCCCCATCTGAATGACCACTGACTTCTGATCAGCCCCTCTGGCAATTTTATCTTGAGTGAATTCTACATCTGTTACTTTTCCTCCTGATAAAATAGTTATTCTTTAAAATAAATTGTAGAATAACCATAGTGGATTATATTTATATATACTTCTATATACAAATCATAGATGGGAACCCCCATTACAATATCAGATACTTCATATTCCAGCACTGCTTTTATTACAACACTGCATGCACTCTCTGTTGTGATTCTGAGTCTTAATTTCAGGTACTATGGTGGTGAGGCTCTCACCACCATTTTGGCCTTCATAAACCTGATCAAAGGGCCAGAGTGACATAAAAGTAATGTAAAAGCCCCAGTTCAGGATGGGAGATGCTTCCCCAATATAGGCACTGTGGCAGGCAAACGTAAAACTGCCTTCCAAGGACCATGTATGTTGGGGGAAAGGCTCAGGGTAGGAGGTGTGTTTGGGCAGGGACAGGGCACACATTACTGTAGAAATTCTAGGCAAACTGCAGCCTAGAAGGGTAACCCATGAAGGCAGCTGGAACTTAGGCCCCCAGGGCTGTTTCAATTACTCTGGGAAACTCTCCAGCCCTTACAGCTGCCCAGGATCAGGAGGGCACAAATATTGCTTAAACCCACGCTCTGGGCTAAGAGTTCTATCCTGAGGTGCACCACAGTATCTGACTTCAAATCTATAATAATTGTTGGTCCCTTTTTACATTGCTTATTGGATCTTGACCTACCCAGACTACCCTCCCCAGCAATTCTTTTAAAACTGTTTTTTTCCCCCAGCATCCAAGGCAAATGAGATAACTAGAATGGATTACATTCCAAAGTCTTCTATGATTTGCATTTCTCTTGTGACCTTTACTGTGCTTATTTAATATTGAAGAATTTGGAAAGTTTCCAGTACAATAAGCTTATCAGCATCAGTTTCCCCCCCACCCCGGTTTTTAGATACCTGTTGATAGAATTTATAATTTCATAAAGATTAAACAACAGTTAGGCTAGTAAGGCTCATAAAAACTCAGTGGGTTTCACTCTCTTGACTGTAATTCTATTTTTTCCCCATCAGAGCACAGCTATAAAAGCACTGAGACAGCAATGTTAACAGGATATATTACAATGCATAGCTCAGAGAGCTGAGCTTTTATCTTTTATATTGTCTGAGCTTGCCACTTCCATGCAATTCTGTATAGTAATACCAGTAAATATAGCAAAGTGCATTTCTTAGCCATGCAAGTTTTGAAATGGATATTCAAGTACTTTTTATTAAAATATGTTGATAGGTATTAAATATCATACTTCATCTGGTAGAATTAGATATGGTAGTTTTATAAGATTATTCGTGCATTAAACAAAAACAGAATAGTTTCACACACTGTATCGTCTATTAATATTATTTATAATTCCCTACTTGGATCAAATTGTTTTAATATTCACCAGGTTCAGTTTACTAGGGCATTATGGTACCATGCAAATGATGCCATAGCTCTCATTTGTAAAGCTGCCTCATAAATGTATTGTTGTGCCACACTGATGGCTGGTCAATGTGTATGGGACTTGCTGGAGTGGCAACCAGGAAGTTGCCAAAAAGAGCAAAGAAAATGCCAGTGGCAGAGAGAGGCTTTTGGAAGAGATGTTAACTGTGCTCCAAAGTACATTAAGAACTCGGTGGGACAGGTACCTTATCAGGCTCTGAAGCTAGTAAGTCACACAAGAGAGGGAGTCCCCCTACATAACTTAGGAAATCGACCAGGGTGGACCTGTCAGCCAAGACAGGCTGGCTAGAGCATGAAACATGCTGGCTTGTCTCCTTTGGGCCTTAGGGGATCTGAAGTGGTAGACATGCTTGTCTTGTCTACTTCCTACACGTTCCTAAAGTATTTCCTACTGTAATATCACCTACTTCTCCTGGAGCTGTTTTGCAGTGGCAAGCCTGGGAGGAGAAGCAGTGACACGGCGCGCTGGGAAGGAAGCAGAGGCAGAGATGAGTTGGGGAGAGGAGGGGGGCGGGGTGGGGAGCTTAGCTTCTAGTGGGTGCAGAGCACCCACCAATTTTTCTCTGTGGGTGCTCCAGCCTCAGAGCACCCACAGAGTCAGCGCCTGTGTGTGTGTGTGTCTGTGAGAGAGAGGAGAGTCTATAAAAAGATATAATATTTTTGAATGTTAAGATACTGTACAGTTTTTTAAAAATTCTTTGGAAATTTACTTCATAGGTCCTGGAACGAGGGGCACTGGGGGTGCTGCTGCACCCCCTGGCTTGAAGTAGTAATAACAACCCAAATACATGGTTTCCACCTTCCACACTCCCACTATAAAACTTGTTCCAGCACCACTCGTTTACTTCGATGAATATTCAAGATATAACTAAGTGTAATTTCCTTTCTCTGCTGATTCTCTCCTAATGTTGGAATATAAATCAATAGTATATAATGAAATCCAGCATTCTAATCCTCCATGAATGAATGCCCAAAGTGCTTGCTTAAGTATTTTGCTGAATTGAGGCCTAAAAGACCAACCTTATAAAGTGTAGTGAAGCTTCATCTCACACTGAAGTCAATGACCTCAGTGGGAGGTGAGGGCACTCAGCAGCTCACAAAATTGCTGGCACAGTGCAATGGGATTACTATAGTCTATCCTGAAGACTAGCTTTTAATTTCTGAGAGTGCAGAAAACTTTAGGTAAACATTGTTTCAAATATTGAAAACAACCTGTTGGACAATAATATACATTTCAGTCATGCTAGCGAGAAGAAAATTTCTTTTTTTAATATTGAGTACTTAAGTTCTGTGTGTATCACAAATACACACAAATGATGGGATGAAACTCAGATCAGTTGGGAAAACAATCAATAAGTTTTCTAGTATGCTTTCCAGAGCAATACATTCCCTGCTGTCATTTACTGCTATTGATTTTTCCAAATTTTGAAAAGATTTGTTTTTGAGCAAAAAGAAAATCTATAGCAATATATGATTCCATGAATTATTATTCAAGAAGCAAAATATCATCTTGTTATAAAGAAAAATGTTGCAGTGTTTCTAAAAAAGTCCATATTGAAGGAAACTATCAAGAATAAGTACATACAAAACACCGTTATGCATTTCATTACACCTCCACGCCTCTGTCTTATAATATTTATTTTAAAAAATCATGACAACTTTGGGTTAGGCAGCTAGTTGTATTAACAGGCTAGTTGATACATTTGTGCTAGTGATTTATTATATTGAAATATTCCTATCTCATAAAACAGAAAGATCATAAATAACATTTTTGTGCAAAAAGAATCCTCCTAGAAATATAAAAATAAATGCATTTGCAGGCATATATTAATATAATTAAATATGCCATGATACCTTGAATTCACCAGTGGCACACAGAATCATAGAATATCAGGATTGGAAGGGACCTCAGGAGGTCATCTAGTCCAACCCCCTGCTCAAAGCAGGACCAATCCCCAATTAAATCATCCCAGCCAGGGCTTTGTCAAGCCTCACCTTAAAAACTTCTAAGGAAGGAGATTCCACCACCTCCCTAGGTCACGCATTCCAGTGTTTCACCACCCTCCTAGTGAAAAAGTTTTTCCTCATATCCAACCTAAATCTCCCCCACTGCAACTTGAGACCATTACTCCTTGTTCTGTCATCCGCTACCAGTGAGAATAGTCTAGATCCATCCTCTTTGAAACCACCTTTCAGGTAGTTGAAAGCAGCTATCAAATCTCCCCTCCTTCTTCTCTTCTGCAGACTAAACAATCCCAGTTCCCTCAGCCTCTCCTCGTAAGTCATGTGTTCCAGTCCCCTAATAATTTTTGTTGCCATCCGCTGGACATTTTCCAATTTTTCCACATCCTTCTTGTAGTGTGGGGCCCAAAACTGGACACAATACTCCAGATGAGGCCTCATCAATGTCAAATAGAGGGGAACGATCACGTCCCTCGATCTGCTGGCAATGCCCCTACTTATACATCCCAAAATGCCATTGGCCTTCTTGGCTACAAGGGCACACTGTTGACTCATAACCAGCTTCTCGTCCACTGTAACCCCATAGAGACAAACAAACAAGATATAGTGAGAAAACATGAATATGATGTGCTTCAATAGTGAATCCAAGCAAGATTTAAAGTTATTTTGTGTGATTAAATCTTTCAACCAGGGATCATTAAATGATTACGTTTCAGCTTGATTTTCTGGTTGATATTTTAAATTGAACTAATTACACAAGCACTTTATATACACAGTAAGAATGACAAATCAGGACAAGTCATCACTGCTATGTCACATTAAATGCATGTGAAACTTTTTGAACAATTTTGTGTTAAGCAATTTATTGATGCTTTTGTGGCATTAATAACCACAAGGTAAATGTTAAGAGAATTTATCATATACCATTAAGATTTCTCATGTATGTTTTAAGACTGGCTTGCATTTCTGTTTCTTATGCCTTCTTACACCTAGAAACCCCTTCCAATCCCAATGGTCCGTTCAACCACTCCTCTTAGTCTCTCACTTCTTCCCTGAGTTCTTATTTGATCTTCCTCTTCATAGACTCAGTATAACAATATAAAAGAAAATTTGCATGCCTCCCAGGGTGTACATGTTACTAACCAAACTAACCGCATAGTCTTTATTGTAGTCACACTCATCTTTCCTCTCTGCTGCCTCACAATATTTTTGCTACCTTCACCATTTTATTATGTATTCAAGGGTGGGACTTTTCATAAAAGCAAGGGCAGCAGGGTTTGGGCCCTGTGATTGTAAGCACTTTAGGATAGAGACACTCTCTCTGTGCTTTGTTGGTAAAGCACCATACATTGTTATGGCACTGCAAAAAAAGATGTATTAATAATATTTGGCTGCTTCAATTTATGGCAAGGTATAGATAATCCAGGAGCACATACCTTCACACCGTCCTCTCATGGTCCTGAATTGTGCTGTGCACTTCTTGGCCGCAACAGAGGATCTGATTCATTGGATATGTAGAACTAATGTACAATAATAACACCTATACATTCACAAGGAAGGTTGAGGAAACTATTTATCGGATAACTATTTGGTGACAAGATAGGAAGAGAAGAAATTACCACTAAAAAGCTAGGAAAAGTATGGTTATTCAAAAATATATTGCAAAGAAGAGAATACTTGCAGATTATTACACTTCTATATTGAACTGCCCAAGGAGACTCATGAAGGACACACATCTGGTATATAAGGAGGATATTTCTAAGCTATATGTTTAGCTTCTTAGTTAACTTTGGAATTATAATATAGTTGTAACAGTTATGCATGAAAGGAATTTATATCAGCTTTGATAAAATAAAGACAATCTCTAATGAAAATTTAGTTAATGCTGTAAAGTCAGTGACTGCTAAACAACTGATCAGAGAGCAGTTTAACTACCTTCTTGTTACCCTGATTATTCATGTCTTTTTTAATTGTAAATATGTCTTTTGACAAAAGATTTAGTAAATATGATTCATATTTGTATTCAGTCAGCTGAAACTTGGTTAATCAAAATGATAACATGAGCTAAATAAATCTCCCCTTTACTGTAAATGTCAGTAATGGTGTCACATCAACAGCCTGGTAGTAATTTTCACAGTTATCTTGCACCAATAGTTCATGTGTTTTACCATGGATTCTATGAAATATGGATTTGAAGAGTTATATTTTCATATAATTCACATGATCTAAAACACAGGTTTAAATTTGTTAATCTAGCACTCACAGGGGCTGTCCTTTGGTAAGAGTCCTGTCTAGTCCTGTACAGTATAGACTAAACTTGCAGAGTCAGATTCTATCACCCTTACTTTTACTGAGTAATGCTTTACCCCAGGAGTAAGATAGAAACAAGTGTAACAACTCACAGAGTAAGATATTACTCAATGTGACTAAGGGTGATAGAATCTTCCCTTCCCTGATGGGCACAGGGAATTTACCTGCATTGATCTCAATAGGCAACACAGAGCTAAATCACTGTACACATGATTGAGAAGTTACCCTTGTATGTTCAGATTCTTTTACTATTATATCTAATAATATAATGAGAACACAAGACACCAGCCGGCACTCAGCTGACTTTTTTTTTTAAAGGGGTTAACAAAGGTCACTCATGTCAACTCAAGGAGATGAAGTAGATGATAGAATAGGATTTTGGTGTCTCTATTTTTATTCTCTCTCTCTCCGTATACATATGTATTTCAAAACAAATATTGCAGTAATCTTAAATTTTTACCAGCAGTGCAGCATGCACTAATGAACAGCTCTACAAGAACAGTTCAGTGTGCATATTGACATGTGTGTTAGGGATGAATCTGTAAAGAAGCATATTTCCATCTTCAGAGCAGCTGGTATTATATGATTTTACATAAGAATTGGCATATTGAATATCCAGTATCCTGTCTCTGGCTATGGCCAGCACCAGATGCTTCAGAGGAAGGTGGGAAGAAATGCTGTGGTGTAATCTGATGCCCAGGAGAATCTCATCCTACCCCTTCATAGTTAGGGATAGGCTTATGTCTTGACTCATGATGCTCTGTATCTCTTCTAAAACGTTTTACTGTTTAGTAAGTAGGGTATTCTTGTTATCCAGGTAAATGTGCACTCCATCTTTTAATCTTAGTCAGTTCCTGGCTTCAAAATTACAAGCAAACATTTCAAAATTTATTTTAAAAAGCCTTAATACATCAAACATATCACATGCTGTCGACTTCACAGGAGCTTCAAAATTAGCTTTGAATTAAATGAGGAGCACAGGCAGTAATGGAAAAGCTACCATAAACTATAACATTCATTATTACTATTAATAAGACAATTCTATAGGCATTCACGATGGTGGACCATATGTGAGCTACGAATGGCAACTAACTCACTGCCCCAAAAGCTTACCATATAACGGCATTAGTAGGTATAATATAGCACAGTTTTGTCCAGAACAAAAACACAGAGTGACATATAGTGATCAGAAAAAAGAAAAGGAGTACTTGTGGCACCTTAGAGATGAACAAATTTATTTGAGCATAAGCTTTTGTGAGCTACAGCTGACTTCATCAGATGCATTCAAGCTCACAAAAGCTTATGCTCAAATAAATTTGTTCGTCTCTAAGGTGCCACAAGTACTCCTTTTCTTTTTGCGAATACAGACTAACACGGCTGCTACTCTGAAACCTGTCATAGTGATCAGAGTAATGCATTATGAACCAAGTGAATTTTCGGAAGGTTTTAGAGAACAAGGAGGGAGGGAGCTTGATGTTAGGACACTTGTTATCAGTGAATAATAAAGCACTTCAGTTAATTTAAGAGACATATTCAAATCTGGGAAAATGTTGGCTTCAATTTTCAAAATTGATTAGTGATTTTGGGTTGCCTTGGTTTTGAGTACCCAACTTGTGATGCCTTAAAAAAGCTGGACTTGCACAGGGCAAGTGTTCAACACTTTCTGAAAAATCAAGCCCCTTTGTAGGTCTCACATTGTTCATTGAAAATTGAGGCATTCGAAAATAACTATCATTTTTGAAAATGTATGCTTATTTATACATATAAATTTTAATAATGTTCTAACTGTGGTTGGCACTGTACAAAACAATAACAAATCATGAGATCTGACCCAGACAGATTGCATTCTATATACCTACATACAATTATACTAAAATCTGTCACTTTGTTATTGGGCGGGGTGAGAAGAGCCCCCCAAATAATATTGTTTGTATGACATCCCCCCCACAAAAAAAATGTCTGAAGACCCAGTTGGGAGATCATCAGCAGCAACAAACTAACCTGGGAAGAAAATTTTAATTATCTGCAACTCTTTAGTTTGGAAATCAAGATAAAAATATTTCCAGGTCAAGCTCTCTCATAGGACTTCTTGTTCGCCCAATGACAGAGTTAATACTCTTTCTGTTTAAAACTTTGGCTAAATTACTTGCTTAAGGCTACAGAAAGAATCAGTGACTGGGCTACTGATACAAATGGGGGGTTCCTAGTCACTCATCCTGAACTATGACCTCTAGACCATTCCTCTATAATACATTCTTCATAGGAAAGGAAAACATTATATTAGTAAAACATTTAAAGTTCTTTGCTGACTTCAGACACTTTATTTATTTAGTGATTTTTTTCTTGATAAAGTGAATTCTGTTTCATGCAGTGCTCTCTTACACAGATTTTTGTGAATTAATAATGTAGTGGTAGCACTTTGACCTTCATGGTACATTTTATATTGGCCAATGTGAGTTTTTGTTTTAATTAAGTGAAATTATCAGAGTCTGAATGATGATAGGCTACAATGTAGAAGAAATGTTTCATGTGTTGGAATTGAATTTTCCCTCTAGTTGTCTTTGAAGCACATCCCTGTTACTTTTAAGAATACAAAATTGTGTACCATTGCTGCATATCATTTTGATGAAAAGAATGAATTCAGAAGGGAGTACTACTGTTCCTGACAGTATACCAGAGACGAGAACCTAGGCTTATTTTGAAGAGTTATCAAATAAGAACAAAAGACAATATAAGCTGCAAAAAGAGGAGAGCTGAGTTCATAAGTTTGCCTCTGGCAAACCAAATGTTCACTGCAGATTTGCTATTGATTTGCCACAGTATGGGACTATAAAAGCTGGAAAAAAGCTTTGATCATATTTTATCTCTTCGGGAACTGACTGTACCTAATGTAATAGCATCCACTATTTGAGAGGGGGAGAATGGATTCCAGAAAACATCAAACCCATTTGAACGAAAATTTTCAGAATCAAATATTTTTCAGTTGGAGTGCCACTGGAAACAAGGTTCCCTGTAGGCCCCATCTATGATATAGCTAGAACTATGTTGTATAAATAGGTTTTGACGTGGCTCAGCTGCTAGTGCAAATGGCAGAAGATCGTGGGTGTTTTTGATATGGTACATTGTGCCTTGGCATGTCCTCCCACATGGAATCGTGGGATGTAGCAGGATAGGCTTACCTGCTTACAAGAAAAAGTAAGCTGTCCCATCCACATAGCAAAAGAACATTGCTAAAACTTGGTTTCAGGCTACCCTGTTACAGCTCTGTTTACAAGCAGAGGCATAAAATAGTGAGTCTGCATAATTTGGAACTAAGTAGTGTATGAATACAAATTATTTGTACAGTCAACCATGTCACAGATTTTAACTGAGTTCCTAGTGAAGACAAAGGGAGAGGGAATCTGAATGCACATCTCTCTTTTCACCTCTCCCCCATCCATTCCACCCACCAGACCCACTGAATGTCAGAGACTGCAAGTGAAGTAGGAGGAGGAAAAAAAGGAAAGCAGCAGTGAGATATTATTAAAAGTAGCGTGTCTGAGTAGCCATGGAATAAAATCATACCTGATAGTTGAAAGAAGTTCTTGAGGAAAAAATGATCTTGGCAAAAATGGGTGTGATGGGACCACATATCACAAGGGAAAACAAAACCCAGAGTCACAAGACAAGTGTTTCATCTTGCTTTCAAACCAGAATTTAGCTGGCCAATATGGTGCATATGCCCAGAATTCATTGTATGCACCACCAGGTCCAACACTGAACATAAAGGAATATGAAAATTAAACTAAATAGCAGACTGAGACAAGCAGACAAATTTCCAGAGCCATTGAAAGCTCCAAAAGATTATATTGGCATTGGTGCGAAGTGTGGCTATCTGGATAAGAGGTGGGGAGATATGGCTGAGAGTTAGTGAGAATAGGGGCCATTTTGGGAACTCCCCACTCTCTGGGAGATGCAGGTGCCCTTTTTGAACTTTAAATATTCAGATTAAAGATGAGCAAAGATTTGAATTGGTTCTTACGTTTACTGAACTTCACCTATTTCTCGTAACAGTATAATGGCTACTGTTGCTTTGCTTTGCCACGTGGATGAATTGGCATCAGTCAAGTGGTGTAGAACAAATGAAATCTTAGTGACAGAACTCTTTCATTGAATAAATGTCCTATGGTTTGAAAATAAAATTACCCTGCTTTCCTTTGACATTTATTTTCTATATATACAAAGCAAAAGTAGAAGACCTTTATTCTCTGACTATATAATGTTCAACTGCTATTGTCTTTTTACATTATACTTTGTTAATATGATATTGTGTCAAGTGTTTTCCTTCACTTATTCAGTGGCAATTGAAGTGTGGAAATGATTTTTGGTTTTGGCTCACTACTGATAAACAGCAAGCCAAATATATTAGATGTTCTGCTTTTGTTATTAAGAAGGAGAAATTATTCCTACTTACTGGATATATCAATTGTTCCTGTTATGCCTGACTAACAAATTATTTATTTGAGAAAATTACTCCTTTCCTGTAAAAAAAAATGACACATACAAGATGAGCTCAGCTAATTTCAATTCAATAACCTCCCTATTTCACGAAGAGTCTCTCAAGTGAAAAGGCTATCATGTCTCACCAGATCCAAACCATTTGTGCTAAAAATGGATTTGAGAGCAAAATATCTTAACAGTCTAATATTCCTCCTCTAGTACAAGAGTCATCTGTCATTGCTGATAGGATTGCAAGTGCAATTGGCTTTATTTTTTCTTTTCATGTAGTAAAGATTATCCTGCAACAAGGTACATATTGAAATACACAGGGGCATATATCCAAAACTGAGAAAGAAGCACTACTGATACTGATTCAAAAAGTATTTTTTATGTCTATAAAATAGACTGTCATAAGACCATAATAACTACCAAGCTAAAGAAGATTAATGGTCCTTTCTCCGACAATGGTCAATATAGAATGCTTCACAGAAAAGCATAAACACATTGCAATATGTCTAATGCTGCACTTAACTCCTGAAGTTCTTACTAATGAACAACCATTATTGAAAAATGGAATACTTAAATAGGTAATCGATAAGCCTGCTCCAGTCTAGGTATTAATCTAAGACAGTGTGCCAGGTAAGATGAACTGCCCCTAAAATCAACTGTGCAGTGCAAACTTCTATTGCAAAATAGGTCTGTGCAAAATATTTTATTAGAACCCAAGCCTAGTCAAAATCAACATCCTTTATCTTCTTCCCTGTGTGCCCTCCTCCCACCCCGTGTGAGAATCCCTAGAGGCATTTATTGGTTCTCTATTTTCTCTTTGTTGAAGAACATGGTAAAGTGTAAAATATGCAGGTTAGATGTTTGGTTAACATGATATAGGTTAATATAAATTAACTAAGAATGGCCATACTGGATCAGACCAAAGGTCCATCTAGCCCAGTATCCTGTCTTTCAACAGTGGCCAACGCCAGGTACACCATAGGGAATGAATGGAACAGGTAATCATCAAGTGATCCTGTTGCTCATTCCCAGCTTCTGCCAAACAGAGGCTAGGGACATCACCCCTGCCCATCCCGGCTAATAGCCATTGATGGACCTATGTGTATATTTGAAATTCCCAGATCACAAAGGCCATAGGGCTGGTATGTGGATGTGTCTTTTCCCACAAAGCTAAATTGCTTAAGGCAGTATTTCCCAAACTTGGGATGCTGCTTGTGCAGGGAAAGCCCCTGGAGGGCCTGGCCAATTTGTTTACCTGCCGTGTCTGTACGTTCGGCCGATCGCGGCTCCCACTGGCTGTGGTTCGCTGTGCCTGGCCAATGGGGGCTGCGGAGAGCATACGTCCCTCAGCCCACGCCACTTCCACTCTCACAAGAGGTGGGTGCCACCCATGTATGACCAAAAACAAAAGCAGGTTCACACCCAACTGAGAAAAGGGATCTGTCCATGAGAGGTGGGTGCCACCCCATGAAAAAGAACTGGCTATGCAGGCACTATCAGCCAGAGGAAAGGGGGTGCTTCTGAGAGGCAGGTACTGACCCTGTTACAGGAAGTTTCACAGTTATTCAGAATGAAACCAAATTTCAAAATTTCACAATTCTACCCATTTCTAATGAGCATAGGTAGACCCTCTCATGTACTTGAAATAGTCATTTTCCCATCTTTCTTTCACTATCTGTAGATGTCATTGGTATCACTCTTATCCTTCACTTTGCATCCTTAATTCTTAGAATAGTAATTCTTGGAATGTATGAACTATAACTGGGGATAATTAGAGAACTCACAGAATTAAGGATGTTAAGGATATTAATGATAAGATTCCACGCAGGTTCTTCTGTTAGTCATTACCCAGGAATCCAAACATAATACAGTTGTTGAATATTGATTCTTTATTTCCAACTACTGCTATCCTGACCTAGTTATTGGTTGCTTCTTTAGCTACAGCTGGAAAGGATACAAGCACTCCTTGCTTGCCAACATTTGTCTCCCTCTAACGAACTCCCTTTCTCAAACTCCAAGGACCATCTGACTCTCATTTATACATCTGCTTAAACCCCATTTACAAGCTTCTTGGATTTTAACTTTTACCCCTACTCACCCCTCTAGCTCCCACTGGAGACAACAGAATAACTCCTTTTGTTCAGGCCTCCAATTCAACTCTCAACATCTTCCCTTTCCTCACCTTCAGCAGTCCTAGATCACTCCTAGCATCCCTTAACAGCAAACAAGCTTGCATCAAACAAGAAGGCTCTTAGTCTTGTCAAAGCCTTTAGTCAAACTCCCAGAACTCTTCACCTGCTCAGCTTCTGGCCACAAACTTCCTGGTTTACAAGTCTGTTCTAAACTCATTCATCTGGTGGCAGACACACCCCTGAGTCACAATTCCTAGGCTGCCTTATCCTTGCTCCTGGGACATGGGGATGGTGGAGTACTAATTTACTGATGGCCCTTATCAGCATTCAATTACTAACCTACCAGACCAGCTTAGCCTTCAACTGGGGGTTGGAAGAAAGGTGCTATGATCTCTTCCTCGTCACCTGCTCCAGCCCTCCTGTGCCTTGATGTAGGGATAAGAAATGGAGGGCTCTATGACCATCCAAGGGAGTAAGAGTTAATTCAGGTCAGTTTAATCCTATATGATTATTGCTCAGACTCTTTCCCGCCCCCTAAGGCAGTTCAGTTTGATTTCCTGCTTGCCCAGCACAAGTGAAGGTGCAAAGGCCCTGCAGCTTTGGCCTGAATTACTAAATGAAAAGTCACTTGCAATATTTCCACTCTGATTTCCTCATTGTCCCTTGAATATACTCATGTAATTGACTGCAGTGCTTTCAGTCAGAATGAATAACTTTTCTCATTAGTCATATCTCTGTTATTCATTATTGCGCCCCAGCTGGTCTATATCTGCTCCATTCTGCAAAGTGATGAACATTTTTAATGATCTGAAAGATTAATATGCCTCAATTTGCTATATTACAAATTTAGAGAATTTTGTGTCAACTTTTTTATTTTATTTTATTTTTATTTTTGGTCATTGAGAGTAGAAATTGGGTTGGTTTTCAAGAGTGGATCATGAAGTTCAGTCAACTTAACTTCAAGCTTCTCCTTTTGTTGTTGCCTAAGCCAATTGTGGGAAAGCATCCAGCACTCGCCTCTCACCCACACACTAGGGTGAATCTTTGAATCTATAGGCTCTTTTTGGGCTTTTCATGGGGAATGACTAACCTGTTCGAGCTTTACAGTGGTTTACTGGAGTGTTGAACACTTCTAGGCCAGTGATGTGTAGTAACATTGTGACGGATGGGGGGAATGTAAACAGGTGGCAAAATAACTCTATGCTGTATCTACTGAACTGCACTTTTAAAGGGTTGTGTCTTCATTTAGAGTAAATCAGCTCCCCTGACTCCAATGGAAGTATGTCAATTCACACTAGCTAAGGAGCTGCACTGCCCCATCATTCCACTTCAATTAAACAAACATTCATTGGTTCAGATTTCCACAAGAATCACCTGTTCATCCTCAGTATAGATGTTTCCATCTATATTTTACAATAATATTTCAGTATTTTGAAAAGTGAAGGTTGCATTTGTCTGCAACCTACCTGGACTGTTTCTAAAGTAGAGCTGGCTGAATAGTTAAAATGCATAATAAATAAAACCCCACACTGATTTACAAATAAAAGTGCCAGCTTCCATTTCCTGGAATTCATTTGGTCAGGTGTTTTCTTTTCTACAATTTTCCAACAACTTCCGGCCATTAGTGAAAAACTGCACAGATTTTTAGTCTGAAGGACCATTCAGGTTAAATTTTTTACTGGAAGAATATAATCCATTCTTGGTATTTGAACTCTCCTGTTTAAAATATTGTAGTTCAATCATAGAGTAGAAACAATACCGTCTGACTTAGATGACCATGCAGCATGAACATAAAAGAATTAATAAACAAACCATAGGTGAATTATTTTTTTGCCTAAGGTACTTGATGAATACATACAAATAATGAATATAATAAAAGGAAATTAGGATCAATTCAAGTAGAATTTTCTACTCACAGTGGGTTAAATTCTTGGGGCCAAATTCTGGTCTTAGTCATAATCACATTGAATGGAAACTTATATCCTATTAATGTCAATGGAATTACTTACAGTGTAAAGTCCTATTCAAAATGAGGAAGAGTAGCAGATCAGCCTCCCACCTTTTTTTTTTTTTTGAAGCAGAAAAGAATTTTATTTGTGTAACACTTACAAAGAATCACCGAAGAGGATAAAGCAAAACTATGCAGCAAAACAAGAGCAAACAGAAGGTATAACACAGCAGCCTTCAGGAGGGAGAAGTGTTCAGGCTAGCCTGGGCCTAGAGCGGGGGGGATTCCTCTACACTCGTGGTCTTCCACCCTCCTGAGTTACCTGGTGGCCTAGAGCGGGGAGGCTTCCTCGACACTTGTGGTCTTCCACCCCCTCGAGTTACCTAGTGCCACGCCCAGTGTCACCGATTATTCCTCTCCTGAGGGTGCCCGACAAGATGGGCAGGGCTGCGGGGTGGGCGGTTTGGGGGTGAGTGCGGGTGTACACCCACGTGTTATAGGACCCCTCCGAGGTGACAGTAATGATGGTATCTACAGCGGCAATGGCTGGGGCTGGGATCTCTCGCTCTTCCCCTCAATCAAAGGGTCAGACAGAGGGAACCGGACAGGGTCACCGAGCAGAGAACCTCAGACAGCGCCCACCGCTCCTCGAAGGCGTCAAGGGAGTCAGTGGACGCCGCCCAGAGGAACTCTGCCCGGATACGTGAATGTACTGAGGATCGGAAAACGGCCCCACAATCGCAGGACGCTTCATTAGCCAACCTCCCCTCTCTGGTTTTATAAATGGCTGTTTTAGCTAGGGCTAGGAGGAGGTTAACCAGGAGATCTCGCGATTTTGTGGGGTCACGGATAGGGAGTGTGTAGATAAAAAGGTGAGGGGAAAAGTGGAGCCAAAAGCGTAATAAAATATTCGTGAGGAGCCAAAAAAGGGGCTGCAGCCTGGCACACTCTAAATATACATGCGCCAGGGTTTCCCTCACGTTGCAAAAAGGGCAAGTATCTGGGATGGGGGTGAACTGTGTCAAAAACACGCCCGGGCTCACAGCTTCGTGAAGGAGCCGCCAACTAATGTCCCCGACGGGCCTCGGGACCAAGGGGTTGCTCACCCTCCAAAGGTGGCAGGAGGTCCTGCCACTTTGTATCGGGGCGGGACACCAGGGTGTGGGCGTGAAGGGTGTGAAGCGTGAGTGTGTATAAATATTTCCGTGGCGCGATTTGGAAGCTGACCAGCTGCAGTTCATGCAGCCGGCTCGCAGTGAAAGGATGAGGGGTTTGTTGGGATCTACGGGGTAGGGGCCCAATTGAAAGGTCTGGAGGGCCTGGGGTAGAGGGTGGGCGAGGCATGCCCTCGAGCAGGACCCGGTTGAGATAAGCCCGAGCAGCGGGCGTCAAGGCGGCCTTCACCTCCTGAAGTACGCGCCGGGGGGTACGAGGTCTGGAGAGCCGCATGCTCCGAGCGAGCGTCAGGGGATCCAGCCAGTCTCCCCGGTCGTAGTCCAGGAGGTCTCCGACTCTCATGACTTCCGCCAGGACCAAACTCTGGTGCACCGAGCGGGACTCCGCCACCTGAACACGGAGCTGGGGGTTGTGTAGCAGGGGCTCTGCGAGGAGATCTGCTCCCACGGTGACCGCCACGGACCTGGTTGTTGACAACAGTTTCCAGATCTGGAGGAGGTCCTGGTAGAAGACTGGCAGCCCAGAGAGGTCTCGCAGAAAACCTCTCGGACAGAGATAAAAGAGCTGCCGGTCGTATCGGAGCCCTTGGAGGCGGCGCAGGAAAGTGTGTGCCAGTATGCTCCACATCGAACTACCTGCACTATAAAGGAGCCTCTGCCCTCCTTCCTTCAGGGGTAGAAGAACCCCAACAGGGGCCCAGTGCATTCCTGACCAAAAGAACTCTAGAATCGATGTCCGGAGATTGGTCAGGAAACCCGGGGCTGGGACCAGGGTGTTGAGCCGGTACCAGAACGTGGACAGGACTAGTTGGTTAAGCACCAGTGCTCTCCCTCGGAGGGAGAGACATCGGGAGTAGCCTCGTCCATTTCCGGAGCCACTCTATCACCCCGCCTTCTAAATTTTGCCAGTTCTCTGGTGGAGAAGGGTGCGTGGCAGAAAGATAAACGCCTAGGTAGAGCAGTGGACCCGCACTCCACCAGATGGTCTGAAGCGCAGGTGGGAGGGAGCTCACCTGCCGCCAGACCCCCACTGCCAAGCCAGAGCTCTTGACCCAGTTGACTTGGGTGGAGGAGGCTGCCGAATAAATGGCCTGGCAAGCCTCCACCTGTGCCAAGTCACCCGGGTCCTGGACCGCAAGGAGCACGTCATCGGCATATGCCGACAGGACCAGCCGCAGCTCCGGCTCCCGCAGCACCAACCCTGTCAACCTCCTGCGGAGGAGACAGAGGAAAGTCTCGATCGCCAGAGTGTACAGCTGGCCCAAGAGGGGGCACCCCTGCCGCACTCCTCGCCCGAAGCTGACCGGTTCGGTCAGGGTCCAGTTGAGCCTGACCAGACATTCCGCGGAGGTGTACAGCACCTGGAGAAAACTCACAAAGTGAGGTCCGAATCCAAACGCCTGCAGAGTGCTCAGGAGGTACCCATGGTCCACTCTATCGAACGCCTTCTCCTGATCAAGTGACAGGAGGGCGAACAACAGGCCGTCTCTAAGCCCGAGTTCCAAAAGGTCTCGGACTAGAAATAAGTTGTTAAAAATGCTGCGACCCGGGACAGTATAGGTCTGGTCTGGGTGGATCACATCTGCCATCACGGACCCTAGCCGCAGCGAGATTGCTTTTGCTACGATTTTGTAGTCCGTGCTAAGGAGCGAGATGGGACGCCAGTTTCGTAAATTGCGGAGGTCCCTCTTCTTCAGTAACAAGGCGAGCACCACTTGCCTGCACGAAAGAGGGAGGACCCCGCCCTGCAAAGACTCGGCCCAGACAGTGGCTAGGTCTGGGCCAAGGATGTCCCAGAACGCGCGGTAGAACTCCATGGTCAGCCCGTCCATGCCCGGAGATTTATTGGTGGGCATGCAACGGAGGGCTTCCGAGAACTCGGCCAGGGTGAGAGGCAGCTTTAGTCGGTCTCGGTCACCCATGATGACCGTGGGGATTTCCTCCCAGAGCACCCTGCAAGCGCCAGGATCAGTCAGATCCGGGGAGAAAAGGCTTGTGTAGAAGTCACGGACCCTCCCACACATCTCCACCGGATCCATGAGGGGGGTGCCGTCTTCTGCTAGAAGGCAGGTGACGTGTTTCTTGGCCCCCCTTGTTTTCTCCAGGGCATAGAAGAAACAGGAGCCGCGGTCCATCTCCCGAAGGAGGTGGATGCAGGATCGAACAAAGGCACCTTGGGCCCGATGGTCCTCGAGGGCCCGGAGCTCCTCCCGCTTCTCCCGGCATGCTCCGCAGAGGAACGGGTCCTCAGGGCTGGCGGCCAGACGCCTCTCCATCTCTATCACCTCCCGTTCCAACTGCTGTATTGCTGCGTTTCTCCGTCGGCTGGTGCCCCGAGTGTAGTCACGGCAGAAGAGCTTGGCGCGCACCTTCCCTAGATCCCACCATCATCGTGCCCAGGGAAAGGCATGCCACTGCTCTCGCCAGGCCAGCCAAAACTCCCGGAAGGACGTCACAAAGCCCTCATCCTCCAACAGGCTGTTGTTAAAATGCCAGTAGGCAGGCCCCAGCCTCTCTGCACAGAGGGAGGCTGTTATGGTGGCTAGATGATGGTCGGAGAATGGGGCCGGCCGAATGTTGGAGGAGTGGGCTTGTGAAAGATGGAAACGGGATAAGTAAATATGGTCCAACCGAGAGTGGTGTGACCGATGGGCCTCCACCCAGACAAAGGTGAACGTGGAAATGTCATCTGGGTGATGGTCACACCAGACGTCCACTAGGGAGTGATGTTCGACTATTCCTTGGAGAATGTTCACGGCGGCCAGGCTCAGCTCGGCCCTGAGCGGTCCTGTTCCTCGAGGGTGGTGTTAAAGTCCCCTCCCAGGACTAGGCACTCGTGAGAATCTAGGGTGCTGAGGAAGTCGGACACCCGCTGATAGAATTGTGGCCGCTTCGGGCTCATTGTCGGGGCATAGATATTAACAAAGTTGACCACGAGCCCCTCCATACGGACTCGGAGATGCAGCAGGTGGCCAGGCACGGCCTCAGTGATCCCTAGCACCTCGGGCTGTAGGTTGCGGGAGAACAGGGTCGCCACTCCATCTTGCCGAATTGTGAAGTGGCTAAAGTAGACCCGTCCCCCCACTCCAGCCGCCAGCTGTCCTCGGCGGTCGGATCCGTATGGGTCTCCTGCAGGAAAACTACAGAGTACCCCCTTTCCCGAAGGTAAGAGAGCACCTGGGACCTGCGGAGAGCCATCCTACAGCCCCCTGGTGTTCAAAGTTGCGATAATGAGAGGCGTCATGCGGTAGGCTGGGGGTTGGGGTTTCCTTATTGGCGGGGGTGTTCGCGGCCCCTGGCGGGTCGCGCAGCCCAATGGTAGGGTTACCATACGTCCATATTTTCCCAGACATGTCCAGCTTTTTGGTTCTTAAATCACCATCCGCAAGGAATTTTTAAATATCTAAAAACATCCGGGATTTTGCCATTATTATTTTTTCTCCAAAGAAGAGTTAGTAATTCAAGAAAGAGAGTGAATGCTGATCACTCGAGAGTGCCCACTTTTCCCCCCTAGCTCCCAGAGCTTGCACCGCAAAACAGAAGTTTCATGTGGCTGGGGGAGAGGAAGAGGAATGCAGCATGCTCAGGGGAGGATGAGGGGCCGGAGCGGAGAGTTGGGGTTGGAATGAGGGGGGGGAGGGGTGGAATTGGGGTGGTGACTTTGGGGAAGCTGTTGGAATGATGGGGGGAAGGGGTGGAGTTGTGGCAGGGCTGGGGCGGGTGTGAGCAAATCTCCTCTTCCCCCCCCCAACCCTGATGGAGCGTCCTCTTTTTTTGAATGTTCAAATATGGTAACACTACCCAATGGGCTGTGGGTTACATCCTAAAATAAAGACAGTGGAACTCCCATTGGCTTTCATGGTCCAAGATAAGGCCCTAAGTTAGCAAACAGTGGGCTAGTCATTGAAGACAAGAAGGAGAAAAGAGGAAGAGAATGGTGCCAAGTCAAGAGCTGAATGGAGGACCAGGGTAGATGCTATTAAAAAGACTATCATTAGATGAACTGATAAATTAAACACATATTCCACAACCAGCCTGTAGAACTTGCAATATTAGTTTAAGTCAACCTGTATTCTGTTACTTTACAATTGTTATCATTAGAATATGGTGGTTGTATTTTTTGGTGAAAATGAGAATCCACAAAATACAATATTTAGAATATATTTCCCCCTTTATAGGTGGGATTCAGGAAATATTTCAAGCTTCTCTCTAAGAATATCTGTAGCTTTCTAACAGTAGATATTTATGAAAGATTTTCCTGTGGTTTAGTTTTAGCTCCAATAAATATTTCTGTCTTTTAATAAGATAACCTCAGCCTGATACATTTTATTCCATGTATCTTCTTTCTCATATCTGAAGGTGGCAGCTATTATTTTTATTCTCTGTTCAGTAAAACACCTGGTAATGTCCCATTTTAAAATAACTTCTTGGATTACTACTCTTTTTATGATACTTTAATATATTTTCATACTATTGCAATTTCAGTTTTCAGAATGTATTTCGTATTGCTGCTACTTGGCAATACCCTATGTACACAGCTGGGCTGATTTCTGCCCTATTTTATTATCTGCATTTGGTATTTTATAAATATTTTTTTCTTTAATGTTCCTCCATTTCCTCAGCCTTCAGACATCCTAAATGGCAATTCTAGTATTTAGATTAGGCATATACTTTAAAGTATCTTGATATGAACTTACACTATTTAAACAGAAAATGCTTTCCTCCAACTGGTATAATAAACCTATTTAAAAATAAGTGCCTATGCAATTTTCATGCATGTAGTATGAAATTCTAGCCCTGCTAAAGTCAGTGGGAGCTTTGCCAGGATTTCACGCATAATGTCTGACTTCCATGGGTGTTCAGTGCCCATAACTACCATTAATATCAGTTATAAAATATGTATATCTCTGTGTGGTACTGTTAGTTGTAAGATAATCACATTTATCAAACAATAGTAAATATATATATATAAAAAACCACTCTCATTCCATCCCTCCCTTTAGGAGGCTAGTATCAGTGCTAGCCAGGATCAGGCTTCCATTCCTCAACAGGGTTGTGCCCATCACCTGCTCACCTTCTCAGGACGACAGGAAGTTATTGTGGCATCTTTTCCCACTGTCACATCCACCTGCATGCCTATGCAAGGCCAAGAACAATACAAGTTAGCTACATAATTTTCCTTAGCTATAAATGGGAAAGAGAGGTAAGGCAAAACTATTGTCAATTGCACTAAAACAGCCTGAGGTCAAGGAATCAGGAACACCAGAGTCCGAATTTCAGCTTTTACACTACTGCATTTCCTATTCTGTTTCACAATATTTCCCAAACATTATCAACTTCACACTATCTTCAAAGATAGTTTTCTCCTTACTTGAACAGTGTATTTATCGCAGACCTCTCTACCCAATAACAATTAGCACAAGCAAATATCCTTGCTGATTTGTTTTTGTAATCTCCCCCTTTACTCCCTTGGTTACTTGGGAGCAGGCAACACTCACCTGTGTTCAAGACAAGGGCTCCTGATGTAGTTGATAGTAAAGGAGATCCTGAGTATCCTAGTGGTGATGGTGGATAGGTGGGAATCCTCTATCCACTACTCTGCTGCAGTCCTTTTACTTGCAAAGGAAGTTAATCCTCGTGGTGCCTCCCCGTGGCTGGACCCTGTAAACACTCACTGGGGTGTCTTGTGAGCCTCCAGGAATAAACCTGAACTAATCTATGCAATGGATATAACTCAAAGTACCAATTATAAACAATATACACCCAATACTCACTAAGATTTAACACCTTTATGTAACAACATAGGAAAACATGATATAACAGACTGAGACTAATTAAAGTGTCACAACCAACTTAAATCAGCAGGTGGCACTTCAATAACTCAATTAATAAATACAGTTTGCACCAGTAAATACATTTTAAAAATTTACATTTACACTGTTACCATTAACTGCACCCCTGAGTTTACTCTCCTCTGAACGTCAAAATTCTACACACTTGCTTGGATGATTCATAGATACTAAGGTCAGAAGGGACCATTATGATCATCTAGTCTGACCTCCTGCACAACGTAGGCCACAGAATCTCATGCACTCACTCCTGCGAAAAACCTCTCACCTATGCCTGCGCTATTGAAATCCTCAAATCGTGGTTTAAAGACTTCAAGGGGCAGAGAATCCTCCAGCAAGTGACCCATGCCCCATGCTACAGAGGAAGGCTGTCATAAATATAAAGGGAAGGGTAAACACCTTTAAAATAACTCCTGGCCAGAGGGAAAACCCTTTCACTTGTAAAGGGTTAAGAAGCTAGGATAACCTCGCTGGCACCTGACCAAAATGACCAATGAGGAGACAAGATACTTTCAAAAGCTGGGGGGAGGGAGAAACAAAGTCTCTCTCTCTCTCTGTCTGTGTGATGCTTTTGCCGGAGACAGAACAGGAATGGAGTCTTAGAACTTAGGAAGTAATCTAGCTAGATATGCGTTAGATTCTGATTTCTTTAAATGGCTGAGAGAATAAGCTGTGCTGAATGGAATGGATATTCCTATTTTTGTGACTTTTTGTAATTTAAGGTTTTGCCTAGAGGGATTCTCTTGTTTTGAATCTAATTACCCTGTAAGGTATTTACCATCCTGATTTTACAGAGGTGAGTCTTTTTACTTTTTTTTTCTATTAAAATTCTTCTTTTAAGAAACTGAATGCTTTTTCCTTGTTCTTAAGATCCATGGGTTTGGGTCTATGTTCACCTATGCAAATTGGTGAGGATTTTTATCAAACCTTCCCCAGGAAAGGGGGTGTAACATTTGGGAGGATTTTGGGGGGAAAGATGTTTCCAAACAGACTCGTTCCCAGTAACCGGTGTTAGACGTTTGGTGGTGGCAGCGAAAGTCCAAGGGCAAAAGGTAAAATAGTTTGTACCTTGGGGAAGTTTTAACCTAAGCTGGTAAAAATAAGCTTAGGAGGTTTTCTTGCAGGTCCCCACATCTGTACCCTAGAGTTCAGAGTGGGGAAGGAACCTCGACATCTGACCTCCTGCACAACGCAGGCCACAGAATCTCACGCACCCACTTCTGCGGAAAAACCTCTCACCTATGTCTGAGCTATTGAAGTCTTCAAATCGTGGTTTAAAGACTTCAAGGAGCAGAGAATCCTCCAGCAAGTAACCCGTGCCCCATGCTACAGAGGAAGGCAAAAAACCTCCAGGGCCTCTTCCAATCTGCCCTGGAGGAAAATTCCTTCCCGACCCCAAATATGGCGATCAGCTAAACCCTGAGCATATGGGCAAGATTCACCAGACAAATACTACAGAAAATTATTTCCTGGGTAACTCAGATCCCACCCCATCCAACATCCCATCACAGGCCATTAGGTCTATTTACCATGAATATTTAAAGATCAATTAATTACCAAAATCATGTTATCCCATCATACCATCTCCTCCATAAACTTATTTGATCCTCCTTGAAGATCTTGAAGCTGGGGACAGTACTCTGTTGGTTCAGTAAAACAGTCCAGCCCACATAGCCTAGGCAATAAGAGGCAGAGTAAGTCAAAATTGGGATCATTCCAAGCACAACTCCTCTGAAGACAGAATTTGTTTTAACCAGAGGCCAGTAACTCTGGATTCTGGTTAGACAATAAAACCATTTTGTCTCTTCTTAGAAATCAGTCCACCCCTTAAAGTCTTGTCATTACCCCTGTTCCCTTGCAAGCACTTTCCCGAACAACAAAGAAGGTGGTTACACACAGCCTGCACTGCAGGCCAACCACAGTCAGTTCTGGGCATACAAACCATCTCTTCCCTGGCTCCACTGAAGCCATCAACAGCATCTGAGACTCCTTGCTTGGTCAAAGCCCCAGCAGACTCTCAGCAACAGCTTCTGACTGGGACACAGCTCCATAAAGCAATAAAGGATCTCAGCTCCTCTCCAAGAAGGAGCCCACTACATGCTCTCCCTGCATCCCCTAGAAATGGAAGTCTCGCTTCCCCCAGGCAAACTGGGAGTTGTAGTTTCCAAGGCTGGATTACTGCACTTAGGCTCTTCCCAGCTGGCACACTTCCAATTAAGTTCAGAGGCTCCTCTAGTAGAATTTATGTACACTTAGAAGAAAAGCCAAGGGTGAATAAGCATGAAGCACATTTGCAAAGCAGTTTGAGAAACTACATGATCACTAGCAGTACCCGCTATTTATGCTGTATAGAGTACATAAGAATGGACATATTGGGTCACACCAAAAGTCCATCTAGTCTAGTATCCTATCTTCCAACAGCGGCTAGTGCCAGGTGCCCCAGAGGCAATGAACGGTACAGGCAATTACCAAGTGATCCATCACCTGCTGCCCACTCCCAGTCTCTGGCAAAAAGAGGCTGGGGACATCATCCCTGCCCATTTTGAATAATAGCCATTGATGGACCTATTCTCGGAATGTATGTAATTTTATTTTGAACCCTATTATAGTCTTGCTTTCACAACATCCTCTGGCAAGGAGTTCCACAGGTTGACTGTGTTGTGTGAAGGAATACTTTTGTTTATTTTTAAACCTGCTGCCTATTAATTTCATTTGGTGGTGACCCCTACTTCTTGTGTTATTTACTTTCTCCACACCAGTCATGATTTTATAGACCTCTGTCATATCCCTCCTTAGTCATCTCTTTTCAAGCTGAAAATTCAGTCTTATTAATTTATCCTTATATGGAAGCTGTTCCATACCCCTAATCATGTTTGTTGCCTTTTTTTAACCTTTTCCAATTCCAGTATATCTTTTTTGAGATGTGGCAACCACATCTGCATGCAGTATTCAAAATGTGGGCATACCATGGATTTATATAGAGGCAATATATTTTCTGTCTTATTATTTATCCCTTTTGTAAGATTCCCAACATTCGGTCACTTTTTTGACTGCCGCTGCACATTGAGTGGATGTTTTCAGAGAACTATCCACAATAACTCCAAGATCTCACTTGAGTGATAACAGCTCATTTAGACCCCATCATTTTATATGTATAGTTGGAATTATATTTCCAATATGCATTACTTCGCATTTATCAACATTGAACTTCAGCTGCCATTTTGTTGCCAAGTCCCACAATTTTGTAAGATCCCTTGGTACCTCTTCACAGTCTGCTTTGGACTTAACTATCTTCAGAAGAATCATAGAATCTTTGAATATTATGGTTGGAAGAGACCTCAGGAAGTCATAGAGTCTAATCCCCTACTCAAAGCAGGACCAACACCAACTAAATCATCCTGGCCAGGGCTTTGTCAAGCCAGGCTTTAAAAACCTCTAAGGATAGAAATTCCACCATCTCTCTAGGTAACCCATTCCAGTGCTTCACCACCCTCCTAATGAAATAGTGTTTCCTAATATCCAACCTAAACGTCCTGCACTGCAACTTGGGACCATTGTTTCTTGTTCTGTCATCTGCCACCACTGAGAACAGCCAAGCTCCATCCTCTTTGGAACTCCCCTTCAGGTAGTTGAAGGCTGCTATCAAATCCTGCCTCACTTCTGCAGACTAAATAACCCCAGTTCCCTCAGCCTCTCCTCATAAGTCATGTGTCCCAGCCCCCTGATCATTTTTGTTGCTTTCCAATGGACTCTCTCCAATTTGTCCACATCCCTTCTGTAGTGGGGGGACCAAAACTGGACACAATACTGCAGGTGTGGCCTCACGAGTGCGGAATAGAGGGGAATAATCACTTCCCTTGATCTGCTGGCAATGCTTCTACTAATACAGCCCAATGTGCTATTAGCCTTCTTGGCAACAAGGGCACACTCCTGACTCATGTCCAGCTTCTCATCCACTGTAATCCCCAGGTCCTTTTCTGCAGAACTGCTGCTTAGCCAGTCTGTCCCCAGCCTGTAGCGGTGCATGGGATTCTTCCATCCTAAGTGCAAGACTCTGCACTTGTCCTTGTTGAACCTCATCAGATTTCTTTTGTCCCAATCCTCCAATTTGTCTAGGTCAGTCTGGACCCTATCCCTATCCTCCAGCATATCTACCTCTCCCCCGAGCTTAGTGTCATCTGTGAACTTGCTGAGGGTGCCATTCTTCCCATCATCCAGATCATTAATAAAGATGTTGAACAAAACTGGCCCCAGGACCAACACCTTGGGCACTCCGCTTGATACTGGCTGCCAAGTAGACATCAAGCTGATCACTACCCATTGAGCCCGACAATCTAGCCAGCTTTCTATCCACCTTATAGTCCATTCATCCAATCCATACTTCTTTAACTTGCTGGCAAGAATACTGTGGGAGACAGTATCAAAAGTTTTGCTAAAGTCAAGATATATCACATACACTGCTTTTCCCAGATCCACAAAGCCAGTTATCTCATCATAGAAGGTAGTTTTGTTCCATCTGCAAATTTTGTCACCTCACTGTTAACCTCTTTTTTCCAGATCATTTATGAATATGTTGAATAGGACTGGTGCCTGAGGGACACCTCTCTCCATTCTCAAAACTGACCATTTATTCCTACCCTTTGTTTCCTATCTTTTGACCAGTCAATGATCCATGAGAGGGCATTCCCTCTTATCCCATGACAGCTTACTTTGCTTAAGAGCCTTTTGTGAGAGAACTTGTCAAAGGCGTTCTGAAAATCTAAGTACGCTATATCCACTGGATGACCCTTTTCCACATGCTTGTTGACCCCCTCAAAGAATTCTAGTAGACCTGGTGCCGCAGGAGCTTGGCAGCCTTTCATTCAGTGAATTGTAAACCCTAGGCAGATGACCTTTTGTAAGTGGATGGATCTTTTGGACAGTCATGTCTGAGATGGCCTAGGCAAGTGTGCTTCCTGTTTAAGCAAAATTCATTTCCTGAACTTGATCTGAAGTCTAAGGCAGAAATAAATTGTTTGGAAAGAATGTTCACAGATTGAAAAGATGAAATATGTATGATGCCCCTCATGCAAATTTGAAACATTTTTGTATTTTTCTCTAGGAATTACATCATAAAAAGCCCTTGAAGTATAATAGGTATTTATGATTATGTTATTTCTACCTGAAATACTATTTAGCACTGAATGAAACATCCTTTCAACATGACTGTTCAACTCATTCTAAGATACAATTATAATCATATGCAGGTAACATCCTTGGTTTCTTTTCACTGTGAAGTATCATATTTGCTATTTAAAGCCTTTATAAAATGCAGTTAGATACTTCATAACCTCAGTAGGTCTTTGATTAAGGGACAATGACCTAATTAGTTTAAAAAAAAATTCACAGGTAAAATTTTAGGTAAATGGGCAAAAATAGCTAACATAAACAACTTTCAAACTATCCTGAACTATTAAAAATGCTCAAATTCAGGAATGAAATGATGAAATAAGAACAAAATGCGCCATATTCTTGGTGTTATTCTACATTTATTTATGGTCTTTAGATTTTTCTGTTGTATCAATGTCAAAGAATTAAGTGATAGAATGTTTTTATAACATTGTTAAAGTAAATCTGGAGATTGCACATTTACTACATTTTAACATTTTCCACACATGGTACTTAAAAATAAATACAAATAAAGTAGTAAGGTCTTAAATGCATAGCTATAGACAAAGGGGCATGGATATATATTTAATCATACAATGACATTTTAGCAAGAGTTAGGCACGTAGGCTCTGATCCTGATGTTGGATTCACGTGGGCAGACCCTTACATACATGTGGAGTCCCATGAAAATGTCCAGGGACTGGTATGCACACATCCCACTGCTGCTACAGTTGCTGTAAACCTGTACCACCCCACTGACTGTAATCTGACATTAATCAGAAATTGAATTAGACTCCACATTTTTAATGCTGAGGGTGACACTCCTGCTGCAAACTCAGACTGGTCTGCCCACATTTGCTCCATAAGAACTGGGAAAATATCTCTTTGATTTCTGGAGGTGCTACTGCCACCTCAGGCTAGATTTGAAAACCTCCTTTCACCAAGCATCCTATGGCAGTGGGATTAATCTCTCCTCCCATCCCTTGCTATTACACAGAAGCCGAACACCTAGACTGAGATGATCATTTTAACCCACTGTCATCTGGATAGGATATAAAATCCCTTCTTTCTGCTGATGGAAGGCCATGTTCTCCTTCTCCCACAACTTCCGCTAATAACACATCTTTTCTCCTCTTTGTCATGTTCCTTCTTTCACATTTCTTCCATGCTGATAGATCTTGACCCAAGAAAATTAGAGAGAGAATGGGATTCTATAAGTCTGAACAGTGTTAAAATACATACATGCTAATAATGGGCAGAGAAAAATTAGTCAAAGGGTGTTTGGGGCTGTTTTCTTTTTTTCTTTTTTCTTTCTTTGGTTAATCATTTTAGCAACCTCAGGTTTTTGCTTTTTTTTTTTCCCTTTTATGGAAGTTTTGCACTTTATCTCCTTCAGCAGAAAAGAGGGAGAAGCTGAGACGGTGCATTTGTTGAGCTGGAGGTACTGGCTCTGTCTTTTGGCTATTATATTTATGTGTGAACTGTCACAATAACCTCCTTCAGTGTCTTAGAAAATGCACATGGAGTAGTTTTCATCAACTATAGTGTGCATTAGATACTCACTATGATTATTAACGAGCATTATGCACAAAACCAGGCAGGAATGGTACTTGACAAAGCACATAAACCAGAGGTTTGTCACTTAGTCTCCCCTCCCCTTGTTTCAAACCATCTTGACTATTTGGCTGGTCTCTCATTTTACTACATGAGTCTCTTGTACCACTTCCTTACCTTTCAAGTTCTGGAACTGATGCATCTGTAGCTGAGAAGCACAGCAGGAACAGTGAGAAACTGAATTTTAATGCATTGTATTGCTTCAGAAAACCCCCAGAGGATGAAAATCTTCAAAGCTGGATACCAAAGACAAAAGAACAGAAATATTCCTACTCACCAAACCAGTGTTAGACATCTGCCCAAGCAATAAAATATTGAAACAAAGATCCCATGGCAAACATAAGCAAAGGGAAAGTAAAATTGGAGAAACTCTGGATGTACATTGACAGCACTGCAGAGAAAAGGCACTACCAAAAGAAAATTCCACTCCATTCAAAAACTCCAGAGAGGAAATCAGTCAAGATTGTTAAGGAGAAAAGAGTTTCATTCCCAAAGAATGCAGAAAGACTGATGGTAAAATGACTCTGAACCAAAAAAGCTGTTTGAAAAGCAGACCCCCTGAGCACCATTTCATATAAGAGGACAAGGTAAGAATCTTTTGTACATGAGTTCAAAGAAAAGCTGCAAAAGTGCAATAGTGACAGTGTTCGTCTGAGAAGTGGGAAGGGAAAAATAAAGAGGTTTATGTTTAGTAGTCCTGGATAGGTTTGCAAAGCACTTGGTGAGCGATGTGATATGTCTCTGTAAGTCTTCCATATTGCAATCAGTGAACTCCAGCAGTGTTGGAAAAGTAAGTCTCATTCACAAGCTGTTAGGGTGCAGCACAGACTACTAGAGCTTTGCTAATAAAAAAGCTTTGTTTGCTGTATTTGTTTTTGTTCATTTGGGAGTCAATCGGGTTCTTACACTATAAGGTCTCTGGCACAGGAACTGTCTTCATATTGTGTCTCGTCTAATGCCAAGCACACTGTCACTGTTTAACTAACAAATACTAAATAATTTACAAATTCTTGTGACTTTTTTTTTAAACAGCTCTAGCACTGAAGTATTCTGGGAAGATAAAGCTGAATTGGTTGGGATGATGGCTTTTACAGAGAAGTGCCTTTGGGTGTGACAGTGAAAACTGGTTTTGATTCAACTGAGTTATGAGCCTTTAAAAAATAAAAAATAAAAAAAAATCACACTTTGTGCATGGTGACAGGTTTCAGAGTAGCAGCCGTGTTAGTCTGTATCCGCAAAAAGAACAGGAGTACTTGTGGCACCTTAGAGACTGACACATTTATTTGAGCATAAGCTTTCGTGGTCTACAGCTCACTTCATCGGATGCATAGAATGGAACATATAGTAAGAAAGATACAGAGAATATGAAAAGGTGGAGTAAGAAGCTAATTAATTAAGATGCGCTATTATCATCAGGAGAAAAAAAACTTTTGTAGTGATAATCAAGATGGCCCATTTAGACGGTTGACAAGAAGGCGTGAGGATACTTAACATGGAGAAATAGATTCAATATGTGTAATGACCCAGCCACTCCCAGTCTCTGTTCAAACCCAAGTTGATGGTATGTTGTGTGCATGGTGAGTAGCTTTTTGAAAACCATAGCAGTGTGATCTGCCAATGTTCTAAAGGGAGGTGGCTTGCTCTGTGCATGCATCTGTACTAAAAAAAATTAGACATTTGTTTAAGATTTGTGCACTGAGTGCCAGATTCCTTCACATGGGCCTGTCTGAGTTACAATCCCTGGGCTCGATGGATCACAAGGTCTGTTTTATCCCACTGCTTCCTTTGCCCAAAAGGAAGCAGGGCACAGCAGGACTGCATTCCACCAAGGGATATGACCATAAACATGCTTCTCTTGGTAACTGGAGAAAACTACAGGAATCATTCTGTTTCTCTTAGGGATTCTGCCACCCGGAGCTCCCCAAGTGGCTCTGTAGCATGAAGTCTCCATAATACAAATTGGTCCTAATGGGCACAGTTCAGTCCTGAATGATGTAGGACATACCTGTGCAGTGTATGAGCATCACTGGATTCCCCAGATAGGCACGGAGGAATAGTGCTGGGGAGGGAGTGCATATGTCACCCTGTAAGGTCTTGTCTTCACAAGATAAAAAGTGATGTGTTCTTAACTCAAATTAACTAATCTGAGGTAAAATCCTACTGAAGACAAAGCAGCTTGTAGTTTTCACATGAGTTAGCATGTCAAAGTAAAACCTGGTCTCCTCCATGGTTTTTAACTCAAGTTAAGAACACACATTTTTCCTAGTGAAGATACACCTTTAAAGGGTTTGGCAAAGGCTACTGTGACCCAAAGGCCTTGTCTACAGTACACACTTTTGTCAACAAAAGCTGCCAACAAAACAGTAGAGGTATACACATTACCAAGCTACTACTTTTGGTGGTAAAACTCTGCTGTTTTGCTGACAAAATAAAGCCACCTCGACGAGAGGCATAAAGACTTTTGCAGTAAAGTTAAAGTGACAGAGGATCAATGTAGATGCTGCCGGCAGCTAAGAAGGCTGTGGGAGAACTTGCGGGGGGGAATCAGAACCATTAATGTGGAGTGTTGCTCTCCAGGGCAAGCAGGCAGGCAGAGCAGAGCAGGCTCCTGCTGCAGGAAGGGGGTGGGAGAGAGAGAGCATTAGCTGCTATCTGAACTTAAAAAGAAAAGGAGTACTTGTGGCACCTTAGAGACTAACCAATTTATTTGAGCATGAGCTTTCATGAGCTACAGCTTGAAGTGAGCTGTAGCTCACGAAAGCTCATGCTCAAATAAATTGGTTAGTCTCTAAGGTGCCACAAGTACTCCTTTTCTTTTTGCGAATACAGACTAACACGGCTGTTACTCTGAAACCTATCTGAACTTAAAGAGACAGCGTGCTGACACACTCTTCCCCAACTCAGACTCTCTCTCTCTCTCTCATATAAACACATATACATTACCCACACACAGTCTCTCACACACATCCCCAACATGCACTCTGTTTCTGTCTCTTCCCCCCCACCCCATGCAGTCCCTGTTACACACTCTGCCCCCTTCTCCCCACACTTCAGTTGAAAAGTCACTGGCAATCTAGTAGGATGCCCATGGACTGATGGGATTGAGAAACCTGCATCATGTGACACTGTACCTGACCCAGAAGGCATTGAAAATCATTCCCAAAGCACCCTGCAGCCAGTTCCACAGTGGGATAGCTACGCACAGTGCACTGCTCTCTGTGTCGATACAAGAGCTGCTAGTATGGATGTGCTCTGCCGACACAAGGAACATAGTGTGGACATGCAACAGCGGTTTAATTAAAACTCTTTAATTAAAGCGGCATAACTTTTATCGAAAAAACTCTGTAGAGTAGACATAGCCAAACTCCTGTAAAGACACTGTAGGTGCCTCAAGTACATTTTTCCCCAAGAATGCCTGCTGGGAACATGCACTTAGATCCATAGACAATATTCAAGGGCCATCCCTTAAATCACAGCCTGCTCCAAAAATGATCATTTAGAGATGCTATCCCATTGGAAAGCTGAACGCTGATAAGCCTTGTAAAGCATTTGGGAAACTGTTGAGACAATGAAAAGGCTGAAAATATGGAGTAAGGCACAAACAAGGATTTCAGAACTGAGCCGATGAGATATAAGAGAGAATCAAAGAGACCTAACGAAAGGCATGTTTGAATGAAAAGTATAAGCAAGAAAGCCACATGAGGCAAACTGAAAAACATGAGAAAAGTGATCTCATGTATGTCTAATCTATTTCTCTTTTAGTGGATACACAGTAAGACAGAAATGAGTCAATGTGAGACCTACCACTTCATTTTCTTTATCTCAAAGACATAATTACACTAATAGACATATAATAAAACAAAAAGCCAATAGTGTAAATAGTAACGGTAATGCAACCTCTGTAACTTTAAAATCAATCACAATTTAAATTGGAGGAAAAAAAACAAGATGAGACAAAAGGGAAAGAAAAGACAAAAAAAAAAAATGGTTCCAGAAAGAATGTGCCAGCCTTGATCTGCGTTCTACAGTCCTCTCTGTGTCAGTTTTCATGGTAGATTACCCTTCTTATGCTGTTCTGGTCTACCAACTCACAACCCTCTCCTCAGTTAAGTCATGACACTCTCTCTCCAATTAATAGTCAATAGGACTATCCTCATGCTTAACATTTAAGCATATGTTGTATTGTATTGTATTGTAGGAATGGGCCCAGAGCACACCTTGGAGGATCAAGCCCAAAAATCCATTATGGAAACTCCCCTCTTCTACTGTGCCCTCAATAAGTGAATAAGAGTATTTACTATCTTACATCTTTTATTACATGTGCTCAGCTACAACAATGATGAGTGCTACGTACAAATCTAATCAGAATAGATGGAGTAGAATGGTTTAGTGACTATTTTTCCCTTTTGTTTTATGCAGATATAAAATAAAACACTTCACTGCCATAATAACTTAGTAACATGTGATTGTATTGTTGTAACCTTGACTGTTCCTTGCCTCATCCCTCCCTACTGTGAATCCACTCAAGTCACATCAAAATGTAACCTATAAACTACTTGGGGAAGGCTTATGTATTTCTTTGTTGTGACGTACGCCTTTGGTCATAGTAAAATAATGAAAATAACCATACTAGTAGATATAGTTTTATGAATTTAATTATTTGCAATGTAGAGAGAACCCTAAGAATCCTGAAACTCCTCAAGCATGTTCTGCACCTTGTTGACGAGTCTTCTCTACAATGCAACCTCCATGAGAGCCTCACTTCTTTTTATAATGTGAAGTAAATGGTAGATATGCATTTTAGTCACCTTTTACATTAAGAATAAGTTAATTTACTTTTTATTAATATGACAAAATACACCTCATAGCTGACAAGTGGTTCGCACGTGTATGTAGGCATAGGAGTCAGGATCACAACTGTATTAAATGCTGCAGTTATTTGTGAAATGGAGCACAACAAGATTTAAATGACTTCTTAGGGATATTCCAGCACAAGATCCAAGGAAAGGAAAGATAGTGTAGAGCTATCCCCTCCCCTGGTTCTCCTCATCTGAGAAGGTGGCCTGCGTGTATCTTTGAATTTAAACAATATAGTTAATTAATTTTATATAGGCATCATTCCCAAATGGTCAAATGAGGTTTCTCTTTGGTTGAATTTTCATTATATGATCTCATTCCAAGCCTTCCAAGTGTAATGAATAATCAGATTACTAGTCCTTTGGTCTATCAGAGTCTAGGTATACACATTCCTCATGTTCCTGTTCATTGAAGTTCCATTTTCACCCAAGGTACTTGATCACTTTCATGCTGCCAGCTTGAGCCAACATCAGGGAAGTTACAACAGGGATATATTTGGCCTTAATGTGTATTAAGCTAGTAATGTACTTGGAATAAATGACTCATGTACAAAGCTGTAGCCATCCGGCGCCAACCTTACCCTAGAGACTGAGGTGTAAAATGTTCCAGCATATAATTTCCCATTGACTTCAGGGGCAGTGCTACACACCATTGTTCACAAGATCGGGATCTTTATTGAGCCTTGTGGCCATGACTTAATATATAATGTATAGAGCCAGGTTGTGTCTCATCCTGTAGATATGTGAATTGTAAGGGAGAAGCAACAAAACACACAGACTTTCAAACAGCTATGGAGGGGCCGTCTAGTCACAATCCTTGTGCTCCTTGAAGCAAGGCCCAGAAAGTCTAGTTCTGCAAGGAGCACTAGAATCCCCAAAAAGGAGAGGGATCATGACCTTTTTCCGATTCCTCATTGGCCATCTGAGCTGACTTCTGCATTCTGAGGGTGCAACAACAGTCATTTCTGTGTGAATTCTCCCAGCACTCCTGGAAGCTCTATGCCTCCAGAAGGCACAGTGGGGATGCAGTGCCTCTGAACCCCCCAACTATGGGCTGTGGCTTAAAACCACTTTTGGTAAGAGGGACTAGCTGTCACACATTATAGGGTCTTTATCGTATTTCACAACAAGTGAAATTATTGGTATCTAAAATGTCTGTAAAACTCTTATTTCACTGAAGAGTTTGATTTGGTTTGAAGACAGCTTGATGCTTTTTAAATCAAACTTGCAAATAGCCTACCAGGTGATTTGCTATACTTAACAAGGATTTTTTTTAATAGCTTCACTCTCTCCACTGTTGAATTTTTGAGAGTATTTTATCCTCTTCAGAGACTTCTGACCATGTAATGATAAGGAAAATGTCAAAGCAAGTTATAACTTTAATGGAATCTAATTTATATTAAAATATTGATTTTTAGGGCCAAATTATGAGGAGAGGGGTGAGAAGAGAGAATGCAGGGAGCCCCTACCATCCTAGTGAAACACCTCAGGAAACAGCTATAATTTTGTTAGATTCGTTGAACCTTCATTTCATCGTAGTCTTAGAGCTGGAGCGCTCAAGACCTGATCCAACAGCCATTGAAGTCAATGGGAGTGACTACTATAGTTCAGATTGTTTAAGCATTTCTGTTGCAAAAGTCCTTTTTCACTTGGCCATATTACTGTAACTTTCAACATTCATATATTAAAATGTCCATCTCTCTCTGCCCAAAGGCAAATTGTTTTGGAAAAGGTAAGGTTTCACTGAGATCTGCACTTAAAGTATGGATTAAACTTAATTATATGAATAATATAAAGTACCTTTCCCAAACGTACCATTCTTACTCTTGTATTTTCTGAATATTTCACAAATATCTGTTAATTAGTGTATAAATTACAGTTATCTTTGAATGTCCCATTTTCTGCTTTTTTTCCACATTTTTCAGATCTCTCCAGGAAAAATTCTGAAATTTTGAGATTTGAAAATTAATTTACATCTAAAGTTTACCAAAATCTACAGTAAAAGGATATTTTAAAAGTTTACTAGTATGTTAATTTTTGAAGCATTAACATTTTTTGTAATAAGAGCTTCTATAAACATCAGGATAATCATTCAATATTTTCACTTTTGAATATATTTGTTATCAAATGAGTGTTCCAGAAATTACATTTTCCTTTAGCGGTGGGAGGTGAGGGGGAGGAATAATGTTTCCAGCCCTATAGGCTGCAAAATGAAACTTGAAAATGAGAAAGAAGTGTAAACAAATGCTCTGATATTCTCCTGAGCCTATAGGTAACCTCAAACAAACAAACAAACACACACAAATCTGAGTATGCACTGCTCCATTCAATTAAACTTTTCAGGGCGTCTTTCAAGATCATGAAAACAGGCAAGATGCTGAAACCCAGGATGAAATCCTGGCTGCATTGAGTCAATAGCAAAAGTCCCATTACCTTCAACTGAGTCATGATTTCATCCTCAATTTAGAAGCAAAACTCTTTGAACTCTTTTAGATGACCTGTTTGTGTTGCAGTATTGTGTGTATATATACCAGCTGCAGAGACAGAGGTTAGTAATAAAGATTTCAGTCAAATGCTGCAGCATAACAACTCATTTAAACAGTCTGATTAATACTCTGTTCCCCTCCGGGTACAGTTTCTTGTGACATAATCATTTCAGTAGTTCTCCTGCCCTAATAGAGTGATCCATGGTAGACAAGACTAAATGGCCTTCTAATACATCATAAAGAAGCCAAATAAGGGAGAAAAGATTTCTTCCCACCCCTTTCTCATTTTACCTTTAAACAGTGTTAAGCATATAAGTGGTCAATTTGCCTGAATAGTTAATGATAAGAACTTATATCTTAAAACTGAAACCATATTGTTATACTTTCTTTCCTGGCTGTCAGCTGACAAATTCTGTGTTATATCCGTGAACAGTATACTGACTTAGGTTAAATTAGTGCACCACAATTTTATATGCATCTGCAAGAAAATGCACCATGTAGAAACTGAAGTTGCTATTGCTAAACAAACACAGTATGTAAATATCAGCTCCCAAAATATAGAAATATTAATTTTGCTGAACAAATCCCATAGATTAAAAATGCTATTTTAATGCATCTAAGGATGCATTCCAAAAGAGTTTAAACAATTAAGCATTGCATCATTTTAATTTTAATGCAAGTGTGATGTGTGATTGAAACAACCATTTATATAATTAATATTGCCACTGCAATAGACAATTGCAACAAATCTTGTACAAAGTGTATCATGTAAGTGTATCAATGGAAAAGTTAGTCTATCAAATATGATTTTCCTGTTTGTATGCATGTATCATCTTTGTATCTAAAGTTATGAATACTGACTATGTACCAGTATTTCAAATGTGTTTGCTTCTGTGGTAACATCCAGGATGGCCTGCACATTGTGAATGAACTATTCAGGTTGATGGCCCATTAAGAAACAATTAACTCTTACAATGAATCATAGAAGAAGCTCCTCTCCACCTGGGGAGCCTTCCTGAGGATGCTTTAGCCAAAATATGAGTAATGAGTCATCAGAGCATGTAAACACGTGTGACTTACTCATGTGACCCTGGAATCCATCTTGTGCCTGTTCTTTTCCATAAACTGCTGGGAGTTTTGTTTGGGACTGTGAAGTTCCCTGCATATAAAAAAATGCTGGAAGCATCTCCATTTTGTCCCTATCCTGCTCTGATTGCTGGGCTTATGCTAAAAGGAGTATTCCAACCAATGGACTGAGGATCATCCAATCTTTTGGAAGTTACCAGATTCTTTACAAATCAGCAGTTTATTACATCACTGCTTCAAACCTGAAACAGTAACTTTGCATTTAGTGTATGTATTTATTTTCCTTGACCAGTTTAACTGTCTTTTCTTATAAATAAACCTTTAGATACTAGATTCTAAAGGATTGGTAACAGTGTGATCACTGGGTAAGATGTGAGTTATTTATTGACCTGGCTTTGTGGCTGATCTCTTGAGATTAGAAGAACTTTTTATTTGATTAAATTGGTTTTAAATAACCACTCATCATTAAATCTAGTGTCTGGGTGGTGAAACAAGGGCTGGGATGCCTAAGGAGACTGCATTTTTGACCTCTTGTTAACCAATGTGGTGAGAAAGAAGTTTACTTTTGGCTTGGTATATCTAATAATACAATAATCAACACTTTGCGGTGAGTTTGCCCTATTTTTCCATGCAATATTTTTACACACTTGTTTTCTGTAATGTATATCAAATATGTTCTGTGGTCCACTGCCTTGTAATAAAGAAGTTACTCTGTAAAGAGTTTTGGAAAATAGTTTGCATGTAATATAAAAAACTTTATTTTATATTACATGCTTATATTGAATGCCTTTTTAGAAGGGAACTGTGGATCATTAAAATTAAAAATATATGTTCCCTTTTAAATAAGCATTCATAGACCCTCTTTCTGCAGAAAATATGCTCAATTTACCCTCAGAGAAATACAGGTACAACATGTAGTATTCCTGCACAGTCTGCATGTTTACATATCTATAATGTTCCTTTATTTTTAATACTTCAATCTTTTTCCTACTACAGATACCACAGAAGATGAAAGGAAAGTTTTTTTAAAAGAAATATTTTAAAAATCTATTCCAAAAAGTAAAAATCAATGGTGCCTTCCATAAAAGTCATGCAAGGAAATAGAATGGAAAAATACTTTGTTTGAGTGACTGTACATCAGATGGCAAAAATCAATGTTTCTCATAAAGAAAGTATCCTTAGGGAGAGAAAGATACAGAAGCTAGTATTCTATTCATACCTTGTATCTGGCAGCTCTGGAGTTGATAATACAATATCTAATCCTTGTCCCAAAGTGGCAAAGAGCTCACTATTTCCAGAGTTTTTAATGATCCAGGGTGAATATATTACACTATATTTTCTGCTGAGCTCCTTAGGCCTTTCTTTACATGAGGGACATTTTTAAAGACTAATCAATTACATCAGAAACTATCCAGTTTATCCACATATTTTTTAAGTAGGGGTAACCCTTTTATTGTCCTATTGCTTTCTGGTTCCCCCTAAAGGAAGTTTGAAACTGAACTATATATATATATATATTTACTTCAGCTATAAGAATTTCTTTTAAATAGGCTAGCTTTAAAATAGTTCCTGAAGTATTATTCTGAGGTTGCTACGCTTACTAAATTATGTATGAAAGACAGCTGAAAGCGAGAGAGTCACTTAGTGACTATAAAATGGCTGTAATTGGTCATATACAAAATATCCAGAGAAGTGAGAACTCCATTTGCTCAACAAAGGAGTTTGAAAGACCTTGTAAATTGTCTTGTCAGGACATAGAATAACTATAGTTTAACATTATTACAGCTGAACCAGGAATCAGAAAGATCTCTGCCATGCTATGCCTCATCAGTGTATCTCACAGAGAAAAACAGAAATTCAAATGCCTGATTTCCAGAATTGTCCTCTGAACAAATAGGGTTAAAATAAGTACTTTTAGATTTCTTCTTTCACTGTGTTGTATCTCATAATATTTCTGTATGTATGTTTCATGCTAATACCTATCATGACTCCCCTCATTAGTATAACTCCTTTTCATTAGGACATCAACTTCTTTCAACTAATGTGAAAATATGGGGAAAAAATCACTGAGTTAGGTTCTATTTAAGGTGCTCTATCTCTTTAAAGTCTGGGCTTATCCATTCAGTATTTAAGGTGCTTGAATGAAGTCTTTGCCATCTATTTAACACAGCAGTTTAAAAGAAAAGGAGTACTTGTAGCACCTTAGAGACTAACCAATTTATTTGAGCATGAGCTTTCGTGAGCTACAGCTCACTGAAGTGAGCTGTAGCTCACGAAAGCTCATGCTCAAATAAATTGGTTAGTCTCTAAGGTGCTACAAGTACTCCTTTTCTTTTTGCGAATACAGACTAACATGGCTGTTACTCTGAAAACTGTCAGTTTAAAAGAGTAAACTTGGATCAGCCCCTCAGCTGCTGTAAAGCTGACCTATAATTTCGCATTTGCAACCAGTTGTAGTTGCAGATAACAGAATTTAGGTGTCTATTTACCTGACTGAATCTACAAATCAAGTTAGTTAGCTTCATATTTCTATAATTTAAGTTGCAAGTTTTGTTTCCACAACTGATTGCGGGCACAAACTTAGGTTAGTTTGGTGCATCTTTAAAAAGTTTGGCCCCATAGAGCCACACAGGATTTTCTGATGTGGGGTTCCCTTGATCTCCTGCTGAAGCTGTTCCACTGGGTATAGTAAATAACAACGACACAAAAAGTCACTGGAGTAAAAGGACTGTTTCCTGGGTTTCCCACCTCTCAGGTGAGTGCTCTAACCGCCAGACTACAGAGTCATTACCATGCTCTCTGTTTATCTCAATATTTACAAAAGTGGAAGACCTTCAACACGAGATATTGCACAAGCCCCATAACAGAATAGCCCATACCCCAGGGCACTTCCCATGAGAGGTAGCAGATCCTTGTTCAAATCCCTTTTTCTCTCCTCCTAGAGGGGGGACTTGAGCTGGGATTCTCCCACATGCCAGGTGACTACCATAGCTTTCAGCCCAACTGTTACGTGGGAGGCTGTTGTCCTCTCCCCACAGCCTCTTACCCACAGCTTCTTGGCACAGGCATCTAATGCCAGGACGGGGTTTGCATTTGAGAATCCCAAGCAGAGGGAGATGCCTATCTCTTTCCCATTCACCAGTTTAGGTGATGAGCTGCCTAGTGCGCTGCATTTTGTGACTACCATTCGAAGGTGCTGATCTCTCCCCATACATTGTGCAGGGAGCTGAGGTTCTGAACTCAGGCTTTATGAATCCCAGTGATTTTCTAAAAAGAAAAGGAGTACTTGTAGCACCTTAGAGACTAACCAATTTATTTGAGCATGAGCTTTCGTGAGCTACAGCTCACTTCATCAGATGTATACCGTGGAAACTGCAGCAGACTTTATATATACACAGAGAATATGAGACAATACCTCCTCCCACCCCACTGTCCTGCTGGTAATAGCTTATCTAAAGTGATCATCAGGTGGGCCATTTCCAGCACAAATCCAGGTTTTCTCACCCTCCACAAATTCACTCTCCTGCTGGTGCTAGCCCATCCAAAGTGACAACTCTTTACATAATCAAGTCCGGCTATTTCCTGCATAAATCCAGGTTTTCTCACATCCCCCCCACCCCCATACACACACAAACTCACTCTCCTGCTGGTAATAGCTCATCTAAACTGACCACTCTCCAAGTTTAAATCCAAGTTAAACCAGAACATCTGGGGGAGGGGGTAGGAAAAAACAAGAGGAAACTTAGCCACTCCCAGTCTCTATTTAAGCCTAAATTAATAGTATCCAATTTGCAAATGAATTCCAATTCAGCAGTTTCTCGCTGGAGTCTGGATTTGAGGTTTTTTTGTTTTAAGATAGCGACCTTCATGTCTGTGATTGTGTGACCAGAGAGATTGAAGTGTTCTCCGACTGGTTTATGAATGTTATAATTCTTGACATCTGATTTGTGTCCATTTATTCTTTTACGTAGAGACTGTCCAGTTTGACCAATGTATATGGCAGAGGGGCATTGCTGGCACATGATGGCATATATCACGTTGGTGGATGTGCAGGTGAACGAGCCTCTGATAGTGTGGCTGATGTTATTAGGCCCTGTGATGGTGTCCCCTGAATAGATATGTGGGCACAATTGGCAACGGGCTTTGTTGCAAGGATAAGTTCCTGGGTTAGTGGTTCTGTTGTGTGGTATGTGGTTGTTGGTGAGTATTTGCTTCAGGTTGCGGGGCTGTCTGTAGGCAAGGACTGGCCTGTCTCCCAAGACTTGTGAGAGTGTTGGGTCATCCTTTAGGATAGGTTGTAGATCCTTAATAATGCGTTGGAGGGGTTTTAGTTGGGGGCTGAAGGTGACGGCTAGTGGCGTTCTGTTATTTTCTTTGTTAGGCCTGTCCTGTAGTAGGTAACTTCTGGGAACTCTTCTGGCTCTATCAATCTGTTTCTTTACTTCTGCAGGTGGGTATTGTAGTTGTAAGAAAGCTTGACAGAGATCTTGTAGGTGTTTGTCTCTGTCTGAGGGGTTGGAGCAAATGCGGTTGTATCGCAGAGCTTGGCTGTAGACGATGGATCGTGTGGTGTGGTCAGGGTGAAAGCTGGAGGCATGCAGGTAGGAATAGCGGTCAGTAGGTTTCCGGTATAGGGTGGTGTTTATGTGGCCATTGTTTATTAGCACTGTAGTGTCCAGGAAGTGGATCTCTTGTGTGGACTGGACCAGGCTGAGGTTGGTGGTGGGCTCACGAAAGCTCATGCTCAAATAAATTGGTTAGTCTCTAAGGTGCTACAAGTACTCCTTTTCTTTTTGCGAATACAGACTAACACGGCTGTTACTCTGAAACCTGTCATTATGCAAGGCACTGCATTTAGCCGTATGGAGTGGAAATCTATCAACTGCATGAAAAAACTTGTACAGATACAGACAGACATCATCTTCCTTTCCAAATGCAAACAGATGGACATCGTACCAAAAGGACTGAAGGTAAAAAAATCCATTACAATCTACATACCACACAGACTATGCTGACAGCTTGTGCCACACGCTCTCAAAGAAACTGCGGAATCACCTGATCAAGATCCTCTATAGCAAACAGGGAAAGATTAAGAATGAGCTCTCAAAAATGGATACTCTCATAAAAAACCAACCTTCCACACAAACTTCCTCGTGGCTGGATTTTACTAAAACTAGACAAGCCATTTACAACGCACACTTTGCTTCTCTACAAAAGAAAAAGGACACTAAACTTTCTAAACTACTACATGCTACAAGGGGCCACAGCAATGGTTCCCTCAACCCACCTAGCAATATTGTTAACCTATCCAACTATACTCTCAGCCCAGCAGAAGCAGCTGTTCTATCTCGGGGCCTCTCCTTCTGCCCCTCCACCCCCACGAACATGATACAGTTCTGTGGTGACCTAGAATCCTATTTTCGACGTCTCCGACTCAAGGAATATTTCCAAAATACCTCTGAACAACATACTAATCCACAGAGGTCTCCCTACCAACACTACAGAAAGAGGGATTCTAGATGGACTCCTCCTGAAGGTCGAAACAGCAGACTGGACTTCTACATAGACTGCTTCCGCCGACGTGCACGGGCTGAAATTGTGGAAAAGCAGCATCACTTGCCCCATAACCTCAGCCATGCGGAACGCAATGCCATCCACAGCCTCAGAAACAACTCTGACATAATCAAAAAGGCTGACAAAGGAGGTGCTGTTGTCATCATGAATAGGTCGGAATATGAACAAGAGGCTGCTCGGCAGCTCTCCAACACGAGTTTCTACAAGCCATTACCCTATGATCCCACTGAGAGTTACCAAAAGCAACTACAGCATTTGCTCAAGAAACTTCCTGAAAAAGCACAAGATCAAATCCGCACAGACACACCCCTGGAACCCCGACCTGGGATATTCTATCTATTACCCAAGATCCATAAACCTGGAAATCCTGGGCGCCCCATCATCTCAGGCATTGGCACCCTGACAGCAGGATTGTCTGGCTATGTAGACTCCCTCCTCAGGCCCTACGCTACCAGCACTCCCAGCTACCTTCGAGACACCACTGACTTCCTGAGGAAACTTCAATCCATCGGTGATCTTCCTGATAACACCATCCTGGCTACTATGGATGTAGAAGCCCTCTACACCAACATTCCACACAAAGATGGACTACAAGCCGTCAAGAACACTATCCCCGATAATGTCACGGCTAACCTGGTGGCTGAACTTTGTGACTTTGTCCTTACCCATAACTATTTCACATTTGGGGACAATGTATACCTTCAGATCAGCGGCACTGCTATGGGTACCCGCATGGCCCCACAGTATGCCAACATTTTTATGGCTGATTTAGAACAGCGCTTCCTCAGCTCTCGTCCCCTAAAGCCCCTACTCTACTTGCGCTATACTGATGACATCTTCATCATCTGGACCCATGGAAAAGAAGCCCTTGAGGAATTCCACCATGATTTCAACAATTTCCATCCCACCACCAACCTCAGCCTGGTCCAGTCCACACAAGAGATCCACTTCCTGGACACTACAGTGCTAATAAACAATGGCCACATAAACACCACCCTATACCGGAAACCTACTGACCGCTATTCCTACCTGCATGCCTCCAGCTTTCACCCTGACCACACCACACGATCCATCGTCTACAGCCAAGCTCTGCGATACAACCGCATTTGCTCCAACCCCTCAGACAGAGACAAACACCTACAAGATCTCTGTCAAGCTTTCTTACAACTACAATACCCACCTGCAGAAGTAAAGAAACAGATTGATAGAGCCAGAAGAGTTCCCAGAAGTTACCTACTACAGGACAGGCCTAACAAAGAAAATAACAGAACGCCACTAGCCGTCACCTTCAGCCCCCAACTAAAACCCCTCCAACGCATTATTAAGGATCTACAACCTATCCTAAAGGATGACCCAACACTCTCACAAGTCTTGGGAGACAGGCCAGTCCTTGCCTACAGACAGCCCCGCAACCTGAAGCAAATACTCACCAACAACCACATACCACACAACAGAACCACTAACCCAGGAACTTATCCTTGCAACAAAGCCCGTTGCCAATTGTGCCCACATATCTATTCAGGGGACACCATCACAGGGCCTAATAACATCAGCCACACTATCAGAGGCTCGTTCACCTGCACATCCACCAATGTGATATATGCCATCATGTGCCAGCAATGCCCCTCTGCCATATACATTGGTCAAACTGGACAGTCTCTACGTAAAAGAATAAATGGACACAAATCAGATGTCAAGAATTATAACATTCATAAACCAGTCGGAGAACACTTCAATCTCTCTGGTCACACAATCACAGACATGAAGGTCGCTATCTTAAAACAAAAAAACCTCAAATCCAGACTCCAGCGAGAAACTGCTGAATTGGAATTCATTTGCAAATTGGATACTATTAATTTAGGCTTAAATAGAGACTGGGAGTGGCTAAGTTTCCTCTTGTTTTTTCCTACCCCCTCCCCCAGATGTTCTGGTTTAACTTGGATTTAAACTTGGAGAGTGGTCAGTTTAGATGAGCTATTACCAGCAGGAGAGTGAGTTTGTGTGTGTATGGGGGTGGGGGGGATGTGAGAAAACCTGGATTTATGCAGGAAATAGCCGGACTTGATTATGTAAAGAGTTGTCACTTTGGATGGGCTAGCACCAGCAGGAGAGTGAATTTGTGGAGGGTGAGAAAACCTGGATTTGTGCTGGAAATGGCCCACCTGATGATCACTTTAGATAAGCTATTACCAGCAGGACAGTGGGGTGGGAGGAGGTATTGTCTCATATTCTCTGTGTATATATAAAGTCTGCTGCAGTTTCCACGGTATACATCTGATGAAGTGAGCTGTAGCTCACGAAAGCTCATGCTCAAATAAATTGGTTAGTCTCTAAGGTGCTACAAGTACTCCTTTTCTTTTTGCGAATACAGACTAACACGGCTGTTACTCTGAAACCAGTGATTTTCTAGGCACCTAAAAGTTAAGTGTGGCTATGCTTGATGCCATCATACCTAATTCCTTTGTGACTCCTTCAAAGCACCAGGTATTTGAATCAAATAGAGTATTTAAAATTTATGGCCCCAGACCAGCAAATATCTGCACACCTCAGTGGGCCTCAATGTTGGCACAGGAGACTCACTTGTAAGATCAGGTTTCAGAATAGCAGCCGTGTTAGTCTTTATCTGCAAAAAGAAAAGGAGTACTTGTGGCACCTTAGAGACTAACCAATTTAAGGTGCCACAAGTACTCCTTTTCTTTTTGTAAAATCAGCCAACCTTAGAAATTCATCCTAATTACTATACTTCATAGGGTTAAAAATGAAACATATTAGTTATATCAGAGTTACAGCTGAAAATGTGCTATAATAGGGTGCAGCTAATAACCCAAAACAATATTACGCTTTTAAAAACAAATTTCTGCAGCTATCAAGAAAAAAACACAACACTAAAGGAGTAAGTTTCCAGTATGGATATGTGGACGTTAGCACACACTACATCTCTCACATATCCCTTGGGAGGCTGAGATGTATGTGCATGTTTGTCTCTAAGACCAGAATCAAACTAAAAATACACTATGTAAAAACTGGAGATATTTGCGTGAGCCTAAAAGAGTTAAATAGAGCTGAGAAAATAGTACTACATATAGTCCTTGTCAAGGTAACACACATTAGATTGCATCGACACAACACTTTACTATGTGTTAGGGCATACTTTAGTTGCTAATCCTGACAATAAGTCCTAGTCATGCCTAACAGTATGCACAAAAGAACTATGTAAAGAAATACAGCTATATAATTAGGATTGGAAGTCGATTTTTATTAGTAAATATCAATACATGCCAATTTCCCCAGAGACACCGACAAAAAAGTATTTCCATTGATGATAATTGAAATTTAAAGATAGGCAAAGTCAGAAAAATGGTGCTCAAGAGCTAATTAGAGTTTGTTTTAAGGATATTTAATTGTATATTTTGACATGTGGTGTTTGTTTTTAATAGTTATAAAGCTTTAACTTTTGATAACTCAAAGTCTACTGTGATTATAATAATTGTCTGACTCCCTTCCCCCCTTGTTTAACATCCCCATGATTTTCCGCAACTGTGAAAATTTAGACAGATTAAAAAAAAAGTTTCAATCCCATAATTTTGTGCAACTGAGAAAATGCAAGTTGATAAAATAGAAAATCTTAAACTCTCGTATTATCCATGAAACCATAAAAAAAAATCCCTAAAAATCAAATTCTGCCAAACCTACACATAAAGTTCTTATTCATTGTGCTATCGTTTTAAGGATCTATTATTGGCAGGTTGGTCAAAGACTTAAAAAACAAAAGGCTATATGATTTCTACATTCGTCAATTTGAAGTGAGAAGAATTCTTGCTTTATTTTGTTGGGGGAGGAAAAAATCAAATTAGGCTGAAATATAACTTCTAGTGTCATGTTCTCAGGTGCCTGTTTATCTACTCTAAATTCAGAATGCATCCAATGCTGTGGGTATCATTGTAATTGATTTAGTGACTGGAGGGCTTGTTGAATATCCCCTAAGAGGAATCTTCAAAAGTTTTCCTGCTCTGTACGTCTTGCTGGGGCAGATGATGGTTGAGCTTTGCCAGATGATAGTGATGATAAATATTGTTGAAATTCCTTATGTGTGTTGTCTAAGCAAACTGAGGAGAAAACTAAACTAAGGTTATTTAAAAGTTTAATATGGTGGTGTTAATAGTTATGGCTGACATAGAGTTGAGTCAGTAACTGCTGTTTTATGTTTAAAAATGTTCAAATATGGATTAAACTCCAAATAGCCAAAATGTAATTTTACAGTATCACAATTTATTTTGCTGTGTTTATTTAAACTGTTCAAACTGTAATTGCAATTTTGCTTCTGAGAACATTGCATCTTTATGAAAAGATTAGACCCAGAGGCTGTTGAAAGTAATGGGAGCCTCTCAGATGACTTCATTAGGTGCTGGGGGCGCGCACGCATGCACACACTCACACACACTGGTGGGAGGCACTCAGCTAATCATCTGCTCTTTTGGGAAAATCCCATAGAATATAATAGGAATTAAATATGATTCTAAAGAATTTTTTTTCAGATTCTCTTGGGATTATTGCAAATCATATACAGTTGAATAGAAATTGATTAACTTTCTATAGGTTGTTGAACAGTACCATTAAACTTTATACCAGGGATCATTTTCTATTAAATTCTATAGGACAGTTGAGAAAACCTATAGAAAATTTATATTTTTTTCTATTAAATTATTTAGAACTTTCCCATAAGGGGCCTATTAAGAGATCAAACTGTATAATGTCTATTTTCTTTTCTATGTATGGTTCTGGGACCAGCTGTAGAACTCTCAGAATAAGAAGTAGTATAATTTCATAAGGAACATCAGAGGAACACATTCACTGTTAAATGTTGAGTGGGAGTTCAATGTTGGAGGAGAAGGTATTTATAAAGGCTGGTATGGGCAGTGGTATGGGCTGGGAGAGAAGCTGAGCCCTGATTAGAGGGCGGGGCTTTTCTGACTAGGGGTCCTATAAAGATAGTCGGGCAGTGGCACAGACAGCTGTAGCGGCAGAGGAGCCAGCAAACAGAGCTGTAAACAGGGGAGTTTGAGTGGGAGTTTGTAAAGGGAGTTTGGGGGGAAGACTAAGAGAGCCAGGCAAAGTGAAGGGAGTGTGTGGTGTTTTGGTGCTCATTGGGGGTTTGTTTTGCTGTGAGTGATGGTGTTTTAGTTTGGTTTGTTTTTCTCAGACTAACAGGACTTAGGTGAGAAGGTGATGACAGATACAGAGGCAGCAGTGGTAGTGACCCAAATAGTGGAAGTCACAATGAAGATGACTGGATGTAGAAGCTGCGGCATGTACATGATCCTGGAGGGGGTACCTGAAAAGAGTTTCATCTGCATGAAGTACTGCTTGATAGAGCTGATGGAAGAAAAGATCCGAGGATTGGAGATGCAGGTGGAAACTCTGGTTGAGTTTAGAAGTGGGGGTTTGAGCGGATGATGGAGCAAAGACATGAGGAGGCTGAAGAGAAAAGCTCAGACTTGCAGATGGAAGCAGGATCAAAGAACTCTGAGGGAAGACTCTGGGTGAGGAAAGTGGACAGTGGAGGCATGTGACTAAGAACCAGGCAGAGGAAAAGATGGGGTACTAACAGAGAAACGGAGCTCAAGAACAGGTTTGTGAAGTTGGAAAATGAAGAAGGGGCACAGTAGGTGGTCACTGAAGGTGGGAGGGCAAGGAAGAAAAGAAGAGCAGCTAGTCCTATAGGAAGAGGGAAAGAGTCAATGGAGATACCACCAATTATGAGGCCTGGGAGGATAGGGGATGGGTTGCAGAGGATTGCAAGGGACAATAGGAATCAAGAGGACTTGCAGCCAGAGGGAACAGGCGATAGACTGGAGAATCGCACCATCACCAGGAAAAGGCAGGTCTACGTGGGGGACTCCTTACTGAGAAGAATAGACAGGCCTATAACAAGAGCTGATCCAGAGAACAGAAAGGTGTGCTGTATGCCAGGTGCAAAGATACAGGTTGTGGACCTGAGGCTGAAGAGGATCCTAACAGGAGCGGGAAAGAATCCACTGATTGTTCTTCATGTGGGAACAAATGATACGGATAGATTCTCACTGGAACGTATCAAGGGAGACTATGCCAGGCTGGGGAAGACACTTAAGGAAATCAAGGCTTAGTTGGTCTTCAGTGGGATTCTGCCTGTTCCCAGAGAAGGGCAACAAAGGTGTGACAAGATTATGATGCTCAACAGATGGCTCAGGCACTGGTGCTACAAGGAGAGCTTTGGGATGAATGGCCACTGGGAAACATTCATGGACAGAGGACTGTTCTCTCGGGATGGACTTCACCTGAGTAAGGAGGGAAATAGACTTCTAGGATGGAGGATGGCACGAGAGCTTTAAACTAGGAATCTGGGGGAGATGGTTGGGAGATGTCCAGGTAACCTTCACGCCGGATTTTAACATTCAGAGGGAAGAAAACAAAGTAAGAAAGGATACAGCCATGGGCAGGAGAATGGACATAAGAAGGAAGGGTACTGTACATCCTGTCCAATAGATGATACTGGCGGTAGAATGTCTGTGCCTAATCGGGTAAAGAATGTGAGCGAGGCCAAACAGGGAAGTGGATTGGACTGAAGAACTTGTGGATCTAAAGGCGGAGGAGGCCTGGAATTACTTCAAGTCAAAGTTGCAGAAGCTATCAGAAGCCTGCATCCCAAAAAAGGGGAAAAAATTCATAGGCAGGAGTTGTAGACCAAGTTGGATGAGCAAGCATCTCAGAGAGGTGATTAAGAAGAAGCAGAAAGCCTATAAGGAGTGGAAGATGGGAGGGATTAGCAAGGAAAGCTACCTTACTCAGGTCAGAACATGTAGGGATAAAGTGACAGGCCAAAAGCTATGTAGAGTTGGACCTGGCAAAGGGAATTAAAACCAATAGTAAAAGGTTTGATAGCCGTATAAATAAGAAGAAAACAAAGAAACAAGTGGGACCACTAAACACTGAGGATGGAGTGGATGTTAAGGATAATCTAGGCATGGCCCAATATCTAAACAAATACTTTGCCTCAGTCTTTAATGAGGGGCTTAGGGATAATGGCAGGACAACAAATGGGAAGGAGGATATGGAGGTAGATATTACCACATCCGAGGTAGAAGCCAAACTTGAAGAGCTTACTGGGACTAAATCGGGGGGCCCAGATAATCTTCATCCAAGAATATTAAAGGAACTGGCACATGAAATTGCAAGTCCATTATCAAAATTTTTTAATGAATCTGTAAACTCAGGGGTTGTACCATATGACTGGAGAATTGTTAACATAATTCCTATTTTTAAGAAAGGGGGGAAAAAAGTGATCTGGGTAACTACAGGCCTGTAGTATTTGGAAAATATTTTGAAAGAGAAAGTAGTTAAGGGCATTGAGGTCAATGGTAATTGGGACAAAATACAACATGGTTTTACAAAAGGTAGATTGGTGCCAAACCAACCTGATCTCCTTCTTTGAGAAAGTAACAGATTTTTTAGACAAAGGAAATGCAGTGCATCTAATTTACCTCGATTTCAGTAAGGCATTTGATATGGTTCCACATGGGAAATTATTAGCTAAATTAGAAAAGATGGGGATCAATATGAAAATTGAAAGATGGATAAGGAACTGGTTAAAGGGGAGACTACAATGAAAAGTGAACTGTCAGGCTGGAAGGAGGTTAACAGTGGAGTTCCTCAGGGATCAGTTTGGGGACCACTCTTATTTAATCTTTTTATTACTGACCTTGGCACAAAAAGAGGGAATGTGCTAATAAAGTTTGTGGATGACACAAAGCTGGGAGGTTTTGCCAATACAGAGAAGGACTGGGATATCATACAGGAAGATCTGGATGACCTTGTAAACTGGAGTAATAGTAATAGGATGAAATTTAATAGTGAAAAGTGCAAGCTCATGCATTTAGGAATTAATAACAAGAATTTTTGTTCTAAACTGGGGTCAGATCACTTGGAATTAACAGAGGAGGAGAAGGACCTCGGAGTATTGGTTGATCACAGGATGACTATGAGCCGCCAATGTGATATAGCCATGAAAAAAGCTAATGCGGTCTTGGGATGCATCAGGCGAGGTATTTACAGTAAAGATAAGGAGGTGTTAGTGCTGTTATACAAGGCATTTGGTGAGACCTCATCTGGAATATTGTGTGCGGTTCTGGTCTCCCATGTTTGAGAAAGATGAATTCAAACTGGAACAGGTCTAGAGAAGGGCTATTAGGATGATCCGAGGAATGGAAAACCCGTCTTATGAAAGGAGACTCCAAGAGCTTGGCTTGTTTAGCCTAACCAAAAGAAGGCTGAGAGGAGATATGATTGCTCTCTATAAGTATATCAGAGGGATAAATACCGTGGAGGGAGAAGAATTATTTAAGCTCAGTACTAATGTAGACACAGGAACAAATGGATATAAACTGCCATCAGGAAGCTTAGACTTCAAATTAGACGAAGGTTTCTAACCATCAGAGGAGTGAAGTTCTGGAACAGTTTTCCAAGGAAAGCAGTGGGGGCAAAAGACATATCTGGCTTCAAGACTAAGCTTGATAACTTTATGGAAGGGATGATATGATGGGATAGCCTAATTTTGGCAATTAATTGATCTTCAATTATTAGCAGTAGATAATGGACTGTGATGGGATGTTACATGGGGTGGGATCTGAATCACTACAGATAATTCTTTCCTGGGTGTCTGGCTGGTGAGTCTTGCCCATATGCTCAGGATCTAGCTGATCACCATATTTGGGGTCTGGAAGGAATTTTCCTCCAGGGCAAATTGGCAAAGGCCCTGGGGGTTTTTCATCTTCCTCTGCAGCGTGGGGAATGGGTCACTTGCTGGAGGATTCTCTGCACTTTGAAGTCTTTAAACCATGATTTGAGGACTTCAATAGCTCAGACATAGGTTAGGAGTTTGTTACAGGAGTGGGTGGGTAAGATTCTGTAGCCTACATTGTAGCCTATCATAATGGTCCCTTCTGACCTTAAAGTCTATGATTCCACCTGCTTTTATATCTTTCTCAGTTTTGTTAGCAATATATGAATGTTGGATTATACCATTGGTTCTTCTTGTCTAGGATGTTGTCCCCAGTAGCAACCAATAACTAATGTATGAAAGGTACATAGGACCTACACCCAAGCTTTAACAAAACATCTACTGTAGTCAATTGTACACTGTTGTACAGGGTAAGTAGTTTTGGACATCTTGAAGAAATAAGAACACTGGGCCAGATCCTCAGCTGGTATAAACTGAAGGGTTGTTTGTATTAAGGGTTTATCCTTGATCAATACTGCACATGAGCTGAGGATCTGGCCTTTTATTGTGACCTTCTGAGTCTATACTCAAAGTTTCAAGTGCAAAAATACTAGTCAACATATAGGTAGGGCCTTTAACTAACCAGAAGTGTCTAGATATCATTCCCATTGTCCTTTTTTCAGAGTATAGAAAGGGTACAGTGTAAAGGTATAACAACATGGTGCAAATAATAAACCATATCCTCTCATAGCATATACTTTTAGTAGAAAGCTTTTGAGAATACAGTAAAACTTCTGTTGCACCTCATCTGAACATTCAAAATCTACATGAAATGCAGGCTTTAAATCCATTTTTACCAAGATCCTTGCTGCTAGATGAAGCTATGAGGTTCATGTTCCCACGAGCGGGGATCAGCAGAAGAAGTTCAGTTGTAATCATCAATATACTTTTACACTGAAGGCTTCTATTCTTCTGCTTGATTGTTACAGTACTTTATATACCTCTGCCTTTAGCGCAAGAATGCTGGTCCATAAAACCTCTCCCCTTTCCAATCACTTCTGAAGACTCACTTCTTTGTGATGCGTACAACAAATTAGCCAATTTCTGCTTAGCCATTCTTTCCATGAATCATATTAAAAATAAATCAGTCACTCCTGTCCTCTCTCTCCCCCAGTTATCTTTTTTTTTATCTTATTCAAGGTTAGGATTAACCTTAATTACAATACAATTCTCATATGAAAAAGAATTACTCAGGTGCATAATTGTCTCCAGGTTTGGGGCTGCACAGGGCCCAGTCCAACACCCATGGAATTCAATATGCTATCACTGCTGAGTTCAATCACTGTTAGGTTAGAAACTAGCTCTTAAGCTGCTTGAATCTGGGATCTTTTGTGTTTTGGGAGGGGCCTACTACACCTTTTGGCACCATTAAAATAAAAATGAATGTCATGGATATATACTTCAGCTTAAAACTAATAAGAACAAATAGTATAGTTATCACTTGTTAGTCATAAACAATTAAAATCTGGTTATAAAACGTATTGTTCCAAAACACCATGGTCCTGTTCATGCCCTTGGTTTTTCAAACACAATTACATACACAAACAAGACATGAAGTACAAGAGAGGGGTTTTTGACCAACAATAAAACTTGCAAACAAGACTATAACTTGATGCCAACTTAAAGGAACAGTGCCACCTAAAGTTGGAAATGCAATTTGCATCAACCTTTACAATACGCTGGGTACATGCCAAGAGGCTGAAATCTTATGAGTTTTATGTATGAAAAAAGTTAAAGGAAAAGGTGCCTGGGAGCAATTAAGGAACTTCTGTACCAGACTAAGAAAAATGAAAAGAATAAAAGAGAATTCAGAAGGGGTGAAATCATCCCTGTGCAGATGGCCAGTGTAAGACTTATGCACCAGTTAAGTTCCACTGAAAACAGGACTTAGGGGGACTTGAGTAGTGCATAGTCTTTGTGCCGTCTCTCTGCACAGGGATACATTTCACCCAAAATGAATATCTTATTTTAGTCTCATATACAATGTCATTCTAAGGCACTTTGTGCATCATACTGGATTAGAGTATTTCATTACCCATCATCTGATGTAATTCATAGCCTGGGTGACATCCTTATAGTTTAGATTTACCAACCAACTGTTCTATAATAAGTCCAGTAGACCTGTTCAGAGAGTGGTAATTCCATTTCATGGAGGATTTTGAGATTTTGAATTTTGTTTTTATTCTGATTCAGAACAAAAACAAATGCAAAATGTTCCATTACATGGAGTTACTATTTTTTTTGCCCAGCTTTACTGCTCCAGAGCTGGGGAGCTGGGAGCTTGGCAGTCCTGGGAGCCCTGCCAAAGCCCTGGATAACCAAGCTGGCAGGAATTCAGGCAGGTTTCTCTTTCAAAACCTGCTTGGCAGGCAGGCTTCTGTTAGTAACCTGTGAGATAAGCTAATGTGTCCTCAGGCTGCATTAATTTCCAGGTTGATTTACAACTGGTGTCTAGGAGTGTTCTTCCCAGTCCTGTCCCTGCCCCTCTCCTGGTCCTCTGATCCCTGCCATCTCTATACAGACAGATCCCTGACCTGAGCAGGGCGTCTCAGGGGTCTGGGTCAGTGAAGGAATTGTGCTGTGGAGGACATGTCTTGTTTTGGAAGGAAGAGATCCAGCTGTTGACAGTTTCTTGCATAAGCATATCCTACAAACCACTATTTTAATGTAAATTCCTTAGCTGCTCAATAGACATTTGCAGACATTTGGCAGCCAATAAACAGGTATCGGATGAGAATTTTTTTCCAGAAGCGGACAGGAAGAGGTAATTTGCTTTCTGTGTCCTGTATTAAGGTTCATAACTTCATCTGTAACAAGCATTTCAAACAGGTCAACTTGGACTGTAATTTCAACAGCACTACTTTGAAGTGAATGGCTTTTCTTCCAGTGGACATGCTGGAGCCTCTACTTCTCACAGTAATGAAAGGTCAAGCTAATATTTCCATTCTGAGCTCTGTGTTCTTAGTCTTACATGCCTTCAATCTACAATATTGCCACAGTTCTAACTTTGTTACTGCTATCTACTAAATCTGATTTGCTTTTCTTTCTCATTTTTACCTTTTGACTTTTTTGCCTGTATCAGCACTTTCTTTTTCAATCTTTACTCCATCTATGATCTCTCTCTCTCTCTCTCTCTCTCATTTTTCCTGTGATAATGCATCCTGACATCCATTCATGACTCTTTTACAAAAGAGACTTATTCACGCTTCTGCTGTATAAGTTCCTGCCCCACAACCATGTCCACCTGTGAGCAGTAATTTGCTGCAGAAAGATCACTTTTTTTTTTTTCACTGAGAGGTCCTTCAGGTTAACTAAAAGCTGCTATCTCAGAATATTTCACAAGTTATTTTCAGTAGTCTTTTATATGTGTGTAACAAAGCTATATTTTAAACAGCTATAAATCCTGTTTTATGCATTTTCTCTTCCTTGTGATTTGCTGTGATGAGTTTTTATCATAGTGGTTTTTATCACAGAAGTGACTTGTAATAAAAAAAGAATTAATTGAGTGTCCTCTATTGGTAAGAGTTGACTTTTTATTCTTGTGTTTTGGCTAATAAAATATTTGTGTTCCAAACCTACAGGATAATTCATGCATGTAAGTAAACTGCTTATAATTAATGTACATGTTTTCAACATATTGGTACTCTGATTAATGTAAGTCCTTATAAATAGGGATAGGCATTGTTCTTTCTTGTTTACATCCATGCATCGCCACTGAAGTTTGTGGAGATTCACAGGTATAAATGAAAACAGAATTCAGCTGTTGATTACTATATCATGATGTACAATGGTGATTAATATGGAATTTGACACATTTAGCTATTGAATTCTCTTTCTCTCTTATACCTCGTTATTCCATTGAAAACATAGGGCCTTCACTACTGCCTTCTATCTTTGCCAATCTCCTGCTGCACTCTTAGCCTCTTCCAATGTAATTTTGACAGCTTTCAATCCTGTTTCTATTGTGCATTTTCATGTTATCCTTGGTCTAGCTCATTTCCTTTTACACTGGGGGCTCCAGTCAAACGCTTGTCTTGTTATGTTATTTGGGTCTTTCCTCCCTGTGTGTCCTAGCCATGTCCATTTTCATTCTGTAATTTCCTGTTCTAGCCATTCCTGTTTCATCCTCCTCCAGAGTTCTTTGTTTGTGATTATTCTGATACTGAGAATTTGTCTAAGGCAGCTGTTTATGAAAACTTGGAGTTTTGATAGTAAGGTCTTGATAAGTCTCCAAGTTTTAGTACCATGTAGTAAGTCTGACTTTACAATTCACAGGGGACAGAATTCTTCCCTGTGCAGAGGGCACGTTCAAGGCCATTGCACCACTTGAGTCCCACTTGAGCCCTTTGCGCTGGGGTGAATTTTACCACAGTGATTTAAAAAGCTAAAAATAACATATACCATATTAATTTTGCTGGTACATCATGATAAGGAACCCCGAGAGCTTAAGCAGGACTTAAGTGGTACAGAGGCTTGTGTGGATTCTCTGTATATATGTTTGAATTTGGGGAACTAAACACATACATAAATGATATAATATCTATTTCCTTCTGCCTGGGTATTTTGATTTTCTACTCAACGATCCCCCAAACCTCAGCACTCCAGACTCCAGCACATTCTTTTCATGCTTGCAAAGTAGCATAATTACAGCACTGCTATCTTCAGCCATCTCCACGGGTTCCCTATTCACTTCAGCAGTGGTTTCATAACTAACATTCTTCTTGTTTGCTTATAGACTATTTTTAGTGAAGTTATTAAGAAAAGGAGATGCACTTTTTACTGTGGGATAATTAACATGCCTTAGTTATATCACAGTCAAAACATAGTGGAGACAAGGCACTTTAGTTTTACTGTGAGGTAAACTAGGCGAGATCAAGCAGAGGCCTGGCTGCAGTGCTCACCTCACCTAGCTGGATCATGATAAACACTGCAAGTTTCTTGTCTCCACTTCAAATTTTACAGCAGATAACTATCACACCTTGGTTATCTCTCTCAGTTCCCACTGTGGCCTTCACCCAATGTTTGCTGAAACCTGGTTTGCTGATAAGCTACTCGGACTGCAACCACAGTTAAGGCACCACCCATGGGAGCCCTGATTGGAGGATCACCCAGGCTCCACCAATTTGTCCAACCATGCTGTTTAAACCAGGAGGCACAGGAAGGTGTCTGAGCAATAAGGTGATTTCCTGGTGTGGCTCCATTTGTGCCTGCTTCCTGCTCTGCTCCTGGCTCCTGCCTTGCTCCTGTTCCACTGAGTTCCTGCTCCATGCTTGATCCTTTCGTCTCCTCCAGTTCCCGTCCTTACCTCACGTCCACCATTAGTTACCAGTCCTGTCTCTGAACTCAGCCTCTGATTTCTGATTCTGACTCCGGTTTGACCCTTTGTTCTGATAATTAGTAGTTCACTGCGATGCTGACCCTCGGTCCCCAATGCCCTCTAACTTTCTGTCAGTGAACAAAAAGTCTAAGTGTGTGAGAGAGTCACAGATACAATACAACATATTCGTAGTGTTATGGAACAACATATTTAGGCTGAGATTTTCAAAGCTACCTTGGTATTTAAACACGTAATTTCCATTAGAAATTAAGAGGAGCTAGGTTCTCATATCCCCTTAACTCTTTTAAAATGTCCACCCTTAATAGAGCTGGCCAAAAAATTTCAAATTTTGACAAAAAGAAGCAATTTTCCCACAATATTTTTTTCACAGAATTTTTCTTTCTTTCTTTCTTTCTTTCTTTCTTTTCTTTCACCAGCACAGTATGTAACCCTTTCAAAACATTTTCGAAGTGGTACAGTATTGTTATGATCTATGTTAAACCTTGTTATGGGTTAAATTAAAACCTCATTACAACTGATGTGTGAATACACCCTTTACTTAAGATAGCTGTGAGACAGTTAAGGGCCCACACCTAGAACAAGACCTAATACAGTTTCCCCGGAAAGTCACACCATGGGAGCAGAGGGTCTAGTTTCGGTTTTGTTCAATATTTTCATTAATGATCTGGAGGATGGTGTGGATTGCACCCTCAGCAAGTTTGCGGATGACACTAAACTGAGAGGTAGATACGCTGGAGGGTAGGGATAGGATACAGAGGGCCCTAGACAAATTAGAGGATTGGGCCAAAAGAAATCTGATGAGGTTCAACAAGGACAACTGCAGAGTCCTGCACTTAGGACAGAAGAATCCCATGCACCGCTACAGACTAGGGACCAAATGGCTCGGCAGCAGTTCGGCAGAATAGGACCTAGGGGTTACAGTGGACGAGAAGCTGGATATGAGTCAACAGTGTGCCCTTGTTGCCAAGAAGGCCAATGGCATTTTGGGATGTATATGTAGGGGCATTGCCAACAGATCGAGGGACGTGATCGTTCCCCTCTATTTGACATTGGTGAGGCCTCATCTGGAGTACTGTGTCTAGTTTTGGGCCCCACACTACAAGAAGGATGTGGAAAAAATTAGAAAGAGTCCAGCGGAGGGCAATAAAAATGATTAGGGGACTGGAACACATGACTTATGAGGAGAGGCTGAGGGAACTGGGATTGTTTAGTCTGCAGAAGAGAAGAATGAGGGGGGATTTGATAGCTGCTTTCAACTGTCTGAAAGGGGGGTTCAAAGAGGATGGATCTAGACTGTTCTCAGTGGTAGCTGATGACAGAACAAGGAGTAATGGTCTCAAGTTGCAGTGGGGGAGCTTTAGATTGGATATTAGGAAAAACTTTTTCACTAGGAGGGTGGTGAAACACTGGAATGCGTTACCTAGGGAGGTGGTGGAATCTCCTTTCTTAGATATTTTTAAGGTCAGGCTTGACAAAGCCCTGGCTGGGATGATTTAGTTGGGGATTGGTCCTGCTTTGAGCAGGGGGTTGGACTAGATGACCTCCTGAGGTCCCTTCCAACCCTGATATTCCATGATTCTATGATTCTATTAAATGTCTAGTTTTCAGATGTGTATAGAGATCTTTGTTGGGGGTAAGCAATTGTTAGTGCAAATGTAAGCAAAGGTACTTTAGGGTTTGTCCTGTAAGATAAAATGTTAACACCAATCTGAAAACATGCTAGATGAAGACAATCCTTTTGTCTGAGTATATAATGCTAGGATGTCATTTGTGTGGCTTTTTATAAAGATTTTTGATGGGTATCGGCAAAAGAGCTATGGCATTATAAAAAATTACTTCAGAAGGAACAATTAATTGCAATAAATCTGTGAAGAAGTGCAGTTTTGTGTGTGTTTAAATGTGGCATATCCCTCAGTGCTCTGGTAATCTAATGTACATCATAATGAGTGTACCTGGGAATAAAAACATGGAGATAAGAGGTATAGTAAGCAAAGAAGAAATAAAGTCCCAATTTAAATGTTAGTATTGAATAGAAACAGCAGGGAATTAACAACTGAAGGTCTCACGAAGTTGAGGAGACTGACAAATTATAATACAATATGCTTTACTTTCCTTAGCGAAAGGAAACATTCCTGATAAGAATTACTTTGGCCATTTGTAAGTCCTGAAGAAAACTGCTGGTTTTGTTTCCTAGAAGAACTCATTTTGGGTATTGTTTTGGGGATGAAGGGATATTGCGGATGTGCCAGGAAACCTCTTCTAGAGGTTCAATTATAGTAGAAGTAAATCAGAACAGATGGTGAACTGAGAGTTATCACGAATGTATTTGAATTGCAACAACCTTCAAAGCTCAATCGTACCTGCCATTTTGCTCACTGTAGGTGACACACACACACACACACACACAGCATTGTGGTCAGCTCATCTAAACACACAATAGCATATCTTCAGCATATGGATAATACTATATTATTATTTATTCAGTGTTGACAGGTTTCAGAGTAACAGCCGTGTTAGTCTGTATTCGCAAAAAGAAAAGGAGTACTTGTGGCACCTTAGAGACTAACCAATTTATTTGAGCATAAGCTTTTGTGAGCTACAGCTCACTTCATCTGATGCATAGTGTATCATTCTGTAGCAAACACAGAGTTGATGTGGTCCCTACCTCAAGAAGCACATAATCTTAAACACTAGCAACTATATATTTCTTGCCCTGTGAAACCTGAACATTTGTGTCTTGCCCTGGAGGACAGCTTGAATGATATGGCCAAACAGACATGCTAGAGCTCCATCATCCTCTAATTTGGGACATTGCAGGACTTGCTTTGGGGAGATGTTATTAACAAATACTTGATGCTGCATCATCGGAGTCTTGCCACTGACTTAAGTGGTGCTGGATCAGAGACAGTGAAGATGATCACCCTTTCATATTGTTGATGGGATTCATCAACCTACTTGTTGATGGGATTCATCTGGAGATAATGCTGTTTTGTTCAAAAATGCCTTTTCCATTGACATATGTTGGATGTGGTAAAAAAAAATGTGTTTTCTAGTGAATAGCACACTGAATTACAATTCGGGAGGCCTGGTTTCTATTTCATTCTGCCACAGGTCTGCTGGGTAATGATGGGCAAGTCACCTCCCCTCTCTGCATCAGTTTCCCTCAGTAAAATGGGGAATATGATACTGACCTCCTTTGAAAAGCACCTTCAGACCTACTGATGAAAAGTAGCATGTAAAAGCTAAGTATTATTATTATTGTTTTATTGATGCTGTGACTACCTTGCAATTCTTTGCAACCAATCACAGCTATCCAGCATAATTTCGAGCACAAAGAATAACAAGAAAAGATGTCACAGTATTTTTGCTGTCATCTTTTTCAAATGACAATTTGTGAAAAAAATTCAAAGTGTCACTAAATTACATTTTTTGAATGGTTTGATAACTTGAAAACAGTTGAATTTTTAGGGGAGAAGAAAGCTAGTTAAGAATATATATTTGTTGTCCAGCTTTAATGTCCACTGTTAGATCCATATATATTCCTTTCTTTCTCATTTCTTTCCCCTTTCTCCATTCTCCAATTTTTAATCAATTGGACTCCATGAATGTTCTACTTTTAAAATAAGGCAGCTGCATATTAAAACATTTTCCCTTTATGTATCCAACTGTGGTGCCTAATTTAAATACAGGTAGTTTAACAAGAACCCTACTAGAAATATACTGCTGGTAAAGAGCTGGTGTGTGCCTTGACATCGCCCCACACAGAGGGTTGAAGTGGTGAGTGTTGCAAATCAGTGGATTAGAAAGGATACAGTTACTGTTAAAAAGCTTTACTCAATAAAGGATTACTGCAATATCAAGATAGGTTTCAGAATAACAGCCGTGTTAGAATGTCTTCTGCAGTTTCCACAGTATGCATCCAATTAAGTGAGCTGTAGCTCACGAAAGCTTATGCTCAAATAAATTGGTTAGTCTCTAAGGTGCCACAAGTACTCCTTTTCTTTTTGCAATATCAAGAAGCCTGCATGCATTAAAAAACTGGCCATACATGATACTGGGTCACATTCCCAGTATGTGTAAACTGATTTACCAGCTGGAGTTCTGGTCCATTTATATGTAACTTAGACTCAGTGAATTTTGAAAAAAATCTATTTTTTCCCATGTAGTTAGAAGTCTCAAGCATGAAATTTTCTGTTTCAGTGCTAACTCAAGAATACAAGATTTTACAATTCAAACAAGCATCAATAGCGGTAAAACAGAAGCCTTTACCCTTGAGACTGTTGACTACAGGATTAATTATTTTTTTTCCAAAACCTCTCTCAAACTTCTGAAAAAAAGAGCTAACAATGACAAAAGTTTAAATTATTTACAGCATCATACTATCTGGGTTTGGTTTGGTTTGGTTTCTCAATGCCGGTGCTTCACAATAAAAAGATTTGTAACTACGCCCAACAGTAGAATACAGTGGAAACACTTGAAAGTTAATTCCAGATATTACCAGTTCCAGTGACATTCTCCATTCTAATTATAGCCAATATCGCTCAAACAGTTAAAATCTTTCAAAATGAAATAACTCTTTTAAATGTAACCATGGAGGCCAAGAGGCTCAAGTAGAAGATTGGGAGTCGACAGCCCTCACTACCATTCAATCTCCTCACCTGACTTTCAGTGAGGATTAGTTTGGACTAGTTACTTACGACCTGATAGTACTAACCTTTTGAATTGAATTTTGATAAGGATATAGTCTTCAGGACTCAGAGGTGTGTTTCACTGTCCCCATGAAAACCTGCCAAATTAGTTCAATTTTGGAACCATGGAAAAATCCCCATTCAAACTGTTTGGTAGAACTTGATAGATGTTTGTACTAAATTCTCTGAATGTTCCACTTCCTTCACTTGATCCTAATCCCTACTAAGCCTCCTGCATCTTTTTCAAATTATAGTACACAGTCAGAGCTCCTCATGGGACACAGGCAAAATTCTTTCCACTACTTTGTCTGCTTTCCGACACCAAAATATCTTTTGTCTTAGGGGAAGATGCCAGGACCCCATGTATTTATCTCACCTGTACATTGACTAGTGTTCATTTCACAGCCCTTATTAATGAACAATGACTCATACCCAGTTTACAGAAGAGATAACTGAGAGATTGTATAAGGTCACTCTGGCAGACCTGCTGATAGAATCTAGATCATTAATATGGTATATTCATGTCTCATCCACTTAGCCATACTGCCTCTTTGTGACATCCTGTACCCAGTATTCACCACTTTTAAATGGTTATGATATATTTTGTACAAAATATGTCTTATGAAGTATCATTTGAAAACTTGTAATCTAATGAATCCTAGAGAGGGGGTTCTGCTGTAAGCTTTAGGGTGAGAAATTAAACTTTTTTTGTTTGTTTTCAAGATCATGTAGCTTGGTAAAGTTTAGGAATTAGCTTGCATTCTTATCTTTTTTTTTCTTTTGTAACCAATTCTGACATATATCACTTATAATCATTTAAAATCTTTATCTAATTAATAAATTTGTTTTATTGTTTTATCTAAATGAGTGTGGGTGATTGAAGTGTTTGGGAAACCTCTACTGAGGTCAACAAGGCTGGTGCATATTCATTACCCATTCTTGGAATGATGGACAAATTACGAGCTTGTACTGTCCAGTGGGCTACAGAACAGTAGAAGACACACATTTCTGGGGAGCAAGGTTGGGTCTAGGAACTATGCAGGTATTGTCCTGTATCTATTCATGGATGGCTGGGAGAGCATTCATGTATTCAGCTGGGAATGATTTTATATGCTAGTGGCTGGGAGTGAGCAGAGCCTGGAGGGGGTGGCTGTTCTGACAGTAAAACAGTGTAAAAGGCATCCCAGGCTGGAGAGCTAAGGGGACACAGCAGTCCAGTAGTTCCGGTTGCACCATGGGGAATGCCACACTCTCAGAATGAAAATATTATATCTTAGTGTTTAGACTTTGCTTTCTATTCAATTGGATCTAATTCTGCATATTCATTTGCACAAATGCTTCAAGGCCCACAGATGAATAAGCACTATGTAAACTCCGAGTGTTTAGAAGGTGCATAGCTCCTAGGGCAGGAAGGTGTTCAGATAGCTAAAGACTACATTGCAATGCATACAAACAAGGAGGAAGAGCTGATGTAATTTCCTAACTTTTGAGTGTTGGTGTTTACAACCTTAATAATGGCTTTTTAATGTAGAATTTTTTGTAGGGGATAAATAGAATCTATGTAGAAAGACGTTCATAAAATAAGGAAAGGAAATATAAAGCTGCATTGTTGCGTGGCACAATGCTTTTGGAAAATATAAAGACAAACTGTATTGAAGTAAAAGATAGTTTCATACAAAAAACTGCAAAATGAGAAGACAGACTAGGAATTGTTTATGCAGATAAATGAAGACAGTAAAATGGCTAGAACACTGATCACATGAGATTTCAGTTACATGATGCTGAAAAGAATGAGGGTTGTGGTGTAACCAAGAATAACAGCTTGTTTCTTTTGACTGCTTGTAGAAAATTCATCAGAGTCAGAGGCTATTTGGTATACTAAGAAACAAAACAATATGATACATTAGATAAAATGGCTGTCAGTTTTCACTAGACTATGCTCATCAGACTATATTTGTTCCCTGTACAGTCCCCTAAGTCAGTGAGGAACCCATCCAAAAGGGAGAACAGACTGAATTTTTGCCAAGACCCTACCCGAGCAGTTTCCATTTGTGCCTAGGGCTGGTCAGTGGAGGCTGTTTGAGAGACACTGAATCAATGCACCCAGGACTACTGTTGGACATAGTTCATTCTCAGCCAGCACTCTGGCAGCTCTGCTGACTAGTTCAGGCCTCCCAGAACAAAAAGCATTATGGGCACCCCTGCAACACCTGCAAGGCAGATTTTCTGTGGTGGGGGCCCTAGGATTCAACATCATAAACTGACATATCCTGTGACTGAACCAAATATCACATATATGGGACTCATATCTAAAATTGTAACTGAATCTTTATTCAGGTTTCAATAGGCAGTTTTCTTGATTAATGGTATGTCTAAGGTATGGAGACTATACCAGCATAGCTAGGTTTCCATTGGTGCGGTAACATAATTAATGTATAGCCTACATTGACAGAAGGTTTTTTTTCCCCATTGGTGTAGGAACATCACCTCCTCGATTGACAGAAGCATTATTTTATTTATATTTATATTTATAGCTGCATCTATTACTGAGGGATAGATTGGCATAGGCAAGGAGCTCAGGAATACCTGTGTATATACAAAGCAACTGCATATGCTTAGGCTACATTCAAAGTCAGTGTCCTAACTGACATATTTTAGGAAATGAGAGATAGAAGCAAAGGTGTCAGCTTTGCATCAAAACAAAAACAAAGTGGTCTTGTTCTAAACCTTAGAAAACTGTCATTAAGACAGTGGTTTATGTATGATGCGATATGTAATGCAGAGAAATACAGATGATCAGTGGAGCATCTCAGTGCAGCTGCTAGCAGCCTAGAGGAGTGAAGTACCTTGCTGCAATAAGCAGCAAATTTGTTTGTGTAGTTGTAGCCATGTTGGTCCCAGGATATTAGAGATACAAGATTGGTGAGGTAATATCTTTTATTGGACCAATTTCTATTGGTGAGAGACACAAGCTTTTGAGCCACATACAGCTGTTCTTCAGGACAGTCACTGTCCTAAAGAACATACTGTCTTAAAAAAAACCCCATCCCTTATGGAATTGATCAAATGCCCCTTACATTCAACAGTGCTTGGTACACTTTCACTGTACAGTAGCTGTAGCTGAGTAACATTTGGAAAGAGACTTCACAGCTTGACTGTGTCAAGCTGACTCTGCATATATTTACTAAAGCTGTATTTCAATTCTTATGAAAATTTAGGTGAAAAAACTGGCATGCACGTGCAGTAAACCCATTCTTCTCAATGAAATAGTTTTTAATTTCCTATCTGAAAACCTATTACAGACTAATAGCCTGCAAAATTTCATTTTAAACCATAAAGCATATGGGAATTATTGGAATTCCAAAAAGCATCGTAGGGCCTGATTTTCCTCTTACTTCACTTAGGCATTGCACTGGTGTAACTCCATTGACTTCAGTGGAATTACTTTTGATTTATACCACTGTAAGTGGTCCTAGACTCTGATTCTTCTTTTCCCTGCACTTTCTGTAGTCATCTACGCTAGTTCAAAGGGTGTGTAAAGAGCTACAAATGGAGCAAACTGGTAGTGCAAAACATTACTTTGTACTGGGGTAGACAACTACATAAGGTGAGGAACAATTTAGAACCAGAGCCCTTTATTTTTAAAAATCTATAATTAAGAAAGGCCAAAGAATGTCTTACTCTGATGTGGATTTGCACACTGTTCTTTTAGCATCAGCGTTAGCTGTATACTGACATTTTGTACTTCAAAAGTATATTAGGAATAGACAAGATTTGTACTTGAAACAGACAATCTTTAGAACTCTTAAGCCATTTTGCAAGCGTGCACTGACATCTGGTGGATGTTTACAATAGCAACCAAAGTAAGAAAATGTTTACCTCCCTCCCCCCCATACTAGCATCTAATGATAAAGTACTTGCTTTATTTATTCATAGCCAGATCTTGCCCTCCTGAGGGAAGACTAATGGGAAGAGGCCTGAGAGGCAGAAAATTAGGCAAGGTTTCCTTACAGAGATTTTTTGTTGTGTTGAGTTTTGGACCTCCAAACCTGTAGTTCTTCTGAGATCTTGTGAATTGTGCTGGAAGACTATGATCATATGCACAAAGTTCAGTGCCTCTACACCAGCCCCTGGGGCCTGTCTCCAGCTCCGGGCAATTTGGTTCCATGACTGCGGCCGCTGAAGGCATCCTTTGAGTGTTCAGACTGGCATGGAGGGGGCTCTGCTCAGGACTATATACAGTCTCTCCCAATGCACCATATAGAATAAGAAGGCCCCTAATGAAGTTCTACAGCAATCATTTTCATTTTGACTATTCCTGTCGAATTCCTGTTCTTTTGTTCCATTTCATACTGTTTCTCATTTTCCACTCATGTTTGATTCTGTATTATTTTCCTTTTATTCTTCCTTCCTCCCACCCCACTGCCCAGTCCCCATTCCTGCCTACTTACCCTTTACATTCTTGCTGTTCTTGAATAACACACTTTTCTGGCACAACTGGCTTATCTACCTTTGTGTGAGCACTGAAACTTTATTTCCCTTCTGTATGTTTTATGGACTATATTGTATTCTAGGCCAGAAGGGTGGGCAACTGATGGAAAAAGTCCCCACAGGTTGCTGTTTCTCAGCTCAGTGCAGTCAAAGAGCAGCAGCATTCACTGTTTATTTATTCCAAACTTTGTGCCAGTTGGAAGAAACAGCTATTGGAAATAATTGCTTATTGAATGCTTTGTGGAAAATAGCTTGTTAGCACCATGTGGAAGGAAATGGACTGCAAGATGGTGCAGGGAAAGTTTTCATTATAGTATTTGCATTTTGGTTGGATTTGACGTCTGACTTTTTTTTTCTTTTTTAAAAAAGGCTCCTGAAAACTCCAGCAGCTGAAAGAATTTCAGATCTATGAGACCAGCATGTGTTTTTTTTCCCTTCAAAGGAATATGAAGGAAGACAGGAACTTTTGTATTCTTTGTATTTTTCTAGGTTTAAGAAACAAAATTTTGAAAATTATTTTGACCTGTCTGAAGCAACTCCTGGAAAGATTAGAAAATATTATCCACGCTATTTCCCTGCTTTAGTTAGAAAAGGAAGGACTTAATAGGACTTGAAAAGCATATGAAAAGATTAATCCAAATCAGTACCTTAATCATTAAAATAATCTTCTCTCTTATGTTGATACTTGGGAGATTCTCAAAAGCACAAATGACAATTAGGTTCTTAACTCCCGTTGACTCTCAAATTGAAAATCTCTCCTTCTAGGTTTAATTCTTGTATTTCCATTCTAGATATGTAAGTGGAGCCTTTGGGGAAAATGAACACTCCGTTCTGCTTCACTATGATGCTCCCTCTGGCCAGTTGAGGTGCAGAGTTAATGGGTCATTCAAAGTCCTCATTTGTTGAAAGTATAGTGGCTATGACATGCCAGTTTGAGGTAGCATAGAGGAGAAGAATGTAGTTTATTTACTTTCTTCAGATCATGAAAAAAACAGAAATATGGTTCTAGCTAGAGCTGGTGGAAACTTTGGAATTCTGTTCCATGGGAATTTCTGACATTTTAAAATTTCCATTCATCCCAAATCAGAATGAAATTCTCAAATTTCTAACAAAAATTGTTTCAGAAATATCAACATGACCTAATTGAAGCAGTTTGTTTCTATATTATATTATATATTTAGGGATGTCAAGCGATTAAAAATTAATCATGATTAATCACACAATTAAAAAAATTGTGATTAATCGTGTGATTAATTGCACTGTTAAACAATAATAGAATAGAATACCATTTATTTAAATAATATTGGATGTTTTCTGCATTTTCAAATATACTGATTTCAATTACAACACAGCGGACAAAGTGTACAGTGCTCACTTAATATTTATTTTTAATTACAAGTACTTGAACTGTAAAAAAACAAAAGAAATAGTATTTTTCAATTCACCTAATATAAGTACTGTAGTGCAATCTCTTTATCATGAAAGTTGAACTTATAAATGTGGAATTATGTACAAAAAAACTTGCATTCAAAAATAAAACAATGTAAAATTTTAGCGCCTGGAAGTCCATTCAGCCCTACCTTTTGTTCAGCCAATCACTCAGATAAACAAGTTTGTTTACATTTGCAGGAGATAATGCTACCCGCTTCTTGTTTACAATGTTACCTGAAAGTGAGAATAGGTGTTCACATGGCACTGTTGTAGCTGGCGTTGCAAGATATGTACGTGCCAGATGTGCTAAAGATTCACATGTCCCTTCATGTTCAATCACCATTCCAGAAGACATGCGTCTGTGCTGATGATAGGTTCTGCTCAATAACAATCCAAAGCAGTGCAGACCGACGCATGTTCATTTTCATCATCTGAGTCAGATGCCACCAGCAGAAGTTTGATTTTCTTATCTGGTGGTCCAGGTTCTGTAGTTTCCGCATCGGAGTTTTGCTCTTTTAAGACTTCTGAAAGCAAACTCCACACCTCATCCCTCTCAGATTTTGGAAGGCACTTCAGAGTCGTAAGCCTTGAGTCAAGTGCTGTAACTATCTTTAGAAATCTCACTTTGATACTTTCTTTGCATTTTGTGTAATCTGCAGTGAAAGTGTTCTTAAAATAAACAACATGTGCTGGGTCATCATCTGAGACTGCTGTAACAGGAGATATATGGCAGAATGCGGGTGAAACAGAGCAGGGGATATACAATTCTCCCCCCAAGGCGTTCAGTCAGAAATTTAATTAATGCTTATTTTTTTAATGAGCATCATCAGCATGGAAGCATGTCCTCTGGAATGGTGGCCAAAGTATGAAGGGGCAGATGCATGTTTAGCATATCTGGCACATAAATACCTTGCAATGCTGGCTACAAAGGTGCCATGAGAAGGTCTGTTCTCACTTTCTGGTGACGTAAATAAGAAGAAGGCAGCATTATCTCCCTTAAATATAAACAAACTTGTTTGTCTTAGCGATTGGCTGAACAAGAAGTAGGCCTGAGTGGACTTGTAGGCTCTGAAGTTTTACATTGTTTTGTTTTTGAGTGCAGTCATGTAGGAAAAAAAAAAAAATTTGTAAGCAATCTCTTTCACGACAAAGAGATTGCACTACAGTACTTGTATGAGATGAATTGAATAATACTATTTCTTTTGTTTATCATTTTACAGTGCATATTTATAAGCAAAAATAATATACACTTTTATTTCAATTACAACACAGAATACAATATATATGAAAATGGAGAAAAACATCCAAAACATTTCAATTTGTATTCCATTATTTAACACTGCAATTAAAACTGCGATTAATTTTTTTATCACTGTAAATTTTTGTGAGTTAATTGCATGAGTTAACTGCGATTAATCAACAGCCCTAATTATATTATATTTATTAAAACTAAGTTTTTCAATCTTATCAAAATGAAAGTTTTGATTTTTTTTGTTTAAAATGTTAACAAAATGGATATCTCCTCCCCACACACACCAAACTGATTTCATTGAATCAGCATTTTCTAATGGAAAACTTCCATCAGAAATTTTTCAACCAACTATAGTTATATACCCTTCACTTCACAGCTAAGTTTAGAGTGCACCTTGGTTATTTTTCTCTCTTGAGAATCATCATCAAGTTAATGAATGAGACAGCTGAAACTGAGTTGCAAGTATGCTAGCCAGGGTAATGAATCATGATGTGGTTCTTTACTCCATGATGCTGTATTCAGGGTTGAACTGAGGAGGAAAAGTAGTAGGACTCTTAAAACAAGTGTCAGTTGCCAAGTTGGCATGTGGCACAACTGCCAGCACTCCTATACTAAGCCTGCTTTTTCCATGTCACTTTCTTGTAGAAACAACAAAGCCAATTCACAGTAAACAAAACATCAATGATATCTTGATTAAAATTGTATGTGTTACATGAACAAATTAGATTCAACCACCCAATGCCATTTCACACCACCAGTGACACTCAGTGTGATTGTCCAAGAGAAGGCTTAAAAATGAGGTCAGTTGGTGTTAAAATTATTTCCCTCGGTGGCGGTGCATAGTAAAGGCACTGTTATTAAAGAGGGAGTTAATTATGGATTTCAGCTTCCATGTGAGATAGATTGTTCTATTTTTTGGTTCCTATAAATCAGTGTTTCTCAAACTTTTTCTTTGAACCCCACCCCCCCCATATGAGGAAAAACTCCATGGCCCAGATGTGCCACAACAACTGGTTTTTTGCCAGTTATGAAAGCCAGGGCCAGCGTTACAGGGCAGCAAGCAGGGCCATTGCCTGTGGCCCCACGACACAGCAAAGCCTGTGAAGCTAAATGGTGTGGGCTTCAGCCCTGGTGGGGCTCCAGTTTGGGCTTTCTGCTGTCGGCTGCCCCAGCGACTGTAATGCCAGCCTTGTTTGGCAGCCCGCCTGAAACCTGCTCTCGGCCCCCAGAGGGTCACAAGCTACTGGCTGAGAACTGCTGCTCTCAAGGGACAATTATTTGACAAGTATGGGAAACAGATCTTTAGGTATTGTACCAAATATGCTTGTACTGCTGCAGTGTTGGCTTTTATAGCAACTACGAGTATATTTTGAATTAAGTGAAACTTTGACAAAATATTGGACAGATTTGACCACAATTGATCTCTGAATGTAAAATACTTTTTTTTTTTTTTGGCCAGGTTTGACAAGCTTGGATGCTACAAAATGTATAGTTTTGAGATACAAGAAGAAATCTGTGGGGGATAAATAATATTTCAGAAACAGTCATTGGGCCAGAGAGAGAGTGAGGATGATTCTGTAGCTTGATGGTTACAGCGGGTGGGGCACCCACCTGGGTCCAGTTCCCTTATTCCAATGACTATTTAAGTATTTAGCCACAGTGACACAGCTTCAACAGGAGAGAATGAGGAAGCCCCACATTGCTGTGACCTATAGCCCAGTGGTTAGGACAGTCACTGCAAAGATACCGTTCAAATCTTTTCACCCCAGCAAGCAAAGAGAGAATTAAACCTGGGTCTCCCAAATCTCAGGTGAGTGCTTTAACCACTTGGCTAACCATTATAAGGGTGGCAACATCGCCACCACCACTGGCAAGAACTGCTTAGGCACCATAGAATCATAGAATATAAGGGTTGGAAGGGACCCCAGAAGGTCATCTAGTCCAACCCCCTGCTCGAAGCAGGACCAATTCCCAGTTAAATCACCAAAGCCATCGGTCACAATTCAGAGCAGCTGCACTTGTGTTCCTCCTCTCTTGTCCAATAAGGGCACCCACTTAAAGATTTCCGGCTCATAACCATCAGCTTTCTTGGGTAAAGACCTGCATTTCTCTCCCTCCTGACCAGAGCTTTTTCCAGGCTGCACAATTCCCTGCTTCTCCTGTGATATTCCCAGCAAGCCAAATTGCCTAAATGGACGAGCCTCTGCTCTTTGCTTTCTCTCCAGAGGTTATCAACTGTGTAATTGCCTTCAGTTGCACGTTACCACCCAGCTCTTTATAAACAAACACACGTACTCTTAAGATGAAAGAATTACAGTAAAAACATATTAAAGACAAATAACCTATACTCATGGTAAAAAGCTTACCTCAACTCCAACATTGGGCTCTTATAGGTGTCCTTCCTTCAAAACCCACAAATGGATTTCCCCTGTATTTACAAGTTAATAACTGTTTCAGATTCAGAATCAGAGCAACCATGAATAGTTCAGACTTTCCTTTATATAACTTGTGCCTTTAACTTTGGCCTCATGTAACAGTTGATCAGCAGACAATAGACCACTTTTTAGAGTGTAGCTTCAAAAATCTGGGGTTCCTGGCTTTTCATAAGCTATCCTCTTAGCTCCCCTTTTCTTCATTAACATTTACATCAACAAAACCCCAGGGTAACTTATGGTCATTTCAGAATTTGCTATGATGTTACAATCCAGCATCTTGCAGCAGTGATGGGCACATTGTGGCATGTTTTCCTGAAAATCACCAATTAGTACATCTTTTACAATAATCTTACAATTTTACTGGTACAGGGTTAATCCTGATTCAATTAGTCATGTCAACTTTATTCAGACCTGTCATAAATATAAAGGGAAGGGTAAACCCCTTTAAAATCCCTCCTGGCCAGAGGAAAACTCCTCTCACCTGTAAAGGGTTAAGAAGCTAAAGGTAACCTCGCTGGCACCTGACCAAAATGACCAATGAGGAGACAAGATACTTTCAAAAGCTGGGAGGAGAGAGAGAAACAAAGGGTTTGTCTTTATTCTGCCTTTGCCGGGGATAGACCAGGAATGGAGTTTTAGAACTTTTAGTAAGTAATATAGCTAGGTACATGTTAGATTATGATTTCTTTAAATGGCTGAGAAAAGAATTGTGCTGAATAGAATAACTATTTCTGTCTGTGTATCTTTTTTGTAACTTAAGGTTTTGCCTAGAGGGATTCTCTATGTTTTGAATCTAATTACCCTGTAAGGTATCTACTATCCTGATTTTACAGAGGGGATTTCTTTACTTCTATTTACTCCTATTTGTATTAAAAGTCTTCTTGTAAGAAAACTGAATGCTTTTTCATTGTTCTCAGATCCAAGGGTTTGGGTCTGTGGTCACCTCTGCAAATTGGTGAGGCTTTTTATCCAACATTTCCCAGGAAAGGGGGGGGGGTGCAGGTGTTGGGAGGATTGTTCATTGTTCTTAAGATCCAAGGGTCTGGGTCTGTAGTCACCTAGGCAAATTGGTGAGGCTTTTTACCAAACCTTGTCCAGGAAGTGGGGTGCAAGGTTTTGGGAAGTATTTGGGGGGAAAGACATTTCCAAACAGCTCTTCCCCAGTAACCAGTATTTGTTTGGTGGTGGTAGCGGCCAATCCAAGGACAAAGGGTGGAATATTTTGTACCTTGGGGTACTTTTTGACCTAAGCTGGTAAAGATAAGCTTAGGAGGTTTTCATGCAGGTCCCCACATCTGTACCCTAGCATTCAGAGTGGGGGAGGAACCTTGACAAGACCTAAGGTCCATTATGGCTATGTTGAAATTTGACAGGCCTCAGTCCTGTGGGCCTTGTTTTACAACCGTATCTTACTTATATACCTAACATACTCTTACCAATAATGTATGCTGATCAATCATATACTAGCCTACATATTCTTACATTTATACCTACAGTTTAAATCTATTAATCCTTATGTAATGAATGTATATGTAACCACAACAACAGATAACATAATTAACTGATTATATAAAATAATTAGCTACTGGTGTGGATGGTGGCTCTGGGTCTAGTGTGGATCCCATTCTTAGGTGCCTACCTCTCCCCATTCATTGCAAAAGGATCCTTTGTGCCTAACTACGGCTTTATGGTCCCATTGGTGTTTCAGTGATTTTCTCAGCACCTAAAAATTAGACATGGCAACAATGCCTAAGCCTTTTGTGGTGCTGGGCCTGAGTCTGATCTGTACTGAAGGTGAGAAGTTTGATCCCCAGGAATAATCATGGTCCCTGTATGCATTTGAAGCTGGGTTTTGAAGAAATTTTCTAAAGGTGAAGAGTTACAAATTAGTTCCCTTGCGGTCAGTTGCAGCAGATAGGCTTGTTCGTTAAAGAAACTGAGCTATAGTCTCACCCGATCAGTTGTATCACCATATACGAGGTGGATATGGATCAGCATTCACATCACACTCCCCGTCAGTAGCCAGCCCGGGCCAGGGAAGCTAATTATTCAACCAGCAGTGAGGATTGGTGAGGAATCCTGGTCACATGCCACCTGAGCCATGTTGTGCATATGCAGTTCTCACAAAACATCAGTTTCCAGTGCTCACAAATCTAACCCTCTATCCAAGTATTGCATTAATTTGGTTAACTTATTCCCTGTCTTTGCATCTGGATGCACTAGTTATTCCCTGGTTCCTTTCATCTTTTTCAAAGTGTATAGGACCTACGAGACTTGATTTCAGTGAATCTAGGACTGTACTTATAAAAGGGCCTGCATTCCTTGTTTAACAAACAGATTGGTAGATAATCCATTGTGGCTTCAGTGATATTATGATTATTAACTACTGCCTATTTGGACTGTGTATGATTATTATTTTTCTCTGCATTAGCAGGATCTAAACTTATATTAACAAGTCCTGTGAATACTATAACTGGTTGCAATGCAGAAACTTTTATGTCCACAAGAGAGAGCTCTTGTAAAATTATATAGTGTAGCTTTAAAAAAGGAGCACAGTTTTCATATAGATAATGAAAAAAAAAAAGTTTCAGTAATTAGTGTTAAGTTTAGTTATAGTATTTCACCTTTAAACCTCTTTATGTAGAATTGATACATTATTTTTGTATTGATTGAATTCAATAACAAGTAAATAACTTGCACACATCTAATTTCTTAAATAGGTCAAAGTTTTGGCATCTGATTTTATTTCTTTTTAATAGTTCCTAAATCATTCATATCAATAGAGAAGTGACCCTTGCAAATAACTACTGTGTCAATCCAATATGAGATGGGGTGAACAGGGTCCATCAATCTTCATTAAACATATCTGCATCATCCAATTTATGCTTACAGAGTTCAAAACCTCATTGACCGAGATAATCTAGCCTTCTATATTTACATACAGTTCTCTTTACTTCTGATGCATGTGCTATATTCATTTTGATTCTGCTCCCAATGAATCAAAGACAAGACTTCAGTGATTTAAAGAGGTGTAGGATTCTGCCTGTTCTGTGTTAATTTCTAATCTTTAATTGAAAAGTCTACCACCTGCTTCATTTTGTATTGATTTTAAAAATCTGCTTTTACAAACATTTTCATTTTTAATATCATTACTTTCCCAATGCACTTGTCTTGAACTGAACTTTCCAGACGGTACCTAATATCTAAGCATCTTTTCTGTAAATTCCAAATTTTAAAGTTTCTACAGTATGATAAATATTGAATTAAAATAACAACCTTTCATAGTCACAAAAATAGCTCACCTTTCTGATCTCATTATTTTGTCCCATGCTTCCTCTAAATATAATAGCTTTCCATCTTTGGGTTGCATTTCATAAAATATCTATGACTCATTAGTTCAAAAAACAGCAAAGCCCCCTCCCCCCTTTGATTAGTTATAATTGGTGCCTTTCATCGACTGTTCCAGCAGTGGCCCAAGAGAAGTTAGATAAAAAGCATTCCTGCTTCTGTCTAGACGGGTGATTCTGAGGTATTGGTGTCATCTGGGGTATTGCTCTGTCTCTCTGGATTGACACAGAATGTGGTCTGCATTCTGTTCACATTTGATGTAATTCAGAGAATGATGTAATACAGAGAATATACTTTTATGCTGTAGATTCAGTGCTGCAGATCATTGTACATCTATAGCCACAGCATCCCCAATCCAGCAAGGTACTTAATTGGGTGCCTTACTTTAAGGGTGTGAGCAATCCGATTGATTTCAGTGTAAATACTCATGTACTTAGACTTATGCATGTGCTGAATCTGGGCCTTAACTCTTGGGAACATATACAAGTAGAACAAAGTCTTTACCTCTGTTTTGTTCTTGAAAATGAAGATTCATCAGGCACATTCTTTACAACAAAGGATAAAACACTGTACGTAGAACACTAAATCCTGAGTGTAGGTATTGTATCCCCCAGCTTATAACTAACATGATTATTTTTGTATCTCAGACACATATATCAAAAATTTCAGTCTCAGCTTAGGTGACTCCTCTAATGCTAATTAGCTGGCAAGTAAGGGGAATGTGATAAAAAGGAAATTAAGGAGAATCTATAATGATTAAGAAGAGGAAAGACAGAATACATAATATATCTAGGCCAAAAATTCCAAATGTGTGTAGATACATTTAGGTACCTAAATACATGTTTATTCAATTAAACAGTGGGCTGGTTTTCAAAAGTGCTGAAAACCTGCAGCTCTTAGTGAAATCAAGAGGAGCTCTGTGTGCTTAGCATCTCTGTAAAAGAGGTTGCTTTTTAAAGTGATTAGCTACAGATTTAGGCACCATAGTTTTGCACTCCATTTGGCTATTTTGAACACATAGGCCTGCTCCTGCTTCTTTTGACTTCAGTGGTAAAAGCTCCCATTGCTCTTCCAAGTTTGTTCTTCATGATGATATTAATTTTGAAATACTACTCTTCTGTTAAAATGTACCACCTAACAGTCTCACTTTACTGTTGTGTCAGGAAACATCGATTTTTCAATTTGTAAAGGCACATTTGATAATGCAACCGGTTAATGATGCATCAGTATTAAATATTGAAATGTATATAAATGTTGTTGTTCAATATGCATTTCATGAACATTTGAAAATAGATATCATCTTGTGAGATTTCCCCTGAACATCTGCCAGCTTGTGCATATTATTGTTTCATCCAGTTTATTATCTGGAATTCAGATTAAACTATAGAATTTTGAACGTACAGGAAATTACATATAGAATTTGCAATATCTTTGGAAACTATGCAAATAACAAAACCAGAGATACACATGCAGCAAAAGCCTGGCACCATCACTCTAAAATTTAGGGCAAGATCAATCCTAGTTTTCTGACTTGCTTCTTTCCTGAGAATGAACCAAAATCAAATCCTGGCTCTGAACAGCAAGAAATTTGAGAAAGTTTGGTTCCAGATTCAGTTTTAAGCTGTATGACATGGGCACATCTCTAATAAAAACACTCTCTTTAAATGTAATCACTATTTATTAACAGTCCAGAACAATTCATTATTCGCCTCACCTCTTCTCAATGGTTGGATATCAACTCCTCCCTACAATTAGAGCTAGTAATTTGAGTTAGACACCACCTTGCAGAAAAGATCGGTTACTAGGTTATTTTGTATGTACCCTTGTAAATTGAGGATTATCTCTTGTTTAGTCTCATTTTAAATGACTCAAGTTATAGTACTTCCACTACTTCCATTAAGATAGCTCTATCTAATTAATACACTCTCACACTTTGGAAAGTTCTCCTATAGTTTCAATCTATATTGCCCAGTTTTATGCCCATCCTCCTAGTTTTTCCCTTTGAATCACCCTCAACAATTCAAGAATAAGAAACTCTAAGTACCGTGTGTCATTTGCCTGCTATATACAGATACTGTGATACTATTGGAGACTACACTGTTAGTAGCACAGTGTTATAATACATTGCAAACATGACCTTCAGCAAGTGGTAAATACGTATGGTGCAAAGGAAGTCCACAATGTCAGAAGCAGAGTTGAAACTGAGACCCACTGTGGCTTCTGTAATCTTGGGACTCATGTAAATTTGTAGCTGCTGCACTCCCCTCTCCCAGTCAGAGGGGAGTTAGATGATGGATTTAAGTGATTAGCTACAGCCTTTCATCACTTGCCTACCTCATTCCAAAAGGACTCCTCCACAGAGTGCAAATGCTATGGATTCTCTGTGAGATGTCCTTAGATCATGTTCCCTCATACCCCACCCATCTTCCTGTTTTGTGGCAGAACTTCAGCAGTTTAATTTACGCAGTGAAATGGGGTATCTGAGGGAAGAATTTTCCTGAGGAGCTTCCTTCCTATAGACTACCTCAAACTCAATCATCCAGGATCCATTTCTCCTAGACTATAAAACCTGCTAAGTGCTGTTTCAGTGTTTGGCATTTCTTTGGTTTACTGTCTAAACAGCATGAAAACAACATGCCAAGGTGGTGTGAATGGGTGTTTAAGTTACACATCAGGCATAAATTTGTCAGTAAGTGGGAAAGCAGTGTAAATTACACCAATCTGCTGTTATAGGGAAATGAAATTCTGTTCTAGTCTAAGGGTATTGCATGAACTCAGCTTGTATTTGCCGACTCCAGGATACATTTGGCTGAACCTCATTCAAAGTCTGTAACTGCAGGGAGGAAACAGTAAAGCCCAAGTCTCTGATTCAGAGCATTTTGAACCTATAATATTATGCCAGCGCTTAACATGTGCATTCTCCAGTACAAAAACTTTGTATATTAGATTTATATATCAATGGTCTTGATTTTACTGACTGTGTATAATTTTGGCCATTTTAATAAGCATCAAAACTTTATTTGAACTCTACTTCCTACACATCCTGTTGATTTTACATTCTGATGTGAGTACTACAAGTCAATGCCCATGAGAAAGTTTGAGTAAGATAACTACTTAGTGAGAAGTAATTCCTTGGAGCAACACAAAATGTAGTAGTTTCAAAGGCCAGGCATATTTTTTCCACACAATTAACACAAAAATCATATTTTAATGGATATGCCTTAAGCAGGTGTGCACATTATTTAAAGATTCTTTTGGTGAATGCATAGCTAAGCAAACTTCCTGATGCGGTTTACTTTTATCTTCCCTAGCAGCTCGCATAAGAACAGGGAGTTTTTGTACTGCAGGGAACGGCATATCGGCATGAGCCAGAATGAAATGTATCTGATTATCTGCCAGAATTACCTGAAAAATGTTCTATTAGTCAGGTTTCACTTTTTGCAGATTCTTACTGCTGTTAGAGGCAGCATTTTATGGTGAGCACTGGGCATAGCTGAGGAGCGAGATACATACAAGATGAGGGTTAAGTTGAGGTTACTGCTCTGTGTGTGCCTGTTCTTGCATTGTACTGATACTGAATGAGGTGGCATGAAACTATACTTGCTATCATGCTGTCCCCTGCCAGAGTGTCCAAATAACTAATCTCCATGATGGTTCTCATAGGAGTGCCTTGGAGGAGTGCTTTATCCTAGGCCCTGAGTACAGGGGCACCTTCCCATTAGCTTGGTGTTCCTTGAAGGGGTGATCAGTGCTGGGATACTGTCAATGTAGCTCTGAGCCACAGGTCTTTGCAGTGTATTTAATATCCTGCTTGCTACTTAATATGCTGTCTGCTATTCCCTCAAATGTATTGTCTTTTTGAGGATCCAACCCCAAAGCCACTGGTTTTGGTGCTGCAGAGGTGCTCCAGGCCTGGAAACCCAGAAGCTCTTTATGATGGAGTGGGTGGTGAGGTAAATACCTTGAGGGTGAGGACATATACATTTTGTCAGCTGAACTTCCGATTTTCATTTTGGTCTATTTATTTGCCTCTTATCCCCACTGTTTACATTCAACCCTGACCCTGCTCTGTGGCCTGCACCTGGCCCTAGTCTTTGTTCTACCTTGCTTCTTGCCCATGCATTTTCTACAGCCAGGCACTCAGCTTGTAATTGCTAATTTCCTTCTTGCATGTTGAGTGTCTGTATGCATGTAGATCTCATGGTCACATGCAAATGAATCTTTAAATAAGTACAAACAGATTAGACAGATTGGACCGGCATAGGCATCAGAAGTATTTGCATATTTGGTTATCAAAATTACACATTACTGAACACCCTCTCTCCATTAAGCCCCTTGCTGAACTGAATGGCCAAGACACAGTAGCACTGATAGGGTATGTGCAATGATGATTGTGCTGTGGTCACGTTGATCTGTGCTGCTTGCTATTGGCTGAGGCCTGAGGAACAATTGTATATTGGCTTTACAGGACTATCATACAGATTTCTGACAAGGGAGATGTGTGCAATTCCTGTGCTGTGAGTAACAAATGACTTCTTTGTGGGAATGGAGGGAGAGAGACAAAGAAACTGAGGATATGTGATGGTATTGCCCAGTGGACTGATTGAATCTTTAGAGGTAAATTGGAGACCTCATGCATTTTACGCTAAGACAATGAATAATACATGATGTTTGATTTCTGGTTCCCATAGCCATTATACCTTCCTCCCCCGCAAAAAAAACAAAACAAAACAAAACAAAACAAAACAAAACAACAACAACAACAAAAAACAGGGACCCTCTTTTGGCCTTATTTCTTTCCTATTGTTCACATACTCTCAACCCTTGAACAATGTACCCAGCTTCTCCTTCAAAGGCATCCAGCAGACAGCAGATTTGTAAAAGGATCAATTCTGCTGACAATTTATTTAACAGCATTTTTGTAAGTGGGTATAACTGGATTTTCAACAAAGTCCCCTGTGCAGCGTGGCTGTTTGCAAGCAGATGCTATGCTTGGGTGTTTGGCAGTGCTTGACTTGGGGGTCATTAGTTGGCAAGTGTCAGATATCTCAAAGAAATATTCACTTTTCTACCTAATTTTAGCTCAGTTCTTTCTGGTCAGGTATACAATTTCTTATATCGCCAGGGGGTCAGTAGGTTTTCTAGAGCCCTCCTTTCTCTTTACCTAAGGAAGCTAATGCTCTGCTTGAATTCTGCCATGATATAAACTAGCATAATAATTTTAAACAGATCCGGGCATTGAATTGATTTATTATGAACTGCGGAATGTGGAATAGAGATCTCTGCAGGTGTCATCCCTGCATATTGTCTCTGTGACTGCAAAATACAAGCATGTAAGTCTGGATTGCACATCTTCAGCTTTGAAAGTTTCCTTGATTTTAGAAGTACACACTAAGCACTCCAATCTCTGCTTTTCATCCCTGGAGATCTTTGGATTGCAAAGAGCTTTTAATGCTGAGCACTCTACTTATCACCAGTTACCTTTTTCATCTAAGTAAATTCACAAGATTTCAAACTTTTTCTCTATCATTTTAAAAGTCCAGTTAGGTGAGATGGGTGGCATGTGACAATGAAAAAAAAATGCTATTTTCTAACATTGATCAAGGCACTTAATTAAAATGAGGAAAAAAAAACAGTATTTTCCCTCGAGCCAGCCTCTCTCTCTCTCTCCCTCCCTCCTGCCTAGCTTCCTGCTACAGATTTAAAGAAACATTATAGATCTCATTATAATAAGAGTCAATGTGAGGTTTGAAGCAGAAGGTGCTCAGTACCCAACAAGAGCTCCTCAGTGTCTGGCAGGATCAGACATTTCAATCAGCAATACATTTTGTTCAATATACAGCTCTTAGTATACACTAGCCTGAAGCTTCATCATCACCACTAGTGCCACAATGGTATTTAATTTTTCACAAGAAATAAACAGCCTGCTTAAAATACTTTTAAATGCTGTTAATCATACTTGAAGTTCCCAATTACACATGATAGTTTACTAATGTTTTAAACATCATGTATTTATGGAAGGTAATTAATTTCTCTGCATGTAAGTAAATTTAATCTTATTAATATTATACGGACAAATTAGAATGCCATATTTCTTCATTATTTAAACACATAACCTCAGAATGGAAATAACCCCTCAAGCAATTACAACCAAACGTTTTCTAAATAGAAAACCATCATCACTGGTACACTGTCTTGTAGGGTTATTATCATGCTCTCTCATCCTGATTAAGTGTGACTATTAATTCTGAAAAGGCTAGTTACTGATCCCTGTGTTCTGAGTAACCCTAGCTCACTGTCATTTTTTCTCCATTCCATTGTATGTTTTCCTTTAAAAAATAATGATGATGTTGATGATAGGACCAACCTGTTGCCACTTCAGTCTTTGAGAGGACTTTCACCTCATTTCCTTACTTATGTGTTTGTTTTTCATCTCGCCCCGTGGGATATCAACTGTAAAGTAGTGAAATGAATGGTGTCATTGTCCTGTGACATAATGTCATTAACATGTTTGACTGAAAATTCCCATGACTCTTCACCACTGTTCCATTCCTATGCAAACAGTAATGGATAGGAACTGGGACCATTGTGAAAACTGGAAACAACAGAGATAACTTGTAGGATAACACATTGGCTGGAAGTTAACACAAGTCACTATCTTTATCTTCCTGTGTTTCACATTATCACTTGTAGCTTGTGCTCTATGCCCTGAGGAAAGGAATTTGGAAATTTTAAAAGGGATATAAAACCTTATGCTTTGGGGGATAAGCCAAACCTAACTGTGGAAGTTATGAAGGAATTTTCGCTATGTGCAAGTTGTTCTGCAACTGTCCATTGTAGGATTTCTTACTCTTCCTATAAATTATCTGGTATTGACTCTTCTCAGAAACAGATTACTATATTAAATGACTCTGGATTGGAAGAATGGAAAGGTAGCAAAGAGTGACCTGTTCCGTTCCTTTACCTCAGAATTCACAAAATCAAAATTCACTTTCCATGAGCATTTACCAACTTTTCACTAACAATCAATCTTTTGGCCATCAATGATAGAGTATATTTGTGGAAAGCAAGTATCAATAGAACGTAAGCCTGCTAAAAGCACATTCACCTAAATATTCATATTGGATTCATCCAGTTGTAAATAGAATTGAGCCAATTCAATTATACCAATTTTATAAATAAAGCAGCAGTCTGATGCTGCATATTCTGCACCTCTAGCAGGACTTTATTAGTTTCTGGGATCAAGAATGTAGACACACAACTTATTTCAGCATATGTGAACTTTCTAGGTCTTGGGACTGAGCCCAACAGACTTATCTACATTCAGTTCATCTCCCTTTGTCCATGCTGTTCTTCTACTATGCAAACTGGACCATGATCTAATTACAGTTTCAGGTTAGTGTTCTCCTGCATAAAGTTCTTATTTCTCCTGCTGGAGAACCTTCTCTTCCTAGATGGCCTTATTCCTCTCCATGAAGGACCTTGTTCCATTCTTGGAGGGCTTTCTGCTCCTCATCAAGGGCTTTCTTCTCCTTTTGAAGGGCCTTTTTCTCCTCATGGAGGGCCCTGTTCTCCTCACAAAGGGCAATTTTTTCCTCCTGTAGGGCTTTTCCCTGATTCTGAAGGGCCTTTTCCTCTTCCTGAAGGGCTACCTCATCCTTCTGGAGAGCCTGAATTTGCACTTGGAAGGCCTTGTTCTCCTCCCACAGGGCCACTGTCTCTTCCTGAAGTGCTTTTTCCTCCATTTGGAAGGCTATTTCCTGTTCTTGGAGAGCCTTGATTTCTTCCCAAAGGGCTTTGTTCTGTTTTCGAAGGGCCTTTTCCTGCTTCTCAAGAACCTTTTTCTCTTCAAAGTAATCCATTTTCCTCTCCTGGAGGATCTTGTTGTCCTCAGAAAGGGCTTTGTTCTCTGCTTGAAGGGCTTGATTCTCTTTGTGGAAGACCTTGTTCTCCACACGGAAAGCCTTGTTCTCTTCCCGGAGGACCTGATTCTCCTCTCGAAGGAATTGGTTCTCCTTCCGGAGAGCTTGATTAAGTTGCATCTGGTGGGAAGAAGGGTGCAGCAGAGGGGAACAGCTGCTCATGCCATCCTTGAGTTCAAGCATTTTGTCACTTAGCTACACCCTTCAGAGTGTAGGCTGTAGTCTGAGCTTTGTTTAGTTTGTTTTATCATCAGATTGAAAATGGAGGTGAAGACTCAGTAAGCATCTCTGCATCATGGAACACAGAATTAAACATGTAGCATTTAGTTATGGAGTCCAAAGCACAGTAATGGTAAACCTGATTTTCATGCATGACAAATATGGTATATTCTCTTTCAATAAATCTATTAGGAGACTAAATTAATTAATTATCCATTTATTGGGAGTGGGGGAGCTGCCTCTGTTTGTATAGTGTTTTGATCATTTAAGACCAGATTTTGCTCTCAGTGACACCAGTGTAAATCCAGACTAATTCCACTGAAGTGACAGATTTACACAGATCTAGCTTTAATTTCTGAAATTTGAAGAAACTGATTTTATATTTAGCTAACCTTTGTTTTTTTATGCACAAGTTCATATTCCAGTTTTTGAATGACATATAAACTTTTGTCTATTAGAGCAACAATTATACAATAATTAAGTGAATAAACTTCCTGTCCTATTGCATAAATAAGTTCTGCATTATGCACTTGGAAATACCATTGTTTGTAACTCACTAATAAATGGCATTGTCTTTAAGCACTGACAACACAGAATTTCAAATACATTAAATTATTAACTTTCCTAATTAAAAAATATGATGTCTCATTCTGATTTCACTTTAGTTTTAAATTTGTATTAGTCTCCTGGGTTAAACACAGTCACTTTCAGTTCACTGCAGTGTATGTAAAATAAAACTCAGGCCACATTTTAAACACCAGTGATAAATATATGACACCGATAACAGTAGGCTTGCTGCATTAGTTATGAATGTAAAAAAAGAAATAGCTTAAGTCCCAGTACCTAATTGCTTGAGCTTTAGCTCCTCCTTCCTTCTAAATTAAGCACTGTCCAATAACACTTGATAATAGCAATTCAAATATAAAGAATAATCATTTGAACTCATGAGATTAATTTCAGTTTTGTCCATTTGAAAATATCTAAAATTTGAAGAAACTTGTTTTGTTACTGAACTTCTCATTTCAGAGTAGCAGCCGTGTTAGTCTGTATCCACAAAAAGAACAGGAATACTTGTGGCTCCTCAGAGACTAACAAATTTATTAGAGCATAACCTTTCATGGGCTACAGCCCACTTCATCGGATGCATAAAATATATAAAATATATATACAGATAAGTTGGAAGTTACCATACAAACTGTGAGAGGCTAATTAGACACCACTGACTTCCTGAGGAAACTACAATCCATCAGTGATCTTCCAGAAAACACCCTCCTGGCCACATTGGATGTAGAAGCCCTCTACACCAACATTCCACACAAAGATGGACTACAAGCTGTCAGGAACAGTATCCCCGATAATGTCACAGCAAACCTAGTGGCTGAACTTTGTGACTTTGTCCTCCCCCAGAACTATTTCACATTTGGGGACAATATATACCTTCAAGTCAGTGGCACTGCTATGGGTACCCGCATGGCCCCACAGTATGCTAACATTTTTATGGCTGACTTAGAACAACGCTTCCTTAGCTCGCATCCCCTAACATCCCTACTCTACTTCTGCTACATTGATGACATCTTCATCATCTGGACCCATGGAAAAGAAGCCCTTGATGAATTCCACCATGATTTCAACAATTTCCATCCCACCATCAACCTCAGCCTAGACCAATCCACACAAGCGGTCAATTTCCTGGATACTACTGTGCTAATAAGTGATGGTCACATAAACACCACCCTATACCGGAAACCTAAGGACCGCTATACTTACCTACATGCCTCCAGCTTCCATCCAGGACACGCCACAAGATCCATTGTCTACAGTCAAGCTCTAAGATACAACCGCATTTTGCTCCAATCCCTCAGACAGAGACAAACACCTACAAGATCTCTATCAAGCATTCTTAAAACTACAATACCCACCTGCTGAAGTGAAAAAAAACAGACAGAGCCAGAAGAGTACTCAGAAGTCACCTACTACAGGACATGCCCAACAAAGAAAATAACAGAACTCCACTAGCTGTCACCTTCAGCCCCCAGCTAAAACCTCTTCAGCACATCATCATCAAAGGTTTACAACCTATCCTGAAAAATTATCTCCCACTCTCACAGATCTTGGGAGACAGACCAGTCCTCATTTACAGACAGCCCCCCAACCTGAAGCAAATACTCACCAGCCACCACACACCACACAACAAAAACACTTAACCCAGGAACCTATCCTTGCAACAAAGCCTATTGCCAACTGTGTCCACATATCTATTCAGGGGACACCATGATAGGGCCTAATCACATCAGCCACACTATCAGAGGCTCGTTCACCTGCGCATCTACCAATGTGATGTATGCCATCATGTGCCAGCAATGCCCCTCTGCCATGTACATTGGTCAAACTGGACAGACTCTACGTAAAGGAATAAATGGACACAAATCAGACGTCAAGAATTATAAAATTCAAAAACCAGTCGGAGAACACTTCAATCTCTTTGGTCACTCGATTACAGACCTAAAAGTGGCAATTCTTCAACAAAAAAACTTCAAAAACAGACTCCAACGAGAGACTGCTGAATTGGAATTAATTTGCAAACTGGATACAATTAACTTAGGCTTGAATAAAGACTGGGAGTGGATGTGTCATTACACAAAGTAAAACTATTTTCCCCTTGTTTATTCCTCCCCACCCCTACTTTTCTTGTCAACTGCTGGAAATGGTCCATCTTGATTATCACGACAAAAGGTTCTTCCCCCAGCCCCACTCTCCTGCTGGTAATAGCTCACCTTTCCTGATCACTCTTGTTACAGTCTGTAAGGTAACACCCATTGTTCCATGTTCTCTGTGTATATAAAATCTCCCCGCTGTATTTTCCACTGTATGCATCCGATGAAGTGGGCTGTAGCCCACGAAAGCTTATGCTCTAATAAATTTGTTAGTCTCTAAGGTGCCACAAGTACTCCTGTTCTTTCTGTGAATTTCTCATGTTCACCATTTAAACTAACCACAGAAACTCAAGAGAACCAAAGGAAATGTATATCTAATCTCTGCCAGAGATTGGCCTGTGATGTTTGGATTGGAATCTTAATGTCCCCACATATCAAGGCTATTCTGACTGAGAGATTTGGTCAGGACACCTAATCTCTACCCATGTGACAAGTAGGGTCCACAATGTAATCTCAAAAGGACAGAAGGAAAGGCTGTTTCCATCAATGTCCCAGAACTGTGGCATGTTCTCCCTAGAAGTATACCCCAGTAGAACCGTGGCATGCTTTCAAGTGAAATTCAAGACTTTTTTGTTTCCATACTAGCTGTACTTTTTTTAAAGAGTTACATATGTTTATTTCACATATGTTTGCTTATAAGTGTTTTATGCATTCCCTATACCTTTTTCTTGGTTACCATCAGGCCATGTTGCTTTTTTCTTGATATTACTATATTTATTTATTATATCATGTTGGCCCTTTGGGTATGGGACACCTAACCAGAATATGTATTAACTAATAAATCCAATTATTATTATTTAATTTGTAAAGATATCACCAAAAACATAAAATAACAGATTCTCAGCTGGTAAATTAAATCAATGGATCCACACCAGTTCACACCCACTGAATATCTGGGCCAAAATTTGTAACAAATTTTAGACATTGTATATTTTAACCAGCTTACCAATGTGCTGTTCTGGATTCAACTGCCATCTGATGTCTTCTGGTGACAAGCAGTCATGGTGGGTTATCGATAGCGGTGTCATTTCATAAAGGATAACATTAGTGACACAATAATAAGTGACCTTGGCAATCACTGACACTGGTGGTCTTTAGGGTAGGGATGAAAATGTGTATAGGTTAGGAATCTGAAGTAGGGAGCCAGATCACTTGTATTCCTCAGCCATTCTTCGTGTTTATTTTTTTATTAAATTGACCTTAAATGTTTTGGCTGGCTGCTTGTGTGGCTGCAGAGCTGAAATATAGAGTGGTATGACAACAGTTCCTGCAAAGACCCTGAAGATTGGATTTTTCTCTGTCATTCCATAGGTATCCATTGATACCTATGGAGTTATTCCAGATTTATACCAGTGTTACAGAAAATAATTTAGTTCTTTATACTTTAATTATTAGTCTAATATTAATATTTTCAGGTTTACAGATGTGAATAAAATAAAGCAAATACGTATGTTGAACAGGTATTGAAGAATAAAAGATGTCGTAGTGTACTTGCCATCTTCACTGTTCATACCTGCAACCTCCTCGCCTTTCACGATCACTACGTGCACCCTCCCAGCATTCCATGATAATCATTCTTGTCCTATTTACATAGCAGTATGAACTTTTAGTAACTCCACTGCTTTAACAGAGCTCAGTCAGATTCACACTGGTATTAGCTGACAACAGAATCCAGCCCATTGCCTGCAAACTTCTGGTGGCAAATGAACGTTATACAGCAACTGCAGAATAAACCAGTTCCTAATATCTGTCATCTGACTGAGGCAATCAGTATTTTTTCAGTCATGATGCATTTGATAGGAATATCTGTCTCTGTTGATATAGATTCCCCAGCAAATCATCATGACTGAAAAAATACTGGTATCCGTATATATTTATATATCTATATTTATATCTCTCTATACAAAGAGGGGTGGTACGACACTTTCAAGTCCAGTGCGTTTAAAATGAGATCTGGGATTCTGTTTTGAATCAGCAACAAACACATCACATCATCTCTTTGTGCTGTCATTCAGCTCCATTCTTCATATTACCCAGGTAGGGGACTGAAATATGCCACATAAAATGACAATCCCTGGAACTTGATATATACAATGCTCATTGAAGTTTTCCAGGACGATCAGCCTGCTCAATCCTTGAATCCCCAGCCTGCTCATGCAAAGGAAACAGGTAGGGAGAGCAGATGGGCAATGTTCAAAACCAAAATATCAAACAAGCTGAACTTTAAGGTTCACTTCTCTCTTCCCACTCCTTCCCTAGCTTTTTTTCTCTAATTGATCAGGCATAATTAATCTTTCCATCATTATCTGTAAAATAAGTCTGAATATTTACAGCCCAAATGATTTGCTGCTTCTTCCCTCTGCTATTGGCTCCTTTATTGCAGATGCAGCTCCTAAAGCAAACTCGTATTCTAAAGGTAAATAAGTACAAAACAATGAACAGTTCTAAATATTCCATTTCAGAATGTCTGGCTTAAAGAAACACATATCTATCTTGAAATCCTGGCCCTGTCCTTCCCTAACCCCAGAGCATCTACGTCAGGAAGAGGCTGGCAGCTTCTATGTGTGACAAAAAAAGAAAATGTCTGTGCTCTGGAACCTCTTTTCCGGGAGACAATGAGATGAGGATTAATCTGACCTTGGAAAAGAAAGAACTCTAAGGGCCAGATCCTCTGCTGGGATACAGTAATGTAGCATCACTGAATTCCATACCAGTTTCTAGAGCACTATGTTCCCTAAGTCCAGTCAAAAAGTTTGGAGATGGCTAAACTAGACTTCAGAAAGAAGGACATTCTGAGTTAGATTTGCCATCATTTTTAACATCCAAACTTGAAATCAGTGGGAAATTCTCCTTAAAAATTGATGGTATGATGTGAGTCACTCAGGCTTCCAGTGCCCACCCTCGAGCATATTAGAAATGGGTCTGATGAAGGAAAGAACTAAAGCCCCAACCCTGCAAACATGCACATGCTTAATTTTACTACTGTGAGTGATCCCATCAGTGGACACAATGTGTGAAATCAATGGGACTACTCGGTAGCAAGTTAAGTATGTTTGCGCTTGCAGGATTGAGGCTTTAGGAATAGAGTTCCTATTGGCGGTTGCGTGGAACATTCTGGCTGGGTCTGATTCACTGAGATCTAGGCTTAGGGTGGGACATATATGTAAATTCAATGTAATTGTGAACATATTGCTATAGTAAGTAAATGAAGGCTTCTAATGTTAACTTGACCAGAAAAGGGGAGTTGAACATGCTTAAAGAAATGTACTTTATTATTTTGGTTCTCATTCAGGGGTCCGAGGCTCCTATGGGGTCTCCGAGCAGGTGTCAGGAGTCCGCCAAAATAAACTAGAGAGTAGAGATGGTTTTATAGTTTCTGGGGCCCCAGGCAGAAAGCCCAAGCACTGCTGTGCAGGGCTGAAGCCAAAGCCTGGGCCTCTTAGCTTCGCGGGGCCTTTTGTGGCATTGTGCCCAGGCAATTGCCCTGCTTGCTACCCCCTAATGCCAGCCCTGACTTTTAATCTACTGGATATGCAGAAAAACAGTTGTTGTAGCACAGGTGGGCTGTGGAGTTTTTATAGCATGTTGGGTGGGCCTCAGAAAGAAAAAGGTTGAGAATTTCTGCTATATTACAAAAGTGTTATACTAAGTTTGGAATCGTACAAGTTCCAGAACTTTTTTTATGCACACTGACTGATTTTTAGGTAAATCTGAGTTCAGTCTGAAGCCTAAAATCCTCACTAGCATATTTGGCCCATCTGGTGTTTTTACTGTTTTGATGATTTTCTGCTTATGTGGCTTGTTTTTTAGGTCAGTCAAACGCACCATTTTCTCTTCCCAGTGGTTAAGAAATTTATGTTGTTGTTTCCAAGAGACTGAAAACCTGGACTAAGACAGATCTTTACTCTACTTGCCATAGATTAGCTGGGTACCACAGAGAGCAAAAGTTGATGGTACTGTACATCTGTGCATTCAACGTTTTGTGGCACTCAGCCACGAGTCTGTTTTCTGCATGATCAACTGACTAATTACCGTACTTGGCCTTTTCCAGTCTCTTCAATTAATGCAATGCACAATTGCACAGAGCAGCAGAGTCACCCATACAGAACAGAATCTGGGCCAGAATTAGGCTCTAAGTCCCAAAAGCACCTGTTACAAATACAAAGAGTCCAGATGGTCTGGTCTTTGTGGGAAAGTGTCAAGGATTGACTTATCCGTCTCCCTTACTTTTAGTTTAAGGTCATAAACATGATCCTTTAGAAGCAGAAAGGCAAACAAATTCAGAGAAAAAACCCACCAACTAGGATACATGGAGAAAACCCTCAATTTGTTTATCTAAATCTTTATAGTCCAGTGGAGCTCATTGTTATCACTTTGTAAGTGTTCAAATAGGAACTGCCTATGATAAGGGAGGCTTCTGTATAATTTAGGTGGATTTATTTAAACACAGATGTAAATCATAAAACTGTGAACTATTTAGTGATTTTAAATTCCAAATTTTATAAATTCAAACTTAAGGCTCCAATAAACTATTTTGTTCTGGTTTTGTTAGAAACACTAGAAAATACAAAATATTACTCTGCTTTAGATCTGCTTTGTATGATTATCATTTATTTCAAGTTACAACAGTGGTATTGTTCAATGTTGATTTCCTTTCCAGTAAAGAACTGCTGCGTGTCATTTTGTTTTCTGTAAGAACAGAAAAAAATATAGCCAGAAAAACCCTTTTGAGCTTAGTGCATTCATAATAAATATGATTTTCAGTGATATCATTTCATATTAATTGAGGCTGTTCATCCCTTATTATCTACAGAGCCGCATCAGTTGGAGGAAGCAATACTAGACCTAATGATGTGGAGCCAGTCCCTGGAAGCCATAGGAACAGCCCCAGCAACAGACAATAGCTGTGGCACAGACCTATTTGCATCCTGGGAGTGCGGACGTAAGCCCACCTACAATGAAAGGCCCACCCCCAGAGACCAGAAAACAACTGATTCCAGGGGAGAAAAAAAAAGAGAATACAGTGACAGGAGCAAAGGTCATGGTTTCAAAATAAGCGGACTAGATGCAAACAGTGAGCAGAGAACCCTGGACAGTGCCCATCTGTCGATGAAGGAGATCTGCCCAGAGGAACTCTGTCCAGATACTGGAGATGAGTAAGGGATAGAACTAGGCCCCACAGTAACTGAGAAACTGCCCATCGACCTTCTTTCTCCTGGTCTGGTGGATGGTTATCTTTGTCAGTGCTAGGAGGAGACTGATGATGAGGTCTCGCAACTTTGTGGGTCCACAAATAAGGTGTGCATAAAAATGAGGAAGTGTGGGGAAAAGTGCAGCCGGGACCTCAGCAGAAGATTCAGAAGTAGCCAGAAGAGAGTCTGCAACCAGTCACAATCCAGGTAATGTGTGCCAATGTCTCTCTCTAGCCACAGAAGTGGCAAGTACAAGGGGAGGAATTCTGTGAACTGCACCAACGTATCTGGGGTCACAGCTCCATGGCCAACTAATATCCCTGGCAGGCTGTGCAACCAGAGTGAAGTAAAACATTGGTCCACTGGGAATAGCTGTGGAACAGGAGTGACACCATAAGCAGACTGTTTCTATAGGGTAAACTATGCACATTTTTTATTTTTTCTGGTTGGTGGTGTGTCCAAATTCCTCTTCTCTCCTCTCGTATCAGCCTCTTTTTCTCACTGCTCCTGTTCATCTTTCCCTTCTTTTCCCTTTCCTCTCTCTTCCCTCTCAGCATCTCTCTTCCCTTTTCTTCCTTTTCCCTGCCGCCTACCCTATACAAAGTAATAAAAATAAATGAATAAATAATATTAATTAGAAAAAGCAATGGAATTAACAAAACACACATTCATCCCCTCAGTTATCTTGTTTGCATGGTACGGGTCTTTTCCCCACACATATGTCCATTTTTGTCTTTCTCTAGAATTTAAGGTTTTTCAGAGTACAGAGTTTCTCTGGGCATGTCTATACTTACTGGGGATTGACACTGTGGTGATTGATGCACTGGTGGTCGATTTAGCAGTTCGACCTGCTAAAGCAACCGCAGATCATTCTTCTGTAGACTCCAGTATTCCACTAGAAAGAGAAGCTTAAAGTAAGTCAACGTGAGAGTGTCTCCCATCAACCCAGACCGCAGAAAGTCAATCTAAGCTTTGTCAACTCCAGCTACATTAGTTGCATAGCTGGAGTTACGTAACTTAGGTTGACTTACCCCCATAGAATAAACAAGGCTTCTGTGTGTGTTCAGTGCCTAACACTATGCAGCTCCCATCATGATTCATGTCCTTGGGTCCTAACACAATGCAAATAAATAGGAATAATAATTCCTATTTTATGCATCATTGTGAACTGAACTCACATCAGTCATATTGGACTCATGCCTCAGCTACATAATATCTATTGATGTATGTCAAGCTAACATTGGCTACCATAAAATGCTTAACTGTTAAGCAAATTTTTGAAGTATAATTAAAATTCACTGAGTTATTTCTAACTTCACTAATTACAGTACATACATATTGCATAGCGAATGCTTCAGATTGTTTGTGGGGTGGGTTGGTTGGAAGCTACAGTATATTTTGAATTAATAAATTTATTCTGTTTGAAATTGTCTAAGTGCCATATGCTATTGGAAATGTAATCCTTTATGGCTCGGAACCACAAAGGCGTCTAAACCCCAACTTTAGGCAATACTGCAATCTACAATAACCCCACTCGGCTACTGTCTAACCCTTTAGGCATCTAAACTCACTTGGTGTCTAAATTTTTCTGCTGTAAAAGTCCTCTATGCACCTAAGTTTCTGCCTCTTGGCATGCACACTTCTGCCTCAGGTAAGTGTCCAATGCCAATCGCACACCAAAGCCTGATTTTAAACCAGGTAAAGATAGGTGGGGTTATGCCAATTTTGCTTGCAGGGCCAATCTGGTAGTCATGCTTATAGCACACCTTACTCCATGCAAAATGGCCCAGCTGGTGGGGAGGAGGCAATGGTGGCCTCCCTTTAAAACTTTATCCTAGTGTTTAGGGTACTCCTAGGTTCAGTTCTATGGAAGAGGCATGGAATATTCTGTTATGGGTCTTTTTCAATATCTCCTGTTGAAGCTGTTCCAATTTGTATTAAACAGTTGAATAATAATTGGCCCAGCAAAAAAGCGAGAATGACGCTGGAGTGCAGTGGTTAAAGCACTCACCTGAAAGATGGGGAACGCCTGTTCAAATCCGTTCTCATGGTGGGGAGAAGAGAGTTGAATTGATGCCTCCCACATTCCATGTCAGTCCCCTAGCCACTGAACTTACGGTTATAAGGGAGGCTGCTGTCTCCCCATTATTACAGTCTCTTTTATAGAACATTCCGGGCAGAGGTGAAAGTAAGCCGGTATGCTCCGCCACACCATACTGGCAAAGAGAGACTTCCCCAGGCGGCAATTTAAAGGGTCCCGGGGCTCCTGCCGCAGCTACCGACCTGAGCCCTTAAATAGCCACCAGAGCGGCAGCAGGGCTCCGGGGCCGATTTAAAGAGTCTGGGGCTCCAGTTGCCGCTACCGCCCCGGGTGCTTTGAATCGTCCCCGGAGTCTGCCAGAGTCCTGGGGTAGCCTCCGGCAGGCTCCGGGAACGATTTAAAGGACCCGGGGCGGTAGCGGCAACTGGAGCCCCAGACCTTTAAATCGCTGCCTGAGCCCTGCTGCTGGAGCCCTAGGGGTCACGGTGGCAATTTAAAGGGCCCGGGGCTCCGCTGCGGTTGCGGCGGCTGGGAGCCCCAGGCCCTTTAAATCGCCGTTGGAGCACCCAGCTGCCACTGCTACCCCAGGGCTCTGGCAGCAGGTCTCGGGTGGCAATTTAAAGGGCCCGAAGCTCCCACTGCCTCTACCTTCCGGAGCCCTTTAAATTGCCACGCAAGGCCTGCTGCTGGAGCCCTGGGGTAGCGGCAGCAGGGCTCCGGCGGTGATTTAAAGGGCCAGGGGTTCCCATCTGCCACTACCACAGTCCCATCTTGATTTAAAGGGTCCGGGGATGTAAAGGTCCCGCCTCTTCCGGTTGAGGCCACGCCCCCTCCCAAGGACTCCGGAGTACTGGTAAGTCCTTTAAGTTACTTTCACCCCTGATTCCAGGTTAAGTATAAAGGAGGATTTGACATTGAAAGTGGAACACAGCTATCCCTGCACCCTCTCTCAGTTGTATAGTCAGAAGTATCCTATTACTGTATCTTGCCTCAGGATCAATCCTTAATAAGAGAGTGGGACCCCTTGCTCAAAGAGACACTTGCAATAATGCTTTCTGAAAAATACACATAACACTCCCAGGAATAAAAAAGCAGTTTATTGTACTTAAAGCAGATGGAAAGTCCTTGAGTTGGTTCCTACTGTGCCAAATCAACACAACATGTCACGAAATATTTTCCTCTACATACTCAAAGTCAAGGGGACCAGCATCAGGACAAGTGTATACACAGATCACTGCACACTTTGCAAATAAATCTCTAGATCATATTCAGTCTTCGGGCTTGCTGAATATAGATTTGGTTGTATAACAGTACAATAAGCCTTTAACATTATTGACTGAGGAGCTTTTATGAAAGATAGGTTAACAATTTTTTAAATGAGGTTTCAAGTTTTGATAAGATGAAATAGGGTTGCCAACTTCCTAATCGCACAGAACCAAACACCCCTGACCTACCCTGCCCCTTCTCTGAAGCCCCACCACCACTCACTCCATAATCCCTTCCTCCGTCGCTTGCTCTCCCCAACCCTCACTCACTTTCACTAGCTCTGAATGACTCCTGGAAATGGCCAGAATATCCAGTTCCTAGGTGCAGGGACCTGGGGGCTCTGCATGCTGCCTGTGCCCTCAGGTGCCACCCCCAGAGCTCTCATTGGTCGTGGTTCCTGGAGCTTCCCTGATTGCCCCTCTGCCTAAAAGATGCAGGGATATGCCAGTGGCCTGCCTCAGACCACTGTACTGCCAACTGGACTTTTAATGGCCTGGTCAGCAGTGCTGACCAGAGCCGCTAGGGTTCCTTTTCAACCTGGCATTCTGTTAGAAGACCGGACACCCGGCAATCCTAAAAGCTTTATTTAAGAAGCACATTTAGCCAGCTCCTGTAACCCAAGATCATTCCAGGCTGCATTTTAGTGAAACATGATACTAGTTTGATTTGTGAAAGAGTTACATATTTTCAAGTTGTCTCTCTCTATTTCCTGTACCATGCTGATTGTATGATAAAGAACTAGATCCAGGATAACTGGTTTCAAATACTGGCTCTACTACTGTATTTCTCTGGGTCCTTGCCCCAGTTATGATTTCTCTGTTTTATTTTCCTCCACAACTAACTATTGGTAAATAATACTTAGAAAACTTTGCACAGCATTATAAAAGTAATAGACGTAAATTCCTGTATCTATTATCTTTTCAATTATCAAATTTTTCCCCATGTAACTTTAGAAACACTTAAAGTAGCCACTTCCAGTATTAAAGAAGCACATGTGAGCGGTTGTCAAAAGTAGACACTGAGAAAAATTTTCAACAGTACCTAAGAAGCCTAAGTCTTATTACTGACTGTCAAAGAAACATAGGCACTTAAACATGTTATTCATTAATATCTACTTCCCCCGCCCTGCACTGTTTCCCACTTAAAAGAATACTCTACTTTATTGAAACTGTTCTTTTCTTCCTTCCTTAACAATTTCCTAGGTCCTCACAAGTAAGTACTGTGAAGAGTTGACATTTTATAGGAACTTTCTTCCCAGCATGCCTTTCTGGGACTGGCCCTTTAAATTCAGCAGAGTCAAACAACTGTAGCCTTTGCATGGTCATTTTGTACCTGAGTATTGAATCGTTATGTCTTCTTGCTGGTAAGTACCTGATGTATTTTTCAACAGTTTTCACTTTCCTGTTGCTGAGAAGATGATAACTGTTAACAAGTGTGCTGCTGGGTGCACTTATTTAGCTCTCCTAGTAGATTAGGAGCTGCAGGATCAAATCTCTGGGCAAATAGGAGTATATCATATACAATACTGTGTTACTAGCAAATCTTGTTTAATATAGTGGCTGACTTCTAATGAAGGTTTGTGAATAACCCGTAATACAAGATCCTTTCTTGCAATGGAGTCCATAGATTACAATGTCAATTTCAGACTTATATGGACATAGTATGTAAACTAAAGGTGCTGAAGTGTGGTGGGAGGTTAGTATAAGTCATTGTCCTAAAGTGTTGATTTAGGTGTGTTTAAAGACTCAGGAGAAATGCCTGTTGGCTTGTTTAGATAGTTTAAGTTCCAGTATATTTGTTATTGTTGAAGGTGGTGTGAATAAGACTATGAAGCCTTGTTGAAGAATAAACACATTCATACTGTGTTTCTTTGTTAGGCCCAGATCCTGCAATGGCACTTTGTGTGAGCAAATCCCTTCACCCCTGAGGAGCCTTATTAAAATCAATGGGCAGGGTATGGATGCAAGGGTCAGCCTACAACTATGAGGAACTCATTGCAGAACCCAGGCTTTCATCATAAATTATTTATAAGATGACTTATAAACTGTGTGAGTCATAAATTACTGTGTAGTATATTAATTATGCTCCTTAAACATAGGTTGTTTTCACCCTCTTGGTTGGGTTGGCATGCTTTTCCTAGGTGTATTATTTAATTTGCAAAGTTAACTCACTTTATCTGATATCTTTGGTAGTTTTTGCAGTTGCTTTCCCCAGAGGTGTAAGTCAGTCTGTAACTTTGACAGCGTGCTGAGGAGTGTCTTTGTTTGCTGTAGAGTTACCTATATGTAGCAACAGATGCAGGAAGACAACTGTAAGAAAACTGAGTTTTGGAGAGGGAAGCTAGAGGTGAGATTTGGCTTTGCTGACTTGCAGAGCAGGTGTACATAACAATTACTTAGGTGCTAATTTGAGCTGCTGTATGTCCTTTGTTCTGTTAGGTTTAGCACGAACAGCAGACTAATACCGCAGGATTGTAATAATAGTCCTTAGAATTGGAATTTTTCCATTATGTCTGTGAGGAGCTGTTTAAAATACATTTCTATCAAACCATTATTCTTAAAGGGGACATTATATAAGCAGACTTATTTGTGAAGTGTTTTAGGAAGATTGATATCAATGACTCTACTAAATAGGGTTACTTTACAGGTTATAATTCATAGCCCAGCCATGACAGCCGAAAGTGGAGTAAGCGAATCAGCTATGTATCTGAGCCATAAGTTATTAAATATACTGAATAAGTCAGTGTATACTGAGCACACCTGTGTAACTAAGTGGATTACATTTAGAGCAGCTCAGCTGAGGGATCCTGATCAGGTTATTCTGTATTGTAGTGTAATGTGCACCAACCTTCAGTGGGGATGTATCTCCTTTCTCCAGTTCCTTTTCACAATGTACAACTTCTGCCTGTTCAGAATATTTACACAATGCTCTTATTTATAGTGTCTATTGCATTCAGATTTTGAAACTGGGCACCTTTCTGGAAATACTGTTGTTGTGTTGTCATCATACCTTATTCCTACAGTCTTCCCTCTTTTGTTCCCCAGCTGCTCAGGTTTTTGACTCTTGACCTTTTTGTTCAACCTCATTGCACTGAAATGTCAAATCTCATATTCCCACTGATATTTTCTGGAGGTGGCTGAAATTCTTGACAGTTTTAGACTCCTTCTTCTGCTCTGGAGTTAGTCCTGATTGCATTTGGTTTATCTTTCATGATGTAATTGCTGGTGAAATTGACTTGGGGTAGAATTTTCAAAAGCACTTAAATGACTTGGTAACCTAAATCTGAATTTCAGAAGTTACATAGGCACTTAACATGAAGAGTATGAGACTTGGGCTCCCAAGTGCCTAATTCTCTCTCAAAAAAATATTAGACATAGGCTCCTAAGTCACTGAGACATTTTGAATCCCCCCCACCCCTTACTAATCACTCTTATTGAAAAATTTAAATGCAATATAAAACTGCCAAAAATGGCCTATCCATTTGGGCTGTTCTGATTGTCTATATAAACACTTTTCTTTTCATTTGAAAATTTGTGTTTGATTTCTAGATAATCAAAAATCACATTTTTTATTTGTTCTTTAGTTTCTCATTAAAAAACATGAAAAAGTTCTGTGGATTTTTTTTGAAGACTACTCCCCACCGAAAAAAAATTGTCTAAATGTTTCATACTTGCCAACAGTACTTGTGAATGTTCAACTGTACAGAACAGTTAAATGAATGAAATATTTAACTGTGTCATCTTGTGAATTAATAGTTTTCAAAGTTATGCGTGGGCTACCACTAGCTCCTAGGCAGATGACAATTAATTATAATCAAATCTGCTAGTTGCATGTGTGTGTAAGGATTTATGGATGTTAGGTTTCATTTAAACTTTCTCAAAGTTATACTCAAATACATAAGGTTTGATTCACAAGAGCATTATTCCAATTTTACACTGGTGTAACTCCACTGAAAAACTGAGATTTCACAGGCATGTAGACAAGTTGTATACACATTGAATCTTAGCAAGTTGAGGGTGGAAAAGGTATGTAGAGGGAAAAGTATCCCAATGAAGAACTACTGCTTACCTTATACAGAATAACCAAGTCTTGCTGCTGTGGACATTATTTCTAGGAGTTATTACAGGGAGGTAATTGAAGTAATTGTGGGCCTGATACTGACCAGCTACTCAGCACCTTTCAAGAGACAGCAACTAATCTGTACACTTCAGAGGATGGTGTCGGGGTGCGGGGGGGGGGGAAGAGATGTACTCCATTTATGTTTCTACTTCGAAGCTCCAAAATAATATTATCATTAATATCAACACCTTTGACCTCTCACCAAGGACTGTTGGAAAACATTTTGGCACACTCAGTAGGTTTCATGGCTTTTTCTATTCTATGATATACTTTCCAAGCAACCTCCCTCTCCAAAGGCATTACTCTGTCTTTCCTTGGAAACCTAGTATTTTAAGAGGAGATATACTGATGGCAGTAATAGCTGGTCCAGAATAGGCTACATCTGATTATCAAGATTGATCGATAGTATTATCTAGATGCCATGAAGTGATTAGACCAAAAATAGATCTATTACCAGTTGAAAATGGTATACACATTGCTGATATGTCATATTTTTCAGGAAGAATATTAATCACCAGGATGACACCATATATGGCTAATTAGTTATTTTGAGGTCATTTTTCCTCCTTATATATAACCTACTTAATATAGCCCTGAACATGAAAAATAGGTTATCTAGTAATACATTCATTACCTATTTTCTTAAGGGAATACTTGAGAATGCATCTCAAAATCTTATAGAAATCTTTAACATATAATTTGTTGAGAGATTATTTAACATACTTAATTTAGGAAGCAGGGCAACAGTAGTCTGCAATAAATCTTTATTTTACTTGTTGGGCCTGATTTTTGCTCATTAAGAATGGTTTTACACCATTGTAACTTAAATCATTTCAGTGAAGATATTCTTGATCCTCATCAGCATCAGGCCTGTAAAATCCAAGAGCTGGAGCTACTGGGCCAGATTTTTGTCTCGCTTATATCCGTGTAAATATAAAGGGTTGGCCTTTGCAGATAATAGAGCTGCACCAGTGTAACTGAGGCCAGAATCTGGTTCTTAAGCATGTTATGACTGAGAGTGGAATTTGTCCCATTTAAAATATAGTGTACCTATTTTCACCCCTAGAAGCAGTGATGTAAAAATACAGTGAAAAAATTAAAATGGTTCACCAGAGGAAGAGAATAAAAACTGTGTGTGATCCTCTATAGGTTTTCAGGTTCTGTTCAATTTTGATATGGACACAAAAACTTGAACATATTGCCAAACCTTGTCTGAACCACTTGAGACAGCAAAACAAAATGGCAATCTCATGAACAGAGTCTCCTTTGAAGTGGTCTACCAAGGCACATGCATAGAAGGAGGGAAGCTCAGGATAATATGGTTACTGCCAGATTATCTTTTATTTATTTTAAATGAGCAATTGCTGTCATTCCCTGTCTGCAGGAGTTAATGATTCTGGCAGCACCAGACAGGAGCTAGGAGTGCTGTTAACTACTCCCAAGTCTGCCCAGAAGCTGGCTCTTCAGGAGCTGCTACCTTTGCATCCCTTTCTTCTGTACTTCCAGTGGCTTCCTTCCCCACACACTTTTGGTGAAAGGAAGGAACCCTAACAGAACAACAGAGACACACCTGGTCTGGATGGAAAGAACCCATGTGTGGCAGGGAAGTTCTCTTATGTAGTATTTTAGGCTTTTCCTGCTGATCTCAGTCCTAGCATCAATTGTAGCATCTGGACCCTCCCTTTGCTACTACTTCTTAGAGCCTGAAGGTTCATTGTACCTTTCCCATGGGATGGATGGCCTAGTAAGTATCTCGAGCTGTGTAAGACCATAAGACCTGAACCTGTTTTTTTTTATATACACTTAAGCTAATTATAAATAGTACAAAGGCATATCTAGCCTTAATTAGAAAAGAACTAGATATGGCACAACTGTGTGATCACAGATAACAAAGGTGTCTCTTGGCTTCAGTTTTTCAATTGCTCAGTCTGCCAGGCATCTTGACAGTCTGTCAAGAATGATTCAGCTCAGCATATGAAACCCAGCCCATGAATTCCTAGCCTCAATGTGTCAATTTCCCCCTTTTTGTACCCTGGAAAGTATTTGATGTTAGATGCATGACTGTACTCATTATCATATCAGCCAGGAAAGCAGCCAAGACATTAGCATCTTCAACAGAAAGTTGCACAGGTGTATACAGCATTGTATGGCTCAGTAGCTCTGGTCAAACCCTGTCTGGAAAGAAACTATAACATACGTTGTGTATCTGCTTTCCTAGTCAAACCATTTCAGTTCTTGTCTCATACAGCTTAGCATTTCAAAATTTTGTTTAAGGTATCAACTAATAATGCATATCCTTTATTTTTAGTAATAGCTCTCCCCTCACATCCCATTGTTCTTCATTCCCTCGCTTAAAAATTCAACCAAGGTCAGTTTCTCTCTTTGTAGTGATTTTAGAAGGATTTCACTTTGATTCCATATCTCTCTAACTTGCAGTCTAATAACTATGAATTCTTGACAGCTGGAGCCCACTCTCATGCATAGATGTTGTGGATGTCATTGTAAGTGTCCACATACCGACAGAGAGCTGGCTAATTTAACAGTATTTTCACACCTAGTACATGCCAAATAGCAAAAATCCTATAATATGGACCTGTTCTTGATACGTTACGATGCAGATATTACCCAAGCACTAACCAGTAATTGAGAACAGATCTTATTGCACAGTAGTATTCATATTGAATTAGAGGCTATTTAGACATCTTTGAATGAATAACATTACAAATGTACTGAAAAATGTACATTATAAGCATAAAGAAAAAGATGGTCTCGCTGCCATTGTTTTCAGAAACAGCACACAACATTCTTTGTAATACTTGTATTTCCTTCTGAACAACTATTTCACCTCAGTACAAGGATAATCATTGTGTAGTTCTGTATATGTAATGAGCTGATTATTCTTGGCTAGCCTTGTACAACAGATGCCTTATTTTCCAGATATACAATGAAAAAAAAAAAGGAAGTTATCTGAATAATGATGAAGAGCAGTAATTACAGGGTTATATAAATACTGGGGATGCTTTAATGTTTACAAGTTCCCCCCCTTCCCCCTTTTACATTATCACACAATATATGAAGTGGGCTTGGATGCTGGAGCTTTTAAATATTGCTACCATTACAAAGGGTCACTACACCATTTGTACGCAAGGTTTCCACTTATTTCTCTCTGGCCTTTACAGCAGACATAAAATCCTGTTGCAAAATTATGTATACCGGGAAATATGGCTCTCATGAAGTGATAGAAACTTCTAAGTTCTAATATTATTTATGCATGATATAACACATTTATTTCTCTTTTCTAAGAGAGTGAGTTAGGCATAAGAACTTTGGTGAAGATTTCAAAAGTGGCTTTTCAAAAGTTATTTTAGATACCTTAAAAGGGCAGATATTCAGCGGTTGAATGTTGAAACACTCTGAAAATCAATTTTTTAAAAATTATCTCATGTTGGGCACCCAAATCTTGGCCTTTGTTTTCAAGCTCTAGTGAACAAAAAAACCACACAAAAATGCAAGAGTCTAATTCTCATGTGCTTTGCACCTTGGGTATTCATTTACTTCTGTACAAAGTGCATGTGAATAGTTAGCAGATCAGAATGGTAGAATTTTACAGTCAATGACTATCTAATGTGCCAGCAGTAGAGAATCATGACTTATAAAATGCCATTGAAATAAATGAGAGCTTTGGGGGCTCAGTGCCTCTGAAATTTGAGTCACTAGCATTTTAACGGTTACTAAGACTCTTTTACAGCACCTAAGTGAACATTTGTTTTCAGTGACCTGTCATGTGAAGCAAAGTTTATACTGGAGATGGGGAAAAAATGAGGAACAGAATGATTACTGCAGAGTCTTGGCAATTTCTTGACCTGAATTAAAGTGGAATGAAAAGATATCATGGTTTGAACAGAATGAAGAATGTGTTGCATTGTTTATCTATTTATTTCTTTACTGTCCTTCACGACTTCACCTGAGTAATCATTTAGGATTTGTGCTATAGTGATTCAGATGTTTTTATAGATGGGAAGATTGTGTCAAACCTAGGTTTCTACAAACATGTGAACATTAATATTCAAAGTTATTACAAGTATCTTTAAGACCCTAATCCATAATATAGAATTAGCTGATCTACTGTCACATGGAATTTGCAAGTCTTGAAGTGCAGTTTATCAAAGCTCTTGCACTTGCAATTAACTTACTTTAGAGCCATTTCCGTTGAAGCAGTCTTTGTTACAATATGGCCTTGGTGGCTTTCAGTTTAAGTGGTATGATCTTCCCCTGGTTTGAATCTTGTGTAGTCATTTATACCTTTGCAAAGTGGATGTTAAACAATCACTGGAGTAGTATACATTCACTTTGCACATTTGTAAATCACTATCCAAAGGTACAAGGCAGTGGAGAACCAGGCCCCAAAGGCCAAATTTAACCCTGGTATGACTCCATTGAAGTCAATGAAATTATTGTAAGGATGAGTTTGCATTCTTATCACTGGAAAAAGACAGTTTTATGAGGTCTAGATTGACTTTGTCTCAGCTCCTATTGATTCTCTCTCAAGTGCATTCACTAGGTCTTTCTTATATATACATAGAGAAGATTAAAATCAATATTTTAACCCTTTGTACTGCTACCTGAAATGCACCTGTCGCTAGCAGTTTTGAGTGGAACATTTTCTACTAAAGGATATATCTGATTAATTAGTTCATGTTCATCCAGGATTTTGAGAGGCTGGGCCAAACTTTGGTTTCACTTATGCAGTTTAATTCCAGACTAGCTCTTTTGAAAATATCAATGAGGAAACGGAAGGCACAAACAAACACATATGCTGGAAGCCAGGCCAGATACCAGGCATGGGGGGAGAGAAGAAATTCTCTCCTATAGCCACCCTACAGAGGTCACTTCAGTCGAATGGCTCCACAAGTGCTTACATGCCATGCCTGAGAGCAGGACAGGGAAGGACAGAGGATCCATGCAGCAGCCTTCCCCTAGCTCAGCCCATGCCTCCTTCCCACCTGCTTTCTGAACAATGCAATACAGGGAGCTCATGTGTAGCTCCCCCTGCCTATCTCAGTAAAACTGGATTATTGCCAGCCACAGGAGTGTCACGGCTGGATTTTCCCTAAGTAAACTGATTTTAAATGTTTTATACCTAGTCAGTGTGTCTTTCCCTCTTTCTCTCCCATGCCTGATAGTACTCAGTCTGATATATTACTACTTACAAATGAGTATTTTGTACTAATTGAGCAATATAAAAATACTTGATTTCTTTGTGTACCTAATGATATGACTATCTAGCTGAAGAGATTTGATTTTTGGTTATTTTAAGAATAGTGATCTAAGAAAAATGGGATACATAAGAGGGCATACTAAATGCTTATCAATACTTTGTTGCTCTCTTCCAGTTCAAAACATTATATAAAACAGTAGAAATTACTAATATACACATCATTGGGAAATAAAAAGAGATCATAGAATCATAGAACTGGAAGGGACCTCAAGAGGTCATCTAGTCCAGTCCCCTGCACTCAAGGCAGGACTAAGTATTATCTAGACCAGAGTGGGCAAACTATGGCCTAGGGACCACATCCAGCCCTTCAGAAGTTTTAATCTGGCCCTCGAGCTCCCACCAGAGAGCAGGGTTGCGGGCTCACCCCGCTCCACATGTGCTGTGGCTCCCGGAAGCAGCAGCATGTCCCCACTCCATCTCCTATGCGTAGGGGAAGCCAGGGGCCTCCGCATGCTACCCCCACCCCAAGTGCCACTCCCACAGCTCCCATTGGCCGGGAACCACAGCCAACAGGAGCTGCAGGGATGGCACCTGCAGACAGGGCAACATGCAGAGCCATCTGATTGTGCATCCATATAGGAGCTGGAGGGGGGGACATGCTGTGCTTCCAGGAGCTGCTTGAGGTAAGCACCCCCCAGATCCTGACCCCCTTCTGTGCCCCAACCCCCTGCCCCAGCCCTGATTCCCCCTCCCAACCTCCAAACCCCTCGGTCCCAGCCTGGAGCATTTTCCTGCACTCCAAACCCTCACTCCCAGCCCCACCCCAGAGCCCGCACCCCCAGCCGGAGCCCTCATCCCGCCTCCACACCAACCCCTAATTTTGTGAGCATTCATGGCCCGCCATACAATTTCAATACTCAGATGTGGCCCTTGGGCCAAAAAGTTTGCCCACTCCTGATATAGACCATCCCTGACAGGTGTTTGTCCAACCTGCTCTTAAAAATCCCCAATGATGGAGATTCCACAACCTCTCTAGGCAATTTATTCCAGTGCTTAACCACTCTGACAGTTAGGAAGTTTTTCCTGATGTCCAACCAAAACCACCCTTGCTGCAATTTAAGCCCACTGCTTCTTGTCCTATCCTCAGAAGTTAAGAAGAACATTTTTTCTCCCTCCTCCTTGTAACAACCTTTTATGTACTTGAAAACTGTTATCATGTCCCCTCTCAGTCTTCTCTTCTCCAGACTAAACAAACCCATTTTTTTCAATCTTTAGATCATTTTTGTTGCAATTCTCCGGACTTTCTCCAATTTGTCCACATCTTTTCTGAAATGTGGTGCCTAGAACTGGACACAATACTCCAGTTAAGGCCTAATCAGCGCAGAGTAGAGCGGAAGAATTACTTTTTGTGTCTTGCTAACAGTACTCCTGCTAATACATCCCAGAATGATGTTTGCTTTTTTTGCAACAGTGTTACACTGTTGACTCAGTTAGCTTGTGATCCACTATGACCCCCAGATCCCTTTCTGCAGTACTCCTTCCTAGGCAGTCATTTCTCATTTTGTATGTGTGCAACTGATTGTTCCTTCCTAAGTGGAATACTTTGCATTTGTCCTTACTGAATTTCATCCTATCTATTTCAGACCATTTCTCCAGATCATTTTGAATTTTAATTCTATCTTCCAAAGCTCTTGCAACCCCTCCCAGCTTTTTATCATTTGCAAACTTTATACGTGTACTCTCTATGCCATTTTCTAACTCATTGATACCATAATGCCAAAATGTTCAGGAAGAAATAAAATCTGAAAAAATCTTCTTAAAGAAGAAAAGCAAATGCATAAAATGTGAGTTATTTCCAAATAAATCTGTGAAACACAGTGGAATACAAAGCCAAATTGTATGTACAATTATTTTATATGGGCAGTCGAGCAAGTTTTAAAGGTTTATTGGCAATTGCTTGTTTAATGAGGCATGGAACTCTGGACACACACAAAAAATTCCCTGTAGCTAATATCCACTTGCACTAGTAACTTGAATTGCTTGTACGAAAGTATTTGCATTTATGCAATCACACCCTAGTTCAAAATCCATTATGTGAAAATGTATCTCACTATGACCTCAAGCCAGCACTCAGCCAAGAAGACAAGAAAGACAGCTTATTTCCTGTTATGGAGTGCAAAGATAATTTGAGAGGAAATATAGGAACTAATACAAAATAGCACATGTAAACTAAAAAATAATCTGATTTATCTAAAGCTTATGCAATGGAGTATCTTTAAAACATATTCCTATAGCATACCATCATCTCTAGAATATCCTGTTCTGAGGAAGGACTTTCCTGTCAGCCACCTGGCTTCCTCCTCCTAGGCCAGTTATTCCGGTCTCCTTCCTCTTTAGCCAGTTATTACCACAGCCACAGCTTTCCACTTTTGTGGCAGATGCGAATGTGCTTTGCCTGTGTCCCTCAGACTACTGGATGCTTTAGGATGAAAGGGGAACAGAACCCTGTCTGCTAGTTGTCTGTTTCCCTGACAACTCACCAGGCAAGCCACTGGAAAGCCTGGGTTTCCATGGCTCAGGCTACATTCCTGCTATGTGGACTGTCCCAGAACAGGGGATTGCAGGTCCAAGGCAGTCCTTCAGTGTCACGGTTTTCATGCTTCCTGCTGTGCAGCTGAGAGCCTGAAAGACCTGAGAGCCCAAAATGTAACCTGGACTTGGCTCTTGCCTGAGCAGTAGGGAGTCTGGAAGTCCTGGGAATTCCAAAATGAAAATTTGCTGGGATTTCCAGTTCACAAGACAGTCTGGAAAAAAAAAAGTTTTGTTTTGTTCCAACTTGAAATGAAAACAAATTTCAAAATACTGAAATGCCATTTTACCATTTTGGCCAGTTCTAGTCATAAGAATAATCTGTGGTCTATATATGGTTGGATGGATGGTGATTAGGTCCATAACTACTTCTGCTAGAATCATGGCTTCAGACTTAAAAATGAGACGCTTAAGCGGCTGGAGATCCCTCTAGTCTAGGAAGAGACTCTATACAGACTTTAGTCCAAACTTGCACCCTTCTTGGAGTTTGGCTTTATTGGCAACTCAGATTACAATAAGAAAACCTAAATCTCAACGCATGATTCCTCTTTCAGCTTACTTGTCTAATATTTCCCTCTGCAAAGACTTCTGCCCCAGACACCAGTTTGTTCTGCCTAGAGTAAGACACTTATTTGTTGGATGTAGTTAATGCTAATTCCCACCTTTTTTGTGCCAGGTTTAGCTATGTCCAAGCAAGATTCCAGCATCCACTAAGAAGTGGATGTCACAGTTGGATGTCACAATTCACTCATTTTATTGGACTGATTAATTTTGTACAAAGTATGCCTTGTGAATTATCATTTGAAACGTCATACAGTTTGCTGATCATCTTTGTCCTTGTAAAATATGTGTGGCAACATGGCATGTAAAATTATAGGCGTCCTCCGTATGGTATCACTAGATATATTCTAAATGTGTGTGTGGGGGGGGATCAACTACAAACCAGCTCCCCACAGACAAATGCCTCAGCCAGGTGTCAGCAAAATCAAATGGACCATCACCTGGTTAAGTAGCCATTCTGTGGCAGAAGAGAGGATGTGGGTGGAAATCTATATCTTGACAAATAAAACAGGTGGGAGTTCCTGTCCACACAGACTTTGTCTCCTGAACCTCAGCTGGAGATGATTCTTGAGGAGAAAGAACTATAAAAGGAGAGAGAGGCACTCCAAAGCGTTCCTCCCTTTCTCTCTATCCATTGAATCCACAACACCTGAAGAGCAAAGGAAACAGCTTTGGTCTGGGGAAGGGTTCCTGACTGAAAGGAATTCACCCAGTAAGACTGCTGTAACATGTGGTGAGAGAAACGTTTGCTTTGAATTCACTTAGCTTGTTAAGTTAGGTATGAGTTGCATTTTATTTTTATATTCTTGTAACCAATTCTGACATTTATACCTCATTACCTGTAGTCACTTAAAATGTATCTTTCTGTAATTAAAAAAAACCCCTTGTTTTATTATTTTATCTAAACCAATGTGTTTGGATTGAAGTGTGTGGGGAAACTCCATTTGAGACAACAAGATTGGTGCATATCATTTTCTATTAATAAAATGATGGACTTCATATGAGCTGGCATCGTCCAGGAGAGGGCAAGGTAGTACAAGATGTACACTTCCTGGGGAAAGTCTGGAACTGGGAATGTGCTGGTGTTATCCTGCTGTGTAATTCATGAGTGGCTGGCTATTGCACTCATACTATAACTGAAGGTAACTTACATGCTGGAGGCTCAGTGTGAGCTGACCAGGAGTGGTAGCTTACACAATGAAGCAGGGCAAGGAGCACCCCAAGTTGGAGAACTGAGAAGACACAGCTGTTCGTTACCTGGGGCAATGTAACAGTGCATCAGAAGAAGAATTCACCACCCTATTACTTACAGGGAAAGAGAGAATTAGAGTGGGGAGAATTAGTTGGGGGCTAGAATGGTGAGGACAGAATAAGCTAAACTGCCACGCCATTTTTTTTAAACCTCGCCAGAAAAAGTGACCCCATAAAGAGCGTGCAAATATCCACATTAACAACATTGTTTCTATTAGATCTGATCAGTTTTTTTCCCATGGAAAATTATGACTTTATAGCAAATATTCAAATACAAAATATAAATCCAAAAAATGAAATATTCCATTTTGGAAATACTGCAGTGGTGCATCATAGAATTGTTGTAAGGGGTCTCACACTCTCATTTTCCTTTAAAGGCCAGGTCCCTGGTCAGACTACATCCCCCATCATGCACCATACTCTCTCTCTTGGCAAGGGGAAGATGTGCCTACATGGGCCACCTGAGAATGCCACACTCAGGCCAGATGGCAAGAAATAGGGCAGACAATCCCCAAAACTCTTGGTTTATTCTATCATTAGATTCACCAAGCCAGTAACAAAATAACTTCTGTAATACCATCCTGGAAACAAGAAGCCAAATACACTCTCCTTTAATCATTCCAGCCCTTGGCTCCCATCTAGACAGCCAAGTCTTATGTAGTGAGCAGTTACTGAAAACCTGATTCACCATATGTGAGGTTCACAAATCCCAAAAGACTGGATGCTTATCCCCAGATCAACATGAGTCTCAGATATTACCAAATAATCATGCTAATGCTAATCCGTTAGTAACTAAAAATGAAAAAAGAAAGGAGAGTTGCAAATAGTTAAAAGTTCAGTATACATACAAATATGTGTAAGGTCCTTAGGTCAGTTTCACAGCAGAGATGGTGAGGCTGTAGGGCTAAATGTCTTTCTGGAATCAATTTAAGGGGTTATAGTCCAATACGCAGGCCACATGCAGGGGCTGTTTAAGTCCTTCCATGCATTTTCCACGGTATTCCAAATATTTATTTGGAAGATCTCCATCTTACAACTTATACTTTTCCTATTTAAAGTTTAAGCAGACTAGAGATGAAAGGATCAGGCCAGAAGCTTCCTTTATAATGGAAGCAGGCTGGGTGCTGACAGGCAACTCCACTACAGTGGCTTTGATAAAAGCAAGCCATTAGTTTGTGATCTCTGTTCAATGGGTCCTTTCTCAGATAATACCTTTAGTCATTCAAACTATCAAGATAGTTCACAGGTGGCTTACTATGTGGAATTACAGGTTTCAAAGAGAGTTGTGCACAATAATGTTATTGCACCACAAGTCCCATCTAAATGATAATATTTCCTTTTGATCTCTGAGTCAATAGGCTACAATAATGAAGCATAATAAGATATGAACTGGATTTAGCACAGGGGCGGGCAAACTTTTTGGCCTGAGGGCCGAATTGGGTTTCTGAAATTGTGTGGAGGGCTGGTTATGGCCCGGCCCCTGCCTCCTATCTGACCCCCCACTTCTCACCCCCTGATGCCCCTCCCGGGAGTCCTGACCCATCCAACCCCCCCTGTTCCCTTACGGCCCCCCAGGGACCCTTTCCCCATCCCCCCCCGCTCTTGGTCCCCTGACTGCCCCCGGACCCCCTGCCCCTCCCAGCCCCCCACCACCCCATTCAACTCCCCCTTCCTGACTGCCCCCTGGGACTCCTGCCCCATCCAACCACCCCTTCTCCCTATCTGCTTCCGGACCCCTCACCTCTAACTGGCCCCCCACCCCTAACTGCCCCCCCACACCCCATTCAACCCCCCCTCTCCTTTCTGACTGCCCCCTGGGACTCCTGCCCCCATTCAAACACCTGTTCCCCGCCCCCTGATCGCCGCGACCCCTATCCACCCCCCAAACTCTCCTGCCCTCTATCCAATCTCCCCTGCTCTCTGCCCCCTTACCGCGCTGCCTGGAGCACAGGTGGCTGGCAGCGCGGCTGCACCAGGATAGGCAGCCGTGCCACGCAGCACATAGCACCGGGTCAGGCCGGGCTCTGCAGCCCTGTTGCCCAGAGCATCGCGCTGCGCGGTGGCATGTCTGCGGAGGGAGGGGGGACAGCAGCGGAGGGGCCGGGGGCTAGCCTCCTGGGCCAGGAGCTCAGGGGCCGGGCAGGACGGTCCTCAGGCCAGAAGTGGCCCGTGGACCATAGTTTGCCCACCTCTGATTTAGCATCTAGAAGTTAGAAATCTAATGATGTGATTTTAATTAATAGAATGCTGGTAAACATATACATATTTTGCACTTACTCTTTGATTCTCTAAAAATACAGGCAAACAGGTTAAAGAGTCTACTCTATTTAAGATGGCTTTGATAGCCATCTACAAGGAACGGCCCTGTTTACCGTTGAAATTTGATATGTTCTTAAGGGTTGCTTACAGGTTACCCAGCTTGCTGATTGTTAACCTTCACCGGCCCAGCATTACAATTAGTGGAAGTGAAGATATGAAAATGAAGACTACATATGAAAAAAATGTTTATTATCTGGTGGTACTTTCAAAATCCGTGTCTACACTTAAAAGCTACACCGACAAATCCTCCTAGAATAGATATAGGATCTACCAATAGTAGAGTGCTTTGACCAGTATAGCTTATACCAGTTCTCCAAATGAAATAAGCTGTACAGGCAAAAGCAGTTTTTTGCTGATCTACACCACAGCATTTGGGGATGTAAAAGTCTCATTAAAAATCATAGCATTAACTGACATCACTATACTGGCAAAAGTTTCTCGTGTAGACTGGCCTAATTTATAGAGTGAGTGGGAAACTGGTTTATAGTCCCTGGATTAAAAACACCAAGAAAAGTCTTTCATAAAACCTCTTCAATTCTAGACAAAAGTTAAGAGAACCAGATGGAGCAATATTACTGTATAACAATTTAAGCTGTAAATTATTTTGATTATGACATTAAGAGAGATTTCTAACTCTACCAATTTATATAAATTTAGAGGAAGAGTAAATAGAGGTTTAATTCAGTCAGTTAATTTTAGTCTCTCATAAATGGAAACTGCATTTCAGTGTACAGAAGTAGAAAGTTACGAGGACTACTGTTACCATATTTCAGTCCCCCTCCCCGCAAAAAGGACACTGCCAGAGGGGGAGGGAGGGGAAGGAGGAGCTGGAAGAGAGAAAAATTGGGAGATTACTAGAGGGAGTACTTGGGGGGTGATGGAGGAGTGTGTGTGTGTACTGTGGGGGGATATCTGTGGGTCCTGGAGCGGGGTATTTGGGAGGTGCTGGGGTACCTGTAGCCTCACTCTCGAGGAGGGGGCAGTGTCACTCCCTGTCACAGGGCTGGCACAGGCCTGGGAAGCAGCACCAGCCCTTCAGTCAGCACCTCCATGCAGCCTTTCCTCCTCCCCAGGGCTGGATTCCATGGCAGGGTGGCGAGAGCTGGCAGCTGCAGGGGAGGGACCAATCAGGGCTCAGAGACAGCTCTTTCTGAGCTGCAATATTTGCTCCACAAAAGTCCCAGACATTGCCTCTTACTTGAAAAATTTATCTGGGCAGAGGATCAAAAAAGGGGTCATGTTTGGGGAAAACCAGACCTATAGTAACCCTTAACAAGGACTGAAGTGAGTAATAAAGAGAGACATGGTAGTTAGTGAAAAGTTCCTGCAGTTTGCTCACCAGGGGAGAATTCATAAATCACTAATCTAGAATCCCTACATTTGAATATAATTTGAAGTTACAGAGGGAAAATAAAGACAGATATTTCTAGATTTACAAATATTTATTTGGATCTTCCCAGACCATGGAGCTGCTCTGTAGCTGCTAATCCAACCTAAATAGCCACTTCATGCAGGTACTATTAAAATCCTTGCAGAATGATGTAGACTACCTATGTGGGTCAAGGCACAACAAAACCCCAGCTGCTCAACTGTGTTGGGGGCTGTTTGTACCTGCAGAAGAGGGTAGGGATTGCCCCTAATCTAATGCTTGTGATAGAGGCAGGGTGACAGCAGTAGAGACTTGAATGCTTCAGTTACCTCCAGGAGAAGTGCAGGTTTGAAAGCAGAGATGAAAACTTCTCTGCCAAATTGCACAATTATATTCTGGAAGGGGCGGGGCGCATCTTTTTGCTTGAAAGGGCTGTTCAGTATCCTGCTTAGTCCATATCTGGGTTTTCTGGTAACAAGGGTTCCAAGTGTTACCATGTTGTGACGGGTTCCCCCCAGGATGCCACCTGGAACTGAGGTACCACTAAGTCTGCCTGACTCACCAGCCTGGGCTCCCTTTACACTGTACTGCTGTGACAGGCCCTCAAGCCCCTTCCAGCACACATAGCGGTAGGGACACACCCAGCTGCAGCTACACACACATGCTGAGATCAGTTCTGCATGGGAAGGCTCAGCTAAGGCACCTCACAGTTCCAAAGGCATACACACCCCTTTGGAGGGTAAACCCAAAATTATACCATCTTGCACTGCACAGGGAACTGTACAGCATAAGCTCATAAATTCACCCCCTCCCTCAGTGTGGAAGAAGATAAGATATGCAACAGCTTTCTGCCCCAGTTATGATTTCCACACACTGGTTTTAAACAAAATAAAAACAAGTATTAACTACAAAACATAGATTTTAAATTATTATAAGAGATAAACAGATCAAAGCAAATTACCTAGCAAATAAACAAAAATGCAATCTAAGCTTAATATACTAAAGAGATTGGATATGAGTAGCAAATACTCACCCTGTTGTTTTAGGCAGTTTGCAGAGATTCTTGAGGGCAAGGTGCACTTGCTTGCATCTTAAAGTCCCAGGTATTGCTTTCACTGGCTAGAAATCCCTCTAGCCTGGGTTCAGCCCTTCTCCCCTACTCCAGTCTTTGTTCCTCGGGTGTTTCCAGCAATCTTCTTGGGCGGGGAGTCAGTGAAGACCCATGATGATGTCACTCCCATGCCTTAAACAGCTTTTGCATATGGCAGGAACCCTTTGTCTCTCCTCTTGGTTCCCACACCCGGTCAGTGGAAAAACACTGGTATTCCAAGATGGAGTCCAGTACCAGGTGACTTGGTCACATATCCCTGTAGGGACACAGCAGCCATGACTCAGAGGCTGTTTGTAGCATCCTCAGGAAGGCTCCCGATTGGGAGATTAACATCTTCCAAGATCTATTGTTCTCCCTAGTGGCTCTTCCCAGCCAGCCATCTAGACTGATTGTATTCTGCCTAGTGGGCGTTCCCCAGGTGTAAACACATTTGTAATAGATGCATAAACAATATTCCTAACTTCAGATACCAAAACGATATATGCATACAAATCATATTCAGTGAATCATAATATTTAAGGATATCTTGCATGGCCTATCTTGCATAAAATACATCATAGTTATGCCATAATCATATCATAACATTACTGTGAAGAATATGGGGCTGAATGCCACACATGTAAGGATGGCTTTTGTGATATGATATGCTAAAAACTGGCATGACATCAGTCAACACACAGATTTCTGCTCAGGGCCCAATTCTGCAAAGCACTGAGGACATGCTTAACTTGAAATATAGGAGCAGTGCCATTGAATTCAATGGTGCTCATGTGCCTAAATGATTTGCTGAATCAGACCTCAGCTGGTAACATATTGTCTCTTATCACATTTCCCCCTCTCAGCCTCCCAATGATGATTAATCATAACAATTGCCTGCTCCTCCCATAAATGAATTTGCATTTATTTCACATCATATCAGCATGGCCTTTCCTTGAATAAATAGCCCCATTTTAAGTCCCTCCCCTGCCATGAGAGCTACAAATAGTACAACAGTGTGTAAATAGCCAGGCTACAGGCACACCACAGTCAGGCAGTGGAGGAAAGCTGATATTTAATTATTGATGCAATTGCAAAAAGAGAGCTTTATAATTTGTATAGAGTCTCCCTCTCCCGCACGCTTACATTGCAACATATGATATTACAAAAAACAGGTTTCAGCCCCTCCCCCCCCCATCCAATTAATTATACTTGACCAAATTATAACAAACCCAGCAGCCTCTCTAAAGCCAGGAAATAAGAGAATAACGGACCAATAGAACCAATCAAGTGAAACTCCACAACATCAATAAAAACTAGCCCTTATTGCATCAAACTCTGTAAAAGCATGGGGAAAGAGAGGTCTTATAGCATGCTCTTATGGTCAGTAAATTCAGGCTGAAATAGATCAGCATGGAGTGAATTCCAAAGTTGAGGGTGCCTTGCAGTTAACACCCTGCCGAAAGCCACCTCCTTTTCAGATTGATCGGACTCCAGTTTGGCAGCCTGCACTGACTACAACTACTTCTGCAATAGTTGCCATCTTTGAATGGTCTCCAGAGAGGTAGCAGTGGAACCAGGTTTTAAGCAATTGTGGAGGTGGGAGGGGAGATGGGTTATTGATGTCACCTTCAGTTATACTTACTTTTAAAAGCTGCAGGGGGGTAGGGGTAATCACTCCTGAACCCACCTCCCTTTTAGCTCTGCCATTGTCTAGAGGACTTTTGCCTAACTAAGCACACTACAGGGATAGAACACTTCCAGCAACTGTGGCCTGGGTAATTCATCTCTGTTCCTCAGCCCTCCAAACCACAGCTTTGGCTGCAAATTAACTTAAAATAACTCTCTATCGGACTCCTTTTTATAATTGATAAAACAATATCCAACTGTGCACTGTAAATCAAAACAAATTCAGGTTTAAGAAACGTTTGTTATTTTATTTAACTCTGTAAATAAGTAGGAAAGTGTTAACTACTGAAATAATTCTGACTTAGTTATCTGTCAGCTACAATTGTTAATTTATGAGCTGAGGGGATAATCAAAGCTAATTTATATTGCAATTATGCATTACAAAAACTCAGACTAGATATTCATTTTCAAAGAGGTTATATTGTCAGAGGATATTTCTCAATATCCTGTGTGTTTATTCCGCCTAATAACTGAAACACACATCATTTTGTACTATGAGCTCTATATAAAATGGATAACAAGTGTCTGGTTGAATAAAATGTGTTCTCATTAATGGGGAGACAGGACAAAAGAGAGGCTAAGGCTCTGGACTGGGAATCAGGAGACCTGTATTCTATTCTTGACTCTGCTACTGACCTGCTATGTGATCTCAGGCACTTACTTCATTCCTCTGTGGCTACGTCTAAGCTGCACACCATTGGTATGAGTAACTACACACTACTTGTGTCAGTGAAAAGCTCTGGCAGAAGGGAGGTGGCAGGGACAGGCTCCAGCAGTGGGAGCTTCCAGAGCTTTTCCCAGCAGCCTCCCACTGCTGGAGCCTTTCCCTGCAGTGAGGAAAGACTCAAGCAGCAGGAAGGCAACTGGACAGTATACAGCTAAAAATAGCCATGTAGATGTGGGAGGCACTGCTTGGGCATGAGGAGAGCCCTGTAAAGTATATACCCACAGGGTTCAGGCATGTCTTTACTCCACTCACCTAAGCAGTGCCCCACTCTCTACAGTAGTGTTTATGTGTGTGCTAAGGGAGCAGCAATGTATGCCCGGTGTATGCTGCCCATAAGGAGTATGCAGTAGAAATATACCCTCATAGGTGCGGGGGGTGCTACAGCATCCCCAGTTTTTGTGCAGGATCCTGCCCGCCACCCTGTGCCCAAGGTTCCAGAGCTGCCGGCCTTGCGCCCGAGGCTCCGCTCCTGGCCTGCACCTGAGGTCCGACTCCCAGCTGCAGGACCCGCACCCCGGCCTCTACTTAGGGCCCCGTACGTGGAGTGCTGGCTGCCGCTGGACCTGCATCCAGAGCTCTGCTCCCGGTCCTGAACGCAGGGCCCTGGCTGCTGCTGGACCCACACCCGGGGCTCTGTTCCTGGCCCCGAACGTGGGGTCCAGTTGCCGCTGGATCTGCACCCAGGGCTCTGTTCTTGGCCCCCAGGTGGGGTCCCAGCTGCTGCTGAACTCACACCCAGGGCTCTGTTCCCTGCCCCTCATTCGGGGTCCCAGCTGCCGCCAGCCCTGCTCCTGGGAGCTCTGTTCATGGCCCCCACCTGGAGTCTGTTTACAGAGTCCCGACTGCCACTGGCCCCACACTGGGGGCTCTGCTCCTGGCCCTGAATGCGGGGTCCCAGCCCTGGCCCCCTTACCCCTGTCTGCATCTGCCCCCCAGGCCACGGTCCCACTCCTGGCCCCAGATCTGGGGGCGGGAGGCACAGACAGGACTAATGGGAGTGGGTGAGGTACAAAGTTTGGGGTGGGGACCATGGGCTTTCAGCACCCCCACTGTAAAAAATTGTTCCAGCACCACTGCATACTCTGTGTCTATTTTTCCATCTGTAATGGGTTAAATGAAAAAGTACGTGAACAAAGAAGGTTAAGAATTTTGGATGTAAAGCACTATATGGCTTCATAGGAAATCTCAGTGTTGTTTTTATTTTTAAATAGGTCTCAAGCTGTAAGTTAAACAGATGTTTCTGAGAGCTCATTCTTGGTTTGGATTCTGAGTATTTCTTGAGTTCTCTGTAGGAACATGATTATAGTAGTAATGATTATTCCAATGTTAGTATGTGAACTCATCTAGCTGGGCATGTCAGAGTATTTAAAACAGGTAGCTCTCATTGTTAATACTAAACACATCAGTTGTGATTATTTATAGACTCAGTACAAGCTAAATTCTATGAAACAAATCTTTTGCAACATCATTTATATATAAGGTTGTTTTTTTTTTTCAATTCTCTTTTTTGAAAATATGTTGGGTTTTTTTGAACAGTAGAGGAAAAAATACATCCAAAACATGTTTTTCCATTTAGTTTTAGATGAAGTTTTGAGTAAATGCGGTCATTTTGTTTGAATTTCAACAGCTGTAATGGGATTGACACCCAGTGAAAAAAAAACATTTTAAAAAAAGCATAAGTGACTTAACAATCTTTCACTCACAGAGACTTTCATACTCTCTAATAGTGTGTGTGTTGAATAAGTCAAATTTTCAAGCTGTTTTCACAGAGATTCAGTGCTTACAGAATGAATTCATTGATGAACAGCAAAGCTATTGTATCAATCCATGCTCAATTCAGGCAACATAGGGCCCCATAAAAGGAGGAGGTAGGAAAGAATGGAGAGAATGTAGTCACTACCCTATGACCTAACTTGTATATTCAAGGTATGAGTAGGGCATACACGGACTCAGAAGAAAGGGGAAAGCAAGAAAAAATATTTTATTTTAACAGATTTGTTTGTATTTTCCTTGTAATCATATTCTTTGTAAATATGGGAAAATAGGAGAAATATTTGAAGAAATTATCACCAGTATTATTTATTATTGGTGTCATGCTGTCTGGAACGGTTCATGACTGTGAGTGCCAAACTCAGGGCAGACTGTCAAAAAACCAGGAAGACACCCCAAACTGATGGTATGTTCTATAATTAGATTTCGCCAACTCAATAACAATAGAACTCCTGAAGTATTATAACAGTCTAACCATGGAGTCACTGACAGTCCTGTTGGGCATTCCAGGCTATCCTGCCACCTAAGCAAGATGGACTTAGTGATAAATGGTCACTTACACCAATGATCACAAAATATTAAGCTTGCTCCCAGTCCCAAGAAACTAGTTTCTTACCCCAGGTCAATTTGTACCTTAGATATCACATCAAAGACAACACTGGTAGCCAATGTTAGAATAAATTAATTTAGGATTTATTAACTAGGAAACAGAAATGAGAGTTATTTACAGGTTAAACCAGGCAACTTATATGGACAAATGAGAGTCTATGGTATCTGTCCACGAATTGTAATCTGACCACTGATTGTCATGTGGGGCTAACGCAGGTTGACCTGAGGGAATCTCTGCTTTTGTTTCTAAGCTCCAGCCCTCGTGAGAGTCCAAACAGCAAAGAGATGAAAAATCTTCATGTCTCTTATCTTTATTTCCCTCTTCCAGAATTCAAACTGATTTGATGAGACCTTCTTCACGTAGCCTGCATAGGGGCAATTAACAAAGACTTTGTATCATGTTTGACAATGGCACACTAAGTCTTGATGGTCCTCCTTGACGTGCAGGGGGAACCACTCCTCCTGTCTCATTTGACAAGCTCAGAGCAGGCATTTCTACAATTATAAAGCATAACTTACATATTACCTTATTTGATAGGATGTAGCCATTACAAAAGATTAATTCATGCAGCAATTTACAAGCATTTTATAGAGTCTAAACATATCCTTACAAGTTTAACACCTATCTTGAACAATACTAACATACAGGTGAGCTGGTCTGGTTTCCAGCTATTAATTTGTCAGCGCTCAACTGATACCTACAGCATTGGCAAGAGCTGTCTCCAGATCAATCAGCGTCACAATTGGTATTGCCAATATTAGCAGCATTATTTATTTTATAGTAGCACCAGCAATGTGCTCGGTGATGTCCAAAGACATAAAATGGAGTCCTTTCTCCAAATGTTTCTCCTGCTGGTTATTATGGGTTATATAATTAAATAATTGGAGAAGAAGGCAGAGTAAATACATTTATATTCACCTATATGTTAATATCAGTTCTGTATGATGAGGACCTACCACCTCATTGGCAACTGTATGTAGGCCATAGGACAATTAGCTTGGCTCCGGTGCTGCACCAAAAATTTCTGGTGGCACTCCAAAGATTCTTGCAATTTCTTAAGGAGCCTGACTCTCTGTATTTCAATTGAGTCAAATTAAATATGAGTGAGGCAGAAAAGTGGCATCTCCTTGTTCCTTCCATAAAATCCCAAAGCTAATTCTCATTGGCTCTTGTGTTGGGATTGTGCTTTTTGAGTCCTTTAATGACAGTCCCACTGCCAAATACAACCCTAGTATCAATGAGCACAACTCCATAAAAGTCAATGGAGTTGCATCAACTTAAACCCAGCCTGTTTGTTGCCCAGTGAATGTGGGGTAGTTAATGCTGCTGCAATTTACCTTAACTTACTTTAATTTACTTTACCTTAATCATCAATTTCCTCAACTGGCCCTTTGTAGTAGAGGAAATATGTTCTTTATGGAGGCTGTTATATTGTAATACTGTGCTTTTACTTGTGCATCAGTTGTACTGCATGGATTTTCTGAGGAGAGGAAAGGAGCAGCATCTTCAGCAGTAGTTAGTAGTCATTATGGCACAGCACAGAGGAAGCTGGCTAGTGCTTGCTTGCAAATGCAATAATGTCATTGTCTTAGCAGATGTATCAAGTAGTCTGAAAAGAGAATCTATAATATGGTCAATAGAAAATACTATTCTCACTGGATTCATAGAAGAGGAGCAATATGATGTATGTAGAAAATACCCCAATGGATATTCTAACAAACTACTTGAAAACTAATTACATAACAGTGCATATAAAGCATCCATGTAACTTATAACAAATATATTCATAGTATCCTAATAACCAATATATTCATAAGTGAGGTAGGTAGAGTTTGAAGTGTAAAATTGACTGTATGAGGGCAGAGCCCACTTCAAAATTTGAATGATGCAATACCTAATACTTTCACTAGGATCTATAGTATCTTTGTCATTCCTATAAATGTAGTGCCCACTATGTACTAGGTGCTTCTCACACACAAAAGAAAACAGTCTTTGCCTTGAAGCAGTTACAAGCAATGAGTTGTGATGGAAAATAAGAGATCTTCAGACTTCACTTAGAAGTATAGTAAATGGACTATATTTCATACATGGCATGGAGGGATTTAGTTGCACTACTTCCATTTTCTGGAATAACAGTCACATGGCTACCCTCCCTATTCAGCTCTTGAAAAATATATACCTATGTGTCTAGCATTCTATGAATGACCATCCCAAGTATTTTATGTAGTGTTGTAGCTGTGTTGGTCCCAGATATGAGATAGATAAGGTGGGCGAGGTAATCACTTTTACTGGACCAATTTCTGTTGTCTCTCTCACCAACAGAAGTTGGTCCAAGAAAAGAGATGACCTCACCCACCTTGTCTCTCTAACATCCCAAGTAGTGTATATTAACCCCCTGTAGTGAGCGCTGTAAGAAATAGTAGGTTTAATATTTGCCTTTTAATACAGTATAAAAGTAATAAAACAAGTAGAAGAAGAATTAAGAATACTCAAATACATTGGAGAGGGCTCCTCCTTTCCAAACCTGACAACATCATTCTCCATTAACCAGTTCTTTTGGTCAAGTGAATACACATCAGATCAGTTCCTTACATCCCCCTTTCTGAAGGGTTCAAGATGCCATTCAACCTAAGGTCAAATTCTGACTTTATTGAGTAGTATCTTAATCTGAGTGGTTTCAAAAGGGACTATGTAAGGGTGGCAGAATTTGATCCTTAAGTGTGTATTTTGTTTTTAATACCTACTAGGATCTGATAAAGACTTAATTATTTGTGGAGAGGCTCTTACATTTTAAAAGACTAACTCAGGTTTCTCCAGTTCAATCCTATAATACTTTTCTTCTTCCCTACCCCCACCCACTTTCCTACCCTTTCTGTTTTTTTCCACTCACAATGACATACACTGCATCATCTGCTGGTATGAAAATTGGAACAAATAGCCTCTGATAGAAGAGCCAGAGCATAAGTGAAAGTTTTTGTAATCTTTTAGGCTATTCTTCACTTTTTACATTTCTGTCATGACAGCTTCATTTAAGCCTTATGCAATCTTTGGGGAAAATGGAAATAGGTTATCTTTATTTTTTAAATGATGTGACAGGACTAAAATCAGGGAAATGCATTCCCTGACTGCAAAATCATATTTTCAAGAAAACTTTTTATTTGAGCAATATCAGACATACATAAAAAGTTGAAGATGTCATTTCAATTAGATAAATGAAAAATTAAATACAAGACATTCCCTAGCTGTCGGTATTTACTTGAAATTCAAGTCTTTCTCTGCAGACCCTCTGCATATTCAACTTTGTATTTTAAAATGTACAGAATAGCTACAATATTTTTAATCCCATGAATGAACAAAGGTATAGAAATAATAGTATTATACCTATGGGAATAATAGAAAATATGAGAAGATAAATTAATTCTCTCTCACTCTCCAGATTAATAGGTTTCATGGTGTAGCTCAGAATGTATAATTCACTATGCTTGGAGTCATATGAAAAGTACATATTTCCTACTAGTCTGTTTCCAGGAAAGAAAATAGTGCAAATGAGTTCCATTTAATTTAAATTTCATAGTACTCTTGGAAATTGGTGTAAATTCAGTGTGGAATATTGCTGACAAATTAAAGTTTGGGGATTTAAATAACTTTGAAGCTATTCAACATGAGATACTGCATCTCTAGTATTTCTATAGGAAGTGGAAATATACTGGTGAGGCGGGACAGTGAATGCCTTCTGCATTGTGACTCAGAAGTCTGCCCATGAGTGGGATTTCTTCTTGGATAATGGGAGTAGCTTGTTTTATTGTTTGACACACAAGTGGTGTATATTTACAAAAAAGTGCATTCATAAAGTGGCAAATGCTTTAGGAAGTAACCTAGATAAAATAAACTTTGGAATCCCATTTTAGAAAATGTATCTCAAGTATTAAAGAACAGTCTTCCCCCCACCAATTTCATTCATACAGTATATTCTATGATTGCCCGATTTCCAGACCTATGAATAGAGTGCTCTATCTCCTGTCCGCCTCCAACCCCTTTATTCCCATTCAACCTCCTGCTCTCAGTCCCATTGTATCTATATTACCTCCCACTCCCTCTACTTCTCCATGAGCTCTGGACCCTGCAAGAGTCTCTCCTATTCTCTACACATCTACCCTTGCTTTCAGTCTGTATTTGGGCCACTGTGCTTCTTCTTCCATGCTGCCTGGGCAACAGCAAGGGAACAGTGAGAACAGGAGAGATGGTCTCAATTTCAGCGCCTAGTGCTGCAGCAGTTCCGAGAAGCAGATGCAAGAAAAGTCTTGTTCAGCCTCTGAAGCCCTGGGTATAGCAGGCTCATTTTGCTCTGTGAGAATGGCACAGATATTGTCCAGTCAGCAGCTGTGAGGGAGTGGGGCATACTCAATGCAGATGGAATCGCCATAAAATTTGCCTGACACACTAACAAGTCTAAGGACTGTGATCCTCTTGAGCTGCTGCTTACAAATAGGGAAGAATTGGTAGGGGAAGTAGAAGTGGGTGGAAATCTAAGCAACAGTGACCATAAGATGATTGAGTTAAGGATTCTCACAAAAGGAAGAAAGAAGAATAGCAAAATATGGACCCTGGACTTCAGAAAAGCAGACTTAAACTCCCTTAGGTAACTGATGGGCAGGATCCCTTGGTAAGCTAATATGAGGGGGAAAGGAGTCCAGGAGAGCTGGCTGTATTTTAAAGAAGCCTTATTGAGGGCACAGGAACAAACCATCCTGAAGCACAGAAAGAATACCAAATATGGCAGGCAACCAGCTTGGCTTAAAAGTGAATTCTTCAGTGAGCTTAAACTCAAAAAGGAAGCTTACAAGAAGTGGAAAATTGGACAGATGACTAGGGAGGAATATAAAAATATTGCTAGAGCATGCAGAGGTGTAATCAGGAAGGCCAAGGCACATTTGGAGTTGCAGCTAGCAAGGGATGTGAAGGGTAACAAGAAGGGTTTCTACAGGTATGTTAGCAACAAGAAGGTCAGGGAAAGTGTAGGACCCTTACTGAATGGGGGAGGCAACATAGTGACAGATGATGTAGAAAAAGCTTAAGTACTCAATGCTTTTTTTTGCCTCGGTCTTCACAGACAAGGTCAGCTCCCAGACTGCTGCACTGTGCAACACAGTATGTGGAGGAGGTGAGCAGCCCTCAGTGGTGAAAGAACAGGTTAAAGACTATTTAGAAGAGCTGGATATGTAGAAGTCCATGGGTCCAGATCTAATGCATCCAAGGTGCTGAGGGAGTTGGTTGATATGATTGGAGAGTCATTGGCCATTATCTTTGAAAATCTGTGGTGATCAGGGGAGGTCCCAGATGATTGGAAAAAGGCAAATATAGTGCCCATCTTTAAAAAAGGGAAGAAAGAGAACCCGGGAAATTATAGACCAGTCAGCCTCACTTCAGTTCCCGGCAAAATCATGGAGCAGGTGCTCAAGGGATCCATTTTGAAGCACTTGGAGGAGAGGAAGATGATCAGGAACAGTCAACATGGATTCACCAAGGGGCAAGTCATGAATGACCAACCTGAATGCCTTCTATTATGAGATAACTGGCTCTGTGGATATGGGGAAAGCGATGGATGTGATATACTTTGACTTTAGCAAAGCTTTTGATATGGTTTCCCACAGTATTCTTGCCAGCAAGTTTAAAAAGTATGGATTGGATGGATGGACTATAAGGTGGATAGAAAGCTGGCTAGACTTTCGGGCTCAACGGGTAGTGATCGGCTTGATGTCTACTTGGCAGAGGGTATCAAGCGCAGTGCCCCAGGGGTTGGTTCTGGGGCCGGTTTTGTTCAATATTTGTATTGATGATCTGGATGATGGGATTAATTGCACCCTCAGCAAGTACTCAGATGACACTAAGCTCGGGGGAGAGGTAGATATGCTGGAGGGTAGGGATAAGGTCCAGACTGACCTAGACAAATTGGAGGATTGGGACACAAGAAATCTGATGAGGTTCAACAAGGACAAGTGCAGAGTCCTGCACTTAGGATGGAAGAATCCCATGCACTGCTACAGGCTGGGGACAGACTGGCTAAGCAGCAGTTCTGCAGAAAAGGACCTGGGGATTACAGTGGATGAGAAGCTGGACATGAGTCAGGAGTGTGCCCTTGTTGCCAAGAAGGCTAATAGCACATTGGGCTGTATTAGTAGAAGCATTGCCAGCAGATCAAGGGAAGTGATTATTGCCCTCTATTCCGCACTCGTGAGGCCACACCTGGAGTACTGTGTCCAGTTTTGGTCCCCCCACTACAGAAGGGATGTGGACAAATTGGAGAGAGTCTGTCAGAAGGCAACAAAAATGATTAGGGGGTTGGGACACATGACTTATGAGGAGAGGCTGAGGCAACTGGGGTTATTTAGTCTGCAGAAGAGAAGAGTGAGGGGGGATTTGATAGCAGCCTTCAACTACCTGAAGGGGAGTTCCAAAGAGGATGGAGCTTGGCTGTTCTCAGTGGTGGCAGATGACAGAACAAGGCGTGGTCTCAAGTTGCAGTAGGGCAGGGTGGTGAAGCACTGGAATGGGTTACCGAGGGAGCTGGTGGAATCTCCAGCCTTAGACGTTTTTAAGGCCCAGCTTGACAAAGCCTTGGATGGGATGATTTAGTTGGTGTTGGTCCTGCTTTGAGCAGGGGATTGGACTAGATGACTTCCTGAGGTCTCTTTCAACCCTAATATTCTATGATTCTATGAAGTCTCTACTGCTCATATGCCAACTGAAATTTTCCAAAGGCCTGGCCAATCTTGGACAGGTTTTTACTGTGACAACAAAAGGTACATCATAGGCCCCAGGATGACTCCCCTGCCAAATGTCAAGTTCCTGCTTCAAACCATGGGGGTGCAAGAGATTTAGGGAAACAGTTGCAATGTCTTTTTTTTTAACACAGACAATGTAACTAATCCCATTTTCAACAATGGCTAAATGAATTTTGATAAATCTTTCCAAACAAATCCAGCCTGAGGCTGAAACCTGGTATGGTCATTTTCATCCTGAATGGTTTCAGTTTGGTAACAGCATCAACTGAAAGCAGGGTGTTTATTATAGGAAGTAGGTGGCAGCTTCATCTATAGAGGGGCACTACCTGCTCCAGTGATTGACACTTCCAAATGTCTCTTCACAATGAAGAAATAGCTTGACTATCTTATTTTAGAACCACCAATGAGCCCCTTAATTTCAGCCACTAAGAACTATTTGCTACTAAATATAACACATATACAGTAGGTGGTGTTTTGCAAAAAACATAATAAGATGTGATGAAAGTTACAGCTGGAAATAGCATTTTAGATAATGGGTCCAAGTACATTTTTAACTTGAAAAAATGTATGGCTCTGAAAATAAAATTAAGCAAGTTGATATATACATACATATATATATATATATATATATAATTACTCTTGTTTTATTACGATGCACAAAACCCTGTTTTTTTTTTTTATAGATCCATGGCAATTTAAACTACTCATTTGTAGTTTTCAGTCATTTTGGCTCATGGGAAATAAATATATATCAGAGGATCAACACTCCGCAGTCAGCTCCTTTAATTATTTCTGCTATAGTTCTCAAATTAATAAGGTTAGCAGCCATTATCACAGGAGTCCAATGCCAACTTCAGAATTGAGGCTGTTAGTGGGTTTTTTTTTTATATGGATTTCAGCTTTGAAACCATTGATCACAAAATTTTATTAGTGATGGGAATCTTTTGTTACCACAAATAGCAATAGATTGGTTTGGGATTTATTTTGAGATTTGTAGTTTATACAATACATTAATCTAGTTTATTGTAAGCTAATACACTTATCTACAGGACTGACTCTTGAGATCCTGCTGCCTAGTCAGAGCAGGCAATGTTAGTTACCATCAGACTGTTGTCACCTACATAAACAACTATGGGGTATTTTGCAGTTCCAAATATCTAGCTTGCAGACCTGCTGTGCTTGTGAACTACTGTAAATGTGACGATAGAGATTGTTAATTCTGGTTCCATGTAAAGTAATTCAAAAGTACAATTGTGCATATGTTAGATTATAGATTTACCCTTTATTCTCTGGTTCTAATAGCTGTAGAGATATTGAAGGAGGTACAAAGCTACACCTAGAGCCAAATACATCCCTGGTGACCACTATGTAAGTTAAAGAATTTGAGTGTCAGTTTTTTAGAGGTTAGCACATCTAGTTTCTCTTCCTTTTCATTGTTAGCAGATGGGAATTTTCATTTTGCAGTAGCAACTACCTATTGCAGCCTTATCTGTGGTTATGGGTTACTTTAACCAATTACCCACCCCAGAGTGAGGGTTTACACCTGCTTTAATCTGTGAGAGTTCAGCTTCCAAGATTGACTACAGTAGGGAGGTTATCAATAGAAAGGGGACCTCATGGTGCAAACAAAGACTGCATAGTGCTCTTTCTACAATTATTACTTTGATTAATACCTACACTGCAATCTGGTAAAAGAGTAAGAGACCAAAACAGAATGTATATATTTGCGTTACTCACACCATGCCTTGTGGAAAAACCCCAAATTAGTCCTCATCACTATCATCATCACCACCACCAGAGGTCTTCATCCTGTCATCTCCCTCCCCCACCCCCAACCAAAGCACACAGGTCAGGATACAGCTTTCATAATGTGTTAGGCTGATGCCACAGGGGTTCATACATATTTATGAAGGTTTTAACCCCTTTTTTGTATTTGAACCTCCACACTCCACTACTTTGGGGGTCCTCATTTTTCATAGGCAAACTTGTTAATTTTCCCTAGTAACATTTATCATTTTATCAGCATAGTAAAAGGCAGTTACCTCAAGGAAGTCTCTCTAACATTTCACCCCCACTACCAATGGTCATTGTATGGTGTCTACTGATCTTTTAGAGACATTATCCAAAATCAGTAGTTATTTTCAAAACACCAATATATCACAAACATAAACGCAAGCTCAGCAGGTTTGTTACTAACTTACTTATCCTAAGTCCTAAATCTTAATTTTGCTAAACTAAATATTTTACAGGCCTGAGGTCTATAGGCTTTGCATTAAAACACTAATTAATCCTTATATTTCACCTCTATATCCTAAAGATAACTAATATATTTCATCTTTGGATACAATATCATGCAATACAGAACATTAAGTAAAAACAAAGTACTATAAATTGAATAAGTATGGTATATAAGTAAATTGGAATATGCCTATAATTAGAATTCTGACTTTAGTGTTGCTGCTGCTCAGTTAAGCCATGTCAGAATGGCAAAGGTTGGTTACATCTTTGTACAGCCACATTTGTATATTGCATGGGAGCATGCACACTTGGCTATTTGTGTTGTAATACTCATGTGCACACTCATCAGAGTGGTTGCATCAGTATAAAATGTGGTGCACCATGGGTAGATATCCTGGTGTGCCCCATGCTGTGATCTGACTCAGTGCCTTTGCAGGACCCTTTCTCAGTGCTTTGTGAGATACCACCAATTCACCCAACGATTTCTGTGAGCTAGAATAAGGATCCAGGGGCTTGGAACCCAGTTCTCCTGGCTCCTGGGAGGCTGCTGTATCCAAATGGCCACCCAACAGCTCTGGCAATGTGGGGAACAGCAACCTATGAGCCCTACGGGTTTAAGTACCACTGGATGGCTCACCCACAGAAGTCCTGACTCTCAGAGCCTACTGCATTCCTTGACTGGGCCAGGCATTCTATTTGAGGCCTAGGGGAAATACCTGGAGGCTGTTTGGGCAGATCCCTGGCTTGCGGCTGCAGGCAGACCCTGTCTGAACTCACGATACCTTGCCTTGTTCCTGGTCCCAGCCCTGCTCCTGATACCTGACCTCACTCCTGGTTCCTGGTCCGCTGCTCTGCTCATGACTCCTCACCCTGCCTCTATGCCACTAACCTGACTCCAGTTGATTCATCTGATTCTGACACAATGTGGCTCATCAACCTCAACTCTGAGCTGATCCTACAGTGTGACCCTGGTATGGACTGCTGCTTCTGGCCTTGACACTCTGGCCTGAACTTGGACCTCGTGCCTTCCAACCAAAGCCCCAGCCTCAATCCACACCCTCTAACTGGGGTCCTGGCAGCAAGGGGTTAAGTTCTCACAATGCTATTGTCTCCATCCCATAATACTTTCCACATCCCATTATTATAACTGATATCATATGGTTATAATATCAGTGGCCTGGTCAGGGAAGGTGCACGACACTCACATCTTTAAGTGCACAGGAATTTTCAAAAAAGCTGCAAACAGAAACATTCATCCCTGAATGGTGGATTTCCACTAGCAGTGTTGAAAGGCCAGTAATGATTCTGGGGAAACCAGCCAACCCCTTGCTCCATTGGCTCATGAAGCCATACACTGACACCTCGACATCACCAAGGAGAGATTAAGCAGGTGAAGAATTACTGCTGAATGTGCTTTTGGTAGAGTGAAGGGACACTTGCTCTGCATACTCACTAGACTGGACTTCTGCAAAGCAAAGATCTCCATGATTATAGCTGCATGTTGTCTATTGCATAATATCTGTCAGGTGAAGGGGGGAAAAGCTGCAACCAGGTTGGATGGGTGAGGTGGACCCTCTTGGAATGGACATAGGGAAAGTGCAGCAAGTACTGGGACTATTTTCACAGCAGTGGTGATTTTGACTGATATCTCACCCCTGAGGGTGATAAAGGCACAGATAACTCAGCTGCTTTTGGTGTTCTGAAGCCACTTGGGCTAGTATGCCACTAGCATGTTTACCGCAATGATGGCAGCCAAACTCATTGCAGAATTGTATGGAAAGTTTTCTGTCATGGTAAAAGAAACAAGGTTGCCAGCCCTAGAAATCTCCAGGAGAGGATTGAAGAGTATCTCCATGAAAGCTTCACTGAGATCTCACAAGAGGATAAAAAGGACATCCCTATTCAGATAAACAAAGTAGTTTGTATGCCCTCCGCCTAGCTCAACAAGCCAAAGAAATAAAAAGTGGATCCAACTACCTCTGTTTGTTCTGCCGCTGATCTGATGTGGATTTTGTGTTACAAATATTACAATATTTGAATTTTATTCCCTAACATTTTATTTTCTTATATTATATGAGTAAAGCAATCAAAGGCCAATGTTCTGTAAACTGGCTGATGGATTGGGCACCATTTTTTTTAAATGGGCTGGAAGTGCAGTGTTGGAGGGAGATAAAAAAAGATATTGTAAGGAATACTCCATGTGCACACTTACTTGAGCTCCATTTCCCTTTCATCAACAGACTTATCTGCATTCACTGCCAGGACTGACATGACACTGGCAGAGTTTCAAACAGTTCCTGGATTGTGGCATGGTTTGAGTCCTCCGCTGCATCTTCTCCACCCACCCTCCTCACTGTTCATAGCAGGGGGTCTCTGCCTTGGGATTCTGTGAAGTGTTCATAGCCCTCTATGGGATGCTGGTGGTGTCTTTGTCAGTTGTGGCATGCGGTTTGTAAAAGCAACAGGTCTGCAGGTCAACATCAGATTTCTTGTTTACCTCCTTCAACTTGTGGCATGCCTGGCAAAGTTCCTTCACTTTCACCTGGCACTGCCATTCATCCCTCTTATGCTCCTGTTGTGGCATCTTCTGCACAATCTGCATGTAGATGCCAGTATTTCTACAGCTCTATTTCTACAGCTGTTCAGGGTGAGGAGATCCATGACTTCTTGCCTGCTACAGCCTGGAATGTGTCTAGTATCTGTCTGTGTGCATGGAGCCGTTTTGGTTGGATGCACACAAAATGAGCTGAAAGGTGTGCTCACCAAGGTGGGCAATCAAAAAAAGGCATTTCAAAAACATGCATAGGATTTTAAAAGGGAGGATGGGCTTCTAGTCTCTGTGCCCCCTAGGCAGTGGAGTTCCAAATTGTGATTGGAGTAGTCACTGTCATAGGGAAAGAGCATTATGGGACAACTGCTGGAGGACTGTTAGGGTTAACACAACTACACTCATTGCATTGAGTTAAGTAGGTCAACCATAGCACTCTGGGAGGTGGCATTATTGTGTGACTATAAAAAAAACCCACATATCAATGGGAGACAAATTGTGGTGTAGACATATGACAACTATGTTCACACAAGTCAACTTACTTCACCTAATTTGGTAGTGAAGACCAGGCCAAAGTTTTCCCACCTATTTCTTTGCAGTAACAGATACAATGGACGTTGACACCAGCAACATACATTAGATAACCAGAAGATGCAGATACCATATGTCAAGGTTCCCAAGGTAACTGCATCCCTGACTTTGCAGCTTCCTTGAGTACACATAAGGACTCTAGATACCACCTTTCTCAGGGCCAAATCCCTACTACTCTGTCCCTCTAAACTGGGAAGTTGGGCTGCAATTCACTGTGATCACCCTAGCAGGTCTGAGGGTCCATCCACACTTTGAGCTGGAAGTGTAATTTTCAGGCTGGGTAGACATACATGTGTTAGCTCTGATGAAGCTAGCATGCTAAAAATAGCAACATACCAGCAGTGGCACAGGCTAGTTGACTGAGTAACTCCTAGGCAGGATTGAATTGGGGCAGGTAGCCCGTCTCACCACAGTGATATTTTTAGCATGTTAGCCCAGTTAAAATTAGCATGGCTATGTCTATCCAACCTGGAAATTACATCTCCAGCTCAAACTGTAAAGGTATCCTCAGTTCAGTTCAGCATCTGCAGCCCTTTTCTCTCAGGAGCAATGACAGGGTTAACCAGTGACCAACTAGCCTTAATAAAGCAAAACATTATTTATTAGGAACAAAAGCATTACAAGGAAAACATATATTAAAATAAATAGTTTGTATGTATGTCTAGCTTACCCATCTTCCACATGGAGACCCTGGCAGGTTTCAAAGTACTTCAGGTCCTCCACAGGACCTGTCCCTCTTGGTCATTGTCGCGTGTCAGTTCATGAACTGGGTGAGAGTTACCCTACTCCTCTGGCAGGTTAGTCACTTAATACAGTTTTTAGTTCTTTGTTTATGAAACCTCTTGAATTTGCCCCAGGGGGTGAGATTTTTTTAGACTTGTAACCTGCTTAAAGATTTACAGTAATTACCGCTCCATCTCCCCCAGTGACTTTAGCTCCTTCAGGAAACCCTGTAACTCTTCCATTGGGCCAAAATACAACCATGAGCCTATAAAAATACATACAATATTTATAAAACCAATATAATGGTCTTTTGATCCTCCAGGTGACCATAATATATGTCACATCATGAATCAAGAAAATACATTTTCCATATATCATATTTGTAGTTGGTTCCACCACATAATTATTCTTGAAAGTTTTAAGTATGTTCAGGCTGAATCCCCCTATATTGATGAATGCTCCATGAATGTCTTAATGTTTTTTTTATCTCAGTGGAATGTTAGGGGCTGTCTACATTACCGAGTGAAGTCGACATAAGGCAGCTTAGGTCTACCTAACTATAGAGGTGTATACCCTGCAGTGTTTCTCCCACCAATTTAACTCTCCTGCTACACAGACATAATAAAATGACCATTACAAGATGCGTAGCACTTAGGGCAATGTAGTTAGAGCATTGCTTATGTCACCCTAAGTGGCCTCCAGGAGGTGTCCCACAATGCCCACCATGACTGCTCTTCCGTTTTGAACTCCGCTGTCCTGCAGCCAGGTACACAGGCATGTGCCCTTCCCCTTTTCAAGACCCAGGAAGTTTTGAAATGGTTCTTCCTGTTTTTTCAGCATGGAAAGCTCACATCGAAGCTGTGCACGCTGGCTCCTCACAGCAAATAGTCTCCTGCCTGGCGTACATGGGAGGTGGGTCTCCTGGGTCTGTGGGGAGAGGAGGCTATGCAGGCAGAGCTCTGCTCCAGCTGTAGGAACTTGCTCAGGGCATGGAGGAGAAGGGCTAGGAAAGGGACACATAGCAGTGCTGTGTAAAAAATCAAAGAGCTGAAACAGGGATAGCAGAAGGCAAGGGAGGCAAATAGTTACTCTGGTGTGGAACTCCAGACATGCCGCTTCTACAAGGAGGGGGCTGGGGTCAGGGTGGTAGTATATGGGTGTGGGACTGGTGGAAGGAACAGTCAGGCTGGAGGTCAGATTGCTTAGCGTCAGGCTGTAGGAAAAGAGGGCATGATTTCAAGGAAGAATGAAAAGAAACAGAATTAAAACATTCCCTGGGCAAGTAAAAACAGAAACAACTGGCATTCACTTTTCCATATATATGTAATCTGTGCAGGGTTAAATTATTGATGGAGGCTGGGAAATTGGCACAGTTTGTGTACCCCTACTGTAGATTATTCATTAAAGAAGAGAGATTTACTTCTCCTGAGGAAGGGTTTTGTGTTAAAACAAAACCCAGTTTTCAAGATATCTTTACTTTAGTAAACATATTACGTTAAAATGAATTGCAGTGTTACATGGCTCTGTACAGCATTATGAAAAGTGAGTCAGTGCCATGGGGACAGATACTGTATTTCCATTACATTGCACATATTCAGAATTGGAATGAACTTTTGTTATCTGCACAATATCACTTGGGTCTCTACCTCCACAATGGTCACAGATGCACAGTGGTATCCTTTGGACTCTCACCTCTGCCAAAGGAAGGAGGGAGGATATCTCAAAAGCAATCAGGTTTCAGACAAAAACTGTACCAGTGTCTCCAATTTCAAGAATTTCTGTCTTTCCACTGTACCTGGAGTTATTTTTGCTCCAATATGCTCTTTTGCTTCAATTCTGTATTGGAGTGATAGTTCTGAAATGTATTCACAACAGAATTCATAAGAGCTAGTAGCAGAAGAGCCATCATAAACAAAGAGGATCAAATCCTTTCCTCTTTGATATAAAGAGAAATTACTGTGGGGAGGCAGCGGAGAGAATCCACAAGGGAGTTCTCTGTACACCTCATACTGCAGTGTGCTTCATGTGAGTTACAACACTCTGCAACGAATCGTTAGAAAAAAAACCCCTTAAATAATCTCTATCTGAAACAAATTCACATGTTTGAGGTTTGTTTTAATTCTGGCTGAAACCTTCTCCAATCATGCAAAGCTTAATGAGAAAAGAAACAGCATTCCAAGGCCTCCCTACACTCTCCTCTACCCCCCATTCCATGTACAGACGCTCCCCGGGTTATGTAAGACCCGACTTATGCAAATCCGCACTTATAGAGAAAGCTCCGTAAACTAGAAATAGGAGGGTTGGGTTTTTTTTTTTTGCGTAATGGTCGGGTTTCCGACTTACGCAAAACTCGAGTTATGCAAGGCGTTCTGGAACGGAATGATTGCGTAAATCGGCGAGCGTCTGTATCTTCTGGGGCTACAGCAATACCCAAGGCACTCCATCCTATGGACAGCAACACATACACAATGACAGCAGCACATACACCCAGGTGTGATTGCCTCTGTGTATGTGCTTATGAATTCCCTGTTCTGTCTCCTTTAAAGATACTTTACCCTGCATGTATGAAGTTTACCTCAGCATTACATGTTTGCATGGGTGTGGAATAAAAATCTACTTATGGAAATTGAATTTATCTTTATTATTCTCCATCATATGGTGGCTGCTGCTAAGATTCACCCACAGTAGCAGTAGGTACACGTACATTGTTATAGTCGGTCACACAGAGCAGTCCTTACAAGTTTCATCGCATGATGCAAACAAACAATGCCAGGCTGAGCACACTACAGGAACACAGATTACTGTGGCTTATTATTAAAATGCTCCTTCAAGGCCTCCCTCAGCAGATATACCCTCCCACACCCAGCTGAGTTCATAATGCACAGCACAATACTAAAGAGCAATGCAGGATCCATGCTTTCTGACAGAGATGGCTGGCTTGCAGGTTACAAGGGCAGTTGAAAAGTGGCTGGAAACCTAATAGGATGCCCATGGAGTTATGGAATTGAGAAACCTGCATCATGTGACACTGAACCTGCCCCCATGAGGCATTGCAAACCCTTCCCAAAACACCCTGCAGCCAGTTGCACAGTGGGATAGCTACCCATAGTGCACTGTTTTCTGTGTTGATTCAAGAGCTGCTACTTTGGATGTGATACAAGGAGTGTAGCGTAGACATGGAATAGCAGTTTAATTAGAGTGGTGGTTGTATGTCGATGTAACTTAAGTCAACTTAACTTTGTAATTTAGACATAACCTTGATAGACAATTAGAGCAAAGTAAGTATGGTGACAGAGCGCTAATTCACTGATGATCAAATTTATTGTTGTAGTCTGTGTTTTGGATTCAGGGTGTTATAGGTAAAATACAGTTCTTGGGTATGGTTTCATTCTCATTTACCTCTGATGCTCAAGCATTTATCCCTTCTTAAAGATTAAAATACAGTATTCTCTTAAATTACTCACTATTTTGTTTATTTTAGCAAATATAATTCCTATTGCCATGTATATGTTGTATGTAATACAAGTATGTAATTATGCACAGAACTACTTCCAACTGACATTTTAAAATAATGAGGCAGTTATGCATCTGAAACCCTAATCTGGTTTCTGTATCACATCCATCACTGTGGCATATGAGCACTTGTGTGCAATTATTTATTAAAATGTATTAAAATTTTATGAAAAGTGAATGAAGTTAGAAGTTAGAAGGATTGTCCATTTGTGTTGATAAAATCCATACATAATATAAATGACTTTATCAAAGCAATTATTTTCTGTATATCTTAGTGGTTCTATATGGTTTGTGCTAATTCCTATTAGATGTTGGACATTTAAAACTGGTTTGCTTTCACTGTTTAGAAAACTGAGATCAGGTTTAAGTAGAACCAATCTAGGTGAACTATGCTTATGTGTCATAAGTAGAGCTCTAGCAGTTTAATTTTTTTATGGGTTGTGAAAAATTTTTAATCAGTTTCAATGCATGTGATCTTGTCCCCTCTAGAGTCAAATTCAGACCTGGTATAAGTGGAATTCATTCCATTGGCTGGAGGTTGCCTACACTGAGTCTGAAACTGGCCATTTGAGTTGTCCTTTATTTTGAGTTCATTTAGACTCTAAATAGAGAAAATAAAATGAACTATTGAGTTTTGTGAAACTCTGTACATTGCTCAGGCATTTTTAAGGATTGATTCAACCCCAAAAACTTTCCATGTGGACAGTTCTGGTGAGTTTAGTTATAAAACCAAAATAAAACGATGAAAATAAGTTTCCAAAATATCATGCAGATACGTTGTTGTTGTTTTGTTTTTGCTTTGAGTTTTTATTAATTTAGGGACCTCCAAAAGTGTGTGTTACACCAAATTTTCCTGGCTTTCTTTCATTTTTGTGTGTGTGTTTGAACAAGCTTTGCATGGATTTTGGGATTTGTTGCAAAAGCTTCACAACATTCCATTAAGCATAGAAACTACACAGTTTAACATTCTCCTGTTGTTTTTGAAATTGACTTCATATTATTGCTTCAGAAAAGATACCATATATAATTTTCCTGTAATTTATGAGCTTCTTTTAAGATCTGAAGAGTAGGTAGTGCCTGTTGCCATGGAAGCAATTGAGAAACTGACTGAGAAGTCAGTTATATTTAAACTTGAGTTTGTTTTGTCCTTTTCTTTAGCAGATAAGTGGTTATTTTGAAGAATGAAATTACTACCAGATGAGCTCATGTTTAGGAACTGAAGTGTTCCCAGCAGAATTTTTTATAGCTTGCTGTTCTTTAGCATATACAAACATTAATATCTTGTTTTCTATGATAAACAAATGCAGTCCATTCTCCAAATCATGGTCCTCTACCCTGTTTTAGGCCTCATTGTGTCTGGATCATCTGCCATATAAGATCTCACTCTGCCAGACGGTTAATTAACAAACTCAAGTTTTATTGAGTTATAGCATGGCTTCTTCGACAGTACCCTAGGAGGTGTCCCTTCCAAACAGTTCCCCCCAGGAAGCAGTATGCTTCCTGAAAGTGTATGCGAGAACTTTCATTTTGTTACACTTCTCTTTTAAAGAAACTGTGTAACAACTCAACAATAATTGATTAAATAATACAACATATTTCTTACAGATACTGACCATTTTTATGGTTACTGCATTCATAACCTTGTAAGTTTGTCTGTCTATATACCTGTACAACCTTGAAGTAGGGTTGCTAGGTGTCCAGTTTTCAATCAAACACACAGTTGAAAACGGACCCTTCCCAGCCCAGTGAAAATGAGGTAGTGAGTGAGGTGGGGGAGAACGAGTAATGGGGGGGGGGGAGAGAAGATGGAGTGAGCGGGGCGGGACCTTGGAGAAGGGGTGGGGCAAGTGTGTTCAGTTTTGTTGGGTCAGAAAGTCGGCAATCCTACCTTGAAGTCCATCACACGAAGTCCCTCAGATGAGCAGGTTTTAACAATCTTGCCTCCTCTAGTATGGTTAGGTGCTTTCCTGGTGCTGACTTCCTACCATCTGGTCAACCACAGTCTCAAGTCTTGGTGTTGCTGGAGTCTCTGAAACACTCTTTCCCCTCCTGTCATTCTTCTCACATGCCCCTGACATTGTCCTCTTCTTGCACCCCTGGCTTGGGATTCTCTTGTTGTAGAAGCCTGAGATGCGTGTCTGTACTGTTCTTAGAAGTTTCTTTTTGGTTTCCTGAAGTGCCTCTGGTTTTGCCTCACTATCTATCCATTGACCATTGGCATCTGATGTGATCTTCGGTTTCTTGGTTGCACCACTGTAGCTTTTGTCCAGAACTTATCCTGTTTTAGTAATGATGTATACTCACTTTGTCACTTGGCTTCAGATCTCCCGTGGATCTATTGTAGCAAAAACACTTGTCTCTTTTTGTTACTGGTTCCTCTGTAGCTTGCCAAGCGAAACTCCAGAATACCCAGTCTGTAACAACCTTCTGATTGTCTTTATTCTCCAGCGTATCGATCTTTGTTCTGGACTAAAATTTAGGCCTTGTGAAGGAATATTCCTGTGGTCTAGTAGTGCTATGTGTCAGCAGTTGTAGTTTTCACTTTTTGTCAACAGTTTTAGTTATCTTTATGGCTGATTCCACTCTGGTGTTGCTTTGAGGATACCCCGATTAAAATGTTATATGATTAAAATCCCAGTCCTTACTGAACTTTCAGAAGTCTCCTGAAATAAACTGTGGTCCATTATTGGAACACACGACATCCAGTATCCTGCACTGTGCAAACTGCTTTATCTTCTGTAGGACAGTTCTGGATCATGTGTCTGGTAAATAGTCTATCTCCCAGAAATTGGAAAAATAGTCTACAGTGATCATGTATCTTTTGTCTCCAAAGGTAAACAAATCCACACTCATCTTTGCCTATGGTCTTTCTGGAACTTCATGTTGCCACAGGGTTTCCTTCAGTTGATGGATCTGCATCTTCCCAGGATCTGCATACATCATACTTCTCCACAAATGTCCATAATTGCTAATTGATTCCTGGCAACCTTCAATTCCCAGATGGGAGGAGATAGCTTTGTGCATAATTTCATTCCTAAGAATTGCTGGAATAACCATTTTTCTGCCTACTATTCTGTACACAAGTCCTTTCTTATGTGAAAGAATTGTGTTATCTCTTTAGGTACTTGGCCTTTAGTTGCTGGCCTTCCTTGTAGGATCATGAGTGTCAGTGTCTGAAGCATTCTGTCTTGCTCTTTACTTTTCTATATCTCTCACAGCCTTTCTTCCAAGATAAGAAAATAGTATACCATATTTATTGTTTCCACCTCAGCCTCTATGGATCTCTTCTTGCTGGGTTCTCACAGTTAAGCATGGCTCAAAATGTCCACCGACATGAAGTCTCTGCCTAGGCAATAATTGGTCTGTGTATCATACCTCTGCAATTGCATCACCATCTGCTGTAAGGGCTTTGGTGCACTGAGTAATGGCTTTGTCCAAATGATTTGGAGATGTTTGTCATCAGATTGTATGTCCACAGTGCAACTGTAAATATGTTGATGTAATTTTTCCATCTCAAAGAGTATTGCTAACAGCTCTTACAATTTGATTAGAGCTCTTCTCTGTCATGGAGAATTATCTGCTTATCAATGCAACAGGTTGGTCGCCTTTCAGTATGGCAGCTCCAGAGGTTTTAAGGCCTGACTTGACAAAGCCCTTTGTCAAGGTTCCTCCCCCACTCTGAACTCTAGGGTACAGATGTGGGGACCTGCATGAAAAACCTCCTAAGCTTATCTTTACCAGCTTAGGTCAAAACTTCCCCAAGGTACAAAATATTACACCCGTTATCCTTGGAATGGCCGCTACCACCACCAAACAATTACTGGTTACTGGGGAAGAGCTGTTTGGACGCGTCTGTCCCCCCAAAATACTTCCCAAAACCTTGCACCCCACTTCCTGGACAAGGTTTGGTAAAAAGCCTCACCAATTTGCCTAGGTGACTACAGACCCAGACCCTTGGATCATAAGAACAATGAACAATCCTCCCAACACTTGCACCCCCCCCTTTCCTGGGAAATGTTGGATAAAAAGCCTCACCAATTTGCATAGGTGACCACAGACCCAAACCCTTGGATCTGAGAACAATGAAAAAGCATTCAGTTTTTACAAGAAGACTTTTAATAAAAAATAGAAGTAAATAGAAATAAAGAAATCCCCCCTGTAAAATCAGGATGGTAGATATCTTACAGGGTAATTAGATTCAAAAACATAGAGAACCCCTCTAGGCAAAACCTTAAGTTACAAAAAAAGTACACAGACAGAAATAGTTATTCTATTCAGCACAATGCTTTTCTCAGCCATTAAAAGAAATCATAATCTAACACATACCTAGCTAGATTACTTACTAAAAGTTCTAAGACTCCATTCCTGTTCTGTCCCTGGCAAGAAGCACACAGACAGACCCTTTGTTCCTCTCCCTCCTCCCAGCTTTTGAAAGTATCTTGTCTCCTCATTGGTCATTTTGGTCAGGTGCCAGCGAGGTTACCTTTAGCTTCTTAACCCTTTACAGGTGAGAGGAGCTTTCCCCTGGCCAGGAGGGATTTCAAAGGGGTTTACCCTTCCCTTTATATTTATGACACCCTTGCTGGGATGATTTAGTTGGTGTTGGTCCTGCTTTGAGCAGAGGGTTGAACTAGATGACCTCCTGAGGTCTCTTCCAACCCACTACAGCTGGGTTAGGTGGCAGAGCCTCAGGACTGGACTAGGGAGTAATTCCCCTAGGAGCTAGAGATCAGCTTGGCTGAGGGCACTTCCAGACTCTGGAGCCATGCTACCTACTGATACCAAGCCATGAGTAAGGTGCAGTGGAGGGAGGATGTATTAAAATGCCAGTGTGTGCTAAAGAGCTGCTTGTTGGGCACTCACACCAGTGGGTGGGGGACCGAGTTAAAGGACTGCTGCCAAAGATACCATGGGGTGTGTGTTTTACTTATTATTCATTTAAGTATATTATTGCTATGTTTTCCTGTGCCGATGCTGTGTGCTTTGTCCCCTAATGTTTTCCCTTGATTTGTATGCAGACTCAGTGCTTACAAGTGGGGAAGTTTTACCTATTAAAGGCACCCAGGGGAGGTATTTAGCTTTTCTCAGGTTTCTGGGTAGGAGCAGGAGCCAGTAATGGTTTGTCAATTTCAAGAAAAATTCCTTAAATATTTGTACCCAGCTCTTGTTGCCACTGACAACTCCTGGGAATGCCTCAGACTGTACACAAGGGAAGACCAAGAGGGTAAATTTGATTTTCCTAGTGGAACATCATGGCTCTGCACTTGGACAATGCCTTACATCCTTAAAAGAATGTCTGTCTCTCAGAGAAAAAGGAAACCCAGAATGAAGACAATGGGACTTAAAGGCTAACAGCTTAGACCTTTATTTCTGTTCACCAGTTATCCACCGATAGTGATTTCAATGGATTTGTTACACATAATTATTGACGAATGTATTTGAGTATGTAGATTGTAAGCGAGCAGTCCTTTGAGTATGAGAATTTGCAATTCGAGCTGTGTGACTGGGTATGATTTCTGTTTCTATTATTTGTTTTCAGAGATTTTATTTATGACTGGTTCACACTGCTTTTTTCCCCTTTCCTTTTTTCCCCTGAAACATTGGAGAAAATACAATTAGCAAACAGCAGCATGAATATAACATTATTTTATAAAATGCCATATATTCTGTGGTCTTCTTCAAGGCTTCTTATTCTTGTGCCCTAATAGAGCAATACCAAGTGAAACTGCCCTTCTTGGCATGAACCAGCATTCTGGGTGATGGTCTATTCTTTTAGATGAAAAGGGGAAGAAGGAGTCAAATGTGTTAACATTAGTGCTGTTGATTATTCACAGTTAACTCTCACGCGATTAACTCAAAAAAAGTAATTGCGATTAAAAAAATTAATCACAATTAATCACAGTTTTAATCACACTGTTAAACAATAGACTACCAATTGAAATTTATAAAATAATTTGGATGTTTTTCTATATTTTCATAAATATTGTATTCTCTGTTGTAACAGAAATCAAAGTGTATATTTTTGATTATAAGTATTTTTACTGTAAAAATACCTCATACAAGTACTGTAGTGCAAGCTCTGTTGTGAAAATGCAACTTACAAATGTAGATTTTTTGTGTTACATAACTGCACTCAAAAACAAAACAATGTAAAACTTCAGAGACTACAGGTCCACTCAGTCCTACTTCTTTTTCAGCCAATCACTAAAAGACAAACAAATTTGTTTACATTTATAGGAGATAATGCTGTCCTTTTCTTATTTACAATGTTACCAGAAGGTGAGAACAGGCATTTGCTTGACACTTTTGTAGCCGGCATTGCAAGGTATTTACGTGCCAGATATGCTAAATAGAAGTCTTAAAAGAGCAACACTCCAATACAGAAACTACAGAACCCGAACCACCAAAAAAGAAAAACAACCTTCTGCTGGTGGCATCTGACTCAGATAATGAAAAAGAACATGCATCAGTCCATACTACTTTGGATTGTTATCGAGCAGATCCATCAAGAGCATGGACCCATGTCTCCTGGAATGGTGGTTGAAGCATGAAGGAACATATGAATCTTTAGTGCATCTGGCATGTAAATATCTTGCGATGACAGCTACAACAGTGCCATGTGAATGCCTGTTCTTGCTTTCAGGTGACATTGTAAACAAGAAGCGGGCAGCATTATCTCCTGCAAATGTAAACAAACTTGCTCGTCTGAGCAATTGGCTGTACAAGATGTAGGACTGAGTGGACTCGCAGCCTCTAAAATTTTACATTGTTTTATTTTCGAAAGCAGTTTTTTGTACATAATTCTATATTTGTAAGTTCAACTTTCATGATAAAGCAATTGCATTACAGTACTTGTATTAGGTGAGTTGAAAAATAGTTTCTTTTTATACAGTGCAAATACTTGTAATCAAAAACAAATATAAAGTGATCACTGTACACTTTGTATTCTGTGTTGTAATTGAAATCAATATATTTGAAAATGTAGAAAATATTAAAAAAATATTTAAATAAACAATATTCTATTAATGTTTAACAGTGCAATTAAATTTGTTAGTCTCTAAGGTGCCACAAGAACTCCTTTTATTTTTGCGAATACAGACTAACACGGCTGCTACTCTGAAACCTGTCATTAATTGAGATGAATTTTTTAAATCGCTTGACAGCCCTAGTTAACATTACCATGCAATTGTCCAACATTAAACAGTTTTAAATAATACTCAGGGTTTGATATGCAGAGACCTTAACCTGTTCAGTATCGTGTCAAACACATTATAAATCCTTTGAAACTTTTTATTAAAGATACAGAGAAGGAAAACGGTTACAACATTTGAAATGTAAAGTATTAAATAAGGCTTTCATTTTTAACATTCTTTGTTTCCTTTCACTTTAGCTGTAAAAAGTCTTTAGAAGGACAAAAAATACAAACCCCTTATTTTTGACAGTTACTTAGATTGTAATAATTGTCTGGGGAAAAAGGAAAAAGTTAGTTTAAATGGGTTGGAACTGATGATATTGCTGTTGTTGAAGTCCAACCCTGTTTCCTAGAAGGCCAAACAAGACATGCACAAAAGGAGAAAGCAAAGAACAGCAAATATAGAAAATGCAGCTTCTCTCTCAAGTGTTAACTCTCACTTGCAACTTCACTGTTGGAAAAACTCAGGCACTGCACATAGTCATATTAACCATTCCAAGACCTATCGAACTTATACTAGCACTGGGCCATTAAGGGCATTGCATTTAGCTGCCTTTCGGCTCACAGGAGTGTTGCAAAATGTTGGCTAAGCCAGACTGTTATTAAACAGAAGGCAAGAGAAGAAGGAAGATATAAGGTGGGGAAGGAAAAGGACATATGGGGAGGAGTGACCCCCAGGAAGTGTTTGGGATTCAGCTGGAGGCAGTGGAGGTGGCAATGTCATCTGGATCCCTCTCTTGGTGTGGTCTTGTCAGGACATCTCTTGGGCTAATGCCCCATGATGATACAGTGGATCCCAGGTTCCCAGCACATAAGGAGTCATTGGGTGGGAGGCAGCCATGATGGGGAAGCTTGTGTCTTTCCTGTCTTTCAATCAGCAATTGTCCCTGTTTCCTTCCTCTCCTAATTTCTCCCTCAAAGTCTTTTCTTTTAAAGCCCCCAAAATGGAGTGCTGGTGGACTAGTCCATCCCTTTGTTATTTGTTCAACAGTAAGCCCTCATTTCTGGTACAACAGTTTTGCTTCACTGATTTCTTGTTCACCAGGCATGATCTTAACACAGGCCTTGAATTATATCAGTAAGCCTTTTTGTTTAAACTAATTTAGTCTGTCTGTCTCCCTTTTATACCTTTTCCCATCAATATTTGTTGTGATAGGTTACTGTGACATTTTATGAACTTTCACTCACTTTTTACAACTGAGCAGACATTAGGGTAAATCTGTGTACCCAATTATTACATCAGTGGACCAGATGTAGAAAATAGGTGACAGATGTTGCATCCCTGCTCCATCTTTCCAATTACTCTCTCATTTGAATTTAGTGCATTTCACAGCATCTGCACTACAGGGCCTGCTTTTCAGCAAAGACGACAATAATTTCATATTCTACAACCTTGGCAGAAACTGCTTTCCTACTTTGTTGCACAACAACAGAGTGAGACTCAGCTGCTTTGCTTTGTATTCTCTTCATTTTCTTAACTACAAGATGCTTTCACAGTGCCACTGTCCTAGATAGTGAGTTCAGCTGCTCTTACTGCATATTAAATGTAGTGACAAGGGGGTAAAATAATCCCCTTTCTTGGGGCAAGTGTGCAGAAAGGGGGAAAACATTACTTCTTGACTCATCATTACAAGGAAAGTTGTGACAGATCTTATGGATTGGATGTGTCTTTCTAACTGCACCGATTATATAAAATCTGGGATGACATCTTGTGGATTTGGGAACATCCATAGGAAGTGTTGAGCCTTTCTGGGCCCTTGTCAGCATGTTTCACAAAAGAACACTACTGCTGTTAGCTCATTGCCTGTGCTTACACACTTTCTCCAATCCCTCAAACTGCAGAGTGGGAGCTGGTGGGGAAACGCTGCAGTTGCCATGGCATCTAACCTCCCCCTTCAAGGTTAGTGAAAGAGAAAAAAATAAGGACAGACACATTCAAAATGTATCCTAGTCTCAAGTATTTATAATATTAAATTTTAGAACATCAGGTAAAAGCAAGTTGCAAAGTCAAGAATGCATGTACGTTGTTAATTACCTGTGCTCCCTTCATTCTGTCCTGTTCATTAAATGAAGCAGGGGTCTTGTGCAAAAAATAGTATGTGACCTTGTAACTATTGGGTATACATAGGGGAGGAGGGGAGAACCTCTTTTATAAGCTTTATACTAGTGGCTAGGGCATTCAGCTGGAATGTGGGAGACTCAGCTTGGATGGGGGTTTAATTATTCTCTCTGCCTGAGGTGAAAAAGGGAATGCACTTCCATCTCCCACATTGCAGGACAATGCCTTAACCTTTGAGCTATTGGACATTCTGATATGGGTCTCTCTTCTGTTGAAGCTGTTCCATTTGGAATAAATAAATTGTCAATGGGCCAGAGAAAGTATGAGAGTGACTCCTCTAGTCTGGAGGTACAAGACCAAAGTTCAAGTCCCTGCTCCAATGGCTATTTAATCTGTACACTGTGAAACAGCTTGAACAAGAAGTTTCCCACATTCTAGCCAAGTGCTCTAGCCATTGGACTAAAGTTTATAAGGATGCTACTACTGCCACCACCTTCTACCCTACTGCTTCCAGCTGTTTTGTTAATCTAGCCCAGTGGTGGGCAACCTGTAGAGCACGGGCCCCATGCGGATCATCAGGGTAATCCACTGGCGAGCCGTGGGACAGTTTCTTGACATTGACCGTCCGCAGGCATGGACTTCCTGCAGCTCCCAGTGGCTGCGGTTCGCTGTTCCCGGCCAATGGGAGCTGCGGGAGCGGCATCCAGCATGTCCCTGCGGCCCGCACCGCTTCCCACAGCTCCCATTGGCCAGGAACAGCAAACCGCAGCCACGGGGAGCTGCAGGAGGTCCATGCCTGTCGACGGTCAATGGAAACAAACTGTCCCACGGCCTGCCAGTGGATTACCTTGACGGGTCACAGGTTGTCCACCGCTGATCTAGCCCCTTAAACACCCAGGAATGTGTTTGGTTGGAAAAAAAAATTGTTCAGTTCAAAATGGACTTTTTTTAAAATTCACTTAATGTTTTTGGAATTTTCATCTCATTTCAACCTGCACTGAATTTTTGGTTTTGTTTTTTTTGGAACTGCTAGCAAACTGAAAAATCTATTATTCACCTAGCTGTAGTTTTAACTGCCTGTAAAGGGGCTAGGCCAGGGCTCGACCCTCTCCGGGGCAGTGGGGATCCTGGCTTGCTCACACAGTTGACTTTGGGAGAATTTGTCTGACCACCAGAGTCTCCCTCGGCACCCCTTGCAGTAACTGGAACGAGCACTGTGGGCCCTGGCCCTGAGTCAGGGTGGGGCACCAAATAGTCCGTAGCTCAAGCCCTCAGGCGGGGGCTGAGCAACACAGCATGTGTGAATTAGCCCAGGCCTCCAAGGACCTGGAAGACGGGGGGACTGCCACCTATGAGTTGGGTGGCAGGAGGAATGCAGGCCCACCTACTCCACTGCGTCCCAGCCCGGGGCCCTAGGAGTGGCAAACGACCCACTGCTGGGTCAGTGGGGATCCTGACCGCAACACACTGACATGGGCTCTGGCAGAGTTACAGCCAGACTAGTGTCAGCTGTCCCCGGGCTGCTTCCTAACTCCCCTCCTTCTGGTACCTGGGTCACGGCGGTGTCCTCTGGGGAGTCCAGCACCATGGGTTCCTCGGGGCAGTGGACAAGTGGCAGGCCGGGTAACTACCCTGGATAGCTGGCGCAGGGCAGGGCAGGGCAGTCTTAGCATGGACCTGGGGCTGCGGGGTTTTCCCAGTCACGGGCTAGGCTGGCTACGTCTGGCCTCCCCAGCAGCTGGTCCTCTAGTGAGCTCTGAGGGCCCGCCTTTATACTTCCAGGTTGCACATTTCTACTTGCGGGTCGCAGCCTGTCCCTCTGAGGGGCGGGCTCAGAGCTTCCTGGCTCCACCCACTTTGGTGTCTGGAGGGGCTCGACCCTTTCCAGGGCAACGGTGATCCACACCGCCTCACTACACTGCCCTTTCATGATCTTACCACATTTGCATTCATTTTACCCCAGTACAACTGCAATATTGCAGAGCAGTGAAGTTACTCTTGAATTAACCAATAAAATTCAGAGGAGAATCAGATACCTATGTTTAAAATTGTACAATTTTGACATATAAGTTCTCTTTGATGAAACTTTTATTTCTGACTCTCAGTTTTGTAGGGCTTTTCTTTTGTTTTCAAAAAAGGAGAAACTGGGCAAGCTAGACCCAATTTAGATTATTTTTTACTTAAACACAATGAGTGTATATCCTTTTTAACATATGCCAATATCTGATCTTAAATATGTTCAAATTGTTTTTATTGGTGGCTTCACAAGGAAAATATACTTTTACTAAAATAGCTAATACAACCAGAACACTAAAGAATATTGTAGAACTGAGAAGGTGAGAATTGGAAACCGCTCACTACACATCAGTCTCTTCCTCTCCCCCCCCAACTTTTGTGAGTTAAGCTTTCAAATGTAATGAGTGGGATCTCCATAAATAAATGTCTTCTTATAGGTTTAGTCTAGAATCAAATGTCATCCATCCAAGGGAATTGAATTTTGGATCAAAATTCATTGTCCATCTTAATTTAATTGGCTGATGAAAAATAATTTTCAGTTCCTTTAAAAAAAATCAAGTACACAATTACAATTCAATTTTATTTCTACATAATGAAACAATTTCAAACTAGCCATCTCAGAAAGAAATACTGGTGAGGGAGAGCTTCATTCTTTTATATCAGTCATCTTCAGCCCCGGGTAATGCTTTCTTTGCTAAGTATCTTGCTGTATAAAGTTCCCCTTAGAGAAATCTGAGGGCTTGTGAATTCAATAACAGTGACTGAGGTTACAGATGCAAATATTCTCATGTGTTTATAATTTATTGCCTATCAGATACTATAACCTACTTTGGAAGAAATTTTGGAAGGGTAATCAATTATTGCAGACACCATCCTATGATCTGCATACAAAATGCAAAATGGTTAAAATACTATTACAAGACCTGAAGCTATTTCTGTTTGTAGATGCCATAAGCTTACAGAGACTGAAAGAATATACAGTTCCAAAACACTGTAGAAAAGTTGCAAAGAAGAAAACCATTCTGTTAAAATGAAGTTTCAGAACTGCAATTAACTGATGAGCCATATCCTGCTCCTTTGGTTTAAGATTACTGGGGAGGTGGGTAAAAATGTAAGAGCAGTTGTAACTTCCATACTATAGGGATTTCTGTGTCACTCATAACAGTAGTCAAGGGAAATGGTGGATGCTACCCATGGCCGTTGTAACAATCGTATTAACATTTTAACCCTGACCCATGCCATGTGATTCAACCGGGAAATAGATTATACTCTTATTAGAATTCTGAAACATCACATGTTTATTTCATAACCATATTGTCTGAACACTTCATAATAAGATCCATCACATTACCTCTAGAAGATAGATGACCTTCCTCTTCTATTATTCAGCTAGTTCCATATGGGGATAGAATATAAGAAATTGATTCCATAAGTGCTATGTCATTACTACACCAATGTTTAGGGAAATTCTTTTTAAATCAAATGTCTGATAATGTGCTCTGAAGGCCCAGCCCAATTTTCTTGTTCACTTTGTTCAATATTTATGGGTCCTTCACTGATATTAGTCTTCTATCTACCATCACAAAGTAGACGTTTAAAGCAGGGCTCGAGTACCTACAGTCTCCCATTTGAGCACAACCCAAGTATGGTGGGGAGAATAAAGAGGTCACTAGGGCTACAGCACATACAAGCTTTTGAAGATTAACTTAAAATTGATGCCACATAATTTAGTGACAATCTCTTAGAAACTGAGAAAGGGAATATGTATAATGACTGAAATTGGTCATAACAACACATCATTGCATTTTAGATTTTCTCATTCAAATACCTCATGCTTACTCTACTCTCCAAGAGTGACATGAATCTAGAAAAAAAAAAGAAAGCTTATGCTCAAATAAATTGGTTAGTCTCTAAAAGGTGCCACAAGTCCTCCTGTTCTTTTTGCGAATACAGACTAACACGGCTGCTACTCTGAAATGAATCTAGAAGACTATAATACAGGTTATGTCTTCCTGAAACAGATGGGGATGTACTTGGCCCGGCTCAGCTGTGCCTCCGTTGCTGCTGCCCAGGCCACTGCAGCTACTCTGGTATATATACGAGCACTAGCTCAATGAGTGATATATACACAACTGGGAGTCACACCCTAGTCTGTAGTGTAGACGTAGCCATAGGCAGCAGAGCTAGTTGATAACAAACATGAAACTTTGTTCACTTTTTTTCTTTTCTTCACCAAAATTGGCAGATTCTTGTTGATTGGTGAATCTGCCTCAAGCACTTTTAGAGATGGTGCGAAAGTACTCCTTTATCACTAATGAGGAGAAATTGATGCTTATAAAAATGAAGACACATACATTGCCAACAGTCTTCAGGGTTCCCAACTCTTATTTTATTGTCTCTTGATACTTTTTTTTCCCCCAAGAAAGCTGAGATTCTCACGTTATCACTTAATTTTAGGAGCTGGGGCTTTAAGAAAGAAATAAAACACCAACAAAAATCCAAAACAAACAAACAAAAAACACAACTATGCTTCTAGAAAAGGAGTACTTGTGACACCTTAGAGACTAACCAATTTATTTGAGCATAAGCTTTTGTGAGCTACAGCTCACTTCATTGGATGCATACTGTGGAAAATACAGAAGATGTTTTTGTACACACAGACCATGAAAAAATGGGTGTTTATCACTGCAAAAGTATGTATGCATCCGATGAAGTGAGCTGTAGCTCACGAAAGCTTATGCTCAAATAAATTGGTTAGTCTCTAAGGTGCCACAAGTACTCCTTTTCTTTTTGCGAATACAGACTAACACGGCTGTTACTCTGAAACCTGTCACTATGCTTCTAGTACTTACGGTTGCGGAGAAAAGGTTTGAAAAACTCAAACCACCAGGCAAGTGAAAGAACAGAGAATGTATTTTTAAAATATCAGGATTTTAAGCCAAACTCATGTGTCGGCAGGGACTGGCTCATGATTTTTTTTAAATGCTCCACCTTAAAACCCCATATGTCTTGCAGGGCAGTTCCACCACAAATAGAGTTCCAGTGAAAAAATCTTTTCTGTGAGACGAGAGGGATTTTTTTGAGGCTCCAGGAAAGCACAAACTCCAGCTTGCAGTAGATCCTTAGGGCAGGACTGTTTCTTTCTGTTGCATGATGTTGACATTCAGGAAACTATAAACCTGAACCATACAGCAAGAATAATGCAGATGGATCATTTAGTCTGAATCTAATGCATGCTGAAAAAAGGTGATCTGTAGCATTTCATAAGTGAAAGTTGTTGTTTAGTTTTGTATAGCACACGTGACTAAATCTGCAAAATGTTTTCTAACAGCCAACCCTGTAAACTCAGGCTAAGATCAGCATATTGTTCTTTCCCTCATATATCTAGAGATGCATCTACACTGCATGCTTCTTTCGGTGGTGGGTAGTGTACATACCCCATAGACCCCGACGTGTATAAATAGCAATGGTGAAGTGAGGACTGGCTTAGTGGAGTACAGAAAAGACACACTAAAGGGTGTGGGTATTGCCTGAGTATATTCCCTACACACACTCTACTGTGACTCCCTGTCTACACCTCTATTTTTAGCAGTGCAATGTAGTTGCTGGACCCTTTATAGCAGGGAAGCATAGCAAGCTGCCAGAGTCTTTCCTTGCAGCTGCAGTCTTTCACTATGGTGGGAAAAAACTCCAGCAGTGGAGAGGCAACGGGACATAGACAGGGAGGGATGGCTTGGGCAAATAGAAAGCATGTAGTACTTATGTACATACCCACACCCTTCAGCATGTCTTTACTGTACTCACCTAAGCCATGCTTCGCTGTTACACTGCTATTTTATACCGCTGCTAGGGGGAGCCACACGGTTGTGTACTCTACAGGCTGCTGAAAGATGTCCAATATATGTATGAGGAAGAAAGAACAATATGCTGATATTAGGCTGAGTTTATAGAGCTAGTACAGTAAAAGCTGTGTTATCCAGCACTTTACCAAGTGGAAAGCTCTAGAAACCTGCATTTCTGATATCTCCCAATACAAATCATCAATCTAGTAACAGGGACTGATGCCGAAGCTAACTGGAATCAATGCCAAAGCTATTTGGGACTCAAGCATTTCCGAGAGCAGTCAGACAATCCTCGAGTTAGCTGAGAAGAGCCGAATGCTGTTCTTTCTGTTTGTATCCACCATTGTGATCGGTCGGTTTATTACTCAGTGTATTGTCCTGTGTTTATCGTAAAATATCAACACCACCCTGCTATTATAAGATCTAAAATACGAGTGAAAAGCAGAGAGAAGTATAAGAGAGTTGTGTTGACATTAAAAAAAATAGATATTTGTACACGTCTTGAAAAGGGAGAGAATAGGAATGTGTTCCATTGGTAAGTATAACTCTTAGTTAACCAGAATTTTTGACTAACTGGCACACCCCATTCCCCCAACATGCCGGATAACAAAGCTTTTACTGTTGTTAGAAAACCACATTTGGGGGGGGGGGGTGCACGGATTAAATGTGAGTAATATAAACTGAATGATTCCTTTAGAGCTAGAATATGAAAAGAACTGAATTAGGCTATTGATTTCACTGCAATCCCTATGGTCTGGATGGCCTCAGGATCCACCAGCACAAATTCTCATTAAAGTCAATGAGATCCTGCACAGATTCAGGGGTCTGAACTAGTAGATTCCAATGTGAGACATGGCCTTGTATTTGTGAAATCGCTCTGACAGATGTAGCAGGGAAGGTATGAAACACTCATTTGGATATGTAAATATTTGTTTTTAAAGTGATCATTCATCAGTACAATGTTAAGAAACTGAATACTCCGTTTTTGACAGAAAATGCAACATTGAGGTTGAAAATCAACCACAACACTCTGTGTCCTGGGCTTTATGCTCGCTTTATAATATACATTATAAGTAACGTGTAAAATAATAAACTGATTGCTTATATAGCTACAGGTATTGCTTTACTTACAGTGTACATATTCTGTACAATGTTCAGACTTGGCTTGACTTTAAAGTGCCACTAAGAACAGAACTAGCCAAATTTAAAGAAATCCTTTAAGTTGATCCTAAGTGAGAGAGTTCTCATCTGAGTCAGAACCAATTCAGACCACATTATCTTTCAAATATGTAGAAAAAAAATTAACATTTTAAATTTGCAATTTTAAAACATTCATATCCTTAAAGTTACTGAGCAATTTATTTCAAACTGTCTTATCTTGCAACTGTCACTGAAAGTTAAAAATCAAACAAGTTAGTGGATTTAACTTACTTGGCATGATATTTAGGGGGATTCAAAAATAATTACTGTTGATTTGGGAAATATCATTTTTCTTTTCACTTAAGATGTGAGGCCAAGTTTGAGCACGGCTTCTTTTCTAACTTGCTGAGATACATTTCTTAAATTTTATGTCGCAATTTTGCACATACCAACTAGAAATAGCTGAGTCTATTTCATTAACATTGGCTTATTTTTTGTAGTTTGAGCTCTCTATATACTCATATGTATTCTACAAATAAATTTGGCTCTTCATTCACACAGATATAATAAACAGGCAGTGTCTGAAAGAAATCAGTTTAGTATTGTCAAGGCTTGATCCTGAAAAGGATGTGCCTACAACTTTATGGAACCAGTTGATCCCATTTAGATGTTTGCCAGATTTATGGATGCAATAAAGTATTTAATCAAATTAAACAGTTTGTCCTCACATATTCATTCATGCAAAATTGTGTCCCAAATTATTTGATGCTGCAAAATTGATCCCTATGGGACTAATCAGATGTGTAAAGTTACATGCGTAAGTGCTTGGCAGGGTGAATTTGGGGTGGAATAATAAGAGGGCTCGGTGTTCCCTTCTGGACTATTTAATCTCGATTCTGTAACCCACATGCTAATGCTGAAGCATTTTTTATCTTATTTTATTTAAAGAATGGGAGAGAAGGAATGGGGACGTCTTGAATTTTTGTTGAATCCACTTTGTCTCTGTGCATGTGGAAACCAAGGAAGACAACTCAGTTAGAAGGGCCCAGAGACATCTAGAAGACCAGTGTAGTAGTTACTAGATATGCTCAGGAGTTGTTTGGAATCTGTACAGAAAGTGTCTACTAAGGGCAAGCAGTCTTGCAGGTCATCTGAGAGCTGAGCCAATCAGAGCTCAGTGGGAAAAGGTTAATAATATGGAAGCTAGAAACAGCCCTGTGGACTCAGTGGCTGATCGACGTAGGACCAAGAAATGTCTGCGACAGCTGCATTTTGAGGCCACACTGTAGAGACTGAGAAATCATCTCTAAGAAGATTAGGGCGGAATGTTTATGTATGTGTGTACTAACGTATAAAAATTTTTATGCTGTGTTGAAACCTTGCACTGAAATACATGGAACTGTAACAAAGTTAGGGTTGCCAGGCTTCCAGTTTTCGTCTGGAATGCCCGGTTGAAAAGGGACCTTGACGGGTCGGGTCAGTACCTCTGACCAGGCTGCTAAAAGTCCAGTTGCCGGCGCCTGCGGGCGTGGTCAGTGTGCACCACACAGAGCTGCCTGGCTGTCCCTGAGCCTAGGAGCCGGACATAGTGGCCACTTCCAGAAGCCCCAAGGAGCCAGGGCAGGCAGGGAGCCTGCCTTAGCCCCGCTGCACTGCTGACCAGGAGCCGCCTGAGGTAAGCACCGGCCGGCTGGAGCCCACACACTGAACCACTTCCCTCACCCCAACCCCTTCCCCAGCCCTGAGACCCCTCCTAGAGCGTGCACCCCAACCCTCTGTCCTAGCCCAGAGCAACTCCTGCACCCCAAACCCCACATCCCAGACCCCAGACCAGAGCCCTCACCCCATCCCGCACTCCAACCCCCTCCCCCATACCAGATCCCACACCCCCAGCCAGAGCCCTCACCCCCTCGTGCACCCCAACCCCCTGCCCCAGCCCAGTGAAAGTGAGTGAGGGTGGGGGAGAGCGAGCAACAGAGGGAGGCGGGATGGAGTGAGTGAGGGGCGGGACCTCAGGGAAAGGGCAGGGCAGAGGACAGGGCAAGGGTGTTCAGTTTTATGTGATTAAGAAATCGGCAACCCTAAACAAAGTGGGGTAGTTTTCCTAAAGAATAACAATAGATTTTCTGCCTAACAGTTTTAAGTTAGGCAGAAGTATTCCTAATGCTGTCTGCAAATGTTTGTGGATGTATTAAATATTTATTCACTAAGGAATTGTGTGGTAATATCTCTCTAAGCATCTCATTGGCAGAAATTAATACCTACCTTCAGTGATTTGTCTACCATAGCTCTGAGATTTTACTTTGTGTTTTCTCTTTTTGTCTGAAAAGTCCAGAAATAGTTGGTCTCTGCTTCACCAGAGTGTTACGCTGAGGTGCAGGAAAAATGGGAATTGTAATAGTTATACATAATATTACTATGGTACAATATTAGTGACTTCTCAGAGGCATATTCCATTTTGTATTATTTGTTTACGCAAATGAACACACTAACTGGATGATCTTTGTCTTTTGACTGCCCGATTTTACTTTACAAGGCAAAGAAGTTCAGAAAATAATCCAATTCTGGGCCTGCTTCATGCTGAAACTGGATCTGGAATGATTGCTGGAATGGCATTGTACTTCACTACTTGAGAGAATATACATCTTTATAGGCCTTGTAGCTCTGCATGTATATCCTTTGTGCTGGTGGTCAGCTGAATGGATCTTGTATAGCACTGAATGTAGAGTCATTTTGCCAAAATAATCATACAGAAAATAGTATTTATTGTTAAAATTAAAATATTCTGAGCTGAAGTGTTTTGTAATTAATCTGTAGCTTTTTTTTTAATTGGACTGTTTAATAAGGACTGTTGTAGTGATGCTTTTTTAATACAGCTCTCTAGGTCTGTAGAGGTAACTAAAAAAATCTAAAGTTAAACCCAGGGTATGTAAGGAATAATTGCCACCACTCCTTTTTCAGATTAACAAAAGGTAACTATGAAGAGTAAACAAGAAAGGGAACAAAACAGTAGACCAAATAGTTCGAGACAACATTCTTAACATAAACAGCTGGAAATGAAATATGTGAATCTGTTGACACGGAATACACAGGAAAACTGGATTGCTTAGGTTTCGTTTCACTCAGAAACATTTTATTTATTTCCCTGAATGACACAGTAAGAACACTGGGGAGTTCGTTTTCCAATGAGTTGAAAAATCAAAGATTCTGCTACACTTCTACAAGTGTCCTGACTAGTGCTTTGCAGAGATTAATTTTCTATGCTGCGATAAACAAACCAGGCTTTCCTTTTATTTTCTGTAGGCATAATTTAGATCCATTGAAACTGATTGGATTCTTAACTACCTCTCACAGAATTTGCACACATACTGCTTATATGCTTTTGCTAGGATTTATGTACCTGTGACTCAGATGTGCCTGCATTTTTATTAACAGAATTTTTCCCCTTATCCAAAGTTTTATGTTCATACCAAACAGAACTGAAAGACAGAACTTTTTTCTAGTAGTGGCATAATGTGCACTTAGGGGTTTTCCTAGTGTTCGAATCTGGCAATTTTCAAGAGCATTTAAAGCAATACACTATATGACTCCATTACATATATCAATGCTACTCCCATAGAGAACTGAATGCTTTCTTTTCGTATATGTATACCTAACTATATATTTAGTGCCATTTTTGTCTGTCTATATTTGAAAAGCATTAACTAGAAATTCCTATTTTCTTTTCTGCTTTGTTTGCTAAAACATAACTGAGTATTGTACTTAGGCACTTTTCCAAGTCTCTGTTAATAGTAAGAGCTTTGAGTGAATTTGGTGGACACATTTACTGTTTCTCAGTGTTGTGAGGAAAAAATCATGCCAATAATTACTCTGCGTGTAGCACATGTGTAACTAAGAGCAGAGTTTGGTCCCTATTCCTGGTTATACTGCAATTTTACAGTATACGAACTAAGTGATTCCCCCACAGCTGGAAAACTAAGACAATGTGAGACTTTTTCAAAAGCTGCATACAATTATTCTAAAATTAATGTATTAGCTGTTGTTTAAATGGTGATTCTCTCATATCCCTCTTGTAAAACAACATTGCACTCTCTATTTCTAGAGGAACTAGTCTCTTGTGCTTTAATGATAGCATCTGTTGGAATACTGCTTCAGTCCTGGTGGATTTCAGTATTTCTTTGCATTAAAATTGACTCACTAGATTTCTTAATTATTCCCAAAAAGAAAAGGAGTACTTGTGGCACCTTAGAGACTTACAAATTTATTTGAGCATAAGCTTTCGTGAGCTACAGCTACTTCATCGGATGCGTTTGCCCGTGGTCTGCAGCTCTCTGGAGGTCCTCAGACTATGTCTAAGATTTTCAAAGGGACACCTCCATTTGAAATTTTGTAGGAGCCAGCAACTGAAAAAAAGGTTGAGAACTACGGGCTTAGAGTACACTGAAACTTGTTCCAGCAATGTTTCTTTCCTACCTTTCCCCCTGTCCTAGTACTTTGATGTAAGGCCAGATTTATAAAAGGTATTTAGGTGCCTAAAGATGCAGAGGGATGCCAACTGGAACTTTCAAAATTTACTTACCACCAAATTCCTATTTGGGAGTTTGGCACCCAGGTACTCTTGAAAATTCCACGGGGCACCTAAATACATTTTAAAATCTGTCCTTAGGTATCCAATATCTTCTCCTTTGTTTTCTTTCCTTGTCATTCTAGCCGTAGAATTTCTTCACAATTCTTTATCAAATCGCATTTCCATACCATTGTAAACACTTTGGACATATACAACTGTGCTACTCACCTTGCTTATTTAAGTGAAGTGTATCAAAATGTTCCTCTCTATTGATGATCTTGGGATGTGAAGCATCAAACCAAGTTTCTGTTGTGCTAACTAGATCAAAATCTTCAGCACTGGTTCTTCTTGCATTATTCTCATGTTTTGTTTGCTTTTGTATGCATATATTGTAGTCTAATACTAATCTTATGCTTCATTTTTAGGTCCCAGAACTCCCTGTCTGCTTTAGCCTGTTATAATTATCATTAGATAGCTTGACTTAAACAAAAGTTCCTCTTTTTTTCCCTTTCCCATCTAGTATAAAATCCATCTAAATAACTGTGCCTATTTTGAGCCAGGTTTCAGAGGAACAGCCGTGTTAGTCTGTATTCGCAAAAAGAAATGGAGTACTTGTGGCACCTTAGAGACTAACCAATTTATTTGAGCATGAGCTTTCGTGAGCTACAGCTCACAGCTGTAGCTCACGAAAGCTCATGCTCAAATAAATTGGTTAGTCTCTAAGGTGCCACAAGTACTCCATTTCTTATTTTGAGCCAGCAGCTCAAGTACCACTTCTGCTCATTCAAATAGTCTGTCACCACAGAATAGCATGCAAGTGCTCTGCAGGTATCGAATGCAATCACATATGGAAATATTTGAAAGAAATTACAATCCAAGGGTACATTACAAGACCCTTACTCAAACTGAATAGTGTTTTGCATGCTGAGTTATCCCATTGAAGCCAATGTCACTCTTTGCAGAGTTGCGGTACTATTCAACCTGGGTAAGAGTATCTGAATCTGGTCTCAAAGATGAAAAACACAAGACCCAGGGTAACAATTCAGGCTAGGTAGGTTTAATAAAAATGAGGGGAAAGGAGGAAGTATGATGTGTTATGAGGGGGAAGAGAATGATTGATATGGACAAGAATGTTTGTTCCAGGCATAGGGGGCATCATGATATAAGGTGGAAAGTGGAGACTGGGAGAAGGCGGTTAAGGGTAAAATAAAGGCAGAAGAACTAGTGACAAGCACAAGGCATGGGCAAATAGGAGAGAGAGGGGAGATTTGTAGAAGGGCAGAGCTATGTATGGGCTTATAGGTGAGGACAAAGAACTTGAATTCAGAGCTGGGAAGTGAATGGAACGATTTTTCAGCAATAAAAGGATTCTGAGGCATGAGAAAATAGGGAGGAAGAGAATATCATTATTTTATTCTTTGACATCTCTATCCTCCTTTAAATAAAGCTGTTTTGTATAATAACAATATACTTTTCTGCAAATGGAATAAAGTATTAACAATATAGGGCCACATTTTTTCCAAACAACTGGAATTAAGACACAAAGCCAACTTTACCACCATGCACATTACCATGACAATAAACAATACTTCGGTGCAATCTTCTGTTCTTCTTATCAAGTCATGCTGGGAACTGCGTATTTTGAAGACTTACAACTGTTAATGAATTGAAACGTGTTTATTATGGTTTTTTGAATGCAATACAGAGATTACTGTGATGTGAATGCTAGTATTTTCATGTTGAATTAATTCTGATCATGTATAATATGGAAATATAAGAGGTGAGCGGGAGAAAGATTCCATTTTGTGTGTCTGATGTGTAGCGTCATCCACTGTGGGCAGCACAATAATATTTAACAAAGATAAATTGGGCAGCAGCATGAGCTAATGGATAGTATATTAGACTGGGATTTATGAGGTCCTGGGTTCTATTCCCAGCTCTGACCCTGGAGGCAAGTCACTTCACTTATCTGTGCCTCAGTTTCACCATTTATAAAATTGGGATAATGGTGCTCACCTCCCTTGTAAAGTGCTTTGAGATCTACAGATGAAATATGCTACATAAGAGCTAGGGATTGTTGTTTTCTTCTTTTACTCCCCCCCTCCAAAAAAAAAAAACAATTGTACCCAGATGGTGATAATTCAATCTTGTGTGAGGTGAAAAAGATCTTGTCAGTACTGAATGCCTGGTACCACTTGTAGCGTAGAGGACATAAATACAAAGAGCCATGCCTTAAGCAGCCACTAGAGAACTTCCCTCACTTCCTGTCAGAGGACTTGCAGATCCCAGATTCTCTCTTTGTCATGTTGAGGAGTACTGAAGATGAACCCAATTTCTCTGAAGAATTCCTTTTGGAGTTTCCAATAAGTAGCATCTGGGAATTTCTGCTAAGTTCCAAGCGGTTCAGATGTCTGTGAGGTTTCAATCCAAATTTTGTTTCCTGGTGTCAGTTCAGGTATTTTTTTTTGTTCTGTGATGAACACTGACATTTTGCTACTGAATTTTTATTTCAGCATCCTATTTTCAAAATTCCTTCAGGTCAGACCTCTTAGATTGGAGCTGTATCACTGGCACCATGTTTTTAGTCTTCATCCCATCAAAAGTTTTCCTGGAGATAGTCCACATGCAAGTGATGTAGACAGATATGCCAAGAATGTTTTACAGAGGTCCACTGATTTCTGCTGAAGGTTTTGGGTTTTTTTTTTAAATATGTATTGTTCTTTCCACCTTCCTGTTACTCTGAGGGTAATATGGACTACTACTATGCTATTCAAAATCAAAATCCTGTGCAAATGCTAGGAATGTTTCAGATGAAATTGAGGCCCATTATCTGATATAAGGACTTTAAGAACTCCATGTCCTGCAAATACTGACGTTAGTTTCTGGATGACCTTTGTTGATGAGGTCTGTCTAAATATAGCCAAGTCAATATATCTGGAGAAGTAATCGACTCCAATAATATATATGTGTCCTTTCCAGAAAAATTAAGCTGTTGCTATCTGCTGCCAAGATCTGTGAGATACCTTTGTGGAGAATAAAGTTTTTTTTCCCCTCACTTTTTACATATCTTGCAGCCCTCTGCTAAGGTCTGAATGTGCTTGCTCAGACCTGGCCACCATATGGATTGTTGTGCTCATGCCCTGCACTTTGGATACCATCTCTTTCTGAAGTACTATAAACATGCCATCAGCCTTGTGAACATCATTTCAATCCTGTCACTATGGTAATAGTTTTGCTGGAAGTTGACTCCTTCTATACCAACCTGTTAGCTACAGTTGAAGTCTCATCTTTAGTTGTTCATTTCTAAATTGCTGAAGTCAGCTGGCAGTTGCTGGAATTGCTGCCAAAAAAAAAATCAATGTAGACTTTGACATTTTTCTCTAAAACCTTTTTTCCTGTTGATAGCTACTTCACCTGGGCTCTAGATGGTGTCTGCTGTTATGAGTGTTTTCCCGGGTACGTGAATGACAAGGTGTGTGAGATAATATCTTGCATGGACCTTCTGTTGGTGACAGAGACAAGCTTTCAATCTTTCACAGCTCTTCTTCAGATTATTTTGTCTCTCTAATATTATGGACCAACATGGTTACCACACTGCATTCCCAGTTATTTGTTCAACATTTAAAGAAAATCACAACAGCTGTTGTCAAAATCTTTGAATCCTAGGTAGAAGGTCATTCAATGGTTTTGACGAGCCCAATAATGCCACTCAGGGCTTGCGGTCTATTTCTATTTTAAAATCCAAGCTAAAAAGAGATATGCAGCGAGCCATTCACAAGCCCCGGTGACTGCTAGAGCTTCCTTTTCCATTTGTGCGTACAACTGCTTTGTTTTTGTGAGTCTTCTTGACAGGAATGCAGAAGGTCTCTAGTCTCCTTCTGTGTGAGCACTGCTTCCAAACCAGATGAAGATGCATTTGCTGCTACTATTGTTGGATAGTATACAGAGTATTATGCCAAAACAGGTGAAGATGTCAAGAATTCTTTTATTTTATTAAATGTGTTTTGTTATGTGCTCCCCCAGATCTACATATTGTGACCATTATAGAGATCTCTAAGGGTTTTGTTAAATGAGATAAATTTGGTAAGAATTCAAAATAGCATTCAAAACCCAGTCAGTTTCAACCTCCCTGGTCTCTCAATTTCAGACCTAAAAGTCGCAATTCTCCAACAAAAACACTTCAAAAACAAACTCTAATGAGAAACTGCAGAATTGGAATTAATTTGAAAACTGGACACCATTAAATTAGGCTTGAATAAAGACTGGGAATAGATGGGTCATTACACAAAGTAAAAACTAATTCCCCATGCTAATTTTCCCCCTACTGTTACTCACACCTTCTTGTCAACTGTGTGAAATGAGTCATCCTGATTATCACTACAAAAGTTTTTTTTTCTCCTGCTGATAATAGCCCACCTTAACTGATTAGTCTCCTTACAGTTGGTATGGCAACACCCATTTTTTCATGTTCTCTGTGTATATATATTTTCCACTGCATGCATCCAGTGAAGTGGGTTTTAGCCCACAAAAGCTTATACCCAAATACATTTGTTAGTCTCTAAGGTGCCACAAAGTGGGTTTTAGCCCACAAAAGCTTATACCCAAATACATTTGTTAGTCTCTAAGGTGCCACAAGTATTCCTTGGGTTTTTTTTGCTGATACAGACTAACACGGCTACCACTCTGAAACCTAAAATGATTTGTCATGTCCAGGAATCCTCTTTCAGCAAAACTATCTTGGGGTTTGGGGTAAGGCAAGTAATGCCTTCAATTTGTCTGAATCCAGATGAATTACCTGTATCCTAATTGTTGTCCTATACATTTTATTTCCCACTTTCTAAATTCATATTTCTTATTCAGCATGAGGCTAGATTTTTGAAACCGTCTCAAACTGGAGGTAGTTGCTCATCGTGTTTATTTTTATCTCTGCCTTTACCAACAACGTCTGCACAGTAAGGATACCAGGAAAAACTGACACAATCTGAGAGATTTTCCTTTTGGAAATATTCTGGTACTGCAGATTTGCCAAATGGAAGCCAGTTGAAACTGTACTTTCCAAATGGGGTAATGAAAGTTGTTAATGGTAGAGATTTTTTTAGAAAGGGGGATTTGCCAGCACCTTGCTGTAGCATCTAACTTTGAGAATACTTTGGCTTCTGATAACTGAGCTAATATCTGGTCTATTGTGGGAAGCATTTCTTTCACCGCACACATTTTTATTAAGTTTTGTATGGTCCACATAAAACCAGCTTTTGCCATTTCGCCTTTAATGCTACACCCATTCCTGCATACCAGGCAGTGCATTCTTCTATCTAGAAAATAACCCCCATATTTTCCATTATCTTTGATTCTTCTTTGTCTGTCTTTCCCAGCAAGGGTGTAGGGATGTGGCGTGGGACTGTGAGAGGAAAAAGGGTTTGTTGATGGCACCAGTTTTAGTTTGTGCTTTCCTAGATCTGTGAAGTTGTGTGGGTACATCTCTTGTATAGCTTGCTTTTTGTCATTGTTACATTCCAGTTTCTCTACTAAATGTAGTCCTTCTGTTGCTGGCAACCCTACAAGAGAGTTGTTAGTCCTTGTATTTCATATATTATATGTTGAAGAACTTTCTGCCCTTTCTCCAGTTTCCCAAGGAACTGGCCACATACATTCAGTGAATTGTTATTTCCCTCACAGGGAATCTTATTTGGTGCTTGCAGGTCACCATCCTGGTATCACTTACAACTTTTTATGAAATTGTAATGACTGCTGACCCAGAATCAATTTTAAATGTAAGGTTTCAACCATTTAGATAATTGGTTTTCAACCTTCTTTTCATTTGCAGACCCCTAAAACATTTCAAATGGAGGTGCAGACCCCTTTGGAAATCTTAGACATAGTCTGCAGACCCTCAGGGGTCCACGGATCACAGGTTGAAAACCACTAATTTAGATGCATGTTTGTGTACCAAGGTGTTGTCATTTCTATTGATGATATAGTCCCTACAAATATGTATTCATTGTCATCTGATGATAACACTGCCTCTTGGATCATTTCCACTACTCTTGGTGACTTGAATATTATTGCAAGATGTCCCATTTTGTGGAATCTCCTAATTTCTGCCTCTTTTGCTGGACATTGTTGCATGCTGAGGCTTGGTGTTTTGCCACATCTTTCACAATCTTCCCCCCAGTTAAGGTTCTTTGATCTCCCACTTTGTAGTACTGCACTGTTCTTATGTTGTCACTTTTGCATATTCTTTCTTTTCCTCACCCTTCAGGGGTAGGATATCAGCAGCAGCATCACCGATGGCAAATGTTAGGACATTTACCTGATTTTCTTGTGCTTTCTTTATTAAACCAGAAACTATCTGGAATCCCTTAAAACTCTGGAGCCAAGAAGGCCAATAACCTGATTTGTCAAAATCAAACTTCTCTAACAAAGTCATTTGCACTGTGGACTCTGTTGCTACACTAAGATATGGCTGTGCCTCATTCCTGCTGCAGCTTTCACAGGTCTCCTCCCTGATTTTTCATTTTCCCCACTTGCTCACTCTTTTGGCAGTCTGAAAGTCTCTTTTTTCCTTCTTTAGAGAGAGGGATTCACTCACTTCTCACATCATGTAGTATGAGGACATATGTAAGCGAGGGAATAGTCCCGCTATTGTGGGGAACTTTCCTGGCTTCTGCACTACCCCGGTGAAGTGGGCTAACGAAAGGATCTGAGTCCTCGCTCCCACTTCCTTTACCCAGTGGCCTTCCTGCCCTTGAGGACTCCCCTTCCACTCTCCTGTCTGGCAGAGTCCTCGTAACTCCAACAAGGCTGGGCCCAGGATTCCTGGGGGGCTCGACCCCCAACACTGCTGTGGTCACCTAGGACAGGGGCTAAGGTGTCCCCACTCCAGGGTACTCTCTCTGCACTGGGCACTTCTCTGACCCACTGACCATTACATACAAGTTAAAGCAAATGCAAGTTATTTAATCAACAATTAATTTTTAAAAGAATAAGGAAAAACAGGAAAGGTAAAAGGAAACACATCAACCCACTCTGTGGCAGGGAACATCACAAACAGTGTCTCTGGAATGTCAGAGCAGTTCACAGTCTGTTCCTTGTAAGTCCCAGGCCTTCTTCTCAGGCCCTGGCTGTGCTGCAGGAATGCTGTGGCTTGGACACTTGCTCTGGTGGTGGCCAGACACTCTCAGGCTCTAAGTGGTAGGACCCTTCTTCCCAGTATCGCCCCTGCCCTGTCGGGGTTATGATCCAAGCCTGGCCTGTAGAGCCTGGGTCCCCTCCCCTCTCCCCAGCTGCTCGCCGCACCAGCTCCAGCCCCAGCTCCACTGCTCTGTCTCTGCACTGCTGCTGCTGCTGCTCTGCCTCCAGCTCCCTGGGCTGCTTCTTTGGCCCCTCTGCCTCTGGTTGCTACAGCTCTGCTCCCAGGGCAAGTCTGCTCTCTCTGGGCTGTGCCTCTAGCTTTGGAGCTGCAGCTCTGCTCCCAGGACGGGGTCTGCTCTCTCTGGGCTGCTTTTCTCGTCCCTCTGGATCTGGCACAGCTCTGCTCCCCAGCTCAGCTTGGGCCCCTGCTTTCTCCTTAGCTCGGCCCCACTCTGTCTGACCCAGGCAATTCCAGCTCACATGGAGGATGGGACCTCACTGGCCTCCTGACTCCCTGATTAGCCTGCTCGCCCTGTATTTCAGGCTGACCTGGAGCATTGGCCTCTCCCCATTGTACGTGGGGGCTGTCAGTCTCAGGGTCTTGATTCCCCATTGACCCTTCCCCCTTTTAGTACTGGGAGCTAGCAACTAAAACACCCCCACTGAATATTAGTAAGGGGGCAACAGTCCCCTTACACATAAACACAGAGCCAGGTCATAAGCTGCAACTAGATAACTTCCTGACCAGCAAGTTCCAACACTTCAGCTCCCCTCTGCAACACACCCTAGTTATCCCTCATAACTGTGGAGGACCAAGAATTTTGTAACCACTCTGCGGTATTGGCCAGATTTTCACTACCACATTAAAGTTCTATGGAAATTGACAAGCTAACATTGCAAAGTCTGCTTCACTTTCTCATGTGTATAATCCTATGGACATAAATAAGGCTGGCCATATAAAGGAAAACAGCCTTTATATTTAAACTTTTACCTTGTATATTTAAACTTTAACTGTCATTAAAGTTATTTTTGTGACAAAGCCTACCTTTGTCTACACACATTTTTTGTACTGGTATAAGTGTTGTGTGTGGGTGTTTTTTGTTTTTGTTTTCACAAGTATAGTTAAGCAATAAAACCCTCCTATGTTGCCACAGTCACACCAATATAGCTGTGTCCACACTGGGGACAGTTTACCTTTTTAACTCTACCAGCATAATTAGTGGCACAACTTTTTTTTTATAGAGAAGGACTAAGACTCCAGTCCTACAAACACTTAAGCATGTGCTTAGCTTTCCGCCCTGTGAGCAGTACCATGGGAGTTAAATAATTCAGTGAGAATAAAAACGGTTATGACTGTCACAATTTTTTTTAAAAGCACTTTAAGTCCATAACTAGATTTTTAGCATACTCTCAGTCAATTTTCACATCTCACATTTCAGAGGTTTCTTTGTTTGAGGCATCCTAAAAAGGGTAGACTCACACAAAAAGGAAATAGATTGTTATAAACAGAGATATTTTAAAATGCGTACAACTAACAGACTTACCTGGAAATTTATTCTGTGAATTCAATAAGAGCAATATGTTTTGGGAGAATCCATTAAATTATTCATGCATATATGCATAAGGTTTAATACCTGTTCAACTCAAGCCTTGAGGCTCTAGTTTCATCTCAGCCTGGACTATGGAGATACAATTATAGCATCTTCATAGTATTACAGTTAAAATCTTATTACAGGAAAAAATCTCTACCATTGACACAACCACTTAAATAAAAATAAAAATGCATAATAAAAATACATGAATAAAATGTTTCTATTGGGGGGGAACATAGTTCAATGGATAACGCACTGGGCTGGGACTAAGGAGACATAGGTGTCTGAGAGGACACTGGCCTACTGGGTGACCTTTATCTTATCTATTTGGACTGCAAGCTCTTTGGGGAAGGGTCTGTCTTCTATTACAGTTGTGTAGCACCTTGCACAATGGGGCCCCAATCTCTGTAGGTGGGAACAGTAATAAAATAATATATGTTGAGAAAAATCCTTTACTAAACCTACATGTGGAGCCTAAACTTTCTGACGGTGTCCCATTAAAAAAATAAAATTATTTCATCTGTTCATAATTGTAACATGATTCTTTTTATTATTACATAAATAAAGGGGATTGCAGCTTCTGCATGCTGGCTGCTAATGCAAGGAGTGAAGGGGATATCTTAACTATGCTTTGAAAATGGAAATTAAAGTTTACTGTGATATTATGGGCCCAGAACCTTTAGGATAAAATTGTAAAGGAAAATCTTAACTATATATTTTTTTCTGCTCTTCACTTCAAATCCATGGAGGAACAAAAAATAATATGTCATTGTTAATTTTATTTTAAATGTCCAGTCTATTTCAGAACAACCTTTGCTTTAACTTTTATTAGTATGAGTATCACTATCCATTTTGCCTTATGTAGAATAGCTTTTATGATGAATGTACCCAAGATAAAAAGAAAAGGAGTACTTCTAAGGTGCCACAAGTACTCCTTTTCATTTTGCGAATACAGACTAACACGGCTGCTACTCCGTACCCAAGATAGCTTCAGCAGACTATCAGAAAGATCATTTCAGGCAATAATAGCAATAGTGCTTTGGAAAGCCAAGTAGACTAGCAACAATAATACAAATAATCAGGCTTCTTTTTTTTATCCTGCCCTCTTTATTAAATAAACAGGTTTGTCTGGTGTTTTTGTTTTTATTTTGAGGGGTTGGTGCCAATATTATGTGTATTGTGTGTATTGCTAGGGAGAAAGCCCATTCAAGTGATTCGGGCTAGTGATGGGTGATGTAAGGGACTGCAGAAGACTCTGTTATGGCCTAGCTAGGGAAGAATGCTTTCTTGCGCCGACGGTCAATGTAGGACATAGAGAACCGTCTGTAACCAGCCCTTGGCCGGTTTCAGCCGCCGCACATGGCCCTTTGCCAGTTAGAGGAAAACCCCTTAGGAAAGCACCTAATCATATATTCATGATATGTTCATGTGTAGTGCTTTTTACTGCTTGTTGTCCGCCCCTTCATCGGACTCTGTCCCAGGCATTGCTCCAGTGCGCTGGGTTCTCCGCCTCCGTGACAGTAATGCTTGGAGTCCCCATTGCGGGTGTGTCACTTACCTTCAATAAAGCCAATAATTCACCACTTTGCCGCGTTTGAGCCTCGCTTTCTCGGAGCACCCCTGCCAGGCCTTCCGGGCCTAGAACAGAACAGGTGAACGTGAATGAGTTCAAATAAGTGCCCCAAAGTGTGTGTTTGTTTTATATGAATTTTATTTAGTTCATCCCTAGGAAACTAGCTAATTCTCTAATTGGAAAAGGCATGTCTGAGTAGCTCCCTCTTCCTTTCCCCTCCATGATTTGCCCACTTGACATGACCAGTCTTTCACTTCTCCTCGTTCCCATTTTGGTCCTCATGCTGGGCATAGGGGAAAGCAAGGTTTTTTTTAGAGAGTAGGCTGGCCCCGAGAATAACCAGCCATGAAATGGAAGCAGTGGAACGAGAGGGCTGGTAGTCATCTGTGTGAAGCCAGACAGTGAGTATCATGTTTCCATCTGGTCAGGGTGCTTTTCTTGGAGGATATCCCAGCATGATTCAATGAACAGACAGAATGATCCTGTCCCAGATATCGCTGTATATGATGTATTCAGTGCCTGCTACTTTCTGACTCTGAGCATATTGTCTCAGAACATGGAATTCTATCTCTTCTTATGTACCATCATGATTGCTAAGATTAGCTAATACACTTCTGTCTATAGTCACTACGTTTTAATGCTTGGAGCTAGAGACTGGACATTTTCAGTGGTGGGCACTGGAATTTCTTTGTTTCCTAGGTCAGACATTGCTTGTGCTCTTTGACCTTCGGAGTTGAGTTTAAAGCCTATTTATAGAAATGTGTGAAGGGCCGATTGTGTGCTATGTCTATTCACTTATAGATTAACACTGGTATTACAATTACACACCGTTTAAATTTAATATATGTATAACTATTAATTATTATTATTTTATTATAGTGTGTGTGTGTGTGTGTGTGTGTGTGTGTGTGTGTGTAGTAACTTTGTTCATGAATCCAAGGACAAATGTGAAGGGCACGTTTTAGAAAATCAATCTGGTTATGGGTGTCTGTTACTGCTGCATTTGTTGGGAGATCTAGCCATATGTTTACTACAGAGGAGAAGAGGAGATTTTGTGCTGATCAGCTGAGGGAAATATCCTGACAAGCGTGTTCATAGCTGGCTATTGTTTGGTCTCCGGTTTCTGAGTTCAAGTCAATTTTACGAAGATCTTGGGTTAAATCTGCAGAAGGCAAAGAAAATTGTAGAGAAAATGTATGATCAAAGCTGCACCTTATCTTTCACACAATGATGGTAATTGCACATGAAATAAATTAAATGCACATGCAAAAGGATTACTGGACATCCAACTAGTATCTTCTGGATGAATTCACCTAATTTGCACTTGAATCTCTACCCATCATTTTTGAAGTTTGGGCCTACTGTTTCTCATTTAAAATATTAGGAAAGTGCCCATTTGTATTTTTGATCACTTCTTTTATCTGCTTGTGACACTGGTCTGGCTATGTTGGGAATGCATCTAATGTTAGGAAATTACAGCTCTTTATGCAATATGTTTTAATTTTATACTTAGAAGGTATGAATAACACTTTTAGTCTGGTCCCTGGGTTGTATTCATATTTCATTTCCTATCTTCCTATATCCAGGCTTAATCAAAAGAAAACTTACTTTGAATACCAATGAGTCAAAATAGGAAATTTTAAATGTTGTTTTGATATTACTTTTAAGGCTTACATGGCCGTCCACAAAATAGAAAACTAGCACATCATTCTGTTTTAGAGGAAAAAAATATTTCTAATTCTCACATCTCTAAATCCTACCTATAGGAAAGGTCCCCACACATTGTAGTTATCCAAAGTTTAGATTACAAACAAATATTCATTTACTAGATATTTTTGCTCTCATGTGCGTATTGCCTATTTTCAGCAATAGTCTTCTCTTCTGTTTTTGTATGATCTGTGTGGGAGAGAACCTTGGGGAAATGACATCACAGATCACCATGATTCATTCCAAGGCTGTAGTTTCCTTGGACATGCATTAAAAAAGCAGATTTGACAAAATCATCCAGAGCTGAAATTTGAAGTGAAAAGGTGATTTTTTTTTAAACCTAGAATAACAGAAATTGTTACACAGACTCTAAGGTAGAGTTTCTATGTAGTGTTTCTATTGCTAATACCTGTGATAAAATTTTGATTCAGGAAGAAACACAGGGATTACATGGGCCTAAGGGAATTCAACATCCCCTCAATGGCTCCATGTCTAGTTGGCAGCCGGTATCAAGTGGAGTGCCCCAAGGGTCGGTCCTGGGGCCAGTTTTGTTCAATATCTTCATAAATGATCTGGAGGATGGTGTGGATTGCACTCTCAGCAAATTTGCGGATGATACTAAACTGGGAGGAGTGGTAGATACGCTGGAGGGGAGGGATAGGATACAGAAGGACCTAGACAAATTGGAGGATTGGGCCAAAAGAAATCTGATGAGGTTCAATAAGGATAAGTGCAGGGTCCTGCACTTAGGACGGAAGAACCCAATGCCCAGCTACAGACTAGGGACCGAATGGCTAGGCAGCAGTTCTGCGGAAAAGGACCTAGGGGTGACAGTGGACGAGAAGCTGGATATGAGTCAGCAGTGTGCCCTTGTTGCCAAGAAGGCCAATGGCATTTTGGGATGTATAAGTAGGGGCATAGCGAGCAGATCGAGGGACGTGATCGTTCCCCTCTATTCGACATTGGTGAGGCCTCATCTGGAGTACTGTGTCCAGTTTTGGGCCCCACACTTCAAGAAGGATGTGGATAAATTGGAGAGAGTCCAGCGAAGGGCAACAAAAATGATTAGGGGTCTGGAACACATGAGTTATGAGGAGAGGCTGAGGGAGCTGGGATTGTTTAGCCTGCAGAAGAGAAGAATGAGGGGGGATTTGATAGCTGCTTTCAACTACCTGAAAGGGGGTTCCAAAGAGGATGGCTCTAGACTGTTCTCAATGGTAGCAGATGACAGAACGAGGAGTAATGGTCTCAAGTTGCAGTGGGGGAGGTTTAGATTGGATATTAGGAAAAACTTTTTCACTAAGAGGGTGGTGAAACACTGGAATGCGTTACCTAGGGAGGTGGTAGAATCTCCTTCCTTAGAGGTTTTTAAGGTCAGGCTTGACAAAGCCCTGGCTGGGATGATTTAACTGGGAATTGGTCCTGCTTCGAGCAGGGGGTTGGACTAGATGACCTTCTGGGGTCCCTTCCAACCCTTATATTCTATGATTCTATGATTCTCATTGTTCTTTTGTGTTGCTCCGGCCAGCTGACATTATTTAAGGTTGTTTCTATGTTGTTCTAATATAATCTAGGGCCAGTGCAATTGGCCCACAGGAGGATGGACCGATATTTGGCTGCTCGACAATCAGTTGATTCTCTTGTGCCAAATGAAGAACAACAGGGAAAAAAGTGCATATAATATATATTATAGAAAAAAGAAAAGTAGTACTTGTGGCACCTTAGAGACTAACCAATTTATTTGAGCATGAGCTTTCATGCTCATGCTCAAATAAATTGGTTAGTCTCTAAGGTGCCACAAGTACTCCTTTTCTTTTTGCGAATACAGACTAACACGGCTGTTCCTCTGAAACCTATATATTATAGGTGGATCTGATAGCCTCCCCTATGATTTGGGTAGCCTGACATTTCCCATAAGACCAGTTTTTGAGTTTATAATTTTGCCAAAATAATAGCAACCAGGCTGAAATTTTCTATGCCAGGTGTTCGCCTCAGTCTGAATTTTTTTTAAAGTTTTAGCTAAAATAATTCAGCCATTTCCGACCTCAGTATGTTAAAAATAAATATACAACATTTCATTGAGAAGCTGTAGGACCTCAATGTTTTAGAGCAAAGGCTTGAAAATTGGCAGGAAGGAGACTCATGCTAATATGAGGGATGTGCTTTTTGCTGTCCTGTGGAAATTTTGCCCAAACTTGTCCAAATTATAAACCTTTGGAAAATCTTAGATCACTCAAATTCAGTAGAGACTTTAAAGTTAGGCAGCTTAATTTTCCAAAAATTCTGTCTGCAATGAGCGTGCTCCAATGAACATGCTCCAACCTGGAGTTGTGGGGGCTGTGAAAGTCTTTCCCTGCATTTGTTTCTGCTGGCTGCTAGCAGGGTCTATACATTCTTCTGCAAATTGTGTCTAATCCTCCTCTAGTTGCTGATCCATAGAGAAAAACAGCCTACTACTGCTACCAGTTTCTCTTAGCTCAAGTGGTAGAGATCTGTTGCATGGATCTACAGGTCCAAATTACACAGATGACCCAAACTCCTGATCAATATGATGCCACATCATTAATTTTTTTCAGTTTTTTAAAAAACATTAGGTATTTACATTAAAAAAAACATTAAGGTTGCAATGTCAAGAACCCAGAAGTTAAGAAAAAAATAAAGATGCTCACGCAAATGTAAGTCATGCTCTTATCCATGTACATTATTATACAGTCTCTAATTACATGATCACATGCTGTATTTTTTATTTTTCCACAAGATCCCTTTTTCTGAGTGCACAGAATGGATGATGCTTAGTGAGCAAATATTCAATTATTTTTTATCCTCAGTATGTGGCTGAAGGTCTTATTTACTGCACACTAGTTAAACACTGCTCTGAACACAGAATTATCAGTTTCCTTGTGGGCATTTCTATGGTGTGTAGTATCTGAGTGTTACACAAATATTAATTAATTAATCTTCACAACACCTCTGTGATGTGAAGGGCTGGTATTATTTTACAGATGGGGAATTGAGGCACAGAGAGATTAAAATAAAAATATCCACCAATTTTGGATGCCCAATTTGAGAAGCCTACGGCTGGATTATTCAGAGTCCTTAGAATTATACTGCCCTTTATATTTTCGAAGCACATCTCCCATTGACTTCATGGTGTCCCATTGAAAACCTAGAAAATGAGGAAGACACAATTAGTGACCACCCGAGAAAAGCTTAGTTTAAGTGACTTGCCCAGCATCACACAAGAACTTTGTCTCAGAGAGTGGGACAGAATCCAATTCTCCAGGGTGGCATTCAACTACCTCCACCATGCAACCATCCTTTGTCTCCTGCATTCCCCGGCTCCATTCACTATACACCTCCAAACTTCTGCAACAACTGAAGCAGAAGTCTTGCAGACAACAGCCTCCTCCTTTCACAATCCTAATTCATCCTCAGAGAAGATTCAATCTATGTGATGAATGAGGCAGGGGTACTCCAGAAAAAATATGATCATGGAATTAAATGTTGGATTCCAGGAATGTTGGGTTCTATTCCAGAGGGTAAAGGAGAGTGTTCCTCTTGTGGGCACAGACTCTTCTGGCACCTTGCCAAGTTTGACCCCTTCGGTCATCCCTTTCCACCCTTAGCTCCTCATCCCAACCATCATCTCCTCTTCTTTCAGACTTCTCATTCCAATCCCAATCTCTTTGCCCAGTCAGTCCCAGTTTCACTAACTCAGCTCCTTGTCCAGTCTGTCTCTTCAGCCATTCCCTTCCTCCCTGTCTCCCCTTCCATGCCCCACCACTGGCTCCCCATCTCTCTTTCTGGGCTCTTCAACCAATATTTCTCCCCCCCTCCACCTCCCTCCTGCCCAAGTTTTTTACATTTTTATCTTTCATGACCAAATTGTAACTTAGTTGTGACCGTCTCTGTTTATGCAGATGGTCAGCTGGTCAGAGCTTATTTTACCATTTATTGAGTCTCTTTCTGTCTCCTCCCTAATTTCCCAGCACCTGGGTGTCTCTACTTTACAACCTTGGTGGTTATAACTCTCGTTAGGGACATTCCTGGGGTGGGGTGCTTTATCAGCAGCGGAACATTCTTTTTTTTCAATTTTAGTGGTGAACTTCCTCAGTTTCACCCAATGCTATTTTTATATGGGGCTGGGGAAGGGGGGAGAGAGAGGTGATCAGGTCTCAGGTCTACAATATGTTCCAGAAAGGCATCTGCTCTTGATTTTCTGTCTTTCTGGGTCTTCAGATCCATCATTCCCCGTAGTAGTTTGTTCCAATAGTTACAGTTCCATACCGCTTTATTAAAAATGTGTGCCTTATTTCTGTTTCAACTTGTTTGGCTTTAACTTCCACCTATTGATTCTTGTCATGTCTTTCTCCACTAGACTAAGTGCCCCTTTGGGACATGGTATTTTCTCCCCGTGAAAGAACTTATACATATTATCAAATTTCCTCTTGATGTTTTTTGACAATCTTAGACCAGTCAGGCTCTTGAAGTCTCACTGTAAAGCATTTTTTCTTGCCTTTGGATTATTTTTGTGGCTCTTCTCTACAGCCTCTCCAATTTCTTAAATGCTTCTTATAGAAACTTTAATTTAGTGAAGCATAGCACCTTATGAAAAACTGAATATTTATTTCTTACTCCAACACATTTTCTGGTGGATTGTTATTTTCCCCTGCATCAGGGATGCTTGAAAGTCTTAATAAGAGAGGAGAGCGCACACATGTGTGCATACACAGAAAGAGGCTGCTTGTGGCAATTTGAGTGCTTATTCAAGCGTCAATTGTCTCTCAATTATAAAAATAAAATTAGTTCTATTTAAGTAATGGTAGCATTCCAAACCATCTTGTGATTATGTCAAGGTGAGCCTACATCGTTCTATGTAACAAATGAGGAAAAAGACTTGGTTACTGTAGTCTTAATGAAAAGGAGTACTTGTGGCACCTTAGAGACTAACCAATTTATTTGAGCATAAGCTTTCGTGAGCTACAGCTCACTTCATCGGATGCATACTGTGGAAAGTGTAGAAGATCTTTTTATATACACACAAAGCATGAAAAAATACCTCCTTCCACCCCACTCTCCTGCTGGTAATAGCTTATCTAAAGTGATCACTCTCTTTACAATGTGTATGATAATCAAGTTGGGCCATTTCCAGCACAAATCCAGGTTTTCTCACACACCCCCCCCACCACACACACAAACCCACTCTCCTGCTGGTAAGAGTGGGTTTGTGTGTGTGTGTGGGGGGGGGGGGATGAGAAAACCTGGATTTGTGCTGGAAATGGCCCACCTTGATTATCATACACATTGTAAGGAGAGTGATCACTTTAGATAAGCTATTACCAGCAGGAGAGTGGGGTGGGAGGAGGTATTTTTTCATGCTTTGTGTGTATATAAAAAGATCTTCTACACTTTCCACAGTATGCATCCGATGAAGTAAGCTGTAGCTCATGAAAGCTTATGCTCAAATAAATTGGTTAGTCTCTAAGGTGCCACAAGTACTCCTTTTCTTTTTGCGAATACAGACTAACATGGCTGTTACTCTGAAACCTGTAGTCTTAACGAGAGATCATGAGGGCATGGAAGAGCTTTTGGGAGTGGGAATAGAGAAGAATGGAAGAAAATATCTGTATTATCCTGGCAACTTCTATAAAATCCATCCTTTCTTACTGGTAATTATAGCTCAAAATTTTTTAGAAGTGTGCCTGTTAAAGTGCACTACATTCTGTATGTGGTCAACTTGTTGTCGAAGCATGTGCAAGTTGGGAATTTGCACATGATTATACCTAGTTAGGTAACCCTCATTTATATGTGTGCCTCAGGCACTGAGTTGGCAGTTAACATATTTATAATTTGAATCAATCAGCTCATAGATAACAACCAAGCCATTTTATTCAACCTATCAAAAAACAGAACTAGAAGGTTCAGATAATCAGATTATCTAAATAGCTCAACACCTGTGGGTTTGTAAAGAGAAGCCCCTGTGTGCAAAGCAACGTCTAACAGTTTAATTTAAAAAAAAATAGATATCTTCAAAAAGTCAAGATGCTTCATAAAATATTTAGAAATTCTCCCATCTGTATTTTTCCCTGTTAGTGTCATTGCATTTTCAATTGTGAAGCTGTCCCCAGCTGTTTTTGCCTTGATTGAATTGCTCATCTGACAATTTGCTAAAAGGAGAGAATCTGTTATGTAGATCTATTTACATATGCACACAATAATGACTCCTTTATTATTTTAGAGTATTACCATATGTGTATCTTAACAAGACAATGCCACATGTTTCCTTGCTGTCTTCTTTAGATATGGAACAGAACCTGTAATGATTCAAATTCCCAAATCAGAAATTGTCTCTATTTTGGCTACAGGCAGATCCCAAAACAGTAAGTGTTTTTCTAGTTCACATGTGGGCAAAATGTAATTGCTCAGTATTCCAACATCCCTTAAATCCAAATCTTAGCCCTAAATGAGTCCTTGAATCCTCGTTTAAAATCTGAGCTGGATTTTAGCATCGCTTCCTCATTCCATCTCTACTCATTTAGACTCATCCAAACTGCTCCTGTGACAATCTGCTTATATGAAAAGACAATATATTATTATTTATCATTGGCTAAGCAATGTGTTAAAAATTTTGGGTGTGTATATTGACATGAATAAAAGTATAAAGAGAAAATTTTGAAGGGCACTGTATCCTTTAATCAAGCTTTTTCAATCCTTAAAAAATATAGTTTGTTGCACAGATATGCAGAGAGTCCTGTTGCTTCTTAAGCTAGATTTTACCCATTATCACGTAATAAACCATGAAATAGTTTTCAGAATGTAATCAGTTAAGCAACTCAGATTTAAAATTTGGAGTTAAACCTATAGGAAATCAGAGGCCATTCTGTAATATGTAGAAATATTCTATTCCTTTGGCCTAATTTAGTTTGACATGCAGTTAAATCAGGTCAAACTGTAAAAGTAAAATTCTTTAAAAAGCCTGTAACATGACATCTGGACAGTAGGTTAGTTGTAGCTGATGGGCCTTCCTTGTCCACTATAATTTTGTGGCTTGTCTTTTAAATATGCAATATTGCTTAATCAAATTTAATTTTTCTCTTGTTTGTGCCCCAGAAATGTGTAGAGGTGGGATTTTTGGCAGAATTTTAAAACCTGAAATAAATTTTAAATGTCATGTTGTTTTTTTTTAATCTAGCACCTATAAAATGTAGTGTGCCAATTAAAATGCATATGTTTTGCATGGGATTTTTAAAATCACTGAACACTGCTCTAATTGCTTTCACTTACATCAATGGCAAAGTTTCCACTGACTTCAGTGGGAGCAGCGATGTTGCCAACTCTCACAATTTTATCATGAGTCACTCAATATTTAGTGTTTTTTTTTTTTCCCTAAAGCCACAGCTCCTGGACGTATGCAACTCTGTTTTCAGATTTAAACACTGATGTTTTTCTAAATATAAGCTTCTAGTCCTCATGGCTCTAGAGAAAAGCTGAAAAAAATTGAAAGCTAATGGCTCAAAGACACAAGGCAAGTAAAATGACCAGAAGTGTATAATAGTTCAAAAATCTTGTCATTTTTCGAGTTTGACTCGTGATTTTGAATGCTGGGGTTAGACAACATTGCAGACTAATGCTAAGTATTTTACTCTTACTGTTAAATGGTGAAAATTGTCTTCACTGATCTAAAACAAGCATGTTTTCAAAAGCTGCACTTCATTGGTTAACAATAATCTTGAAATAGATATAAAGGAATTTCCTCCCTTGAGCTCACAATAATTACATCAATACTTTTAAAATATTGCTTTAACTCACAGAGAGTACCACAGAAAGAAAAAAAAATTAAAATAAATATAAAAAATGTAAATGAAATATTTCAACTCTGATGTCACAAAATAACATGCATGGCATATATCATGAAGTAAAATAAATTAAATTTAAAAACTAAAATTTCATTTCAAATTTTTTTTTCTAACCAATTTTTTTTTCTAATTCATTTTTAAGGGAGATTTTTTTTTTCAAAAATACATTTTCATTGAAATAGACACGATTTCACAAAATGTTTTTGTTTTGACTAAACTACATTTTCTGATGGAAAACTGTTCAGTCAAAATTTTTTTGCCCAGCTATATTCTCTATCTCTTTAAACAGCAGAGGCCTTAAAGATTTTAAAAGTGCTGTACACAGGGAATAAATGCATAAGAGTTCTACAGCTAAATATAGCAAATTTGAGTTAGTATAAACCAGAGCTGGATGAGAAATGGAATTTTAGTTCTGCCAAAATAAAAAAGTGAGTTTTCAGAAAACTTCTTGTCCTGATCCTGAGCTGTGAGAGGGGCCCATGAGGTGGAGGATGGAGAGAGACTTTAGGAGACCTCTTGAATGAAGGAGGTTGAACTTGAGAGCTGGAAGGGAGACTCTGAGATTAAGATATTGGCTAGCTAGGTGGAAAAGAGTCTGGTGTCACGGGTGGCATCATAGAAATAAAAGCACTGTGAGACAAATTGACTTTTAGCAAAGGGAGACTGGGGAGATGGGAAGAAAGGATATTTTGTTTGGAGGGAGAGGTGAAAAGGAAAGAAGAGGAGGGACTTCAGGAAGGAAGAGCAAGAGGATGGCTGCAGTATTGCAAGCAAGAATAAGTCAGCGGGAAATAAAGGGCAATATTTTATTTTTTATTATTGGTAACAACGTGAATGAAAACAAAAGGAAGCATTAGTGACAGAAAAAAATCCGTAAAATAAATATGTACAGAAAAATCCCAGATGAAATACAGTAGGTATGAGTTTCTAGTTTATTGTTTTTTACAAAGCAAGGAGGAACGACTGGATATTGCGCAATCCCATGGCCAAAGCTTTAGTTTTGCTACCACACATGGCAAGGGCCATCCATGCTGTAAGCTGTAACTGTGTTGTAAAAGGGCTCGTGGATAAGTGCGCAATAACCTGATTCCCTACTTTGGCTGTATTTGTAGACAAGTCTTTAGATTTAAATACAGTTAAAACAAACCATGTTGCATTAATTTTCATTAAAAATTGAAAGGGGCCTCTGGAGAATCATTTGTTCCAGGCTTCCCTGTCCCCTGCCAGTTGGAACATGTCCATCCAAGCTTAGATATCACCAGCTTCCACTGGAGAGGGGCCTGCAAGCCTGGTAGGAGAAACATCGTTACTGGCTGCAGCTGGTGACTGGCAACAGTCTAAAAAATCCTGTCAGAAAATGGTGCTCTAAGGAGAAAGAACCAGTCACAGTGTGTGGCGGAGGAAAGGATCATTGGACTGAATGTGGAACTGGGAGGACAAAACTATCTTTCTAGTTTGAGCACTGGTCATAGTCATAATAGAGATCCATATTGTGGCTAACAGGAATTGTATGTATGCACTGGTGTCTAAATATCCCAGTGAGCAAAATATTCCTGCAAGGTATACATCCCATTTTTATAGTGGTAAAAAACAGAGTGGGTAAATTAGCCGAACCTTAACTCCATATTCCCCAAATGAGAACTGGATAAATTTAATCCACCTGATCTTACCCTGAACTACGCTATTGCATCTTTGTGACTATTCCAGAGGAGCAGTGCTCATTCACTCTTACACTGGCATTCTTTAGTACAACACAAACAATAAAATGTTGAGTGCTCAATCTAAAGTTGTAGACAGTAATGAGCAGTGACAGTCACGGTTAGATTTTGCATTGTGACGAGTTTTCTTGAAGGTAAGTATTCTTAAAACAAGACAATGTCGGTGCTTGTTTTAATAGAGCAGATTGCTTGTTCAGACTGATTTTAAATCTGAAATTCTGAGTTCCAGAATAAGTTCTGAATTTTGAAGTCAAACTATCTAAAAGCTCCTCATAAGAGAAACTTAAAATGAAGTAATTTCCACAGACAATACTAACTTTAAAACCGACACATACAAATGAAAAAGAAAACACAGGTCAAACAAACAAGTAAACATCATTAATCTTTAACTAATATTTTCTTCTCTAGTGAGCCAAGAACTTTAGCAAAGGGACCAGAAGTGCAAGAAATAGTGAATCCAGTAGATGGCAGCCTTGCACTGTGAATTGTCTGGGTAAAGTTTTTTGTTATCACTATCTGTATCCATATACTTGTCTTCCTATTTGTTCAATATTTATCTGCACATGGCAAAAAATGGAGTAAAATGTGATATCCAGTCAGTTTGATACAGCATTTACATGGAGAAACAACTTATAAGGGATATATCATGGAGAGTGTTGGATTATTGTCTTTAAACTGACAGGTTTCAGAGTAACAGCCGTGTTAGTCTGTATTTGCAAAAAGAAAAGGAGTACTTGTGGCACCTTAGAGACTAACCAATTTATTTGAGCATGAGCTTTCGTGAAGTGAGCTGTAGCTCACGAAAGCTCATGCTCAAATAAATTGGTTAGTCTCTAAGGTGCCACAAGTACTCCTTTTCTTTTTGTCTTTAAACTGGCACTCAAACATTACACTTGGTGCTCAATCAGTATGTTGTGATTTAAAAATAAAATTTGAATATAATGTTGCACAACAAAGATTTATTTTTTCTCTATTGGAGGTGTTCTGTATTGCACAACAGAAATTAATGGTGCAAATGATGTAGGTGAAAGGAGAACCGTGTGTTGTATAATACACCTTTAATAACTGCTGGAGATATCGTAATAATTAGATTTTTAAAACAGTGGGGGGGGGAGAGGATTTTTTTTAAAGCACAATAATACATATCCACTTGAAGTCAGGTCTCCCTTGTTCAAAATGTAACAAGGCAGTGAAAAGAATAGATACAGCCCTCCAAATTTTTAACCACTATTCTGGCAATTCTGTGATCACAGTTTGTATGAAAGGCAGTAGACTGAAATGCTGTATATTTTTGATCTATTAATAAAGTTCACAATCAGTAGCCTACAGGCAGTGTGAACCTTTTCATAGCCAATTAACATGCTAACAGATTGTGACCAAAGTGATTTCTACAGATCATAAGATTCAGCTTTAGGACATCTATTCCATCACCCTCTGAAATTTGTAATCCAGGAGTGGAGAAATGCAATGACTGCTATCACTATACAACAATAATTGCAATCTTTGAACATGTTATGACTGAAGTAGCTAGGAGGAAAGATGGTGCCCACAATGAAACAAACGAATCTGATGACCCACAAATATCAGCCCCCAACCTATGTTTGCTCTCACTCAAGACTTTAATCCTAATATGATTTTTTTTCTTTAAGCTATAAAATCTTCTGAAACGTTTAGCTATGTATCTCTTTATATCATTATTTTGAGTGATATTATTATACAGTGCATCAAATCCTAGGATTGCAATGTTTGTGTATACTTTCAAGCAGTGATGAGCTGCCAAAATCTTAACAACGGGTTCCCTCCTCACCCCACGAGGGGGTCTTTGCCCACCCCCGCCCCCCTGGGACTCCTGCCCCATCCAACCCCCCCGTGTTCCTTGACGCCCCCCCAGGACCCCTACTCCATCCACCTCCCTCTCCTGTCCCCTGACTGCCCTCAGAACCGGGCAGGAGGGTCTCGTGGGCCACCATAGTGGGTGCCCAACCCACCCCGCCCTAAGAACCAGAGAGACCTGCCGGGGGGCGAGGTGGGGAGTCCTGGAGGTGCTTACCTGGGGCAGCTCCCAGGAAGCATCCGGCAGGTCCCTCTGGCTCCTAGGGGCGGGGGAGCGTAGCTGGGGGGGAGCAGGGGGAGCGGTTGCTCCCCCACTGATCACATCAAAAGTGGTGCCTTTGGCGCCGACTCCCTGGGTGCTCCAGGGCTGGAGCACCCATGCGGAAAATTTGGTGGGTGCAGAGCACCCATCGACAGCTCCCCGCCCCACGCCCGGCCCCAGCTCACCTCACCTCTGCTCCGCCTCCTCTGCTGAATGCGCCGCCCCACTCTGCTTCTCCGCCCCCTCCCCTGGCTTCCCGCAAATCGGCTGTTCGGCGGGAAGCTGGGGAGGGCTGAGAAGCAGGCGGCGGCTTCACACTCAGGTCGAAGGTGGTGGAGGTGAGCTGGGGCAGGGAGCAGTTCCCCTGCGTGCCCCCCCCCCCCGGGTTACCTGCTGCAGTGCGGGTGGCCCTCCTCGCCCCCCCCCCATCCCCAGCTCACCTCCGGTTGTCCCTCATGGAACAACCAGTTCTAAAAGGGCTTCTAAATTTAACAACCAGTTCTAGCGAATCAGTGTGAACCGGCTCCAGCTCATCACTGCTTTCAAGTATCCAGTATAACCCCACTTAGCCCTGGTCTACACTAGGACTTTAGGTCGAATTTAGCAGCATTAAATCGATGTAAACCTGCACCCGTCCACACGATGAAGCCCTTCATTTCGAATTAAAGGGCTCTTAAAATCAATTTCCTTACTCCACCCCTGACAAGTGGATTAGCGCTTAAATCGGCCTTGCCGGCTCGAATTTGGGGTACTGTGGACACAATTTGACGGTATTGGCCTCCGGGAGCTATCCCAGAGTGCTCCATTGTGACCGCTCTGGACAGCATTCTCAACTCAGATGCACTGGCCAGGTAGACAGGAAAAGAACCGCGAACTTTTGAATCTCATTTCCTGTTTGGCCAGCGTGTCAAGCTGCAGGTGACCATGCAAAGCTCATCAGCAGAGGTGACCATGATGGAGTCCCAGAATCGCAAAAGAGCTCCAGCATGGACCGAACGGGAGGTACGGGATCTGATCGCTGTATGGGGAGAGGAATCCGTGCTATCAGAACTCCGTTCCAGTTTTCAAAATGCCAAAACCTTTGTCCAAATCTCCCAGGGCATGAAGGACAGAGGCCATAACAGGGATCTGAAGCAGTGCCGCGTGAAACTGAAGGAGCTGAGGCAAACCTACCAGAAAACCGAATGGCCGCTCCGAGTCAGAGCCCCAAACATGCCGCTTCTATGATGAGCTGCATGCCATTTTAGGGGGTTCAGCCACCACTACCCCAGCTGTGTTGTTTGACTCCTTCAATGGAGATGGAGGCAATACAGAAGCAGGTTTTGGGGACGAAGAAGATGATGATGATGATGAGGTTGTAGATAGCTCACAGCAAGCAAGCGGAGAAACCGGTTTTCCCGACAGCCAGGAACTGTTTCTCACCCTGGACCTGGAGCCAGTACCCCCCAAACCCACCCAAGGCGGCCTCCTGGACCCAGCAGGCAGAGAAGGGACCTCCGGTGAGTGTACCTTTTAAAATACTATACATGGTTTAAAAGCAAGCATGTGAAAGGATTACTTTGCCCTGGCATTCGCGGGTCTCCTGGATGTACTCCCAAAGCCTTTGCAAAAGGTTTCTGGGGAGGGCAGCCTTATTGCGTACTGCATGGTAGGACACTTTACCACTCCAGGCCAGTAACACGTACTCGAGAATGATTGTACAACAAAGCATTGCAGTGTATGTTTGCTGGCGTTCAAACAACATCCGTTCTTTATCTCTCTGTGTTATCCTCAGGAGAGTGAGATATAATTCATGGTCACCTGGTTGAAATAGAGTGCTTTTCTTCAGGGGACACTCAGAGGAGCCCATTCCTGCTGGGCTGTTTGCCTGTGGCTAAACAGAAATGTTCCCCGCTGTTAGCCACAGGGAGGGGGGAAGGTTGAGGGGGTAGCCACGCGGTGGGGGGGGAGGCAAAATGTGACCTTGTAACGAAAGCACATGTGCTATGTATGTAATGTTAACAGCAAGGTTTACCCTGAAAGAGTGTAGCCACTGTTTTATAAAATGTGTCTTTTTAAATACTGCTGTCCCTTTTTTTTCTCCACCAGCTGCATGTGTTTCAATGATCACAGGATCTTCTCCTTCCCAGAGGCTAGTGAAGCTTAGAAAGAAAAAAAAAACGCACTCGAGATGAAACATTCTCCGAGCTCATCCTGTCCTCCCACACTGACAGAGCACAGACGAATGCGTGGAGGCAAATAATGTCAGAGTGCAGGAAAGCACAAAATGACCGGGAGGAGAGTGGCGGGCTGAAGAGAGTAAGTGGCGGGCTGAAGACAGGGCTGAAGCTCAAATGTGGCGGCAGCATGATGAGAGGAGGCAGGATTCAATGCTGAGGCTGCTGGAGGACCAAACCAGTATGCTCCAGTGTATGGTTGAGCTGCAGCAAAGGCAGCTGGAGCACAGACTGCCACTACAGCCCCTGTGTAACCAACCGCCCTCCTCCCCAAGTTCCATAGCCTCCACACCCAGACGCCCAAGGACACGGTGGGGGGGCCACCGGACAACCAGCCACTCCGCCACAGAGGATTGCCCAAAAAAAAGAAGGCTGGCATTCAATAAATTTTAAAGTTGTAAACTTTTAAAATGCTGTGTGGCATTTTCCTTCCCTCCTCCACCACCCCTCCTGGGCTACCTTGGTAGTCATTCCCCTATTTGTGTGATGAATGAATAAAGAATGCATGAATGTGAAGCAACAATGACTTTATTGCCTCTGCAAGCGGTGATTGAAGGGAGGAGGGGAGGGTGGTTAGCTTACAGGGAAGTAGAGTGAACCAAGGGGCGGGGGGTTTCATCAAGGAGAAACAAACAGAACTTTCACACCGTAGCCTGGCCAGTCATGAAACTGGTTTTCAAAGCTTCTCTGATGCGTACCGCGCCCTCCTGTGCTCTTCTAACCGCCCTGGTGTCTGGCTGCGCGTAACGAGCAGCCAGGCGATTTGCCTCAACCTCCCACCCCACCATAAACGTCTCCCCCTTACTCTCACAGATATTGCGGAGCACACAGCAAGCAGTAATAACAGTGGGAATATTGATTTCACTGAGGTCTAAGCGAGTCAGTAAACTGCGCCAGCGCGCCTTTAAACGTCCAAATGCACATTCTACCACCATTCTGCATTTGCTCAGCCTGTAGTTGAACAGCTCCTGACTACTGTCCAGGCTGCCTGTGTACGGCTTCATGAGCCATGGCATTAAGGGTTAGGCTGGAATACATATAGTAGTGCCAAGAATACATATAGGCATACTACATATATAGTATATATATATATACATATATATATACATATATATATACTACATATATACATACTATATATATACTACATATAGTAGTGCCAAGAATACATATAGGCATTTCAACATCCCCAACAGTTATTTTCTGGTCTGGGAATAAAGTCCCTTCCTGCAGCTTTTGAAACAGACCAGAGTTCCTGAAGATGCGAGCATCATGCACCTTTCCCGGCCATCCCACGTTGATGTTGGTGAAACGTCCCTTGTGATCCACCAGAGCTTGCAGCACTATCGAAAAGTACCCCTTGCGGTTTATGTACTCGGCAGCTTGGTGCTCCGGTGCCAAGATAGGGATATGGGTTCCGTCTATGGCCCCACCACAGTTAGGGAATCCCATTGCAGCAAAGCCATCCACTATGACCTGCACATTTCCCAGGGTCACTACCCTTGATATCAGCAGATCTTTGATTGTGTGGGCTACTTGCATCACAGCAGCCCCAACAGTAGATTTGCCCACTCCAAATTGATTCCCAACTGACCGGTAGCTGTCTGGCGTTGCAAGCTTCCACAGGGCTATCACCACTCGCTTCTCAACTGTGAGGGCTGCTCTCATCTTGGTATTCATGTGCCTCAGGGCAGGGGAAAGCAAGTCACAAAGTTCCATGAAAGTGCCCTTACGCATGCGAAAGTTTTGCCGCCACTGGGAATCGTCCCAGACCTGCAACACTATGCGGTCCCACCAGTCTGTGCTTGTTTCCCGAGCCCAGAATCGGCGTTCCACAGCATGAACCTGCCCCATTAGCACCATGATGCATGCATTGGCAGGGCCCATGCTTTCAGAGAAATCTGTGTCCATGTCCTGATCACTCACGTGACCGCGCTGACGTCGCCTCCTCGCCCAGTATCGCTTTGCCAGGTTCTGGTGCTGCATATACTGCTGGATAATGCGTGTGGTGTTTAATGTGCTCCTAATTGCCAAAGTGAGCTGAGCGGCCTCCATGCTTGCCTTGGTATGGCGTCCGCACAGAAAAAAGGCGCGGAATGATTGTCTGCCGTTGCTCTGACGGAGGGAGGGGCGACTGAGGACACGGCTTACAGGGTTGGCTTCAGGGAGCTAAAATCAACAAAGGGGGTGGCTTTACATCAAGGAGTATTTCAGGCAGGACTTCACGGAGGGTTCCAATAAGAAATGGTGCACCTAAGTTATTGTTCTTATTGGAACAAGGAGGTTAGCCTGGCCTCTGATTGATACATGGCTAGATTTACCTCGCTGCACCTTCTCTGTGAGTGACTGCAGTGTGACCTAGAGGAATGAGTCCCCTAGACAGGGGAGGAGGCAAATGAATACAAAACAAATCTGGTCTATTTCTTGTTTTGATCCACTCCATCTATCTTTTACATCTTTGGCTGGCAGCAGACAGTGCAGAAGGACTGCATGCCATCCACATCTCATGGCTGCTCAGCAGAAGATGGTGCAGTACGACTGCTAGCGATCCTCATCTCTTGCCTGCCCGGCAGAAGATGATGCAATAGGACTGCTAGCAATCCGTATCGCCTGCCTGCTCACCATAAGACAGTTCAATAGGACTGACTGCAGGACTAAAGAGAATGACCTGGTCAAGTCACTCCAAATTTAGTCCCTGCGCCCATGTCTGCCCAGGCGCTCCCAGTCGACATGGCCAGGAGCACCTCGGACATGACGAGGATGGCTACCAGTCGTACTGTACCGTCTGCTGCCAGAAGGCAATGGGTTGCTGCTACTGTGTAGCAATGCCGTACCGCATCTGCCAGCACCCAGGAGACATATGGTGACGGTTACCTGAGTGGGCTCCATGTTTGCCGTGGTATGGCGTCTGCACAGGTAACTCAGGAAAAAAGGCGTGAAACGATTGTCTGCCCTTGCTTTCACGGAGGGAGGGAGGGAAGGGGGGCTTGACGATATGTACCCAGAACCACCCGCGACAATGTTTTAGCCCCATCAGACATTGAGATCTCAACCCAGAATTCCAATGGGCAGCAGAGACTGCGGGAACTGTGGGATAGCTATCCACAGTGCAACGCTCCAGAAGTCGACTCTATCCTCGGTACTGTGGAAGCACTCTGCCGAGTTAATGCACTTAATGCACTTAGAGCATTTTCTGTGGGGACACACACACTTGAATATATAAAACCGATTTCTAAAAAAACGACTTCTATAAATTCGACCTTATTCTGTAGTGTAGACGTACCCTTAGAGTTAACCAGCAGAGCCTCTAGCGAGGCCTACCCTATGGACTACAACAGTAATGGCTGCCAGAGCCCTCTGACACCATTTCTCATCATGTTTGGAGTCCAGAGTAGGGACAACATTGACTAAAGACTGCTCCTGAGGTCAATAAGGAGGTATCTGCATGAGGTGATTTGGACAAGCAATTTGCTGTGTCAGTGATGCATCAGGGCTGCACAGGGAAGGGCCAGCCTGATACAGACAAATAGTCCAGTTTTAGTTTCAGGATTTTTTTTTAGCTTGGGAGGTGAGGGAGTTGCAGAACAGCTCAGGGTGTCTCTGATTAACTCCTCCTTTCCAGATGAAACCATCACAGGACTACAGACGAGGGAGCCTGGAAAGGAGGCTGCCACATTCATGGGTGAAGACATTGTAAGGAGACCCTTTTTATTTTAATTGGCCAACATTCACAGCCTTGATCTCAGGAAGGTGCCAGGGAGGGAGTTGGGAAGAGATGTGAGTGTTCGGAGGTAGGGAATCTGTTTTTGTTAATGTTGGTACTTGTTAGTTACCCATAACTCTTTCCTTCCCCACATCCTATTTTCATCCTACTCAGTAATGTCCCCTTTGTTATATCATTATTTTGGGATAAGTAATTTTTTTGTTGGAGTGTGTTAATATAATTCATTTTCTTGTGTACTGTTTTTTGCTACTCCTTGCCCAATAGTAGCATTATTCATTTTTCCAAGGGCAGCATTACTTGTGTCTTGGACACAGTAAGGAGTCACCTTGGGTGGAGACACTACGCATCAGAAATGAACCCAGGATGCAAGTGAGGAGAGGGTACAAGCCATTCGAAGTAGCAAGCCAGTGAAAGGAAATTTGAGCCACTCCTTGGGGGAATGGCTACAACAACAAGCAGTAACCCCTCTTTCTCCTTTCCAGCAACAGAAGATACATATTCACCCTTTGGTCATTAGTAACTAAACAACTATACATAACAAACATATAAGGAGCTAGTCAATGGTAAGGAATCTAACAATATGTATCAAGAGTCTAACATTGGGTGTTGCAATCAGAATACAACTGTGAGGCAGTAACACAAAAATTCTTTATTCAGCTGTGTATTTAAGCATCAAGTTTGAATGAAAGAAATGTATGGTCTTTAAACATTGGTTAATTTGCCAGGTGAATACACAGCACTGTGTAAATTAACATGATTTATTTACAAAGAAGTGGCATATTAGATAATCAATGTATTTAGCTGTTTTTTTTTTCCCTCTTGAACTCCAGAGCCACCCCTGCTCACAACCTGACCCTCATGGACTGTATCAGAAACCCATCATTACTGATGATGCCCATGTCAAAACAAAACATAGCTGTTTGTTACCACAGTGTTGTAAAATCAGTGCCTAACTCTTATGATGAATGCAACTATGTGACAAATCTATTCCTCCCACACCATTTTGGCTATTAGAGACAATTAGATCTTATACATGGCTTCTGAGGTCTTTAAATAGAAATTATTAATGCATGACCCCGACTGCTTTTTCATGGCATCTTGCAACAGAGCTTATATTTTTAAAAATACCCATAGTTTACCTAAAACTTTTTGATCTGGGAATCATGCTGTGAAATATAGCTCTCGTCATTATTTCTGGGACTTTCTTATTTCATGTGTGAAGAAAGATAGCAAAACGGTCTCTTGTGGTATTGTAATACTTCTGTTTCCAAAAGAAATCTAAGTGCAGAGGAGGCCAAAAATTTTAAGTTAACCAAACATTTTATATGAAATAATTCCATTAAATGTAACAAACCGGGAAGTAACAGCATCTAGTGCATAGTGCATCAGACTGGCAGCTGGAAAGCCCCTGAAGTTTTATTCACATTTCTGCAATTGATGTGTTCCCTCTGAGTCTCACTTTTATCATCATCATGTGGGGAAACTAAATAACATAGTGTCAAGGTTCCTCCCCCACTCTGCACTCTAGGGTACAGATGTGGGGACCTGCATGAAAACCTCCTAAGCTTACTTTTACCAGCTTAGGTTAAAACTTCCCCAAGGTACAAATTAATTTTATCCTTTGTCCTTGGAATATCCACTGCCACCACCAAACTCTAACTGGGTTTACTGGGAAACGTAGTTTGGACACGTCTTTCCCCCCAAAATCCTCCCAACCCTTGCACACCACTTCCTGGGAAAGGTTTGGTAAAAATCCTCACCAATTTGCATAGGTGACCACAGACCCAAACCTTTGGATCTGAGAACAATGAAAAACCATTCAGTTTTCTTACAAGAAGACTTTTAATAGAAATAGAAGTAAATAGAAGTAAAGGAATCACCTCTGTAAAATCAGGATGGTAGATACCTTACAGGGTAATTAGATTCAAAACAGAGAGAATCCCTCTAGGCAAAACCTTAAGTTACAAAAAAGACACACAGATAGAAATAGTCATTCTATTCAGCACAGTTCTTTTCTCAGCCATTTAAAGAAATCATAATCTAACATGTACCTAGCTAGATTACTTACTAAAAGTTCTAAGACTCCATTCCTGTTCTATCCCCAGCAAAAGCAGCATATAGACAGACACAGACCCTTTGTTTCTCTCCCTCCTCCCAGCTTTTGAAAGTATCTTATCTCCTCATTGGTCATTTTGGTTAGGTGCCAGCGAGGTTGCCTTTAGCTTCTTAACCCTTTAGAGGTGAGAGGATTTTTCCTCTGGCCAGGAGGGATTTTAAAGGGGTTTACTCTTCCCTTTATATTTATGACACATAGGTATCATTAACCCACCCTTGTAAAGTGCTTTGAAGGCTGTAGATAATAGGAACATAGGAATTGCCAGACTGGATCAGATCAAAAGTCCATCTAGTCTAGTATCCTGTCTTTGACCACGGCTTCAGAGGAAGGTGTAAAAACCCGTCAGTAGGCAAATGTGGCATACTCTGCCCCTGCCACTGTGTGGTCTTCCTGGTCTCTGAGATCAGTTAAAGTCCTGAAGTTGGAGGTTTAATTTTCCTTCCAAAATTTCTATTGTTACTTAGACAACTTCTGGCTATTGTTATCTATATAAATATCCAGTTCCTTTTGCACCTTGCTAAGTTCTTGGCCTCTGTGAATTCCAGTTCTAGCAAGTTTGGAGTCTAATTACGCACTCTATGCAAAAGTATCTCCTTTTACCAGTTCCAACATTTACATCTTTTCATTTAATTGAATGTTCTCTTGTTCTTTTGTTCTGAGACTGGGAACTACTTTTCTTCCAGTCCACCTTCTCTGTACTATTCATTTTATATACTTTTCTCATGCCCCTCTTATTTGTCTCCTTTTTAAAGTAAACAATCCCATTCTTCTCCTAAGAGAGTTTTTCCATGCCCTTCATCATTGTCAGCATGTGCCTCTGATCCCCATCTAATTAATAAATTCCAGGGCCTAAAGGTACAGTTGTGATTATCTAATCTGATCTCCTATATAACACAGGCCATAGAACTTCCCCAAAATGATTCCGAGTGCATATCTCTTAGAAGAACATCCAGCCTTGATTTAAAAATTGTCAGTGATGGTGAATCCACCATGACTCTTAGTAAATTGTTCCAGTGGTTAATTACCCACCCTGTCAAACATTTATGCCTTATTTTCTGTCAGAATTTTTCTACTTTAAACTTCCAGCCATTGGATTGTGTTATACCTTTCTGTGCTAGATTGAAGAGACCACTTTTAAATAGTTTTTCCCCATGTAGATTATTGTAGATCAAGTCACCCCTTAACTTTCTGTTTGTCATTCTGGCTGTCCATTACTATAGATTTTTATAATATTTAGCACTTTTCAAATATTGGGAGCTGGTTGAAACATATCAAAATTACAATATTTGATAAAATATTTAATTGAAATTTTGATTTTGTGCAAAAAAGCTCAGAATGTTTGTGCAAATTTCATCCCATTTTTTACATCCACAGTAGAGTGGTGTCAACAAATGTTGATAAGAACATAAGAATGGCCATACTGGTCAGACCAAAGGTTCATCCAGCCCAGTATCCTGTCTACCGACAGTGGCCTATGCCAGGTGCCCCAGAGGGAATGAACCTAACAGGTAATGATCAAGTGATCTCTCTCCTGCCATCCATCTCCACCCTCTGACAAACAAAGGCTAGGGACACCATTCCTTACCCATCCTGGCTAATAGCCATTAATGGTCTTAACCTCCATGAATTTACCCAGTTCTCTTTTAAACCCTGTTATAGTCCTAGCCTTCACAACCTCCTTAGGCAAGGAGTTCCACAGGTTGACTGTGTGCTGAGTGAAAAAGAACTTCTTTTTATTTGTTTTAAATCTGCTACCCATTAATTGCTGTTTTATTCTCTATCCCTTTTTTAATGATTCCTAACATCCCGTTTGCTTTTTTGACTGCCGCTGCACACTGCATAGTCGTCTTCAGAGAACTATCCAAGATGACTCCAAGATCTTTCTCCTGATTAGTTGTAGCTAAATTAGCCCCCATTGTATTGTATTTATAGTTGGGGTTATTTTTTCCAATGTGCATTACTTTACATATATCCATATTACATTTCTTTTGCCATTTTGTTGCCCAATCACTTAGTTTTGTGAGATATTTTTGAAGTTCTTCACAGTCTGCTTTGGTCTTAAGTATCTTGTGCAGTTTAGTATCATCTGCAAACTTTGCCACCTCACTGTTTACCCCTGTCTCAAGCTCATTTATGAATAAGTTGAATAGGATTGGTCCTAGGACTGACCCTGGGGGAACACCAGTATTTACCCCTCTCCATTCTGAAAATTTACCATTTATTCCTACCCTTTGTTCCCTGTCTTTTAACCAATTCTCAATCCATGAAAGGGTCTTCCCTCTTATCCCATGACAACTTAATTTATGTAAGAGCCTTTGGTGAGGGACCTTGTCAAAGGTTTTCTGGAAATCTAAGTACACTATGTCTAATGGATCCCCCTTGTCCACATGTTTGTTGACCCCCTCAAGGAACTCAAATAGATTCATAAGACACGATCTCCCTTTACAGAAACCATGTTGACTTTTGCGCGACAATTTATGTTCTTCTATGTGTCTGATAATTTTATTCTTTACTATTGTTTCAACTAATTTGCCTGGTACTGACGTTAGACTTATCGGTCTGTAATTGCCAGGATCACCTCTAGAGCCATTCTTAAATATTGGTGTTACGTTAGCTATCTTCCAGTCATTGGGTACAGTAGCTGATTTAAAGGACAGGTTACAAACCATAGTTAATAGTCCACAGTTTCACATTTGAGTTCTTTCAGAACTCTTGGATGAATGCCATCTGGTCCCAGTGACTTGTTACTGTTTAGTTTCTCAATTAATTCCAAAACCTCCTCTAGTGACACTTCAATCTGTGACAATTCCTCAGATTTATCACCTACAAAAGATGGTTCAAGTTTGGGAATCTCTCTAACAGCCTCAGCTGTGAAGACTGAAGCAAAGAATCAATTTCTCTGTGATGACTTTATCGTCTTTAAGTGCTCCTTTTGTATCTTGATCGTCCAGGGGCCCCACTGGTTGTTTAGAAGGCTTCCGGCTTCTGATGTACCTAAAAAACATTTTGTTATTACCTTTTGAGTTTTTGGCTAGCGGTTCTTCAAACTCCTTTTTGGCATTTTTTACATTTAATTTGGCAGTGTTTTTGCCCCTTTCTATTTACCTCACTAGGATTTGACTTCCACTTCTTAAAAGATGCCTTTTTATCTCTCTCTGCTTCTTTTACATGGTTGTTAAGCCACGGTGGCTCTTTTTGAGTTCTTTTACTGTGTTTTTAGTTTGGGGTATACATTTAAATTGAGCCTCTATTATGGTGTCTTTGAAAAGTGTCCATGCAGCTTACAGGGATTTCACTCTAGTCATTGTACCTTTTAATTTCTGTTTAACTAACCTCCTCATTTTTGCATAGTTCCCCTTTCTGAAATTAAATGCCACAGTGTTGGGCTGTTGAGGTGTTCTTCCCACCACAGGCATGTTAAATGCTATTACATTATGGTCACTATTTCCAAGCGGTCCTGTTATAGTTACCTCTTGGACCAGATCCTGCGTTCCACTCAGGACTAGATCGAGAGTTGCCTCTCCCCTTGTGGGTTCCTGTACCAGCTGCTCCATGAAGCAGTCATTTAAAGTATTGAGAAATTTTGTCTGCATTTCATCCTGAGGTGACATGTACCCAGTCAATATGGGGATAATTGAAATCCCCCACTATTATTGAGTTCTTTATTTTGATAGCCTCTCTAATCTCCATTAGCATTTCATCGTCACTATCACTGTCCTGGTCAGGTGGTCAATAATAGATCCCTACTGTTATATTCTTATCAGAGCACGGAATTACTATCCATATAGATTCTATGGAACATGTGGATTCATTTAAGATTTTTACTTCATTTGATTCTACATTTTCTTTCACATATAGTGCCACTCCCCCCATGACCTTTTCTGTCCTTCCGATATATTTTGTACCCCAGAATGATTGTGTTCCATTGATTGTCCTCACTCCACCAGTTTTCCGTGATACCTATTATATCAATATCCTCCTTTAACACGAGGCACTCTAGTTCACTCATCTTATTATTTAGTCTTCTAGCATTTGTGTACAAGCACTTTAAAAACTTGTCACTGTTTATTTGTCTGCCCTTTTCTGATGTGTCAGATTCTTTATGTGAATGTTTCTCGTCTGATCTGGCCCATACTTTATCCTCTTCCATCCTCTCCTCCTGACTAAAACCTAGAGAATCTCTATCAATAGACTCTCCTCTAAGAGAAGTCTCTGTCCGATCCACGTGCGCCTCTGCAGCAATCGGCTTTCCCCCATCTCTTAGTTTAAAAACTGCTCTGCAACCTTTTTAATGTTAAGTGCCAGCAGTCTGAATCCACTTTGGTTTAGGTGGAGCCCATCCTTCCTGTATGAAAATAAAAGAATGAAATTTGAATGAAAATCTCAACTTGTTCTTCAGCCTGCACTAATGGAGATTTATCCTGCAAACCTGAGGGGGCCTTACATGTGTAGGCCCAGTAAGATCAATGGGACTGCTTGAGTAGTGTAGCCCTGTCAAAAACTCAGATACCATTATTACACTTTATTGCACAGGAACTTCAGACAGAAGATAAATGACTGTCTGTTTCAAAGCCAAGATTGGAATTCCAGAAGATCCTTGCACCAAGCGCAAACTGCTAGTCCACGCTTCTTGTTACAGTGAGATATAACTAACACTTAATCTGAGATAGCTTGTATCTATCTACAATACTGTTCATGTTATTTAGAGGGGAACTGGACTCATTTTCCCCTTAGCAGCTCTGAAATGTCAATTGGTTTCATGATGTCCAGGCTATATTATTCCAATACACTTCATTTGGAATTATCCTTGCAAACAAGAGTTTGTCTACAGGTATTGCAAAATGTGGCAGTATGGCTGCTCCAGGGCTTTCTCTGTATTGGCTGCATGTTTTCCAGGGAATTTGCCCCCTCTTGCTATTTACAGCAAGAAATAATACAGAATTGGATTTATATAGATTCTGTGTCTCTTAAGTACGTATTGGTCCCCATTACCAAAATATCTGAGTGCCTACAATTTTTAATGCATTAGATTGCAACACTCCTGTGAGGTGTTACAGATAGTAAGCTGAGGCACAGAAACTAAGTGACTTGTCCAAGATCACATAGGAGGTCTGTGGTGAAGCAGGGAATTGAATCCACGTGCCCTGGTTTCTAGGCTAGCATCCTAACCACTGAACCACTGAGTTTATCTGGATACAACATTATTTGGCTCCCTAAAAATATTTACAAAGAGAAAAATGGGGGCCTAGGTGTCACCCTATGTTCTTCTGTAGTAAAATGAAATTGGTGTATTAAAGTATCTGAGCAGCTGCACTGAATGTGCTTGAGGATGGGAAGTAGAGCATTGTAATTTTGGCATTCTCTTAACTTTTATATAGGTATACATGAGGCATTTTTTTCTTTGCATCTCAGTGGTGTTTGGCGTTTTTAAAATTATTGTCTTTAGGATTGTGTTATTTATTGTGTACGTTCATGTGAGAGGTAGTTGTGGATTCTAGTTTTTTCAACTCTGCACCTGTTTTAGGTATTTTGTTTCCTGGATCATCTTGTGGTTGCCTTAGTGTTTGCTTTTTTTTCTTAAAAGATGCTTTTCATGTGTCCTTTGTTGAACATGTGAGCATAGTCTGCCATGGAGCATTATATAAAAAAGAATATTAGTAAAAACAAGGACAATAAATTAAGTTTTCACTAAAAACTTTCAGTGATCAGAATTAAAACCTGCCGCTTTCTTTAAGCTTGGTGAGCCTGCCGTGTAAAACTTGTACCTGTGTTCACTTCCAAAGCTCACCAGGCTCTCAGCTCATTCTGAATCTGAAACTCAGCAGTTTCACTGGAAACTTTTGAAAGTCTAGATGATCTGAAAGGCTCTAGTGTCTTATTTTAAAATAACTAACTAACCCTTTTTCTAATGGTTTCAGAGTAGCAGCCATGTTCGTCTGTATTCGCAAAAAGAAAAGGAGTACTTGTGGCACCTTGGAGGCTAACAAATTTATTTGAGCATAAGCTTTCATGAGCTACAGCTCACTTCATCAGAGGCAATGAATGCATCCAATGAACTGAGCTGTAGCTCATGAAAGCTTATGCTCAAATAAATTTGTTAGTCTCTAAGGTGCCACAAGTCCTCCTTTCCCTTTTCTAATGAAATTTTTATTTTTTTGAAAAAAAAATCACTTGGGGAAGAAATATTTGAATGGACATTTTTAACTGAATATGTTTATCTTCCAGTTTAATTTTAAAACTGTTCAGTGATCTCAATTTAAACCACTACAAAGTGTTGATCCTCTCACAGCTTATCAGTTAAGCACGGTTGGGCAGAGTCAATACTTTTATGATGTTTTAGAAAGTAGTGCGAGTAATTCAGCAAGTCATAGTAGTCCCACTCTTTCAATCGGTACTAAACAATTTCTGCAACATATTTTTAGGAGCAATGACATTGTCGTTGTGGTAAAATGTAAAAATCCCCAAATCTGGACACTTACAGATGTTTTAGAAAGAAATTAAAAGAATCCTGGTATTTTTTTTATGGGCTGTGTGTGTTAATTCTGCTGTCCTCCCCAATTCCAGATTGGGTGGTCTTACATTGTCCATGTGATAGCCACTCCACTTCCTTTGTTCATCTATATTATGTAATGTAGCTCTTTTACCACAGTGATAGGGAAAGTGATTTTATAGTTGTGTGATATAAAAAACATTATCAGCATGGGTTTGGGATTGGCTGCATTATTCATTAGTGGCAAAGCTATTTTAGGCATATATTTGAGAATTTATATATATATATATATATATATATATATATATACAGTTAATATGTGTGTGTGTATATATATGTGTGTGTATACATGTGTATGTGTGTGTGTATATATATATACACATATTACTGTTTGCTATCCATGCACCTGTAAGGACAGATGCCAGAGATACGCTGAGTTCAGCTATGCAGAGCTCAGAGGCAGCCATAAAAAAGCTGTTCAGATGACCAACAGTAACTTTGGCATATCTAATGTTGCAATGGTACGGACTTACCCTAGGTCCCTCCAGGGCAATGCATGTGGGACTTCAGGTGGAATCTCAGTCTCCTCTTCCCAAAGGGATGGAGGTCCCATTTTGTAGCCTGGCAGGGCTGTGAGAATTTGAACTGAAAATCATGATACTTCTATGTATGGAAAAACTTAAATGGACCCAAACTGTATATTACCTGTCTTGGTACTTTTGCTGATTTTTTTTATTATTTCAATTCTGGTAGTGCTCAGATATCTCAGTCAGTCCCATTGTGCTAACACTGCACAAACATGCTTGCAATCTGCAGTCTAAGCCATGTAACCTATTTTTCCCAGATGGACCCCTGCAACCATGCAGAACCTCTCTGATGTCAGTGAGATTCCATGCTGGTTCAGGCATCTGGCACCTTGAAGGATGGAGGCCTAAGACAATGATTGACATACAAATGGTTGGAGAGAGAAATATAACCAAAATAATTATAATTTTATATGCAATATATGTTTGTAAACAAAACAATATCAATATATAAATGTCCATCAAATATATCTGATTGCCTGCAGCATATTCCTAATTAGTTGACTAATTACTTGTAGGGATAATGAAAAAGAAGTGGGTCCAGAAGAGAGCTGTATCCAAGGTCAAGCTCTTGAGGCAGGGTTTGAGGACATTTGTGATCTGCTCCATATTATGATCTATCAGTGTTCAGATTTTATCTTCCAAGTAATACTGTTTTGATTATGATAATATTTCAGTGGACCTGTATGTTTGAGTATTCCAGTACACAAAGTCCATTCCTGCAGTAGTCTGAAGGATGGTGTGGAGATGGTTGGGAAAGAAAGATATAAGTGGGAGGATAAGGTTAGCTCAGCAGTAGAAAGGAGAGGGGATAAGGAATGACTTATTTTTATGGGAAGGGAAGAATGAGCATAAAAAGCTTACTTGTTTGAAGCTGCCCAGGTTGATGTATGTAAGACCCAGGGGAATGAATTAGTGGTCAGATGTGATTTGCTCCATTTGGCTGAAAAGTGCAACACTGTATAAATCGGAGAAGAAATCTGAAATATATTTACATGATTCTTCATCCAGAAGGTCTCAATGTGGATGGAACACTTCACATACACCCCAAATGCAGCCACCTCTACAGGAAAACAGTACAGTTGTATGACAACAAATAACAACAACACATAAAACTTGGGAGCAGGAAGTGAAGAATGCTATATTTTATTAAAACTAAGGAGGGAATGTTTAGTAGGCTCCATATAACTGCCAGAATTGGAATTTGGCCTGGACAAGTGACAAGTATCAGAGGATCTTTAATTACCACAAGTGGTCAGAACATATGTCTCAGCTAAAAGACAGCAACTTCCACAGCTCAGTGTTTACTAAGAGCATGCTGAAGTGCTGATTCAAAAGCAATCACCTACTGAATAAGTTTCAGAGTAGCAGCCGTGTTAGTCTGTATTCACAAAAAGAAAAGGAGTATTTGTGGCACCTTAGAGACTAACAAATTTATTTGAGCATAAGCTTTCGTGAGCTACAGCTCACTTCATTGGATGCATTCAGTGGAAAATACAGTGGAGAGATTTATACACATAGAGAACATGAAACAATGGGTGTTACCGTACACACTGTAATGAGAGTGATCACTTAAGATGAGCTATTACCAGCAGGAGAGCGGGGAGGGGGATGATCTTTTGTAGTGATAATCAAGGTGGGCCATTTCCAGCAGTTGACAAGAACGTCTGAGGAACAGTAGGGGATGTGTGTGGGGGGGGATAAACATGGGGAAATCGTTTCACTTTGTCACCTACTACAGGACAGGCCCAACAAAGAAAATAACAGAACGCCACTAGCCATCACCTTCAGCCCCCAACTAAAACCTCTCCAATGCATAATCAAGGATCTACAACCTTTCCTGAAGGACGACCCATCACTCTCACAGATCTTGGGAGACAGGCCAGTCCTTGCCTACAGACAGCCCCCCAACCTGAAACAAATACTCACCAGCAACCACACCACACAACAGAACTGCTAACCCAGGAACCTATCCTTGCAACAAAGCCCGTTGCCAACTGTGTCCACATATCTATTCAGGGGATACCATCATAGGGCCTAATCACATCAGCCACACTATCAAAGGCTCGTTCACCTGCACATCTACCAGTGTGATATTTGCCATCATGTGCCAACAATGCCCCTCTGCCATGTACATTGGTCAAACTGGACATTCTCTACGTAAAAGAATAAATGGACACAAATCGGATGTCAAGAATTATAACACTCAAAAACCAGTCGAAGAACACTTCAATCTCTCTGGTCACTCGATTAGAGACCTAAAAGTTGCAATTCTCCAACAAAAAAACTTCAAAAACAGACTCCAACAAGACACTGCTGAATTGGAATTAATTTGCAAACTGGATACAATTAACTTAGGCTTGAATAGAGACTGGGAGTGGATAGGTCATTACACAAAGTAAAACTATTTCCCCATGTTTATTTCCCCACCACCACCCCCTACTGTTCCTCAGACATTCTTGTCAACTGGAAATGGCCCACCTTGATTATCACTACAAAAGATCCCCCCCCCCCGGCCTCGCTCTCCTGCTGGTAATAGCTCATCTTAAGTGATCACTCTCGTTACAGTGTGTATGGTAACACCCATTGTTTCATGTTCTCTATGTATATAAATCTCCCCACTGTATTTTCCACTGAATGCATCCAATGAAGTGAGCTGTAGCTCACGAAAGCTTATGCTCAAATAAATTTGTTGGTCTCTAAGATGCCACAAGTACTCCTTTTCTTTCTACTGAATAAGCAATACCATTTCTATCAGCCCCTGGATTTTTCCTTGGTCTCCCATCCAACTACTTACAAAGCCTGAATATGGTTAGTATATTTCTTGTGACCATTTCCTCTTATATTTTCTACCAATATGTGTAGATATTGCAAACTGCAGCTAAAAGATTCCTGTGGTTCCTCTAGCAAGGTTATATTAGATAGAAATTATCCAAGGCCTTTTGCTGTATGGAAGGCACAGCAGGCTATGGCTCTTGGTTTCAGATTGGACAGCCATTTCTAAATTTCACTCTGTTATGTCTGCAGTTATCTGCAGCAGGAGGAAAACTCATAGTAATCAGATCTTCACCTCCTGATTATCTACAATTTTCACACTGCTATGATGATTATACAGTTGTTGTGTCCTAGAGTCACCTGGTTTTGGTTGGCTCAGCTGGATATCTGTCATTTTTATGTAAAAGCCAAATGAAGCTAAAGCTTCATTTCTTAAAGTACAATTAAATGACTTGATTATACTTTTATATCAGGACCTGAATAAGACATGGCATATTTCTGCACCATCTCACATGTAGCCCTTGGAGGAACTGTAACTCAGAGTTAATTAGCTAACCTGGTTGAAAGCATCATCAATTTTCCTAGTGTAGACAGGACCAAAATCTGAGATTCTGCTAACTCTGAAAAATACCCTACATATTTTGACATCAAGAGTGCTAATTAAATTCAACTTCAGTAGTTTCATAAAACTTAAATAAGTTACCATTTGTCTGTCAGATGTATTTCCATCTCCTCTGAAACTCAAAGAGGCTGTCTGAGTCTCATAATTTTGATGTCACGAAGCAATTCCTGTTTCCAAAGGAACGAATGAAGTTGACCCTTTTTTCCCCCTCTTATGTCCGGTATTTTCTCCTCTTGTCTGTGGATGCCTACAGCTGCAGGCGATTCAAAAGGTTTCTCATATTTCACTAAGAGAGGGAAATACAAAGTAGGTATGATCTCAGAAGCTCTAAATAGCTACTAGTTAAAACCAACACACATTTGAACCAATAGTAAATGAGATGACACTTGAGCTTTGAGGATCCAGAATAACATTTTCAAAAGCACCTAAGATCTAGGAACTTAAATCCCATTGACTTGCACTGGAACCGAGGCTCCTGTGTGTTTTAGTCCTTTTTGAAAGTGGGTCTTGAGCTCCTAAGTACTTCTGAAAAAATTTCCCCTGCATTTAATTCTTGTTAAAATTAATTACTTCAATGACATTGCATCAGGTCCACAAGCAGACTGTAGCCTTTTATTTTATTTAAAGTTAATTTAGTAACGTTGTATTACACCATTGTGGTAATAAACTAAACTATAATAAACTACAATTATTAGCTACAAGATATATGTGAAAAAGTTTTGAAGATTCAATGTAAACAGATTTTAAATCTGCATGTTCCTCAGGTATAGTGCAAACAAGGAGAGAACCATAGTAGTAAAAGACTCTGCTGGTCTGCATTTATCAGACAACAAGCACAGATCATAGAAATATGGAAACACTAGGAGGACTCTGAGCATGCCCAGTTAAGTCTCCCATGATGTAATTTGCTATTTCAGCATAAATCAAGGCATATCACAGGGCTTAAAGGATGGTCTTGTTCTTAAGGACCAAGACTGGTACTTGGGAGATCTGGATTCAGTTCAGTTCTCGCTTGGCTGCACACTTTTGGGCAAGTCACTTAATCACTCTCTACCTCAGTTCCCCATCAGAAAAACGGGGATATTTCCTTTATCCCATGCTTAGCTTGTCTTGTCTGTTTAGAGTATAATGCATATGGCTAGAACCTTGGTTGGGCCCTCAGTGTGCTATTATATTAACAGTAGTATACACCAGATTTATGTAGCAACCCAAATCATTTAACTGATGAAGTATTAAGTTCTGTGGGGTGGAGGGGAGAAGGGAGGTGTGTGGGGAGGGTGCTTCTGTTCAAAAATAGACCCCTACCCGGTTGGAGAATTTGTCAATATTTTGCTGTCCTATTTAGCAAACATTTCTGATATCCTGTATTTCACTTCTGGGTTCTCCTATGACATCAAGCTAGATGGCAGCAGAATAAACTAACTCAGCTAAATCAGCTCTTTCAGACTTCAGAAAAGGAATTACTTTGAACACCTCTTTCAGTAACACAAATCTGGTATATATTTATGGATATGTCCAAATGAAGCACCACAAAACACCACAAGAGGCTAGGCAGACAGGAGGCAATCTAATTTTGAAACATACAGCATAAATAGACATCTGAAAAGGTCAAATAGCCATTTTTTGTGCAGCTCTCAGTAATGCTGAACTATATGAAATCTTCTAATCACCCATGTCTCACATCTGGGCACCTTCTTTGACTTGTTTCTCTCCCTTGATCCACATGTCCAAGCTGTGTTCAAATCTTGCTGCTTCTGTTTTTTACATTTTAAAAATTCAACCGTCTCTTGTTGTCCAGACTGCCCTGGCTCTTATTCAGGCCCTCACCACCTTGTGTCTTGACTTCTGCAACCTTTTCCTCTTTGGCCTTGATGCCGGTCATGTTGCTCCAATCACGTCCATTCAAAGCACTGCATCTTCCTGGCTTGTAAATGCTGAGCACATCAACTCCCTTTGTGTCCCTCCTTTCCTGATGCATCAACCAAAAGCTCCTTGTTTAATGCCTTTAAGACTCCTCATTATTTAGCCCTCCCCATTCTGAAATTTAGTAGTTTACCAATCCATTGACTATTGCACTTCCAATGTTGCCAGCTTTGATCCCCACCTTGTCTTTTCTTCCTTGAGCATCTTCAGACTTTCTCCTATGCTGCCCCTATGCTTGGGAGGATAAACTCCCTAACAAAATTTGTAAAGCTGCCACTTTATCTTCTTTTTAATCCCTCCTTAATGCCCACTTCTGCTATGATGCCTACAAATCACTCCCTTCCAGCATTGGTTAGGCAAAGGGCGAGCTAAGAGTCCTGCTTTTTTATTTACCTCTATTAATTTTATTATTACTTCCTACCCCATAACCCATTTTCTGTTTCATTCACCTGTTGCATGCTTTATGATACCTACACTGTAAGCTCTTTGTGAGGCAGGAGCTAACTTATTTATTGTTTTGCCTTCACAGTGCATTGCTCAGTATGTCCCTGATCCTTCACTGGGTAGCATATAAACAAAGAATTGAACAGAAAATCAGGGATCCTGAGTAAACATTCTACAAAATCTACAAACTACCACTGAAATCAATGGGACTTTGTAGAGCAAGTCCCTAAATCTACAAGGGATGGCCAAGTCTGCTCCTATTAAATAGGTGCCTGTAAATTCCCCTGTATACCACAAATAAATAAAGTGAGTCCTACAACAGTAAAAAGTGAGTCCTACAACATTTCACTTCCCACCACATTTTGGAAGAAATCAGCTGATTAAATGAAATAATCCTTGGCAAGTAATTTTGCTCCAGCACTCAGTCATGAGTAATTTTGCATATCAGTACATCAACATTTGTTACCTGTAACAATAACAATAGTTAATTGCAAATGTACTGAATTATATAGCATTGCAGGCAGCACTGAGATTTTTTTTTTCAGTAGCTTGTCCTGAATTTCTGGGTTTTATATCATTTGTTTCATCCTATAGTGACTTTGATCTGACTGAAAAAAGCATTATAAACATTTATTTAATAATTCTCAAAACACTGCTGTGAAGCAGGGGAGTTTTAGTATAACCAATTTACAGGTGGGTAAAATGAACATAAGTGAAGTGTCTGTTCTAAATTCACATAGTAAGCAAGTGGCAGAATGAGGAATAAAACAAAGGAGTCTTGACTTCCAATTCTATGCATTAATCATGAGGCAACACTCACCCTGTTCAAATCATATTGGGAAAACTGACAGTTTGATTGCAAACTCTTTTTTTAAACATGATTTTTATCAATATTAAGACACTTTTTAACTCTGTCATGACAAAAACATAGTCTGCTCTAGATTTTTTGTAATCTATAAACATAAATCCGTAAACAGGGCTTGGAAATATTAAGTAGATCATTCTTAAAACAGACTAAACTTTATAGAATTTAAAAATAAAAAGCTTCTTTAAAACGTAGCAGTATTTAAGATAGTTAAATAACTCCTGTGCATGAAAGGCAGATACATTTCTGTGGTGTTGCTATTTCACCATTTGCTTCTTTGCGGTCTAGTGCCATCACACAAATCCCCAGAAGATGTCAATGCAAGTCTACGTCAGACCACATTACAATGTCAAAACTTTAGTAAGTCAGACTGTGGAGATGCCAAGGGTATGGTTATGAAATCAAGACAAAATGAGATGATGTCAATGCAAGTCTGTGGAGACCACATTATCATATCAAAACAAAAGGCAATGATATCTAAGTTACATTGCTACTAATAAAGGAAATAATTTAAAATGCAGAGGCTCTAGGGATGGAAAATGCCCCATCACTTAAATGGTGGGGACCCTGGGTGTGGGTGCATGCACAAAACAACTGTACTGCGTGTGTATTTCAGGTTATCTGTCTCAGAGGATTGAAGAGAACTGCTAGTTGAGAGCCTAACTCTGCCACCTTTACACAGAGAGTAGTCCCATTAATTCCCTTGGGCCTACTTGTGGAGTAAGGTACTACTCAGTGTATGAATGACAGAATCTGGCCCTTAATGAGCAGAAATCCAATTTATACTGTTCCCACCCCACTAAAGAAATCTTTTGGGGGGTTGGGGGTGGATATTAAGAACAGCTCCACAGTAGAGGGCAAGGGACACCATGATACTTGGTAATTAATTTCAGCTGGTTTAATCAGTTCAGGTGACCTCAGTTCTTTCATGTTATGAGATGTCTCTAATTGTCATGCAAGATATCAAAGAAAAGGTCATAACTCAGTAATTAGTAATACCATTGCCTAATGTAAGTGCAAACAACTGATATGAATTTATGGATATAAACTGAAATTACAATTCTTAAAATGTGTTTGCCGGCCACGTAGAAGTTACCCCACTGACGTGAAAGGAATGTGGTTTCCCCACCTAAGAGTTACTTCCACAGTACTTTGGAAGAAAATCAGAATGTATTTACCTAACACATATACAGACCCGTCAAGCTAATAAGGGGTGAAGGCAAACTTTTTACTATCATGGTGGGCAGGAGATTGACAATAACATGTCTAATGTTCATTCAATTGCACTGGAGGGGGAAGGAACTAAAATATAATTTGCATTTGAGCAGACAGACCCAGTGGCAGAAGAAGCAGCAGAACACTCCCTTCAAGACAGACTCCATGTTGCCTTCTTCACGACTGGGAATGGTCTTTTATCTGAAGGTGTTCTTCAGAAGTATCCATTTCAAAGATTCAATGGACTGTAAAAGAGAAGGATACAGAATCCCTAGTGAACTATCTTTCACTGAAGAAGACTAAGGCACCAGCCCTTTGATTTTGAGGGGGATAGATCCTGACCCAGGAGTTCAGTCAACCATCTTGATGGAAACACGTAGAGAGGATTTTACCTTGAACCAAGTCTAGCATGTAAAATGCTTTCTAATGAAAAAAAATTATCTTTATTTCTGTTGTAATCATTTCTGACTTTAATCCTTATATTTGTACTCACCTAAAACCTATTGCTTTGGAATTAAATTACCTTGTTTTCTTTTTTTAATCTCAACCATTTCAGTGCTGTGTTTGAACTGAACTGTTCGATAATCTCAGCTAAAGTAACAAACTGTTGGATATTGACTTTTTAAAGGAGAAATAGACCTTAACATTCTTTTGATTGTTCTAGGACAGGGATGAACTTTCCAGAACACATGCTTTTTGGGGCTGTGAAGAATATGGAATCACCTTATCAGTTGTTAACCAAGGCTGATGGAGACCAGTGGAAGTCTGTGGTATTGCATGCAGGCTCCTGGATCCAAAATGTTGGAGCCAGGCTACTCAATACACAGACAAAGTGTGCATACTTGTTGCTGACTGTGAGAATCCCAGGCACAGAGCTGCAGTAGCAAAGCTTTTAAGGCATTACGGGGGTAAGAGGTGACACAACTCTACACTGGTCTGAATTGCACCTCAGAACATGACGGGGCATTGTTAAAGTGTAAATTCAGACACAACCACCAGACCTATCTGGAACTTGGAAAGCTCTAAAGACACAAATTGAGAGTTAATTTTAAGTGTCAGAGTTTGGCTGACTGCTGCAGCATTCAAAGGCAGGCTACCACAAGCATAACAGATGGGTATTCTACCTGGCTTTCCAAGCACAGTGCAAGTGTAGCTTGAATGTCCTGCAGGCATCACAATTAAATTGAATGCAACACCAATAAATTATTCCTTGTGCAGTCTTTAAATGCACACTCACAAACATATATCTGGGGACAAAAAATGTAGGCCACACTTACATGATGGTGATGCAGTGATGCTAAAAACAATTTGAGGGTCATGGTGGACAATCATCTGAACATGAGCTTGCAGTGTGATGCTGTGGCCAAAAAAACCAATGTGATCCTGAAATGCATAAACAGGAGAATCTTGAGTAGGAGTTGACAGTATTTTACCTCTGTATTTGGCACTGGTACAACAACCGCTGGAATACTGTGTCCAGTCCTGGTTTCCCCAATTCAAGAAGGATGTTGTAAATTGGAGAGGGTTCAGAGAACCAAGAGAATGATGAAGGGATTAGAAAAAATGCTGTAGAAACTCAAGGAACTTAATGTGTTTAGTTTAACAAAGAAAAGGTTAAGGGGTGACTTGATTAGTCTATAAGTAGCTACATGGGGGAGCAAATATTTAATAATGCAGAGAGAGGTATAATCAATAGCTGGAATCTGAAGCTAGACAAATTCAGAGCAGAAATAATGTGTACATTTTTAATGGTGAGAGTAATTAAACTTTGAAACAATTTACCAAGGGTTGTGGTGGATTGTCTATCACTGACTATTTTTGAATAAAGATTAGATTTTTCCCCCTAAAATATATGCTTTAAGAATTATTTTGCTGAAGTTCTATGGCCTTTGTTATACAGGAGGTGGCATTATGATATTTTCTATTTTATTATGTATCCCTTTCCTTATGGTTACTAACTCTCTTTTAGCTATTTTGACAGCTGCTTCACATTCAGCAGTTGTTTTCAGAGAATCATCCATCATGGTTCCAAGATCTTTGAGTGGTAACTGTTAATTTAGACCCCATTAGTTGGTATGAATAGCTGGGATTATGTTTTCCAATGTACATTACTTTGCAATTATCATAATTGAATTTGATCTGCCATTTTCTTGTTTGGTCACCCAGTTTTGTGAGATCCCTTTGTAACTGTTCAGTCAGCTTTGGACTTAATTATCTTGAGTAATTTTGTATTATCTATAGATTTTTCCGCCTCACTGCTCACCTCCTTTCCCAGATTATTTATGAACATATTGAACAGCACAGATGCCAGCACAGTTCCTCGGGGCACCATGCCTTTCTCCACTGTGAAAACTGACCATTTATTCCTACCTTTTGTTTCCTGTCTTTTAACCAGTTACTGATCCATGAGAGGACCTTCCCTCTTATCTGGTGACTGCCAATTTTGCTTATTCAAAGGCATTCTGAAAGTCCAAGTGCACTGTATCCACTGGATCACCCTGGTCCACATGGTTTTTGCCACCTCAAAGAATTCTAATAGATTTGTGAAGCATTATTTCCCTTTACAAAAGCTGCTTTAATTCTTCCCCCACATGTCATGTCCATCTCTGTGTCTGATATTTCTGTTCTTTACTATAGTTTAAACCAGTTTGCCTGGTAGACAAGTTAGGTTTAGCAGCCTGTACATGCCAGGATCATCTCTGGTACCTTTTTAAAGAAATCGACATTATATTAGCTACTCCCCAGGCATCTAGTACAAAGGCTAATTAAAGTGATAGATTACATACCACAGTTAGTAGTTCTACAGTGTCATATCAGAGATCCTTCAGAACCCTTGGGTGAATACCATTTGATGCTGGTGACGTATTACTGCTTAATTTACCAATTTGTTCCCAAACCAACTTTGTTGACATCTTAATCAGGGACAGTACCTCAGACATATCACCTAAAAAGAATGGCTCCAATGTAGGAATCTCCCTCAGATCCTGTGGGGTGAAGACTGATGCAAAGAATTCATTTAGCTTCTTTACAGAGGCCTTGTCTTCCTTAAGTGCTCCTGTAGCACCTTGATCTTCCAGTGGCCCAACTAATTGTTTGGCAGGCTTCCTGCTTCTGAGGTAGTTTTAAAAAAAATGCTGTTAATTTTTGTATTTTGCTCGTTTTTCTTCAATTTTTTTTGGCCTGCCTTATTATACTTTTATACTCAACCCACCAGAGTTTGTTCCTATCTGTTTTCCTCAATAGGATTTGACTTCCAATATTTAAAGAATGCCTTTTTGCCTCATTACCAACTGTTTTACTCTGCTGTTTAGACATGGTGGCATTTTTTTGGTCCTCTTACTTTTTTTTATTTTTTTATTTTTATTTTTTTTAGTATTTATTTGGGGTATACATTTAGTGTGAGCCTCTACTGTGGTTTTAAAATAGTTTCCATGCGGCTTGCATGTATTTCACTACTGTTACTGTGTTCCCTTTAATTCCCATTTTAACTAGCTTCCTCATTTTTGTGTAGTTCCCTTTTTGGAAACTAAAACATTTCAGAATGGCTGGTTGCCAGCCAATGGGAGCGCGGAGCCAGTGTTTGGGGCGGGGGCAGTTCATGGAGCCCCGTGGCCCCTCTGCCTAGAAGCTGGACCCGTTGCTGGCTGCTTCCGGGGCATAGCATGGTGTTGGAAAAGGTAGGCACTAGCCTGCCTTAGCTGGGCAGCACCGCCGATGGGACTTTTAATGGCCCAGTTGGCAGTGTTAACCAGAGCTGCCTTGACCCGCTGTCTTACATGCCACGACCAGTAGTGGGTTGCGACCCAGGGTTTGAAAAACACTGTTCTAACATACCTAGTCTAGACCAGGCCTCCATCGTTAATCAGCACATTACCTTACATGCTTTCTAAAATACTCCTAATTTTCCCAATTTAAACCAACAGCATATTCCACACACAGTGAGGGTGTAATGTGGAGAAAGCATGAAATGAGCTCAGAAACCACTGAATAATAATAATTAATAATAAACTGTTTATTCTTAAATGAGAACTCAAGCGATAGGTTTGGTGATTAATTTTCCCCTGAGAATAATGTTTTAAAGATGTTTTCTCCCATTGAAGTTACCCCATTTCTAGGACAAATGATTTGGATGGTTTTCACATTTTAGCATACAAGACTGATAGATACATTCTTTGTAGGGTTGATGCCTTAAAGAGATTGAAATGAGTTGACTCTCTCCACTATGAGGGCAGGATCATGCCCTATTACACTTGTGTTTTATAAGCCGTTGTCACAAATATAGTTTTTCATCTGCAATATTTATGCCCCCTAATGTATTCATAATTATTTTCTTTGGCAAGCCATATTTTACAACACATTGGCTTGTTTATTTTATAAAGTTCTATAATTTGGATAGAGGGTCTACAACTTTTCAGGGTTCATGAATCCCTCGTTTGAAAGACATAACTGTAGAATTGCCATATTTTGGCTAAAATGTAGACTTTTAAAAGGACAGATGTACTGAACTGACTGGCCTGTTCCTGAAATTCTTATATCCTCTGAGCTCTTTGCTTGAAATTTTAAGCTGCTAAAGAAAAAAGCTCCTTGAGTCAACCTTGGAAATACCTCACAAACAAAAGGCTGTTGAAAGAGAGGGACTTAAAGGAAATCAAACCGATTTTTAACCTTACAGAATCTTACCACTTTAACGCTTGGTGAGCATACCACATCATACTTGCTGTGTCACTTTGTAGCCCTCTTGTTAACTTTCCCCTTTTCAGGCCTTCTAAAGCGATTTTTTTTAAACTGCTTAGACATCAATAAAGCTGTTTCTTAAAGTACTGAGATGTATAACAAATGTATTTAATTGCACCTTGGGTCAACTGTGTACAGGGCACAGAAATGTAGTGACAACTTAGCCTTCATGATCACATTTCCTCTTGATTGTACTGTGAATGCTTGTGGCTTGTGGGAACATACTTGATTGTTATATTAGAGGGCCAGCCTTAAATCTTGGCTACGTGGGCTACTTGAGACCCATGCCACCTGCCAACCCACACACACATTTCATAGCAGTGTTCTATTTCTGTACGTACTTTACTATCATAATATAAATCCCATTTCATCTTGGGTTATTTAACAGGCTACATTTATAAAACAGAAACAAAAGATAATAGCTAGATAAAAAACTCTCATGTGCCTCACAGGTGCAATTATAAAATGTTTTCAAAGGGTATTGAATTAATTAATCTATCTGTTTTTCTGAAGCTTAATATGCGACCATTAAAGAGTCTCCACACAGGTAAAACACCAGACAACTTGAAGGTTTTGAGCACTCAATTTTCACAGTGGGACAGAACAAAGTACTATGGCATGATGCTTCTAAATTATGATTCACTAGGAAGATCCAGAGTATTCAATAACTCTCAACTTACAAACCTGCATAGGTGGAAGTATTTTAAGGTGAAACTTTCAGTCTACATGGAGATTTTACCAGAAGACTCCCATTATGAATAATGGGAGTTGCTAGCAATGGATAGAAAGCTCTAGAGACTGATTAAGTAAAACACTGAAAGTAGGGACACAAATTCTGTGACTTTATGTGATCTTCGTGACTTCTGCAGTGGCTAGTGTGGCTGACCCCAAGGCTGCCCAAGCAGCTGGCTCGGGGGTCAACCCTGCTCAGGTGGCCCCAGGGCCAACCACACTGGCTGCTGCTGGAGTGCCACTTGGGCAGCCCCGCAGTCAGCCACACCGGCCACTGCAGAAGCGGCCCAAGGCCAGCCGCACCAGCTGCTTCTTGGGTGGTCCCCAGGGTGGCCGGAGCAGCTGCTGCTCTGGTGGCTCCCAGCAGTGATTCCTAGGGCGGTCGCAGTTGCCACTGCTCTGGCGGCAGTTCCCGGGGTGGACGGAACTGGCACTGGCCCTGGCACTGGACTGGCCCTGGCACTGGACTGGCCCTGGCACCTTCCCCAGGAGTAGCCTCCTGGGGTACTCCCCCCAGCAGCACCCCGCCTCCAGCAGCAGCCGCCCCAAGATTTAGTCAGGGGTATTTATAGTATAAGTCAAGGACAGGCCACGGGCTGTGAATTTTTGTTTATTGCCTATGACCTGTCCATGACTTTTACTAAAAATACCCATGACTAAATCATAGCCTTACTTATAATTCATTATACAGTTTTCAGAAAGAAAGTTTATAAATGAAATCTCAGAAGAATAACTGCACAGAAGTAAAATTATGGTAACGTCCTAGATCCTGTATAGTCCTTTGCACATACTTAACTTGAGGCACCTTTATACACTTTTGCAGACAGTGGGATAAATGTGAGAAGTTAGCCTGTGTTGTCTCACAGGATCAAGGACAAAGACTGTATTTGAAGAACAGCTAGCCAAAGACTGAGAAAGTAACAGCAAAAAAAATCATTACATCAGAAGCAGGAAGCCTACTAAACAGCCAGTGAGGTCACTGGACGATCAAGATATTAAAGGAGCACTCATTGAAGATAAGGCCATTGCAGAGAAACTGAATGAGTTTTTTGCATCAGTCTTCACAGCTGAGGATATGAGGGAGATTCCCAAACCTGAGCCATTCTTTTTAGGTGACAAATCTGAGGAACTGTCCCAGATTGAGGTGTCATTAGAAGCTGTTTTGGAACAAACTGATAAATTAAACAGTAATGAGTCACCAGGACCAGATGGTATTCACCCAATAGTTCTGAAGGAACTCAAATGTGAAGTTGCAGAACTCCTAACTGTGGAATATACTATCATTTAAATCTGTTTCTTCACCAGATGACTGGAGGATAGCTAATGTGATGCCAATTTAAAAAAAAAAAATCCAAAGGTGTTCCCGGCAATTACAGGCTGGTAAGCCTAACTTCAGTGCTGGGCATATTGGTTGAAACTGTCGTAAAGAAGAGAATTATCAGACACATAGATGAACATGATTTGTTGGGGAAGAATCAACATGTTTTTTGTAAAGAGAATCACCAATCTACTAGAGTTCTTTGAGGAGTCAACAAATATGTGGACAAAAGTAATCCAGTGGATACAGTGTATTTACATTTTCAGAAAGCCTTTGACAAGGTCCCTCACCAAAGGCTCTTAAGCAAAGTAAGCTGTCATGGAATAAGAGAGAAGGTCCTCTCTCTTAGTAACTGGTTAAAAGATAGGAAACAAAGGACAGGAATAAATGGTCAGTTTTCAAAGGGGAGAGAAGTAAATAGTGGTATCCCCCAGTGATCTGTACTGGGACCTGGGCTGTTTGACATGTTCATGAATGATCTGCAAAACGGAGTAAATAGTGAAGTGGCAAAATTTGCAGATGATACAAAGCTACTCAAGATACTTAAGTCTAAAGCAGACTGCAAAGAGTTACAAAGGGATCTCACAAAATTGGGTAAGTGGACAACAAAATGGCAGATGAAATTCAGTGCTGATAAATACAAAGTCATGCACATTGCAAAACATAATCCCAATTATACATATAAAATGGTGGGGTCTAAATTAGCTGTTACACCTCAAGAAAGAGATCTTGGAGTCATTGTGGATAGTTCTCTGGAAACATCCACTCAATATGCAGCAGCAGTCAAAAAAGCGAACAGAATGTTGGGAATCATTAAGACAGGGATAGATAGTAAGTCAGAAAATGTCATAGTGCCTCTATATAAATCCATGGTACGCCCACATCTTGAATACTGCATGCAGATGTGGTTGCCCCATCTCAAGAATGATATATTGGAATTGAAGAAGGTGCAGAAAAGGGCAACACATTTTTTTAGGAGTGTGGAACAGGGTCCATATGAGGAAAGATTAATAAGACTGGGACTTTTCATCTTTGAAAGAGATGATTAAGGGGAGATCCGATAGAGGTCTATAAAATCATGACTGGTGTGGAGAAAGTAAATAATGAAGTGTTATTTACTCCTTCTCATAACAGAAGAACTAGGAGTCACCAAATAGATTTAATAGGCAGAATGTTTAAAACAACCAAAAGGAAGTATTTCTTCACATAATGCACAGTTAACCTGTGGAACTCTTTTCTAGGGGATGTTGTGAAGGCCAAGACTATAACAGGGTTCAAAAAAGAGCTAGATAAATTCATGGAGGATAGGTCCATCAATGGCTATTAGCCAGGATGGGCAGGGCTGGTGTCCCTTTCTTCTGTTTGTCAGAAGCTGGGAATGAGCGACGGGATGGATCACTTGATTACCTGCTTCGTGCATTCCCTCTGAAACATCTGGCCTTGGCCACTGTTGGAAGACAGTTTCCTTTGGTCTGATCAAATATGGCAATTATGTTCTTATGAGGATGCCAAAGAAGATGATGTGGTCAGATGGAACTAGGAAGACAATATTGGCAGCTGTATTTTTTGTGGTTTGGAGTGGAGTGAGAGCACTGTGGATGTCAAGGACGCCAGAGGAGAGGAAGCAACAGGGAGGATACTGGGATGTTCCAAGAGCACCAGAGAAGGGGGTGTGGTTGGAGAGGGAAGAGTGTTTTGAAGGAAAGAAAAGGAGGAAGAAATTAGAGGAATAACTAACTATTCCATCAGTTTTGACTGTGTTGCATTTAAATTGATGACAAGACATCAGGAGGAGATGTTGGAGAAGAGGCTGACATGCAGGATTGGATGGAGGGAAGACAGGTCAAGAATGGAAAAGTCTATTTGAGTCATCAGCATAATGATTGGAAGTCAAAGCCATACGCATAGAGGAGCTTGCCTCACACAGAAAGTGTGTAAAAGGGAAAAAGAAGGGACTGAAGGACATGACTTTTGTCTTCTTTCATCAACTGGTTATTTGTTTCAAATGTAAATCATTTAGACTACAACTGTTAAGTGAAAACATATTTTTCTCTGTAGTGTAATTAGTTTCATAATTCAGTCCTGTTCCTTCTCAGTAAACTCTAGCATCCAACAGATAGCTGTCTTATGAAAATGTACACATGATTATTCATGTTCTAGCTACAACATATGTAATTACAAATTTTACGTTTGTGACCTCCCAACAATGCCACTACTCAGTACGACATAATTTTCTTTCTAATTACCAGAGTATATTACTATGCTCACCTACCCTGATTTTCAGTTCAGTTTTGCTCATTGTCTGCCCTTAAACCTGACAAAAAACATCTTTAAAAAGTGTTGACTAAATTAGGACATTTCATTTTTGCTGATGGATATATATCACTTTTTGGTGTGGTTTTTAAAACAAGCAATATAATAGCAACCCACCATAATGTTTTGTGGGCAGCTGTTCCTTTTTTCAAAGCCTTCCAAACCTTCAACACTAAATAGAACATGCATTTCTTTCCTTCTTACTCTTCAATTTATCATTTTAAAATGTCTCTGGTTTATTTCTGGTGCCATTTTGGCTGCAAGGACTATATCATTCTTGTTACCACTGCACAGCAACCCATCTCTTCGCTGCTACAATAACATTGCAGGGTAAGAGATGTAGCACAATATTGCTTTTGATGTATTAATGGTGAAATCCTGTCCTCCTTATTCAGTGAAAACTTCAATGGGAGTTTTGACTGAGTAAGGAGGACAGGATTTTTGCCATAAACAAGGAATCAAATTTAACACCAGCTTTCAGAAATTTCTCAAAAGAAGGATTTTTCTTTTCCTCAGATGAGTTTACTGCTGGTTTAACAAATGACATGAAATCTCTGAGATTTCTTTAGCCATTGCTAAATATAACTCTTTGGCTGACTTTCTGAATAGAAACCACCTACAGAACATTATATATAAAGGACTTTATTTTCCTCTCACACTTGATTTACGCCAGTTTAACTCTACTGACCTCAACTGATTTACTTTTGATTTACATCAATGTGAGAGGAGAATCAGGCTGGGACGTCAGTTGGTGAAGGAAATATAAAATGTTACACAATCCTGAAGACTGGTCACTACCTGAATGTCAAGAATAATAACAAATGTATATGGTGGCTTCCTTTCAGAAGGCACCACTCAAGACCTTAGGGGATGTATATGTTCTGCTCCGGTCTCTATCCTATCAGTGTTACGAAGCTGGTATGTGGCCTCTACAGAGAACTGACAAACAGGAATGATGCATAATAAATAGAAAAATGATTATGTACTAGGGATGAAAGAAAAAGATCAAAACCCTTCCCCCAAACTGTATAATTTGTCTCTAATCAATAAATAGTAAATCTCCCAAATTAACAGTAATACACCATGAAAACACAGTACATTGTTTGTTCAATCTCATTGTCTTAATAAGTTTAGGCAACTTAATGCTTTTTTTATTGGCTAGTTCTTTTAATGATTGACCTATATTCATTCATATGAAGTGGTTTACATGATACAGCTATTCCCGAGCCTGATTCTGATCTCACTTAGTTCGGTATACACCATAAGGGTCTTCACGATAGACCATGGACATGTGGTATTCTACAGTCGACATGGAATCAGAATCAGGTCACCTGCTATAATTGTTCCCATTGTCCCCAGACACAGCAAATTCTAAAGGTCTTCTGATATTTCCCCTACTTACACAGGGCTAGATTAATTTCTTCTTGTATGTGGCCATGCAACAGGGGTGAGAGAAAGAAAGAAACACTCTCCCTTGCATAGCTGCTACCCACTTGCTCCCACAGTGAGGGAGAAACCTATTGAAAAGGGGACAGGGATTATATGGAATCATGACTCTAATCTCTATGCACTAGTCAACTCATAGTCTTTTTTTTTTTTTTAATTCTCATTGCTTCTTAATTTCTCGAATTTCAGGGAGTAAATGAGTAAAATAGTCTGAGTAAATGAGTTCAGCTTCCTTTGAATTAGTGGGAAATATGTAGCAGATAGTCACATTTTAAAAGAACTGGAGGCCTCTAAAGAGTACCTCTACATAATGTTCTTGAGATATGCTATTTACATTGGTATCACTGCATGGTTAACATATTACATTTGGTAAGTTGTACATAAAAAAAAGTGTGTGTGTGAAAGCACATATTTCCATCTATACCCCAGTGCCTTTATCTATGATGAGACTTCTGCATATCAGCTATTTTGTGTAATGACTGGAATAACTTTATCACCTGAAAAAAGCCAATTGAGTGGTGCTTTCTTTGGACAATTCAGTTGGGAGCCTGTTAGCCTCATTGCAGAAGAGAAACAGTTCCATCTTAATTAAAGTGGTATTTGGAGTTGTTGGTAACACATGGATTCCCAGGGAAATTGCCCAAAACACTTTAGTTAAGCTACATGAGGTCCATGCTGCAGATCAGACTGAAGAATGTAGCCTTAACCTATAGAGGTGCAATAAATCAGTTCAGGAAGAGAATTCCAGAAAGTGGATGGACTCAATAGTAAGCCATAGGTTCTGTGGGTACAAGCATCTGCAAACATTAGAGACGCATATTGTTATCCAAGTCAAGCCCCAGGGATATAAAAAAATCCAGCCAAGTTTTGCTTTGTTATGTAGGTGAAACCCCACTAATGTCAATGGAACCACAGCTGTGCAACAGAGTATAAAGTGAGTTTAAACTTACAGAACGTGTGCCTGATTTAGGGTGACCAGACAGCAAGTGTGAAAAATCAGGACGGGGTGGGGGGTAATAGGAGCTTATATAAGAAAAAGACCCCAAAATCAGGACTGTCCCTATAAAATCGGGACATCTGGCCACCCTAGCCTGATTATACATCCCCCCACTGCCTCAACTTTGAAAAGACTAGGGGCTCAGCCTGAAAACCTGAGATATGCCACAGATTCATAACAAATGCAGAGGACAAGCATGTGGATCCTGGCCATACCTCCAGGGTGTTTGTCCCTTATAACTACTTGCATGACCCTCCTGGCACACTTAGAAGCATGATTCCCTTACAACACATGCCAGCAATGGTTAGCCCCTGACATTCTTCTGCATGCCTGCATCACACATCCTCTGAAGGGGACAGAATGCATGAAACATATAAAGGGAATTACAACTGTATTAGGAAGTTGTAACAACTAAGCAGAGGGCCACGTGGAAATCCTCTGATAAATTGCTGGAGCATGCTTCAGAGAGTGGGTGTTACTTGCATGTACCCCTCTACTTCACATTGAAGTGTCCTTTCTCCCCAAAGATGAAAAGCCCTGACCCCACAATTGGAGCAATGAAGGCTCCATGACTTCAAGAAACAGGAAGGCCCATGCCCTCTCCCTTCTGTCCATCTGTTTTTTATCTGCCACACTTTATACACAGCATGCAGCAGAAGGTAGCATTGTGGCCAATAACACTCACTGGTGTCTGGCTTTATTTAAAAAGTTAAGTTACTGTAACTTACATGAACAGCACTTACACAGACAGTTACCCAAACTGAAACTTACCTTGGCGACATTAAACAGGGCAATATTTCCATAAGAATGAACAGTTCTTGAACAATTTCTCCAATCTATTAGGTACAAACAGACTTTTTGTCAACATCAGGCATACATGTTTCTCTTCCTGTTTTTTTCCTTGCAGAAATATTTATTGAGGACAATGCTGATGAAATCCCACTCTCTATTTCTGTATGAATTCTCTCGTATCTCTCTCCTACAATATTTGTACTTGGTCAGGCAGTACCAGATCTTGTTCCAAATCCATATCTCTGTCAATTCCTGCTCAAAGCTCCTAGTGCCATAGAGAAACTATTAGCATTTATTGACCTTCAGAACCAGTAATTTAATCAGTGGGGCACCAAAATCGATTATTCTCAGCTTGGCATATGATGAACTAGAGTGAGTTCTTTCCCCAAGAGTGTGCACTTGGCAATAGCAGCACTTAGGTCATCCAAAGCATCTGAATCAGGTGAGCAGGATGCATTTAGGCAACTCCTATACTGAACTGTAGCTTCAGCTCTCATGTACTTCACATGGCTGATGTCTGGTGATGTTGCTGAATACTGTGTAAAGTGTTTCTTTAGCCATTAGGCCAAAACCTGTTCTCAACCACACACGCACAGCTCTCACTGAAGCATAACTGAGAACAGATTTTTTTCCCCTCTGTGATCATAAGAAGACTATCAATATTTTAAATTGGTTAAAAAGAACATGTACTTGGTAGAAACAGAGATTAAAAAAAAAACAAAAAAAAACAAGACAGATTGGGAGAGGGTTTGAAGTTTAAGGGTTTTAACACTTTCTTCCTATGTCCTCTATGGCAAAACACACAGAAGGCATCGTTAAAAAATATATGCATCCCATGCTACCAAATCCCATGCTTCCTTGTAAAACTGGTGTTCCATTGTTTTCAGTGGAATTCCACTCTAAAGGTGAACTGCAAAGGGTAGCTCAAAATTCAGTTAACCCAGATATAGGACAGGGATGGTGTCCCTAGCTTCTGTTTGCCAGAAGCTGGGAATGGGCGACAGGGGATGGATCACCTGATGATTACCTGTTCTGTTCATTCCCTGTGTGGCACCTGGCATTGGCCACTATCAGAAGACAGGGTACTGGGCTGGAAAGGGACCTTTGGTCTGAACCTGTATGGCCGTTCTTATGTTCTTATGTTCTTCGGTGTCGAATATCCCCAACAATGAGCTGTGGAAGGTTTTCTGCTTAAAAATACATTTTTAGAATCATCTTTAAAAACAAATGTTTCCTCCATGAAAGACAATTGCTTCTCTGGGTTTGTCAGACATGTCTGCAATGTTTTTGATGACTTTCTGTTCAACTCTTCCCAGGGTGAGTACAGCAATTTGCGCTCACTTACTCATGTGTCCAAAGGCCCCTGTCGGGATCCCGACCCTACTTGGGCTATAGGAATCCTGCTATGAAGAGCTTGCACTCAAAGATTGAGCAACTATTTCGGTTGATGTGTGATTTTCGCTAATGTGAGTAGTAAGCATGTGTATAAATGTCTGCAGAAATGGGACATAAAGAAATATAACAAACAGTACCAGGGAATACTGACATTATAATTCTCAACCTCATAGGGGTGTTGTGAAGATAAATAGAGTAAAGATTGTGAGGGATTCAGATATTATCCTAATGGGGACCATATAAGTATAATAGGCAGGAGGTAAAAATAAAATTGCACTGTTAAGATAACTATTGCATGGTTTGATAGTTCAGCTAAAAGCCTATAACCAAGCGCAGGAATGGGACACAGAAATGTGCACGATGAGACCAGTTCTCTTCTCCCTCCTCACTCAGCTACAAGAGAAAACAACTATTTTTAGCCAAGTAGTACTTAAAAAGAAACTGGGGGAAAATAATTTCAGCAGACATCAGCACATTTTTGAGCACTTTCTTCATATTTCTTTAATGAGACCCAGGTTAACTCTTTACCCAACTGAAGTTTCAGCACAGTGAGCACTGCTCATGTGGTAAAAGATTCAAATGAAAATCACAGTTCTCTCCCCTTATATACCTCCATCCCGTTTACCCTAAGCTTCCCTCTCTAATATGAGCTCCAGTATTTTTTCCCCTTTGCAAACAACTGTTTTGCAGAACAAAAATTACTTTTCACACATGGCAAAATCTGACACTACATCAAACAAAATATTTGCTTTGCCTTTTCCTAAATCTATCAAAAGACAACATTTTGAAAGCTATTAATAAAATATATATATATTTAAGTAGGGTTGTTTTATAAGTAAAACATTATTAAAGGTGAAATTCAAGCTCTCAAAAGTTAGGAAATGCCAGCATTAAGGTTGCCTGTGCAACTTTAATTTGCCTCCTTGAGCGCATGCAAAATGATAGTCTTGTATTACATGACCACATAGTATTTCTTCCACTCCTGCATGAAATCAATGTGAGATTAGATATAAACCATATCATCTTTTACTATCCTCGGACTGATTTTCTCTCACTTATACCAATTGTTGACCAGTCTACCCCATTGGCTTCAGTGGAGGTCCATTTTTATTTATGTGAAACTGAAAGCAGAATAAGTCCTATGATTCTTTCACTGAAGCTGGTAAGAATGTTTTGATCTTGGGGGGGGGGGGGGGGAGACAACAAAAGTGTTTAGATTAGTAGAAATTATTGAATGTTTTGTCAATAGAAAGGACATACCGACATTATTTATTAAGTCAACTTGGCCATGAGGGCCAGTTCTTTGCCCCTTTCCTCATGCCTACTTCAATTTTAAAGGCATCAAGCACTGGCTATATTAAATATTCGCAGCTTAATTTCCAAATATAGCTAAAACAAGCTAAAAGGCCCTGGTGGGAATTTTCCATTGAGAGCATTGGGAAGAGCAGGCTCAATATGTGCATACAAATGTAGAGCTCAGAATCTGTATCAGCTGTGGATTAAAACAGGCACACCAATACTTTGACATATGAACAGAAAAGCCAGAATATGTGGACACAATGGTGCAAGAGCAGTTTTGCAACTGGCATTTAAAAGAAAATAAATTGAAGGTGGTATCAATTAGCGTTTCCCATTGAATAGATACTATGGGTGATTTTACCCTAAAAGCAAAAAGGCAAGCAGCCTGCTTGGATGTACTTAACACATGGGTTGATCTTGTCCTAATCTTGACAGATTCTGTGTAGAAACTGTAGGATCAGAACAGTGGGAAGAAGAATGTGATTAGAATGGGTTAAATTTAAATGATCAGCAAGCGAGGTATAAAATATTACATTTTCTCGCCTATTTAATTAGCATAAGTACATTTTAATGTCTAATGAAGAGCTCATGTATGTTAGTGGCAAGAAATAACTCTAGTTATATCAAATGCAATACATGCACTTAAAGCATAAAATTGTCACCCTAATAACTTGCAAAATTCAAATAGAAAGAGACAGTTTGGGAGAAACAGAAAACAGAGCCTGTGACAGATGGCAGAATTTGGCCTTCTCTCCATAAAGAGGGTTGAAAACAGCAGCCAGGATAGCAGAGACTGAAAACCTAGTGTGTTCAGTGGATTTAGTGGGATATTGGCAGAGGTATAGGGAGTTTGTGGGGACTGAAGAGACTAGCTACCAGATAGCGGCATATATCTGCATTCTAAACCTTTTAAAAATGAGGTTCATTGACTATTTCTTTGGACCTTATATTCTCCAAATCATTTTCCTCATCCCCATTGCTGTAAGTTTCAGGGACTGCCTCGCAGATTTCAGGTTTGATAGATGGATATCTAACAGTAATCATTTCCATATGATTGATATTAAAATTAGCTTATAACACGTATCTTTTCAGTCTGTCAGAGAAAGTGTTCCTAGGATTTCTATAATACTGTCAGAACTTGATATGGCTAATAAACATGGAATAGAGGCTATTGTAATGCAGTCTGCTACCCAATAAACCTACACGTATTGAGCCTGATTCTCCTCTCCCTTACCAGTGTAGAGTGGATATAAAATGTTACTATCTGTTTTGGTAGTGTTTTACTCCCACTTTGCCCAAGTGTAATCAGCTACACCAGGTGCAAGATGATAGAAACAATAGATGTGCATGTCGTAGTCTTACACTGGGCTTGATGGTGACATATCATTAGCCTCAGTACATATCTATATATTTAAAATTAGAAGATGCCATGCTTGGTAAATTCACTAATTTTGGTTTTTTTTAAGGAGAAAGTCCCATTAAATTACTATGGCTTCCCTATGTGTTTGTTAAAATTTGTTACCAGTGCTAATATTCTTGGTTTTGAGTAGTAAGTAATAGACATGTTTCCCCTTGCTATTTAACAATGCTATTTAACTTTATTCTTCACAATGTTGATCCCATCAAGTTCTAAGTTTCTGTAGAGAGATGACAGCCAAGGTAGTTTATCTTCTCCCCCTTTCCTCATGACTTGCATGTGTGCATGTGCACATGCACACAGAGAACTTGTTTGTAATTAAATTTCTCTGATGCTCATTTCATGGCTATTCTGTGCAATAAAAAAACTTGCACCATAGGGAAATCTTTATTGATGGGAAGTGAAGTCCGTAAAGAAATAACCAATAATTTTTTTGTTCTAAGTTTTACAAAGTTATCTTCTAAACCAGGTACCTGAGCTAAGCCAAGTACTCTATGTAATTGTCATTCTTGTGAATAATGGACATTTCAAACAGTGCTACCAGAAAAACTGGATGCTCCTAGTGGTAGCCGTGTTAGTCTGTATCAGCAAAAACAACTAGGAGTCCTTGTGGCATCTTAGCCCTGGTCTACACTACAAGTTTAGGTCGAATTTAGCAGCATTAGGTCGATTTAACCCTGCACCCTCCACATGATGAAGTTATTTTTGTCAACTTAAAGGGCTCTTAAAATCGATTTTGGTACTCCTCCCCAACAAGGGGATTAGCACTAAAATCAACATCACTGTGTCGAATTTGGGGTATTGTGGACGCAATTCACCGGTATTGGCCTCCAGGAGCTATCCCAGAGTGCTCCATTGTGACCACTCTGGACAGCACTTTCAACTCAGATGCACTAGTCAGGTACACGAAAAGCCCCGGGAGCTTTTGAATTGCATTTACTGTTTGGCCAGCATGGCGAGCTCATCAGCACAGGTGACCATGCAGTCCCCTGAAAGCTGGGGGAACTGGATCTGATTGCTGTATGGGGAGATGAATCCATGCTATCAGAACTCCGTTCCAAAAGACATAATTGCAATATATATGCCAAAATCTCCAAGGGCAAATGTGAGGTGTTTACAATGCTCACAACTGCAGTGGTGAGCGGAGCGGGCTCCCGCTTGCAGTGCTATGGCGTATGCACGGGCAATCCAAGAAAAAGGGTGAGAAATGATTGTCTGCCATTGCTTTCATGGAGGGAGGGAGCGAGGGAATGGTCACTGACAACATGTACCCAAAACCACTGGTGGTTTCCTTGTCCGTTATCTCAATTTTTTTAATTAATAAAGAATGCATGGTTTCAAAACAATAGTTACTTGATTTTGAAGGTGGGAGGGTGTTTGGCTTACAGGGAATTAAAATCAACAAAGGGGGTGGGTTTGCATCAAGGAGAAACATGCACAACTGTCACACCGTAGCCTGGCCAGTCATGAAACTAGTTTTCAAAGTCTTTTGTGATAAGCAGTGTGCCTTGCTGTGCTCTTTTAATCAGTGTCTGGCTGCTCAAAATCTGATTCAAGGCAATTTGCCTCAACCTCCCACCCTGCCATAAACGTCCCCCCCTTACTCTCACAGATATTATGGAGCACACAGCAAGCAGCAATAACAATGGGAATGTTGGTTGCGCTGAGGTCTGACCAACAACGCCAGCGAGCTTTTAAACGTCCAAAGGCACATTCTACCACCATTCTGCACTTGCTCAGCCTATAGTTGAACTGCTCCTTACTACTGTCCAGGCTTCATGAGCCATGGGAGCAAGGGATAGGCTGAGGTAGGTGAAACTGCACGGTGCTGCCAGCTGGGAGAGCAGTCTGAGGCAGAAGCCTCCAGCTCGCAGGAGATCAGGATAGCAGAGTTGCAGCGGAAGTGGTGGAGCGAGCAAAACACCATTGATGAGGACGGCTAGCAGTCCTACTGCACCATCTGCTGCAGAGTTGCAGCGGAAGCAGTGGAGCTGTTCACCATTGATGCGAAGGCACCCAGGAGCTGCTGCTGTGTGGCCAAGGCAAAAGAGCAGGAGCCCTGGAGCTGTTTTATGTGGAATGTGTGCTTGCAAGACTTCTTCACCAGTGACAAAAGACAGGAATATGGCACCTAAAATCTAAAAAGGCCTGCACATTTCCCAGAGTCACTACCCTTGATAACAGAATGTCAATGATTGCATTGGCTACTTGGATCACAGCAGCCCTCACAGTAGACTTGCCCACAACAGCAGTGGTGACGGTGAGCTGAGTGGGCTCCCGCTTGCAGTGCTATGGCGTCTGTGCGGTTAACCCAGGAAAAAAGCCGTGAAACGATTGTCTGCCGTTGCTTTCATGGAGGGATGGAGAGAGGGAGGGGCAACTGACAACATGTACCCAAAACCACCCGTGACAATGTTTTTGCCCCATTAGGCATTGGGAGCTCAACCCAGAATTCCAATGGGCAATGGAGACTGCAGGAACTGTGGGATAGCTACCCACAGTGCACCGCTCTGAAAGTCTATGCTAGCCATGGTAGTGTGGATGCACTCCGACGACTTAATGCACTTAGTGGGGACGCACGCAATCGACTGTATAAAAGCACTTCCGAAAAAAATGACTTCTATAAAATCGACCTAATTTCATAGTGTAGACATACCCTTAGAGACTACTCCTCGTTGTTTTTCTGGATACTGGCATTATCTATAAACTATTGGAGCAAGGCACCTTGTTCGCCTTGCCAAGTTCAGAGTTTCCCCCTCGTTGGTGGGGAGGGTCCTGGAGTAAATCAGTCCCAATCCAGAGAGGTTTTTGTTCCTCAAGTGGGTTTTATTTTTCAATATTTACAAGATGGGCCTCAGGGTAGGTCCAAAGAGTATTCTTCAGCCAAACCAAAGAAACAAATTCATAACACAAAAAGGGAATATCTTTCCCTGTTCTTTCCCTGGGGTGTTTTCCTTGCAGGGTGCCAGTCATTCCCCAAACTGTGTGCTAGCATGGTTGCTTCCCCTGTAGGGAGGAGAGAAGCCTTCCACCAGGAGAAGCCTTTTCTCCCTGCTGCCACTAGGTGTGTTGCAGGTTGTCTCTCCTCCCTCTCTCTCACTAGAAAAGTGTTTGTTTGTTTGCTTATTTGTTTGTTTGTTTAAAGAACTCAAGTATCCCTTCTGGACTCAGGTGTCCCAAGGCGACTTGAGGTAACGTCTTTTCCGCTCATGGGGAAAAGGGCTTCTGAGTTTCTAAATCTGATGTCCCTACCTTCCACCACCCTCGTACAACTGTCCGGTCTGACGTTGTCACAATGTTTAGGCACCAATGTGTTCAGTGCTCTACAAGACAGAAAAAGAGATGGTTCCTGCCCCTGCTGTCAGTGAAAATACCTATCAAAATAATGAGTATGCCCACTGTAAATAATTTACATATTGGAAATTAATGTGTTTTTTACTAATTTAATTTATTTTTAATGAATAAATTCTAGGAAATCTACAAAAGTGCATTTACTGGCTTGCTTGTTACCTTTACGGGTATAATGAATACATTTTAACATTGAGGTAATATGTTAAATCCAAGACCTGTTACAGCTTGAGAAAAAGCTACCTTCCAAATTTCACTATAAATTTCAGCTTCTAATAATAATATTTAGCTCTTTTCATTCATAGATCTGAAGTACTTTAGAAAGTATCATTATCCCCTGTTTTCAGGTGGGGAAACTGAGGCACAGAAAGGTGAAGTGAATCAGGCTCATTCACACAAGACGTCAATGAGGAACAGAACTTCAGGTCTTTTGACCTTGACTCCCAGACCAGTGTTCTAACTTCTGGACCACATTGCCGTGCTAATAATATATGATAGGGTATTGAAGTCCAACCATTCCTACGTTCAGCACACTCACAATTTATGTCTGTGATGTGGTCGGAGTCTTATTCTTGAGCTTACATCTTAAGTTAGATGGGGCATTCCAAATAAGTGCTGCTTAAAATCTTCACAACCACATGAACATGTACTCTGCGTAACCCACTTTTTACTTTAACAATTATTGTGAGAATGTTGTACAGAGCTTTTAGAAATAGTATTGGGACTATTTCCTGATCTCTCTGCATATCTAGTTGGATGCCTTAGTTGTCACTGGTTTAAATATGCAGATCTGGAGACAGCAGGAAATTAAAACCAATGAGCAAGATCTTAAGCTGGCACAAAGGCCCTACGCTACCAGCACTCCCAGCTACCTTCGAGACACCACTGACTTCCTGAGGAAACTACAATCCATCGGTGATCTTCCTGATAACACCATCCTGGCCACTATGGATGTAGAAGCCCTCTACACCAACATTCCACACAAAGATGGACTACAAGCCGTCAAGAACACTATCCCCGATAATGTCACGGCTAACCTGGTGGCTGAACTTTGTGACTTTGTCCTTACCCATAGCTATTTTACATTTGGGGACAATGTATACCTTCAGATCAGCGGCACTGCTATGGGTACCCGCATGGCCTCACAGTATGCCAACATTTTTATGGCTGATTTACAACAACGCTTCCTCAGCTCTCATCCCCGAATGCCCCTACTCTACTTGCGCTATATTGATGACATCTTCATCATCTGGACCCATGGAAAAGAAGCCCTTGAGGAATTCCACCATGATTTCAACAATTTTCATCCCACCATCAACCTCAGCCTGGTCCAGTCCACACAAGAGATCCACTTCCTGGACACTACAGTGCTAATAAACGATGGTCACATAAACACCACCCTATTCCGGAAACCAAGTGATCGCTATTCCTACCTACATGCCTCCAGCTTTCACCCTGACCACACCACACGATCCATCATCTACAGCCAAGCTCTGTGATACAACCGCATTTGCTCCAACCCCTCAGACAGAGACAGACACCTATAAGATCTCTATCAAGCATTCTTACAACTACAATACCCACCTGCGGAAGTGAAGAAACAGATTGATAGAGCCAGAAGAGTTCCCAGAGGTCACCTACTACAGGACAGGCCTAACAAAGAAAATAACAGAACGCCACTAGCCGTCACCTTCAGCCCCCAACTAAAACCCCTCCAATGCATTATTAAGGATCTACAACCTATCCTGAAGGATGACCGAACACTCTCACAAATCTTGGGAGACAGGCCAGTCCTTGCCTACGGACAGCCTCCCAACCTGAAGCAAATACTCACCAGCAACCACATACCACACAACAGAACCACTAATCCAGGAACCTATCCTTGCAACAAAGCCCGTTGCCAATTGTGCCCACATATCTATTCAGGGGATACCATCACAGGGCCTAATAACATCAGCCACACTATCAGAGGCTCATTCACCTGCACATCCACCAATGTGATATATGCCATCATGTGCCAGCAATGCCCCTCTTCCATGTACATTGGTCAAACTGGACAGTCTCTACGTAAAAGATTAAATGGACACAAATCAGATGTCAAGAATTATAACATTCATAAACCAGTCGGAGAACACATCAATCTCTCTGGTCACGTGATTACAGACATGAACGTCACTATTTTACAACAAAAAAAATTCAAATCCAGACTCCAGCGAGAAACTGCTAAATTGGAATTCATTTGCAAATTGGATACAATTAACTTAGGCTTGAATAGAGACTGGGAGTGGCTTAGTCATTATGCAAGGTAGCCTATTTCCCCTTGTTTTTTCCTACCCTCTCCCCCCCCAGATGTTCTTGTTAAACCCTGGATTTGTGCTGGAAATGGCCCACCTTGATTATCATACACAATGTAAGGAGAGTGATCACTTTAGATAAGCTATTACCAGCAGGAGAGTGGGGTGGGAGGAGGTATTTTTTCATGCTTTTTGTGTGTATATAATAAGATCTTCTACACTTTCCACAGTATGCATCCGATGAAGTGAGCTGTAGCTCACGAAAGCTTATGCTCAAATAAATTGGTTAGTCTCTAAGGTGCCACAAGTACTCCTTTTCTTTTTGTATCTCCATTGACTTCTATTTACCACTGCAGAGGATCCAACGTAATAAGTTTCAGACATCTATAAAGATGCTATAAATAGCTTTTAAATACATAAATAATAGTTAATATTATGAATTTTGAGTTTAATAGACTATCTTGGTACCTTCCAAAACTCAAAGCAAGTGCTTTGCCAGTGGGAAGGTAGGTATCTCCTCCTTCTAGTGCTATAAATCTCTGGTTTGTAGCCCTCAAGAGAAACGGATTTCTGTCTATAAACCTATCATTGGTAAAGTACTTAATATCGTCAATCCTGCAACTTGGGCTAGTGTAAATCAGGAGTGAAATTCCATATATGAAGAAAGAGGAAATCATTTTTTGCTTCTTAAATCCATCTGCCACAAAAGTGTCCTTTTGGAAGCTGGGATGTTAGAATAAGTGTGTTGGAGAAGGGTAAGTCAGTAGAGTGCAGTCAAGGAGGTAAAAATACATGATTAATGTCATGTATTATATGGCTCTGAAAATTTATCCCACAACTATCACATCACATATTTCAGCTTTCTAGTGCCACCTTTCTGGTGTCACAGCTTTTCAAACAAGATTGCAAGGTACTATTATTTATGAGGAGGAACATGTATTTTTCCCACTATTCTCAACAAACTTCCCAAACATTTCATATTCAGGCAGATACTAAACTCTGAAATATTCAGCTCAAACATTTTTAGAAAATAGAGTTATGGAAAAGAGAATAGAATGGAAGCATCCATAACATTTGGGATCAATACCTCTTCTTCCACCTCCACCCCTTAAAAAAGTGTGTCTCTTTAAATTATAAATCATGCACAGAATAATACTCCTTAGCACTACATCATGTATGGCTCATCTAGTCAGAAATCAAATGGGGAAAAATGGACATTACCTTGAACTTTCAAATAATTCTGAATCTTATTTCTTTTAATAATGCAGGGTTAGTCATAAATGTTGCATCATCCATGAGCACATATAGGCATGTCATGAAAATCTCATGAGACAATCTCATGATCCTGTTACCCCATTTTTGAAAATGGGCCTAACCAGAGGAATTATATAAATATTATATTAAGACATGACATCATGCTTCTAAAAGACTAGAAAAAGAATAAAGTAGCATTAGATGCAAAATTGTAATGGAAGAAAATTGGCCAGGAAGTGTTCAAATATCTATATATTAATATCAAAATCCCAGGGTTCGGTGCGGGAAAAGGGAGGGAATCAAAGGGCCTGATTCTCAGCTGGTATAAATTTGTATCACTTTATTAATTTTCAAGAGAGCAACTTCAATTTACAGCAGATGAGAATCTGACCCTAAGCATGTATTTAGATACAGAACTTACCTCAAAGTTGTTTTTAGGACTAGGAGTACTTGTGACACCTTAGAGACTAACAAATTTATTTGAGCATAAGCTTTCGTGGGCTAAAGCCCACTTCCTCAGATGCATGCAGTGAAAGTACAGTATATATATATTTATATATATATATATATATACAGAGAACATGAAAAAATTGGGGTTGACATAGAGTTGTTATGTCAACCCCCAGTTTGTCATGTTCTCTCTCCCTCTCTCTATATATATCTTCTTACTGTATTTTCCACTGCATGCATCTGAGGAAGTGGGCTTTAGCCCATGAAAGCTTATGTTCAAATAAATTTGTTAGTCTCTAAGGTGCCACCAGTACTCCTCGCTCTTTCTGCTCATACAGACTAACACGGCTACCACTCTGAAACCTGTTTTTAGGACTGTTCTTCAAAGATAAAAACCTAAGATGTGGCCTAGTTGTTTGAATATGAGACTAAGAACCAGAACTCCTTATTAGGTCTGACTTTGAATGCCTCTGTAGCCTGTGGCAAGTCATTTTAACCACTCTTTCTCTATTTCCCCATCTGTAAAATGGACAAAAATGGATTTTGTGAGAATTAATTAGTTGATGTTTGTTAAAAAAAAAAAACGCACCCAAAACTTTTCAGTTGAAAATCACTATTTAATTGGTACGATTAAATAAATAGTAAACAGCTAATGTATGACAAAATATTGATGAAGAGATAATTAAAAAGATCCCCTGTTTGTACACATATAATAGCAAATGATGAAGGCTCAATTAAACCCTGCAATGTATTAAATTTACCAGCCAGATGTGATCATTCCAGGCACAATGTAGCATCTGCATGAAATTGGCACAACTGATATAATTCTGTGGAAAGCCAGCAGTGATTCCACAATTCTAAACTTTGCCCTAGGACAAAGTTCTATAGTGAAGAATCAAACTCTACTGAATTCCTAAGGATGGTAATTTTAAGTTGAATATAATGTTGACACCCTGAATGACAGGAGAGAAATAATTGCTTTCCCTGCTGGGATCTATGAAGTGGATGCCCAGACAGTAGCATCAGCCAGAGGGAGAGGAAAGAAAGCTTAATTTCTTCCTAACATAGTGCCTCCTCAAAGCCTGCTCCAGGTGGTGGAGAGAAGACACCAGCCAACACATTTCCCTTCCAACCTTGGGGGAAGAAATGTATTTTGCGGGGAAGAGGATAGGAAAGACGCACAGAGCCCCTGGCCTAGTGGGCAAAATGGGGAACCCTACTGTGGGGGAGGGGAGAATGGCCTGTGTGTGTGACAGATTTGAGGACCATTGTATACATTTATGAATGGCTTATGGATGATTGTGTTCTACTCCACAGGGGAAGGTTACCACAACTCCTCCAGGAACTAAAAAAAACCCCATATATGTGGCGGTAAATAGGGTAAATCCCTGAAACTGTTTTACCCCCACCTGAGGTGGTTTGCATGTACTGATTCAGGCTGTTTTTTCCAGAGACTAGGAAACACTGGATAGAACACCTTACATTGAAGGGAGGGGCAACCCTGGTGGAAGGGTTGGAAAGTCTTTGGCCTACTGGGGTCCCCCATAAAACTGTTGGATGAACTCTGGTAAGCTTTTAGCATGCATATAGGATATTTTGTTGTTTTTTTATGTTTTCTCTGCAATGCTTTTTCCTTAAGAATATGTATAGTTTGCTTTGTGAAGTTGCTTTGCTGGTTGATAATATACGCACTGTTTAACCCCTGGAGAAAGGTTACCCACAGTTGCAGGACCTTTGCCAGATCTGCTGCAGAAATCACTGCAAAGTACAGAGGGACTGCAAGCCTAAACCCATGTTCTGGAGAAAGAGACATGACTTTGCCCAAGAGATGTGATGGCTACAAAGACTGAAACCTTTAAATAGGTGCTCTCCAGGAGAACCAGCAGCGTGCGGGCGTCAAAGGTGCAATTAACCTTGAAACTGTGACCTATATGGTGGTAGTGAGTGTGATCTATGATGGTGGGGAATTGTCAGTAAAGTGTCAAGAGCTGTGAAAGCAAAGATTGTAGAAGAGAAAGCTGTGCACAGGCCCTGGCCATGAGGCAGACTGGCTTTCTGGGAATATCACAGTGTTTGGTGGGAACTGTGCACCCTTAAAATTCCCCCGGTCAGAAAGGAATGGGAAAAGGGTCCCTACCCAGAGACACATGATAGCTGGAGGCCTGAGGCTTGACTGGGCACTCCTGGAGTGAACCATGGAGGGGGAAATACAGGTGCAGTTCCCGTGAAACTGTGTGACAGGGGCACACAGAGCCCCTGGCATAGGGAAAAGGAGGAAATGGAGGGTATGCGCGGAAGTGAACATGAGGTTTACTGAGAGCTGCTGGCATGGGGAAGATTATGGGAACTTTCATAGGAAGGAGGGGAAATGGGGGCACAAACCCCTTCCAGTAATTTTTTTTCCATTCCTTCTTGACCCTTGAGTCACTATGGGTCCCTGGTCACAAGTTTTAAGAGGAGCTTTCATGGGCTTAGGGGAATAAGCCCCCGTGGTTTCAGGGACCTCTTAACTTTTATGCCCTTTTTTGTTTTCCTCCATGCCACACAGTCAACAGCCTGTGATTTTGAAATGTGGTTGTATTAGAATTCTTTGAAGCATACTGGGTGCTTTTACACATTTTTATAGAGCCAATAATAAAAAAAAATGCATTTAAACAATCTGTTTTCTTTCCTGGAGTATTAGAGAAAAAGGAACTGTCAACCCAGATCACCATTTAATCTTGAATACTGCTTAAAGGTATTTTTAAAGAGAGTTTTCCTTCCCTCCTATTCAAATATATTAGACCATTTTATAAGACCTGGTGGCAATAGATACAGTACTTGCACAATGGGGGAGAAAGGAAGCCATGCAGGTGGCCAACAGCAAATAGAAACCATTTGTATGAATTGTTACCGGTATGGTTTTAAAGCACTTAAATCTAATGAAAACATAGAAGCATTTAACAACGTGCTAGGGGGATAACTTGTGCTTCTAATGCAGTTTAATTTGAATCTGTAATAATCACACCACCAGAGTTAAGGTACAGAACTCCAATGGAACAGGAATGTTTAAATTAAAACCTGTGACCAACAGCACAAAATACCATATTTTGTCGGGGAGCAGCCAGCCATTCTGGCTTTGGTTCTAGTCCTGCTGTTGTCTGAAAAGTTCTTAGTCTATATTTCTCAACTATCACAGACTACTTGTTGAACTCAAGATTTGTTTTAACTAAAAAGAGGCCTTGTTTGCAAAAGTCTATGTGCACCAAACAAAGCCTCCCTATAAACTTCAATGAGTAATTTAGATGTGTAAAGACAGGTTTCAGAGTAGCAGCCATGTTGGTCTGTATTTGCAAAACGAAAAGGAGTACTTGTGGCACCTTAGAGACTAACAAATTTATTTGAGCATAAGCTTTCGTGAGCTACAGCTCACTTCATCGGATGCATTCAGTGGAAAGTACAGTGGGGAGATTTATATACATAGAGAACATGAAACAATGGGTGTTACCATACACACTGTAACAAGTGACCACTTAAGGTGAGCTATTGCCAGCAGGAGAGCGGGGGGTGGGGGGGACCTTTTGAAGTGATAATCAAGGTGGGCCATTTCCAGCAGTTGACAAGAATGTCTGAGGAACAACATTCAAAAACCAGTCGGAGAACACTTCAATCTCTTTGGTCACTCGATTACAGACCTAAAAGTTGCAATTCTTCAACAAAAAAACTTCAAAAACAGACTCCAACAAGAGATTGCTGAATTGGAATTAATTTGCAAACTGGATACAATTAACTTAGGCTTGAATAGAGACTGGGAGTGGATGGGTCATTACACAAAGTATAATTATTTCCCCATGTTTATTCCCCACCTTTACCCCACACTGTTCCTCAGACATTCTTGTCAACTGCTGGAAATGGCCCACCTTGATTATCACTACAAAAGGTTTTTCTCCCCCCCTCCCCCGCTCTCCTGCTGGCAATAGCTCACATTAAGTGATCACTCTCTTGTTACAGTGTGTATGGTAACACCCATTGTTTCATGTTCTCTATGTATATAAATCTCCCCACTGTATTTTCCACTGAATGCATCGATGAAGTGAGCTGTAGCTCACGAAAGCTTATGCTCAAATAAATTTGTTAGTCTCTAAGGTGCCACAAGTACTCCTTTTCTTTTTAGATGTGTAAAGTAACTTCTCTGTGTTTCTAGAGGATAGGGAGAGGGAGAGAAGGAAATTGTTCGGGAAAAATAACTCAGTTTAAACAATCTAACCCCTCCAAATCATTGTAATGATTAAGTTCCTACTCTTCTTCCTTTTAAAGTCAATGGAAAATTTGCTTAGAAATGTCCCGTGTGTTCTAGACTAATTGTAAACCCTGTGGCCTGAAGCTCTAGGTAAAGAGCTCTCTGTTCCCATCTGTTGGTGATGAGGCTGAAGAATGGCTGCACAGTTACTTCATCTGCATAAGCTATTTACCCAAACTCCAGATGACCTGAAGTTCTAAAGGGGAAGGAAGTCTCTGACACCATCTGTTTTTTAAATATGGGAATGTGGAGTTACAGGGAGAGCTTCATTTGCATAAACATTCTATCCAGAATTCTTCCAGTGCCACAATTGTACACACACTCAGGACTGACTGGGAGTGGAACTGAGAGAAGGGAAACTGGATCCTACATTGCGGCAAGGAGTGCGTCCCTAGTGTCACGGACTCGGCTCAACGGTCCAATATGGTACTGGTTCCTCATCATTGAGGATCCTGTGCTGCTGGAAGAACTTTGCAGAGAAATGATGCAGTCTGAAGACTTCACTGCAAGAGCTGTCATGGAGGACTTTGTGATGGGAGATGACACAAAAGCAGCTCCTGAGCAGAGGACAACTCAGAGGGAGAGCTTTGCTGATGCTGAACTCTGGTGACTCTGGTGACTCCCCTCCTTCCCAGCTGTCACAGTTTAAGGGAACTACACCTGTATTTCCTCTCAGTGGTCCAGGAAAGGCAACTACTTGCAGGCTTCTAGCTCCTTAGCTTATGCCTTTCTGGGTTAAGATCTTCATCCTCTCCCTTCTGATGAGGGTATTTCCAGATTGCACAGTTCCCTGCCTTCATTGTGTTATTCCCAGCCAGCACAGAGGACAAGGACACCTGCTTGCTTTCTCTTCAGAGACAATTGACAAATATAATTGCTACTGTTAGATGGTACCACACAGCACTTCCTATGCAAGCGTACTTTATTTTTAAGGTAAAAAGCATTATAGAGAAAACATTAAAAACAGTAAATGATCCTACACACATGCTAATAAGCTTATCAGAATTCATCCCACCCTTAAACATGGGTTCTGGCATGAGGAGTTTTTCAAATCCCCACCCAAGGAGATTCCTTGTGGTTACAAGTTATTCACAGCTTCATCTCAGAACACATATTGAGTTTTATAGGGCCTCAGTAGGCTCAGACTTTGTAACTCTTTCAAAAGGACTGGGGCCCCCTGGGGACCAGGGCTCATGTCCATTTGCTGGATCAGGAAGACGGCCCTGTGTCAGTTTAAAACCAGGCTATTTATTCAAAAAGACTTTCTGGATTTGTCCTTGGAAAATCCAGTTCGAACTAGTGCATATATGCACTTTTCCAGGGATGTGGCTTCTCTGGAGTTGTTACAACCCAAGTGAATTAGATAATTATATATATATATATACACAAATTTTGAAAAGATAGAACAATTATAAAGGTCAAAACAAGACTAAAACATTTTGCTCTATACAAATTTCTTTTCTAGAAATTTCAAAATTTGTTTTCATTCTGTTTTGGGGGCAGAAAAAAAATCACTGAAGTTCCTTTGACATTGAAAAGCTGTTTCCTGCCCACCTGTAGTAGAAATTACTCAAACTGGGTTAGGTAGTGGAGCCTCAAGACAGGGTCAGGCAGAGCTACCCTTGGGCATGGACTCAGGCCAGTCTGAGTGTAGTCCCGGGCTTTGGGTCTACTCTATCCACTGACACCAAGCTGTGACTGGGCGTGGGGGAAGTGACTTAGTAAAGTGATATTTGCCTGTTGAATGTATACACTGGTAGGAGAGTTAATGGCCTACTGCCAAAGATACTGTGGGGATGGGTATTTTATCATTCATTTATGTATATTGTTGCTGTGTTCTCTCCACCTTCCACATGATTTCCTCAGTGCTTGTGAATGGAGAAGTATTGCCTGTTTAGGGCACCTAGGGAAGGTGTTTAGTGATTCCAAAAATTCTAGGGGGAGGTTCAAGCCACTGGTTTATGTTAGTTTTAAGAGGGATCCCTACCTATCTGAAACCTGCCCTTGTTGCTTTCAATGCCACCTGGCAGAAGGGTTACATAAATGTAAGAAGTAGCTTCTGTTAGAGAGCTTATTCCTTCACTCTCCCACTTCCCTGGTCCTTCTCACATGAACAGAGAGCAGCAATACCCGAAGTCCGAAGGTGCAAACAATTTGATGTTTATTGGGGTGAACTTCCAGCAAGCTTAAATGCAAGTTCCTTTTTCCTTATTTTTGAAGCCCAACTTACTTCCTGTTTGCCCCTAATTTATATAGTAATATTCTTAGCTATACCTTAACCAATCATTCTACTGAAATTTACTTAACCAATCCTAACATATTGTAACATGATTAGCTAACCAATTATATCCCACCACCTTAATTAGTTTACATCCATCAAAATTAATTATACAGCAGACAGAAACAATCACAGAACCAGACAGAGACCATGCCAATAAACAATAGCAAAGTGGGAACTATAATGACAAAACAATACAGAAGTGAGGATTTCACAACTCCATCTATAAAGACATAAGGGTTTCCCAGCTGTCTCTATTGATAAGTGAGTTCTTACCAGACAGAAAACTATCAACCTAAATTTCCTTTTACATCTTCTAGGCTCTTCTCTTTCTCTGGAGGTGATAGATCGGATCACCTTCCTAACAGCCCCATATTGGCTAGTTTGGAATGTGAGGAGGTGACTGTACGCTTCCCAGCTTATGGCTGCCTCTGCTGCTTAGTCAAAGGCATTGGCCTAAGAACAGGGCCTCAGACTGTCACAGTGAGAGAAGGCCCTTACACAGATTTTTTCTTGTATACTTCTATTACTAGCTAAATGATAAGCATATACCTAAATTCTTAGAGTATAGGCCTTTATAGACAGGCCTGAATATCTATATTTATGTTAGTTTTAAGAGGGATCCCTACCTATCTGAAACCTGCCCTTGTTGCTTTCAATGCCACCTGGCAGAAGGGTTACATAAATGTAAGAAGAAGCTTCTGTCCCACACCCTCAGGTAGCCCCTCATCGCTGAGAAGTGTATAGTGCAACTGGACTGCTCTCTTGGCATAAATCACAGCAATCCGAGGGCTAGACTAGTTTCCTAGCTGGCAGCCAGAAGGGTGTGTTATCGGAGCTGTTGTGCTGGCTCTATGCCACCAAAAGATGCCCTTACATGAAGATAATCCTCCCATAGCTGATGAAAATAGCTTTTGGGTTTGCAGTGGCGGTTTTATACGAAGCAGCTACAGTACACTTGGGGATTTGAGCCATTGTTCCCTGGTTATTATATTCTGACTTGATGATAATCTTTTCTACTATGTTCACTCCTGGTGAAACACAGGAAAGCAAAAGCAAATGGGAGTGGTGAATAACAGATTAAAAAACTCATACATCAAAATGTCTACTTGGTTTCTTAGAAACACCTAGAGTATGTGCTCTCCAGTTACACCACTTGGTATGTAACTAATATAAAAGAACCTTCTTTAACCCATTTCTCTTGTCCTTCCCTAGTCCATGTTTAAACAAACTAAATTGCTTCAGAAAAAGTAACAGCCAGATATAAAGCAAATGTTAAACTATGAATTACCTTACCCTTCCTAACCTCACTTCAGCCAAAAACTTAAGGCTTGTTGTACTTTTTTTCCCTTTCAGCCACATTGCTAATTTGTCAAAGATATCTGTTTGATGCAGTGCAAGGGAAAGCATAATTCAAAAGCAAACTTGGGGATATGTCTGTCTCATTTTAAGAATCAAAATGGATTTTCCCCAAGGTGTCTGACATCTGGAAATTAATTCTGAGGCTCTGCAGGTGGATTAGTTTTAAATGTATTGTTTCCATGCTCCAGTTCAAATCAAGGTCCCAGTGTAATATAATGTTTCGGAGCACTATGCCTGCAATAAAAGTAGTCTTGCATATTTCATTTTCTTACAGATGAGACCATGCTAAATAGGCAGGGTATCACCCAGTATAAATGTGGCATTTTGTACAATGTGCATGGAAGCTGCACAGAAACAAAAACTTTTAACACAAGAGACCATGACAATCAGAAAAGAAGGGGTTCAGAGATGGGTGATGACAATGCTTAGGGTTATGGAAAAACTGTCAATGAAAAAGGATTGAAAACACTGGGATTGTATACCTTAGAAATGAGATGAATAACTGGGGACATAAGAAACATATACAAACTGATGTATAGTACAGGGAGGGTAGATCAAGAGTTTCTTTCTCCTTGTCCCACAACACAAGAAAAGGGGGACAAAAATATCTTGGAGTTCTAATAGTTCATGCTAAAAAATGTGTTGGAAAGAATATACAACATCATGTTTCAGGGCTGAAGCCAATTTCTAAAAAAATAGGGGTCAGAATATTGGCTTTATGGGAAAACATATGGCTTTAGGAAAACATAAGGAATGTCCAAGTCAGCAGATCTGCTCCACCCACTTGGGCATTCCTTATGTTTTCCTAAACAGAATAGACAGGATACTGGACATGGGTGGGATCCAGTGAGGAGGGTGTGACATTATTGACTTGAACTGGGACCATATAGAACATTGTTGCAACCAAGATCCTGTAGTGGCACTAAATCTTGTATAAAGGGGGGTCAAATAAGGTGTCTAAGACAAGGTTATGGTTTGCTGCCTATGCTTATGCTATCTGTTTGCATGTATCATTTTTGTATTTAAAGATAGAAGTATTGGCTCTATACTGTCTGTATTTCAAACTTGTGCTATGCTTCTGGGTGACACCCCAGACAAGTTGGTGTCAGCTCTGCCTAGCCTGCTTGATGGCCCATTAAGGACCATCAGCTATACAACTGACCCATTGAGAGAAGGCAGATACGGCTTGTGACTTAGCAAGGTATGCAGGGACATGCCTTTGGACAGAACTCTGAGGTTTTTTCCATGACATGTGATGGAATGCTTGTCTTTGGAACAAAGAAAGAAAGGCCACATGACAAAAGAATATAAAAAGCTGATGCCTCATCTCCATCTTGTCTTCAATCCTGCTTCATACCTCTGGAGGAACTTTGCTACACTAAAGCTTTGAACCAAGGACAGAAAGACCCATCCCAGCTGTGGATGTTCTCCAGAGACTTGATTTGAACCTGCAGTCTATTCCATCACTGCTACAAGCCTGAACCAAGAACTTTGGCACTGGTGGAGATACTGGGAAACTGGAGTGTCTAAGGGAATTGCTTGTGTGACTTGTGGTTAGCCAGTGGGGTGAGACCAAAGTCTGCTCTGTTTGGCTGGTTTGGTTTGCCTTAGAGGTGGAAAAACCCTAGCCTTGGGCTGTAACTGCCCTGATTGAAGCAATTTGTCCTGAATTGACACTCTCAGTTGGGTCTCACCAGAACCAGCATCGTTACAGAGGGCTACTAGCAATTCAGTCCTGTGGAATTAGCTGGAATATTGAAAGAGACTCACCATTTTAGGGCAGCCCCAGGTATTCCTGAAACGCTCTCTTAATCTTATATCAGTTCTACGTGGACAACTTCGGTGTACATGGGATGTGGCCCTTCTATGGGTAGGGACTACATACTGACTTAAGTGGCCTCCTTAATACCTTAGGAACCTATGGACTTGTTCATCTCACTTATATTCAATTAATTAAGTATAGACATTTTCCAGTTTTCCAGGATGGTCAGTATTTGCCTGTTCCTCCAAACGTTATCAAATCCATATTAGATAAATTTAAACAGAGTATTACTTAGGTGACAGAAGACACACTAAAATAGTCTTGTTTCTGTGGGAAATGAAAAAAAGCTTTCGTAATATCAGTTATAAATCATAATTTCAAAGGATATACATTGGTAAAGTTTAACACTTACATGTTTAACACTTACATCATACCTCTTTTTAGTCCATAATTTTCTCCAAAAGGGGATATTTTGGGTTCCTTTTGTCCCTCACTTATGTCACAGGTTTTACAACAGTACCCTTTTCTCAACAATATAAAATGTGAGACAAAGAAATAAAGGAAGAATGTGACCTAAGCCTATAATTAACATATAATATGTGTCAGATACATCATACTTTAGACGCTGCAGGTGCCTGACTACCATTTTCCCCTTTAATTTGAGGAAGACAAATTAAACACATTTTTACTGTGTGCTAGAAAAATACTACAATTTTCATGTATGTATCAAACAACTTTTTTTTAAGACTAGTGAAAATTAAATACGTTATAAGGTTTCTTTAACTGTGATCTTTATTTGATTAATTTTCTGTGTTTATTTCACATCTTGAATATCAATAAATAAAAAAAATGTAATTGAAGTTTCATAAACAGCTTGTGAATTGACACTCCTGACTGAAAACAAAAAAAGAAACACATTACGTAGCATAAGTGTCTTAAAATAAATTAAATGAAATTGGATTTACCTGATTGAATTTATTTAAAGTCGTTAAATTTACCTAAATCTTGGTAGTTACAATATGGCACATTTTGCGCAGCAGAAATTTAATCTGCTCCCCAGATGCCATTTATTTTAGATTTTGCATATTTCCTTATCTGCTAATCTTCTCTTTTGAACTACTGTGTTTCACAGAGTTGATTACATGCAGTTTGGAACCAGTTCATGAAAAATAAATTCCCATACAAGTGAGGTGATTTTTTTCTACAGAATTTTCAGTGGAGAGCCATGCTGTACATTGTGCTCTTGACACTAAAATAAAACAAGCAAATAATTCAACGAGATAGCAGCATGATGATACCATTTGATAGAGGGTCCAGATTGTACATAAAAGCCAAACCACTTATACCGATTATCGGTATTGTAATGAAAAAATATTTGCCTTTAGAGTCCCAAGATTTGGTACAACTCACAAGGAGACAAAGTTAAAACTCATGTATTATAAGTTATTGTGAATAATATACTGGTCTCTGCAAATGTTAGAAATATGACAGTAGAGTAGATTAAAAGTGTTGAACCTGTGATCCATAGAGAAGAAACTTGGCTTATATATTATAGGCATGTCCCAAAATGTATATTCACTGGGCCAAAGGATTGTATACAATTTAATTTGATTTGGAATTTTGATTTGCCTAGGAATGCATTGTTAATCCTTCTGTATGCATGTTTCTTTATGGCACCTACTGCACTGAGACTTGAAAAGTAGTTATTGACAAAACTGTCTTGTGCAAGGAGCTTACTGCTATGCAAATGGAAACATAATACCATGCCAAAAATTCAGGATGGGCATAGTTCAAGGATTTAGCTAATGCTGAAGGTTTAGAAAGAGCATTTCTAAAATAAAAAGTGAGCTACACCTTATAACATATCTGGGGGAATTTCTTGGCTAATATTAAAAGGGTTTGTTTACCTTCTGCGTCCACAGGTTTGGCTGATTGCAGCTCCCACTGGCCACGGTTCGCTGCTCCAGGCCGATGGGGGCTGTGGGAAGCAGCGGCCAGCACATCCCTCGGCCTGCATTGCTTCCCGCAACCCCCACTGGCCTGGAGCGGCAAACCGTGGGGCCAGTGGGAGCTGCGATTGGCTGAACCTGTGGACGCGACAGGTAAACAAACTGGTCCAGCCCGCCAGGGGGCTTATGCTGGCAGGCCACATGCGAAAGGTTGCCAATCCCTGGACTGTGGCTAAATTCCAAATACCACCTAGGATGTGAGTGTCTCTCACACACTCACAATCACACACTCTCTTGTGTGTTCTTTTCCTTCCCCGCTTTATTTCTTCTTTCCTACCCGTCTCCATTTTCCTTATGTCTAATAAGACTCTGGCTTCTCTGGTCAAGAGTGTGTATTTTGCAACAGAGCTGTAAGCCTGTGACCAGAAAGAGGCAACTAAAAGTAGTGCCCTAAACATCCCAATGCTGGTACAAGTTGCTAGGTCTTTGAGTAGCTCATAAGAACATGTACTGTGACTGTGTTTCTTCAGGAGTGAGGTTGCAAGTGAGAGTTAGCACCAGAGATAGAAGCCATATTTTCCATCTTTGCTATTCTTTTCTCTCCCCTTTTGTGTGTCTTGTTTTGTCTTTCAGAAAACAAGATCAGACTTCAACAAGAGCTCCAGCCTGTCACAACTGACTCTTTCTCTTTTTCCCCCAAAAGCAAAGTTACTGCCATCTTTAATACCATCTAAATGATTGTCAAACAAGGGTATTTTTTTTTTCCAGATAAAGGGAATACGGCTAAAATGAAAGCCTTATTTAATACTTCACATTTCAAATTCTTTAACTGTTTTTCCTTTTCTGTATCTTTAATAAAAGATTAAACAGTTTTTTTTATGGTGTGTTTGCCATGGTACTAAGCTGGCTGAGGTCTCTGTATACCCAACCCTGAACCTTGTTTAACACTGTTTAATGTTGGATGGTGACAGGGTTGTGGTAACATCTTTGACGCTTTGGGCCCATTTATTCCATCTTAATTAATATACGTTTTCCACATCCCAGGGGAGCGCTCTGTTCACCGGGCTGAAGGGTAGAAGGGACTCCTTCTTTGCTTTTGTTTCGTTTGATCTGAAATGGATTTTTAATTTAGTTGCTGACATTTTTACACATTTATTGGATTGTTTCGACCGAAACTCACTTTTTCTTTTCCAATGGCTAGTGAACCCAGTGAAAATTATTTATTTGCCCAGTTCTGCATGGAAAGAGAAAGGAGCCTCTCTGCCTTGCGCAGCATAAAAAATACTAGCAGACTTGAAATTCTGTGCTTAAGGGAGAGCAATGATGCTACTAAAATGCTTCCCATGAGGACTGACGTGTTTGCTGAGGGAGGGGGAAAATAGGTGGAGCTATCTGTTTGCCCCCTACATGCTATGACAGAGTAGAGCAGGCCAACTACATAGAAAAGGGATCATGCTGAACCCATTAAGGGGATGTTCAGATTTCATTGTGCTGAAGGTCTGTCTTAAGATCCTGGTGAACATATAAGCGCTTCAGGACAAGACTATCTATAGAAAGATGATCTGCATATTTCCATATACGTAGTATAAGGAATATCCACTAAAATTATTATAAATCTGGCTAAGATATAAATAAACCTGGCACAATCTATTTTACAATCATTTTGTGTCACACGTTATCCTTTAAATGTATCCAGAATAAAATGTATTCAATATTACTATATCTTTGTTTTGAAGAACGTTTAAAAATCCTCAGGTCAAATTAATTTCTAGTGTTGTTCCATACATTTAATCAGAGGGGAATTTGGCACATTTTGTATACAATGTACCTATGGCACCTACATATTGTAAATAACATGAAAAATGGCCTAGTTTGCAATTTTTAAAATAAATAATGGAAAGTCATATTTGTGTCACACACATGTGATTTGATCATATATCTATAAACGTATATTTTGGTATAGAATTTTAGAGATCAAGACCATCCTAAATACTTAGTCAAGGAAACAACATGAAAGTTAGGCACAAAGCTTAAGACATAATTTAGTGCACAACAAAGAAAATTGGGCAGCATCAAAATTGTGCTTGTACATAGAGTCATAGATTTCAAAGCCAGAAGGAACTACTGTTATAATCAACTCTGACTTCCTGTATAATAAAGGTCATAGAACTTCCACAAAATAATTCCTAAAGTATATCTTATAGAAAAACATCCACTCTCAATTTAAAAATTGTCTGTGATAGAGAATCCATCACAACCCTTGGTAAACAGCTCTAATGATTAATTACCCTCACCATTAAAAATTTATATCTTATTTCCAGTCAAAATGTGTCTAGTTTCAGTTTCCAGCCACTGGATCTTGTTATACCTTTCTCTGCTAGACTGAAGAGCTGACTATTAAATGTTTGTTCCCCATGTCTGTAATTAACACTGTGATCAAGTCAACCTTCATCTTCTCTTTGTTAAGATAAATAAATTTAGCTCCTGGAGTCTGTCACTATAATTAATTAGACATATTTTCTACTCTTTAATTATTCTTGTAGCTCTTCTCAGAACGTCTCTAAATTATGAATATCCTTCTTGAATTGTGGACTCCAAAACTTTACTAAGTATTCCAGTACCAAATGCACAGGTAAAATAACCTCTCTACTCCTACTTGAGATTTCTCTGTTTATGCATCCCAGGACTGTATGAGCCCTCTTGGCTACAGTGTTGCACTGGAAACCTGTGTTCAACTGATTATCCACCATGATCCCTAAATCATTGTCATCACTGCTTTGCAGGATATAGTCCCCCATTATGTAAGTATGGCCTCAATCCTTTGTTCCTAGATGTATACATTTACATTTAGCCATATTAAAATACATATTGTTTGTGTGTACCTAGTTTACCAAGCAATCCAATTCACTCTGTATCAGTGACCTGTCTTCTTCAGTTTTTACCTTTCCCCTAATTTTTGTGTCATCTGCAAACTTTACTGGTGACAATTTTGTTTTCTTCCAAGTCATTGATGAAAATGTTAAATAGCAAAGGACGAAGAATCAATCCCGTGAGGCCCCACTAGAAACATTTCCATGTAATGTGTGCCATGTTACTTTTATATCCTCATGTTTTTTCTTAATCAAAATGTCATGCAGTACCAAGTCAAATGCCTTACAGTAGTCTAAGTATATTACATAAACACTATTATCTTTATTAACTAAATTTCTAATCTCATTAAGAAATCAAGTCAGTTTGACAGGATCTTTTTCCATAAACCCATGTTTATTGACATTAATTATTTTACCCTTCTTTAATTCTTTATTAATTGAGTCCCATATCAGCCACTACATTATCTTGCCCTGGATCAATGTCAGACTGACAGGCCTATAATTACCAAGGTCATCCCATTTACCCTTTTTGAGTACTTGCACAACATTAGGGTTTTTTCCAGTCTTTTGGAATATTCCCTGGTGTTCCAAGACTTATTAAAAATAAACATTAACAGCCCAGATAGTGCCTCAGCCAGCTCTTTTTAAATTCTTGGATGCAAGTTATCTGTTTAGATCAGTTATCTGATTTTAAAAAATCTAATTTTAGTAGCTGCTGTTTAACTTCCTCTTGAGATTCTAGTGCAATAGAAAAAGTGTTGTCACATGATATTATTACATCTATTATTTCCCAAATACAGAACAGAAGTATCTATTGAACACTTCTGCATTTTCTGCATTATTATTGATAATTATACCATTTCCATCTAGTAATAGAGTAATAATATTGTTAGGATTCCTTTTGTTCCTGATAAACTTTAAAAAAACCCTCCTTCTTATTGTCCTTAACTTTGCTGGCCCATAGATTTCTCCTTGTGTCCCCTAGCTTCCCTTATACATTTTTCTGAGTTATATTCATTGCTCTCAACTTCCTCTTTCTTCCATTCATTTTATTTTTACAACTATCTTCACTTCCCCTGTAAACCACACCATTTTTAACCAATAAGGTCATCTTCCTCAGTTGTAACTGTATGGGCATCCAGTAACATAAGAACATAAGAATTTCTCTACTGGGTCAGACCAATGGTCGTCCATCTAGCCCCGTATCCTGTCTTCCGACAGTGGCCAGTGCCAGATGCCCCAGAGGGAATGAACAGAACAGGTAATCATCAAGTGATCCATCCCTTGTTGCTCATTCCTAGCCATTCCAGCCGGAGCCTAGAAAGATACCAGTGAGCTTGTTCTGATATAATTAAATTTAAGACATACCTTTAAATTTGTGCCTCTAGGTAATGATTCTCAAGCCAGACCTAGGGAAGGATACTGAATTCCAGCTGGAATGTGGAACACAAGTGTCATATTGGAAGCCCCCAGCCTTAGTCCTTGAGATGCATAGATAAATTGTATGATCTGTTCATTAATATATGAGATTATATAGCATCACTAAAATACAAGTAAATCTATAAGAATAAAGACATATTTTGCATAAAACAGATTTTGCTATTCTTCAGTTTAGTCAATGCATATTTCTTCCATTTTGTGATCATTTATATAAGTGCTCACATCCCATTGTACATGATGAAACTGACAGATAATGAATATCTATCATTTATAGTACATTATCTTTTTTCATGTGTGTATCTCCTGGAGGAGGTCAATGTGAAACAAATACACATGCAACAGAGTTACATGAAAAACTGGCTGTTTCCCTGGAAGTTTTAGGAGGTTGTGGTGTTGAAGACTTAATAGCTGTGGCAACTGGTTTTTTGAACTGCGGGGGAGGGGAGATGGGGCAGGATTCACAAATGTGGCATTAAAATAATCTCTTCTACATAACTCCAGGTCTGACAACCTTTTCATTATGAATCCTATTTCAGACATTTGAAAATCTGATTTTAAAATACTATGCAGTGTCCACTGTCCCCTGGTATGTATATGTGTAAGGATGAGAGAGAGAGAGAGAGAGAGAGAGAGAGAGAGAGAGAGACGGGGCAAGGCCAGCTGGCTATAAAAAAGTAGTGGGAGATAGATATATTAGCTCCAGGCTAAACAAATCCCTGGTACCAGGATAAGTGAAATGGAAGCTGCTCCAGGTCAATTAAGACACCTGGGGCCAATTAAGAACTTTCCAGAAGGCAGGGAGAATGCTAGGTTGATTGGGACACCTGAAGCCAATCAAGGGCTGGCTGAAATTAGTTAAAAGCCTCCCGGCCAGTCAGGTGGGTATGCATGTCAGGAGCTGTGGAAGGAAGTTGTGCTGTTGGAGAGGCTGACTGATACACACCATATGAGGCAGAAGGAAGGAGGCCCTGAGGTAAGGGTGAAGTGGAGCTTGAGGAAGTGAGGGCTGCTGTGGGGGAAGTATCCCCAGGAATTGTACATGTCATGTTTCTAAAAGGTCAGCTACCATAGCTGATACTATTAGGGTCCCTGGCCTGGAGCCTGGAGTAGAGGGTTCTGATACTATTAGGGTCCCCCGACCTTTGCCCCCTGATTAATCACTGAGACTGGGAGACAACAGAGACTGTGCAAGGAAGGATAACTTCTCCTCACCTCCCTTGCTGGCTTATGATGAAAATGGCTCAGTAGACTGGGACCCTTGTCTCTGGAGAAAAAAGGGTTACGTGGATGGTCACAGTGAGCCTCTGAGGCTAGCGAAATCCACCAGGAAATGCGGGACCCATGGAGGCAAGGACAGAGCTTTGTCACTATATATATATATTTTATCCTTATCCAAAGAGAAGAAATTTGTCCCCTAAATAAATTGGGATTAAGTATTTTAAAAAAGTGTTCTACTTCTGTTTGTTTATGTCTATATTAAAAACACCTGGTTGAACTGTTAGGGGAGTCATGTTCAATCCAGCACTGGGAGGAAAAAAATCTACTTTGAACTTCTCTCAGGGTATTTCTACACAGCAACAAAAATCCATGTGGTAGTGAGCTCAGAATCCAGGCCAACTGACTTGGGCTCTAAGGGCTTAAGCTATGGGGCTATAACATGTAGCATTATAGATGTTCATGCTTGGGCTGGAGCTCAGGGTCTGAGACCACTGGGCTCCAGCCCGACTGGAAAACTCTGCACTGCTATTTTTAGCCTCATAACATGAGTCCCATGAGTCTGAATCAGTTGACTTGGGCTATGAGACTAGCTGTTGTGGGGATTTTTCTAGTGTGTATACCAACAGTTTCCAACTGGTTTGAATAAATACCCCTCCATCTCCAGATTTCCTTGTGGCCATTTGTATCTCTTTCCTCTCCCAAAATTCTGTTTCTTCCTTTCTTTAACCTTTTTTTTAAACACTCAAACCACTTGGTGCTAAAAAGCTTGAAGATCAAAGAAAAAAGAAGAGAGCAGGCATTTAAATGTACATTGCAGCAAAGGTTACAATTTTGCTTGTTCTCTTAGTAGAGAGTGTAACTTCAACAGAGGACCTCATGTATCCTCTACCAGTTAATAGCAACAATTATTTCTTCTGAACTCTCTAGGTTGGCCAGCTGTGGCAGGGGACCTTCTGCATTCAGTGAACTTTTACAGAATTTATCCTTTGTAGAGGAGGTTAGACTAGATGATCAGATGGTCCCTTCAGGCCTTAAAATATATGAATTGATTTCAAGATCTTTCATAGAAATTGTAGTATGAGAGTTGTATCATTTTGGTATGAGTGGTCAAAAACTACAAAAGAGAACAAATTTTCCAAGACCTCGAATTCAAAGATACAGTCAAACTCCCACTCTTCCAAAAAATCTGCTTTGTTCTAAATGCAAGAACACAGCACAGAGTTTTATTTCAAAAGTTAAAGGACTTGGCAGTAGGTGGAGTCAGAATAGGGTTCACAGCAGAAACTCTCTCATTTTCTTAACTCTGGAGTCACTAATATTGGCAAGAGAAATTAAATATTTTATTCCCAAATTTATTGCTGTGATAGATGCAATGCTATGAAAACATGCAATATTTGAAGACACTTATATTAACTTTATAAATGGTATATTATATGTATCTTTATGGGCTGACTACTGACTGTACTGGGTGAGTTCAATGGGTGAGCTAAAGAGGTAATTAATGCAAATCCCCCAGTTCAGGTAACAAATCAGTTGATATTTCTACCTCCCTCTCTCCTGGGGAAATGACCCACAGATTGAGGTGACCTTGTTCAAAGGTCTTAACACACAAAGGACTTTAAACTGTGTAAAATGTCAGCCTTGGCCAGGGAAGATGGTCTTTCACACTTGATCCAAGGATTGATATGAGACTGTGACCAGAGATGGGCCTTGTGGAGGACCTGAAGTACTTTAAAAGCTGTCAGAGTCTCTGTGTGGAAGAAGGGTAACCATGTGGAAAACCTGGCATGCATATAGTTTCTAAGGTATATTTTCTGTGAAATGCTTTTATTCTCAGTAAATACTTTTTCATAGGAGAGCTGGCTGGTTAACTCATTGCCCCCGAGAAAACAGAAATGCAAGGGGTTAGAGGTGCAATTCACTGAGGAACAGTGACAATCACATCCCAATTTGAACAAATATTGCAGCACTGTATGATCTTATTCTTCTGTCTTTTTTAATGTCAATACCTGTGTAATAGGCACCAATTTCTGGAGTTCCCGGTGGGTACTCGACCCCTGCTGTGCCCCAGGCCATGTCCCCACTCCATCCCTTCTCCCCAGTCCCCCCTGTCTCTTCCCACCCCCGTTCCATCCACACCCCTCCTCTTCCTGCCCCCCACTCCACCCCTTTCCCCCCAGCGCCTCCTACATGCCACTGAACAGCTGATAGCGGCTGGCCGGAGGCATTGAGAGGGAGGGGGAGAAGATGATCTGCAGGACCACTGGGAGGAAGGGAGTGGAGCTGATCTTCGGGGCTGCCAGTGGGTGCTGAGCACCCACTACTTTTTTCCAATGGGTGCTCCAGCCCTGGAGCACCCACTGAGTCATAGAATCATAGAATCATAGAATATAAGGGTTGGAAGGGACCCCAGAAGGTCATCTAGTCCAACCCCCTGCTCAAAGCAGGACCAATTCCCAGTTAAATCATCCCAGCCAGGGCTTTGTCAAGCCTGACCTTAAAAACCTCTAAGGAAGGAGATTCTACCACCTCCCTAGGTAACGCATTCCAGTGTTTCACCACCCTCTTAGTGAAAAAGTTTTTCCTAATATCCAATCTAAACCTCCCCCACTGTAACTTGAGACCATTACTCCTCGTTCTGTCATCTGATACCATTGAGAACAGTCTAGAGCCATCCTCTTTGGAACCCCCTTTCAGGTAGTTGAAAACAGCTATCAAATCCCCCCTCATTCTTCTCTTCTGCAGGCTAAACAATCCCAGCTCCCTCAGCCTCTCCTCATAAGTCATGTGTTCCAGACCCCTAATCATTTTTGTTGCCCTTCGCTGGACTCTCTCCAATTTATCCACATCCTTCTTGAAGTGTGGGGCCCAAAACTGGACACAGTACTCCAGATGAGGCCTCACCAATGTCGAATAGAGGGGAACGATCACGTCCCTCGATCTGCTCGCTATGCCCCTACTTATACATCCCAAAATGCCATTGGCCTTCTTGGCAACAAGGGCACACTGCTGACTCATATCCAGCTTCTCGTCCACTGTCACCCCTAGGTCCTTTTCCGCAGAACTGCTGCCTAGCCATTCGGTCCCTAGTCTGTAGCTGTGCATTGGGTTCTTCCGTCCTAAGTGCAGGACCCTGCACTTATCCTTATTGAACCTCATCAGATTTCTTTTGGCCCAATCCTCCAATTTGTCTAGGTCCTTCTGTATCCTATCCCTCCCCTCCAGCGTATCTACCACTCCTCCCAGTTTAGTATCATCCGCAAATTTGCTGAGAGTGCAATCCACACCATCCTCCAGATCATTTATGAAGATATTGAACAAAACCGGCCCCAGGACCGACCCTTGGGGCACTCCACTTGATACCGGCTGCCAACTAGACATGGAGCCATTGATCACTACCCGTTGAGCCCGACAATCTAGCCAGCTTTCTACCCACCTTGTAGTGCATTCATCCAGCCCATACTTCCTTAACTTGCTGACAAGAATACTGGGGGAGACCGTGTCAAAAGCTTTGCTAAAGTCAAGAAACAATACATCCATTGCTTTCCCTTCATCCACAGAACCAGTAATCTCATCATAGAAGGCGATTAGATTAGTCAGGCATGACCTTCCCTTGGTGAATCCATGCTGGCTGTTCCTGATCACTTTCCTCTCATGCAAGTGCTTCAGGATTGATTCTTTGAGGACCTGCTCCATGATTTTTCCAGGGACTGAAGTGAGGCTGACTGGCCTGTAGTTCCCAGGATCCTCCTTCTTCCCTTTTTTAAAGATTGGCACTACATTAGCCTTTTTCCAGTCATCCGGGACTTCCCCGGTTCGCCACGAGTTTTCAAAGATAATGGCCAATGGCTCTGCAATCACAGCCGCCAGTTCCTTCAGCACTCTCGGATGCAACTCGTCCGGCCCCATGGACTTGTGCACGTCCAGCTTTTCTAAAAAGTCCCTAACCACCTCTATCTCCACAGAGGGCTGGCCATCTCTTCCCCATTTTGTGATGCCCAGCGTAGCAGTCTGGGAGCTGACCTTGTTAGTGAAAACAGAGGCAAAAAAAGCATTGAGTACATTAGCTTTTTCCACATCCTCTGTCACTAGTTTGCCTCCCTCATTCAGTAAGGGGCCCACACATTCCTTGGCTTTCTTCTTGTTGCCAACATACCTGAAGAAACCCTTCTTGTTACTCTTGACATCTCTGGCTAGCTGCAGCTCCAGGTGCGATTTGGCCCTCCTGATAACATTCCTACATGCCCTAGCAATATTTTTATACTCTTCCCTGGTCATATGTCCAACCTTCCACTTCTTGTAAGCTTCTTTTTTCTGTTTAAGATCCGCTAAGATTTCACCATTAAGCCAAGCTGGTCGCCTGCCATATTTACTATTCTTTCGACTCATCGGGATGGTTTGTCCCTGTAACCTCAACAGGGATTCCTTGAAATACAGCCAGCTCTCCTGGACTCCTTTCCCCTTCAAGTTAGTCCCCCAGGGGATCCTGGCCATCCGTTCCCTGAGGGAGTCGAAGTCTGCTTTCCTGAAGTCCAGGGTCCGTATCGTGCTGCTTACCTTTCTTCCCTGTGTCAGGATCCTGAACTCAACCAACTCATGGTCACTGCCCCCCAGATTCCCATCCACTTTTGCTTCCCCCACTAATTCTACCCGGTTTGTGAGCAGCAGGTCAAGAAAAGCGCCCCCCCTAGTTGGCTCCTCGAGCACTTGCGCCAGGAAATTGTCCCCTACGCTTTCCAAAAACTTCCTGGATTGTCTATGCACCGCTGTATTGCTCTCCCAGCAGATATCAGGAAAATTAAAGTCACCCATGAGAATCAGGGCATGCGATCCAGTAGCTTCCGTGAGCTGCCGGAAGAAAGCCTCATCTACCTCATCCCCCTGGTCCGGCGGTCTATAGCAGACTCCCACCACTACATCACTCTTGTTGCACACACTTCTAAACTTAATCCAGAGACACTCAGGTTTTTCTGCAGTTTCGTACCGGAGCTCTGAGCAGTCATACTGCTCCCTTACATACAGTGCTACTCCCCCACCTTTTCTGCCCTGCCTGTCCTTCCTGAACAGTTTATAACCATCCATGACAGTACTCCAGTCATGTGAGTTATCCCACCAAGTCTCTGTTATTCCAATCACGTCATAGTTCCTTGACATCACCAGGACCTCCAGTTCTCCCTGCTTGTTTCCAAGGCTTTGTGCATTTGTGCTTTGAGTCAGCACCTATGTGTCCTCCATTCTCCCACCTTGCACGACTCCCCACAACTACCAGTTTCTAATTGTTGCTTTTGACTTATGTCTTACATAATAACCTGCTTGAAAGATGCTGAGTACCACCAATTCTGATTGCAGTCAATATGAGTGGAATATACTGAGCACCTCCTTCTTTGAATCATGACCTTAGGCTGTAAACTTTTAGGATCCGGGAGCACATCTTTCCTTTTTACAAAGATGTGCATTTATGGAACTATATAAATTAAACAGAAATAAGAAGATACAGTACAGTCCATTATGCTGTGATCTCAAACATCTGCAATACATAAATACAATGAAATAAATTAAGAGCAGAGACTGTAGCTCAAAATATTCTTCCTCTTTGTTTTCTGACTTAGTACTTTTTGGAGTGTTGATTTGGAGTATATTATGGGGAAACAAAGGGATTCTTGTGATTAGAAAGTCCTTCTCTCTCACATCAGACATTAACCTTGGGCCTTGTCTACACTGGGTTTTCTGGCCAATGATGTAACTGTACATGTGCAGCTGCACAGCTGCACAGCCCTAGATTAGACACACTGCAGTGGTCTAAACCATGACTTATATAATACAAAGTGGAATGTCTTCAACAGAAAAGATTGGGATATTCTGATGCGGGGATCTCTCATAGTCTAGTGGTTAAAAGACTCTCCTGAGGGGTGGGTAACACCTATTCAAATAACTTCTCCTCATTAGGGAAAGGTGGGAAATTGAACTGGGGTCTTCCATATCCTCGCTTAGTTCCCTAAAGTTTAGTGGAGAAGCTACTACTAGTCCTCTCCCCTGCCAGGTATTGGTTGTGGAAGTAGGCATTTTCTCAGGGCAATGCCTCTCTTCAGCTGGTTTGAGGCTTATGCTGGGGGTTAGGCATCCAGAGACCTACCTGGGGCAGCAGTGTATATTCTCAGAGGCAGAAAATTGAACTTTTATAGTGCAAATTTAGTTCTTGAATAAGTTTAAGTGCAGCTGAAGGAGAGTTTTGTGGATCTCAGTGGCTCCTAAAATCTAGTATGTCTGTGCATAAATCTGGACTTTAGGTACCTAAATCCATTTTTTTAGATCCCAGCCTAAGTCACCCATTTCAAAGATGAACCTCAAAAGGTTTGAAAGTTCATAAAGGTTCAGGCAACATCCTTAATCTTCTATTTGCAAATCTGACAATCGTTTCCCAAGTAACTTCCCTGACTCAGTTCCTCTCCTTAGAACTTTGTGAATCAGGTTGCCACTGATTTGGAAAGATTTCCACCTACTAATCAAATGTCCCTATATCTTACTATTACAACCATATTCTCTCTTGCTCGTTTTAGAGTAGTGTCTTTCTGGCATAAATGCTTAGCTTTAATTGTACAGGTTTAATTTATTTTCTGGAAACAACCAAACAAAACATGAGAACGGGGCAACATGGGAGAAAAAGCATAATGAAAGTGTAACAGGACAGCAAATTTCAGTCTTTATTCTTTTTTCAAGTGAAAGTTTCAAGTCTTAAATGAATATTTCTTATTAAGAGATTTTTAATTTATTCTCAGTAATAAGAAAAAAAATTAAGATTTAGCTACAGATGAACCTTTGAACTTAACACAGTATGAGGTGTTCAAAAATGGAATAATTATATTGTAACTGAGATTTTTTTGAAAGCTATATGCTTTCAAATCCCACAAGTGATATCTCATTTACAAGCTGGTATCTACTAATTAAAGCATCTCTTCTCTTAAGGAACTTAACCTTCTTGACACAAGGAAACCTGGGCTTCAAAGAAAGGGGAAAATACCAAGTCTTTAGACATGAAAAACCAATAGCAAAGTGTTGTAGTAGCCAGGCAAGGTACTAACAAACTTCAACAGGGCTTTATTTTTTAAAGTCAAAACCTCTTTTCCAAGCAGCTGCTGCACCCTCAGTAGCTCTCCCTCAGCCTCTTCAACTCCTCCCCCCTCCTTCCTGTTTCCTGTCCTTTCAGACTCCCAACAGCCAGTGCTCCCAATTCTAATAATTACAAGCAACATCTAAACACCACATTCCTTCCTCTCTTAAGAAACTCTCCCAATTACAATAAACATTGTTGTTCTAACCATAGGAACAAATAGGAAACAAAGCACTGTACTGTTGACAGAATTACTACATGAAAAACACTATAGATACTACATAACATAGTCTCTAGTCCAGACAGGTAGTCGCCTGGATCTGATAGGCTGTCTCTCAAGCCCCGGTTTCAGTGCAATGTCTTGTTGTGTTGATACTACGGTGAAGTCATCCAATGCAGACTGGGTGTTGGCATAATCTCCTCTTGGTGCATATGCAGGTGCAAGATAAGAAGCATTCCATACCTACCCATCAGAAAGTCGATAGGTGTAAGGTCCCATCTTCTCTATGATTTTAAGAGGAGCCATGAATTTATGGTCCTCTTTGTGTAAAATTCCAGGTTTTCGTATTCTAACAAAGGAACCACACCCAAACTTTGGTTCCTTAGCACTCCGCCGCTTGTCTGTGAAAGCCTTAGACTTTGCTTGGTTCTGTTCAACAGTTTTTCTTACATCATCCTCGGTTGGGGCATCAGGTCGTGCCTTTAGCAATCCAGCAATGTTCAGTTTAGTATTCATGTGTTTCCCATGCAGTAACTCTGTGGGTGATCTTTGCATTGTGGCATGTCATGTAGCCCGGTATGCTTGCAAGAAATCAGTAGTGAAGGTTATCCACAATCGCCCTTCCAGTTTAGCCATTTGCAAACTCTCTTTCAAACTTCTGTTAAACTGTTCAATTTCCCCATTGGCTTGAGGGTAATATAGGAATGACCTTCTGTGTAAAATGTTCCTCTGTGCTAGAAAATTTTCAAACTCCAGGGAAGTAAACTGACTACCATTATCTGAAACCAGTTCTTTGGGGTTACCTTCCCTGCTAAAAACTGAAGAAAGGAACTTAATTACTGTAGCAGAAGAGATTTGCGATGTAAACGCTACCTCAGGCCATTTACTAAAATAGTCTATTAAGGTGATGGCATAACAATGTCAACTGGAGCAGTATCAAAGGGTCCTACAATGTCAATCACCACTTTTTCCCATGCAGATTCAGGAAGAGGAACAGGTTGTAATGGAGGGGTACATGTCACTGCTGTCTTATCATGCATTTGGAAAATGACACAGGATTTTATGAGTGCTTCAGTTTGAGAGTCCATCCCTGGCCACCAATACAGATCCCATAGTCGCTGTTTGGTTCTGACAATTCCTTGATGAGTATTGTGTGCCAGGTGTATGAGTTTTGACTGTAATTCTTCTTGCACAAGGAGCCGGTGTGTACCTCGTAGCACGCAGCCATCGAGCAAAGAAAGTTCATCCCGAACTCTAAAATAAGGCAGCAATAATTTAGGTCTAAAATAAGACCTAAAACTGGGTCAAGGTTTTTAGGGTTACTGGGCCATCTCTTTGTCAGAAATTCCCATAGTTTTTGTTGAACTAGACACGCTGAACAAGCAGCTTGAAATTGTTCTCTTGTAACTGCGGTAAGAGTGCTTGTAATAAGTGCAACTACTACATCCTCATCCTCCAGTGACCATCTGGTGAAGGCAAAGGCAGTCGAGAAATGCAATCAGCTACCACATTTTGGTTTCCAGGCTTATATTCCAGTTCATAATTGAAAGAGAGTAGTCTTGCAGACCATCTAGCCATACAATATCCTGCTCTTCCCAGTCCTTTTGTGGTAAGCAATATCATCAAAGGGCTGTGGTCTGTGCACAACTTGAACGTGGTAAGTTCTCCATTTTTCAGTAGCCCAGACACAAGCAAGTGCTTCTTTTTCAACCGTAGAATATTTCCTCCCAGCATTACTTAGTGTCCTTGAAGGAAATGCAACAGTCCTCTCTGTGTTGTCTTCATGCAGTTGTGTGAGAACAGCCCCAAGTCCATAATCAGAAGCATCAGCAGTTACAATTGTGGGCAATGCAGGACTGAATAGTGCAAGTACTGGACTATGTACAATCAAGACTTTCACTGTTTTGAAACTAGCTTGTGCATCTGTTGTCCACACTAAGGTTGAACTTCCCCATAGTAATTCTCATAATGGTTCAATGACAGAAGCATAATTAGGAATGAATTTTGCATGCCAGGAGGTAAGACCCAAGAAGGAATGTAAGGTTTGCAAATCTGTTGGGGGACGAGCATTTGAAATTGACAGGATATGGGCCGGATCAGGTTTTAGTACAGCCTGTGAAATTGTATGCCCCAGAAAGGAGAGTTCAGTTTGTCTAAATTTGCATTTGAACCTATTGAGCTGGAGGCCTGCTTTGCTGATGCAGTTTAGTGCAGACTGAAGATTATTGTCATACTACTCAGAAGTATTTTCAAACACGATAATATCATCCAAATAGCACTGAACTCCATGTTGATTCTTCAAAATCAATGACATCATTTTTTGGAAGGCACTTGGGGCTGATTCAAGACTGTATGGAACACATTTAAAATGAAATAGTCCCTCATAGGTAATAAATGCAGTGAGGTCTCTGCTATCTTCATGCAACATAACCTGGTGGTATGCGCTCTGCAAATCAAGAGTAGAAAACATCTTTGCTCCACAGAGTTCTGCAAATACTTCTTCTATGTGAGGAAGAAGATCGCTGTCAATCACAATAGGTTTATTTCGCTCCCTTAAGTCCACACAAAGGCGAATGCCTCCATCCTTCTTCTGCTTCACTACTATACGTAAAACCAATTCTGAGGAGTTAATCTCTTCAATAATGTCCTCTTGAAGAAGTTTTCTAAGTTCCTCTCAAACAGCTTCCCTGACTGAAAATGGTAAGTGCCGTAATTTCTGTTGTACAGACATCATATTATTCCACATTTTAACATTATGCAGAAACCCATAAGCACAGCCAAGTTTCTCCTCAACCTGGTGTTGGGTCCCAGCTGAAATGGGTGTGTGTACTGCAAGAGTGCTTTGCTGAGGAAGATCAATTTGTCCATTAACTACCCTGAGATTTAAAGCAGCCAACAAATCTCTTCTAAGGATAGGAGTGCCTTTGTGGACAATGTAGAACTCTGCAGTTACAAAGCAATCACCAAAAGTAACTATTGCTTGCAGGCAGCCACATACTGGAATCTGGTTTTTCAAATAGCACACCAAGTGAAGCTTGGGTTCAGTAAAAGGCACATCTTTAAAGTAAAGCAAAGAGATGGGATCAGGTAGTATAGATACTGATGAGCCAATGTCCCACATTAGCTGAATAGAGTGTGGTTTGCCTGAGAGTATGGCGGAAACATTTACCGTGCACTTTATTTGTTCTGGAATATGTGCTGTAGTGATTTTGTCCATGCTCAGCACAGTAACATCTGGTATTGTAACTGCATGCACCTGTTGATTGAATTGGCTGCTGCAACATACTTTATCAAAATGCCCAATCTTTTTGAAATGATTGCACTGAGCTACTTTTGCCGGACATCCAGTGTAGCTTGCAAGGTGTTGTGGGGATCCGCATGCTTTTACTGTATTTTGAATTTGCTGATTTGGTGGTCTTTCATTAGTTTTCCTCTTGTAATTGTTTGTCTGCAGTGATAGTGAACTTTTCTGCAAAGGAGTCACAGTCTGGACTGTGCAGCCTCCTGTATCCATGCTCATTATTTTGGCTTCAGCTGTAGCTGACTCTATCTGGGTAGCAATGGTTATTGCTTTTTCTAGTGTAAGGTGTGGTTCTAGAAGTAAACGTTCTCTTACAAGAAGCATCGTTGTTTTCTCAATGAGCCGGTCTCTAATAATCTCATCTGCCATATTCCCAAAGTCACAAGTTACAATCAGACTCCTCAGGGAAGCAATATACTGCAATATAGTCTCCCCTGGTTTCTGCTCATGCTGAGGAAATCTGTAGCAATTAGCTACTACATTCACTTTTGGTACAGAAAAGTTCTTTAATGCAGTGAGTGCAGTCTCATATTTATCGTCTGCAAGGGAGAAAGTGTAAAATATATGCTGCCCTTCTGCTCCAAGGCAGTGGATTAGCAAAGCAAGCTTTCTTACTTCAGAAATCTCTATAGCACTGATTGCAAGCAGATAAGTCTCAACCATATGGATCCAGGTAGTAAAAGCAATTGGAGGCTCACCTGGGCTTTGCAGAAACGGTGCAGGTGGGTTCAGAGGCAGAAGATCCATCCTCTTCACCAAAATGTTGTATCAACCAGGCAAGGTACTAACAAGCTTCAACAGGACTTTATTTTCAAAGTTGAAACCTCTTTAGCAGGCTGCTGTTGCATCCTCAGTAGCTCTCTCTCAGTCTCTTCAACTCCTCCCCTCTCCTTCCTGTTTCCTGTCCTTTCAGACCCCAACAGCCAGTGCTCCCAATTCTAATAATTACAAGCAACACCTAAACACCACACAAAGTCTTTTTAAAACAAATAATTAGGTGAAGGAAGTAAAAATACAGTGATTCTGCTACAGTTCCAGAATATTATTGCTCCTCCTTAAACCAATGTCTCCCTCTGCCAAATGGTAGCAGCTGTGTAGGTGTTCAGGGCCTTGTAGTTCAGTTTCCTTGTGGCGAAGATATCAGTGATGTGTGTCACTGTTCAGGGCAACTGCGCTTGTATTTCCCCTCATGGCCCACCAAGGGCATCCATAGTTAGGCTCCAGATATCCCTTCTCTTGGGCAGAGATCCATGTCTTTCTCCCTCCTGACTGGGTTTTTTCCAGGCTGCCCAGTTCTGTACCTGTACTGTTTTATTTCCAGAAAGCCAGACAAGCTAACCAGGCAAGCCTCTGTGCTCTGAGCTTTATAGCCTCTTCAGAGCCTATAAACAGGGTAATTGCCCACAGTTACCGCAGAACTCTTTGTAAGCAAGCACATTTATTCTCAAGATGCAAGAATTATAGACAAAATAAAACATATTAAAAACAATAAAAGAAGCTACATGCGGCTAATAAGCTTACCAAAGATCACCCCCAACTACAACAAGGACTCTGGTAGGTCATCAGTCCTTCAGATCCCACACAGATTTCTGTAGTTACAAGTTCATAACAACTTTTGCTCAGAACAAGCACAGTCACAAAGAGGTCATTTTTTCCCTTTATACATCCTTTGCCTTTGATTTTCTCCCCATGTAACAGGGCATAGCTTCAAAAGGCTATGTTTTTACATATCTGGAGGTGGTACATTTGTTTTCACCTCCTCCTAGAGATTTCCTGGGAAACCCATTTGCCATTTCCTAGAGATTTCCTGGGAAACCCATTTGCCATTGTTTGTCCCATTAGTTCTTTCTTGTCTGGTACATTGCTTCTGACAGCCTAGTCTCTGGTAGAGTGTAATACTTTTCTCTAATTTTGGTTGTTAGGATTAGTGTGTGGCTGCTGGGTGGTGTTGGTGCATACTTACTCAATGACAGTAGTTCAGAAGATGTTTGTATTCTTATATATAATGATATTTTTTAAAAGGTGCAGCCTTTTTGTAATCAGCTCATTGCCGTGTGCCTTAACTATCAGTGATACTCCACTAGTTTGGACGATGGATAGAAGATTATTCCATGCTAATGCTCCATCTGACAAAACACCCTGCTGCACAGTCCATCTCTATTAAAGTGATGACTTTTCTTTTCTTCCATAATTATTTCCTCTAGTACTGTGATTCATGATGCTACTGGATGCTGGATGGAGGAAGAATATGAGGGATGAACTGACCTAATATTTGAATATGATTTGATTAATTTTGCAGAATTTCTGCAGACTTATAAATATTATATTTGCTAATAATTTATGTTCACAATTTGCCAAAGTCTAGATAATTTTAAGAGTGACAGAATAATTGTGTAATGTGAAAATAGCACTAAGATAAATTCTTTAAAAGATGTGTAGAAATTTGTGAACCATTTTCCACAATAGGGAAGTGAAAAATAAAAGGCTAAAAAAGCAAGGGGAGAAGGTGAAAGAGCCTAGATTTAGAAGAAACAGCTTGAGTGATCCCTTTAATTTAGCATTCTTAAATGTTTTATGATACTAACAAAATGTATGCAGCAATAGAATAATTAAATAGATCTACAACACATGAATGAATATAAATCAGAAATTGTTCACTCCAATGGAATTTATACACCATGAGCATTCATTTAAGCATTACAGAAATTGACCATTTGTAGTGCAGGCTTTCTGTTCCAAAATATGCAATATATGTGTTAATCTACATATCTAACTTACCATAAATAATGCCACAGTTTAGTTAGTAGAGCAGTGCAGTCATATAGTGTAAAATGAAGTCATGTTACCTTAAATTTAATGAGTTTTTTTAAATTGCTTAATTTTTTAAATATACAGGATGTTAATCACACATCCAATTGCTTAAAATAAGCCAGGTATCAGTCTGATCATTAATTGGACAAGAAATCTCCAGCGAGAACACAGGTGCTGCAGAAGGTAATATTGTTGATTCAGAAGGTAATACTCTTTCCTCTGAGTTAATAGGAACTGTGCTACCTGCACGTGTATCCAAAAATAAAATTTTGATTCTAGTAGTCAAATTTTCAAGACTGGCCTTAAAATCTATGAAAGATGGGTAACTGTGTGACCAGTGAAACAATTTTCACATTCCGTTATCTGATTTGCACTTACAAATGTCAATGCCTTATAAACGTGGTATAAGTCTGGGCAACTGCTACACATGACAACTTGTGGGCACAACTTGGGGCCAGACTGCAAAAATGAGTCCCCTGAGTTTCCATTCTGAATTTATTGTGGGTTTTAACATACTGTGTCTCAATATAACTAGTAATATTATGTGTAGATTTTCTGTCTACACATGCCATAATTCATTTTACATCAACTTTTTCCATAGTGTACAATTTTGATAATTGCTCGAAGAAATATTTATTCAATTGAAACTAGCAAATGGGTCTTCTGCTATACCACAATTTTTATATTGTGTCAGTTATATATATTTATATATCATCTTTCATTGACTCCCAGTCTCAAGGAGCACTCAATCTCCTTTTATGACTCTTTAATATTTATTTATATAGCTGTGAAACACATAAGAAAAGAGGATGGGGAGTGTGACAGATGTGAGATCTTGAAAGCGAGGAAACTTCTAAAGACTCGTATATATTGGGACATACCGGATGCTATATGCTCAAGAATTAGTCATAAATATTTGTGTCTATGAATATTATATGTTTCTTTGTGAACTAGAGATTATACTCTAGCTCCTTGAGTCTAAAATCAAGGGGGGCGGTAATTACTGCAGATCCCAGGACAAATATGACACTCCAGAGAAGTACCACCCCCTGGGTATGAATTGCATATTCTGGTTCTGACCAGGTTCAAGAGGCACAGAAGAAGAACAAAGAGTTTTTGGTATGAAAGGTCAGCCTGAACTAGCCCAATTCCCTGATTTTTGATCCTAAAATCAATATGATATTGTGACCAAGAAGGCAAAGCCCTTCTGGAAGGGTTTGAAGGACTGGGACCTACCAGGATCTCTATATGGAGGATGGGTGACGCCTGGTAAGCTTAGCATGTGTGAAGGCAGTTTATTATTTTATGTTTTCTCTGTGATTCTTTTGTTCTAAAATAAAATGTACTGTGCATTGTGAAAGGTGGCTGGTCACTGCTAACCATGGCCATTGTTGGTTGAGAGAGAGTGAACTGCAGGTGCTGGACTCAGGTCAGTCCTGCTGGGATAGTCAAAGTGAATTACAGGGGGACTGCAATCCTAAATCCTAGCCTCTTGATATTGTTCAGGCTTGCACTCTGCTGGGTTGTGTATCCAAGGCACCTGGGACAGCTAGAGTGCATGTCGCTATGGGCAAAAGACCTGTGGCAGGTCTGGCAGGCATAAACTCTGGGATCTTAGGCATAACCCAGGGAAATGCTAAGGCATGAAATAAAATATTGGACGGGGGGACTCCTCTTCAAAGCACAGGGTAGTGCTAAGACCATAGAAAACAATAACTAAAATCAAAACTTAACTAAATAAAAGAATAAATGAATGTAGACCCCTCCCATAACTGGGTCCTCTGAACCTTGCCAGGAGTGTTTTGACTAGGCCTCTGTCTGCTCTGTAATGGCTGTAAAGGCCTACAATTACTTCCAATTACATTTTAGGGGCTAGACACTGTGGGGACTACCCATACTATGGTGAAGTGTTTGGCTCCCTGGGGGGACACATGGAACTTGACTCTGTGATCCTATTTCTGGACAGAAATGGAAAGACAAAAGATCCTACAGGGATTGCATTGAAAGCGTTCTTCCGCCCTTCAATCTCCCAGCCTGAGAGAAGCTGGAGAGGACAGACGGCTGAGGGAAAAAAAAGTAAGCACCTGAAAGGGAGGGTCCAGAATTTCATGAGACAGCGAAGCTAGGCCTGAAGCCATGTGTCCATCCAGGGGATAGGAACTAGTAGAGTTGCCTGTGCTTAGATCTAGAGATCTAGGAGATTCTGCTGTCAAGCTGTCCCTGCTGAGACAATGCAACCAATATTAAGGCCATATTGTAACTGCATGCCTGCTAGCACCAAGCTCCTGCTCCTTCTCAGCAACCAGCCACTGAAAACTGCAGCCAGAAAATGCTGATTGTTCTGGCAGATTCAATCCTGGAAAGTGTGAGTATCCCAGAGACTATCCTCCTGTTGGTCCCCTGAGTGATCTGGTGTAAAAGGTCTTGTGCTAGGGACATGTTTTATCGCATGTTGCCCTTGAACTCCTGTTTGCCAAATGAGCCATCGCAAGAAAGTGTCTGGGATTTTAAAACTACAGATAGAACCCTGTGTGGATACAAATTTATATTTGTCAATGCGGATATCCGCGGATATAAATTGGTATCCATGGAACTGCAGGGTCCTTCCGGGAACTGCAGCGGTGAAAGGAGCCAGCACTCAACACTAGCAGCTCCTCCAGCACAGCTTTACTACCCGCAGCCCCACCCACCAGTCCTTCCTCCATCCCTTCCATGCAGCTGTCTGCACCTCCTCTCTGGGGGTGTGCACACAGCTTGAACACAAGAGCACAACCAGGGACAGCTGCTGGTGAGCCTGGTGACCGCCCCACTGGGTGGGGCTAGGAGCAGTACAGCCATGGCAGAAATGCTGCCAGAGTGGGGCGCTGGCTTCTGGGAGCAGTGACCCCACATTCTGCTCCTTTCACTGCTGTGGTTCCCGGGAGAGCCCTGCGTTTCTGTGGATGCCGATTTATAATTGTAGATGGCGATTTATAACCACAGATATCTGCATCCATGAATATAAATTTGTATCTGTGTAGGGCTCTAACTACCGGACACCTTCCCTAGGAAATAACTTCCCTGCTGTCTTGTGACCTTCATGGTTTCTCTAACAGACTTTTAATACTTCTTTATTTTTAAATTAAATAATCTAGTTTCAGTAACTAATGAAGTGTGAATTAGCCCTCCTTTTTGAGATTGTATTTAGTGATTGACCTGTTTTTGCTCACATAACGTATACCACAGAAACATTTGTATGTATGCATGCTATGCTACTTCCTACATTATTTTAATTTGAAGGTCCTTAAAATGCTCTCAGATGTAAAACAAAACCAAAACCAAAAAGGCAGGGAACCCAGGATAGTAAAACCCATCACTATTGTAGAAGGTTTGAAGACTAATATCATTGCCAACACCCTGTTTTTGATCCTTTGTTTGGAATATATATATATATATATATATATATATATATGTGTGTGTGTATAACAAGCTAGTTGGAGGCAATGGCACAACTTGAAAAACTAATTTGCAATAAGTCATCAAGAGCAGATGGCATTTGTCCAAGAGTTCCGAAGGAGCCAATGAGCTGTGCTACTAACGAAATGATGCAATTAAGACCAGTTTCTGCTTCTGTTGAATTTAATTGGAATTTTGCCATTGACAAGAGAAGCAGGATTAGACCCTTCATCATTAAAAAGCTATTATACCAGAGGCCTGAGTGTGACCAAACTTGTACTTCCTTTTAAAAAGGTGCCAAGGATGAGCCAAGGAATTATAGTCTGATGAGCTTTACCTTGGTATTATGAGAAAGTTATAAAACAAAACAAAAAATCCATTAATGTTAGAGTCATAAAGTATCTAGATTAACCTAATGCATCAGGGACAAACTAGTAATCATTTTGTAAAGGTGAATTATTCTTAGTAGAATTCTTTAAGGGTGTTTACAAAATAATGGATAATGAGAAACCAATGGATATAATTTACGTAGACTTGAAATGGTCCCTCATAACAGACCTTTAAGACCTTGATCCTCTATAAATTCCAGTCTGCCAGAAAGGACCTTTATGGATATTGGTATCAGGGAAAAAATTAAAGCAGCACTAGGACTGGAGGGATTTGAGATCGAAAATGGCTACAGAAAGTCCTCAGAACTTCTTTCAGAGGAACAGCCGTGTTAGTCTGTATTCGCAAAAAGAAAAGGAGTACTTGTGGCACCTTAGAGACTAACCAATTTATTTGAGCATGAGCTTTCGTGAGCCACAGCTCACTTCATTCTGTAGTTCCAGTTCTGCGCTAGCATAAATAAGTACCTAAGATTCCAAGGCTAGATGGGATGATCGTGATCATCTAAACTTACCTATTGTATAACACAGATCATAGAACTTCTCCAAAATAATTCCTAGAGCACCTCTTTTAGAAAAAAATATCCAATCTTGATTTAAAAATTATGAGTGATGGAATATGCACCATGTTCCTTGGTAAATTGTTCCAATGGTTAATTACGCTCACTGTTAAAAATTTACACTTTATTTCCAGTCTGAATTTGTCTAGCTTCAAATTCCAGTCATTGTTCCTGTTATTCCTTTCTCTGCTAGATTTAAGAGCCCATTATTAAATATACCTTTCTCTGCAAGATTGAAGAGCCCATTATTAAATATTAGTTCCCCATGTTGATACTTATAGACTGTAAACAAGTCACTCCTTAACCTTCTCAGACCAAGGAAGTGTAAGGTCATATACAAGTAGGCATAGGCACCATGACTGGCATAAGTAAGGTTATCATTAGGTATACTCCTTTGCATTGAGCCACAGAATGTTTCTAGGCCCTGCATGCTTACACATTACTATTTTGGGCACATCATGCAAAGAGAAACAGTGCTCAAGCAAAGAATGCATATACCCACTGAAACATGGATGTAGATGTATGGTCAGATTTACAAATGTATTTAGGTGCGTAAAGATGCAGTCACCTAGTGGGATTTTCAAAAGCATGTAAATAGATTAGGCACCAACTCTTATTAAATGTCTATGGAATTTAGGTAACTAACTCACCAATTTTGTCATATTGTTCTTTTGTGTTCCCCCATCTGTATGAATACATCTGTTATCTCTTATCGTGTATTTAGGTTATAAGCTCTTTGGGGCAGGGACCATTTTTTTGTTTTGTGTTTGTAGAGCACCTAGCACAATTGGTATCTGGTTCATGATTGGAGCTCCTAAGTGCCAGTGCTATATAAATAATAAAAAAGTGTATCATCAGCACTCATAAATGCAGGATTGAGATTCTCCCATATTTCCTGCCCTGCTCATAACTTTTACCTGAGAGCCAGGGTAATATATTTTATTGCACCAACATCTGTTAGTGAGAGAGACAAGCTTTTGACTACACAGAGTTGAAGAAGTGTTAACAGGCCACTTCAACTTGAATGGTCCCTTAGAATATGTAACTATTTACTCTAAACAATCTGTTTTACCTTGTATTTAGCTGTGACACTCTAAGTACCTTTTCCAGACCTGAAAAAGAGCTCTGTGTAAGTTCAAAAGCTTGTTTTTCTCACCAATCTCAATCATCTTGTCTCTCCAATAAGCTGAGATCAACATGGCTACAACAACACAACATAACTTTTACCTTACATTTTTGTATTCTACACCGCAATGCTGTACAGAATTAAGCCCTGGGAAAAATAGCCAACTGGTACAACCCTCTTCCATTTATCAGTTGATTAGCACATTACTCATAAGAGATAACTACCTGACACTGTGAAAAGGAGACAATAGACTTTTTCTTCAAAAAAAGACAGAAAAGTGATCCTGGTCATTATCAGGTAGTAAAATCAACTTCAAAACCGTAGTAAAATAATGGAACAAATACTAAGAGGGGAAATAACAAACATCCAGAGAAGAATAAGAGAATTATCAATGATAGGCAGCATGGCTTTATAAAAAAAAACCCATGACACATATTTGTCTTTTTTGAGAGTATGATCAAATTCTAGCATGAAGAGACTACAATGGATGTTTTAAAAATATGGGATGAATGGGACTGACTCCTGTTAAGTTAATGGGAGATTTGCTATTGACTTCAGTGGAGACAGGATTTCATGAATGGAGTTTAACACAGCATTTGGTGTTGAGTATCAGTTGTGAAGCTCAATAAAAACACACTGTAGCTTTTAAAATATCCATTAAATTATCACTTCTTTAAATGGAAAACCTTTAGGAATATCAAGCTTATTTTCTTTTGATTATTTGGAATTCAAGGCTTGTTTACAAACACTGATCCTCAGCTCTTCTTTATTTATGATCCAGTTATGGCTTAACTATAAAGAACAAATTTGTTTTATCCTGTCATGCTTTCATGTCAAATCAATATGTTTAAGGTGCATTGATCAGAAAGTGATACACTTAGTAACTATGCCAAGCAAATGAGAAATTGAATTCATGGACTCATTTAAAGAAACACATTAATTCCCAGAATGCTTGGGGAATCTTCAAAGACATCAGTGTTCCCTCTCACTGTTCTAACTGCACCTCTGTCCTCTCTATGGTCTGCTCAAGGGTACTTCTTTAGGTCTCAGACCTCCAGTCATCATGTTTCTGTGTTTGAGGGACCCATGTCTCTCTCCCTCTTGACTCGAGATTTAGAGCTTCTCTTGATGGAACACTCTCTAGCTCCTACTGGTCCACTTCTCTCATGCATTGGTACCACAGTACCAGATCTAGGATGAAGATCTTTAAAAAGAAGATCCCTCTCCCTTTCCAGGGACTCTAAGAAAAATAGTTGGTCACTTCATAAATCTGGCTCGACCTTGTGTCCCACAAAGGGTACTTCTGAGGCTCCAGCTTAAGTCAATATTGAGATACCAGTACAACCTAAGAAGCCCCTATCAGAGAGGTCTTTAGCTCAGCAGAATAAAGCACCCACCTTGATACCATCCAACACTTCTCAGCATCAATATGCACCTACATCTCCCTAAGGTCCTCTGGTACCATCATCTATGGGCCATAGGGACTTCCTGGATGGTATAAGGCTTTCTCCCTGCTACTGCCTTCCCAATATCAGTGTTCTGAGTTCAGAGACATCATCCCACCAGTCTCTCTGGTACTGAGTCACCATCTCCACCTCGGCACCCATCCCCATTCCAAACTTCAGTAACAACTCAGGCTATGACTACCAGCTACCATAGCGCTCCTGTTTTTTTTCCCCCCTGAAGAACCTCATCATGTCAAAGGAACTGGAATTACCCTCCTGAGAAGGGCTCTTTCCCATGGTACTGCTTTGGTAGATGCAGACTGAACCCTCCTAGATTGCAGGAGCAGGTCTTGTACCTCCAATACCAGCATCCATGTCTGAGCCCCTTCTGTTTAGCTAGGGGAATGAGATATCGTCAGACTTTGGAGTCTATACAGGGCTCAGTTTCAGCACTCCTCTAGACTTCTACCCTGAGGAGAACCTCCTGGAGCCTAGTATGTGTCCCTTGGGCACCTTCCCCTGTCTACCTCCTCAATGGGCTTTTTAGAACCTTTGGGCAAATTATGGCAACGACTTTGTGGGGTACCAGTCTGGAAGAAACACTAGCACCCATTAATAACTGAAGAGATCCAAGAAGAGCAGACCCTCAGAGTGAAGCAACCTCGGCTCCTTCAGCTAAGTCCTCCTGCCCTGATGGGGTGGTAATGCCACCACCGCCTGTCCATGCTGATGACTTAAGGGCCCTCCAGGACTTAATGAAACGTTTGTCAGAGTCCCTCCAGATTCCATTAGAGGAGGTCCAGGAGTCTCAACCTTCCCTAGTGGACATTTTAAATATTGTCCCTCAGTGTAAGGTTACCCTTCTTATTAACAAGGCAGTGTTATTGGCTGATAGTAGCATGGTGAATACCTGCTATTTTTCTACCCTCTTGCAAAAGGGCTGATTCCAGCCAAGGGAATCCCACCCCCAGCTCTCTGATGGTAGATGTAGTCAACAAAAGTAATCATCAATAACTTTCCAGACCTTCTCCTTCCACCAAGGAGTCCAAAGGTCTAGACCACATGGGAAGGAAGAGCTATTTGTCATCAGCTCTTCAATTTTGGGTGACAAGTTATCAGGCTTTGATGGAAAAATAGGATTTCAACAACTACGCAAAGTCTACACATTTTATGGAAAACCGGCCAAAAGACCAAAATGACCAATTTCAGGCCTCACCTTGGAGGATCATTTGATCATCAAAGCTTCCTTGCAGGTCACCCTCAGTATCGCTGACACAGCAGTGGTTTTGAGGTGAGTGCCCTAGCCCCAGTCTTCTGGACTCCCAATGGAGGTGCAAAACACCATGAAAAACCTCCTCTTTAAAGGGACCAGGTTCTTCTATGGTGATACAGACTCTGCCTTCCATTCCCTTTAAGAATCAAGGTTAATGTTACATTCACTGGGAATATATATACCTGCAAAAAAGAGACATTTTAGGAGATCTCAAATTACACAATGTTCTAGGCTCTTTCAGTACCACCCACAACAGAACTTTCCCACGTCTTCAGAATTCCCTAAGAGGAGATCCAGACCTCACAAAAGAGGACTATCACCTTAATGACCCCACAATCGGTAGTTCCATCTAAAAGACTATTTTGACAGAATAGTTGAGGGCTTCAGACAACCCCTCCCTCCAGATCCTTTTCTGCATGACTCCTCCCTCTTCCCACCTGCCTGGGAATACATCACCATAAACAAGTGGATCCTGCAGATCAATGTGGGATACTCTGTTTATTTACATTCTATTGCCCTACCCTCTATCCCAGTCATCCACTCTCCCTATCCCTCTTCAGGAACCCCTGTCACAAAGATTTATTGGAGCAGAAAGTCCAATCTCTTCTGCACTTGGAGGCAATCTCTGAGTTTGTCAGAAGAGGATTTTATTCCAAATATGTCCTGGTTCCCAAAAGTGATGGCAGCTGGAGAATGATTCTAGATCTCAGAAACCTGAACATCTACTGTCAGGGCCAGATCATAGGCAGCCAGACCCAGTGGTCAGAGCAGGAGTCCACAGTCATGAGACAGGAGTCAAGAGTCAGCTGTGTCAAAATACCAGGAGATGAGAAGCAGGAGATGAACTGGAGATCAGAACCACAAGTCAGATGCCAAGAATAAAGAAGGGTCGGGATACCAGGACATTGAGGTGGGGGAGCACAAGCTGGGGGTGGAGCAGGAGGAGGGTGGGTCCCAGTTGTTCTGACAACTTCCTGTTCCTGCTGCTGGCTTAAATAGGGTCAACAGGCCAATTGGCTGCTTTGGGACTGTGCCAATAGGACCTCAGGGTTGGAGCCTCAGGCTGCGACTGGACTTCATGGGTCCTGGTAAGCAGTTGTCAGCAGGCTGCCAAGTGGAGGATCGGAGCATGGCTGATCCTGTGGACTCAGGCTTGGGGCCAGTGGGCAGTGACATCACTACCTCACTTTGCGCCACACTCTAGGCAGCGTGGGTCCAGGTTTGTCAGGATGACACCTATGGAAGGCCCAAACCAGGGTGGGAGTGTGAATGTTCTTGCCTGCTCCCAAGGGCATTCCTCTGGGTCATCACTTTCCCAGTCAATCAGGCACCACAATTGACCCTGGTTGACCTTGGAATCGAGGACTTCATGGACAATGTATTATTCCTCCTTACCTTTCGCTTTCATTGGTTGGGGGAAGGGGAGGCAGTGATAGGGCTCTATGAGGTTTTTGAAGAGACATGGAATATGGGGTAGACTCTAAGGGATTGAGGGAACTGGAGCTCAAAGATGACTGTGCTGAATTATCACTGAATCTGATATGGGCCAAGGAGCTGGTGGTCTAGTTTCTGACAGGGTCTGTCTGTGCAGAGAAGTTCTGTAGAAAGCAATACATTTTGTCCTACAGAGTAGGTGGGGCCTTGTTGCCTATGTGGGTTTGCATGCTTCTTGCAGTCCTCCTTTGCCTTTTCAAAGTGTCCCTTCACCTCCTCTTGGATGTGATGGATGTGTTGTACTAAGTCCAAGTCTGATGGGTTGGGGAGGATGTCGGTAGCTGTGTGCAAAATCAGGGCTGGTATGTATAGTTGACAAAGAAGGGGCTACGGCCTGTGGATTCATGGTCTATATTATATGAGAGCTCAGTATATGATAATAGTGTAGACCAGTTGTTCTGCTTGTGTTTGGTGTAGCATCATAGGTATGTTCTAGGATCTTGTTGATTCTTTCCATTTGGCCATTCAGCTGAGGATGGTAGGCAAAGGAGAGGTGCACATACATCCCTAATATATATAGGGCCTTGTGGCAGAAGTGGGCAGTGAACTAGGGCCTAGTGGAGGGTAAACCTGTGCAGGGAATCCACAGGTTGTAAGAGACCACAGGGTTTCTGGGATCTTGGTGTGGGCACACATGTGGCAGGAAGCCACAAAGGTCACTATTGTGGAGTTCAAATGGGACCACCAGAACTACCAGGATGTTAATTGTTGGGTTTAATATTGCTCCAAGTGTCCTGCCAGGGTGGAGCCATTGCACAGTTGAAGAACTGCCACTCTTGCAGGTCCTGGGGCAGCATAGATGCAGTCCCTTATTAATGTGATCCCCTCACAGTCTTGTGTGGTCCTCAGTTAATAATGGCATCTCATCAGGTGGAGTTCCAGAGACAGAGCTGACGAACATCAGCAGGTCCTGGTTGTGGGTCATGTTGAGGAAATTATGGGACTTGATAATGGGGTCTGGTTCCAGAATGGGGCCCTGTGGGGTAGAGGCATATGTTTGGGACAAGGCATCAGCTTTGCTATTTCTAGTTCCAGGGGGTAGGTCAAGGTAAAACTGAACTGGGAGAAGAAGAGGGTCCACAAGATCTAGCATTGGTTTAGGGCCTTGGCCCTACACAGGTACTCCAGATTCTTGTGATTAGTAAATACTAGGACTGGATGATGGGCCCCTTCCAACTAGTGTCACCACTCTTCAAAGGCAGTCTTTATTGCAAAGAGCTCTTTATCCAAGATTTCATAGTTTCACTCATCACGAGTAAGCTTCCTCAAGTAGTAGGTGATGGGGTGCAGCATGAGCTTGGGTCTGTGCCTCTGGGAGACAACTAGACAACGCTAGAGGCATTGGCTTTCACAATGAAAACTTGAGCCATGTCTGGGTGATGAAGTGGTGAAGTTTTTGCTGTTTGAATGCATACTGGGCCTTGAGTGAGGATTGGAACTAGGCACTCTTCTGGAGTATGGCAGTGCGGGATTGGCTTGTTTTGAAAACTTTGAGATGAACCTCCAGTACAAGTTTGCAAAGCCTAGAAAACATTGTAGGCCACACACATTGCATGGGGCTGCCCAGTTGTGGACAGCCTGTACCTTGTGCAGAGCCATCTTGATTTCTTCTGGGGACAGGATGAAACCCAGAAACTTGCCTGAGGTCTGACTGAATATGCACTTTTCAAGTTTAGTGTAGAGACTGTTGTTGTTGTAGTCTCACCAGGGCTGCATGGATGTAAATGGTTTGTTGATCCAGATCATCCGAGAAGATCAATATATCATCTAAGTTTACCAGTACAAACTGGTCCAGTAGGTCTTATAGCACAACATTAATGGAGTGCTGGAATGTTGCCATTTGGATCGACTAAGGCACCAGCATGACTAAATATTGAAAGTGGCCATATGGGGTTCAAAAGACAGTTTCCATTTGTCCCTATCTCGGATATTGATAGTATTGTAAGCTCCACGGAGATCCAGTTTAGTGAATATGAGGGAGCCCCGACCTGGTCAAACAATTCCAGGATTAGGGGTAGTGGTCAAATTGAGGAAGCATGAGTAGGAAGCACAAGGCACACAGTCCAGAGTAGGATGGATCCCAGTTGTTCAGGCAGCTTCCTGTTCCTGCTGCAGCATAAGTAGGTCCAGCAGTCCAATTGGCTGCTCTGAAATACTACCACTAGACCTCAGGCTGGGGTTGGACTTCATGGGTTGTGGGTAAGCAGTTGTCAGCAGGCAGCTAAGTGGAGGGTTGGAGGCTGTTCCTGTGGGCCTGGGTTCAAGGCCAATGGGTCATAACACCTACATCCTTTTGCAGCAGTTCAGGATGGTAACCTACCATAATTCCACCCCTAGATCTGGGAAGCTGGTTTGTCACACTTGGCCTCCAGGATGCCTACTTTCATATAGCTATTCACTCATCCCACAAGCGCTTCCTGTGCTTTGTAACAGACTCAGATCTTTACTAGTATCACATCCTCCCCCTTAGGTTCTTCACAACCCCAGGTGTCTTTACCTAGGTCTTCTCTGTAGTGGCAGCTCACTACATCAGTAGGGCATGGCAGTATTTCCATATTTGGTCAACTGGCTCCTCAAGGATTACTCGGCTCTAGAGGTTTGGCTGGCAATCTCCAAAGCACTAACCCTGTTTAGTCTCTTGGCCTTCAAATCACTCTACAAAAATCTACATTGACACCGGTTCAGCGGATAGACTTTATCAGAGCCGCTCTAGACTCCGTACCCACCAGAGCTTATCTTCCCATGGAAAGATTCTCCAACTTTTCCAGTCTAATTTCTACCCTACAGCACACAGTCCACAAACAATGTCAAGGGCCTGCCTACAACTCCTAAGCCATATGTCAATTTCTATATTCATTATGCCGCATGTCAGACTTCAGGTGTGGTTGAGGAATGTGTACACCCCAACAGACATTGCCTTTCCAAGTCAATCATGGTACCCCTGAAAGTGCTGGACTCTCTCAGGTGGTAGAGAGACCCACAGAGTGCTGCAACTGCAGTATTGATCATTGAAATATATTTGTAGACATTCAATTTTCTAGCTTTTCTATTTTGGATAAAAAAATAGTCACTAGAGCACTGGATCCTTGGTTTCCACCTCCCAAGTGAGCACCTTAACCATCCAGCAATAGTTATACATGCTCACCTTCTCTCTGATCCAATGACTATTTAAGTATTTGTCCAAAGTGCAACAGTTTAAGTAGCAAAGACTAAGGCAGAATATCCCATAGCACAGTAGTTAGACCACTCTCCTGAGAGATGGGAAACTCCTATCCAAATTCTTTCTCCCCATCAAACATGGGGTCAGGGGGAATTAATCTGCTTTCTAGGGTGACCAGTTGTCCTGATTTTATAAGGACAGTCCTGATTTTGGGGTCTCTTTCTTATATAGGCTCAGATTACCCCCCCATCCTGATTTTTCACATTTGCTGTCTGGTCACCCTGCTGCTATCATTCATCGTGAATCAGTGCTTTAACCACTGGGCCAAAAGTTATAAGGTGGACACCACCACCATTTCCCTCCCAGCCCCCACTCTGAATGGACTTGTGATATTCCCCAGGGTACAATCCAGACTGATGGACAGCTGTGTCCCCACTGTTATGGGTTCCTGCGGGGTGCCACCTGGAACTGGGGCATCACTGAGTCCTCTGACTCACCTGTCTGGGTTCCCTCTCACACTGTGCTGCTATGACAAGCTGCAGACCTGCTACCGGTCTTACACTTCCACCAGCATTCACACAGGTAGGGACTCACCCAGCTGCAGTAACATGCAGGCTGACCTGCCACTGCATGAACCAACAGTAGAGAGGCTACAGTCAAAATAACCACCAGCTTCCCAGCCTAGGACCCCAGAGCTGTACCGTTCTGCCCTGGTCAAAACTCCGATCAGTGTGAATTTATTATCCAGTTTGCCTCCCCCTCAATGTGGAGAGGAAATGCAACAGCCTTTGCCCCTTGAGCTAAGATTTCCAAGCACTTCGTTCAAACTCACAGGTTTAGATAAAGCAATAAGAAGTTTATTAACTACAAAAGATAGTTTTAAAGTGACTATAAGTAAGGCTGCATGTCTGTCATGGAGGTCACAGAAGTCATAGATTCCATGACTTTCCATGACCTCCGTGACTTCTGCAGCGGCTGGTGCTGGCTATGGGGTTGCCAGAGATGGGCATCCCCTGGGCTAGCAGCATTTTGGGTGTGTGAGAGGGGGCTAAGGGCTGGGGCAGGGGGTTGGGGTGCATGCCGGCACTTACCTGGGGGGGAGGGATCCCACTACTGGCATGTCCCAGCAGCTCCTAGGCAGAGGGGCCAGGGGGATCCATGTACTGCCTGTACCTGCAGGTGCCGCCCCCACAGCTCCCATTAGCTGTGGTTCCTGGCCAATGGGAGCTGCAGAGTCAGTGCTTATGGCAGGAGCAGCGCGTGGAGCCCCCCTAGCCACCTCTCCCGTAGGAGCTGCAGGGACATGCTGGTCAGAGCCGGGTAGGGAGCCTGAAAACCCTGACAACCCTCCTCCCTACCCCCCAGCACCAGCAGGGGTCCTGGGCTGCGCACCGCCCCCCTCCCGCCACCCCCAGCACCAGTAGGGTCCCGGGTTGTGTGCTACTGCCTGTCCTGCCCTCCAGCCGCAGCAGGGGTCCTGGGTCACGTGCCACTGCCTGTCCTGCCCCCAGCACCAGCAGGGGTCCTGGGCTCTGCATTGCTGCCTGCCCCCACCCAGCACCAACAGGGGTCCCAGACCATGCACCACTGCCTGCCCCCCTCCCCCGCCCCAGCACCAGTGGAGATCCTAGGCCGCTTGCCACCACTGGTGCTCCTCTAACACCAGCACAGGTCCCCGGCTGTACACTGCCACCCCCACCCCACCCACCAGCTCCAGCGGGTGTCCCGGGCCATCTCCCCTCCCCAGCACTGATGGCACCCCGGCCCATCTATAGTAAAAGTCATGGACAGGTCACAGGCCCTGAAGTTTTGTTTACTGTCCATGACCTGTCCATGAGTTTTACTAAAAATAGCCAAGACTAAAACGTAGCTGTAGTTATAAGGGATAGCAAAAGATCAAAACAAATTACCTAGGAAATGAACAAAAATGAAAACTAAGCTTAACATACTAGATAGATTGAATATGAATTAGCAGTCTCTCACCCTGTCTGATTATACAAGCAGATTTGCAGATTCTTAAGGCACAAAGCTGTACTTGCTTTGCAACTTGGGATCCCCACCCCTGTTCTAAGTCATTTTTCCTTAGGAGCTTTTCTTTGGTGTTGAGTTGTGGGGGAGTGAAGAACAAGCAATGATGTCACTCCCTGCCTTATATAGCTTTTCCATATGGTGGGAACCCTTTGTTCCAAACTAAGTTCCCTGACCAGCTTGTGGAAAAACACAGGCACCCCAAAATGGAGTCCAGAGTCATGTGGCCTGGTCACATGCCCTGCAAAGTCATAGCAGCCATTGCTTACAGGCTGGCCAAAATGTCCAAGGAAGGTTAAGCTATTCCATTGTCTTTGTTAGTGAGCCATTAGGACTGTCTGGCTTCGTCATTGTTGTACCTGAAAGGCTGGCTGTGCGTGCTTCCCAGAGTAAGCCCATTTGAAATACAGATCCATAGGCAACATTTATAACTTCAGATCCAAAAATGATACATAAATACAAATAAAATAATCATATTCAGCAAATAATAACTTTTCCAATGACACCTTACATGACTATCTTGTACAAAGTGCATCATAATTATGCCATAATCATATCATGATACTATTACTATGACAAATATGGGGTGTATTGTCACATACTCAACTCTCCAATCTGGGGTGCCTTTTACACTACTTCTCCGTGAGAACAACCACTCCTGGTTAGTTCACACAGTCTCTAGCATGCAAAATCACTAACCAGCCACTCTTGAATTAAATTGCATGAGACATCAAACTCCCAGTCCCAGAATTGTCCCCATAAATGTGCATCTTGTATTGCCCAGCTCTTTCCTTCTCTGCAGTACAAACTCATAGTAAGTCTGTCATTTCATTAATAGAAAATGATATGCACAAATCCTGTTATATCAAATGGAGGCTCCAGACATTTCAATCCAAGCATATACTGGTTTAGATACAACAATGAAACAAGTTTATTAAATACAGAAAGAGATTTTACGTGATTACAAGTAATGAGGCATACAATTCAGAATTGGTTACAAGGAAATGAAAGATGAAATGCAAAATAATGCCTGACTTATCAAGCTAAGTGAATTCAGTGCAGAGTACTCTCACCATATCCTTACAGCAGTCTTACTGGCTGAACTCCTTTCAGACAGGATCCTCCCCCAAGTTCAAAGATGTTCCTTTTGTCTTCAGATGTTGATGCCATGAGTAGAAATGAGTGGAGAGAGGTGATTTGTGTCCACTGTTCTCCTTTCTTATAGCATTTCTCTTTGAGAATACTCTCCATCTGGAGTTCAGTGTACAGTAAGGCTGTCTGCCAAGATGTAAATTTGTTGCTCAGATCATTCTTTCTGACACTCAACCCAGTAGTAGTTCACTTGATTATGTTGACAACTGTCTGAAGTGCTGGCTAAACTTTTGTGTCTGAGAAACTGGTTTGGGATACTTTTCTAAACTTGAAGCATGTGTCAGCAATGTCATACAGTAAAATCTTAATACCTTACATACAATGTTGCCACACACATTTTACCAGGACAATAATGTTCAGCAGATTAGGCATTTTCAAATGATACCTCACAAAGCACACTATGTACAAAATTTATCATAGTTTTGTAAAAAGGAGGAATATAGGCTAGAGTCTGTCACAGGGTCCCTATCTACTTGATGGGTTCTGAGCTCACCTACTGGATTGGCCCCACAGGTCACATAGAGGGAGAAACATCTATCTTTCCCTGCTTTGTAGATCACACTGGGGATTAGTCATCTGGACACCTAGAGGGAGGCAACAGTGTACATACCCAAAGGCAGAAACTTAGGCAGGTAGGAAATTTTAGAGTGAAAATTTAGGTGCCTAGTGAGTTTAGGCAACCACTGGGTTAGACAACAGCTGATCAATAGTTTTATAAATGTGAGTGGCACCTAAACACTGGACTTAGTTGCCTAAAGTCAAAGTTAGGTGCCTGGGTCTCTTTGTGAATTTGCTCCAATGGTCTAGCTGCTCTCACTTATTTTTGTTTTTTCTGTGTTTTGTAGGCACCATGGCACAGGCAGGTTTTAAGGATAAATTTAAAGGAGGATAATTTAATGACCTTGCAGATATTTGCAGGGAATTTGTAAGCCTCGAAGCATCCCAAGACCAGTGGGCAAGAGGCTTCTGCTGAGTAGCTTGAGTTTTAACTAGCTTGGAATAATGTATCCCAACATATTGGTGTCATTATCCATGGCTAAAAGTTGTTGTGTAATATATCACTGGAAAACCAATAACACCCTGGTGATTAATATCTATTGTGAAATGTATGTTTTAATACTACAGTAGAATCCTGTTTAACTGGTCTAACTGGGGCAGGGGCCAGATCAGATAATCAAAGGCTGGATAAACCAGAGAATGGTTGTTAGATAAATGTGGAGAGCTGGTTAAGGGAGAGTCAGATAAATGGACGTCCATTGTATATGTGGCTTTATGGATGTTCCCTGATATTATGATTTAAACTCTGTGTTTGAGTGATGTAGAATAGGTCTGCCCAGGTCTTTAATACAAATGAAGTAGGGTCACCACTTAACAATCTCCATTGGGGATAGAGGTGGCAACCATAGGAGCCTTCCTGCGTCTTGTGGCAAGGTCAATGACTTTGAGAGAGATGCTTTTTAAAGGTATATTGGTCTATAAAAGGAGAGGCAGAGAACCCCTAAGTGATCAATCACTTGAAGGACTAAAGAGGCCAGGGCTCTTGAGATCACAGAAAGATGGGTCCTTCAAGACAAAGGGTTTGAAGTCTCTGGAAATGGAATACAGGCGAGAACCTGCTTAGGCAAAGATTGCAACTGGGTGAAATTAAGTTTTAGTCTTAGAAACATATTCCTACTTTTTCTTTGTTTTGTAAGCCTTTCTAACTTACATTCATTCCACTTGGTATCACTAAACCTACGACTTTTGTTTAATACACTTGTTTTACTTTTTACTATAAACCGACCCAGTACTTTGATTAATATATAGTGTTTGTTAACGCCAATAAGGTGGTAATCTGCTGACGTACTGTTTCTTTAAAGGGAACAGAAAATTTAGTAACTTCTCTAAGTGTGCCGGGAGATGGCTGGACACTTCAGACAGTTTGGGGGACATTCAGGACTGGGAGTGTGTTTGGGGTCACCCCTGCAAAAGGTAAGTAGGTGCTAGAGATAAGGCAAAATTAGGACATGAAAGACCTTAAAAGTGAAGACAAATAGTTTTGGCTTAACTATGTCAAAGATGGGAGCCAATGCAAGAATGCAAAGAGAAGTGATGTAGTTGAAAGCAATGAAGCAGAAAGATTATTTCTGCCTCAGCATTTTGAATGGATTCCTGGAAGCCAAGATTGCATTTTCTCAGACCAGAAAGGAAGAGGTTTCAGGAATCATGATGTCCAGTAATCAAGGATGGGGTAAATGGTTTGCTTCTTGGATAGAGAGGAAAGTTGAGATCTTAGAAATGTGTAGGAAAAAACGGTAAGATTTAAGGAAAAAAACAGCCTGGATGTGTGGATCTAGGGAGAGGAGATGAGACAAAGATGAAGCTGAGATCATGGGCTTTAGCACATGGAAAGATGGTAGTGTTGTTCAGAATAACTAACAAAGGAAAAAAGGCTTGGCAAGGGGGAAGATCAAAATCTGAGTTTTGGCCATGTTGATGTCTGACCATCAGAAAAAAGTGTGGGGGTGGGTTAAGATGCTGTTTTTTTTCCTTGCAAATGCTTGTGTCTGCTGTGGAAGCAAAGATGTCTTTCAAACCATCAGAAAGAGAGACAGAGGGTTTAGATGGATTCACGCTTTTGAAAATTATTAAACATTCTAATCTGCAGTCCACTCAGCAAATATCATTAACACGTTTCTGGAAATAGATAATCTCCTTTATTTCAAAACAAGACCTTTTCACTTCTACCAACTGTTAACTCATTGATAATGCTTATACTTACAAATTTCGGATTTTATTTATTTCTGTGTACAGATGTTCATAAGAAAAAGAGTTCACTGCAGTCTTAAAGCAGTAGGATAATCAGCATTTGATAATTTATATATTTTTCCCGCAGTGAAACAGCAGCAATCTAGTGGATGACCATCTTGTTCATGATCTATAATGTAGCAAATAATTGTACTGGAAATACAACTAGGTAAATTAATTGCACCCATTTTAAGGATCCTTTATAAACAGGGACCCCAGTTTAAATGAGAATCGGGTCCAAACTCATTATTTGCTTCAGTCTCTGTAATTCTAGTTTGGAAAAGTTCCAGCGACACCCAACATAAACCAACTCTCCCCACACTGAAACTTGAAACAAATGGTCGCTCTTGTGTGTCAAAGTCAGCATAAAATATCCACTCTGGAGTGATACTTTGATTGCCTGCTGACTATTTTCCCAACAGTTACTGTCTTCAGATGAGACACAAATAAAAAACTTTAAGTGACTTACTAAGATGTTTTGGGTGTTTTGATGCCTACTGTAGAATTATTTATCCCATTACAAACAATGAAAGAAAATTGGCTTTTTAGCCCATCTCAGCTAGACTTCTTTAATTTCAGCTTCATCTCATTTGCATACATTATTTTTATCTTTTATAAACAGCCAAGTTGCAGTGCTATGCCCGTCAATCCAAGAGCCTTCTATTCTATTACAATGTGATTTCTTATTTACTATGCTTGCTAAATTATATTTTTGAACAAAACTGTCAACTATTCTCTCAATTGACCTGAGTGCTGCATTTTGAATGATCCAAGATGAAAGCACCTGGAAGCCATTGTTTTAAACATCACCTTAACTTTGTTTGCCTGAAATGTAAATGGTTACGCTGACTGCTAACTGAGCAAGATTGAAGACTGTAGGCAATAACAAGATTCTGACATGCACACCCTGAAAACCTAAAGCGGGGGAAGCCAAGTGAGATTCCTTTTATCTTGAGACTTTGCTTCAGGAAGGACAAGCTTTACGGTATATTCAGAGTGCTCTGTGCTGACAATCAAACTGACTCCAGTTTTGGAGAACTGAAAACAGGGCATTATCAGGAGGGAGCCTTTCACTTTGGAATTTGTTTTCCCCATTCCTATGAAAAAGCCCAAGGGTTTTCACCTTGGGGCACATTATGCAAGGCCTTGCTCATCATTTAGGTTTTTACCTGGGAGGTGGTTTGATGGGGCTTGCAGAATAAAATTCAGGATGGTAAATTTAAATTATATAATGATGTTAATATAATAGGATGGTAATAACCCTGAATCTCCAGTAAATGCAGCTTGATGATGATCTCAGCATTTCTTATGAAATATGTAGAATGAATTCTGGAGGCAATTTCCTCTTTGGTCTTTGTTAGGCTTTCTGTGCTACCAGCAGGTACCCCACATATTCAGGGGGGCTATCTGATTTCCCACCACAATTTCAGCATGCAAACAAGATTTCCATTCCGAAGCTTCACTTTTTTCCTGCAACCACTGCATATTTTCAAACATAAATCTGTATCCAAAAATGAATCAACTGCTCAATGCTGTGATCCTCAGATAGCACGCTTTCCTTTAATTTGCCAAATCCAGGGTCTTGCTGGTGGCTTGACAGCTGAGGTAGATTCTATTGTTATAGCAATTTCTAGCACCATGCAATCTCCTCCATCCAAGTCCCCAAAACAAACATGAAGAGAACACACACACACACACACAAGCTTTTACACATACATGCTCACTTTATGATGCACTTTCGCTAATTAAATATTACTTATGTACTGGGGAGGATAATGCACCTTGATTCCAATATAGAATAAGACAAGGGAGACCACACGAGGGAGACAACAAGGGAGAGAAAGTGCTTCAGTGTTGACTTTTTTTTTAATAGGAGATGGATTATAGTGAGAGAAAATGCTGACGTCTCACATGCATGTCCTTTAGTTTTCATTAATTTCTAATCTTTAGAATAAACTAAATCCAATGAAATTCCCTCCAATGTCAAAGCATTTCCTCACGTGGCACCTTTTATCCATGAGCAAATTCCTCTTCTTCTAGTTTGGAATCACTCTGAAACCAGCCCCTAACCCAATTATCTCACAGCTCAGTTGTTATGTGGGGGGGGGGGGGCTTTTGCTGTGTCCCTTCTCCTCCTACTTATACCCCAGGCCAGGTATAGGCCAGGGTGACCAGGTGTTCAGTTTTTGACTGGAACACCCAGTCAAAAAGGGACCCTGGCAGCTCCAGTCAGCACCACTGATAGCAGCACCGAGCCATTAAAAGTCCGGTGTTTAAAACATTAAAACAGCGGTGTTGTGGTGCTTAGGCAGGCTAGTCCCTACTTTTCCTTCTGACCAATGGGAGCTGGGGGGGCGGTGCCTGTGGGCGAGAGTGGCACGTGGAGACTCCACACTGACCTGCCTAGGACCTGGACCTGCTGCTAGCTGTTTCAGGGCTGTGCGGAGCGCAGTGCTGGGATGGACAGGCAGCCTGCCTTAGCTGCGCTGCTGACCGGGGACCTCCCGAGGTAAGCCCATGCCCTAACCCTGAGCTCCAACCCCCTGCCCCAGTCCTGAGCCCCCCACAAACCCAGAGCCCCTCGTGTATCCCAAACCCTTCATCCCCGGCCCCAGCCCAGAGCTCACACCCCCATAACAGACCCCTTACACCCCCGGCACCCTAACCCCCCGCCCCAGCCCAGAGCCCCTTCCCACACCCTGAAACCCTCTTCCCCGGCCCCACCCCAGAGCCCTCACCCCCTCATGCACCCTAACCCCCTGCTTCAACCCGCTGCCTCCTCTCGCACTCCAAATCCCTCAGCCCCACCCCCCAGTCTGGAGTACCCTCCTGAACCCCAAACCCCTCATCCCCAACCCTACCCCAGAGCCTGTACCCCTAGCCCAGGTCCTGTACCCCCTCCACACCCCAAACCCCTGCCCTAGCCCTGATTCTGCTCCCAACCCCGCTGCTACAACCTGCAGCCCCTTCCCGCACTCTGAAAACCTTAGCCTCACCCCGCAGCATGGAGCCCCCTCCTGCACATCAAATCCTCCCACACACTCACACTTAAAGGTGCAGGACAGTCATTGTGAGAGTAAAGAAGAGAGGGAAAGAGATTTTTTTGTTCCCCTTTGTTCACACTTAACATTTACACAAACACATGTAGCACACTTTAATGTTTCCTCTCTTAGGTTTTCTTTTTTCTTTGTAGATTCACAAGTTTGGTTTTGAATTGTTTTTGAATGGCATTTTGCTGAGCATGAGGAAGAGGAGGAAGATAAAAACAGGAGAAGAACAAGAGCAAGGAGAGATGTTAATGGCAAGTGCACCCCTGAGCACAAAAAGAAATTGGGAATGAGTTCATTATATATGGTTGTGGAGGACAGACAATATGACACGTGCATCAGTGCTAAAGGAGTTGGCGGATGTGATTGCAGAGCCATTGGCCATTATCTTTGAAAACTCATGGCGATCGGGGGAAGTCCCAGACGACTGGAAAAAGGCTAATGTAGTGCCCATCTTTAAAAAAGGGAAGGAGGAGGATCCTGGGAACTACAGGCCAGTCAGCCTCAGCTCAGTCCCTGGAAAAATCATGGAACAGGTCCTCAAGGAATCAATTCTGAAGCACTTAGAGGAGAGGAAGTGATCAGAAACAGTCAGCATGGATTCACCAAGGGCAAGTCATGCCTGACTAATCTAATTGCCTTCTATGACGAGATAACTAGTTCTGTGGATGAAGGGAAAGCAGTGGACGTGTTGTTCCTTGACTTTAGCAAAGCTTTTGACACAGTCTCCCACAATATTCTTGCCAGCAAGTTAAAGAAGTATGGGCTGGATGAATGTACTATAAGGTGGATAGAAAGCTGGCTAGATTGTCGGGCTCAGCGGGTAGTGATCAATGGCTCCATGTCTAGTTGGCAGCCGGTATCAAGTGGAGTGCCCCAAGGGTCGGTCCTGGGGCCGGTTTTGTTCAATATCTTCATAAATGATCTGGATGATGGTGTGTATTGCACCCTCAGCAAGTTTGCAGATGACACTAAACTAGGAGGAGAGGTAGATACACTGGAGGGTAGGGATAGGATACAGAGGGACATAGACAAATTGGAGGATTGGGCCAAAAGGTCAGGTTCAACAAGGACAAGTGCAGAGTCCTGCACTTACGACGGAAGAATCCCATGTACCACTACAGACTAGGGACTGAATGGCTAGGCAGCAGTTCTGTAGAAAAGGATCTAGGGGTTACAGTGGACGAGAAGCTGGATATGAGTCAACAGTGTGCCCTTGTTGCCAAGGCCAATGGCATTTTGGGTTCTATAAGTAGGGGCATTGCCAGCAGATCGAGGGACGTGATCGTTCCCCTCTATTTGGCACTGGTGAGGCCTCATCTGGAGTACTGTGTCCAATTTTGGGCGCCACACTACAAGAAGGATGTGGAAAAATTGGAAAGAGTCCAGCAGAGGGCAACAAAAATGATTAGGGGACTGGAACACATGACTTATGAGGAGAGGCTGAGGGACCTGGGGATGTTTAGTCTACGGAAGAGAAGAATGAGGGGGCATTTGATAGCTGCTTTCAACTATCTGAAAGGGAGTTCCAAAGAGGATGGCTCTAGACTGTTCTCAGTGGTAGCAGATGACAGAACAAGGAGTAATGGTCTCAAGTTGCAGTGGGGGAGATTTAGGTTGGATATTAGGAAAAACTTTTTCACTAGGAGGGTGGTGAAACACTGGAATGCGTTACCTAGGGAGGTGGTGGAATCTCCTTCCTTAGAAGTTTTTAACGTGAGGCTTGACAAAGCCCTGGCTGGGATAATTTAATTGGGGATCGGTCCTGCTTTGAGCAGGGGGTTGGACTAGATGACCTCCTGAGGTCCCTTCCAACCCTGATATTGAATGATTCTATGCTTCTAATGAAAAAGACTAGATGGACACTCAGTAGATGGCTATAATAAATTGCGGTTTGTGTTTATTAAATTCAAAAATCTGTTGAGACTGGTCTAGAGGCTGAATTTCCTCTAGGAACTTTGACACAGGTATCACAGCACATGAGAGTTACAAAATAAAGGGGGTCTTAATGTCTTAACCTTAATTAGGTTGTCTACCTAATTACTTAGGAGAGTTTAAATACAGATGATCTCTCTCCCATGTTAGGGATAATTGATTTAATGGTTATGTGACTTTACTACTAAGGTTTGGCAAGTGCAATGGCCATCAGGCTGCAATTTTCACAGACTGAAGTGGTCCAAATAAGATTTATGTGCTGGTAGCTCAGGGTGACCACAATACTTTAAAAGTGATCCTGGTAAATACTATTTGGGACAAGAAAAGGAATTAAGGGAAACAACCTTCCAGTCTAGTTTATGTGCATATATGTCTGTACTAGGACTTTAACAAATCTGCTTTAGTCACAGTTTGACTAGCTCATTATATTTGCTTCACCACTGACTTTTGATTTACATAAATGTTCACTACAATTTTAATTGCATTTTCCTTCATGTTACATTTTACTGCTACAATCTATGACTGTAATTGAAAGGGACTTAATTTTTAATCAGAGAGATTTTATGTGTAAAAATATGTATCATTTTAATGTGACAGAAATTTACTGTGTTGGATAGACCTACTGACATGAAAGTTTGGAGTTGGCAACTGCAATATATTAGCCTGGTGAATGAATGTGTGTCTCTATCTATACTTTATATACATATATATATGTGTGTGTGTAATAGTTTTCTTGGCCTTATAAAGTAAATGTTTGCTAAAAAAAAAAAACTTTAACCCTAAATTTTTAAACTGAAAATAAAGTGGAGTGTTCTGGTATTCAAGCAACTACAGCAATATTTAAATGTGTGTGCTACGTAACTTGATTATTTAAAGGACCAATCCAGCAGCCCATTGAGTTCCCAGAACTGAGAAAGGACAGGGAAAATGCAGTACAAGACAACACAAATGTGGCTGCTGGGCTAAACTGGAAATGAAATAGCATGGCTATTTGTTCTTACAGTGGTATCCCAGTAGTTCACTTATAAGCAGTGTTTCATTGTAGACACAGCACCACTTACTCCATGAGACTGGAAGCTTCATAAGGGTCTTGACTCTCTATCCATTTCTATGCAATGTCTTCAAGAAAGTTGAGCATCCTGTCTAATATATTATTGTTTATTATTTGCATTATCGTAGCACTTAGCTGCCCCAGTCATGGAACCATTATGCTAGGTGCTGTACAAACACAGGACAAAAATAGAGTCCTTGACCCAAAGAACTTAAAAACTAAGTAAATATATGATCCTTTATGTACAAGAATCTCTTTACTTCTCCATTGTAGATGTACAATATTTTTGTCCCTTTATTTATATTCATTTTATTAGCCTGGTGAAGAAAGCATGACTCTTGAATGTTTGTCTATTTAATTGTATTTCTCTTTAGTTCAACAGAAGGAAACAACTACAATTCTTCTGCATTGTTTTTTTTATATATATTCTTAGCATATGTGTAGGAGAGCCTACTATTTTGTCCAAGACCGAGGAAAATATTTTCAAAAAAGCTGCTCATGGAGTAACAAAGAGTCTGGGAGTAACTTTAAGCAAAGATGTTCAAATAGAGAAATGTCTTCTTGCTACCGGCTTAAGTTACATACATTTTAGTTAGTGATATCAGAATGCCACCATAAACATCTCATCCTTATTTCTAATGGTCATATAAGGTATTTCTATACTGTAATTATAAACCGACAGCTGGCCCATGATTTGGGCTCTCAGAGCTTGGGCTGTGGGGCTGTTTAAATGTGATGTAGATGCTTGGATTCTGGCTGAAGCCTGGGATCTAGGACCCTGTGAGGTGGGAGGGTTCCAGAGCTCGGGCTGCAGCCCGGGCCCAAACATCTACACCACAATTAAACAACACCTTAGCCCAAGTCAGCTGGCATGGGCCAGCTGCAGGTGTCTAACTCGTACAGTTTATTTGGATAACAGGCTGTAAAGGAGCAGCAATGAAGATGGTTGCAGTAAAGATGTATAGGTAGAGTGGAGTTTGAAGATTTTTGATCTACTCCTTGATTTCACAAGAGTAGTTTTAGTTTGTGATCCTTGTTGCCTGTGAAGTGGCTGCACAGTATGGCCCTGGGTGAAGTTGGGGGGGAAGGTTCAGGGGGGCATTGCCCCCCCAAACAGAGGCAAGGCTTGTGGGGGGGGGCAAGTGGGGTCACGTGCCACTCCGTCCACCCCAAATTCTGCAAGCGCCGAGCTGCCCTGCAGGGCTTGCGCTGCTCGACCTGTGTGCGTGTGCGGAGTTGGGGGATGGTCTCTGTCCTTCCCACACTGTGCCTCCACCATGTCAGGCCAAGCAGAGCAAGCCCTGCAGCTGGGTAGCCAGGCCAGGGTGGGGAGCAAAATGGAGAGCTGCTCCAGGAGTTGCTACCTTAGTAGATGAATGTCGGCTTTTGGGTGCTAGTGCCTGCCAATTTCCTTTACAACAGAGAGCGCCCACAGTAGGGTGAGCAGATGTCCTGATTTTATAGGGACAGTCCCGATTTTGGGTATTTTTTTTATATAGGCTCCTATTACCCCCCACTCACGTTTCCTGTCTGGTCACCCTAGCCCACAGGGGGCAGGGCAAGGGGGGTGGATGGAAGAGACAGTGGGGAAGGGTGGAATGGGATAGAGGAAGAGAAGGGGATGGGGGAGTGGGGATAGGGGAAGGGGGTATGGCATGGGGAAGAGAAGGGGATATGGGAATGTTGGGGGGAAGCAGGAGCCCAGCAGTCAGGAGGCAACTGCAGCAGCCTGGGGAGGCACCAGGGCTGCTGCACAAATCGCTGCAGCACCTGCTGCCAGAGTGGCCACGGCTCCTATGCTCAGGTCGCCACAGCAGCAGCTGGAGCTCCCACATTAAGCCATCCCATTCCCCGCCCCGCACCCCAGCACTGGCAGCCCAGGTGCCACTCCAGGCAGGGGGAGAGAGCCAGTGAGCCAAGGGGAACTGGCTTCAGGATGCATGTGTGTGCATGAGGGCCTGTGCTTTGTCTCTGTCCCTCCCACCCCCCAATATAGCGGTCAAACTACACCTCTGAGTAGGAGTGTACTCTGGAGTGTACCAGGAGAAGTAACTACTGGGTACCTGCTTAACCAGAGACAATAGTTCAAAAACCCTACAAAGATGATCCAATATTCCTGTTTATAGGTGAGGAAAAAAGTCACAGAGGAACCGTCCTTCATTTATCGGGACCAGCTCCTTTCCCATCTGCCTCAACAGTATTCCCTGCACAAAACCCAGCTGTCTGAGAATTATGTAGGGAGAGGTGCGTTTCACTCTAGAGTCTATGAGGCATGCTTTTATCAAATAAGACATGAGCTGTATTCATCGTATACAAATAGAAAATGAGGGGAAGAAAGATTTATCAATTCCTGCCCCCAGCAAACTGAGGAAATTGACAGTGTATCATACACCCACCCTACACAGTGCTCTAGAGCAAGATGAAAAATAATCAGTATAAAATGGCCAACTTTTAATAAACATTATGGAATTCTTTCTTCCCCAGTTAGAACTGGCCAATTTTAGTTTTATATACTGATCACCCAGCCTTCAGGCTTTCAGATGCCAGATCATATAAGCTACGCATGAAGGCAGCAGGACTATTGACTCTGGTCCTAGTATGTAACAAAGAAGCATCAAAGTATTTTACAAACAAAAAGAGTTTATTAGAATATGGAGATACAGTTTTTGTTTGGCTCTATCAGTGGTGTCCAGCCTTTTCAGCCTGAGACCTAACCATGTTATTTCAAAAACACACAGGGACCATAATCAGTACTCTTTGGCCTGCTCTGCTCCATCTGCACCACTTTGGAAGAGCAAAGGCAGCGGAAACCACTCTCATGTCACCACCCCATGTGGGTCAGTCCCCAGTGGGCGTGCAGTCAGCATATTTGGCTCCTACCACTCCATCACCACAGTCCCTGCTGTATGGCACATATCAGCATGCAAAGTAATGTGTTGAGGGTAAGGAGAAGGGGAGTGGCTGGGACATGGTATGAACTGCACTCCAGGTATATCTAATTGGTACATGGTCTTTTGAGAAAATACCCTGTAAAGGCTTCAACAAGACACGAGAAAATAAACAACAAAGAATGGTTCTGTGATTGAGGAGATCTGGGACCAGTTTCCACCTTTTCCAAAACCTTACTGGGTAACCTTGGGCAAATCATTTTATTGCTGTCTGCACATCAATTTCTGATCTGTAAAACTGATATAATAGTATTTTTTCTAACTACCAGGGTGCTTCAGGATTAATTCATTGTTTCTGAGGTGCTCAGATACCGTGGTGATAGTGACCTTATAAGAACCGAGACAGATAGATACTTTTCACCCTTCAGCTTTTATTCTAGATTGGCAATAGTTTGTGATCTGAGCTCCTGTTTACTGGGAACTAAATGAAGACTATCAATTCATGTTTATTGAACAAAAATAATCTTTGATTTTTTTTGAGCTTGCATACTCATAAGAAAATATGCCCTATATGAACACAGTCCTATATTTATTCATATATATGCAGTTTGTCTATAGTTGTAAATGCACTTTTGTTGCTCATTTGTTGTTGAAATATTGTAACATTCATCAAAGGCCACACAAATCTTTGCCTTGCTTTTGCTTGTGTTACAGAGGAACTTTAATGAGGAAAGCAACAGTCCATTAATATATTAATCTCAGTTGAAAAGGAACTTTCCTAATTTAAAGGTAATGTTCCTTTTGCATGTATTGATTTAAAGAGTAACTTTTTTAATCACATCAGGTCATATGCATAATAGTGTAATTTATTGCTTCAATACTAATCCCCACCCCTCAAAGTGCTTCTTCCTTTTGCCTTCTCAAGTTCTTTAGCGTAATTTGTTTCTAATTGTTTAATATACCATTAAAATATTGTTTTAGCTTCATCCCCTTCCATTTCTTTAAGGATGGAAATTGGTTAGTCACCAAAGGCACTGAAGGGCTTCTGTACAGCTCTTCAACTGATAGTAAACTTTTGACCTTATAAAAAGCTGTCAGAAGATCCGGGTTGTTTTCCTCAGAGGGACAATTAATATGCAGCCAAGTAAATGGAAGTTTTAGCTGCAATTCATTAATATATTGTTAAGTAATTATTTTTTAAATGATATCTGTACAGGCGTGACAGCATGAGTTTCTGACAGCTGGTCCCTATATGCTTTCTGTAAACAGAGATGGGAGCAGCATCCAACACATTCTCCCTGAAAGAGTTTTTTTCTGAGCTTTATGCAAATAGCCTGACCCTCCGGCTGCTGCACATTCTTCAAACAGACACCTACCTTCAAAAGTGACAGCAAGTAATAATGTGACAAACGAGCATGCGGTCTGCACATGTGCAACATACTTTACCTAGAATATTCGGATGGGATCGAATTAAAATGACCTCTATGACAAGGACACTGTAATCAAAGGAGCCAGAATGGGGAGAAGCAACTCTGGTGGGTACTATGTTCTAATTTAATGGCCTTTTAGGTTAGGCCACCTCTTAATCATTCTGTCCACTATGTTTGTTATATCTCTTGTCTTGAACAGCTCCATTGTCTTGACTGAATGAATACTAACATATATTTTATGATGCTCAACATGGGGGAAAAGGTGAAAAAAATCTCATATAGTAACATGATTAGTCTGTAGGTAGACTGTATACAACTTTAATAAATATTGATATTGGAATTAAAGATGCTTTTCCGTAGTGTTTGCTTCTGCAAGCCATAAAATTTAGTCTTGCTTAGTAATTGATTTTTTTTTCTTTTTAAAGTAAGAAGATAAATTGTTCACCTCTTATGTTTTTTATTGATGAAAGAATTATGTAGGGAAAGTATAATCAAATCTTTCCAACTGTCTTTGTGTAACAGGTAGCATATAAATGAGTTGTGTCCTGTATGCTCCCAGACTTGAATACAACAAACACCCTGTGAGAACTTTATGGTCTCTTAATTGCAGCCATCAAATTTAAGAAAGAACCATAGGGTACTTTTGCAGTCTGTCTTGGCAGGCTTTTGGCAAAATATCTTTGAACAAAAAATAAATAAATCAATATGAGCACAGGCTGAGATCAAAACTGCCAACTGGCATGGACATCAGAACTTAACAAATATACATTTAGTAGTTAGCCTTTATATAAAAAAAGCTATTGAATAACATTAGTTTCCCACCCAGACTTAAAAATGATAGAATAATTCAGTTATTGCACACTTAGATATTTCTTTATGCCAAAAAAAGTTCAAAATAAACATTGGCAATAAGACTAAGTGATAATATGTAATATGGATATATAGTTAATATATAGCTCAGCTTGAATTGTCATGATGATCAAGATGCAAGAATGACTGTCCTGCACCTTTAAATGTGTGTGTGTGTGGGGGGAGGTATTTGGCTGGCTGGCTGAATGAAGGGAACAGTGCTTTATGGCTTTGGGGGGCAGATAAAGACTGTTGCAAAAGGGGACAGCGCGGTCACTACCTCTAGGAATGCAGGGTTTAAAAGGTACAGCTCTGCACCTGAAGCTCCCTTTTAAATGGAGCAGTCTGAAGCAGGGCCCACCCTCCCTCCCCTTATGTGGTAGAATACCAGGTTTGGTCAAGACCTGCTGTGGGCATTATACTTGCCGCCCCTCTTTTACGGGGGCTAGGAAGGAATTTTTCTATTACCACCATATTGACTTGGGTGCAGTTGGGGTTTTTTTTCGCCTTCCACACAGCAGGTTCAGGAAGGGCTCTGTTCATGGATGGCATGACAGACAGTAGGCCATATGTCGCAACTCATCATTTAAGTGTATGGTGGATGTCCAGTGCACGTAGTCCATAGGAAAGGTATATAGTGCCTGGGTAAATGGCTGGGAAAAGGACTTTAAAAAGAGGTGTTGGATTAAGGAACGAATGGGGTGGTTGGGGACTCCTGTGATTGGTACAGCAGGGAGCCAACCTCCCATTCTTATAGCCCACCTTAACCCACCTACGAGTGGGATGTATGGTAAGGTCCCGGCAATAAATTTCCTGGAGGGACCTGGATGGAAAAAGAGGGGGATCTGGTAAAAAAAACCTCCTGGATAATTACAGAATAAACATGGGGTTACCTGCACTGTACACTGTTATCTGCTGGGTACTCCCAGACATCTAATAATAAAGTTGTGGCCTAATTAAACCCATGTCAAATGTCTCCTGTCTTCTTTCGGTATAGCCAGACAATGGAAGTCAGAATACTCAAGTTGCATTTCATGTTCTGACACCTTGCTGTGTGACATTGGAAAATCACTGTGGGCCTTCTTTGGTAGTGAGGGGCCATGCACAATTTCATACCTAGTTAGCTTGCACAGTTGCAGCAGTTGAATGTATAAATAAGGAATTTGCGCTTATGCATAGATAAGCAAGTAAACAATTAACATTTCTATGTTAAAAAAAGACTTGTATGTGCATTTGTAGTACAAACAGGAGTAGAAAATAATGGATATTTACCAAATCTTAACCAAGGTATGTGAAATATTCTAGATATTTAAAATAGGAAACACCAGCAATACAGTGGTAACTGTAATTTTAGCAAGTAGAATAGTTCCATTTTTAATTGCATCTAATGAAAAGTTCTTTATGATCCTTGGATGCAGTGTTAGTGAAATTATAATTAGCAGGGGCCTGATTCCAGGCTATTCCAAACTGACATGCTTTTAATTTGGTTTGCATACATGCAAACTATAAAACAATGGGACAACTCTTAAAAAATAGGACATATATGTTTTCTGACATACTGGTTTACTAAACCAGTAAAAGTGTATTACTCACCCATATTGTCCATCTCAAATATCTGATACCTCCAGAGCTTGCATGGACTCTTATTTGGTCCCGATTCCCATCTACCTCTTTTTTCACTCATTTTGTGTCTCTCTTTTCTTCCCATATTGACTGATTCTCCATCACCTCATTGCTTCCTCTCTACCTCTCAATATCACTCCTTCACTCTCCTTTTCAGTTATTCTTTCCCTTCTTCCTCACATCATCATCTTCTATGACTTTGTGGGTATGTGTCTGAGAGAGAGAAAAATGCAAGATTGATAGAGTGAGAGCGAGTGAGGAAGAAAGAATGTGTGTGTGTGGGGGGAGGGCTGCACTTGTATGTGTCCTTCATCCTCTCCCCTCCCTTAGTAAGAACAGCAGCTGTGGGAAGAGGCAAAGCCCGGGAAAGTTCCTCTGAATGGCAGGCACAGCTTAGATTTCCAGTATTGCCAGTTTCCAACATTTCAGCATTATGAGTCAGCCCCCCCAAATCAAGAGATTGGCTTAAAAATCATGAAATTGAAAAAACAAACAAACCAAAACAGAAAATGAGGTTCCTTTTCTTTGTCTTCTGGGTTTTATGGTACCCTTGGGCCTTGTAGCCAAGTTATATTCTGCAACCATGAGAGCTGAAAATTTAGAGGTTATTTTTAAGAAAAGTCTAAATTCTCACATAATCACTTGACTCCAGGCGATGGGGCTTCAAGAAAAAAAACACCGAATATAACAAGATGCTCAATAAAATTATGAGAGTTGGCAAGCCTGAAAGAAATTACTGATGAATGAGCTACAGGCTAAGAATATGCATTGAGATTTCAAATGATGAACAAATGTTTGAAAAATCATGATCTATTCATGGACAACTCATTGAATACATTGATTTGTTCATATCTATTATTATTATTAATAGCATTGGATAATAAACATTTGTAACAGAACTAACTAGAAATGATGTTTTGTTCTAAACTAATTTAGGTTTCATGATTCTAGCTACTGTAGTATAGACATGCTGCAAACTGAACAGTAGACGGATCAGTGTGTGTGTAAGGGGGGGGTGTTAATCTGGAGATAAGAATGGCTGGAAAGGCATTTTGATGATAGTGAGCCCAGTCCTGCTTCAACTGACATGTTCCAATAACAAAAGATTTAATGCTACCTCGCTTAATTGTTGGTCCTGTGACACTGTTTTGGAGGGAAGAAGATAAAACAGCTACAGAAATAGTTAGAAGGCAATTTAATTCTAGGTGATCTTCTGAAACTCTTGTTTCAATTCAGTTTAATTCATTTAGTGTTTCACATTAGCAACCATTAAATGCCTATCATATGTCACAGAATTTGGATTTAATTTAATCCAAATGTCACCCATTCTGCAGCAGTTAAATAAACTGCAAGTCTGCTTTAAGCAACATTGTGTGGTGGACAAAAATCACAAAAGTATAATTGCATTAAACAAATTGTAACATTGATCAACATAGAAAAGTATTGAGCTAGGAATTGCATTATTTGACTCATCAGTTTTTAGTTATTTTTATTAAGTCTGTAAATAAATTGCAAGGGATTAAGGGAGTTAAATTCCATTGCAGATACACACAGTTGTTTAACACTTAAAACAACAAATCTCCTTCTTGTTTCTTTTAGTGTAATAAAATCTGTTCTGTAACATTTCATCCTCAACTGTTGGAGTCCCTGTTGCCAAGGAGAACAGCCCCACCCACGAAGTTATTTGGGGAAGAATGGACCTAAAACTAGCTCCTAAATTTGATGCAGATAATCTATCTTGTTCGGTTTTATTGACTTTGCTGTCAGTTTATAGGAATAGTTATTCTGATGTCAGGGCTGTTTGAAGGGTGAAAACATTTAGTATAAGATTGTTGCATCTCCTTGATGGAGTCTTACCTTTTTATTTGAGTGTGGAGCAAATTTTTCCTGCAACTTAACTTACTGAATATAGAATATTACAAGTCTGTGCCTGTGGCAGAGCCTGTCTGTTAATGATACTGATATTGGTTTTGAATTACTGTTGCCAACTCTCACAATTTTCTCATAAGTCTCTTGATATTTGGTAGGTGTTTTTTTTTTTTTTAAAGGCCCCGTTTCGGGAGTAATTTGATGACATGAGAACCTTACGTTCAATTTTTAATGTAAATTAAGTTTCTAGTCTTCATGGTTGCAGAGAGACATTGGGGCGAGGGGCAGGGACAACCCTCAAGGCTCAAATACAAAGAACATAACTAGAATCCAACATGTATTGTTAAATCTCCTGATTTTTTTTTTTTTTAATTCTTTGGGTTGGCACTACTGATTAGTAGCTGTGAGATGAAAGGTATTTCATGTTATATTGGCACAACCTGAATTCCAGATTGAGACCCTACTGTGATCCACAAAAGACCACTTCTGTGCACAACTAACTCTATACACACCTGAATTTACTCAGTGGATAAATTTCTACTGTAAAAGTCCTCTCGGTGCCTAAGTTTCTTCCTCTGCCTCAGGCAGGAATCCAGGCAACTATCTCATGCCTAAACCCCAGTGTGATCCTTAAACCAGATTAAGATAGGTATTCTGCTGCTTATCTCACCTGTAGATCCTGATCCAGTAGACATGCTGTAAGCATGATTAACTCCACACTGAATAGCCAGGAAAGGGTACGCACATGGAATGTGGACGATCATGGTTCAGTTCCCCTCTCGGCCTGAGAAGAAGGGTTGTGAACAGGGGCTCCTTACCTTTCAGGTGTGTGCCCTAATCCCTGAACTATGGAATATTCTGATGTGGATTTCTCGGTTTCTTTTGCTGAAGCTGTTTCACTTTGTATTAATTAAATATTAATTAGGCCAGAGAAAAGTGAGAATGACATTATAGGCTGGGCCGTTCGGTGTGGCAAGTCATAGTTTAGGCACCTAAAGCATCTGACTACAGGAGTGGGAGTGCTACAGGACTAGCAGCAATCAGGATGGGGCCACAGGGCAGAGCGTGGGTGGGGCCACACAGGGCTGTTTGGAGGCACAGCCTTCCCCTGCCTATGCTATCTGCCACCCATGGCGTCTAACTGTGTGAGTGAGGTGGGGGTTAGGACATACCTTATTCATCTGCTTCTCCTACTGGCTAATTTAGACAGCTCTCCACCTATTGTGCTGGCTTTTGTGGATCCATTCTCATGTGCCTGTCTCTCCTGAGACATTATATAGGGGGTGCCGCAAGATACTGACTGAAATTGATACATTTGAAAATGTAGAAAAACATCCAAAATATTTAATAAATTTCAATTGGTATTCTATTGTTTAATAGTGCGATTAATCACGATTACTTTTTTTGAGTTAATCGCATGAGTTAACTGTGATTAATTGACAGCTCTAGTCCTTACCTAAGAAATGATTCAGTCTGAGAAACTAAGGTAGCTTTTCCTGGTTTCACAGATATCTAACTGCCAAGACATTCATTTTACAGAACGTCTAAGACTGTTTGTTATAGCACCATATTTTTCAGTGTGTGAGGAGGGAGCATATGCAGGCTTTTCTTCCCTTGCTCCCGTTTTAAAACAATTTGGTGTAATTCTTAATTGCTAATAATGTAGTTGATGTGTGAGCATAATCCGATACTTAAAAACATATTTGACTTTAATTGTACCTGCAAGTTATCAGCAAAAACAGAGGTGAGTGTTTGTTTGTAAATCCAGCCTATATTATATCCAATATAAAGTTTGTTTTTTTTGGTTATTCTTTTTAGTTTTCGGATCTGCCAAAATTAAGCTAAATAAAAGTACAGTTATTTCCAGACATATGTTCCTCTTCTTTTCATAACCACCAATATGGCTTGAATGAGTGAATGTTCTTTTAAGCTGTCTGACAGTAACATTCATAGAAATACTGAAAAGGAAATAAAAAGTATTTGTAACATGAGTACCCATGATAGCAAAAATATCTGTAAAATCTTGGCATCATTTGGCCCCTTGCCTTTGGATACATAATGACTTACTTTAAAAAGTTGGGAAAATATACTCCTCCATCTTGTTTACGGAGTTGTAGTTAAGTTAATCCATTTTTTAACAGTTTATTACTTCAAAGAAATACTGCAGTAGACCCATAATCTCTTTATAAAACACTATGGATCATCTGTACAAAAGTCTTTGATACAATATACTACTGAAAACATTAGAAGTAGCAATGCCAAGCACATACAGTATATGATTTGTGAATATGTTCTCATTTTTATTGACTTTTACCTTTCCTAAGAAGTCAAGTTAAATGGGGGAAGGAGGAAGAAATTGAATGACTTTTCCTTTGACCTGTCTGTTTTATTTTCTTGGAGTTAAGTTGTCTGGTATATTCTGAGTACGGAAGTAATTTGATGCAGTGCATAAGGCATATTGGATCTGTGTTTTGTTACTGTCTCTGCCATGTATGACCATAAGCAGGGAAGTCACTAACTTCTTTGTTCCTCAGTTTTCTTATTTATAAAATCAGGACAATTATGCTCATGCACCACCGTTTTGAACATTGGAAACATAGAAATTACCAAACCAGTTCAGACCATTGGTGTATCTAGCCTTTTGATGAAAACAGAGTTCTTGAAAAACTCTGTGGAGGGGACAAAAACTCCAAACCAAATCAAACCAAACCAAACCACAACAACGAAAACCCTAATTTTCAACCAACTATAGAGTGAATGATGACTTGTTTGCTAAAATTATGGTGAAAATGACCCTTCCCCACTTTTCTTGACAACTAAAAAATCTAAATTGGAAAATTTTGGATGGAAAAAAGGGACAATATATTTGAATTTTTGTGAAAAATTTACCTCATTTTTCAACCAACTGTAATATAGTACAGTATCCTGAGTCGGAGCATGACTCCCATACCAGCTGCTTCTGTGGAAGGTTCAACAAAGGTCCTCCATTATGCAGTTATGGGGTGCTAGAGCAATATTTATAGGGGGGGTGCTGAGAGCCAGAGAGTGTGGCAGCACCCTCCAGCTCCCCTTAGTTCCAGCATCTATGGTTATGACTTGCCCCAAGGAAAGTTTCTGACAACCCCCAAATACTTAGAAGCTGGCTTATGTCCTAAAGCATGAGGATTTAAATACCTTCCAAAACTCATGCTTATTTTTTGTAATATTCACTATTATGGTTCACTGTGTTCTTGCTGTCCATATCATTATCTCGTCCTTTTTTAGAGTCATGGAAAGCCTTGGCCTCAGTGGAATGAGTTGTACAGATAACTGTGCATAGTGTGAAAAAGTATGTCCTTTAATTATTGCTGAATATATTTAAATGTTCCCTTATTCTTGTATTATGAGACAGGGTGAATAGTTCATCTACTGTCATGGATGAAAAGTTCTAAGTAAGTTTTAGCAGTATTAGAAGTGCAAAATGCAAATGCAAAATGCCTTAGGAAAGAATAATTCCTTAGGAAGGAACAATCAGATGCACACATGCAAAATGGGAAATGGCTGCCTAGGAAGGAGTACCACAGAAAGGTATCTGGGGATCACAGTTGATCACAAGATAAGTATGAGTCAACAGTGTAACACTTTTGCAAAAAAAGGAAATATCAGTCTGGAATGTATTAGCAGGAATGTTGTAAGCAAGACACGAGAAGTAATTATTTCGCTCTACTCCAGGCTGATTAGGCCTCAACTGGAGAATTGTGTCCAGTTCTGGACACCACAGTTCAGGAAAGATATGGACAAATTAGAGAAAGTCAAGAGAAGAACAACAAAAAATGATTAAATAAACATGACCTGTGAGAGAAGATTGAAAAAATGGGTTTGTTTAGTCTGGAGAAGAGAAGACTGAGAGGGGACGAGATAACAGTTTTCAAGTACGTAAAAGATTGTTACAAGGAGGAGGGAGAAAATTTGTTCTCCTTAACCTCTAAGGATAGGAAAAGAAGCAATGGGCTTAAATTGCAGCAATAGTGGTTTAGGTTGGACATTAGGAAACATTTCCTAATTGACAGTGTAGTTAAGCACTGGAATAAATTACCTAGGGAAAATGTAGAATCTCCATCATTTGGAAATGTTTAAGAACAGGTTAGACAAACACGTGTCAGTGATGGTCTAGATAATACTTATTCCTATCATGAGTGCAGGCAACTGGACTAGATGACCTCTTGAGGTCTCTTCCAGCCTTACAGTTCTATGTTTCTATGTCACTGATATTTCTCAGTTAGTGTCTATCAACAATGTTAGAATTTTTCACAGCAGAAAAGACATTACAAACCTGAATTACTATATGAAAAGGAAAACTGAGGCACACTATCACAATGCTTCTGTAGCTAAATGCCAAAATACCTACACTGTGAATAACATTAATACCTACATTAAATTGATGTTAAATACGTTCCAAATATTTGCCAGAGCATGAATGGATAAATTAGCTATTTTCATTAAGTCCTTTTAGACTATTGGTCTGACCAAATATTACCAAGGATTTGTAAAGGAATTCATTGACATTGTTACTTCCATAATGGACCTTACCAAGTATAATGGACTATACCAAGCCTGTATAGTCAAGCATGATTTTAATGAATCATTTCTGTTATACAACAATACTTCTAGTATTGGGTTAGAAGCTGTAATAATACAGAACCAAGAATGGGAAGTTCCTAGGATGTATTCATCAGTGTCTTGGACAACCCTTCCTGCTGGGGGTTTATGTTGTATGATTGAAATGTAACCGTATAAATCATTAATATTGCCACTGTTAGACAATTGCAACAAAACTTGTATAAAGTATATTATGTAAGGGGTTAGTGGAAAAGTTATGATTCACTAATGATTATCCTGTCTATATGCATGTATCATTTTTGTAGCTGAAGTTATGAATATTGGTTGTATACCTTTAACACCATTGTGTTTGTTCCTGGGGAGACACTTACAAGATAGTTTGCATCCAGTCTAGTCAGCACAGTCTGGATGGCTAATTCAAATTGATGGCTCATCAAAGACACTTAACTCTCATAATGGGCCACAGAATAAACTCATTCTGCCCAGATGGCTCTTCTTGCAGATGCCTTAGCCTCCAAGAGACCAATGACTATCCCTTGTGAGTCAGCAAGCCGTGTAAGGGCACGTGAACCCAGACTCCATCTTGTGGCAGTAATATTCCATAAAGTATGTTCAAAAAGAAAAGGAGTACTTGTGGCACCTTAGAGACTAACCAATTTATTTGAGCATAAGTTTTCAAGAGCTACAGCTCACTTCATCGGATGCATACTGTGGAAACTGCTGAAGACATTATATACACAGAGACCATGAAACAATACCTCCTCCCATCCCACTCTCCTGCTGGTAATAGCTTATTGTTGCCATATTACCTGACCATTGACCCTGCAACAGCAGGAGAGTGGGATGGGAAGAGGTATTGTTTCATGGTCTCTGTGTATATAATGTCTTCTGCAGTTTCCACAGTATGCATCCGATGAAGTGAGCTGTAGCTCACGAAAGCTTATGCTCAAATAAATTGGTTAGTCTCTAAGGTGCCACAAGTACTCCTTTTCTTTTTGCGAATACAGACTAACACAGCTGTTACTCTGAAACAAAGTATGTTGTGAGCTTTGGTTTGGGACAATAAAACTCCAAGCATGTGGCAGAGGGTATAAAAGACTCTTGCAACATCTCCATATTTCTTCGTTCCTGCTCTGATTCTCTGGACTATGGATGTACAACTAAAAGGAGCATTCTAATTTATGGACTAAGGACTTTCCAATCCTTTCTATTAACCATTTTAACTCTCTTCTTCTTCTTCTTCTTCTTTTTTTTTTTTTTACAAATAAACCTTTATATTTTAGTTACCAAGGGTTGGCAAAAACATGATTTTGGGGTAAGATCTCATTTATATATTGATCTGACTATATGGCTGATCTCTTGAGATCAGAAGAACCCTTTAATTAAATTGGTTTACAATGACTGCTCATCATAAAGTCGAGTGTCTGGGTTGTGAAATAAGTCTGGAATGCCTAAAGAGATTGAAGTTTGGACTTCTTGTTAACCAGTGTGGCAATGTACTTTTGTTAACCAATGTACTTTGGTTACCAGCTTTGTATTTCTAATGATAAACTAATCACCAGTATGAAAAAAGACCTGGAAGAAAGAACTGAACTCAGGGGACAAGTGTTGAGCCCAAGCTGGAAGGGCATGTAGCTTGTGAGTAATAATAACTGAGGTCTCAAGCTGAAGACCAGTGCAGCTGCCTTTCAAGACTTTCTGTAATCTGCCTGCAACAATATCGAGTGCGAGAAATTACTATTTGTAACCAATTTCTTTTGTGAAACAAGCTTAGCTTGCGTGTTTTGTTTTATTTGCTTACTAATCTGCTTTGTTCTGTCTGTTATTGCTTATATTCACTTAAAATTCACCTTTTGTAGTTAATAAACTTATTTCATTTATTATTGAACCCAGTTTATGTAATATCTAACTGGGGCGGGGGCGGGGAGGAGAGAAGTTGTGTACATGTCTCTTCACACTGAGGAAGAGGGAGGATTTTATGAGCTTGTGCAGTGCCAATTTTTCTATACAGTGCAAGAAAGTATTATTTTGGGAGGATCTCCCAAAAGGGGTCTGCATGTGACTGTGTGACTGCAGCGGTGACTGTGTGACTGCACGTGTGTGTGTGCTGCAAGAGGCTGGAGAGAATAAGGGCATGTCTACACTGGCAGAGTTACAGCACTGGCAGTTACAGCGCCGCTCAGACAGCGCTGAAGGGAAACCGTTGTTGTGTGTTCACACTGTAGGCTGCCTGCGCAATAGTGTGTTCGTACTTGAGGCACTTGTAGTGGTATTCGCAGTGGTATTCACAGCGGTGCACTCTGGGCAACTATCCCACAGCTATCCCTCTTTCTCTTCTGCCGCTAAGACTTGTAGGAAGGCGGAGGTGGTCATGGGGCATCCTGGGTCATAGAATCATAGAATCATAGAATATCAGGGTTGGAAGGGACCTCAGGAGGTCATCTAGTCCAACCCCTTGCTCAAAGCAGGACGAATCCCCAACTAAATCATCCCAGCTGGGGCTTTGTCAAGCCTGACCTTGAAAACCTCTAAGGAAGGAGATTCCACCACTTCCCGAGGTAACGCATTCCAGTGTTTCACCACCCTCCTAGTGAAAAAGTTTTTCTTAATATCCAACCTAACCCTCCCCCACTGCAACTTGAGACCATTACTCCTTGTTCTGTCATCAGCTACCACTGAGAACAGTCTAGATCCATCCTCTTTGGACCCCCTTTCAGGTAGTTGAAAGCAGCTATCAAATCCCCCCTCATTCTTCTGTTCTGTAGATTAAACAATCCCAGTTCCCTCAGCCTCTCCTCATAAGTCATGTGCTCCAGCCCCCTAATCATTTTTGTTGCCCTTCGCTGGACTCTCTCCAATTTATCCACATCCTTCTTGTAGTGTGGGGCCCAAAACTGGACACAGTACTCCTCACCAATGTCCAATAGAGGGGAACGATCACGTCCCTCGATCTGCTGGCAATGCCCCTACTTATAGAACCCAAAATGCCATTGGCCTTCTTGGCAACAAGGGCACACTGTTGACTCATATCCAGCTTCTCGTTCACTGTAACCCCTAGGTCCTTTTCTGCAGAACTGCTGCCTAGCCATTCAGTCCCTAGTCTGTAGCAGTGCATGGGATTCTTCTGTCCTACGTGCAGGACTCTGCACTTGTCCTTGTTGAACCTCATCAAATTTCTTTTGGCCCAATCCTCTAATTTGTCGAGGGCCCTCTGTATCCTATCCCTACCCTCCAGCGTATCTACCTCTCCTCCCAGTTTAGTGTCATCTGCAAACTTGCTGAGGGTGCAATCCACACCATCCTCCAGATCATTTATGAAGATATTGAACAAAACCGGCCCCAGGACCGACCCTTGGGGCACTCCACTTGATACCGGCTGCCAACTAGACATGGAGCCATTGATCACTACCCATTGAGCCTGACAATCTAGCCAACTTTCTATCCACCTTATCGTCCATTCATCCAGCCCATACTTCTTTAACTTGCTGGCAAGAATACTGTCAAAAGCTTTGCTAAAGTCAAGGAACAACACGTCCACCACTTTCCCCTCATCCACAGAACCAGTTATCTCGTCATAGAAGGTCATTACATTAGTCAGGCATGACTTGCTTTGGTGAATCCATGCTGACTGTTCCTGATCACTTTCCTCTCCTCTAAGTGCTTCAGAATTGATTCCTTGAGGACATGCTCCATGATTTTTCCAGGGACTGAGGTTAGGCTGACTGGCCTGTAGTTCGCAGGATCCTCCTTCTTCCCTTTTTTAAAAATGGGCACTACATTAGCCTTTTTTCAGTCATCCGGGACTTCCCCTGATCGCCATGAGTTTTCAAAGATAATGGCCAATGGCTCTGCAATCACATCCGCCAACTCCTTTAGCACTCTCGGATGAAGCACATCTGGCCCCAGGGACTTGTGCTAATCCAGCTTTTCTAAATAGTCCTGAACCACTTCTTTCTCCACAGAGGGCTGGTCACCTCCTCCCCATGCTGTGCTGCCCAGTGCAGTAGTCTGGGAGCTGACCTTGTTTGTGAAGACAGAGGCAAAAAAAGCATTGAGAACATTAGCTTTTTCCACATCCTCTGTCACTAGGTTGCCTCCCTCATTCAGTAAGGGGCCCACACTTTCCTTGACTTTCTTCTTGTTGCTAACATACCTGAAGAAATCCTTCTTGTTACTTTTAACATCTCTTGCTAGCTGCAGCTCCAGGTGTGATTTGGCCTTCCTGATTTCACTCCTGCATCCCCGAGCAATATTTTTATACTCTTCCCTGGTCATTTGTCCAATCTTCCACTTCTTCTAAGCTTCTTTTTTTGTGTTTAAGATCAGCAAGGATTTCACTGTTAAGCCAAGCTGATTGCCTGCCATATTTACTATTCTTTCTACACATTGGGATGGTTTGTCCCTGTAACCTCAATAAGGATTCTTTAAAATACAGCCAGCTCTTCTGGACTCCTTTCCCCCTCATGTTATTCTCCCAGGGGATCCTGCCCATCAGTTCCCTCAGGGAGTCAAAGTCTGCTTTTCTGAAGTCCAGGGTCCGTATTCTGCTGCTCTCCTTTCTTCCCTGTGTCAGGATTCTGAACTCGATCATCTCATGGTCACTGACTCCCAGGTTCCCATCCACTTTTGCTTCCCCTACTAATTCTTCCCTTTTTGTGAGCAGCAGGTCAAGAAGAGCTCTGCCCCTAGTTGGTTCCTCCAGCACTTGCACCAGGAAATTGTCCCCTACACATTCCAAAAACTTCCTGGATTTTCTGTATACCGCTGTATTGCTGTCCCATTAGGGGTCCTGTCCTTATGCCCCCATGATTCATTGCTTCACCTCCCAGCAATCCCTGTGCTTCTATCCTCATTTGGCGCCATCTTTCAATGGTTTGTGTACTGCGTGCCCTGCCTCTTTGGGCTACAGGAATGGAATCTGAACTGTTGACCAGTATGCTGTTCGCTCTGACTAACACGTTATGAGTGGCAGTAGAGTTATTCCTTAAACTACAAAGGCAGGAGGAGTGTGACATTGATCTCGCCACACATAGTAGTTACGACACGAGATTGCTTGTGGGATTTACGGACGTGCTGACCACAGTGGAACGCCACTTCTGGGCTCGGGAAACAAGCACTGAGTGGTGGGATCTCATCGTGATGCACATCTGGGATGATGAGCAGTGGGTGAAGAACTTTCAGATGAGAATAGCCACATTCATGGGACTGTGTGATGAGCTCGCCCCAGCCCTGAGGCGCAAGGACACAAGAATGAGAGCTGCCCTGCCATTGGTGATTGCACTGTGGAAGCTGACTACTCCAATAGGTCGTTAGTCAGTTCCGAGTGGGAAAGTTTACCACTGGACTCATGTTGACAGAGGTGTGCAAGGCCATTAATCACATCCTTCTCCCAAAGACCATGACTTTGGGCAATGTGCGTGACATTGTAGATGGCTTTGCACAAACGTGCTTTCCTAACTGCAGTGGGGCAATAGATGGCATGCATATTCCAATTCTGGCACCAGAACACCTAGCCACCGAGTATATTAATCACAAGGGGTATTTCTCAATGGTTCTCCAGGTGCTTGTGGATCACCATGGACATTTCACAGACATTAACACAGGCTGGTCCAGAAAGGTGCATGACACATGCATCTTTCAGAACACTGACCTGTTTAGAAAGCTGCAAGCATGGACTTTCTTCCCAGACCAGAAGATTACCATAGGGGAAGTCGAAATGCTCATTGTGATCCTGGGAGACCCCACCTACCCCTTAATGCCATGGCTTATGAAGCCATACATGGGGCAACTTGACAGCAGAAAGGAGCAGTTCAACAACAGGCTGAGCAAGTGCAGAATGACTGTTGAATGTGCTTTTGGCCTTTTAAAAGCCCGCTGGTGCTGCCTCTATGGGAAGCTGGATCTGGCCGATGACAATATTCCTATTATTATAGCCGCATGCTGTATGCTCCATTCCATAATATTTGTGAAGGGAAGGGTGAAAACTTCACTCAGGGCTGGACCTCAGAGGCTCAGCACCTGCAGGCTGTGTTCGAACAGTCAGAGACCAGGACAATTAAAAGGGCACAGCACGGGGACATAAGGATCAGTGATACCTTGAGGTAGCAATTTGAAGCTGAAAGCCACTAATATTTGTTTATATGCTCCGGAGTGCAGTGCTTGTAATCCTAGGAGGTGATTGGTGCACATGATGCAATATGTGGGTTTAACATAATTCTTTGTTGCTTTGCAGGGCTCTTTTTGCTTTCAATTATTAGAATAAAGATTGTTTTCAATCCAACAGAAAAACATCCAAACAAGATATGACTTCTATAACGGACCCCAAACTATTCTTCAAATCAGTCTTCACCACAGTGAATGTTGGGGAGTTACCCCAAACCTATTTTATTCTAGTAATAAAAGTGAGGTGACAAAAAGGAGAGATTTTGGAACAAACTGATATGTTAAAGAGGAACAAGTCACCAAGACCAGATAGTAAAATATACAAGAGTTCTGAAGGAACTGAAGAATGAAGTGGCTGAGCTGCTAAAATTGTACAATCTCTTATTAAAATCCCCTATTATACCAAACAACTGGAGGTAGCATGTTTTGTTTCTTCATCTTGTAGCTTTGAGGATCTCTTCCCACCCTGCTTATGTTTTCTTACCTACAAAGACAAGTTGCAGCAATCTTGGAAGAATAGAAGTAGGTATGGCTCCTCTGAAGGTCATCAGTACTGCTCCTTGAATTGCTTGGATGTGCTCCTGCTGCTGGAGAATGAGTGATTCCTTCCAGTCTGGTTCTGAGCTGAGGACCTGAACACAAGTTCACTTATAGAAGTGAAGTGTTTTCAATGCAAAATTATCTTCACTTCATAAGTGGGTGCATTATTGTTTGAAAATAAAAAGGTCTGTCTACTCTATTGTTCAAAATGGGTATATTTGTGGGAAAATGGCTAGTTTTGCTTGAAAAGTCTTTGTCTGTTAGTGGAATTTTCATTAAAAGGCCTTTTTTATACCTGTAATAAAATGTACAAGTCTACAGCTCTTCAACATTTACTATGTTTTGCATTTTGCTTCTACACATATGTAGATGCATGAGAGAAAGAAAAGGAACTGCCCATTTATTTTAGGAAATTATACAAGGTTCATGTTAGCCAAAGGGGGTCAGTCTACACTTATTTTTGTAGGGAGGAATGAGAAGCGAAAGAAAAATAGATAAAAGGTTTGGATCCATCTAATGCTACTTCAGCTCCCAGATTCAACGTGTAAGGGCTAACTTTTGAAAACAATGAAGACAACAGTCCATGTGCAATTGCATATTTATATTTTTGCATGAAAATTGAGCAACTGTATATTCAAACTAGATAATAGAGCAGACATTGGATATGAATATACTCATTGCAAATTCAGGCATACAAGTGCACATATGTCTTTGCACCCTGGCCCTTGGTCTCAGAATTTCAAAATGTCTATTTCAGCGGATTGCTTGAACTTGTTTGAAACTTTTACAGAATACTGTATATACCATATAGATTCTGTTGTATGAATAAACATCCACCCTAGAGAACCAAGTCAACTGATACCATCTATAAAGTCCTTATATATAAAAGGAACCATGAAATCAAGAAAAAGCTATATATTACATCATTCCAATAAGAGAGAAATTTGTTCCTGTTCTATTCATGTATTGAGATTTCTCTGATAGCATCCATCATCTGCTTAGTATCTGAAGCCTATGCCACCCATGTGTAACCCTAGTTACAATCCTTTATAATTCCACAGTAAAATATTCCCTCTTTAAATTGCAAACTAGATTTCATGATTTAAGAGAGCTTTTTACACATCCTATGCAACTTTGACAGCATAAGTGCAACTTTGGCAGCATAAATTGTGACTCATATCATGATAGATATATTTATACCATCAAAGTGTTGGGAAATATAGTAAATTAATTAGAAATAAATCATTTTAAACTATGTATCTTCTTACCCTTTTTAGCTTGATTACTTTTTAATTTGTAGATGTACTCTTCAACAAGTCTTGATTCCTCATTAGTACATTCACATTCTGTTTTTTTCTTTATAGGGCATCTATGCAATTTATTTAGAACTAGATCATAAATTTGAGCAAATTAGATTCTATGTTCATTAGATGTGAACTCTATATATCCAACAAATACATGCTAAACTTTCTGATATTAAATGGGGCATAAACTAAAAACCAACAAAAAGAGCCATTTATAAATGCTTTTTTGGCATTATGAACCTGTTACTGTTATCAGAAACAGAGATTCATTGAATGTTTATTAATTAATACTGCTATTAAGTGAAGTGCAGATCTAAACATGCTTGCTAGGACATACACAAAGGCTAAGCCACACTGTTCAAATGACAGTACTATGGGAGTACATTCTCAGTTTGATGCACATTGCTTCTGTCATGCAATCCCCATTAATATGAAAGGAGATGAGCATAGGAACACAAAATTTCAATTCCTCATGTACATCTACAACGAGTGTAAAGTGGCCAAAAGAAAGTAAATTAGGAGAGTATGACTGAGAGAGGTTCATGCATCATCTGGAGGCTGCGGTGTATGCAGTGAAAGTTACTGTTCTATTAAAAATACAATTTAGTTCTCCTTCCCACCAATAAAGGGAATAGAAAATAAAACTTACATGCCACAATTGAAAAATCTTAGCAAATGTGTCAATAAACATTTTGATTTTGTATTTTATACGTATCTGGCTGTACACACAAGGTGAAATTTACCCCTGTCATAAATATAAAGGGAAGGGTAAACCCCTTTGAAATCCCTCCTGGCCAGGGGAAAGCTCCTCTCACCTGTAAAGGGTTAAGAAGCTAAAGGTAACCTTGCTGGCACCTGACCAAAATGACCAATGAGGAGACAAGATACTTTCAAAAGCTGGGAGGAGGGAGACAAACAAAGGGTTTGTGTCTGTCTGTGTGCTTCTTGCCAGGGACAGAACAGGAATGGAGTCTTAGAACTTTTAGTAAGTAATCTAGCTAGGTATGTGTTAGATTATGATTTCTTTAAATGGCTGAGAAAAGCATTGTGCTGAATAGAATAACTATTTCTGTCTGTGTATCTTTTTTGTAACTTAAGGTTTTGCCTAGAGGGGTTCTCTATGTTTTTGAATCTAATTACCCTGTAAGATATCTACCATCCTGATTTTACAGGGGGGATTTCTTTATTTCTATTTACTTCTATTTTTTATTAAAAGTCTTCTTGTAAAAACTGAATGCTTTTTCATTGTTCTCAGATCCAAGGGTTTGGGTCTGTGGTCACCTATGCAAATTGGTGAGGCTTTTTATCCAACATTTCCCAGGAAAGGGGGGTGCAAGTGTTGGGAGGATTGTTCATTGTCTTAAGATCCAAGGGTCTGGGTCTGTAGTTACCTAGGCAAATTGGTGAGGCTTTTTACCAAACCTTGTCCAGGAAGTGGGGTGCAAGGTTTTGGGAAGTATTTTGGGGGGAAAGACGCGTCCAAACAGCTCTTCCCCAGTAACCAGTATTAGTTTGGTGGTGGTAGCGGCCATTCCAAGGATAACGGGTGTAATATTTTGTACCTTGGGGAAGTTTTGACCTAAGCTGGTAAAGATAAGCTTAGGAGGTTTTTCATGCAGGTCCCCACATCTGTACCCTAGAGTTCAGAGTGGGGGAGGAACCTTGACAACCCCACAGTGCAGACACCAATGACCTGTGTGCCACTGAATTTATTAGCATGGAACATAAGAACTGCATAAATCCCTCAGGACTCTACATACCCGAGTGAATTTCACATGCAGTGCCTTATCACAGTGGCAATGTTTTCATCAACATGCATGGAGATTCTTTGGTTAGATTATTTGGCATGTCTTTTTTAAGGGAGGTAATATCAGGTTAGTAATTCTTCTATCAGGAGGTGGCAATTGTCCCACAATTCTTCGCAGCTACATTAGTAATGAATAAGTCACAATTATGCATACATTAATCAGCCTGCACACGTGTGCAGTGTCATTTGGTAACCCCCTTTTGTCTGTCTTACTTGTACTCACTTTTGATTTTTTTTGTATGTGATTTATTCAGTGTAATAATTCATGTTAATTCAAAGTTTCAAAGAAACAATTTTTTTAAAGGATTTGACTAAGCATTAGGAATTAAGGATCCATGGCTGTATATATGCTGAATGCATATTAATTATATTATACAAAATACAGTTAAACCATTAAAATGATCGGGGCAATGTTCTGAATCCATAGTAACTCAGTTTTGAATTTTGACACCAGTCATGATTTAATTGCATAATGAAAGACTGAGGCTGTGGGTGATGGATTGCCACAAGAGAGCAGAACTCTATTTATTGCTTAGAACACACTTGAGTCTCTTTGTAGCTTCAGTGTCTGCAAGAGGACCTACAGCGTGTAGCTGGGTAAGAAGGCACAATCTAGCCAGTTCTGCCACTGAATCACAGTATTACCTCGGGTAAGTAATTGAACTTCTGTCTCATTTTTCCTCATCTGTAAAGTTGGACTAATAATACTTACTTACCTTCTGTAAAGTGCTCCTAAATCTATGAATAAAAAGTGATTGCTGTTGTTATCCCATAGAAGGAAGGACAAAAAGAATGGTCAAAGCTTCAGGAGGAAGTCACTCTTTTTGTAGATCCAGGGTACTTTCTAATCTAAAGCTAATTGGAGAAATCATATTCAACCTTAAAGATTCTGGCCCAGATACTCAGCTGTGCTTCAGATGTGTACCAGGTGTCTCTCTCCTCTCCTTTCTCTCCCCCAACCCCCCGCCAGTTTAAAGCAGAGCAACCTGAGAGCTGTTCTAGGTTTTGACAGCTGCTAATCCCACAAAAGGGTTGATAGAGCATCTCAGGATCAGACAGGCAGAGGGAAAGTCCACAGTTCCTTTCCCTTGACCATATGCCCTTTGCTGGCTGTAGGGAGATAAGGGTTTCCTAAGAGCCCAGAAGTGAGTGATCCTTCCATGAACAACTGGGAGGGAGGGATAGCTCAGTGGTTTGTGCATTGCCCTGCTAAACCCAGGGTTGTGAGTTCAATCCTTGAGGGGGCTATTTATGGATCTGGGGCAAAACTTGGGGATTGGTCCCCCCTTTGAGCAGGAGGTTGGACTAGATGAACTCCTGAGGTCCCTTCTAATCCTGATATTCTATGATTCAACTACACTGGCTTGTGAGCTGCTTTGAACTGACAGACTGTCACAAAGTAACAATGTGAAGTCCAGGTTCTGAACTTCTCTCTGCAAATCCTTTAATGAACATTTATTATTACTACGCTTGCTGGCAGACCAGGTGCCACTCATGACAAGGTGCCCATGCCCCAACTGAGCCCTGAAAAATGTATAGCTGGAATCAGTCTGGCTCACCCATGTGTTAGTATTGTTAAATTGGTACTAGGATTATAAGAATTTGTTTAGTGTTTAGACTTCATTGAATGATTGAGTGGCTGTGTGTGTTAATCTCGCTTAAAGCATTGTAGCCCATATTGTAAGGTACTATTTAAGCATTTGTATTGTGAGTCTCTGGGATGGTGTACATCACTAGACAGGAGAAGGACATTACAGTAGAACCTCAGAGCTACAAACAACAGAGTTACAAACTGACTGGTCAACCACACACCTCATTTGCAACCAAAAATATGCAATCAGTCAGCAGCAGAAATAATAAAAATAAAAAAGCAAATACAGTACAGCAGGGATCGGCAACATTTGGCACACAGCCCATCAGGGAAATCCACTGATGGGCCAGGATGTTTTTTTTTACCTGCAGAGTCCACAGGTTTGGCCAATCGCAGCTCCCACTGGCTGCGGTTCACCGCTCCAGGCCAATGGGGGCTGCGACAAGCGGCAGTCAGCACATCCCTCGGCCCACGCTGCTTCCCGCAGGAATCTCTGCTGGTTTATTTGTAGGGAGGCAAATAGTACATCAGTGTCAATAATATCCCATTCCATATGCAGTGGCTAAAAATGAAGCACCGTTGTATCTGGGAAGGCCAAGAATCCTTGTGTATCCCTTCTGGATATAAACATTAGTAACCAACTTATATGGGTGATCACAGAGGAATTAAACTATCCAATGACAAATTATTCGGATGAGCAACCTTTGAAATAGTCCCAAGAGCAGAGGCAATATGTCTGCATTGTACTGTGCAGTACAAAAGAGAACTGATGAAAGGAAAAGTACCTTATACTTTCAAAAACCAGAAAACCCCCAAATAAAACAAAACAAAACCCTCAAAACAAACAAAAAAAAACAAAATCAAAACCACACACTACTGATGGGAAAGATGTAATATAAGTTAAATTAATATACTTTGCACTGCTCATCAGTAGGCCTCTACGTGCTTTGTCAAAGAGGGTGAGCATATATCTTCATTTAATAGAAGACATCCTTCAGAAATAGGGACTGTTGTTTCACCCAGTAGTAACAGTTTGAGAAACCCAGCTTGTTGGAGAGTATCTGAAATGAAAATGATACACTTGATCAGAGATACCATATATAGACTGTTGTCAGGGCTGATCACTGACTACAAGTGTTTACAATAGCAATTTTTCAGTATGCTTAAAGAAATCAGAGACCTCACAGTGCAGCTGCATGATGTGATTGCAGAGCGACAGACAGCTTGTGTTTTCTCCCCTGGGTTTACAGCATCTGATGTCTAGCTAGGAGAGGCTACTGAGAGAGACACACTTATGAGATATGTGGCACCTTAGAGACTAACCAATTTATTTGAGCATAAGCTTTCGTGAGCTACAGCTCACTTCATCGGATGCATCCGATGAAGTGAGCTGTAGCTCACGAAAGCTTATGCTCAAATAAATTGGTTAGTTGCTGAGGTACCACAAGTACTCCTTTTCTTTTTGCGAATACAGACTAACACGGCTGCTACTCCGAAACTTATGAGATATACAATTCAGAAACAGGACAGGCATTTCAGAGTCAGCATTGGAAAAGATGCAAAGGAGAAATGTGTCAATGCTGCACCGTGTCTCAAAGAGAGAAAGTATAGTTTTAGTGAAACTACAAGAGTAGACCTGTATAACTCTGGATGTTATTTAAAAAATGTCAGTTATGCGCTGCAGATATGGAGCTAGAATATTTGATGTTCAATTTTTAGAATGCTGCTGTTCAATCTAAAGTGAGAAGTGAAAGGGGGCAGAATCCAGGCTTTAAAGAAGCCATGTATTCAAGTGCTCAAATTACTGGAGAAGTGTTGAAAATGAGTAGTAATTCCTACATGATATATGCACTCACTAACCTTTTTCTTTCCCACCACCCCCTTTAGACAGATTTTATGTTTCTTAAATTTACTGGATTGACTGCCTGGGAAAGTAAAGTCTATCTAAAGAAGAGGTAGGAATGAAAGCTCCTCTACTCTGGTCTACTCATGTTTTAACCATGTGGTGGAAAGATCACTTCTATGGATGAAAGCATAGTTATGTCTCCAAGCCCATTCAAGTCTCTGAAGCATCAGATAGGAAAAGGCAACCAAATGTATGCCAGTTGAGGAGTTTTCTGAAATGTGAGAACTTGTCCTCTAGGAACCTGTCAAGGCAGGGCTGAATCGAAAGAGTATCAGAGGTAAAATATCCTCTTACCCCATTACAACTCCCTTCTTTGTCCCCTAATTTGAATGCTGGCTGATCCCTGTCAGGTCAGGGATACTAATAGGTGTTTTGTGATATGAAATATTGATTTTCTTTATAATTCCTTAAGATTGTGCTTTGCTTTGTGTTATGTCACATCATCTATTATGTCACACAATACAAAGGAAATTAGTCTAATTCAAAGCAGTATATAAATACTATACCTGTCTGGCATTACAGTTATTGAGACTGCATGGAACTGTTTTGTTAAAAGTAAATAATACATTAATTAAAATAGAGTGCAGCAGTTTGAGTATTATGGGCAGCTGGTAATTCAAAACGGAGTGTGTATCTCTGGTCTGAACTAGAGCTGGAATTTTATCCTAAGAGCATTAAGCTATTGCTGTTACTGAATTTTAATCATTTTTGGTGAGGGGAGGATCCTTCTAGAGTAGCACTTTGTCCAAAAGACATGTCTTCCTTTATCTTTTTGCTGCTTTTTCAAATGGGCAAAAAGTATCAATTTTCACTTGAAGTCGTCTTGTGAATTTTGACTGAAAAATTACAGCAATGCTTTATTTTACTCTTGATCTCTTTGCACAAATATTTTGCCCAAAGTGTTCCCAGAAGTTAAATGAGTGAACTATGTCTGAACCACACCTCCTTTCTTAAAGCCACCTGTCTCTCTCCCAACTCACACACTTTGGGGAGTAAAAGCTATTGTTATTTAAGAAAATTGGTGGCTTTGGGGGTAGCTTTAGTTGATCTCTTACCATCTTTCTGCTTGATCAATATACTTTTAGGGTCCCAGTGCAGGTCTAAAAATCAAAAGCAATATGACAGTCCTTCAGAAGCTGTACAGAGGCTAACACAAGACTTTTCTACTCACTTAATTGCCACTTAGAGTTCTATTTTAAAGTCTTCCAAATACAGAGTAACTAGGCAGCTGTGAGAAATGGAAACAAACAATAAACCTCAACCATTTGGAGGTCAAGTTTGCAAAGTATTCCATTAAAATTGATGAAACACCAGAGAGATCCATGAGATAGCTGCTGACTTCACACTTAACACACTTAACACTTGTTCTGAGAGAGAGCATTTTGCATTACTTAGGGTGAGTCTACACTGAAAACTTACATCAGCATAGCGATGTCTCTCAGGGGTGTGAAAAATCCACACTATGCACACTATGCCAACTTAAGCCCTGGTGTAGACAGTGGGAGGCTGACAAAATAATTCTTGTGTCAACCTAGCTATTGCCTCTTGAGGAGGTGGATTACCTATGCCAATGGGAGAACCCCTTTTGTCGGTGTAGGTAGTGTCTACGCTGAAACCCTACAGTAACACTGTTTCAGAACTGCAACTGTGCCACTATTGCATTTCAAGTGTAGACAAGCCCTCAGGCATGAGCTACACTTAACTCTTATAACAACTTAGCTATTCTGGGCTTGTTCACACCTAAAACTTAGGGTGACCTAGCGACATTAGTCAGGGGTGTGAAAAATTACCTAAGCTTCAGAGTAGACACAGCTAGGTTGACGGAAGAATTCTTCTGTTGACCTAGCTACTGCTTCTCAAAAGGATAGATTAAATAGAGCAATAGAAAACCCTTTCCATTGCTGTGGCAAGTGTCTACACTATAAAAAGAAAAGGAGTACTTGTGGCACCTTAGAGACTAACAAATTTATTAGAGCATAAGCTTTTGTGAGCTACAGCTCACTTCATTGGATGCATCCGATGAAGTCCGATGAAGTGAGCTGTAGCTCACGAAAGCTTATGCTCTAATAAATTTGTTATTCTCTAAGGTGCTACAAGTACTCCTGTTCTTTTTATGGATACAGACTAACACAGCTGCTACTCTGAAATCTGTCTACACTATAGTGCCACAGTGGCACAGCTGCAGCACCATAGCTGTGCCTCTGTAGCATCTGTAGTGTAGACTTAGCCTTAGTTGGGACTGTGAAAAACCACACACCGCAGTGATATAACTAAACCAACTCAACCCCTAGTATAGATGCACTTATGCCAACACAGGAGTTCTTTTGTCAGCATGAGCCTGGTCTACGCTACAAAGTTAGGTCGGTTTACGTTGACTTGAGTCAACCTAGTTGCACATGTGTCTATCCTAAACTTTTTGTCCCTCCGACGTAAATACCCCATTACAGAGACACAGTAACACAACCTCCCTGAATGATGCAGAGCCGCAGTTGACCTACATTAGTTGTGTCAACCCTAACAGTCTGCCTGCAGCTTACTCACAGAGCCACAGTGACTGCTCTGGTCACAGTGCTGAACTCCATTGTGCAGGGGTGAGAGACTGGAAGCCCCTCCTGTGCCCTTTAAAACACCTATGTGTTTTTGAAATTTCTTTTTCCTCACACCTAGCAGCTCACCTTTGTTGTGTGCAATTGGCCATGCCAGCTTCACACACAGAGAGCTAATAGATTTGCTTCTGCCTGTAACAGGCAAGAAGTACGGGAGTTCCTCAGCTTGTGGGGAAAAGAGGTGCAAGCACAGCCATGGAACAGCTAAAGAAATATTGACATCTATGAGCAGATTGGATGGGGAATGTTGGCAAAGGATCACAGCAGGGATGAGCAGTAGTTCCGTGGTAAAGCAAAGGAACTTCACAAGGCATACGACGAGGTGAGGAAGGGCAACAAGAAATCTGGCACTGGTATGCAGACCTGCCAATTTTACAATGAACCGTATGCCACACTTGTCAATGACACCAGCAGCAGCAGGAGAGACAACTGAATTCCTTGGAGGTGCTTAAGACAGAGGACTGTTTTTTTTTTTTTTTCAATATATTCATTAACGATCTGGAGGATGGTGTGGATTTCACCCTCAGAAAGTTCTCAGATGACACTAAACTGAGAGGAGTGGTAAATACTCTGGAAGGCAGGGATAGGATACAGAGGGACCTAGACAAGTTAGAGGATTGGACCAAAAGAAATGTGACGAGGTTCAACAAGAACAAATGCAGAGTCCTGCACTTAGGACGGAAGAATCCCATGCACTGCTATAAACTATGGACCGAGCCGCGAGACAGCAGTTCTGCAGAAAAGGAGCTAGGGGTTACAGTGGACGAGAGGCTGGATATGAGTCAAAAGTGTGCCCTTGTTGCCAAGAAGGCTAATGGCATTTTGGGCTGTATAAGTAGGAGCATTGCCAGCAGATCGAGGGACATGATCATTCCCCTCTGTTGGACATTGGTGAAGCCTCGTCTGGAGTACTGTGTACAGTTCTGATCCCCTCACTACAAGAAGGATGTGGAAAAATTGAAAAGAGTCCAACAAAGGGCAACAGAAATGATTAGGGGGCTGGAGCACATGATTTATGAGGAGAGGCTGGGGAACTGGGATTATTTAATCTGCACAAGAGAAGAATGAGGGGGGATTTGATAGCTGCTTTCAACTACCTGAAAGGGGGTTCCAAAGAGGATGGATCTATACTGTTCTCAGTGGTAGCAGATGACAGAACAAGGAGTAATGGTCTCAAGTTGCAGTGGGGGAGGTTTAGGTTGGACATTAGGAAAAACTTTTTCACTAGGAGGGTGGTGAAGCACTGGAATGGGTTACGTAGGGAGGTGATGGAATCTTCTTCCTTAGAGGTTTTTAAGGTCAGGCTTGACAAAACGCTGGCTGGGATGATTTAGTTGGGGATTGGTCCTGCTTTGAGCAGGGGGTTGGACTAGATGACCTCCTGAGGTCCCTTCCAACTCTAATTTTCTATGACTTTGCCATGAACAGTGAGGAGGAGGAAGATGGGGGAGACACAGCAATGGATTTAAACCATTTGTAACTCCACAGTAGTCTAGCCATTTCTGGCAGGTGAGTGCAGATAATTCTACTAATGAAGGGAAAGGGAGCTGGGGTAAGTGGATATGCATCATTCCTTGCAATGTTTTTATGTTTGTTATTTTTTGTTTTTAATTCTCCTTTCCCTTAAACCTCATCTCCTTCTCTCTCCTTCTTACCCTCACCCTTTGTTTTCCATTTAAAAATGCCACCCAACCCATCTGCAAATTCAGACTTTTCATTGCTTTATTGGTATACTGTTAGAAAATGACAGGTTAGGGAATGCATTCTAAAAAGTGTTGTATGGCTGTCTGGTTACATAATCCTGTGCTCAAGTAGAGAGTAAACAAACAGAGGTAGAGTCAACTGTGAGAAATTGTGGGTTCTGTCTGTACCATTTCTGAATTGTGGATGATTTTATGAAATTTTATAATGAAATTACTGTGTCATCAAAAGCCTATATGGAGGTGGCTCCACCATGAACTAGTAGGGTTATGTCATGCCTCTGCCAGGCCAGAGACAATGGTTAGTAATCTGCCTTCAACAACCATCTATTCAAAGTAAAACAACTTGAGACAATGGGTTTGCTCTAGGTGGGAGAAGACACCGCCGCCTCTGTCTAAAGGAAAGGGGAGATTAGAGCAGTGGAAAATTACCAAAAGGTAGGACAAAAGCAGCACGTGATTCCAGCGTTAGAGGGTTACCATACGTTTGGGTTTGCCCGGACATAACCTCTTTTTTGAGCTTCCTTTCTCTGCCCCAGCGGATTTTTCAAATATCAGGAAATGTCCAGGGTTTTTGCAGAGCAGATAAACTGTAGCTCACAAAAAGCCCTGCTTCTCGATTAGTCCCTTCCTTGCATCTGCATCTGATTGGTCCCATTCCTCTGCAAGCCACAGCTGCCAGATCCCACCCACCCAGGCTCCAGCTACCAGTCCTGGGGAGTGGGTCCCACAGGGAGGCACTGACTGACAGTTGTCACTGTGCCCTGGGCTTGTGCCGGCTGCCTTGCCACCATTGCAGGTAGTGAAAATACCCCCCACCTCCCTTGAGTATCCCTGCAGCAAATATCCCCTCCAGCACTCCCAACTGTACCCCGCCTCCAGCTGCCCTTCCCTTCCCTCTCAACCCCTCTCCCTCTTTTGGCAGTGTCCTCTTTTTGGGAACCTGAAATATGGTAGCCCTACTCTGGCAGGAGTCTATAAGGCACTCACAGGTGTGAATTTGGAGGCAGGGGAGCCATCTTGCACCAGATTAATTTGAGGGCGGTAGTTGCAGGGGCAGGGTAGGAACTGGGGTGGAAGACCCTACCTGCTTGGTGGAACATAGATAATCTCCCAAGGACTTCCAAGAGAATGGTGAGGTAATGAGGGACATTGCAGTTAGGATTTTTTGTTTTGTTTTGTATGATCCATACTCTCTTGTGCTTTCTGTAGTTAAAAATAAAGAGCATAAAGTTGATATATTAAACAAAGTGTGTGTGTGTGCGCATGTGCGAGAGTGTGCATTGACTGCTTCACTACTGCTGTGTGCCCCTAAGAGACTTAAATTGTAAACCATAAGTTTTACACCTCTTGCGTGGAGTTCTGGAGAGGGGTGTGTTCTGGGTGAGGGGTGGGAAAGGTTTCTAAGTCCAGGGGACTCTGAAGGTTCAGCATTGTACCCAGAAGGGCTAGGTGGCTGGACAGCAGGTTCCAACACTCAAAAAGACCAGAGAGAAGGTGTGTGACCTGAGAGTGTGCCTAGGGACCCGGAGATTGGAGTGGTGGCTGGACTCTGTTCACAATCCAGAAGCTTAAGCCCCCCAGGGACACAGAGGCTTGGATTCCCCTCACAGCAGTCCTTGTGGGTGGCCAGGAAGGGCTGCTCCCTAGGATCCGTGACATCCACATCTGCTTTTCATTTCTTTGGTTTGTCAGGCAATGTAGGGGTTGAGGGCATGCAGAGTACTTTGTTTATCTGAACAGGGATGTTCCTTTTATCCTCTTGAGAGATCTCAATGACACTTTCATGGAGATACTCTGCAATCCTCTCCCGATGATTTCTAGTGATAGTAGCTTTGTTTCTTCCACTACAGTATGGTACCTTCTCACACCACTCCATGATGCAATCGGCAGGCACCATTGTAGTAAACAAGATACTGGAATATGTGTCAGGGATGCCAGTAGCAGCTGAGTTCTCTGTGCCTTTTTTACCCTCAGGAATGAGATATCACCCAAACTCCCCACTGTCTGTGAAAATAGTTCCAATTTATATATATCCATTGCTAGGAAGTGTGCCTAAAATGTATAGCAACATGCAACAGAACATTCCCCTCCTCTCCCCCACGCCATACTAACCATGTATTTTGCTGCAGAGCAGTGCTGTACTGAGGTGCTCCAAAGCTAAAGCATCAATACACCTTTATTATTTAAAGTATTTATGGAAGCATCAGGGAATTTTGAGACTTATATAGGCACCCTTTACTAGAGGGGCCTCTGAAATTTATTGGGAGCGTTCCAGGGGAAAAGCCGGTGTGCTGCAATCTAGACTTAGAGTCTACAACTCCCATGATGCCTTGGGGGAAGAGGGAGAGACTTCCTTGTGCAGGGAGAACAGGAGATTCCATTTTGGGAAAAGAAGTGAGATTGCTGCTGGGGAGCTCTGTCCATACCAGGAGCTACTGTTAGGAAGCCAGAGGCTGCTGCTGGGAGCCTGCAGGGGCTTTAAGCGAGCAGGGAGCCTCAGAGGCTGTTGGTGGCTTTACTGGAGCCAAGGCAGAGACTGTTGCTGTGCCCAGAGCTGAAGTGGGCCTGCAGTAAAGAAACTGTGAGTAACCTGCACTCTTGTTTGGGAAAGTACTTGCAAGGGAAGGGGCACAGCAGAGACACTGAGTCTGAGGAGAGGCAGAGTGATCTTCCCATCGACCCAGGACCCAGAGCTGCACACCTTTGGTGGAGCCAGCTCCAGTCATCAGAGGGGTTGGTCAGCTTGTTGCCTTGGCTGGACTGCGTCACAGAACCAACAGAGTGCTGGTTCTAGCTGCAGATCTTCAAGTGCGCCCACGCAAACATCTAGGACTCTGGAATCCAGAGGAATGTACACTCCGGAGTAGGGTAAATGGTGGCACTGTAAATGCCAGTTAGATAATTTATAATTTATTTATAAGTTAAATAATTTCATTTATTACTGTATACTATATTTGTTAATTGATTTTATTCAATTGCCCCCTGTGGATTTAAATTAGTAGTGATATATACTCTTAGACTGTTATACCCTGATTTTTTAAGTTGTTAAGTAAAGGTGTGTTAAGTGTAATGTAAGATATTGAATTTATATTATTTATAATTGGTATTTTTGCTTTACACCCATGCCACAGATTATATTATTATTATTTATTATTAGAATAGCTTTATTCCTGGAGATTCCCAAGGCACAACATTGAGTGTGTACAGGAGCCCGCCAGGTGGAGGCACTGCCAATTTTAAATTTCTTTAGGAGTAAAGGGACTACAGCAGAGGGGGGAATAGAGGATTCCCATCTATCCAACAACATTACTGGGATACTCAGGCTCTTCCTTAATGCCAACAACATCAGGCACACAGACACATGGGTGAGTGCTGCCTGCCCCCAAGTAACCCAGGGAGGAAAGGAGGTTACACTTATCTTTCCCTTTCCACTGTGACTATAAATCTAATGAGTGTATCTGTCTGTTTTTATCAGCAGCTTCTAGCAATATAGCCTTGCGGGATGACTGCTCCTGTCCACTGAACGTCTGACCCTCGTCAAAAGGAGAAGAAAGAAGACTAAGGAGGATATGTTTTACGAGTCCTTTAAAGCCACTGTTGCCTCGGACCATAAGTAAAGGACTTGGAGGACTTATCAGCATGTGACCATGGAGAAGGACCAAGAATGGTTGCTGCAAGAGGCAAAAGGACCAAGATCCACACTGGGAAATGTGCCAGGACATTATAGGGCTGTTCAGGCAACAAAATCAAATGTTGCAGAGCATTATTGACCTACATACTCTAAGTTCCTAGACATAAACCATCTTTTCACTCCTTGGAGAACTCCATGGTCGCAGCTCCCTAAACCCCAAATATACTATGTTCACCATGGATGTAAATCCTTACCCATACCACTTCGTACTGGGGAAACCAAGGAGAAACACAGCTACACATATAGAACGTCTAAAAACCACAGGTCAGCTGATGGATTCCTTCATCAAGTAGTTGCTGAACTGACTAGAGGGGATGCCATTTTAGATTTGGTTTTGGTGAGTAGTGAGGACCTCATAGAAGAAATGTTTGTAGGGGACAACCTTGGTTCAATTGATCATGAGCTAATTCAGTTCAAACTGAATGGAAGGATAAACAAAAATAAATCTGCGACTAGGGTTTTTGATTTCAAAAGGGCTGACTTTCAAAAATTAAGGAAATTAGTTAGGGAAGTGGATTGGACTGAAGAATTTCTGGATCTAAAGGCAGAGGAGGACTGGGATTACTTTAAGTCAAAGCTGCAGAAGCTATCAGAAGCCTGCATCCCAAGAAAGGGGGAAAAAATCATAGGCAGGAGTTGTAGACCAAGCTAGATGAGCAAGCATCTCAGAGACGTCATTAAGAAAAAGCAGAAAGCCTACAAGGAGTAGAAGATAGGCGGGATCAGCAAGGAAACCTACCTTATTGAGGTCAGAACACGTAGGGATAAAGTGAGAAAGGCCAAAAGCCATGTAGAGTTGGACCTTGCAAAGGGAATTAAAACCAATAGTAAAAGGTTCTATAGCCAAATAAATAAGAAGAAAACAAAGAAAGAAGAAGTGGTACCACTATACACTGAGGATGGAGTGGAGGTTAAGGATAATCTAGGCATGGCCCAATATCTAAACAAATACTTTGCCTCAGTCTTTAATAAGGCTAATGAGGATCTTAGGGATAATGGTAACATGACAAATGGGAATGAGGATATGGAGGTGGAGGTAGATATTACCATATCTGAGGTAGAAGCGAAACTTGAACAGCTTAATGGGACTAAATTGGGAGACCCAGATAATCTTCATCCAAGAATATTAAAGGAATTGGCACATGAAATTGCAAACCCATTAGCAAGAATTTTTAATAAATCTGTAAACTCAGGGGATGTACCATATGACTGGAGAATTGCTAACATAGTTCCTATTTTTAAGAAAGGAAAAAAAAGTGATCCGGGTAACTACAGGCCTGTTAGTTTAACATCTGCAGTATGCAAGGTCTTGGAAAAAATTTTGAAGGAGAAAGTAGTTAAGGACATTGAGGTCAATGGTAAATGGGACAAAATACAACATGGTTTTACAAAAGGTAGATCATGCCAAACCAACCTGATCTCCTTCTTTGAGAAAGTAACAGATTTTTTAGACAAAGGAAATGCAGTGGATCTAATTTACCTAGATTTCAGTAAGGCGTTTGATACGGTGCCAGATGGGGAATTATTAATTAAATTGGAAAAGATGGGGATCAATAGGAAAATTGAAAGGTGGATAGGGAATTGGTTAAAGAGGAGACTACAGTGGGTCCTACTGAAAGGTGAACTGTCAGGCTGGAGGGAGGTTACCAGTGGAGTTCCTCAGGGATCAGTTTTGGGACCAATCTTATTTAATCTTTTTATTACTGACCTCGGCCCAAAAAGTGGGAGTCTGCTAATAAAGTTTGCAGATGATACAAAGCTGGGAGGTATTGCCAATTTCGAGAAGGACCAGGATATCCTACAGGAGGATCTGGATGACCTTGTAAACTGGAGTAATAGTAATAGGATGAAATTTAATAGTGAGAAGTGTAAGGTCATGCATTTAGGGATTAATAACAAGAATTTTAGTTATAAGCTGGGGACTGCATCAATTAGAAGTAACGGAGGAGGAGAAGGACCTTGGAGTATTGGTTGATCACAGGATGACTATTAGCCGCCAGTGTGATATGGCCGTCAAAAAAGCTAATGCGGTCTTGGGATGCATCAGGTGCAGTATTTCCAGTAAAGATAAGGAGGTGTTAGTACTGTTATACAAGGCACTGGTGAGACCTCACCTGGAATATTGTGTGCTGTTCTGGTCTCCCATGCTTAAGAAGGATGAATTCAAACTGGAACAGGTACAGAGAAGGGCTACTAGGATGATCGGAGGAATGGAAAATTTGTCTTATGAAAGGAGACTCAAGGAGCTTGGCTTGTTTAGCCTAACCAAAAGAAGGCTGAGGGGAGATATGCTTGCTCTCTATAAATATATCATAAGGATAAATAACGGAGAGGGAAAGGAATTATTTAAGCTCCGTACCAATGTGGACACAAGAACAAATGGATATAAACTGGCCATCGGGAAGTTTAGACTTGAAATTAGACGAAGGTTTCTAACCATCAGAGGAATGAAGTTCTGGAATAGCCTTCCAAGGGAAGCAGTGGGGGTAAAGACCTATCTGGCTTCAAGATTAAACTCGATACGTTTATGGAGAAGATGGTATGATGGGATAACATGATTTTGGCAATTAATTGATCTTTAAATATTCATGGTAAATAGGCCCAATGGCCTGTGATGGGATGTTAGATGGGGTGGAATCTGAGTTACTACAGAGAATTCTTTCCTGGGTATCTGGCTGGTGAGTCTTGCCCATATGCTCAGGGTTCAGCTGATCGCCATATTTGAGGTGGGGAAGGAATTTTCCTCCAGGGCAGATTCAAGGAGGCCCTGGGAGTTTTTCGCCTTCCTCTGTAGCATGGGGCATGGGTCACTTGCTGGAGGATTCCCTGCACCTTGAAGTCTTTAAACCACAATTTGAGGACTTCAGTTGCTCAGACATAGGTGAGAGGTTTATCGCAGGAATGGGTGGGTGAGATTCTGTGTTCTGTGTTGTGGAGGAGCTCGAACTAGATGATCATGATGGTCCCTTCTGACCTTAATATCTATAATGGACTACACTGGACTACTGTTAGATACGTGGGCATACGTTGCTGTTTACTTCTGTTTTCTCTTCAGATTTTAAACTATAGTTCACCTTGTTAATATTGTTGGTAGCCTTTTTTTTACTTGTATGTGTGTTTGTAATTTAATTTTATCATCTGGAGTTTTGCACACAATAAGTTCTATTTTGTTTAAATCAGAGTATCTTTATTAGTTCACACCAAGCATTGCAGAATACATAGCGAGAGACAAAGACCCAGCCATATTTGTAAATGTACACCAAGCAGTACAGAATCTATAGCAGCAGGCAAAGATCCACCAATCTGTAATGTAAAGCATAGAAACCAGACACTGTTTCATGAATGCTGGAGAGAATACTATTGTGGTTGACTGTTAAAATATTCTTGTAAAGCCTCTCAACTGCACAGTGCCACAGTTGGTTCTTCTAATAGCTCTTGTGTCTGGCTGTTCAAATTCAGCAGACAGACAGTCTGCCTCATTCCTCCACCCTGGCAGCAGTTTTTCCCCCTTCACCTCACAGATATTATGCAATATACAACACGCAGCTATAACCATTGGGATTTTTTTTTCTCACTGAGATCCAATCTAGTGAGTAAACAGTGCCAGCATCTCTTCAGTCTACAGAAAACACATTCAACAGTCGTTCTGAATGCACTGATCCAATAGTTGCATCTTTCCTTGGTCCTGTTGACATGCCCAGTATACGGCTTTATGAGCCAGAGTAGCAAGGAGTAAGGTGGGGCCACCAGAATAACTACTGGCCACCAATGGTAATCTGCTAGTTGGGGAGGAATATCCCTACTTGCTGCTTTTTGAAAAGTCCTGTGTATTCAAAGATGTGAGCATCATGTACCCTCCCTGATCAGCCCTAGTGGATATCAGTGAAGCATCCCTAGTGATCCACTAGCACTTGCATACCTATATAAAAGTATCCCTTTCTGGTGAAGTACTCTGTGGCAAAGTAGGTTGGTACATATCATCTATCTCCCCACCTCTGTTCGGGAACCCCATTGCTGCAAATCCATCCACTCTTTCCTGCACATCACTGAAAGTCACAGTCCTGTGTCACAGAAGATATTTAATGGTTGAATACTTTTGGATGACAGTGGCTCCCATTGTGGATTTTTCAACTCCAAATTGATTGCCCACTGACTGGTAGAAATTCAGTGTTAAAGTTTTACACAGTGTGATTGCCACTTGCTTCTCCATTGTCAATACAGCTTCTGGTTTCCTTGCATGGGAAGGCTGGTGCAAGCTTAGCTCACAGATACAGAAACATGGCCTTTCACGTCCAAAAATTCTGAAGTCATTGCTCATCATCCTCAACCTGCATTACTGTGCAATCTTATCAATCAGTGCTCATTTCTGGGGCCCAGAACCAGTGCTCCACTGTGTGGAACTGCCCTCTGAACACTAGCAGCAACTTGGCATTTTTCCCCTATGTCCATTAGCATCCAGTTATTGTGCTTAAAAATCTCTGAATCTTCCTTATTGCAATCTGAATGTAGAGGTACTCCCTCAAACTCTGTAAATACGGAAGAATGGTGTATATTGTATCCGCAACACACATGATAATTATTCTGAGCGCTAATGGGCCCGAGTTTCTGCTAGAGAGATGGCAGAGACTGAAAAGCGCCATGTGGGACTGTGGGAGTTTTAGACGAGGTATGAAAAACTATGAGATATGTAAAGTAGTATGGGTTAGAGAAAGTGACATGGTGGGAATACAACCCCAAGCTCCCAGAAATCCCAGGGCAAATTACTATTATTTCACAAAGCACTCCATAAATGTTCCAAAAGACATTGTGATGAATGGTGGCACAGGGCACACTGAGATATCTACCCCTGGTGCGCTGCATTTTACATTGAAGCCATCTGATGAGTACATGCAATGCTGACACATTTAATCCAGTGTGCATCCATCCAAACTAGAATACACATTTTGGTGGCTGTATGCCCACATAACTTGCATTGACTGAACTTTGTAGTGTAGACACAGCCTCAGTAGCAAACCACTCCTTCCTTTAAGTGGCTGATCCACAGCCCATTGAAGTCCATCTTATTACCTTCCATGGGTGATGAATCAGGCCCCCAAGTCAACCAAGCAGTGGATTTGATTGGTTCCATGGGGAGGGAAGTCCAGGCTTTTTCAGACAGAAGCAACGAGTTGGGGGAGGGGAGAGGGAATAAAAACGGGGAAATAGGGAAAATGAGAAGATTTGTCTTAGCTCTTTCCCACAAAAGTACAACAGTCCAAACAAAGCTGCATGAGTAGTAAATAAGAAATGTCAGCTTCTTTAAGCACTCCTTGCCACTAGGCATTTTAATGACTCCATTTAGCACTGCAGCATTTTTTTTTAGCACTGCCTAATAACATGCTGAGATAGTTACACTCTTTGCCACTAGAGTTTTTATTGAAAGGGAGAGTTTGAATAGCTAGGGATTTTGTTCTTAAACAGTTAGAAGACAAATTTTGGATACAGTGTTCAAAGGTGGAAAGAAAATTAAAAAAAGAAAAGTTAGTGATGGAGGCTGAGGGTAAAGGAGAGAAACAAGGGGAAAAGCTAATGAAGGAAATGAAATGGATTGTGGAACAATTACTCTGTGGAACAACAGTTGGTGGAGAATAAATCTTTGTAGTGTAATGCACAAATGCTGAACAATAAAAACACTGAGGTGATAGAAATGTCATGATACATTTCTGGTAAACATAAAATTTAATCTACAGTCTGTGGAATGCAGGAAAGATTCTATTATTTTCAAGTCAAGAGCCCAGAATATAACTTTGCTTCCATTACTCTTTATTCCAGCATTTTAGATGTGATTCAGTTACATGCGTGTATCTATCTTACTGGTTTAAGTTTCTTCAACCTCATGATCTCATCTGCTATATTCTGTAGGCACCATGGTAGATTTTCTCCTAATCTTTGCTTCTGACCAGTGCCTTGGACTAACAATATATACACTTGTCTTCCTCTGCTAATGTAGCAGTGACATTTCATCAGCACAAAATATATGCTACCAATGTTTATAGATAGATTTTATCATCACCATTTATGGTTGCTTTCTCCATCTTTTATGTTATTAATGCATTAAAAAGTGGAATTGTCCCATGCATGCTAAAATATTTTGGTATTGCTGTCAACACATGCTACTATCTGATTTTCAAGTGTGCAGGAATATTTTAATACTTGCATTATTCGCTCCTGAATTGTATTTTTTCCAAAGATCTCCTGCTATTTTTAGGGGAATGTGAGAACTTAACAGGGCTGTGAACATTTTTCTTCCAAAGGAAAAAGAAAAGTTGATAGAAGAATGTTCTATTCCATTTTCTCTCACCAAAATGAATGCAGTTTTCTTGATGGGTTTTGTATGAGAGAGATTTTTACTCAGTGTTGTACCTGAAAGGCTGTCTGTGTAGCAGCAGTAGCATCTGATTCCCTCTTTATTCTGACACTTGCTAACAGATTTGCAAATATGCTGGACATTGCTAATTACTCTCGCTGGGATATTCTTCTGGGATTTCTACTATGTGAACTGATTTTTTAGAACTCCTTTAAAGTTAATTGTGATGGGAAGTTACTGAAGTGCTCAGTTTGTCTAGGAACATGTAGGTATTACTAAAATATCCGTGGGTAATTAAAGGCTCGTGTCTGGCACAACAATACTAGTGTCTGGCATCCCTCTCTGGGATTTTAAGAGGTTGTAGCCCAATTTGTTAAGCTCTTTGTTGCTAACAGGATATAGTGAAATAGATCCATTGTTATTAGGCTGTCGTTTTAGCCCTCTTTTAAAATAATCTTAGCTATCAGGGAGGGGAAGTCCTTGGGAGGGACTCTCATTTATTGGGGAGACTCATAAGAACATAAGAATAGCAATACTAAGTCAGACCAAAGGTCCATCCAGACCAGTATCCTGTCTGCCGACAGTGGCCAATGCCAGGTGCCCCAGAATGAGTGAACCTAACAGGTAATGATCAAGTGATCTCTCTACTGCCATCCATCTCCACTCTCTGACAAACAGAGGCTAGGAACACCATTCCTTTCCCATCCTGGCTAATAACCATTAATGGACTTAACCTCCATGGATTTATCCAGTTCTCTTTTAAACCCTGTTATATTCCTAGCCTTCACAGCCTCCTCAGGCAAGGAGTTCCACAGGTTGACTGTGCGCTGAGTGAAGAAGAACTTCCTTTTATTTGTTTTAAACCTGCTACCTATTAATTTCATTTGGTGGCCCCTAGTTCTTATATTATGGGAACAAGTAAATAACTTTCCCTTATTCACTTTCTCCACACCACTCATGCTTTTATATACCTCTATCATATCCCCCCTTAGTCTCCTCTTTCCCAAGCTGAAACGTTCTAGTCTCTTTAATCTCTCCTCATATAGGACCCGTTCCAAACCCCCTAATCATTTTAGTTGCCCTTCTCTGATGACTCTTGGATGACACAATTGCAATCTAGTGACTGGAGGAAACCAAACCCTCACTCCAAGGTATTTAAAAAGTTTCTTGTCCCAAGCATTTCAATCACCCTGTCTCCAACTGCTGTAACGATTTCTGCAGGTGGAGAAAGCAATACTCTTGAGGATTAAGCATTGCCTGAATTAGGCATATTGCTCCCATGATGCAGTTTTTTTGGGCCATCAAATGAAGAGTGAAGGTTCCTCAGTGTGGCGGTTCAATACAAGACAGGACACGGCTTTAGGCAAGCAAGCAGGCTGGTCTGCTGACTGGATTGCCCCTGTCAGCTTTTCCACCTCTCTTTTATTTCTCTCCCCCCTGCGCATTACATACTCCAACCGCAAAAGGCATCAACAAAGGAAATAATATGACTTTGATTAATATTCTTATTTACCAGCCTCTATCTACTACAATCTTTGTTTTCAGGCCTTGAGCCCAGGCCAAGGAAGCTTCCCACGGTTGATGTCCTTTAATTGACTTCCCAATGGTCCATGTTCCCATGTTCCATGTCCTTGGACAGAGCAATGTGTGCATCGCTCCTACACAACAGTCAGGGTGTGCCCTCACTGTTTCCAGGTGCATGAACGCTACATGAACCCTTCATCCTCAGCTTTTAACAGAGGTGTTATGGCTCAAAAGGCTTCATATTGTGCAGGATTGAGCCCATAAATTTTAAGCAAAGAAACTGACAGTGCTTTTTCGTTACATGAGTTCTGAGTACACTTAAACCCACTTAATGTCCCCTTAAATGTACGTCAACATTTCTTGACAATATCCGGGACCTTCCTAAGTAAACCAACTTGAGCTTTCGATGAAAATGAAGTCTCCAAATAGGAGGCACTTTTTTTTTTCATTTTTTTTCATGCTGCAACGTCAAATCAGCACTCCATGTGATTGTTTCACATAGTTGTACATATAAACCATACAACTAGACAGAAAACATAAAATTATATGGTGCAATTAATTTAAAAATATATAGTGAAGTTAATTGAAAAGTGAAGAAACTGTCTGTAACATGTACAATAACTGACAGTGAGTGTTGTTTGGAGAAGGAAATCAGTGATTTTTTCCCCCTTGCTGTTTGTAAGGAACTTATTTTCAAAGGACTCTTAACCTGGCTTTCATTTATGAGTGCACAATTTTGTGAAGATAATTTTTTTGGTACACTGAAATTTGTACCAGCAAAAGAAACTCCATTTGCCCTCCAGTTACATGGACAAGTGTGGTTTGTGTGTACAAATTCTCTGCTTTGTGAGCTCAAATCATAAGGCACCGACTCCCGTGTGAGTCCAAAAAAAGGTCATATTTTGAAAATTTGGCCACAAACAAGGAATTGATTAATGTTCTTTAGGATAATTTGAGCCAAATAGTTTGCTGCATGGTTAAAAATGAAGACTAAGAAAACAAACTTTCTCAACTCTGAGAAATCAATATCCGCAACTGACTCTTGGACAACATCTTTTATCTTTCCTGTTCACAATTATGCTAAATCTGATCCTGGGAAGAATAGCTTTTAGAAGACCTGCTTGTACAAAGAAACTATTAGCTGTTATTGAGCATTACCGGTGAAAATTCTTTTGCAAAAATGTGATTTTATTTTGTCTTTGAATCCTATGCCAAAAATGTAGATTCTATTTTACTTCTGGGAGCTGAAAACTGTTTCCAATTTTCCAGGTGAAGCATGTGAAAAGTCAATTTTTTTTCACACAAAAAATCATATTTGGGAATTTTGAAAAAGCTGAAGGAGTAAGAAATTTCCCCAAAGCTGTATGTTCTATCAGAATAGACACAGGGTTGGAAGTCAAGTTGTCCTACATGCTCATCCCATTCTGCCACTGATTGGCCTTTATAATACTTTGTGTTTGTACAGCCCTTCACATTGCTTGATATCATAATCTGTTTAATAAAACCAGGACACCAAGGAGTGCTCACTTAAAAACAAAAGATCTAAAATTTCACAGAAGTTTTGGTGAAGTTGAAAAGAAGCACATTTTTACAATTTTTATTACAAACATTTTGCCAAATTTGACAAGTAACAAAAAGCAATGACTTCCCTGGGAGAGTCCTGTAAAGCTATATCCTTGAAAGTTAATAACCTGCTCACGGAGACTCACAGAACATAAAGGTAGCATGATGGTAGAAAACGACCCTCTCAAAACACAAATCAGACCTAATTTTATCTTACTACAATCTTTGTTTTGCCTTTACCTCAGTTTTCCATTAATTTTGTTATATGTAATTCTGGTTGAGCATTCAGAGGCTAACATGTCAGTGGGTGCTTGGTCATATTTTTGATAATTCCCTTCCATCAAATGTATATCACCAACACTTCCCCAGTGAATCCATTTTTACTCCTTAAGTCATACTTACATTGACAAAGAAAGAGAGAAAAGTCAATTCCTCGTTTTTATTGCAAATATCCATGAACAGACTATTTGAGCCACATTCAGTTCCCAGAAATGACGTTGCTAGGTGACTTGGAGGAGGCTGTGCCCTCAACCTGCAGCTAAAACAGATGAGTTTTTGAAGAGACAAGCAACTATTTAACTAGTGCTTTTCAAAACAGGAACATTTTTCTTTCTGGTTTCTTCAGTCACTTGAATAAAACTTCCGGGTGAAACATCACTAAAGGAAACCTAATGGGAACTGTGTCATCAGTTTGTGGACAAATATTGCAATTGGTAGTAGTAGCAGGATCTATAATATTTTTATTAATCATTTGTATTATGTCAGAAATGTGCTAGGCATTTGACAGACAAATGCGAAGAACTTCAATACAAATGATGGAGTTGTAGACAGAGTGGAGATGGGATGCAACAAGAAGCAGGCGAGTGAGCAGTAAAGTATAGTACACATCTTATTAGTTTTACATTTTTTTCTATGACAGGAAAGAATAGGATTTATAGCTGATTCAAGCTTTTGACAAATATCTAAATGAATGGCTCCTGTAGCCATATTTGCTAAACAGGCACTATGTTGTTAATAGGATGTGAAGTTTTATAAACTAGACTTTAAATATACTGCTTAGCTAGTCTTTATAGTTATAGGGCATAATTATGACATAAGAGCTGATCAAATAATTGATCAAAAACACTCTTGTTTTCCTCAAATAATGTATTTAAATATATTTGTCATGATTCACTGAATAGTTTATTCAACAAATAAAGTCAACATTTATTAAGGGTTGGATACTTATGACTTGGTAGAGGAGCCAGCCAAGACCCTGATCCTGGAAACACTTTACACGTTTGATTTTATGTATGTGAATAACTCCATTAAGGATGATACGGGGGGCAGGAGAGAGGATATGGCAAACCTCATTTTAATGTACCTAACAATAAAGATAAATGCAGTATGAGGAGGCTGTTTTACAATAAGTGAGACAGTTTGAAGAACATTACTTGGGCCTGAGTTCAACAAATACCGATGCAGATGGTTAAACTTATGAGTGAGAATAATTCTCTTGAACTGAGACCCCTTGTTTTATAATCCCCTATAGAAAAAAGCCTCGCAATACTGATTTCATTTATTTCTTTAGGTAAATTAAAATAAGGTTTGCAGTTATTTTTTCCTAGTAGCATTCTATTTAATATGCAATAAATGTCAAGGGTTTGAAAAGCCTCTAAAGACTTTATTACAGGGCTTGTCTTCATGTAAAGTGCCTTAGCGGTACAGGTGCACTGTTCCAGCTACACGGCTGTAGTGCGTTACTGAAGATGCCCCTACACTGATCAGAGAGTTTTTTGTGTCTGCGTAGTTAATTCATCTCCCAAAAGGTGGTAACTATGTCATCGGGTGAAGCTCTCCCATTGATACAGAGCAGTCTACATGAGGGTTTAGGTCCATATACCTATATCGTTCAGGGGTGTGGACTTTTCACACCTCTGAGTGATGTACTTATATCAATATTGATCTACAGTATAGACCTGGCCACAGAGTTACTCTGGGTGATTAGCCTATCATGGATATGAGCATAGAATCATAGAATTCAGGGTTGGAAGGGACCTCAGGAGGTCGTCTAGTCCAACCCCCTGCTCAAAGCAGGACCAATCCCCAATTTTTGCCCCAGATCCCTAAATGGCCCCCTCAAGGATTGAACTTGCAACCCTGGGTTTAGCAGGCCAATGCTCAAACCACGGAGCTATCCCTCCTCCCAAATTGCAGCTATACTGCAAACCATACCTGAGTTACTGTGTCCTCACTGGTACTGCACTTAGCTTTGTGTGTCACTAGGAATTCTGGGGGTACATCCCATGGTTCTGCAGTAAACTGAGCCACTCTACTGGTATATCTACACTGCAACTGGGAGGTGAGATAGCAGCATGTGTAGATCAAAGCTAGCTTGAGTGAAGCTGCAGCTGCATGAGTTAGTCCTGTTCTGCCAGGACTTCACTGCTATCGTTACTCAGACATACCTACACTACAAAGTTAAAACAACTTAATTTAGGTCAATATGTAGCCACCCCAGTAATTGAGCTGGCTGGGCATGTCCACATCATGCTCATTGTCTCACTAGCAGAACTTGTATCGATGCAGAGTGCAACTAGCCACAGAGATCTTTGGGAAGGGTTTGCAATGCCTCATGGGACCAAAACATTTTTGCACGGTGTAATGGGAACATGGCTTCAACCTCCCATGATGCAGTTTCCTCCCTTTCTTCTCTGATTTCAACAGCAAACAACCTATAGTCTTTCCATGCCTGTTTTTGAAAGCCTGGCTTAGCTGCGTGTACGCCATAGCCCGAGAAGCATAGCCCCCGTTCAGCTGGGCACTACAAAGGCATCCCACCTTATCCTGCAGTATTTCCACGCAGAACAGTGAAATCTCCTTCAAGCAGCCCTGCTGCAAACCATAGAACAAAACAATCCCCAGCTGCTGCTGGCCGTTGCGCAGCAGCTGAACAGAGTGGAGTGCTGTTTTTGGTCCTGGGAAGCAAGCACTGACTGGTGGGATCGCATTGTTATGATGTTATGGGATGACAAGCAGCAACTCTAGAGCTTTCGAATGCGGAAGACCACTTTCCAGGAACTTTGTGCAAAGCTTTCCCCAGCCCTGCAGTGCAGCAACACAAAAATGAAACCTACTCTGACAGTGGAGAAGTGAGTCCCGATGGCTCTGTGGAAACTTGCGATGCCAGACTGCTATCGGTCAGGGCGGAATCAATTTGAAGTTGATAAATCCACTGTGGGAGCTGTTGTGATCCAAGTTTTCAGGGCCATTAATTGACTTCAACTAAGAAGGGTATGACTCTGGGGAATGTGCAAAACATAGTGAACGGCTTTGCCTCTATGGGGTTCCCTAACTGCAGTGAGATGACAGATGACATGCATATCCCTATCTTAGCACCAGACCACCTCGCCAAAGAGTACATAAACCAAAAGAGATACTTTGCAATGGTGTTGCAAGTGCTGGTGGATCACAGGGTACATTTCACTAACATGGTTAGGAAAGGTGCATGCATCTTTAGGACTAAAAGTCTGTTCAGAAAGTTGCAATGAGCAACTTTCTTTCCAGATTGCAAAATAACCATTGATGACGTCAAAATGCTAATAGTGATCCTGGGAGACCAGCATACCCCTTGCTCCAATGGCTCAGGAAGCCATACTCCTGTTACCCGCAAAGTCAGACTCCAGGCACCCTCACAATGGCCTGCCTATGTAAAGAACCCACTTGTCAATTTGTCTGTTTTGGTAAGTGAAAGGGGGTGGCCTACCCAAGAAGAATTGCCTGGGTTTTACTAAGGGTTTCCCTCTGACCCTTGGAAAACTTCCTCAGGATAGATTAACTCTGTTGATCTTTGGGAGGACATGGATATAGACCTTCCAACTGAAGAATTGACACTCAGGCAGTAATTCTTCAAAAAAACAAAATAATCTGTATTCAATATACCTATATTCCCTGATTCAATAAAACTTAAAAAGCATGTACCAAGAAACATAAGAACATAAGAATGGCCATATTGGGTCAGACCAAAGGTCCATCTAGCCCAGTATCCTCTCTTCCAACAGTGGACAATGCCAGGTGCCCCAGAGGGAATGAACAGAATAGGTAATCACCAAGTGATCCATCCCCTGTCACCCATTCCCAGCTTCTGACAAACAGGCTAGGGATATCATCCCTGTCCATCCTGGCTAATAACCATTGATGGACCTATCCTTCATGAACGTATCTAGTTCTTTGTTGAACACTGTAATTGTCTTGGCCTTCACAGCATCCTCTGGCAAGGAGTTCTACACGTTGACTGTGCATTGTGTGAAAAAATACTTTGTTTCTTTTAAACCTACTGCCTGTTAATTGCATTTGGTGGCCCCTGGTTCTTGTGTTATGAGAAGGAGTAAATAACGCTTCCTTATTTACTGATAGGTTTCAGAGTAGCAGCCGTGTTAGTCTGTATTCACAAAAAGAAAAGGAGTACTTGTGGCACCTTTTGTTAGTCTCTAAGGTGCCATAAGTACTCCTTTTCTTTTTATTTACTGATGTACTTTAAAAAAATTGCTATTACTTTTTGAGTCTTTGGCTAGCTGTTCTTCAAATTCTTCCTAATTATATTTTTACAGAGTTTATGCTCACTAGGATTTAACTTAAAGGATGCCTTTTTGTCTCTCACTGCTTATTTTATTTTGTTGTTTAGCCATGGTGGCACCTTTTTGGTTCTCTTACTAACAAAACACAAATCCCATTTGCACAGGTATGCATATCAATGTACCCAATACTGCATATTATGCAGTTGGAAATAGCATTTAAGTGGTTATATTCTACATGAGGAGATCACTCACATGTGGAATGCTGACAGCAAGAATATCTTATTTAAAATATAAAAACTGTATACATAGTACCAAACATACATACACAAACATTCAACTTTATTATCTCAGGCATACACACTTATACGGTTTATTGGTTCCTTATACTGTTGTCGTCATGCTTACTTCTCTGCAGTTTTCTTTCCCTCTGATCTGTCTATGGTCCTTTTGCCCTCTCACTTTTTAGCTCTCACAGCTCTTCCCCCTCTTTAGTGATTTCAGCTCTCTTCTGATCTTCCTTCTTTCTCTCCTGCTTCTCCACCTTCCCTTATTTTGACTGACTTAAGCCTGTCAGCTCTCTGCCTTATACAGAGGTTTTGGCCTATTCTGATTGGTTGTTTCCTCAATAATTATCATTAGCATACCCATCCACAAATCATCTTCAAGACTTCCCTGTTGGTCTGCTCTTATGACCCAATCACAGCTGCTGAACTCATCTGTCAATCATAGCTGGACCTGATTGCAAATCTGCACCATGCCTGACTGATCCCTCCCTTCAAGTTTTGGAGTGACCTTTTCCTAACATGAGTCGACGCCCTCCCTAGCAACAGACGAGTAAGTGGCTGAACTGTTTAAAAATACCATTTCACTGTCCTTGGCAGTGTGCCAATGTTGATCGCACACTTAAAATTACCAGACTTGTAAAACTACAAACCGTCACCTTATTTCTTTAATATTATTTATTTGTTCACTTATGCATCTTACTGTGATGGTTTACTGCTGCCACTGTACTTCTTACCAGTTTAATTAATTTTATTTTGGTTTTTCCCCTATTTTCAGTTCAGGGGGGCAAAGCAGTGTTTTTCAGTGCTGCGCTTGGAAACAAAATAGAGCAGCTCAAAATCCTTCTGTATCACACCGGCCACTTGGACAGCAGCAAGAAGCATTTCAACAATAGGCTGAGCAAGTGCTGAATGGTGGTAGAATGTGCTTTTGGATCTTTAATGGGTTGCTGGTGCATTTATTTGCTTACTAGGTTAGACCTCAGTGAACCCCATTGTTACCGCTGCCCGCTCTGTACTCCATTGGGAGAGAAATTTCCACAGGGGTGGGGCATGTGGGAGGATAGGCTGGCAGGTAATTTTGAGCAGCCAGATACCAAGGCCATAAGAACAGCCCAGCAAGGATCTCTGCATCTCTGGGAGGCTTTTAAAACCCCTTTCAGTAATGAGCCACAGTAATGTGAGCCGCTTATCTGCGTTGTTCCTTCCCATACCATCTTCTCTGCTGCATCAATTTCCCCTAACCCCCCCATCCTGATGATTGCAATAAATAAAGAACATTTCATTCTCATAACATTTACTTTTATTGCATACACATAAAGAAACTTAAAGACCAATAACATCATTTAACCTTGGGCAAACAGTGTGATAAAATTGGGAGGGGAGAACCCGAGTCAGCTTGTCTGTGAAAGCGCTCTAGTCTTGACCATCCAAAGTCTTTGAATGACCACCTTTTGTTCTTGATACCCTCCTCTGGTGTTGAGTGGAAAGGATACTGAATGCCCCGCCCCCCAACCTCTGCATCCGGGAATGTTTGGGGGAAGGAAACTGGGAATGGGGTGATGCCTGCAGGCAGTTCTGCAGTGGCTGCAGAGGGAGTCTAGCCTCAAGCTGCTTTTCTTGAAACTCAGCCAGATGCCTCAACATGTCTGAATGGTCCTTCATAATCCGCAGCATTTTATCCTGCATGGCACCCTCATGCTCCTGGGATGTTCTCCCCGTTTTCCATGTCCATGTCCAGTTTTTCAGACAATGAAATCCTCCAGGCTATTAGCTCCATCTCAGCTGTCCCACAGGTGTTCATTATCTTGCTGAACATGTCACACCCCCTTCCCTTAGCAACATAGATGGCGCTTGGAGACCAGGGACCAGCATTAAGCCTCCCAAATTGTGTTCTTTTCCCTCAGAAGCTCTGGGGATGGGGTGGGGTGTTGCGGCCAAGAGAGAACACAGGAATCCTGCCCTTACTTAATGCTGCTGATAGCAGTCACCCTAGGCTTGCAGATTCTGAGGTCAATGCTAATACCTGCCACCCAAACCACAGGCATGTTAGGGAAACTGTGGTTGAGGGACTCGGAAATTACCAGGGTGGAGGATCACATGTTCTATTGTTTGCAGTACAAGCACTTATAATGAAAACTTCCACCATCTCCCATAAGTGACCCTATGTGATATCAGTCTCTTGAGGGTAACAGAAGTGGCAAGGCAGCAGATTCTGCAAGTGTCTGGGTACAAAGCTGGTCCTTATGCTGCTGTGCTGTGTACCACAATGGTGCCAGTAGAATTAATACTGGAGTGGTGTGGGAAGGTGTTCTACCAAGGTAGAAGAAATAAGACAGTCCTCCTCAGAAACCTGCAAAGGATTGCAAAGTACCTCCATGAAATTTTCCTGGAGAGCTCCATGGAGGATTTCCGGGCCATCTCTGTGCACATAAACAGTCTTTTCTGAAGGGGGGAGCACTCTCTGCATTGCTGGAGTGGACACTGGGAAGCAGATACCCACTGCACGTCACTTTTTCTTCATATTAAACATATAATATAAGTGCATGTAACCCCTACAGTTTGATTGCAATTGCATACTTGCCTTCTCTAGCATCATACTCAGCCATGATGCTATCCTGCAACTGACAGGACTGCTCTGGGGTTAAAAATAGGTCCTGGCTCTTGGGAAGACTGGATCCCCCCTAGCCTATCTCCCATTCTCCTCCTCATCTTCCTTGTCCACAGTGTCCCCCTTGTTTTTACTTGAGGTGGCCTGGGACTCAGACTCTTCTGAGGTATCCATGTTACTTTGGGTGTAGTGGTAGGTCACCACCAAGACTTGCATGCAGCTCATTGTAGAAGTGGCATGGCTGTGGTGCAGAACCAGAAAAACTGTTTGCCTCCCTTATCTTCTGGTATGTCTGCTGAAGTTCTTTGATTTTCACATGGCCCTGCTGCATGTCCCTGATGTAGACCTTCTCCACCATACCTCATGTGATCTTTTCATAGATGTCAACATTTCTATGGCTGGAACGGAGCTGTGCTTGCACAGACTATTTTCCAACAGATCAATGAGATCCACCACACCCTGTGTACTTCAGGCTGGAGCGTGTTTGGTGTGTTGCATTACCAGGATCAGCTAGGCTGCTGAGCTCTCTACAATGGTCAAACAGGAAATGGGAATTCAAAAGTTCCCGGAGCTTTAAGAGGGGAGGGGCTGTTTCCTGTGTACCTGGCTGCTGTACAGCAGAATTGAAAACGATCACAAGAACGGTCACAGCAGATCATTGTGGGACACCTCCTGGAGGCCAATCAGTCGACTTACACAGTGATGGTCTACACTGCCTCTCTGTCGACTCACCAACATTAATTTAAGCACTACACCTCTCGCAGAGGTGGAGTAATTACGTCGATGAATTAGGTCAGTGGAAGGGACCTGGTAGTGTAGATGCATACATTATTAGGTCAACATAAGGCACCTTCCATTGACCTAAGTTTGTAGTGTAGACTAGGCCTGAGACTAGCTTTGTTTTAGCTACACATGCTTCAGTCATACCCTAGGATACTTTCCCAGTGAATTGTGGGAGAATGTGTTTATTTTTCTGGGCACATGGGGTGGGGGATGGGGGGACTGTGGGAAGAGATTGGAAGACAACTATCAGCATTTGAATAACCTGCTTCACTGCAAAGTGGATGAGTTACCACCCTCAGTGAAAGCTGATAGCACTAGTTTTGCCAGCTAGTTCAGACTGAAAATAGCATTAAACTCAGGTATTGTGTGTGGATGGGAAGGGGGTTAGGGACATCTAAGAGCCCAGGCTAATGCTGCAGTGAAGACATTCCCTAAGAAATGCATCCCCGCAAAAACTAAGAAAATACATTATCACTTTTTTAAAGACAGCAACTATTACTGAGGGATGTTTGTTGATGCTCCCTCTAATTGTATCAGGCAAATTGACAGAAAAGTGCTTTGAATTTTGAATAATCAATGTGTTTAATTTAACCTTCAAACTATTGTTTAATTGGTCAATTAAAAGGAAAGCCGTTTGGCTCAGGACTTTAAAATGTTGTCAGGGACAGGCTTATTGGATATGTTAAAATCAGATTCTCAAATGTCTGTCTAGGTCCATGCTTTGGGCTCGTCCAGACCATGGCTGCCAGTCTTCTATATATAATACAATTTTGGTAGTCTTGTATTCTCAAGATTTCTTCTTTATCTCCCACTTCTGCCTTCAAAGGCTCATGCTGTGAGCCGCCTTAGGGAAAGAAGGTCTGGCCATGTCTCAACCTCAAAGACAGAGTGGGTTAGACTATGTCTCTAGGCATAGACCTACATTAAAGGGAGGTGCAAAGGTGCTTCATCCTCTGGGGGAGCACTGAGATGCCTTTTTCCCCAGTCAACCCCGCTAAGGAACAATTCCACTGTTCCCCAGACAACCCCACTAAGGAACAATTCCACTGGGATGGGGGGAGGGGGGGAGGAATAAGTTGCAGCAGCTCTTAGGGACTGTAGCTTATCTTCTTTGTATATCCATGATTCTGAAAAGAGGCTATGAGCTGCTCAAGAAGAATCTTTGATTCCAAAGAACTCTCCAGGGCGGTGAGCAAACTGATGAACAGAGAATTTATACATGTGTGTTTTATTTATTTTGTCTAGACCTATGTATCTCTTGGGCTCCTAATTAAAGACTAATGGGGTTTAGACTCTTCTGCGAATCTGCCTGTTTTGCTTTCACTGTCACATAACTTTTAAGAATAAAACTGTAAGTCCAGAATGCCAACATGGCTGGCACTCTGGGAGAGGGTATGTTTAAGCTATTGGGGAGCCTGAAGCATCAGCTCTAGTCCCAGGAGCTAGGCAGGTGGATTGTGGAGGTGTTAGCTCTCAGAAGGTGGTGCTAGCAGAGGATCCCAAGAGCAAGGGTATGCCTAGAGCATCTAGTGAGGGGCAGTGCCTAGACATTGCTCAGACTCAGAAGGCTTAAAGCACTCAGGGTCCAATGATGCATGACCAAAAGACAACAGGTTGGGCGGGTGCCCAGCCAGAGTGGCAGCTCAACCAAGGCTGTGTGTAGGGCAAGGGCTCATTTGAGAGCAATGTGAGATCTTGTCCAGTGAATCTACTTCATCTACACTTCTCCCAGACCATAACTACCTAGGTATTGAATGACTAAGCTCACAAACTGATGCTAGAGCAACATAATGCACTATCATACGCCACTTGTTTGGCATCTCTAGAATTGCATGTACATATTCAAGCACAGAATAAACAAACCAAAAAGTCCCCTTTCTCTTCAATTATGAAGGAATATAGCCATTCTCCTACAAATGAGCTACTTTCTGTGATTAAATTTTCAAATACAATGTTAGAGATATATCACAGGAGGACCAAATACATATTTCCAAATACTATGCATTTTTCACTAATTTCATCCCAATATATTAATGCAAGTGTAAGCAATACACTTCAGGATCTACTAGGTATATTTAGGAAGTCTTATTTGTCACTTTTTAAAATTTGTTTTCAAACATGTTGTCACTGACTTTTTTCTCCCACTATTTTGGTTATTAGTGGGGAGGGGGAAGTCATCAATTTGCATCCTCATTTCATTGGTATGTAAGAGGTTATTTTTACATACCAACCCTTTAAATTGTGCCTCTTTTTCTCTTCTCAGCTTCTGCCTGAAAGTGTCTGTGGTTATACTCTCCTGCCTCAAGTTCTGTGTAATATGCTAAGAAAACACAACTCATATAAAGTAGTTGGAAACTTTCTTTTTCTTTGCTTTAGTGTGCTATGTTAAGAAAGATGCTTGCTGTAATGTTCAGACAACTTCAGTTTTCTTATCCGATGAGCACATTTACTTGTTCTCATAACAGATTTTATAAAATCAACTGTTTAGAGATTGTTTAGCTGAATGACCCTTTAAAACTCCTTTAAAGTAATATATATACACAAGTTGCTGCAGGAAAGTAGTATGGTGGTTGAGTTCTAGAAGCATTCATGGGATCCTATCCAGCCAAATAATCAGCATAATATATGTGTTGACTGTGACATTATTGACATGAACTGTGACTGTATAGATCATTGTTGCAACCAAGGTCCTATAGCTGCACCAAATCTTGTACAAAGGAGGTCAAGTTAGATGTCTATAGAAAGGTTGTAATTTGATGGTTATGATTATGCTGTCTGTATACATGTATCATTTTTGTATTTAAAGTTACGAATATTGGCTATGTATTTGTATCTCAATGTGTTTGATTCTAAGTAGCCTCAGTGAAGCATTTGGTTAGCTTCTTGAGAAAGGACGATTCTCAGTAAGTACCCAATCAAGAAACACTTAACTCACAATGGACTTTGGGAGATGCCAGTCCAGATCTGAGCTTTCCTGGGAATGTTCAAACTAACATGTAAACAATGGTGTCAGCCTGAAAAGGTGGAATCATGCATGGACATGTGACTTGCCCAGGTGGCTACAAACTCCATCTTGTTGCTGTGATTTTGCACAGAAGAACAAAGAGGTTTCCACTCACAAGAGAGAGAATATAAAAGGCCCTGGAAGCCCCTACATTTTGGCTTCAGCTGGCTCAAGAGATGGCGTCTCCACCCCCAAGAGATGCCTGAAAGAAACTGGAACAAAGGACAGTAACTACTGGGGTGTGAGTGATTGCTGGACCCAGACTAGGGGGGAGTCCAGTCTGTGAAACAAGCTTATTGGAACATCTTTGGAGGTGAGATTTCATCTATAATCAGTTTCTTAATATATTAGGCTTAGACTTGCATGTTTTGTTTTATTTTGCTTGGTAACTTACTTTGTTCTGTCTGTTATTACTTGGAACCACTTAAATCCTACTTTTTGTACTTAATAAAATCACTTCTGCTTATTAATTAACCCAGAGTAAGTAATTAATACCTGGGGGAGCAAACAGCTGTGCAATTCTCTCAATCAGTGTTATAGAGTCTGGACAATTTATGAGTTTACACTGTATAAGCTTTATACAGAGTAAAACGGATTTATTTGGGGTTTCGATCCCATTGGGAGCTGGGTGTCTGGGTGCTAGAGACAGGAGCACTTGCTAAGTCGTTTTCAGTTAAGTCTGCAGCTTTGGGGGTGTGGGTCAAACCCTGGGTCTGTGTTGCAGCAGAATAGTTTATCTGGCTCAACAAGACAGGCTTCTGGAGGCCCAAACTGGCAGAGAAAACTGGCTCAGAGGTAGTCTCAGAACATCAGGTGACAGTCCGAAGAGGGTCTCTGTGACCGAACCCATCACATAGACAACAGACTATGAACACAATTCCACGCTTGGAAGATATTGGGGCTTGCAACCGTATAATTCCCACTGAGTGCTGCTTCTCCTCTTAGCTGTAGGGCGGACTGGAAAACCAGAATTCTGTTTCAAGAAAAATTGAGGTTTTGGCAGTTGGTTTTGATCTGCATCAGGAAGAAATGAACACCTTTTGAAATGTGTTACAAAAAAACAGAGAGAGAGACAACCATCATTTCCCCTCTAGAATAGTTAATATGCTTGTGGTTAGGACACGGACCCAGGTTCAAGTCTTTGCTCTGCCTGATTCTGCTCTACTTGGATCTCTCACATCCCAGGTGAATGCAGTAACTTCCAGGTTATTCTGGGTGGATCTGTCTCTCTCTCTGAACCAGACATTATTTTCTGGACCTGAGAGCGCATAGTTGAAACTGAAAATGTTCTGAGAAAAAAAAACGTTTTGTTGAAAAATCCCTATCCAGCTTTACTTATTAGTTATACCTCTCACTGCCCATCTTGTTCTGTGAGCCTGCTGGCTCCTTCAAACTAAGTAAGGCTAGGCTGAAATAGTTCGGAGGATGAACTCCACTGAGCTCATTAGATGCTCTAAGAAGGGATCTTGGTGACTCTGCTGTGATGTGAATACTGAGTTATGCCTACACCACCCACCAGATCAGCAGGCAGCGATCGATCCAGTGGGGATCCATTTATCATGTCTAGCCTAGATGCGATATATCGACCCCCAAGCGCTCTCCCATCGACTCCTGTACTCCACCACCCCGAGAGGCACAGGCGGAGTTGATGGGGGAGTGGCAGCAGTCGACTCACTGTGGTGAAGACACCACAGTAAATCGATCTAAGTATGTTGACTTCAGCTATGTTATTCACATAGCTGAAGTTGTGTAACTTAGATTGATCCCCCCCCAGTGTAGACTGGGGCTAAGCATGGTAGTAGGAAGCATTGAGATAACAAAGGAACTGCCTTTTGTAATAAAGTAAAACAGTTGATGCATATCAATAATAACAATTTAAATAAAGCATGCATGTACAGACAATATATCTGAGTTTCAGTTCAACTTACTTGTGCGTTTAAAATGCAGAAATAGTAGTCAGGAGATCTGGATTTATTCTCAACTCTGCAACAGACATGCTGTGTGCCCTTGGGTAGTCACTTAACTTTTTTTTTGTTTCATTTACTTATCTGTAAGACTGAGATAATAATTCTTACCTGCCTCTGCATGAATGATATAAGGCTTCATTTATTAATGTTTGTAAAATGCTTTGAGATCCTCAGATGGAAGGTGCTGAAAAAGTTCAAACTATACTCAAGAGACAGTAATTCAAGAAATGATGTCACCATCAAGATTTGGTGTCACTACTCTGAGAAACAGTAATGAGAATAGCAAGAGTTATGGAATAGCTTACACTGATGAACTGTGATGAATTCCCTCTGAATGCATGGGCACCCATATACACAGGTATCTGAATTTCTGCATCATCTCTGCTTCTAAATGTTTTCTAGTGTAGTTTCAGTAAATTACAGAAATAATCTGTAGTGTAGATGGATCTGAAATTAGATAGCAAAGAAAGAAAATTCTCTGGCATAATGGGAAAACTGTTTATTTCTTAAAGAAAGTAAGTTGCACAAATAAAATGGACCTTTTCAAATTTCACATTTTAAGGGGGGAACAAAACACCTCTTTAAATTATATGTTTGCACATCAAATTGTTCCATATTTCTGAATCTCAGATTCTCTGTTCTTTTCACTTCCCTACAGGGATCCTTAGGTTAATACTGCAGGCCTCAGTGCTTCATGTTACTATCAAGGGGAAAAGAGAAACAAACAACAAAAGGCTTTGTACAGCACCACTCAATAAATGCTTTGTAGCTTCAGCACCAAGAGCTTCTCTGTGTTATGTTACTTTAAAAAAATAAAGGGCATACAAGCACTTCTTTCTCTAACCTTTATTTACAACTATTCCCAGAAATGATTGACAACTAATTGCCTTAATTCATCCATAAATTTCTTCTACAGTAAGTGTAAATCTAATCCAGCCCATCACAATATAGTTGCTGTTCTTTTCTTTTTAATCAGTTTGTTAATCCTAGGCTTGGAACATGGATATCAGCACTAGAATGTTTGATGCTACTGCTGCGAGTTGTTTTTTAATGAATTCATGTGTTCCTGTCACTTTTTGTGCTCTATGAGCATTCATGTGATCGAGTTTCACATGCAAATGCTAGTTTTGTAAGAAACTAATTTTAAATTTGCTCATGAAAGTACTGGCTTCAGAACAGAACTCTGCCATTCAGGAACCTAAAACAATAAGAACATAAGAACAGCCATAGTGTTTCAGATCAAAGGTCCATCTAGCCCAGTATCCAGTCTTCCAACAATGGCCAATCCCCATGTGTCCCAGAGGGAATGGCAGAACAGGTAATTATCAAGTGATCCATTCTGTGTCACCCATTCCAAGTTTCTGGCAAACAGAGGAAATGGACACCATCCCTGCTCATCCTGATTAATAGTCATTGATGGACCTATCCTCCATGAATTTATCTAGGTTCTTTTTAACCCTGTTATCATCTTGGTCTTCACAACATCCTGTGGCAAGGAGTTCCACAGGTTGACTGTGCATTGTGTGAAAAAAATACTTCCTTTTGTTTCTTTTAAACCTGCTGCCTATTAATTTCAATTTGGTGGCCCCTAGTTCTTGTGTTATGAGAAGGAGTAAATAACACTTCATTATTTACTTTCTCCACATCAGTCATGATCTTATAGACCTCAATCATATCCCCCCTTAGTCATCTCTTTTCCAAACTGAAAAGTCCCAATCTTATTAATCTCTCCTCATACAGCAGTTGTTCCATACCCCTAATCATTTTTGTGCCCTTTTCTGAACCTTTTCCAAGTCCAAATATATCTTTTTTGAGATGGGGCAACACATCTGCACACAGTATTCAGAATGTGTGCGTACCATGGATTTCAATAGAGGCAATATGATATTTTCTGTCTTATTATCTATCCCTTTCTTAATGATTCCCAACATTCTGTTTGCTTTTTTTAGCTGCCGCTGAACATTGAGTGGATGTTTCCAGAGAACTATCCACAATGACTCCAAGATCTCTTTCTTGAGTGGTCACAGCTAACTTAGACCCCATCATTTTGTATGTATAGTTGGGATTATATTTTCCAATGTGCATTACTTTGCATTTATCAACATTGAATTTCATCTGCCATTTTTTCGCCCAGTCATCCAGTTCTCAGAGATCCTTTTGAAGCTCTTCTCAGTCTGCCTAGGACTTAACTATCTTGAGTAGTTTTGTATCATCTGCAAATTTTGCCACCTCACTGTTTACCCCTTTTTCCAGATCATTTATGAGTATGTTGGATAGAACTGCACCCAGTACAGACTCCTGTGGGAACCACTATTTACCTCTCTCCATTCTGAAAACTGACCATTTATTCCTACCCCTTTTTTCCCATATTTAACCAGTTACCAATCCATGAGAGAACCTTCCCTCTTATCCCATGATTGCTTACTTTCTTAATCGCCTTTGGTGAGGGACCTTGTCAGGGGCTTTCTTAAAATCTAAACACACTATATCCACTGGATCCCCCTTGTTCACATGCTTATTGAGCCCCCTCAAAGAATTCTAGTAGATTGGTGAGGCATGATTTCCCTTTATAAAAAACATGTTGACTATTCCCCAACAAATTATATTCATCCATGTGTCTGACAATTTTGTTCTTTACTATAGTTTCAACCAATTTGCCCGGTACTGAAGTCAGGCTTACCAGCCAGTAATTGCCAGGGTCACCTCTGGAGTCCTTTTTTAAAAATTGGCATCACATTAGCTATCCTCCAGTCATTTGGTACAGAAGCTGATTTAAATGATAGGTTGCAGATGACAGTTAGTAGTCCTGCAGTTTCACATTTGAGTTCCTTCAGAACTATTGGATGAACACCATGTCGTCCTGGTGACTTATTACTGTTTAGTTTATCGATTTGTTCCAAAACTTCTTCTAATGACAAATCTGGGACAGTTCCTCAGATTTGTCACCTAAAAAGAATGGCTCAGGTTTGGGAACCTCCCTCACATCCTCAACTGTGAAGACTGATGCAAATAATTCATTTAGTTTCTCCGCAATGGCCTTATTGTTCTTGAGTGCTCCTTTAGCATCTTGATCATCTAGTGGCCCCACTGGTTGTTTAGCAGGCTTCCTGATTCTGATATACTTAAAAAAATTGGTATTCATTTTGAGTTTTGGCTAGCTGTTCTTCAGATTCTTTTTTGGCCTTCCTAATTATATTTTTTACACTTCATTTGCCTGAGTTTATGCTTCCTTCTATTTTCCTCATTAGGATTTAACTTCCTAACTTTAACTTTTTAAACACTCTGTTTTGGTTCTCTTGCTGTGCTTTTTTTTAATTTGGGGTGTACATTTATGTTGAGCCTCTATTATGATGTCTTTAAAAAGTTTCCATGCAGCTTGCAGGGATTTTTCTTTTGGTGCTGTACCTTTTAATTTCTGCTTAACTAACATCCTCATTTTTGTGTAGTTCTCCTTTCTGAAATTAAATGCTACAGTGTTGTGCCACTGTGGTGTTTTTCCCACCACAGGGATGTTAAATTTTATATACTATGGTCACTATTACCAAGTGATCCAGCCTATTCACCTCTTGGACATGATACTGTTCTCCACTTAGGACTAAACAAAGAATTATCTCTCCTCTTGTGAGTTCCAGGGTGAGCTCCTCCAAGAAGCAGTCATTTAAGGTGTCAAGAAATGTTATCTCTGCATCCTGCCCTGAAGTGATATGTACCCAGTGAATATGGGGATAATTGAAATCTCCCATTATTATTGAGTTTTTTATTTTAATAGCCTCTGTAATCTCCCTGAGCATTTCACAGTCACTATCACCATCTTGGTCAGGTGGTCTGTAATATATCCCTACGGCTATATTCTTATTATTCAAGCATGGAATTAATATCCATAGAGATTCTATGGTACAGTTTGGTTCATTTAAGATTTTTACTTCATTTGATTCTACGCTTTCTTTCACATATAGTTCCACTCCCCCACCAGCGTGACCTGTTTGTCCTTCCAGTATATTTTGTACCCTGGTATTATTGTGTCCCATTGATTATCCTCATTCCACCAAGTTTCTGTGATGCCTATTATATCAATATCCTAATTTAATATTAGGCACTCTAGTTCACCCATCTTATTGTTTAGACTTTTAGCATTGGTATACAAGCACTTTAAAAACTTGTTACTTTTTTGCTGTCTGCCATTACATGATGTAATTGAATGGGACTTTTTTTCTTTTGACTGTTTCTCATCATATCCTGCTTGTATTTTATCATCTTCCATCCTCTCCTCCTTATTAGGGCTTAGGGAATCTCCATTTATAGATCCTCCTCTATGGGAAGTCCAAACCACATGCTCCTCCGCATATGTTGGCTTTCCCCCAGACCTTAAAACCTGCTCTACAAACCTTTTATTTTAAGCACCAACAATCCGGTTCCATTTTAGTTTAGGTGGAGCCCATCTTTCCTGTATAGACTCCCCCTTTCCCAAAAGTTTCCGCAGTTCCGAATAAATCTAAAGCCCTCCTCCCTACACTATCGTTTCATCCACACATTGAGATCCTGTAGTTCTGCCTGTCTAACTGACCCTGCATCTGGGACTGGAAGTATTTCAAAGAATGCTACCATGGATGTCCTGAACTTCAATCTCTTACCTAGCAACCTAAATTTGGCCTCCAGGACCTCTGTCCTATCCTTCCCTATGTCATTGGTACCTACATGTACCACAACCACCAGCTTCTGCCCAGCACTACACATAAGCCTACACATAAGGCAGGCAAGTCATCATGTAGTTCTCCCAGTCATCGCATACCCAGCTATCTATGTTTCTAGTGATCGAATTACCCATTACTAATACCTGTCTCTTTCTAATAACTGGAGTTCCCTCCCCCGGAGAGGTATTGAATCATAGAAGATTAGGGTTGGAAGAGACCTCAGGAGGTCACCTAGTCCAACCCCCTGCTCATAACAGGACCAAAGCCAACTAAATCAGTATCCTCAGTGCGAGAGGAGACCACAACATCATCTGAAAGGAGGGTCCCAACTATGGGATCATTTACCTCTGCTCCAGTTGTATGTTCTCCTTCCCTGAGGCTTTCATCATCCTCTACAGCACAGAGGTGGGACCATTCTATTGTATCCTGGAAAATCTCATCTATGTATCTCTCTGTCTCCCTTAACTCCTCCATTTCATCCATGCTGGTCTCCAAAGCTGTACACGGTCTCTGAGGGCCAGGAGCTCCTTGCACCGAATGCACACATACACCACCTGCCCATAGGGCAGGTAATCATATGTGCTGCATTGGGTGCAATAAACTGGGTAGCCCCCACTCTGTTGCTGGAATTCTGCCTGCATTTTCTTTTTACTCGTGAAGCTTGTTCCTTTTTTGTTGTTTTGTTTTTATCAGGGGATGTTTTTGGCTCTAAAGAAGTTTAAGGAATGGTAAGGGTATGTAGCCCCTCCTCACATCCCCCCCAAAAAAAACTCCCTTGAAAAACTCCCCTGTTAGCTGCTCCTGTTCACTAGCTCATCTAGTCGCTTAGGAGCGGGCTTTTTAAAGCCTTGGTCTTCCTGAGTAGCTCTGTGCCCTGGTTAAGGGTAAATGGGTGCTAAAGAGCTTAGGGATCAAAGCCTTGTTAAGAAGCTTTCACCTCTCAGCCTTGCCTAGCAGCCCGCTAGGGTCAGCACCCACATGGTCAGCACACGGTCCCCCAAACAAACAAACCACATGGTATATTTCAGTCCAGCAGAAAGCACACCACACCAAACACAAATACACACACAAGAGACAACAAGCTTACCCCAAAGGTCACGTAATGGCTTCTCCTTCACCTGGAGAAGTCCCTCCCAAAATTCCCCTGTTAGCACAATATCATGTGATTTGTATATAATCACAATTAGCAAACACAGCTGATCTGGAGGTATGGAACACTTGCAGATAACTACCATCACATCATGGTTTTAACTAAAACATGCAAAGAAAATCAAGTAATTTTGAATAATAACTTTGTGAGACTTTACAATCTGTTAGTGGATGTTTTTCTCACATAAAAAGATGCTAAATTCCTTAGATAAATTATTTGTTGACAGTTAAGTCCTACCTGCTGTTCTTTGATGTGGCTGCCTGTCCCAAGTGCAGAGAAATTGGGGAGGGTTGAGCTCGAGACTTACCACCTAGCCTCTGAAACCAGACTACCATTCTAGTAAAAATGGCTCTTCGGCATAGAATACTGTCGACCCTTCATACTGCATGAAGATTCCTGGTGAAAGTCAGTCTCTGGAAGCCAGCACCCCAAAATGTTTGATGCTGGCAGCAAGAAAACAATTCAAAGTTGATTATTGGAATGTGAAAACAATTTTTCACACAGTAAAGATCTGTGTAGTAACCCTGACCTGGCACTAGTACTTGCTGCAGCTATGATGCAACAGCATAGAATGATGTCCTGGGGAGAAAGACGGACAAAGAGAAGGCAGCTTGAGCTTGGGAGAGGGCATGGAATCTGCCCAAAGCAGGCAGTTGGACCAAGCTGTGAGAAGAGGAGGGAAGTACAGTGCTCTGGATACTGAGCTAGCAGATGAACCAGAGCTGGCGTAGGAAGTGAGGTGATAGAATACCAGAAGAATAGAAGAAGAAAAATAGGAGCCTGGGAAGCAAGAAGGAGGAAAATAGGAAAGGTTCCAGATCAGGAGAAGTATTAAAAAAACCCAGACCTGGGTATGTGAGCAGACACTATTAGAGAAGATAAGTGAAGGGAAATAAAATCTATAGACATAGAAGAGAGGGAGTATCAAGGGTAAATAACTGGAAGTAAATACAATTGGTGAAGAAAGGAATTGATCAAAAAGCTGTGTTAGATGAAAATAGATCCTGAAAATTAAACAAGAAGCTCAGAACCTAAAGTAAATGAATAGAGAGAATGACTGTTTGAATATCTATTGATGGAATATAGTTAAAGGTGCCTAATGGGCAAGTGAGGACCACGAGGTGGGGAACATCGAATCTAAGGAACACTACAAGCTGAAGAGAAGTGAGAGTGGGGGCTGGACTTACAGCCAAGGAGAGGAAAAGTTGATTCTTCTCTGAAGTGACACAGTATATTGTTGAGTAATCTCTTTTGTTCTTGTTAATAATAGTGCATTTGGTATTAACTGCACAGAGTAAGGAAGGGTAGTGTGTATAAGCTCACAAAGGTTCATGTGTTGATAACCTAGAGCAGGGATCGGCAACCTTTGGCACGTGGTCCACCAGGGAAAGCCCCTGGTGGGCCAGGACCATTTGTTTACCTGCTGCGTCTGCAGGTTCGGCTGATTGCAGCTCCCATGGGCTGCAGTTCACAGTTCCAGGTCAATGGGGGCTGCAGGAAGCAGCACAGGCTGAGGGATGTGCTGGCCGCTCTTCCCACAGCCCCCATTGGCCTGGGACAGCGAACCGCGGCTAGTGGAAGCTGCGATTGGCTGAACCTGTGGACGCGGCAGAGAAACAAACCGGCCCAGCCTGCCAGGGAGCTTACCTTGACTGGCCGCATGCCAAAGATTGCCGATCCCTGACCTAGAGTTTATTATTATAAGTAGCAAGTACTTGGTAATTGTCTGTATTATCTATGCTCTTCACCATATTTGGCTTTTCCCTTATAAAGTTCCAAAAAATTAAAACTATCCCTTTTGTCTTGGTTTGCCTTTGCCCCTCCTCACAATTAGCATAGCCTCGCCTAGCTGGGTCACTGCAAATAGGCATCACAAAAAGGATTTGACTCTGTGCAGAGAAACCCCACTGGACTGCAATGTCAATCACACAGAGCTATAATCCAACAGAGACACATAGTGATGAGGACAAGTATAAGTTCTGTAGTGGCCTCCGAAGTGTGATTGATAAAATACCAAAACATGATTTACTCCTTGTGATGAGTGACTAACACTATAATAGAATGAGATAACCAAGTAATGGAAGGAGCCTGGGGAAGCATAGGTTGGGAATCATTATCCAAAATAGAGAGACTCATTAAATTATGTCTTTTTCTAACCTAGATTTGCATCACTCAGTTCCCTCACAGAGATATACATAGGGAAACACAGAATTCACCAGAGGGCAAAACAAAAAATCTAGATTGATCACATCTGCATCAGCTCTAAATACAGGTCAGCTGTCCAATACACAAGGGCATAACAAGCAGTAAATGTCAGCAGCCACCACAATTTTTGTAAAAAGAACAGGAGTACTTGTGGCACCTTAGAGACTAACAAATCTATTTGAGCATAAGCTTTCGTGAGCTACACGCAGTCTCTAAGGTGCCACAAGTACTCCTTTTCTTTTTGCGGATACAGACTAACATGGCTCCTACTCTGAAACACAGAATTTGTGTGTTGCCAAACTGAAATAAAAACAGAGAAAGATCAACTTTAAACAGAAAGTTGCTGAGAAAATCAACCCTACAGAAATGAAAAGAAGAGTACTGTGAGAAATTCCAACCTGAAGTAAGATTAGATTTGATTTGAGGCACTGCCAGAAGCAAATGAAAGTAACACTGACTGGACCTGAAAAAAAATGGGCAGAGACCATGTAATTCAAGCTGCAGCAGTCGCAGTTGGATATCAGCATAGCCAGAGCAAGAATTGAATAAGCCAAAAGACATGGCATCTTACTAAAGACAGAAAAACAATGAAGGGAAAACCTCTGAATGCTAAGACCAATAAAATATTGGAAAAAGCAAAGGAGGCATACAAGAAAACAGATAAAGCCACACAAGGAAAGTTAAACAGAAATATGTTGAAGACGTAGCAGCTGAAGCTGCTGCTATTTTAGGAAACCACAGAGTTGTTAACCAAATTACTAAAACCCTGTGTGGAAACTTCAAAACAGGAAATGGCTTTCAATTAAGTCGGGGGTGCAGGGAGCCTTCCTAATCCGTGGAGACATGGGATAGTTGTTTCATAGACTCATAGAATTTAAGGACAGCCATCCTATCGCCCTTGTTCTTCCTTTTATTAGACTAAACAAGGCAAGCTCCGTAAATCTTCTCTCAGAAGGTAGGTTGTGCACGCCTCTGATCATCCTAGCAGCCCTTCTCTGAACCTGCTCCAGTTTGAATTAATCTTTCCTAAACATGGTAGACCAGAACTGCACACGGTATTCCAGCTGAGGTCTCATCGGTACCTTGTACAATGGTCCTAATACTTCCCTATCTCTACTGGAAATACCTCTCCTGTCGATTGCATTGGCTTTTTTTCATAGCTGCATTATATTGACAGCTCATAGTCATCCTGTGATTGACCAAGACACCCAGGTCTTTTCCTCCTCTGTTGCTTCCAGCTGATATGTCCCCATCTTATAGCAAAAACTTTTGTTGTTAGTCCCTACATGCATGATCTTGCATTTTGTACTATTTATTTTCATCCAATTTCTATTACTCCAGTTCTCAAAGTCATCCAAATCTTGTATGATATTCCACTCTTCCTCTGTATTGGCAATACCTCCCAACTTTGTGTCATCTGCTAATTTTATCAGCACATTCCCACTTTTTGTGCCAGGGTCATTAGTGAAAATGTTAAATAAGATTGGTCCCAAGACCGATCCTTGCGGAACTCTACTAATAACCTCCCTCCAGCCTGACAATTCATCTTTCAGCATGACCCATTGTAGTCTCTCATTTAACTAGTTACTTACTTACCTTTGATTCACATATTAATCCCTATCTTCTCCAATTTAACTAATAATTTCCCATGTGGAACTGTATCAAATCCTTTAGTGAAATCCAAGTAGATTAGATCTACTGCATTTTCTTTGTCTAGACAATCAGTTAACTTCTCAAAGAAAGAGATCAGGTTGATCTGGCATGATGTATCTTTTGTTAATACTATATTGTATTTGATCTCAATTACCATTGACCTCTGTCTTTAACTACTCTCTCTCTTTTAAAATTTCTTCTAAGACCTTGCATACAATTGAGGTCCAACTACTGGGTCTGTAGATTCCTGGATCACTTCCCCACACATTCTTAAATATAGTTACTATTTTTGACATTCTACAATAATAGGGTATAGCCCCGAGTTCATTAAAAATCCTTGCTTGAAATTTCATGTTCTTTTAATATTCTTGTATGGAGACTATCTGGGCCACCTGATCTGGTCCCATTAAACTGCTTGAATTTTTCTTTCACTTTAGATGTGGTAATTTCTACTTCTGTATCCTTGTTCCCATCAGCCACCCTCCCACCATGCCCAAAATGCCTCATTACCCTAACTAAAAACTGAGGCAAAATATTCATGTAGGTGTTAGGCCATACCTAGATTATCCTTAATCACCACCCGATCTTCAGTGCTTAACAATGTTATTTTTTCTTCCCATTTATATGGCTAAAGAACCTTTTGCTATTGGTTTTGATTTCCTTTTCAAGGTCCAACTCTGGCTTTTGGCAGTTCTTGCTTTTTCCCTTATTTGTCTTACCTCCAAGAGGTAGCTTTCCCTGTTATTCATTCATTTTTTCCATTCCTTGTAGGCTTTCTGCTTTCTCTTAATAACCTGTTTCTGATGTTTGTTCATCCAGTTTGGTCTGTGATGCTTGCCTTCAATATCTTTAGAGAGCAGTATTAGAGCATTAACGTGGTGACTGTGACAGACTGTTGATTATCCACTCCTTAGGGACTAAGATTACAGAAATCTTAAATTTAGATATGATTACAATCTGGAATTAACCATTTTATATGTTTAGGAATATTGTGACATTCTTGTGTTGATTTGGTTACATTAACCCATGTTTATCCTCCCATATATTGTCCCCATATGAGGTATAGCATCTTAAAGCACATTTATGTTAAGGTACTTTTGTTTGGACACTTTAAATACAGCTTCATTACCATACCCCAGCAAACGTGTTCTGTGTACATCAGTTACATCTTTATTGACACATTTCCATATTCTCAATGATGATATACAATTTTACAGTTGATCCTATATTTATGACTGGAATTTTAGTTTTATTTTAAAACCAAACCTTTGAATTATAAATTCTTGGGGTGCTTTTTCCTGATGGTATTGATGTGTCTGAGGGGTTTCTTTATGTGGTGTATGTGGGTGCCACAATTCCTCAGCTTTGGTATTAATTGCTTGGGATACATTGGCCCCAATGCATATGCACCATTTGTTATACTTGAAGTCTCTAAACACCTTTTGTTAGTTGGATTATATTCCCTCTTAACTACTAAAGTATGTTGTCCTGAAGCTTCTTGCCACCCTTTTGTTAATGTCTTAGATGTTAATCCCTGTACCCACACAGAAATACATGCCTTATTTGGTACATGAAATATCCACATTCCCTGAGTGTCTTTTATGGCCTCAAAAGGAATGACAGATTCTGTTACCATAGAGTGCCAGATTTCCCCATCTTCCACATTCTTCCTTTTTAACATCCCCTTTACCGGGTTTAGCAACTTGATATTCCTTTACTGAGTTGTGGAGTTTTTGTGCTGGAAAATCAGTTACCTGGATAAAAAAAATGGCTTTTACTTTGCCTTCTTTTAGCCTTTTTTTTCCCTTTGATGCTAGTGAAATAAATGCTGCTAGAGTAAACATTATAAGGGAGACAACTCTAACATGACTTTTGGTACAGGACTTTTTGCAGGGGTTGGCTTCAAGTTGTTGTCCATAGTAAGGTTTACTTTGGCTAGGACTTTGATTAAATCTGCACTGTTATCTATCCCAATACTGGAATTTAGACTTCCCAAAATGTTTTTTAAAACTTTCCCCTCCTCAGAGAATTAAGCCTGGAGGCTGCTTTCAGATTTTGAGATTTTCCTATACTGATAGTATATCAAAAGCAGGAAGCCTACTACACAACTAGTGAGGCAACTGGGTAACTAAGGTTTCCTTAGCACCTTGGAACACCCAAGAAGGGGTCTATACTGGGAAAAGGCAGTACTGTGAAATGATCTCTATATATAAAAGGCAAAAAAATGAAGTGGCAAAAAATTGCAGATGATACAAAACTTCAAGATAATAAAGTCCAAAACAGACTTAAGAGTTGCAAAGGGATCTTACAAAACTGGGTGACTAAGCAGATGAAATTCAATGCTGACAAATGCAAAGTAATGCATGTTGGAAAAATATAATTCCAACTATACATATGAAAGAATGGGGTCTACATTAGCTGCTACCACCCAAAAGAAAAGAGGTTCTGGAATCATTGTGTATATATCCCTAAAAACATTCACTTAATGTGCAACAGCCATAACTGGGGGGAAAAAAACAGGAGGAAACTCCCCCTCCCCCAAAAATAATCAGGGATTTGGAACAACTTTATAGAAGAAAAGATTAACAAGACTGGGACTTTCCAACCTGGAAAAGAGATAACTAAAGGGGGAATACAATAGAGGTCTGTCAAGGTTCCTTCCCCACTCTGAACTCTAGGGTACAGATGTGGGGACCTGCATGAAAGACTCCCTAAGCTTATTCTTACCAGCTTAGGTTAAAAGCTGCCACCACCAAAGTGTCTAAAAATAATAACAGGGGAAGTGCCCACTTGGAACCGTCTCCCCCTCCAAAAAATCCCCCCAAGCACTACACCCCCTTTCCTGGGGAAGACTTGATAAAAATCCTCACCAATTCGCATAGGTGAACACAGACCCAAACCCTTGGATCTTAAGAACAATGAAAAGCAATCAGGTTCTTGAAAGAAGAATTTTAAATAAAGCAATGTAAAAGAATCACCTCTGTAAAATCAGGATGGTAAATATCTTACAGGGTAATCAGATTCAAAACATAGAGAATCCCTCTAGACAAAACCTTAAGTTACAAAAATATACAAAAACAGGAATATACATTCCATTCAGCACAACTTATTTTATCAGTCATTTAAACAAAACAGAATCTAACGCATATCTAACTAGATTGCTTACTAACTTTTTACAGGAGTTCTGACCTGCATTCCTGCTCTGGTCCCGGCAAAAGCATCACACAGACAGTGAGAGCCCTTTGTTTCTCCCCCCCTCCAGCTTTGAAAGTATCTTGTCTCCTCATTGGTCATTTTGGTCAGGTGCCAGCGAGGTTATCTTAAGTTCTTAACCCTTCATAGATGAAAGGGTTTTTTTCCTGTGGCCAGGAGGGATTTAAAGGTGTTTACCCTTTCCTTTGTATTTATGACAAGGTCTATGAAATTCTGACTGTTGCTGAGAAAGTAAACAGGAAAGTGTTATTTACTGCTTTTTTTTTATAACACAAGAACTAGGGGTTACCAATAAGATTGCTAAGCAGCAGGTTTAAAATAAACAAAAGGAAATAAACACAGGAAAATTAACCCGTGGAACTTCTTGTCAGAAAATGTTGTAAAGGCCAAGACTATAACAAGGTGTTGTTGGGTTTTTTTTGTAAAAGAAAGAGATAAATTCATAGAGGCTATTAGCCATGAATAGCGTCCCTGGCCTCTGTTTACTAGAAGCTGGGAATGGGCTACAATGGTTACTTGATCATTGCCTGTTCTGTTTATTTTCTCTAAAACACTTGGCATTGGTCATAGTTAAAAGACAGAACACTGGGCTAGATGGACCTTTAGTTTGACCCGGCTTGGTTTTATGCTTGTGCCCCTAAGAAGTGTGCTCACTCTCTTAAAATTTCAGTAATTTAACAATTGTCTTATTCTTCAGATGGAATCTTGTGGCACAGACAGGACTAGTAATGACATCGCCAACAAGCCATAGCAAATTTCACAGCATATTTCTTGCTTCCATAAATTTATAGATTAACCTGCAATAACATAAACAAATAAAACAAAAACAAAACACACAAGGCCTCTGACCGGACCTTGTAAGTTAGTATATACAGTGCATTCATTTCTGAAAATTGTTATATTTAGTCCCTTGGCAAGTATAATTGGATTTGATCAGAATGTTTTTACACGTCTCCATCCGGAGTGGTTACTAAAACTGCCACGGGACTGGCCATATACTTAACTGTTAACTGGAAAGGGTTTTCTTTATATAGGGTTTATTTTACCTTTGTTTACCAATTTTAAGCCTCACTGTGTTTTCTATTTTTCATTGATATTTTAATTATTGCTTTGGCTGTTCCTTTTGTTTGTGCTGATTTCTCTGTCCAAATGTTTTCCGATGTTTGCATCAAATTTGCAACCCAGATCTTCTTCTGTACCTGCTCAGGCATTTGTTTCTTTGGTGTTAACAGGAACTCAGTAGTTCTTATAATTTAGCTTGTTATTAATTCAAAGAGGTTAATAACAAAACAAGTAGTATAAAAAGGCTAGTATAAGAAGAGATGCAGGGCCAGAGTGAGGTCAGTTCCTTGCAGAAGCTGTGGGAGCATGGATTGCATGTGACAGGCTGAAGAAGCTACAGGACCTCAGGACAGAGCAGTGCTGATAGAAGCTGGGGTGAAGTGAGAAGGAGCTCTGGGATGGTTACTGGGACTGCATCAGTCCAAGGCCCTGAGGTAAGGTGAAGAAGGTATAAAGCTGCGAGGAAGTGGCCCAGGGAATTAGAGCAGTGACTTAGATAAAGGGACACAGCATACAACTGCTATCTATGGGGTCCCTGGGCTAGGAACTGGAGTAGTGGGCGGGCCTGGGTCCTCCCCCACCTCCCAATAGCCACTGGGTGAAGTGACCTGGACTTTGAGGCACCCCAGAAGGGGAAATGAACTCGTTAGTAGTCCAGCAGCAGAGCTGGGTCCTGAAATGCCCAGAGACGGTGAGGTCATTGCCTCCATGCGGAAGCCCTGGAGTACATCTAGACACCAGGGGTGAGACCATTGATAGGTCCTTAATGAGTCCTGTAGTCTAAGCCCAAGGAGAGCTACAGGGAGAGAAAGTGCAGGCCTGCACATAGTCAATGAAGGGGTGCTCACGAGAGATGGGAGCACCCCATGACACATACTTTGTGGAATAGTCTCCAGTCTTATGGAATTTCAGCTAAAGCCATCAACATCACTGGGGCTATGCTTGTACAGTGATACAATATGTGCTGTAAGGGCAAACAGACAACACAGTAGTTCAACATGCACACTGGGGTGAAACAGGAATGCATTCTATCCCTGCTGTTAGTTGGCATTGCCATACTCTGGATGATGAAGTAGTATATTAGCAACAAAACCACTGGGATAGCATGGGTAGATGGTAAAAGGTTAGACTTTGCTGACAATATCGCACTATTGAGCACCACCCCCACAAAGTTACAAACAAAGACACACACCTTTGCAAACACAGCAGACCAATCAGGGTTCAAAAGCAGTTATGTCAAAACAAACATCCTTGAAACCCAGAGATATCAAGCTCTGACCTCATATTAGAATGCAAAAAAGCATCCACATCACTAAACTCATCAACAAATGGAAATGAAAGATACAATGTATCAGACCAAAACTGAGAATTTTCAGCTCAAACTTAATTTTGGTGTCGAAATACGGCTGCAAGAGCTAGAGATCTATTAATATGTTAGATAGAAAACTAGATGTCTTTCAAAACAAGTGCCTACAAAAGATTCTGGGCATTGTACAGAGGGACTTTAATCACCAATGAAGAGATCTGAGGAATTCCCAGCCAGCAGCTTATCTCCACTAGAAATAGAAGGGAGTGATGGACATGTTTGGGATGTATAGTCTGGATGTCAAAACAGTCTCTCACATGAAGCTGTCAAGTGGAAGTCAACTGGTGTGTGGAAATGAAGGAGCCCAAGAGAAACCTTAAAAGAACACTTAGCAAGGGTCGCAGAACAGTCAGTCATTCTCAATACCATAGAGCAGTGGTAGGCAACCTGCACCCCGCAGGCCGCATGCGGCCCGTCAGGCTAATCTGCTGGTGGCCTGTGAGACAGTTTATTTACATTGACCGTCCACAGTCACAGCTGCCCGCAGCTCCCAGTGGCCGCGGTTCACCATTCCCTGCCAATGGGAGCAGTGTCTGTGGATGGTCAATGTAACCAAACTGTCTCAAGGCCCCCCAGCGGATTACCCTGATGAGCCATGTGCAGCCCGTGGGCTGCAAGTTGCCCACCACTAACATAGAGCATATGGAAGCAGAGGTTAATGACAGAAAGGGATGGAAGAGACTAGTTTCCACTCTGACAACTTTGTCATGAGAGGTATGTAATAATAAAAATTAATGATTCACCTGGGTGTAACTGATACCATTGTGTCTGCACTGCACTCCACTCTGCTCCACTCCAATATTTTTATATACAGATCATGTAAGAGATTTTTTATAAAGTTTTTAAATGTAGCTTTGAGACATTTCTTAACATGCTATGCACTAAAATGTATTCCAAGTGTCACTCCATCCTCTTTACCCTGGACCAATATCAGTTTTTCCACTGCTGATCTCAGACACCTAATAATGAGAGAGTTGCCCATACTGTCTTTTAAAGTGTGAGCGTACCCACTAATGAGAGCCCAGATCCCAGCATTTCTTTCATGTTCATTATATTTATATGAGCAAGACACCACAGCATAGTGTAAGAGTCCTTCATTTCATTTTGATTTTCAAGAATAAGGTTATATATGTACTAAAGCAATTATTTAATGTTGAAAGCCAGATTAAGAATTTCTAACTATTTTCCAGAGCCTGTTTGTCGCTTAAAGAATCATAGTAGTTGGATAACAGAAACCATGTGTCCATTAACTAGAAATGAATTATCATCATTCTCTTTTGAAAAGCAGTTGTGCCATGCAGATGGCACATATTCCAAAAAGCTCTCTGTCAATGGTAGCTGTGCATTGACAGATAATGCTTATCAAAATATCAGATAAATACGTGCACAAGATGCAGCACAAGATTTACAATCTAAAATGCTCCTTGCAGTACAATAAGCTTTAAAAATCATGTCACCACACTTCACTATTTCATGATGCCAACAAAATCGCCTTTTCAGAAGCAAATGAAGGGGGTAGTCTGTCAACAGGCCAACAATGGTCCTCTCCCATCTCTAAACACTAAATCCCTGTTTGCAATGCCAGCAGGGCGAAGGACAAGATATACCAGTGGGATTTAGTTTTGTGAACAAAACAATGGGTTACTGTGAAGGGAAACAAAATCATGGAAAATAAAAGACAAATGAGAATGCTGGTGTTTACATATTATGATAAGCACCAAAAAAATAACTAAGATAAATAGACAGATGTCTCATATTCTTTAGTCCCATAAAGAAAACATTTACTGTGTCATATTTCGTGGAACAGAGTCCTGCTTTGACTCCTATTTCATGTTCACAATACTAGTGTAAGCAGAGTCTGGATGAGCTCTCCCCTGACATCTAGTGGTGAGCTGTGGAAAAAGACTTCAGAAACTGATCTTGTTTGCATGGACACACCCACCCTGCCTAGGTGCTTCGCTTGATGGGACTGCTTGCCCAAATGATCACTTGTGGCTGGTGTTGGATCCCCAGTTTCCTGGTTATTGGGACAGGAGTAATAAAGGGTTGTTATCCTTGTTGTGTGAACCAAGGGTGGCAGAAGTGTACCCGGCATATCCCAATGGAGGGACTCACCCTCAACTGAACAGCACTCACTGGGCAGGGAACATGGGTTCCAAAGCCCAATGAGTTGAGAGGGGAGTGTGGGTCCTGTTTAAGGGTTCTAGACATCACTTGATCCCTCTTCTCTCTGTGGTATAATAAAAGAACTAATTTAGACTCAATTGAGAGTCTTGTTACACACTGCAGAGCTGAAATCACTGATACCTAGGTCTAAGTATTAGACCTCCTTTGGACAGTGTTTCTATTGCAAGAGGTTATGCAGAGTGCCCCAGCAATGAGGCTCCTCCACTAACAGCTGAAATCACTGAGAGCTGTATTAAGTGTGGGGGAGGGCTGAAGACATCTTGGTGAGTGGAGAGGCGTTGCAAGTGGCTAGCAGGGCAGCTGGCAGAGAGGTGTGACCAACAGGGCAGTTGGTGGAGAGGTGTAGCAAGTGGGTGGCTGGTGGAGAGGCATGGCAAGTGGCTAGCAGGGTGGCTGGCAGAGAGGTGTGGCAAGCAGCCAGCAGAGAAGCTAGTGGAGAGGGCCAGAGTAGAGCCCTGCAGAGGCATGGCAATTGGCCGATGGGGCGACGAGTGAGTGCCAGAGCAGTGCAGTGTGTAAGGTGCCTCCTTACCCCACCCCCCCACTGCCTTCCACACAGGGTGGGAGTTGAACTCTGCGGATGAACCTCTGAACTCTGGGACTGCACTGGCCAAGGACAGCAACTGTGAGTGGGGTACAGAGAAGGGATGGGAATGTTAAAAGGACTTTTCAGTTGCTGGACTCAAGACCCTGAGGGGAAAAGGACACTACCCAACTTATTGGGGGGTGGGTCTTTTGGTCATGGTCTGTGTTTATCAGCCCTAGATGCAGTGTTTTCCCAAATTAATGCTGAGTTAATTCCCTCCTTTTATTAAAAGTTTTTGCTACACTCAGACTCTGTGCTTGTGAGATTGGAAGTATTGCCTCTCAGAGGTGGCCAGGGGGTGGTGTGTAATTGTCCCAGGTCACTGGTTGGGGATTCGAGCCGGTTTTGTGTTGTATTGTTGAAAAGGAACCCCTAGATATTGAACACGGACCTTGCTGCTGCTGGCTCCACCAGGCAAAAGAGTTACACTAGTTTACCATGTAATATTATAGAAGCTTATGGATTTCAATCGTACTGAAGCAAGTGTTCAAACTCATACCTATTCTATGTCAGTAACTCACATGCATGTCTAATCCTATTGGAATTAATGATGATGGAAAAGATGATGTAAAATAATTTAATCCTTTTCATCACTTTTTTATTATCATTTTATGTCTCTGGTTAGTTCTCAAATGGTATGCTTGGCCAATAGGAGCTGCTTTCAGCTCTTGTGGGTCCTATATGGTTCTCCTTGCCTTAAAGGAGACAGGGCAGGTATATATAAGCATTTTCATGTGGTATGAACAGAGTGGGTTATATTTTATCTGTCATGTATATATTTACCACCTATCTCACGTCAAGATAAGGTAACATATTTCCCAAGAGATAATTTCAAGATGATTGATCTGTTACAAGAGTTCTAGCTAGTTACAAATACAAGTGCCTATTTCACAGCTGCTAGTGGCTATATTGACAATGGTTATAGCATAAAAAAAGGCCTGGCATCAAACACTCTCTTATATTCTGGTCTTATAATAATGAAAAATTTAATCACTGAAAATGCCTAAACTATTAAGACACTCTTCCTTGTTCTGTGTTTCTAGGGTGCACTTCTGGGCTCAGACTCCTTTCCAAACCCTTCTTTGGGATGTAGTACTCTGCAGTCCCGCCACCCAGATGCCAGACTTCCCAAACTCCATAGTTGTTTGCACATGCGCCATTAAAGTTCCACCTATCCATGGCCCCTCTGGCTTCTAGTATAATTCTTTCAAGGACAACATGACAAGAAGGCCAGGAATACAGGTTTATCCATTGAATTTCTTAACCACAGTCACTTAAAGTTCTAGAGAGTTACAGAGTTTAGCAAAATAACAAGTTGTGAGTTGCACCACCCCCCTGTCTGATCTTACCCTTTCAATGACTCCAAGGTCTTGTAGCATTTCAGGCTAGGCAGACTCCTTTCTTTCTTCACTCTCTCTCCAGTCTGATCTTTTTGCATATGATTGTGGACCGCTCCCGCTAACCGAGAAGCACCTCTTCTTGAATACATTCTCTGTCACTTTCTGTCATGTGTTCCACTGGCATGTTTATCCTTTCCCTCCCTCCTGGCCCACCCAGGTCTCCTATGTAGACAGTCCATTATTCAATGTGGGCGGGCCAGTAGTTGAGAGACAGTCAATAGCTTTTGGTTATTGTCTTGATGGCTTCTCAGAGATCATTCTTCAACTGAGATGTCAAGCATCTTTCCTGGGCAGGGTAGCTGACTGGAAAGCATTACAATGATTTGTTAGACATAAGTTCAGCACAGAGTTCAGAATGGATGGCTTAATCCAAAATGGAGGTTACAATATAAAATGGAGTTCACAGTTTGACCTAGATATATCGTACCCATCACAAGGGGATCCCAGAGTAAAGTTACAAAAGTTCCATAATGATGACCTGGATTTTAAATTAATGAGAATAACTTCTTAGTGTATATGCCTTCTGATGGGTGGAATTCTGGTCCAACTTGCCTTGTTGGAGTCTATATTTAATGGATTACATTGTGCCCTTGATCTGCAAAGGTTTGTATGCAGATACATATGTGCAGTGATTTCATGTTTAAGGTTGGGTCAGGAGTTCCATTGTAAGCTTTATTCTGAAACCTCCTCTGGACCAACTTTTGAACTAAGTACATGAGCTCTCTGAATTTGTGAGTAATGTAGATTAGAAGATCTTTTTTCTGATAACTCTAATATTCAGAGTTTTTACCAATTATTTAACACAAAAAGAATTAGCACTCTAGAAATGTTATTGCAGTGTCATATTTTTGACTTTATTTTCTCAGCACAGGATATAAATTTAAACTGCCGAATTGTCATATGTTTAGTTTCATTGACATACTTAAAAATAGGAAACTTTGAAAGCCACAGTGTTTATTAAAATGGGAGAGAGAAAGAACAAAAATATTTTTCATTACTAGATAGATCCTATCAAAAGAGCCAAGGCTTAAAAATATAAATGGGTCAACTGGCATTGAAAAATGTTCCTGTGAAATAAACTGAATGCAAAGATGTACATTGTGATTATCTGACATTGGAAGGGATATACTTATATTAATTGAAAAATTCTCAATATCCAGCACTCAAACAACTTTATAACTCTGTCCATGTATCTGAATCACTGTTTTAGGGCCCAATTTAATGAAGGGTAATCTTTCCTATGAATGTAATGAAAGTGGAACCCGACATTTAAAAAAATTATGTAACATTATATATTTGACTACACATATGTATTTGTTCTATAGTATCAGGTTTGAGTCATTATAACCTGAACAGTTCCTATTTGACTATGGCATAGCTGATTTAAGAGGTATCTTTAGTTTGTTCATGAAGTATTTTTGTTTCTAATATTTGTCTAAGTCTACATGGAATTATTTAAAAGACGTGGTATTAACAAGAAGTACTTCTTCACACAAAATATAGTCAACTTGTGGAAATTATTGCCGTGGGATGTTCTGAAGACCAAAAGTATAACTGGGTTAAAAAAAAATTGATAAATTCATGTAGGTTAGATCCATCAATGGATATTAGGCAAGATGGTCAGGGATGCAATCCCCTGCTCCAGGTGATCCTAAACCTCCAAATGCAGAAGCTGGGGTTGGATGACAGAGGATGGATTACACAAATTTGCCCTGTTCTATTCATTCCTTCTGAAGCATCTGGCACTGGCCACAGTCAGAGACAGGATACTGGATTACATGGACCATTGGTCTGACCCAGCATGGCTGTTCTTATTTTCTCATTCAATTTGCTTATCAAGAAAAGATTGCAATTTGGATGTGCATATGTACACGGGGTGCTATAAAAAACTTTTGATATATCAAAAGAAACACAGTGGTCACACATAAAAGACTTCTACTGGATTATAGAACATCATCACATGTGTTTGGCCATAACCAGTGGCAAATTATAGAACGATGTGGTATACTGAATTTACCATGCATTGTGACCACTGCCGATGAGAGAGAAAGATTAAGTCAGTGTAGTATTGAGGTTTTATCTGCATGATTTTGGCCTAATCAAACGTTTTATTCACAACTGATGAAGCCACAAATATGCTACCCACGTCCTTTTAGAAAAGGCGAAGAAAAACGCCCCACACCACAGCTTCATGTGTTTTCTAAATGCCACATATTTTACAGAAGAAAGGTTATTAAAGAAAAGTTTCATTGTCCAATTCTCCAAACATTTACTATTCGGTGCAGTGCTTACTGCCATGACTAATTTCACTAGACAATATGGAATTAGTCATGATGTTAAGCATTATGCTTGGTAGTATGTGTTTGCAGGATCAGACCTTTATAGTGTTTGAACATTTTGGGGGGGGGCATATATTATGTGCACTGGTAAAGACAGATTTCACCATGATTTCAAAAATGACTCCTGATTTTGCATGTTTCAATTTTTTGTTGCCCTATTTAAGACCCCCTGTAAAGGGGCCTGGTCATCAGAAACTGGTGTTCAGCACTTTCTAAAGGTCAGGTCCCTTTAAGATGTCTCAAGAATGTATATGTTGGTGTTGCCCACTCATGAGGTATAGGAAGTAAACCAGTGGGTTGTGCGACTTGTACAGGAGGCAGTGCTCAAAAAGGCCTGCTTGCTTACACTACTGGAATAGCTGAACCAATGAGTCACTCCACAGGAGTAGACCAAGATAACAGATTTTTTACCATACTGAAGAGTCTCACTTCTGCATGCATGTTGTTAATTCCCATTTGATTTTCAGTCCTGCCACACGTCCTTATTGTCCATCAACATTAGATTTTCCCATTACTCATGTTTGCTGCATCTTTCAATTTAGCTAATGTGTCCACTTATCATTCAGTAATTTTGAAGAACATTGCACATTAAAATATTGTGAAAATGACTAAAATTTTTTACAGTAAGTATAGTTCCTGATGAATATGCCCTGGCTGAATCACTTAAAAAGGTTCACCAGGCTTGCCCAGTAAAATCCTCTTCATATTACTATCTCCCTCAAACACACTCCTCTCCCTTTATTTGAAATGAAAGAGATAGATATGAAGAAAAATACATTAAAAATGTCAATTTCCATCATGTCAGGCACGCTATCATGTTTAATGATAGTATTTGTTTAATGCAATAGTGCTTTTTGTTAATCTCTATTTCCAAGATTGCATTAGTAATACAGATGCTTCAAGAGATTATGGAAATCCCTTTTGTATGATTAATGCTTGCTGGCATTAAAACTCTTAAGCCATATTACCAAAAGTATCATGTTATCAAGGTGCAGGAATGACATCCCAACATTTTGTTTAACTCAAGGGTCACCAACCCTTATATGCAGTGACTCACTTTTCTTATAACTAGACCAAATTATTAGTTACAGCTTGATTCATTCTCAGGGTTTCTCTTGAGGAAGGCAGACTTCAGGATTCCAATGTAAGGAGGTTTAACCATAAAGAGGAATGCTGTTTGCAAGTTCCTCTCCTTTGAGGGACCAGAAGTTTGCCAGTACAGAATGCAAAACAGCTAGCAAGGACGGGACAAGGTCAGGCTACCCACAACATGCACTGATTCAGCATAGCTATCAATCTACTTTGTGGCTGCTTCTGTGGAGTCTAGCCAGAGTTCTAAGCCCCTTATCAGTGGGTCACAACTTGCAGCAGTATCTGTCTCCTGTCCCCTAGAGAATGCCTTGGCTGGCATTGCTGCCCCCAAAGAGGCAAATCAAGCCCATGCACAGTGCTGCACATAGATAATGCTATATGTCTCTATGCCATTGAGGAATTTTTTATTCTTCTACTATTTGTAATGTTTCTAAATTACATGTGATACAATGACAATATGTAATTAAAGGAGTGATGTGCAAGTTCAAAGAGATCTCTCACACATTAATCTCTTGATGCATTATTCAGTTCTAATTAATATAATAACTCTTAATATAGTATTAGCAATGTTGGGAGCAAATGCATATTAGTGACAGAAAACAGGAGACAATAGTGGCAAATAGATGCTGATAGCTAAAGTGGGAAAGGACACAGAGGACATAGGTGACACAAGAGGACACAGGTGAGCAGTAATTTGAACAGCTGGATAGTGACTTTCAGAAATAATTCCCCATCTAAAGAAAAACAGAGAAAGAGAAAGTATGTTTATTGTCCTTGGCACCATTTGGTTATTGAGACTCAGCTCTAGACACAGTGTTACTGAGAACTTTATAAATACTGGGGCTAGATACTTTTCTAGACCTCTGCATGGAGAACTTACATTTCCAAGGATTCCTGTTCCCCTTTCCATTTCACCAGCTTAGTGGCGATAATGAAACCCATGCTGACAGGTGGTCTCAAGCGCCCGCTCCCACACAGCCATTGTGTGAAGGGGAATGCGCAAGTTACTATTAATTTTTGTTCAGAATCCATAGATTCCAATGTGATCATCTTGTCCAGGGGTTCCCAAACTTGGTTCGTGGCTTGTTCATGGCAAGGCCCTGACGGGCGGCAAAACACTTTGTTTACCTGAGTGTCTGCGGTACGGTCGATTGCAGCTCCCAGTGGCCACGGTTCACCATTCCCAGCCAATGGGAGCTGCAGGAAGTGGTGGTCCAGCCCACGTCACTTCCTGCAGCTCCCATTGGCTGGGAACAGTGAACCGCAGCCATTGGGATCTGTGAGCAGCTGTACCTGACGATGCTCAGGTAAACAAAAAGAAAAGGAGTACCTGTGGCACCTTAGAGACTAACCAATTTATTTGAGCATAAGCTTTCGTGAGCTACAGCTCACTTCATCGGATGCATGTTCAAATAAATTGGTTAGTCTCTAAGGTGCCACAAGTACTCCTTTTCTTTTTGCGAATACAGACTAACACGGCTGTTACTCTGAAACAGGTAAACAAAGCATCTCGTGGCCCACCAGGAGCTTACCATGAACAAGCTGTGAACCCAAGTTTGGAAACCCCTATTTAGTCTGACCTCTTGTGTAATGCAGACCATAGAATTTCCCCAAAATAATTCCTAGAGCAAACCTTTTAGAAAAAAAAAAAAAACAATAGTGACTTAAAATATGTTTAGTGATGGAGAATCCACCATGACCCTTGGTAAATTGGTCCAATGGTTCATTACTCTCACTGTTAAAAAAATGCCTATTTTCCAGCTTGAGTTTGTCTAGCTTCAACTTCCAGCTATTGTACCTTTCTCTGCTAGATTGAAGACCCTGTTATTAAATATTTGTTCCTCATGTAGTTACTTATAGATTGTAATCAAGTCACCCATTAACCTTTCCATGGGGCCGTAGGGGATGATGTGTGCCCCTGTCCCAACCCTACCTCCTTCCCACCTTACACAGGGGACACCATGGGGTCCTGGGGTAAGTTGATTCAGAGGTGCGCGCCTCTCTTCTATGTTCATTTAGATAACAAAAAGCAGAATTTGGCCTCTTACAAACAAACTTCAAAAAAATAAAGAAAAAGAAGAGATGATTTAGTGCTAAAATAAGGGCTGGTGTTGAATCAATAGACAGTTATTTACAGACTTAATCAGGATCTTCCAATCTGATTTTTGTCTTTCTGTGAATACCTCTAATGAACTGAATGGTGTTTAAAGTTAATCTTGTTTGCTTTAAATGACATTGCAACAACCTGCAGATCAGTATTGTCTTTTCGGATTCAAAGTCTGCCAGCTTCATTTCATATAGTATAAGGACAGAGTTTATCTCTCTCACACCCACACACACAGTTCTCACTCTCTCTCTTTCCCCTCACCCCCGTCACTCTTTCTCTCCATATTAAAGAAAAAAGGAATTTTACTTTTCATGTCCCCTTGAATGAATTAACTATTTTTTTGGCTATTTCACTTTGAGCATTTAACTGTCATAGGGCAGAGCATGGGCCATTTCATACGTTTTGAAATAATACATTGTCTCATTGGAGATAGCAGTTTCATTTGTTTTCATTTTGCCAGGATGTTGCTTTTCAGATTGAAATATATATTAAAGTCCAACTTACTGGGAAATATAAACCAACAGATGAGCTTTCTTAAACCGCATATTATTTGAAGTGCAATCTCTTTCTAGGAAGGGAAGGATAGATTATCAAATATATTTTGAGATATATGTTGATTGAATTATCGTAGCCCTAGAGAAGACAGTAAATGTGATAGTAAGAACTCTTGTTAATATTTAGGCTTTATTATATAGGACTTTCTTTTTAGATTTTTATGCATTTTTCTCAGGTAGGTTCATGCAAAATATTTCATATGAATATATAAAAATCCTTTTTGCTATTTTTATATGAGATGGAAAATACACACTATAATTTCTTAGGAAAAGCTTTGCCAAGTAGGTGGCCAAACCTGCTTTTAGCTCTGCAAAATTTAATGCCAAATTAATAGAAATCACGGGACTTACACGAGGGATGAACTTGACCAGTGTGTGTCTCTAAATGCTGAAGACCATGACTGAAGTACAGCTCACTATGCTTGCTGATCTCATTATAGGTGTGTTCCTTGTGCTAATGAGTTCTCATTGTTATGGTACAGAGACCAAGGCAAGAGAGAATTAGAGTCCAAAAATTGTATCCCTTACCATGGCTGGAGTAAGGACAAGCACCACAGATGGGTAAGTCACCCATCGTTTGTGCCTAAGTTTCCCCATTTACAAAATAGTGAACATTTTAAAATAAAATACATCTCCTAATGTATTTCACTTGGAGTTGCATGTATGTGGATAAGGTCAGAATTTTTCCCCAAGTGGCAGTTATATTTAACCTATATGAATAATTTAGATCCCCTGATGAATGCCTGAATTTGGGCATTTGTGTGCACATACATTACACAGGTATGAACATAAACTTTAACTATGCACATACAAAATGTGGAACATGGGAATTGCCGTATTTGATCAGAGCTCTATCTTGTCCAACATCCTTTCTCTGGTAGTGCCCCAGTACTCAGATGCTTCAGAGGAAGATATAAGATTCCCACAGAAGATAGATGTGGGATCATCTGTCTCATGCTGATCTCTAAATAGTTAGATACTGTTTTAAAATCTAAAGCATAAGGTTGAATACCCCTTCCAAGTTTTGTTATTAATTATAAAAACTTTAGATGTTCTCGTTATCATGAGACTGGACAATACTTTTTAAAATCTTGTTAAGTTCTTGGCCCCAACGACCTCATGTGGAGTGAGTTCCACAGTCTAACTATACACTGTGTAAAAAAGGACTTCTTTTGTCAGAGTTGAATTTGCCACCTATTAAATTCTTTTAATGTCCCCTTGTTCTTGTGTTATGTGACAGGGATCGTGTGTGCATACTTTTTCACCTGCACTTTTGACAGTGTCTTATCAATTATAAACATTTCCACTGTAACTAGTATTCCTTTTCTGTATTTCCAAGATGGTCTTTTGCTTTGTGAGAGATACAATGCCTTGTCTGCTTCCTGGTATTGCAGAAATCAATGGCAAAGCTCCCATTGATATCAACAGGAGCAAGATGGCATCTTGATATTACTTATCTTTTGATACCTCTGTAAATGCAAATACAAGGTAATATTATCATGATTAGTTTTAGACTATGTAGTTGTCTAAAGATGTGGATCATTTCAAATCTTGGAGGAGGATGCAGTGCCCACTGTCTTGAGTTTTTGCTGGAGATGTGATAGAAATGGAACATTGTAATATAGAAAAAAATTACCCATTACAGCTAAGTAATTTCCTGCTCATATTCATTTGAAAGTAGTAATTCTTCATATTTCTAAATCAACACCTTTCTACAGAACATCCCTTATTGCAGAGAGAAAACAGAATGCTAGTGTGACACATACCAGAATGCTAGTTTGACACATACCACGCAAACCAGGTACCAGCTTATGTGAAGGTCCCCAGGCCTCACTTGAATACTGACAAACACATAGCTGGAATCAGTCTGGTTCATCTGTGTACTAGTGTTGTTATTATAGGTAGTAGAATTATAAAAAATGAGTTAGTGTTTAGACTTTATTTAATGCTTGTGAATTGCCACAAGCATTAAGCTCGCTGTATTCCATGTTATAAGGTAACGTTTAAGTGTTTTCATTGTAAGCCTGTGTAACTGTAAATCACCAGACAGGAGAGAAGCATTAAAGAGTGTGAAATACTAGTCTCCAACAGGAAGTGTTATCTGCTACCCATCAACATCAGACGAACTAGTGTGGAACATCTTAGGATAAAAGACTTTGTTCCCTCCCTCTACAGGAAGAGATGTGCATGTGAATCCCACCCATCAGCTGAAGTGGCAGCTCAGAGCACATGGGGTGGGTGAGGGAATAAAAATATCTGTTTCTTGGACTCCTGAGTGCAAGGTTCACTAAGCATAAGCAAGAGATCCCCAGTGTTTAGCCTGGGGTAGCCGTAAGGGACCTATAGAACTTGCTTGTTATAGAGGCTTTTATTACCTTTTGAAACTTAAGATGGTAACTCATTTGTGTATGTGAATATATATATGTTTACTTGCTTTAACCTTATAAATAACTCCCTTGTTTTCTTTTTCTAGTTAATAAACCTTTAGGTAGTTTGTTATAGGATTGGCTACAAGCGTTGTCTTTGGTGTGAGAGCTAAAGTGTAACTGATACGGGGTAAGTGACTGGTCCTTTGGGGCTGGGAGTAACCTGAATATTGTTGTTTTTTGGTTTAAGGGACTATCTATGACAAAGGCAAGGTTGTCTAAATGACAAGATAGATTGAAGTACTCAAGGGGCCTGTGCATGATTTCCTTTTGGGTAGTTATAGTGCCTGAGCAGGTTGCCCACCACTGATCTAAATGAAAATTATCTTCTCAAAGGCATCTTTTAACCATCTCCTGATTCTTTGTGGTTATCTGCCTTACCCTTTCTGACTGGAAGCTTCCTGAAACATCAGACAAGCTCCCCCTAACTTAAGTCATATAAGGTAAGGCAAACTGCCACTATGTTGAGCCCTAGCTGCATCAAGTTTGAAAAGTGACGGCTGAGGCCAGAAGAGAAGCAAATTTGCCCCACTGTGTATCTCAAAATATAAGTGGTGGTTACTAAAAGGATGAATTTCAGGATAACCGAGGAAATGGGAGTATAGAAGTGTAATTGTGGGAAGTCTGTGGACAGATGCCTTGTACTCTTGAGGGTGAAGGAATGCAATGAGGGGAACTTTTGCATAGTTTCTAAAATCAAACCTCCAGAGAGGTTTGGAATGATATCATACCCACAAATATAATGACATGCACAAATTTTGCACCATCACCTACAAATGTTACCCATTGCTCCATTTGTAGGATAAATATTATGAAATAACTGTTTAAATTTTCGGGTCACAATTATAAAGGGATAATGGGTAGTCCAATACTTTCTTCAGAATGGTTTGTGTATGTTGCACTGCAAAGGCTTAACTCCTAAAGAGCAGGTAGGAGTTTCAAACCACAAAAACTCACAGATCTCCTGAGATCTCCCATTGTATTGCCTAATAGTATTTGCGGGGTATATATGAGTATATATGCTCTGGGATAGGAAGATAAGTTCAAGTAGTCCAAGCTGATTAAACCTATTTTTTTTAATCCCAGTAATCTTTATTTACATTTTACAAACAGCTGCTATATCTCAGCAATATAGTTATTCAAGTCAGTGATATACATATGCTTAGGAAGGGTTTTACTAGGGAAACTGAATTTGTACATCTGTTTCACTGGTGCAGTTGTTTCCACTGAGGTTAATGGAGTTACAGTGGTGTAACTGAGAATGAAATCTGATCTTCATGGTTTATGGTAATACCTATTGTAAAAATACAGTCTTAACCAGTGATTCACAGCTAGCTCCCTAATTTAGAACTAATATATCTATAAATAGCAATATACATAGTTGGATGAAAAAATGAGTATGTTTTCCAAAAAATGTGGAAAAAACTTTTTTCATATTGTTCAGTATTTTCTGTGAAATATTTTTTCAATGAAAATTTGTTTTAAAGATTTTTGAAAAATATGGGTCTTTTTGGTGGAGAAAAAACTCTCTTACCTTTTAACCTTTTTCCAGGAGAAAAGGGCGTTGTTTTTTATTTTGTTTTTTTTTTAAAGCATGATTATTTTCCCCCACTTTCTCTCACTTTTTTTATACTATCCTCCCGCTTTTCAGTAAGGAACAAAGTGGGGAAAAATAAAATAAGTTTCCCCCTACCCTGAGTGAAATTGAGTTTTTCATTACAAATTCTTTTCATCATAAAATAAGAACTTTTTTTGTGAACATTTTTAGTTTTCATTGAAAAGGTAATTTCTGCTAGAAAAAAAGGGTAATGGAAAATTTTCCATCATCCCTAGTCATGTGTTGTATGTTAGTTTAAGTATACCAGTAACCAGTAAGATAATCCCTGTTGGCATTCATTACTTGTGTATTTGTAAATGTCTGCTGTTTATTTAGAGCCACATTCTGCCAAACTTACTTTATGCTTACTTTGCAAGGCATTCCAGTGATTTGGGGTGGATTACAGAATAAATGACTCTTCAATGCTAGAGAAAGGATTCTGACCAGCTCCTATGTGGCCACAGAAGTGCGGAGGGAGTAAAGTGTTCCCTTCATTGCATAATCTCCTTAATCGCTGCCCAGAGTTGCTATACTTTGGGACTGCAAGTGAGTTACTCTCACCCACAGAGCAACTAATAGAAAAGGTAGTAGGCAGGGGCAGGAAATAGGCAGAGACATGACTCTACCGTCCTAAAATCATGCCAGCAGAGCAGAATTATTTGGCATACTTTAAAGGGATGCAGCAAAATTACCTGTCCCTCCCTCCCACTACAATGTGGAGAATTCAGGGCAGTATTGTGCTTCCTCGAAGCAGAAATGACCTCTGATTCCTCTTACCACACCCAGTGCAGGGCTGTCACTAAGACTATGTCTACACAAGGATAAAAAAAACACATGGCTGGATGGGTCAGTTGACTTGGGCTCGCAGGGCTCAGCCTGCTGAGCTAAAAAATGTTGTGTAGATGCTTGGGCTTGGCCTGGATCCCAAGTGTTGGACCCTACTAGGGTGGTGGGTCCCAGAGTTTGGGCTCCAGCCTGAGCTTGACTGTCTACACAGTGATTTTTAGCTCCATAGCCCGCGCCCTGCGAGCCAAAGTCAGCTGATCTGGGCCAGCCGCAACCTTGCTGCAGGGCTTTTATCCTTGTGTAGATGTACCCAAAATGACACAATTTAGCCCTTACTTTGAGCAATCAAATTCACTATGCATCTCAATGTTCCAGCTGTCTGAGTCTATGCTTAAATGGAAATGTTGTCAAATATAAATTTACTAATCAAGTCAAAGTCATTAATATGTGGATGTATTCAACTGATTAGAAGGAATATATAATGGACACATATATTCAGCAAATCATTTCAATTCCCATGACAATGGTATTATCTATTTATAATTGCTTTTAAGTGTTTCTAGGGTACATATAACCCAACTAAAATATGAATACAACATTAGAAGATTTGTTTTGTTTGTGCTCATTTACAATAAATAGATTAGGGCAATTAATTTTAGACAGTATACAAATTAAATCTAAACTAGCTTAAAGCACTAAACTCTCTGTAGGTTGTTTGGACATTATTCCCATAGAAATTGGAATGTGCAGCACCGCAAACATTCATCTTATTCTTTGCAGAGGGAAAGTGTGAGGCAGTTGTTTACAGTGTGCGGATTGTATGTGACATGCAATATGTGGATGTGTATCTTTTTAAGAGCTGAGTGGCAAGCATGAAAAATGGTTCTCAATACTGATTGCACTCCTAGCCCAGATGACAACTCTGTGGGTATTTCCCTGGAGAGCAGTTTGAAATTGAGAATCATGGTAGTGCTTGAGCTAAGTTAGAAAAAGAGTATTGCCATTACCTACTATATAGGACCAAACTTCCTGTGGAATTCTGAAAATAACAAGCACTAAAACTTTTTATTTTTATGTTTTATTTTCACACAGTTTGTCACCCTAATAGCATATACAAAAGTAAATTATTGTACAATGACAATCACTCCAACTACGAGCAACATGCTCTCTCTCATTCTTCCTTTATATACTGTATTTGTCTGTTTAAGCATTTATATCATGCTGCAACTGTCTCCTTTGGTAAAGGTGTACCAAGCTCATGATAATTATGACAGATCATGTATAAGTAATGGAGCTGACAAAGGTGCTGATCATAGAGTTCTCAGCACCTCAGTAGAGAGTGGGATAACATTTAGTTTTTTCTAATAAAATTTCTTGTCTGGATTTAGAGGAAAGCAACTGTGTACTTTACTGCTCCCCCATGGTAAACTTTTTTTTGTGGTTCCAAATACAAGGAAGAGCTCATTCTGTTCAGACCAGCAGTATTGCCACTCCCAAATAGGCAAAAATTGTGAATCAGAACACTCCAAATCATCAGATAAAAATAATAAATCACATATTTTGGCCTACCTGTTGATTTTTCCCCATCTTTAGGGAGAAAGCATCCAGCCCCAAATTGTATCCGATTATCTCATATTCAAAATTAAATCTTAAATACACAAAAAATCAGAGGGAACTGCATTTACTCTCTCCTATCTGCTAGAGTGTGTGATCTGCCATTCCCTCCCTCTCTATCCCTTTCCCTTCATAGATTGGAGGGCAGCTGCTACACTCATATCCTCCCTGCATGCTCCCTCACTTTATTCTGTCCCACACCTGTGCCCTGTATTCACTTGTCCCCCGTTTTTTCCTTTCTTCCCTCTCAAAGTCTCCGATTGATCACTTCCTCCTTCTCTGCCATACCATGTTCTACTGCACCCCTTCAGTCTCCGCCCCTCCACTCTCTAGTCGGCCTTTTACCTGCCACTAGCCTGTTCCCTCCACTCCACTGTCTCCTCTGCCTCCAACCTACCATATTTCTCTGGCTCTTTATAGTTTCCTGTCCAATTTCCTAATACTCTTCTCCTCCCTACAACTCCCACAGTCCCATTCTTGGTGCTTCCACATTCTCCTGTTCCTTGCCATGCCTTCAGGAGGTGATTGAAGGCCCACCTGGCTTCAAATTCATTGGAAACAAAGGGAGCTGATATCCATCTTTGATGACAGTATCACTTCTGCATACAAAGGTTAAAGGAACAAGGCAGCCTACTGAAGGCAGCCTGTGGCTTCAGACCCATTGTCAGCAATGGGAGGTGATGACCATTTTTCCTGTGGGCAGCCTCATTACCACCGAAAAAGATCAAACAGACTTGTTGGCCAATCTGTTGACAGCATCCTGTGGTTTCTGTTCCATTAACAGTGATTGGCAGACTATGGCCATTTTGAATACGGGCCAGAGCTGGTGATAATGAGAAATTAATGAGAACCCCTAAAAACACCATAGATATTGTGAGACTCATGCAGGGCTGGCCCACAACATTTTGGCACTTGAGGTAGGGAGCTCAAATGACGCCCCCTCACTTGGGCCAAAACTTTGAAAGGTCTTAATTCTGCCTTCTTCCATTTCTACTCCTCTCATGCTCTGCTACCTATCCCAATAAAGGAGAACTAACAACTTAAAATGCCTTGTTCAAAAATTTTAAGTAACACTTAACTTTCAAACTCCTGAACAGCAAACATAACTTTTCTGCATAGTAAACACTGGCATTTGTATCTGTTTGAATAATCACAGTGATGCTTTCCATGCCTTTTTGGTTGCAAATATTTGAACTGCTTTCTGCTGAAGGTCCACTGCTGAAGATAGTCTGGGCCAGCTCATGCTCTTTTGAGATGGTTACAAGGCTGACCAGCCTCTCCTGTGTCATTGTGGACTGTAGATGTGTTTTTATTAACTTCAGCTTGGAGAAGCTCTGTTCTTCACTGGCAACTGTTACAGGAAGTGTTAGAAGTATGCACAGAGTAACAAAAGCATTTGGAAAGAGGTGGTCATCTTATTTGTGCACATATATTCCAGAACAGCCTTTGGAGTTGATCCTGTTGAAATGTATCTTGAAAGGGCTTTCAGTTCATCACCTAAATCACTCGCATCAATATCGCACCTGTCATCATGTGTCAACTCTCTCTCTAGTGCCCTGCATTGCTGGTGTAGGCCTTCTTCAGGAATAGTGAGGAGTTTTGGAATATCATACAACATCCCAAATATACTGCTGTGTTACTTGAGCTGCATGAAACATTCTTCAATTGACTTATTGCACAATCTAGCACTGGTTAAAAAAATCAACTTTGAATTGTTGTTTGGGGTTTCTTATGAGATTATCCCATGCCTCGTAATCAAAATGTTGTCTTCTTCGGTGACTCCTGTATTCTTGAATGGGTGGGGAAATAGCTTCAGTGTGAAGTTCCTCTGCCAACTTCTGTGCACTCTTCAGAATGTTTTGAAATCCCTCATCTGACCAGTAAGACTGTAGGTATAACTTTGCTTTATCCAGTTGTTCCATTGCTCCAGATATATCAAGGTCAACACCTTGGAATCTCTTGCTTACAACATTTATCTCAAACAGTATGTGATCCCACAACACTAAGCCACACAGAAATTTGAAGTTATGTATGTTTCTGGTGATTCCATTTCCCTCTGCCACTGTTCTCCCATGAACAGTTCCGGTCATAGCTTTATCCTCCATAATGGCAACTATGGCATCATCTATCTTCCCAATTTGGTGTTTGATAGGCTTTATCGCCTCCACTCAACTTTCCCATCATGTGGCACTCAGTGGTTTCAGTGTAAGAGAGGATGTTCCTAGACGTTGCTTCAAAATTTGCCATGGATGAGCTGATGCAGAGAAAAATACATAGATGTTTTGAATTACATTAAAAAATTCAGCAGCCTCACTAGAAGCTGATGCTGCATCACTGACCACCAAGTTAAATGAATGAGAACTGCATGGTACAAAAAAAGCTTGAGGGTTTAACTCTTAGATCCGTGTCTGCACTCCTCTGTTCTTTCATCTCATGTTAGCACCATTATCATAGCCCTGACCTCTCATGTCAGCTATCGCAATTCCCGTATCTTCCAGCTTTTTAAGAAGCACATTTGTCCTACCAGCTCCTGCAGTATCATCAATGTCAATACATTCTAGAAAATGCTCTGACAGTCACCATTGCAGGGACATTTTCACTAGGTTCTGTTGTTGTTACAACACACACCATTAAAGACATTTGTTCCATATGGCTGATACCTTGCTGACTTCAGATCTGTCACAATCTTCTGTTTGACTTTTGTTGCCAATAACTGTGTGATCTCATTTTGAACTGTTTTTCCAAGGTAGTGGTGTGTGTACATTTCTTGGGTGGTGACTCTTCTTAGATGTTCCTGGAGTACAGCATCAAACTCAGCTACCAGCTCCACAATTTTAAGGAAGTTTCCATTGTTTGGTACATACAGCTGAACTGAAGTTCCACCCAGTGCTAGGTTTTGGGTAGCAAGCATTCTCACAATGGCAATGAGCTTTTTCAGAACATTTTGACAGTAAAGAGACTCTGACGCAATCTTCTCTTGATGCTGATCATCTATGGTGGCCTTTAACCTTAGTCTCATTTCAAGCTCTTTCACCTATGGAATGCTCTCTGGTGATTTGCTGCCTTCTCATAGCATGCCAGATTTCTAGCCAGATTTTTCCAGTCCTTTGTTCCTGTAGAACCCAATGTGGCTGGAACATTAGACTGGAAGAGTGTGCAACAAAAACATTATGCAGCATTCTGGGTTTTTGAGTACATAAGCCATGGCCTCTACACTTTGTCACCATTTGGGATTTCACACCAGTAATATGTTGTATGGAAACTTCTATTTACATTGTCTTTGGGGTACATGAAGTTTTTCACTTGCTGTGGCCCATGCAATACAAAGAAGTCCGTCAGGCTAATGCTCAAGTGGGTCCACAGTCCTGGATCATCAAAACTTAAGGAACTAAACTCAGCAGCAGCTGTTTCTTGTGCCTCCATCACACTCTTCTCTGATCTACACTTTTCTTCAGGAATGTGCATGGTTACATCCATTTGAGATGGAGATACGGATGCCGCAGCAGCTGCCAGGTCACCTGCACTCTGACTAACTGGAAGATCAGGCATCTCCTCACCACTCACATCTTCACTGGGGCCAGAAGGTTCACAGTGCACATTTGTGTCTATGTATCTCAGGAGAGCACCTTCCTGCTTAGATAGAAAAGCTTCCTTTTCTTTCCTTCTTTTTCTGAATGCTGCCCCAGAGGGGTGTTTTCTTCTTTCACTCATGACTGCTGTTCTGTGCCAGCTATAGTGGCTCTCAACACTCGGTTGAAGGGGAAAAATAAGCAGGCTGGTAGCAGGGCCTGAGTAAGGGAAGATATCAGCATCTTAAGGGCCTAACTGGCTCCTACTACTTCAGTTGATTGCCTGTTCTCCTCAAGTGGGTTCAGGGAAGCAGCAGGAAACAGGAAGCTTCCTGAGAAGCTGGTGTTAATCAGTCCAGGCTCCTAGGGGGTGCTAGAGAGCTACATAAGAAGCTCCTCCTTCTCTCGCTCCCTGCAGCTCCTGCTGCTTTCTGTTATTCCCTCTCACCTTTTCTCCTGCCTGCCTGTTATGTCTCTTGTGTCCTCCTTCCTCCAGCACAGCACTCCACCATCTCTGTGCATCTAGAGCAGAGAGAATACATATGCACCAGCAGCAGACACAATTTTCTACACTCTGGGTCCTAGTGTCTTGTCCCCCTCCAGTCTGGCACCTGAGGTGGCCACCTCAGTTCGCCTCATGGTAAGGCCAGCCCTGGACTCATGATCAAATGGCAAGGGTGGTGTCATGGGGCCAACTAGGCCCAGAAGTCCCTTGCTGGAGGTGTTAGTGTCCTGCCACAGTCGTCCCAGGAAACGAGCAGCGGAGGAATCCTTCAAGCAGCCTCGAGTGGCTGCAGGGGAAGCAACCAATCAGGGCCCAAGAGGATCATATAAAAGCAGCTGCAGAGGCAGGGACTGTCAGTCTCTTGCTAGAGTTAGAGGACTGTACATGGTGCTCCTGGCTGGTCAAAGGGAACTGCAGAATCTATGGATAGCTCAGTGCTGGCAGGGACTGGGGAAGTGAGGAAGAGATCCTGGCTGGCTGCTGGGCCTGAAATTAGATGAGCCCTGAGGTAAGAGTGAAGCATCTGTGAAGGCTGGGGTCATGGGCAAGTGCCTCAGGGAACTGAAAGCAGTTTTGCTAAAGGAACATGGCAGCATGTAGCTGCTATTCTTAGGGTCCTTGGTCTGGGACCTGGAGTATTGGGTGGGTACACTGAGGAAATGGAGAAACTTCCAGAAGTGGAACTGAACTACTTAGTTGCCCAGCTGGAGAGCTGGGGCCAGAGTAGATAAAGAGGGCAAAACCATTTCCTCCAGGAAGGAAGCCCTGGGGGTATGGCCTGATACCAGAGCTGGGACTATTTAAAGACTGCAGACACACATGACCAGAAGGAAGTGGGTAACACACTGTTGCAGGTTGCGAGCTTTGCTTAAAAATGGAGGGTCTGATATGGCCAAACTTTTCCTTATATTTATTTGTTTTTCTTTCTACTATATTTAGTGGACTTCTCCCCTTCTCCCACCTCAGTTCAATATAATACATTTTTGCAATTTGTAGGCAGTTTAGATTTTTTTTGTATGTGTATATAATTCAGAAACATCTGTGACTTTGAAAATAAGCCTATATATTGGAGACTTTGAACTATGTTTAAATATAACATATCATTTAAAGGCACACATGAATACCTATTTGTAGTAAAATGTATCATCATTCCTCTTTAGATTGTGGTGCATGGAGCTTTAAAACTGCTTACTACATATTTAAGGTGCAACAATGTGGCATAGTTCAAAAGTCTCATCTGTTTGCAGTCATTTATAATTGTACTTGGAGCTGGGTTGGAGACTGAACTAAAGAACAAACTCTCTTGTAAATAAGAAAGGGAGTACTTGTGGCACCTTAGAGACTAACCAATTTATTTGAGCATAAGCTTTTGTGAGCTACAGCTCACTTCATCGGATGCATACTGTGGAAACTGCAGAAGACATTATATACACAGAGACCATGAAACAATACATGCATCCGATGAAGTGAGCTGTAGCTCACGAAAGCTTATGCTCAAATAAATTGGTTAGTCTCTAAGGTGCCACAAGTCCTCCTTTTCTTTTTGCAAATACAGACTAACATGGCTGTTACTCTGAAACTTGTAAATAAGGACCGTGTTCTAATTTTTTGTTATTTTCCATGTTGTTGCTATAGCTATAGTCCTTATAGTTGATTCAAAACTTATATTTGGATTATTGGATTTTCAGTATGGAGAACACAAATAAATAGAATTTTTAAAATCAAACTGAATCTTGCTTTTGTTTTCTCTGTGCTAACGGTATTTGTGATGTTAGCAAATCAAAATGAGGAAACGGCAAATTAGCAGTTCAAGTCTCTCAGGATCTCAGGGGAAGTGATTTAATTTTAAAATAGCAATGCATATTTTCCTCTAAAGAAAAGCAAGTTTTTAACTTTTCATAAAAAATCTTTCTAATTTAACTTGGAGGAAAATTGGCAAAATACTGACCTTGAGAAAATTAATGACATTATTTTTAAAAAATGAGTCTTTCTAATTTCACACCCCAAACTGATAGTTACACCGATAGTTGTCCTTGGAGTAGAGATGGTGAGTAGTTTTGGGCCCAAACCAGAACCTTGGATCTCAACCTCTCAGACAGTGGAAGCGGTGCCAGTTGTGAACTTGATTATCTCTAAAATTGGCCAGGATTTGAACCCTGATCATCCACACTTCTCCAAACTTTGGGATAGCTCATATCTAGATTAAAAACATCAAGACTCAGATGCATTGCTGGTAAGAATATTCATAAGGAAAGGAAGAGTCCTAGAGAAAAGGTTTTGTAAAGTATTGGCTTTGTATGTGTGTGAAAATGTTGACCTGCAGTGACTGGTTGTTGGAGACTGCAAGGAATCTGTTACTATAGCACTTATGGGAAATTTCTTTTATCTTATGGGGTACAGTCCTGTGGTTTTAGAAAAGGAGGATATGAGTTCTGGCCCCTGGGAGAGCGGGGAAGAGAGAGAGCAAGATCAAAACCCTCTTGTTGCAAAAGCTGGATTCATTATAGCAGGAATATTTCGAGGTTAGTGGACTGGATGCAGTAAAAGCTTCAATCAATGAGGTAAAATAGAACCTGTAGTGGAGACTAGATTATTTAGGGAGAATCCTACTATACATATTTATACCAAGAAGGGAAACTTTCTGCCAGGCTCTCAAAATGGCTCTCAAATGCAGGTTCAGACTGTCTGCTTTCAGTAAATACAAGGTACAAAAATTCTACTGCAGCCCTGGCACTCTAGATTGTTGTGCTAACTTAAAAACAGTATTGTATCCATTACCCTAACATAAAAGGAGATAAATCAAAGAATATACTAACATGCCAACAGTATCTGGCTTCTTCAAGAAGACCCCCACTGTGCACCATCATCTGGTTCAGCAGTCTATGATGTCAGCAGGAGACTGTTCTGACTTTGAGACTATTCTGATTGTAGCTCTGTTTGGAATGAAATTTTATATATAATGAAAAAAATATATTTTTTGGAGCAGAGAAGAATTTTTCCTTCTCTTTTACAGACAAAGGTAAAAGAGAGCATATTTAAGTTCTGATATCAAACAATTACATGAAGATGAAACCATTGTTTTAAATGAATGATTTATGTATGTTTGTATTCTACTCCACGGGGAAAGTCTACCAAATCTCTTGAAGGAACTAAAAATAGTGGGTGGTAATGTAGACAATGCAAGCAGGCTGTTACCCTCCCTCTGCCCCGAGAGGCACCACCTCCTGGGGAAGTGTGTATAGACTAGTGTGACTGGAACCTCCAGATATCAACAGACAATGAAAGCCTGAGTTTAAACTGACTCAGGGTCTTCTTTCTGATCCAGTAAACAGACAGGAACTTCTACCCCCTTCTCCTGGGGGGGGTGTAGGGGCAATCTTTGTGGAAGAGATGGAAGGGCTGACACCCACCAGAGGCTGGAGTTAGGGTGATCCTGCTTTTTAGCATGCATGTACGTTCTTTTATTGTGTTGAATGTTTTTTCTGTAATGCTTTCACCTTAAGAAGAAATGTGCTTGCTTACAAAGAACTGTGTGATAACTTATAACTGAAAGTAATTAGAACATAAGAATGGTCCTACTTGGTCAGACCAAGGGTCTTCCGACAGTGGCCAGTGTCAGGTGCCCCAGAGGGACTGAACAGAACAGGTAATCATCAAGTGATCCATCCCCTGTCACTCATTCCCAGCTTGTGGCAAACAGAGGTTAGGGACACCATTCCTGCCCATCCTGGCTAATAGCAATTGATGGACCTATCCTCCATGAATTTATCTAGTTCTTTTTTGAACCCTGTTATGGTCTTGGCCTTCACAACATCCTCTAGCAAGGAGTTCCACAGGTTGACTGTGCATTGTGTGAAGAAATACTTCCTTTTATTTGTTTTAAACCTGCTGCCTGTTAATTTCATTTGGTGACCCCTAGTTCTTGTGTTATGAGAAGTAGTAAACAACACTTTATTATCTACAGGTTCATAGCCTCTGGGGAGAAAGCAAATTGCAGAGGCTTGCCTGCTTGGGCAGTCTGGCTTGCTGTGAATATCTCAGTGTAGTCAGACAACTTTCTAGTCAGCCTAGAGAAACCTTGCTCAGGAAGGAGAGAGAGACAGGTCTCTGCCCAAGAGAGGTGACAGCTGAGGAGCCAAGAGCCTAGTGTGAATGCCCTCAAGGGACCACATAGATTCATAGATATTTAGGTCAGAAGGGACCATTATGATCATCTAGTCTGACCTCCTGCACAACGCAGGCCACAGAATTTCACCCACCACTCCTGCAAAAAACCTCACACCTATATCTGTGCTATTGAAGTCCTCAAATCATAGTTTAAAGACTTCAAGGAGCAGAGAATCCTCCAGCAAGTGACCCGTGACCCATGCTACAGAGGAAGGCAAAAAATTCCTTCCCGACCCCAAATATGGCGATCAGCTAAACCCTGAGCATATGGGCAAGATTCATCAGCCAGATACTACAGAAAATTCTTTCGTGGGTAACTCGGATCCCACCCCATCTAAAAACCCATCACAGGCCATTGGGCCTATTTACCATGAATATTTAATTACCAAATCCATGTTATCCCATCATACCATCTCCTCCATAAACTTATCGAGTTTAATCTTAAAGCCAGATAGATCTTTTGCCCCCACTGCTTCCCTTGGAAGGCTATTCCAAAACTTCACTCCTCTGATGGTTAGAAACCTTCGTCTAATTTCTAGTCTAAATTTCCTGGTGACCAGTTTATATCCATTAGTTCTTGTGTCCACATTGGTACTGAGCTTAAATAATTCCTCTCCCTCTCCGGTATTTATCCCTCTGATATATTTATAGAGAGCAATCATATCTCCCCTCAACCTTCTTTTAGTTAGGCTAAACAAGCCAAGCTCCTTGAGTCTCCTTTCATAAGACAAGTTTTCCATTCCTCCGATCATCCTATTAGCCCTTCTCTGTACTTGTTCCAGTTTGAATTCATCTTTCTTGAACATGGGAGACCAGAACTACACACAGTATTCCAGGTGAGGTCTCACCAGTGCCTTGTATAACGGTACTAAAACCTCCTTATCCCTACTGGAAATACCTCTCCTGATGCATCCCAAGACCGCATTAGCTTTTTTCACGGCCATATCACATTGGCAGCTCATAGTCATCCTATGATCAACCAATACTTCAAGGTCCTTCTCCTCCTCCGTTACTTCTAATTGATGCGTCCCTAGCTTATAACTAAAATTCTTGTTATTAATCCCTAAATGCATGACCTTACACTTCTCACTATTAAATTTCATCCTATTACTATTACTCCAGCTTACAAGGTCATCCAGATCCTCCTTTAGGATATCCCTGTCCTTCTCTAAATTGGCAATACCTCCCAGCTTTGTATCATCCACAAACTTTATTAGCACACTCCCACTTTTTGTGCCAAGGTCAGTAATAAAAAGATTAAATAAGGTTGGTCCCAAAACCGATCTTTGAGGAACTCCACTGGTAACCTCCCTCCAGCCTGACAGTTCACCTTTCAGTAGGACCAATTGTAGTCTCCCCTTTAACCAATTCCTTATCCACCTTTCAATTTTCCTATTGATCCCCATCTTATCCAATTTAATTAATAATTCCCCATGTGGCATGGTACCAAATGCCTCACTGAAATCTAGGTAAATTAGATCCACTACGTTTCCTTTGTCTAAAAAATCTGTTACTTTCTCAAAGAAGGAGATCAGGTTGTTTTGGCATGATCTACCTTTTGTAAAACCATGTTGTATTTTGTCCCATTTACCATTGACCTCAATGTCCTTAACTATCTTCTCCTTCAAAATTTTTTCCAAGACCTTGCATACTACAGATGTCTAACAGGCCTGTGGTTACCCGGATCACTTTTTTCCCTTTCTTAAAAATAGGAACTATGTTAGCAATTCTCCAATCATATGGTACAACCCCTGATTTTACAGATTCATTAAGAAGTCTTGCTAATGGGCTTGCAATTTCATGTGCCAATTCCTTTAATATTCTTGGATGAAGATTATCTGGGCCCCCCGATTTAGTCCCATTAAGCTGTTTGAGTTTCACTTCTACCTCAAATATGGTAATGTCTACCTCCATATCCTCATTCCCATTTGTCATGCTACCATTATCCCTAAGAACCTCTTTAGTCTTATTAAAGACTGAGGCAAAGTATTTGTTTAGATATTGGGCCACCCCTAGATTATCCTTAACCTCCATTCCATCCTCAGTGTTTAGCGGTCCCACTTCTTCCTTCTTTTTCTTCTTATTTATGACTATAGAACCTTTCACTATTTTAATTCCTTTTGCAAGGTCCAACTCTACTTGACTTTTAGCCTGTCTCACTTTATCCCTACATGTTCTGACCTCAATAAAGTAGCTTTCCTTGCTGATCCCTCCCTTCTTCCACTCCCGGTATGCTTTCTGCTTTTTCTTAATCACCTCTCTGAGATGCTTGCTCATCCAGCTTGGTCTACATCTCCTGCCTATGAATTTTTTCCCCACATGGAGAATACAGGTGCAATTGTCCTGAAGTGTGACAACCTATAACAACTACATTAAGTTTCATTTTGTTAGAGATGGCTTGTTAGAAAGACAAGTTATATTGGATGAAATTCTCACTCCTGCTTCAGCTTTTACAATGGGCTCAAGGGCTGGAATTGTGTAAGAGGGTCATAAAAACTATAGCTCTGACTTGGGAAGAATTGCCCAAGTGCAGGCATGGAGGAAGGCAGTCACAGGCTGTCTTCTGAGGATTCCCTCACAAGATCTTCTGTGGGTGGTGTCCTTGGAATAGGAAGGCCATGTCTTGTGCAGGACCACAGCAAGTAATGCTTACAAGATTCTGGGCATCCTGTAACTTAGAGCCCCACCCCCAAATGCTCTCAAAATGACTCAGTGGAGACACAGAGCCACCTTAGCTTCTATTGCCCTCTGGCATGTGAGTTTTGTACTGCCTCTCTTAGAGGTACAGCATAGAATTTAATGTGTTCAGTTCAGAAATATACCTATAAATGCAGGAGTTCTCCTTTGAATAAAAACTCCTCTGAATTGGACACACACACATGTGAAATACAACTCATTTATGAAATTTTGTAAAATCTTTTTTCAGTTCTCATTTGCACTAGTTTCCAGTGACTAAAGGATAGGTTTGCAAGAAACAAGGATCTAATGTTTTCTGCTGTGAGAGAGCACAGATTTAATTAGCAAATTTCCTGTGCTTCCATCAAGGAGATGCCATCACTTTTGTATCTTATCAATGAATCAGAGGAACTGCAGAACTGTAATCATAACACATTTGTTTCCATCTGCGAGCCTCAGCATTTTAGTCAGCCATTTCTTGAACCACATTGTTTTGTAGCCTCAATAATTAATTACTGTGTTAAAAGTGCATTAAAGTATATAGAACGTCACACCTTTATTAAAATCAGATCTAAAAGCTATAAATGCTTCTTAAATTCACCTTTAAATATTTCCCATATAGACAATAAAAATGGATAATGCTGTGAAAATTCTAGAGGAACATCAATATCCTAACTAAATCTGCTTGCCATTTAACTATTTGTTGCATTTAGGGCCAATGAGAAATATAAATTTGCTTTTTGTTCTAATAGTTCATCATCTGTCTCCTCTTGCACAGGAAGAAAAGTCCAGTGGTTAGAGTGCTAGTCTAGGGTATGGGAGAACTAGGTTCAATTCCCTACTATGCCACAAATACCCTAAGTGATCCTGGGCAAGTCACTTAGGGTATGTTTACACTGGTACTGGAAGCTGTAATTTCCAGCTAAGGTAGAGATACCCGTGATTGAGCTAGCATTCTAAATGTAGAAGTATAGCATGATAGAAGCTTAGTTGCCCAAATACATGTGTAGGGTTGTGGCTGGGATTGTCCTCAGGCAGCTAGCTGCCACAGCTACACTTCAAGCTATTGAACTAAAAATAGACCAGAGCTAGTGCTGCTATGATGAACTATGCTGGAAACTACACCTTCCAGCTCCGCAGCATTCATAATCTTAGTTTCTCTGTGCCTCAGCTTCCCATCTGTAAAATGAGGATAAATAGTACTCCTGAATATTAGGTTTTGTGAAGTGCTCAGGTACTATAGTGATAGGGGGCATATGTACCTAAAACTGATACATCTTGACCATTCTGAAATTTAATGTTTATCTTCTTAAAGCTTTATATAAATACCCTCCATGTGAATAATCAAGACAGAGCAGATGAGCATGTTACTGTCAGGATATAATTTGAAGAAGCCATAATTTAGCTTTATTCTTAATGCCATTTTGAAAATATAAGTAACACAATCTCATTTAGAATTAATGGATAAATAAAAAACTGAAAATATGGATCTAGGTTGTAAATTTTGTAAATAGGAATAATGAACTTACTAAAGACAAAGATTTAACTATACTGTACTTGCAGACTACTTACCTGGACTAAGTGTAGGAGGAATTGTCCAGCAGACAATGAAAGTATCAATTTGTTATGATGTGTCTTACTGAATTCCAAAGTTAGGACTTCATTTTGAAATCCTTACTCAGTCAAAATTCTGACAATAATATACAATTTACCTGAATAGGGACTGCAGGATAAGACTTTTACTGACCAAAGCCCTGATTGAAAACCCACTGAAGATCATTGAAAGACTCTCCTCAGCCTTTAGCCCTTAATCAAGTATCCAGTTGTTGCCTCTGGGTTTGGGGCTTGGGCAATTGGTTAAGCTGCTATTGGGCCAGTCAATTCATTTGACTACTGTTACATATGTTATGTAACAGGAGTGGGTGGGAAGACTTTGGGATCCACAGTTTCTTAGGTAGAAAAAAGACAATACTTTTGTTTTATAGCATTTGAATCCCTAATCTTACCTTATGAGTTTTTTTTCCAATGAACAGAAGTAAAATAATGGGATACCTTTAAACTATCCAAAGATGCAAGCCAAAGATAAGCTATATATGCACTTATATTTTAATCATGATCTAATTTATACAGGTTAGGGTATTCTAAAAACTGGTTTTGCCAGTGTATATACAGAAAGAACTCTCTCTGGATTTTAGATGTTCTATGCTTAAATACTTCTCATGTGTCCAAAGAGTGCTAAAAGAGATTTTATTTGCATAATACTGGAGATGAAAATTCAGTTTCCTTAATATTTTTCCTGCAGCGTATTCAGCTTTTGCTTTGAACTGATATTCCACATTCTGCTAATACCAGCTTTTGTTGCAAACATTTAATGTAAAAGCCACTCCTAAAGCAGAGCCTTACAATTCATAGGGATTTAAACACTACAGTCCCAATTCTGTTCCCACTGATGTCATGGCATAACTCTTATCAGCATAAGTAGGCTCAGGATCATGCCCCAAATAAATGGTGTCCAGTAATATCCCAGGGCAAAGTTTCCAGATAACCTCTACTGCTTCATCTTCTGCCCTCTCTTGCTTGGATTCAGATACTTCAGCTAGGGACTTTCTTATCTACAACTGAGAGCCTGACAGAAATTCAATAATTGCTATGGGCTGCTTGCTATTCTCACCCTGATTGTCATGGAGAACAATTGAACATCATTTTCTTGACTACTGTACCAGTAGTAAAATCTAGCCCGTTAGCCTGAGATACCATTCAGTTCCAAAAACAATTTTCAATTATCCCCACCCAACCCCCCTTTTTTAATTCTTATTTGCTTGGGAAACTCCTTGCTGGTGTCTCAATCAGTGTTTGCAGAAAGAGACAAGATGCAGGTGTCCTGATTTTTTTTTTAAATGTCTTAATCCTTTTGTTGACTCTGTCATTGTATCATTGCAGTTCTGATTACAATATATAGATTAAGCCTCCTTTAAAAAGGAACAAACCTGTATTTTTCATCCTCTCTTAGAGAAAGTATTTTTTATCAATTGGTAACTAAACCAAATGCTTCTCTGGCCAAAAGATGTGTAACTTTACTGCAGGACTCTATGTGAGCACTTAGTGAGCACTCTACCCAGAATATGTGGTACTGCCCTACAACAAACCACTTAGAGCCTGATCTTGCAGCCAACACATGTGATGAATTGCAGTGAAATCAGTGGGACTAACACATGCAAATAAGGGCTGCAGAGCTGAGCTTCTTGGTTGGTTTGTGATCTCTTATTGAAGAAAGTCACATAGGAAAATGACAGCATCACTAGTCTAAATACTATGTAAGTGTGTAGGTCCCAGGTGATTGTACCCAAATAACAAGGGGGAGGTGTTTGAAGATCTTCGCCTGTGTTCAGGATTGGTCCCACTATGTGAGTGTAGTAATATCCAGCTCTAAAATGGCACTCTTCATCTGTAGATCTCACAGCGCTTTATGGAGGTCTATTATTCTCCCCATTTGACAGATGGGGAAACTGAGGCATATATGTGATTGCCCAAGGTCACCCATCAGGCCCGGGACTAGAACCCAGGTCTCTTGTGTCCCAAGCTAGTGTCACAGTGCCTTGCTCGCATAGGACAATAACTATAACATGACTCTTGATTTATATCCATTATGTCTGTTTTCAGGATTCTGGCTTAGGGTCTTTGTATGGCTGTAGAGCTCTGTATTAACAACTAATACAAACAACACACACATAATAATAAATGCCTCTTAGCTATCAATCACATTTTAAAAGATGGTGATGGGGAGCCAAAATAAAAAGTCACACAAAGTGACAACCCCAGGAAATGCAGAGCAAATGACAAAGCTGGATGACACTTTCTCACTGCAGTGCAGAGTGATTTCAGGGGTAGCTAGCCAATCTTTCAATAGTATATCTAAACAAAGTTCTGTGAGGTGATGGGAAAAAGCTGTGATTCTTCCTTCACATGAATCCTTGAAACCATTTGCTTTATTTTGATTTTTGTTCAGCTCTCCTCCCCCTCCCCCCTCCGCAAAGAAAGAAACCAGTACACTGCATTATGTGATACATGTTTGTATATTTTTTTCTAGACCTGCCCAGATTATAGAAGAAATTTAGGCCCTGATTCTCTGAATTATGCAGGCCAACTTCTGCTATGTTACACCAGTATAATTCAAGAGTAACCCTGCTGACATCTATGTATTTCCACCAGTATAAGTGAGAGCACACTCTAGCCGAAGATTGCACCTGCTTACCTAATTTGTACACCAAATTGCTACAAATATATACATACATCAAATAGCTGAGAATGCAAATAACTGTTTATATGTGCAACTGCTATTTGCATACATAATTGTGGTAACTAAATCCTGTACATAAATTCAGTGTGCTGTTTAGAAAAAAAGGCCTTTATTTTATTAGTTTTTTTGGGGGGAGTTGTCTTTTGTTCAAGTGAATTTTTAGGCTTTAGGGAGGTCTTATTAGGTGCTAGATTTACCATACATTAACACTCTTGGGAAACATTACAAAGATGGAGGGCTTGGTGATTCTTACAGAGGCAGTCTGGCAAGCAGGTCAGATACTTCAATTCTAGCCAGTAAATGATGAAACACATTTCATATATATATTTCTATAAAAAAGCTTCTAAAATTGAACTCCTATGCTGTTTACATTTTATGAACTACATACTAGTACCTGGATACTTACTATTGATTACTTTGTGGCTGAATTGTACAGCAATTGCCCTGTGATATGTCCTTGAGGCAGTATTGCAGAAATCCATTTGCCCTATCCTTAACCTTTCTCCACTACTACTGATTGTAGATATTGTGTGGATGAGGCCTGTGAAATAGCTATGTCCCCATGGAAATCATGATAATGGAAATTAAACAAACTTGGGTACAGAAACAAGCTTACAAATTCAATGTCGTCAGCAGCAACTTGTATACGGTTCCAAAGTTTTATCACACTGAAATCTCCTGTCTACTCTAATATGCTTCAGCTTTCACCAGTGTGGTAAAAATAGTATTACCTATCTGACTTTTAAAAACAGCTAGTCCATTGGCTTGCTTCCCATGATGCCACTAAGTATGCATACTGATGTGTCAGTGCAGTGGCCCTGAAGCAACCCACTGCTCTGCCAGTTTTAATTCTTGGAAGTGGAAATAGACAAGGTCTCCAACAGACAGGGAGGCCCCCAGCAAATGAAATGTGAGAGCTACAATAGGAAAAAGGGAGCATTTCCCAAATGGTTAGAAAAGGGGCTGTAACCGTAAAAAGGGCCTTAGTGGGTCACATCTGAGGATGCAAAATTCAGGAAGAACTGCTGAGAAATAGGGTAAACACAACCCAAAACTGGTGGTTATTCTTTTATAAGATATACCAAACCAGCCACAAAAGTAAACTCCTGTTTCACCACACTGGCTAACAAGAAAACATAAAGGCAGTTTCCTCAGGCAGTCCAGCTGTTATATCACCACCAAAAACACTGGACTCAGAGAGGAGTGGTTCTTTACAACCAGTCTCATCAAATAATAGGTTCTTCTGATCCCAAAGGACCAGCCACACACCCAGGTCAATATATCTTAGATCTGACCCAAAAATCATGCTGATGACAATCCTTCAGTATAAAGAAATCTAAAGGTCTATTTATAAAAAGAAAGAAAGGTGAAAGTTAAAATTGGTTAAAGAAATCAATTACATACAGTAATAGCAAAGTTCTTGGTTCAGGCTTGTAACAGAGATGGAATAAACTGCTGGCTTAAGTCAAGTCTCTGGAGTACATCCACAGCTTGTATTGGTCATTTAGTCCATTTTTCAGAGCTTCAGTATGTAGCAAAGTTCCTCCAGAGGTAAGAAGCAGGATTGAAGACAAAATGGAGGTGTTTCCAGGGCCTTTTATAGCTTCTGCCATGTGGAAGGCATCTCATTGTTCTTACTGTGGAAAATTACAGCAATAAGATGGAGTTTGGAGTCACATAGCAAGTCATCTGTTCATGCCCAATTTCCCTCAGTCATTAGAGGAAACCATTACTTCAGACAGCACGTTTACATGAAAGTCCACTCAGTATAGATGGGTGTCTGCCATGGTCCACTGTCAACTAAGTGTTTCTTGATGAACCACTTAATTTGAACAGTCCCTCCAAGAAGGCTAGTTACCTTGTGGGCAGTACCCCAGGAACAAAGATTTGAAATCCAAGTATAGAGCCAATAATTCAAATAGAAAAATGATACATGGATACAGATAGCATAATCAGCAAATCATAATATTTTCATAGACCTCTCACTCGACAACCTTTGTACAATATTTGCTGCAAATATATAACAGTGGTTGCAACAATGATCTATATGGTCATACTTTAATCAGATAACATCACACCCCAACACAAAATTGGTGCAGGAAGGTGTGTCCCAGACACTGCTGAGTGCATCACAGGAATTTCCCATTCTTGGTTCTGTATTACTACAGCTTCTAACCCAATATTAGAAGTATCAGTGTATAACCAAACTGGTTTATTAAAATCATGTTTCACAATATTAACACATAATTCCTGTGTGTTTCATGTGATTTTGCCAAGAGCTAAAGAAAATAGCTAACTTATTTATATAAGCTCTGGCAAATATTTGGAACCCAATTAACATTCAAGTCAATGTAGATATTAAAGTTCTCTATAGTCTAGGAATCTTGACATTTAGCCATTAAATCAATATAGTAGTGTGCCTCAGTTTTTCTTTTCATACAGCACATTAGTTGTGCAATGTCTTTTCTCCTGTGTACAGTTTCAAGTTTAGTTACAGGCACTAACTGTGAAATATCAGTATCACAAGGTCTCTTAATATAAAATGTGCTCTTATGTATCACTCTTAACATGTTCAAGGGTTTTTCCAAAAGATTAGGCACATTGTACATTTTTACAGTTTTTGGTACCAGCAGCACACTAATCACAAGGATTAGCATTAATAACATTAAATGTTCATTTCCAATCATTTTTGTCATGCCATGCCTTTGGCTCAATACTATTGGGGTTTTGGCACTTTAGGGTTAACCTGTGGCTTTTTATTTCTGAAATTTAATCTTTCTCTTACTCCCTGTTCAGTGGGATCAAAATCTGAGTTCTCTTGTGTAACAGAATCCATTGGCTGGCTGGGTGTGTCCTCTTTGCTAACAACTACATGCAAGTCTTTCTCTCTCCAGTCAGTCAGGTTATTTGCATCAACACAGGCACTAGCTTGTTTACTAGTTTTCAGATCCTTAACTGTTACCAATTCCAAGGCTGAACTCTCTCTTAAAGAGATATTATCCATTTTCCAAGCATGTTAGACTCAAGGTTGTTTTGTCCTTCAATTACCAACCTCTGCTTCCACATGGAATCATATGTTAAGTCCACTAAGGGTATGTCTACACTGTGAAATAAGGTTGATTTTATAGAAGTCAGTTTTTAGAAATCTATTTTATACAGTGGATTGTGTATGTCCCCGTTAAGCACATTAAGTCGGCGGAGTGTGTCCTCAATACCATGGCTAGGATCGACTGATGGAGCGGTGCACTGTGGGTAGCTATCCCACAATTCCCGCAGTCTCTGCTGCCCATTGGAATTCTGGGTTAAGCTTCCAATGCCTGATGGGGCAAAAACATTGTCGAGGGTGGTTTTGGGTACATGTCATCAGTCGCCCCTCCCTCCATGAAAGCAACGGCAGACAATCATTTCAAACATTTTTTCCTGGGTTACCCGTGCAGATGCCATACCACGGCAAGCATGAAACCTGCTCAGCTCACTGCTGCTGTTGTGAGCATTGTAAACACCTTGTGCATTATCCTGGAGAATGTGCAGAACTGGGCTACGAGATGCCAGCACGAGGACAATTGTGATGAGGACATGGACACAGACATTCCTAAAAGCATGGGCTGTGGCAATTGGGACATCATGGTGGCAATGGGGCTGGTTGATACAGTGGAATGCAGATTCTGGGTCCGGCAAACTAGCACAGACTGGTGGGACCGCACAACGTTGCAGGTATGGGATGATTCACAGTGGCTGCAAAACTTTCTCATGCATAAGGTCACTTTCTTTGAACTTTTGTGAGTTGCTTTCCCCTGCCCTGAAGCGGAGTAATACCAAGATGAGAGCTGCCCTGACAATTGAGAAGCGAGTGGCAATAGCCCTCTGGAAACTTGCAACACCTGACTGCTACCGGTTAGTCAGTAACCAATTTGGAGTGGGCAAGTCTACTGTGGGGACTGCTGTGATCCAAGTAGCCAATGCAATCACTGACGTTCTGTTATCAAGGGTAGTGACTCTGGGAAATGTGCAGGTCATACTGGATGGCTTTCCTGCAATGGGGATCCCTAACTATGGTGGGGCGATAGATGGAATGCATATCCCTGTCTTGGCACCGGATCACCTTGCCAACCAGTATGTAAACTGCAAGGGGTACTTCTGAATGGTGCTGCAAGCACTGGTGGATCACAAGGGACGTTTCACTGACATCAGTGTGGGATGGCCGGGAAAGGTGCATGACACTCACATCTTTAGGAACTCAGGGCTGTTCAAGCAGTTGCAAGAAAGGGCTTACTTCCCAGACCAGAAAATTACGGTTGAGGATGTTGAAATGCCAATAGTTATCCTTGGGGACCCAGCCTACTCCTTGTTCACATGGCTCATGAAGTCGTACACAGGCAGCCTGGGCAGTAGTAAGGAACAGTTCAACTGCAGGCTGAGCAAGTGCAGAATAGTGGTAGAATGTGCCTTTGGATATTTAAAAGCTCGCTGGCGCTGTTTGCTGACTAGGTTAGACCTCAGCGCAACCAACATTCCCATTGTTATTGCTGCTTGCTGTGTGGTCCATAATATCTGTGAGAGTAAGGGGGAGTCACTTATGGTGGGGTGGGAGGTTGAGGCAAATCGCCTGGGTGGCTGATTTTGAGCAGCCAGACACCACAGCAATTAGAAGAGCACAGCTAGGCACGCTACACATCAGAGAGGCTTTGAAAACCAGTTTTATGACTGGCCAGGCTATAGTGTGACAGTTGTGTGTGTTTCTCCTTGCTGCAAATCCGCCCCTTCATTGATCTTAATTCCCTGGAAGCCCACCACCCTCCCTCCTTCGATCACAGCTGGCAAAGGAAATAAAGTAACTGTTTTGAAACCATGCATTCTTTCTGTATTAATTAAAAAAAAAGTGAGAACTGATAAGGTAGCCTGGGTGGGGTGGGGTGCGGGAGGAGGGAAGGACAAGGCCACATGGCTTATTGTAGCCACATTACAAATCAAAACTGTTTGACAGCCTTCTGTTTGGGCCATCCTCTGGAGTGGAGTGGCTGGGTGCCCGGAGCCTCCCCCCACGTGTTCTTGGGTGTCTGGGTGAGGAGGATATGGAACTTGGGGAGGAGGGCAAGCTGATATACAGTGGATGCAGCGGGGGTCTGTGCTCTTGTTGGCTTCCTTGCAGCTCCAACAGACACTTCCTCATGTCCGTTTGCTCCCCCATTAGCCTCAGCATCGCCTCCTGCCTCTGCTCTTCATGCTCACTTAATGCTTTCCTGGCCTCTGCCACTGAATGCCTCTAGGCATTAAGCTATCAGTACGGAAGGACTTCATGAGCTCGGAAAATATGTCATCACGAGTGCATTTTTTTTTCGCCTTCTAATCTGCGATAACCTCAGGGACGGAGATGATAGGGGGAGCATAGAAACATTTACACCTGGGGGCAGATAAAAAGGAGAGTAAAATTTAAGATGATACATTTCTGAGAACAAAAGGGAGACTTTCACAGTGAATCAAGCAATTCACAGCAGACCGCACATGTGCTTTAGGTACAACGTCGCATTTTGCCTTTTATATTGAGCACCTGCCAGTATATTGACACATCATAAATGGCTGGGCAACAGAATTCAGTTTCCAGGCACCCATGGTAAGCCTTTTGGTACATGGGGTTGGCTTCTTACGCTTTCATAACATGTGGGAATGGTTTCAAACTGCAGCACCATCCTTTCCCATAGCAAGCAATGCCAGTTGGGTTTCACATTTAAAAGGAGGGGCTGCGGTTTTCGGGTGGATGTGCAGCACACAGCTCCCCCCACCCCTCCGCGTGGCTATTCTCTGGGATGATCCCTCCCCCTGCCGCATGGCTATTCTCTGTGATGATCCCTTTTAGCCAAGCACAAACAACCCAGCATGAATGAGGTCCTTTTACTATTCCCTTACAAAAATTCCCCTATTTCAACCAGGTGACCATGAATGATATCACTCTCCTGAGGCTAACAAAGAAAGATAAAGACCAAATGTTGCTTGAATGCGACCAAAACCCAGGACTATTCGCTGCCATGCTTTTGTGCTGCAATGATTCCAGACTACTTGCTACGGGCTTGGCATGGTAAAGTGTCCAACCGTGGAGGATGAAATAAGGCAGCCCTCCCCAGAAACCTTCTGAAAAGGCTTTCAGAGTACTTTCAGGAGAGCTTCATGAAGATGTCCCTGGAGGATTCCCGCTCCATCCCCAGACAAGTTAACAGACTTTTCCAGTAGCTGTACTGGCTGTGAATGCATCCCAATTCTTCAGGGCAAATCAGACATTAAACACTATTGCTTTTAAACCCTATGCTGTAGTTACAAATGTGCGTTCACAAGAGGTGCCTTCTCCAGCGTCAGGGTCGGGGATCCCGCCTTGGGAGGATATTGGCTCCAGCGTGATGAAAAGGTCCTGGCTGCCAGGGAGAATGGATTCACTGCTTGCCTGCTGTGCATTCTCCTCCTCCTCTTCCTCATCCACAAAATCCTCCTCCCTGTTGCATGAGACTCCCCCTTGCAGGTGTCCACGGACAGTGGTGGGATAGTGGTAGGATCCCCCGCTAGGATGCCATGCAGCTGATCATAGAAGTGGCATGTATGGGTCTGTGACCCAGAGCAACTGTTTGCCTCCTTTGTCTTTTGGTAGGCTTGCCTGAGCTCCTTGACTTTCACGCGGCACTGCTGTGTGTCCCTGTTGTAGCCTCTCTCCATCATGCCCTGTGTGATTTTGGCATATATATATTGGCATTTCTTTTTGGTCGGAGTTCGGCTTGCACAGATTCTTCTCCCCATACAGCAATCAGATCCAGTGTCTCCCTTTTGGTCCATGCTGTATCTCGTTTGCAATTCTGGGGGGACTGCATGGTCACCTGTGCTGCTGAGCTCACCACGCTGACCAAACAGAAAATGAAATTCAAAATTTCCCAGGGCTTTTCCTGTGTACCTGGCCAGTGCATTGGAGTTCAAAATGCTGTCCAGAGCAGTCACATTGGAGGACTCTGGTATAGCTCCCAGAGGCCAATACCATCGAATTGCATCTGCACTACCCCAAATTCAACCCACGAAGGTTGATTTTAATGATACTCCCCTCACTGGGGAGGAGTACAGAAGTAGATTTTAAGAGCCCTTTAGGTAGATGGAATGGGTTGGTTGTGTAGATGCAGTCATTTTAAAATCGACCTAACACACTTAAATTAGACCTAACCCCGTAGCGTAGACCAGGGCTAAGAGACTACAAGACATATCCAAAGTGTCTAGACACGGGAGTTTTTACCTTCCATCCCCTGCATCCTTGCGGGTTCAGTCATAACACTGTTCTGCTCCGAAAAAAACAGTAACCCAATCTTTCCTCAGTACCTGAATCACAGACGGCTCACTATCAACAATGGCCCCTTAAGAGTCAATGGAAACAATTCCTTTTCACAGGCTTCAAAGACTTCACCAAGACACTCCTTTCCTCTGCAATAGCATGCACTGCAACAGGTTCTTTCTGAGCTTTATTTATGTCCATAACTGACTTTGGCACAACAGATAAATCACCAAATTCCTGAGTTTCACATACATCCAGAATCACCTCTGGCCCATCAGGAGGCTTTTCACACAACCCCCTTTCAGGTAAACTGCTAGACTTCATAGTCAAAAGATTAGAAGCATTCTCTTCCCTCTTACAAGTTTCCACACTGTCAGTGGGTAACACAGTTAAATCACCTTCGTGCCTTTTTTGTGCCCTGGCTATCATATCAACCTGATCAGTCAAGGTTGTCATATGTTCACCCAGCAACACACTAGCAACAGGCAAAATAGAAGCACCAGAATCTTTTGGTCTCTGGAAGCTATATATGACATTAACTGGATGAAACCTAATTGCAACGTCACCATCCCAAGCAGAAACAAATTTAGGACCACTTCCTTCCTTGGCTTTTGTTGTATCCAGAATCAACTCTGGATCAACTGATAAATGTTCAGCCATCATAGGCTGACAGGCTTCTTCTGTTTCTTTTACAGAGAAAAGAGCTGGAGAAACATTCCCCCTTTAACAGACAAACAGCTTGGGATATCCTTTCCTTTGTCCCAGCACACATGGCTAGTCACAGACAACTGCTTGGAGATTGGGGTAGCTCCCTTCATGGGCAAGACTTTACCCCCAACTGTCACAGGATTGCCTTCACAGTCACATTTCTCCACACTGGGAACAGGTAAGGTATAGGGATACTCATGTTCCACTAACCTTGCCTTCCCAAACTGCTGCTTAGATAAAGCCATCAGGTCAGAAGGCGCTCATCTAAACTTTCTTTATCTTCCTCTCCCTTAACAGATAAACTACTGTTTTCCACAAATAGTCTTATTACGCTGAGCTACTTTAAGCACATCACTTTTACCTGGGTCAGGCTTAGTTTACTTGTCAACAATTCATCACTCACCAACTCACTTTCCTTGCTCAGTTAGGGCCTTAATCTGATTACCAACTTTAATTTGCTCTAGAGAAACATTTCCCTGAGCCTTATCTAATGCCAGATTCACTTCTGAGACACCGACATTTAAGAATTTTTTCCACATATGCACTGCTTCTTTGCACAGACAACCAGCTAGCTTCTTCAGACAACATTTGGAGAAACCCTCCATAGGCAAATCCTTGCCCCTAGTAAACACAGGTTCAGGATTATTTATTTCCTGTGACTAATTTATGTCAACCTGACTGGAGATTATATTAGAACTTTGTTCAGTCAAAAGACCATTAGGCTATAACTTCCTTACACCAGCTATAACTTCATGTTTAACACCATTCCATTCAAGATCTATTCTGTCTAAAGGCACACTCACAGTAAACTCATAAATTATTACAATTTTCACAGTCTTATCTGGTAAGTAATCTTCCTCTTTTTGACAAGATCTGCTTTAACAGAAGTGATGTTAGAAGCTGTAACTTTCCCTAAACAGCTTTTACTATTGACTTTTACATTCTCTGCACAAGTTATGGGGTTACCTTCACCTGAGCTCACAGTGAAAGCATTTACATAAAAGGTGACAGTGTTGGGGTAAATTTGGTTACACAGAGACAACTGTTCAGAGTAATACAACATACAAATATTGTGATAAACTAGACTTTCAAGAGGATACAGTTTCTGCTGTTCTTCCATTGCTTTTTTGATTTGGAGCTCAAGTCTGGCAGTTTCTTGCTGCATCTGGTAAACCCTCTCCTTAGCAGCCAGCCATTCCAAATGCCTTTCCTGGGCTTCTTTCTTTGAGCAGCTTCTTTTCCCATTTTAGCAATCCTTTCTCTAACTTCTCTTTCCAGCTGGGGCAAGGCTTGCTTCTCTTGCATTCTAAGTTCTGCCAGTCTTTTTTTCATGTTCAGGACACAGGGCTCTCTCCCAGGGCTTGAAGTTTGATTGCTTCTGCTGATGTCTTCTGGCTCATGGTCACTGATCTTTAACCTTTAAAACTCTCAATCTCAAATTTTAAATTTTAATAGCATGGGGTTATGATCCAAAGCTGAATTGACCTGGTTCTGTAGGTCCTAGCCAGACTACATCACTGTAACCGGGCTTTAGTGGGTTACAACTAAGGATGCCAAATTCAGGATGAGCTGCTGAGAAATAGGGCACACACAACTCAAAGCTGGTGGTTATTCTCGTATAAGACATATGAAACCAGCCACAAAAGTAAACTCCTGTTTCACCACACTGGCTAACAAGAAAACATAAAGGGAGTTTCCTCAGGCATTCCAGTTTTTATATCACCACCAGAGATAAGTGGTTCAGAGATTCAGAGATAAGTGGTTCTTTACAACCAGTCTCATCAAATAGGTTCTTCTGATCCCAAAGAACCAGCCACACACCCAGGTCAATATATCTTAGATCTGACCCAAAAAATCACGCTGATGTCAATCCTTTAGTATCTAAAATCTAATCTTATTTATTTATAAAAAGAAAAAGGTGGAAGTTAAAATTGGTTAAAGGAATCAATTACATACAGTAATAGCAAAGTTCTTGGTTCAGGCTTGTAACAGAGATGGAATAAACTGCTGGCTTAAGTCAAGTCTCTGGAATACATCCACAGCATAGATGGATCATTCAGTCCATTGTTCAGAGCTTCAGTTTGTAACAAAGTTCCTCCAGAGGTAAGAAGCAGGATTGAAAACAAGTGGAGGTGTTTCCAGGGCCTTTTATAGCTTTTGCTATGTGGAGGGTATCCCATTGTTCTCACAGTGGAGTTTGGAGTCACATGGGCAAGTCACATGTTCCTGCCCAATTTCCCTCAGTCATTGCAGAAAGTCATTACCTACACTCTAGACAGCACACTTACATGACAGTCCACTCAGTGTAGATGGGCATCTTCCATGGTCCATTGTCAACCAAGTGTTTCTTGATGAACCACTTAATTTGAACAGTCCCTCCAAGAAGTGCTGGCTAGCTACCTTGTGGGCAGTACCCCGGGAGCAAAGATTTGAAATCCAAGTATAGAGCCAAATACTTATAACTTCAAATAGAAAAATGATACATGGATGCAGATAGCATAATCATAACTAGCAAATTATAACCTTTACATAGATCCCTCACTCAACAACCTTTGTACAATATGTAACAGTGGTTGCAACAATGATCTATGTGGTCATACTTTAATCGGATAATATCACAGGGGCCTCTCCAATGAGAGAGAAGCTCGTATCAGGTAGTATTTGACAGCATGGGGGAACTGCAATTAAATGCCAAGGCTTCAACTAAATATCAGTTTGGCATGTGTTTATTTACTTTTCATTGTTTAATATTTTCTTTGAAGAAATACCCTTAATATAGAGAACTCATATTGATACTTATAAAACAGCTTAACTTTATAATAGTTCTGCTTTATGCCAAAGTGTCTGATTACCAGCATCATTTGGTGTTGTCAGCACCATGGTCGGAATGGTGTGTGGGTGTGTACAGTTGCTACAGAATGGGCAGAAGTACAATGTGCACTTTATTTGTAGGTCCTTCACAAATAGTGGCCACTAAGTGCTTTTTTATTTTTATTTTATTTTTTAACACATTTATAGGATACAGAATGTCAGAGCTGCATTTTTAAATTGAAACATCATATCATCTCTCTGTATTTTGGCATGTAAGGGCTGAGAGGAATGAAAACCCCACTCAGATGTCAGGGACTCTGTCAGAGTGGGGAAAGAGGAAGCTAAGCAGAATTGTTATCCCTTCTCTTCAACCTCCTGGGGTCACCTATGTGGGCTTGGAGAAAGAATGACCAGGTGAGGAACAAGGGCAAAAACCCACACTCAACATGATCACCCTCTGGTTGTCCCTCCAAATGGATCTGAAGGCCTTTTTTACACTTGAAACACAACAGCAATGCTGCAGCTTCACCACTGTAGGGCTTCAGGGTAGAAGTTACCTATGCCAGTGGGAGGGGTTCTCCAGTCAGCATAGGTCCTCCACCTCCCCGAGATGTGGTAGCTAGGTAGACAGAATAACTTCAACCTAGCACTGTCTTCACTGGGATTTAGGTTGGCTTAACTACTGGGGATATTTCACACCCCTGAGGGATGTAGCCAATGTAAGTTCCCAGCGTAGATCTTCCATAAGTTAGCTCTGAGTGTGACCATATTAACCATGCAGAAAAACCTGGTTCTAAAGTAGGCTTCCATCTGCATTCTGATTTGGCAGTATTTTACTCCCTGTTCATACTACGTAATTACACAAGGGGCATGGTTTTCATCAACACTCAACATTGATCTAACATTGCTCCCATCAAACTTAACAGTAAAACTCCCATTGACTTATAGAAGCAGAGTTAGGTCAATGCTGAGCACTTCTGAAAAATCACTCAATATGCAGGGCATGGCAGAACTGTGCCCTTTGTTTCCACACTGCTTCAAACACCACCTGCATACAGAGAGCAATGACTGCATTTTCCTTGCAGTAGCTAGTAAGAGATATGAATATTTTACGTTACCATTTGTCTGTCTCCAACTTTCACAAAAATCAGAAGATGTATTCACATCAGAAGATATTTATATTTTCATATCAGAAGATGTGTCAGTATAACAGTAACTAATTGGAAGGGAGTTAAACTGTTTGGGATGTGCTTAGTGACTTATGCACCTTTATAAATTATTCAAAATAATGTCGCTTTTTGAAAGGGGTTGTGGATTTTAAAGGTAATTTAAGCCATGTCAGTTATGAGTTGTTGAAGGGCTGATGAGAAGCGAGGATACATACTGTCCCCTGATTCCTTTCACCTGACACACTGAAATAGAACTCTTGACTCCTCTTTCAAGGCTGCATACAATCAACTAAGCTGAAGGAAACTTGAGTTGTTTATTGCATTATAGAACTCTCACATGGCTTCTTTCACCAGAGAAACCTTCATCTGTTTGTTTTTAGAATGAATGAATTTGTCAGTTAGATGTCAGTACTGAGCGACAGGGAACATGAAAATAAATATAGAGAAAATTACAAAAACAGGGAACTGTAGTAAGCAACTAGCAATTTACAGGACTCTATTTTTAAAAGACAGAGCATTTTAAAGTTGAATATTTACTTCCAGTCTTTAAGCATGTGTATTTTTTTCTGTACAGTTTTAAAATTCTCTCTGAAAAGCCAAGTTTAAAAACTAGCATTCAAAATTTACTTAATTATTTGAAAAAAGAAAAGGAGGACTTGTGGCACCTTAGAGACTAACAAATTTATTTGAGCATAAGCTTTCGTGAGCTACAGCTCACTTCATCGGATGCATAATTATTTGACTTATCTGTTAATTGGAAATACTGGATATGAAAATTTTTTTCCAGTTTAACATGGTTGCAAAGAGGTCTCCTGAGGTGTCTTTTTTTTTTTTTTTTTTTTTTGGTCAAGAGCTAAGTCAGTTGAACACAGATACCTGCCCTTTGCATTCTCTTCCTTGTTTAACTAAGATCTGTAGTTGAGGGTAATTTTCTGAACCAGAAGCACTGCTAGCCATATCTATGATGAAGCATGATCAGATTCCTGTGGCAATGGATGATGGGTGAAAAACTATATTAACAAGAAATAGTGTGGCAAGGAAGTAAATTCAGAGGAGTGTTTGAGTGTAGCCTTTTGTCACCATGTAGGGTAAATATAATCATAATAAATAGTGTCATAGCTGAGATTTATGGATGTATTTTGTTAACAGATAGGAGATACAGACGGTACTCTCAAAAGTCTGAAATACTGGCAGTGTTCCCTGTACAAAAAGAAAATTGAAAGCTTTCCTTATCAATTCACTAACTAGTGGAATATTCTTGGCTTTTTTTTAAAGCCAATCTACCCAGATGCTGCTACTAATATTCCTTTTCATATTTTTGCTGTAATTGAGGATAAAAATTCAAATCAATATGATTCGTGTACATGCCTTCTTCCCTCTCTACTTCCACTTTTTTTCTCTCCAACCTGCATAGTAATCATTTTAAAAGGGAGATGGGTAGGGGAGAACTATACAAACCTGGTATGCCTTGAAAAAATTGGTTACACATAATCATATGTAAACAAAATGTTGTGCCTTTATCTTCTACAATATTAATCCTTGTCCCCAACACTGAAATTTCTGTGAATAAGGTGGGTCAAAAAATTTTCACTGAGAAGTTTTACCCCAAAAAAGGGGGTGGTGAGGGTTGTCAAAATCAAGCTTTCTTGGGAGGGGAAGCCTCTTTCAGCAAAGTCTTAAAAAGCCAAGGCCTTCAATGATGTGTTTGTTGGGTGGAAAAATACCTTGTCATGGTGAAACAAAACCTTGCTGCTTCGTAGTTGGAGCAGCTTAAATTTAGAAAGCCATGTACATAAATAATTGTATTCAAATGAATCTTAAAGTGAATACTGGAGACTGATGAATAGAAACTGATTGATACACAAGTCATGAAAAGGAAGGATAATCCAGTAGTTACTACACAAATTTAGGGCTTGCAAGACCTGGGTTCAAGGTCCTTGTCTACCACAGGCTTCCTGAGTTAGATTGGATAAATCACTTAGCTTCTCTGTGTCCAGTTCCCCCTTTGTAAATTGGGGATAAAAGTATTTTGTTGCCTCAAAGAAGTGTTGAGAGGATAACTACATTAAAGGTTGTGAAGTGCTGAGATGCTATAGTAATAGGGGGGACACTGTAAGAGCTAAATTTTATAATTGTACTTTAAGAATTGATGTAAACTTTGATTTCATTCTGCCAGCCACCCTTTTTGAATAACAGAAAGGAATGGCCGTCTGAGACTGGGATCTTGTTTCCTATATGCATTATAAACTTCCCTCTAGTAATTTCTTTGGTTTAAGGTTTAATGAGTAAAAGACAGGATCTTGTATTGTGTCTATGTTAATTAGATTAAAGGAATGTTAAAGGCCTGAGCCACAATGTAAACTGTTTTGACCACAAGATTTAGTGAAGTTTATTCATTCATGTATTCTGCTGAATACAAAATATTGCTGTCTTCTCTGTGAGAGATTGTTTGTGTGAATGAGGAATGCATGCATCAGGAAAAGATAAGGTGTGAAATCCATCACAAATGTCCAGATGGTCAAGGAAAAGTGAGAGACTTGGAAACACCAGGAGACAATCAGAAAACATCCATTGTATCCGATGCTAAACATGTTAGCAGCATTGACAGCCTCAGAGGTGAGGCAACCACCCCCGAAAGCAAGACAACAAATAGGAGATAATGATGGGAAGCCCAACAATAACCATCAAATGATAACAGCAGAAAACCCCAAGATTACCGCCACTTAAGGACTAATGATTACAGGATGACATTGCAAAATGCATGGATCAAGCCCTCGGATCGCTACCCCTTCCTGCTTCTCCACGTGGGCACCAATGATACTGCCAAGAATGACCTTGAGCGGATCACTGCGGACTATGTGGCTCTGGGAAGAAGGATAAAAGGAGTTGGAGGCGCAAGTGGTGTTCTCCTCCATCCTCCCCGTGGAAGGAAAAGGCCTGGGTAGGGACCGTCGAATCGTGGAAGTCAACGAATGGCTACGCAGGTGGTGTCGGAGAGAAGGCTTTGGATTCTTTGACCATGGGATGGTGTTCCATGAAGGAGGAGTGCTGGGAAGAGACGGGCTCCATCTTACGAAGAGAGGGAAGAGCACCTTTGCCAGCAGGCTGGCTAACCTAGTGAGGAGGGCTTTAAACTAGGTTCACCGGGGGAAGGAGACCAAAGCCCTGAGATAAGTGGGAAAGCGGGATACCGGGAGGAAGCACAGGCAGGAATGTCTGTGAGGGGAGGGCTCCTGCCTCATACTGGGAATGAGGGGCGATCAACAGGTTATCTCAAGAGCTTATATACAAATGCACAAAGCCTTGGAAACAAGCAGGGAGAACTGGAGGTCCTGGTGATGTCAAGGAACTATGACGTGATTGGAATAACAGAGACTTGGTGGGATAACTCACATGACTGGAGTACTGTCATGGATGGTTATAAACTGTTCAGGAAGGACAAGCAGGGCAGAAAAGGTGGGGGAGTAGCACTGTATGTAAGGGAGTAGTATGACTGCTCAGAGCTCCGGTACGAAACTATAGAAAAACCTGAGTGTCTCTGGATTAAGTTTAGAAGTGTGTGCAACAAGAGTGATGTAGTGGTGGGAGTCTGCTATAGACCACCGGACCAGGGGGATGAGGTAGATGAGGCTTTCTTCCGGCAGCTCACGGAAGCTACTAGATCGCATGCCCTGATTCTCATGGGTGACTTTAATTTTCCTGATATCTGCTGGGAGAGCAATACAGCGGTGCATAGACCATCCAGGAAGTTTTTGGAAAGCGTAGGGGACAATTTCCTGGCGCAAGTGCTAGAGGAGCCAACTAGGGGGGGGCGCTTTTCTTGACCTGCTGCTCACAAACCGGGTAGAATTAGTGGGGGAAGCAAAAGTGGATGGGAATCTGGGAGGCAGTGACCATGAGTTGGTTGAGTTCAGGATCCTGACGCAGGGAAGGAAGGTAAGCAGCAGGATACGGACCCTGGACTTCAGGAAAGCAGACTTCGACTCCCTCAGGGAACGGATGGCCAGGATCCCCTGGGGGACTAAATTGAAGCGGAAAGGAGTCCAGGAGAGCTGGCTGTATTTCAAGGAATCCCTGTTGAGGTTACAGGGACAAACCATCCCAATGAGTCGAAAGAATAGTAAATATGGCAGGCAACCAGCTTGGCTTAATGGTGAAATCCTAGCGGATCTTAAACATAAAAAAGAAGCTTACAAGAAGTGGAAGGTTGGACATATGACCAGGGAAGAGTATAAAAATATTGCTCGGGCACATAGGAATGATATTAGGAGGGCCAAATCGCACCTGGAGCTGCAGCTAGCGAGAGATGTCAAGAGTAACAAGAAGGGTTTCTTCAGGTATGTTGGCAACAAGAAGAAAGCCAAGGAAAGTGTGGGCCCCTTACTGAATGAGGGAGGCAACCTAGTGACAGAGGATGTGGAAAAAGGTAATGTACTCAATGCTTTTTTTGCCTCTGTTTTCACTAACAAGGTCAGCTCCCAGACTGCTGCGCTGGGCATCACAAAATGGGGAAGAGATGGCCAGCCCTCTGTGGAGATAGAGGTGGTTAGGGACTATTTAGAAAAGCTGGACGTGCACAAGTCCATGGGGCCGGACGAGTTGCATCCGAGAGTGCTGAAGGAATTGGCGGCTGTGATTGCAGAGCCATTGGCCATTATCTTTGAAAACTCGTGGCGAACCGGGGAAGTCCCGGATGACTGGAAAAAGGCTAATGTAGTGCCAATCTTTAAAAAAGGGAAGAAGGAGGATCCTGGGAACTACAGGCCAGTCAGCCTCACCTCAGTCCCTGGAAAAATCATGGAGCAGGTCCTCAAAGAATCAATCCTGAAGCACTTGCATGAGAGGAAAGTGATCAGGAACAGCCAGCATGGATTTACCAAGGGAAGGTCATGCCTGACTAATCTAATCGCCTTTTATGATGAGATTACTGGTTCTGTGGATGAAGGGAAAGCAGTGGATGTATTGTTTCTTGACTTTAGCAAAGCTTTTGACACGGTCTCCCACAGTATTCTTGTCAGCAAGTTAAGGAAGTATGGGCTGGATGAATGCACTATAAGGTGGGTAGAAAGCTGTCTAGATTGTCGGGCTCAACGGGTAGTTAGCAATGGCTCCATGTCTAGTTGGCAGCCGGTATCAAGTGGAGTGCCCCAAGGGTCGGTCCTGGGGCCGGTTTTGTTCAATATCTTCATAAATGATCTGGAGGATGGTGTGGATTGCACTCTCAGCAAATTTGCGGATGATACTAAACTGGGAGGAGTGGTAGATACGCTGGAGGGGAGGGATAGGATACAGAAGGACCTAGACAAATTGGAGGATTGGGCCAAAAGAAATCTGATGAGGTTCAATAAGGATAAGTGCAGGGTCCTGCACTTAGGATGGAAGAATCCAATGCACCGCTACAGACTAGGGACCGAATGGCTAGGCAGCAGTTCTGCAGAAAAGGACCTAGGGGTGACAGTGGACGAGAAGCTGGATATGAGTCAGCAGTGTGCCCTTGTTGCCAAGAAGGCCAATGGCATTTTGGGATGTATAAGTAGGGGCATAGCGAGCAGATCGAGGGACGTGATCGTTCCCCTCTATTCGACATTGGTGAGGCCTCATCTGGAGTACTGTGTCCAGTTTTGGGCCCCACACTACAAGAAGGATGTGGATAAATTGGAGAGAGTCCAGCGAAGGGCAACAAAAATGATTAGGGGTCTAGAACACATGACTTATGAGGAGAGGCTGAGGGAGCTGGGATTGTTTAGCCTGCAGAAGAGAAGAATGAGGGGGGATTTGATAGCTGCTTTCAACTACCTGAAAGGGGGTTCCAAAGAGGATGGCTCTAGACTAGACTCTAGGTTTAGATTGGATATTAGGAAAAACTTTTTCACTAAGAGGGTGGTGAAACACTGGAATGCGTTACCTAGGGAGGTGGTAGAATCTCCTTCCTTAGAGGTTTTTAAGGTCAGGCTTCACAAAGCCCTGGCTGGGATGATTTAACTGGGAATTGGTCCTGCTTCAAGCAGGGGGTTGGACTAGATGACCTTCAGGGGTCCCTTCCAACCCTGATATTCTATGATTCTATGACTCAAATGGGAATTTACGAGTATAAAGCTGGGGTGTTTTGCCATGAAACTCTGGGTTCACTCCTGCCAAAACCTCGGAGCATCGGATCGTGACTGACAGAGCCCAGGTCCTCACTCGTGTTCAGTCTAACTGGCCATTAGATTGACTTGAGATACAACAGACTGGTAACTATAAAAATATCAACTGATAGGACTGTGTGCCTGGTGTGTGTGTGTGTGTGTGTGTGTGTAACTAAAAAGCATATGCTAACTGTTGTATTTTCAATAAATATGGCATATTTTTCTTCTCTCTTATAAAAGATCCCGTGTGCTTTGTATAGCATAACAATACCTGAGAGAGAAATTCTCTTCTCTCACTAGATTTACATCTGTGCATTCCATCTTTCACTGGAGTTATTCCTGATCTCTTATTTTTTTAGTAAGGTAGGAGAATCAAATACACAACCTGTGGGTCAAATTTTGCCATAGTTTGAGCAACTACAAGGTGCTGAGCACTCTCAACTCCCACTTACTTCAATAGGCAATTAGGGTGCTTATTATCTTTCGGGAGTGGGCCTTGAAAGTAGTATAAAGCTAAAGAAACTCCATTGTACTCAATGGAGTTATCAGGGATTTGCATTGGTGCAAGAGTATAATTGCCCCCTGTTGCAATGGTATATGGGGGGGGGGAAGAGGAAGCAAGATATCCTTATAATATCTTATAATATCAAGGAAGCAAGATTGAATATTTACAATCATCTTGTCAGACAAAGTGAATATTTGAAAATAAGCATTTTAAACTTGTTACGCCAACCTAGAACTCCAGTCTCATTCCTGTAAACCTTATTTTGCATATAAACGTCCAGTCACTATAAAACAGTAATGCTTGATGAAAAACTGCCACCAGGACTAGAACCCTCTTTGACAGACAGAAGGGAAATAAAAATCTGTTTGCTACACATGTAGATGAAGGCCCACCAAATAGAACCAGTATTAAATAACAGCTTGTGGTACTCAGAACCCAGTATATACTGATGAAAAATAAGGACCCAGACTTGCTCCACATAGACAGAATTAAGAAACATATGTGTTTGCTACAAAATGATGACCATATTACATGGGGCTAATTGTTCCTTAAGGCACAGCCCCGTCAGTTGGGTGGTGTATAGACTCACAACCCCAAGGAAAGTACAAGGAAGCCGTGAGCTTCTGAGATGCCCTCAGAGGCACAGTTCCTCCTGTGGATCCCCTTTTGTGCTGGCAGGGGGTCATTTCTGTCATCACTGTATGTTTCAGCATGTGTTTACCCTGCTCCTCCTATGCCCCTCACATTTCTTGTCCCTCCATGTCCACTTGCTTCCTGGGGATTAAGGGGAAAAAGACATTTGGTGCATCCCCTGCATTTTCTGTTTGGGGGTGGGGGGCAGGAAGGGAAGGGATGGCCTACCATTGGGCCTCATTATTCTTTTTATATTATGAAAGCACCTTGTAACCTCATTGCAGGACCTGGGCACCACTATGCTAGGCACTGTACAGACAAGTGAAGAAGAACATCCTGATTCCAGAGAGTGCTCAGTTAGAGCTGGTGGGAAAAGCTTTACTTAAACAGTTTTCTGTAAAGAAATGCAGTCTGAAATTCTGAAGTCTCAAAATCCTCCACAAAATGGAATTTCTGTTCTCTACACAGCTTTATATACAATCTTGGTGTCAGACTGGCTGAACTGATGTGGTAACGGGTAAGTTAGGAGGATGAGGTAATAAATTTAATAATTTGGCATGAAAGCAGAAACAAATTATTTTCCCCTTGATTGTGACTTCAGAATTGGACTGTTAGTGGGTATACTAATCTGAACTATTTTCATCAGCCTCCAGAAATTTCTCCAAGAGGCCTGAATAAAGACTGGGAGTGGATGGGTCACTAGAAAAACTAATTTTCCCCTGCTGATACTCACACCTTCTTGTCAACTGTTTGAAAGGGACCATCTTGTTTACATTGGCCTCATTAGCACTACAAAAGTGATTTCCACCCCTTCTTGTCAACTGTTGAGAATAGCCCACTTCCACCTTAATTGAATTGGCTCCTTAGCACAGAGCCCCCTACTTGGTAAGGCAACTCCCATCTTTTCATATGCAGTGTATTTATACCTCCCTACTGTATGTTCCACTCCATGCATCTGATGAAGTGGGTTTTAGCCCATGAAAGCTTATGCCGAAATAAATTTGTTAGTCTCTAAAGTGCCACAAGGACTCCTCGTTGTTTTTGCTGATACAGACTAACACGACTACCACTCTGAAACCTGTCTCAGATGTAAATGAAGGCAAAATCTAACCATGTTTAGACCACAATCTCCGATTTTTATTGTGGTCAATTAAAGCTTTTGTATAGACTTTGATGGGTACAGAAGCGTGCCCTTAAATATGCAGCATTTCACTTTTAAGCAATAGTTGCAGGTGGATTATTCTCACATCCCTACTAGTTTTCCACTGTCTTTACACTACTGTTGCCATCTTGGTTACTCTATTGAATAGCCTATAAAACTTTACAGTAAAATCAATTATCTTATTGGTACGTTGTTTTTTGTGCTCTAAGCTCTCATTTCTTTTTTCTTCATTATACTCACAAATGTTGTGGACTGTTCTCTTTTCTTCATTACTATCCCTTTGCTCATGTAACAAACCATGAACGCAGATACCAGAGTAATCAGTAAGGATTGAACCTAAGATATTCAACACCGAAACACAGGTTTCTAATACTTGAACTAAGGGAGGAAGTCATGCATTACATTGGATCACTCTTTTTGTTAGACAATCTAGTCCCAAGAAACACAAGAGTCCCATCTGGGTGCCATGTTTATAATGAACCATAAAGAAGGATTATATTAATTTCAAAGAGAAAAACAATAAAAGGATAGATAATGCTACTCATAGTATTTACATCTGCCTGATGAATTCTAGTAAAATATTTATTTTTAGCTATTATAATATTCTCCATGCCTCACTTCACACCAATAGTTTTTGATTAATGTGTTAGTTCAGATATTAATGGTCTACAGTTTAATGGATTTTTTTGGCTATGCTTAACAAAACACACATTATCTTCTACTTTGGCTATTAACTAAAACCAGCATTGTTTCATCCTTTTTTAGTGTTAAATGAATAGGAGAATATAAATTAGTTTTCCCTTTGTCTAAATTGCTATGTGGATAAGTACCCTTTTTTCAAGATATCTAAAATGTGTGGCCAAATAACTAGTTACATATATTATCTCCTTTAATAATTATCAGGGGATTTTAGTGTGCTGCTACAGTGAAGCTTGCATATGATACATATACAAAAACAAAATTTCAAGGCTCAAAGAAATCAGAAAATATAATTTTGTTTGTCCTTAGTCATCTGTACATATTTTGGAAATAAAGACTGAGACAAACTCTGTGGGATTTGGACAGCTCTTGTCCAGGAGGATGTAAACTAACACCAGGCACACATTTAGCTTAATTCGTGGTCAAGATTTAAACTCAGATCTTTAGAACTGAAAAGATCAACACATTCATTCTCTCTGCTGCCTAATAATTTATTTATTGGTTTCCGGCTCTCCTTGAGCTATTAAAACACAACTTCAATACATTCTTGTTCTGTCATAATCAATATTGACTTCTGTCTAGTTTTTCCAGCTGCTTCATTGTAGAACTCTATTGAAATGTTTTTTCTTAGCTATTTAAAGGGTATTTTTGATCTCTCAACTATCAAAGTCAGAAGTGAACATGACTAAAATGATGTAATATTACTTGCTTATTGCTAGTTATGAGACATCTTGTAGATGTCTGGGATGGGTCAAGAATGATTAATTTAATTAGAAATTGCATCTAATTAGGGCTCCTTCAGTGATTCTGGGTTTAAAGGAAGAATGACTGACATGGCATTGTTTTTACACCTGAAGTTTGTGGGTTCAATGGCATTATGCCAATTAATATCTTCTGAGGCTCTAACCCCATGCAATCAAATTCAGCCTGGTGTAAGGTCAATTTAATTCAGTAGAATTGCATCAGCACCATAATATAACATCTTAAAAGTAAATTATACCATAAAATGGTTAACGAATCTTTTTTAAAAAATCAAATGAAACTGGTCACTAATTGGTGTCCTATCCCCAGTTCAGAGCTTAAATGTTTGGATAGATCAACCAATAGTTATCCATTTAAACAGCTTGCGCTTTTCAAGCAAAAGTTAATCACAATAATCAGGATTTTTTTGTACAGCACTGTTATAAATAGGGTTTTTTCTAAGTATTGTTGTTAAAATTTAGTTACTATTGTCATTATTTATATGGATATTAGGATAGAAAGTGACATTTGGGTTTTCCAGCTGGAGGTCTCGACATGCACCTTTTTATTTACTTTTTAATTTGTGGTTTAACCATGTGTAATGGCTTTCAATAAGATATATTTTCCCTCTGTAATTTTATGATGGTGTGAAAATTCACTAAAAGATGCTAAATTTGGAACATTCAAATAGTACGGAATCTTTTTTAAAAGGTAACAGTTTCATCACAGCATACTCATAAAGCCAAAATGAGAACAGGAACCATTTTGAACCTAGGAGAAATATAGACTATTTGTAACTAAAAGTGACTGCTTCTCCACATGGGCACCAATGATACTGCCAAGAATGACGTTGAGCGGATCACTGCGGACTACGTGGCTCTGGGAAGAAGTATAAAGGAGTTTGAGGCGCAAGTGGTCTTCTCGTCCATCCTCCCCGTGGAAGGAAAAGGCCTGGGAGAGACTGTCGAATCGTGGAAGTCAACAAATGGCTACACAGGTGGTGTTGGAGAGAAGGCTTTGGATTCTTTGACCATGGGATGGTGTTCCAAGAAGGAGGAGTGCTAGGCAGAGACGGGCTCCACCTAATGAAGAGAGGGAAGAGCATCTTTGCAAGCAGGCTGGCTAACCTAGTGAGGAGGGCTTTAAACTAGGTTCACCGGGGGAAGGAGACCAAAGCCCTGAGGTAAGTGGGGAAGTGGGATACCGGGAGAAAGCATGAGCAGGAGCGTGCAAGAGGGCAGGGCTCCTGCCTCATACTGAGAAAGAGGGATGATCAGAAAGTTATCTCAAGTGCTTATACACAAATGCAAGAAGCCTGGGAAACAAGCAGGGAACATTGGAAGTCCTGGCACAGTCAAGGAATTATGATGTGTTTGGAATAAGAGAGACTTGGTGGGATAACTCACATGACTGGCGTACTGTCATGGATGGATATAAACTGTTCAGGAAGGACAGGCAGGGCAGGAAAGGTGGGGGAGTTGCACTGTATCTAAGGGAGCAGTATGACTGCTCAGAGCTGTGGTATGAAACTGCAGAAAAACCTGAGTGTCTCTGGATTAAGTTTAGAAGTGTGAGCAACAAGGGTGATGTCGTGGTGGGAATCTGCGATAGACCACCAGACCAGGGGGATGAGGTGGACGAGGCTTTCTTCCGGCAACTCACGGAAGTTACTAGATCGCAGGCCCTGGTTCTCATGGGAGACTTCAATCACCCTGATATCTGCTGGGAGACCAATATAGTGGTGCACAGACAATCCAGGAAGTTTTTGGAAAGGGTAGGGGACAATTTTCTGGTGCAAGTGCTGGAGGAACCAACTAGGGGCAGAGATCTTCTTGACCTGCTGCTCACAAACCGGGAAAAATTAGTAGGGGAAGCAAAAGTGGATGGGAACCTGGGAGGCAGTGACCATGAGATGGTCGAGTTCAGGATCCTGACACAGGGAAGAAAGGTAAGTAGCAGGATACGGACCCTGGACTTCAGAAAAGCAGACTTTGACTCCCTGAGGGAACTGATCGGCAGGATCCCCTGGGAGAATAACATGAGGGGGAAGGAAGTCCAGAAGAGCTGGCTGTATTTTAAAGAATCCTTCTTGAGGTTATAGGGACAAACCATCCCAATGTGTAGAAAGAATAGTAAATATGGCAGGCGACCAGCTTGGCTTAACAGTGAAATCCTTGCTGATCTTAAACAGAAAAAAGAAGTTTACAAGAAGTGGAAGATTGGACAAATGACCAGGGAAGAGTATAAAAATATTGCTCGGGCATGCAGGAGTGAAATCAGGAAGGCCAAATCACACCTGGAGTTGCAGCTAGCAAGAGATGTTAAAAGTAACAAGAAGGGTTTCTTCAGGTATGTTAGCAACAAGAAGAAAGTCAAGGAAAGTGTGGGCCCTTTACTGAATGAGGGAGGCAACCTAGTGACAGAGGATGTGGAAAAAGCTAATGTACTCAATGCTTTTTTTGCCTCTGTCTTCATGAACAAGGTCAGCTCCCAGACTACTGCACTGTGCAGCACAGCATGGGGAGGAGGTGACCAGCCCTCTGTGGAGAAAGAAGCAGTTTGAGACTATTTAGAAAAGCTGGACGAGCACAAGTCCATGGGGCCGGATGCGCTGCATCTGAGAATGCTAAAGAAATTGGCGGATGTGATTGCAGAGCCATTGGCCATTATCTTTGAAAACTCATGGCGATCAGGGGAAGTCCCGGACGACTGGAAAAAGGATAATGTAGTGCCCATCTTTAAAAAAGGGAAGAAGGAGGATCCTGGGAACTACAGGCCAGTCAGCCTTACCTCAGTCCCTGGAAAAATCATGGAGCATGTCCTCAAGGAATCAATTCTGAAGCACTTAGAGGAGAGGAAAGTGATCAGGAACAATCAGCGTGGATTCACCAAGGGCAAGTCATGCCTGACTAATCTAATTGCCTTCTATGACGAGATAACTGGCTCTATGGATGAGGGAAAAGTGGTGGACATGTTGTTCCTTGACTTTAGCAAAGCTTTTGACACGGTCTCCCACAGTATACTTGCCAGCAAGTTAAAGTAGTATGGGCTGGATGAATGGACTATAAGGTGGATAGAAAGTTGACTAGATTGTCAGGCTCAACAGGTAGTGATCAATGGCTCCATGTCTAGTTGGCAGCCAGTATCAAGTGGAGTGTCCCAAGGGTCAGTCCTGGGGCCGGTTTTGTTCAATATCTTCATAAATGATCTGGAGGATGGTGTGGATTGCACCCTCAGCAAGTTTGCAGATGACACTAAACTGGGAGGAGAGGTAGATACGCTGGAGGGTAGGGACCTAGACAAATTAGAAGATTGGGCCAAAATAAATCTGATGAGGTTCAACAAGGACAAGTGCAGAGTCCTGCACTTAGGACGGAAGAATCCCATGCACTACTACAGACTAGGGACCAAATGGCTAGGCAGCAGTTCTGCAGAAAAGGACCTAGGGGTTACAGTGGATGAGAAGCTGGATATGAGTCAACAGTGTGCCCTTGTTGCCAAGAAGGCCAATGGCATTTTGGGATGTATAAGTAGGGGCATAGCGAGCAGATCGAGGGACGTGATCGTTCCCCTCTATTCGACATTGGTGAGGCCTCATCTGGAGTACTGTGTCCAGTTTTGGGCCCCACGCTACAAGAAGGGTGTGGAAAAATTGGAAAACATCCAGCAGAGGGCAACAAAAATGATTAGGGGACTGGAACACATGACTCATGAGGAGAGGCTGAGGGAACTGGGATTGTTTAGTCTACAGAAGAGAAGAATGAGGGGGGATTTAATAGCTGCTTTCAACTACCTGAAAGGGGGTTCCAAAGAGGATGGATCTAGACTGTTCTCAGTGGTAGCTGATGACAGAACAAGGAGTAATGGTCTCAAGTTGCAGTGGGGGAGGTTTAGGTTGGATATTAGGAAAAACTTTTTCACTAGGAGGGTGGTGAAGTACTGAAATGGGTTACCTAGGGAGGTGGTGGAATCTCTTTCCTTAGATATTTTTAAGGTCAGGCTTGACAAAGTCCTGGCTGGGATGATTTAGTTGGGGATTGGTCCTGCTTTGAACAGGGGGCTGGACTAGATGACCTCCTGAGGTCCCTTCCAACCCTCATATTCTATGATTCTATGATTTTATGATATGGAACAAAGATCTCCATGTTTAACGCGCAAACACAAAAAAAGCAAGTGAAAAGTAGCTTATGTGATGAGCAGAACTACACAAGGAAAGACCAAACACAACAAAGGGGCTCCTTTATATCTTGGCATTACCTGAAGATCACTGAAGTGGTAGGTCAGGTCTAATAAAGAATTATTTTTGGAGCCCTTTCATAAGACTTTTGGGAGCTTTCACATTTCTGGTTCAAACCCTGGATAATGTACTTAAAAGCAGTGGGTTGTACATGCCCTTGTTAATGTAAGTGCATTTCAGGATAAGTACATTGGCTTACAGGATGTGTCTCATGAATAAAATCAGCACTGTATTCCTTGTATATAATAGTATTCTGAAAACTTAAGGTGCACTTAGCACCTGATCTTTCAAAGTCTCATGCACATGCCTACCTTTACGTACTGTAAGTAATCCTACTGAAGTCAACAGGAGTAATCGGTGCATAAAGTTAAGCACATGTGTAAGCTTGTACCAGCACAGTGTAAGTTTGTAATTATTTCTCCTTAAAATCTCTGCTGCTACGATGATAGTTCAGTAAAGACTTAAGACTGATTGAATTTTTACCCCTCGTTTTTGGACATTGTTTTTATTTCTTTTAATAATAATAGTAAAGAAAAAAGTCACTTGGGCATTTGGTATCGCATAATTAATACTAGTATTGAACTACTTGCACTCTGGTGCTGTGCGTTAAATCAATCTCTTTGTGCCAGCCCATGCAGTGCTCTCCTGACAATAGTACTACTGAAACTAGTGACAGGCCACCAACAATTTGGTGAATTTGCTGGGTGTATTTTTACAATATATTTTTCAGTTTTCTCTACCATTTATTTTGTGCCCCCCTTTTCAATTTTTGTCCTAAATAGCTACCTATTTTGATTTTTTTTCCATTAAACAGCTGCAGTGTTCTACCCCAGAAATAGCTGCATTTAATGGTAGATTCAGTGATTCGTGTGTGTGTGTGTGTGTGTGTGTGTGTGTGTATGTACACACACGGTACATGCAGTTTGTAAGGGGACTGGAGATCTTTGAGTATGAAAGGCAGTATATAAATGTGATTTTCTTCTTTAAATGCAATGAAAACTAGTGTCTATATATTCCTTATTCTGGCTTATTCCTTGAATTCAGAAGTATTTTTACTCCCATCTACAAACACATAGTAAAAAGACAAGAAATGGTCTTGTACAGAACAGAGTGCTCTTGGGATAAATTGTAGTTAGAAGTGTGAAAAGAGGGAAAGGGTCAGGGCAATAAACTTCAGCATGATACACCCCAATCTATCACTCCTTTTCTCCTCTTTCCACAACTGAATTATCAGACAGAGTGCTCCTTTGAATGTAGGACTCTTTATATAACTGACCCCGTGGTCCAATTCCAGAATTCCATCTTGAGTTTCTGCTCAGATTTTTTTTTCCCTTTGTCTTTCAGCTCATTAGGAATCTGTATGCACTTATTTTTTTAAATAGATCTATGTATGCCAGTGAACTCTGTATTCAGTTTTCCTGTTTAAATGACATTGTTACTATTATAGTTCACACTGCCAAATTTTGTCCTCAATTATACCCCTTAAGCCACGCTGAACTACAGATTTCCAATGAGTTTGCATGCATGGATCTTGGCACAATGTGGCCATTGTATTACATTATAATAGTTCATTATTTAGTTCATCATATAGTCCTGTTTCTTGACTTTAGCAAAGCTTGTTTCTTGACTTTAGCAAAGCTTGTTTCTTGACTTTAGCAAAGCTTTTGACACGGTCTCCCACAGTATTCTTGCCAGCAAGTTAAAGAAGTATGGGCTGGATGAATGCACTATAAGGTGGGTAGAAAGTTGGCTAGATTGTCGGGCTCAACGGGTAGTGATCAATGGCTCCATGTCTAGTTGGCAGCCGGTGTCAAGTGGAGTGCCCCAGGGGTTGGTCCTGGGGCCGGTTTTGTTCAATATCTTCATAAATGATCTGGAGGATGGTGTGGATTGCACTCTCAGCAAATTTGCGGATGATACTAAACTGGGAGGAGTGGTAGATACGCTGGAGGGGAGGGATAGGATACAGAAGGACCTAGACAAATTGGAGGATTGGGCCAAAAGAAATCTGATGAGGTTCAATAAGGATAAGTGCAGGGTGCTGCACTTAGGACAGAAGAATCCAATGCACAGCTACAGACTAGGGACCGAATGGCTAGGCAGCAGTTCTGCGGAAAAGGACCTAGGGGTGACAGTGGACGAGAAGCTGGATATGAGCCAGCAGTGTGCCCTTGTTGACAAGAAGGCCAATGGCATTTTGGGATGTATAAGTAGGGGCATAGCGAGCAGATCGAGGGACGTGATCGTCCCCCTCTATTCGACATTGGTGAGGCCTCATCTGGAGTACTGTGTCCAGTTTTGGGCCCCACACTGCAAGAAGGATGTGGATAAATTGGAGAGAGTCCAGCGAAGGGCAACAAAAATGATTAGGGGTTTGGAACACATGAGTTATGAGGAGAGGCTGAGGGAACTGGGATTGTTTAGTCTGCAGAAGAGAAGAATGAGGGGGGATTTGATAGCTGCTTTCAACTACCTGAGAGGTGGTTCCAGAGAGGACGGTTCTAGACTATTCTCAGTGGTGGAAGAGGACAGGACAAGGAGTAATGGTCTCAAGTTGCAGTGGGGGAGGTTTAGATTGGATATTAGGAAAAACTTTTTCACTGTGAGGGTGGTGAAACACTGGAATGCGTTACCTAGGGAGGTGGTAGAATCTCCTTCCTTAGAAGTTTTTAAGGTCAGGCTTGACAAAGCCCTGGCTGGTATGATTTAATTGGGGATTGGTCCTGCTTTGAGCAGGGGGTTGGACTAGATGACCTCCTGAGGTCCCTTCCAACCCTGATATTCTATGATTCTATGATTAGTTAGTTGTTAAATCTCTAATACTTGTGTTCACCCCCACACAAAGCAGAGCAGATTAAATTAGGTTAATTAACCTGATAGCTCTTGCCCAGGTTCAACTTGAAAGGTTAAAGATGGAGCCTAGCTGAGAAAACGCAGGGTGGGAAGGGGTATTTGTAAAGCCAGGAAGTTGGCAGCAGAAAGGGGATGCTGTGTAAGTAGTCTGCAGTCAGTCCCTGGGAGATGGGAGGGGTGGCTGCGGCTATGGAGTTACTGTTACTCTCTGGATGGAGGGAGTTTGGGCTGGCAAACCCAGAGAGGTGGTGAACCAGAAGATGTAGGAAGAAGTCCTGTGAACTAGCAACAGGATCTAGGAGACAGAAGTTCTCTGGACTGGAACCTGGAATAGAGGGCAGGCCTAGGTTCCCCTACCAGCCACTGGAGAAGCTGTACAGACTAGGCAGTGCTCTGCTCCACTAATAGGGCTTTGCTACCTCAGAAGGGGAGGACTATAGTGACATTGCCAGAGGCCCAAGCCCACAAAAAGAGACCACTATGGGTTGCAAAGAGAGAGAGGCAGCAGGGCACATGAAAAAGTCATAGAAAGGGGTGTCAGAAGTGGAAGGAGTTAATCCACAAAGCAGCCAGGAGGAAGATCTGTAGCAGTGAGTGGACCCTGTGACAACCTGATCTTGATGGATCATAGACTATGATGTTGGAAGGGACCTCAGGAGGTCAACTAGTCCAACCCCGCTCGAAGCAGGACCAATCCCCAACTAAGTCATCCCAGCCAGGGCTTTGTCAAGCTGGGCCTTAAACTTCTAAGGAAGGAGATTCCACCACCTCCCTAGGTAACCCATTCCAGTGCTTCACCACCCTCCTAGTGAAAAAGTTTTTCCTAATATCCAACCTAAACCTCCCCCACTGCAACTTGAGACCATTACTCCTTGTTCTGTCATCTGCTACCACTGAGAATAGTCTAGATCCACCCTCTTTGGAACCCCTTTTCAGGTAGTTGAAAGCAGCTATCAAATCCCCCCTCATTCTTCTCTTCTGTAGACTAAATGGATGGAAATGTGTGTGTGTGTGTATGTATGTATATATATATATAATTTTGTATCTAGCTTTGTAATGTTTTTATTTGTGTTTAACTCCCAGAAACTGCAGAATCATGTGCTGGGAAGGTGAAATAAACAATTAATTGAAAATGCTAAAGAAAAGCTTCATTATCTGTCATAATTTTCAAGCGCATTAAAGTATTTTTTCTGAATATTGTTGACTTTCCTATCATGAAAGAGTATATGAAGCTTTTTACTACCTTGAACAGGCAGAATTACTTTCCTTCTTAGATTACAAGGCTGTCTCCTATTTTGTCTGTAAGAATTTCCTGTTCAAGATAAAATTTATTTTTTTTTACTCTTTAAATGATTTACTACTTAAGCAACAGGAACAACTTTATAATTAAATGTTTTGAGAGGAAAAAATCTTATCTGTTTTCCTGAAGAGAGTGGGTGTAGATCAGCCAGCTATTCAAAAAGGCTTTATCATCCCAACTACAAGAATATGAATGCAAGGAAGAATAGAAATACTGAAATAGTCTTTTAGCTTGATTAATCAAGACAATGTTTTTATGTAGTTTTGAAACAGCAATGAACAAGAGAATTTAATATTTCATTACTAGTCACAAAGCTGAGCAGACTTCGATCAGATATCAGTGAACAATACCACATACTCAGTTTCCTGAAACAAAAAAGTTTAACAGCCCGTAATTGGCAGCGCCCTCAGCTGAAGACTGTTCCAATTTTGCTTTAACAGTTTTGCCTTTTACCCATTGATATTTATGATCTACATTTTGGTTAAAATGCAGTAACCATGTAAATAGTTGGGCAGATTAAGCACCTCTAGGTGGTGCTAATGCCTTCTGATAGCTGGCTAACTGGAATTTTAGCTCCAGACATCCTGAGTCTTATCAGAATTCTGAGGGCTTGCCTACAAGAGCATTGTGAAATAAGCTCTGGTATGAATTTAAAGCACAATAGCTATTCTGTGCCAGCTATCCATGTAGATACTCTTCTTCTATACTCAAAGTGCCTTTTTGAGGATTAGTTTAATCCACTGCCAAAGTGGATTAAACTAAACCACACAAAGGCACTGGTAGTGAGGAATAAGAACATTCACTTGAGGAGCTTTTCTGTCATAGCTATTTTGCACTAGTTATTTTCCCATGTAGACAATCCCTGAGTAAGGGAACCTCCCATTAGAGCTGAGTTATATTTTCCAACCAAAGCTTACCGCCATGCATGTTCATATCCTTGGATCTGGTTGATTTATACCTATAATTGTCGAGGTAGCTGTGTGGGCCAGTTTGGCAACTAGCATGTTACAATTCTGGCTGTTATGACCTACATTGGCAGGAGTGCCATTGTAAGATAGCCATAGATTGCCGCAGTGTAAGGTGCCACAGCCAACCTTCCCAATGTAGCTCCTACATCAGAGGCCTGGAAGAAGATGCCCTGGCAGTCTACTGTTAGCTTTTGCCCTTCTTTCTTATCACTAAGGCATCCAGGCCTATGACGATGCCTCTTTGAAGGCAAAGTGAAGAAACTAGGCTTTCCCACTTGTGGTGCAAGTGGTGGAGCACTTAATGATGGGCTTGGGAAAGGTTGCAGATCCATTGTGGCCACAGACAATGGTGTAGATGTAGAACCACTACCACAGCATGGACCAGCTTTGATAGAATTCTGATGAGTGGGTGCTATGCCAGGCTGAGGCTACACATTATGATGGCTGACTGCACCTGACTGACTCTGCAGCCTCCCTCAGGGAATCATCAGAGCTAGTCAGGATCAAGAGTGGGGGGTGAGGGAGTGAATTCATTCTATCTCATTTCTTACCCACTAGAACATGGGTTCAGTAGTTCAACCTTTGAATGGGTTTATGGTTTTTGTGTAGGACAGATGAGCTGGGGTGGGGAAGGAGGTACAGAGGAAAAAATGGAAAAAAATAGTGTGGAAAGTAGAACACAGAGCAGGAAGGTGGGGAACAATCAAATACTGGGGAAAAGAATCAGGAGGGGGAAGAAGAGAAATGTTAATAAAAAGGATAGATCCTACTCAAGCCAAGCATTTATACCAGTCCAGTGTGTGGGAGGGTTCTTCTATCCTTAACATATAGCCCGGGCTTCCTTCTAGCTATGCTTTTTCTTATTATTTAAATAAACAAAAATGAGTTTTTACTGCAGGGTTAAAAGTGATTCACTTCTGATGTATAACTACTTTAATGGGGAGAAAATACTGAGTACTAAAGAGCTCTTGAGTCTAGTGGAGAAAAGGATAAAAAGAACCCATGTTTGGATGGTAAAGCCAGTCAAACTCAAACTGGAAATAAATCACAATTTTTTTAAGTGAGGGTGATCAACAATTGGAACAAACTACCAAAGGAAATGATGAATTCTCCATGAATCAAACCTTGAATGCCTTTCTGGAAGGTAAGCTTTAGTCATATACTAATTGCTGGGCTCAATATAGAGTAATTGGGTGAAATTCTATGGCCTGGGTAATAAAGGAGGACAGGCTACATAAGCTAATGGTCCCTCTGGCCTTAAAAAAATCTATGAATCTGTGTAAAGCATTGCAAATTTAAACTAGTTTTTTAAACCCAAAATATAGTTTGCAAGTCTCATGAAACAGCAAGCAATTAAATTTGCAGATTCTTAATGCTAAATAATATAGGATTCATAGTCTGATATCTTGAATTGCTTCAGAAAACAAAATGATACAGTATTCAGCAGAGTGAAGTTGTCATGTGTTCTGCATGAGAAGTATCATCAGCTGAAGAGACGGTGGCTTCTGCATTACCTGACGTTTCAAAGAGGTTTTCAGGGAAGCCTCATTGCAAGAAAATTGTAGCAATCAAACCTGGAAAGGTAAAGTCATTGATAACTGTGGAGAAATATTGATCTACAGCCCCCATCCAGTAAAGCTCTTAAACACATGAGTAATCCTATTGGCTTCAATGCCCATTTGTGAAATATTTGGGATTCCTAACTGGCAATCATTTGAATACTCCCGAACTATAAATATTATGCCCCTGTAAAGGACTATACACAGATTCTTTATGGTTGTGCTGGGCCAAGAGGATCCGCATCATAAATCTCATTCCAGGTTACCTATATGTTTACCTGTATAATGGGGAAAGGAGAGGCAGTCTCATATAGGAAGGGGGGAAGAGGTGCTCTTGGGGAAACAAGATAACCTATTAGTGGTTCTCAAACTGTGGGTTGGGACCCCAAACTGCTCTGAGACCTCATTTTAATGGGATCGCCAGGGCTGGCTTAGACTTGCTGAGGTGCAGGGCCGAAACCAGAGCCCCACTGCCCAGGGCCAAAACCAGAGGACGTTAACCCTGGGTTGTGGGGCTCAGGTTATAGGACCCTTGCATGGGGATGAAGCTCTTGGACTTCAGCTTTGCCCCTCCTGGATGGTGCAGTTTGGGTGGGTTCAGGCTTCAGTCCCCCATCCTGGGGTCACGTAGTAGTTTTGTTGTCAGAAGGGGGTCATGGTGCAATGAAGTTTGAGAACCCCTGGTCTAAACAAGAAAGCACATGCTGCTACTCCTGGCTGTAAGGCTGTAGTTTCATGAGTAGGTTAACTCCCTTCTCCACTCAGTGGTGAGAAATAAAGATTGCTCTTTGTACCTCCTAGATGGAGGAGAGTGGAGCAGGATGGGAAATATATTTGTGTTGGATGATTTTAGTATTCCTATTGTCTTGCAAGGTATGTTGGGAAATAGTAATACCCCTATAAAAAGCATCTTTGCTACAGATAAGGCGAGATTGGGAAAGACATAAGCTATCTGGTTGGTCTCCCATGTAAGAGAGGGGAAAGTAAACTTAGTTTCCTTATTTTATTTTGTAATGACTGCAGCAAACTCCTCCACATATTTAAGGGCACATCCTATAGAACTGTGTGTAACCTGTACTCCCTTATGAGGCAGCTTAAAATAAAGTGACCCAGCTAAGGGGAGTTGTCCATTAATGTATTCCAAGTATTTGCTATTTTGTTGAGTAGCTCGCAACAGACCCCATAAATAAGGAGTGAATTCATCAGAATATTCACAAATTAATGTTGCATTATTGAATTTTCTTTCCTATTCGCTGCAGATCCAACACCAATATCTTCAATGATCTGCCTTTCTGTAGATGGACAAAAGTTGGATGTACAGCCCCTCAACTCTCCCACTCAACAAAAATTCTGATCTGTCATAAAGACTGGAATGGGATAGGCAGCCTCCCCTGGAGATCTGTGTTGGATATGAGGAGGTCAGGTCATTGTGCTATTCTTAAAGAACTCAATATCCCAAGAAAAGAAAGATCTCCGTGACTAGATTATAAAACTAGAAGTTGTGTTAATGAGTTTCAGGGGAGTAAAATGTTTGTTACTAAAGAAAATTGTAGATAAAGCCAAGCAACTATTAAGTGCTTGTAGGGAGGAAAATGGGAGAACATATTGTAAAAGAGTGGAGGCAGCCTCAAAAAACTGATATACTTGATTATCCAAAAAAAACCCTCTGAATCATTTGAAACTTGCCCATCACTTGAGAGTAGGTAGAGTTTGGAATAGATACCTTTGAATGTAGAATGAGGCCACTGTAGTGGTTGTTCATGCCTTTTTCTTGTTAGTAGTATTTAATATTTATATTAAGGTAACACCCAGAGGACCCAGTTGAAAGTCAGGCCCCACTGTGCTAGGCATTGCACAAAAATATATATAGACACAGTCCCTAGCCCAAAGCTTAAAATGTGGTATATGTTAAATTCTTCTTTGAAACCTTGCTTCATATATTCCCATTGCTTATAGGATAAATGTGAACTTGGACAGGAGAAATGTACAGCATGATTTTAATTGTGTCCTTGATTAGATTTTGAATTGCTTTAACATCTCAAGTCATGGGCATATTTTTGTTATGGTGTGGCCCTTCGCACACCATAGCCAACTCTAAGACCTTAAGAGTCTTAGGCTTGTTCTACACTACAGAGTTAGGTCAATATAAGGCAATTTCAGCCAAACTCTGTAAGCATCTACACTACAATATTGCTCCTGCCGACATCACTCATCCACTAAGTCAACCTAGTAACTCCATCTCCATGATAGGTGTAGTGCTTAGGTCAATGTAGTTAGGTCAATGCAGTGGCAGTGTAGAAGCTGTGTAACTTGCATTGACTTTGGCCTCCAGGAGGTGTCCCACAATGCCCCACCATGACTGAGCTGGTTACCATTTTGAACTCTACTGCCTAGTAGCCATGCATACAAGAACATGCCCCTCCCCTTTTAAAGCCCAGCAAATTTTAAATTCCATTTGCTGTTTGCTCAGTGTGGAGAGCTCACCTAGTGACAGTGCAGCTGACCATACTGGCTCCTGTAGACATGCTCCTGCCTGCCGTACAGAGGTGGTGGTCTATCTCCTGGGTCTGTGGGGAGAAAGAAGCTGCGTAGGCACAGCTCCGATCCAGCTGTAGAAACAATGGCATATATAAGCAAATTGCTCAGGGCATGGGAGAGAAGGGCTACAAGAGGGACATGCAGCAATGCCACATGAAAATGGAGGAGCTGCATATCATTTTTGGTGGTGACTCCTTCCACCAAGGGCCCCGTGGAGACAGGCCACTGTAATGAACCCTGAAGACAAGGTGTTAGATGAAGAAGAGGAGGAGGAGAATGGTGAACAGGTGACCATGTGATCCAATGGCACCACAAGCCAGAAATTCTTTTTGACTCCTGAGCAATCAAGCCATTCCCAGAAGTCCAGCATGGACAAGTCTGATTAAGGGGAAGAAACATTTGGTAAGTGTGCAGTTTACTTTGATATTGCAGGGAGACATCTGTTCATTTACTCTTTTTTAATCATGCTGCAAGAGGTAGTGAAATAACCAGTAGAGGTAGAGTTGCTATCTGCTGCTCAACAATTAGGCAGAGGAGACCCTGGAGAACAGTTTGTTTATATGCACCACGGTGGCCTGTGAATCCACCATAGAGATCTTAAGGAACCTTTCCTGGAGGTAATCTGCAATCCTTTGCCAAAAGTTTCTGGGGCGGGCTGCCTTATTTCTTCCACGATGGTAGGGTGCTTTCTCACCCCATGCAGCAAATACTTCAGCAGGCATCATTGCAGAACACAAGCTAGCAGCATACAGACTTGGTCTGCAGCTAGATGCATGCAGGAGCTGTTTCTTTTCACCCTCCCTTACCCTCAGGAGTAAGATATCAGCTAAAGTCACCACTCCCTGTGGAAAATGGTGCCAGTATTGAGCTCAATTGTCCTATCAGCATATAGGCATGCCCGTGGGCTCTCCTTCCCTGGGACATACTCACCATGGTTGGGAGTGCCACTGTGCTCAATGAATCCCAAGTAGAAGTGAGAATGTAGTGTTTGTTACTTGTGGTAGATCAAAGGGAGTGAATGCACTCACAGTAGTACTTCTATCCATTGCTTCTTTAGCAGCTGCAAAATTTGACCTTGCAGGTCTCTCTATCCACACCAGCGGAGTGGCTCACCCAGATAAGAAAGAAAAAGAAGAGGAGAAAGAAGACATGTTCCAGGAGATCCTGCCAGTCTCAGGTGCTTTGGATACTGAGCAGACGGCTTGGAGGATGATACTTGGGGACAGGATAAATGGGCAGCAAGAGATTATAGCACTTCTCAGGGAGTAAACAGACATGCTGCTATCTCTGACCTTCAGATTCAACAGATCTGTGCTCGCCTCCCCATGAAGCCTATAGAGAACTGCCTTCCAGCACCTCCCTATGTGTCCTCCCCTCAGACCACCTGGTGTCCAGGGCCAGTGCTATACCCCTACCACTCCACCTCAGGGGAGAGTAGAGACCATCATAGCTGCACATACTCTGACCTGTGAGACACGGTTGGTGTATGTGTTTATGAACTGACTGCTCTTTCCCCTCCATGGTTCATTTCCCCATATTCATAAACTTTCATTAAATATGTCTGTTTGTATGAGTTTGGAATAAAATCTATTTATGGAAACTTAATTAAATCTTTATTAGTTCACAAGATACATTGTCTGGGGCTGATGGCATTCACAGATAATAGCAATAGTGCATTTGCAATGTTATAGTACCACACACATAGCTTTCATTACAATGTTCATAATGGAGTGCAAGAAGAAAAAAGAAAAAGAAAAACATCAGGCATAGCATACTACAGCAACACACATTGTTAAAATGGTCCTTCAAAGACTCCCTGAGCCAACCCCCCCCTCCTGAACTCTTCTTATAGTCCTAGTATCTGTCTGCTAAAAATCAAAAGACAGCCATTCCACCCCTGCAGAAACTTTTCCCCCTTCACTGCACAGATATTATGAAGCGCACAGCAGGCAGCTGTGACCACAGGGATATTTTTTTCACTGAGGTCTAATCTTGTGAGTAGACAGCACCAGCAGCCTTTCAGGTGGCCAACACACACATTCAACTGGGATTAATGGCTCTGCACACTTGCATCAGAACAACCCCCATGTTGGATGTTCCAACTCTAAATTAATTCCTGACTGATCAATAGCAGTCTGGCATTGCAAGCTTTCACACAGTGGTTACCACTTGCTTCTCCACCATGAGTTCAGCTCTCACTTTGCTGTCACAGTGCTGGAAGATTGGGGTGAGCTCTGCCTACAGTTGCAGGAATGTGACCTTCTGCATCTGAAAGTTCTGCAGCCATTGCTTGTCCTCCCATGCCTATATAACAATGTGATCACACCACTTAGTGCTTGTTTCTCAGGTACTCAGGTACACAACCAGCAGTCCACCATGTGCTGCTGCTCTGTGAATGCCAAAAACAATCTTGAATTCTTTCCATGGCGCACAGCATGGCAGTCTGCAAGGAATTGTCATATTCTGTCTCGTGGCTGTGGAAATACTGCAGGAAGAGGCACATTGTGCAGGATCCATGCTTCTCGCAGAGATGGTGGACGTGCGGGTTTGCAGAGCTTTTGAAAAGAGTCATGAAATGTAATAGGATGCCCATGGAATAATAGGATGGAGTCAAAACTGCATCATGGGATGTTGAACCCATGTTACTCCTGTGCCCCTCATTTGCCCCCATGAGTCACTGCAAACCCTTTCCAAGACACCCTGCACTACATGGTGGCAAGTTGCACAGTGGGCTAGCAAACCTGAATGCATTGCTATCTCATCAATGCAAGCGTGGCTACTGAGGACACCCACTACCGACACAAGGAGCATATTGTGGACACGCAAAATCAACTTAATTACTGCAGAGGCTGTACGTTGTTGTAATTTAGGAAACTTAATTTTGTGGTGTAGATATGGCCTTAGATTCATAGATTAATAGTCTAGCATTAATGATTACAGATGCACTTATACACACAGGTGAAAAAATGGAATACCACATGACACTTATAGCAAGAAGAAGCAATATTTTTGCTGTTAATTTTAATCACTGAAATAATGGCTTTTCAGTGATGAGATTGCTAAAGTATTTTGGCTTTGAATATTGGGGTTTGTATTTAAAGCTAAAATTATCACTGAAAATAAAAGGGAAAAAATGATTAAAATGTTCAGCAGCCAAAAATGACCATTAACACTGAATATGAAAGATAGACTCTTGAGATGCATATCAGATTTCCCTTTTTTTCTACTCATAATATTGTATGTATTTTGTTTATAGTCAAAGATTTATCACCCTATGAACATGCATTTCTGCTGCAAATGGAAGATGAGGTAAAAACTCCTCTTAAAGTCTAGACTATTTATTCAATCAGGACTATGAGCAAATTACTATTGCTAATGTTCTCACATGTGTTTTGATGGAATATTACTCTGTCGAGCAATGTATATTCTAACAGGAGACATAGATTAATGCTAATATGAAAGCACCCGTGTTTATTATTTTTGCTTATTAGGCTACTATAATTTTAATGAAAATACTACTAAGCGCAAGACAGTATATTTTCTTTTTTATTCCAGATGATTCATGACCAAGATTATAAATTATGATTTGCTGTACATTTAAAGTATACATGATGTCAAAAATATTTTAGTTTGTTGTGGATTTCTGGAATTCTTTGATTTCTCAGGCATGTTTTCAAAAGTTAAAACAAACAATGTCTGGAGGCTTGCAACAGTGACATGATGCAAACATAGGTTTAGGTGAGATCTTAACAGTTTTACTCCTGGGGTAAATGGGGATCAATCACACCATGTGATGAACCTTCACAAATTAAATACTATAAATAAACCACTCACTGCAAGGTAACCAACTCTGAAATAGAGGATGACGGCAAACGGGAACACTGAAACTGGCTTTAAAAGCAAGGCACACACAGATGTGTGTATACCAGGGATCGGCAACCTTCGGCACATGGCCCATCAGGGAAATCCGCTGGCGGGCCGGGACGGTTTGTTTACCTGCAGTGTCCACGGGTTCGGCAGATCTCAGCTCCCACTTGCCATGGTTTGCCATTCCAGGCCAATGGAAGCTGCAGGAAGCGGCAGCCAGCAGCATGGGCCGAGGGATGTGCTGTAAGCAGGAATCGGTTTTTCTCCCCTTTTTAAAAAATAAATCAAATCTTATATAGGTAACTTTGCTTTTATTCACCTTCATTTAGCAGTTATAAATAGCAAAGCTTAATGATCAAGGACAACTTCAACCACTGCATTGTACTGGGAATCAGCTACATTACAAATGTTGTATGAATTTTAGTAATGCAGTTTAACACAGCATGATAGTTTCTTGTGCTTGATGCCAAACCAATTTGATCAGTACAGCTCCCTAGAAATTTGACCTTGTAAAAAGAATGTAACTTTAACTTTGTAAAAGAAGTAAGATGTCATATGGCTGAGCAAATGCTGTGTGTGGTCTAGGAATAGCCACTGAAATTAAGAATTGAGCTATCAAGGGCAAACCAACATGTAATTTACTGTTAATTGGCATTCTACTCTCCCATGCCTCAAAAAGGACATATTTTTTTTCTACACTTGAGAAATAGCTCAGAAACTATTTCCTATTTTCAAGGAACAGACCTCTTGAGCTATAAGAAAGAGAAGGTGGGTGTGGTAATATATTTTATTGGACCAACTTCTGTTGGTGAGAGAAAAGCTATTATTGCACATTAAAAACAGAAAACCACACAAACATTTCATCTCCAAAAATGCCATCCCCCGCCCCACACACACACCAAACCTTTCCCTAAAACTCAAAATAAATTCTATTGATTTGCTATTGAGGTATGCAATAGTTTAACTTTTCTCCATTCTTTTCATTTTTGCCTGCCTTATACCCTCAGGTTCCAGGGCTGGGTGTGGAAGTGAAAAATGACAAAACTCAGCGAGTGACTCAGTTCTCATTAAACTTCCAGTCCAAATTTGCAGACACAGAGGACTGACAAGATAAGTTTCAGGTAAATGGGCCAGTATTAGGTGCATAGTTGAATCATCCAAAGCTTTTGAGGTCTATCATCTTCATTATTATTTATTTGTATTGCAGTAGCGCCTAAGAGCACCCGCCAAGGTTCAGGGCCCTAGTGTACTAGGTACTGTGAAGACACGCAGCAAAAAAACAGGTCCTTGCCCAAATTGCTCCCTGTTTAGGTTATAACAAAATGCAACAGGCGGATGAGACAAACACATGGATGTGGGGAAGATTATGTAAGAGTAAAGCAGACAAGTTATCATATATCAAACCTATATGTCAGCTTGCCAGCGGCCTAGCTTTAGTCAGCCTGTAGTAGATGTGTAAGCATACCAAAAGAATTGAGTTTTAAGGAAGGTGAAGTATTGGCTTTACAAATCTTTGCCATCCATTAATATTAGTGAACAGTGAAGAAGTAAATAACTATTTTTCACAGATGGAAACATGGAATAAAGTAAGTAGCTGGAAGAGAATGTACATTAGAGCAGAGTGAATGCCACAGAACTTTTTGCACAGGTACTTGCTGAAAGGTAAATGTGAGTTTGATTTACCTATGCTCATGCTCCTTTCATATTTTTGTCCTGTTAACCTTTGAGTTTGAATTGCACATATGTTCCCTCACAGAGAATTTTAAACTTTCATATTTGAATATTCACCCCCAACTGACATTATTTGTGATGGGACACTGCTTGACACAGCAAGGGGACAGAATTCTTAAATTCCCTCTCCTGAACCATGGCACCTGAAGCAGCCAAATGAGCCAGACAAGGATCTAACTGCGCTCTTCACAGCTTGGACCACGCACAAACAGGCAATTACTTTGTATGACTTAGACAAAAGAAAATAAATATAAACTCTAGTCTGGGCTCAGCCTAGAGATCTTACAATAACTTACATTTTCTGGGAATCCAGCCAGCCTCAGACATTGTATGTGTAGTCCCAAAAGGAGAAGGCCTAACATTTTCCATGTCTGTTGGGTACTGGTGTGCGTATGTCTTAATTTCATCATATTACTTCAAGGTATAGTCTTGTATTGCCATAAATAATTCCTCTTTCTCTTTGGTGTTTAAAGCTACCTATACAGTAGATAGTTATAGTTCCTCTTGGAAATCTCTTAATCAAGATAAGATAAAGCAGATGTAATGGAGGCTGTTTTCAGTGTATCTTGCTGCACTGACACTTTATCAATTTTACTGCTTTTATGGACTTTTAAAAAATATTGTGTTACTATATTACATATCAACAAGTCTCACAGGTTGTCAGTGCCAAATTTATCATTATACTGCATAATTTCCTCTTCATTTCAAACTGTTTTGTTTTTTTTTCTTCTATCCAGTGTTATAATCTGGATGATTTTGGTTCTATAATACAGCAAACTCTCCATACCTTTCTTTTCAATCTGTCCGTTTGAAGAATTCTCCCTGAGAGTGTAGGTTATACAATTCACAGTATGAGCAATTTGGGTAGGACTTAAAGCAGTGGTGGGTAATCTGTGTCCCATGGGCCACACTCGGTCCGTCAGGGTAATTTGCTGGTAGGCCGTGAGACAATTTGCTTACATTGACCATCCACAGGAACGGCTGCCCGCAGCTCCCAATGGCCGTGGTTCACCATTCCCGGCCAATGGGAGCTGAGGGAAGCAGCACAGGCCGCAGGGACGTGCGGGCTGCAAGGACATGCCTGGCCACTGCTTCCAGCATCTCTCATTGTCCAGGAACGGTGAACTGCAGCCACTGGGAACTGTGAGCAGCTGTGCCTGTGGATGGTCAATGTAAACAAACTGTCTCGTGGCCCACCAGCGGATTACCCTGACAGGCCGCGTGTGGCCTGCGTGCCGCAGGTTGCCCACCGCTGCCTTAAAGTCAATCTATTTCCAACAGATTATGCAATATGTAATACTGTACTTACATAATATATCTGTAAATTTATATTAAGTAAAAATACTGAAGAAAGGTTTAGGTAATTGCTGTTCTGTACTCTCTAGGAATCAGAAAGAAGGAAAGTCACTGTGAAGACTTTCTAAATCATTACTTTGAGGTATTGAAGTTTGGTTAATTTAATTCATCTATTATTGTCTTATGACAGTCTTCTAGGTCCTCAGGTCTTTTCTTCCACCTCAGAAGAAGGTATTGATTTGTGTTTGGTCCTATCTTATCAAGAATATGGTTTAAGTTGCTCTCTTATTGATGATTCCGTTGTTCCTTTCTGTTATAGTTCTTAGGATCTCTTGAGCCTTTCTAGAGGGCAATTCTTACATTAAGTGAACTTGAGTGCATTTGTTTTTTAAATCCCCAATCACAGGATTACAGTGGAGTTCTAGCACTTCCTCTGTACCATTTTAGATGCCATGTGTGACATCTTTCCTCAGTTAATTTGAGTATTATAACCTTGTCTGTCTCAGCCACTTTTGCCCATGATATTTTATTGTGCTCTTAATGTAAAATATCAACATTTAACACTGAGTCTGTCAAGCTGCCTTTTTTAAGATTTAACTCACCGGGTGTGCCTGTCCCATGATTTCTTGTATTGCACATGCAGCCCACATATGTTTATATTGCAGCTTTTTCCTCTTTTTGAGTCCAAAGAAAGGAAGGGGACCTGCTGGCCCTGACTGGGATCTCTAGGCACTATGTAATAGAAATAAATAACATGAATAAGGATGGGAGACTCAGACCTTGAGGGTCAGATTGTACAAACTAGACATAGCCCAACCAGTTTGGAGCCTCCCTTATTCCAAAGAAGAGCAATGGGAAGCATCCTATTCTGGGATGCTGAATGCTTCTTGGAGTTTCTCAGCATACAGGAGGACTCCTGTCTCACAACTACACCCCCGCATAGGATGCAGCATACTCCCCTCCTTACCCTTATGCAGCCAGACAACTCTGCTTCTCCCAAACTATCTGTGCCCCATTTGGGTTACCCGCCACCCACACATAAGGAGTGCTTGGAACACCCACAGTTGTGCTTGCATATAGGGTGTGACTGTAGAAACCAAAGGTCACCCTTGAGCAGTCTTTGGGGGGAGGGATAGCTCAGTGGTTTGAGCATTCCCCTGCTAAATCCAGGGTTGTGAGTTCAATCCTTGAGGGGGCCATTTAGGGATCTTGGGCAAAAATCGGGGATTGGTCCTGCTTTGATCAGGGGGTTGGATTAGATGACCTTCTGAGGTCCCTTCCAACCATGATATTCTATGATTCTATGAATAGACTATGGCAGGCTGCCTCTTATAGCAGGATCTCAGTGTGCTACATTCATTTTGAATAATTATGAATGGATTGTTGAACACAAGCTATCGTTGCTTTGGTGAAGAGCAACACAAGGAGAAATCAGCTCTTCGTGCTCACTCAAGTGGCAAGACTAAAATTCTGTCTGGCCTTTTTGTGGGTAGTTCAAGATGTGCATGAGTGGGGATCCCCGTGCCTACCCTGTTCCCCCGCACTGCCCACATTAGGGCAAGACAGAAACTACTAGATATACTTTGTTTCTATTTCCCATGGGACAATAAAAGGGGGCAGGCAGGAGGTGGAGCCATGGCTCTGTCTCCCTCTGCACTGTCCAGTTGTGTAGGAGCGAAGGATGTTAATTGCACCACCTGCAATAGGCATGCATTATCTATGCCCCTGGATCTCCAAGAGGTATTCTGAGACACAGTGCCTCCCTTGGCATGGTGTGGGTTTTGCACACTTACTATGATCCGTGCCTTCAGTCCCCGAAGACATATATCTCTGAGTTTATTCCAATTCAAATGCAATTATGTCTAGAACATATCAGGAAAGTGTATTTTAGAATGAACCATATTTTTGCCCCCGGCTTGTCATTTAATAAAACCCATAAACATTATATACAAATCTTCATTTTATTCTGCGTAGATTTGAAATAATTTCTGTTTACATATTTTAAAAATAACTTATGGCTAGGAAACTGACTGTTTAATTTGAAGTTCAGAATTTACTATATTTTTTTCTTTTTTTTTAATGTTAGTTGGAAACATTCAGAGTCAAAACACAATGGTTTAAAATTACATTCAACCTACGTCTCCACTTCTGGCAAATGCCCCACAGTTGTGAATGCAGCAATTGGCTGAAGGTGATTTAATGGTATATATTTCAGTAAGAATCCCAGAAGACCTCACAGTGTATGAAGCAATAACCATCTCCTATAACTCTGATAAACAAGACATCTTGCTGAGTACATCACAAACTGCTCTGAGATTCCTGCCACTAGTACTGAAACTATCAGTTAAAGCTTTAAAAATAAAATTATTCCTTGGCTCAGGAAATGTTTTTTACTGAGCCGTGCTTATAGACAATAAAATCTTGTTGTTTGCATCTGAGAAAAGTTGTCAGCAGCAATATATCAAAAACTAAAATCTGGCAAGAGTTTCAGCTACTTGTAGTCCTATGTAGATTTATGTACATACAGTCCTATGTAGATTTATGTATGGTAGAGGTTTGTAAGTTGAGGTCTACATTAGGGTTTGAAAACTAGAAGATTTGTCTGACTTTTTAAACCAGTTAGTTGAGTAGTTATCCATCCTCTTCTTCCAGTGATGAGAACATAATTAAAAAGTAGACTGTCAGCAGTAAGAATGACTATATTTCTGAAAATTTGCACCTAGAAAAGAGTTTGCTGCGTTTTCATTTCTTAAACTATGAATTGCTTCTTGAAATCTGATTCGTATGTTCATCATTCATATTCCCCATTTGCCTTTTCCCTTCTGGAAAAAAAAAAGTCGTAACACTCACATTAATACAAGACTCTTTCTGTGCCTCAGGCAGAACAAGTTCTATCATTTTTAGTCAATTTAGATTATTAAGGTCAGTGTCCTTATTACATGTTATCTCCACACATACCTTTGGTTAAATTGATATAATTGGGAATACAACATGTTTTATATTTGCTTAGTAGTTTAAAAATAGAACCTAGAATCCCCTCTACCAGAGTGATAATATCAAGTTAAATTCTAATTCCACAAAAACAAAACAAAGAGGAAAAAACACTATTAAAATGGAGCTTACCTTGTGAATAACTACAACTTACTTAAGAAAAAAGCTCTGAAGTAAATGATAGCTCTTTGTGAAGAACTTAAACATTACCCTGGAAATTAATTTGTTTAAACACACACAAAAAAAAGCCAACCAACAACAAAACACATATATTAGGAAATTCTAGACAGACTTGCAAATTTTGCATGGATCCCAGTGAAGATATCTGTTCCCAAGTTTTCCCCACATCCCAATATGTCTGGTGCTTCCCTTCCAGCCACCAGTCTGTATCTTTGCCTTCATGTGTTTCCTTGCCTGCTGCTCCCCTCACACTGGAAATCTGCCCAGAGGACATGTGAAAAGCATAAGTCTTTGTGCCTCATTAAAGCTGTGAAGCATACTGTTTAACCATGACTTTGTAAGCATGGCACTGCTGCAGCAATGTGGACTTTATAAAGTGCTCCTCAGGCCTGGTAAATTCATACATGTGCAGGAGCTGCTTTTAATAGTTCTGCCACCCTGACTCCTGCTGAGCACTCTATTTAATTCAGTGGTGCTACTCACAGAATAAGATGGGCCAGATTCGCTCCTCTGATCCATTCTGTTTGCACAGGAGGTGCAAAGGGTCTAGATAAAAGCCATGTCTGAAAGAGAGAATGCATGCTAGTAATGTTTCTCACTGCACTTCTGGAAGGTGCTCAGATTTAAAAAATTTATTAAACTTAATGTTTAAAATTAAATATACATAAATTAAGAGGGCAGGTACTGGACATCTGGGCTCATGCTTGCGTTATGAGGGATTACAGGAATTGGTTACAAGGTTCACGAGATACATTACTACAGTGAAGAATGTGACATAAAAACCTGAATATGATAAAATAGCTGAGAATTCCTCCAGTAGGAGGAGCTCTCAGCTGGCATAAAGTCAGAGACGTGGGCTCCTACTCTACCTTTTCCTAGTCCCTGTGTTGGCAAAAAAAAAAAAAAGTCTAAGAAGTAAAACATGTGGCTATTTAGCCTGTCATTTCTACCAATGCCTTTCTTAAATTGCCCAAAACTTTTCAGAAAAAATTCTTCTTTGAGCTAAAAGTATGTATGTGAAACTGCAGCTATACGATGTGATTATCATACACATTGTAAGGTGAGTGATCACTTTAGATAAGCTATTACCAACAGGAGAGTGGTGTTTGTGTGGTGGTGGGGGGGAGAAAACCTGGATTTGTGCTGGAAATGGCCCAACTTGATTATCATACACATTGTAAGGAGAGTGATCACTTTAGATAAGCTATTACCAGCAGGAGAGTAGGGTGGGGGGAGAGAAAACCTTTTGTAGTGGTAAACACCCATTTTTTCATGCTTTGTGTGTATAAAAAGATCTTCTATACTTTCCACAGTATGCATCCGATCAAGTGAGCTGTAGCTCACAAAAGCTTATGCTCAAATAAATTGGTTAGTCTCTAAGGTGCCACAAGTACTCCTTTTCTTTTTGCGAATACAGACTAACACAGCTGTTACTCTGAAACCTGCAGCTACAGTCATTCATGTATTGGTTACAAAGCCCTGGCTGGGATGATTTAGTTGGGGTTGGTCCTGCTTTGAGCAGGGGGTTGGACTAGATGACTGCCTGAGGTCTCTTCCAACCCTAATCTTCTATGATTCTATGAAAGCCAGGGCAGTGATTAAAATTGAGGTTGTAATAATAGAAACTTCAACCTCAGACCATAGCTTAACTATGGTTAGAATCATGGCTGTGGTTCTCCATCGTGTGAACCTTGTTTGAACACTTACACCTATGCAAAGTGGGTGTGAAACCCTACCAATTAGGAACAGTGGTACTTACACTCATTTTGCACTGGAGAATTTGGACCTATTGTCTCTACACGCTTTGTTGCTTTCCCTGACTACTAAAATCATCTGGCCACATAAGATCACAATGATATATTAATAAAATAATTGTACTAAAGCAGCATATCAATTATACAAAAATCTAATCTAGTAGGGAAAAAATCATGTACTTATTTCAAGTTCCAAAAAAAGCTTGAGGGCAGATACACCACCTACATCCCATTTTGTTCAATATCATATTCTTTTCCTTGGCACACCAAAGAACATTTCAGTCTCTTAATGTATTATTAATCACTTTCACCTAGAATCATCAGCAATTTGTTCCACCCCATCCAGAGCCTCAAAGATGCAGGATATGATGCTTTAGTATATCTAGGTGAAGAGATAAACATGAAAGGGAAGTCACTTAAACACACGGGTAGGGAGTGGGGAGCTAGCTGTGTAGAGTTTTCCACCTCTGTATGAGTCAGACCTGCTGAACCCATTGGCTTGCATTGCATCTAGATGTGTTTGAAAAGCATTGTATTTGAAAGGCCAGAGGGAATTAGAGACAATGTAGTTCTCTGTGATTTGTTTGTTAGGTACACAAATAAAAGATCAGACTCTGTTTGCCATCTGACCCTTAATTGCCATCTGCACAATTCCATCAAGGACTCTAAAAAGGAAAATAACTGTCTAACTTTGACCCTGCCCATGCAATAATTTGAAACAAAGAAGACTGAAAGAGCTACAGTCTTTATTGTTTAGTATTTCGGGGAAACAGAACGTTAAGTTTACTTAACATTAAGTTGTCTGGCTAACAGGCAAATAACATCTGCACAGAATATTTTGGAACGACACTGATTTGGTGATAGCAACATATTTTTCTGTTAATTAACTTGGAAGAAGTTGTTAAGAATTGTGGACACTTTTTTTTTTCTGAATTGGTTTAATAAGGTCCAGTGACAGGGTAACAATTTCCTGATTTGTAAATTGTTAAATTTCTACCATAGCTTAAGTTAAATCTTGTGTGTCAAATTCTATACAAAATAATCTCTATTTATTTAATAGAACAAAAGCATTTGCATACAGTTGTTTTGCCTGGTTTAGTTAGACTATTGAATATGAAGACACTGGTAAAATATAAGAATGTTTTATGCTAAGAACTATTATAAGCTGCTCTATTTTTGTTAGAATAGTTTTTTTTTTTAAAGCTCATTTCCTGAAGTACTCAGCTGTTAAAGTTGTATTTGCATGAGTCGGTCCCGCACAGTTACATTCCTTTTTTGTTTTCTAATTAATGACAATTTGATATAAATCATTGAGTCTTATTTAGTGACTTTAATTAGATCACTTTTTATTGTTCAGTGTGTAATCTGATTCCTCAGAAGAGTTATCTTTAAATCATAAAATAGGGATAATGAGAAGTTCAAAATAGAGTCTGGGGAAAGGGTCAGCTACTCTGGAGGCTAATGATAATCCAGATTTCATAAATCTTCTGCTAATTAGAGCTAGATTGTATCTTCAATGGGAAGGCTTGCCTCTTCCTTTCCTCCACATGAGGATCATGAAAATGCACCATTGTGAAGGATGATGAAGTATAAAGCACCCTTACCTTTACTGAGTTGCTTTGTTGCTGTTTCCACCACCTTCCTGTTGTGCAGAAAGCCTTTGAATTCCCAGCTGCAGTTGCGCCCTCTGCTTCTCTCCTCCTTCACTACTCCTCCTCATAAGAGTCCCTAAGTGTCCCAAGAGCCACTAGCTGAGGAGAGAAAATGGGGGAGAGGAACGAGAGTAGAATAGTTTTGAAGTGGGTGAAATATTTTGGCGAATAGTTTATTTACTATGGGATATTCTTGGGGGGAGGAGTGGTTGTCTCAGCATGCAGGGGCAGGGGAGTGCCTTATCCATCAGTCTATAGATTCATTCTCTCTCTTTTTATCATGGGGGTTGCAGAAATCATGGAATCCATGACTTCCAGAGACCTCCGTGACTTCAGCCCACAGGGGCTGTGAACTGCAGGGTCCCCCTGCCTCGCACAGCTGCCAGAAGCTGCAGGGAGCCCCACTGCCTGAGAGAGCAGGGCCCCTCCTGGAGATCCAAGTCACCGTGGGTGACTGGGACCCCCAGTAGCTCCAAGCCACTGTGGGCAGTGGCGGTACTGTGCAGCTTCTGGTTGCCTCGGAAACCCCAAGAACTCTGAGGCAGGTGGTGTGAGGATCCCACAGCTGAGTCCCCCATTTTGTCACGGATATTTTTAGTAAAAGTCACCGACAGGTCGTGAATGTTTCTTTATTGCCCGTGACCTGTCGGTGACTTTTACTAAAAATATCCGTGACAAAATCTTAGCTGATTTGCCAAAGAATTTCAGAATTTTCAGTTTGGGTTCAGGTTCCTCCCCCCCACCACCCTGACCAGACTGCCAGCAAACCATAAAAATCTGTTATTTTCCCAGCTCTAGAACAGCTACATATTTCACAAGATGGGAGGGAAAAGGAATAATCCACGTGCTGCTGCTCCTTTCCTCCTTCCCAACTTGGGAAAAGAGCAGCAACTTAGACACTGCCCTGATCCCAGCTTGCCTTCTGTGGAAACTGTATGGACTCTACACATACATTCCTCTCTCTTTACTCCTTCTCTCTTTGAAAATAGGAAGGATCTATAGATGTTAAGGCCACAAGGAAGAATTCTGATCATCTAGTTTGTCTGACACCTGGATAACACAACCCATGGGATTTATGTTTGGGCATGAAGCCCATAACTTCCAGTTAAGCTGGAGCATAACTATGTGAAGGACACCCAGTCTTCATTTAAAGCATTCAAGTGACAAATAATCCATCACATCCCTAGAAAAATTGTTGAAATGGTTAATTACTCTCACTTTTAAAAAACTGCATTTGATCTCGAATCCAATTTTTGTGTAGCTTCACCTCCCAGCCATTGGATCCCATTGTGCTTTTTGTCTTTTCCTAGGCCACTTGGCTCCCTCCCTTTGAGGCCTCTGCTTGCTCTTTTAAGAGGAAAAGGAGTCCTGTTACAAAATGTAGTTTCTATGGCTCAATGTCTGAGTCAGAGAAACAGTGGACCAACATGTGCCACACAATACAAAGTGCTTGACAGATCTGCATTACTGCTAACCCCAAATGTTAAACAATCATGAGTCAGGACCCCAAAAATCTTGAGTTTGTGTTTTTAAAAAATGTTTTTATTTGCCTTCCACTTTCTGAGCCTTTGGGGTGCTGTTGGGTCACAATTACATGGTTTCTTCTACATCTGTCAGAGCTAGAGACCTACTTTTTTAAAATTAAACCTGAGATTTCAATATGCTCACTTGACTCCAGAAGCAGGGGCTTTAAGAAAAATACCAATTATCACAAGACCCTAGAGAATTGGCAAGACTTGGCCATGTATGTTTGTGGAGGTTATTTGTGAATGCAGTGTGCTCTGCGGGTGTTACAGTTTCTATCTGTTGCCTCTATTTGCACTGACATTTTGTTATTGAAAAAGTCCATTTGTTCTGTGTGTTTTTCCTTTGTTACCATTTAACATTGTTGAAGCTTCTTTCCCCGAAAACCAGTTTCTGCTGAATTGTATGTCCTAAGGCTTTCAATAAACTCAGGTGGTGAAGGCAGTAATAAGTGCCATTAACCTTTAACATAGAATAAAACTCATCCTTATAAAATGAAATAAAATACACACAGGCGGTCTAATTTGCTATTATGTACGAGTTCATGAAAATCTATGCTGTGTTCTAATTAATAATAGCATATCTTTGTGTTATGCTATGATTGCTTTTATATAATCATACCATAGCGTTAATGGGTCTTAATTTATTATTTTTTGTGTTATACTTTAGTTCTAATAGTTTGCAAGACCTTGAACTCATCTTACTCTAGAAATATCGCAGCTGACAATCCGTGTTGAATTTGTCACTGGCTTGATCCAATGGATTTTAGCTTTACTTTAAATTAGTATTCGAGAGCTACCTGGAAGCTTTTCAAGATTTGTGTCAGTTAATGAGTCTAATGGTTAGAACAAAAGTTGGTTGAACAAGAATTACTTGGAAAAGGTCGTTAAAGTCTGACCAACTTTTAATTTTTATTTGAAAAATTATAACAGTTTCAGACTGCATGTTAACTCTCCGAGTGCCAAAGACTGTCCAATCAAGCACTGAGCTACTTCAGTGGTGCACCACTGATTTAATAAATGTCATTTTCTCTGTTATATAGCCATTTATGATCAGCATTTTTCAGATGCAATACTGTGGCTGTCCATCATTCAATGAGTAGGTTAACTAGGTTTATATTGCTTACTGTCTCCTTTAGATTTTTAAATCATTTTGCTTTCTCCCATTGTTGTGGTAAGAGATGGTCAGAACTGATCTCTTCAATAATGTGTCAATATTTAAATAAATTGCAAAAAATGTCAATTGAAGAGAGCTTATTTAATAGAATCTACTATAGGGCAAATGCTGCCTCCTACCTCTGTGTGTGCAGAAATGCTTCAGTGTAGCAGGAGCACTATGGTTGAAAACAGGACATATGAGTAACATATAGTTGAGGAAGGAATTAGTAATGCTTAGAGATGGCATCCCAGAAGACAAGGATATGAATGAAAATCTACTTGCAGGTGAATTAGGAATGTGTGAAGAGTGACCCTGTCATGATTTGAGTGGAGAATTAATTAATTAAAGTATATTTCTTTTCCTCTCCCTCAGTCAGGAAATATTTTGAAATTATGGAGTTCACATATAACAAATAGCTAAAAAAAATTATGCTTTTTCTTGTGCACAGCAGTAGTGAATGAAATTGTCCTGATTGACACTTACTTGGGTCTTGCTTATTTCCTGAAAGAAAAGGAGTACTTGTGGCACCTTAGAGACTAACCAATTTATTTGAGCATGAGCTTTCGTGAGCTACAGCTCACTTCATCGGATGCATATTGTGGAAACTGCAGTAGACATTATATACACACAGAGACCATGAAACAATACCCCCTCCCACCCCACTGTCCTGCTGGTAAGTGGGGTGGGAGGGAGTATTGTTTCATGGTCTCTGTGTGTATATAATGTTTACTGCAGTTTCCACGGTATGCATCTGATGAAGTGAGCTGTAGCTCACGAAAGCTCATGCTCAAATAAATTGGTTAGTCTCTAAGGTGCCACAAGTACTCCTTTTCTTTTTGCAAAGACAGACTAACACGGCTGTTACTCTGAAGCTTATTTCCTGGCAGCTCTCCTCTCCTGCTGAGAATCAAAGACCCCAGTGAGCTGTTTTATGGAATGCTTCTTGTTTTTAATAGGTCATTCAAACTGGACCAGGAAAAAAACAATGTGATTTCACTGACTAATTTTGGATCCTGAACACTATAGGCTGATCTATAGGCTAATAATTGTTAATTTGTCCACCTGAATATATTCACATAATTCATTGAACTTGGACTAGTTTGCAAGGATCTGTGAAGCAAACAAGCAAAAATAAAGGGCAACATTTATTGGATTTTGAACATGATGAATACCATTGAACCAGCTCTGTTAAAGACATAACTTATTAATTTGTTACTTTTTCAAAAGTGGAGGCCAGGGATGAAAGGAGCTTCCTATTAATTAGGGTCACTCTGGGACAAGGGAGTTGTTCCAGAAATGAGGAAAGCCATGAAAAATATGAGGTGGCTGACAATCCTACTCTGACTCACTATCCAGATTGGGTTTGAGATTCAATGGCTGCTCAATGATGTGGAAATACCAACCCATTGCCCTTCCCTTCCCATGTGGAAGGGTAGGTGCACAGCAGCAGTAAATAAGATGCTGGCACTAAACTACTTCGCAATCCCTCTGTATAAGTATGATTGTTACTTATAACATCCATACAGATATTTGCACTTGATCTGCAAGAATGACTTTGGCATAAGTGCTTGAGTCAAGGTATTGTCATATCTCCTTATTGGAATCTACTGTATACCAACAGGATGAACAAATCATTTTAGGTCTGCTGGCTGACCTATATCTATATATATGTAGGCACAATACTCAGAGCACTTCAATTTTGGTGTTTTAGGAGAATCTTGAAAATTAGCTGGGTAACCAAAACTGTGAATGAAGGGTTGAAGAGAGGGATGAATTTAAAAAGAGCACAATTACTTGGGACCCAAGGTAAAAGCATGATACTTTTTTTATGGACACAGCTCACTAATCACAGAGCACTTTGCTTCCAGCACTCCTACTAGTAGGCAGGGTCACAGCAAACCAGGAAGAAGGAGACAGAGAGCCAGTTATGTCAGAAATGCTGTCAAATGGACCAGTATGCAAAGGAGAGTGGAAGTTTTACAAATCTGTCTCAAAAGATAGAATGTGGTGGTTGACAAATTCTGTAGCAGGGATGTCACTTGAAGATGACGGAAAACACTATTTAAATAAAAAAAGTGATGCTTCTCCTTGATAAATTGTTTAATTGATCTTTTTTTATTTTCAAAACACTTTATTTGTTGTATGTGTGGATATAACTCCATTCTGGTAGTTAAAGCATATACATGCTTTGTGTTTGCAATAACTGTTTCATTAAGCTTGCATTGCCTTCGGTGCAGAGATATGTTTTATTTCCAAAAGATGATTATTTCCATAGCTGTTTGCATATTTTTCTATCTGAACAGTATGGAAGAGGGGAATTTCTGTTTGCTCCAGAAAATATTGTTTAGTGCTTACAGTGTGGAGCCCACTGTTTGCTTAGGAAAAACAAACATTTGTAGGAAGTGTGAGAGGTAACAGGAAGTTTGCAAGATTAACAGCAAGGTGAATATTGTGCTGGGGCAGGGCATGTGCCTGTCTCTTAGACTCTTTATCTCCATGTCAGCTCCTTACCATTTTGGGGACTGCCAGTAGGGTAGAGAAAGGACCTGTGTTACATAGGTGGATGATTGGGACACAAGGCTAGAAGTAATGCCTAGAAGCCAGCACAAAATGCTCTGGACTAGTCTCAAAGGATAGAGACCCACCCAAAGTAGAACAAAGATGAGGCAATCTACATAAGTAGTTTTTGGAGGGGGGTGAGGGGGTGAGAGAACCTGGATTTGTGCAGGAAATGGCCCACCTTGATTATCATGCACATTGTGAAGAGAGTTGTCACTTTGGATGGGCTATTACCAGCAGGAGAGTGAGTTTGTGTGTGTGGGGGGGGTGGAGGGTGAGAAAACCTGGATTTGTGCTGGAAATGGCCCAACTTGATGATCACTTTAGATAAGCTATTACCAGCAGGACAGTGGGGTGGGAGGAGGTATTGTTTCATGATCTCTGTGTGTATATAACGTCTGCTGCAGTTTCCACGGTATGCATCCGATGAAGTGAGCTGTAGCTCACGAAAGATATTTATGCTCAAATAAATTGGTTAGTCTCTAAGGTGCCACAAGTACTCCTTTTCTTTTTACATAAGTAGTAGTATTCCAACTGCTTGTTTTATGGCTCAATGTGAATCAAAGGCCTGCTTTTGCTTAATGGATTCCGGGGCTGCTATTTCTATTTGGTGATAACTTTATTGCAACTGTTTTTATGGCTTTTCCTCCTCAATTTGGGGTCAAGAGTTGTCAAAGGTATGACAGGACTGACACATCTGATATACTGGAATATCAACAGGACAAACACATCTGACATAACTTATTGTTTTGTCATGAGTCTTGAGGGTACATTTACATCTTATAAGCAGATGCCAATAGATGTGGGGAATTGATTACTGATGTGATGTGATTGATTATTGAACAACTATGGTATGGCTATGGTAGATCTCAATATTCTTTTGTCTTGTTCCAAAGAGATCCCAGTAACAGAAGGTACTACAAAGCTGGAATTAATTTTTAATGGAACACTGCATTGTTTTAGGTCCAGGGTGATACATGTCCTATCCAACAGTGACTGTCCGACACTCCTGTACGCTTGAATCAGAGGAGGTGCAGGCTGTGGCTATTTTTGGTTGGGCGGGACACACTGCTCTATAGAAGCAATGACTATCAGATTCTCTCTGAGGAGTTGCGTTGGGCTGTCTGTAAAAGTATTGCCACCTTTCTCCTGAAGAAAAGTATTGCCACCTTTCTCCATCAAGGCCACACAAAGGCTTTGAGATTTGACATGTGACAAGATAATCACTAGGAATCACTCTGCCATGTACATTGGCCAAACTAGACAGTCTCTACATAAAAGAATAAATGGACACAAATCAGACATCAAGAATTATAACATTCAAAAACCAGTCGGAGAACACTTCAATCTCTTTGGTCACTCGATTACAGACCTAAAAGTGGCAATTCTTCAACAAAAAAACTTCAAAAACAGATTCCAACAAGAGACTGCTGAATTGGAATTAATTTGCAAACTGGATACAATTAACTTAGGCTTGAATAAAGACTGGGAGTGGATGTGGCATTACACAAAATAAAACTATTTCCCCATGTTTATCCCCTGCCCTCCTCCGTTCCTCACATGTTCTTGTCAACTGCTGGAAATGGCCCACCTTGATTATCACTACAAAAGCTCTCCTGCTGGTAATAGCTCACCTTACCTGATCACTCTTGTTACAGTGTCTATGGTAACACCCATTGTTTCATGTTCTCTGTGTATATAAATCTCCGCACTGTATTTTCCACTGCATTCATCTGATGAAGTTAGCTGTAGCTCACGAAAGCTTGTGCTCAGATAAATTTGTTAGTCTCTAAGATGCCACAAGTACTCCTTTTCTTTTTTCATGAGTAATTTGGTGACTCAGGAACAAGACATTTTTCCATAATGGACTGTAAACTTTCTGTGAGTAAGTCATCCACAGAAAGAGAGACCGTTTGCATTTTTTTTTTTTTGTCTTTTACTCAGAGTATTTCACTGGGGAGGAGTGTATGATGATAAAGTTTTTAAGGTAGAATTGTCTAGAGTTAACAAGAAGCTCAGAGGGGATAGGAACCTGTCACGGCTTTTGCTGGGTCAAAGTGTGTGTGCACATGAGGGGGGCATATTTTGTTCTCAGTAAAGTTAGAATTATGTGTGACTGGAATATGTGAAGCTGTCTGTCTGTGGCAGATCCTACCTATTGCATCATCCTGCCATGCAAGATTTCTTTGCTGACATCTGATCATAATAACAGACATCTCACTGAGCAGATTTAGTAGTGTAACAATTCTTTTCATGACTCTTGGTCAAGGACATATGAAACCCCAAATTGTATTTGGGCCAGGAGTTAGAAATAAAAAAAAACAGAACCTCATAAAAGGCAAAAAGAACTGGAGCCAGTGCTGCTGTTGAAATATTACAAAGGTAGCAGTGTGTGACAAGAAGAGAACATGTCATTGTGACCAGATGTTTTTGATAAGATAACGTGGACCTGATAAAAGGTTTTGTGAAAGCATCCGATGAAGTGAGCTGTAACTCACGAAAGCTTATGCTCAGATAAATTTGTTAGTCTCTAAGGTGCCACAAGTCCTTATTTTTTTTTTTTTTTTTTTTTTGCGGTTACAGACTAACGCGGCTACTACTCTGAAACTTGATAAAAGGTGTGTCACTTTCCACCTCCACCTGCCAATCACACTGCCTGCTGTTAGAGTTCTCTTCTTTTATTGAATTGCTATTTCAATGTTACCTTACTGCATTTTCCTTAATAATCAGTGCATCTGTCCCTGAAGGGTGCTAACCATTTTTGAAAACCTTGGCCTAAGTTGGTGTCCTCTGCAGTTCACCCGTTTAACTCATAAAGTCATGTGTTCAACTCAGCTTATAGCAGCATTCCCGCAATAACCATATTCACTAATCTGAATTTCTAGATGGATGAAAGTTATTTTTTCTCAACTTTTGTTTTCTGGTCCTTAATATTAACCTTAAAAATGAAATTTTACTCACAATATTGTTGAGCAACCCTTTCAATATGCCTGGCAACACGAAAATTATTTCTATTTTTACTTTCATGACATTTAACCTTTACCCTCATTATTTTCTGTCCTGCAGGATAGCTTATAACGCTACCAAACAGAGCAAAGAAATGTGCTACAATTACTAAGCATTAATTAAAATGAAATGTCCCTGCTACAGCTCAGGGATTTTTTTCTTCTTCAAATTGAGCATAAGGAGTTAACCTATGCTGATGGGGTAACCTGTCAGGGAATATGGTCATAATCAGTCACTAGTTTTCATTTCCAAAATATTTGTTTTCTGTTTACAAACCAATGGGTTATTTATGACATTTTAGGATGTGTTATCTGAACTTGTTCCAGGAATACTATTTTCTTTGGGGATTTCCATGTGCCTGCAGACACAAGCTTGAATGGGCAGTCGTCTGACTTCCTGAGAACAATGAAATCTGAGTTACACCCATGGGTTTCACAAAAGTGCTGACTTTAGGCTTAACATTGGCTGAATATTTCTTGTGGTTGGGTCATGCCTAGTAGGTAGTTTGACCATCACATTACATGTTTCAGAAAAGGAGTTATTCCTCTACCATATTAGTGCCAATTCTGATTTATTTCTCTCTGGTTCCAGAGACTGAGGGGTCTTGTCAATACTACCATTCCGGTAGTCTACTGAAAAGTGTTGAATTTTATCTGGGCTCCACTTCTAGACAGGATGTCGCCCATCACACAAACTGAAGTTTAAAATGACTTATGATTCCTTGGCTTCTCGCTGTGTATTGGTTCTTTCCTTTGCCAATTGCCCAGAGCTAGATCACTGTGGTTGATAGAAGATTTTCAGGAGTTGGACTAGATAGATTGTAAATTAGAAATTATAGGTGATGTCACATATAATTTAATCTCCTTCTGTATAAGCATTATGTGTGATCAAATAGAAAAGATGTGTCTTCAGTCTTAGACATTACGAAGAGTTGTAAATCTGTACTCTTAACTGTAATGCTTAGTCTGATTAATCCAGACTGCCTTTCCATGTTATTAGTTCCTTCAGTGTGCTGCTCTGATAAATTTGTTGAATTCATCACCAATAAGATTGAGAGACTCTGGGCTGGTCTCTCTGGGCTTTGAATTATCAGAACTTCAGGGTCTCAATGGACTGTTTGCCTTTGCTTAGGTTTTCTGTGGTTTTTGACATGAATGTCTGGTTTTCTGGATTCCTTTGGTACCACTGACTGCAGTTCTGAATCTTGTCACCTGGCTGTTTAAAGTAAGTAATGTGGGAGTGGTGTTTTATTGGGGAACTATCTACTAGATCTGAGTGGAAGGAATGTCAAAATTTTGAAAAAAAAATGCATCCCAAATCAGGATGAAATTTTAAAATCTCCAAAATGTTCATGAACCAATAATCCAAGTAATAAATTAGGTTTGGATCAATTGATATGTTTCATTTAGATTTTTAACCTTTTTAAATGGTATCGGTCCATTACTAGATGAAAATGATAGAATTATTCATAGTAATGCACCAAAGGCAGAAGTGTTCAATAAATATTTCTGTTCTGTATTTGGGGGGGAAAACAGGTGATGTAGTCGTATCATATAACAACGCTCTTTCCATTCCACTAGTATTTCAGGAGGAAGTTAAACAGCAGCAACTAAAACTTAGACATTTTTAGATCAGCAGGTCTGGATAATTTGCATCTAAGAGTTTCTAAAAGAGCTGAATGAGGTGCTCACTGGACTGTTGATGTTGATTTTCAATACATCTTGGAACACTCTGGAAGTTCCAGAAGACTTGAAGAAAGCTAATGTTGTATAATATTTGTAAAGGATAAACAGGATGTCCAGGGTAATTGTAATCCTGCCAGTTTTGCTTTGACCCAGGAGGGATAATGGAGCACTGATATGGAACTTGGTTAATAAAAAATTAAAGGTAATATAATGAATGCCAGTCAACATGGATTTATAGAACATAGATTCTATCAAACGAACTTGATATTTTTTTCATGAGATTACAAATTTGGTTGATAATGGTAATAGTGTTGATTTAGTATATTTAGCATTCTGTAAGGTATTTGATTTGGCACCACATGACATCTTGATTAAAAACCTAGAAAGATATAAAATGAGCATGGCACATTGGATTAAAATCTGGCTAACTGATAGGTCTCAAAATGTAATTGTAAATGGGGAATTCTCATTTAATGGGTGTATTTTTAGTGGGAACCCACAGAGATTGGTTCTTGGCCCTGCTATTTAACATTTGTATTGATAATCTGACCCTTACTGATAAAGTTTGCAAATGAAATAAAACTGGGAGGGGGTAAACAATGAAGATGACAGGTCACTGATAGAAATCTGGATTACTTGTAAACGGGATACAAGCAAACAATATGCATTTTAATATGGCTAAATGTAAATGTACATATCTAGGAAGAAAGAACGTAGACCATACTTACAGGATCAGGAACTCTATCCTGGGAAGCAGACTCTGAAAAATATTTGTGGGGTCATGTTGGAAAATCAGCTGAACATGAGCTTCCAGTGTGAGATTGTGGCCAAAAGGACTACTATGATCCTTGGATGCATGAAAAGAAGAAACTCAAGGAGGAGAGAGGCTATTTTACCTCTGTATTTGGCACTAGTGTGACCATTACTGAAATACTGTGTCTGGTTCTTGTGTCCACAATTCAAAAATGATGCTGAAAAATTTGAGAGGGTGCAGAGAAGAGCCACAAGAATGATTAAAGGCTTAGAAAACATGTTCTATAGATTTAAGAAGCTTAATTTATTGAGTTTTTCAAAAGGGAATCTTAAAGGGTGACTAGATTACAGTCTGTAAGTATTTACACAGGGAACAAATATTTAATTGGCTCTTCAATCTAGCAAAGAGAGGTATAATTAGCTTTCAGAGTAACAGCCGTGTTAGTCTGTATTCGCAAAAAGAAAAGGAGTACTTGTGGCACCTTAGAGACTAACCAATGTATTTGAGCATAAGCTTTCGTGAGCTTATGCTCAAATAAATTGGTTAGTCTCTAAGGTGCCACAAGTACTCCTTTTCTTTTTATAATTAGCTTGAATTTTGAAATGACAAGTAGCTTCAAAAGGGAAAAAAGAATTATTTTATTGTGTATTTATCCCATTTTGACAATTTTGGAACCTTTATTTCCAAAAAAATTTGAAACAAGAAATTCATCAAAACTGACCCTTTCCCACAGCAGGTTTCAATGAATCAGCATTTTGACCAAAAATGTGGTTTGTCAAAAAATTCCAACCAGCTCTATTAACCATGAGAGGGGAAGTTACTGAGTGTTTTCAAACATGGGCATCTGCCTCTTCTTTAAGAAATCATATTTTGACACTGGAATATTTGCCAACTACTCCCCTATTTAGGACCTTCCCCTTTTTAGGAAGGTGATTAAGAAAGTGGAAGGTATTGACTTTCAGGTTCATTTGGATGTCACTTACAACCAAGGTGAGTATCACCCTGGGCTAACGCCTTGTAGTTAGAGACACATGAAAGATCTCACATAGTGGTTTTTGTTTGTTGTCAGTTTGTGGAAATTTTGGTTATACAACACTGAAACCGTCTGCCGCTTTTGATACAGTTGACCATCACTAATTGTTTTGGATTCTAGCTGGTGTATCTGGTTCAAGTCACATCCAGAAAACAGGAACCAGTTCATGCTAGGAACAATTGTATATAACTACCCATGGGTTTTAAATATAGCATCCCTCACAGTTCTGTCCTCTTTCCAGAGTCATTCATATATATAGTAACCCTTTCAGTGATATCTTTTTCTAAAAAATTGGGTAAAGCAGTATCTTTATACTGGTTATACAAAACTGTATATCATGTCCTGTGGACCCCATTGTAGTCTCTGGCCTCTTGCTTCCATGTCCTAGAAGCCTACGAAGTTCTGGATAATGTACATTTAAACTGGTTTATAGGGGACATCATTACAAAGAGGTCTTTTCTTCTTCTATGCCACTACTAATTGAAAATTCAGAAGTACTGAGCTTCATTTAACTTTGGACTGCTTTATAGGTTATTCAGAATTTTTCAAAAATCATTACTGCTATGTAAGTCATTCTTTTATACTATACAATAATCTGTCCAATACATGGAGTTTAATGATCCCAAAGTAAGCCATAGAAGAAACACAATTTGCTGCATACAGTCAAATCTACTACTGATTATTGATTTTAAAATATTGTTTTAAAAATTGCAAAAAGTTTGTAATAATTAACGCAGAATATAATAGATGAAGGTTAGAGAGGTTTGATCACAAATAGAATGGGTTCTGACAATTTTAGAAGGCTTTTTAAATAATGTTACAGAAATAGAGTCAGAAAAGGAAGAAAACATTGATCACTTGATGCTGAAAAGGTTTTTGACCAGGTACATTGATGAGAGTTTGAAATGTTGGGTGTAGGACAAATTGATTTCACAATAGAAATGTATAAAATAATTTAAAACCATCTATAACAATTCTGAAGCTCAAATTAGCGTTAATGGCTATAACTCAAAATCTTTGGCATAAATATGAGGAGCACACTTAAGGTTGCGCTCTGCTTACCAGTTCAATATAATCACAAGCTTCCATTACCACATACCAAGGGGGAGGCAGGGGGAAGTTTGTGAATGAATTGTGTTGTAGAAGTTTGTCTAGCACCCCAAGTGCTTTGATTGGGAGAAGTCACTATGGACTAGAGACTACATCACTATGGCTGTTCAGGGGAATAAGTGCCTCTTTGTTTTCTGCTCAGTCCTGCTTTGAGTCTCTAGTCATATTGAAACTCTGGCCACAGGGAGGGGAACAAAGACTGCTTGTCCAGTACTGCCCCTGTAGGTGGAAGTGGGCAGGAGTAGCCTGCCAGGGGCACAGCAGAGGTGGTGGGGGAGGGTAACCTGATCCACTAAAGGGGAGAAGTAATTCATCCTTACCTCTTCTCTCCCACCTGTACAGAAAAGGTGAAATTGTGACTCTCTGGTCTGCTACTGAGGCAATGCCAATTTTAACATTCCAGTCAATCTCTTGCCCTTCGTTAAGCACCAGCCCTCCTTGGAGAGGCAGGAGTTAGCCTCAGGAATGGACACTGCTCTCAGCAATAAGTATCTTTACCTAAGTAGAGGCAAGTCCTTAGTCAGTATCAGGGGTGGGAGACCCCAATGGGAGTTACACAAATGCTTCCCTAAGCACTAGTACAATGTTCCCTGTCCCTGCCCATTCCCAATGTCTGAATATACATATTAATGTTCTCTAACTCAGTTAGGAGTCCGTAATTCCTAACTCCCAGTGCCTCAGTTCTGGTCTAAGGTGTGTTCCAGCTCCTTTGTTGCAGTCTCTGATTCTGAGGTGCGATGTGAGCTGAGGGTGATGAATCTTTTTTCCTGCTGAATAAGCTGGCTCTGGTCCTTTTGTTGCTGGGTTGATCTCGGGTTCCTGGCTGCATCCCACTTCTTCATGGGCTGGTACTTCAGCTGTAGCTCCCAGTTATGCGGCTTTCTACCCTTTTGGGACAACACCTCCACTGCTGCTCCTAACTGCGCTGTTCTCTGCTCCTTCTCTTGCAGCACAGCTGCAGTAGCTTGGATTAATAGATAAGGCCAGAAGGGACTACTGACATCTAATCAAACCTCCTGCACAACAAAGGACTTCCCTGAATTAACTTCTGTTTGAATTAGAGCAGAGGTTCCCAAACTTTGCTTGTTGCTAACCCACTTCAAGATCTACCTGCCTTCCCCTCCCCTTCTCATCATGACTGATACTTTGTGTGTTCTTCTTAACACTACCTGTCTTTAGTCATCTGTCCATATTTCACTGTTACATACAGATTTAGTTATAGTGCGACACAGACAACTGAAAAATATCACCCTTAAGTGCTGAGCTCAGTTAGGCTGGACAGTTGCTGGGCAACTGAATACGCGCTGTACAACGATTGGAGTGAGGGCTCTATATGTCAGTGTCTCTGTGTTCTCATTGGTACATCTTGAAGTAAATTAATTACTGTATTTTATATAACAAATTCCCATTGAGTTTTAAAGCTTTGTCTGAGTAGCCTATTATGAAAATGCAATAATTAATTAATTAATTAAATCCACCATTACACAATTTCTCCCGCATATCCCCAAGGGATGGTTTGTATACTCCCATGGGTAAGCGTATCACAGTTTGGGAACCCCTGAACTAGAGCATATCCTTTATAAAAGCACTCAGTTTTGATTTAAGTCTTGATTTAAAAATCACTAGTGAGATAGACTCCATCATAGCCCTCGGTAGGTTGTTCCAATGATTAGTTACCCTTACCGCTAAACATTTACTCCTTATTCCAGTCTGAATTTGTCTAGCTTCATCTTCCTGACGTTGGATCTTGTTATACCTAGGGCTTCTCTCTAGCTCCCACCTCTGCCAGCAGATTGTCCCAGACCCAGCGGTCTCCAGCCAATTTCCAGTTTTTGTTTTGGAGTGACACCATTCCCTTCCAAAGGAAATCAGGTCGCTGGTCACCTGTCTCTTATCTTGGTTCTGAAGTAACATTCTTGCCTCCAATGGGGAGCAGATAGTCAGTAACCAATCAGCTACATACAATGATATGTATTTGACTGTATGCAAGTAAGTAGTCAAATAACTTCAAGAGCTAAGAGAGGGAGGGAGGTGCTAGGTAACCTATTAAGATGATGCCCTACCCAACTTTAGCTAAGCTGAGATTTTGAGGGAGGTTCTATTCAGCACCACAATATATTAAAAAGTTATTCTACACCTATAGCACTCTGTTAATACTTTAACAAAAATAAATGGACTAAGCTTTATTTCATGTACTGAAAGTATTGAAAAGATGACTTTTTAAATGACTGTCTATCAAAAGATGCTGCATATTAATGTTTCATCTTTTGGAGAAGATTTACAGACTTATTTCAGAGACAATAATCTAACTGATCATTGCCAAGGCTTTTATGTCTTTAATGATGATGGTTGCTGTAATACAAAAACAAAATCAATTATTTAAAGATTTCAAGCCCATTCTGAAGCAGCATGAATGTAGATATTGAGAGAGACTGGAGTTCATTTTGTTTTGTTCATTCTTAAACTTTAAGGCTAGGCTACAAAGTTAGGTAAAAGTAGATTAAGTGGACAAGCAGTTAAATGTTTTTTGAACTACTGGCTTCTTCTGGTATCATAGTCACCAGGAATACTGATGCTCAGGAAGATGGTATAATTCCATGGGCTGGCATTTTCTAATTAAAGTATGGATAAGTGATCTGTTTTATGGAAAACAAATACAGCCTCCTCTCTTCCCCTTCCTAAAAATGCCTGTGTATCACCACAACCAAACTAACACTTAGCCTTATTTTAAGTACCAAAATATCTGCCGCCTCCTGCTTCCATCATTCCTATATGTTCACTGTTTCCAAAAGGTTCAGTAACATGTACCAGGTATGCATGTCTTTAAGGTAGATGTTAAAGGATGGGAAAATAACCATGCAGCAAAGTATGACTAAGGAAAGATTCCTGGTAGGTATTCTTTATATTCTCTCAACTAAGTCATGCTAACACCAGTGCTGGTCAATGGTCCCCCTGTGTGTAACTCTACTGTTAAATACTCAAAAGCACTAGAAGACGGTATGGAAATCTGATATGTATTTGACTGTATGCAAGTCAAATAACTTCAGGAGCTAAATTTTCAAAACCATGATCAAATTGCCCACACAAAATGGGCCACTGTGCACAGAACTTTCAATTTTGTTTTAATCTGCAATGTGCTTGCAGTTTTTGCTTTCCAAACACAACTTTGGTGTACATTTTTGAAAATTTAATTCACAGTGTGTCATCTTGAGAAAGAAGTAAAGTCTTAACATACTGTAAAAGTGAAGAAAGCATGAGTGCTGACATCTCTCTCTCTCTCTCTCTCTCTCCTGCCCTCTGATATCAACTATCCATGCTGCTTAATAACAGGAACTTCCTCAAAGCCTTCCAGCACCAGAGGATTTCTTTCTGCACCACTGGGACTTCTCTGTCATCTTCGATATCCTGTGGATCACAGTAAGGATAAGGGATCTTGAAATTGAATGAATTAATGAACAAACAAACTTTAAAGAATTCAGTCCTTTGTGTCTTAGTCTGACACAAAGTACTTGTTCTAAAATTGCCCCGTGACATGAATAACTTTTTTTGTTATATTCTTTTGAGATAAGCCATGGATCCACAAAAACTTAAAGCTTTATGCTGATAAATTACTGCATTCAGTTCTTACAAGAAAACATATCTGTCTTCAGAACTTCATAATACCCTATGAAATTTGCAGAGGCTTTATATTTCTATTCTGCAGAGCCCATGGGGGGGTTGATTGTTATCACTAACTATATTCCCCTTTTACTTTTAATATTTCTCAAATAAAAGTACACACGTTTGGCACTTCTACTGTAGAGTTTCTATCTAGCCTGTAAAACTGTCATTTAGTGTTGTCTAGAAGTCAATGCCAATGAAGTGTCCAATACTCATGAAACCACAATTCCTATAAAATGACTTGGTAATAGATGGCTTGAGGATTTGTAGCTCTCTTGTGACTGTCATTTGAGGCCCTTTTCTAATAACCACTTTTACATAATCAGATGGACTTTATGGAACCTCATGCAGTAAATGGACCGTGTGACTGTTTCTCTATTATTTCCTTCATTGCTCATACACTATACAATAGTTGCTAGTCATTCTGTGCTGAAACAAATTACCATTCTAACCATAGAAATCACTGTGGCCTTGGAATAAGTCATTTCAACATATAGTAAAGACTGGATCTAAAGGACTGCTTCTGGATCACAGAATTTACCCGTTAAACTGGCTGCTGACTCAATTGGTCATTGGGCTCATTGGTTTGAGTAAAGAAAGAAACTAGTCTGATAAAATACTCTGTTAAATTTCTGCTTTTAAAGTAAAGCTTTTCCTATACTGTTTTCACAGCTGCCTCCAAAAAAGAATATATTCAATTGGTATCCCAATGCCAGCTAAAAAATGTTTTGAAGCAGTGTATAGAGGACAAATATCTAGAGCAGCTTTGCAGTAGTTTGGGGAGTTAAATATTATGACTTACATGACAGGTAGGTTACAGAAAAAATATGACTGTGTAAACCTATGCTCCAGACATTAAAATATGTTTTGTTTTAATTATGTTACTTATGTTAATTATGTTTTAATTACATGTTGCAATGTAATGCTAAAAGCAATGGTGATGCTTAAGCTGAAACACTTCTGACAATGGTATGTCTGTATTGTCTAATGGTTGTGAATTCAAGCAGATACATAACTCATATAAAGAAAGGAGTACTTGTGGCACCTTAGAGACTAACAAATTTATTTGAGCACAAGCTTTCGTGAGCTGCAGCTCACTTCATCAGATACATGCAGTGGAAAATACAGTGGGGAGTTTTTATATACACAGAGAACATGAAACAATGGGTGTTACTATACACACTGTAATGAGAGTGATCAGGTAAGGTGAGCTATTACCAGCAGGAGAGCAAAAAAACCTTGTGTAGTGATAATCAAGGTGGGCCATTTCCAGCAGTTGACAAGAACATGTGAGGAACAGTATGGAGGGGGGAAACATGGGGAAATAGTTTTACTTTGTGTAATGCCACATCCACTCCCAGTCTTTATTCAAACCTAATTTAATGGTGTCCAGTTTGCAAATTAATTCCAATTCAGCAGTCTCTCGTTGGAGTCTGTTTTTGAAGTTTTTTTGTTGAAGAATTGCTACTTTTAGGCCTGTAATCAAGTGACCAGAGAGATTGAAGTGTTCTCCGACTGTTTTTTGAATGTTATAATTCTTGACATCTGATTTGTGTCCATTTATTCTTTTACATAGAGACTTTCCGGTTTGGCCAATGTACATGGCAGAGAAGTATTGCTGGCACATGATGGCATATATCACATTGGTAGATGTGCAGGTGAATGAACCTCTGATTGAGTGGCTGATGTGAGAGACTGCTGAATTGGAATTAATTTGCAAACTGGACACCATTAAATTAGGCTTGAATAAAGACTGGGAGTGAATGTGTCATTACACAAAGTAAAACTATTTCCATGTTTATTTTCACCCCGCTACTGTTCCTCACACGTTCTTGTCAACAACTGGAAATGGCCCACCTTGAGTATCACTACAAAAGGGTTTTTTTTCTCTCCTGCTGGTAATACCTCACCTTACCTGATCACTCACACAATGGTAACACCCACTGTTTCATGTTCTCTGTGTATATAAAATCTCCCCACTGTATTTTCCACTGCATGCATCCGATGAAGCGAGCTGTAGCTCACGAAAGCTTATGCTCAGATAAATTTGTTCGTCTCTAAGGTGCCACAAGTACTCCTTTTCTCTTTGCGGATACAGACTAACACGGTTGCTACTCTGAAATAACTCATATACTAATTGTATGTTTTAACATGCAGGAATCAATATAGTTTTGTATGAAGCCAAAACAAAATTTATGAAATTTATCATGAAATTTATAATCTTCACTACTGTTAAACAGACAGAGTGCTTTCTGGTTCCCAATTTTCTTTAATTTTATGAATTACAGCGTGACTGGTGCTGCTGATTCTGCATTCAAAAGCAATAGGTGAGTTTTGCTGTTTTGCTGCTTTGCCTGCACTCTTTTATTACATGTAACCAGTTTTGCCTGATCTTTAGTTGTTTGCTATACATGTGATTCTTCTCTTTACACTTAGCTGAGTTTAGAGTGGTAATTTATTTGATATGGTGAGCAAAAAAACTTATTCTACACAGTGGTTTCAAGTCAATAACGTTAGATGGAAGCTAGACATGAATTACTGTTCAGGTATTTAACTATATATTCAGCTACTGTGAGGCCAAGCAAGGCTTTTCGTCTGTTCTTTCTGCCCAACAAAATATTGCAGTTGCAGTACTAAACATTCCCTAAGTTTGCATAGAAGGGCAGCATGGGACCAGAGCCAGACAACCTATATTAAATTTGTGAAAGTTTAGTCATTGAAGTTTTGTTCTAATATGAATATTTCAGAATTTTGTCAGTAGCCAGCTTATTAAATTTATGTGTAGATAATTATTTTAAAGATATATATATATATATATATATATATATCAACATGTATTTACATGTTGACAGTTACATTCAATGAATCTTCCCAGGCCACTGTCTATCAGAGGGGAACAAAAAATCGATGATTTATGATATTTGCATTTCACAGATTAAATTTCTGCCTGTCTCTAGCTATTTACATTATGTAAAATTATATAAACTCACATAAATTATGTCACTTAAACCTGCCAGATATGTAGGCAAGCTCACAGCAAGGTCCAAATTTCAGCTCCTAATTTATTCTTAACCCTGAACTCATCATAATTACTAAAAAATGAAGAACTCAAATGGGTGTAGAATCAGTGTAACGTATATTCACTTATAGTTTGCTTCAAAGCCCATTTAAGTCAAGGGGAGTCGCTCCATTGACTTCATTGGCTTTATCTCTTGCTCTTAGTTTTTACCCATTTATTGCTCGTTGGTTCTGATTCAACATGGCACAAGAATTTTCCCATGGAAGTAGATAGGACCGCTTACTTCCTTACTGTAAAGCATGTAATTAAGTGATCTGATGAATAAGGGTCTTTTAAGAACATAACTCATAGTCAGATCCAGGGAAGTTCCATCATTGTTAGAGGGGAAATAATTGTCCTCCTGTCCCTTGAGAATTCCATTCAGCTAAACCTTTTGGGCAAGTAATGTTGCTGGGCATCTTCTATGGTATATGCCATTGAGACTGAGTACCAAGAAAAGTATGGGGTTGGGAGGGTTATGGTAATAATTTTGGCTATACATTTAAATATTGAAAAGAGAAAAGCATCTGCTTATTTTATCATCATCCATTGTAAATAACTGCAAAGCAACTTGTTTGCTGGGGAGAGTAGATAGCAGCATTAGAATTAAGAGAATCTTCAGGGTCTTGAGTGGACTATTTGCTCACATGGCAAGTGAATGAGAAAAATACTGTTCTCAAGCTATGTATCCTGCAAACACAGACTTGGCTCAAAAATAGTCTTCTAATGTACACATAAGTTGGATGAGAATATCCATTTTAGCTAAATAAATTTTTAGATTTTAGTCAAGTAATAATGAATCAAATAATGAGATGAATCAAATAAGATAAAAATTGTTCATACGTGAAAGGGTGTAACAATGTATAGACACAATTTTCACTCGTTTCAAATTATTTTTTTCTGATAATTTGATCTTATTCAAGCTTCTTCAGTCAATTCTTGAGTTACTTTGTAGTATTAATAATAATTAAAAATAAATCACAGAAAAATAATATGTATGGCCATAAAACCAAGTATAGTAGGTGGAGAAAAGAAAATGAAGATATCTTGCTAGGAAGAAGCAAAATATTTATTCTACAATTTTGTTCATATATATAATTCTATAAATATCACATTTTGAAACAAACAGTAAGCATTGAACAAGGTAAACATATACAACTAAAATTGACTTGGAAAGTGAATTAAACAAATACTTATCTTTCATGTTTAGTGGAAACTAGATACATAAAAATAGAACAATGAAGTTGAAATTTTAAACCCATGAACAGTCAAGACATTTAAATTAACCTTACTGTAAACATTACTTACATGCCTTTTGATGCCAGGTCCAAGGAGTGGGCAAAACAACATAGGCTAATACTTTAGACACTCAAAGATCAAGATTGATGTCAAAGATCAATTAATATGACGGTCTGTAAGGAGGGAAACTTGTCATTGAATGTGAGTAGATCTGCAGATGATAATTAGACTTGGAAGGATTAAATCTTTATTGGAAACTATCAGTAAATATTGACTTCCCTTGGCCCACGCTGCTTCCCTCAGCCCCCATTGGCCTGCAGTGGCGAACCACGGCAAGTGGGAGGCACGATCGGCCGAACCTGCAGACGCAGCCGGTTTACAAACTGGCCCGGCTCGCCAAGGGCTTTCCCTGAACAAGCAGCATCCCAAGTTTGGGAAACACTGGCTTAGATTATTGGTCTGGCCGAACTACGTTGAATGCAAGATTGGCATAGGGAAACAAAAGTGATTTTTTGGCTCCCTAAACGTGGAACTGGCTAGGGATTAGTCCTTGGCATCATTTAGGACAGTCTCTGGGCTGTTTGAACCTATTCCCAGTGTTGGTGGCCTCAAGAGAACATAATGGAATCCCAGAATTGAAGAGAACATGGATGCCACTGACATGCGCTCTTCAACCTAGAAGAGAGATCCTCTATGCTGAAGGCATGGAGGACGTGGCACAAGAACCACTATGGCTGCTGTGCTCCCTGGGAGGATTTCTTCAGTGCAGCAGGATTCCTCAGGCTACTGGGTTCTTCTTGCTTTCTGTTTTCTTTGCACTGAAGTGGTTCAAAGCAGCGAGAGTTGGGGCTAGGATCCAGCCTCTTCTAGGTTGAAATAGAGAAGACTTAACATAGTGTAACCACGAACCGATATATTCCTGAAAATATTCTATATCAAGATGTAGATATTTAAAGCGACTTTCTCACTCAGGGTCCAATCTTATTCTTAATGTAAAATAAATAGAAAAAGTGCCAATAACCTTATCTATGTAAAATTGTTTTCTTGGTTCAAAATTGGATTACACATTTCTCTGCTGCTCTGCTACTGCTTTTTAGGCTTCTCAGCTAAGTCGTATGAAAAAAAAATGGTGCTAAAACAGTTACAGCATTTGTAAATATCCCACATTTGTGGGGAGAGGAAGGAGTCGGTCTGTGTCAGGTTGATTTAAAGAAAGAAATGACAGTGTGTGAAGCTGCTCAGGGGACTGTGAATATTAGAAGTAGTTTTGCCTCAGATGGATTCGTGGACACAGTGTAGGTGAAGCAGACAACATTGCATGATAAATACAATTCATACTATGGCCATCACCACCCCTTCTGTCATATATGTATATGCAAACTGCTATATGAATCTAATCTTCTCCAAAGGAAGTTAAATGAGAGTTTTCCCATTTACTTCAAAGGGAGCAAAATCAGGCCCTGTTTCTAAAATATTTTCATGTAGGGTAGCACATACATGTCCATTCTTTCTTGTTATGGTCACTGATATCAATAAAGGATCCAATAAGATTGATACTCCATCCTCACTTTTTAAATAATGATAATTTGGCACATACCCGCCACCCCCCCACACACTTACCAGCTGTGAAATCCTTCCAAACCCCAAACATGTATAGTGCGTATCCTTAAAAATGCATACTATTTGGAAAAACGTCACAATTTTCAATGAAAACTTACCCATTTATCTAAATAAGGAATGTAGCTGAAATGATAATCTCTTTCAATATGGTAGGAATTTTTATGTATAGTCTATAGATTTGGCCTGGGGCCAAACTCATCTCACTTCACACACGGACTCACCATGCTTAGGATCAGCCCTGCATTTTCAAGTGTATGTTCAGTTCTGAAGGAGTACCATAAGCAAAAGGTCTTTTGGCAAATTATCTTGCCACAGCAGGATATGATAAATAATTAATAACTGATACTGTGATTTAAAATTTCTAACTGAATGTAGCAGCACTTTTAAAAGATACAAAGGAACATTACTTTGCTATTTCAACAGTAGTCAGTATATAGACAATGTCAACAGATTGTCAAAATGAAAGGAGCATATGTCTACACTACGAAATTAGGTTGAATTTAGAGAAGTCTTTTTTTAGAAATCGTTTTTATATAGTCGATTGTGTGTGTTCCCACACAAAATGCTCTAAGTGCATTAAGTGCATTAACTCGGTGGAGTGCTTCCCCAGTACCAAGGCTAGCATTGACTTTAGAGCATTGCACTGTGGGTAGCTATCCCACAGTTCCCGCAGTCTCCGCCACCCATTGGAATTCTGGGTTGAGATCCCAATGCCTAATGGGGCAAAAACATTGGCACGGTGGTTCTGGGTACATATCGTCAGGCCCTCCCTCCCTCCGTGAAAGCAACGGCTGATAATCGTTTCACGCCTTTTCTCCTGGGTTACCTGTGCAGACGCCATACCACGGCAAGCATGGAGCCCGCTCAGCTCACTGTCACTGTACGTCTCCTGGGTGCTGGCAGACGCGGTACTGCATTGCTACACAGCAGCAGCTCATTGCCTTGTGGCAGCAGATGGTGCAATAGGCCTGATAACTATCGTCATCATGTCCTAGTTGCTCTTGGCTGCCTCGGTAAGGTCGGTCAGGAGTGCCTGGGCAGACATGGTCGCAGGGACTGAAATAGGAGTGACTCAACCAGGTCATTCTCTTTCGTCCTGCTGGCAGTCGTATTGTGCCGTCTTCTGGCGAGCAGCCAGGAGATGAGGATGGCTAGCAGTCCTACTGCACTGTCTGCTGCCAGCCAAAGATGTAAAAGATAGATGGAGTGGATCAAAACAAGAAATACACCAGATTTGTTTTGTATTCATTTGCTCCCCCCTTCTTCCCTCCCTCCCTCTGTGAAATCAATGGCTGACAATCATTTCAGTGAGGTCTGTCAGGGGCACCTTGAAAAGTTTAATGGAGATTCAGTCCTGCCTGGAATGCTGGGGGGGAGGGATAGCTCAGCGCGTTGAACATTGGCCTGCTAAACCCAGGGTTTTGAGTTCAATCCTTGAGGGGGCCATTCTGTGTGACAGTTGTTTTTGTTTCTCCTTGATGTAAAGCCACCCCTTTGTTGATTTTAGTTCCCTGTAAGCCAACCCTGTAAACCATTTTGTCAGTCACCCCTCCCTCCATCAGAGCAACGGCAGACAATTGTTCCACGTCTTTTTTCATGCAGACGCCATACCACGGCAAGCATGGAGCCCGCTCAGATCACTTTGGCAATTAGGAGCACATTAAACACCACACACATTATCCAGCAGTATATGCAGCACCAGAACCTGCCAAACCGAAACCTGGCGAGTAGGCGATGTCAGCACGGTGACGAGAGTGATGAGGACATGGACACAGACTTCTTTCAAAGCACAGACCCTGGCAATGTGGGCATCATGGTGCTAATGGGGCAGGTTCATGCCATGGAATGCCAATTCTGGGCCCGGGAAACAAGCACAGACTTGTGACACCGCACAGTGTTGAAGGTCTGGGACGATTCCCAGTGGCTGTGAAACTTTTGCATGTGCAAGGGTTCTTTCATGGAACTTTGTGACTTGCTTTCCCCTGCCCTGAAGTGCCAGAATACCAAGATGAGAGCAGCCCTCACAGTTGAGAAGCGAGTGGCAATAGCCCTGGGGAAGCTTGCAACGCCAGACAGCTACCGGTCAGTCGGGAATCAATTTGGAGTGGGCAAATCTACTGTGGGGGCTGCTGTGATGCAAGTAGCCAACACAATCAAAGATCTGCTGATATCAAGAATAGTGACCCTGGGAAATGTGCAGGTCATAGTGGATGGCTTTGCTGCAATGGGATTCCCTAACTGTGGTCGGGCCATAGACGGAACCCATATCCCTACCTTGGCACCCGAGCACCAAGCCGGCAAGTACATAAACCGCAAGGGGTACTTTTCAATAGTTCTGCAAGCTCTGGTGGATCACAAGGGACGTTTCACCAACATCAACATGGGATGGCCGGGAAAGGTACATGACGCTCACATCTTCAGGAACTCTGGTCTGTTTCAAAAGCTGCAGGAAGGGACTTTCTGCCCAGACCAGAAAATACCATTGGGAATGTTGAAATGCCCATAGTTATCCTTTGAGACCCAGCCTACCCCTTAATGCCATGGCTCATGAAGCCATACACAGGCAGCCTGGACAGTAGTCAGGAGCTGTTCAACTACAGGCTGAGCAAGTGCAGAATGATGGTAGAATGTGCATTTGGATGTTTAAAAGCATGCTGGCTGACTCACTTAGACCTCAGCGAAACTGATATTCCCATTGTTATTACTGCTTGCTGTGTGCTCCACAATATCTGTGAGAGTAAGGGGAGACGTTTATGGTGGGGTGGGAGGTTGAGGCAAATTGCCTGGCCGCTAGTTACGCCAGGGCAGTTAGAAGAGCACAGGAGGGCACAGTGCGCATCACAGAAGCTTTGAAAACCAGTTTCATGATTGGCCAGGCTACGGTGTGAAAGTTCTGTTTGTTTCTCCTTGATGAAATCCCCGTCCCTTGGTTCACTCTACTTCTCTTTAAGCTAACCACCGTTCTGTCCCCACTTTGATCACTGCTTGCAGAGTCAATAAACTCATTGTTGCTTCACATTCATGCATTCTTCATTAATTCATCACACAAATAGGGGGATAACTGTCAAGGTAGCCCGGGAGGGGTGGTGGAGGAGGGAAGGACAAGGCCACACAGCACTTTAAAACTTTAAAACTTATTGAATGCCAGCCTTCTGTTGCTTTGGCAATTCTCTGGGGTGGAGTGGCTGGGTGGCCAGAGGCCCCCTCCCCAGCGTGTTCTTGGGCGGCTTCGTGAGGAGGCTATGGAACTTGGGGAGGAGGGTGGTTGGTTACAAGGGGCTGTAGAGGCAGTCTGCGCTCCAGCTGCCTTTTCTGCAGCTCAACCATACACTGGAGCATATTAGTTTGATCCTCCAGCAGCCTCAGCATTGAATCCTGCCTCCTCTCGTCACGCTGCTGCCACCTCTCCTCTTCAGCCCACCACTTACTCTCTTCAGCCCGCCACCTCTCCTCGTGTTCATTTTGTGCTTTCCTGCACTCTGACATTGTCTGTCTCCACGCATTCGTCTGTGCTCTGTCAGCATGGGAGGACAGTATGAAGTCAGAGAACATTTCATCGCGAGTGTGTTTTTTTCACCTTCTAATCTTCGCTAGCCTCTGGGAAGGAGAAAATCCTGTGATCCTTGAAACACATGCAGCTGGTGAAGAAAAAAAAAGGGACAGTGGTATTTAAAAAGACACATTTTATAGAACAATGGGTACACTCTTTCACGGTAAACCTTGCTGTTAACATTACATACATAGCACATGTGCTTTTGTTACAAGGTCACATTTTGCCTCCCCCCACCGCATGGCTAAACCCTCCCCTCTGTTCCCACCGCATGGCTAACAGTGGGGAACATTTCTATTCAGCCACAAGCAAACAGCCCAGCAGGAACGGGCACCTCTGAATGTCCCCTTAAGAAAAGCACCCTATTTCAACCAGGTGACCATGAATGATATCTCACTCTCCTGAGGATAACGCAGAGAGATAAAGAATGGATGTTGTTTGAATGCCAGCAAACATACGCTGCAATGCTTTGTTCTGCAATGATTCCCGACTACGTGTTACTGGCCTGGTGTGGTAGAGTGTCCTACCATGGTGGATGGAATAAGGCTGCCCTCCCCAGAAACCTTTTGCAAAGGCTTTGGGAGTACATCCAGGAGAGATTTATGGAGATGTCTCTGGAGGATTTCTGCTCCATCCCCAGGCACGTTAACAGAATTTTCCAGTAGCTGTACTGGCCACGAATGCCAGGCCAAATTAATCATTAAACACACTTGCTTTTAAACCATGTATACTCTTTTAAAAGGTACACTTACTAGAGGTCCCTTCTCCGCCTAGAGGGTCCGGGAGGCAGCCTTGGGTGGGTTCGGGGGGTAATGGCTCCAGGTCCAGGGTTAGAAACAGTTCCTGGCTGTCAGGAAAAATGGTTTCTCCGCTTGCTTGCTATGAGCTATCTACAACCTCATCATCATCATCTTCCTCGTCTCCAAAACCTTCTTCCATGTTGCCTCCCTCTCCATTGATGGAGTCAAAGCACACAGTTGGGGTAGTGGTGGCTGAACCCACTAAAATGGCATGCAGCTCATCATAGAAGCCGCATGTTTGGGGCTCTGACCTGGAGCAGCCGTTTGACTCTCTGGTTTTCTGGTAGGCTTGCCTCAGCTCCTTAAGTTTCACATGGCACTGCTTTGGGTCCCTGTTATGGCCTCTGACCTTCATGCCCTGGGAGACTTTGATAAATGTTTTGGCATTTCGAAAACTGGAACAGAGTTCTGATAGCACAGATTCCTCTCCCCATACAGCGATCAGATCCCGTACCTCCAGTTCGGTCCATGCTGGAGCTCTTTTGCGATTCTGGGACTCCATCACGGTCACCTTTGCTGATGAGCTCTGCATGGTCACCTCTGCTGATGAGCTCTGCACTCACCTGCACCTTGCCACGCTGGCCAAACAGGAAATTAGTTTCAAAAGTTCGCGGGCCTTTTCCTGTCTACCTGGCCAGTGCATCTGAGTTGAGAGTGCTGTCCAGAGCAGTCACAATGGAGTACTCTGGGATAGCTCCCGGAGGCCAAAATGTCGAATTGTGTCCACAGTACCCCAAATTTGACCCAGCAAGGCCGATTTCAGCACTAATCCCCTTGTCAGGGGTGGAGTAAAGAAATCGATTTTAAGAGCCCTTTAAGTTGAAAAAAAGGGCTTCATCGTGTGGACGGGTGCAGGGTTAAATCGATTTAATGCTGCTAAATTCAACCTCAACTCCTAGTGTAGACCAGGGCTTATGGAGTAATGTTCTTAAGCTTTTCATTCAAAGGATAGTGGATGAGACCCTGTCCAAAATCGGAAGAGCTAACTCACAAAAAAGTACCTTCTCAGGGTTTAGGCAACATAGCTCTAGATTTTCCATGAAGGGACCAGAGAGACTGTACATTGTATTAAAATATATATTTATAAATTTGCTTCATGTGATGTAACCTGCCAAGACTGAAAGGAGAAGGAGAAGCTAATTATCAGGGGAAAAAATCAGACCTTGGCTGGAGGGAAAAACACATTTAAAATGTAATAGACTTCTTATTTAATATCTACACATACCCTCACCTACACCCTACTTGTCTTCCTTCTCCAAAATAAGAGCAAAAAATGACTGATATGGTGAGGTTATTAATCTGATGAATTTATTTCTATTTTAACCAGTGTCACTCCTATGCTTGGGGCACATTACAAATGTTATAGAACTGAAAACAAAGATATATATTTCTGGTTTTTAATGCCAGGATTCCAAGTTATACACTCTTTGATAAATGCTAGTTAAAAGAGGCTCAATATTTTTTTCTAAACATAACTGCCTCTAATAGTGTTGATTTTTGTGGACTTTTCTAGTGGGATTTGATACACTTTACTTTCTTACATGTGATTTATTATTTGAGTCGTGCAATTTGTCTTTTGAGAGAATGTGCACTTGTAATTATTTTAAAGCCTCAATAAAAATAAATGGAAAAAAATCATCAACAACAAATCAGGTCAAGGTCCGAGAAAAATAAATTCTCGTATATATACCACCAATTCTTTGCCCTGTGTCACCCTCCTCTCCTCGCTTCCAGACACACAATCCCTAAGGATAATGCCCTGACTCTCTCTAACTCACATTCTTCCATTCACTTATTACCTCTTTCACATAGTTATCCATTTATGGTATCATTCTCTTTCCATCTGTCCCCCCACATTCTCTCACCCACTGATTTATTCAGTTATTCACTATCCTTCACTCGCAGACCCTCATCCAGCCATTCACTCAAACTCTGACACACACTCCCCAACCCCACAAATACATAAACATAAATTCACTCCCCTCCCACCAGCACTCATTGTCCCCAGGTCTGTGGAGAAATCTGGAAGTTCGTGGAATCTAAGCTTGAAGCCACTGGAGCTTGAGGGAGAAATCAGAGAAGTCACCAGATGGGAGAGGGCAAGAGGAGGAAAGCTACTTCAGGTTGGAAGTGGGAGGTTATAGGAAGGGGAGTTGTGGGGGCAGAATGGAAATTTACTTGTTTGAGAGGGGAAGGGCTGAATGGATGAGAGCTGCTGGTGATCTCTGAATGGGATTGCAGGAGAGGGTGTCTTGGAAGGGGAACAACTAGGAACATGGGAGAGTTGTAGCCACAGCAGGGAACCAATGTGAAGAGATTAGATGGAAGAGCTGGTGAGCTGATAATGTGAGGATTTTGGAGTGGAAAGAATGAGAACTATTAGGGAAAGGAGGTCAGGGTGTGGTGGTGGTGGTGGGAGGCCAGATAGGGAGAAGGCCTGAAATGGAAGAAGGCCCTACAAAGCTGATAAAGAGCTAGGGGAACAATATCACAGCAGTGCCATCCCTCTCTCAGCCCAGAAGCAATAGCAGCAGTATGTACACAGAGCATAAGCAGAGTAACAGTATGTCCCTCATGTCAGAAAAATAGATTTTTTGGGTTTTTTTTAAGTAAGCCAGTCTGGGACATTGGAACAGCTCCCCCCCCCCCCCCCAAACTGGGATAGTCTTAGTTAATTAAGCCACATGGTTACCATGGTGACATTTCTTTGGCCAGATCCCTTATTCACATTAACTACCTTATTTTGTAGTAAGGTAGTTCAACTGAAGTGAATGGTAGGGCATAGAGCAGAGAGCCTCAATAATAGCATATGTATTTAGTTTTCAGTAAAAACACATTTATATAGGTCAGCACAACTACTTTAGGACCTAAGCATTATAAATTGGCAGTTTTTGGTAGAAAAGAGTGTCAAGGAAGATGTGAAGGAGGATAAAGTATTGGGGTTTTGGACTATTTCTGAGATGATGTTCCAGGCATAAGGAATGGAAGAAAGAGTGGAGATGGGAGAAGTACACAAAGGGTAAATGGAGGATGACAAAATGCTATTATCAAGCCTTTGCTGCTACAAAATTCTCTGTGAGCCATATCCCCACTTATTTTTTCTCTCTCTTTTGAGATTCTTGCAATAGTTGTGGCATAGTTTTTCATCACTTTAATTGCATTTATTTGATGCTGAATATACTGTTGAGCATAAATTCTATAAGACTCATGCTGATTCATGTACCCAGTAAAGTACTGTTTTCTTAGGAGAGAAACAAAGAGAGACTGGCACCAGTTAAGTGATTATTTGTCAGTCTGCCAAAATGGCAATGTATTACCCACTTTGTGGCATAACAGTGATGGATTTCAAAAAGTTAGATAAATGTGTTTTAATTGAAAAGGATTTACCAGTTTTTCAACTCCATTATGCTTATTCACCTCATGATTTATCAGAAAAGCATTCTGTGTCTGATTCCTTTAGCACAGTGTTTCCCAAACTTAGGAGGCCGCTTGTTCAGGGAAAGCCCCTGGAGGGACGGGCCGGTGTGTTTACCAGCCGCATCCGCAGGTTTGGCCGATTGCGGCTCCCATTGGCTGCGGTTCGCTGCTGCAGGCCAATGCGGGCTGTGGGAAGTGGCATGGGCCGAGGGACGTACCGGCCGCTGCTTCCCGCAGCCCCCATTGGCCTGCAGCTGCAAACCGCGACAAGTGGGAGCCACAATCGGCCGAACCTGCGGACGCAGCAGGTAAACACACTGGCCTGGCACCCCAGGGGCTTTCCGTGAACAAGCGGTGTCCTAAGTTTGGGAAACACTGCTTTAGCAGTTACATTTTCTAAAAATGCTGTAATTTTTTACACAGTTGTTTAATGAAACTCATTTTATACTGAATTATTTTTACTTGTATGCTCGCTAAAAATGTTCAACGTTCTCATTTTTGTGTCCCTGTAAGGTTTACCTTTTCTCTTTGGGCCTAACCCTGCAAACTGCTGAGCACTTCTGAGAGTTGCTAAGCACCTTCAACACCTTTTAAGGACCAGATTCTGCCACACTTACTCACGATGAGCAGTTCTATACTCCTGTAGTAGTCTCATTGTATTAAATGAGCTGGTTACTCCACAATGTGAAAAACAGTGTCAGAATTTAGACCAAACTCAGGGCCCTTAGCAACTCTGGAGTGCATGCAATACCTGTAGGGCTGGATCCTGCTATCTATTTAAGTGGCACCCATCTCTGGTAGTACTAAGCACTTCAAGTTACTTAGGTATTTATCCTCATAACTTTTCTTTGAGGCAAGGAAAGGCTATTATCCCTTTTTTTACAGATGGAGGAACTGAGACACAGACTAAGCAATTTAGCTAAAGTCATATAAGAAGTCTCTGGTGGAGCAGGGAATTGAACACAGCTCTCCCCCGACTAACACCCTAACAATTGGTCAAGCCTTATACTGAGTGTTCTTTGCAGGGGGAAGTGAAAAGGGAAGTAGAAAGCCTTACTTTCAAAGACCTAAGACAGGGGTTCTCAACTTGGTTCATGGCTTGTTCAAGGTAAGCCCCTGATGGGCTGCGAGATGCTTTGTTTACCTATCCATCCGCAGGTATGGCTGCTCGCAGCTCCCAGTGGCCTTGGTTCACTGTTTCTGGCCAATGGGAGCTGCAGGAAGTGGTGGGCCAGCCCGTGCCTCTTCCTGCAGCTCCCAATGGCCAGGGACAGCGAACTGCAGCCACTGGGAGCTGTGAGTGGCCATACCTGTGGACGCTCAGTTAAATAAAGCATCTCGCAGCCCACCAAGGGCTTACCCTAAACAAGCCACAAACCAAGTTTGGGAACCCCTGATCTAAAAGAATATAAAAATCCACAAGGTAATATTCAAGCCATATCTGTAGATAGGTAGCTAATTCTAATTATTAACTAGAGTTTCATTTCAACAAGCTTTCCTTCCTCAAATATTATCTACTGCCTCTCTCAGCAAAGAGATCACAGTCCTTTAGATGTGACATAGCAACCATTCCTACAACAGGCTAAGATACCTCAAATATTGCATAGCCAAGTGGAAGAGTTTGTGTAGACTGAACAAAAGCTATTCTTAATAGTTAGTGACAGGAACATGACTGAAAATTAAGGGCTACATTCTACACCCTCCCTCCTCCCCCCCGTTAGTTACATTGAATAGTATCTTATTGTGCAACTAGTTCCATGGATTTCAGTAGAGTGCTGTCATAGAATCATAGAAGATTATGGTTGGAAGAGACCTCAGGAAGTCATCTAGTCCAACTCCCTGCTCAAAGCAGAACCAACCCCAACTAAATCATCCCAGCCAGGGCTTTGTCAATCCGGCTTAAAAACCTCTAAGGATGGAGATTCCACCACCTCCCTATGTAAACCATTCCAGTGGTTCACCATGCTGTCCTGAATAAGCGGCTAAATGTCACCTGACATTCAAAAGTAAAATTCTAAAGTTTCATTATAAACACAGCAGGAGAAATGCAAGAACATGATGAGAAATCGTCAGTCAAAATGTAAATTAAGCCAGTCTATAGAGCTCTAAGAATAAATATCCCGTTTCTTGTCTGTATCCATGCTGAACATATCTCTTATAAACTTACTATATAAGATCCATTGATTTATTCTTGGGACAACTTCCTTTTTAAAGTGACTCAAGTGTTTTGCAGTTAGCATAGTTTTAACTAAGTGTTGTTAACAGTTGTTGCTCCCTTTAGGAGGTACCGGAGGACACTAGTGCCTTTCCTGCAGCCAGAAATCTAATATTTAATATTATAGACATTTTATTCAAATCACTGTACATCAAAAGAAAATGCTGCTTAGAGAAAACAGTGGGCTGCTAATCAACTTAATAAAAGGCAATCATTCAATATTTTGCACTTTCCTCTGTAGATAGATTCTGTCTTTACCCTTTAGACAAACTGTAGATTTATATTTATGTCATGTACAATGACAAGCATAGAGGGCTTAATTGTATCCACAGCTTACAGTCACATAGCATGGTAAAGGGAATAAGAAGCTCACCTGTAACCACATTGTGCAGGCCAGGTAGGAACTGCAAATCTAAGCAGCTCTGTAGTCAGAACAGAATAGGAGTTGCTAGTAACTTGCTATCCTACTGGAGGAATTTAATGAAAAAGGGGGTGGAAGGGACAGGGAATAGGCAGGGCTATGGCTTTTGCCCCTTCCCCCCTGCAGTCTCTCCACATGCACAGGCCAGTTTTGCTGGCCATTGCATGCTGTGCCCCTCAAAAGGAAGTGGCAAGGTATTCTCTCCCCTCGTACCATTGGGTATCTCTGGGTGGCATTCTGAATGTCTCCCAAATACTCCATTTGGGACATTGCAACTCACACTGTCCTCAGCACAGGGTTGTGGCTAAATGAAACAGTTTACCCAAAGTGAATTCCTCTCAGAGGTAATTACTCAAATGGGACCTAGTTTTGCCACCCTTACTCACGTTGGATAGCACCTTAATCTGTGGGTAATTCCACTGAATTCAGCTGGACTATCTGTAGAGAAGGCACCGCATGACTGGAGCAAGAGTTGCCAAATCTGATTCATAAATAAGGTCAAATTTAGCCCTTGTATGCATGTGCTGAATTTGGCCCATTAATATTTAATATTTCTCTGTGAGCACAGAAAATCAACATTTCAGCCGCTCTGTCCTTTCTCAAGGTTAGTGGGAGCTGTTGATTTTCCATCGTACTGGGTTCCCGCAAGCAATTAAAACTCTTTTTTTATGAAGATCAAGATTTAAAAGAAAATTATTTGAATAATTACTTTTCTGATGAGTGCAATCTGGGCTTTTTTCATTGTTAGGAATGAACTGAGTTGATAAGGGCATGAGTTGATTAAGGCATGCAGGACACCTGATATGCTGGTAGCTCCCAGATTTACTTTAAAACACATGAAACTTTCAGAAAATATATTACCTGTTATATAATCCTGGCTTTAAGGACTATTAAACAGTGTACTAGATAAAATATTTCATTTTATTATATGATATAGGGCTAGACCGTATTTAATCTAATGCAGCTGTGCAGAGGAAAAAGTCCTCCCTCTTTGCAGCTATCCAGATCTTGGCTCTGGGCCCTTTGTGGAGCATGGGGACATGTCCTTGATGCTCCACACAGAAAGCAAGTGGGTTGTGAAGGGCAGGGAGTGGGGTGGGGCCATTGACCCATGTCCCTCTGTGTACATGGCTGGGGAGAAGTAAGTTGCAGGATATTTCTGCTTGTGCATCTATCATGCAGCAAATTACTTTCCCATTCAGCTTTTCCAAGCAAGACTGGGGCAGGGGAAGAATTGTGGTTTTATGAGTCAAAATCCCTCCCACAGCTGTTCCTGTAGTGGTGTAGTTTATACCTACTACTCAGAATTGTGCCTGAGGGCACAATGTAGCAGCAGGTGCTCAATAGTAGCAAAGAGTTACAGACAATGCTAAGGGTAAGTGCAGAGATGCAGATAGGAGCTCCAGAAATATTATGCTTCAATCAGGCTCAGTAGCATCAGATGCCCCAGGGAAAGTGGTTGTCCTGCTATCCTGGAAGAGATGGCTTGCCCATGTGTCATAACCATAAGGGTAGCCTAAAATTCCTCCTTACCTGTAAGGGGTTAAGAAGCTCAAATAACCTGGTTGGCACCTGACCAAAGGAACCAATGGGGACGAAAGATACTTTCAAATCGGGGGGAGGGGGGAAGGGTTTGTTTTGGGTTCTTTGTTTCTGTGGCCATTCTCTCTTGGGACTGAGAGGGGCCAGACAGAAATCTGTCTTCTCCAACCCATCCTAATCCAAGTCTCCAATATTGCAACCAGTATAGGTAAAACAGGCAAGGTGGATTAGTTTATTTTTTCTTTTGCTTGTGAATTTTCCCTGTGCTAAGAGAGGGAGTTATTCCTGTTTTCTGTAACTTTAAGATTTGCCCAGAGGGGAATCCTCTGTGTTTTGAATCTGAATACCCTGTAAAGTATTTTCCATCCTGATTTTACAGAGATGATTTTTACTTTTCTTTTTTTCTTTTTAATAAAATCTTTCTTTTAAGAACTTGACTGATTTTTCCATTGTTCCAAGAACCAGGGGTTTGGGTCTTTGATCATTTTTTAGCAAATTGGTTAGGCTGTTATTCTCAAGCCTCCCCAGGAAAGGGGGTGTAAAGGCTTGAGGGGATTGCTGGGGGAAGAGGAACTCCAAGTGGTCCTTTTCCCTGGTTCTTTGTTAAATCACTTGGTGGTGGCAGCATACCTCAGTCAAGGACAAATAGAGATTTGTGCCTTGGGGAAGTTTTTAACCTAACCTAAGTAGAAATAAGCTTAGGGGGTCTTTCATGCATGTCCCCATGCCTTTACCCTAGAGTTCATAGTGGGGAGGGAACCCTGACATCATGTCTATCTTTCCCTGGCCACCATCTCTTCCTTCCCACTCTGTGGGGTTTAGTTCCAGGAGCAGTGTTAGATTCCAGTAGTACTTGCATTCAGGGGTATGATTATGCCTGTGTGTGTGTGAAGTTCCTTGCATCCTTGCTCTCCCTATTTGCACACCAGTGCATGGGCCAGACACAAATGATCCCATAATGTTTCCCATGAATATATTTCTCTGAATCCCCTTTTGTTATCTTTTCATTTAACATCACTACAAACACATTTTACTGGTTTTCCAAATGTGTGAGATCCAGGCAATGTCTCTTCTTGTCAGTGACAAAATAACACTCACACATTTCTGACATCTTCTGTCAGACATTTAATACCTGGCCCAAAAGCAAACAAACATAATGCTAATGAGTACTTTGAAGCACTAGAGCTAGAATCAAGCAAAATGTTTTTTTTTAAGTGAATGAGTACATGGTAGTTCTTCAAAAGCAGCTTTAGAAAATGGCACCCTCCCACAGAGTTGTGGAATTCATGTTGGTCTCCCCTGCAGATTCTCACTTTGACATTCATGAGCCATGCTTCAGAGAAATGGAATAATTGCTGGTGGTAGACCATGCTAGTAGACTTGTGACTAGCAGGGATATGAGTGTCCCAGAGCCCAGGAATACAATTTAACATGTTGTGCCCAGAAACCTTTTGTTACTAATGAAAAAAAAATCTCATAAAGGACATAATATTCTAGGTGTTGCAGAAAAGGGAAGCATTTTCTTATTGATTCACGAGGGATCTTCATACTCCATAAAAGACATCTCTCAACACTGTTCTGATTGTGGCTAATGTCTGATATCCTTTATCAGGTTTCACAGCAAGGTTATGATGATTTTTGTTCACCCTAATTCAGGAGCCTTAGCCATTTCTGCGGCTATTGAAGGGACTGAAGAGACATTGTCTCTTATTTCTTCTGCATCAGATGAATCAGGCACATACAACCTTAATTTCCTGCTTTTTGAGTGCTTAACTCTACAACCTCATTTCACTACCCCAGGTTATAGGAGGGCCTGGTATGGAATAGATTGAGAATTGGGTACCATATCTGACCTTTGAATGGGAAATATTCTCAGTGAATATTCCCACTGCCTTAAAGGTCTTTAAATGTTTCCGTGTTTAGTTTCACAGTTCAGTTGAAAGAGTGTTAAAGAAAGCAAGTAAGGAAGTTGAGTAGTTGCTCAACTTTTCATTAACATCTTTAAAAATCACTGTATTCAGGAGAGATTCCTGAGGACTGAGAAGTGTCAAACATCACTTCACTGCTTCCTTTTAAATTGTCAAGAGACAGACTAGGGAACTAGATCAGTGAATTTATCAGCTGGAGGGGTGAGCGGTGGAATTATGGGAACTCTCATGTGAGGTATGTGATGTGCAGGGAAAGGCAAGAATAGCACAGTTTGATTAAGGATAGCCAGCATAGATTCAGGCAGGAGAGGTCATGCTTAACTAACCTGCTGGAGTTTTTTGAAGATATTACTGCCACAATAGATAAGGACAATTCAGTGGATGGTATTATGTTTAGATTTGCAAAAAGCATTGAACAAGGTACCTTATCAGAGTAATGTCTAAGGTAAAAGTCATGAAATAGGAGGTAAAATGGAAGACTGGAATAAGAATCTTTGCCTGAAGGGAAACTTTTAATTTTGGAAATGGGGGGATACCGTAAGGATCAACTTTAAAATTTCTGTTCAGAAGATATATTTTCAGCCAATAATTTGTATGCTGCCACTGGGAATAAAATCTCCACATATGTAGGTGAATGTAAAATTGGAGACAGAACAAGTAAATGAAGAACAATACAATGAGATTCAAAAGGATTTATATATCTTAGGCAATTTAACCATTGTAAGGATGCTTGGTTTTAATCAAACAAAAATTATAATAAAGTCTGAAATGGAAAGTGGAGCTATTTATTAGCTTAGACTACAATTATTCAAGAACATGAAACATGCTCAAATTGTTATACTGAAATGTGTAATGATTACACATTAGACTTTCCTCTTCTTGTATTAGCCAGTTAAAATGACAAGTTGAAGTGGCCGCATTTGATGTGGCAAGTTGAGAGCGGCAGTGAACATTGCTGAGTGATGAGTTGGCAACTGGCACACCTGAAGAAGGATGCTGGTATTTTTCAGTCAAAGAGATTTATTCTCCACTACCTTACGCTCTGGGTTAGTTATTTATATATGTGCAATGTGAGTCTAACGTGCTACCAATTATGTGAATGTCTACACTGTAGTCTGAGGTATTTTTCTGCATAAGTAGACATACCTGAACTAGCTTTATCTACACTGGCACAGGCTAAAAATAGCAGTGTAGATGCAGGAAGGTGAGTATCAACACAGGATAATCCCAGTATTCTTGTACAGCCAACGTTGAAGCCCGTACTTCTGCATCTAGATTATTATGGTTAGCTGCAGGCAAAGTTAGTGTGTGGGTCTGTCTATTCATGCTGCAGTCAGACTTCAAATTGCCATGTAGACCTACCCTGAGTAGTAGTATTTTATTTGCAATTTGCACTGCTTAAGGCAGTGGCAAATAGGGACCAAATAGGAACTACCTGAATGTAGTCAAATTTTGAAGATTAAATACACTTAGGTCAAAAAAACAACTGAAAGTTAATATTTCAATTTAAGAAATCAGCAGCCATGCGTGACATTGAGAAAATTGATTCTCATCCATTCTTACACAAATTGGTGGCTCACTGCGGTCTACATTTTTCTCATGTTGTTCAGTAGCTTTCTGTTATAAACAGATGGATGAGTGGGATAGTGTACCTTAAAGAAGCTTTTCAGCATAGATCACTTTGGTGGCAATCATTTAAGGTTATCAGATATGAAAGATGTTCCAGCAGGGTACGCTGGTCAGAATGAAGAACATTGACATTGCTTATATAATTGTAAATGATGTATTCAGTGTGTTACATTATAATCATAACAAAAACATAAATTGTTAGAACTCCTTATGCCTGAATGAGCTGTTAGAATCAGAGAATTGTATAATAGCATTTTAGAGTCAGAAAAGTGTCTCTTGGTCTTATTGAGCTGACAAATAAAATCTGTAGGGGAAGGGATCCTCATTTAGGTCTGTACCATTTATCATCTTTAAGAGTTACTCCTAGGTTCCTAGGTTTGAAAAGTTGTCCTGCTTCTTTAAAGGTAAAATCAAATATTTTAAAAATGAACTCTGTAATATTCCAGATTACTAACAGAACAAATGGGAAAACTTAAAAATTACAAACACACCTATTTTAAATGGGAACTGGAAAGCTTTTAATGGGTAAGGACCCAAATCCAGACCCTCCAGATGTGTTTCCTCTGCAACTATTGGGGACATGATTGTGACCAAATACACCTCTATATTCACACCCCATACACTATTGTAAGAATTGTTGTAAAAATATGCCTTGTAAGATATTATTTGAAAACTTTAACTCACTGGTCAATAATCTATTGGTGAAATGTATGTTGTGACGTGTAAAGCTATGAAATTCCCTTTATGTAAAGTTAAAGGCATATATTCAAATTCATATAGACCCGATTAGGCACAATTGTTCCAGCATGTCTTAAACAAAGGGATGTATGGTTACCTCAATTTACAATGTAAGCTCTGAACAGAGTCCTCAGACAGTGAGAGGGGAAAGAAAGGAGACAAAGAAAATCTGCATGTCAGCACATACAGGTGAAAGAAAACCGCATGAAGCATCTTTCCTACTAGACTCCAGGTCTCCTGCTCAGCTGAATAGAACTTTATGAAAGAGGGCAGAACTATAAAAATCAGGGCAAACACCCCAAGGGATCTTTCTTCCTGTCCATCTCCCTCTTTGTACCTAAGGAGACAAAAGAAACAGCTGATGGACTTAGAGGGAGAAGTCCTGACCTGAAAAGTTTTGTCAGTAATGCTGTTGAAAGGATGTGGCAAGACTTTACCTTAAATCCAGTAGAGTCTGTTAAATTAGGCATTAGGATGCATTTTACCTTTATTTTCCTTGTAACCATTTCTGACTTTTTGGCCTCATTATTTGTACTCACTTAAAATCTATCTCCCTCTAGTTTAAATAGACTTGTTTTATTATTTCATTGAAACTAATCCTGTGTGTTTAAATTAAATGTCTGGGTAACTCTGTTTAAGGTGGTAAGATGTTGTGTACTCTTCTCTTAAAGGGACAATGGACTTAATATCCCTGGACTGTCCAAGAAAGAGCTGGACAGAACACAACATACATTTTGGGGGGTAAATCTGGGTCTGAGAGTATGTTGACATTGTCCTGCAGAAGTAACTGAGGCTGATAAAAGCCAGAGTGTAATGCAAATGTGACTGACAAACTGACAAATCCTGAGGGTCAGGCTTGACAAAGCCCTGGCTGGGATGATTTAGTTGGGGATTGGTCCTGCTTTGAGCAGGGGGTTGGACTAGATGACCTCTTGAGATCCTTTCCAACCCTGATATCCTATAATTCTATGATTCTATGGTATGAGTTGGAAGGTTGTGTGTGAGCAGCCCAGGTGGGAGCTACAGCAGAAAAGCATTGTGAGGTACCCAAGCCTGCAAAGCAATGGTGATGCAGCCCCTCACTGATTTGGAGTGCACTCTGGAATATCACAATGCCAAAAAGTTTTCTTCATGATTTAAGATGAGTTACTAGTAGTTAGTAAATAAAGCGGAAAAACATTAGATATACGAGAATATCTAAAGAGAACTGCTACTGTTGCCAAGGTACATAATTCAGGCCTTGTTCGTCTCATTCATTCTCATTCTCTTGAGACTTCCCAGTGGCTCTCAACCTACTGACTGATCAATTGACTGATGTCAGGTAAACACAATTGGGAGTTGAACAGAAGTCAATGGGACTTCTTACATAAGTGTGAGTACAGAATTCACAACTGGCCCAAGCAAGTGAGTCTATTGAATCATAAGCTAAATAGTTCAACTCCTGTACTATTTCTTTAAAAAAATTGGAGCTTATTTAAACTCTGGCTATATTCAGTTTCCCATTTTTACTCTGTGTGTGTGTGTGTGTGTGTGTGTTTTGTTTTGCTCCAGTGACTAATCTTAGAGCCAATTTTTTTTTTTCCAAACTACATCATCTCTTCTTCTTTGATTCCAGTCTGCCAGCTCAGCAGCAACGATGGGGACAAATGGAGTCTTTCCACCACTTTCTGTCCTGAAGAAGCTTCACAGTTTGTACATCTTTAAATGTTTTAGTTCAATCTCATTCTTCACTGTTTCTATCCAGTGCATCTTTGGTCTTCCCCTACTTTTAGTTCCTTGCACTCTGTTATATATCAGCATGTACGGGATCCTTTCTAGATCCATTTTTAACACATGTCCAAAGCCTGGCAGTTATCTCTCTTCAATCTTCTATAATAGCATTATTTCTTGCCCTTGCCATTTTCTTATCCCTTCATTTTTCACTTTCTGATGTTTTGAAACTTTCATTAATCCCGTCAGCCAGTTCATTTCTGCAGCCATTGTCTTTAATTGTCTGCTTTCTTTACATTCCAACATTCCAACCTGTACAGCAGTATTGGCATGATAGTTGTCTCATATACACTGATTTTAGTTTCTGTAAAAGTGTCTGTAGCAGATCTTGCACAGTTTTCTGATTACAGTACTGGTGATCCTCATTTCCCCTTCCTCCCCACCTCTACTTGTTCTAGTTCTTTGTCTCCAACTTTGACCTTTACCTCTTCCTCTTGTCTTTCAGTTGCTATAATTCAAATTTTGTAGATGGGGTTCTGGAAGGACTTGACAATGTATGATACCCTTGAGAAATTGATCAAGTTGACAGAAAACATCTACAGTAAATTGATAAGTACAGTAAGAGTAGACAAGCTGATGGAATGGGTCAGGATGACCATAGGAGAGTCAAGAATGCCTGCTATCTCCAGATTTGTTCAGCATGGTGCTGAAAGCAGGAAAAGCTGTAGCACTGAAAGATTAAATGAGAACAGTCATGTTATGTGGCAGGATAGTGAATAACTTTAGATTCACTGATGACATTGACTTCAAAGCATTGACCAAGATGGATATAGAGAGAATAACTGACAAGATAGCCTTGGAAAGCATAAAAATTGGACTGAAGATCTGTACTGAGAAGGCAAAAAATATGGCAATTGGAGGACAAGAGGGAGAGATAAAGATCAAAGCTGGAGACAATGAACTAGAACAAACAAAATACCCCCAAATTAAAATATTTTATAGTTACAAACATCTTGACTTTAATTAAAACAAATATGAGAACTATAACTGTTTGCTATTCTTTTCCATCATAACCCAATATAATATTACATAGACTAAAATGATATATTTCAGTTTTACATTTCCACCAGTAGGTGGTGCTAGTTTCTACATTTTCTAAACATATAACAAGCAATCTTCTCATACTAAGTAAAAAATGTGTTTCTGTTCTACTGAAAAAAATATTTATAGGTGATGAAGTTACACTCAACAGATGTAAGGCCTGATTTTAGATCAATCTAACGTACAATAACTGATAACTGAAATCATGTGGCAGCTTAGCTTTCATTCTAAAAAATGTAGTTAAAAGATTGGAAATTTTCTTTTATAAATTGTTCCAGTGGCCCAGCTTTGTGGTTGTCAAGTCACAATTGTTCAAGATAAATCTGAGTCCTACATCCTCAATCAGTGAAGATGCCATATGTAGTATTATTGGAAGTCACCAGAGGGCAACATTACAAATAGTTCTAGAAGTTCTATTTCGCTGACAGTATCGGCAGTTGTCTGCAGTGTAGTTGTAGCCGTGTCAGTCCCAGGATATTAAAGAGACAAGGTGGGTGAGGTAATATCTTTTATTGGACCAACTTCTGTTGGTGAGACAGACAAGCTTTCAAACTACACAGAGCTCTCCTTTAGTTCTGGGAAAGGTACTCAAAGGGTACAGCTATGCTCACTGCTTAATTTATAATGAACGAGGTGTCAGGGTCAAGCAATTAGGTACTGGGGCTCAAGCAATTTTTTTACATTCTTAACTGATGCAGCAAGCCCAGAGGTGCCGGAGCTATGAACTACTAAGTCTAGAGGTGTCGGAACTCAACCCTGGCACAAATTAAGCATTGTCTATGCTGCAATTAAGCACCCATGGCTGGCCCATGTCAGCTGACTCAGGCTCGTGTGGCTGTAAAATTATAGTGTAGATGTTCAGGGTTGGACTAGAATCCAAGCTCTGGGATCCCATGATGGGGAAGAGTCCCAGTGCCTGGGTTCCAGCCCAAGCCCAAATCTCTACATAGTGACTTTTGTAGCCCTGTAGCCCAAGATCTGTGAACCTAAGTCAGCTAATATGGGAAGGCTGCCGGTGTTTAATTGCAATGTAGGTGTACCCTGAGTGTCACAGTTAAATGGGCTGGAACAGATTGCTTAGTATAAGTAGTTAACACATATTTTAAGGGACCATTCAAGGTGAAATGGCCAGTTAACACCCCTGCTGTCATAGGACAAAAAATGGGGGTTAGTGGGTTACAGATTGTTGTAATAAACCATAAATCTAGTGACTTTATTAATACCATGATTTTTAGTGCCTATCAAAGTTATGAATTTAAGCTCCCAGACTAGTCTTTTAAAGGTGTTGTACAGGTTTCCTTTAAGGACAGGACTGATGGGTAAGATATGGAGTGATAGTTTTATGAAAAGTTAAATCTTGGAGAAATACAGATTGTTCTTGTGGGGCGATTTTTTTCAGCATCTGAGCATAGAACGAGTAAGGTTTGTTTTCTATTTGAGACACTCTCTGAATAAAATAAATCCTTAGATGCAGAGCGCTGCATACAGAGTATACCCATGCAAGAAAGCAAAACACTACATGGTGTCGGGCACCTAGAACTGCAAAGAAGTAGCACTAGAAGTTCTAAAAGTTGAGGGCAATAACAGCGTGGAAAGGGACATATTGGACTCTGTGGAATATGCTGGAGTTTAGCAGTTCATGATCAAATGGGAAAGAAGGAAATCTCCACAGGAGTGGTGAAATTCAAGCAGCATGCAGAGCTGCTTTTCAAGAGTCTCATGAAATTCAAAAATAAGAGGAAAGATGCTGTCATCTGCTAATCTGGGTTGGTGAGCAAGAGAGTCATTTATGTTTGGAGATGTCTGCTAAAGATAAAAAAGAGCAAATGGCATATTACAATAGACTTGATGAATATCTTATCCCCAAAGGATAGATTCCGCTCATGATTTCACGGTCACCATGATAATTCTCCTCTTCAGTTTCACCTTCACAGGCCACCTTGGTATGCAGATATACTGCAAACGGGTGATGAGAGAGAAAGAGAGAAGACGGTTAGCACACCTGAAGATCTGAGCCATCTTAATGAAATATATTTTTTAAAAAGGATCTGGTTAGAGTTAACTGACTGCATCATAAAAATATGATGAATTGCTGTGTGGTGGATAACTAGTAGGACAAAAAAAGAGGTTCCTTGCTTCTACCACTATATATACAAAACCAAGATCATAAGATTTGTTTCAAGTGATGGGCAGTTTTGGTGACTTGTCTTCTTCCTCAGAAACTGATTTCAGTCCTTTCTGTAAAGAGGAAATTTCTTACTACTTTGGAGATAAAAATGAAGCAAATTACATCCAATCTGTCATTTTCTCTGGATAGAGGGTAGAATCTGGAGACGACACAAGGTTTAAGCTTTGAGTTTCGGCCAATAATACTCACTGAATCACTTGATGTGTTGGGAGGCCATCACCCACAACCTGTCTTTTGGATCAATGTCATTCCTAGCTGGTGAATGACAGCAGGGAGAAACTGGGTTGTTTAACGATGGGATTTGTGAATGGTTTCTTAAAGAAGGGGAAGCTCTCTAGAGGAACTTACTGTGCAGCTTTTCTGAAGAAACTAACACTTGATGCTGACAATCTGTCTAAATATATTACAATTTTGGTTAAGACTAGAGGCTATCAGAAAGGCATGTGAGCATCTAGATCAGAGGTGGGCAAACTACAGCCTATGGGATGACCTGTCTGGCCCCTGAGCTCCTTGCCCGGGAGGCTAGCCCCTACCCCCTCCCCCACTGTCCTCCTTCCCCTGCAGCCACGCCGTCGTGTGGCCAGCGCTCTGGGCGACGTGGCAGTGTGTCTGGCTCCAGCTGGGCGGTGCGGTTGCCAGACATGCTGCTCTGAGCAGCATGGTAAGGGAGCTGAGGCCGGGGGGCTTGGATAAGGGGTAGGGGGTTCTGGGGGACAGTCAGGGGACAAGGAGCAGGGGGTGGTTAGATAGGGCAGAGGTTCTGGGGGGGAGGGTGGTCAGAGGATGGGGAACAGGAGGTGTTGGATAGGCGTGGGAGTCCAAGGGGGCCTGTCAGGGGGCAGGGGTGTGGATAGGGGTCGGGGCAGTCACAGGACAGGAAGACAGGGGGAACAGGGGGTGGGGTCCGAGGGGGCAGTTAGGGGTGGGGATTCTCGGAGGGGGCAGTCAGGGGACAAAGAGCAGGGGGGGTTGGATGGGTCGCGGGTTCTGAGAAGAGCAAGTCGGGGGCAGAAGGTGGAAGGGGGCGGATAGGGGCTGTGGGCCAGGCTGTTTGGTGAGCCATAGCCTTCCCCACTCGGCCCTCCATACAGTTTTGGAACCCTGATGTGGCCCTTGGGACAAAAAGTTTGCCCACCCCGATCTAGATGCCTCAGATTTCCTTTTACCATGACATTCTGGGTACAGGACAGAAACTCCAGTAGCAATGGATGATATGCAGGTGTCTATGCTGATATGTTAGATGTCATCTGTCTTCAATTCCACAGATCATGAGGTGCTGCTTACTCCTCTGTAAACTTTAGTAATCCAGTATAGGGCTGCCCTGAGCATTCTGAGCATTCTAAGTTGTTCTATTCACCTTTAATGGTCTTAACAGATAGCAGTCTAGGGCTCCATCTTATCTTCCCTCCTGTTCATTGTTTACATGGAGCCATTGGGAGGGTTAATGAGGAGGCCCTGGTTTCAAATATGCTGGTGACACCCAGCTTTGTATTTCCATATCACTTGACCATTCCTGTCAAACATCTGCTGCAACGTTTGGCGGATGCTGCAGCATGGATGAGAAGTAACTGGCTGAAGTTTAATCCAGATAAGATTGGATATGAACCTTGTTACTATGATCCCTGCTTTTGTCTCCTGGCAATTACAGTGCAGAAACACTTACAACATGGAGTCCTTGTGGCACCTTAGAGACTAACACATTTATTTGGGCATAAGGCCAAAATTTGTTAGTCTCTAAGGTGCCACAAGGACTCCTTGTGTTTTTTGCTGATACAGACTAACTCGGCTACTACTCTGAAATTTACTACATGGAACATTTCCTTAAATTAACCTTAAAACTCAAGCTGGTGCATCACCCCCCCCCCCCCCTTCTTGTGCAGTGTATCTTAGGAGAAAAATGTAATCTCAAGGGCTGCTTATTGGTTTCCTGGTGAAGTTTAAGATCCTGACCTATTTTGAAGCCTAAATGGTATGAGTCCTGCCTCTTAGTATATCAGGTTTGGAAGGGACCTCAGGAGGTCATCTAGTCCAACCCCTTGCTCAAAGGACCAATCCCCAATTTTGGCCCCCTTAAGGATTGAACTCACAACCCTGGGTTTAGCAGGCCAATGCCCAAACCACTGAGCTATCCTTCCCCTTTCATGTGTAAAACTGCAACAGCATCCTGAGTCACAGGGATATAGAACTGGAGTCCCTGCAAGTATTAAAGATCATCTTTGTGAGTGACCCTCAATTTTGGAACATATTCTGTCTGAAATAATCTGAATTTAAAGGCCTTCAGGGTATGCTATAAGGCCCATTTCTTTACCTTGGCTTTTGAAGAGGAAGGTTCACATTCCAAGCTGATGTCTGTGGTAAACGCAGACATAGCTTGGACTTGATTTTATTAGGATACATCTCTTTCTCTGGCTTAAGGGTGAGGAGCACTTACTGGCTTTATTTTTGAACTATTTTTATTTTTTGGCCAAGATCCCTGGAGCCCAGGCTACGTGCTTTGTTATAAATAGATACATACAAATAAAATAACTATAAACATTTGTTTGAAGGTTAGCCACAACACTATAAAAATGTATCTGCAGGGAGCTAGAAGTTTGCATTTAGGAAAACATAGACATAAGCCTAAGAATTTAGAATCGAAAGCCCCAATCCTGCAAAGACTTCAGCAAATATGCTTTGTGAATAGTCCCCTTGACTTTCAAAATCTTATTTTCTTTAAATGTTAATGTTTGACAAGAAAATTCTCAGGAATTTCTTCAGAAAAATAGCTGCACCACACCTTTAAGTAGGCGGGCTATTGTCTGGGAGAGGGAACAGTGCTTTGCGGGTTGGGGCGGAGGTCAGAAGCTACTGCAAAAGGGGGCATGGGTCAGCATGGTGACACTGAGACACACCCTGGGACTGGAAGGGAAGAGGAGTTAAAAAGGGGCAAGTCTGGGCATGTGAAGCCCTTTTTCCATGTAGCAGGTGAGGCAGCATCCGCCCTCTCTCCCACTGAGGTGGCAAAATACCAGATTTGGTTAGAAAAGGAGTACTTGTGGCACCTCAGAGACTAACAGATGTATTTGAGAAAGCTTATGCTCAAATAAATGTGTTAGTCTCTAAGGTGCCACAAATCCTCCTTTTCTTTTTGCGGATACAGACTAACACGGATGCTACTCTGAAACCTGTCATTATGCAAGATTTGGTTTGGACCTTCTGTGCATGCTGCACTAGCCACTCCTTTTTAGGAGGACTGGGAAGTAATTTTTTCCTCACCACCAGTTTGGCCTACATGGAGTGGTTGTAGCTTTTTATTTTTGCCTTCACCACAGTAGGTTCAGGGAGGGCTTTGTTATGATGGGTAGGGAAGGGTGTTAGGCTACGAGATCATTGTGTCATTGTGGGGCAGATGGCCCGTGCAGGTACTCCACAGGGAAGGCATAGAGTGACCAGATAAATGGCTTGGTAAAAGAAATAAAGAGAAGGTGTTGGTTAAAAAGAGGTGGAATGGGGAAGCACCAATCCCCCTTTATTATAGTTCACCTTAACCCTTGTTCGGGGTGGGGGCAGGGGGAAGGGGCTGGTAACATCCCAGCAATGGGTTGGCTGCATGATCTGGATGGAAAAAATGCGGGGGGAGCTGCAAATGGGGTGGCCGGCAGAAGTCCCCTGGGTAGTTAAGGAATGAATATGAAGTTACCTGCATTGTACACTTTTATCTGCCGGGTAGTCCCGGACATCTAATAATAAAGTTGTGGCCTGAATAAAACCATAGCAAGTGTCACCTGTCCTTCCTTCGGTGTAGCCGGATGAAGATTGAAATGCATGTATACTTTAAAAGTTACTTATTTATATAATTGCTGCTGTGTCTCTTGTACCATTTATGAAGTTGACCGGATGAGTTTATGTACTCTGGGGTTGTTTTGGTAGAGATCTTGTATTTTATGTTCATTTGTTTTCTTTTAACACCCTATTTCATTTTTCTCACCTCCCCAAAGATTAGGTCTGACATCTGACACATCAATTTCCTCCTTATTTTCAGTATACAATGTGTATTTTATTGTCTACCCTTTTCACCCCTGCAATCACATTTATTCAGTTGTTTAAGATTATATTTTAAAAAGATGCAAGCTGTACATCTGAGCTAAAGCTGCAAAATAAACACCATAATTTTATTAGGTGAAGGACCATTACTTTTCAAAAGAACATCTGAAGTGAGAGCCAGACAATTAATTTCTCAATCTTCAAGAAGAATTTAAAGGGAGTTTGCTATATTATCACTTGCTCACATCTGTGGCTCAAAACTCTGACTTGTGCAAGTAATCCTTACTCACAAAAGTAGTTTCATTGAAGGAACATAGCCTTCAAAACATTAGAGCAGAAGGTTTTATTTTATGTGACCCTAATTCATTCATGTCGTAAGGAAGAAACTGATTATACTCACCACAAATTTCTGTTCCGAATAATATACTACACTATTTATAATATATCTCACAATAGCATTAAACATCATGTGTATTCATTACTATAGTCACAATTTTATTGCATGTAGAATCACATTACAAGATATAGTCTTTGATACAATAAAGCACTTTGGTGTGTGTTTAACTTTAAGCTTGTGAACAATCAATGCACATTTTCACAAAGGAGTGAATTCATTGGGGCTATTAATGTGCTTAACTTTAAGTATATACTTCCATGCTTTGCTGAATTGGGGCCTACATAAATATAGGGTCTGCATGTAATACATTTCCTCTGAGGAAACAGAAAACTTTTTAGATCATTTTTCATCTACTGTGTGCAAGTTTATTTCTAGTTTGATTACTGATTTTTTTTTCACTAGTAATTCTGATTAAGAAGATACTCATTATAGAAATTCTTGGTATATTACCCGGTTGCTTAATGACACCAGTCATTTTTCATTTATTTGTACCTGAGACACCCTTTCTGATCTTGAACATCATGCTCAACCACACACACACAAAAAAGATTTATTTCAGCTCAGCATTTTTTTTTTTTACTCTACCTATGTAATAAATTGATTGGTAGAAAAGTTATTTTTTCTACCTAACTGTAGACAGGCCATTAGTGTGTGATTTTGAATCACCAAGAACAGATAGTGATGAATGGCTATTGATCATAATTCTAATTGTTTCCCTTTGATAATGAATGTTGGCCAATGTTAGAAAATTACTATTGCTAAGAAAAAAGGGTATATCTTTGAAGAAAATGAGAGAGGGTATGGAAAGTAGATCTGACAAACAGCTCAGGCAGCTGTAGAGCTGAGGAAAGCAGTTATATTTAAATAGTATAAATATTTAAATGTTAGCATCCCTTTACCATTTCTAAAAAGTCTCCAGAGATTAATAGACTGAAAGCACAAAAAGCACTCAGAGAAATGAAAGCATACTTTATTTTGGGCCAACACTCTAGAAACATTATAAGGTAAACATGTTTCATAATATTGGCACTGACAGCAGACAGACAGTCTATTGCTGTTAATGGCTCTAATTTGAAGAGGACAGAATGAAAACCTAATTTATGTGACACATAGGATTTGTTGACTTTTTGGTTCCAAATTTAAAGCAGTTACATTTAACCAGTGAGCTGCCATTTTGTGTTTTGTACCTTTAAATCCTTTAACCCCATTTGAGTAATCACTATAAGCAGAAGCTTTTGAACCTTACTCCTGATGACGCCAAATGGCAAAACTTTGCCTTGTTGATTTGTTTGGGAGCAGAATCATGACCAAGTATAGATGAAATCTGGAAATTTTGTCACAACAGCTGATGGATGTTTAATGAAATAATATGAAACACAGGAGTTTAGCAAATATGAATAAAGTTGTGGTTTCCCTCATTTTAAATTTTAAAAACATTCCAGTTTATGTATGCATGTATTTCAATTTCTGATTGCAGAAGTGCCTCTCCATAACTTGTGTAGCCATTTGGACATCAGTCAAAAGTTACAAGTGTAGTAGTTAGTCCAGGGGTTCTCAAACTTCATTATATTGCGACTTCCTCTGACAACAAAAATCACTACACGGCCCGAGGAGGGGGGACCGAAGCCTGATTCCCACTGCCCCGAGTGGGGGAGTCAAAGCCTGAGGCCTACTTCCCTGGTCAGATTAGGTGATAAAGCCAAAGTAGAAGGGCTTCAACCCCAGCCAGGGGGCCTGTAACCTGAACCCTGCTGCCCAGGGCTGAATCCCTCAGGCTTCAGCTTTGGCCCTGGGCAGTGGGGCTCAGGCTTCAGCCCCGAGCCCCAGCAAGTCTAAGCCAGCTCTGGCGACCCCATTAAAATGGGGTCATGTCCCACTTTGGGGTCCCAACCCACAGTTTGAGAACCACTGAGTTAGACTAATGAAACTCATTGTTATACAAAGAATGTCATACAGATTGCTTAATTTAAAAGCACGGATAACAAATTAAGTGACAAGTAAATCAATTAATTAATGAAGATCTGGCAGAAAAACAAATACATCAAATGCTGTGCTCTTTAGGGTCCCCATAGTAGTGCAATTATATCAACACAGTTTACTAAATGAAAAAAAATATTAAAAATTATACAGTTTATGTTCTGTCCCCTTTTCCAGAGACAATTCAGTTTGTTTTAAATTTATCAGAAAAAATCTATCAAGACTTCATTTCATAAAGTATCTGTAAATGTTTCCTTGCAAGTGCAGAAATGAGCAGTTACTTTTTACCAGTAATCTATTTAACTATCAATATAAAGTAATTTTAAGAATATATAATCAAATAATAGTATCAGATGTAAGCTCTTAGGGAATCTTCATCCACAGTAAAATAGAATCAGCACAATACTTGGACAGTACACAAGCTATCAGTTTTTATTTGGAAATTTACAAATAGTTGTTATAAGAAGCATATCTGAACATTCAATAAACTAAAGGAAAAAAAATCTGTACAAAACATTGCAAACCTTGGGAAGATTTAAAGAATTTCTCATAAAGATTGTAGTGTTCCAGCACAGTAAACTTCTTTATATTATGTATTGCCTGTGGGATTGGGAAAGCAGTAATCTGATAATGCCTTTTTAGTGAATATGGGACTTACATTCATTATTCAGTTTAGTTTACATTGTTTTAATAAACTCAGAAACTCAAAGTCAGTAATTTGATTTCTAGCACCATAGTTCTAGATAAGGAAAGCAAAGACAACATTATTTTAAAAAGAACTACTTGTCTATGTATGTCAACAGAAATTACACCTATTTAAAAGGAACTTTCATGCCACAGTTATCAAATTTGTATAAACTCATGTATTATATTATTATAAAGTATTTTATAATTTATTTCTATGGGACCAACCCAAAGTCCACTGAAGGAAATTACCTTTGACCACAATGGACTTTGGATCATCCCTATAAACCATTCAAATATACCAAAGTACTTTGCCATAGTGAACAACTGAAATGCTGTAACTCAAGAACTGAACCATAAACTGGGCTCATCTTTGACTCAGACCTCTAAGTGCTCACATCCAGTCTAGATCTAAATCTTACAATGATTCTTCCTTCATAACCTCTCGAAGATGTTACCTTTTCTATCCATCCACAGAGCTAAACTCATGCAATCCAAGCTTTCATCGTCTTCCGTCTTGAATATTGCAAAGTTCTGTTCTCTGATCTTGACAAATACAATCTTGCTCCATTCATATCCATTCAGAATACTGCTGCAAACGTAATTTTCCTAAGCCATCACTCCAACCATGTTATACTCTCTTCTCCATTGGCTCTCTTTTCTCTAGTATATTAAACATAAGCTGATTTGTCTTCATTTTCAAGGCCTTTTGTGGCTTATCTCCACACTGCATGTCCTCTTAAATCCTCTATTGATATTGACTTCCAGCTCTGATCTTCCCATGTTGTCAGCCTCCATATTATACTTGTTAAATTTTCAAACAAGCCCCTTTATGCTTTCTCCCATACTGTCCCTCATGTATGGGAGTTCCCCGTAAACATCTGCAAAGTTCCCTCTTTATCCTCCTTCAAAATCTTCCTTAAAACTCTCCTTTGTCGTGATGCCTACAATATACTTGAAAATATTTAGGTCACTGCTGTGCTGATACCACTGTCTATCGTGCTGACTAATATTGTCTCATTGTTTTCTTGTATTCTCCCATTTGTCTGTACTCATTTGATGTCTTTTGTCTTATACTTAGATTGTAAGCTGTTTGGGGTAGGGGCCTATTTGTTCTGTATTTGTACACCTAGCAAAATGGAGTCCTCACTAGGGCTTCTTGGCACTATGGCAAAACAAATGATTAATAGCAAAAATGGATGTTTTCAAGAAAATCAAGGCTAATTAATAGGATCATGTTTTATATGAGACATATTATGAAGGATATTGTCAAATTGGAAATGTAAATGTTTTTATTTCAGTGCCTCCTCTCCTCCACCTGAACACATAAGTAAACTTGGTATTTCTTTAAAGGTAAGGGATTATATACATGCTCCAGTGTGGAGCAGCTTGCAAAATCGGAGGCCAGAGAGTACGAAGGAAAATATTGTGCTGTGGGTTTAAAAATTGATTCAGAGTTACTACTACGGGTAGCTTGTTTAACCCAAGGAAACAATTTTCTATAAAAACTAAAAAAAGTGTGATTTATATCCTTTTACAACTCAATATATTTCCCCACTTAATGTGCTGCATCTTTTGTAACCACTATATAAAGATCATGTGACTATATCAGCTAAAAGCAGTAACAGTGTTAATAAACATCTTGAATAAATGTAAGTGCAATTGTTCCAATAGTTTTATAGCCTTTATCCTTCACATTCACTCCAGAATTTTATTTTTAACTCTGAACAGTTTTGTGTACGTCAGTGAATATTTCCAACTATTTCTTTGTTGCTTTTTTCATGCCCTTTACCATCAATTTTGGTGTATCTGACAAGCCTAAAAGTAAAAGATGGACTTGGCTAGCTGTGTTTTGATTTTCAGCTTTCACCTTTTGCCTTATAGCAATAGTCTCAAAGAGCTTAATCTATTTAGCTTAACAAAGAGAAGGTTAAGGGGTGACTTGATCACAGTCTATAACAGGGGTTCCCAAACTTGGTTCACAGCTTGTTCAGGGCAAGCCTCTGGTGGGCCGTGAGACATTTTGTTTACCTGAGCATCCACAGGTATGGCTGCTCGCAGCTCCCAGGGGCTGCGGTTCTCTGTTCCTGACCAATTGGACCTGCGGAAAGCCATGGGCCACAGGGACGTGCTGACCGCGGCTTCCCGCACTCCCATTGGCCAGGAACGGCAAACCGCAGCCACTGGAAGCTGCAGGGGCCGTGCCTGCAAACAGTCAACATAAACAAAATGTCTCACGGCCCACCTGTGGATAACCCTGATGGGCCGCGTGCTGAAGGTTGCCAACCCCAGTCTATAAGCATCTGCATGGGGAAAAAATATTGAATAGTGGGCTCTTCAATCTAGCAGGGAAAGGTATAAAATGATCCAATAGCTGAAAATAAGGCATAAATTTGTGACAGTGATGATAATTAGCCACTGGAACAATTTACTTAAGGTTGTGGTGGCTTCTCCTTTGGGGGAAATTCAATGTCCTGTGTTATCCTGGAGGTCAGACTACTTTTGTAATAACATTAAATATATATAAAAAATAAAGAGGAACTGGAACATAAAATACATCCTGGTGAGTACAATAACAAAAAATGTCCTGCAAATAAATTGGATCACAGCAGGAAAGGCTCTGAATGTAAGCAGCAGGCTCCTAAAATTGATCAGTTGTCTCACTGAAAGTTAATGGAGCTCTCTCAATATAGAAACAATATAGTCAATCATACTTGATAGTAGTAATTAACTAGTTATGAAAATTAGAATAAGTTGAAAATATTCCAAGGATGTAGCAGGAAGATCAACGAAGTTGCTGATTTTCTGGCTTCTGTAATGCCAGAGGAAGATGATGAATGTATGTATTAAGTATTAAGATACGAAGCAACCAGTCTAGAAATTGTACTGTGCTTCCTCAAATTACTTCTAAACTGTATCATGTTTTGAAGATATAATAGCAGTTTTACCAATAGGGCCCCAACCAAAATTCCAGAGTTGATCTAAACGTCTTTGTGACAGCATGTACTTGGTCCTTTGTGTCCCCCTGCTGGAGGTCCTGTGGTCCTACTATACATTGCCCCAAAAAGAAGCAGTGAAGGTGGGTTCTCCAGGCAGGCTTTGAGAAGCTGCATAGTAATCAGCTGCACAGCTCAGCAAGCTCAGATAAAGGAAGCTGCAAGGCCTTAGCAGGGCACTGCTTGGCCACAGGCCTTTGACTAGCTGAGTTTGCTTAGCCTGGAGGAGAGAGGACCTGAGAACTTTAACTCAAAGCTAAAGGACCAGGAACAGAAAGGCCCAGGAATGTAGCAGCAACTAATTAAAGTAGTGGTACATGCCTGCTGTTTATAGGGTCCCAGGATTGGAAACTGGAGTAGTGACTAAGGCGGGGTACCCCCAGTGGTCATGTGGTCTAACCCCTGAGAAGTGGACAAGGCTCTTTTAAAAGCCAGGTGAAGGGGGGATTTAAAAGTCCCAGAGATGGAGCTGAAGACCTTGGTAAGAGCAGACAGGCATTTTGTTCAACTCCGTGCTACCCTGGAAGGGGTCCATTTTGACTGAGTGACAGGCTAGAGGGCTGAACCACCTAATGAGATCAGCAAACTACAGAGGGTTCCAGGAGAGGGAAAAGATTGCAGTGCCACACCCAGCTGCTAGGAGGCTCTCAAGAGGTTAGTGTCTCCATCTCCCATATTACAATTTAGTTCAAGAAGAGGGGTTTCTTGGACTGGCCCCTGAAACAAGGGGACATTAGAATAATTGATAAAACTTTTAGCCCAGCAGCAGCACAGCTCTGCTGAAACTCAGCATGCACTAGCTGAAGGGTAACAAGAGGACTGGTTAGCCACCGAACAACAGCAGGCTGCATTGCTGGAGGTGATTCAGCTATAGCAACAGCAGTGACTCCAGGAGCACCTGTCTCAGGCTTTGCAGGGAGCCCGGTGCAATGGGTTGGATCACAGAAACCCCTTGGGAGCTGCCACCTGATGTGCCAAGACTTCTTCTGCTCCTCCTTTAGTGGCCTGCCTGGTTTGATCCAGACCCGCTAGCCTGCTGCAAACCCAGACCCAGGTCTGAACCACTTATTAATTAACCCAGTAATTAATTAATACTTGGGGGAAACAGCTGTGCATATCTCTCTATCAGTGTTATAGAGGGCGAACAATTTATTTTTTACCCTGTATAAGCTTTATAAAGGGTAAAACAGATTTATTTAGGGGTTGGACCCCATTGAGAGTTGGGCATCTGAGTGTTAAAGTCAGAAACACTTCAGTAAGTTGCTTTCAATTAAGCCTGCAGCTGTTAGGGGACATGGTTCAGACCTAGGTCTGGGTTTGCAGCAGGCTAGTGGGTCTGGCTCAAACCAGGCAGGGCACTGATGTCTTAAGCTGACAGGGCAGAAAGCAGGAGCAGAAGTAGTCTTGGCACATCAGGTGGCAGCTCCCAGGGGGTTTCTGTGATCTAACCCATCACACCCGGCATCCACGACAGCGTGCGAATAAGCCTAGCTATCGCAAACACCAAAAGGAAATGGAATCAGATAGGCCCACCCTGGGGATGCAGGTACTGTGGACAAACTGGGCATGAAGGATGGGCTTGCCCTTATACAAATCCTGACTGTAAGGCTGGCCTGGTTACAATGAGCACCAGAGAAATTAGTGGGGCCGTGCTATTGTGAAAGCAGTACAGAGGATGGTGGGGACCCCATTTGGCAGAATCTGTTTGGGTTGTGGAGAAATGTGACACATACAAAGGTGTTGCCCTGGGGAAAAAAAACCTCAAGTTCTGGAAAACAAGATTGTTACTATCATGAACCCAGGCTTCACAGGAACTGGCAGGCTTGGATTTGCCAAGGAAAGAGGACTGAGGACCTTAAGTTAAAAGTGGAAGGTCAGTCAGGAGTTTTAAACACCCCTTTTTCTGAGGGCAAGACCCAGCATCTAGTGTCAACCCCAGGGAAGAGAACTTGGGAATATGCATATATTTTTACAGGAACTGTAAATCAGAGCTAGGGGGCTGAAATGACTCCAGTGGAAAACAGCTCAATGACATGTTCTGGGGACAGTGCAGTTCCCTGACTGGAACTGTTAGATAAAGGGGGGGATCTGTTTTGCACGATCTGGAATCTCATGGAAATGCTGATAATCAGAACCTTTGGATGAGCACCAAGCACCCCTACAAACTACAGAATCAGATAATGGGTCTCTGGCAGGAACCAGATAATAGGATGAAGGCTTATGAGACCCAGATCCAGGGAATAGTATAGAGGTGTTTCCAAGTTATGAAGAAGCTGATCAAAGAGCTGGAACAAACCAAGAGTGCAAACCAAGAGTGCAAAGAAGGCTCAATGTACAAAGTTGGCCAATAAAATTAAAACAAGTCTACCTGGTGAAGAAAATATTGGTCAGACACACAAGGATGTGACAGAAAGGCAAGTAAGCTCAAGGAGCAGCCCAAGACAACCAGTCTTTTTGGAAAGTAAGGTCTGGTCTACACTAATTAGGTAAATTAATCTAAGTTCCACTAGTTAAGTTATGTAAGATATTTACAGAGTATTTTAGATTGACTTACAGCAGTGTCTACACTGCACTCTGTTGATGGGAGTTGCTCTCCCGTCGATATAGCTTCCACATCTCTGGGAGGTGGAGTTCTAAAGTCGGCAGGAGAGTGCTCTCCCATCAACTTATCACATCTTCACCAGACTGACTAAATTAATTCCTGCTGCATTGATTGTAGCAGTGCTGATTTAGCCCATAGTAGTGACAAACTGTAAATTATTTAAGCCAGTGGATAAATTTTTAGATCTGGGGAAAGAATGTCCAGCCTAAATGATAGATGAAAGGCGTTGGAATACTTGCTTGTTTTGGAGAGGGATCGAGTAGGCTGGAGACCTGAAACTGGCCAAAAAGATGTTATGGTTGTGGCCAGATGGGACATTTAAGAAGGGTGTACTCTTGGGATAGAGAGAACCCTGACTAAGGAGAGTAAAGAGTGTAACAAGCTCTCCAGGCAGAGATGCCTGGTAGAGTAGACCCTGAACAAGAAGGGCAAAGATTGGATAGGAGTGAATGTTACCCACAGATTAAACTACCACCCCAAATCCTTTCAGGGGGGAAGTATGTGATGGGATTACCTGGAGTTCCTGCAGTGCTACTATACCCTGCCCCAGGAAGGAGCAGTGAAGGTGGGTCCTCCAGGCCTGCCTAGAAAGGCCTCCTAAAAGCAGCCAATCAGAGCCCAGCAGGCTTAAATAAAAGCCTTAGCAGGTCAGAGAGCTGAAGAAGGATGTTTTTCTCAAAGGAGCACATCTGGCTACATTTACTAGACCCAGGAGGGAGAGGACCTGAGAACTTTAACCCTAAGGTAATGGGTGAAGATAAAGAGACCGGGGGGAAGAGGCCCTGGGAATGCAGCAGCAGCTAATTAAAGGAAGCTGTATGTGGCTACTGCTTTTGGGGTCCCTGGGTTGGAACCCAGAGTAGGGGGTGGGGCCAGGTTCCTCTACTGGCAAAGTGCTCTCAGCCCCGAGGAGGGGACCAAGCTCTTTTAGAAGCCCAGGCAAAGGGCTGAATTTAAAGGGCTCAGAGAAGTGGCTGTAGACTCTGGTAAGGGCAGAGAGTTTCTTTAACAATTTGCTATCCTGGAAGAAGTTCACTTTGACTGTGTGACTTGGCCACTGAAGACCCACCTGGTGATTATTGAAAGCCCTCATGGGGCATCAGGAGTGGGGGAAAAGATTGCAGTGCCACACCAGCTGCTAGGAGGCACTCGTGAGGTGAGTGTCCTCTTGTTACAAACTTTTGCCTTTGAACTCTGGGGGAAAAGGTCTGGTTCCCAGATTTATGACTCAGCAACATCGGTAAATGTAAGCTTTCAGAAATGGCATACAAATCTTTGATATTCAGCTCCTGGTAATTTTAAGACATTGCAGTCTGTATGTCAGTAGACAATCAAACATCAGGTAATGAGTATGAATCATACTTCAATGAATGTGCCTAGGAGTAAATTTTAAAATGAACAAGGACAGTGAGTGATAAACCAAATTCAGTGACATAGGCAAAATAATAAGACTTCACAGTCAGGATCATCAAATTCCGTAGACTAGTCCAGCATGGGGAAATCAGAAAGTCACCCCTGTCAGCAGACAACATGAGGTCACTGCAAACTTGTACAGCAGACGTCTCAGTGCTGTGAACTGGATGGAAGCCAGGCTGAAATTGATTATATAAATTATGCCTGTGTGTTTCCAAGTAAACTATGGCTGAGTGACAATCACTTTTCAATAACGCTTGGTAATAACAATAGTTTTTGAAATTAAATGGCAGTTTTCAGGGTCATCTCTTGTCAGGACTGGTTTCCTGAGGATTAGTGGTGGCATAATTACTTTTTTAAAACAAAGTGGTACTGTTTTTGCAGATATAAAGATGTGAACTAGTGTTAACTATTAAAAATAACCAGACCTAGGATACCTAATCAACTAAAAAGCAGGAATCCACAATTGTTTTCTTAGCCTCAGCTGCCAATGGTAGAGTTAATATGCACTTTGTCAGATAAGCTATTTCTTAGTATAAAGAATGCATATGGGGCCCAATCCAATGGGAGTCTTTTAATTGAATTAATTTAACAATAAGTGTGGGTACACTTGGTGCAGCTGGAGATGTTTGCAGTATGGCAGAACACAATGGCGCTCCCACTCACTGTGTGTGGGACAGATACAGGCCTGATTTGAGGGAGAGTGTCCAGTAGTGTCTCTTGCATGTGTTGCATAAAGATGCAGCCTGTGCTTTCTCTTGTACTTGTGGTGCTCCTCCAAGTGCTGCCAGATGCCTAACGGGAACCTTTGGCCCAACCAACCTGGCCACACACACTCACGGCAATGTACTCATATAGTTTAAAATCAGATGGGATCATCAAGGTAATCTAGTCTGACCTTTGGCCCTTACCCACCCACTCCTGTAATTAGACCCATAAGCTCTGGCTGAGTTTACTGAAGTCCTCAAACCATGATTTAAAGACTTCAAGTTACAGAGAATTCACCATTTACACTAATCTAAACCTGAGAAAGACCCATGCCCCATGCTGCAGAGGAAGGCAAATCCCCCTCCCACCCACAAGATCTCTGCCAATCTGACCCAGGGGAAAATTCCTTCCCTACCCCAAATATGGCAGTTAGTTGGACCCTGATCATTTTGGCAAGACCAAACTGTTAAATATCTTGTAAAGAATTCTTTATAGTAACTCTGAGTTGTAGTCCCCATCTTGTGTCTCATCACCTGCCATTGGGGATATTTGCTGCTAATAGTCACAGATCAGCTACATACCACTGTAGGCAGTTTCATCATACCATCCCCTCCATAAACTTATCAAGCTCCGTCTTGAAACCAGTTAGATTTTTTTGCCCCCATTGGTCCCCTTGGAAAGCTGTTCCAGAACTTCATCTAATTCCAAGTGGTGATGAATTTATATCTATTTGTTCTTGTGTCAACATTGGTGTATAACTTAAATAACACCTCTCTCTCCCTGGTATTTAGTCCTCTGTTGTATTTATAGAGAGCAATCATATCTCCCCTCAGCCGTATTGTGGTTAGGCTAAACATGCAAACTCATAAGGTAGGTTTTCCATTCCTCTGATCATCTGAGTAGCCCTTGTCTGCACCTGTTCCATTGCTATGTCTGCTAACTGCCTCCTTCTTTCACTCAAGGACTAGTGGTGTCCACAGACAAATGCACTTTGTTCTCAGATATCACCATGATGGCTACAGTGATAAGAATTTAGGCCCTGATCCAATGCCTGTTGAACCAAATGGAAAAACTCTTGCTTTCAATGGGCTTTTGGATCAGGACCTACATTTGTAGGTAGATGAGGAGATGCTCACCTGCTCTTCCCCATAGTGTACCTGTGGAAGCCAAGGCAGAATTTCATCCTTAAGGTGATGCATACCGCCATAATAAATACCAAGCATCAATACTCCATGGTATATTAAGTCTCACAGGTTTTGAGAAGAAGCAGTAAGCAACATAGGTGATCTCGAAGTACATTGAAATGGTGTTCAGAAAGATGAAGAGGAAGGTACCAGTCCTGTGGTACTGATGGCTGACCTGCTCCTGAAACTTTATATGCCAACTACCTTATCTCCCAAGCTTACAAAAGAATACACACTGTAACATTCACTTGTAACAGACATTTTCCCCAGGTGTGCAAGAAATAGGAAAGATATTTGAAGCCAGTGAAAAGTCCTCATCAGCCTGCAAACAAACCACACATCAGAAACCTTTGTAAGAACTAATCAAAAGTTTACTCAGTTTAAATCTGCATATGGAATAAAAGAAACAGATCTTCTCCATTTACAGGGATTATATCGTATGCAGGTAGTTTCATGTTAAGAAATACTTAGCTGAAACTGAAAATGTCCAAAGAAAGGAAAAAGGAGATATGTAGAGATATAGTAAGACTTTCTGTGTGTATGATAAAAGACTGTAAAACCTAGGATTATTTAGCCTAGATTATGCTGTTTTGTTTCATTCCATAGGATGGGACAATGGATTTAAATAAATGGAGGAAGTATTTTTAAAAATGAAGGAAAATGTTCTTCACACATCCTGTGGAATTCAGGACTATATCAGAGGTCAAACCTAGATTTTTGGGTTTATTTTTATAAGGGGAAGGGAAGATTGTGTTACTGATATCAGCATAAGTAAATGCTTGATGAGGTAAATGTAATCACATGTCATGATGCAAGGTGTAAGCTCTTTGCTGCAGAGGTCAGACAAATGGGTGTATTCTGTTGTTTTAGCTAGTTCATTTTTTTCTTATGGTGATTCTATGAGTATTCTTGCAAGGACTTCTGGGATCTGTAATTCCAGCAGGTAGAATTACTAGCAGGGAGCAGACTCTCTTTTCTTGTATATTGCAAGAAAGTCAGTCAGGCCCTCAAATGAGCTCTCTGGGATATTTATAGGATACCTGATGCTTAGAGACACAGTAGGGAAGAAGTGACGAGCTGACTTTCAGATGAAAGAGCCAAGGAGAGGAGTTAAACAAAATCTTTATCCAGAAGACAGCAATGGGTAAATGGGGACCCTGGAGGTTGTGTGAGAGCAAAATAGTGTCAGGTTCTCAATTGGCCTTTGCCAGACTTTGAATTCAACCAGATCCAAATCCAGAAGATGGATCTGGATTCAGCATTTTATATTCAAGTGACAAACAGGCCTGAACTGAACTTTGGAGGCCATCTCTAAAATGTAAAAGTAATTGCAGTGGGGTCTGTCACAGTTGCAGGTTTAACTACATCCTGGTCTTCCTAAAGGGCATCCACTCAGTTTTCAGGATCCCAGACATCACCTCTCTCAGGCAGAGACCCACATCTCTCTCCATCCAGAGTGGGGGTTTAGGCTTGCAGTGCCTCTGCACCTCACAGTGATTTCCCTAGCAGGTCTGTCCAGTGTCCAGAACTTATGGGTAGCGTTCCACCAGGGGTTACAGTAGTTTGTACCAGTTACCAACCAGCCTTCACAAAGCAAAATGTTTGTTCTTAGTGTAAAAGCATTATAAAGAAAACATTCCTATACACACGCAATAAGCTTACCAAAGGTCACTCATCAGTCTTATTGGGTCCCAGTAAGCCAAAGTCTTTTCAACCCTTCTACAATGGTTTCCCTTCCCCCTCCCATCCCCAACCTGCCTTCCTTTGGACAGATGGTCCTGTGCCTTTGCTGAATCAAAAGAAGGCCCTGTATCTGTATTAAGTCAGTATTTCAGTACCAAAAAGCCTTTTCTTTGTCTGTTGGTCTCTGAAAACTCATTTTGAAGCAGAAAATACAAACCTCCACACAAATATCTCTTTGAAGGTATTTATAACCTGAGTGCTTCACTTTGTCATCCTTCACTGTTTTTGGTTCCTGAAGGAGCCATGGTAACCTTCCTCCCTGGGAGTTGCTTACAATCCCTGCCCACAGTCATACATAAGCCATTCATAAACTTAATACAATATGGTCCCCAAAGATATTGCAAACTCATGCAATATATCTCACAGGGACCTTTGATTCCAAAAGCATAATTGCTACTCTAGGTAGCTAAAAGCCACAATTCACCATTGGACTCATTTATCATCCTTCATCAAAGGGGAGAATGAATAATTCCCAAATCAAAGCTGAATTCTACTTTTGGCTCCATAGAATCATCACAACCAATTTTTAATGTCAAATATGGACATTCTTATTTCTTAATTTCCGAGATTTGCCTTTCCACTTTTTCCTGGCTTATTTCTCTTCAACCTTCTATATTAAAATAGTTAATCCTTGTTGTGTGAATTCCCTGAGAAGGTCAGAAACATAGAATGGGAACACTTACTTTTAATTACTTACTCTATATTGTGTTTTAAAGTCCTTATGCAATGCTTACTGAGGTCACTGTGGGTTTTACATTGTTTGTTGGTCATTGGTCAGGCCTTAAATCTGAATATAAAGTAAAAAGGGAAACATTTTGTAAAAAACACATTTGTATGAAAATGTTTTTCTCCAAGGTGAATAAAATCAACAATTATGCAGGTGTCATTTAGATAAACCACTTAGGATCCCATGAGTTAATCAAGGATATTTTTATTTCCCTTTTCTTCCTCCATTTTCCTCTGTTAATGCAGATAGAAAATGTACTTATTAATTGCCTCAGAAATTATTTTCTTTACATCTGTGTGGGGGAAGTAAGAGTAATTCTGTCAAAGAATCTAGCTAGTTAAAATCAGTGGCTTTAAACATGTAAGTATCAATTTACGTCCTAATTTGAGCACTCTCTTTTTATAAGGACTTGCATTGAAAGTGTGGGGTTCAAGTTAAGAAGCTTTGGAATTCTTGAAACATTTGCGGTTAAATCAAACATATTGATGTTTAGGTTCATTAAGCTGTAATCAGCAATTTGCTAGTAGGCAATTATACAGATGAGCCAAAGTTGGAAGTTTTGGTTCTAGACAAACTTGCATAATGGTTGTTAAAAGACAGTTTTTGGAAAAGAGGAAGGAAAAGGGCTGTTTAAAAAATCATATTACACTAAAGCCAACATTTTCAAACCTCAATTAATAAAATTTAAACTTGTGTGCCCCTAAGTCGGGAAATGTAAAAGGGGATTATTGTAGGGCTGTTCCATCAGCTCTGCACTGCTCTGGGCAGCCCTTTATGCTGAGATTAATGCTGAGGGATCATTTTCTGACCCATTCTCTTTATGTCCTGAAGCAGAATGAAGAATTGGCCCCAGAAGTAGCTGCAAGTTCTCAGCACCTTTAAAAATTAGGAAACTTTTCTTCAGGTGTGTGAACGTGGATTACAAGGCCTAATATTAGATACATTATGAAGCGCAATATCACAAGACAATAACTAATGTTGGCCCAAGCAGCCTAGAATGAAGTAGTAAAAGTGGAAATAATAGCTAAAGGCACTGCAAAATCAAATGAGTTGGCTAATGTTGACTCAGTAATACCTACCTCTTATACAGTGCTTTCCATTATATAGATGTCCAAGCACTTTGCAAAGGGAGGTAAGTATTATTATCCCCATTTTAACTGCATCATTAGAACACAGGAAAGACATGGTTATGACATGATAACTTTAATTCTCAGAATACAGATGTCTTTGTAATTTTTATTAGTGGAAGTATTTATTAGTGGAAGTATTTTCATTCCTCCTTCTTTCAGTTCTCCCATCACTGGGGGTCAGGTCATCATGCAAGCATCTGCTGTCTTTGTCTGTCCAACGCGGCATTAAGAGCCACCTGCTTGCCGTCTGCTTTGATGCAATCCATCCATAACTTTTTTTACCCTTCCTTGGGGTGTGTTTCCTACCACCTTCTCCCACCATGCTATCTTCGCCAGACGTTTTTTCATTTATCCTTTGCATGTGTCTGAACCTGTGAAGTTGTGCTTCTTGGATTTTGTCAGTCACATCATGGACTTTGATTCCATCCTAATGCTTTCATTTCATAATCTGTCCCTTTGCGTAACTTTTTATTGCATGAAGATATCTCATCTCAAACACCTGTAGGCATGGAACCTACTCTCTCTTTACAGACCATGCTTCGCATCAGACAGCATTGTGGGGAGCACCATTTTCCCATACAATTGGGCTTTCAGTTTCAGGGGCATATACTTGTCAGACACAACCCATGAGTTGTTTGTTCCACACTCTTGCAGCACTCCTCAGTATGGACTGTATCTCATGATCAAGTTTGCCATCTTCCATAACCTGGCTGCCCAGGCACTTGAACTGATGAGTCTGGTTTGGCCATACTCCATTAATCTCTAAATCCAGTTTGACTGTGTCATCTGTACTGGCCCATGTGACCTCTGTCTTAGTTATGTTCATTTATATCCCAGGCCTGCTTAGTTGGTCATGCCACAATTCCCTTTTGTCTCTGCTCTGGCCCCAAAGCAGAGAAAAAAAACTCTAACTGCTTTCAGTTGGAAACCTGCAGGATGCTCAAAAAGAGCAAAAAGCCTGGTATGATAAACATGCCAGAGAGCGTTCCTTCAAAGTAGGGGACAAGGTCATGGTCTTAAAGGCGCTCCAGGCCCATAAAATGGAAGCATTGTGGGAAGGGCCATTCACGGTCCAGGAGTGTCTGGGAGCTGTTAATTATCTCATAGCATTCCCCACCTCCAGCCGAAAGCCTAAGGTGTACTATATTAATTCTCTAAAGCCCTTTTATTCCAGAGAATTAAAGGTTTGTCAGTTTACAGCCCAGGGAGGAGATGACGCTGAGTGGCCTGAAGCTGTCTACTACGAAGGGAAAAGTGCTGGTGGCGTGAAAGAGGTGAACCTCTCCATGACCCTTGGGCCTATGCAGTGACAGCGGATCAAGGAGCTGTGCACTAGCTACGCGCTGAAGTTCTCAGGACTGACTGACTGAATGGGCATACCACTCCATTGACACAGGTAATGCTCACCCAATTAAAGTCCAACCTTACCGGGTATCTCCTCAAGCTAAAACTGCTATAGAACGGGAGATCCAGGATATGTTACAGATGGGTGTAATCTGCCTCTCTGGCAGTGCATGGGCATCTCCAGTGGTTCTAGTTCCCAAACCAGATGGGGAGATGTTTTTGCGTGGACTTCCATAAACTAAATGCTGTAACTCGCCCAGACAACTATCCAATGCCACGCACAGATGAACAATTAGAGAAACTGAGAAGGGCCCAGTTCATCTCTACCTTGGACTTAACCAAGGGGTACTGGCAGGTACCACTAGATGAATCTGCCCAGGAAAGGTCAGCCTTCACCACCCATGTTGGGCTGTATGAATTTAATGTACTCCCTTTCGGGCTGTGGAATGCACCCGCCACCTTCCAAAGACTTGTAGATGGTCTCCTAGCGGGATTAGGAGAATATGCAGTCGCTTACCTTGATGATGTGGCCATATTTTCGGATTCCTGGGCAGAACATCTGGAACATCTACAAAAAGTCTTTGAGTGCATAAGGGAGGCAGGACTAACTGTTAAGGCTAAGAAGTGTCAAATAGGCCTAAACATAGTTCCTTGACCCACCTGGTGTCCAAGGTAAGTCACTATCAACCCCCTACAGGCCAAAGTGGATGCTATCCAAAAGTGGCCTGTCCCAAAGTCAAAGAAACAGGTTCAATCCTTCTTAGGCCAGTTATTACAGACGATTTGTACCGCAATACAGCCAAATCACCGCCCCGCTGACAGACCTAACCAAAAAGAAACAGCCAAATGCCGTTCAGTGGACTGAAGAGTGTCAGAAGGCCTTTAACCAGCTTAAAGCGACACTCATGTCTGACCCTGTACTAAGGGCCCCAGACTTTGACATACCATTCCTAGTAACCACAGATGCGTCTGAGCGTGGTGTGGGAGCAGTTTTAATGCAGGAAGGACCGGATCAAGAATTCCACCCTGTAGTGTTTCTCAGCAAGAAGCTATCTGAGAGGGAAAGCAACTGGTCAGTCAGTGAAAAAGAATGTTACGCCATTGTCTACGCTCTGAAAAAGCGACGCCCATATGTTTGGGGATGGTGTTTCTACCTGCAAACTGACCATGCTGCACTACAGTGGCTTCATACAGCCACGGGAAATAACAAAAAACTTATTTGGTGGAGTTTATCTCTCCAAGATTTTGATTTCGACATCCAACACATCTCAGGAGCTTCTAACAAAGTGGCTGATGCACTTTCCCGTGAAAGTTTCCCAGAATCAACTGGTTAAAATCGTCCTTGAGATGTGGAAAATATTGTTAGTCTTTATATACTTGGTAGTATATTTAGAGGTGCATGTGTCTTATTAACTCTGTTTTTCCTAGAGCTCCAGGAAGAAATCCCAGCCAGTGTTTCACCCTAGCTGAGATTTGGGGGGGCGTGGCAAAATATAAAGGGAAGGGTAAACACCTTTAAAATCCCTCCTGGCCAGAGGAAAAACCCTTTCACCTGTAAAGGGTTAAGAAGCTAGGATAACCTCGCTGGTACCTGACCAAAATGACCAATGAGGAGACAAGATACTTTCAAAAGCTGGGGGGAGGGAGAAACAAAGCCTGTCTCTCGGTCTGTGTGATGCTTTTGCTGGGGACAGAATAGGAATGGAGTCTTAGAACTTAGTAAGTAATTTTAGCTAGATATGCATTAGATTCTGTTTGTTTAAATGGCTGAGAAAATAAGCTGTGCTGAATGGAATGGATATTCCTGTTTTTGTGTCTTTTTGTAACTTGGGGGGAGGGATAGCTCAGTGGTTTGAGCATTGGCTTGCTAAACCCAGCGTTGTGAGTTCAATCCTTAAGGGGGCCATTTAGGGATCTGGGGCAAAAATTGAGGATTGGTCCTGCTTTGAGCAGGGGTTTGGACTAGATGACCTCCTGAGGTTCCTTCCAACCCTGATATTCTATGAACTTAAGGTTTTGCCTAGAGGGACTCTCTATGTTTTGAATCTAATTACCCTGTAAGGTATTTACCATCCTGATTTTACAGAGGTGATTCTTTACTTTTTACTTCTTTTTACTTTCTTTTGAGAAACTGAATTTTTTTTCTTTGTTCTTAAGATCCAAGGGTTTGGGTCTGTGGTCACCTATGCAAATTGGTGAGGATTTTTATCAAACCTTCCCCAGGAAAGGGGATGTAAGATTTGGGAGGATTTTGGGGGGAAAGACGTTTCCCAATTGACTCTTTCCTAATAATACCGGTTAGACATTTGGTAGTGGTAGCGAAAGTCCAAGGGCAAAAGGTAAAATACTTTGTACCTTGGGGAAGTTTTAACCTAAGTTGGTAAAAATAAGCTTAGGAGGTTTTCATGCAGGTCCCCACATCTGTACCCTAGAGTTCAGAGTGGGGAAGGAACCTTGACAGCTGATAGCACAAACAGAGCATGCTCTCTACCATGGACTCTTAGAGCCATCTTAAAGCTTCAATCACCATCTTCCTCAGCTCTCCTCTCACTTCCACCCCAACTCCTTATGCCTCCTTCTGTCATGCACATCAAAGATTTTACAAACTAAGCCCAACTCCTTCACTGCATTTGCCATTTATTGTGTTTCCTGTATGCAAAGACCATCAATACTCTCCTTACCATCCTCTCAGCTACTTTCACACCTTTACCAGTTAAGCTGGATACAGTCAGTGTTGCAAATTCTATAATACGGTATTTCTTTAGCTGTACATGTCACGGCTTTTCGTCTGACTCTTTACTCTAGCTTCTGGTCCCCCTAACCCTCTAGAGGACAACTCAGACACCAGAAATCCTATTAGCCTGAGGTTGCCAAGCTTGAGGCAGGCAAACTTCTTTCATAAGGCTGAGATGCCCTTCCATCATTACCAGTAGTCCCCTGGTGAAGCATACAGGACAGTCTCACCCTTCCTCATAACAGGTATCCAATATTGCCCTTTGGTAATTCACCAAAAAGAAGAAAGCTGCTTGCACAAACAGTCACCTGGCACTAGAAACTATATAGTGTATTGGTATGCATCCCTGACATACATCACAGTGAGAAGGCCTTTTGCCGGTAGAACTAAGTGCGTCTTTCAACCTCGTTGCTGTAGACCTGGTGGATGGCCAACAGATGGTGCTAATGTTGCTGCTGCCCTTCACCAGGCTTCGTTTAACCTATGGATTGGGATGAAGGGGGTGACGGGTTGAAATCGATGTTTTCTTTCTCCTAGATCAGCTGCCCTCCCAGACTGAAGATCCCCACCTGCCCTGAGTTGTCTCATTGTTTTAAAAAGGCTTTTTATACCTGCCTTTCACATCCCTAGTTTTAGTACAGACACCCCAGCATAACTCCCCATTACTTACCTTCATGTGGCAATCAGAGCTGCTTGCCTTTTTATGGGTGTTGGGAGTTCATATCCAACCCAACCCCACCGCAGCCATAAATGTCCTTTTGGGAGATTTTCCTTTATGTATAATCACTGTAAGATTCTCCAAAATGTGCACTGCTCTGCTAAATGACACTCCTTGTGGGATGAAGGTGCATGTACCGTCGACTTCAGATTTATTCCTCCCAGCTCATGAAACTTTGTCCACAGTGTCCACTCTTCACATATAGAAATCGATAAACTGGGAAAAAAGTAAAATGTCAGTTGTAAAAAAACACATGCAAACAAAAGTGTGTAACCTAGAGGTGATAAATCACAGCAACAGTGAGGGAAATGAGAAAGAAAGTTTGTATTGTCCACAGGTAAGACCTGAACTCAGAATCTTGACTCAAGAGTAGTACAGCTCCCTTTAGGGTAACAGATGCTCAAGCATTTGGAAAGGCTTTTCAATGTAGCAAATTATACAAGCCCAGGTTGAACTTAAGGGCAGAGGCAGGTAGCCAATACCATAGCCTGATTCTTCTATTTTTGAAGCACATGAAGGAGCTCCACAGTGTGGAGTCTCGTTTGGGGAGATAGGCCAGAAGGAGGGCCCAGGCTGTGTTACCCATTTCTGCTGAGCCCTCGTTCATACTGTGGAATCACTCTTACCACCTTTTTTACTCATATTTTTAAAGGAGGTTCTAGAAGCCACAGCCAAATGCCATTCTAATTCATCTCAGTGACGACATAGTGCATGTGGAAGTTGAGAACTGAGCCACTGAAATATAGGACACAGCAGTGTAGCTGGCCATTGGTCCTGAGGATAGAACCACAGCTTATTCCATGCTAGGGGTATGCTCTGCTCTAAACTTCATGGAATGATTTGGGAGTAACTCCTGGGAGAGGCTGATCCAGTCCAATGATATCTTCTGTCATCTAGAAATCAGATGGGAGAGTTCTAATGGTCAGTGGCCCAATATTAATGCATTCTGTGAATTTCATCAACTCGAAAGCCAAATAAGTAATCAGAAATGCATTAATGCATGGTTTGGGTGCACTGGCATGGAGTCAGCCATCTTGAAAGAGACTGGTAATACTATAGTTGCATTTCTTTATGGTATTTTTCCTAAAGCTAAAGAGTTTGGCTGGGTATTTGGTCAATATGTAATATGAATAGTTCAAATGCATTATTCAGTTCAGTGCATTACTCTTAAAAAGGACCTGTCAGAGGAATTTACACTCCCTGTTGAAGGTTATCTGACAGGAAATATGCAGTACAGTGTGGGCTTGATTTTCTGCACTCAGATGAACCAGAGGAGGGAGACCATTTGCAGCTCCACGATCCTACAGCTAGTTCAGGACTGCACTAAATTATGCCCCTGTTGTGTATGGCTCCCAAAAAGTATTCAACCAGCTGAGTTTTGTAGGGTTATGACACTCCAGCAGTCAGCACCTATTTATGCCAGGGTTTGGATTTTGGTGATATGATTACTTGAGAATGACCCTAGATCAGCAGTTCCCAAACTTGTTCTGCTGCTTGTGCAGGGAAAGCCCCTGGCGGGCCGGGCCGGTTTGTTTACCTGCCACGTCCACAGGTTTGGCCGATTGCGGCTCTCAGTGGCCCTGGTTCGCTGCTCCAGGCCAATGGGAGCTGCTGGAAGTGGCAGCCAGTATGTCCCTTGGCCCGTGCCACTTCCAGCAGCTCCCATTGGCCTGGAGCAGCAAACTGCGGCCACTGGGAGCCGCGATCGGCTGAACCTGTGGACACGGCAAGTAAACAAACCGGCCCGGCCCGCCAGGGGCTTTCCCTGCACAAGCGGCAGAACAAGTTTGGGAACCACTGCTCTAGACAATGGGTCAAAAGGTAACTGGTCTCTGTGGATAGACTGAGCCCAGATCCCCTGGACTGGAGTAGGTGATGCTAATCCAGCCAATTAAATAGGGCTGGGCTACCCCTGGGCCTATAAAGGGTTGCTAGTAGGCAGCTGGGGAAGGAAGGACAGACTCAAATACACTGAGCCCTGGTCAGCAAAGGCCACAGTGGAGTGGTTCTATCTCTTGTGGTGGGTCCCTAGAGCAAGCGGGGGCAGGGCTTAAGGAAGCAACCCTACAGCTGTGGCTCCAAAAGGGGAGCAAACGTGTAGGAGGAGACAAGGAAGCTGCCAGGAGCTGGAAAGCCAGAGACCCCTGGGAGGCTGAAGCCTAGGACCAGGTATTGGTTTAGGATTGCCTTCTGTTTGTTAACCTTTGTTATAAAAGAATAAACTCCTTGAGTAGCACTGGGTGTGGCAGTACATGCTTGGAGACTGGTGGTGGTGGGGGAGGGGGAGGAGTGGTGGCCCTCCCTGGTGACAGTGAAACTGTTTTAATTAACCTCAGTACTTCTTTAAATAAAATGTCTCCATAAATGATTGTAGCAACATTCCAGAAGCTTCCAGGTAGTGCTTTTTATTTGTGTTCATATGCGGTACTCTGATTTCAGTATGTGATTTAAAGCAAACAAAAAGACATCTGCTCTATGTCAACTGATTGATAGAGTAAAAAACCAGCCTGCTGAGATCCTTACCAATCTGTGACAAACATGTGCTGTGAATAATTCCCCCAGATAGAGGTACGCATGCTGCTTATTCCACTGCAGAGACACACTGAGACAAGTAGTAGATTCACTAGAATAGGAAATAGACTCTCTAGTCACGAATAGACAAACATTAGCTTCAGGTAAAGTAAAAAGCCTCTGGGGGAATGTACATGTGTGGGCTGCTGATAAGATGCATCTGTTTAGCTCCATTCCAGTTTCATGCATTTGTATTTATTATTTTACTAACACATTTCTGATAACTTATTTGGGCTCTTGAGGTGATGAAATTCACAGAAATGCTTAAATCCGTGTCTCTTCCTAGGAAAGGCCCTTTATTAAACTCCATGGTGTTACATTTCTATTGAATTTTCTCTTTAGTTGCATGCCTTGACCTCAAGTCCAGATGGAATTCAGTTTTTTAGAGCTTAGAAATAATTTAGCTAAAATACAGACTTGATTCATAAGCACCTGGAGAGTCTGTAAGAAACCCTAGACAACCTTGATAAAATGAAATCCAGAGTTGGAGAGTGTCCCTTTTCCTTCCACTAGATCTTGTTTCAATGAGTACTGGACTTGACTCTGGAGTCCTGCTGTCGCATCAGCTGAATAGAAGTAGCTTGAGAACAACAAGTAATCTACTCTCCCTCCAGGAACTAAGTGATGTTGTCACAGACTCCATTAGTCTGCCTGATTGTAGTTGGTTTGGATTCTGTTTTAAAGTGCAGGGCTCTTGTGACGCTATACCTTGGGGGAGCACCCTGTAATACCCATATTCATCATTTGCATATAGTTGTGATCTTTAATGGGAAGGGCTATGATCTGCTGAAAGCCTTTGTTCTATCTAAATATGTATATCATTAGTACATATGAAATTATGCTGTACAGTTGTCACTAAAATATGCTGTGAGTTTGGGACTCACCCAGATATTAGGTCCCCAAAGATGACAACAAGGGAGGCAACTAATGCCCGGGCATATGTCGAACAGCCGTAGGTCAGCAAGGGAGTTACATGCAATGACTCACTTGCGTAAGTCCACAGCATGGGAATTGCTCAACCTTGCTTTGGGCATTGCTAAATCACCATCATGCCTGGACTTGTGTTCTTGAAACACATGGACTAAGGATACAAAATAGGGGACAGAGGCCATATGGTTTGTCCTTCCCTTCTCGTTGCCTTCAGCATGGTGGGGAAGAGAACACTGGAGCTGAGGAGACTGGTCCCAGGCTAAGAAGGAGAGCCAGTGTATGATAGACTGTAACCAACCTGCAGTATGTAGTGGGATGAGGAAAGCTGCTAAGTCCAGATATTGCCTAGTATAATAAACCTGAGAATTTAGACTGCATGCTTATTTTTTATTTTCCTTTGGTAGCTACTCTGACTTCTGCCAATCACCTTAAAATCCATCTTTTGTAATCAATAACATTATTCCAATGTTTATCCTTACCAGTGAGTTTGACTGAAATGCTTGGTAAATCTGCTCAGGTTACAAAGGCTGGTGTATGTCCACTTTCCATTGATGAACTGGTGAACCAATTAATAAATGTGCACTGCTCAAGAAAGGGTCCTGAGATGGTATATACCAGTGGTATAGAGCTGGGGGATTTGGCTGGTGCCGTTCTCTGTGATTCATGAGTGGCTCTGGGAACATTCATGCAATCTGGCTGGGTGTGAGGGCTCCACATACACTTGTACTGAGTGATAATAGCACTTGGAAGGGTCTGCTGCTTGACTCACAATGCCTTACTGGTGATAACCCAGATTAGTGAGTTTAGGGGGCACAGTAAACCCACAGTCTCAGATGAACACTGAGGATCCTGTTACAGCTCTCTGAGAGCTGGTCAAAATATGCAGAAATGATTTAATTATCTTTATTTTAATTTCCAAGTTTTCTATTTCATAGAATTCAAGACTCTGAATTTTCATTGTTTCAAATAATCTTCAAAGTTGTAAAATTTCAAAGTATTTTCTCCTTTGTGCCCCATTTTTCCATTTTTCACCATGGAGTGCAATAAAATTAATCATGTCAGATTCACTTTTCCTTTTTTCCTTTTGCTAATTTAGTTTTTCAAAAAATGTACTCAAATTTGCCAGTTACTTTCATTTTTTATTTTGTTGTTCTGTAACTTTTTTCCAAAGTTGAGTAATTCTTGAAAATGTAGCGACAAAATCAGAAGGAAAAAAAATGCAAAAGTGAAATAAAACCCTTAGACTTAAATTCTTTTGCAGTTAGTGTCAAAGAAGAATAAAGGGGGTGTGAAGGGGGGTGAAGGAGAAACAAAACTTACAATTTTTTTTTTTCTAATTTGTAGTTGAGAGAATTGAGGGTGTGGGTTTTTTGATTTTTGGGTTTTTTTTGTTGTTTGTTTGTTTTTTTTGTTTTGTTTGGAAAAACTTAAATTTGGGGAAAGTTTTGGATTTTAAAAAAAGATGCAAAAATATTTTGAATGGAAAAAGTCAACATTTCTACACCATATGGATTTAAAATTGTGGAGTTCAATGTCATGACATGTGGACTTCAGGAGGCCTTAATAAGGAGTAGGGGCTAGAACACCTGGAATTTGGCTCTACTGCTAACTTGCTGTGAGACCTCATAATTCTGAGGTAAAGTTTGGACACCTTCGGAATGGCGGTTGTCCATAACTCTGAAATGTTTGTAACGCTGAATAAAACACAGCTTCAGCTTCAGCGGTTAACACTCCAGACCAGGTTCCAGAGGCAGCTTCTGACTGGGCAAACTTGTCCCCTTCCCAACCAGGGTGGGTAAAAGGTGTGGTAGTGAAAACAGTGTGTCCCCCTCCTGGTGTGTGTGTGAAAACAGCCCCCCCTGCAGCCAAAGGAGGGATGTGGGTGAAAACAGCACCCACAGCTTGCAGGAAAGTAGGGAAGACTCCAATGCTGCTCCTGCTCTGGCTACCTGGGGCTGGCAGCAGTGGCTCACAGCTTTACCTGCGAATCTCAGCATCTTCAACTCCTTGTGTGGGGCAACCACTTACAGCTTAGAGGCGGGAACAGGCTGCTCAGAGGTGCCTACCTTTAAGATGTAATAAAGGCACAGTACAGTAGTTGCTGTTTGTTTGTTTGTTTGTTTTTTTACTTCTCTGCTGCCTGATTGGTTGGTTCTGGTTTCACATGGTGTCTGGCTGACTAGTCAGCCAATAACTCTGGTGTTTGTAGCTTTGAAATGCTACTGTAGTGCTCCAGTGTTGCCTACTCTTGTGATTTTTATCATTAGTCATGCAATATTGTCTTCTTCTTTTTTTTTCTTGAAGCCTGCCTTCCTGAAGTCGTGGTTTTTATTTTAAACAAAAAATGAGTCTCTCATAAAAGTACATTTCTAGTCCTCATAATTGCAGAGAAAAGCTCAAACATGTAGTTTGAGAACTAAAAGGCAATATAATATAATTTTTTAACCTCATGATTTTTAAGCCCAACTAATTGTTTTTTGGGGCCTGACTCATTTTTAAATGCTGGGGGTCGGTGTGACATTCCGTTGGTGTTAGCAGATCACTGGTCCAGATAGGTCACGCCAATCTTCGACTCTGGGAGCCAGCCTTTCGCTGCTCTGCTGTGAGATCTGCCCACTCCCGGGCTGTTCACACACAACCTGTAGCATGTAAGCTACTCCCAGCTACATGAGTGAGCACTTTTGGCCAGCCGCTGCTTGGATTGTGTAACCAAATGACACTAGCCAATATCTCCGGTCCCAGACACAACCCTAGGAACCTCCATCTTGCAGTGTCCAGTTATGACTGCTGGACGCTGAAAGCTTATATGAGTTTGTCAATTTAACAAAGAAATTGATTTGTACCAGACTTGTTATCCCAAGGGGAGCCTCTGACATGTTTCAAACCAAATGCACTCCCTTTTACACATACACCAAAGCTTGCATGACTTTTGGGAAATATATTCTCCATCATATCAGCCATGTATAGTATGGCATAGGTGGACATGTGAAAAGATCAAGGGTTGGACTGCCACAGCTGCCTGATGAGCTGTGAAAACTGTTCACATAGAACTTCCAAACTTAGTTCAACTAAGCACTACACGGGGATGGCCATGCTGCATCAGACCAATGATTCATCTAGCACAGTGCCCTGACTCTGACAGGGGATAGTGCCAGATGCTTCAGAGGGAATGAACATGACAATTTTTAGTGATCTATCTGCTGTCATCCAGTCCCAACTGCTGGCACCTGATTCATGGGATTGTGTCCTTGACTATCTTGGCTTATAACCATTGATCCTTCATGAATTTACCTAATTATTTTTTAACCTATTTATACTTTTGGCCTTCACAGCATCCCATGGCAACTAACTCCAAAGGTCGACTATGCATATCATCATCTTAACATATACACAATGTGCGTCAGGTGGCACGAGACTAGGATTCATCACTGAATTTTGCCCGCTGGTTGTATCATTAGATTGCCATCTCAGGCTGGATACTGGTGGGGAGTACAGCATGAACGCTGATCCATACATTATGTAAGGAAGTACTTCCTTAAGTTTATTTAATCAGCAGCCTATTAATTTCATCAAAAAGAAAAGGAGTACTTGTGGCACCTTAGAGACTAACAAATTTATTTGAGCATAAGCTTTCGTGAGCTACAGCTTACTTCATCGGATGCATTCAGTGCGAAATACAGTGGGGAGATTTAAATACATAGAGAACATGAAACAATAGGTGTTACCATACACACTGTAATGAGAGTGATCAGGTAAGGTGAGCTATTACCAGCAGGAGAGCCGGGGGGAAAAAACCCTTTTGTAGTGATAATCAAGGTGGGCCATTTCCAGCAGCTGACAAGAACATCTGAGGAACAGTGGGGGGTGGGGAGGGAATAAACATGGGGAAATAATTTTACTTTGTGTAATGACCCATCCAGTCCCAGTCTTTATTCAAGCCTAAGTTAATTGTATTCAGTTTGCAAATTAATTCTAATTCAGCAGTCTCTCATTGGAGTCTGTTTTTGAAGTTTTTTTGTTGAATTGCAACTTTTAGGTCTGTAATCGAGTGACCAAAGAGATTGAAGTGTTCTCTGATTGGTTTATAAATGTTATAATTTTCGACGTCTGATTTGTGTCCATTTATTCTTTTACGTAGAGACTGTCCAGTTTGACCAATGTACATGGCAGAGGGGCATTGCTGGCACATGATGGCATATATCACATTGGTAGATGTGCAGGTGAACAAGCCTCTGATAGTGTGGCTGATGTGATTGGGCCCTATGATGGTTTCCCCTGAATAGATATGTGGACACAGTTGGCAACGGGCTTTGTTGCGAGGATAGGTTCCTGGGTTAGTGGTTCTGTTGTGTGGTGTGAGGTTGCTGGTGAGCATTTGCTTCAGGTTGGGGGGCTGTCTGTAAGCAAGGACTGGCCTGTCTCCCAAGTTCTATGAGAGTGATGGGTCGTCCTTCAGGATAGGTTGTAGATCCTTGATGATGTGTTGGAGAGGTTTGAGTTGGGGGCTGAAGGTGATGGCTAGTGGCATTCTGTTATTTTCTTTGTTGGGCCTGTCCTGTAGTAGGTGACTTCTGGGTACTCTTCTGGCTCTGTCAATATGTCTCTTCACTTCAGCAGGTGGGTATTGTAGTTGTAAGAATGCTTGATAGAGATCTTGTAGGTGTTTGTCTCTGTCTGAAGGCTTAGAGCAAATGCGGTTGTATCCTCACCCATAACTATTTCACATTTGGGGACAATGTATACCTTCAAATCAGTGGCACTGCTATGGGTATCTGCATGGCCCCACAGTATGCCAACATTTTTATGGCTGACTTAGAACAACGCTTCCTCAGCTCTTGTCCCCTAATGCCCCTACTCTACTTGCGCTACATTAATGACATCTTCATCATCTGGAAAAGAAGCCCTTGAGGAAGTCCACCATGATTTCAACATTTTCCATCCCTCCATCGACCTCAGCCTGGACCAGTCCATGCAAGAGATCCACTTCCTGGACACTACGGTGCTAACAAGCGATGGTCACATAAACACCATCCTATATCGGAAACCTACTGACCGCTATTCCTACCTTCATGCCTCCAGCTTTCATTCAGACCATACCACACGATCCATTGTCTACAGCCAACTTCTGCGATACAACCGCATTTGCTCCAACCCCTCAGACAGAGGCAAACACCTATATCTCTTAGTCATCTCCTTTTTCTTTTTTTTATAACCTGAACAGTCAGTCTTAAATCTTTCCTCATATGGAAGCAGTTCCATACCCATAATCACTTTCATTGTCCTTCTCTGCACCATTCCAATTATATTATCTTTTTTGTGATGAGGTGCATGTGATGAGGTGCATTTACTGTCATATTATCTATCCTTTTTCCTAATGGTTCCTAACATTGTTAGCTCTTTTTTTTTTTTAACTGTCATTATACATTAAATGGCTGTTTTCAGGGAATAATCCAGTGACTCCAAGAACTTTCTGAGTGATAAAAGCTAATTTAGACCCCATCACTTTGTATGTATAGATAGGATTATTTTTTCCAATGTGTATTACTGTACACTTACTAACATTGATTTTCATCTGCCATTTTGTCACTCAGTTTAGTGAGAACCCCTTGTAACTCTTCACAGTAGTCTTTGTATTAAACTATCTTGAGCAATTTGTTTTGTCTGCAAACTTTGCCTGCTCGCTGTTTACCCCTCTTTTCCAGATAGTTTCTGAATATGTACAACAGCACAGATCTTAGTACAAATCCTTGGGGACCCTGCTATTTACCTCTGTCCACTGTGATAACTGGCCATTTATTCCTACCCTTTGTTCCCTATCTTTTTAACTAGTTTCTGATCCATGAGAGGACCCTTCCCTCTTAAACAAACTAATCATTCATGGGATAAGAGCCATTGGTGAAGAACCTCATCAAAGGGTTTCTGAAAGTCCAAGTACACTGTATCCAGTGGATCATCCTTGTCCATATGCTTGTTGACTGCAACAAAGAATTCTAATGAGTCCAAGATTTCCCTTTACAAAAGCCTTGCTGACTCTTCCACAACATAGTGAGTTTTGTGTCTGATAATTGTGTTCTTTACTATAGCTTCAACTAATTTGCCTGGTACTGGAAGCCAGGCTTTCTTGCCTGTAATTGCCAGGATCACCTCTGGAGCCTTTTTTAAAAAATAGGTATTACCCTGGGCAGTGGGTATAAAAGTGGGCTGTAGACTCCAGGGAGATTACTGATGAACCCAGGAAGCGAAGTAGCAGATGCTGCTTCCTCAGCTGCCCCAGAACATACCTGGGGCATATCAAAAGGTGGTTGTTCTTTGGAATAGGGTTGCCAATTTTGCTTGGACGTATTCCTCAGTTTCTTCGCATAACATAATCTTTAATTAAAGATTATTCTTTAATTCCTGGAGATTCCAGGCCAATCCTGCAGGATTGGCAACCCTACTTTGGGAAGATACGCTGGCTTTTCCCGGGCAGCTTGGGGTCTGGGCAGGGGAGATGCGGTGGCTGGCTTGCAGCTCTTCCAGGCAAATGTGGGGGGCTGGGTTGAGGCTCCTATGGGCAGGTGGAGGGGTGCTTGGGCCTCTGGCTAGCTCAGGGCTTCTCTGGATGAGAGGGCAATGAGGGGGGGCTCAGGGCTCCAGACTGGGGGGTGGGGTATGGGTGGAAGGGGCAGAGCTGGCAGCTAGCTTCCCTGAAGTGGGGCTCCACCCACTGTCCATGGGTGTTACATTAGCTACTCTCCAGTCATTTGGTACAGAGGCAGACTTAAGCATTAGGTTACATACCTATGTATCTACAGTTAGTAGTTCTGCAAGTACATATTTGAGCTCTTTCAGAACTGTTGCGTGAATATTATCTGGTCTTGGTGACTTTACTGCTTAATTTATCAACTTGATCTGGAACCTTCTCTATCTGGGATAGCTACTCATATTTGTCATCTAAAAAGAATGACTTGCGGGTGGGGATCTCCCCCATATCCTTTGCAAGGAAGGCTGATGCAAAGAATTCATTTAGCTTCTCCGCAATGGTCTTGTCATCCTTGAGTGTTTCTGATTCATTAGTAGGCTTCTTGCTTCTGTTGTACTTTGTTTTTGTTTTTCTAATGACTTTTTTTCTTAGCTAATTGATCTTCAAATTCTTCTTAGTCCTGCCTTATTATATTTTTACACTTGACTTGCAAGAGTTTATGCTCCTTTCTATTTTCCTCACTATGATCTGACTTCCAGTTTTTAAAGGATGCCTTTTGACTCTGCTGTTTTAGTCATGGTGGTATTTTTTTCCTTTTTAATTTGGGGTATACATTTTGTTTGTGCTTATATTTTATAGAGGCTTAAAATAGTCTCAGTGCAGTTTGCAAGCATTTCCCCTTTGTGATCCTTTTAATTTCCATATAAATAGCTTCCTCACTTTTTATGTAGTTCCCCCTTTTGAAGTTAATGCTAGTATGATTTGTTTCTTTGACATTTTACCCCTTCAAAGATATAGACTTTAATTACTTTATGTTGCCATTACCAGTTTTTTTCCATCATATTCACCTCTTGGACCAAATCCTCTATTCTACTTAGGGCTTAGCCTAGAATTACCTCCCCTCTTGTGGATTCCAGGACAAGCTGCTCCAAGAAGCAGTCATTTGTGGAGTGTCCAGGAATTTTATATTTGCATCCTGCCTTGAGGTGATGTACCCATTCAGTATGAGGATAGTTGAAATCCCCCATTATTGTTGCTTTTCTGCCTCTGTGATCTCCCTGAGCATTTCAAAATCACTGTCCCTATCGTGGTAAGGTTGCCAGTACTATATTCCTACTGCTAGACCGTTGTTCAAGCATGAAATTTCTGTCTATAGAAAGTCTGACAGTTTGTCATTTAAGATTTTTACTTTATTTGAGTCTATGCTGAGTTTGTTCCTCAGCTATGGTCTTCAAGTTTTTTTGTAATAGTCATCCCAGGCTGTTCTCACAACTGCACTCTGCAAACTACAGTGCCCCCTCCAGCCGCACCCTAACAAGTGCCCCCTCCCCCCCCCCAGCTACACCTTCAGGTGCTCAGGGATTCCCCACATCGAACTATTTATCAGACTTGAAACTCCAAGCAAACCTGCCTGGGCTGATTCGTTCCATTCCCTGTGAACATGCCTGCATTTAGTGGATCCATAGTGTAACTGGACCCTCAATCCTGACCTGAATCTTAGACTCCAAGCCTTTCAGAGTAGAGTCCATGTCTCCACCTGTGTTTGTACACCACCAAGTACAAGAGGCCTTGGATGATCAGTGTGCATAGAATGTGCATTCTTCCTGTCCTGTGCAATAATTGGGGCTAGGTTGCCTAGCTGCATTTCTATTCTGACCCCTTTCCACAGGATTTCCATTGTTTTACTTCTCTACAGTACACCAGACAGCTTAGGCCCCATGTTTCTAACAGATGCTGAAGTCTTGACGTTTTCCCCCCTCATTGGATTTTCTCTGGCCTAGTAATATCTCCCAGAAAAGTGGGCTACCATATTAGAATGGTGGCATTTCACACTCCCTTTGCACAAGCATATTATTGCTTAGCATGTCTACTGCATTAGCACCCAAGCGCGCATGTGCGCGCACACACACACACGTAAAAACAGAGCTCATTAACTAATTGAAGACAGGTGTAAATTGCTGCACAAGATGCAAAGCAGCGACTATTCTGGCTCACAGGAGTTACAAAAAGAGACATTCCTAACCTCTTAAGTCATTTAGTCCATCCTTTTTGCTGATGCATGACTGAGCCCTATAATATAATCTTCACTTTGTAGTACAGTTTAGTTTTAAATAGTTCACAAGATAAAATATGCACCATTTCTGAAACACAGTTAGTGTTAGAAGCAACCTGTTATTGACCTGAATTCTGACTGCAAAATACATTGTTTAAAAAAAGGCTGTTAACGAAAACATCTTGAGTTTGAGCATTTTTCCTCCCTCTACAAGCTAACTCTAAAATGGCTGAAGGAAATTTACAAAACTTAAAGACTGAGAACAAGCATGACAAATTTTAGCTCAAAGGGTAATTCCCTACTCTGCCCCCAGAAACTAAGGGCTTTAAAGTGAGTATCTGTAATTGCCTCAGCCTTCACTGCAGCAACAGGACCATATGGCTATAACAAGCACAAGTGGCTGCAGTAGAATTTTAGCAGCATATATATTTTGCTCACTAAAAAGACAGGACACTTCTCAGTTATTCATCAATATCTCAGTGCACTTCTAGGACATCCAGAGCCAGGTTTGTCATTTCATTCTTACACTAAGCCCTGGTCTACACTAGGACTTTAGGTCGAATTTAGCAGCGTTAAGTCGATGTAAACCTGCACCCGTCCACACAATGAAGACCTTTATTTCGACTTAAAGGGCTCTTAAAATCGATTTCCTTATTCCACCCCTGACAAGTGGATTAGCGCTTAAATCAACGTTGCCGGCTCGAATTTGGGGTACTGTGGACACAATTCGATAGTATTGGCCTCCGGGAGCTATCCCAGAGTGCTCCATTATGACCGCTCTGGACAGCACTCTCAACTCAGATGCACTGGCCAGGTAGACAGGAAAAGAACCGCGAACTTTTGAATCTCATTTCCTGTTTGGCCAGCGTGGCAAGCTGCAGGTGACCATGCAGAGCTCATCAGCACAGGTGACCATGATGGAGTCCCAGAATCGCAAAAGAGCTCCAGCATGGGCCAAACGGGAGGTACGGGATCTGATCGCTGTTTGGGGAGAGGAATCCGTGCTATCAGAACTCCGTTCCAGTTTTCGAAATGCCAAAACCTTTGTGAAAATCTCCCAGGGCATGAAGGACAGAGGCCATAACAGGGACCCGAAGCAGTGCCGCGTGAAACTGAAGGAGCTGAGGCAAGCCTACCAGAAAACCAGAGAGGCGAACAGCCACTCTGGGTCAGAGCCCCAAACATGCCACTTCTATGATGAGCTGCATGCCATTTTAGGGGGTTCAGCCACCACTACCCCAGCCGTGTTGTTTGACTCCTTCAATGGAGATGGAGGCAATACGGAAGCAGGTTTTGGGGACGAAGAAGATGATGATGAGGAGGAGGAGGTTGTAGATAGCTCACAGCAAGCAAGCGGAGAAACCGGTTTTCCCGACAGCCAGGAACTGTTTCTCACCCTAGACCTGGAGCCAGTACCCCCCGAACCCACCCAAGGCTGCCTCCTGGACCCAGCAGGCGGAGAAGGGACCTCTGGTGAGTGTACCTTTTAAAATACTATACATGGTTTAAAAGCAAGCATGTGAAATGATTACTTTGCCCTGGCATTTGCGGTTCTCCTAGATGTAGTCCTAAAGCCTTTGCAAAAGGTTTCTGGGGAGGGCAGCCTTATTGCGTCCTTCATGGTAGGACACTTTACCACTCCAGGCCAGTAACACGTACTCGGGAATCATTGTAGAACAAAGCATTGCAGTGTATATTTGCTGGCATTCAAACAACATCCGTTCTTTATCTCTCTGTGTTATCCTCAGGAGAGTGAGATATCATTCATGGTCACCTGGTTGAAATAGAGTGGTTTTCTTCAGGGGACACTCAGAGGAGCCCATTCCTGCCGGGCTGTTTGCCTGTGGCTAAACAGAAATGTTCCCCGCTGTTAGCCACAGGGAGGGGGGAAGGTTGAGGGGGTAGTCACGCGGTGGGAGGAGGCAAAATGCGACCTTGTAACGAAAGCACATGTGCTATGTATGTAATGTTAACAACAAGGTTTACCCTGAAAGAGTGTAGCCACTGTTTTATAAAATGTGTCTTTTTAAATACCGCTGTCCCTTTTTTTTTTTTTCTCCACCAGCTGCATGTGTTTCAATGATCACAGGATCTTCTCCTTCCCAGAGGCTAGTGAAGCTTAGAAAGAAAAAAAACACGTACTCGCGATGAAATGTTCTCCGAGCTCATGCTGTCCTCCCACACTGACAGAGCACAGACGAATGCGTGGAGGCAAATAATGTCAGAGTGCAGGAAAGCACAAAATGACCGGGAGGAGAGGTGGCGGGCTGAAGAGAGTAAGTGGCAGGCTGAAGACAGGGCTGAAGCTCAAATGTGGCGGCAGCATGATGAGAGGAGGCAGGATTCAATGCTGAGGCTGCTGCAGGACCAAACCAGTATGCTCCAGTGTATGGTTGAGCTGCAGCAAAGGCAGCTCGAGCACAGACTGCCACTGCTGCCCCTCTGTAACCAACCGCCCTCCTCCCCAAGTTCCATAGCCTCCACACCCAGATGCCCAAGAACGCGGTGGGGGGGCCTCCGGCCAACCAGCCACTCCACCACAGAGGATTGCCCAAAAAAAAAAGAAGGCTGTCATTCAATAAATTTTAAAGTTGTAAACTTTTAAAGTGCTGTGTGGCATTTTCCTTCCCTCCTCCACCACCCCTCCTGGGCTACCTTGGTAGTCATCCCCCTATTTGTGTGATGAATGAATAAAGAATGCATGAATGTGAAGCAACAATGACTTTATTGCCTCTGCAAGCGGTGATTGAAGGGAGGAGGGGTGGGTGGTTAGCTTACAGGGAAGTAGAGTGAACCAAGGGGCGGGGGGTTTCATCAAGGAGAAACAAACAGAACTTTCACACCGTAGCCTGGCCAGTCATGAAACTGGTTTTCAAAGCTTCTCTGATGCGTACCGCGCCCTCCTGTGCTCTTCTAACCGCCCTGGTGTCTGGCTGCGCGTAACCAGCAGCCAGGCGATTTGCCTCAACCTCCCACCCCGCCATAAACGTCTCCCCCTTACTCTCACAGATATTGTGGAGCACACAGCAAGCAGTAATAACAGTGGGAATATTGGTTTCGCTGAGGTCTAAGCGAGTCAGTAAACTGCGCTAGCGCGCCTTTAAACGTCCAAATGCACATTCTACCACCATTCTGCACTTGCTCAGCCTGTAGTTGAACAGCTCCTGACTACTGTCCAGGCTGCCTGTGTACGGCTTCATGAGCCATGGCATTAAGGGGTAGGCTGGGTCCCCAAGGATACATATAGGCATTTCAACATCCCCAACAGTTATTTTCTGGTCTGGGAATAAAGTCCCTTCCTGCAGCTTTTGAAACAGACCAGAGTTTCTGAAGATGCGAGCATCATGCACCTTTCCCAGCCATCCCACGTTGATGTTGGTGAAACGTCCCTTGTGATCCACCAGAGCTTGCAGCACTATCGAAAAGTACCCCTTGTGGTCTATGTACTCGGCGGCTTGGTGCTCCGGTGCCAAGATAGGGATATGGGTTCCATCTATAGCCCCACCACACTTAGGGAATCCCATTGCAGCAAAGCCATCCACTATGACCTGCACATTTCCCAGGGTCACTACCCTTGATATCAGCAGATCTTTGATTGCGTGTGCTACTTGCATCACAGCAGCCCCCACAGTAGATTTGCCCACTCCAAATTGATTCCCAACTGACCAGTAGCTGTCTGGTGTTGCAAGCTTCCACAGGGCTATCGCCACTCGCTTCTCAACTGTGAGGGCTGCTCTCATCTTGGTATTCATTTGCCTCAGAGCAGGGGAAAGCAAGTCACAAAGTTCCATGAAAGTGCCCTTACGCATGAAAGTTTTGCAGCCACTGGGAATCGTCCCAGACCTGCAACACTATGCGGTCTCACCAGTCTGTGCTTGTTTCCCAAGCCCAGAATCGGCATTCCACAGCATGAACCTGCCCCATTAGCACCATGATGCATGCATTGGCAGGGCCCATGCTTTCAGAGAAATCTGTGTCCATGTCCTGATCACTCACGTGACCGCGCTGACGTCGCCTCCTTGCCCGGTATCGCTTTGCCAGGTTCTGGTGCCGCATATACTGCTGGATAATGCGTGTGGTGTTTAATGTGCTCCTAATTGCCAAAGTGAGCTGAGCGGCCTCCATGCTTGCCTTGGTATGGCGTCCGCACAGAAAAAAGGCACGGAACGATTGTCTGCCGTTGCTCTGACGGAGGGAGGGGCGACTGACGACACGGCTTACAGGGTTGGCTTCAGGGAGCTAAAATCAACAAAGGGGGTGCCTGTACATCAAGGAGTATTTCAGGCAGGACTTCACGGAGGGTTCCAATAAGAAATGGTGCACCTAAGTTATCGTTCTTATTGGAACAAGGAGGTTAGCCTGGCCTCTGATTGATACATGTCTAGATTTACCTCGCTGCACCTTCTCTGTGAGTGACTGCAGTGTGACCTAGAGGAATGAGTCCCCTAGACAGGGGAGGAGGCAAATGAGTACAAAACAAATCTGGTCTATTTCTTGTTTTGACCCACTCCATCTATCTTTTACATCTTTGGCTGGCAGCAGACGGTGCAGAAGGACTGCATGCCATCCACATCTCATGGCTGCTCGGCAGAAGATGGTACAGTACGACTGCTAGCAGTCCGTATCGCCTGCCCGCTCACCATAAGACGGTTCAATAGGACTGACTGCAGGACTAAAGAGAATGACCTGGTCAAGTCACTCCAAATTTAGTCCCTGCGCCCATGTCTGCCCAGGCGCTCCCAGCCGACGTGGCCAGGAGCACCTCGGACATGACGATGACGGCTACCAGTCGTACTGTACCGTCTGCTGCCACAAGGCAAGGGGTTGCTGCTACTGTGTAGCAATGCCGTACCGCGTCTGCCAGCACTCAGGAGACATACGGTGACGGTTACCTGAGCGGGCTCCATGCTTGCAGTGGTATGGCGTCTGCACAGGTAACTCAGGAAAAAAGGCGTGAAATGATTGTCTGCCCTTGCTTTCACGGAGGGAGGGAGGGAACGGGGGCCTGACGATATGTACCCAGAACCACCCGCGACAATGTTTTAGCCCCGTCAGGCATTGGGATCTCAACCCAGAATTCCAATGGGCAGCGGAGACTGCGGGAACTGTGGGATAGCTACCCACAGTGCAACGCTCCGGAAGTCGACTCTAGCCTCGGTACTGTGGAAGCGCTCCGCCGAGTTAATGCACTTAATGCACTTAGAGCATTTTCTGTGGGGACACACATACTCGAATATATAAAACCGATTTCTAAAAAAACGACTTCTATAAATTCGACCTTATTCCGTAGTGTAGACATACCCTAATTCATATCTGTGAAAGCATAATGAGGAAATGCAGATGTGAAAATAATTCCCCACGGTGGTATTGGGACCTGTACCTTTAATTGGTACAACTCCCCAGACAGAAAGTTCAGGGTGGGGGGTATTTGATGACCAGGTACTGCAGAAGCTTATTCTCTACTATGCAGGGACAGAAGGGAATGATGTCACTGAATAAAGAGGATCCCTTTTAAGCACCACAGTGATTCTAAAATATTCAAAAATCAGAGTTAGCGTAAGGTTCCAGATATAATTTTCTACTATAGTTGATTAGAATCAACAAAGCTTTGACTTGCCCCAGTCTGCATAATCTGTATTTTTTCTTATTTCTTCCCTTCACAGTTATTGCTCCTGTCTATTCCTTTGTCCTGGAATCTCTAGCTTGGATCATCTCATGCAACGCGTGCAGCACAAACAGAAGGCAATCACTAACTCACCCATGTAGGCAGAGAAGAAGAGTAACCTGGGTAAAATCCATTGCACAAATAGTATCCCACTGCATGTGGGCTTGGATTTAGCAGCTGCACACACAGGAAGCATGTGTTATAAAAGGTGAGCCTGGAAATCTGAAAAGGAGCTTGGCAGATGGATCAAAGCCCCTGTGGAGTATGAGCCTGTTCTTAAAACTGATGCTGAACATAAAGTAGGTTCCCTTTATGCCCTTAACTACACATTGGCAAGCATAGGTCCATTCTGTTTAAAGTATTGTGGGCTTTAATTTGAGGTCCTAATTCTCGGATGGTTTGTACCAGTAACTTGAGATTTTGCTTTCAGAGAAACAGGTGGAGGTGACATCTGCACTACTATGCATTTTTGAAAGAGTACAGCCATAACATGGAGGCCAGGAGGCATGCATCAAGTACCCTTAGGCTAAATTGACAAATATTCTCCTCCAGGATGTGTTCTCTCCACTCCATCTCCAAAGCAATTGTCTGTGTAAGTTGGAGAGCAGATGAGCTGACTAGTGCCCTTGCACCTTGTCAAGTTGGGTTGGTTTTATACTTTTTTAGAAAAGGGGGTGGAGGGGGAGAACAGGACAGGGCAACAGTGCACCTCTGTTGTAATCTCTGTGCACATCAGAAGACCTTTACAATAATGTGCTTGTCCAGGGCCATAGACGGAGCCAGAGTCTTAATGAGGATGAGAAATTAGAAGTTGCTGATGCCTGGTCCAATGTACAAATTCCATTACCTCTAAAAGAAAATGGAGTTCAGGGTTCCAAAAACTATCTGTACAGGTATATCTCTACCCCATGGTTATCACCAAAAACATTTTAGCTGTATCCCAGTGCAATTATATTGCTAAGTCTGTGATGCTGAGATCTGATCCAGCTCTTCTTCATTGTTCCAAGAAATCTAAACTAAGCCACTTCTGTTGTACAAATGTAAAACCAATTTCCTTCTCTTCAACTCTTTCTCTTTGTATTTAATGTTCACTAAGTCTTCTTTTCTTGACCATCTTTCTTACTCTTCCTTCCTATATTTATTCCATTTCCTGTCAGACACAGCCTGAAGTATGTAAGGGTTCATAGAATCATAGAATATCAGGGTTGGAAGGGACCTCAGGGGGTCATCTAGTCCAACCCCCTGCTCAAAGCAGGACCAATCCCCAATTAAATCATCCCAGCCAGGGCTTTGTCAAGCCTGACCTTAAAAACTTCTAAGGAAGGAGATTCTACCACCTCCCTAGTTAACCCATTCCAGTGTTTCACCACCCTCCTAGTGAAAAAGTTTTTCCTAATATCCAACCTAAACCTCCCCCACTGCAACTTGAGACCATTACTCCTTCTCCTGTCCTCTTCTACCACTGAGAATAGTCTAGAACCACCCTCTTTGGAACTACCTCTCAGGTAGTTGAAAGCAGCTATCAAATCCCCCCTCATTCTTCTCTTCTGCACACTAAACAATCCCAGTTCCCTCAGCCTCTCCTCATAAGTCATGTGCTCCAGCCCCCTAATAATTTTTGTTGCACTCTGCTGGACTCTTTCTAATTTTTCCACATCCTTCTTGTAGTGCCGGGCCCAAAACTGGACACAGTACTCCAGATGAGGCCTCACCAATGTCAAATAGAGGGGAACGATCACATCCCTCGATCTGCTGGCAATGCCCCTACTTATAGAACCCAAAATGCCATTGGCCTTCTTGGCAACAAGGGCACACTGTTGACTCATATCCAGCTTCTCGTCCACTGCAACCCCTAGGTCCTTTTCCGCAGAACTGCTGCCCATCCATTTGGTTCCTAGTCTGTAGTGGTGCATTGGGTTCTTCCATCCTGAGTGCAGGACCCTGCACTTATCCTTGTTGAACCTCATCAGATTTCTTTTGGACCAATCCTCCAATTTGTCTAGGTCCCTCTGTATCCTATCCCTGCCCTCCAGCGTATCTACCACTCCTCCTAGTTTAGTATCATCCGCAAATTTGCTGAGAGTGCAATCCACACCATCTTCCAGATCATTTATGAAGATATTGAACAAAACCGGCCCCAGGACCGACCCTTGGGGCACTTCACTTGATACCGGCTGCCAACTAGACATGGAGCCATTGATCACTACCAACTAGACATGGAGCCATGTTTACCTAGGGAGGTGGTAGAATCTCCTGCCTTAGAGGTTTTCAAGGTCAGGCTTGACAAAGCCCTGGCTGGGATGATTTAGTTGGGGACTGGTCCTGCTTTGAGCAGGGGGTTGGACTAGATGACCTCAAGAGATCCCTTCCAACCCTGATATTCTATGATTGTTTTATGTACACCTATTCATTAAAATATCTCTCACTTTCCGTAGTACTTTTTTCCCTACTTTTTTTTGTATTTTCATTTATTCTTTTATTTTCATTTAAAATTGACCTCACTCTTTTTTTCTTAACTTTACAAAAAATAAAAGTACTACCATACTCAACTTTTGTTTTCCTTGTTTCTTCCTCATTTTAATTCCCTGACTTATTCCTCTATTTGTGAGCTAAGATGCACTCCCCTTGGAAGATGGTGGGGGGAGAGAAGAGTGATTCCTCTTGTCATTCAATTTTTAACAGAAGCAAGAAGAACAAGTGCTAGTCAGTCTTCTTCTTTTGGTTGTGTCTCAGCTGCCCCACAACACTGTAATTGCAAGTGTTAAGTTCATCTTAAGTTCAGCCTGTCTCTTCCTTTAACTTACTGGTTTTGTCTTTATTGTCAGTATCTTTATTTATTCTTTCAAGCTGGTTTCTCCTTGAACTTTTATCTTCCATTTTTACAGATGAACACTTCAACTTGTTTGTTTTTTTTCAGTAAGGTGTAATATCTCTCCTCTCTTCTCTATCAAAATTGTTTTTGCCTCCCTTCCCTGACTACAATAACATGCTTCATTTTGATCTTCCTTCACGTTCTCCCTGTAAGGACACCTTTTTTTTTTTTTTTTTTAATGTGATGCTTGCATGTTCCTTTCAGTGTCCAAATTCTGAAGTTTAACACTGTGGCTAGTAAATATGTTTTGTTTCATATTTAATGTTACCTTCTGTATTAATTCTTAACTAATACTCGGCACAATTTAATATTAACAAGGGGAAAGGAAAATAATCTAAAATAGGGAAACAACAGGTTAAAGAATATTTAGGTAAATTAGATATATTCAAGTCAGCAAGGACTGATGAAAATCACCCTGGAGTACCTTAACAATCTTGGAACAGTTAGCAATTATCTTTGAGGACTCGTGGAGGACGAGTGAGGTCCTAGAGGACTGAAAGATAGCAAAAATAGTACCTATCTTTAAAACAGGGAACAAGGAGGGTCCAGGAAATTAGAGAGGTCAGCCTAACTTCAATACCTGGAAAGATATTGGTAGAAAGTATTAAACAATGAGTTTGTAAGCACCTAGAGGATAATAGGAATATAAGAAAAAGCCAGCATGGAATTGTCGAAAACAAATTCTACCAAATCAACCTAATTTCCTTCTTTGAGAGGGTTATTAACCTAGTGGATAGGGGAAAGCAGTAGACAGGATCTATCTTAATTACAGTAAGGCTTTTGATACAGTCCAGGTGATGTTCTTATAAGCAAACTAGAGAAATGCGGTCAAGGTGAAATCACTGGAAGGTGGGTACATAACTGGTTGAAAGACCATACTCAAGTAGTTATCAATGTTTCCCTGTCAAACTTGGAAGGTGTATCTGGGACCCTCCAGTGTCAGTCCCGGGTCTATTACTAGTCAATATTTTCATTAATATCTTGGGTGATGGAGTGGATAATATGTTTATAAAATTTGCAGATGACACCAAGCTGGGAGGAATGCCAAGCATTTTGGAGTAAAATATTAGAATTCGAACATGACCTTGGAAAAATTGGAGAATAATTTATCTGAAATCAACCAGATGAAACCCAATTAAGATAAGAACAAATTACTACAATTGGAAAAGAAAAATCAAATGCACATCTACAAAATGGGGGATAAATGGTCAGGTGGTAACACTATTAAAGGATCTGGAGATTATAGTAGATTGCAAACTGAATGAGTCAGCAACATGATGTGAAAAAGGCAAATATCATTCTGGGGTTATTCCCAGGGGAATTCAGCATCACTGCGCATGTGTGAAATGTGTCCCGCATATTTTTTTTTCTCCACAGAAAATACATTCTGACGGAGAGGATCTGCACGTATGCCTTTCACCCACTGGGGGCTGCTGTTGAGCCAGAACAGAAGCAGCCTGCTCACGGCTCACTGCCGATCAGGACAGAGCAGAGGCTGCATTCCTCACAGGGCCCAGCCTGCAGGGCCAGGTGAGGGGATACATCAGATATGTGACCGGGGAGAGCAGACAGTGTATGGCACATGAGACTGCTGGGGGGTCATATTGACTGGGGTTTAAAATGGCTAGAGGGAGGACAGACTGGAGTGGGGGGTGGGGTGAATGGGAGTGGGGGTGCAGGGACACATGGGGAGGGGGGGAATGCGAGGACACATGAAGACGGGGCAGATGTGCCTGATTAATTGGGAGAGGATGGGGTCAGCCAGGGTCTTCTTGGGTGAGGTTTCCCAACTCCCTAACAATCCCTCAACCATTCCCAACAATCCTCCAGGTTCACTCCCAGGCTTCTTTCCAGAAATTACTTCTCTGACTCCCTCAATCTTTTGCACTGCTTCTGAGGGGTGCAAGAAATACATTTCTGTATTGTAATATTTCATTGAAACTACTCAATGTTCTGTATTAATATGCCGGGTAAGGAATCTATTTCTCAAACATTTTCTGAATCTTTTTTGTTGTTGTCTGTATTGTTAAAGACATAATTGACAGGTATTTTTTTAAATAAATTACCAAAATAATTTAAATAATTGAAACTGACATTTTATTGTGTTTTGACAAATAAAACTTTAAGAATTTTAAAATATTGTGGCAGAATTTTTAATTTTAATGCCCTTAATATACCCCATAGTTCTGGGGGAATACAAGAGTGTTTTATTTAATAAACAGGAGGCAGTTGTCCAACTTCATTTGGCACTGGTGAGGCTTCAGCTGGAGTACTATACCCAATTCTGTGCTCCACACGTTAGGAAAGATATGGACAAATTAGAAAATCTAGAGGAGAGCAACAAAAATTGTGAGATTTAGAAAACCTAACCTATGAGGAAAGGTTTCAATTGGAGGGGGGGGGGGGGGAACTGGTCATGTTTAGTCTTGACAAAAAAACCTGAGTGGGGGACCTGATGACAATCTTCAAATATGTTAAGGGCTGCTTTAAAAAGGATGGTGATCAATTATTCTTCATATCCATTGAAGGAGGACGAGAAGTAATGGGATTAATTTGCAGCAGAGGAGATTTTTGATAGATATTAGAGAGAACTTTCTAACTATAAGGGTATTTAAGTACTGGAATAGGCTTCCAAGGAAGGTTGTGAAATGCCTGTCACTGGAGGTTTTTAAGAACAGATTAGACCAGGAGTTGGCAACATTTGGCATGCAGCCCATCAGGGTAATCCGCAGTCAGGCCGTGAGACATTTTGTTTACATTGACCGTCTGCAGGCACGCCCCCCCCGCCCCCCCGCAGCTCCCCAGTGGCAAGGAACAGCAAATGGTGGCCACTGAGAGCTGTGGGGGTGGGGGCTGAGCCTTCAGACGGTCAACATAAACAAAACATCTCGCCGCCTGCCTGCGGATTATCCTGATGGGCTAAATGCCAAAAGTTGCCAACTCCTGGGTTAAACAAACATCTGTCAGGGATGGCTTAGGTTTACTTGTTCCTGCCTCAGTGCAGGGGGCTGGAATTGATGCCCTCTCAAGGTGCCTTCTAGCTCTACATGTCTAGGGTTTCTATTGTTCATTAAGGGTGAAATTCACCCTGTGCAATGCTCTGCACACCACTGAAACCCTTAATACAGGGTTAAGGGGTCCTCCCAGTGCTTAAACAACTTCTGACTAGTTCAAGCAAACAAGTTGTGGTAGTTTGGTTGTGTGTGTATGTGTGTTTTTGTTTGTTTCTTATAAACAGGCAAAGATCAGAAGCCCCTCCCCCTTTTTAAAATACCTTGTAAATTCCTCACAGCTTCATCACTTGATAAAATGAGCTCATTCCATTTTGTTCACTCTTTACAAAGACAAATTTGTCCAAAATTAGGCATGATAATGTTAGCTCAAAAGGATTTTTTTTAAGAAAAAAATTATTCTCAAAATTAGAAGGGGGTAAAAGTAGGGGTTAGAAGGAAATGGCAATGCAAATTTAATTATTGACTGTGGCAGAGGAATAGCCATGATGCGTGGAGGTCACTGAGCAATGAAACAATTGAAAGGCTTTGTGTCTTTTCATCTCTCTCCCTCCCCTTCCTTTTATTCCCTCGTTTCATTTTTGTTCAGTGGTCTGTTTTGACTGCATTCAGTAAGAGTGTGATCACATTTGTGTTTAATTCAACTGTACTCAGGGAGTATTTACATAAAAATCAGCATATTTTCCATCCTTTCAGTGGAATTCCCCAGCCTCTCTGAGAGTTGAAGACAAGGTGAAATCAAACAAGTGTAATATTGTCATCCCCTCTCCAAACATATCCCATCATTGTGATTTAAAGGATTGTGTGAGCTTGCTCAATAACTGTGATGCTTAGTGAGCTTCACAGAATCATACCAATCTCTGTCTGTAGCAGAACTTGGGAGAAGTGATGAGTATTTTCATTGCAGAGGGTGAATTATACAGTCTCCTCTCCTATCCCTTTAGAGGCTTTAGCATTTGAGAAAATACAACTCCTCATTATAGCTCATAGGCTGCCACACAGAAAACTTTAAAATTTACAATTGGCTGCACAGCTGAACTTGTACTACACTGCATCCTATTTGTCTGGATACTGTGTATGATTTAGAACTATTCTGGCATCTGTATACACGTCTCAGCATCCACATATTTACACTATGTTCAATCCAACTCATTTCCACTTTGATGCCCATGCAGTGATGGGGTCAGATCTTTTTGTGTGTAAGCATTTACGTTACATTGTCTTTTGCAGTATGCTGAACTTTAACAAATTTCATTTTTTCCAAGAAGCCCTCAGTCTAAACGACTGAGACGTTTCTTCAGCGAAACTCGTGATGAATAAGAATTTAAGGTCAATTTGGGAGAATTATAATGAGCATATATTTTTTTTATTTTCAGTATAATGGTTGTTACTTATAAAGCTCATTCAAAGCTCCCTTTAGACGTGTGAATTAAGGGAAAGCTATAGGGATAATTTTTTATTGTGAAGCATGAGAGTGACTTACGCAGTGGGGTTCAGTGAAACTTCAAACACTTCAGCTTGGCTCACAGGAGCAATCCAAATTTAGATGTGTACGTATGGTTCAATGAAATGCCCATTTTTTTCCTTTTACTTCAGTACACTTCATTTGGATCAAGTTCTTAAAGCTAGTCCCAAATATCTGAAAACTCAAGGGGTTCCCAAGCTGCAATGGAAATCTCAGGAGCAGAGACTTTCTTGCAAAATTTCCAATTATTCCTTTTGGCCCAGACATAACACAAGGATGTTTCTCTCTTTTTTTTTTTTTGGTGGGGGTGGGGGTTATATTGCCACTACCAAACTACAGCCAGGAACCAGTTCCCAGATGGAAGCAGGAAATGTACAAGACAAATGATACTTAATCATGAAAATAATGCATAATGCACTTTTTCAAATTATCAAAAAAATTCAATTTTAGTTTGGGGCAAAGGCTTTTGGGAGTTCTTATGTTATCAGAACCTCTTACTCCATCCCTAATATCCACAATGTATTATTGTTAGTTAAATTTTATGTGTAATTTCAAATGCTGAAAACCTATGCCTTAAAATGTTTACCAGGCTTTGTAAAGTTTGTTTTCAATGTACTGTCTTCTCTGTTCTAACAAATCTTTATGCATACCGCACAATTTCTCTGGCATATGAATCTTTGGTACTTCAAAAACCTTTTGGAAAGCCTTCAGGTGAGGACTGATTTTGAATGGGATAATTAACCTTGACAGTAATTTCTTCAAATCTGAGCCAAATAGCAGTTGGAAAGATGTATTCACTTTTCACAGAGTGCTAGGTACTTATGGCCTGGAAAAAGACCATAATGTGCTCAAAGAAAGTGTATTTCAAACATTTCAAACAGGCACTGAAAAGTGTTCTAACAGAGATCCATCCATCAAAATCCTGAAGAAGGACATGCTTCACACGGGGGGAGTGGGGGAGGGATGGATATTTGCAGTATGCTTTAGTAATATTCCTAAACCACTACATTCCTACAGTAGTTTGAGTATACCTTAAAAAACATTGAAGTTGTTATTTCCTGGGTAGATGTGATCCCACAATAGAACTACACATGAATTGTCCTAAACAATGGTTTACACCTGGTTTTCCCCCATCCAATATTTAGGAAACTGGGAATAATTAGTCAAAATTATGTCAGTCCCAGATCGGTAGCTGTGTGGGTGAATCTGCTTGCACTGCTGCTTCTAAAATATGTTTTTCTTGTGTCTGGTTTAGACTTTCACATTTTTTTTTAATTTTGTTGATTTCTCATCATTTGTTATGATTTGCTCTACTGTTTGTACTCTTAGTTTACTGTTTTTTTGTATTGGAAGCTTTAGGGTGAGCTGGGCTCCTGTGAAACATGTTTGCATTTCGTTAGGGTAAGGACACTGATTTAAAATGTCACTGGTTCTGAGGATGCAAGTTTAAACTGTGTGTTTGTACAGCTCAAAATTTGTATGGGGAGGATGAAGGCAATTTAAAAATATCACAATGTGTTGGCACAGGGCTTTTAAAAATTTCTATCTGTGTTGGGGAAAGTCATTGGCTGCATACATTCCATGTGGTGATGCTTTCTGGAAGGAGTTTTCCAAGACATGTTCACGTTAAGTGGGATTTTCCCAAGCACTCAATGGGAGCAAAATTAGGCCAGTGCTGGTTCCCTTTTAGAATCCCTTCCATTGTTGGCATGAGATGACAGTTGAACACCTTGCAGAAAATTCAGGTGATGTGTAAGGCAGTATAAACTAGATCTCTCTTACACTGACTCATTCGAGATGCAGTTTTTCTCATTTGCAAATGGTATGTTTGTCTACCGAGGGGGTTTAAATCAGATTAGGTCAAATTAATCCAGTTTGAAAACACTTAAGTACACATGACACAATCCACTGTAGCTCACTAACTCTGCATTTATCACAGACTCTGGAGTCCTCCTTAAAGTGATGTAATTTTGCTAGGAATTGGGTTGGTTCAGTGTCTTGTTTGTGGGTATGCAATGCTGCTGCACACTGCTTTGCCAGTCCTCCAGTGGCTGTCCCACATTGGTCTGCGGATGGCCATGACTAACCTGTCTGTTTACCTGTGTGCCATCCCCTGTGTGCCATCTCCTAGTGTCAAGTTTGAAAGGGTCATATGAATGTTTAGCATATCTGGCACCAGAGATCAAAGTAGGCCAGTATGGCCTTCTGGTAAAAAGTAGCTGTCAGTACCGGCCTGTACGCAGCCCACATTAAAGTGCTACCCCATCAGCGCTCTAACGTCCCTGCCCCTTTTGCCCCCATCAGCAGCCCTGCTCGTACGGACCCTACTGCCAGGGCCGCCAATGGAGGGGGGCGCAAAAGAGGTAGCAACGTTAAAGCGCTGCCGTGGCAAAGGACCCTGCTTAAAGCACTGCTGCAGTGCTATAATGTCATTGCCCCTTATCCCCCCTACCGCCGAGCCCTTTAAATCGCTGCCGGGGCCCTGGGTGGTGCAGCCCAGGCAGAGTGGATGGGCTGGCTGGGGGAAGCTGACCCTCCTAAGGCCCTGCCCCTTCTGGGGGCCTGGAGCCGGGCCCCATACTGGTAAGTGATTAATGTTACTTTCACCCATGTCTGGCACATAAATATCTTGCGATGCAGGCTACAACAGTGCCATGAATACGCCTGTTCTCACTTTCAGGTAACGTTGTAAACAAGAAGCGGGCAGCATTATCTCCTGCAAATGTCCACCAACTTGTTTGTCTGAGCAATTGGCTGAGCAAGAAGTAGGACTGAGTGGACTTGCTGGCTCTAAAATTTTACGTTTTATTTTTGAATAAATATTTTTTTTGGTTTTTTGTACATAATTCTACATTTGTAAGTTCAACTTTGATGATAGAGATTACACTACAGTACTTGCATTAGGTGAATTGAAAAATACTATTTTGTTTGCTTATATTTATTTTTTATTACAAGTATTTGTACTGTAAAGTGACCACTGTACACTTTGCATTCTGTGTTGTAATTGAAATCAATATATTTGAAAATGTGAAAAACATCAATATTTAAATAAATGGTATTCTATTATTGTTTAACAGTGTGATTAATCGGAATTAATATTTTTATTGCTTGACAACCCTAGTTAATTGTATCATCGACTCTTGATGAATGATTTTTTCAAACATTCATTAAGTTTTATATAATTCATAAGGTTTTACAAAAGCATCTAGGAAAACACATGCAGTAATATAAGGATTGCCATAATGCAGCACCTTCGCTTCCCAGAAACATTGAACTGTTCCCAGTCCATCCCACCCTCACCTTCCCTCCATGTGCAACTCAACAATTTCAGGCCTTAAACTCAAAATAAAAGCAATAGGCATCCCTGATATTATTGTGCCAATGGTTTCCATTTTGTAGTGGATGCTTTGCTGGTTGCTTAAATCTCTGAGCAAGTCTCTGCTCCTCAGCCTCCAACACATAGTTAAGGCTTTCTCCCTTACTCTCACAAATATGGTCCAAAATATAATATGCTGCTATAATCTTTGGCAAGTTTTTTTTTTCTGCCACTTTCAACCTCTTCCACAAACACTGCCACATTCCTTTCAAATGGCAAAATGCACACTCCACTACTAGTTTGAAACTACGGAGGTGGTAGTTATACTATTCCTTCCTTCTGTCCAAGCAGCCTGTGAATGGCTTCATTAACCAGGGAAGCAGAGGTTAAGCCAAGTCTCCCAGGATAACTGGAGCAATGTCCTCACCATTAATATCCACAGTGTTGCTGGGGGAAATATTCCTTTCCTTAAGGGAATAGTTCTGAAGATGTTAGCATTGTAGGACCTGTAAATCTGGCATGGGGGTAAAGCAGCTTTTGGAGTATCATGGAGAAATACCTCTTTCTGTTTTTAAATTCTGATCTCTGATAGGGGGCAAATAACAGACACAGGGTACCATCAGTTGCCCCAATACAGTTTGGGAATGCCAGGTATGCAAATCCATGAATAATCTCCTGCCTATTACCATGCTTTATAACCGGGTCCAATAGTACCATTTCCATGGCATCACACACCTGCATGACAATGGCCCCTACAGTTGATCTCCCCATGCCATATTGCTTGACTGTGGACCAATAGTAATTAGGGGGTCCAGTTTCCAGATCGTAGTGAAGACCTGCTTGTCCATTGGTATGGGGCATCGCACATTGGAATGCTGCTGTTGCAGCTCTAGGAGAGTTCAGTACTTTTCTCCAGAAAATTTGCCTTCCCTATCCTTTAATACTCTTGCCACTGTTGGCCATCCCAAGTCTTCAGAAGGACCCTTTTCCCACTAATCTACACTTGTTTCCCAAGCCTAGAAATGGCACTTCATGGTGTGAAACTACTCCAGGAACCACTCCTGTACTATTAGTTGCTCGGTGACCTCCTCCTTTTCTTCATCCTCACCCCACTTGCTCTTCTGCTGTTGGTGATGAAGTTACTAATGCTGCTGCCACATCATCTGCTTGATGGTGCAGTGGCAGGTGGAGTCCAAAGCCGAATTAATCTGCTGAAAAGCAGCCCAAGCAGCCTATGCTTGTGCATGGTTGCCATTATATTGGCACAGAGCATTCTTGGGTCAATGCTGGCAGATAGCAATTCAAAAATGGTGCTAGCCTGCCAAGAAAGGAAGTAAGGGGAGGAGACAGAGGAAACATGGGATTGTTGGGGGTGTTTTTAAAGTGAATTCATCTGACTTCTTCTAGGCATCCCGCAATTCACAGCAAGAAAAATCCCAGCATGCACACCCCTGAGCAGCAAAGCAGAAGATCATGGGATGCCCTCAAGAATGCCATGCCTTAGTATGCAGCAAGCTGCTGCCATGTCTACACAATGATGCTCATTGAAAGAGGGCACACTGTCCTGGGTGCATAATATTAGTGAGCTTTGCATTTCCTGATGCGCATCAAAAAACTGCCATGTAGACCAGCCCAAGTGTGAAGGAGGTGAAGATGCTGTAAATTATATGTTTGAGAACTAGAAAAATCAAATAAGAAGGTGTAACATCGAGTACAGTTGGTCTATTTTAACTTCTTATGCTCTCCTAAAATTGCTGTTTTGCTCATTCTCTCTTCACATCACCTTCAACTGTCTTAGATTACTATACAGTACACTCTATGAGAAAACAGGGACCAAATTCAGAAGGGCTATTTAAGGAGCAGAGGGATAGTGCAAAATACATTTTGGTACTTAAGTGTAACCCCAATTCATGGTTGTTCTGTTGCCCTTTTGTACCAGCTAACCACATAGATTTGTTGGGATTATTCAGGGTTCAAGAAGCCCCCTGCTGGAGCCTCACTGCTGGCTCTGCATCCTGCTCTCCAGCTCCCCAGTCCAAGGAGACTCCAGGGTCTCCTGACTAGCTAGGGCTGACTCGAACCTAAGTATTCTGCACTTTCTCAGTGGCCCACAGCTGCCCCAACCTCACTCACCCATCCACCAAACCCCACTCACAGTTTGGATTGGTGAGTAGCAAAAGGCCCAGTATGTCTCTCCACATCTGTCTCCAGTCTCAAGGGAGCTTCCTGCCTGGAGGTGCTGCCACCTGACCCAGTTTAATAATTCAGATTTATTAAGGTGCTTGATAATCAGGGCCTCACTAGAGTCCACTTAGCTCTGTTGCTGTCCTGGGTCCCATCTCTCAATGAGAAGGGTTAACTGGGAGGTGGGGGAGATCTGTTATGGGTCACAGAACCAGCCTATTGGATTCACCCTGTGAGAAAACGGTCTTAAAACAGGTTTTACACAAAAAGGCCATTATAATCTGTTGTTACTGGGTCACAGTCAATGGAATACACTTTTCAATGGCATGTTACACATTGGCACTTCGGAAGTTCAAAGGTATGGAATGGAGAGGGCCTTAAACAGGCCCTCAGCAGCCCTGGAGTAAGGAAGGCACATGTTGTCTCCATTCTGTCCCTGTGCTGTACTGACACCAGTGAATTTGTCTGTGTAAATCTGCATCTAAGATGATTTGTTAGTGAGAATTAAAGAGGGGGCAGAGGAAGGTGTTAATTACAATAACCTAGTCTTCTTCTATAGTTACTTGGAACCACTTAAACTTACACTCACTAAGTCACCTCTGAATTTGAGCTCCTAAATGCAAGATTGGAGATCTTGAGGGACAAATGGTGACTCTGCACAGAATAAAAGAGTGGTTGATAGATCAGACTGAGAGTGGGGAACATACCAAGGGAGTAGTGGTGGATAATAGAAATCAAAATGGAATCACAATTACAGGAAGATAGAGATGGCATGATTAGCACATAAAACACAGGTTCTTACTGTACAAACCGGTGCTGTCAGGGGAAAGAGAATGAGTGCAGCCTTAGGGCATTATAGAGCACACTTCAACTCATGAGGAGGAACAAAGACACGAATAAGAAAAGAAAGAGCTGCAGTGGACTATTGATACTGTAGCTTATTTTTTGTAGGGTTAAGATTTTCTGGTAGCATGCCCATGAATAAAATGAACAAATACCCACTAGGAATGCTGTACCTTAGCTTGAACTTTAAGGACTGGAAAAGAGTGGAAAGTAGAAATGACCTGTTAAAATTCCCAAGTTGCTAATACAGATATTTTGCTTTGGAGTGCACCAGTCTTGGGCAGTTATAAACTTCCGTAGTGACACACATAAGCACCAACAATTCTAGGAGACTCAGGAAAGTATCAACTCTTAATTCCCTGAAGCTAATACTAAGCTGGGCACAAAACAGCTCATACTGTTCAAGTCCTTAATAGTTTCTACAGTTCCCTTTACAGAGTCAGGGCCAGAGTCTACTCTTTGTAAACTGAAGTAAGCTGAATTATTTCAGCTTTGCACCAGTGTAACTGATAGCAGGAGATATCTCTGTCTGTCATTGATCAGAATCTTTCATTTCCTGAAACCTGCAGTCCCAAACCAGGATGCTGTATATTAAAATACAGGAAGACTTGGCTGGTGATTCTGTCTGCTTAACAGTTTTCATTCTTTCTCCTGCTTCATTTTTCTCACTCCAAAAGCACTGAATATGCTCTCTAGTTCAGAGAAGTAAAGTGTAAGCAGTTTAAGGTTAATATGGCCATATAACAGTGTTATGTCACTAATATATGAACCATAACCCCATTAAAAAATGTTACCTTTGCAATACCTCATAGCAATACCCTTCTACATCTGCTCACAATGGGGTTCATGCTTTAGAACCAAATCTCAGAACTGCTGCACTGAATCACACACCTAGTTTTTCTTGGCTAAGAGTGTGCTTCTCTAGCTGCACAAATCTGAATGGCTCCGTTGTCGAAGGGGATGCTTTGTAGAAGCATTGGTGCGATGTGCTAGCCTGTGACTGGAATAACATAATAAATACATTAAATAAAAAGTTGCCCTCTGATCACCACTCTGCTTGGAGAAAGATGATTCTCTCCCATCATCCATGGACTCATGGGAAGGTCTTCTTCATCACTGCTGTTTCATGGGAGAGAGAACATGCCATCTTCAGGTCACACAGTGCCTTTTCTCCTCATCTCTTGACAGCCTCTAGTGTTCTTCACAGTTCTAGGCGTAGGCCCCTTTAGTAGTCTCTCCTAGCTGACAGGTGTCAGATGGTTATCTGAAGAACTAACAAAGGCTTCAAAGAAACCAGTAACATTTCCAATGACCAGTACTTCAGAATCTGTCTTCTACTGGATCAGAACCTCTGTCTGCTTTTTCTTGCTACAATCTTAGGTTACACAATTATTAGAGGGGAACAATTAGACACATTCATGAAAACTTCAAAATAATTAGCTGATCTCATTCCATTGAAAAAGTGGCTCTGCGACTCTCTGGTTTGCACTAATATTCTGGTAGCTAACAGAATTGATTTTCATGCTCTTAATAGATAAGATATAAAAATGGTATCATGCTTTCTGAACAGACTGAAGGGTGTTCCTTTTATTTCAATATAGGAAGTTTTATGTGGCATTCCTGCATCAGCTCACCAGTGCTATTGCAGAGCAGAGCTAAAACAGCCTGTAAAATTCTGACAGAGATCATCGTTCGTGTTATGAGAGATAATGATGCATTGCTGGGGTAGAGAGCAAATTGTCAGTTCTGGTGTTTTTTTCTATGAAAATAAAAAGTTTCATTTTCTATGGGCCTGCACAACGTGCCATGCATAGTCTCTCACAGTTTCATAGCACCCGAGAAGACAAAATGTTCCTAGTGTCATTTGAAATGGTGTTTTTTGTTTTGTTTTTATACACAGGTGTTATCATGCACAATAAACATAGAGGCAGCATTATTGGCATGTTGTAAGACAACTAAAGCTTCATACTATACTATTAGAATAAGTGAGGTGTCTTTTATTCTTTGACAATGTATGGGTGGATTAGTAAGGTAAAATCCAAACACATTGGTGCTGAGCTACTTTAATCATTTTTCTGGCAAATATGCCAATTTCCTGCAATATCTTTGAAAGATCCCAATTGTATTAAGTTTATGCATTATTGTGGGCCAGAATAGTATGTTCTATAGGGGAAATGTGACAGATATTGCAACCCCATGCAGTATCTTTGGACCCATTGTTTTAAATGTATTATTGTATTCTACTCCATGGGTGGGGGCTACCACAGGTGTTGCAGGAACTAAGAGTTGTGGGTGGCAGTTTGAGGTTTATCAACACTTAAAACACTGCAGTGGTGCCAATGTAGCACTTAAATGAAAACATTACCTATGCAGATGGGAGGGGTACTCCAGTCGGTGTGGGTAATCCATCTACATCAAGGGCTAGTTCAGTTTAACTGCATTGCTCAGCTCTGTGGACATAATTATACTGACCTAGTTTCCTAGAATAGACCAGGCCTTAGGCAAATGAGCCATGTTGTAAGCCCCTCAGAGTAGTACAATATATACGAGTTCAAACTAGATTTTCCAGAGACCAAGAGACAATGAAAAGACTGTTGGATAAATTGCCTGAGTTTAAACTGACTCATGGTCTTCCTTCTGATTCAGCAGAGACAGAACCTTCTGTCCAATGGAGGTTGGGGAAGGACAACCCTTCCAGAACAGTTGGAAGGATCTGACCTACCCATAAGACTGATGGATAAAATCCAGGGAACTTTTAGCATGCATTTAGAATTCTTTCTAATACTTTTACTCTGAGAATAAATGTGCTTGCTCAGGTCTGGTCGATGCTAGAAAATCTGGTTGGGTTAACTATATCGATCAGTGGTGAGAAAAATCCACACCCCCATGTGGCGTTGTTAAGGTGACCTAAGTCCCAGTTAAGACAATGCTAGGACAACAGAAGAATTCTTCCATCAACCTAGTTACTGCCTCTCAGGGAGATGAATTACCTACGCCAATGAGAGAACTCCTCTCATTGGTGTAGGGAGTCTTTATACTGAAGTACTACTGTGGTGCAGCTATAGAGGTGCAGCGGTACTGCTGTGGCATTTTAAGCGTAGACACACCCTCAGAAAGAGCTGTGTGATAACTTGTAACTGTGGGCAATACACTGTTCAAAGCCCTTAGAGAGAAAGCAAAGTGCTAGCCTTGTTAGGCAGTCTGGCTTGCTGGGGATATCACAATCTAGGCAGCTGTGCAGCCATAAAAAAAAAAAAAAAACCCAAAACCCTCCAGTCAGAAGGGAGTGCATTAAGGATCCCTGCCCAGAGACAGGTGATGGATGGAGACTTGAGACCTGGCTGGTAACTCCTGTAATGGAACATGTAGGAAGGGGGAATGCTGGTGCAATTACCCTGAAACTGTGACAATTTTATTCCTGCTTTTATTTTTAAATAAATTGCAGTCATCACATCTGCAAACTTCTGATCAAAAAAATCTGTTCCCTGTTCACCTATTTAGTGGCATCCTGGAATAAAAGAAGAAAGAGAGTATAAAAAAGCTGGTGAGTAAGTATGACTTCAGGCATGATGTACTAGGGCTGAGCAAACCACAGAGTCAGTTCTTCATGTATCAGAACTGGTTTGCCGATCCCTATCTGCTAGAATAAAATGGATAATTTTACCTGTAAGAGCTGGAGGTTAACAGTGCTAATCTCAATGTAAAGGTAAACATTTGTCATTATTAAATGTCATCTTCGATGACATAATGTATGGAAGCCAAGTTAAAAAGAAGCCAAGTTAAAAGAAATTGATCTAGAATTAGTGGTGCCAAATGTAATGCAATAGAATATGACTGGACTCCCATAAATATTAGTTTACTGAATTAAGAGAAAAGTCTCTCACTCTCTCTCTCTCCTTATACAGGTGAAATAATGAAGGCTGTAGGTCCCAAATACATAGATCTCTGAGACAAGGACTAGGTCTAATAGGATGAGCTGCAATCTTTTGGCCAGTCACAGATCAACATGCCTATTTCCCTACCATGTGTTAGGCATTGCATCGCTCTGAACTGTCCGAAAGGACCTCAAGACTTCAGAACAAGATAGCAATCTAAGGAGAAACACCTTCAATAGTGGGGGATGTTATAGCAGAGACATATTCTTCAAAGCACTTCTCTTTCCCTACCAATGTCATTTTAGCATTGGATGGGTTCAGATTTAGCTAGCTTCTCTTCATTCTCATGGTGATTTTGGCATAGAGAAGGCCAGAAACTGCTGCTGTTTGCCTAATGTAACGACGACATAGATGTGGAAATTTCATGAGCTGTCTCATATAGAAGTTAAATAATACAGGGAGTGGATTAAGCCAGGGTTGATGGGAGTGTGGTGGGATGGTTGTTACATTTTATAAGAAGTGAGTAAAGTTAAGATTGAATCTGATTATTTTAATTTAGACACATAATACTTAGCTTTTCAATGGTATTTACAACACAGCTAGTAGGAAGAGAGCTTGAGACATAAACCCTTGTATCAGAGGCCTAGTCTGAGGCAGGACTTGCTCACAGAATCTGGCAAGAACAGGGCTGAAAATGCAGAAATTGCCATTTCTAAGAAGTGCTAGTCAGAGTACTCATGCAAACACATATCAGTTATCAATGATGGTACAAAAACATTCCCCAAGAATAACAGGAACAGACCGACCCCTCCTAAAAGGTAAGGAAAGGATGACAGTACATAATAGAGATGTTTTGATTGAACCAACATGTACAAGGTGATGGGTAATAACTAGCCACATCAGGGGCAGTAACTATCTATGTCAGAAGGAGTACTAACTTGTTTGTATCAGGGTATAAAGATGTATCTTAGAGGAAGTATCTTTGTCCAGCCGAGGGAGGAATGGAAAGTCTCACCATTCACTGAGCTCCGTCCATTTCCACAGGCATACATAGCTTAGTATCCTCCTAGAGTCTGCCAGGTGCTATAACAGTGCTTTGTCAACAATGAACATGGCCTGGCACCTTCGTACCTTAAGGCAGTGGTTTTCAAACTGCAGGTTGTGACCCAATACTGGGTCGTGGAATGTAAAGCACTGCGTCGAGGTGGCTCTGGTCAGCACCACCAACCGGGCCATTAAACGTCCTGTTGGTGGTGCTGCCTGGCTAAGGCAGGCTAGACCCTACCTGTTCTGAAACCGTGCTGCTGCGCCCCCTGAAACCGTGCTGCTGCGCCCCAGAAGTGGCCAACAGCAGGTCCAGCTCCTAGGCGGGGGGGGGGGCCATGCGGCTCCGCATGCTGCCACCAGTGAGCACTGGCTCTACACTCACACTGGCCGGTTCCCGGCCAATGGGAGCTGGGGGTGGGGGCATTGCCTGTGTGCGAGAGCCACGCTGAGCCACTTGCGTGCCTTCACCTAGGAACTTGACCTGCAGCTGGCTGCTTCTGGGACACAGCACAGTCTGCAGTGCCAGGACAGGCAGGAAACTTGCCTTAGCACCCCCGCTGCACCACTGACAGGGAACCGCCCAAGGTAAGCCAGCGCCCCAATCCCCTGCCCGAGCCCTAAGCCCCCCCCAAACCCAGAGCCCCTTCCTGCACCCCAAGCCCCTCATCCCTGGCCCACCCCAGAGCCTGCACCCCCAGCCCAGATGCCTGACCCCTTCCCTCACCCCAACCCCCTGCCGCAGCTCTGAGCCTCCTCCCATACCCTGAACCCCTCATTCCTGACCCCACCCCGGAGCCCTCACCCCAACCCTCCCACACACCAAACCCCTCATCCCCAGCTCCGTTGGGTAGCAGGCATCAACAATTTTCTTCAACTGGGTCACCAGAAAAAAAAAAAAAAAATTGAAAACCACTGCCTTAAGGGATCTTGTGGTCATTGGACGGTTCCCTTGAGGTCTGCTGTGCTGGCTGTCTTTAAAGAGCTGGGACAGCACACAGGGAAAACACACACACACACACACACACACACACAGCCGAACATCTAACGAATCCTACAAATCCTCATAGAACTTCTATGTGACAGGTATTATTATACATTTTACAGGCAAGTAATACAGGCTAAATCACTTGTCCAAGGTATAATATGCAGGATTTCCCAGCTAGCAGTTCTTCTGTGCTCACACAATATCGCTCTAAACACATGAAAGTATGTGCATGAATCTCCAGTTTGTGTTACTTCAATATAACTCAATTGGCTCCAAATATAAATTTTGTTTTGAACAAAAACTCATCACATTAATCTACATGTAGCCACATGTGAAATAACTTTTTGTTTTCATTCTTCAATTTACTCTTTGTCCCAGATCACTTTCCATTCAATAGGTGATTGATAGCAGGAACTGATGGGCAGGTGCTAGCCAAATGAACAACACAGAGTACAACTTGATAGGAGGATGAAAGGGGGAAAAAAAGTGCAAAACTGATAGATATTTTAACAAGGCCATTCTGACCATGCCACATAAATTGTCATCTAGCTGAAGTGGCTTGCGTCTGCACCCATGACATATTAATATGTCTGAGATCTGCTGCTTGGCTAGCCAGGAGAATGAAGAAGAAGATACTGAAGGAGTTTCCACAGACAAACTTGTATTTAAAATCAAACCCCCATTTACCTTGCTTTTGATACATTTTCAGCTATTAAGTCGAGTGTATGCATCTGACAGGGCATGTGAAAGCAGGCAATATATTAGTTCATGAAAATACAGAAGAGGTGTGACTCTGTGCCTGTTTCCTAAAGTATATTTTATAACTGAAAGAGGATAATTTGCTTTAGAAAGAAACGACAGACAGACAAGAGACATGTGATGAAACTTTTCCCAAACATAGTGTAATCATAAGAACAATAGCACAGTCATCAAAACATTTCATAGCTAGCCGCAGCTGATTGCTAGGCAACGTATTCCAGACATACTAATTAAGGACCCTATCGTGAAAGTGAATCTGCATAAGTGCAAAGCCACTTTGACCTTACCAGCTATGTGGAGTTTTGACTTGAAAGGCCATGGGCACAAGTGTATACCTGAACTGATCCACCAGCTGGAGCCAGGCCTTAACGGAACAGAATGGAGTCTCCACCCCTACTGTAATCTGAAATATTTATTCTCAGTTAGGGCCTCCTCCTGCTCTCACTGAAGTCAAAATGGCAAACTTCCCACTGATTTCGATAGAAACAGGTTGGGCCTTTAATACTCAATATCAATAAATGCATCATAGAGAAATATCTTCCCCTTGTTTACAATACAGAAGAACAAAAAATCTTAAGGGCTTGAGCTCTTTGGGTTTTTTTCTTTTAAGAGCTTGTGGGCCATGTCCCTCACTCAAACCTTGTTGGGGAAAGGGTAACTATGACTGCAAATTGCCTACTTGAGAGAAGGCATGATAAACAAAAATATAATGTTAATAGCAGGTGATGTTAGATGTTGCTTTAGAATTTCAGAAAAATGAACAGTAATCAAATGAGTGTATCACATACTACACAGCATGCAAGAGCCAATTATGTAAATGAAGGCTCATGGTTAGCTGGCTACAATACTTTTAATTCTACAAATATTAAAATTAACTTGTTCTTTGTATAATCGAGTTAAAAAGTTCAAAATGTTTTTGTAGTTTCCTGTCTAATTAACATTTCTGTTGTGTGACCTACATTTCTCAGAGTCACAACTGAAAAGGGCCCCCAAAGTAGATTTTTTTTTATTTGAAACATTTTAGTGTAACATGGTAAGAGATCAAAGGCAGCGTGATAGGTACATGTAAACCTACTTCAGTTGGAAATAAGTGACAAATTAAACTCATACTGCCTCAGTGAACAGCGAATTTCAGAAGAAAATCTTTCCTTCCTTAGTATCTCTCACTTGATTTTAATAGAAGCCTACACCTGCAGAACCATAATTATATGTATTTGGGCCATAAATCCATACTGAAAATATTTCACATGAGTTACAGTGCATTTTTATTTTTTTTACTATCTTTTCTGTCCTCCTTTTATTGTGTTTTCTTTGTAACACAACATGTAAACAAAACTGTCTAATATGCTTTAAACCTTTTAGTGTCAACCACGGTTTAGATTTCAGTACTGCCTAACAAATTCTAGGTTGGTTTGCTGACAATATAGATGATGCAAAATGAGTTGTTGTATTTAATATGCATTTAAATATTTTGTTTAGGAACGAGTTTTAGATATTTTTTCTAAACATTTTGCAATGTCTTTTTATTTTTTTCTCTGCTGTGTTTTGACATTCTCCTATGGAGTGTCTGAATTATGCCAGAAGATCATCGTTGTCACATTGTTTTGGAGAGCTGATTGATTAAATTCTGAAATCACCAAGTTCATGATGAGGTCAATTTGACCTTGTTACTTCTCTTTCTCATGGGGCCAGCAACAATTTATACCTCAGAATACAATACAAAACTAAAATTGGGGAGTTAAATACCAATTAAGAATTAAAGACTTTATGTTCCACTAACTAAACTCAGAAACTAATTCTCAATAGTACAACATCTTTGTTCTGAAATTTACACACTGGCTTCAGTGCATTGAGCCTAAGGATGGGAATGGAAAGCTACATCTCCACTTATTGCAGGAGGCTAGATAATAGTTTGTTGTTGGTTTGTGCCATGAATAGGACAGGTCACTAATTTAAAGTAATCTGGATGGCTTGATAAACTGGGTGCAAGTTAACAGTATGCATTTTAAAACAGCTAATTGCAAATGTATATATCTAAGAACAAAGAATGTAGCCCATTCTTACAGGATGGGGGACTCTATCCTGGAAACAGTGACTGTGAAAAAGATTTGGAGGTTCTGATGGACAATGAGCTATGCATTAGCTCCGGTGTGACTCTGTGGCCAAAAGAGCTAATGAAATTCTGAGATGGATAAACAGGGGAATCTTGAGTAGGAGAGGAGGTTATTTTATTGCTGTATTTGGCACTGATGAAACCTTTGCCAGAATTAGGTGTCCAGTTGTGGTGCCCACAATTCAAGAAGGAAGTTAATAAATTGGAGAAGGTTCAGAGAAGAGCCACAAGAATGATTAAAGGACTAGAAAACATGCATTATAGTGATAGACTCAAGGAATTCAATCTATTTTGTTTAACAAAGAGAAGCTTAAGGGGTGACTTGTTCACATGGGGAACAAATATGTAATAATGGGCTATTCAGTCTAGCAGAGAAAGGTATAACCTGATCCAATGGCTGGCAACTGAAGCTAGACAGATCCAGCCTGGAAAAAAGGTATATATTTCAAAAGGTGAGAGTAATTAACCTTTAGAATGATTTACCAAGGGTCGTGGTGGTGGATTATCCATCACTGAAAAATTTCAAATCAAGATTGGATATTTTTCTAAAATATATGCTCAAGGAATTATTTGGGGGTAAATTCTATAGTCTGTGTATACAGGAGGTCAGACTAGAAGATCTCAGTGATCTATTCTGGCCTTAGAATCTGTGAATTTATGAGTTATATCCAGTTTATCAAGTGCATCCTCCTATAACAGCAAGTTTCAGAGTAGCAGCCATGTTAGTCTGTATCTGCAAAAAGAAAAGGAGGACTTGTGGCACCTTAGAGACTAACAAATTTATCTGAGCATAAGCTTTCGTGAGCTACAGCTCACTTCATTGGATGCAAGACATCTATAACAGCAAGATATTCAGAAGCATCACATGTTGTCATTAAAGTTGTTGGAGTGATTGACAAATGACATATTAGGCATGCACAGTAATTAATTTTAAAATACTTAAATAGTTCTTTTTAAACTGCAACAATTTAAAAAAATGAAAATAGCATTATTATTCATTTTGATATATTTAATCCAGGCAAGGCAGATGCAAAGAGAAAACTGCATTAGAGATTACATATATCCGCTAGCTTATAAAATAATAATTATAAAAAAAGATTGATGAGAGGTAGAGTAATACCTCACACATGTTCATTCCAAAGTCCAAATAAAAGCATTGTAATAAAAAAAAACAACAAATAAACAAAAAAAGAATTCAGGAAAAGTACCTACTGCATAAATGGTGGACATCAAAAGGTTCTCAAATACCAAGATGATGTGTTTGGTATAAAAGCCTAGAGAAATAAATTAATATCTAGTGATGAATGCATCCATATATGTAGTTCCCTTTGGCAATAGTTTCCCATATTTATATTTACTGTAACTGGATTATCTTTTCTAGGAGCTGGGGGAGGATGCATTGAAAGTGTTCCGTTAAATAAAGTGCAGTTCATGGGCTGTAAGTGAACAATCTCTCTGAGCCCAGGTTGTCACAGCAATAGCTACCTGTAGTGAGAGCTGTCAAATAAAGGAATGGTTGGGAGGTGTGACTGTCACTGTCACTTTGACAACCCAGGCTCAGAGGAAGCCCAAGCATGACTCCAGACTGTTTGAGCTCAGTTCAGTAGTTTCCGGAGTCACATATCCTCTATGCTTGGGTTGTCATAGTGATAGCTAGTGAGATCCTAGTGAGTTGTGGCTCTCATTATGATAATCTGCGGAGGTCATGACTACAGTGGCTGCTGAGCCTGGGATAGCAGATTCCAGAGTCATACTCATGCTAAAGCCTGAGTTGTCATGTCTCTTCCCCTCCTGGCTGCTGAAAATCTCACCTCCCCTTTTCTCTTCTCCCTCCCTCCTACAGGTCTAAAAAGAGCCAAGTAATTTGTCTGAAAGGTATCAGCTCTGTTGAAAACCATCTAGACCTAATGTACCAGCATTAGATATATTTTACTTACTACAGCATAAAGAGATGTCTATACTGTACATGCTATGTCTATGTCACAGTACACATTTTCTATTTTTTTTAAACAAAACCTGCATTGTTATATCAAAATATTTACAACTGTTTTTCTTTTTACACTTGGATGCCCCAGTTCCAACCCTAGACATTGTGGAGGGGCTAGTAGGAAGTGAATCTCCTTTCCCTGCTCCCCATTTCATCCTCCTACTGCTCTTCAAACCCTGAAGAGAAGAACATGGGGAACGAAGACTCCTTCCTCTGCGGGTCTGAGCCAAGGAGTCCAAGAGAGTTGTACTTTGTTCATTCCGTATCTGAGTTTTAACTGATCAGCATTGTGTAACGTGAGTCTCTGCATAACATAATGTTATGATGAGAATTACTAGCATCTGCTTAGATCAGAAACCTCTTTGAGATTGGGTGAGAACACACTCTTCAATTAACATAACTGTCAGAATAAGAAAATCACAAGCCTCCCAGCTCCATCAAAGGCAGAAAGGAGCTATGAACCCACCCAGGAGTTTTGGACTGAGTGGTTGGAGGAGTGCTGCTAAGTAGACTTTCCTCCATGATCTCCCATAGGGCACTTCAGCACTCTGATGAGCTAGAGCAGGCATAGCCTTGGATGGGGACAGCCCAGAGCCTCGGGCACAATCCCTTCCCAAGCCTCCACAATATGTACTGTGATCACACAAGCTGCAAATTGGCGCAGTCTGCTCCCTAATGTGCAGCAGAGTTGCTCCATATGATGGTGTGGAAGGGCAGTGGGGCTATATTTTTCCTTTCCCCACCTCTTTGGGGCAACAGTAATACATGCTTAGAAATTGTTCAATACATGAACATTTGCTACCATGATTTATATATGGTAGCACCCATTATGTTCTAAGTGCTTTCCAAATGCTCAGGAGGACAGTCCCTGCTCTCAGTTCACAATCTAAAGACAGAAGTGGACAAAGGTTAGAGGAAGGGTAATAACAATTGATATAAAAGTCAACTTGATTCACTGTAACCCCAAGGGCAGGGAGGGTCTTTCTTAAAGACTTAAATGTGGGCAGGGTACAGGTTCTTCCGATGTGCTCAGTAACACCATACCATCATGTTGTTTGGTTGTTTTGTCTTGTTCACATTGCCAGTAACTTGAAAGCTATGTAACAGACTGTGCTGTATTTCTCCTAGGGAAAAAATAGAAGTAAAATATGTGGACGTTACATGTGGATGACTGCAGAATTCCTTGTATGGGAACTCATTTTCTCAATTGATAAAAATGCAGTTGTTAGACACTTTAAAAGGTTGCAGCACTATAAACACCATTTTAAATGCCACAAAATAAGCAAGCGTTTCTGTTTCTTGTTTTCTATTGATTCTCAAAGTGTAAATGTATAAAAATCTGACATTTAAATTTGGAGTTGCACCAATTTTAATAATACCTTCTAAGTAGAGAGTCCAAACATTAGTGTGCTTTAACAAAGAGTTTATACTTCTTTGGTTTTGCTGATTCTTAGAAATATCTCAATTGTATTTATGCCATGCGTTTATAAGAAGAGCTGTTTGAAACTCACAAATGTCATTTCAGAGATCCTGGGGAATACTTCTTCTGCAGCAGGTTTTCACCTCCTGAATTCAGCCTGAAATTCACCTTTTTTCCCCACTAGAAATGACAAACCAAAAAGCTGACAACAGGACTCTTTCCTCGGGGGCAGTTTGTGTATTCCATACCTCACCAACACTTATGATGCCCCAGACTGCACTATTGTAATAGAAAATCCTTACCACCAGAATCAGTTAAAGCAGCAGTAGCCAATGGATCCAAACCATGCTATTGCAAACATGCAGAGCGGTCAGGCCACCTACCTTTCCCCAGAAGTTGTGGCAGGATTTTCTAGTATAAAATACATATGTTGAATTTTGATTTGGAATCCATAGGAATGAAGTAGCTCCTCTGATTGTCCGACAGGTACACACCTAGGAGTTAAAGCAAAAGAACAAATGAAAAGTATGTAGCAATAAAGATTGTCTTTTAGTTGTTCATTTGTGTTGTTAAGGCAGGCACTGGCAATGGCTTGGAGGAGGGCTGTATATTTGTGAGAGGGAGGATATCATATCTCATACTGACATGTTTGAACCTCTTCCATAAACTCAAGGCTGGTGTGTAGGAAGGCACCTCTTCTACAGAAGAAACAAGGCCCCTTTCATTCCTGAGGTCTGTTTGCAACTTTGAAATAAAGCCACCAATTATAATTCTCCATCTGGCATGTTGCTGACCAAGCTTATCTCAGCAATAAGCAAGGTTGTTTTTTGTTTGTTCTGCTTCTTCGCTAATATTGTTCATTATTTGCTGGGCCTCTGGCCTCTTGACCAAACTCTGGACTTTGGGCCTGTAAAAAGAGATGAAACAGTCTATATATCAGGTTGTAACATAAACAGCATATGGATTTTAGCCCTTCATGGAAGTCCAATTGGCACCATTTTTACTTTGTGTAGAATTCTAAATAAATAAATAAATCGAAACTATTAAATGCTCAATCATGAAAATAATTTTTCTGATTTTTTGTAGCACCCAACCAGATGATTGGATAATAATTTGCATTATGGTAACATGTACAATAGTTATTAAGCATGTTACAGTATTAACATATACAATTAATTTTTCAGACAGTTATCCAACTCAAATGCTCTCTAAACTCTTTTGCAAGGGATACCACTAAGCTGTGTTCTGCACATCAGCTCCATTAAGAAGATTCCCTCCTTTCCTTTCAGATTCCCTCTCACCTACACCTCCCACATTCCTAGTGCTTCACAGTTTTCTGTTCCATTTCCAACCAACAGAACACAGAGGAAGGCCACCTTCTTTGAGGGCATGGTTCCAGGACCACTGAAAGTATTTGGACATTTTTGCCATTTTGAATAATGGCAACACTTCATGGGAAAATTGCAGGGGACCAGGAGAAGCTTTAAAAAGATATCCAGATAATACTGAGACTTGGGTGAAATTGCAATAGTTGTCAACTCTGTAAGGTTGTGCAAACCTGAGCTCAGTGCCACACAAAGCTAAGTTCAGGTCTACTTGAAAATCAGCCTTGGTTCAGACCATCCTGCTCCCTACTTAAGCTACCTTCACTCAATTTGTCCTGCCTCCCCTCACCATTTGTCATCATCTGATATAGAGAACCTTTTGCTCCACTTTGTATTTGTTTTCAGGATGACTAGCTGATCACTTCTTTTTCCTAGATCTTTGAGAAGAAGTATGTTAAACCTCAGACATTTGGATAATGGAGTAAGCTTCAGATACTTGGGTAATTGGAGGAACACACTCTATATATTGTTTAAAGAAAAACACATGTGTACTAATTAAGTGTCATGTGTTAACCTGAAACCATGGGCGAAAACATTATGTAATATTTTACTATTGGCTACAGTGCTTATCTTGTCTTGCTGTTGGACCTATCCAGGGGTCTGGAACTGCCTACCCTGTCATTTCCCTCCACTCATGGAAAATCCATATAATCTATTGTAATCAATTGTTTGGCAGTGTCTCTGGGCCTAATAAGCAAGGTGACACTCCGCCAGTGCTGTGCGTAATAAACCCATGTGCTTGATTCTACAAGGTGTCCATATTTTGTTCCTTCACTCCAGGACAGAGTTAAGATTGCACGCACAAGTTTGTCATTTCCTGACTTTCGAGAACTTAGTGATATGTACAAACTTTCCTTCTGGAGCTCCTTTGAAGGATGAAGAATGCTCTCCCTTGTGCATCTCATTAACCATGTTAGCTCAATCCAGGGAGAAGCTATGCCACTGCTTGCTCCTTACCCCCTTAGGAGAGATTAACATCACAATAGTTGCTAAGAATAAATATTCCTTATGCGTCAGACTGTGCTAGGGCTGAGGCCATATCTAGACTAGGAATATAGGTCATATTTAAGAGTGTATTAACTAATCATAAAAATTTAGGACCAGAAGGATTCTTTAGAGGTCATTAAATCCAACCCATTGTGCTGAGTCAGGATGACCATCTCTGATGGGAGTTTTTTCTAATTTGTTCTTAAAAATCTCTAGTTATGGGGATTCCACAGCCTCCCTTGGAAGCCTATTCCAGAGCTTAACTACCCTTATTGTTAGGAAGTTTTTCCTAATATCTAACCTACATTCTGAACATTAAGCCCATTACTTCTTGTCCTACCTTCAGTGGACATGGAGAACAATTGACCCCCATCCTCTTTCTAACAGCCCTCAATATTTTTGAAGACTGTTATCAAATCCCCCCTCAGTCTTCTTTTCTCAAGACTAAACATGGGCCGTTATTTCCCATTTTGTAGCTGTGCATTTTATTTTTCCTTCCTAAGTGTAGTATTTTGCACTTTCCTTTACTAAATTTAATCTCGTTGAATTCAGACCAATTCAATTTGTCAAACTCATTCTGAATTCTAATCCTGTCCTCCAAAGCAGTTGCAAGCCATCCCAGCTTGGTATTATCCACACATTTTTTAAGCATACTCTCCACTCCATTATCCAAGTCATTAATGAAAATATTGAATAACATTGGGTCAAGGACTGACTCTCTTGGGGACTCCAGTTGATATGCCCTCAGTTTGATAGTGAACCATTGATAAGTACTGTTTGAATACCATGTTTCAACTACCTGTACACCCACCTTATGGTAACTTCATCTAGACCACATTTCCCTAATTTACATGTGAGAATGTCATGTAGGACTGTATCAAAAGCCTTACTAAAATCAAGTTTTATCACATCTAGTTGTTCTACCTATCTGCTTGTCCAATAACCCTGTCAAAGAAGGAAATTAATTTGGTTTGGCATGATTTGTTCTATGCTGGCTATTCTTTATCATCCTATTCTTTTCTAGGTGCTTCCAAATTGATTGTTTAATAATTTGTTCCAATATCTTTCCATGTATCAAAGTGAGGCTGACTGGTCTATAATTCCCTGGGCATTCCTTGTTCCCCTTTTTAAAGATAGGCACAATATTTGTCCTCACCCTTGCTTCGCCATGTTCTCGGTGATATTTACTAATGGTTCTGAGATTGCTTAATCAGACCCTGCCAACTTGACTAAATCTAATTTATCTAAATATTCTTTAACCTGTTTTCTTTCCCTATTTTGGCTCGAGTTCTTTCCCTCTTGTTGTTGTTATTAATTGTGTTAAGTATTTGCCCGCTGTTATCATTTTTAGTGAAGACTAAAGCAAAACATGCATTAAACACCTCAGCCTTCGGGTTGTCTTCGGTATTTAGCTTTCCTTTTCTAGTAAAGAAAAGACCTGCAGTTTCCTTCATCTTTCCCCTGCTTCTAATGTATTTAAAGAATATCTTCTTATTGCCTAATATGTTTTAGCCACATGTGTAGATTGGATTAACACCTTTAAATATATGTTATCAGGCTACGGTCATGCCAAGGATAAAACTTGTGTCAGTGAGAAGAGAATGAGACCCATATTCAGTTAATAACCAACTGGACAAAAAAAATTCAGCATTATTTTAACTGAGCTTGCATTTTTCTCTCAGTTTTATAGTTCCAGTAATTTTAGGTAATGTTTTGGAGACAAAGATGCAGTTTAGGTCCTCTAGATGTCTGAAATATTAGATTGTACCAACAAATGGGATACAGGTAAATTGTATCCTAAAACCGTAGCTGATCAAACAGTAACCAAATTTGAAAAAAAATTGACTGCAGAATGATTGCTTAAATATATAGTCATTGTCTTGGAAAATATTCAGAATTATTCAACATATGGATCTTGCTATATGTTAGTATAGAAAAACAAAAACAAGTTTTTTACCATACACATCTATTGTATTTACAGTAAAATCTTTTAGAGCCTGTTTCTATATTAACTTTTAAGTAATTGTTAACCATCATGGCTGACTCTACCAGACAGATAATAGACTACAATGGGAATAATGTGGCCTTTGGTCTTCCATTAAGCCAGACAATTTATCTCATCTCCCACTGCTAATTAGTTTACAACTAATTTCCTTCTTTCCCACACCTTTCCAAACAAATATATAAGCTCATTTTGCATTTTAACTTTTCCCTTCTCTTACTATAGAAAATACTTGAAAGAAAGTCTACTAACCCTTCTTCTTCATTGCGTAAATTGATCAACAGCTGGGGTCAGGAAGATATTTCCGCAAACGACATCCTCTGAAGCATTTGAATGCAGCCTTTCCAGGAGGTAGGGTAACAGTTTTAAAGTGGTTGGTTATATTGATTTACTTAAGTATGGGGTAGGGCTATGAATGAAAATATTTGATTAGCCCATTGTATGTGTTCAGAATAATGCCTTTTAGCAAGGCACCCTCTACTTAAAAGTCTAGTGTTGATATTATTACCTTTCATCATCCTTCTTATAATTACTGGACCAGATCCTCAGTTGAGGTACATTGACATTGATTTCAATGGAGCTACATCAATTTACACCAGCTGAGGATCTGACCCATTGAGTCTAACCAGCTAAATGTCTAACTTTGTGCTGCTCATCCTTTAATACCTTGAGATTTAACCTCTTTTTATCCAGGTAATTATGTCACAACAATTTGATACCTAATGTTTCAATCTTAGCATCATGATCTTGCATCAGTATGTGACTGTAGTGTGTCACCATGCCCTATCATCATTACTTGCTTCCAAAATGGCACAAAACCTGATTATACAGATCATTAAGTATCCCCACTCTTGTCCAACTTCTGGCTGACAAAATGAAGGGTGGTCTTCAGTTCTGTTTCTCTCAATAAATTGATGGGAAAGACAAGTGTGTCCCCTTTCCTTCCCTCAGCCATGAGCGAAGAATGTTCTCTTTCCTGTGTGGGAGGCATGGGGGGGTGGGGGTGGAAAGCTAATCTTGTCTTAAATTGTGGGTGAAACACTTTGCCTCCCTACCTCCCATTTTGTTTGTTTAGCGTTCCCTAGAGCAGCCAAGAAGCGCTCCAATTGCCATTCTATTTGCTCTCCCTGAAACCCAGGCAGAGTGAGCTGAGTGTTGTCCAGGCATGCAGGATACTACATAGTAGTGAAGAGATGCATCCATCTCAGGATCATGGGATAAGGTATTAGTGACTAAATTACTAGAGCAAGCCATAATAGAAACTGTCATTGACAGAGATAGTAGAGTCAATTTGACTGAATTTAAGCACATATTTTTATTTATCTGTATAAATATAGTTTAATTTATATAAAACAAAAAATAATGTGATTTTTTTTAGTTTAAAAATATGATCATGTTTCCAAATGGATGGCCTGGTGGATAGGACACCTGATTGGGAGTCATGGTACCTGGGTTCCATTTTCAGGAAAGTCAGTTCACCTCCCAGTGTCTCCATTTTCCTGTGTAAAATAGGGATAATGATACTGAACATCCTTTGTCAAGCACTTCTGTTCAGTGAATGGAAAACACCATATAACATCTAAATATTGTTATTAAATTATGAATAATGATTTTTCCCTTTAAAAGTCAATTTCTTCCCCCAGGAACAGTGTGATTGAATGTAATGTTATGTGTAAGAAAATCTGTTTGATAGGGCCTGTCAGGCTTGCTACTGAGGTCTGTCAGGACTATGTTGTATTAATGAGAAAAAGCCCTCCTCCTTCTAATACATCTCGTGTACTGTAAATGAGGTTTGGACACATTTAAATTGCCAGGCTTATGTATAGAGACATATTTTTAAGGAGGGGAGAAATTTATTTTCTGTAAATTTAACTTTTCCTGTAGAGTCTCTTGCTCCCTTTCAAACACTCTGAGTCATTTCAAATTACCACACACCTTTCTTGTTGTAAATTCCTAAATTTGTTGAAAATGGCAAGCCAATATATTCTGAACAAGAAGACAGCTTTATCCTCTATTTTGGGTTTAATTGCACAATAACAAGGTTCCAAAATTTTAATGCTATCATATTTGGGGATTCAAATAATTATTCACTTGTAACATTTACTTCTGCCAGAACAACTTTCACAAAAAGCAATAAAATAAAGATTAAATTGCAGAACTATCTGTCCCAAGAAACCTGAATCGTGATAACCCCTAATTCAATAGTATAAGATGAAAAGCTCTCTTTTGACCTGCTTCATTCTTCACCAATTTTATGAACTATTGTTACTATTTTGTATCTCCACGTTTCAGAATACAGGCTACAATTAATTTAGGGGGGAAATTGCCTCAACTGCTATGAAGGCAAAGCTGAATGAATCTTCCATCCTCGGGTTTTTTTTTTAATTATTTCTTTTTCCAGGAAAAAGAGAGCCTAATTGAACTGTGTGTAATTAAAAGCTCTCACAGCTTGACATCAACTAGTCTACTGTATTACTACACGGAGTTTATCAGACCAGGACCAGTCTTGAGGTAGCAAATGAGTTGTGTTGAAATGTCAAAGCTCAAGAATAAAGTCAGGGTACGAGCTAAAGAGGTTAGTAATGTGTGATCCATGTATCCAAAGGGAGTAAAACACCTATTGTGGTTTGTAAACTGATCCTGCCCTGACTATGGCTCTTGCTTAAATGTTGATGGTTGGGGGCTGATATGGGCAGTGTCAGTTTAGATTACTACAGCAATCTCTAATATGGACAACCACAAAGTCTAATTGCCCATTTGCAGTTCTTGCAAGTTATGACAACAGTGTTTTTGTCAGTAATAAATTGATAGAATTCTGCTTATCTGCTGGTGCAATCTTGGTGTTGACTACCTCCTTTCATTGAACAGAAGATGTTGTTTTTTTATATTGAAAGCCCAACATATGCTGGTTCCTAGATGTCTAGCTGAGATTTGATTCCCAATATTTCATCTTATCTACTAATGTCTGAGGTTTGGGGAATCTTTAAACCTATAAAGACATAATAAGGTTCTCCTTGTATGTTTGCCTCTGCCGCTTTTGTTTCTGAATTGCCCTTCACCTTCACTTTAGATGTAGCTTGGGGATAGTGCATTTTACAAAGAGCTTAGAAATCTTTTTTTTTCTTTGGTCAGAAAGCTTTCAGCATAGCATGCTCAGCTGGTTTTGTGTTGTATCTCTCTCTCTATTCAACATTATTGTCCAAGTTCTGTAGCTTGTTTGTGCTTATGGGGTATTCAAAACTGGAGCATTTCTGTAGGGTATGCAGAATTAGATACATACACTGGATATGTAGCATGCATCTCTTTTCTGACTGGATGTGCAAATATGCAAGATTCCAAATTTGAAATTCACTTTCTACAAATATTCTACTATATTTGCTTAACTCACACTGTTTCAGTGAACTTGCCTGTCAGTACACTCTTTGGATAGCATATGCATGCAAACACAAACGAAAGAGAGAACTAAAGAAATTCAAACACAGTCAACGAATATTCATTAAGGAATTGAAACACAGTTTTTCACAGGTTTCAGTTCTTGTAGTATTCTTCCAATTTTGGTTACTAACCACTAAGTATAGCTGGAAAGCAAGAATTTTGTTTTGTGAAACATTTTGAGGTTTTGACTTTGGAACAAAACAGAGCCCATTCAACATTTTTCAGGGGACCAGAGAGAGAAAAACACCCAATCCAGAATAGCCAATAGCTCAGTGGTTAAAGCACTCATTTAGGATGTGGGGATGTGTCCCTGTCCTGGGTTTTGACCAGAGATGTCACTGTGGACTAGAGGAACCTTCTGTCAGGGTTTCCTCCCCGCTCTGAACTCTAGGGTACAGACGTGGGGACCCAAATGAAAGACCCCCGAAGCTTATTTCTACTAACTTAGGTTAAAAACTCTCCAAGGCACAAATTCTCCCTTGTACCTTGTATTAAGTAACGCTGCCACCACCAAGTGATTTAGACAAACTCAGGGAAAGGACCATGTAGGACTGATCAATGAAATCATTTTTAATTGTTCACTTTATTAATATAACTTCATAAGCAAAGTTTTATGAATGAAACAACATTCATTCATAAAACCGGTTAGCCCAATAACTGGCTAATTGAGTTTCACTTTCAATCCAATTGCTGCTTAAATCGCTGAAGCTTATGCTGTTTCAACATTGTAACTTCTGCTCACTGTTTGTCATTCATTATACTTGTCTATATTGTAACTTCTGTTCACCGTTTGCCATTCCTTACACTTGTCCATATTGTAACTCAAACTCCATTTTAACTTGTCCCAAACTCCATTTTAAAATGCTCACTTCATTTTGTAAAAGCTTGCTGCAACCTTCATTTTTGCAAAACCCTGCTGTAATCTTATTAGTTTAGTTTAGATGTGTGAATGAGGTAAGGATGGATGACGGAATCAACCTCCAGCCTCAGCCTGTCCTGATGAAATAAAGTGTAAACACCCAACGGCTGAAGATCCAGACAACAGCCCTGACAAAGTGATCAATCACACCAAACCCAGAGGCAGCATGACACAGCAAGACCTATTGACTCTGGATTCAAACTAAAGCCTACAAAAAGGGTGGGTGAGATGGAAGGCTGTGAAGGGTAACATTCTGCTGCCAACATGGAAGGACATTGGTGCATGCCCAGCAGAGACCCAGCTCTTCCTTGTGCCCGGCTTTCCTGGGCACCTAGCCGCCACAAGCTATGAATCCAAGCCACGAACTCAAGCTACATTCAGGACTGGTAATTATACAGCAGCTGCAGAACCTGTGTGTGTGTATGAATGAATGTGTGAATGAATGTGAAACTGAATGAAATGTTATAGCTATAACTGATTGCCTACTACGATTCTTTTTGTATTCACAATAAATGTGACATTTTGCCTTATCCCCTTTAATAAGGGATCCTGCTGGTTTTTATTTTATTGGTATAACAACCACTTGGAGTTCCTACTCCCCCCAAGTCCCTGCACCCCTTTTCCTGGGGAGGCTTGAGAATAAACAAGACAAGCACAGACCAACCTTGGGTTTTTTTAGGACACATAAAAAAAAAACAATCAGATTCTAAAAGAAACAGAAATTTATTAGAAAGAAAAAAGGTAAAAGACGCACCTCTGTAAAATTAGAATGGAAGATAATCTTACAGGGCAATCAGATTAAAAAACACAGAAGATTTGCCTCCTGGCCAAACTTTAAAGTTACAGAAAGAAAAACCAGGAATACACCTTCCTCTCAGCACAGAGAATCACAAGCCAAAACAAAAATAAACCAACACCGTCCCTTGCTAGTACTTACTGATTCTAATGGAGTTGAATTGCTTGCTTCCTTGATCTGTGTCCGGCAAGCACAAAGAACAGACAAACCAAAACCTTGCCATCTGCGCTCCCCCCCCCCCCCCCCCAGATTTGAAAGTATCTTGTCCCCTTATTGGTCCTTTTGGTCAGGTGCCAGCCAGGTTACCTGAGCTTCTTAACCCTTTACAGGTAAAAGGATTGTGTGCCACTGACCAGGAGGGATTTTATAGTACTGTATACAGGAAGGTTGTTACCCCTCCCTTTATATTTATGACACCTTCCCAACTAAAGTTTGTCAAAACATACATTTCCAAAAAGAAAAATGTTCCATTTCAACAAATTGGCATTTTCTTGATGGAAAAAATGTTTTGTTGAAAAATTTCCAACCAGTTCTAACCATACCTATTGGACGTTGTTCAATTCCTTTGCTCATTCTGCCCCACCCCGATCTTTGCCGGTTACTGCCAGGGTCCCATAGAGCTTTCAAAGTCCATCTGCCTAAGCACAGCTTCTGGTTCTGCTTCTGCCAGCTGTATTAGGTCTTTGTATTGTTTTTCCAGAGCACCTGTTACCATAGTATCTAAGCACTGATCAGGAAAATATATGTCTCTAAAGCCAAGACCCAGTGAATTCTGCAGTGAAGTGGACCTAAATTCTATGCCAACACACTGTGGTTTCTTCAACATTCCAACACAGAACACCGGAGATTTTGCAGTAGCACCAGTTACCTTCAAAAAGAAAGATTTTTGCTGAAAATTAATAGCACAATCAGTACGATATCCTCTTTTATACTTGTTTTTTCTTTAGTTTGATATTTTATGTTAAAAGAGTCACATCTTTCAATCCTGTGTGTTAAAACAAGATATTCATTGCATACATAACCAAAATGGAAACTAGGATTGTTGAGAAAACAAGTTCTCAAAGTATCTTGGGATTCCAAAAGCCTACAAGGAATGGAAGATGGGAGGGACCAGCAAGGAAAGCTACCTCTTGAAGGTCAGAAAGTGTAGAACTGCCAAAAGCCAAGCAGAGCTGGACCTTCCTGTGACACTGCACCCATATTCTTCATAGTGATATTATTATGATATGATTATAGCATGATTATGATGTATTTTATGCAAGATAAGTCATGTGAGGTATCATTAGAAAAGTTATGATTTGCTGAATATGATTATCCTATTTGTATGCATGTATAATTTTTGTATCTGAAGTTATGAATATTGACTGTGTATCTGTATTTCAAATGTAGTTACACCTGGATAACGCCCACTAGAAAAGATGCTTTCAGGCTAGATAGCTGGTTGGGTAGGGCCTGTTCAGGGCAATGAGCCATTAGGGAAAACAATAGGCCTTAGGAGAAGCTTATCTCCCATCTGGTGAGCCTTCTGGAGAATACTCCAAACAGCCTGTAAGTAATGGCTGCTATGACTCTACAAGGACATGTGACCAGGCCATGATTCTGGACCACATCTTGGGATATCAGTATTTTTTCACAGACTGGTCTGGGAACCAAGCTTTGGAACATAGGGTTCCCACCATATGGAAAAGCTATGTAAGACAGAAAGTGACATCATCTGGGGTTCTTCACCACCCCCTCCCCCCCCCACACACAAGAAGACTCCTGAAAACACTAGAGTAACAAAGACTGAACTGAGGGAAGTGCTGGAGCCAGGCTAAAAGGGATTTCTAGCCTGTGTATGAAATACCTGAGAATTCCAAGTGTAAAGCAAGTGCAGCTTGTGCCTTAAGAATCTGTAGCCTGCCTGTACCATCAATTAGGGTAAGACTCTGCTAATTAATATCCAATCTATCTAGTATTTTAAGTTTAGTTTTCATTTTTTGTTTATTTACTAGTAATCTGCTTTGATCTGTTTGCTATCCCTTATAATCGCTTAAAATCTATCTTTTGTAGTTAATAAACATGTTTTCGTTTTAATCTAAACCACTGAGCTTTGACTGAAGTGCTTGGAGAAAATCTCTGCTTGGTTACCACAAGTGTGTATTGTTCTCTTCACATTGATGGAGAGGCAGACCGGGTATTAAACCCATATACTGGCCAGATTTGACCAGGGCAGGACCGTACTGCTCTGGGATACCAAGCTGGAAACTGGTGGTTAGAGAGCCTGCATGTAACTGCAGCTGGGTGTTCCCTACCAGCATGAATGATGGTGAAAATGCAGGCTGCAGGGCTTTGCAGCTTGTCACAGCAGTACAGTATGGCAGGGAGCCCAGGCTGGTGGATCAGGGGCTCAGTGGTACTCCAGTTCCAGGTAGCACCCTGGGGAAACCTCTAAAACTTCCAAAGGGAATTAAAACCAACAGTAAAAGGTTGTATTGCCATATAAATAAGAAGAAAACAAGGAGAGAAGAAATGGGACTGCTAAACACTGAGGATGGGGTGGAGATTAAAGTTTATCTAGGCATGGCCCAACTCCTTAACAAATACTTTGCCTCAGTTTTTAACCAACCTAATGAAGAGCTTACAGGTAATGGCAGAGTGGCTAATGGCAACAAGGATATGGAAGTAGAAATTACCACATCTGTGGTAGAAGTCAAACTCAAACACTTTAATGGGACTAAATCAGAGAGCTCAGATAATCTCCATCCAAGAATATTAAAGGAACTGGCACATGAAATGGAAAGTCCAATAGCAAGGAGTTTTAATGAATCTGTAAACTCGGGGATCAGACCCTATGACTGGAGAATTGCTAATATGGTGAACAGTAATTGTGATAAAATACAACATGATTTTAGAAAAGGTAGATCATGCCAGATCAATCCGATCTCCTTCTTTGAGAAGATAACTGATTTTTTAGACAAAGAAAATGCAGTAGATATAATCTGCCTGAAAGACATTTGATATAGTTCCACGTGGGAAATTATTAGTTAAATTGGAGAAGACTGGGATTAATATGAGAACGAAAGGTGTATAAGAAACTGGTTGAAGGGAAGACTACAATGGGTCATAGTGAAAGGTGAACTGTTAGACTGGATGGAGATTATCAGTGGAGTTCCTCAGGGATCAATCTCTGGCCCAATCTTATTTAACATTTTTATTATGACATCAGCAGAAAAAGTGGGAGTATGCTAATAAAATTTGTGGATGACACAAAGTTGAGAGGTATTGCCAAAATGGCAGAGGTCTGGAATATCACACAAGAAGATCTGGATGACATTGTAAACTGGAGTAATAGAAATGGGATTAAATTTAATAATGCAAAGTGCAGGTCATGCATTGGGGAATAACAGGAATTTTGCAATAAACTGAGGACTTATCAGTGAAATTCAACTTATTTTTGAGCATGCTCAATTGGTCTCTACTAAGATTGGAGCAAATCCTAGTAAAGCCTCACCTCTGTCATGACCTCCCACTGAAAGCTTCCCAACTGAGCTGACAAGCCCATAGGCTGCTACTGTGACCATCTTAAAAAAGATCCTAAATGTCCCATTGAAAGACATAAAGCACTTTCCGTCCTTTACTGTTACTGCAGTTTCAATCTATTGCTGTTGCAAATGTGAGGCTGCCTCTTACCTCAGCATTCCACCAAAGCAATCTAACCAAACAAGCAGGAAAAGAAGGTGAATTCACTCTTCTTTCACATTAGTGAGTTGTGGCTACACCCCAGATTACATTCTTTTCAACTATAAAATCCTTTTCTCTCCTTTCAATAGAATCATAGAAGATTATGGTTGGAAGAGACCTCAGGAGGTCATCTTGTCCAACCCCCTGCTCAAAACAGGACCAACCTCAACTAAATCATCCCAGCCAGGGCTTTGTCAAGCTGGGCCTTAAAAACCACTAAGAATGGAGATTCCACCACCTCCCTAGGTAACCCATTCCAGTGCTTCACCACTCTCCTAGTGAAATAGTTCCTAATATCCAACCTAAATCTCCCCCACCGCAACTTAAGACAATTGCTCCTTGTTCTGCCACCACTGAGAACAGCCTAGCTCCATCCTCTTTGGAACCCTACCCTTTCAGGTAGTTGAAGGCTACTATCAAATCCCCCCTCACTCTTCTCTTCTGCTATCTAAATAAGCCCAGTTCCCTCAGCATCTCCTCATAAATCATGTGCCCTAGCCCCCTAATAATTTTCTCTGCCCTCTGCGGGACTCTGTCTCTCCGCTGGACTTTTCTCATCATTTTATTCATTAAAATACAAGAAAAAACTATGTTGTTGCTCTGTTAGCTTGTTCATATCCCTGATTCTTTTTTAAGAGCCCAGATCCTCAGCTAGTGGAAATTGGGTTAGTTACACTGAAGTCAATGGAGCTACACCATTTTCCACAAAGCCTGTGGCCCAAAGGTCCAACAGTAACATAAGCTTACACCACTGTACTTATTACAGTGTTTTTGCTAGAGGCTGTTATAGTGAAAGGTGCCTAAGGGTTTTCATTAACATTCCCTGTTTTCACATGTTCCTAACTTTTGGAAAAAACCCTCTGTCTGTGCTGAAACCTACCTTGCATAGTTTCTCCCCAGAGGTGAGGTTTTATTTGTTGTTGCTGAAAACTTGTAGCACAATTTCTTCAACAGCTTGATGTTTGACAACATCTTTATACCGAATATTTTCCAATTTTCAGTACTTTGTAAGATAGCGTTTTCACACACAAAATTAAAAAATGGCCAAAGTGCACCATTTTTTTTTTCAGGTTGGCTGTTTCTCCTTGAAGTCTAGGCTCATGTATAATTTACAAATACAAAAAACACATAAATATATAAAACAAAACTAAGTTTAATTATTAAAAAGCTCTTTTTTTCTGAAATTTGGAATTTCTGGTTCTAACCACAGCATTGAGAACCTGGTTCTACAACTCCTCACTGGTGAAATTCACACTTGTGCAAAGGACCCATATAAGGGGATATTTTGGGAATTTAGAATAATGGAATCATAGAATATCAGGGTTGGAAGGGACCTCAGGAGATCATCTAGTCCAACCCCCTGCTCAAAGCAGGACCAATCCCCAACTAAATCATCCCAGCCAGGGCTTTGTCAAGCCTGACCGTAAAAACTTAAAAGGAAGGACATTCCACCACCTCCCTAGGTAACCCATTCCAGTGTTTCACCACCCTCCTAGTATCCTAATATCCAACCTAAACCTCCCCCACTGCAACTTGAGACCATTACTCCTTGTTCTGTCATCTGCTACCACTGAAACAGTCTAGATCCATCCTCCTTGGAACCCCCCCTTCAGGTAGTTGAAAGCAGCTATCAAATCCCCCCTCATTCTTCTCTTCTGCAGACTAAACAATCCCAGTTCCCCCAGCCTCTCCTCATAAGTCATATGTTCCAGTCCCCTAATCATTTTTGTTGCTCTCCGCTGGACATTTTCCAGTTTTTTCACATCCTTCTCGTAGTGCGGGGCCCCAAACTGGACACAGTTCTCCAGGTGAGGCCTCACCAATGTCGAATACAGGGGAATGATCACGTCCCTCGATCTGCTCGCTATGCCTCTACTTATACATCCCAAAATGCCATTGGCCTTCTTGGCAACAAGGGCACACTGTTAACTCATATCCAGCTTCTCATCCACTGTAACCCCTAGGTCCTTTTCTGCAGAACTGCTGTTTAGCCATTCGGTCCCTAGTTTGTAGCGGTCCATGGGATTCTTCCGTCCTAAGTTCAGGACTCTGAACTTGTCCTTGTTGAGCCTCATCAGATTTCTTTTGGCCCAATCCTCCAATTTGTCTAGGTCCCTCTGTATCCTATCCCTACCCTCCAGCGTATCTACCTCTTCTCCCAGTTTAGTGTCATCTGCAAACTTGCTGAGGGTGCAATCAACGCCATCCTCCAGATCATTAATGAAGATATTGAACAAAACCGGCCCGAGGGCCGACCTTTGGGGCACTCCACTTGATATCAGCTGCCAACTAGACATGGAGCCATTGATCACTACCCGTTGAGCCTGACAAACTAGCCAGCATTCTATCCACCCTACAGTCCTCTCATCCAGCCCATACTTCTTTAACTTGCTGGCAAGTATACTGTGGGAGACCATGTTAAAAGCTTTGCTAAAGTCAAGGAACAACACGTCCACTGCTTTCCCGTCATCCACAAAGCAGGTTCTCTCTTCATAGAAGGCAATTAGACTAGTCAAGCGTGACTTGCCCTTGGTGAATCCATGCTGACTGTTCCTGATCACTTTCCTCTTCTCTAAGTGCTTCAGAACTGATTCCTTGAGGACCTGCTCAATGATTTTTCCAGGGACTGAGATGAGGCTGACTGGCCTGTAGTTCCCAGGATCCTACTTCTGTCCCTTTTTAAAGATGGGCACTACATTAGCCTTTTTCCAGTTGTCTGGGACCCGATCGCCATGGGTTTTCAAAGATAATGGCCAACGGCTCTGCAATCACATCCGCCAACTCCTTTAGCACTCTCGGATGCAGCTCATCTGGCCCCATGGACTTGTGCTCGTCTAGCTTTTCTAAATAGTCCTGAACCACTTCTTTCTCCACAGAGGGCTGGTCACGTCCTCCCCATGCTGTGCTGCCCAGTGCAGCAGTCTAGGAGCTGACCTTGTTCGTGAAGAGAGAGGCAAAAAAAAGCATTGAGTACATTAGCTTTTTCCACATCCTCTGTCACTAGGTTGCCTCCCTCATTCAGTAAGGGGCCCACACTTTCCTTAGGTTTCTTCTTGTTGCTAACATACCTGAAGAAACCCTTCTTGTTACTCTTAACATCTCTTGCTAGCTGCAACTCCAGGTGTGATGTGGCCTTCCTGATTTCCTGCATGCCTGAGCAATATCTTTTTACTCTTCCCTGGTCATTTGTCCAGTCTTCCACTTCTTATAAGTTTCTTTTTTGTGAACTTAACTGGTTCATAGAACTTAGGCTGGCCCTCTTCGTTCAAGTGAATTTCATCCCTAAAGAGTAAGAAGAAAGATGTCATATTATTGCAAATTTCAAAATTACATAGGCCAATAGGTCAAAAATACAAACATTTTTGATATCTTGAGACATTTCCAGGGTGCATGTAAAAGAAAGAAAAAATAATATTTGTTGTATGAATAATTTAGCATCTAATGGAGGATTTTCAAAAGCACAATGTGGAGCTAGGCATCCAACTCTTTTTGACTTTGCCCTTTGAAAATCATGCCCTAAATTATTTTGGTACTAGGCCATAGAATGCTTTTCCATCCTGACTTTAATACAGACTTCTGAGTCTTGGTTAAAAGTGATTTACAAATAATTTTGAATTTCTATTGAATGGACTATGTAAGTCACAGATTTGTCATGCACCTTTTCAATTCTCTTTAATCAGAAAAAAAAAAAGGCAAAGATTTTTGTAGGCTCCTTCCTCTCTGAAGGGGAAAAACACTGGAAGTCTGATATAGATAAGTTTTTGTTTATTTTATCATTTCCAATATACCAGCAGAAGTAAATGCTATTCAAGGTGGATTAACTCAGTGTGAAAGAATTTGGGATGATTAGTTATTTTTGTGTGTAGCAGTATGGAGCTCATTCTGTGAGGACTGCCAAAGCTAGAAAACAAGTAGGTGTTGCAGTGATACTGCAGGCAGTGTCCAGAAGATTTGCAGAGTAAGAGTAAAGATCAGTGGATAAACATAATTATGAGCTCCTGGTGAAAAACTTCAGGTACTAGAAGTAGTTATTTCACACTGTGGAAAATGGGAGATCATTAACTTGTATGAAAGAGAAAATTTACCAGGGAAGTTTATTGAGTTTGGTCAATCTGTTTTTCATAGAGACAAATTATTCAACATTTTCCACATGCACGTAAAATGTAAATGTATAATGAAGGCCTGAAAGTTTTGTTTGTTCGTTTTTAAAAAGGTGAGTGAGAGGAAGGACCCATGCTTGTTTTTTTTTTTTTTTAATATTCAAAATTCATGTCTTGTCTGTCCTGGAGGATTCTATGGCCAGAATTCCAGGGGCAGCCATTTGGCACTCAGCACATCTCTGGGAAGGTCCTGCGAAAATGGCGGTAAGCCTAATACATCCTTTCTGGAAGGCACAGTATTTTGGCTTATTGAGCCCCATAAGACTGATGGGTGAACTAAATTAAGCTTTTAGCATGCATACAGGAACTTTTGCTGTTTTTATATGTTTTCTCTGTAATGCTTTCAGCTTAATGATAAATATGCTTGCTTAGAAAGAGCTCTGTGGTAACACGTGACTGCTGGCAAGTACAGCTGTTCATAGCCTTCGGAAAGGAAGGCAGTCTGGTTTGCTGGGGATATCCCAATGTAGTCAGAGAACTGTGCAGACTGGGGAAAAAAAAAACCAGCCAGGAGCAACAGAGACATGGATCTGTGCCCAAGAGAGGTGATGGCTGGGAGCCTAGAGTGGGAGTCCTTGGTGGACCATGGAAGGGAAATATTGGTGCAGTTTCCCTGGACTGTGGCAACTAAAATTTAGAGCAAAATGACAGACTGGTATACAAAAAGTTTTTCAAATACAAAGTGAAATAAATCATATCTCTATAATAAAGACTAAAATCAAGTAATTAACAACACTTTAATTTATCTGAAGTGAGGGAAGGACAAGGAACTGGCTCTTTCAAAATCTCCCAATTGCATAATTGAGAGTTCAATCCCGTCCACATCAAAGTTAATGGCAAATTTCTCTTGGACTTCAGAGGGAACAGTATTGAACCCTAATTGTGCAAGGAGATGAGTCTCATTTCAGACTACCTTCCAAGTTCAGTGTACAATTATCAAGGCAGATGTGTAGTCTTGGTCTACTAATTAATGCAGTTATCTAGGTGCCCGGAGACTTGGTTTCTTATCTTAGGTCTGACTGGCTATGTGACTTTGGACCAGGGTCTGATCCTGTAAACCTTTGTAATGAGTTCTTACTCATGTGATTGATTTTCTAGCATAAGGCCCTTAACCACTTTAGGCCTGAATCCTGAAATCAATTCCCACTGAAATCAAAACCTGTGAGAACCTGTTTCCTCACCAGTAAAATGCCTTATATGCCTACCTCACAGTCTTAATTAGCAAAAAGAGAAGGAGTACTTGTGGCACTTGAATGCATCCGATGAAGTGAGCTGTAGCTCATGAAAGCTTATGCTCAAATAAATTTGTTAGTCTTTAAGGTGCCACAAGTACTCCTTTTCTTTTTGCAAATACAGACTAACACAGCTACTTCTCTGAAACCAGTCTTAATTAGGTAAATTATGTTGAGATCCTTGGTTCAAATATAGCAGGCATTATGTAAGTGCTAGGTTAGAGGAATCTTGGGCAACCACTGTGGTTAAGTGAATGGTACTTCTCCACCTCAGACAAAAAGCAGCCTGTGTTACATTTGGATCCAGCAGAAAAAGATGGACACAGATACAGAGAGAGCTGACAGAAACAGAGGTGTCTGCTGTGCTTGCTTTATTGTACTAGCTGCAAAAACAAACATACAAAAGTGAGGTTCTGCATCAGGGAGGGGGAAGTACGTAAACATTTAAAGGGACAGGACATCACATTTGTCCACCCTACCTTAAAAAAACCTTCGAAACACATATATATTATCATTCACATGGCTAACAATAAACACTATGGTGTCAAGTATCAGGGTAGCCTTGTTAGTCTGTATCCACAAAAACAACAAGGAGTGGGTTTTTTACCCACAAAAAGCTTATGTCCAAATACATCTGTTAGTCTTTAAGGTGCCACCAGACTCCTTGTTTTAATAAACACTATATTGCCTATCTAAGAGTTGCAAGTGGACTACCACAGACTCTTAAGTTGCAAGGGGTTATTCTGTCCTGGAATAGCAACTCACTAACTAAACAACTTATAAATTCAGGCATACAATGGTTTTTGCACTCTCTGGGGATAATATGGTGATGGTGGTGTGGCAGTATCCTGACCAACAGCAAGAGTTGGTTATAAGGAATCAACTGGCTCTGGTATGGAATCAACTGGATCTGATACCAAAGTTTCTCTCAATAAATCATTGAAATTAGGAGTTGTAACAGAAGTATGTTTGAAAAGAAGAACAGAAAGTCCTACTGGAAGATCCCTGGACTCCAGTACTTGTTGAGGCTGCAACTGGTCCATATGTCATTTCCATAAAATACCATTGGATAGTTTTACCACAAGAAAAACAGGTCCCATGCATTTAACAAGTTCTTCAGGCATCCATTTCAAACCACAACAGTTTCTGCTGATGACTCAGAATAGACTTGTTAGCCATAAGGCATGCTTAAGTGTTTGTACATAGCATTCCATGAGTCTGTTTGTAGAAGGATGGTAAGGAGTTAAGCACATGTACTGAATACCATTTGAAATTAGGAACCTCTGAAATTCTTCAGAATAGAATTGAGGTCCCTTATCATTCACCAACTGTAATGGTAAACCAGATTGGTTAAACGAGATATGAAGTATCCAATGGTCTTAGAAGCTGTAATGGAAGTCATTTTGAAAACTTCAGGCCATTTTAATGGGTGTCAACTATGAGCAAAAACATATAGTTTTCTAAAAGTCCAATAAAGTCCATGTGAATGTGTCCAAGGAGTCTTGGGCCATGGCCAATGGTGTAGATGAGCTGGGCCAGGATCACGAAGAATTTGCTGATACCTAATACAACACTTTGCCTTCCTTTCAATGCCTTTGTCAATCCCTGGACACCAGACATGATTTCAGACATCTTCTGTACAATGCCACAATGATCTTTGTGAAGAGCTTCCAAAGCCTGAGATTGAACTGATTTCATAATGATCACTTGCATTCCCCATAAACTACAACCATCATTCACAGATAATTCATGGTGAGGTGACACAAACTGTATAAACTGGGGATTTTTTTGATCCAACACTCTACCTTGTAGTACCAGTCCCTTCTCAAAAGAAAACACATCATACTTTGTGGTTTCTTTATTGTTGTCTGTGCTAGTGACAGGTAATCTATCCATCAAATTGAGATAGAACAGTGTGTTTGAATTTTTTGGGGGGTTGACAGGAGCTTGTGCATGGTGGGAGTGACAGCCCATCAGCCTTTCCATGCTAAATCCCTTTATGGAATGAATTGTATAGGAATGAGGTGAAAGTATTAATGCCCTTCATTGCATATGAGGAGCAGCTAATGATGGAATTTCATGTTTCAGTCCAAGAATTGAAAATGGGCGATGATCTATTAGCAAGATAAAATGTTTACCATAAACCTAGTCATTTTCAGAAAGTGCCTCCTCCCCGCTTTCTAACTGGCTGGTTCCCACTATCCCAGGAGCAAACCCAGCAGTCTGTCACCCTGTACCTCCAGGTGAACTTTGTGCCCTTTCTTTCTGAAGTATTATTATTTGCTTACTTTTTTCTTATTCTTCTTCAGGCATGGGAACACTAGACACAGGTGGGCTAGAAATCCCATTTCACCAATTTTATATTTCTGGACCTAGCAGAGAAGGAGATAGACACAGACGGAGCTGGCAGAAAGATATATGTCTGCTGTACTCACCCTATTTATCTAGATGCAAAAACTGAAACTAACATGAAAGTGAGGCTTTGCACCAGGAAGGAGTAAGTGATCACACATTTACAAAGATAGTACATCACAGCCTCCACTTATGCTTAGCTGAAAAAGCCAGTTAGACCAATAGGGATCAATCAACCACATTGCTATCCCTGTAACAAAAGTATTGCTGCCTGATTTTAATTCTTACATTATTTTCACATAGTTTATTTTTTGGTTGTACAGTATATATTTCTATTTCCTATAGTTTTCTTTATGTAACACGTATATGATGGCCACCGCCTCCAGCTGACACACTAGGGATTGAACTGGGGGTCACCAGAGCTAAAAGCATGAGCTATTATAGCTTGAACTAAAACCTCATTGCTAGGGAGTATACCAAGTCATATCCTCTATGGATCACCATGGGGGGACTGTAACATACTCACCAATGGGTAACATATTTGATTTCACTAACTTAAGCAAACTGAAAAATATATTATATTTATTATAATACATTGCAGAATTATTAATGTTAAACATGTAGCTCTCTGACCTAATCTTTATTAAATTAAAAATAAAATGCAGCATCTCCTACAGCAGTCAAACTATACTAGGAATTAGTGGGTACTGAACCTTCTGCTATAAAAAGTATACAGGTAATAAAATATTTGTGCCTTTTTGCTATCTGACCTTTTAATTATCTCAGAAAGTTCAGATAAAAAGTTCTTCTAACTGACTTACTTTATTTTACACTGTGGAGTGCTTTAGAGGGCTTAGTGTTCTTGGGGGTTCTGTAGGGAAATAAGTAGTGTAATAAAATTTGATAATGACTGCTGAAGGTACTTTATTTTTAAAGTGAGCCATAAACTTGAGCTTCATATGGAAAGGACTCACATGTCCATTCCAAAATAAAGGCCCAGCCCTGCTTCATTTAAGTCATTAGTTATAATGGAAGGACCTGGTGCTCAGCACCTTCCCAGGTCACACGTGGAGAGGAGAGACATGGAATGCTCATTATGTACTTGATTTGATACTGTTCCATTTGTAGTGAAGGAAGCTGATTGCCATATTTGGGGTCGGGAAGGAATTTTCCTCCAGGGCAGATTGGAAGACGCCCTGGAGGTTTTTCGCCTTCCTCTGTAGCATGGGGCATGGGTCACTTGCTGGAGGATTCTCTGCTCCTTGAAGTCTTTAAACCACGATTTGAGGACTTCAATAGCTCAGACATAGGTGAGAGGTTTTTCGCAGGAGTGGGTGGGTGAGATTCTGTTGTCTGTGTTGTGCAGGAGGTCGGACTAGATAATCACAATGGTTCCTTCTGATCGTAATATCTATGAATCTGTGAAAAAAAAAAGCCATGAGTGAATGCTTCAGAGATAAATCTATATCTCTCATTGAGCTACAATATAAGAGCATGTGGTAAAGAACCAGATATTAATTGTTCCTTAAAAGCATTCAAGTTAGAAACCATCATCCTTCCTTTAAAGTAGTGAAATTAGGAAAGTTGCTTAAAAATCCCACAAGATGATATATACCTTTCAGGCAATGCTTCATTTAGCCCCTCATCCTCCTTAGCAAAGGAGACATTGCCCCAAGGGAAGAGACACATATCTGGGGCCCCTGTGGGGTGCACAACAGAGTTCTGAACTGCTGACTTCCCCTAGTCAGCAGGAGGGAAGGGGTGGGAGATGTGACCTCCAGTTACCCTGGCAACTCTCCTCCTGCAACCAATGGAAGTCACCAGCAGCCAGTTAGAGGGCAAAAGTCAGCAGGCAGCACTTCAATCAGTTTCTGACCTGTGAAGAGCTCTGGAAGCCTGGGAAAGAAGAAGAAAGGCTATAAATAAGCCTATTTTCCCTCTGTCATGCTGTCTGGAGTGGCTCACGAACATGAGTGCCGACCACAGGGCACACGGTCAGAAAAGAGGGGAGACACCCCAAACTGATGGTGTATTCTATAATTAGATTTCACCAAGCCAGTAACAAATGTGAATGACTGGATCACTATCCCAGTCTTGTCATGGAGTCACAGACAGTCCCCTTAGACTCTCCAGTCTATCTTTCTGCCCAGACAAACTGGTATAAGTGACAGGTTTCAGAGTAACAGCCGTGTTAGTCTGTATTCGCAAAAAGAAAAGGAGTACTTGTAGCACCTTAGAGACTAACCAATTTATTTGAGCATGAGCTTTCGTGAGCTGCAGCTCACTATCATCACTTATACCAAACATCACACCAGATTCAGGCCATTTTCTAAAAGCCTGTCCCCAAAGTGGTGAATCCTCAGAAAGTGTCCAAAAAATTCAAGGCCGTATGTACTGAGCAGTCAATGGCAAATTTTGAAGAGTCCAGGAAAGCGAGTACGGTGGGTCCCAGAATGGTAACTACTCCTACAATATTCAAGTTCTGAAGGCCCAGCCATAGCCTTCACTCAAGAACAAATACACCTAACAGACTCTGTGGGCCCAAGGCTGAAGTGGACATGAGGATTGAAGGATGTTGTTGCTGAGCTATTTTGAACAGTGAATCACAAGTTACCCTTCTGTTCCAGCTATTTTATGAAACCCATTTAAAGAATCTGACTTTTTATCCTCTAGAAGGACTTGTGAATCAAGTGGGAATTAGATGAATCATCTTTCCATATCAAGGATATATCAAGGTACAGCAGGAATTACCCAGAGACATGACTGGGATAATTTTCAAGATTCAGACTTCAGCCTTTGTGTGTCCAGCTGTGGGAAACAAAAGCCAAGTACCTCTGATAATTGGGACTAACTTGAATATGTTTGGGTTATTAGCCAAGAAGAGTAAGGAAATGGCTGGCCCGTAGGATGGCAAGCTGAGGTACTAAGAGTGAACACCTTATGTTTGCAAGCTTACTGACTGAAGGAGATGGAGTAGGTTTTCAGTCAGGAAGGATCTGTTGGGAAGAACTTTAAGAGTAAAGGTTCACCTTTGACCCCACTGCTGGAAGAGTTGAGATAGCCCACATCTACAGAGATGAGATAGTGAATGGACCCTCTCATCATCCTGAGATGCTGTTTGATGCCTGCTGCCTGAACTTGATGCCCGAAGTTTGATGCCAGCTGCCTGAACTTTGGAAATTCCCTTGTGCCCAATGGCTGGAAAGAACACTTGAGACAGAGGTTGGCCCAGAGAGCAGATGTATTCTTGCAACAGAAATGAGATGTTGGACATGCTTATGGAGTAGAATATCAAATCCTGATGTACGATAAGACCCGATTCTGGGAGAGATCCTGACAATTTGGGCCTGTGGATGTAGAAGATGTGAGAAAGCATCTTTTGAAGCTCAAGGCTATTGGAATAATTCAGGAATCCAGGAGCGCACTTGCATCTCCCATCGTGGTAGCCCATAAGAAGAACCATGATATGTGAACATATATGGATTATTGCATCTTGAATAGGCAGATGATTCCTGATTGATACACTATACCCTGGGTGGAAGATGCCTTGGATTGCCTCTCCAAAAGCAAGTCGTTTTTGGTCCTTAATATGAGAAGTGGGTATTAGTAAATATCCATGGCTCCTGAAGATTGTGAAAAAATAGATTTTGTTCACTGGGCTTTTATGACTTTATAAGGATGCCTCAAGGTACATGTGGAGCCCCAGAAGTTTTCCAGAGGTTGATGGAGTCATGAACTTTCTGGAAGTATTGGTCGATTTGGATTATGTTACTGTTTTGGGGAGTCTCTTGAGGAACATAAGGAGCATCTTAAAGTGCTCAATCATGTCAGCACCACCAGACTCAAATTGTCCTTAGATAAGAGCCAATTTGTCCAGTCAAGTGTGAAATATAATGGGTACATTTTCTTGAAAGAAGGAGTAGCAGCAGAGTCAGATAAGGTCGAGGCTCTCAAGACCAAGAAACCTGAAATAACTCCAGAGTTTCCTAGGATTCTTGGGGCATTATAGGCATTTTGCGAAGGGATATTCAATAATTGCCCATCCACTGAATGCACCGACTCAAGGTTACCTTTAATATTGAAAAAATAGGAAGCCCTGAAAAGCCAGAAGTATCATACCATAAGGTGTCTGAATCTTTTGGAGACAGATGGACTGCAGCCTGTGAACATCCTGTCTATACTCTGATTGACAGTTTGATGAAGACCACATTCTTGCCTTTGGTGACCCCAGGAAGCCCTTCTTCTTATATGTAGGTGCCTGCATGGACTGTTTGGGTGGAGTATCCCTGATGGATATTGATGTGTGGTCTATATCAGACAAAGTCTGATTGCCGATGAGATAAATTGATCAGTGCATAAATTAGAGTTCCTTGCACTGAAGTGAGTCTGTGTAAGAAATTCCATGATTACTGCTATGACACAAAATTTGTAATCAGGAGTTACATCCTGCGTCTGTGAATTTTGACATAGCAGGACACCGGTGATGAGGTGTTCTAGACATGTATGAGTTCATGCTGCAGCATCACTCTGGAAAGACAAATATTGATGCTGACACATTGTCTCGCCAGCCATATGATCATCATCTTCCAGACGATGAACGGATAAAGATAGCTGCTCCTGGAGTGAGCATGTTGTATAAGATTTCCAAGGAAAAACCTAGTCAGACTACTGCTAACCTGCAGGAGAGCTGGAGATGTTTTGGGAGCATCTTCTGAACCCATTCCTGAAGTCTATTCCCTCATTGTGAACCTAGATTTGATATCACTGCCTTAGTTGAATCATAAGGAGTTGAAGAAGGCTTAGTTAACTGACACCTGCATCAGAGACATTGCCCTGACCAAGCTACAAGGGAAGTTGTCATCATGGGTGAAGAGCATATACCCCAACACCTTCTTGATGTTGAGGAAATGGGGTAAGGTGATCAGTCAGGGAAGAACTTGGGCACTTAATAGCCATTAAAGGCACTAAATAGAACATTTGAGCGCCATTGTGATCCTCAAAAAACCCCTGCTCAGCTGCCACAAAAACCTGAAAGTGCCTACATTTCTGCTGGTGTGCATGCACAAAACCACCTAAATCCTCATGGTGTCAAGCTGCTCAGCACTCTAGCTCAAATCGAAACATCAGCAGGATTCCAAAACTAGGCATTCCACTGCCTATCTTGCCTGCACGGCCTGCTCAGCCTTGCAATGCCTAAGTCTCTTTGTAAATGTAGCCCATAGTCCTTCCTCTGAAGACCTTACAATATGAGAAATAATATTGTCTGTTAAAATTACCAAAAAAGAACAGACTTATAATATGAGTACTGAATCTGCAAAGATCCAGAATAGGTTAAACTTTACATTATTTCTTGTTCTCATTACAATCACTGTCATCCAGATTAATGGTGTGCTATTTTCATTTCAAATTACAATCTTTGTCACAGAACTAAGGCATCAGAATTTTATTGACTCGTATATTCTGTGAATTATAATAGTGTACTACTACACTGACCTTTACAATATTCTGCTATTTGATTGGTTGAACTTTCAACTTATCTTCCTGTTTATCGCCTCATGTGACTCTGTGCAGGTTCAGATAATGAGGGTATAGAAGCAGATGCTAAACATCCATTCCAAATATGTCAGGGCCTACAGAAGTAGACTAAATGCTGAAGCATTTACATGGCCTGTAAATCTCTTTATTCTCCAGGCACCAACTTTCCAAGTTATTCTCAGATATTTCTGTCTTTTTCTAATATGCTCTGGAGAAAACAGGAAGATTTCTTATCCAACATTTTGTAAAAGGAAATTGTATGTTGACTTTAGAACGCTAAAATCTGAACAAAAGTAAAAAAAAATAACAATTTTCCTCTATTTTAGTGGAGTCAAGGTGATAGTAAAATATCTTCTTTTGGTAAAAGATCTTGAAATATCATACCTCTCTTCAAGCAGGTGAGCATCTTACCTGTCTTTGGTAAGATGGCATCTGTTCTTGGCCGAATGCTTTGGATTTCTTTTTGTGGTCTTAACATTATTTTAACTAACCTTCTGGCCCCGCACAATATTTGTGCTTCAGTCCCATTCATCTTAAACTAATACCAAAATAATCCTGTTTTTAATTTAAAGGGGAAAAATGACTTAAGTGCTAGGATGTTCCCTAATATTTACTTATCATGAAATTAACCAAAAGTTGCTTCCACAATTCATTAAAAACTTGAATCCATCTCTTCCTCCTTGCAGGACTATCTATTGAATCATTAATTTAGTTGTTGAGCATTTTTTTTTGTTTGTTTTAAGTAGACTAAGACGATGCCTTAATATATAATCATCTTTAAAATTCTTGTTTATAAAGTATAGACCCTACATTACATCAAGTATCTGTCTTTGCTTGTAGATAACGGAGTAAAACTTCAGTGCAATAATTATTGTGCTAATTGTGTAACTCCCATATGTCTCTTTGAAATTGTGTTTTGAACAGCAATGTAGGAAAGCAGAGCTAGCATTAGGGAAAATGGCGCCCTGGGCAAACTTGTATTTTGGTGCCTCTGACCCCCACGTGCGCCCCCACCATTGCCCCTGGACTCCCCCCCCCCATCACCCCTAGCCTCTGCTGCTTTTCCCCAGTGCTTAATTTGTAATGAAAGAGGTGCCAGGGCTCAGCCCCCGCAAGCCCCAGCACAAAGTAAGCACTGCACAAGGAGCCTGCAGTAGAAAGTCCAGGGAGGAGGTTAGTGTCAGGCAGGGATCCACAGCCAGCCAGCATGTCTCTGGTGCACCCTTCATCATCAGGACTCCTGTGGAGCTTCTGGCAAAATAAAAAGCTGCTGCCCTAAATAGAATCCCTGAGGGAAGGTGGCAATGAATCCCCTCTGAGTGCTACAGCCCTCCCTGGCACAAAGAGGTGTGATTTCACCTTCCTGTACCAGAAGGAGGGGAGTCTGGCATATTGTCTGATTAAGATGAAAGGGATGACCTCATCCATGTTAACTTTGCGTCTGGAAAATAGAGACAATTAATTCAATGGCAAGAATTTTCCATCAGGTAAAACTAATTCATGAGTGGGCCTCTCAACTGTCACTGAACCCATGTTTAAGTGGTGGTTTTGACGGTGCAAGGAATGCAAGATTGGGCCCCATATGTACCCCACCACCCCAATGTCCCATTTTGACAATCCATTTACCACAGCCCAGAAGTAAGGAAAGCTTCTTTAAATCCTTATTTGGAGCTTTGAAGCACCTACCAAATAAACATTCCCACCATTTTACAGTGGCTTTTGTGTTCAGCAGTTAGCTGAATTCCACCTTAAGATAGGAGGTGTTAACTGTAACTATACGGAATATTTTCCGTTCTTTTAATTTTTAATTAAATGTTTATTGTGTCAGACTGTCTGGAATGGCTCAGAATTGCATTCAGCGTTTGGACGCTGTGCTTTTGTTCCTATTGCTGTAAAATGGGAATAATAATGCTTGTCTGCCTGCTATATGGAACTGTAAAGATTAGACTGAGATCCGTGGGGCAGGAACTGGGTCACCTTAATGCTTTGTATGGTGCGTAACACAATGCTCCTACTGATTATGGTCTTTGGGTGCCACTATAACATTAGTCAGTTATTGAGATGCTTGCTGGTGGTAGCTGAATGGGACTTAGTGGCAGAAGTGGATTAAGATTTCCTGGGGCCCTGAGTCAGAGCAAATCAGGGGCCCCTCCCCATCTCTTTCATCTGCAGCCCTGCCCACAGCCCCACCCCTTTCTGCCCCTTCCCGGGGGCCCATCCCGTTCCACACAGCCCCCATCCCTTCAGTCCCCCCTACAGCCCCACAACTCTTTTTGCTCCTTTCTGCCCCCTTCCCCACCCCCTCCACTGCAGCCTCAAGACCGGAGAAGCTCTGTCCCTGTGCCACAGCCCCAGGGCGCAGTGTGAAGTGAGAGCTCCTCCAGTCCCAAGGCTACAGCGGGGTTGCCAACTTTCTGATTACAGAAAACCAAACACCCTTGCCCCACCCCTTGCCGCGCCCCTTCTCCAGGGCCCCATCCTGCTCACTCCATCCCTCCTCCCTCAGTTGCTCACTCTCCCACATCCTCACTTACTCGCTCATTTTCACAGGGACGGGGAAGGGGGTGGGAGTGAGGGCTCCTTCTGGTGGTGTGGGCTCTGGGGTAGGACCAGAAACAAGGGGTTTGGGGTGCAGGAGGGTGCTCTGGTCTGGAGCCAGGGGTTTGGAGGGAGGAAGGGAGATCACTGCTGGGGCAGGGTATTTGGGTGCAGGGTGCAGGATCCAGGCGGCACTTACCTCAGGCAGTTCCCGGAAGCATCAGTATGTCCCTTCTCCAGCTCCTACGTGGAGGTACAGCCAGGAAGCTCTGCGCACTGCCTCATCCACAGGCACTGCCCCCATAGCTGCCATTGGCCGCGGTTCCCGACCAATGGGAGAGCGGAACCAGTGCTTGGGACAGGGGCAGCAAGCGGAGCCCCATGACTACCCCTATATCTAGAAGCCAGATTGGGGGCAGGCCACTGCTTCCGGAAGCAGTGCAGAGCCACGGCAGGCAGGAAGCCTGCCTGCCTTAGCCCAGCTGCACCACCAACCAGATTTTTAATGGCCTTGTCAGCAATGCTGATCGAAGCCCCCAGGGTCCTTTTTCCACTGGGAATTCTGGTCTGGCAACCCTAGGTCTGGGTGCTGGTCTGGCAAACCTAGGTCTGGGTGCTGGGGCTACACCCATAACCCCCCACTACACTTTTTCAGGGGACCAGGGTGAGGGCGCTTCTGGCAGAGAGTGGGGTCAGGTGTCAGGGCTTCCTCTGCCACCCCCGGCTTCTACCAGGGACAGGTCGGGCCGGGGATCTGGGAGGGGTCTTCCCCCATCCCACAGCTTCTGAATGGGACAGGGTTGGGCTGTGCTGATGGGGCTTCTCCCATCCCATGGCTTATGCCTGGGATTGGGATGGGGATGAAGGGTGCTGCAGGGTTTTCCCCCATCCTGCGGCTTCTGACAGGGAAGGGGTCAGGGGATTTGGGGGCTTCCCCCACCACGCCTGCTGGGCAGAGGAAGCCGAGGGCCCCTTTGCCCAGTGGCTAATCCGTCACTGATTAGTGGGTGGGACATTAGTGGAGTACGGGTTAATCGCTGTGTTGGCTAACAGCACAACCTTCATCTCCTGTGAGCTTAGCACCTGCTGGCAGAATCTGCAGCACAGCATGGTCACACACATGTCCTTGAAGCTGCAACCCAGACATGCCAGCTTCTCTTCTCAGGGAAAGGTGAGGGTGCTCCTCCTTTTCTTATGGAAAATGGACCCCAAGCCCCACATAGCTGCTCGTAGCCCCCCCACCCTTCTTCAGCTCCTCCTCCCCCAAGATCCTTTCCCCAGGGACTTTTTCTCCCTTAGCTGCTCCTCCCACACTCACTGCCCCCTCCCTCAGGGCACAGCCCTATGTCCTCATCTCTCCATTCCGCTGGAGATTGACTCCCCTTTTCCACCATACTGTCCCACCCCAGGTTCCGACAACTCCCTTGCAACTCGAGCCCCTGTGCTTCTTCCCACTACCACCACTGGGTCCCTGTGCTCCCCCCCTCTGATTCTGACTGACCCCTTCCTTTTCTGCCTCACCCTCAGAAGCCCAGCTCATTGACCCTCGCAGGGGCTGATCCCCTTCTCTTTACCCCGAGCCAGTTAAGCCTCGGGTATCGGCCCTGCTGCCATTAGACCCCAGGAGGTTAGGCTGTGTGAGCTCCCGTCTTCAGAGCTGTCAAGACTAGTCTGAATCCCCAACCTCACTTCCCAATGGAAAGGCAAGATATGCCTCTCAGAGTGGCTAGTACACACACGCCCTTAGCTCCTAAATGGACAAGCCAGCCCCCTTCTCCTAGTTTTCCCATGGGGTCCCACTTCTGTCACTCCTGATTGGTAGTGCTCCAGATAAGAGATTTTCCTGGTGTGTATGCTGCAAGTATACCTCTAGCATGAAACTTGGGGGGAGCATTGCCCACAGCTCTTCCTAAATGGTACCCTGCGTCTGCAAAGCAGAGAGAGCATGGTGTGTTCCCTGCTGTTAATCACTGTTCCAGGCACTCCGCTGCCCGCCAGTAGTGCGCGCTACTGCCTATGCATGGCGCCTCCCTGACCATGGTGCCCTGGACAGTTGCCCAGGATGCCCACCCCTATGGCTGGCCCTGTAGGAAAGCCCACATCTGACAGACTTAACCTAGAGGCCCAGCACTTCTCTGTTCTTATTTCAGCTGAGAATCATTGGAGTTCTGAGAGTTATAGTTTCTGGTGCTGATGGGAGTTGTAGGCCTCATAGCAACGTATACTGGGAAAGATAAAAATAAGGAACTCCCTTTTCCCAAAAAAGAGGGGAGACAGAGCAAGGGAAAAGACCTGTTATGTGTCTCTGGAGAGAGAGCGAGAGAGAGAGAGAAATCTGATCCAATTGCCCCAAAAAACCTGACAGAGGCTTTTTGAGGAAGCCATGAAAAGGCCCATAAAGGGTTTAAAAAGGACTGCTAAATGGCTTGGTATAAGGAACTCATGCAGCCTGTCCAGAGCTTGTAATTTAATTAGTATGGATTACCTTCTTTTGATCGTCGTCCACCGGAGTCCACTCATGCTAGCTACATAAGAACTGAGCAAGTGCCAATCAGTCGCTGCTTAATGCAATGGCTGCCTGGGTCCTCACTTCCTAGGTGCTGTGTTGCATTCTCAGACTAAAGCCTGAGGCTTTTTCAGCTGAACCTGAGTCTATCATGAGTGTTATTTTGTTCCATGAGACTCGGTATGATGCTGTGAGGAAGGGGTGTTGTTTTTGGTTTAAAACCAGAGCGAGCCAAGTTTCAAGAGGAGAATTACGGGACACGAACAAAGAAAATAAGTCTTTGGAAAACTTGGAGGTCAGACCTGACACCTTCTTCATTGTTCAGAGTCCTAACCCTGGAGTTCATGGGGGACGGAGAGAAGAAGCTCACATTTAATTCTGAGGAATCAGTTGAGGATCTTGTAATTGTATTCTGAAAAATGGAGAAGCGACACACCTTTGAGGAAGGGGTCTGACCCACTGGAAAAGATGGGGTGAAGGTTTGGTCTTACAATTGGACTTTTGTTATACCAGAAATTCTGCAGGTTTGATGTAACTGGAGGGAAAAACAGCCAACCAGTGAGAGTGGTTGAGCTGGAGGTACCACAGCAAGAGGTAAGAGATCCAGTCACAGAAGAAAAAATGTATATTAAATGGCCAGTTTATAAGATTTATTCAGTTTTGTGTTGTTAGTTATATTTTGTTGTTCCTTGTTTTGACTACTGTTCCAGTGATGAAATTTAAGCTAAATATTTTTGTTGAACTACAAGTTTAATGTCTGACTCCAAGGCCTTTGTAACCAGTGATGGTTCTGGAAAGAGGGTAAACCAAGTCTTATTCTAATTCTCTAGTTTCAGTAATAGGAGGTTTTATTGTCTCCTGGATAATTAGAAATACCACAGTAAAAGAAAACTCTTCTTTTCGGGGAAAGAATCACTTATTTCTATCATGAGATTCTCTTTTCTCTGTTGTAATTCCCTGTTCTTTATATCTACATAAAGCTAACACATTGCCCAGCATACTGTAACTATTTTTCTTATCTGAATTCAAAAGTATGTGGTTATCTCTGGAAAGAGAGCATTGGGGTGAGGTGCCCTTTCCCACAAAGGGCAGAAGAATGAAGTTGATTTGGGAATGATTTTACAGAAAGAGAAAGGCTTTTAAGATGACTAAGTGCCATCAAGTCCTTCAATACTGCCTGACACCCAGGTAGATGGGGCAAAATGCACCTCCATTCAAATAGACACATGACACTTAAAAGAATGCTGTCAGAGTCCATAGCAGCAAAGAGTCAATGCTGTAAAAGCAGACAGGGTTCTACATGATGCAGTATTATATAATAGAGGCATGTAGAATCGAGCGAATTATAGGGCACTGGTAACTGGGTGAAATATAATGGCCTGTGATATATAGGAAGTCAAACTAGATTATCTACAGGAGATTGGTCCTGCTTTGAGCAGGGGATTGGACTAGATGACCTCCTGAGGTCCTTTCTAACCCTGATATTCTATGATTCTGTACTAATGCCTTCTGGCCTTCATCTCTATGAATCTATAAAAACCATTGACCGGTCTAGTCCAGTATCCTGTTTCCAGCAGAAGCAAATATTTGATGCCTTTGAGGAAGAGGAAAGACTAATCGAGCAAATTGTACAGAACTAAACATGCTGAAAAATTCCTTCCTGACCCCACTAGAAATTGACTTTTCTCATGAAGCATGAAAGTTAATTAACTTTCTATTGTTGTTCTATTGTATTATCTTTCAGCTCTTATTAGTGGTAATACAGTTATTAATTCTTAAATGCAGCCAGATTTTGCCTTGATGAATTCCCTTTTAGAGTGAGTTACATAGGTTAAATCTATGCTACATAGATATTTCCATTTTATTGACTCTAAATTTACTGACCTTTATTTTCAGTGTCCTGTTATTGCCAAATTAAGGAGCAAGAAACACAAAGTTGTGCAGCTCATGTTCCATAGGCATGAGCTTGGACTGAACATCCACATTGTAGTACCTTTATAGTACCTTTCATAGAATCATAGAATAGCAGGGATGGAAGGGACCTCAGGAGGTCATCTAGTCCAACCCCCTGCTCAAAGCAGGACCAGTCCTCAACTAAATTATCCCATCCTTTCATCATAGGCTTTCAAAGTGTTTTACAAACACTTACTAATGCAGCCTGTGAGGGTGGTAGGTGATTATAATGTTCATTTCACCCACCACTGAAATGCAGAAACTGTTCAACATTGCATAGGAACATTACACAACAATTTAAAGCAGCTACTGGAGAATACCATATCCAGTTGAAACCACGGGAAATGTAGGTAAGCAGAATGTAATTACCCAAGTTGGAACTGAGCTGAGAAAATGGGAATTACTTTAACAAAATGTGACATAGGATCTTTAATCACCTTTTCCACCATACTTTTCTCCATTCTATATGTAAAAGGTGGCAGTGCTCCTTAACAACAGAGTCTTTATCAGAGTTAGATTCTGCCTGGAATGGTACTTGGCATACAGTGGAGTAGAAGGCACAAGAGGCTAGATTCGCAAAAGGACATAGGCACCTAGCTGCCACACTAGGTGTCTAAAACCAAGAATCAAGCCCCAGTGGGATTCACAAAGGCCCTGCTCAGCTGCCCCCAAACACTGTAGGTGACTAAACTTACTCTGTGCCTGAATTTTTGAGGTCAAAGTTCCTTGGGAACCTACATTTCTGCCTGTACTCATGCGCACTGCAGCCTCTTGCCAGGCCTTCAGATGCTTAATTCCTAGAGCGATTCACAAGCCACGGGAAGATAGGCATTCCTCTGCCTAGCTCACTTGTGGGACCTGCTCCATTAAGTGATCTACAGGATCTGGCCCTTATAGACAAGCTTATACAAAGTGATAGGAGGGGATAGTCACAGGAGGAGGACAACCTCCTTCAGAATTTTTAGCCCAGTGGTTAGGGTACTAGGGAGATGGGATTTAAACAGTAATCTATGACCTTTCCGACTATAGGATAGTCTGATGTGGGACTCCCTCAATCTCTCAGTTGAAGATGTTCCAGTGTGGATTAAATAATAAAAAAATCATTGGGCCAGAGAGAGAAAGCAAGCATGAACATGACAGGCTGTGTAGCCTGGTAGTTACAGCGCTCACATGGGAGGTAGTGGATCCAGGATCCAGTGTATTTTTTAAATTATTTATCCACATTGGATCAGTTTCAAAAAGAAAAACTGAGGGAGCTCCACATTAGAATATCCTAAAAGCTCAGTGGCTAGGGCACTCACCTGAATGGTGGCAGATCCCTGTTTAAATTCCTATTCCACCTCAGGTAGAGAGTTTTGAACCTGGGGGTCTCCCACATCCCAGATAAGTACCCTAACCACTGAGCTAAAAGTTACAAAGGAGGTCTTCCTCCTTTCCCCTCACCAGAATCTTCCTAAAATGACATAGATGCCTAATGCCAAGAGATGCACATTTGCACTTGCATTTGCACATGAGAATTACTAACAAGGAAGTGCTTCCCCTCAGTCTGGACTTAAGCGCCTTTTACCAAGAGTCGGGTGGAAGTTAGCACACCCTCCTCACCTGGGCAACTCATGTTGCCTACCTTAGGCAGGGAGCTGCCTAGCATGCTGGCTTTTGTGAATCCCATTCTGAGGTGCTGTCTCTCTCTCTTTATTATATAAGTTGCCTTGGCGCCAAACTCAGATTGTATGAATCCCAGTGATTTTCTAGAACCCTACAAGTTAGGCATGGAAAATTCCTTTGCAAATCTATCCCAAGGGTTCTCTACCTTTCTTATATGACCCATGTAAGAGCGAAGTAGAATTACAATTCTTGCATTATTTGCATTTTAGTAGTAACAAGAGGTCTGAACAAAGATTGCACAACTGTGACAGATACTATACTAACATACTATGAGAAAGTTACTGCCCTGAAAGGCTTACAGTCTAAGTAGACAAAGCAAAGAATGAGAGGAGAAATAGAGGCTCAGTGACGTAAATTGACTTGCCTGAGGTCATATAGTTGGTCTGTGATGTAACAAAGAATAGAACACTGGTCTCCTGAGAGCTAATCTTGAGTATACCCTCTATACTGTGCTGCTTAGATTGCCCCATGCCTTGATGCTGTTCCTTAGGGTGGTCCAAAGTGGGTGATAGGGAATTACAAATAATTCATTGCCCTACCCTGCACTAGCCCTCAGAGCAGGGCCAGCATGCATGGAGGATTAGGTTGTATCCCATAAATGCATATGATAGTGGACGTGCTGTATCTGCACTCCAATGAGTTCAGGGAGAACATACTACGTAGTTCCTCCTGGAGTAGTGCAGCTCCACACACATAGCTGTGTTTAACTAGCATGTTCTAGTACTTAGAGGTTCAAGAGCAAACATACCCAAAGAACCTATATCTATGGAATACAGACAACTATTTTACTGTAAAAATAAAGGAACTCTCTGATGCTGCTTTAATAAGTAATTACAACATATCACATGCCTTAAGTGTTCTGCTAAGCCATTGACAGATAGTTGGAATTTGCAAGATATTCCTTTGATACCTTTTATTTATTTCTAGGAATTTCTGCAGTGCTCATCATTGTAGTATCTGAGCACTCCGGATGGTAGGGCTCGGGCTTTGGCCCCGGGCACCACAAATCTAATGCCATCCCTGGTGACCCCATTAAAAAGGGGTTGTGATCCACTTTGGGGTCCTGACCCACAGTTTGTGAACTGCTCATCTATGCTGTGGTCAAATGTTTCAAATTTGGGTACCTAAAAATGTGCCCCTATAGCCATATTTAGGCTGTGGCACCCAAATAAAATATGTCCTGATTTTTCAGAAGTGTTGCAATCCCTCAACTCTGAGTTTTGGCCTGTATATATCACCATTTGTATAATTTTTAAACAATATTTGATTCCAAGTTATTCTGAGGACATTTAAAAAAACGAGGAGTCCTTGTGGCACCTTAGAGACTAATAAATTTATTAGGCCATAAGCCCAAATAAATTTGTTAGTCTCTAAGTTGCCACAAGGTCTCCTCGTTGTTTTTGCTGATACAGACTAACACGGCTACCACTCTGAAACCTGAGGACATTTAGGATCTCTTATGTGATTGGTACGATTGAATGGTAAGGGACCCAGTTATTGCAGATGGAACTCAATGAAATAGTATGTGGTTGGTCATAAACATCACAATTCTCTATATAAATTAGGAATCTTTTCACATAATCTTTTAGTATGGAAGGCACAACTTGTGAATGAGCTAGTTCACTCCTCTGCATCTTCCCACGTGCAAAGGAAAAACCCTAAATAATTGCATGACCTGAAAATGCTCCGCATGTACAGATAAGACAGGCATATTGAGTAAACAGGCTGTAAAAAAATGAGCCTAAGTAATCATGTTGTAGAAGGTATCTCATACAAAACAATACTTTAGCTAAGAGAATGGACTGGTGAGGAGAGTTAGTTGGTTGAAATTTGTTGACAGAATTTTTTTTCCTGATGAAAAACGGAGTTTTGCCAAAACCAAACTTTTTGCAGGAAAATGTCTTTGAATTTAATGTATTTTTTTTTCAATGGGAAATGAAACAAAATGAAAATCTTCATTTGGTTTAATTTCAAACTGAAATTTACATTCCATTTTTCTGAAAACTGAAAAAAAAATGATTTTTTTGCTTTTCTTATTCTATCCCCCTTTACCTCTGTACCTTTCAACGCATTCTACTATTGAGTATACTATTGAGTAAAAAGTTCAGATGACAAGGCCCAGCTCTAGTACAATCCAATTCAAGAAACTGAGAATCTGGGATCATAGCGTGATATTTTTTCCCAAATACTGACACTTACTAAATAAATTCATAAATTTTATAGAATGCTTAAACTTTCATATCATTCATTCCATAGAGTTGCTGAGTAAAATAATTAGACTCCAACAGAGTACTGTTCAAACTCATTTGTATTTTTGCAATTGCTGTCTTGTTCTAGCATTAACAGTTTTTGGTTTTGGGTTTTTTTCCCCCATAGTGGGCAAGGTATTGAGATTTCAAAGCCCAGTTACAGTGCTTTTTGTGCAATTCAAACAAATGAGAATCACTGTTGGGGAGGCAGCTGTAGGAGGTATCAAACTTTTAATAAGCTTTTAGCTGAAGAGTACCACACATGGAGATTTCTCCCACAATCACAAAATGAAAACCAATAAGGTATTCAAATTGTATAGGTACTAAAGCCAGCATGAAATGGGTACCACAAAATCAAAAATCACATTAACGAGAGGCCGTTCAAAATGTAGTGCAAGATCTACCACAAGGAATAAATCACAAGGCATAAACCTATTTAACAGAGGTGAATTTTTGTCCTTTCTTGGCTACACTCTGAGCCTACAATAAATTCAATTGCTGGCTGTCTTCCAAGAAACACGAGAAGTGAGAGAATGGTGCATTGCCGTGGCTGCTCCTGGTTAAAAGGGCAGCTTCTTTGTTTCTAAACAGTTCATTCTTAACAATTTATCATAGTGGCAATAGAAGATGCACAATGAAAGTACACCAAAGAACGGGTTGGCTCAGGGGACTACTGTTTAGATACAAAAAGAAAAGGAGTACTTGTGGCACCTTAGAGACTAACCAATTTATTTGAGCATGAGCTTTCGTGAGCTACAGCTCACTTCATCGGATGCATACCGTGGAAACAGAGACTTTGACCTCTAGGTTGCTGGTACAAATAAAGTCCTAATTACTAATGACTGAAAGCTGTTATCTTCTGATGGCTGTATAATATCCTCTGTGAAATTAATTTAGTGATCTCAAGTCCAATTCCACTGCACTGGCATCCACAACAGGAAAACAAAAAACCCCTGAAGCTCAACTTCAACTGATTAGCACCCTGGTTGACAGTATAAGTGAGGTGGTCAAGTACTGGATGGACATGGATATGGAATTTCCCTCTCATTTTATAGGTGGTGCCTGAAGGTCAGGATTGAGGCACAATGCTGAAGCAGTGTGGGGAAGCTTGCCCTACTGCTTACTGCACTGCACTGCTTGGCAAAAGTCCCACTGAAGTCAGTGGTGCGTGACCAGACTCAGAAAGAACTTAAACCTGGCTCCTCTCATATGGAATAGAGTCACAAGCAGGCCTCAAAAAATTGAAAAATAAATAAACCTGTTTCAGAGTAGCAGCCGTGTTAGTCTGTATTCGCAAAAAGAATAGGAGTACTTGTGGCACCTTAGAGATTAACCAATTTATTAGATTATAAACTTTTGTGGGCTATAGCCCACTTCATCAGACGCATAGAATGGAACATATAGTAAGAAGAGATATATATATATATATATATATATATATATATATATATAAAGTGTATACAGAACATATGGTAAGAAGAGATATATCACTTTGTATACATCTACATACAGAAAAGGTGAAAGTTGCCATATAAACTGTAAGAGGCTAATTAATTAAGATGAGCTATTATCAGCAAGAGAAAAAAAAAACTTTTGTAGTGATAATCAAGATGGCCCAGTTGACAAGAAGGTGTGAGGATACTTAACATAGGGAAATAGATTCAATATGTGTAGTGACCCAGCCACTCCCAGTCTCTATTCAAACCCAAGTTAATGGTATCTAGTTTGCATATTAAATCAAGCTCAGCAGTTTCTCGTTGGAGTCTGTTTTTGAAGCTTTTCTGTTGCAAAATTGCCACCCTTAAATCTTTTACTGAGTGACCAGTGAGGTTGAAGTGTTCTCCTACTGGTTTTTGAACGTTATGATTCCTGATGTCAGATTTGTGTCCATTTATTCTTTCGCGTAGAGAATAAATGGACACAAATCTGACATCAAAAATTTGCTTTCATTCTGATTTGCAAAGAAAACAAATTTTCTAACATTTCTTGGCAAACCAAAGATCTGGTGTTCCTGAAAATTAACTTGGAAATTGACATTCTTGTCAATTTCACAGAATAGCAGCAGTGAGACTATTAATTACACAAAGCTCTTGCATGCAGGGAGCCTGCCAGACCTGGAAATCCCAACTAGAGCTGGGGGTCCTGGGGCTGTTAGTTTCCCCACTCTAGCTGGGGTTCCAGGTTGCCTGCTGTGGAGCAGGCAGCCTAGAGGCTCCAAGAATCCCAGGTCCAGGCAGGGCTCCTAAGGCTTCTACTGCAGAGCAAGGAGCATGCGAGCTCTCAGAACCTTGATTGCAGCGAGGGGTCCAAGAACTGATAGCTCCTTGCCATGGAGCCTAGCAGCTTCAAGAATCCTGGCTCCAGACAGGGTTCCCACAGCTGCTGCTGCATAGTTTGGAGTCTGCCAGCCCCCAGAGCCCTGGATTATTTTGGAGATCCAGAGGCTGTCAGGTTTCTTGTTGGAGCTGTGGACCCTGAAAAGCTGGCAGTTTTCCACTGGAAACCTGCTTGTCTTTCATCAAAAGTTTTGCTGAATCTGTAAGATTCAGCAAAACCTTTCACTACAACAAATCAGCATTTTCCAAAAAAAACCTATTTTTCATTGGAAAATTTCAAGCCAGCTGTAATACCTCCTCAGGAGAGTTACCACAGTGATACGCATCTCTGAGATACCTAGCTAGGGAGAGAAACATGAAGGATAAAATATGTGTAAAGTATAGAATCCCTAAAGACAACAGAAACTAGAAAACACATAAAATTGCATTTATACCTAAAAGATATTACAAGGCACTACCATTTCATAGTACATATTGGCAATCCCCAATATAATACAATACAACCACCCTTAGGGCTAAGTTATCTAACTCTCTGTGGAGTATGGAGTTATGTGTGTAATTTTTAAAAAATATCATCTACACTTCAGTTTACTGATTTGATATTGTCCTGCTTGGCTTCATAGAGTTAAATGAAAGAAGACTGTTGGGAGGAATCAAAGAGGAAATAAAACAATGATAGAGACAAGGCTCCTAGAGGGAACAATGAGAAGAGCTATCAGTTAGGGAATGCCCCCGACTAACTCCATCCAGGCGAGGAAGGTTTACCTTTATTAGTCCTGCCCCTAGGATAAAAGAGGATATTCCACCATTACAGTCCCCAGACCTGGAAAAAGGAACAGAAGTTGAATGGGTTGCAGCAGTGGCTGGAGATGAATCTCTGAGAGAAAGAAACACAAATTGCAGCAAGCAGTCTGTCTCTCTCTATCCTAAGATGGAAGTAACTTGGCTGAAAGTCTTACCAAAGCCCACAAAGAAAGATTAAGGTGTAGGTAAGGGGAAAAGGTATATTGGTTTGTATTGTTATTACCCCTTTGCTCTGTATTCTATGTACCTTTGGGTGAATAAATAATGCTTTGTTTTGAAGAAGCTCTGTCTGAGTCACTTGAATCAGCCAATGTCACAGCTTCCTGGAGAAAAGGGTTTGTGGATATTAAACCCAGTTGGGCATGTCTGGTAAATGGGGGAGGGGGTGGGTGGCTGCCGCCCAGCAATCCAATCCAGGGTGGTAAGACTGTGCAGTTCCACTTGTTATACAGACAAAACTGCACAGGATTGTTTCAGGGGACAAGACAAGATGTCACATTTATTATAATAACACAATTTCATTTAAGACCAATAACTAATATCTAATACCTATGTATGATGAGATTACTGGTTCTGTGGATGAAGGGAAAGCAGTGGATGTATTGTTTCTTGACTTTAGCAAAGCTTTTGACACGGTCTCCCACAGTATTCTTGTCAGCAAGTTAAGGAAGTATGGGCTGGATGAATGCACTACAAGGTGGGTAGAAAGCTGGCTAGATTGTCGGGCTCAACGGGTAGTGATCAATGGCTCCATGTCTAGTTGGCAGCCGGTATCAAGTGGAGTGCCCCAAGGGTCGGTCCTGGGGCCGGTTTTGTTCAATATCTTCATAAATGATCTGGAGGATGGTGTGGATTGCACTCTCAGCAAATTTGCGGATGATACTAAACTGGGAGGAGTGGTAGATACACTGGAGGGGAGGGATAGGATACAGAAGGACCTAGACAAATTGGAGGATTGGGCCAAAAGAAATCTGATGAGGTTCAATAAGGATAAGTGCAGGGTCCTGCACTTAGGACGGAAGAACCCAATGCACAGCTACAGACTAGGGACCGAATGGCTAGGCAGCAGTTCTACGGAAAAGGACCTAGGGGTGACAGTGGACGAGAAGCTGGATATGAGTCAGCAGTGTGCCCTTGTTGCCAAGAAGGCCAATGGCATTTTGGGATGTATAAGTAGGGGCATAGCGAGCAGATCGAGGGACGTGATCGTTCCCCTCTATTCGACATTGGTGAGGCCTCATCTGGAGTACTGTGTCCAGTTTTGGGCCCCACACTTCAAGAAGGATGTGGATAAATTGGAGAGAGTCCAGCGAAGGGCAACAAAAATGATTAGGGGTCTGGAACACATGAGTTACGAGGAGAGGCTGAGGGAGCTGGGATTGTTTAGCCTGCAGAAGAGAAGAATGAGGGGGGATTTGATAGCTGTTTTCAACTACCTGAAAGGGGGTTCCAAAGAGGATGGCTCTAGACTGTTCTCAATGGTATCAGATGACAGAACGAGGAGTAATGGTCTCAAGCTGCAGTGGGGGAGGTTTAGATTGGATATTAGGAAAAACTTTTTCACTATGAGGGTGGTGAAACACTGGAATGCGTTACCTAGGGAGGTGGTAGAATCTCCTTCCTTAGAGGTTTTTAAGGTCAGGCTTGACAAAGCCCTGGCTGGGATGATTTAACTGGGAATTGGTCCTGCTTTGAGCAGGGGGTTGGACTAGATGACCTTCTGGGGTCCCTTCCAACCCTTATATTCTATGATTCTATGATTCTATGATTCTATACACACACACACACACCCCAAATGTTCTGCAGATGCTAGATAGTTACCAGACCTGAATGTAGCTGAGTTTGTGGCTTGGGTTCGTAGCTTGTGGCGGCTAAGTGCCCAGGAAAGCCAGGCACAAGGAAGAGCTGAGTCTCTGTTGGGCATGCACCGATGCCCTTCCATGTTGGCAGTAGAATGTTACCCTTCAAAGTCTTCCATCTCACCCATCCTTTTTGTAGGCTTTAGTTTGAATCCAGAGTCTATAGGTCTTGCCTTGTCAAGCTTCCTCTGGCTTTGGTGCGATTGATCACCCGTCAATTGCAGACATGACTTGCAGCCTAGGACCTGGCTTTGATGTTTCTGCAATTGTACTTTTGTTCTTTTCTTTTGAGGGTGGAGTCCTCTTACTTTGTCAGGGCTGTTGTCTGCATCTTCAGCTGTTGGGTGTTTACACTTTATTTCATCAAGAAAGGCTGGGGCTGGAGGTTGATTCCATCATCCATCCATACCTCATTCACACATCTAAACTAAACTAATAAGATTACAGCAGGGTTTTGCAAAAATGAAGGTTGCAGCAAGCTTTTACAAAATGAAGTGAGCATTTTAAAATGGAGTTTGGGACAAGTTAAAATGGAGTTTGAGTTACAAATATGGACAAGTGTAAGGAATGGCAAACAGTGAACAGAAGTTACAATATAGACAAATATAATGAGTGACAAACAGTGAGCAGAAGTTACAATGTTGAAACAGCATAAGCTTCAGCGATTTAAGCAGCAATTGGATTGAAAGTGAAACTCAATTAGCCAGTTATTGGGCTAACTGGTTTTATGAAGGAATGTTGTTTCATTCATAAAACTTTGCTTATGAAGTTATATTAATAAAGTGAACAATTAAAAACAATTTCATTGATCAGTTCTGCACACTGAGACATGGGTGAAGGTAGTGAAACCTGTCCTCCAAGGGGGACATTCAAGGGACCGAAAGGCGACTAAAGCACAGCTTGTCCTATAGCCTTGACATCCTAGCACTAACTCAACCTTCATCTCTAAACTATTTTATTTTCTGAAAGGCATTTGTTTACACACTCTGCTGACAAATATTCTAGAATCTTAGTTCTACCCCATCTGTGACCCTGAACATCACAGACACTTGTGTTAAATATGAAGGCAAGAATATCCACCCTTTGCAAACATCCTTTGCAATTATATGACAATAAATGAACCATGTCTAATCAGTGTTATGATTATATGAGCCTCTGGGGTATTTCTTTATTGGGTTAGTCATTCAATATGAGTATGTATGGGATAAATTCTTTGGCATATGGACAGCATGTGTTCAAGGGGTCCCTGCAGTACTAAGTCATCACATATTTATGAAATAAAAGGAGAGTCTCAGGGTGGTTCTTATACTAAAAATGTCTATGTTCCATTGTATGTGTAGTTACCAGAAGAACATTACAATGTTGGTAAGGCTGTAAGGTATTGTGGTATAATTCCTCCATGTAAATGAAAGGTTATTTTTGATTTTTAATGATTTTTAAGAACATTTAATTAACACTCTTTGTAAGAAATAATGACACTGTTTTGCCTACTCTTTTTCTTCATAAGGTGATGCATATTTTTAGTCACATCAAGGTGCCAACATTTAGGTTCCTAAATCCATCATTTGGCACATAAATACACTCTGTTTTTCCTCCCAGAAGTACTGAGCAGCTCCTATTGATTTCAATAGGAGGATTTTTGGGTGCTCAGCATTTCTGAAGATAAGGACATTTTTATTTAAGTCCCTAGCTATGGAGTTATCAGCCTCACTTTTAGCATATATATATGCTAAAAGTGAGGCTGATAACTCCATAGCTAGGGACTTAAATAAATATATATATAAATAAATATATATATATAAAATTGAGACGTCCTCTCTTGTAAGGCAACATACCTATTCCTTTCGCTTTACCTATGAGAAAGTAAGCTTCTACCTTTTCTTTACTTTCCTTGCAAGGGGAATATCTCTCAAAGAGCCTATGTCCTAGATCACAAGATCGTGGTCACTTGTAATTATTTTGATTCAAGCAAATATCCCCTCTCTTGGAGACTTGGTTTTATCACACTTCTTATTGGGTTCTGTCTATAGTAAGACTATTTTTTAAAAAAACATTATGCACCATTACTAATATTGGCTCAGCTCCACTGCTATTAGCATAGCCCAAGGCTACATCTACACTTGGAGCCAGAGGTGTGATTCCCTTGTTGAAAAGACATACTTGTGCTAGCTCTCATTGAGCCAGCATGCTAAAAATAGTAGTGTAGCTGTGGTAGCACTGGTGAGTGGTAGCATGGGCTAGCTGTCCAAAGTACAAACCCTCCTGGACCCTGTGGATATGTACTCAGGGTGTCTAGCCCATGCTGCTCCTTGCCAGTGCCCATGTTACTGCAGCTACACTTCTATTTTTAGAATGCTATCTCATTGAGAGGTAGAGTGAGTATGCCTACTGAAGCTGGGAATCACTACATTCCAAATGTAGACTCCCACCTACTGCCAGCATCATGCTATAACCTTTCAGGGGTTGGCAGTGCCACCTAACACAAAGCCTATACTGAGGGTGACCAGATAGCAAATGTGAAAAAACGGGACAAGTGGTGGGGGGATAATAGACGCCTATATAAGAAAAAGTCCCAAAAAAGGGACTGTCCCTATAAGAACGGGACATCTGGTCACCCTACCTATACTGCCTAGCCACAGTGTGTCTGACCCTATGCTTGTGCACAGGTTGGGTGGAAAGGTGAAGACCCTTGTGCCCTTTTTATCTTTGAATGACTTTTCAGCTCTATATTTTAAGTAAAATCTAAATTCTCGATAAACCAAAAATCCACAAAGAGATCTATGGAAGTTATGGAATTTTGGCATGCACTGAATTCTAGTGCCCCTGACCTTAGATCTTTTGCTTCCTAAATGTCTAACACTGCTAATTTCACCTGTGGTTCAATTTTTGATTTTGCACAGCTCCGTTTATCAGATCAGATATTGACTGGGAAGAATTGAAGCAATCTCATGATTAGTATTTTAAAATTTATTGTGGTGGCGGCAGGTTGTCAGTGGCAGCTGATCTATTATTTATCATATTAGCAGTGAGCCAAAGCAATTCTTTTTCTGTAGGCTCTCGTTATTTGGAATTTTCTTTTTGATATAGTTAGGATTCTGAAGTGATGGGGTTCTCCAATTTTTTGGAGGTGGTTTTCTTTTTGGGTACGGATGTACTACTATTGGCATGGACAAGAAGATATCAAATTTCTGATCTCTCATTATAATTTCCCCAATAAAAATATGAGACCAGATTCTTAGTTGGTGTTAATTGGTATAACTCCTTTGAAGCCAATGTACCATAGCTGAGAATCTGACCTGTTTACATTTCAGATTTTTTTAGTTTCAGATGCATATCTAGAAACTATACTATGCTTATATAAAGCAATATTGTTATAATATATTAGCTGTGAAATGCTGTTACTGCTGTACATTAAGTCCTAGTGTCAGGAAACATGTTAACAGCAAGTGACTGTATGTGGAAAATTTGTATTGAATTCTATGAGTACTATTTGTTCTACAGAAAAATGTATATTCTATCCTTAGAAGCTAAATGCCATTTTATTAGAAGATAATGTTGCACATCAATTATCTGGAAATTATGCAAAAATATTCATTGCCAAAGTGGTTGAAAAGATAATTTGTGATGATTAATAAAAGTGGATCAGTAGATAACCTATCATGAATACATGCAACTGTATTAATCCAGGTCACTAAACAATTTAGGGGGTTGTAGCTGAAGATTCACTAGCACTAAGTGAGAGAAGGTGCTAAAATCAAGAGTAATTCATGCATCAGTCCAAAAAGTGAATTACTGTCATAAGTAAGTTAGAATTCCATCTTTGTGTATCTGCAGGATATTGAAAAAGCATCATGGCATTCTCAGATCTGAATAAAATCTGGAAGTCAAGATTTCAGATAAGTAGAACCTCAGAGTTACGAACACGTTGGGAATGGATGTTGTCTGTAATTCAGAAATGTCTGTAACTCTTAACAAGATGTTATGGCGGCTCTTTGAAACATTTACAACTGAACATTGACTTAACGCAGCTTTGAAATTTTACTATACAGAAGAAAAATGCTTCTTTTAATCATATTCACATAAATGAAACAAGCACAGAAATAGTTTCTTTACCTTGTCAAATCTTTTTTAAAAACGTTTCCTTTATTTTTTAGTAGTTTATGTTTAACACAGTACTGTACTCTATTTTTTTTTCGCCTTTGCTGCTGCCTGGTTGCATACTTCTGATTCCAAATGAGGTTTGTGGTTGACCAGTCAGTCCGTAACTCTGATGTTCGTAACTCTGAGTTTCTATTGTAGGTGGCAAAGGTGGAAGGAAGGGTCAAAGTGGTTTTTAGATGTTTAATTTCCATGGAGTACAGTCTGTACCGGCAAATGACTTACAATAAATAAATAAATAAAAGAAATCCTAAATGTACTTGTTAAGGCATTGGTGCCTCAGTAGCAGAAAGATCATGGATCATTTTTGATCCATTGAGCTTCTGATGAAAGTGTAGAAATATTGCAGATTAATGAATAAATCATACACATGTGAAAACAATCCAAAGAATAAAATAAGGAGTTCAAAGTGCTCTGGGTTGGACAGGTTGTTTTCTTTTCCCTCTTGCACTGTACCATTCATCCTCTCATCCCTCCTGTTGCCTCCATCTCTCACTAGTGGTTATGTGCCTTTTTCCATGCTACTTCCTGTGCTCACAACCATTTTTTTTATTCCTGTGCGCCAAGCAAATGTCCACATCTTTCTTCAAATTCTTCCTCTGACTCTCTTTTATTATTAATTACTGTTATTTGTTTTTCCATAGTACTCAGGAACACGAGTCATGGATCAGGACCCTATTGTGCTAGGTGCTGTACAAACCCAGAACAAAAGATGGTCCCTGTCCTCAAAAGCTGAAAGTCTGAGGACACAAGAGACAACAGATGGAGGAGTACAAGGACACAATCACAAAATACTGGTCACTGTGACAGTCAATGAACCGATAGCTTAATTGTCTTTTGTAGGTGTCAAGGCAAAGGAAAGATTTATGGAGGGATTTTAAAGGGAATAATAAGTAACTTTGCAGATTTTTATGGGGAGCTTCTCCCAAGCATGAGGGGCAGCACAGGAGAAAGTACAAAGGTACTTGTTTTAAAATTTAACAAATGGGTGATGGAAGCTGGCATCACGGGCCAATGGGTGGTGAGAGTTAATGTTTTGATAATGAATGAGATGATAGACACAGGCGCTGACTTTCCAAAGTGCTGGGGCATGCTAAACCCTGGCCCTGTCCCAGTCCCCACCTCCACTCCACCCCTTCCCCCAAGGCCTCACCCCCGTCTTTCCTCTACCCACCTCTGCTCCACCCCTTCTCTTCCCACCCCCGCTCTGCCCCCCCCTTCCCGTCCATTTCTGCTTCCTCCCCTTAGCATGCCATAGCCTTGCTCCTTCCCCTCCCTCCCAGCCTCCTGAATGTCGTGAAACAGCTGTTTGCAGCAGGTGGGAGGCACTGGGGTGATGGGGGGGATGACTGATAAGTGGGCTGGCGGTGGGTGCTCAGCACCCACCATTTTTTCCCTGTGGATGCTCCAGCCCCAGAGCACCCATGGAGTCAGCGCCTATGATGATAGATAAGATGCAGATAAGTTGTGAATGGCCTTGCAAGTTAAGACAAGTTTAAGTTTGATGCAAGAGTGAGGGGGGAGTTAATGGGGAGAACTAGGAAAGGGATGACATGTTACAAGAGATGGGGCAGGTAAACTATCTTTGCAGTACCATTTGGAATGTATACAAGCAATCTTGCCCTGCCTCTTTCAATTCCAAAGAAATGTATGTTGCTGTAATTGACATGTGAGATGATGAGAATCTGGATGAGGGTTTTAGCTGTGTGGATGGATAGGAAAGGCTGTATTTTAGAGATGTTATGCAGAAAAAAGTCGGGAAGCTCTACTTAACCTAGATGTGATGTCCTAGAACAAGGTCTGAGTCAAAAATGGGACTGGGGAAGTAGGAGTGGAAGGAAAGGGTAGGGCATTGGGAGGGGAATATAGAGGTGAGTGTATGAGTGGCAGGGGTAGTGGGGAATGACTAGGAGTGGGAAGGGGTGTGTGTGTGTGTGTGTCAGAATCTATGGGGGTGGAGGGGCTTCCCCTCTTCCTGCCTCAAAATCTGGGGGACCTCCCCTTATAAGGAAATGAGAGCCTCCCTTTCTGTCCCCCCCACGTGAGCCAGGATCTGAGGGGACCTCACCTTATTAGGGAAATCTGAGGCCCACTCCCTTATCCCCTCCATGTGAATCAAGATCTCATGGGGAATCTGTATCTCTAGAGGTGTCTGAGCCCCTCTCCATACCCCTACTCCATGTAAGTGGATATTTGGGGAATTCCTGCCCTTCTGTAGGAGTTTGAGCCCCAAACCCTGCCCCCTTCTCCCAGTGGGGAACTGGAACAGGCATGCTTGGAGCATGCATCAGCATACAATGCTGGGACTGGGGTGAGAATTTGAGAAGAAGCATGCTTGGTACATATCACAGGCTCAAAAGCACTGACACTGAGGAGGGAGGAGGAGAGCACCCTTAGAGAGGACTGGAGTAGTTCATAGATCTCAGAGTTATTGTTCAGGTTGTATACATTCAGCTGAGAACTTCTCATTAGTTGAATGGGTCACTTCACACCACTCATGCCTTTATGCTTCAGATCCATGTGCAGAGCCCCTTCCCTCGCTCTTAGACTCATAGACTCATAGACTTTAAGGTCAGAAGGGACCATTATGATCATCTAGTCTGACCTCCTGCACAACGCAGGCCATAGAATCTCACCCACCCTCTCCTGTAACAAACCCCTAACCTATGTCTGAGCTATTGAAGTCCTCGAATCGTGGTTTAAAGATTTTGAGGTGCAGAGAATCCTCCAACAAGTGACCCGTGCCCCACACTGCAGAGGAAGGTTAAAAACCCCCAGGGCCTCTGCCCTGACCCCAAATTCCTTCCTGACCCCAAATATGGCGATCAGCTAAACCCTGAGCATGTGGACAAGACTCACCAGCCAGACACCCAGGAAAGAATTCTCTGTAGTAACTCAGATCCCACCCCATCTAACATCCTATCACAGGCCATTGGGCATATCTTCCACTAATAGTTGAAGATCAATTAATTGCCAACATTAGGCTCTCTCATCATATCATCCCTTCCATAAACTTATCAAGCTTAGTCTTGAGGCCAGATATGTCTTTTGCCCCCACTGCTTCCGTTGGAAGGCTGTTCCAGAATTTCACTCTTCTGATGGTTAGAAACCTTCATCTAATTTCAAGTCTAAACTTCCTGACTGCCAGTTTATATCCATTTGTTCTTGTGTCCACATTGGTACTGAGCTTAAATAATTCTTCTCCCTCCATGGTATTTATCCCTCTGATATACTTATAGAGAGCAATCATATCTCCTCTCAGACTTCTTTTGGTTAGGCTAAACAAGCCAAGCTCTTTGAATCTCCTTTCATAAAACAGGTTTTCCATTCTTCGGATCATCCTAGTAGCCCTTCTCTGTATCTGTTCCAGTTTGAATTCATCTTTCTTAAACATAGTAGACCAGAACTGCACACAATATTCCAGATGAGGTCTCACCAGTGCCTTGTATAACGGCACTAACACTTCCTTATCTCAACTGGAAATACCTCGCCTGATGCATCCCAAGACCGCATTAGCTTTTTTCACGGCCATAGCACATTGGCGGCTCATAGTCATCCTGTGATCAACCAATACTCTGAGGTCCTTCTCTTCCTCTGTTACTTCCAAGTGATGCGTCCCCAGTTTATAACAAAAAAAAATTTGTTATTAATCCCTAAATGCATGACCTTGCACTTTTCACTATTAAATTTCATCCTATTACTATTACTCCAGTTTACAAGGTCATCCAGATCTTCCTATATGATATCCTGGTCCTTCTCTGTATTGGCAATACCTCCCAGCTTTGTGTCATCCGCAAATTTTATTAGCACATTCCCGCTTTTTGTGCCAAGGTCAGTAATAAAAAGATTAAATAAGATTGTTCCCAAAACCATTTCATGAGGAACTCCACTAGTAACCTCCTTCTAGCCTAACAGTTCACCTTTCAGCGTGACCCGCTGTAGTCTCCCCTTTAATCACCTTTCCCCTTTTATCCACCTTTCAGTTTTCATATTGATTCCCATCTTTTCCAATTTAGCTAATAATTCCCCATGTGGAACCATATCAAATGCCTTACTGAAATCGAGGTAAATTAGATCCACTGCGTTTCCTTTGTCTAAAAAATCTGTTACCGTCTCAAAGAAGAAAATCAGTTTGGTTTGACACGATCTACCTTTTGTAAAGCCATGTTGTATTTTGTCCCAATTACCATTGACCTCAATGTCCTTAACTACTTTCTCCTTCAAATTTTTTTCCAAGACCTTGCATACTACAGATGTCAAACTAACTGGCCTGTAGTTACCTGGATCACTTTTTTCCCCTTTCTTAAAAATAGGAACTATGTTAGCAATTCTTCAGTCATATGGTACAACCCCTGAGTTTACAGATTCATTAAAAATTTTTGCTAGTGGGCTTGCAATTTCACATCCCAGTTCCTTTAATATTCTTGGATGAAGATTACCTGCTCCCCCCTACACCTGATTTAGTCCTATTAAGCTGTTCAAGTTTGGCTTCTACCTCGGATGTGGTAATATCCACTTCCATATCCTCATTCCCATTTGTGATCCTACCATTATCCCTAAGCTCTTCATTAAAGACTGAGGCAAAGTATTTGTTTAGATATTGGGCCATGCCTAGATTATCCTTAACCTCCACTCCATCCTCAGTGTATAGTGGTACCACTTCTTCTTTCTTTGTTTTCTTCTTATTTATATGGCTATAGAAACTTTTACTATTGGTTTTAATTCCCTTTGAAAGGTCCAACTCTACATGGCTTTTGGCCTTTCTCACTTTATCCCTACATGTTCTGACCTCAATAAGGTAGCTTTCCTTGCTGATCCCGCCGATCTTCTACTCCTTGTAGGCTTTCTGCTTTTTCTTAATCACCTCTCTGAGATGCTTGCTCATCCAGCCTGGTGTATAACTCCTGCCTAGGATTTTTCCCCCTTTCTTGGGATGCAGGCTTCCGATAGCTTCTGCAACTTTGACTTGAAATAATTCCAGGCCTCCTCCACCTTTAGATCCACAAGTTCTTCCATTCAATCCACTTCCCTAACTAATTTCCTTAATGTTTTAAAATTAGCACTTTTGAAATAAAAAACCCTAGTCACAGATCTGTTTTTGTTTATCCTTCCATTTAGTTTGAACTGAATTAGCTCATGATCACTCTAACCAAGGTTGTCCCCTACAACCATTTCTTCTATGAGGTCCTCACTACTCACCAAAATCAAATCTAAAATGGCATTCCCCTCTTCTCTCTAACCTTTCTAAAAAGCCACCCTTTCTCAGTGTGGGGAACCAGTGTATGACCCATAACAAGAGGCATTGCAAGTGTAATCAAGGCAATCCACTTATGTATGGGTATCAAAGAAATGTTAATTAGACAAGTGATCCCCAACTCATTCACTTTGTATTGATAAGGATCAAAGAATAGTTGGTAAGTGTATTTGTCCTAGTTTACCTATATCTTGTTAGAAGTTTAACAATGTAATCAAATTAGCTTTTTGATGCTAAAATCCTTTTCATAATCAAATCCTTATAATGTGTATGGAACTGTGGTCAGTTAACTTCAAAATCAAAGAGGTAAGACACTGTAGGAAACTAATAGTTTTATATACAGTATCTTCAGCTTAACTATTTCTGTTATAATGAATGACCAGCTGTTGTCTTATAGTGTAACTTGATTACCTGTGTATGCATAGGAAATAGTTAACATCAAAGTAAATGTCCACAAACTATCTGCATTGCCTGTTCTTCTCAGGAGGAAAGCCCTGCTGTGACAATTTCTGTGAAGAGGCTTGTCAGCCTGCTGGAGAGCTATAAAAGAGAATCCTCAGGCCTGATCCTTTCATCTCTGGTCTGCTTAAATTTTAACAAGGAAGGTCCAAATTTGTGGTAATTTGATCAAGGGATTCCCAAGATACAACCCCATGAGAAACTCACCCCTCCCCAGCATTTTACAAAATTAACAGGGTCTCATTACATATTTTTGCATACACATGGGGCTCAATCCATGACTCAAATTGACCTTGCCTGTTCAACATTTATCTCAGCTAGTGCATGGCACCCATTGCCTCTTTGTGGAAGGAATACTGAACATGATGTTAAAGGGGGAGTTTAGCTCTCTAGAATGATAATAAATACTTGTATGCCAGAGATATGAAAATGTGCATGTGCAGCTAAACTAAGTGAGAAGGTTTGCAGGCAGCCTGTTGTCACAGTAACTTAGTGTTTCAAAGGGACATGCTGTGGTCATTGAAACTGAGCTATCCCCATGCACTGTAAATTCAACCCCTTCTCTCAGCAGTTATCTGAAAATGATCTGTAGGCATGTTGCGACTAGCCATCTATTCCAAGGTTTGGGGGGCAGGGGTTGTTTTTACTTTTCGAAAATGTGCCCTGCTAACTTGTGCAGCTAATTTAGAAGAGGCCCCCCAACTATTTTCTGAAAGATAATAAATTGCACACGTTCTATACAGATGTGTGAGAATGGCTGCTGGGCATGTTGCTAGTTGAGCACCTCTCCTTGGCCCCCCACCCACATGGAAGCCAAGACTGGGGGGCATCGTGACCCTCGGGGTGAGGGGGTCTGAGTCTCTCTTCCTGCCCTGCCCAGGTGTTTGCTGGGTTCTTGGCAGCCCTCTTGGTAAGTCTGAGCCACTGTCCCTGCCCTCCCATGTGAGACAGCATCTGGGGAAGCCCTGCCCCTCTACCTAATGTAAGCTTCTCTCTCTGTTCCCCAAGTGAGCCAAGATGAGAGAGAGGGGGAACCTGAATGCAACACAAATGTAAATCTCTGAAAACCAGGAAATACAAAATTAAGGTACATACCACCCGTGTATGGGGAGGGAGGCTGACTGGGGGGGACTGGGTGGGTCAAGGGCATGGCTGGGGAAACTTGGCTGGAGTGGGGCTGGGAATCCCGCTGGGAGTGGGGGACAGTGGAGTCATGGAGCCCAATTCTGTATATACCTCAGCTTACATAACGAAGGAAGTATGCCACCTTCTACTAAGCTGCTGTCTGTGATACGGGTATGCAGCAGAAAAGAGCGATTTTTTACATGCTAATGGTTTTCTTTGTGCTAATGGCTAAATGGGACAGGAGGGGGAAGGTTAGCTGGAAATATGTCTGGTTCCCCTGTTATGTCTAATACTTACCTGAATGTTGAGTTAAGCAAAATTTAAACCTCTGAAAAATAGGTATTATAGAATTAAGGTAATTCAAACTCAGACTTCTGCAAATCAGGAAATAAAGAGTTAAGGTACATGACAATGCAACATTAACTCTTCCTCTTCCTCTAGAGTTGGCAAAAGCCACTGGCAGTTATCTGAATGCACTCCAGGTGCATTCACTGTGCAAGATGTAGCTTTATTGAATGGTGGAGGAATTAGCCAGAGAAGCTTGGCAGGCTGTTTTTATTACAGTATATTAGATGATCTGGGTGCCCTGCCCTTCGGATAGGGGTCTAAATACTTTTCATTTCTTCCTACACCCTGTGTCTGTGATGAAAGAAAAGAGGTGCATATGTATCTTGAGGGATCCAGTATGCCTTATTTCAACACTCAAGCCTATAGGTTCGGTCAGTAGAGTTGTGCAGGGGTCTTCTTGCCATGGAGGTTGTCATCAGTGAGGTGAGATATATGCGTGGTCTGTGAGTTTAATGCTGGTTTCCATAGAATCCTGTGGGTAAAGATGAAGGCTTTGTAAAATTTAGCGAGTGTGAGGTTGTTCCTGTGGAGTAGTCGCAGTGTTTGAATATAGAGCAGATGAAGATAGCTTCTGTTCATTACAGATCATCTAAACACATTTTGCCTTAGCATAAGGACCTAAGAACATTAAGAACTGCCATACTGGGTCAGACCAATATCTAGCCCACTATCCTGCCTCCGTCTGAGGCCAGTACCAGATCTTCAGAGGGAATGCATAGAACAGGGCAGTTGGAGGGATCTATCCCTGTCTTCCCTTCCTGGCTTCTAGCAGCCAAAGGTTTAGGGTCACTCTGAGCATAGAGTGGCATTCCTGATCATCTTGACTAACAGCCATTGATGGACCTATCCTCCATGAACTGATCTAGGTCTTTTTTGAACCCAGTTATATTTTTGATCATCACAACTGCCTATGACAATGAGTTCCAGAGGTTAATTGTGTGTTGTGTGAAAAAAGTACTTACTCTTCTTTGTATTAAATCTGTTGCCTATTAATTTCATTAGGTGACTCTTGTTTTTTATATTGTGTGAAAGGGTAAATAACATGTGTCTATTCAGTTTTTCCCCACCATTCATGACTATATAGACCTTTATCATATCCACCCCTTAAATATCTCTTTTCTAAGCAGAAAAGTCCTATCTTTTTAGTTTCTTCTTGTATGGAAACCACTGCATAGCCTTGATCATTTTTTGTTGCCCTTCTCTGAACTTTTTCCAGTTCCACTATATCTTTTTTGAGAAAGGACCACCAAAATTGGACACAGTATTCAAGGTGTGGGTGTACCATGGATTTATATAGTGGCATTATAATATTTTCTGTTTTATTTTCTATACATTTCCTAATAGTTCCTAACATTCTATTAACTCTTTTGACAGCTGCTGTGTTTTGAGCTGATGTTAAAGTTAAATAGCTTAGGGTCAAGAACTGATCCCTGTGGGACCCACTAGAAACTGTGACAGGGAGCCTCCTTCACCTCACGAGGTGCAACATTTCCCTTTCTGGTGGTGGGGGACTGAGGTAAATCAGTCCTACACTTGAGGGTTTTTATTCCTCATTTCAACCATATTTACAAGGTGGGTATTAGGGTAGGCCCAAGGGTACTTTTCAGCCAAACAAAACAAGCTAATAACACAAGAAGGGGAATACCTTTCCATGTCCCCTCTCTGGAGTGTTGCCTTGTTATGCTGGCCTCCGGGTCCCAGTCCTTTCCCAAATAGTTTGTTAGTGTGGATGCTTCCCATATACAAAGGAAAGCAGCCATCCACAGAGGAGAAGCCTTTTTCCCTGCTGTCACCAGCCCTGCTACAGCTTATTTTGAATCTCTCCCCTCCCCTGTCTCACCAGAAGAGAGGTTTATAAAGGTCACTAGCAGCCCTTAACTCGCCTCAGGTGTCTCTAGTTAACCTGAGGTAACCCTTTTTCAACTCATAGGGAACAGGTCCTTCACCATTCTAGGGCTGACATATCTGCCCTCCACCACGCTCTTATATCTGTCAGGACTGACGTTGTCACAAACCACATTCACTTGATGATGATTCCCCGATTACAATTACATTTTGGACCTATCAGTTAGCCAGTTTTTAATCCATTTAATGTATGCTGTATTAATTTTCTATCATTCTATTTTTCCTAATCAAAATGTTGTGACGTGCCAAATCAAATACCTTACAGAAGTCTATTACATCAGCACTATCACCATTATTAACCAAAACTTGTGGTCTCATCAATAAAAGATATTAAGTTACTTATACAGTACCTTTTTTTCATAAACCCATGATGATTAGTACACTCCTTTAATTTGGTATTAATCAAGTCCTGTATTACCTTCTCCATTATCATGCTCGGGATCAATGTCAAATCGACTGGACTATAATTACCCAGGTCATCCCATTTACTCTTTTAAGGTATTGGCACAATGTTAGCTCCCTCATCTGGTGTAAATTGTCATAGATCCATTGTTTTCAAAGGAGTTGTGACAATTTACACCAGCTGAGGATCTTCCTCCTTAAGTATACATCTAGATATTGGGGGCAGAAGAAGGGAAGAGAGACCTAATTTCTGTTTTCAGTAATACCATCCACATTGTTACTGAAAACAGATAACTTCTGGAATCTTTCATTGACACCTTCCTGGAAAGCAGGGAGCTGAAAGGAGCTTGAACAGGGAAGATAAAGAATCCAAGGATGAACTCAACACAGCAAAATCTGGGGGGGAGAAGGCAAGAAAGGCTGAAGGAAAAAAAAATCTTCTTTAAACAAAGCCAGAGAAGTTATAGACCCTTTTCCACAGTGACAGAAGAGTAGCACGTATGCTGTTATGCATCAAGGTGAGTGCAATAAAGCTTGAGCAGCAATGGTAACGGCCGTATAGCACTAATAAATCCTAAGCAGACCTTCAGGCTCATACTCTGATAATGATGTTACACAGCTACAGTTACAGTTTATTTATTTAACCAAGGGCAAAGTTGTTGGGACAGAGTTTCATTTTCAAGAGAGGCCTGACAAGACAGGTGGCAGTAATGGCACAATACAAATGCATTTCTACACCAGCCAGGCAATACAAAATAACACACAACTCAGGGGAACAGAGTGTGCACTCTTAAAAGGAAAAATACCCCAACAAAATGAAATACCTACTGAGCATTAATAAATCCATTAGTAAACATTAATAAAATAAAAAGCTTCACTGCTTTAGAGACCCAGGAGTCAGCAGCTCCAGATGCTGTATAACTATTTAGTAGGGTTGGGAAATTGATTTGAGGGGGGAGGTTTGGGGAAAAGAGTAAATCAGGAAGTATATTTTAACTAACGGCAGGGACTGAATAGAGCTAAAGGATGAATCAGTTGAAGTGAGGGTTGGAATAAGCCCATGAGGAAATTAATAATTTTGTATTCAGAGCAAGGTTTGAAAAGTGCATATAGGAGGCCGGGACCACACAAACAAGGAGAATAAAACAAAATATTGAATAGCTGTAAATTCTCTAAGCCCCATCCATTCTGTGTGCTTAGTTACATTATCATATACGGCGTAGACAGTACAGTATATGATAATGTAACTAAAGATTGTATCATAATGCATATACACAAGAGGACCAGATTAAGGTTGCACAGGCTCGTTCCCCAGGCTCCTCATCCCAGTCATTTCCAATCCTTTCCCCAACCCCATCCACTTCTTGTCCGAGCTATCTTCCTCGCACCCCCACACCCACCCCCTTCCAGTCCCAGTATCCTGTTCATACCCCCTGCTAGAGTCTCCTTGTGCCAATCTATTCCCTCCACCCACCAGACCCAGCTCCTTACACCTGTGTATTTCAGTCATTCTGCTTCCTCTTTGTCCTCACTACTGGACACGTGCAAGAGGGGTAATGATAGCACAGAGCGGTGGGATCCTGGCTGTCAGGTCTGGTGTTGGGTACTGGGAATTGTACCCTTCAGAGGCTCTGGTACAAGCTAGTTGGAGACGGTTGTTATGTTATGCAAAGGCTCATGTTACACAATGATCAGTTAGAAGTCAGACACTGCATGAAGCAATCCTCTGTCAGACTCCATGGTGCTGAGTAATTATTGAACATCACATGGTACCAGGAATGAAAAGGTCTAAGGCAGGGCCGGCCTTAGGCATACACAGCATACACAGCTGCATAGGGCACTCAAAAATTTGGGGCACCACCCTCGCTGGTTATGGCTGGAATCCTCTCTTCTCCTGCCCCTGCCCTGCGCTGGGCGGGCGGGCCTCTCCCAACCCCTATCCCTGCCCCCTCCCTAAACTGGCTGGCTGAGGGCTCCAGCCCCTGGCTTTGCTGCCCAGCCCCAGGGAGCCCAGAGTGGCGGGGCCGGTCACTAGCGGCGCAGCAGCCCGGCCCACCTCTGCCCAGAGCAGGAAAGGGAGGGAGGGGACTTAAAGTGACAGTATGCTCACTGTCTGTCACACTTCCCTAATACACACGCAAACACTCACACACACACTGTCTTTCTCACACACAGACTGGCTCTCACACCCACATACACTCTGACTCTCACGAGTCACAGTCCCCCAGTACAGATTGTCACACACACATACACACTCTCACACTCCCCAGCACACACTGTCACACAGCCCCCCAACACACAGTCACACAAACACACACTGGCTCTCTCTCTGGCTCTCTCAGATGCACTGGATCTCTCTCTCACACACACACACACTCTGTCATGCACACACACATGCGCACACATACACACTTGTATTGTTGTTGTTGTTATTACTGCTTGGTACTTCCTGTCAAAATGCTCATGGTGAGCCAGGAGTGGCGAGGGGCTGCAGGAGGGTCATGGGCTCTGACAAGATGCAGCTCCCATATGACAGTGTGAAGCCTGCCTTGAGCCACTTCCGCAGCATCTGCTGCATACGAAGCTTGGTGTGCGTCAGCAATAAAGGAGTTCTGGGGGTCCGCACGTGGGTGTGGGGGCTGTGTCCCCTCAACACACTGGGGTCAGCAGCACAGGCTGGCGACCACCTTCAGTGGAGCGTAGGGGCAACAGTTTAATAATACTGTGCAGGGCCCCATATATCCTAAGGATGGCCCTGGACTAAGGCCTAGATCCACAAAGATATTTAGGCTCCTAACTTCCATTGATTTTGATGGCTGTTAGGAGCCTAAATTCCTTTGTGGATTTGGGCCTAAAGAAATACCCTAAGTGAAAGATTGGAGAAGTTAACAGTCCCACTAGATTTCGAAATCTCTGGAAATGTGAACTGTGATTACCAGAGCTACTGCTCAGAGTGAGATCCTGCAGAAAATAAGTAAGGTTATTGGCACACGGTGGAGAGGACAGCATATTTCCATCCCCTATTATCAGTTTAAAGTGGATTACTTATTATTAGGTAGGATTTTGTATAAAGGCATGGTGATTCCTAAGGTGTTACAGAAAAAATGTTAAACAGAATATATTAAGTTCATTTAGGGACTGAAAAAATAACAGATGAGACATTTTATATTGTCCTCAAATGAACAGCAACAGCAACACTGGGGAAACTGTCCAGGTTTGTCACATATGCCAGAAACACAGGTCAATTCAAGCATAGGAAAAATTGGTCCATTGGATCAAAGTAGACCTAGAGTTGTTTACACCGGCTGGAACCTGCCCCCACGCTACCTCCCCAACAAAGTACTTGTCCAAGACTACTATTCTCATTTCCCTGGGATAGCCTTAAAAGAAGATAATTGGTAATTAAATATTCTTGTTAAATAGGCCCAATGGCCTGTGATGGGATATTAGATGAGGTGGCATCTGAGTTACCCAGGAAAGAATTTTCTGTAATATCTGGCTGGTGAATCTTACCCGTATGCTCAGGGTTTAGCTGATTGCCATATTTGGGGTCGGGAAAGAATTTTCCTCCAGGGCAAATTGGAAGAGACCCTGGAGGTTTTTCGCCTTCCTCTGTATCATGGGGCACAGGTCACTTGCTGGAGGATTCTCTGCTCCTTGAAGTCTTTAAACCACGATTTGAGGACTTCAATAGCTCAGACATAGGTGAGAGGTTTTTTGCAGGAGTGGTGGGTGAAATTCTATGGTCTGCGTTGTGCAGGAGGCCAGACTAGATGATCATAATGGTCCCTCTGACCTAAGTATCTATGAATCTATCTAAATGGGTGATTGTGCATTTCAAATCTATTTTTGCTACACATGGTATACCTGACATAGTGATGTCTGACAATGGGCCACAGTTTAGTGGTCATGAATTTAAACAGTGAAATACACATCTAACTTCAGTCTCCATTATTACCAGTCCCATAGGATGGTGGGGAAAAGTGTCAAAATAATAAAGCACCAACTGAAAAAGGTTGGGGAACCAGACTCTTAGCCGTATTTAGTACTGTTACATTACAGAACTGCACCAGCAAAGCATGGATTTTCACATACTGAAATTTTGATCAACAGAAGATTGTACAAAAGAATGCCTGCACTGTTAGAAACTGATTTCAGAGTCCTTGGGGATTTGAATATGTACAAAAGGGATAGATAAAACGTCAGTATGATTCGGGGTCCTGGGGTCTGCCACCGTTTCACAAGAATGACTTTGTATATCTACAATTGGAAACAATGGTCCCAAACAGCAGTGCTGTTACAAGAGGTAGCCCCACAGTCCTGTGATGGACACTGTGATGTTGCACCCCATAATGCTTTGTAGAAATATGTTTATGAATGTAAATATGACATAATTGGAATATATATTTATGCTACATATGCCATGTAACATATCTTTGCAAAGGCTATGTTCTACTGAATGTATTCATCCTATTTGTATGCATGTGTCATTTTTATATCTGAAGTTATGAGCATTGGCTCTATGCTTGTATTTAAAGTGTTTGCTGTAGAAAGTACCTACAGCATATTTGGTCAACATAGTGTGAAGGGGTTATTCAAGTAATTGGGAGTACTTGGCCAACAATGGACTTTGATAGACACCAACCCACATCTACGCTTTCCTTGGAACGTTCGAGCTAACATGGTGTCGGCCTGTAGAGAACTGAGTTATGCTTGGACATGTGACTTGCCCACATGACTCCAAATCTCCATCTTGTAACTGTAATTCTACACACGGGGAGAGAGGAGTTTCCACCCACAAGAGACAGTCTATATAAGTCACTGGGAAGCCCCTCCATTTTGGTCTTCAGCTGGCTCAAAAGATAGCCTCTCCACCCCAAAGGATGCCTGAAAGAAACTGGAACAAAGGACAGTAACTACAGGGATCTGAGTGATTGCTGGACCCAGACCAGAAGGAGGCTAGTCTGTCAAAGAAGCTTATTGGAACATCTCTGAAGGTGAGATTTACCTGTATTCAGTTTCCTACTGTGTCAGGCTTAGACGTGCGTGTTTTATTTTATTTTGTTTGCTAATTTACTTTGTTCTGTCTGTTATTACTTGGAACCACTTAAATCCTACTTTTTGTATTTAATAAAATCACTTTTTACTTATTAATTAACCCAGAGTAAGTATTAATACCTGGGGAGGGGGTGTGTGCAAACAGCTGTGCATATATCCCTATCAGTGTTATAGAGGGCAAACAGTTTATGAGTTTACCCTGTATAAGCTTTATACAGGGTAAAATGGATTTATTTGGGGTTTAGACCCCATTGTAAGCTGGATATCTGAGTGCTGGAGACAGGAGCACTTCTTAAGCTGTTTTCAGTTAAGCCTGCAGCTTGTGGGGGACGTGGTTCAGACCTGGATCTATGTTTGCAGCAGGCATGTGTGTCTGGCTCAAACAAGGCAAGGTGCTGAAGTCCCAAGCTGGCAGGGAAAGCATGCTCAGAGGTAATATAGGCACATCAGGTGGCAGTCCCAAAGGGGGTTTCCTTGATCCAACCCGTCACAGACACATACTGTGGAGGAATAGGCAACGACTTCTCCAAATCTCACAAGGGAGGGAGATAAGGAGCATTGAGTCAGTTGTCTTGCCCAAGAAAGTCTCACACAGGCAACAACCACAGTAGGCTGAGGCAGCTGACTACTAGGACACGACACAACCAGAACTAGTGGACTTACCACTGACAGACAACAGTGGTGCATTTGTCCAAGGAGAGACCTGCAGATTCTCACAATGGCACAGGTCACCTGAGAGGCTAGTTGAACATTGTTAGAACAAACAATGTGATTAACGACAGGGTAGGGCTGACCTAGGAGGGAAGGCCTTAAAAGCCAGAGGCTAAGTGCACAAGGGGAGCTAGCAAACAGGGGACTGCAAAGAGGGGAGTTTGAGAGAGGGAGTTTGTGGGAGGGAGATGTAATAAAATCGCTATGGTTAGGAAGACCCGCATCACCGGTGCCAACACTACTCCTGTCTCCTTCACCTGCACCTGTATCCAGAGAGAGAACCTAACCATGGATGCCGCTACCCAGATCCTGGTGCAGATTTGCAGAAACTTTGGCCTGCATTTCCAACTCACAGAAAGCCAGACCATCCAGTGTGAGAGGTGCCTGCTGGTGGAATCTTTCAGGAAGAAGGTGGGAGAGTTACAGGAGGAGGTGGCTAGGCTAAGCAGCATCCGTGCACATGAGGAATTCATTCACAGTATTCATATGGAGACTTCCAAGGCTGAGGATGCTATCCAGACAGAGAGGACTGCTGTCATGCCACCGGAGAGAAGGATATGGCTCTGGTACAGGGAGGACACTGGTAGCTGGGTATTTCTGGCAGCAGGCAGTGATTCACCCCTGCTCCCAACCCACCCACGATGGTGACGGAGAGCCGTTATGCTGCCCTGGCAATGAGCAATGAGGAATCACCCCCCAAAGGTTGAAGAGGAGAAGCCATGTATCCCTGAGGTTGGGAGGATCACAGCCACCACTCCCAGGAGGAAACGTAGGGTAGTGGTGATTGGAGACTCTTCTGAGCGGGACGGAGGCACCCATATGTCGCCCAGACATGACATCCCAGGAGGTATGCTGCCTGCCAGAGGTCCGTATCTGAGATGTTATGGAGAGATTGTCAAAGATCATCCAGCCCTCTGGCTACTACTCCATGCTACTCATCCATGTGGGCACTAATGATACTGCAAGGTATGATCCTCAGCAGATCAGAAGTGACTACAGGGCTCTGGGAGTAAGGATGAGGGAGTTGGGAGCACAGGTGGTATTCTCTTCAATCCTTCTCGTCAAGGGTAGGGGCCTTGGCAGAGACAAATGCATCCTGGAGGTGAATGCCTGGCTGCGGGGATGGTGTTGCCAGGAAGGCTTCGGTTTCCTTGACCACGGAATGCTCTTCCAGGAAGAAGGACTGCTAAACAGAAATGGGGTCCACCTATTGAGGAAGGAAAAGAGCATATTTGGCTACATACTGGCTAACCTAGTGAAGAAGGCTTTAAACTAGATTTGATGGGGGCAGATGACCAATTCCCACAAGTAAGTACAAAACATGGAGACCTGGGAGAAGGGTCAGAATCTGGGGGCAAGCATGGACTGTTATAGAAGAAATAAGGGAGAGAAAAGACAGAACTGTGGGGGAGGGGGATCAAGTCAGTATCTTAGATGTCTGTATACTAATGCGAGAAGTATGGGGAATAAGCAGGGAGAACTCAAAATGCTAATAAATAAACACAACTATGACCTAGTTGGTAACACGAAGACTTGGTGGGATAATATGCATGACTGGAATATTGGAATAGAAGGGTACAGCTTGCTCAGGAAAGACAGGCAAGGAAAAAGGGAGGAGGTGTTGCCTTATATATTAAAAATGTATATACTTGGACTGAGGTTGAGATAGAACTAAGAAACAGACTTGTTGAATGTCTTTGGGTAAGGATAAAAGGGGTTAAAAAAGAGGGTGATGTCATGGTAGGGGTCTACTACAAACCACCTGTCAGGGATCCTTCCCCACTCTGAACTCTAGGGTACAGATGTGGGGACCTGCATGAAAGATCCCCGTAAGCTTATTCTTACCAGCTTAGGTTAAAAACTTCCCCAAGGTACAAACTTTGCCTTGGCCTTGAACAGTATGCTGCTACCACCAAGCATTTTAAACAAAGAACAGGGAAAGAGACCACTTGGAGACATCTTTCCCCAAAATATCCCCCCAAGCCCTACACCTCCTTTCCTGGGGAAGGCTTGATAATAATCCTCACCAATTTGTACAGGTGAACACAGACCCAAACTCTTGGATCTTAAGAACAAAATTAAATTTTCCCTCATTTGTTTACAGATGCTGAGTTAATGAGACTAGGGGTTAAGCCCACATTTACAAGGACTCTTCTGCATCAGAGATTGGAAGAGAAGTGTTGAGGTCAGGCAAATATCTGAGTAAAGGAAGTTGGGGCAGGGACTCAGATCTCTTCACCTTCTGATTCCATTGCGGTAGTATAGAAGACAGGAAAGTTTCCCACAACAGTGAGACCATTCCCCAACTTACAGAAAGTCCTGCTCAGCCCCTTCAGACCTAGAACGTACAGGTGGAATCATTGGAGATGTTAGCCACCAAACTTTTTAACAAATTTCTACTGAGCATGTATGAACTAAGATTTTTCAAAGACTTGGTTAAATGTAGATTTGTTTTAGTACGGAAAGGGTAAAGGTAATTGTCCAGACAAAATGCAAGCCCTTGTTCCAAAGCATGGAGGCACTAGAATTTCTTGATCTAAATTGTGTCTGAAGCACTTCTGCTGAATCTTTTTTGGAGTAAAATGACAACAGTTCAAGCCAAGGCAGGCACCTGATGTGGAAAATTTATATCTGAAATATTAAAGTTTGGCAAAGTTAGCAGCAAGTGTTGGACCGAAAGACCATACTCTGAGTATTTGTCAATGGTTAACTGGATGTACCTAGTGGGGTCACATCAGGGTTTGTCCTGGGTCCAGTACTATTCAATATTTTCATTCATTTCTTGGGGTGGAGAGTACACTTATACAATTTGCAGATGATACCAAGCTGGTAGGGGTAGCTAGCTCTTTGGAGAACAGGACTAGAGGAGAAGCGGGAGTTTGCCTGGGAGTTCACCTAGGGGAAAAGCTCACAGATATTTTGCCTTTCAGGCTTCTGCAAGCAGTAAATACATCATATGAAGAGATATTGGTGTATCACAGAGTATAAAATATGGATAATGAGGTATCAGCTGTTGTGACCTGCACAGGATGTGCCATGTTTGTCTTTCTCCCAGAGTATAGAAGTGACTTCCCCTGTACAAACTGCAAGCTGGTCTCCATGCAGGAAGAAAAGGTTAAAGCACTAGAGACCTAAGTAACAAACCTGCATTGTATCAGTAAAAATGAAAGGTTTCAGAGTAGCAGCCGTGTTAGTCTATATCCTCAAAAAGAAAAGGAGTACTTGTGGCACCTTAGAGACTAACAAATTTATTTGAGCATAAGCTTTCATGAGCCCCCTACTGTTCCTCACATGTTCTTGTCAACTGCTGGAAATGGCCCACCTTGATTATCACTACAAAAGGTCCCTCCCCCACCTCCACTGTCCTGCTGGTAATATCTCACCTTACCTGATCACTCTTCTTACAGTGTGTATGGTAACACCCATTGTTTCATGTTCTCTGTGTATATAAATTTCCCCACTGTATTTTCCACTGCCTGCATCCAATGAAGTGAGCTGGAGCTCATGAAAGCTTATGCTCAAATACATTTGTTAGTCTCTAAGTGCCACAAGTACTCCTTTTTTTAGTAAAAATGAAGAATTCCTGGATAGAAGTCAGTATTTGGTACTGCGGGCACAGCATACTGAAGAATCAGAGAGTGCAGGGAAGACTGAAGAACAGGGAAGAAAGTTGTCAGTGTGTGACCTCCAGAAGAAGGAGGAGAACTAATATACCCCCAAAGCAGATAGAAGTAAGCAACCACTTTCGGGCTCTCTGCACATTACTGCTCAGAATGCCTGGGAAAAGTCATCTGAGGTAAAGGATTCGAAAGAGACCCCATTGACCAGAAGGCATGGGATCCATTGTCCTAGGGATGGGTGTTCTATAACCACCACTCCGGTGAGGAGGAGAAGGGGGCTGGTCGGAGACTCCCTCCTAAGGGGGACAGAGTCATCCATCTGCCATCTGGACTGGGAATCCCGAGAAGCGTGCTGCTTGCCAAAATCTAGAATTCACAATGTGAATGAGAGTCTTCTGAGACTCATCAAGCCCTTAGACTGCTACCCTACTTATCCATGTGAGCATCAACAATACTGCTGAGAATGACCTTGAGCAGATCACTGCAGACTATGTGGTTCTGGGAAGAAGGATGAAGGATTTTGAAGTGCAATTCATGTTTTTGTCCTTACTCCCTGTTGAAGGAAAATGCTCAGGCATGGTTCTTTGAATCATGGAAGTGAATGGTGTTGGCGAGTGGGCTTTAGCTTCTTTGACAATGAGCTGATGTTCCAGGAAAGAGGATTACTCTGCTGGGAGGGGCTCCATCTGTCACATTCTGGGACGAGCATCTTTGGACATCATCTGGCTGACCTGATAAGGAGAGTTTTAAACTAGGTCCAATAGAGGATGGTGACAAAAATCCAGCCAATGTGCATCTTGGCTCAAGTAATGAAGAGGAAAGGGCTAATTTCTGGAGAAGGGACAAGAAATCACAAATGCATTAAAAAGGCAAGAAGAAAAGCAACAGGGTAGTCTGCGAAATGTCTTTGATGCCTGTATACAAAGGCAAGGAGTATGGGGAACGAGCAGGATGAACTTGCGGTCCTAGTATATGAGGAAAATTATGACTTAATTGGCATTAGAGAGACTTGGTGGAACAACTTCCCTGATTGGAGTACCAGCATAGAGGAGTATAGCTTTTTCCCAAAAGGATAGGTATGGGGAAAAAGGAGGCAGTGTTGCACTGTATGTCAAGAATGTGTGCATTTGCTTCATGGTCCAAGAAGATGAGTGCAGCCGACCTACTGAGAGTCTCTGGATGAAGCTAAAAATGGAAAAGAACAGTAGCAATGTTATTTTGGGGGTCTATTATAGACCATCAAATCAGGAAGAGGAAGTGGATGAGTCATTCTTCAAGCAGGTAACAAGATTAGCTTACATACATGAGCTAATATTAATGGGGGAATTTAACTTCTCTGATATCTGTTGGAAGTCTATTACAGCAAAACATAATATGCCCTGCAGATTCTATGAGGACAACTTGCTGACTCAGAAAGTTGAGGAAACAGCTAGGGGGTGAAAGTGAAAAAGTCCAACATTTTCTTTAAAATAAATCTGACTCACCTGCAAGTTCTAAGGCAATAATTAGCATAAGCTTTCTATAATGCATGCATGAAACATTCTCAAAAATCCCACAATCCACCCCAAATCAGAATGGGTTTGAGTTCTTTTGCATTCACAAAATCCACCCAAATTAATGAACGGTTTATGACTCAGGGCTGATGTTGAATTTGCAGAGTTTCCCTCCTCCAGTTCCTTGCCTCTCAATACTTTTCATCTAGGACCCAACAATTCACCCTATGAATCTAATGAGAGTTTTTCTACTGGCTTCAATGTTTGTTGTATCAGGCCCCTAGATATTTTTGATGAAAAGCAAGGTGCTATTTCCCCTCCACACACACTCCCCCGATTCAGAAGCAGTTAGGAGTCTAGTTTCCTAATTTTTGTCTCACTTAAGAAACACTCTCATGCCTGAAAAAACATATCTTTAACAAAGAGAATGAGACAGCAGCATCGGACCATGATCTCTGCCACATTTACAGAAAACCAGGGGAGCTTTATAGAAGGCTGTAAAAACATTTAAAAATTCTTTGCTTTCACTCTATGTCCATTGATTAGAAAATCATGAACAAAAAAAGGTCTTTAAAACCAAAACAGCATTATATACATAATACTTTTAATCTGGATGAAGTCCATAGATTTGCAGAGATTATTTTGAATTATTTTGAAAAAAAGTGAAGTTCTGCTATAAATTATGCAAAAGGAAAAGTACTTTATTTTCAATTTCTTTAAAGTTTTAGTCAATTGAATTACTTTGTTAAATATTTATCCCACATTTGCATTTTTCCATCATGTTCTCAGTTTCATGTTTTTAATTTGACAGATGAAATAACCAGTAATATGTCCATTACACCTACTAAGTCTGGATTCAGAAGAATTCACTGGAAGTATTCATTTGTAACCAGACTTTTTTTTAATAGATCTGATTTATGGGAAGTAATTTTAATTGTAATAGTGCTCATTCATTTATTTTCATGTGACCTATAAAAACTACAATGACATCTCTTAGGAGTGATATCTGCAAAAATGAAATGAGAATGAGCACAGTATCATAAAATGTGTAAGTAACAGATATCCAGACATCCCAGCATAAACCAATCAAGAGTCTCAAGTACATTTACAGATTCATATCTTCTTGAATGACACATGCCTGGAATACAGCTGTGGTACGTAGAACTTCATTTTATACAGGGAGTTATCACTCACCTGTATTTCTGCCTACAGGAATATAAAACCAAAAGAGGGTGTAACAATTGAAAATATTCCATATAAAATTGCTACAAACCATTGGGAGTGTTAAAAGGAGGAAAAATCACTGTCCTTTGAAATAGAAGGAAATAAAAAACAAAATTATTTGAATCAAGAGTCAGTGGGCTTGATCCTCCTTTTACTTACACTGCTGTAGATGAGGAAAAACCAGCTGAAACTGATATAAAACTGGTATAAGTGATCAGAAGACTCAGGCCCAGAGTTTTTAAGTGATATCTTGAACTGCTGCCCAATCCCACCAGGATACAATATTTTATTAGTAACCACTTTTCATATAAGTAATTGCTGCAGTTACATATGGGGCAATATTGCAAGGTGAATAGGTCAGGAAAATTATGAATGAAATGTGAGTGGAGCCACAAAACAATCTATCTGTAAAGAAGTGGATAATCAATATAAATTTGGGGAACCCAGATCATGAGTGAATCTCAAAAGAGGTTCATAAAGTTTGATTGCTTATGCGAACCACATCACATCTATCTGTATCTTGTGCATATATAACTTTTATGAGGTTATTGGTACTTTCTCCTTCCAGTTGGTCTGGAAAATTTCCAGGGGAAAAACAGCACCTATTCCTCTGTGGATCCCCCCCGCCCCCTTCAGCTTCCTGTCTGGCCAGAGACAAGTAGTAAAGGCACAGCAAAATGGAAACAAATATAATCCTAATAAAAAACAGCTATGGGGACAGTTTCTCAACTACTGTAGCTCAATATAGTTCTATTGACCTCTATCCTGTTATGCCAACTAACACCAGGTAAAGATCTGGCCTCTTGTTCTTATCTAATCCAAGCCAGCTCAATCAACCCTAAATTTGATTGAGATCTTTCCAGAGTAGGATCATGTCAGAAAGATTAAAAGAGAATATGAAGTTTGGGATATTCCTCTTCTAACTACATTCTTTTGAATTATAAACTCTGTCTCTTTAAGTGAGTTTTATAAATAATATACAGGAATGCAAAAGAGACATATTTCAGGTATAAGGCATATCTATACCTACAGGAGTATATCCTTTCAAGAGTTTTACATTAGTTAGTCAATGTATAAATCAAAAGTCTCCTGTCAATGAACAGGAATGAGTTTTGATGGGGAGGAGGGGAGAAAGAGAATGAATTCATGCATTTTATATAGAGCTCAAGTAATTTATAAGTTTCCTAGAGTGCTCACAAATGCTACTCGTAGTAAGCATGGCTCACCAATAGAGCTGAGCAAATAATTTCGAGTGAATAATTTAGTGGCTGAATGTATCCACTTTCTCTGGTTGCAAAATGTGTGTGAGAACTTTATGATTTTCTAAAAATTGTTAGATTGTAGATCAGTATCACTTTTAGAATCAGGCTTCCAGTGTGAATACATGTCCTCTTGAGGTCCCTTCCAGACCTGCATTTCTATGATTTGTGTATTTATAAATTCATCATTCACTTTATGCAAATATTTCCTATTATTCTCTTAATTAATATATTTCAAATTTTAAAAGGAGAAGGGACCAATGATCATTTAGTCTGTCTTCCTATATAACACAAGCCATAGAATGTCCCTGAGTTAATTCCTATTTAAAATAGAGCATATCATTTAGAAAAAAACATACAATTTTGATTTAAAAATTGATAAGTAATGAAGAATTCACCACAACCCTTGGTAAATTGTCCCAACAGTTAATTCTCCTCAGTGTTAAAACTTTGAACCTTATTTCCAGTTCAAACTTGTCTAGCTTCCACTTCCAGACATTAAATCTTGTTATGCCTTTGTCTGCCAGAGCGAAGAATCCATTATCATTTTTTTGTTTGTTTCTCATGAAGGTACTCATAGTCTGTGATCAAATCATCTCTTACCCAACTCTTTGTTAAACTAAATAGATTGAACTCTTTCAGTACATTACTATATGGTATGTTTTCCAACTCCTTGCTTATTCTCGGTCCTCTTCTTTAACCTTGTCCAATTTATTAGCATCCTTCTTGAATTGTGGGCACCAAAACTGGCCACAGTATTCCAGTAGGATAATTCACTGTTTGCCCAAACACTTCTATCACTACACTTTTTCATTAGAATATTCCTGGAAAGGGTCCACAAAAGGAGTGCAAAAATGTTTAAAGACCACAGCCTTGAAATTTACTGTGTGCAGACAGATTGCTGTGCCCGTGACACCTACATATAATTAATTCGTAGGACTGGAGTCAAAGTGATTTCAACTTTTTTTCTTTAAGAAAATAGTTGTGGATAATTTTATAAGATATAGGTCTCCTTTACCTTTTGGGCATTGTCATAAATATAAAGGGAAGGGTAAACCCCTTTGAAATCCCTCCTGGCCAGGGGAAAGCTCCTCTCACCTGTAAAGGGTTAAGAAGCTAAAGGTAACCTCGCTGGCGCCTGACCAAAATGACCAATGAGGAGACAAGATACTTTCAAAAGCTGGGACGAGGGAGAGGAACAAAGGGTCTGTGTCTGTCTGTGTGCTGCTCTTGCCAGAGACAGAACAGGAATGGAGTCTTAGAACTTTTAGTAAGTAATCTAGCTAGGTATGTGTTAGATTATGATTCCTTTAAATGGCTGAGAAAAGCATTGTGCTGAATAGAATAACTATTTCTGTCTGTGCATCTTTTTTGTAACTTAAGGTTTTGCCTAGAGGGGTTCTCTATGTTTTTGAATCTAATTACCCTGTAAGATATCTACCATCCTGATTTTACAGGGGGGATTTCTTTATTTCTATTTACTGCTATTTTTATTAAAAGTCTTCTTGTAAAAAACTGAATGCTTTTTCATTGTTCTCAGATCCAAGGGTTTGGGTCTGTGGTCACCTATGCAAATTGGTGGGGCTTTTTATCCAACATTTCCCAGGAAAGGGGGGGTGCAAGTGTTGGGAGGATTGTTCATTGTTCTTAAGATCCAAGGGTCTGGGTCTGTAGTCACCTAGGCAAATTGGTGAGGCTTTTTACCAAACCTTGTCCAGGAAGTGGGGTGCAAGGTTTTGGGAAGTATTTTGGGGGGAAAGACGCGTCCAAACAGCTCTTCCCCAGTAACCAGTATTAGTTTGGTGGTGGTAGCGGCCATTCCAAGGATAACGGGTGTAATATTTTGTACCTTGGGGAAGTTTTGACCTAAGCTGGTAAAGATAAGCTTAGGGGTTTTTTTCATGCAGGTCCCCACATCTGTACCCTAGAGTTCAGAGTGGGGGAGGAACCTTGACATGGTGGCACAGTGGTGGGATTAACCTGAAATCATTTGAGATCCAGTTGAGATTTTTTGAACTAGAAATACAGATTTTAAAAAGGAAATTTTTTTTTCTTTGGAAAGAAAGTCCAGAAAGCAGCTTTGAAACTGAAAGCAGCTTGGTTTCTCTCTGCTTTGTGGCCAAGCAGAGACAAAAGGGGATTATCTTGTGAATTGCAGGTTTTTTTTGCCTGGAGGCAGGGTACTTAACTCCTGCAGGGAAATCTTCCAATCCAGAGGTTTTTTTTTCTTTTCTTCCTAAAAGTAAATAGGGGGTGTGTGTTCTACCCATTTGCTTTTTCTTTGGGCTGGGTAAGCAGGTTTCCAAGTAGTTGGAGGTTTTTTGCTTTAATTTGGGCCCAGAGCAGAGACAAGGGAATTGTCTTTTTCTGTAGGCTGACAATCACTATCAGAGAATAGGTATTCTATTGCAGCACAGCAAAATTTTTCAGCCAAGTTTTGTTTGTTTATTTCTAAACCTCAGGTGTAAAGTTAGTTAAAAACAGAGAGGTTAGAATGACCAAATCCTCAGCTCAACTACAGCTGGAATTAGCCAAATTTCAGGCTGAGGAAAGACAAAGGGAACATGAAAGACAGATAGAACTCATGCGGCTGGAGAAGGAGGTACAGGAGGCTGCCCACAAGAGGGAAATGGAGGCAAGGAAGCATGTGTAGGAGGAGAAGGAAAAAGAGAGGAAGCATGTGGAGGAGGAGAAGGAAAAAGAGAGGAAGCATGTGGAGGAGGTGGAGAGGATAAAGGCCCAGCAGAATATACCAACAAACCCTAGCAATCCTTCTCCAGGTACCACTTCCCATCCCAGAAAGTTCCCCACCTACAAGGCAGGTGATGATACTGAGGCCTTCTTAGAAAACTTTGAAAGGGCCTGCCTTGGGTACAACATCTCTACTGACCAATACATGGTAGAGCTGAGGCCGCAGCTCAGTGGACCCTTAGCTGAGGTGGCAGCTGAAATGCCTAAAGAACACATGAACAAGTATGAACTGTTTAAATCCAAGGCGAGAGTCAGAATGGGGATAACACCCGAGCAGTCTCGTCGGAGGTTCAGAGCCCTAAGGTGGAAACCAGACATGTCATTTACCCGACATGCCTACCACATTGTGAAACATTGGGATGCCTGGATATCAGGAGCAAGTGTTGAATCTCCAGTAAATTTGCCCTTCCTAATGCAAATGGAACAATTCTTAGAGGGTGTTCCTGAGGAAATAGAAAGATACATCCTAGACGGGAAGCCCAAAACTGTAATCGAGGCAGGAGAGATTGGAGCCAGATGGGTGGAGGTGGCAGAGAAGAAGAAAACTGGTCGCAGTTGGAGCGGAGACCAGAAGGGACCACCCCAGACCACACCCTATTACCGGGGGCCGCCCAAAGCCCCACCTACCTCCCAAAGAACCCTCCAGACCCCTTATCGTCCCACCACCCCGTTCTCCAGCAACCCTCCTCGCCCCAGTGACCCGTCAGCTGGACGATGTTTTAAGTGTAACGAGCTGGGGCATGTAAAGGCCAACTGCCCCAAGAACCCCAACAGATTACAGTTCATTGCACCGGAATCACACCAGAGGTCCACAGGCCCAGATACCTCCCAGATACCCTTGGAGCGGAGGGAAGCTGTGAGTGTGGGCGGGAAGAAGGTCACCGCGTGGAGGGACACCGGAGCACAAGTGTCAGCTATCCATGCTTCCTTAGTGGACCCCAATTTAATCAACCCAGAGATCCAAGTGACGATTCAACCCTTCAAGTCCAACTCTTTCAATTTGCCTACAGCCAAGTTGCCTGTCCAGTACAAGGGCTGGTCAGGAATGTGGACTTTTGCAGTCTATGATGATTATCCCATCCCCATGCTGTTGGGGGAAGACTTGGCCAATCATGTGAAACAGGCCAAGAGGGTGGGAACGGTCACCCGCAGCCAGGCTAAACAAGCCGTGAGGCCTAGCTCTGTTCCGGAAACTTCTATCAGGACCCGGTCAGAGGTGATGGACCTGGACCCCAGGCCAATGTCTGCAACAGCAGTAGTGGATCCAGTCCCAGAGACCCAGACGGAACCAGTCCTAGAACCGGAACCAGCCGAACAACCAACACCAGACCCCGTGTCAGCACTGAATCCAGTACTTGCAACCTCAACACCAGAGGGCCCCACCGAACCTGAACTGGCAGCAGCCGATAACCCTACACAAGAGGCTCAGCCGGAGCCTGAATCCCAACATAGTGCACCAGCGGAGAGCGGTTCACAGTCAACAGAAACAGCTCCATCCCCTATATCACTTCCAGAGGGACCAAGCCTAGGTCCACAATCCCATGAGGAACTGATGTCTCCAGCATCAAGGGAACAGTTCCAGACCGAACAGGAAGCAGATGAAAGCCTCCAGAGAGCTTGGACGGCGGCACGGAGCAACCCACCGCCTCTCAGCTCTTCTAATCGATCCAGGTTTGTTATAGAAAGAGGACTTTTATACAAGGAAACTCTTTCTGGTGGACACCAGGAAGACTGGCATCCTCAGAGACAGTTGGTAGTTCCAACTAAATACCGGGCCAAGCTCTTGAGCTTAGCCCATGATCACCCTAGTGGCCATGCTGGGGTGAACAGGACCAAAGACCGTTTGGGGGGGTCATTCCACTGGGAGGGAATGGGCAAGGATGTTTCTACCTATGTCCAGTCTTGTGAGGTGTGCCAAAGAGTGGGAAAACCCCAAGACCAGGTCAAAGCCCCTCTACAACCACTCCCCATCATTGAAGTTCCATTTCAGCGAGTAGCTGTGGATATTCTGGGTCCTTTTCCGGGAAAGACACCCAGAGGAAAGCAGTACATACTGACTTTCATGGATTTTGCCACCCGATGGCCGGAAGCAGTAGCTCTAAGCAACACCAGGGCTAAAAGTGTGTGCCAGGCACTAGCAGACATTTTTGCCAGGGTAGGTTGGCCCTCCGACATCCTCACAGATGCAGGGACTAATTTCCTGGCAGGAACTATGAAAAACCTTTGGGAAGCTCATGGGGTAAATCACTTGGTTGCCACTCCTTACCACCATCAAACAAATGGCATGGTGGAGAAGTTTAATGGAACTTTGGGGGCCATGATACGTAAATTCGTAAATGAGCACTCCAATGATTGGGACCTAGTGTTGCAGCAGTTGCTATTTGCCTACAGAGCTGTACCACATCCCAGTTTAGGGTTTTCCCCATTTGAACTTGTATATGGCCGTGAGGTTAAGGGGCCATTGCAGTTGGTAAAGCAGCAATGGGAGGGATTTACACCTTCTCCAGGAACTAACATTCTGGACTTTGTAACCAACCTACAGAACACCCTCCGAACCTCTTTAGCCCTTGCTAGAGAAAACTTACAGGATGCTCAAAAAGAGCAAAAAGCCTGGTATGATAAACATGCCAGAGAGCGTTCCTTCAAAGTAGGAGACCAGGTCATGGTCTTAAAGGCGCTCCAGGCCCATAAAATGGAAGCATCGTGGGAAGGGCCATTCACGGTCCAGGAGCGCCTGGGAGCTGTTAATTATCTCATAGCATTCCCCACCTCCAACCGAAAGCCTAAGGTGTACCATATTAATTCTCTAAAGCCCTTACATTCCAGAGAATTAAAGGTTTGTCAGTTTACAGCCCAGGGAGGAGACGACGCTGAGGGGCCTGAAGGTGTTTACTACGAAGGGAAATGTGCTGGTGGTGTGGAAGAGGTGAACCTCTCCATGACCCTTGGGTGTATGCAGCGACAGCAGATCCAGGAGCTGTGCACTAGCTATGCGCCAACGTTCTCAGCCACCCCAGGACTGACTGAACGGGCATACCACTCCATTGACACAGGTAATGCTCACCCAATTAGGGTCCAACCTTACCGGGTGTCTCCTCAAGCTAAAACTGCTATAGAACGGGAGATCCAGGATATGTTACAGATGGGGGTAATCCGCCCCTCTGAAAGTGCATGGGCATCTCCAGTGGTTCTAGTTCCCAAACCAGATGGGGAAATACGTTTTTGCGTGGACTACCGTAAGCTAAATGCTGTAACTCGCCCAGACAACTATCCAATGCCACGCACAGATGAACTATTAGAGAAACTGGGACGGGCCCAGTTCATCTCTACCTTGGACTTAACCAAGGGGTACTGGCAGGTACCGCTAGATGAATCTGCCAAGGAAAGGTCAGCCTTCATCACACATCTCGGGCTGTATGAATTTAATGTACTCCCTTTCGGGCTGCGAAATGCACCCGCCACTTTCCAAAGACTTGTAGATGGTCTCCTAGCGGGATTAGGAGAATATGCAGTCGCCTACCTTGACGATGTGGCCATATTTTCGGATTCCTGGGTAGACCACCTGGAACATCTACAAAAAGTCCTTGAGCGCATAAGGGAGGCAGGACTAACTGTTAAGGCTAAGAAGTGTCAAATAGGCCTAAACAGAGTGACTTACCTTGGACACCAGGTGGGTCAAGGAACTATCAGCCCCCTACAGGCCAAAGTGGATGCTATCCAAAAGTGGCCTGTCCCAAAGTCAAAGAAACAGGTTCAATCCTTCTTAGGCTTGGCCGGTTATTACAGACGATTTGTACCGCACTACAGCCAAATCGCTGCCCCACTGACAGACCTAACCAAAAAGAAACAGCCAAATGCTGTTCAGTGGACCGGAAAGTGTCAGAAGGCCTTTAACAAGCTTAAAGCGACACTCATGTCTGACCCTGTACTAAGGGCCCCAGACTTTGACAAACCGTTCCTAGTAACCACAGATGCATCCGAGCGTGGTGTGGGAGCAGTTTTAATGCAGAAAGGACCTGATCAAGAATTCCACCCTGTAGTGTTTCTCAGCAAAAAACTGTCTGAGAGGGAAAGCAACTGGTCAGTCACTGAAAAAGAATGTTACGCCATTGTCTATGCTCTGGAAAAGCTACGCCCATATGTTTGGGGACGGCGTTTCCACCTGCAAACCGACCATGCTGCACTGAAGTGGCTTCACACCGTCAAGGAAACTAACAAAAAACTTCTTCGGTGGAGTTTAGCTCTCCAAGATTTTGATTTCGACGTCCAACACATCTCAGGAGCCTCTAACAAAGTGGCTGATGCACTCTCCCGTGAAAGTTTCCCAGAATCAACTGGTTAAAATCGTCCTTGAGATGTGGAAAATATTGTTAGTCTTTATGTACTTGGTAGTATATTTAGAGATGCATGTGTCTTATTAACTCTGTTTTCCTAGAGCTCCAGGAAGAAATCCCAGCCAGTGTTTCACCCTAGCTGAGATTTGGGGGGCGTGTCATAAATATAAAGGGAAGGGTAAACCCCTTTGAAATCCCTCCTGGCCAGGGGAAAGCTCCTCTCACCTGTAAAGGGTTAAGAAGCTAAAGGTAACCTCGCTGGCGCCTGACCAAAATGACCAATGAGGAGACAAGATACTTTCAAAAGCTGGGACGAGGGAGAGGAACAAAGGGTCTGTGTCTGTCTGTGTGCTGCTCTTGCCAGAGACAGAACAGGAATGGAGTCTTAGAACTTTTAGTAAGTAATCTAGCTAGGTATGTGTTAGATTATGATTCCTTTAAATGGCTGAGAAAAGCATTGTGCTGAATAGAATAACTATTTCTGTCTGTGCATCTTTTTTGTAACTTAAGGTTTTGCCTAGAGGGGTTCTCTATGTTTTTGAATCTAATTACCCTGTAAGATATCTACCATCCTGATTTTACAGGGGGGATTTCTTTATTTCTATTTACTGCTATTTTTATTAAAAGTCTTCTTGTAAAAAACTGAATGCTTTTTCATTGTTCTCAGATCCAAGGGTTTGGGTCTGTGGTCACCTATGCAAATTGGTGGGGCTTTTTATCCAACATTTCCCAGGAAAGGGGGGGTGCAAGTGTTGGGAGGATTGTTCATTGTTCTTAAGATCCAAGGGTCTGGGTCTGTAGTCACCTAGGCAAATTGGTGAGGCTTTTTACCAAACCTTGTCCAGGAAGTGGGGTGCAAGGTTTTGGGAAGTATTTTGGGGGGAAAGACGCGTCCAAACAGCTCTTCCCCAGTAACCAGTATTAGTTTGGTGGTGGTAGCGGCCATTCCAAGGATAACGGGTGTAATATTTTGTACCTTGGGGAAGTTTTGACCTAAGCTGGTAAAGATAAGCTTAGGGGTTTTTTTCATGCAGGTCCCCACATCTGTACCCTAGAGTTCAGAGTGGGGGAGGAACCTTGACAGGCATATTATACCCTCATTAACACCCATGCAACACCCTGAATTCAATGAGGACAGAATTTGGACAGATGCAGTCTTTTAAGGTAAGATGTTCCTTTTGCTTAAATATCTTTCAAATTTCAAGTAAAAACAGTGGCTTAGCATTTGAGCTGTGAGAAATATTTCAAAAAACGATTAAATGAAACCTTTCATCACCCGAGGGAGAATTCCTCAGGTTCACCTATAGAAGAAGAAACTTGTATAACACAGCAGATAGAAGATCTGAAGATTAGAGGTAAATTTCATTTGCTGTGACATGCTTTGGGGGCTAGTTCTTTTATTCCTTACTACCCCACCACCCCAATTCCTATTTAAATATTATTGAAAGAGACGGTGAAATGTTGTTAAAGATAATATATTGCATGGGTTACATCTGCATAGGAAATAGGAGTTTTGCATGTTTAAGCTGAGTCTGATCTTTGTTGGGTAAATGTTACCTATACGGACATTGGCTTTCAGACTCACAAGAGGAGGAGCTTGAGTGATGAATAAACTGTTGAGAAACAGCTCCATCCTTGACCCTTCTGTGTGTCTGAATGACATCTCACATTTTTTTTTCAGATAACTAGGTTCTGAAAGGGCTTCTTACTCCACCAATGACCCTTCTCTCTGACTCTTACCTGAATACACAAATAACCCCAGAAATTAATGGAAGCATCTCTTGTCTTCATTGATTACTATTTACATTTGGTTTCTAATAGGCAGCTTGAATTGTTTTTGTCCATCCAGTGGGTCAGCTTATACCACTATACATATATTTAAAGATATTAAAAGGATTCATAAGCATCCTTACCCAGCTTTTTCATGATTTCCTACCTAGGTCTCTGATCCATCATTCTGATCTACGTGGTCTAACCCTTGTGTCCATGCGGGGCCACACTGATTTCATTGGGGCTTTACGTAGGAGTTGTGACTATGTGGATCTCATTTCTGTTTGAGGCCCAGATAATTCCACTCTCTCAGCCTATTATCAGTGTGAAATTCCTAACTGTCAAGATCTTTTTGCTTCTATTTTATAATACTGCACTAACTGTACAACATACAGGATTATGGTGTATCATTTTCACTGTACATCCTTCATTTTTCCTCCTAGAGTAATGCAGAAGGACAAGACGACTGTGTCTGTATATACTCTGGTGATTGACACTTGATAGTGCTAGGACTTTACCTATCAGTCAGTTACAATGGGTGGAAATCCTAGCTCTATAGAAGCCAAAGTTTCGCCAGTCAGTGGGATGAAGATTTCACCCAATGTTTTTAGTCTTTCATTAGACTGACAGAAAAGTTTAATAATTGTTCTAAAAGTTCATGAGATTGTATTCACAGAATTTCCAGTGAAGAGGATCACATGACAGTAACTGTACAGAACTTTAAGAGGAAGAAGTGTTTTTTTGTGACAATCAATTTCCCTTTTGGAGTCAGTTTGTTTCCACATATAATAGCCACTGGATATGATCATTCAAAATATTTGGGGGGAAAGAGGGAAGTCCTCCATTTTCATCACTTTTTCAAATTTACAGGCTAGCCCAGAAATACTGCCTTTTCCAACTCCCATTGAAGTCAATGGAAATATGTTCATTGACTGCAGTGGTTGTTAGATCGGGCCCTCAATGGGTCAGTTTCATGGGTGGTTTAACGTCCCTTATGGAAGTTAAATAACATCAAGGATGAATTTAGTGGGTTTTTTGTTTGTTTGTTTGTTTGTTTTTTGTAGATAGGGAAGAAAGGAATATTTAGGAAATTAAGGAAGTAAAAGCAATCTACAGACTGAGAAGTATCCAAAGTATTAACATTCAGCCAATGTGACAAATCTTGGTAAGGCATTATGATCAAAACACAGAATTTCCATTTCACATTATTTTTATATTTGTTTTTGTTCCAAAGTTGAACAAAACAAACAAACATACACAAAAAAACCCATCCACCACCAACAACAAAAAAAAGTGTTTTCAAAAAATGACCATTAAATAGAAATTCTGGGAAATCTATATAGAATTTCAAAATTCCATTTCAAATTTATTTTATGGGGTTTTTCATTTTAGATTTTATTATTTTTTACATTATTTCATGACATGTTGGTAGTATTATGCTATTTTATTATATTATACAAATTATGCATATTATGCTATTTTATTATATTATACAAATCATTAAGGGCAGCTACTACTTAATGCTGATTGAAACATCTCTTCTTTTCTAGATCAAAGTGTCTCCTGTTTGTGTTGTAATGAAAGTTTGAGAATGTGTCATTATTGAGGACCTGTCATAAAATCATGTAAAAATAGGGGGGAAATCAAAATATTTTGAAATGAAAGTTTCCCAAACTTACGTTTTTTGTTTTTCTGCAAAAAAATTCATCAAAATTCACATTTTTTTCCTAAATATTATAGTGAAAATTTTCTGACCACACCTCCTTCTGCATCTCTTAGAGCCTCCCTGGAAGATAATGCATTTTGATTTTTCATTTTCTCTGTGGAAAAAAAAGGAAGCATTTCTACTAATATTCAGTTAACTTTGCCATAAGCAACTGACAATTTTAGAAAAATCATGGTAATATTAATGAAATATAAATATGGGAAATTCAACCAAAATAAATAAAAGTTCACAAATATTTGATTTTGCTCACTTATCACATAGTAGAAGAATATACAATTAAAAATCACCACTCTATTAAAAATGCATGCAATGTATTGTATAACATTTAGATGTTTAAAATATAATTATATTATTGTACTAGAAAGTTATTTAGAAGAAATATTTTATGAATATGTCATCTTTTTTGAGTATACTATTTAGTAAGCATTCAAGGGCTAATAACAAAGACAGACTGGTTTATGGATATTATAGTCAAAACACATAAGCTATGTAAAATATTGAATTAATATATCTTCACTATGTCAGCATTGCTTGGCATTTGAAAAAAAAGTTCATCCCTGTCTATCTTCTGAACTGAATGTCATCTTGTGTGCATGAGAATTTGTGTCATGAACATACAGAAATGAAAATATTACCTTGAACTTATGAAATCATAAGCCTCCTCTCAGATCTCATTACATATTACCATGTGGTTATCCAAGGAAAGGCAGGTATGTATATGTAACCTTTCAGACCATAGAAAACAAAGAAATTTTTCCACATTAAAGTGTAATGAAACTCTGAAGAGATGTTGCAGGCACTACTTAATAAATTAAGAAAACTGAGTGCAACAAAACTGAGAGCCTATACAAGTGAGTAAAAGGTTAAAGATTTTTCTGAGGACTACAATGTAACATAAAATTGTTTTTTACTGACAATCAATCAATCAGAACCTCTTCTAGGAAGAGTTTTGCTGCTAATATTTATTGCTCTCAGGAAAAACCATAGAATCATAGAAGTGTAGGACCGGAAGAGGCCTTGAGAGGTCATCTAATCCAGTTCCCTGCACTCAAGGCAGGACTGCGGAATAATTAGACCAATCATAATATGCTCATTCTTAATCTGTAGGTTAATGATAAAAGAAAAAAAAAAGATTGGTCACAGCTGTTTGCACAAGTGAAAAGAAAAGGAAATAAGTGACTATTCAGGTGAGGGTAAAGGTTTATCTGAAAATGTTTAACTATGAAGTTGCACCCTTAGGGATACTTTTTAATCAGATCCTTCTCACAACTTGGGACAAATTTTATGAAGCCAAACCAAGCCTGAACAGATCAACATAAAAGCCCCAGTATACATATATAAATACATAAAATTAAATAAAATAACAGAAAAGAAAAACAAAAAAATCCAGAAGGAGTCCAGTCCATTAGTGTAAAATTCACTCATGGAATACTGGCCCATTACACTACTTCATCCTCCACAATAGAGTCACACTGAGTGTTTGCTTGCGGAGTGTCCATGCAGGGGCACCTGTATAGACCCCCCCCAAATGCTATAGAAAAGGTCTCCATACCACCCCCCACATAATCTGTAATAAAGGACAGAGTATGATCAGTACAGGTTGGAGATCTATCTTTGCATAAGTGTCAGTATCCAGCAAATATGATATGGAGAGGCAATGACTGCCATTGTTCCCCCCTACCGCACACACACAGAGAGCGTGAATACTCATAGGAACATAGATATGGCCATACTGGATTGTCCAGTTAGTCTAATATCCTGTTTTACAGTAGCTGCTACCAGATGTTTCACAGGGAAGTGAAAGAAAGAAATGGGCAATTATGGATACTATAGGCATAAGGAAAGTTAATTCTTAATCCTTTCAATCAATGGCTTATTTTGCCCTACAATATGAGGATTTATGTACCTTTCAAATGTTGTATCCTGTGAGTTGATTATTGCAATATTTTAAGATTACTCTTTCTATTAAATAATAAAATTTAAAATTGATTGATTTTTTTTGCAATAATAAACAATGTTTATTGCAAACTTAAACTGTTTGAGCTGTTTGTGAAACAATCCTAACGTGTGTAAATATATATTTTTTAATATATTTACGGATTGATTAATTAATTATTAATTATTTACTAAATCGATGGCATACTCAAAATTCAGCTTCTGGGTTTTAGCAAATTGTTGATTTTAGCTATTCATTGGTCACGTAAGTCAAATAATATTTTTTCTGCTCCCTGATTCAATGAGTGATTTTTTTTTAAACAGGAGAGCAATATGTGAATGAATAACACATTTCCAGTGGTAATTTTCAGATAACTATTCATGGTAGGATTTGTGAAACTTTAAGGATTTGCAAAAACGTTAATGATTATCCAGTAGTTGTCCACACCTTGTGAAGAAAAATAAATAATATGATCTCACAAGTAGCAACCGAGCAAACTAGGTATATTTATTCACAAATCTGTTTTCCCCTTTCCCCCACAACACTATTTAATCAGGTGTTAGTGTTATAACCCCCTCCTGTGGTTCATCTGCTTCATACTAATTTAAATGTGGATGGCTTTCTTGATTCAGGAATATCTGAAAGTGCCTGTTCTGATCACAGATGCTGGGACCCTGGGGGAGTGTTGGTTCCTTTAGGAGTTTTGCTGCTATTGCTTATGTTCTCTCAGTGTTCCTAGTTCAACATGTGTCCCCTTTTCCTTCTCCTAAACATCCTGTAGAGGCATATATACACAGTGGGTGCACTTAAAACATTAGTTACTGTTTTAAAGAGATTACTCGTAGTAGCAATATCCCTGGTATGTAAAATGCAGGACATTGCTGGAACCAGTGTACAGCTGCAATTAACTTCTTAAGTGTTTCTACTGTAATTCTGGTGTCAGAGCCCTGGTCTACACTAGGACTTTAGGTCGAATTTAGCAGCGTTAAATCGATGTAAACCTGCACCCGTCCACACGATGAAGCCCTTTAGTTCAACTAAAAGGGGTCTTAAATTCGATTTCCGTACTCCACCCCGACAAGTGGATTAGCGCTTAAATCGGCCTTGCCGGGTCGAATTTGGGGTACTGTGGACACAATTCGATGGTATTGGCCTCCGGGAGCTATCCCAGAGTGCTCCATTGTGACCAGTCTGGACAGCACTCTCAACTCAGATGCACTGGCCAGGTAGACAGGAAAAGAACTGTGAACTTTTGAATCTCATTTCCTGTTTGGCCAGCGTGGCAAGCTGCAGGTGACCATGCAGAGCTCATCAGCAGAGGTGACCATGATGGAGTCCCAGAATCGCAAAAGAGCTCCAGCATGGACTGAACGGGAGGTACGGGATCTGATTGCTGTATGGGGCGAGGAATCCGTGCTATCAGAACTCTGTTCCAGTTTTCGAAATACCAAAACCTTTGTCAAAATCTCCCAGGGCATGAAGGACAGAGGCCATATCAGGGATACGAAGCATTGCCGCGAGAAATTTAAGGAGCTGAGGCAAGCCTACCAGAAAACCAGAGGGGCAAACGGCCACTCCGGGTCAGAGCCCCAAACATGCCGCTTCTATGATGAGCTGCATGTCATTTTAGGGGGTTCAGCCACCACTACCCCAGCCATGTTGTTTGACTCCTTCAATGGAGATGGAGGCAACACGGAAGCAGGTTTTGGGGATGAAGAAGAAGAAGATGATGATGATGATGATGAGGTTGTAGAGAGCTCACAGCAAGCAAGCGGAGAAACCGGTTTTCCCGACAGCCAGGAACTGTTTCTCACCCTGGACCTGGAGCCATTACCCTCCGAACCCACCCAAGGCTGCCTCCTGGACCCGGCAGGTGGAGAAGGGACCTCCGGTGAGTGTACCTTTTAAAATACTATACATGGTTTAAAAGCAAGCATGTGAAAGGATTAATTTGCCCTGGCATTCGCGGCTCTCCTGGATGTACTCCCAAAGCCTTTGCAAAAGGTTTCTGGGGAGGGCAGCCTTCTTGCGTCCTTCATGGTAGGACACTTTACCACTCCAGGCCAGTAACACGTACTCGGGAATCATTGTACAACAAAGCATTGCAGTGTATGTTTGCTGGCGTTCAAACAACATCCGTTCTTTATCTCTCTGTGTTATCCTCAGGAGAGTGAGATATCATTCATGATCTCCTGGTTGAAATAGGGTGCTTTTCTTCAGGGGACATTCAGAGGAGCCCGTTCCTGCTGAGCTGTTTGCCTGCGGCTGAACAGAAATGTTCCCCGCTGTTAGCCACAGGGAGGTGGGAGGGTTGAGGGGGTAGCCACGCAGTGGGGGGAGGCAAAATGCGACCTTGTAACGAAAGCACATGTCCTATGTATGTAATGTTAACAGCAAGGTTTACCCTGAAAGACTGTAGCCACTGTTTTATAAAATGTGTCTTTTTAAATACCGCTGTCCCTTTTTTTTTCTCCACCAGCTGCATGTGTTTCAAAGATCACAGGATCTTCTCCTTCCTAGAGGCTAGTGAAGATTAGAAAGAAAAAAAAAACGCACTCATGATGAAATGTTCTCTGAGCTCATGCTGTCCTCCCACACTGACAGAGCACAGACGAATGTGTGGAGGCAAATAATGTCAGAGTGCAGGAAAGCACAAAATGACCGGGAGGAGAGGTGGTGGGCTGAAGAGAGTAAGTGGCAGGCTGAAGAGAGTAAGTGGCAGGCTGAAGACAGGGCTGAAGCTCAAATGTGGCGGCAGCGTGATGAGAGGAGGCAGGATTCAATGCTGAGGCTGCTGGAGGACCAAACCAGTATGGTCTAGTGTATGGTTGAGCTGCAGCAAAGGCAGCTGGAGCACAGACTGCCACTACAGACCCTGTGTAACCAACCGCCCTCCTCCCCAAGTTCCATAGCCTCCACACCCAGACGCCGAAGAACGCGGTGGGGGGGCCACCGGCCAACCAGCCACTCCACCACAGAGGATTGCCCAAAAAAAGAAGGCTGGCATTCAATAAATTTTAAAGTTGTAAACTTTTAAAGGGTTGTGTGGCATTTTCCTTCCCTCCTCCACCACCCCTCCTGGGCTACCTTGGTAATCATCCCCCTATTTGTGTGATGAATGAATAAAGAATGCATGAATGTGAAGCAACAATGACTTTATTGCCTCTGCAAGCGGTGATCGAAGGGAGGAGGGGAGGGTGGTTAGCTTACAGGGAAGTAGAGTGAGCCAAGGGGCGGGGGGTTTCATCAAGGAGAAACAAACAGAACTTTCACACCGTAGCCTGGCCAGTCATGAAACTGGTTTTCAAAGCTTCTCTGATGCGTACCGCGCCCTCCTGTGCTCTTCTAACCACCCTGGTGTCTGGCTGCGCGTAACCAGCAGTCAGGCGATTTGCCTCAACCTCCCACCCCGCCATAAACGTCTCCCCCTTACTCTCACAGATATTGTGGAGAACACAGCAAGCAGTAATAACAGTGGGAATATTGGGTTTGCTGAGGTTGAAGTGAGTCAGTAAACTGCGCCAGCGCACCTTTAAACGTCCAAATGCACATTCTACCACCATTCTGCACTTGCTCAGCCTGTAGTTGAACAGCTCCTGACTACTGTCCAGGCTGCCTGTGTACAGCTTCATTAGCTATGTCATTAAGGGGTAGGCTGGGTCCCCAAGGATACATATAGGCATTTCAACGTCCCCAACAGTTATTTTCTGGTCTGGGAATAAAGTCCCTTCCTGCAGCTTTTGAAACAGACCAGAGTTCCTGAAGATGTGAGCGTCATGTACCTTTCCCGGCCATCTCATGTTGATGTTGGTGAAACGTCCCTTGTGATCCACCAGGGCTTGCAGAACTATTGAAAAGTACCCCTTGCGGTTTATGTACTTGCCGGCTTGGTGCTCGGGTGCCAAGATAGGGATATGGGTTCCGACTATGGCTCCACCACAGTTAGGGAATCCCATTGCAGCAAAGCCATCCACTATGACCTGCACATTTCCCAGGGTTACTACCCTTGATATCAGCAAATCTTTGATTGCATGGGCTACTTGCATCGCAGCAGCCCCACAGTAGATTTGCCCACTCCAAATTGATTCCCAACTGACCAGTATCTGTCTGGCATTGCAAGCTTCCACAGGGCTATCGCCACTTGCTTCTCAACTGTGAGGGCTGCTCTCATCTTGGTATTCATGCGCTTCAGGGCAGGGGAAAGCACGTCACAAAGTTCCATGAAAGTGCCCTTACCCATGTGAAAGTTTCGCAGCCACTGGGAATCGTCCCAGACCTGCAACACTATGCGGTCCCACCAGTCTGTGCTTGTTTCCCGAGCCCAGAATCGGCATTCCACAGCATGAACCTGCCCCATTAGCACCACGAAGCATGCATTGGCAGGGCCCATGCTTTCAGAGAAATCTGTGTCCATGTCCTGATTACTCACGTGACCGCGCTGACGTCGCCTCCTCGCCCAGTATAGCTCTTCCAGGTTCTGGTGCTGCATATACTGCTGGATAATGCGTGTGGTGTTTAATGTGCTCCTAATTGCCAAAGTGAGCTGAGCGGCCTCCATGCTTGCCTTGGTATGGCGTCCGCACAGAAAAAAGGTGCGGAACGATTGTCTGCCATTGCTCTGACGGAGGGAGGGGCGACTGACGACATGGCTTACAGGGTTGGCTTACAGGGAATTAAAATCAACAAAGGGGGTGGCTTTACATCAAGGAGTATTTCAGGCAGGACTTCACGGAGGGTTCCAATAAGAAATGGTGCACCTAAGTTATTGTTCTTATTGGAACAAGGAGGTTAGTCTGGCCTCTGATTGATACATGGCTAGATTTACCTTGCTGCACCTTCTCTGTGAGTGACTGCAGTGTGACCTAGAGGAACGAGTCCCCTGAGTGGGGGGGGGGGAGCAAATGAGTACAAAACAAATCTGGTCTATTTCTTGTTTTGATCCACTCAATCTATCTTTTACATCTTTGGCTGGCAGCAGACGGTGCAGAAGGACTGCATGCCATCCACATCTCATGGCTGCTCGGCAGAAGATGGTGCAATTCGACTGCTAGCCATCCTCATCTCTTGCCTGTCCGGCAGAAGATGGTACAGTACGACTGCTAGCAGTCCATATCGCCTGCCTGCTCACCATAAGAGGGTTCAATAGGACTGACTGCAGGACTAAAGAGAATGACCTGGTCAAGTCACTCCAAATTTAGTCCCTGCGCCCATGTCTGCCCAGGCGCTCCTGGCCGACGTGGCCAGGAGCACCTCGGACATGACAATGATGGCTACCAGTCATATTGCACCGTCTGCTGCCAGAAGGCAATGGGTTGCTGCTACTGTGTAGCAATGCAGTACCGCGTCTGCCAGCACCCAGGAGACATAGGGTGACGGTTACCTGAGCGGGCTCCATGCTTGCCGTGGTATGGCGTCTGCACAGGTAACTCAGGAAAAAAGGCGCAAAACGATTGTCTGCCCTTGCTTTCACGGAGGGAGGGAGGGAACGGGGGCCTCGAGGGAACGATATGTACCCAGAACCACCCGCGACAATGTTTTAGCCCCATCAGGCATTGGGATCTCAACCCAGAATTCCAATGGGCAGCGGAGACTGCGGGAACTGTGGGATAGCTACCCACCGTGCAACACTCCGGAAGTCGACGCTTGCCTCAGTACTGTGGAAGCGCTCCGCCGAGTTAATGCACTTAATGCACTCAGAGCATTTTCTGTGGGGACACACACACTCGAATATATAAAAACGATTTCTAAAAAAACGACTTCTATAAATTTGACCTTATTCCGTAGTGTAGACATACCCAGAGAGAGTACAGCCTAACCCAGCTGAAGTTCATGCAATCTTGTCTTAGAATCTTATTTTTAGTGTAAAGGCAATAGAAAAAAACACAAGATGCAGAAGTAAGTTTCTAGTAACAATGCATCTGAATAAGTCATTTCACTCAACCACTTTTTAGATTGCCTTTAAGGAAATGTTATTGCTCTTGAAAGCTTCTAGGAGCTCTTGACATCAAAGGCCTCTCATTGTCCATTGAATACATACAGCAGTGGCAGCACATTGACCAATGTGGAACAACAACAGACCAGAAGGCCACCTCTTGAGATAAGAAGCATTTTCAATCTCTATACCCATTCAGTCTGTAAGGTCTTTGCTGATACTGCGAACTGTAGTAGTGGCTCTTGGAAACTTAATAAACCAAAAGCTTTAAACAGCAGCTCAGTGATATTACAATCTCCCCTCCAAATACAATGTAATCATTCCATTTACACTTAACAAACTCAGATCTACACTCTGTCATAATGAAGCTTTCATTTTCCCCACTAGAGTTTTAGAAAAAGATTTCCCCCTGACCCTCTCATCTTTCAGTCCTGGAAAGGATGCATGGAAATGATGCCCTCAGCTCTGCAGGGCAGCCTTGGACTATCACTGAAAAGCATGTGGCAAACCCAATTGTTCATTGAAAGACTGTGTTCTATTTTGGCAAATTAAGAGAAAATCAAACCTAAGTTAACAGATTTGCAGCAAATGTGACTCTGATATATCAGTCTTTCAGGATCTTTGGAATTTTAGTCAATAAGAATTAAGATAGGACCAGTGTGAAATGGAATTAAGCTATATTAGCAGATAGAGGTAAGTGAAAATTACTTGCATATACCACTCCAAAAGTGAGAAAAGTACATTTTCCCTATATCGGAAAAATACATTTTTTGGAAAGTTGCTGAAATATTTTAGTGTTGCACAGCAACAAACAAACAAACAAACAAAAAACCCCAACAACCCTTCCCACATATAAATGTCCCGCCCCCATAAACACATTCCTCACAACTATGAACCTCTCCCACCTTATAGGCCTCATAGATCTTGGTATAAAGAAAATGGGGTAGGGAACTATGGTGGGGTTTTGACCAGTGCCCTTACCTCTTAGTTGTACCTGATGACAAAGAAGGTCCTTGGTGGGCTAGTAGTGTCTCTGGCCATCTGTGCAATCCGCCAACAGGCTGGTTGCATCACCTGCCTGAGTTTGGAGTGCAAAACGCTCTATAGTTTACAACAGGGCTTTTGCCATCCTTAGAAAACTGCCTGTGACAGATGTTACAGGGAATTGGCATCTGCTTACTTTCTCTAACTTCTCCTGTTGCTCTGTCAGCCGAACAACAGGGGACATATGAGAAATGGTGACTTTATATACTGATTGCATATATATATATAAACCCAGAAGAAAACAAGTTGGAAGATTTGATCTTTACTGCATGTCCTGCATAGCAGGCCTTCCACTGGACCCCAACCCCAACCTTTGTCCATATGGGTTTATTTCTGTTGGTAGTTTCATGGGGGGAGGGGGGAAGCTGGGGGAGCAGGATTTCAGAACTGAGATAAGAGGCTGTTTCAGTCATGGCATACATTGACTATTAAAACATAGAACATTTTAATGAGTTCCTGTTATTCTGAATATTGACAAACACATCAGTTAAAACTTGGAAGCTACACTAGGATCTCTGAATCTTATTAAAACTGAAGGGAATTAAAATTTATTTTAGCCATTGATTCATTCATTCAGATTTGTACACTATGCCTATCCCATGCTTTTGGCAATTAGCAAAATGTACACAAAGCAGTTTTAATAAAATATTAGAACAGGGCGCCTCATTAACAAGGATGGGCCTTTATCCGTGATTAATTTAGATACTTACAAGATTTCATCTCTTTGACATCTATTGCCTACAGTTTTCAGTGTGCTTTTTTTAAAAAAAGAACGAAATGGAAAAGTACCATGCTGAAGAAGAAGGGGAGGAAGGGATCTCTTCAGCCTTCCCTTCTGAGGATTTTAGTGAATTCTCCCACAATTGTTTTATTGCTGCTGTAGCTCCACCGGTGCTAGGAGTGGTTAGGACTGCTGACGTACTCTAGGCACAGGCATTTTGATCATAATGTGATCTACATCTACTCTGAGCTGGATTAGATGATACTGTATGTTGATAAAATCATCTGCACATGTTTTATAGTAGCAGGCCCATTGTTCTTAGTACCACTGGAGCTGCAGTGGCGTTAAAACAATCCTGGAAAAATTCCCTAAAATTCTCTAAGGCTCGACAGAGATCATGGCCAGTTCTGAGGTATGGGATGTTGTGGCCGAGGAGTCAATCTACACTCATATTGCACAGGTATCCAAGTCAGGACTATAAAACCAGAATTTGCCTGGCTTCAGTCAGTAGCAGACAGAGGGGCAGATTAGCTCTTTCCTCAAGAATAGGAGTTTTGTGTTTTGTCTGCAGAGTGTGGCAGGTAGTATACATCTTCCTTAAACTTTATTAATAATGTAGAAAGGTTATAATCACTAAGGTGTGTGTGTGTGTGTGTGTTGAACATGGCTAAGTTCTAAAATACAACAGACTATCATGGCTTAGTCAGCCAGTCATTATGTAAAATAATTAATGTTTTCCAGTTCATTTCATGCAGCTACAGAGTATGCAAATTATAACTCATTAACTCATATTATTTCTTTAATTAGGAGAATAGCTACTATTATCCAAACTATTTGTCTTGCATTTTGCTTGGCTAAGATGGGCCTGTGGTCTTTGACATAGTGCAAGAATTATACCTTTTCAGCACCCACAATAGGACCACACACCGTTCTTCATTCTGCTGCAACACCTTAAAATATATTAATAATTTGAGGAGGGGAAAAGTATACTTTGTAAAAAGGTGAATAATTTTGGGCTGAGATCTCAGCTAACAAACCTAGAATTACTCTCACTGATGATGCTTTCCCTTTAAATGAGCCCTTAGAAACCACAAATATAAAGGCAGCCATGAATTTACAGAATCAATTATCCAGGACTACAAATTTCAGAAATACGTCTTTAATATCTAGATAGATCATTTAGAACTGAAATTTAAGGCACTGGGTGCCCCATTTGAACAAATGTACTGTAGATTGGGTAGCAAACACACTGTAGATTATATTGAATGATCAGGGATTTAGTCTAGAAATAAAAGATGCAACACCTTACTGTCCAATAGTTAAGTGCATGAAGAAAAACCTTTAAAAAGAAAGGTATTCTGGAAGCCTGGAGAGATTTAAAGCCACTACAGATGGCAGAGTATACAGTTATCACTATGACCTTGTTGGGGACACTGGGCATGGCCACTAGGTAACTTGAGGGGATGGAAGACCACGAGTGTCGATGAAGCTCCCTCGCACTCGGCCCAAGTGACCTTGGCCCCCCTGCCTGGAGGCACTCGCAGCAGTTATGCTGAGGATCTGCAACAACATGTTGCAAAGTCAGACTGTTTGAAACTAAACAAGGCCAGACAGGGCAGATATGGTAAAACACTGCTGAACAAAGCAGCTTTATATATATGGTTTAACAGATGGTACAAAGCAAAAGGGAACTAGCTGGTATCTGGATTGCCTGGCTATATGGATACTTAGGGCAGCTTGCTATTGGATAAGTATGCTGAAGAAAGGATGTATAAAAGTCTGTGTAACTTCCTGCTCTGTGTACAGGATTTGAGGTGAATATCTCCCTGTACCATATTAAAGCTTCAAATAAACTTTTCTGCTTCTCCAGCCCGTTGTGATTATTGGGTGACGCATACCGGGCAACGAACCTTGCTGTTGCTTGCCTCAGGCACTCTGTGCCGGCAACAACCTTACTAGAATAGAGGAGCAGTTTGAGAGAGAGGATTATGGCTCAGATCCCGTCCTAGAACACAATATCTCTAGGTATTCCATGGGGTACTGGGGTACATGTACATCCTCTCTTTCCCTCGTGCTTTCAGATGCAGAGCAGAGCTGCTATACAGACATTACTATAGCCTCAGGGCTGGAGTGGGCTTTGTTTCCATCACTCTGACATATGTGGATTATTTTTGTGAATATAGACTAACACGGCTGCTACTCTGAAACCTGTCATATATGGACATGGACATTCTCTAGCTCAACCCTTTCCTTCCCTTAAAGGTTGCTGCACATGGTCATGCTAGGAACCCCTAATAGAGATGGAATCTGCAATCAGTAGGGTTTGTTCTCTCTGCATGAACTTTTGGCTTCTCTGTACAGAACCACAGAGCCTTTTGAGGAAGAGTGAAGATCTGGGCCTACATAAAGAGCTTTGTAAATGCTCTCCATTGTGGTTTGCACAGCACTCCTCAATTTGCTGCTAATCTGGTTCACATATGAATTGCAAGGTATACATTCCTTTTGTGTGAACACTAAATTGCATTCATGTCAGTGTAAACTCCTGCATTTTCACACTTGTTGCCGCTACTTGTTGATCCCACTCTTGTTAATGTGCAGCTAACCCAGCATACAGATAGTCACAGGAATGAAGATAAATTACTCTAATCTTAATAAATATCAAACCTGTATAGCAACGGCAGCAGATAATGTGATCTCCACAGAAGGGTACGACAGATGTTGTCAAGAACAAAGTGAGTTTCAATGACACAATGTGTGTTAAATGTACAAAATAAAAGCAAAGTATCAAAAGAGGAAAAGTGAGCCACTCAAACTCACCCCTTGAGGATGATTCCTTTGTTGAGAAAGGAGCAGACAAATAAAACTGTTCTTTCCACGCAGCTGAACCAAAGCTATGCCGCACAGTTCTGACTACAGGGGTGTGAATAGCACTATGTGCCAAAGGGTTGCACTGTAACTCCCCCATATGGATTTTGTAGGAGCAAACTAAAAGGTTCCTAGTTTGCATTAATGTAGCTGTAACTACATTAATGCAAACTAAGAATCTTTTTTTCCAAGTAGCAGCCGTGTTAGTCTGTATTCTCAGAAAGAAAAGGAACCTTGTGGCACCTTAGAGACTAACAAATTTATTTGAGCATAAGCTTTCATGAGCTACAGCTCCGATGAAGTGAGCTACAGCATCCGATGAAGTGACCTGTAGCTCACGAAAGCTTATGCTCAAATAAATTTGTTAGTCTCTAAGGTGTCACAAGTCCTCCTTTTCTTTTTAAGAATCTTTTAGTTCACACCCGCAGGCTCTACATGTGGGAGTTACAGCACAGCCCTTTGGTGTGCATGGCTATTTACACTCCTAGAGTCTAAACTGCACGGCAGCGTAGACATGCCTTAAGAGAGATGTCTAGAATTTAGGGTCTGATTTACCTCTTGGGTAAGCCAGCAGTAACTACAGAGAAGCCTGTGGAGAGAAACTGGTGTAAGACAAAGAAGACTCGAACTATAGTAAAAGATATGATTTACCTAGTATCATCTGGGTAAACTGTGCTAAAAGCAGGCAAAGTGTAGGTAGTGGTTGGTGGTGGTTAGGAGAGAGCATCTTCTGCATAAAAAGCATGATAGTTAGTGAGGAAACTGCCATACAATCAAAAACATTGATAGCTCATTTCGGCAACAGAAGCAATAAGCATAGATTAGCCACTCCCACTTGTAAAATGTAGGGATATATATACACACCCTCCCTTCTTTTACCATAGAGCATGATGTGAGCATGTACGTACATGCCCACCCCTCACTGTTATACTATAGAACAGTGTTTCTCAACCTTTTTGATACCAGGGACTGGCTTTCTGCTTTCCTAAACTGTGTCAGGGAGATCTCAGGGACTGGCACCAGTCCAGACCAGTCATTGAGAGACACTGCTATAGAAGACATGTTTTTGCATTCTGTAATAGGACTATCCACTTTGTTCAGGGACTCCATTCAGGAGTTTCTCATGTTGTGCATCTTCCAAATGCGGCAGAGATTGGCATCTCCTGGAAATATTTGGGGGGAAATGTATTCATGGACATGGATGTAAAGTCTGTATTCCTAAACCCTGATTTTATCCCAGATTTTAGTGCAGAGATCCCTGGTTGAGATGTGTTTTTCTATTACTGCTAGTCAAGGTGACTGATTACTTGACACTTCTAAAAAGACACTGGAAAGTACTGAAGTATTCCTGACTTCACTTGTATGTGGTGAAGTAGGCTTGTATGCTCTCTTCTTGGCCATTTTGCTGCTTAGCCAATATTATAGAAGATCCATTATCAGTCTTGGGGTTTGTCTACACCAGGGGTTCTCAAACTTCATTGCACCGTGACCCCCTTCCGACAACATGACCCCATGAGGCGGGACCAAAGCCTAAACCCGCCCAAGCCGCACCACCTTGAGCAGGGGGTGGGGCTGTAACGTGAGCCCAGATCTGAAGCACAAGCCTGAGCCCTGTTGTCCAGGGCTTTGGCTTGGGCTCGGGCTTCGGCCCCAGGCCCCAGCAAGTCTAATGTCAGCCCTGGTGACTCTATTAGAAGGGGGTTGTGACCCTCTATCGGGTCCCGACTCACAGTTTGAGGACCGCTGGTCCACACGTTAAGCTGGGGATATGATTCCCAGCTAAAGGAGACATGCTTCTGCTGGCTCTGACTGAGCTAGTGAGCGAAGTGAGTTGAAGCAGCACAAGCAGTGGGAAATGTTAGACACCCCAAGTACTTGCCTATGGTCTCAGATGGGAGCATACTTGGAGTGGTTAACAGCTGGTGCTTCAGCTACACTCTCTTTCTAACAAGCTAGCTCCATCCTAGAACTAGGAGTCACAACCTGATCTCCAGGTGCAGACTAACCTCATAAATGGAATGGATTCATAAATTCAGGAGTCCATGAAATGTAGAAGAGCCCAGGACTACAATGCAGATATGTTGATGCAAATCAGTGGTAAAGAGCCTTGCTGTCTGTGATAGGAGAAAATGAACTGAGGATAACTGAGGCCTGCTCTAAACAAGAAAATTTTGTTGGGGTGAAAAATCCACACCCCTGAGAGGTGTAGTTAAGCTGACCTAATTCCCCATGTAGACATCTCTGGGTCAACAGTTCTTCCCTCCCGTCAGCGTACGTAATGTCCACACTGAAGCGTTACAGCAGCTGTAGCTTTTTAACTGCAGACAAGCCCTGAGGCTGCAGTCCCTTAAATATCTTCTCTTTGAATGTTCAGATCTTCCAGACAGCAGAGTGTGGCCCCAACGCTCACTGTTTTCCAGAATGCAAGTGTGATACTGGTGAGAAGCATTACCAAGTTTGACATACCAGTTTACCACAAGAGATGTCATTTTGTGCTGAACAGAAGAAGGCCTATAGACATCGGATAAACCAGGGTGGAACATCAGTGGACAAAAGACTTTGCTGATTGCTCCTCCCACACCCAGGAACAGGGGATGTGCAGAAACCCTCATCCCATCACAGTATGAACTCTGAAGGAAGGGAATCAAAATCCTGGATCAGAAGGATCTGTATAACTATGGTGCTTGGAATTTGGAGAGGGCAATATTTCTAAGCATAAGCAAGGGATCCCCAAGCTGCTTAGCCCTGAAGGACATATAGAGTCTGCACATTACAGCAGTTTCTATTATTTTTTGAAACCTAAGTCTGTAACTCATTTGTGTGTGTATGTTTCTGTGCTTTAAGCTTATAAATAACTCTCATTTATTTTTTCCTAGTTAATGAACCTTTAGTTAGCTTATTATAGGATTGGCTACAAATGTTGTCTTTGGTGAGAGATCTAAGGTACAATTGACCTTGGATAACTGACTGGTCTTTGGGGACTGGGAGTAACCTGAATATTGTTGTGATTTTTGGTGTAAGGGACCATCTATGACAAAGGTACACTTGCCTGAGTGGCAAAATAGACTCAAGTGCCCAAGAGGACTGTCTATGACACCATGCTAAGGCTGTTACATTGCTTGAGGAATTCACACTTTATAGTTGGTTGGTGAAATCTAATTATAAAATACCCAACTAGTTTGGGGTTTGTGCCTTGATTTGTAACAGTCTGCCCTGAGATTGGCACCCCCATTCATGATCCACTCCAGATAGCTTGATAATGAGGCTCCAGAGTATGTACCCTGTAATAATGCTTGTACCTCTCAAATTCTGGAATTAGCAGAGACAATTCTCAATGCAGACCAAAAATCTTAGCAAATGTAAAATGTCCATACTTCCCCATAATAAAGGTAATATCTATGATATGTGAACTCTTGGACTATTACTTAAAATCTATAAGTATTTCCCATTTACTGAAAATTATAGCTAAGAAATTTCACAGCATACTACAAATGAATCACTGGTATCTGAAAGTTCCAATTGCAAGATACTGAAAGAGAAGTTCATATTTACTTGTATTTCAAATAAGAGAAATACAGAATGATTTTGACCCTGAGCCTAATCACAGGCACAAAAACAGACAGGTCAGGATAATTGAACAGCAGGAATGTAAGGCAAAGACTTTCTGTTGTTTAGCCATAGTTTGAAAAGTATTATAGAAAAGCAACTCAGTTATTATAGAGCACTTTGTGCAAGCCACATGTAAAATAAATATCTTACATAAGTGTTAAGACCTTTTATAACATGATTTTTAACATATACATAGAAGTTATAGTTTGAAATCTTTGGACAGAATGAAGTATTCTTGGGAGAGGGCTGTACACAAACCACTATAAAGGCAAAGTTTGTAATTAGAATTAAGCCAAAACCCAAAATGGTTACCATTTCCTAATTTCCAGTGTCCCCAGACTTTTGAAATTTGATTTGAATCTGTTCATTGTCAGTAGTTTTTGTTAATTCTTTAATTATAATTGAAGCACCCAGTCCAGGGTTCATGATCCATAACCACCCATCTCCTAGCCTGCTCTCTGGGGCCCATCAGCCTACTTGGCGATGGATTTAGGGACAGAAAACTGGTTGATTTTATGCTCTTCCACCTTGTAACAGGGTTCAGTCACTGCTGTGGCGCCTCCTAGTGGCTACATATGGGGATTAGCTCTTGCTCACCCCCTTCTGTTGTTCACTCACCCCACTGCCTTTCTCTCTCTCCCGGACTTGGGGTGCTCTGTCTTCATGACTCATCCCTTCAGCCAGGTCAGTATAATCCTCTTCTGATGTAACAAAGGACCACTGGCAAATGATATATTGGCAGTCTCAGTCTCCCAATCCGCTTCCCAGTCTGTGTCACTTTCCCATTAGCTGGCAGGAGGGCCTGGTCCCATCCACTACTATGGGTTCCAGTGCAGGAACCCTATGCCCAGCAACCACTGTCTGTTAAAGATCCAACCCTGTTGCTTTTTAACCTGGGCTGTTTCCACCTCTCTTCTCTATCTTCTGGCCCACCTCTGGGTTTACCATTGAGGCATACTCTACTACCCTTGGCTACTTCACCCATCTCAGCTTCTTGCTAGAGCCTATGTCCATGGCAGAATCCCAGGGCCTAACCCCACTAGAACAACTCCTTGCAGCTAACCAACTCCCCTCCTCTATGGCAAGTGACTACAGTGGCTCCCCTCTGCACCCCCTCCTTTTTTTTCTTTTTTATGGTGTAGCAGACTTGACTGAATAGTCTATAGCTGCCACGGACTATAATTTCTCAATATGTAGTGGTTTATATCCTCTTGCTCTGCTGTGTGTCTTTTAGGTAATGTAACAATGCATTTTTAATAATGCTCCATTTCCCTTATGTTTTCACTGTATCACATAATGTATTTTTTTTAACCTTACGATTTTTGAGTTTCCTCAAAAGCTTTTCCCCTGCTTTATCAAAGCCCTTAAATACACCTAAAAGGTGATCAATTGTTTTTTTCCACCTTATAGAGCGTGGTCCATCTTTGTGTCTATTTATTTGAAAATAATTTTTGTTTAAGCCACAATGGCCAGTTAGTAACTTTAAATAAAAGGACTTCAATAGTCCTATCAAGGCCCTGAAGTTTGTTATAATCCTCAACTCTAGGGCACAATCCAGAAAAAGTCATCTTCCTCTTTTCTTTCATTAATCCATATTTGTTGCCATTCCTTTTTTAAAATTGTCAATACTAGGGTTCCATTTCTTACCGTTTTTTAGCTTCTTTGGCTGCCTTTTTCATTCCCTGTTATCCCAATATGTGATAGGATCCACCCTAGTGCTACATGTATCCCCATCTGTACTAACTCTGTTATTAGAAATATAATTTTAATGATTAAATCGCTTCTACATATTGAGACACCCTTTTTAATCACCATAAGGCCTGAGATCATATCTGAAAAAATGATTGCTGCTGCTGGGCATACATCCCAGATCCAATTTAATGCTAGCATTATTGCTACAAGTTCAGCTGTCATGACAGCTACATAATCAAATATTCTTCTAGATGTACTAATTCCCAGTTTTGGTGTACAATATGCCATCCCTACACTTCCTGGTTTGTTATTCTTTTTTTGACCCATCTCTATATATTTGACCAAACCAACTCCACTTTTCATCTATATATGGGTACCCTTCAATTTTAATACCTATTATCTCTTTTTTTCCCTTAAGTTTATAAAATAAATCTAAATCTATGCTTGGACATGTAACTTTCCATCCAAAATTAATTTTCCCATGAGTAAAAATTTTTATTTCATTCAGCTTTTCCTTGTCATTCAACTCCTGCATTCACCATTTAACTCAAATGGCATATGGAGTTCTAACATCCATTCCGTTCCCAACAATCCTCAAACATTTGGTACTTTCTTCATTGCGGTTCCCACTAACTTTGGCCCAGAAAGTTAGGTCCAGTAGTTTCATTCATAGTGTAACTGGCATTTCACTAGAAGCTATTGGTAGTGTTCATTTAGGTGTTGTAATAAAAGCACTGCATGCAATTAGTAGTGTTGAGGCTAGTATTAAATCTAATTTTCTACGTTCGGCTAACCCAAAAGTTTGTCAGCTGTCACACTGTCTGGAGTGCCTACTGCAAGGCAGATTGTCAAAAGCAGGTCAGACATGCCAGACTGGTGGTATGATCTATAATTAGATTTTGGAAGCCCACAAATGTGAACTCCCAGAGTACTTCAATAGTCTTATAATAGTCCCTTTAGACACTCCAGTCTATCTTGCCATCCAAGCAAGCTGGACCATGTGATGAATGGTTACTTACACCAAAAATCACAAAATATTTCAGCTTATACCCAGTCCCAAGAGACCAGTCACTCACCTAGGTCAATGTGAATCCTAGATCCCACAGCAAAGACAACACTGAGAGTCAACAGTAAACTAATAAAAGGTTTATTAGCTAGGAAAAGGAAATGAGAGTTACTGAGAGGTTAAAGCAAGAAAAAATACAGGTAAAAGTTAATCACAGTCGATAATTCCAAATGGTAGCAGAGGTGTAATAATCTGCCAATTTCCAAAAAATCTCTCAGAGCTACCCAGGATGACTCTGGGGATCTCCATCTTCTCATTCATTTATTCTGCCCGGTTAGAATCCTAACAGTCTAGAGATGAAGATTTTTTCCTTGTACCCATGCTTATATTTTCTTCCCACAGAAAACAATCTGACAGAGTGAGACATACCAGGGTACAATTCACATTAATGAGTATCTGTGTCACCCCTGCCCTCTAAACTGGGATACCCTTTACATGGCCTTGCTGCTTTTTTTCTCACCTATTTGAGCTTCCTTTGTCTCCCCTTCCTGTTTGATGACTGTTTACTGCCTAAATGCAAATTAAACAGAGCACATATTTCTTTGTTTGACACAGACTTGTTTGCCAACCCTCATTTTGGAACATGTGTTAATAACACCACACAATGGAATCTTACCATTTCATACCCAGTGTTGCCACACCTATTTTATCAGGACATAATTGACTAGCAAATTATGAGTTTTCAAAGGATACCTTACCAGACATACTTTGTACAAAGATTATTACAATAGGGTGTAGGGTGTGGACACAGGGGTACATTCTGTCACATAGGCTCTTTGATGTGGGAGGAATGCATTTGGAGTCTTTGATCTCTAATCATCACACACAATGGCCATTTTTTTAAATTAACAATTTCCTGTTAAAGTTCTTCATTTACATTACACAAAGCTTCTTTTTCATTTGATGGGTTATTTAGTTACAGGGGTATACACAATGTAAACATTTGCTACTATATTATAATAGGATACAGATAAGTGAAAATAATGCATGCAGCATCCCATTAGTTTTCATGAAGTTTAAACACCAAATAAAGTCTTATACAATTAACAATCACTTTGATCTCTACTAATACACAAGTGAATTGGCCTGGCTTCCAACCATGTATTTTTAAGTGTTTAGTGATGCCTCGGGCTTTGGCATGAGCCGGCACCAGGTCTGCTAGTGTTACATCAGCCATAGTCAATAACTGGTTTGATTAAAGTTCTGTATTCCATCAGCAGTGTTTTCTTACCCTCCCCCCAATAAGTCCGAGCAAGACTTTTAAGCAGTTAAATCCTGCCTTTAACATAGTTATCTTTAGCATAATTTACACTATCTTTCCAAGGTAATATAGTATCAAATATTCTCCCTAAGAACTTGAATGTTTTAATTATATGTATTTGTTCTCTATATCGATACAGTTTACCCTCCTTTGTAACTTTCTTTTTTTTGTAAGATCAGTCCTTTGGTTTTAGCAGCCGAGAACTTGAAACCCCATGCATTTCCCCAGTCAGAGAGGTCTCTGAGAATGCTTTGCTGATTCTCTTTTTTGCCACCTCAGTACTCCTGCTCCTAACCCACAGAGCACAATCATGTGTGAATAGAGTGACACAGTTCCAGTACTTATTTGTGTTGAGAGATAATTTATAATAATATTAAATAAGGGGCTGATAACACTTTCCTATGGTATACCATTTTTAATATTGTATATATTTGACATAACTTTCCCAACTCTGATCTGCATGGTCCTTTTACTCAAAAATTCTCAAATCCACCCGTACATTCTTCCCCTTATCCTTAGTGCACCTATTTTGTACAATAAACCTTCCCTCCAGAGCATGTCATATGCCTTTTCAATATCTAGACAGCTATCATGAAACCCTTGTGCTTCATGCTTGTTTAGTATTTCAGTTTCTAAAATTAGCAATGTGATCAATGTGCATCTTCCTCTCCTAAAATCACTCTACACCTTATCTATAATCCCATTGCTCTCCAAATAGGCAACCAATCTTTCATTCACCATTCTCTCCATAATTGTACTTAGGACATAAGAGCAATTGCTCTTTAGGCATCCACTTGTGTGGGTAGTTTCCCTGCCTGCTTCCACCCTACCAATATCACTCCTTTTCCCATATAGTATTAAATAATTCCAAGATAATCCTCAAACTACTTTCAGAGAGATATTTAATCATTATGTTATATATTTTATCTTTACCTTGTCATGTATTCTTGCTGATATCAATGCTTTCTCAAGTTCTTGCATGTAAAACCATTCATTCACTATAGTACCTTCATGTTAACCACAACCACATAATAGATTATGACACTCTTCAATGAATTGTCTTTTAAACTGAAGGAAAACTTCACTTTGATTTTCATTAGTACTCACCCCTTGGAAAGTTTCTCCTAAAAGTCTGTTTTCTCATTATCAGAACCTGAAACAATGTTTTCAGTCCTAGTAAGGCCTAGGATGTGACTACTCTCATCTGAATTCAATTCATTCTTCTAATTTGCCAGTATATTTCTGATGTCTTGGTATCTTTGTTTATCCATTCACAGTAACTCCTCCAACTCTTTCTTTAACATTTTTTTATAATTCTTGGCCTTACTTCTTTTATACTTCATTAGATCTTCACTATTCATTGTGTATTTTTAATTTTTATTGGCTTTTTTTTCTTTCTTTAACTGCCATTTTGCACTCCTCATTCCACTATGGAGGTGAGTTTTTAGTTTTGGGTTACTTCAGTATACTAGATATGTCTACAGTAGCTGCAGATATTAATCATTTTATTATATTATAATTGAAATTCTCAATGTCATCACTCACACTTTGACTATTCACAAATTCAGTACATTTACTTGTAAATAGCCCCCAGTTAAAGTTCTTAAAATTCCAAGTGGGTAATTCTCCATTACTTTCAACCTTACCTTGCCCTTGAAAAGTAATAAGTATAAGTAACTGATCAGGCCCCATTTATTCTTCCTTATATATTTCTCAGTTTCATTTACTTGCAATATCAGCTGTTATAATTAAGTACATAAGAACGGCCATACTGGGTCAGACCAAAGGTCCATCTAGCTCAGTACCCTGTCTTCCGACAGTGGGCAATGCCAGATGCTTCAGAGGAAATGAACAGAACAGGTAATCATCAAGTGATCCATCCCCTGTCACCCATTCCCAGCTTCTGTCAAACAGAGACTGGAGACAACATCCTGGCCCATCCTGGCTAATAGTCATTGATGGATCTATCCTCCATGAATTTACCTAGTTCTTTTTTGAACCCTGTTATAGTCTGGGCCTTCATAACATCCTCTGGCAGAGTTCCACAGGTTCACTGTGCATTGTGTGAAGAAATAATTCCCTGAAGCAGGAAAACTCCTGCTGCATTAAATTTAGTTGGGGTGATAACATTTTAAACTACTAGATTGTTATAATCAATGAACTTTCTAAACATGCACCATTTTTATCAGTTGCCTTACTTCCACAATTTTTAATGACTATTTAGGTCACCACATATGATATATGGTCTTTTAGCATTCTTCACTATTGCTTGTAATGCCAAAGTTTCTAATTTATCACATGGGTTATACCTATTATAAACCCTTTAAGAAATATTACTCTTCTGCATTGGGATCTCAACAGCATTATATTCTAGGCTTGCTTCTTTATTCTCTACTGCTATGTCATTTAATCTATCCCTTATGAAAGTATGAATGCCTCTGCCTCTTCCTTGTTTTCAGTCTTGACCATGGAATTTTAAAAGCAAGATTTTTAACCAATCATATTTCCCTGGATACATCTGACACCTGCTTTAGTTTTCATTTCCAGGATATTTTCTTCTAGCTCTTGACCATGTGCTATCAGGCTGTGTGCATTCAACAAGATTGAGATCCCCATACGAGTCATATTTTACCATTAACTTCATTCAAAATTCCATGAATATGGTCCATTGACAGGTTGCTAATATACAAGCCTTTTCGGCTGCCCTTGCTATAATTTTCCTTTATTCCGATTGTTGCTGAGTTAGCCGCATACAATTTTTCACTTCTATCATAAATGCAATAAATCTTTTTTCATTACTAATATATCATTCTATATTCCTTTCACGGTGTTTACCATATCCTTTATAGAATGGGACTGTGTCCGCAATTCCCTTTTTCCTGTTCTGATTATCTCTTCCTTTTCCACCTGATCCTTTGAGTCGCCTTACATCTTCCACATAAGATATGTAATTAACCATTTCTATCTTTTGTATCTCTTTATCTTGCCTTGCCACAATACACCCTTTGTATGCTGGACTGTGATTACCGGCAAATTTACTACATTTGACCTCTGTCCTTTCTATACAATTTTTATAAGAATGCTCTCCTGCACATTTACCACATCTTGTTTTTCCTTCAAAAACAGCTGCTACATACCCATACCATTGGCATTTATAACACCTTAGGGAAAGAGAGATGTATGGCGTGGTTCTGAATATCTCACACCTTAGTGTTACTTGCTCAGGTAGACTCCCTCCCTTAAATGTAATCAGTGCAGCTGTTGATGGCTCGCTTTCGCCTCCTCATTTACTAACTAGTCACTTACTAACACTTAACCAAAAGCACAGTAGACAATAATTTCCTCATTGGTCAGCTCTAATGGCACTCCATATATTACAGGCCAGCCTTAAGACTGGGTGACGTGGGTGACTTCCCAGGGCACTGTAGTCAGACGGCTTGGGGCTCTGGCAAGATGCTCTGGCTGCCTCTTGCTGCCTGTGGGGTGCAGCCTGGCGTGGTAGGAGTACCCACCTCCCTGCTCCTGAGTGGAGGCCCCCGGCTTGCCACCCCACCTGGTTTCTCAGCCTAGCTCCTAGTTCTGCCTCCGCACTCTGTGATCTGGTGGGCTCTTCCCCCTGCACCCTCTGGGACTGTCCAAGCCCAGACTGTTCCTCCTTCCAAGGGCAGCCGGGAGGAAACTAAAGCCGCGCAATGGAAGTCAAATGGTAGCTGGAAGTTGCCAGCCTCTTCCAGGTTGGGAAGGAAAGGGAGCTGAAACTGAAGGGGAAAGAGACAAGCAAGTCCAGGGGAGGGGGGTCCTGACCCCACATCCCAGCCCCCAGGTCCCACCCCATGACCACCCAGCTCCCAGGAGGCCCCTCTCTCTGTCCTTCAGGTCCCAGCTTCCCAGTTCTCAGGGGACCCCCATTCTTCCCAGTTCTCAGAGTGTTCCCTAAGTCTTTGATGTCCAGCTGCAGCATGCCACACCCTGACCCCCCAGTGTCCTGTGCTCCCTAGTTCTCAGGGGCTCCTCCTTTTTCTTTCTCATCCCAAAGGGAGGTATCAGTGCAGGAGGTTAGGGATATTTCAGAAGTGAATCTTCCACCATCACCACCAGCACCACCACCCTAGCTACCAACAGTGTGCTAGAACATTTCATTTTGATCTACCCCCACCCCAATAACACCTTTCCTGCAACTGGGAAGTGGCACTTGAATATTGGGGATGTTCAGCATTGGGGTGTAGGAAGAGAGCTGCCCTTCTGCAGCCCCCAAGTAACTGCCCCCCACATCCTCATACCAGTGAGACTCTATCTGTACTCCTCTGGTTCCCTCTGCCCTTTTTGGGGCTCTCAGGTCACCATGCTCTCCTGCCATCACAGCCTTCTTGTGCCCTCCTGTTGCTGCACCTCCCCTTGGGCTACTGACCCATTGTGGGAAGCCCAGGGAGGGAGTGAGGGCTGAGGTGATGTGAGGATGGGTGGGGAGGCAGCAGGGACCAGGGGCATCAAAATACAAGTTTGCCCAGGGCACTGTTTTCCCTAAGGCCAGCCTCAAATTTATATTAACTTTCCCTAGCATTTTTGTCTTTAGGAGTTTATCAGCTTCCTTTTTGTTTTTACATTCAACTAAATGATCACCATCTCACAGCCTTTTAGCTCTTACAGTATCCCCTATGCTTTTTTAAATCCAGTCAGCTACTTTCACAGGGTTAACATCACCTAATCTTATTTTTTTCACTAGGATTTTACAGTTATAAAATTTTGGTTTATTTCCTTCCTCAGCTTTGCTTTTTTTCATTGAGTTTTTGGATTGATTTATTTCATTTAGGGCCATCTCCATCAGCCCAGCCCCTTTCTGCTCTCACCTTGATGGCTTATCAGTCCATAGCTCTCCTCCAGGTGCAGCCTATAAAGTTAATTCACCTATTTTACTTGCTCAGGCCTTGTGTGGGGTGGACATCCCATCCCTTCTGTAGTATTATGGAGGTGCTGGTGACACCTCCATCCGCCTCTTTTTTGAGGAGCAACTGTGTTGAATCACTGCTCCCCTGACAATCCCACGGAACTCATCTGGGCATTCTCTATCCTTAGTTCCTATTACACCAATAGGAGATCAAACTGATTGTTCCTTCTGCTCCCACGTTATATTCCAGGGGTCTGAGAGAGCCTCAAAAGTGTTTTTGACATATCAGAAAAGGTTTCTGAGGAGTGTTTTGGGCCCAGGTAATCAGCAAACTATGGCCTGGGGGTTGCTGTTCCTATAGTCAGGAAGTTGTAGAATATTTTTCTGGAAGTGGATAGAGTGGAGGGAGCTGGTATATACTAGGGGCTTCCTGAATAGTTTAGTTGGAAAGAGGACATCAGAACGCTTTGAAGATGTCAAGAAGGAGAGGAGGGCAAAAGAAATGACACCTTCTCCAAAGACAAAACCATGTAATTAGGCATGTGTGGGGATTGAAGCCCTGAAGAGGTTGAGAAGTGAGTCCCAGGGTACATATAGGAATAGTCCCAGAAATGAGAGAGAAGGGATGTCCAGGAGGGAAAGAGATGAGGGTGGTCCTAGGGGTGGAGCGGGTAGTGGGATAATAAGGAACTTGTATGCTTCCAGAAGAGCCAGGAGGGAAGTGAAAGAGAAACCTGTGCACCCTAAAGTCAGCAGCAGGAGGGCTTTAGAAATCTTGTTAATGGGAAGGCTGCTGTGAAGGGATGGAGGGCTCCTGTGGCTAATATGAAGCTCAGTCATCTTAATAGGTCACATAATTGTTAAAATATTATTTTGTGGGAGGTTTGTGTGCTATTTGCTATATTAATAGAGAGATTTTGCATGCTTTAATTTGTATCTAGCAGTGTTGATGGCATAGCCCTTATATGTGCTTCTGCGATGTCAGTGCTGGCTTATTGTGTTTTAATATTTTACATGTTCTCAAGAGAGTCAAATGAAACTGGTCAGAACTACAGTGGTTCTCAAAATCACATATCATTATGCCCAATTTCTAAAACATCCCATAGGAAGAATGATTTTTAAGCAGTGAGTCAAGAAACAGTCTTCTGCTTTTTGTTGTTGTTGTCTTGTTTTGTTTTGTTTTGTTTTTTCCCATAATATCATCATTAGATTTAATAATAATAATAATAATGAATTAGGAAGATTAATGTCTTGGAGAAGATTGTCATGAGGCCAGTTAAGAAAATGGAGCTGAAAATCAGCTGGAAAATATTAATGATTTGTAATGTTTTTTTAAAGTGTTACTAGGTAAGAAAGCACTAAATCAGCCAACTGATTTTACAAATACCTATTAACCTTTTGTCCCTTAAAACATGCTATTAAGGAAAGAATGTAATCATGGAGCGAGAAGTAATGTACTGTTAGGGATCAGAAATAGCTGAAACAAGAAACAAAGCCTGGGAGTAAATGATCATTTTCAAACATGGCAAAGGTTCACTGTCATCCGACCCAAGTTTCTGTACTAGGATTCATGTTGTTTAATGTATTTAATGATCTGGAAAATGGGGTGAGCACTTAGGTGGTAAAATTTGCTGATTATGCAGAAATATGTAGATTAGTCCAGAGTGAAGCATATTGGCAGACACATCTGAGGAACTTAACAAAACTAGGTAAATTGGCAACACGGTGGCTACTCAGTAACTTTACAGGTTCCTAAATCAACCAAGACAGCTCAGAAAAGAGTTTTATGCACTATTGTGGACAGCACTATTCAAACCATGGCTCACTGCACGTCAATAGTCAAAAACTCAAAAACACATTGGTTTGTGGGCAAAAAGAGTGCCTTAAAATTATAGTATTGTCCCTACAATCTGTTAAAATAATGTGTATATTATATATTATTATTATGTATTACACATACTCAGAGTGACTTTGAGTTTCCATGGTAATATTCTATGGGCCACTCAGAAGATTTCACCTGAGCCAAATGTACTCATCACACTATGTGATAAATTGCAATGTCATATGATAAATTTACTTATCATGCATTTGTGACTGCCTCATCTGCCCTCCACTTGCTAATCCATCTCACCTGGGGATACTTCCTATATTACAAGCTCCTGAGAAGATTCAGATATCTGTGATTTTTTTTTAAAGAAAACCTATCAGTATAAAACTGTTTCCTTTTCTCCTCCAAATAGGAAATTTTCATCCAAAATTATATTGGCCTCAAAGAAGTGGGCACCTAAGTCCCTTAGATTCTTTTGAAGATCCTAGTCTGTATTTTTACTTTATTTCAGGGCCTTGTACTGCTGCACTCAAAACCCCACTGGGGTTGATAGGTGTGAACTCATCTTCAATTTCCATAACTTTAAATATAAGACAGAATGGGAGTGTGTGAACCTTTTGGACAGTGTATTGTTTTGGGTAGATGTCAGCGTGAGAGAACACAGTTTCTAAGATCACAGACAAGAGAGAGAGAGAAAAAAAGAGACAGAATTAAAAACAAGCAGGAGCCTGTAAGTACAGTTTGTGACAATGGAAAAAGCTAGAGAGCTTTTGGGGGCAGGTGTTGCTAAAGAGGCTGAGGGGCTGTAAGCTAAGAAACTCCTTCTTTTGTTCTTGGTTCCTCCTAAATTCAGAGACACCAGATCTTGCACTTTATTTATTTTGGGGGGGGGGGTAAATAAACAAAACTGAATCAAAGAAATACCCATCTATCACTAATTTCTACTTTCAACTAGAACATCCCCAGAACTCCAAACTTTGACGAGCTACTTGGGTCAAGAAAGGGATAACTCTCTCTCTCTCTCTCTCTTTCTGTTTCTGTATGTGTGTATATTGGTGTTTCTGTTATTGTACCTCATAGTGATAATTTCTAAAACACTGTAGTTTCATATACTTTGAGATTTAAAAAAAATCATATAAATATATTTTCTGTACTAAAATGAAAAACAAAACCACCTTATCTTCTCCTGGTAAATAAAATGAGCTAGAAATGTACAGACTAGCTAGTGTGCCTTAGAATAAAGAAAAACTGTTAACTTAAACTAACAGTATTTTTCTTTTTCTCTAATATTGTATCGTATTAGCTGGGAATGGGGGAAACTGTAGACAAGAAAAACAGAGCTAAGGTAAATTTCTGAGGGCAGAAAATGAAGGTCACTGTTCTCTCCATGTAAACAAGTCTTTAAAACCAGCGGCACATCACATACACTGATTTTTTTTTTTTTTTGAGCGAGAGAGAGTTTTATTAATATTGTTCCTCTGAAGCTTCTTCAATTCTGATTTATGTGAGGCTAGGCAGGAAACAATCTTTTCAATGGCATTAGTTTTGACATGCACTTATCTGCATGACAAGCTTTAATAAATCTTCAGTTTCCTAAGATATTTGTTTACTCTAAGCATTATTTGCAGAAATAAAGTAAATAACACACACTCACTGAAGTTAGACCACCCACACAAGAATCTAACCTTTGAGAGGCAATAGAGGAAAAAATGGTCACTTGGCAGAAAGTCCCAGTAGGGTAAAGATGCCAGCATTTACAGCTGAATCCAAATGTTCAACAGATGGTAAAGTGAATAAGGTACAGCTGGAACCATAGCATTATGTGCAGGGGAAAAGTACCCGATGGAGAGTGGAAGTTGAAATGCAAAAGAAGAATATTAACAAGTTATCCTGGAATAATAGTGAAACAAGGTCAGTCAAAGTCATATTATTAAGGTTTCCAGCTGCGGAAGATAATAGGACCCTGCTGGACTAATTCTGGCTGTAATTTATGACATGACCTTTGGGTGCAAATTCTGACATTATAATACAAGACATTTCTTTGCTATAAGTTGGATTTGTTCTGCAGCAAATTGTCTCAAAATTGTGCTTGCATGAATATATATTTCCCATTCCTACGTTCGTACAAAACCCAAAATACCAAAACATGTACTATTTACATTCACTTGATCTTTGAAGCTGATGCATGTAAAATTAGATTCATATTTGTTTTAAAAAAATGATTTCCTGCAGATTTTATATTTATCAACAAGGAGTAGCAACTTGACATTATAAATAGAGCTGAAACAAGCTGTTTCCCAGAGATTAATGCTGCCGGCCCATGCATTTCTGCCACTCCATTCAGTATCCAGACAGGAGGCCTTACTAAAATAATTTTGCATATTAAACTTCTAGATCTTACGTGTACTTTAGTAACCAAAGTGAGCTGTAGCTCATGAAAGCTTATGCTCAAATAAATTTGTTAGTCTCTAAGGTGCTACAAGTACTCCTTTTCTTTTTGCGGATACAGACTAACACGGCTGCTACTCTGAAACCTGAGTGGATATTCTACACTATTTACGCAGAGAAAAAGGAACAAAATCTCATGGAGGTGGCAAAGTATGTAGGGAGGGGCAGGGAGGGAAAATAGGTCCCTATGGCTACTATCACCTCTGGTCCTTTAAGAGTTCCCCAACAATTTTGCAACACCACACACCAGGCATAGAGACTGTGCAGGGGAGTGAAACAGGGATGTTGGGACAGAGAGGGTGTGGGTCAGGGAGTAGCCGTTCTACATAAAATGCTTCCCTTTCAGCTGGGCCAAAAATCCTCGGGAGATGTTAATGTCAAGTGGCCAGTAACTCCCCCATTATGGCACTACATTCCCAGAGCAGGGGTAGCTTTGAGCAGCCAGAAATCCAATGACAATTTGGATGGGAGCTGGTCATGTTGTCTGTGAAGGAGGGATGCAATAATCTTCATGGAGGTTCTTCATCTTGGTCAGTCACAGCAGAAATCAGTGGAGTTTGGGACATGGATCATTACACTAGATAATGAAGCTTGCCTGAAGGAGGGGACAATAAGATGGAAACACTTGGCAAGATCCTGATGTAAATCGGTATAGTGTGATTAGAGCTATACTGATTTACACCAACTGAATATCTGGCCCACTGATACAAATTCCCACAATTTATTGTTATTTAAAGTGTTGTAGCTGTGCTGTTCCCAGGTTTTTAGAGAGACAAGGTATATGAGTTAATATCTTTAATTCGACCAACTTCTGTTGGTGAAAGAGAAAAGCTTTCAAGCATACACAAAGCTCTTCTTCAGGTCTTGGAAAGGTACTCAGAGGGGCACTGTTAAATTCAAGGTGGAACAGATTTCTTAGCATAAGGAATTTACATGTTGTAAGACATCATTCAAGGTGAAGAGGGCAGTTAGCACTTCTGCAGTCATAGGACAAAGGACGGCTATTGGGTTACAGATTGTTGTAATGAGCCATACATCCTGTGTATTTACTGAGTCCCCGATTTTTAGTGTCTAACAAAGTTATGAATTTAAGCTCCAGGGCTCGTCTTTTGAAAGTGTTTTGCAGGTTTCCTTTGAGGTGGAGATCTGAGAGGTCAGATATGGAGTGATCATTTTGTGAAAAGTGTTTGCTCATGGGTGATATGGTGTTTTTGTCTTTTTCATTTCTGTGTGATGTCATTTATGTACTCAGTGTAGTGTTGTGATTGTGCATGAAATGAGACATAGTTGTAAATGGGACATTTAGTGCACTGCATTAGGTATACCACATGTTGGGACAGGCATATGTAGGACCCATAGATCTTGAAAGTTGTGTTGTGGGTTGTATTGATCATTGTAGCATTGGAGATACATCTGCAGGGTTCGCATCTGTTTTGGTACCACTTTGAGTTGGTGGATCCTGGTCTGTGGGGAGCTTATTTCTGGTGGTGAGTTTGGAGAGGCTGGGGTGTTGTTTGAAGGCCAGAAAAGAGGGGGCTTAGGAAATATTTCTTTGAAGATGGGATTCCCGTGGAGTATGAGTTGTAGTTGTTTAATGATACCACATTCCAGTTCCAGTATGTGGTAGTAGGTGACAACTAGGGATGGCCGCCAGTGTGGGGGTGGCTTCTATATTGAAGCAGGTTCTCTTGGGGGTATTTGTGTGGCCTATTCCATGATGTGAGCTACTTCTGTAGTGGAATGTGCTCATTTGGTGAAGGTAGTATAAGTGTGTTAAATGTGTATCCTGGATTTTCTCCTTAGAGCATATTCTGGTATCTGAGTGCTTGGCTGTAGATAATAGATGTCTTGGTATATTTGGAGTGGTTACTGCATCTGTGAAGGTAAATGTGGTGATCTGTAGGTTTCTTGTATATAGTAGTCGGCAGGGTTCTATTGTTGAAGCTGATTGTGGTGGTCAGGAAGTTGATGCTGGTGTGGGAGTGTTCTAGAGAGAGTTTGATATATGGGTGGTGATTGTTGCAGTTGTGGTGGAAATCTATGAGGGATTTTGTTTGTCTAGAGGATAAAACTATCATCATTGGTTTCGTGGTGCATTTATTCAGAAATTCTTCCTTGAGGTGACCTATGAAGAGGCTAGCATATTGGGGATCCATTCTAGTACCCACGGTTTAGACAAAATGTTGGTTGTTGAATGTAAAGTTTTTATGGGTGAGGATGAAATGGATGAGTTTGGAGACGTGTTTGGGATGGATATCTGAGCGTTGTGCATTGTCTTGTGGATAGTTGACACAGGCAGCGATGCTGTCATGGTACAATTTATTGTTAGAGATTATTATTTGCCAAGTGCCAACAATGCACTTAGTGCTTTATAAAATACAAATATACAGGGTCAGATTCTGATTTGTATTTTTGCACCCAGTCATGTAATCATAAGTGAAGGTAGTCAGATGCAAGAACAAAAGCTTGGCTATGAATTTGGCAGGTGCAAGTTGCATGTATCAAGAGGAGACTATCCTTCTGAAAAATGTGACCCTGAGTGAATGAATGAAAGTGCATGTGAGGAAAATCTTGGGCACCATTTAACTTACACTAGTAAATGTGCCAGATGTGTGTTGCTTCTCTTCAACTGTTGCAAGGTTATTATTTTTGTTATTTCTATTACAGTAATGCTTTGAGGGTGCTATGAAGGATCAGGGCCCCATTGTGCTAGGCATTGTATAACCATTTGGTAAAGAGCCAGTATCTTTCCTTAAAGGATCGCTGTCCACCTTAAGGAGAAGATGTAATGTGTGGATGAAAAAAGCAAATGAGTGTGAGGAGAATAATAATAATTACGTAGCACAGAATAATAGCAGCATTAAAAAGTCCTTTTGCTGCACTATTATTAGAGGAAAAGCACTTGTCCATCACTTGTGGATATCTGTGTTCTGAAATCCTTTTGAATTCTACAGGGGATGTGGTCTATGACAAAATAGTGTTTGAACAGCTAACAACACAAAAAAAGTCATTGGTCTTAAATTGAAAATGCCCATTTCAGTTGCCAGTCTAATGTGAGATTCTCAGATATGATTGAAGAGGATTAATACATGGCCCCATTTGTATTGTCCTTCACAGGGCTTGTGTGTCTATATTAAAATACTAACTCCTACTTGTTGTATAGCTGTTACGTTGCACTTAGGTCCAGTTTGAATGATTTTGATAAACATCCACATTTTGGCAGGGTTCTTCAGCTGCAACTCCAAATCTCTTTAAAGTTTTCCCACTACACGTTTAAGTAGAATCCCTTTCAGCTGTGTATGTTTATGGGCAATTTATGCCAATGCATACACAAGGAAGATATTAGGGTTGTTTTGTTTTGTTAGGGGGAGTCGTTTTTTGTTTGATTTGAATTCTCCTGAATAAGTTTAAACATAAGGCTAAAGGGTTTTTGGTTGCTGTTGGGTTTTTTGTTTTGTTCGTTTTTTTTTTTTACTCTAAAGTTAACATTCTTATGTTGTAAATATATGCTGTTGTGTTTAGCATTTAAAGGAAGGCTTTGGCACAGCTTTATGGTAGTTTTACAAGCGCCCTCCTGCATTATTCTGTCTTAAGTCACTTTCATGAATACTATATTAATTCATATTTTTAATTACAAAAGCAAAAAAATTGAATACCCCATAGTGTAAATTATCCAATTATGTAGTTTTACCCCAAATGGAACAATATGAGGTTATCCAAATCAAATAGCAAATTATCATTTTTGCTTTAATTATAAATGAAGGTAGCTGCCTTTTAATGTTTTTTATCTTGAGCACAATGTGCTTTTAACTTAACTTTCACTCTGCAAATGTAAGAATTTCTTTAATTATGGGTGACCCACTTTATATTTCCATGGTTCTTTCTTATGTACAGTACACAAGTTTATGAGAAAGGAGCATTGTCTACTGCAGTGTTTCCCAAACTTGGGATGCTGCTTGTTCAGGGAAAGCCTTTGGTGTGATTGGCCAAACAAACAGGCCCGGTCTGCCAGGGGCTTTTCCTGAATGAGCAGTGTCCCAAATTTGGAAAACACTGCTGTAGGGCAATTACATCTTTAGTGGCTTTAGGTCCACCCTAAACTTGCCACTGTGGTTTTGGGCTTGCAGAAACTCTGATCCCGAGAGGTGCTGAAGACCCACATTTCCTAAGAATGTTACTGGAAGATATGGGGGCTCAAGACCTCTCAAAACCAGGCAACACAGTTGAGTAGGGTGCTGTATATTATAAAGGGTGCTTCTCCCTCAGTAGCAGCTAGTAGGTTCTGTTTTCATGGTAATGGCATAAGGCATAATGGCAACATATCCTAACATAGTTGATAGGTTCTTCCCTATCTGAATAATAACTTAGAAATATTAATTCAAGTTGTCATAAAGTAGAAATATTAAATTTGGTTTTCTTGGATTATTCCCCATTGTAAGACTGTAGCTTTCCAAGGGACAAATCCTGGCCCCATAATTAAGGCCTGAGTAAATAGTCTTTATGCATAGCATTAAAAGCTGCAGGTAAAGCGTTAACACTGAGAGACATTTGCAATCCATAACAACTCTTATCGAGCCTACAAAACCTATGAACAAGGCTACATATTGAGTATCTACCAATACCTTATTTATTAACTAGCTATCTACATATATACAGACATTAGTTTTATCGGCTATTCTCATAACACATAGAACCAACTAGAGAGTTTGAGGGAAGGATTAAACCAGGGACAGGGTGCAGCCCATACATATATATTTGGTTGGTGGAACCATGTAGCTGAGGACAAAGTAGCCATACCCATGCTCCTTGACTGGTCCTCCCCACTCTTCTACAGAAAATGCCAGCATTGAGTAGTACTCTGCAGCATCTAGGGAGTACAGAGTACCTCTGCAGGACCTCTCTGGGTATATCTATACTGCAATTAGACACCCATGGCTGGCCTGTGTCAGCTGACTTGGGTTTGTGGGGCTCGGGCTAAGGTGCCATTTAATTGTGGCATAGCTGTTTAGGCTCAGGCTCCAGCCCGAGCTCTGAGACCATCCCACATCACAGGGTCCTAGAGCTGGGGCTCCAAACTGAGTATGAATGTCTATATTGCAATTAATCAGCCCCTTAGGCCAAGCCTCACAAACCCAAGTCAGCTGGCATGGCCAGCCGCAGGTATCTAATTGCAATGGAGCCATACCCTCTGGGTTCAGACTTTGCCTGTGTGCTCTAGGCATATTCCAATTATCCCACTGAGGCTTTTCCATGGGCCAGAGGATTTAGCAAGAACATGAATTGTATTCTGCAAGGCTAAGATTAACTATACTAGAAAAAGAAAATAAATTCAACCAATCTATTGCTAGCTGAAATGCATTTTGCTATTCCTCTTTGGTTTGATGGCTGCCTTCCCAACATCTTACTAAAACCTTTCAAATCTATGGCCAGAACAAGCGGAGATTAGCCTATAAGTCTGTGCTTTATTTGTCTGAAGCTTCCATTGAGCACTGCATGTGATTCAGTGGCTCAATCCCTGGTTTCTGAGACAAATAAAAAATATACTGGTGATGAAAGAATGATGTGCCAAAATGCCATCAGGCTCCTTACTTAACATTCTCCATGTTCCCTTAGTGCTAAAATTCATACTGATCCTCAGCTTCATTTCTCCCTAACACAGACACAGATAAACTGCCAAGTCCCTTCTCATCACTTTATAATAGAAGAAATAAAGCAACAAAGTTTGGTTTCCTGATACAGACAACATGGCTTTTCGATTAGCAGAAGTGCATATTCTTTTAGCTGATTTTTTGAACAATATATAAAGAAATGGCTGCATCTTTCCTTGATGTGGTCTGAACACAGAACTGCCAGAAGGAAATTTCAAGATTCAAGGACCCTGTTTACTTATCCCTCTTGAAAGGATCATGACAAATAACTGCTAACTATTAAGCAAAAATTTCAAGGTATGATCTGTCTGGCTCTCCACTCACTTGAATCTTGCATAATCATTTAAACCCGTGCCAAGTTGGTGTGAAATTGTAACATGCTTTTAAGTGTTTGTCTCTTTAAATTGCTGTGATGTATTTACAACTTTATTTGAGCTCAGCAAAGCTTTTTTCTTGGAAATTTCAAATAGACCATTTTCATAATCTGTTTTTCAAAACCAGATTAATTTGGAGGGCTAATAAGGAAGACTTCTGATATGCATCTTATTGTTAGTTTCTGAGTCATTTAGTCCTGCTACAATGGGTGGGGTGTTAATCGGAGTGTCATAAGGAGTGTCAGCTCATTCATCTTTTAAAAAAATAGATTGCTCGGTGGAGAAGGGTACTGATGTTTTGTGGAGGATTTTGAGATTTTGGGTTTGTTCCAATTTGGAACAAAAATGAAAAAAAAAAAAAAAAGACATTCTCCACACAATGGAATTACCAGATTTCATTCAGCTCTACTGGGAACTTCAACTCCAGGACAGTCCATCTGATGGGCTGCCCCAGAGCTGGAAACCCTGGAAACACTGGAAACCCAGACTCCCAAAGGACTACAAGCCTGGGAGCTAGGGCTTCCTGGGATTCCAGGCTCTTGGCTCTCCATCAGCCCACCAGGCAGATTGCCAAAGAGCTGGGTTGGTGAGCTGGCTGGAAACCAGGCAGGTTTCAAAACCTGCCTGGAAGGCAGGGCTCCACTGGAAACCTGCCTGGTTTCTGGCAGAATTTCACTATAATCAGCATGGTCCCAGGAAACATTTTGATGAAATCTGATGAAAAAATATGTTCTCTAATTTTTTTCTGACCATCTTGTAAACAAGCAGACAAACAAACAAAGAAAAAGAACAACCAGGCCACTGTTTCTGTCTCCTCAACACACTCCCTTTATATTAAAAAAGAATTGTGTAGGAAATGTGTCTATCTTGTCCTTGCTACAGATATCTGACTGCACGAGGCACATTTTGACTGTTCACCACTGACCCCACTTTTTAGTTGTTAAAAAGTTGTTACGCTTTTGATTCCAACAAAACATTATTTGTAGGCATGTACACAAAACTTTGTTTGAGGTTATGGCAAAAGAGCATGCTGCAGTAGAATTGCTAAAGAATTTCAGTGAAAAGTAGACAGGTCCTGTGGTTAACACCCTGAACTGGGAAGGTATGGATTATATTCTCAGCTATGCCAAGACTTCCGGAGTGACCTTGGGCAGGTTTCTTATGGACTATTTTTTGAGGTATTGAGCACCTGCAACTGCCACTCACTTCAAACTGTGAATGCCCAGGAAGTCCGAAAAAGCCAGCTATAAATTTCTTTGTCTTTCTGTTCCCCATCTGTGAAATGAGGATACTATTGATGTATTGCATGAGAGTGTTTTTAAGGTAAATCCATTGTTATATGTGATATGCTTACATACTATGATGATGGGCACTATATAGAAGTTTATTAATAAGGAGAAAAATAATGAGGAGAAATTGCTTTTTTAAAAGCAGTACTGTTATATTAGTACTCAATCAGTTAGATGGTTCTACCCAGAAGAACATCTTTCTGGAAAGGCTGAATGCTGCCATCATAACATTTATATTGTTGTTGTTATGAAAGTCAAGAGAGGCCACACAAATTTGCTGTTTATTCATTGTTTTAAAAAAGTTGTCTAACAATACAATATCCACCATTGCTTGTAGTAGGATGGCGTGATTCTGTTGGATAATTTATAAGTGTATGTTTTAATGAAATACACAACAATAATGAATAATCTACTTCAGCATAAAGGCCTAATCCTGCAACTGGATTACCATAATGGTCACAAATAACATTTCAGTTTTCAAGTGTTTGCAAATATCTAGTTAACATGATTTATATATTTCTAGGGGTTAAACTCTGACCTGACAACTGAGTCTATGCAGATCTGTATTAACAATTTTATGCAGAATCAGTGATTAGGCTCTTTTTTCATAATTACCATAGGCATTGATATGATTCTTATTACCCTAGAATCTGAGCACCTCACAATTTTTAAAGTATTTATCCTCCCAATATCCCTGTGAGGCATGGAAGTGCTATTATCCCCATTTTGCAGATGGGGAACTCAGGCACTAACAGATTGAATGACTTGCCCATGGTCACAGGAAGTCTGTGGAATTGAATCCAGAACTTTAGTTGCAGGCTGGCACCCTAACCACTAGGAAACCCTTCCTCTCTTGTTTTAATACATAAAAACGGATATGTTATAGTTTACCATCACTAAGGTAAACTGTGGTTTTGAAAACTTCTTAACATGGGATGCAACTAAATAAACAATCCAAACAGCATACAATGGATGTACCAAATCATTCAATGTTTTACATATTTTTTTCTAGTTTACACACAAATTCAAAGCAGGGTTTTCATGCAGAGGTATACATGCTAAAAAAAGTTGCCTAAAGTTTTACAAATTTTGATCATTTTAATGATAAAAAAGAGATATCTGTGCATGGAATGTTTCTTGCCTGATCCTGAATATGCCTAGAGAGCATTCTCTTGATGGAAGCAATGTCTAGTGATTTACTGATCTGGGACATTCTGAGGTGGACCATGCACTATCAGCCACCTTTTCATTCTCAGCTGTCATTTTTCTATGTATAGCCCCAAAACTTCCAGATAAAACCTCTACATATTATGAATGTTTCCTATTGGTGTATGTTTTACTCAGGTTGCTGCTAGGAGGCTCTTCTAAGTAACCTTCTCTAAGATCTCAGTGCTGTTCTGTAAGTTAGGCTTGGCAGAATTCATTTTTTTAAATGTAATTTTGACTGATAAAATTAATGTTTACTTTTAAACATTATTTTTTGTCAATTTAGAGTCTCACTGTAGTGCACAATTATGGGTTGTAAGCATTTTTTCTGATTTTTATCTATTTCAATGTTCACATTTATGGGAAATTGGGGGGCAGTCTGACAATAATTATTTAATGACAATAGATATTGAGATTAAAAAAATAAAGTTTTATAACAGTTAAAACACAAATTGTCAACATCATATGACAAAGAAAATATCTTTGAGTCAAATCTAATAAGTTTCCAAGCAGCTTTTTTCTCTTTTACTTCGCCTGTCTGTAAGTTTCTATTATCGATGGAAATATTTATTATCCATTTGTATGTATGCTGAACTCAAAATTTACCAATAAAAATCTAGTCCTTCCAAGCTTATCCATAGTGAAATGCCAGAAGATGAGTAAGAATATTGTTTGCTGTATCTTCTTCTCCTTTCCCAGTGTCACATCCAGTACAAATCTCCTAGTCCCTACCAGTCCTAAGTCAACAAGAGCAGAGCATTATATTAACAGCCAAGTCATCAGAATAGCCATTTAAATATTAACTAGCTTAGAAACTGTGAAACTGGATATAAACCAGGGCCTGCCTGGCTAAAGCAAATCTTTGTTTCTTTCTGTGTCAAATTTCAGTTTATTGGCCAAAGAATAATCATGATGTGAGAGAAGAGGTGTAACAGTTTGGGGCTTTGTAAAAATAGAAGCCTAACACATTTGCTCCAATGTTGGAAACTGTAGGAGGAAAAGTGATCTGGTCCCATTTGGTTAGAGACAATATTTCAGAGGTTTCACCCTTGTCTATACATTTGTATCTAATTCTGCTGAGAAGAAAACAAATAGTTCTTGGCTTGAATAAAAAGGTACACATCATTAAACCTATTTTGGAGGTTATGACAGAAGAAAAACCTTCAGTGCCACAACCTTAATCTCTCATTTTATTAGCCAGGTCCCACATACTGTAGGTCCCCCAAATATTCCAAGGTGCATTTTTAAAGTGATCTGTCTTCTGCAGAGCAATGCACTGACATTCTGACTTTGTATTAGGACCCCAATACCAATTCAATCCCTGTGTCTTAATATCAGACATGTTCCAAGGAGACTAAAGATCAACAGAAGCTTTTCTTTCCTAATATTGCTAATGGAAAATAAAATATATCATTCAAACTCTTTGCTCCATCTCAGAGTAATTCAATATGAGGTCTTGCTTACGTGAAAAGGGAACACTATCTTATTAATTCAACATCTTTTTGGAAGTAGCAGACATTTACTCAGATAATCAGGTAATTTTTTACAATAGTTTTGGACTTCATGACATGGCTGATGTGATTAGGCCCTATGCAGCCACACTATCAGAGGCTCGTTCACCTGCACATCTACCAATGTGATATATGCCATCATGTGCCAGCAATGCCCCTCTGCCATGTACATTGGGCAAACTGGACAGTTTCTACGTAAAAGAATAAATGGACCCAAATCAGATGTCAAGAATTATAACATTCATAAGCCAGTTGGAGAACACTTCAATTTCTCTGGTCACTCGATTTCTGATCTCAAACTGACTATCCTTCAACAAAAAAACTTTGAAAACAGACTCCAACGAGAGACTGCTGAATTGGAATTAATTTGCAAATTGGATACAATTAATTTAGGCTTGAATAGAGACTGGGAGTTGTTGAGTCATTATACTAAGTAAACTATTTCCCCTTGTTTATTCCTCCCCTCTCCTCCCCCTCCCCCACCCCCACTGTTCCTCAGACGTTCTTGTTAACTCCTGGAAATGTGCTGGAAATGGCCCGCCTTGATTATCACTTCAAAAGGTTTTCTCTCCCCCCACCCCACTCTCCTGCTGGTAATAGCTCATCTTAAGTGATCACTCTCCTTACACATGTGTATTTTTTCATGGTCTGTGTGTATATAAAATCTCCTCACTGTACTTCCCACTTTATGCATCCGATGAAGTGAGCTGTAGCTCACGAAAGCTTATGCTCAAATAAATTGGTTAGTCTCTCAGGTGCCACAAGTACTCCTTTTCTTTTTGCGAATACAGACTAACACGGCTGCTACTCTGAAACCTGTGTACAGAGACTTATGCCTGGCCTGTTCCTGCAAGGTGCCTGGCCTGATCCTGCCAGGTGTTAATATCCCCTGAAAGGTGCTGAGTGACATCAGCTCCCAGTCAAAGGCCCAGTTCTGAGAAGTGGTTGCTGCCACTGTTAATCACAAGATCAATTTCTAGTGTCTGATGGAAGTAAACCTATGTATACACACAGTTCCAGGGTTAATTTTCTCCTATTAGCAGAGAGTTCAGCAGCCTATTCCACACACTAATGTTCATGCCCTAGACCAAGCTCCAACTTTGCTGGGCTGCTCAAATTGCAATATCACAATAGATATACAGAGATTTTGCGTTTCTCCTTTAGAGCTTTACCACCAACCAGTAATAAACAAAGTTACACAGTTCTTCTCTTATAGTTTTCATGAAAAGATACATTACAAAGATAATCCTGCAGGTATTCTTCCCTAGTCATCTCCAGGCGATCTCTGAGACACAGAGTAAGCCAGCTAGGCCATCCTGGAGGCATTGAGAGTTGTGTTAGCTGAGGTGGATAGTGACTCCTTGGACTAGTGGAGGGGGATTGAAGCTCCACGTGCTCACACACACACCTACACATACAGACACACATCCCAACCTCTCAGCAGCCCTAAGGCTGTGGAAGGTGGCTGGGACCTCTTCCTCTTCAATGCGGAGTGTGGAGGAGGAAATGGAGCAGAGGAACCCTACAGAGCTGGCAGTGCTTCGACCCAGGGATGGCTTCTGAGAAGCACCAAGGGAGAGCAGGAAGCAAGAGGGGGAACTTCCCCCACCACAGTGTGGTGTGAAGTTGACCACCAAAGGACATAGGTCGACCGAGATCAGGGTCCCTGCTGGGGTCATACACTGTGCAGTAGCTGGTGAGTTGCCCCTTCCCTCCTCCTTCCCCCTGCCAGAGGGGTTCAGATGGGATGGAGGATTCCTCAGCCACGGGGTGAGTCAGAGGTGCAATTGAGCTCTCCATCTGAAAGGAAGAAAAGCATGGGGAGGAACAGATTCCCAGGAGTAGTACCTGGAGGTGGGCCCAAGATCCCATTATCTGGGAGCATGGGATTCAGACATAGAAAGGCAAAGATGAAGGAAACTGACAATCAAAGAATATTCAGGTCATATTCTCCTTGCAGGAACACTCAGGCATCCTAGCTAGAACCCCTGGGCATCAGGGATGGGATTTGCCAGCATCTCTCTATAAAGAAAGATGTATCTGCTGAAGACAGGACAAGAAGCGATGGGCTTAAATTGCAGCAAGGGAGATTTAAGTTAGACATTATGAAAAACTTCCTAACTGTCAGAATAGTTAAGCACTGGAACAAATTGCCTTGAGAGGCTGGGGAATCTCTATCATTGGAGGTGTTTAAGATTAGATTAGAGAAAACACTTGTCAGGGATGGTCTAGATAACAGTTAGTTCTCCCTCAACACAAGGGATTGGATGAGATGACCTACTGAGTTTCCTTCCATTTCTATATTTCTATGGTTCTTGATTTGCCAGTATCTCTGTCAGGCCGCCAGGCACAGCGTTAGGAATAGTTGCACATATGCCCCACCACTGGGGTCACAGCAGCAGAAAAGCAGCCTGGGAGCATACCCACCATCAGGTATAAGCAGGATTGGCTAAATCACTGGCACTTTGCATCCCCAAAAGTTTGGGGTCTCAACCTAACAGCGGTAGTCCTTCCTTGGGAAGAAGGGTGCTGTGGGTGTAGGTGACTGTGGAGACAATCTCTCAGCATACCCCTGAGCTGAGGAGGCAGGGGGCTGAAAAAGGGGTTCAAGGTAGTAAGGAGACACCTCCAATAGCAGGGGCAGTGCACCCAAGACAACAGAATCATGACACCTTGTTTGTCTATCATTTTGTTGTAGGCTGGCAGGATTTACTGACTCAGGTAGAGGATTTTTAGTAAGGGTGTGAACTGTGAAGTTGCCAGAGTCATTTTTGGATGCTGGTGGCTTGGTGATCACATGTGGTACAATATGCCTGAGCTTTTTAGGGACAATGAAGTACGCTTGTTGGATAAAGTGTTTGCTATTTGGGCTGGGAGACCTTAGTGGTTGGATTAGGCAGGGAGTAGATAGCATGCTGTGGTTGGGGGGGGGGGGTGACCAAGCTAGCTGCTGGCATCCCCAGTGGCTGGTGTCCAGTATGGATAAAGGATAAAAAAGCCAGCTCCCAGAGGTAAATGAGACCTGGCATATGGCTAGTGGACCTTTTGCCTGTAAAGAGAAGAGGAGACATGAAGACTTCACAGAATGAAGTAGCCTTTTGTAGTAACCATTACCCCCTCACTGCAAGGAGTATGAGAGGACTGACAAGTGAGCTATTTCCTGGGTCAGACTGAAGAAAGTCTACCTCAAGTTTCTGGTTATATAGTGGGAGCAGGGAAACCTTGCACTGGATACAATTAAATGCTTGGTATGTGAGGGGAGTGGGCCCCATTGTTAAATTAATAAAGTTGTGGCCTGCCACTTAAATCCATCTCGGTGTCTGTCTGTCTTTCTTCTGTGTGTCCTGATCAATGTGTAGAGAGTGTATGATAGTTAGATAAAAAAACAGTCTGTGTATTACATATTATAATTACTAGGTTTGTTGGCAGTTAGATTTTACAGGGACAATCTATGTTTAACATAAAATAGTAACTGGAGAGTCTTTATTTTCATAAACATTATAACTGGGGTATATAAATAACATGCAATATGACTGGAGATTTATTATTTTGGAGTTATTTTATAATCCTATAATGGCTCCCTCAGCCCTAGTTTTTGGTTTAATGCAAAAATACACTTTATTGATTTAAGGAAAAGTAATTTAACATATTAAAAACCCTCTACTAAGTCATCTTTAGAGAACCTACCATTTCTAGAGACAAATACCATATCTCAAGCATTAACGATAAGAATGAAGAGACTACTAAGTTAATTGGAGATAATGAAATAATGCAGATAGTTAAAAGCAATTGAAATGGAGTGAATATGAAGTAACATTAAATTAGCAGGTATCTGGGAAGGGGTAAAGAAGGGAAATACAATGGAATAATTTAAGGAGAAAAAATCGACTTGACTTTAAAATTAAAAGAACTTTTTTTCTTAAATAACTCTTTCAAATGTCGATATTGTTGCTGTTTGACAATTTATACTCATCTTCCAATAAATCGTCTCATCTTACCTCACCAAATGATTTGATTTAGGGGCTCTTTGATAGAATGACACTATTCACTTGACTGTGGTATATTCTTGAATCTTTCCCAATGGCTTCTTCCCCAGTGTTTGGTTATGGCAATAATTAATGCTAAAACTTAAAAGGAAGCCCAAGATGTTCCAGAATGACTAATGTTTTATTCATTCTGGATAATGTTTTGCTTTGATAGATTTTTTTGTAAATTAAATGGTTTTATGGCCAGAAGGGACCATTAGAATATTTCACCTTTCACCAAACAGCCATTGGTATAAAAACTTCTGGGGCTAATTGAACACAAGTAAACTCAAGTTTTCCTACTTCTGTGCCATCTGTTCTTTACAAATGACCTTATGGACTGTGATCTGCCCTGGTACAGGTTTGCTGTTATGGATGCACGTTACTTATTTCTGTCTTTGATAGAAATACAGTTATGATAATCCATATTCACTTTCAGTTCCACAACACAGAATGGAGGAACTTGAATGACTTTTGCTGAATTTAAAATTATGACTCATTTTACTCTACTTGTCTTTTTCAGCCTGGCTGTAGATTTATGACTAGATATAGAAGGTATCACTCCTAATTAGAGGAAGTAGCAGATGGTTTATATTTCCATTACATGTTATGGGACAATAGTTATGTATTTTACAATATTTTTAACCACATATTTATTCAGAATTTCCATAATTGAAATAATAAAAATACAGAATTATTTGTTTTGCAATAAAACCCTAGTCATGGATCAAGGCACCATTGTGCTAGGCACTGTACAAACAGAACACAAGATGGTTTCTGTCCCAAATATATTACAGTCTATGTATGTGTAACCTAAACCTCCCCCACTGCAACTTGAGACCATTACTCCTTGTCCTGTCCTCTTCTACCACTGAGAATAGTCTAGAACCATCCTCTCTGGATGTAACCAAGTACTAGTAGTAACCAAGGATGCTGGAAGCCAGAGTGTGGGTGGTGTGTTGCTGACAGACTGCTGGTGTCAGAGTTGCTGGACCATGGCTGTAGCTGTACAAAGACACTCAAGGTGTGACCTGCATGCTGGCAGGCTCTTTGTGAGTGACCCAGGTTGCTAAAACAGCAAAGAATTGTGAGGCACCCTCACTGGTCTGGACTTCACCATAGAATGTGACTGTATGGGTATGTCTACACTACGAAATTAGGACAAATTTACAGAAGTCGTTTTTTTAGAAATCGTTTTTATATATTTGAGTGTGTGTGTCCCCACAGAAAATGCTCTAAGTGCATTAACTGCATTAACTCGGCGGAGTGCTTCCACAGTACTGAGGCAAGTGTCGACTTCCGGAGCGTTGCACTGTGGGTAGCTATCCCACAGTTCCCGCAGACTCCGCTGCCCATTGGAATTCTGGGTTGAGATCCCAATGCCTGATGGAGCTAAAACATTGTCGCGGGTGGTTCTGGGTACATATCATCAGGCCCCCATTCCCTCCCTCCCTCCATGAAAGCAGCAGCAGACAATCGTTTTGTGCCTTTTTTCCTGAGTTACCTGTGCAGACGCCATACCACGGCAAGCATGGAGCCCGCTCAGGTAACCGTCACCGTATGTCTCCTGGGTGCTGGCAGACGTGGTACTGCATTGCTACACAGCAGCAGCAACCCCTTGCCTTGTGGCAGCAGACGGTGCAGTAGGACTGGTAGCTGTCATCGTCATGTCCGAGGTGCTCCTGGCCACGTCAGCCAGGAGCGCCTGGGCAGACATGGGTGCAGGGACTACATTAGAAGTGACTTGACCAGGTCATTCTCTTTAGTCCTGCAGTCAGTCCCATTGAACCATCTTATGATGAGCAGGCAAGCGATATGGATTGCTAGCAGTCCTACTGTACCATCTTCTGCCAGGCAGGCAAGAGATGAGGATGGCTAGCAGTCCTACTGCACCATCTTCTGCCAAGCAGCCATGAGATGTGGATGGCTTGCACTCCTTCTGCACCGTCTGCTGCCAGCCAAAGATGTAAAAGATAAATGGAGTGGATCAAAACAAGAAATAGACCAGTTTTGTTTTGTACTCATTTGCTCCCCCCCTCCCCCGTCTAGGGGACTCATTCCTCTAGGTCACTCAGAGAGAAGGTGCAGCGAGGTAAATCTAGACATGTATCAATCAGAGGCCAGACCCTGCTTGTTCCAATAAGAACAATTACTTAGGTGCACCATTTCTTATTGGAACCCTCCGTGAAGTCCTGCCTGAAATACTCCTTGATGTAAAGACACCCCCTTTGTTGATTTTAGCTCCCTGAAGCCAACCCTGTAAGCTGTGTCGTCAGTCGCCCCTCCCTCCGTCAGAGCAACGGCAAACAATCGTTCCGCTTTTTTCTGTGCGGACAACATACCAAGGCAAGCATGGAGGCCGCTCAGTTCACTTTGGCAATTAGGAGCACATTAAACACGACACACATTATCCAGCAGTATATGCAGCACCAGAACCTGGCAGAGCGATACCGGGCGAGGAGGCGATGCCAGCGCAGTCACGTGAGTGATCAGGACATGGACACAGATTTCTCTGAAAGCATGGGCCCTGCCCATGCATGCATCATGGTGCTAATGGGGCAGGTTCATGCTGTGGAATGCCGATTCTGGGCTCGGGAAACAAGCACAGACTGGTGAGACCACATAGTGTTGCAGGTCTGGGACGATTCCCAGTGGCTGCGAAACTTTCGCATGTGCAAGGGCACTTTCATGGAACTTTGTGATTTGCTTTCCCCTGCCCTGAAGCGCATGAATATCAAGATGAGAGCAGCCCTCACAGTTGAGAAGCGAGTGGCGATAGCCCTGTGGAAGCTTGCAACACCAGACAGCTACTGGTCAGTTGGGAATCAATTTGGAGTGGGCAAATCTACTGTGGGGGCTGCTGTGATGCAAGTAGCACACGCAATCAAAGATCTGCTGATATCAAGGGTAGTGACCCTGGGAAATGTGCAGGTCATAGTGGATGGCTTTGCTGCAATGGGATTCCCTAACTGTGGTGGGGCCATAGACGGAACCCATATCCCTATCTTGGCACCCGAGCACCAAGCCGGCAAGTACATACACCGCAAGGGGTACTTTTCAATAGTGCTGCAAGCTCTGGTGGATCACAAGGGATGTTTCACCAACATCAACGTGGGATGGCCGGGAAAGGTACATGACACTCGCATTTCAGGAACTCTGGTCTGTTTCAAAAGCTGCAGGAAGGGACTTTATTCCCAGACCAGAAAATAACTGTTGGGGATGTTGAAATGCCTATATGTATCCTTGGGGACCCAGCCTACCCCTTAATGCCATGGCTCATGAAGCCGTACACAGGCAGCCTGGACAGTAGTCAGGAGCTGTTCAACTACAGGCTGAGCAAGTGCAGAATGGTGGTAGAATGTGCATTTGGATGTTTAAAGGCGCGCTGGCGCAGTTTACTGACTCGCTTCGACCTCAGCGAAACCAATATTCCCACTGTTATTACTGCTTGCTGTGCGCTCCACAATATCTGTGAGAGTAAGAGGGAGACGTTTATGGCAGGGTGGGAGGTTGAGGCAAATCGCCTGGCTGCTGGTTACGCGCAGCCAGACACCAGGGCGGTTAAAAGAGCACAGGAGGGCGCTGTATGCATCAGAGAAGCTTTGAAAACCAGTTTCATGACTGGACAGACTACGGTGTGAAAGTTCTGTTTGTTTCTCCTTGATGAACCCCCCCGCCCCTTGATTCACTCTACTCCCTGTAAGCTAACCACCCTCCCCTCCTCCCTTCGATCACCGCTTGTGGAGGCAATAAAGTCATTGTTGCTTCACATTCATGTATTCTTTATTCATTCATCACACAAATAGGGGGATGACTACCAAGGCAGCCCAGGAGGGGTGGTGGAGGAGGGAAGGAAAATGCGACACAGCACTTTAAAAGTTTACAACTTTAAAATTTATTGAATGACAGCCTTCTGTTTTTTAGGCAATCCTCTGTGGCGGAGTGGCTGGTTGGCTGGAGGCCCCCGCACCACGTTCTTAGGCGTCTGGATGAGGCGGCTATGGAACTTGGGGAGGAGGATGGTTGGTTACAGAGGGGCTGCAGTGGCAGTCTGTGCTCCAGCTGCCTTTGCTGCAGCTCAACCATACACTGGAGCATACTGGTTTGATCCTCCAGCAGCCTCAGCATTGAATCCTGCCTCCTCTCATCATGCTGCCGCCACATTTGAGCTTCAGCCCTGTCTTCAGCCCACCACTTACCCTCTTCAGCCCGTCACCTCTCCTCCCGGTCATTTTGTGCTTTCCTGCACTCTGACATTATTTGCCTCCACGCATTCATCTGTGCTTTGTCAGTGTGGAAGGACAGCATGAGCTCAGAGAACATTTAATCACGAGTGCGTTTTTTTTCTTTCTAATCTTCACTAGCCTCTGGGAAGGAGAAGATCCTGTGATCATTGAAACTCATGCAGCTGGTGGAGGAAAAAAAAAGGGACAGCGGTATTTAAAAAGACACATTTTATAAAACAGTGGCTACAGTCTTTCAGGGTAAACCTTGCTGTTAACATTACATACATAGCACATTTGCTTTCGTTACAAGGTCGCATTTTGCCTCCCCCCACCACGTGGCTACCCCCTCAACCCTCCCCCCTCCCTGTGGCTAACAGCGGGGAACATTTCTGTTCAGCCACAGGCAAACAGCCCAGCAGGAACGGGCACCTCTGAGTGTCCCCTGAAGAAAAGCACCCTATTTCAACCAGATGACCATGAATGATATCTTACTCTCCTGAGGATAACACAGAGAGATAAAGAACGGATGTTGTTTGAACGCCAGCAAACATACACTGCAATGCTTTGTTGTACAATGATTCCCGAGTACGTGTTACTGGCCTGGAGTGGTAAAGTGTCCAGGAGGCATCCTTGGGTGGGTTTGGGGGGTACTGGCTCCAGGTCCAGGGTGAGAAACAGTTCCTGGCTGTCGGGAAAACCGGTTTCTCCGCTTGCTTGCTGTGAGCTATCTACAACCTCCTCCTCCTCATCATCTTCTTCGTCCCCAAAACCTGCTTCCGTGTTGCCTCCATCTCCATTGAAGGAGTCAAACAACATGGCTGGGGTAGTGGTGGCTGAACCCCCTAAAATGACATGCAGCTCATCATAGAAGCGGCATGTTTGGGTCTCTGACCCGGAACGGCCGTTTGCCTCTCTGGTTTTCTGGTAAGCTTGCCTCAGCTCCTTAGTTTCACGTGGCACTGCTTCGGGTCCCTGTTATGGCCTCTGTCCTTCATGCCCTGGGAGATTTTCACAAAGGTTTTGGCATTTTGAAAACTGGAACGGAGTTCTGATAGCACGGATTCCTCTCCCCATACAGCGATCAGATCCTGTACCTCCCATTCAATCCATGCTGGAGCTCTTTTGCGATTCTGGGACTCCATCATGGTCACCTCTGCTGATGAGCTCTGCATGGTCACCTCTGCTGATGAGCTCTGCATGGTCACCTGCAGCTTGCCACGCTGGCCAAACAGGAAATGAGATTCAAAAGTTCGCTGTTCTTTTCCTGTTTACCTGGCCAGTGCATCTGAGTTGAGAGTGCTGTCCAGAGCGGTCACAATGGAGTACTCTGGGATAGCTCGCGGAGGCCAATACCATCGAATTGTGTCCACAGTACCCCAAATTCAACCCGGCAAGGCCGATTTAAGCGCTAATCCACTTGTCAGGGGTGGAGTAAGGAAATCGATTTTAAGAGCCCTTTAAGTCGAAAAAAAGGGCTTTCATCGTGTGGACGGGTGCAGGTTTACATTGATTTAAAGCTGCTAAATTCATCTAAAGTCCTAGTGTAGACCAGGGCTTAGAGACAAGAAACAACAGGTGGATACAAAAGACAGCAGGGGTGCACAAGCAAGCAATGAGACAATATTGGACAACATGCTAGGCTGTGGTCTTAGCACATCAGCGGCCTGTCTGTTGTCAATTATATTCTGGGTATCCTTGGTAAAAGAGTTTTAAGGAGGGATTTGTAGGACAATGAGGTGGCTAAATGAATGTTTATGGGGTGCACCCTCATGTTTTGGGCCGTATGAGAGAAAGTATGACAGTGTTTATTTGAAAACTTAAGTGGGCAATGATGACAAGTAGCTTGTATTTGATGGGAAAGAGAAGGGGGAGCCAATGGAGTGGTGCACAGACAAGTATTGTTAAATTGTGAGTACTGACTCTTTTCTGTACTGTCAAAGTGTAAGTTTTCAACCAATTTCCCTGCCTTCTGCTAGAATCAGAACATCATGTTTGACCAGAAGCAATATTTTATATAATTAGAATTAACATGTACCATACTGTGCCATAGTCCTATATCCAAACTGAATTAAAATGTGGAGTATAAGGGGCTGGTTGTCGAAAAAGACTTCATGAGAGTTATATTTTGTTATCCCTCCACTGTCAGCTCCAACCAACAAGGAACAAAATGTAAGGATGTCAGATCAATTTTCTCATTAGCCTACTGAGAGACAGATGGGAAGGGGTTCACTTGGTTAATTTTTTAGCCAGCAGGCACTGGAATATTTCTACTAGGAGAGACTAAAAAAAATTAATAACTATAGATCAGCTCTGCTGGCTAGAAGGTTATCAGTATGCTGGGGTGACCAGGAATATACTCTCACAGGAAACATATAAAATCAATGATTGTTTGATTTATTTTGTTGCAGAAAATTCAGTTGAAATTAAGAAGAAACAAATTAAATAAGAGTTAAGTTGTGTCACTAGGTAGCCTGAATAAAGAGCTGAGATATATTTACTCTGTGCTGAGTGGTGATGCCACCCAAATGCTTTAGCACTGTGAAGACAGAGACACCATCACCAGGATAAGTTGGATTTCTTGGAATGGAAAATGTTATAAAACAGAAGCTGATCCTCCTGTTCAAGGTTCCAACATTATTAACTGTTTCAGAGTAGCAGCCGTGTTAGTCTGTATTCACAAAAAGAAAAGAAGTACTTGTGGCACCTTAGTCTCTAAGGTGCCACAAGTACTCCTTTTATTATTAACTGTGAGATTCAATTTTGAGGGAGTTTTGGTTTGCCCAATTCTTTTTTAAGCTCATCTGATGCAAGAGACAGGCTTTGTCTTGGAATGTGTAATATGGCTGCTGACCTTTGAGTTTCCAAGGACTGGCAATTATTTTACAAAATATTTACCATTTCTCTTCTGCACATTCATATAGCCGGGTATTCCTTAGAGACAGAATTAAAAACTGAGTCTGAGGTGTACTCATGACAGCAACACACACAGCTTTAGGAGACAAACTCTATACTGATGTCAAATAGTAAGAAGCCTTTTAATTAACTTGAAATTATTATATTTCTTTGATAACATTTTTAACCTGGGAGTCTGATAAGTAAATTTGAAAATGGATTCTTATTTTTCCACTATGAAATCAACTACAGAAATGAGTCTTTTACTAGCAAGAAAATTCAAAATGCTGAGAATAATAATGCTTACCAGTTACATGATGCAATACTTCAAAACATTTTATTACCATTTATTTTTTTCAGTTTATGAAAGAGCACTTACTTCCTCAAAATTTAAATACAAAACTTAAAACATGCTACTGTTCACTCACAGGTTCATAGTATTCTCTAATATTAAATAAAGAATCTGATAAGAATACCCTCACCCATGCAAAAAATAAATTTGTAACCCTCCCAACACCTCCAGAGGCTAAATTTGTGTGAACTGATGAACTAAACAACCTAACCTGAAGGTCAACAAACTCAGTTTATGCAGAGCTCAGAGAACGTTTCATCACGAGTATGTTTTTTTTTTCTTTCTAATCTTCACTAGCCTCTGGGAAGGAGAAGATCCTGTGATCATTGAAACACATGCAGCTGGTGGAGGAAAAAAAAAGGGACAGCGGTATTTAAAAAGACACATTTTATAAAACAGTGGCTACAGTCTTTCAGGGTAAACCTTGCTGTTAACATTACATACATAGCACATTTGCTTTCGTTACAAGGTCGCATTTTGCCTCCCCCCACCACGTGGCTACCCCCTCAGCGTCCCCCCCTCCCTGTGGCTAACAGTGGGGAACATTAAATGTTCTGCCTTGAACCTCAAGAAGCTTTGAACTGTTGCCTAAAGTCCTAAACATATTGAATGGGAAACTATTTTGGGGGATTTGATAATCCAAATGAATGAATGGGCAAAACCATCCTTAAGACTAGAAGATGACCAGAAATAGATAAATAATGGAGAAGGGCAAATGATTTACCAGGTCTATGATTTGTTGTTGTTCTATCTTTACAAGACTGATATTTTTATTAAGAAATAAGGGAAGAGAAAAGGAACATATATGTATTGTTTCTTTAAACCTATAGTAGGAAGCCAGGCAGAAGGCTTTGGGGAAGTTCAAAGCAGAAATCCTACAGAAGAGGCAAGGAGAGAGAGAGAGAGAGAGAGAGAGAGAGAGCACACGACTTTAGGAACAATGGTATTTTCTGTTTAATAAATCCTTGCTGTTAAAGGACTGTATCTGTGATTCTTTATCATTGTCAAACAACAGCTTCAAGTCTGATCTCAGATGAAATGGGGAAACTAATCTTCCGCAATGATTTAATCTCTGAGCATTCTGGGCCACATCCTCAGGAAGTGTAAATCTGTGTAGCTATATTGAGTCCAGTGGAGCTACCCTGGTTTATATCAGTTTAAAGTTTGTCCTTCTATTTTGAATGATGATTTCAGTGGAGTTATCCAATGTAAATAAAAGCAGAATTTAGTTCCATTTGTCCTTTTCATGGATTTCATGCACCTTTTTTTAAAGCACCTTATGGCCCTATTTTAGCTCCTTTCTAATCTTAATTGATTTTCCTTGATGCTTTCCATTGCTATGGTTGTTCTGATTAATTAACTTCCTAGCCTTTTCAAAGTAATCATGAAGATCCTATTAAAATGCCCTATCTAATCTCTTTACCTATGCTGTGACATACTGGGATGCAATCCAGACCAGCAAGGAGCTGTCACCCCTGCCCAGCAACCTTGGGTGCCTTACAATACCTTGCTGGTAGTCGTCCCATCTGGACCTCTCAGAATCAGTCATCCAGCATGCAAATCACACCCTGAACGTCTGTGTAACTGCAGCCTGCCAGTCACACTTGGGTTACAGTGTGGCTCTCACCAGCCAATAATGTGTAGGGTGCGAATACGGGGTGCTTTCTGTCACATTTTGACTTGTTTTCTTTAATAAAGGTGCATTTTGTAAACAAATCCTGGCTAGGTGTATGCTACTTTGTGCCTGATCACTACTTCCTATAAATATAGATAGATGGATGGATTAAATTCTTTAGATTTATCATTTTAAGATAATAAACAAGTTTAGGCATATGATAGCCTCTACTTTTGATGCCAGTGTCCAGTTCTGACCTCAAGTATCTTCCCTTTACTGAGTTGTGCAGAATTTTAGGGGCTTTCCAGGTTTCTTTCTGGACAAATCAGTGACATGGAGTCTGGGTACATCCCAAGTGTGACTTGTTTTATTTACACATTCACACACTAAACCAGGAAGGAGATGATCAAACATCATGGATCGGCATCCCTCCTTTCAGGAATTTCAGCCCAATGCCTATGCCCAATTCCCAGGGAGCAAGTCTGCCTCAAGAATTGACTCTAGTCAAGAGCACAAGGCAGACAACATAAGCAACTCTTGTTGCTAATACAGATTCCTCTGTCCCAAAATCTGTCGCGGCATCAAACTCTTGCATAACCCAAAACAACAACACAACCTGTCTCCCCGAGATTCAGAACCTGATCACATGCTAAGGACATGTGTGTGGAAGACTGTGTGTAGCAGTGCCATCTCATGACAGCTGCCATAACAGTTAATATATGTGGTGATAGTAACCATGTGATTAAACTAAGGACAAATGTAGCAAGAAGTAATATCACATTATTATTTATATGTATATCACCACTTCTTTACCACCTCAGTTGCCACTAATTAGTTCTCCTAAATATGAAATTCTTCCCCCTCCCCTTCTTCCAAAATTAAATGTACCTAAGGCCCAGGATTGGCAATAATCAAGCCAACACTAGTAACTATGTGCAAGGTACAGTATTCATTACTCTGCAAGTCTAGAAATGGGCACTTCTCAACTTCCTAGTGAGAGTCATAACAGTCTTTCCAATCTCTGGAAGGTTTTGTGATTTTGATCCTTAAAAATGACATTTTTATGTATAGTACAACCACTTGAGGTTATTTTTAGTTACATTGTAGCGGTCTTGGAACCCTACATGTTTGGCTACAAAAGCACAGATTTGGCCACCTTTACTTCTGATGAGTAGTATCTTAATCTGTGTGCAATCTCATTGAAATTGTAAAGTAAAATAGTATTCACCATGAGCAAAGGGGGAGGGGGAGGAGGGCACAGTCTGGTCCATAATAACTAAGGCACATGGTTTTACTGGCAAAGGATGTTCCCAATAGAATATTTGAAAACTCTCTAAATCCACTGTATGTATTCATTTGTTTATTTATTTGCTGTGAATATATGGCTGTGTAGTAGGGTATAAAGAATTTATCAGCACTCCTTTGGGACAGCTAGCACAACTAGTTAATGGCTTCCTCATTCATAGATAATGTTTTTATCCCAAACTCATAACACCGCAGACCATGATATGCATATATTTCAATGCCTATATTGTCTCAAAGAGCCTGCTCCATGATGCAGGCGAAGCAAATATCTGATGACCCAAGAGGGATTATATTTCATCACAGGATGGTGCAGGTTCGTGCTCTTCCTTGTGTCTTGTCTAGAAAAGTACAGTAGCTGTGCTCAGGGGAGTGTGATTTTGACTGTTCTTTGCATTGGGATCCAGGAACAATTTAGTTCAGTGGTGGGCAACCTGCAGCCAGTGGGCCGCATGTCAGTGGCTGCAGTTCGCCATTGCCAGCCAATGGGGAATTGCAGATGGCCATGCCTGCAGACACTCAATGTGCAGTCTGTGGGCTGCAGGTTGCCCACCACTGATCTAATTCATCATGTTTATTTCATTAGTATAAATTTCATATTAATAGATCTTTTACACAGACATATCTGATATGGAGCTGTATTGCAAAACTGTACTTGGTATTCTGTCCTTTTTCACATAAAAATGTCTCTCTTCAAGCATTATCAATTCAGTGAGAGGATGACTTCTATCTGCATATAATCATTCACAATATTAATTTTTCCTTAATCTTAAATAGCTGTGATTCAGAAAGGAAGTTAAACAAAACTCTGAAAATATGTTTTGAATTTCATCTTCTTGACTTACAAAGCTAGGGTTTAAATATGCTTCTAAAAAAATATAATAAGGAAGGCATTGATATAACAATTATGGGATCAAATTATGAAGTTAATTCCATAAAACTATTTTGCTTCATCCAGGTAAAATATTTGCTCATTATGATATATACTATTGTCACTTTCTTTCATTGTGTTACAGTGTCAGCACTTGTGTGATGCTGTTAATTACTTACATTTATGTAGTATCGTTCATTGGAAAGAATCCCATGAACTTTACAAACTGATTTACAGGAATTGCTTCACCCACTGCTGGTACGGATCCCGCTCTGAAAGGTAGCATCTGTTGACTAGTGTACATCAGTGCAGGAGGAAGCAATCAAATCAAATAAAACAACCTTATCCAACTGAAACTATACTAGGAATTTTAGGTAGATGTGTGAGACCCTAAAAACACCCCCAATGCCAGAGGGCAAGGGGCTCCCCGGAATTTAGCATAAGCTCAGCTGGCCTGACTAGCTGAGTATAGCCCAACTCACTGTTATCATAAAATCTATCTAAAAGGTGTCAAGCAAGGTAGCATATGTAAACTGGTAACATGCTGCTCACTATATTTTTGGGTGGTGCATGTATGGCTGATATATGAACAATTATAAATAGGTGCTTGAAATATGTTCTTAAAATGTGTTTAGCAGGGTGGCCTTAAGTCACCCCCAACAAAGGAACAAAGTCCCACCTGCTTGAATGTGTCTCTAATATAAAAAAAGAGGAAAGAGAGAGAGAGACAATAGAAGTACATTTACGTAAGAGGTAAACAAAGCCATCAAACTAGCAAGTGGGGGAGACAGTCACTTAAGTATCATGATGGGGGAAGGAGACTTCAAAAATTAACAGTGTTCACACCAAGCTGAGGCCCCAGGATGGCTTCCTGACTCTGAAAACAAAACTAAAATGTTGAAGACTTAAGCAGAGAGAGACAGCCATTTTGGCATCCTTCTCCTCAAGAGACCAAGAAACCAAGCACGTTGTGGTCTGTGTTGGATCGTGTCTAAGAACTGACCACCATGCTGGAAATAAAAAAATGTGGTGGGAAAAACTGCTTTGAACAAAAGGGTATAAATTCAATTATAATTAATTAGAAGTGTATTTATACTTTTGTTTGCTTGTAAACACTTGTGTTCCAATTTTTCCTACTTGGTGTCATTTAAATATCTGTTCTTTGTTAATAAACTTAATCTTGTTTTATTACACAACCCTCTCAGTGCAGTGTTTCCAACTCAAGAATAAAATCCACAGCCAAATTATTTTTGCTTCAGCCTGGTGTTGTGTACTGTCTGTTTAAAGGAAGAGGGTACTTGATAGAGCTTAGCGAGTATAAAAGTGAGAAGGGGGAACACTGCAGAGAAGATGGTTTTCAATAGACTCAGGACTGAAGGTTCTTCTGGTGTCACCTTTCAAGGAGTCATCAGTCCGGTGGAAGCCAGGGTGAGGTTATTCTGCTGTAAGCAGACTGCTGGTGCTCTGAGCCAAAGCTGCACGGCACAGAAGTATCCAAGGTTACAGGACATGTGGTGACACGACCCCTTACTGGTATGGATGAAACCCCAAAGTGTCACCAGGTGTGAATGCAATTACCCCAAATTGATAACACTTCTATTCTGGCAAATGATGCAAGGAGATCTTAAACAGTCATAAGACAGGACCTCCGTTTAATATCTCTGGGGTCAACCAGAGCCAATCCTAAGGATTTTCAGAAAGAATATCTGACTGCAGGTGGCACCTTCTCGGCTTGTCTTATGACTGGCTGCCATCAGTGGAAGTTGGGGCTAAATCCAATGCACTTTATTAGGCTTGCAGGAGCAACATGAAGATCCTATTACCTGGCTGCAGCCAAGAAAAGAGAAAAATGGGTTACCTGGGCCCCTGAGTCACTTGTGAACTGGCCACTCCTGAAAGCCTCATAACCACAATGGAGGAGAGGGAGGAGAGGAAAGAGAGTTTCCTGCCTCCAGGCCAGCCTGCCGACATTCAAGTTTGAGCTCAGGAGCTCCAATCTGTGTTCCCTTTGGTCTTCGTGCTGCATTTGCAAGCCAATTTCAGTAAGTGGAGTGTGATTCAGAACTACCACTGCTCACTCTGCCTGAGACTATGCTGGCAGGCTCCTTATGTCGTGTGTGTGTGTGAATGAGAATCATAGGACTGCCCCTCCCAGAAAGGAGCACTGAAACTTGAGAGGAGCTGTCCCCATCACCCTGAGAATGAGGGTGGATATTTGGAGATGCTGTCCTTAATAGTGATGCAGCAACGAGAGGTGCTTTCTCCATCCAGCCTTGAACATAAGATTATATGTACTTCTCTCCCCAGGTCTCGAAGTGGTGGAGATCAGATGCTGCTTCTCCCCTCCCTTCCCACACCAATTAAGTCTGAGGTATGGTATACTCAAGAACTGGTAGGTGTGTATATGTAAAATTGCCCCAAGTGGGGCCTGAACTCATGGTTAGAGAATGAGTGCTGAAGGTCCCTATGGTGGAAGTGGAATGAGAGGGGAGCATCTGGATGAATGAGAAGAGGGCAAGTGATAGTCAATAGACATGTCTAGACTAGGAAAACAGGTATATTGTGTTGGCTAACATGAGTTAAAATAGTCAATTTTTCTTAGTGGAAACAAGTACCTTGGGAGTGAAATTGAGTGACTGAGGACAGTGACAACAGAAGGAGAGTGAATAGGAAGAAAGAGGGAGAGAGAATAGTTGATATCTGGAATTTGTTTTCCTGAAACATATTTCTGGATATACAAGAGAGAAGCTTGAGATAGATGGTGTCTACATAATGTTTTCAGTTTGTTGGCAATATGGATGTTGGGAAATCATATTTTAAATGGCTATCTTGCCAGATCTTGCCATTTCAGTGGAAAAAGTCCTTTTATATGTGTGATATTTGTGTCAGAGATAGTCCCATACTTTTGACAAGTAAATACAGCTTGACTGGAAGAGTGACTTCCAAATATTATGGTAAAAAGAAAAGGAGTACTTATGGCACCTTAGAGACTAACAAATTTATTTGAGCATAAGCTTTCATGAGCTACAGCTCACTTCATTGGATGCATGCAGTGGAAAATACAGTGGGGAGATTGATATACACAGAGAACATGAAACAATGGGTGTTACCATACACACTGTAACAAGAGTGATCAGGCAAGGTGAGCTATTAACAGCAGGAGAGCGGGGTGGAAAAAACCTTTTGTAATGATAATCAAGGTGGGCCACTGCATGCATCCGATGAAGTGAGCTGTAGCTCACAAAAGCTTATGCTCAGATCAATCTGTTAGTCTCTAAGGTGCCACAAGTACTCCTTTTCTTTTTGTGGATAAAGACTAACATGGCTGCTACTCTGAAACCTGTCATATATTATGGTAATGCCTAAACACTTCAACCAGGTTGTGGCCCATTGTGCCAGTTGCAATACAAGTATAATAAATGACAATCTATGATCCAAAGAGCTTACAGTCTAACAGAATGGATAAAACAGATGGATGAGACAAAAACAACAAAACTCAACTAAACAAAAAATGGTCTAAACTAGGATTAGGTGGGGGAGTAGTAGTGCTCACAGTTTTTCACCCACTTAGCCATTATCAGGTTGCAGTTTACAATGTGCATTAGGTGGATGAGTTTTTTAGGAGGGACCTCAAGATGGAGAAGAGGATGGCTTTACAGATTTTGACTGGGATCTTTTTCTTCCACCATGAGTGGCTTGGGAGAAAGCTGTCTTCTCAATAAGCAATTTCACACTATCAAGATGGGCATCATTGGAGGATCAAAGGCAGGATTCTGTCTTGCCATGATAATAGGTTACATTAGCTTTGTTATGTTAAAAGTATTCAAATGTGTGTGAGGTTTGCTTGTTGTTGGTTTGTTTAAGCTCCTCCTTCATATAATATATGTGGTGTGTCCATTAGTAGATTTGGGCAAGTCCATTCATGGTTGCCTCCTTTTGCACTCCAAAATCTGATGAGAAGTCATTTTTTTTTTAAGACAAAAGTAATTCCATACTTGGGGGTGATGAGGAAGCCATTTCCAAGAGAAATTACTTCTCTGTGCAACTAAAACAGTTATACATACAATTCACTTTTGGACAGAGACTAGGCGTGGAGAATTTCAGCCCCAAAAGTGAATGTCTTACACAGTTAAAAAAATCTAAAATAGTGTTTTATAAATTATTTTGTGTACTAAAGGTACAGCTACAACTATTAGAAATAAGCAGTAATCATATAGCAAATATTATCCCACAATAATAGCAATAATAGCTCAGAAGTGAGCTGTAGCTCACGAAAGCTCATGCTCAAATAAATTGGTTAGTCTCTAAGGTGCCACAAGTACTCCTTTTCTTTTTGCGAATACAGACTAACACGGCTGTTACTCTGAAACCTGTCATGAATACTGAGGTGAGCATACATGAACAGGCATCTTGAATGTATGAATAAAAAAACCACTAACATTTTATTTAAAATAAAATTCCTGATTTTGGCCTTGATTTGGCAAAGACTCCGGTACATGCTTGACTTTTGCACTGAAATCATAGAAGTGTAGGAATGGAAGGGACCTCAGTAGGTCATCCAGTCCAGTTCCCAGAGGTCAAGGCAGGACTAAGTAATAACTAAATCATGTATAAGTTTTGTGTTGAACCATTTATGTAGTAATGTAAGGCCCTAATGTAGCCCTCTCTGTATACAACTCCTACTGATTTCATGAGGGGTTGTCTGCTGATGGTTTGCAGGATGAGGCCTTTAAAGACCATGAGTTAAATTTTGACCAAACTGAGGTTGATGAGAGTTTTTCCTCTTCAGTGGGGCAAGGATTTCACCATATATGTTTAGCTATGGTCCCTAAACCAATAGAAACTTTGTCATTTTAGTTTATCTGGTGTGAGGATGATGCAAGTTAATAATTTTACTTTATATTATCCAATAGGGTCAACAATGGCGCATGAAAAATCTATATAATTTCCATCTAAAGAATTACAAAGTATCACTACAGAATATCTCTACGGAAAATGAAGCTATGGTAAAATAATAATCTCTACAAGGAAATATTTCTTCTGGATTATAGAATCAGAAAAGATTAGGGTTGGAAGAGACCTCAGAAGGTCATCTAGTCTAACTCCATGCTCAAAGCAGGACCAGGACCAACCCCAACTAAATCATCCCAGCCAGAGCTTTGTCAAGCCAGGCCTTAAAAACCTCTAAGGATGGAGATTCCCTAGGTAACTCATTCCAGTGCTTCACCACCCACCTAGTGAAATAGTTTTTCCTAATATCCAACCTAGACTGCCCCCTCTGCAACTTGAGACCATTGCTCCTTGTTCTGCCATCTGGTACCACAGCCTAGCTCCATCCCCTTTGGAACCCCCCTTCAGATAGTTGAAGGCTGCTATCAAATCCCTCCACACTCTTCTCTTCTGCAGACTAAATAACCCCAGTTCCTTCAGCCTCTACTCATGAGTCATGTGCCCCGGCCCCTAACCATTTTTGTTGCCCTCTGGTGGACTCTCCAATTTGTCCACATCCCTTCTATAGTGATGGGACCAAAACTGGACGCAATACTCCACGTGTGGCCTCACCAGTGCTGAATAGTGGGAATAATCACTTTCCTCGATCTGCTGGCAATGCTCCTACTAATACAGCCCAATATGCCATTGGCCTACTTGGCAACAAGGGCACACTGCTGACTCATATACAGCTTCTTGTCCACTGTAATCCCAAGGTACTTTTCTGCAGAACTGCAGCTTAGCCAGTCTGTCTCCAGCCTAGCAGTGCATGGGATTCTTCCGTTCTAAGTGCAGGACTCTGCACTTGTCCTCATTGAACCTCATCAAATTTCTTTTGGACCAATCCTCCAATTTGTCTAGGTCCCTCTGGACCCTATCCCTACCCTCCAGCATATCTACCTCTCCCACTAGCTTAGTGTCATCCGCAAACTTGCTCAGGGTGCAGTCCATCCCACCATCCAGATCATTAATGAAGATGTTGAACAAAACCAGCCCAAGGACCAACCCCTATGGCGCTCCGTTTGATACTGGCTGCCAGTTAGACATTGAGCCATTGATCACTACCTACTGAGCCTGATGATCTAGCCAGCTTTCTATCCACCTTATAGTCGATCCAAGCCATACTTCTTTAACTTGCTGGCAAGAATACTGTGGGAGACCATAACAAAAGCTTTGCTAAAGTCAAGGTATATCACATCCACCACTTTACCCATATCCACAGAGTCAGTTATCTCATCATAGAAGGTGATCAGTTTGGTCAGGCATGACTTGCCTTTGGTATATCCGTGTTGACTGTTCTTGCCCACTTTCCTCTCCTCCAAGTGCTTCAAAATGGATACCTTCAGGACCTGCTTCATGATTTTTCCAGGGACTGAGGTGAGGCTGACCAGTCTGTGGTTCCCCAGATTATCCTTCTTCCCTTTTTTAAAGATGGGCACTATATTTGCCTTTTTCAAGTTGTCTGGGACTTTCCCCAATCACCATGAGTTTTCAAAGATAATGGCCAATGGCTGTGCAATCACATCAGCCAACTCCCTCAGCACCCTAAGATGCATTGCATCTGGCCCCATGGATTTGTGGATGTTCAGCTTCTCTAAATAGTCCTTAACCTGTTCTTCCACACTGAGGGCTGCTCACCTCCTCCTCATGCTGTGCTTCCCAGTGCAGCAGTCTGGGAGCTGATCTTGTCTGTGAAGACCGAGGGAAAAAAAAAAGCAAAAAAAAAGCATTGAGTACTTCCATTTTTCCACATCATCTGTCACTAGGTTGCCTCCCCCATTCAGTAAGGGTCCCACAGTTTCCCTGACCTTCTTCTTGTTGCTAACATACCTGTAGAAACCCTTCTTGTTACCCTTCACATCCCTTGCTAGCTGCAAATCCAATTATGTTTTGGCCGTCCTGATTACACCCTTGCATGCTCCAGCAATATTTTTATACTCCTCCCTAGTCCTCTGTCCAAGTTTCCACTTCTTGCAAGCTTCCTTTTTGTGTTTACGCTCACTGAAGATTTATGTTAAGTCAAGCTGGACGCCTGCCATATTTGTGATTCTTTCTGCACATTGGGATGGTTTGTACCTGTGCCCGCAAGAAAGATTCTTTAAAATATAGCCAGCTCTCCTGAAGTGCTTTCCCCCTCATATTAACCTTCCAGGGGATCCTACCGATCAGTTCCCCGAATCAAAGTCTGCTTTTCTGAAGTCCAGGGTCCGTATTCTGCTGCTGTCCTTTCTTCCTTTGTCAGGATCCTGACTTCTTTAGGATCAGTTCCCTAGAAAGTTTTTGATGGACATTTTAAAAGGAATTCCATTGAAAATATCTATGTTTGAAAGATATAATTACTAGTAATTTCTCCCCTCTCCTTAGAGAAAGACAGGGATTGTACAAACTGATATGAAGAGATAGAAGCTGTTTTATCTTTCAATGTGGAGGAAGTCGATACAATAAACACAATCATTATACCTAAATTGAATTACTTGCTAAATATATTACCCTTGATGATACTGGGATATTTTTCACAATATTTAATTAAGCATGTATGGATTTCTTCCAAGAATGGCCAAAAAATCCCAAACAAAACAAACAAAACAAAAACCTCATAGTGAGGTTTCAAGTTGCCCATTCAATGATTGTATAGGCCTCCCTCTGTTGGGTTAGACGCTGCAATGGCATTCTAAAAAAAAAAAAAAAATGAATGCTGGGCACCATCTGGAGTGAAGCCTGCTGAACCAATCCTTAATGATCATGAAAAAACCTAGCATGTAGGGGAGGAGTAAAAGGTAATATCAGCCTAATCATTCAACATAGCAAATGTCTTTGAGAGCTGGTTGATAGAGTAACCCATTCAAGTTCCAGAATTCCACTATTTCAATGAATCCCCTTCTTCATACTGCCAAATCTTTCTTTTGGCGGCATGGTATTTCTTGTGGTAATTCTTTTTCTTGTGACTGTCATAGGCAATATTGATCTTAAATCATTGAGAACCCAAATCCTATTATTTCTTAGACAAACTCATAGTTACATTGAAGTTCCTTAATAGGCTACAATGAGATTTTATGTAGCTCCTGCCCTATGCACCAAGAAAGTTTCAGTTGAAGAGCTGCCTATCTTACCTATAATTTTACCTGAGTGGAATGTACTTAATGGTTTTGCTCTCACAAGCAAGGAGGCAGCTAAATTAAGAATTAGTCAGAGATATTTTGCAGAAAAAACCTTCAGACAATCTCAGCTCTGGCCATAATATTAGTATAACTTTAACAACAGTCCCATACACCAGCATATCAGGATCCGCAAAAAGAACAGGAGTACTTGTGGCACATTAGATCAAATAAATAACAAATTTATTTGAGCATAAGCTTTTGTGGGCTACAGCCCACTTCATCGGATGCATAGAATGGAACATATAGTAAGAAGATAGATATAGATATAGATATAGATATAGATATAGATACAGACACAGACACAGAGAACATGAAAAGGTGGAAGTAGCCATACCAGCTGTAAGAGGTATGGCTACCAACTGTAAGAGGCTAATTAATTAAGATGAGCTATTATCAGCAGGAGAAAAAAAACTTTTGCAGTGATAATCAAGATGGCCCATTTAGACAGTTGACAAGAAAGCGTGAGGATACTTAACTTAGGGAAATAGATTCAATATGTGTAACAACCCAGCCATTCTCAGTCTCTATTCAAACCGAAGTTAATGGTATCTAGTTTGCATATTAATTCAAGCTCAGCAGTTTCTCATCGGAGTCTGTTTTTGAAGCTTTTCTGTTGCAAAATTGCCACCTTTAAGTCTGTTACTGAGTGGGCAGAGAGGTTGAAGTGTTCTGCTATCGGTTTTTTAATGTTATGATTCTTGATGTCAGATTTGTGTCCATTTATTCCTTTGCATAGAGACTGTCCGGTTTGGCCAATGTACATGGCAGAGGGGCATTGCTGGCACATGATGGCATATATCACATTCGTAGGTGTGCAGGTGAACGAGCCCCTGATGGTATGGCTAATGTGATTAGGTCCTATGATGGTGTCACTTGAATAAATATGTGGACAGAGTTGGCATCGGGCTTTGTTGCAAGGATAGGTTCCTGGGTTAGTGTTTTTGTTGTGTGGTGTGTGGTTTCTGGAGAGCATTTGCTTCAGGTTGGGGGCTGTCTGTAAGTGAGGACTGGTCTGTCTCCCAAGATCTGTGAGAGTGAGGGATCATTTTTCAGGATAGGCTGTAGATTTTTGATGATGTGCTGGAGAGGTTTTAGTTGGAGGCTGAAGATGACAGCTAGTGGCATTCTGTTATTTTCTTTGTTGGGTTTGTCCTGTAGTAGGTGACTTCTGGGTACTCTTCTGGCTTTGTCAATTTGTTTTTCCACTTCAGCAGGTGGGTATTGTAGTTTTAAGAATGCTTGATAGAGATCTTGTTGGTGTTTGTCTCTGACTGAGGGATTGGAGCAAATGCAGTTGTATCTTAGAGCTTGGCTGTAGATAATGGATCGTGTGGTGTGTCCTGAATGGAAGCTGGAGACATGTAGGTAAGCATAGTGGTCAGTAGGTTTCCGGTATGTGGTGGTGTTTATGTGACCATCACTTATTAGCACTGTAGTGTCCAGGAAATTTGTCAGCTCCTTTGTCAGCATTTTTTATTATGATTCAGAATTATTCCTAAGGGTGTTTATGGCGTTGTGTTCAACACGGCTGAGGTTATGGGGCAAGTGGTGCTACTTTTCCACAATTTCAGCCTGTGTACATCGGTGGAAGCACTCTTTATAGAAGTCCAGTCTGTTGTTTCAACCTTCAGGAGGAGTCCACCCAGAATCCTTCTTTTTGTAGTGTTGGTAGGAAGGATTCTGTGGGTTAGTATTCAGAGTAGCAGCCGTGTTAGTCTGTATTCGCAAAAAGAAAAGGAGTACTTGTGGCACCTTAGAGACTAACCAATTTATTTGACCATAAGCTTTTGTGAGCTACAGCTCACTTCATCCAATGAAGTGAGCTGTAGCTCACGAAAGCTAATGCTCAAATAAATTGGTTAATCTCTAAGGTGCCACAAGTACTCCTTTTCTCTTTGTGGCTTAGTATGTTGTTCAGAGGTGTGTTGGAAATATTCCTTGTGTCAGAGATGTGGAAAGTAGGATTCTAGGTCACTGCAGTACTGTATTGTGGGCCTGGAGGGACAAAAGGAGAGGCCCGAGATAGGACAGACTCTTCTGCTGGGCTAAAAATATAGCTGGAAAGATTAACAATATTGTTAGGTGGGTTAAGGGAACTACTGTCGTGGCTTCTTGTGGCATGTAGCAGTTTAGATAGTTTAGTGTCCTTTTTCCTTTGTAGAGAAGCAAAGTTTGTGTTGTAAATGGCTTGTCTAGTTTTTGTAAAATCTATCCATGAGGAAGTGTGTGTGGAAGGTTGGTTTACTATAACTTAATGAAAAGTGCTATAGGAGTATTCATGTGTTCTTGAGATGTCGTGAAGAAAGACAGAATTATACTCATGGCTGCCTATAATGGTCCCTTTTTTGAGGGTGCTACTGGAAGAATGGTATTGACCTAGTGGATTAGAACAGCTTAGTTTCTGGTTACTTCATACTTACATTCCCAAATGAGAAACAAAATGTTTCTGAATGGAACCAACAATAATAGCCAAGGGGCAAAAACTAGGCACAGTGTGGAGCCCTAATGCACTGGGGGGGATGCATATGAAGATATATATGGATAGACCTGTGCTCTTTGTGTGTCCCAAAATGTACCCAGTTCTCTAGACATTCACAAATCTAGAGGCCTGATCCCACACTACCCAATGGAACAATTACGAAGCCCAGTTTGTAGAAACTTAAGGTATTTCCTGACCCATAGACAGCTGGTGTGTGTTTATAGGATGATCTGAATGGAAGACAAAGAGGAGATGAGTAGTTTGGCCAAAGCTACAAAGCAAGTCAATGGCACAGTTAAAATCAGAACTGAAGGCAAGAACAGGCTCTTCCCACATTTGTTTATCACAATCTTTGGACCACATTGTGGCCCTTATCCTAAAAGGGCCTTCTGGGAGCTCTCAGGGTGCAAATAAGAAAATATATATTAATCAGTAATGAATTCCTGGGTCTTGTTCTTTTGTTTCTTTCATTGTGCCGCTACATAGAGTTAACAACTCAGATCATTTATCTATTAACTATTGCATAAACTTAACTAAACAACCAGTATATTTAAAACTCATTGTCTTCTTATGATCCAGTGTTACAGAATTATTATACGATAGTTCCAAAATATTTGGTTGATTTATATATTTGTGTATATATTTCATCAATTAAAGTTCTGTAGTAGTTTAATTTTAGAAAGTTACAGCCAAGGAAGAAAAATATTTTAAAATTTTTTAAAATGTTTAAAAATATTTTAGCATTCTTATTAAATTGGTACTTTTTAAACAATCAGAAATGGAAAGAAATTAACAAATAGCATAAAAATTACTTATGTACAAACTGTATTCAGTTTCCAGTTACATAAACAAAACAAAACTGTAAGTGATTGATGCTTTTCACACACTTAATTTAGAATGACTTCATTTAAAAAATAATTAAATGTTGCAAAATATTAGTCTTCTGTGTGGACTAATACTATTGGATATCCATCAAACAGAAGTTAAAAACCTGCAAAGATGTTTGGTCTCTAGTGTTTTGCTACTTACTGACAGAGTATAATGAGTTAAGAATGGAGAGTCAGCCTTAGCTTTGGGTTTCCTTTGCTTTTGTTGGTTTGTGTTAAAGATTTAAAATTACAGAAATGTGTTTTTGTGTATGTAAATATACAGTCTACTCCATAGCAATGTAATACCAGCTGACCATCAGCTTGAGCTTAACATCAGTAATGAGAGCAATAAAGACCCTTCATGCATATCTTTTGATTCTAATGACACATACCCAACCAACCAGCATTGTGGGAATATCTGCATTAAATATCATGAAATTAGATAAACTGTATATCTTCTCTTACAGCTTTGAAGATGATATTAGAGACTGCATGGTTGAAGTAGATTTGCATGTAAATTTGCACAGCTTCAGTAATCGTATATGTGAAGTTGTTTAATGCTTATTAGAAGAAAAATAATGAGGTTTAGAAAATCAATTGGATATTCTGAAATTCAGTTTGAGGGGGTTTCAATTAAAAATAAATAATGTGCTTTGTTGGGGGAAACTTCACTTTTATTTGCATGAACGCGCTATCTCTTTCATCTCTCTGTTTCACATCAAGGTTCATAAGAAACATATTGTGTGATCTGCATATGCTTGGTAGTAAAAGAAAAAAAAAAGGTCATCTGTGGCAGAAACCTGATACTGAAAACAGTCACTCATACAAGTAGTTCTTAACTCATCTGAGCAGCCCAGTTAAATCCAATGGAGGAGTACTTAAGAGCTAGATCATGCCTTCTCAAGGCACAGCCCTGAGAAAAAAGGGGGACATGCAGAGTTGCACTGTCACGGAGTTCTGAGAAGCATTCTGCCTCCTGGAGCTCCTCAGTACACAGAGGGAGCATACCCAATAAACCTTTATGGGTGCAGCTTGTGCCCCTTGCAAACCTGTTCCACTCTCCAGGAGAATGTACAGATGTAAGCTTTTTTTCCCCCACTTTAGGGTTCTATGTACCTCCAAGGCAACAGGGACAGTGCAATTCCTACATTCCCTGATAAGCAGAGTGTACATGGGAAAGCTCTATGTCATTTCTGACAAGCTATGCACCCATGTGAGGGCCAATTAGAATCTAGCTTTAGACAAGGCAGCTTTCTTCCCACATGTGCAAACATTTAATATCGAGCCCTAGATCTTTTTGACCTTGCATGGTTTAGGTGACTCTTTACAGGCTTATTTCCACAAAAGGGATAGACCATTTCTGCTCAGAGTAATACTGAAGGGCTTTTTTTACATAAAACATTTATTAAAATCCATGTACTATTCACCTCTTTTTAAATTAGCTACAGCTGAAAGATAGGTCTCAGAGAGACTTTTACATAGATTGTAGATTATTAGTAGGTACATTCTACTTCTTGGACTAATTTCCTTAAATTCTGTTAATTTAAAACAAATAAGAATTCTCATTCATGTTACTCTCCAATATATTACAACTATTTAAAAAGAAAAAAATAAATTTTAAAAATAAATCCATCTTCGTACCAAAAAGAGCTCTACAGGAGTAAGGCCTGCTACACAGACCCCAGTAGAAAAAGGTCTAAGGAATGTATTATGAGATCACTTCCCCTGCAGAACTCAGTGACTGCTAAGGGGAGTTGGGTGAGCTCTACAACTGATCAACCTGGGTGACTGGTAATGAGAAGAGGCTTGCTTATACTGGAGATAAAGGGGAAAAAAAGTAATTGGAAATCAAATCTGAGACAAAGATACTGATTAAAACAAAGATTGCAATGGCAAGAAATGTAGAGTGATAACTAAGAGAACTAGAGGAGTGCTTCAAATGTGAGGATACCGAGTGCGCTATGTGGTAAGGACCTGCTGTCTTCCCAGATTGTACATCACTGTCTAGTTCCTCCTAAAACAACAAGTTAAGGAGAACCCAATTTTGAAGGGAGATATTATAGAATTCCTTCCAGGTCTGAATAGGCAAGGCATCTTAAGAGTGGAACCATCTTTAAAAATCTTTTGAATGCTAGGAACAGACTTTTTTAAAAATGAAGTCACCTTGAGAAAACTGAGCCAAATACTCCATTTCCCCCCTGAGACTTTCCACTTAATAACTAGCTGATTTAGTTTTCAGGAAGAAGGCAGCATTTGTGCTTTTTCAAATTATGTCAGTCAGAGGCAGGTTTTCACTAAAATGCACAATGAGGAATATTTATTAATCAGTGCCCATACTCCCTCCATGTGATCTCTCCCTTCCATCAATACTTCCATTCCCTCCTTTTTCCCCACTATTACTAGTCATGTGGTCTACCATTAAGAAATGACATGGAAGGAGGTGTTTATTCATTTCAATGAAGGCCATCAATTCCACGATGCTATATTTTATGGAACCTGCTATGCTAAATTACTGCTCAGAGTAAAGTTTTTAGAAGGACAGGTCAATCATTTTATTGTTAGAGCTGGGTGAAAAAATATTTTTTCAGTTCAGCTGCAGTTCTGAGAAATCAGGGGGGAAATTGTTTTTGGTTGAACCGTATCTGAAATTTTAAAGATTTTTTGGTGACTTGAAAATGTCTATTTGTCTGTTCCAGAGCAGAGTTTCAAACCTAGGTCTCCCACATTCCAGGAAAGCACCCTAATTGCTAAGATAGGGGGAGCAGCAAGAGCACTTCCAACACTGCCTTCTTGAGCTGTTTTGGGATTGGCTGAATCGATTTGTGTAAGTTTTATGAATAATTTCTGGTGAACCAAAACAGCACCTTTTTTTCAAATAAACTATTTGTCCAAAAATGTCATGCTGTTCTATTTACAGCTCTGAAAGAGAACCTGGCAATATCCCTACTGAGATGGCAGTTCAGTGAAGGGTTTGTATCTGCAGAAACAAGAATAATATTCTGCAGATATCCATCCATGTATATCAGAGCATATGTGTGACCCCACAGCTGAGACAGGTGCTAGAATGCTTAATTTGAGAATCCTACTAGGCATTCCCTCCTGTGTTGCCTTTATTGGGCATTAGTGCCCATTAAAAGCATTTAGAGGTACAGATTTTTTGTAATATTCCCCCCCCAGACCACAGGCCAGACACCTAGTTTGAAAATATTTCTGTACTTTTCCCAAGTGAGAGTAGACACCTACATGAGTATGCTTGAAATTACCAATTTGTTTGTGACAGGGATTGAGGTGAATGTTGATTACTGACAGAACACTGGTGATCCTTTCACTGAAATAGATGTTATTGTGTATGACACATTCATTGAATAATTTCCATTAATTTGTAAAAATAAAAAATTGTTTTTTACAAATTCACAGACAGAAAAAGGGCAAAATTCATTAAATAAATTATTAGCTACAAATAGCACACATCTAATTATAGTTAGAATATATTTCTTCACATAGTTCTGCTGGTTGTATCTAATTTCTGTTCTAGAGCATCTCTGCATTCACAGCCTTTGCCTTTCCTATACATAATGTTCATTGAAAGCTGGTTATTTTTCATGGGATATGCTGCAGATACAGGCAAATATTAAAACAGCAAGGCAATATCTTATAGGACTCATTTTGTATACCATTTCTCTTTAATCTTCATTACCTATCTACCTAATGTTCAGATGTCTTATATCTCTACCTTTCTTTTTGTTTGCCCCTCAGGAAGTCTTTTTCCTGAGTCTCTGTAACTAATACATGTCTACCTTAAAGAAATTTCTGTTTTAAATACACACAAAGAATAGTTCTCAAGGAATTTAGGGGGAAAAGGCAAAGATGATCAAATGATCAGATTCCTAATATCATTTGGATACTCTTCTTTAAGAATGCAATATACTAAAGGACTAACCAACTTTATTTGCTTTTAGACTTATTGGAATATTGGTCTCATTGTGCAACCTTAACAAGCCAGCCAGGAACAGTAAGCCATTACCTTGATGAAAATATTCATTTCAGCTCTTCATAAGAATGAAACTGAGAGAATTCATCAGGTGAACAGCAGTGCTGTGAATATATACCCATGTGAATACGTTCAAAGTCATGTGTCGCAGAGTCAAACTGCACAACTTGACAGGTATTGAAAGAGGCTAATTAATCACCTCCAGCATCTGTTAAGGCAAAATATATTTTCTTTAGTCTTTCAGCAGGGAGTTTCTGCTTCCTGCAGTCCTCCATATCATGCAGTGTTCATAGTCATTAACATGACAATAGTCATAGCAATCCAGGGAAACAAAGAAGACGGATTACTACTGGATTTGGGGCCTCATCCAAAGCCCACTGAAGTCAATGACTTTAACGCACTTTGGATCTGGCCTTTGTTGTGGCTGCCTGTGCATGGCCAATCTGGGGAAGACAGTACAGAGTATGTGCCGGAGGCAGTGTTCACTGAGTGCGATATGGGGATTGGCTTGCTCATTTGGCAGTGTTCTCTGTCCCCCAATGGCTATTGTTGGTGATCAATTTCCTGTCTCTCTGCCAGAACTCAGAGACCAGTGATGGGGAAATGCGCGCTACTCTTTTGATTTTATAGATGGACGTGCTGACGCGCCACATATTTCCTGACCCCCCAAGCCATTGGTTTATGGTAGAATGTCTTAGGTCCCAGTGTTATTGAGAATATGATTTTACTGAAGGGTACACAAGTAGAATTTGACACGTGTTCTGTATTGCACTGTTAATGAGCAGACAACTGATTCTGAAGGGCTGGATGACCCCGCTATCCACATACACTCCTATTAGAAAAGTTGTCAGCACTGGAAAATTTAAGATAGATCTTTCTTAATCACTCCAGGGACCATTTATTTCACACTCCTCAAGAAAACTTCACAAGGTGGTTGAAAGAGGCAATTGTAAAATGTTATCTGTTATGCGTGTGTTAATTAAGTATATTAATGTAATTTCATGGGTCTGTACTCTTCTTAACCCTCCAGTGCTTTGTACACATTAATTTTTAGTGCACTATGAATTTACCTATACATTAAAATAATATTGTAATGTATTCCTCCTTGGTGACTCTGGATTTTTTAATTCAACTTTTATTGTGTTTGTTTCCTTTTCTATGTTTATGAATTAAGATAGTAAGTATGTTAGCTTGGCTCTGTTTCTGTATATTTTAGAAACAAAAAACAAAACCCACGTTAGAGAGATGCAGCTTCCGTAGGATTTTTGTTCATTTTAACTGAATGATTTTTTTTTAACAAAACTTAACTCTGAAACATAGAAATAAATTGTGTTTCAGCAGCACAGGTTGTGTCAAATTAAAATGGCAAATTGCCACTCTCAAACTGGAAGCCAGCCAAACACACTGTGAATGATAATCTTTACTACCCCTCATTACAAACAAATCACCTAAGCTTTGGGTCAGGATAGAATTCCTGATATTTTGGGCTATTAGCTACCAAGTAAAATTTGTCAACAGAAAGTCTAGTTGATGTGATTAGTTGTATAATAAAATAATGCTGTCCACTCTCAGAGAACCTTTCATCAGAGCTGTACTGAAATTGAAACAGTTAACCAATCTTTACAACACCAATGAGAGACAATTTCACGGATGGGCATACTGAGGAACATATAAGATACAGATACAGAAAGGAACACTCTTGCCCAAGGTCACTGTGAATAAATGATTGAGCCAGGAACAGAACAGAACCCAGGAATTCCAAATATCAGTCTCTTGCTCTTAAGCTTATCTGAATCTTTCACTGGTATAATAAAAATGGGATAAGGGGAATGTGGTCAAACCAGGGACATAAAGCCAGAAAGCTTTTTTTTTAAAAAAAATCTTTTTTCCGTAAGTCAAATCCCTTTTTTCCAATGATGGACCGATGCACCTGTTATTCTAGGTAACTTACTCCGATGGAGAAATACTATGAGTTCCTGGATAAAGAACTTCTGGTGATCAAGACTGACTTTGAAGAGTGGCAACATTACTTAGTAGGATCTCATCACGTGGTGCACATGTTTACTGACAATAAAAACCTGGAGTACTTTCTTAGGGCCAAGGCCTGAAACAAAAGCAGCACCAGTGGGCCTTGTTCTTGTCACAATTCAACTTTACCATTACATACAGACCTACGACCAAAAATGGCAAAACTGGTGCCCTGTCTTAAAAGGGAGAATATAGTACCAACCTGCAAGGCCTCCACCAGGAACTGACCCACATTCTCAGGATTGAAACTTCCTTAATGCAGCCTCCTACCAGAATCTATTCACACTAATCCATTCTGCCTCTGCCTCAGGCATTCTCCCCAGTGAGCTGGCCAACATAAACAAAGAGCCACATGATACCCAGGCAGGAATCACATTCAGGAATGACAATCTTTACATTCCCACATATCCTGCAAGAGTGACAGTCCTATAGGTATGTTATGACTCCCCATTGGTGGGACACTTCGTATGTTTTAAGACCCCATGGCTGCTGTCCCACTTCTTCTGATGGCCCCAAATGAAGCCCACAATACAACCCTTCGTTGCTTCCTGTGATGTGTGCACCTGTGTCATGGCACAGTGCCACAAACACTGCAGCCTTCTCCAACTTCCGTAAACCCTGTTCAACCCTGGGTGGCTATCCCTTGGCTGTTGTCATAAAACTACTAAAATCCAACAGTCATGGGATCTTGACTGTGGTTGACCACTTTACAGAGATGGCCCACTTCATTCCCTGGTCATTCGGACTACCCTCAACTGAGGAAACCACCCAGCTATGGATAATCCAGATAGTCCATCTCCATGGCCTCCCAGATCATGTTGCCTACCATCAAAGGCCATGATTCATTTCCTGGTTCTGGTACGGAAACCCTATGCTTACTGGTGGTCTGCACACACATCTCCTCCTACTACCAACCCCAGTTGAGCAGCCGGACAAAAAGAGTGAATCAGACCCTTGAACAGTACCTGTGCTATATCAGTAATTACCAGGCTGATTGGTTCTCACTTCTGTGTATAATAAAGCAGACCAGGCATCCATGAATCAAAGCCCTTTTTTCCCCAATGATGGTTACCACTCCCAGTTTCATCCAAAACTACCCACAAGCTCCTCTAACCTGACCACCTTAGATTGGCTACAACAAATCTATCAAATCAAAGCAAAAACAGACTACAGATAGTACATAGTTCAGTGTTGTCAGAACAGCTGCACCTATTCAGTGGGGAAAAAATATGGCTCAAGAGAGAGCATGGAAATACCCTCTCATAAACTTGACTAAAAATTCCTTGGACCCTATCTAGTCCTGGCACAAATTAAACTGGTTACCTGCAAGCTTCACCTACCCAGATCCCTTAGAATTCACCAGGGTTCCAGATATCTCTTCTAAAACCATATTCAGAGAACTCATTGCCCCATAGGACCCAACTACTCCCTGCCAGTGCGGATACAGGACCATGAGGAATACGCCATTCACTAAGTCTTAGATTCCAAACTTAAACTAGGTACATGCTGATATTTAATTGGGCTATAGCCCAGAGGGTGCACTTGGGATCTGGAAGAAAATGTACACACACCCAGGCTGGTACAAGCCTTCCATGAGAGCCATCCTGAGAAGCCCAGCCAGCACTCCCAGGGGAGAAGGTGATATCAAGACCCATGGATCTTGAACCTGGGTCTGTATGGTTCTTGAGGGTGGGGACATGCTCCAATCCTCCTCCTGGGTAACATCAGTTAGAACCAGATTCCTTGAAGCCAAGCTCAGATAAGTGGGTTCAGTCTTGGGCCCTGACTGGTGAAACACTAGATTGCCTGATTGGCCTGCTCCCCTTACTTAATCCAGAAGGAGGAACAGGCAACTGTCTGTACAACTGAGTTCCACCCTGCTTTGGACTGCTCACTCACCACTACCTAAGTCTTGTCTCTTGATCCTAATTTCTGGAATCTGACTTTCAGTTTCTGCCCTCAGCTCATCTCCTGATTCTGACATCCTGGTTTCTTGAATCATCCTTATTCTTGGTATCTGACTCTTGGTTCCTGACCTTGTGGTTCTGAAACCTGCAGGCATGGGGACCCGGCCCTCCTCCCTATTCTAACCACTAGGTCTGACTGCTTAGGGCCCAGCTCTAACAGTCATGTTTTGTCAATTTTCTTTTGAAGTCAGAAAGATCCTATGCAGAGAGAGAAAAGGAGGCTAGTGGATGGTTTGAAGAGAGAGGAAAAGGTGGTGAAAAGGTGGCTGAGATTGCTGGCATGAAATTCAACTAAATTGGAGAAGTAGAGTTGTCTCTGTGTATATCCTCGTGTAGGACACATTACTGCCATTTAAGCTTGAAGTGACAAAAGTCTGGAAACCTGTATGAAGGTCTACACTAGAGAGAAAAGGTTGCACTCCACTCATCAGACAATATGAAAAACATTGTCTTTCTATCTCCTGAGAAGTTTCTCCTCATTCTTGGAGGACATGGATATCGATGTGAAGGTAAATGTGATCATAGAATTCTTTCCCATTTACTACATTCAGTACTCTCATCTAAAGTAGATTTCACTTGCAAAAAATACTGTATGTAGATCACTGAAGCTACTCAAGTTACTCAGCTATTTTGCTTTACCATCCTAAGTATATGTAGGCCATCATGATCTTTCACAATTTGAAGGCTAAGTGACTGAGGCTAAAATCTCAATTCACTGCACATTGCAAAAAAGCTTAAAACTCCTTCTTATGCATTCCTCAACTCGTTACCCTTCACTTGAATAAGCAATAATTTAAATAGTACAATCAGCAGAATGAAATACATGCTGTACATTCTGTATCTATCCCCTTCTCTGTATTATTGATGTAGCTAGAAGAAGTTTGCATTTTTATCCTTTACTCATTATTTCATTTGACTACACATCTAGTGCACTTTTCAATGCATTAATATTTACTTCTGCTAATGTTATGATCTTCCTATTAAATAACATTGAGTCAGACTTAATAAATACTTGTACACTTTTATGTAAAATTATCTTTCAAAACTCTTATAGGCTCCATTTTAGATTGCAATCTAGATTGCTCCAAAGACAATATAAATTCTCAGGGGGAATTCCTGGCTCAGTTGAAGTTAATGGGAGTTTTGCCATTGAACTCAAACAAACCAGGATTTCACTTTCAGATATCAGGGGAGAAGCTGACCACAGTAGGATGGGAGTTAAGAATAAACTACCACTCTATGCAAGTAATTATCCACTATGGTGATCCTTCCTTTAGGTAATTGCTTTGTGTATTTTGGAACTCAACAAAATTGTCTCTAGTGTCATGAACACATCATATATTCTTACATAAACTCATAGGCAATAATAGCCTAGCCTAGGGCAAGATTTTGATATGCTTACTCCATTAACTTCAATTGGACTATTTGAGTAGTCAGATACTACTCAAGGTGAATAAGAGTGGCAAAAACTGGAAGTGAGCTGTTTGTATTGCAAACATTTGCTGCAGTTGGGGTCATTAAAATGTGTTAGTGAAATTGGAGCAATTTTGAGGGGAGGAAGGACTCAAACATAGAAGTATTCAAAGCTTCAGCCAGGAGGATTCATGTGAAAATTCCTGTAGTAGCAGCAAGGGCAATCACCTTCTCCATCTCCACTGTCACTACATAGGCCATGTGCGCTGGAGGATTGCACATAAACCTGAGTTCCATTCCCAACTTCAACAGTCTTTTAATAATATTTCCCCCTATATCATACTTGATGATTATAAGTCAGTTATGCTTCACAATACTTTTATGAAACAGGTACATTTATTCTTATTTTGCATATGGGGAAATGGAGTCTTGGAAAGAAGTACCTCGCCTTGTCCAGAAAGTCGAATACAGTCTGAGAATGCCAACTGACATGAACAGTTAATTTAACTTCCCCCACTATCAGCAAACTGAATCATTCTTACACATGCAAAAAGACACATGACACAAAATGAAAACCCAAACTCTATATGATCAGGTATGTAGAAAACTCAGTTCAAGGAGAGATTAGAAATGATGGATAAAGGGGAATTACCACAATATCCAAAATATACAGAACCTAAAGGTTTAAAGTCAGAACCGCACAGATCTTGTGTCATCTATTATGCATACCAGCTGTCTTTCCAATACTAGCAAAATAGATAGCTCAGCAATCTTGCCTCCTTCGGTTTCCCTGTCATTGCAGTATTGACTTCATTCACTTTTACACGTTTCTCTTCCCCATGGTGCACAGTCAGTGACTGATTTTTTTCTTAGGCGATGCTGGAAATAATAAAGTCCCTAATAATGACACAGCATATAGTCTTTGAAATGTAGTGCACATTTCCTAAATGGATTTACTGATTTGTAAGTTTCTGTCAGCACCATAGTTATTGTCACAAAGTAAGTGCATGTTCGTGAATATCTTTCGTCAGATCATTTTTGGGACTTTTCTACTTATGTCTGTGCCGGGGTCTGGCAAGGAATTGGGGGATTCTGTAGCCCAGTTTTGACAAGGAGTATCCTATCCCATAAAAGTTCACCATTTTTGTTGTGAATACTCTGACTCGCAAGCTTAAAATTAGCCTTCTATGAATATTTGTTCAAATAAAAACATGATCACTTGAACAGTCATAGGAAGCAAACACCAAACGGGTTGTCTAACACAATCAACATGAATTCATTGCTGTCATCAGTATTAACAGTCCTGGAATTACTTTTCCATTACTTCTCTATACTACTCCCTTACCTAAAATGTTCTCAATGGAGGATGATAATAATGCACTAAAGACATTTGTGTAAGTATAAGAGTTGAAACATCATTGGAATCCTCTATAGTGCCGTCATGTCAGTGTTCTAGCCTAGCCAATAACAGCATGTGATATCTAAAATGCAGATGATCAATCTAACAATATTAACAATGCAAATGCAACAGAATCAGATCAAATATTTGTAGATTTTAATTAATGAAGTAATTATATGTAGCAATATATAAGATGAGACTGGAATTTATTATGCAAACTATTGTTAGCAAATTCAGTAAGAGGGTGTAAATGAAGCCTACACTGACTTCCCACAGGTTATAAGTATTATCATCCAATCATGTCTGAGATGTCACACAATTCTTACCAGTGAGAATAAAGTTTTGAATTGGGGAAGATGGTTAGGGAGCCTTACTAGTTTAATTTTACATCAGTTAATTGTAAAGGTGGTGTCTGATTTCCCTGGTAGCTCAGCATTTAGTTCCATGTGAAGTGAATTACCATCAGATCAGTAGTCATCCATTCTGCTATGACAGCTGTGAGGATAAAGTCCATTAATATCTTGAGGCATTCAGATACAAGGTTGGTGATAACAATGTAAGTAAATAGCTAGATAAGGATAAATGGCTTTACAGGGTAAGTGGCAGTGGAGAATCAGGCCCAAGGAATTAAGTTCCTACTGGTGCAGTGATCCCAGGTCAATAGGACCACTCAGAAAAGCAATCTGTGCACCCAGAAATCACTGCATAAGCAATAGATTTCTTTAAAAATGGCCATACTCATCTAAGCAGACTGAATTAGTGATCATTGGTACTTTTATAAATTATTGTACCATGAATTATCCCAAGTCTACTTCCTGGGGTGACAGCCAGTATGATGTGTAGTTTAAATAGACCCAGATGGAGACTGAGGCTAAGTGAATCTGATTTAATCATACTTACTGTTGAAAAGTAATAAAATTGGATTAAGCATGCCCCCTTTTTCCCCAGTGTTTGCACACTGGGTCATCTAATATTTTAAAATGGAAAGGAGTCACCCAGAGGACATTACTACATCATTTTTGGTCCACATTTCAATGAATTAAAGAAGTTAAAGGTTGGCATCTGTCATCAGGATGCTGTAGTCTACTCCATACATGTTCTTTAACAAAGTCAAAGGCCAAACATTGAATATACATTTTTTTCTAATTGAATTTTAAAACTATACAGCTTAATGAAGTCACTGAAGTGCGTACAATCATATTATCCAGTGCTTCTGGAAAGCTTTAGCTCATTTGCCTTATAACTAAAGAAAAACTGTGTTCGTCGTTGGAGTAATAAACATAGGTAATTATGCATAATTATGGAGATTAGGTTCCAATTAAGGTTCAAGTTCTGTAATAAGCGCATTGAAAAAATCTTTTTACGTTTTTAGTGGCACTAATGAATACCAAGGTAACTCAAGGTAGAGTAATGGGCAGAACGATTTTTAGATCCAGGTGGTTTACATGCACTGTGGTGTTTTAGAAGCATTAAGACTATATCTACAATATGGACCTGATCGACAAAAGTTTTGCTGACAAAAGTGCTAGTGTAGACAAAGTCTAAGTTTTAAAGGGCATACTTTCTTTTGCTTCAGCATTTTTCCCATAGCGGCATCACAGAACAGAAAAAGAGTTTTTATATCATACAGCAACACTCTGTTAGCCACTTTGAAAGTGGCAAAAATAAATAAACAAGTAAAAAAATCTGGTTTGCATTTGATAGAAGAAATTGAAGTGTTTTTTTTTTCCATTCCAGTCATTTGTACATTTGCCTGTTCTGGCTATGCTAAAATTTGATTCTAAATCTTATTCTCCGTGAACTCCATCCCATCATTTTACATACAATGTGGAAATTAACTTGAAATAGTTCACATTTTGCTTGATTAATACAAGAAATTGGTGTAATTCACCATGCTAATGTCAGTTATCCACCAGGGATTGGGCCGGGGCAGTAAGAATGTCAAGAGCACAGAAATACTAGCACACGATTCACAATTTCATAAACAAGCTCACTTTTTGCTATATGCTTGATATCAGCCACACACAGCGTATGCAATGTTTGACTTAATGATTTTGGGGAGGCGTAACTGAAAACACTTGCCCTCCTAAAACCTCTTCATCAAGCAACCCACTACACAGGGGCTGAATGTGCTGCACCCTCCTATAAGATGCTTCATTTAACTCCCTACCACGAGGACCCAAATGGGTAGAGGATAATATAAAGCAATATCATGTATCATACAGGGAACATAGATAACTGTGTGTTCAGCATAGCTGGAAGCAATGGGTTTGCCGAAGTTTTTAGAGGCAGATTAGGGTAATTAACATATTAAGTTAATTGAATACAGCATAGTCAGAGAAACACAGAAAAAAGTGGAAACGCGGACATGTAATTGTAATACAAGAAAAGTTTCAGTAAGTATGTAAGCATGATTCACAGCTTTGTAGCCTATGAGCTTTAAAGCTGCTTTCATTTAAATCAAGGGAAAAATTACAGCCCAACCAGGTGAGAATTCATTCAGAAGCTAGGGTGTGGGGAAACCAATATTCAAATGGAATAATGAGCAGCTATAACATCAAGAACCTTCACCTACCCTACACACTACATGTCCAAAAGTTTGGAATCTTCCAACCAGTGTCTCTTATTGAAATTGATTACTAACCCTCAATGAACCATGATCAATAAATGGTTGTGTCATAAACAAGCTAGACTTTCATAAATGATCATTTATGGTTCAATTATTCATACATTAGCCATCTGCTATTTTACTGGCTTTATTCATTTCCAGGGCATAATGGACTAAAAGAGTTACTACTATTATGATGGCATTTTTCACATGAAAAGTGATTAATATCATATCATTTTCTGTCCACTCTGTATGAGAGGCTCACATTGCAAACAGAAGTTGAAATAAATAAACAGTGATCCCTGTAATATTAAACTATGCCCTGGCTCCCTCCATCCAGAATCACTGGTGTATTCTAAACCATGGTTTTCAACCTTTTTTTTCTGGGGACCCAGTTGAAGAAAATTGTTGAAGCTCATGAACCAATGGAGCTGGGGATGAGGGGTTTGCGGGGTGGGACTCAGGACTGGAGCAGAGGGTTGAGGTGCAGGGGTGAGGGCTGTGGATGGGGTCAGGAATGAGGGGTTCAGGGTGTGGGAGGGGGCTGTGGGCTGGGGCAGGGGTGTGGGAGGGGGGCAGTGTGCTGGGCTGGGGCTAGGGATGAGGGTTTTGGGATACAGGACAGAGTCCAGGTTTGGGGGGGTCAGGGCTGGCACCGGAGGTTGGGGTGTGGTAGGGAATCAGGGACCTGGGCTGGGGGTGCAGGCTCTGGGGTGGGATGGGGGGTTGAGGCGCAGGAAGGGGTTCCAGGTTTGGTGGGGCTCAGGGCTGGGGCAGGGGATTCGGGTGTGGGGCTGGGGCACAGACTTTCCTCCGGCGGCTCCCGATCAGCAGTGCAGCTGGGGTGCAGAGGCAGGCTTCCCCCCTGTACTGGCACCGCAGACCGCATTGCGCCCCGGAAGCAGCCAGCAACAGGTCCGGCTAGGACCTGGCCGCTTCCAGGGCGCAGTGTGGTCTGCGGTTTCAGGCCAATGGGAGTGCAGAGCCAGTGCTCGGCACGGGGCAGTGTGCGGAGCCCCATGGCCCCCCGCCTAGAAGCTGGACCCACTGCTGGCTGCTTCCAGGGTGCAGCACGGTGTCAGAAAAGGTAGTCACTCGCACTTTTAACGTCCCAGTCGGTGGTGCTGACCAGAGCAAGGCGACCCAGTGCCTTACACGCCGTGACCCAGTACTGGGTTGCGACCCACAGTTTTAAAAACACTGTTCTAAACAATGCTTATATCTATCTAACCTGTAGGACCATGTATTTGTTCTGCCATTCAGTGAAATCTCACTGCTAGATGTACCCAGAACCAGATTAAGGCACGTAATGACATGGTGCTGTTCTAGCCCTGCCCACACACCGTGACAGGGAGCAGTATGCCCTTATCCTTCCTTCACCAGGAGTTGCAGCAGACCCTTACCAAGGAAATAGCAGGTGTGGCAGAAGCAAGCTCCCTCGAGCTCACTCTGCAGCTGGGGTGGGTGAGCCAAAATAAATGACACTGTTTCCCTTGCAACCACACAGAGCATTCTCTTGTTAGGATGGTATTGGTGGGGTCCCCAAGAGCAACGGGTCATGGTGTTAACACTCCAGTGAAATTCATGGCGTAGATCAGCCATCTCATTGCTATTATTGCAGGGTCTCTGCACACTCAGGCAGACATCTCTGCACTGGTTATGATTGAGTAACACTTTCAATTTTTGTTGTTGTTGTTGCAATCTTGGGGATTTTAATTTTTTTTTAAATGAAAGCTGAGATTCTCTTGTAATCAAATGATTCCTGTTATTGAAGCCCTGGACAGGCACCTGTAACTCCCATGTTTTAATCCAGACCTGAGTGATTAGAAGCAAGTTTGCCTTACTACCAAAAGGACTATGGGCCTGGAGACTTGGCCTTTACATAATGTTGGTGCACTTGGGTGAAAATATCAAAGAGTCAAGTAATTTATTAGTGTATGGTGGTTTTAATTGACTGTGGCCTCAATCATACCAAAGGGGTTCGCCTAAGTGGTGGGTGCAGCTTTGTGTCCTATTTTCAACATAAGCTAACAGGTTCCTTCTCTCACTTGTGTTTTCTCCTGAGAACATCATTGGGGCTTAGGTGAGAAGGAAACCACTCTGCTTGAGCCAGTTCCCACTGAACACATATATGGCAACGTAAGTGGGGGAGAGAGACTGATGCAGTACAAGACCTTAGTTCATTAATAGCCTTAAATGGAGTCTGGTATGCAAGGACATTGACAGATATGAAGCACGCTGGCAAAGAATGGTGTCCCTTGCTTTGTAGCTGAATTGAGAAACAAAGGGTAGCTGTTAAAATGTCAGCCTCTGCTTCTCTTGCTTCTTTTTCTTCTACTTTATTATTCTTTCATTGTGTGATTTTCTTTTTTGCAGAAGAAACATGCCATGTATCATTATAACTGTTTTTTCCCTGTATTTCATCTGTTATTTTTTTTAGACTGTTTCATTAAGTCCATGCTTAATTTTAGGCATGTATGAATTTTAGTCCATTTGAACTCTGTGGAACTATGCACATACATAAACTTAAGCATAAAAGTAAGTCTTTGCAGGCTCAGGGTCTAATTTTGGTGTATCGGTTTCTATAGAAGAGCCAACAGCAGGCCAATGTGACATGCCTGACAGGGGAGGACTTAGTATCGTGAGATAATTGTTGGTTATACTGGGACATACAGTGCCAGGCAATAACCTGCCTGAAGCTCCCCCAAAAATGTTTTCCTCAGGGAATCCCACCATGTTAACAGCTACCATCTGTTTCTCATTTTCAGCTACAGAGCAAGGGATAGCAGCCTTTCTCAGACTGCTTCATATCTGTCAGTGTTCTCAGTGCAGATTTTCCCTTTATCTATTGGAGGCTGTGAAAAGGTCTTGTTCTCTGTACTGGCTCAGTCAACAGATGACAGTATCTCAATGGTAGTGCAACATTGGGGTGGGCTAGAGTTCACTTCATTGCCCATCTCCAGAGGCTAAAAAAACCAACTACCATAGAAAAGTAGCTGAAGTCCCAGAATTCAGTCTCTCTGAATTTTCAGCAAGGATTGCTCCTCACATTCAAGTCCCAAAAGGAACTAAAGAAATAAATTTAATTAACAATTATTAACATCTTATGAAAAAGAGACATAATTAATAATAATAATTAATAACAATAACAATAATAATAAATAATAACTTAAGGTTTGCAACATAACATGGCTATTTTATAATCTATTTACATTATACAGTTACTCATAAACATAAATAGAGAAAACAAATTACATCTAAACATGTCAGTCCCCACAGAAACACAGTGAGAAGAAACTCAGAGTTCCCAAAAGCTTAGGTTGAGTTCTCAACCTGAGTCTTAGTTAGAGTTTTTGATCACCAAATGTATCCAAGCTGCTGAGTCAAAAACAACATCTTCCCTCCACTTGGTTGTAGGAATATTCAGTTAGAATCCATGCAGACTCTTCCTCTTCCTCTGCTGAAATCACAGTTATACAGTTAGTTAACTGATTAACCAACCACTCAGTTAAATGGTTCTATGATGAGATTACTGGTTCTGTGGATGAAGGGAAAGCAGTGGATGTATTGTTTCTTGACTTTAGCAAAGCTTTTGACACGGTCTCCCACAGTATTCTTGTCAGCAAGTTAAGGAAGTATGGGCTGGATGAATGCACTACAAGGTGGGTAGAAAGCTGGCTAGATTGTCGGGCTCAACAGGTAGTTATCAATGGCTCCATGTCTAGTTGGCAGCCGGTATCAAGTGGAGTGCCCCAAGGGTCGGTCCTGGGGCCGGTTTTGTTCAATATCTTCATAAATGATCTGGAGGATGGTGTGGATTGCACTCTCAGCAAATTTGCGGATGATACTAAACTGGGAGGAGTGGTAGATACGCTGGAGGGGAGGGATAGGATACAGAAGGACCTAGACAAATTGGAGGATTGGGCCAAAAGAAATCTGATGAGGTTCAATAAGGATAAGTGCAGGGTCCTGCACTTAGGACGGAAGAACCCAATGCACAGCTACAGACTAGGGACCGAATGGCTAGGCAGCAGTTCTGCGGAAAAGGACCTAGGGGTGACAGTGGACGAGAAGCTGGATATGAGTCAGCAGTGTGCCCTTGTTGCCAAGAAGGCCAATGGCATTTTGGGATGTATAAGTAGGGGCATAGCGAGCAGATCGAGGGACGTGATCGTTCCCCTCTATTCGACATTGGTGAGGCCTCCTCTGGAGTACTGTGTCCAGTTTTGGGCCCCACACTTCAAGAAGGATGTGGATAAATTGGAGAGAGTCCAGCGAAGGGCAACAAAAATGATTAGGGGTCTGGAACACATGAGTTATGAGGAGAGGCTGAGGGAGCTGGGATTGTTTAGCCTACAGAAGAGAAGAATGAGGGGGGATTTGATAGCTGCTTTCAACTACCTGAAAGGGGGTTCCAAAGAGGATGGCTCTAGACTGTTCTCAATGGTATCAGATGACAGAACGAGGAGTAATGGTCTCAAGCTGCAGTGGGGGAGGTTTAGATTGGATATTAGGAAAAACTTTTTCACTAAGAGGGTGGTGAAACACTGGAATGCGTTACCTAGGGAGGTGGTAGAATCTCCTTCCTTAGAGGTTTTTAAGGTCAGGCTTGACAAAGCCCTGGCTGGGATGATTTAACTGGGAATTGGTCCTGCTTCGAGCAGGGGGTTGGACTAGATGACCTTCTGGGGTCCCTTCCAACCCTTATATTCTATGATTCTATGATTCTATGAAATGTATAGATTTAAAAAAAAAACTGTTACAAGAAGTGCAAGAACTGAGAATAGCAAAATATAAATGACTCTTTCCCCATTACTACATTTAAAGAAAAGCTGGTGAATCAGACTAGTTGAGACAATTCAACTAAAACAGTTTGGCTAAAATCAAACAACATTCAAAGCATACAATTAAAATAGAAGAAATTATTTTCCCTCCCAATTTCCCCTTTCTATAATTAATATTGCCCCTGCATCCCTGTTGGCAGGTTACCAATATCACTAACCTGCTGCAAAATGCTTCAGAGTTAGGGAAGACAGCCTGCTTTCTACAACTGGGCTCAGTTTCTCCCAACTCACACAGGACACATGGCCCTTTTGTAAAGCAGCTGCCCTAACGGCTTGCCCTCATGGAGACTGACACCAGCAACAGAGAACCTATTGGAGCAGACCCAAAACTACCAGACCCTAAAGCTTCTAAATGTAGAGAGCTAAATCTGACACAACTCACTCCTACCCTCCTCAATGGGTCTCTTAAAGAAATATCTCCCTATTAGGCACATGGGTTACAGTAGCTGAGGAACGTTGCTGCTCTATATTGGGGCCTCTACTTCAGCTTAATTTCTGGTATGTCTTAGGGTACATCTACACTGCAATAAAAGACCTGCAGCTGGCCTGGGCTCGTGGGGCCTGGCCTGTGGAGCTATACAATTGCAGCCTCTTACATTTTGCATGGCAACTTCCACCTTCTCTGCATGTATATCTATATCTATCTATCTATCTGTCTATCTATCTATATATCTTCTTACTATATGTTCCATTCTATGCATCCTATGAAGTGCGCTGTAGCTCACGAAAGCTTATGCTCTAATAAATTTGTTCGTCTCTAAGGTGCCATAAGTACCCCTGTTCTTTTTGTGGATACAGACTAACACGGCTGCTACTCTGAAAATTGCAGTATAGATATTCAGGCTCAAGCCAGAGGCCATCTCTGAGACCCCATGAGGGAGAGGGTCTCAGAGCCCAGGCTACAGCCCAAACCTAAATGTCTACACTGCAATTTTATAGCCCAGCAAACCCAAGTCCCAAAGGTCAAACCAGCTGCCCTGGGCTAGATGCGGGTCTTTTATCACAGTGCGAACATATCCTTAGTGCCTATGCTAGCTACTAAACTGCCTCCAGGGCCAGGTTTACACCTTTTGCACCCCTAGACACAGCATCTTCAGCACCCTCCACCCACCTACAGCTGACCTTCATGTTTTCTGTAAAAAAATGAAACTTTTCACCCACTTTTTACTTTTAAGTGCCCCTAGACACATGCCTACTGTGCCTATTTGGAAATCTGGCCCTGACTGCCTCTACCACCAGCAGCTATGCATGGTACAGTCCACTATGGAGTACTTGCTATGTTTGCTTTTGTGTCCATTCTTTGCGTACGAGGCTGCACTTTCAGAGAGGTGTGACTTTGAAGCATGTCTGCACTTTTAAAAAAAATCATATGACTATCGCAGTCTCTGTGCACTTATGTGGATGCATACTTCTTTGTGGAAGATCAGCCTGTGGGTGCAATATGGACACATTTGTATATCTGCACACTGTGGCATATTGGGTTGTTCCTACCAATAGTCATCTTCATTTGTGCAAAACCAAAATGGGCCATACATTTAAACTATTCAGACTTTTTTTCATTTAAGTCATTTTAACAGGAGCCAATGAATGTAATATAAGTTACAATACATACATATAATAAAATACATTAAAATAACATTATTATAATTTAGAGACCTATGGTTGTCACTTAAGCCAACAAAAGGACTGAATCTTCTATTTCAGGAGCAAATTTTCAGTACATCAGAAGAGTGCAGGCTTATTGCCTTCACAATGGAGCCTTGGAATCAGGAGTTACAAGCTACACCTTACACTTCTGTGAATTTGTTGGGTTCTCTCAACCTGGAAGCTCCTTAAATGTGTGTTTTGGATGGTGATATTAAAAATAGGAAATAGTGGTAACCTGTGCTGTTATGTTTCAGAGTAGCAGCCATGTTAGTCTAAGGTGCCACAAGTACTCCTTTTCTCTTTGCGAATACAGACTAACACGGCTGCTACTCTGAAACCTATCATTATGCAAGGCACTGCATTTAGTCATATGGAGTGGAAATCTATCAGCTTCATGAAAAAACTCGCACAGATACAGACAGACATCATCTTCCTTTCCAAATATAAATTGGTTAGTCTTTAAGGTGCCACTAGTACTCCTTTTCTTTCTGTGCTGTTATAACTCTCTCATAGAAGCAAGTGGGGGACACTGCTGTCTTGACACTGGAACTGATCTATGGACTTTTCAGTTACAGAAAATGAACCAACTCAACAAACACTCAACCAAAACATGTTGGTTCGGTTCACCTTAAAACATTTATGTATGTACGTATCTATTTGTGGTGTTTGGTGTTTGCATCACTGTTCGACTGTTTTTCCTGGTTTTTTAATCAACTACATTTCTAAATAAAATGTCATTGTCAAACAAACAGTCAAAATGTTTGATATTTCCCAATTTTATTTGTTTATTTTGGGCTGAAACTATTAGCCAAATTTGACTCAAATATACTTTTGCTGAAAAAATTCTCCTAATTGTACCTAACACATTCAAAATTGAAATCAGCAAGAGTTCTACATGTGGAGGGTTCTGCACAGGGCGGAGCTCTATTGTTATAACACTTTTTCAAAGGTACTGTAACCTTTTCTACAATCCATATACAATGAACTGTAGAGGGATTCAAATGAAAGTTTGTTGTGTTTGTCATTATATGACCACATACAGTACAGCCCCAAGTCTGCAAAGGACTACTTTGGTTTAAAAAAAAATAAAAAAAAAACCAGCAATGCCTCAAGGCCGGGGCTACAGATGGTCAGCAACTGGAATTTCCATTCCACAGGAACCTTATGATGTTTTGAAAATTTTGTTCATCCTGAAACAGAAAGAAAAGCTGAAATTTAAAATTTTCCTGTAAATTGAGATTTTTGAAAAATTGCTTTTAGTCATTTTGTTTTGATTTTGACATTTTTAATTTTGGTTTATTCCATTTTTATTTTATTATTATATTTGTTTTAATTTACTATATATAAATATCTATTTATTTAACCTTATATTGCAAATGTATATTTTACTATATATATATCTATCCATCCAATGCTTCATATCATTTAGTTTTTTTAGATGAAATTTTAATAAAATCAATACTTTCCCATGGAACAGTTCAATATTCATTAATTGGCATTTTTTGATGGAAAAATGTTGCACTGGTAAATTTTTGACCAGCTGTGGCAAAAAAGTCTTTTATAACATGATCATAAATAATATATGAGGTAAAAAATGCCATACGTGCATCCAAAGCTACAGAAAAAAAGTCATGTGATTTGTATTATTAGATTTAGAAATAACATTGCACATTGTCCAATTATCAGTTTGGTCTCAATCCTGCAGCTAAATTCATACGCATGGACCCTTATGCCACTGAGGACGATTGGAACCATAATGTATATGATCAACTGAAGAAAGAGTATTGGAGCCCACTTGCACAATGGAACAGAGTTAAGCCTGGCACTAGAGCTATAAGTGACTCTGCTTACTTTAGTGCAACGAAGAGCTCAGCTGTACAACTATATTGGCAGAGGGTGTTTATTTTGCTTATAGGGAAGAATATATTATAATTAAAAAAAAGTGTTATTTCTTGTTTCATTTACCAGTAATTTTCAGATTGGTATGAAAATCAATTCTCTCCTCTCCCCCCATTTCCCTATTGCTGTCTCTTGTTGCCACTTTAGGATAAATCTCTTTTAAGAGACCATCAGCAGGAGATCAGTTCTTCCCTGACCTCTGCAAACTAATCATTCAGAAGAGGTCCCAGGTGGCATGTTGGTGCTCATCCAGAGTGCAACTCAGCCATTGTATGTCTCAGCAGATGGTTATATCAGTGTGCAGTGAATCATGACATTTCAACTGTGGGCTCTTTTTTGCTGTTCCCTCACTAGAGACCAGGTCAAGTTGGATCAGATGTGCCAGTCAATCACTCTAGCCACTTACAGTAAAACGATAATGGTTATGATGGACTGAAATCAATTGCTGTCCTTCAAAGATGTTTATGATTTGACCTCACCCTTCAAAAATTACGCTTGCCCTAATATTGCTGGTTGCTTATTTTACTTGTGATTAAAATTCTCGGCTGATTACTTTTTATATAAATATGTATCATATCACTGTTGAAGGGAGTAATGAATCTACATTCAAATACTGATTCTTTTTATTGTAGGCCTGATGATTCTACTACAGAACTAAACCGTGTCTCTTATTGTGCATCAGGTGAAACTATCATAAAAAGAAGTGCTCATTTGAAGAAAAGAACCTGTGACTAAATATTGCTTCACAAAAACACATCCTTCAAATCTTGAAGTTGGGGAAAAAAATCTAAAATATTTTTCCATGTAACTAGGCTGATGGGGCTAAGTCTTATATTTTAATTCATTTTTTACATGGCAGAGCATGTGGGTTTGAAATGATGGGTTCACTCTCACTTTCCTTACTAATTCTATGCGTAGCCACCTATAAATCTGATTTCTTCAGAAAGAACAGGAAGTTTTCATGGCTTCTCACTCAGGAATCTTTAATACCTGCTACATTTGCTTCTTTTCCATTTCTATAAACCCCTCATTGCTTGGGCTAGTATTGCAGTTCCTGTTTCCACACAGTCCAAAAAAGTTAGTTATTTAAGGCACTGATTCAGGAAAGCTTCCCTGTCTGGGAAGGGCTTTTAAACACAGAGGCGCATGGACATACTTAAGTGATTTGCTGGACCGAGGCCTGTGCAATGAATCTTATTCAGACATGTGACGGTGCACAAAGCCTACACCAGACAGGAAGGGGTTAACAAGTTGTTATGTGTTTACATGGCCCCACCCCACCACACCTGCAAAGCATGTCAGATCAGGAGGAAGAGTTCAAAATGGTAGGAGCTCAGATTAGTAGTAGGCAGCTCTAGAAAGAAGACAGATCTCTGTTCCTCCAAGTCCTAGAGAGAGGCCTGACTGACAATAGAGCCTGCTCCCATGCGTATGGGCTATCCAAGCACCCTGAGAGAAGGTTGGGCTGGACTATAAATATCTGCCACATGACACTCTCTGGTCATTGGCTAGAGGACATAGACCTGGGCTGCAGCTTGCCAGATGCCCCTGAAAGAAGCTGCTTGCATAGGACTGGTTTGTTCCTTCTTTTATTTTCTTCCTTGCTTCCATCTTTCTTTTTTTGTTTTCTCTCAATCTCAGAAGTGGAGAACCCCAGACAAATTCAGCTGGAGGGTGGAGTTTCTGTCTTCAGGCCAGTGATGCTAATCACTCTAACCTGGATGACTGGATCCTATGTGAGAGCCCATGATCGCAAAACACCCCAAGGGAGCACTACAGAGGGACTACTAGATCCTTCACAAGATACTACAGTGCTGGGTGTCATATAAGTAGATATAGATAAATGCTTGCCCTTCCGAGATTTCACAAGCTCATTAGAAACTCTGAACCGAGGATGGGAATGGACTGTGGAATTATGTGTGTGTGTATGATTAAATCAGCTTGCATAAAAATAGTTGTACTGGCTAGTGTTTATGTGTGCTACTCTGTACATGGGACCAGAACTGCTCTGATGTGTATCATTTCCCTTGTAGTGCTAGTAGAAATCCTACTTTAACTCAAGTGGATAGGCCTTCACTTTAGGGGCCCACTCTAGCAAACTGAGTAGCTTTTAGCATGTGAATAGTCTCACTGGCTTCAAAATTCCAGCCATCTGTATATTCTAGTATCATTTCTATGAATAATATGTGCTGGCAAAAAGGTGTAACAAAACAGTAGAAGTAGGGAAAGACTTATTTCTAATGTATAATTGGGAATCAGAAAGTTCCAGAACTTTCTAATTAATTTTTCAGGTGTTCTGTTTTGTTTTTCATTTTTTCTTGCATTTTTATTAATTTTTATTCTCATAAATGAGTGCCAGATGAAATGATCCATATGCCAGTGGCATAGGGTAAACCCTTCTCAAGTTGTTCTGGTGGCCTATATCCAGTTCCCTGAATCTAACCTATGACTAAAGTATGCCTCCATGTTTACATTAGACCTCAGCGAGGGTGGAACTTATGCAAGACATTCATCAGATATAGGGTGTAAATTAAAATAGGTGTTGTTAAATTTTCATATTTCCTCCAGGCACTAGTCCTTAGTGTACTGATGTCATAGAAAGTGTAGACAAACAAGTTGCAGGGATAACTCAATACATAAGTGATGTTAGAACTTGCTTGTGAGCACATTTTACAGTGAGTGGCAAACAGCAGGAAATCAGTGTTTGGATCAGACATCTTGTCAGGGTCAGACTTTGTTCCCTTCCTTGTCTAACAAAATGGAATAAATATTTATTTATTGAGATTGATAACATGTAATAAGCCCGTCTGCTACTCTGGGGAGCTTTAGCCACCTGGGCAAAAAGAGGGCCTTGCACCATGCCTTGAAGGTCAGTAATGCCTCACTATTTCAGATCTAAGGCAGATGCTTGTTCCCCAGCTCAAGGCCCCTCATGGAAAATGCTGGAGTGTCAACCCCCTCTCTGTTAAATATGTTGCAAATGATTCTATGTGGCATTGACAAAGAGTGCCATTAGGCTTTTTCCCTGGACATTAATGCACGTGACAGGAACTCAGAAAATCAAACCAGCCGTCTAGAACCAAAACAAGCTAGATGGCAGACTGGAAGGGTAGGCCAGTTCTATTTGCTTAGTCTATAGCACAGAAGTAGTTGCTGATGAAAGAGACAGATCAAACCGTATAGACACCAATAGTAATAGAGGGATCATAATGATAATAGAACACTGTTTTGAAGGTGTTTATCCTTTAAGGTTAAACTTGTTGACAAGTGACTGAATCATTTTATATCCTCTTTACCTATGTGGACAACTGCAATATTTTCGTTTCTGTCCAGTTTAATTATGATGCATTTTAAACACCTCTGATATCCTTATAGGCTCATTACAAACTGAGTCAAATTACTGTATTTAAGAGCAACAACATGGCAAGTCTGTAATGGCATATTAATGCCATGCACAAATGGCATAAGAAGTTAACTGCTCACATAGTGTTCTGAAGGAACACACCAAATAAATTCTGCTCTGACTTGTGGTGCAGCAATTGCTAAACATCCATGAATAAAACCAAGTGGCCTGTGCTGTGAGGCGCTGTCAAATAATAGTGGCTCCAGATGTCATGCACAGTTGTGCTTCCTGCTGCAATATGGATACAGAGGTGATTGTGGGGAGAAGGAGGGAGGTACTTCAAATACTGCAATAAACCCAGAATACATTTTGTTTGTGAATACCTCCTGCAAACTGAACGGAAGATTCATCTCTAAGAGGATTCTGAACTGTTTTATTCTCTAGAACATTAATGTTTCACATTTAAATATGTTAGAGCAAATGCTTGGAAGCAGCCAGATTTCAGCTCCATAGGCTCTGGAAGTAATCCAGGAATCTGGCAACAGACCTTGAGTAGAAACAGGCTGAGGGCCACTGCACTGAAGCATAGCACTAAATCTCTTTCATGCCTGATATTACTAATGAAGAACTTCATTATCACTCAACATTTTGTAAGATCTGATTTGTTCCCAGTGATTTATCACTGAGATTCTGAACAAAGCTGTGCATTAAGTCACAGAGTTTTGTTATCACAAACTGAACCCTGAAACTCAAAGTTCCAAGGGATTCCCCTCAAAGGATCTTCTCTGTGTCTGCCAATCATTCCTCAACCCACCTGTGTCCACACTCATCTGCTTAGTCTTCAGAGAACTTCTGGCCTTTCCAGGCCACATGCATTTTTAGTGTGAGTGAACAGTGCTCTGCCATGTTTTCATCCTGGATCTTCATCACACCTCTTTGTGACAGGTTCGGTCACAGGGATCCCCTTGGGACTGTCACCTGATGTGCTGAAATTACCTCTGAGCCCGTTTTCCTGCCAGCTTGGGACTTCCAGAAACCTGTCTTGTTGAGCCAGACACACTAGCCTGCTGCAACACAGACCCAGGGTTTGGTCCATGCCCCCAAAGCTGCAGACTAAACTAGAAACAGCTTAGCATGTTACCTATCTCCAGCACCCAGACACCCAGTTCCCAATGGGATCCAAATTCCAAATATATCTGTTTTACTCTGTATAAATTTATACAGGGTAATATAATATAATAATTTATACAGGGTAAATTCGTAAATTGTTCTCCCTCTATATCACTGATAGAGAGATATGCACAGCTGTTTGCTCCCCCAGGTATTAATCACTTACTCTGGGTTTATTAATAAACAAAAGTGATTTTATTAAGTATAAAAAGTAGAATTTAAGTGGTTTCAAGTAATAACAGACAGAACAAAGTAAGTCATCAAGCAAAATAAACCACACAAATCTAAGCCTAATACATTAAGAAACTGGTTACAGGTAATATCTTACCCTCAGAGACGTTCCAATAAGCTTCTTTCACAGACTAGACTCCACCCTAGTCTGGGCCCAATCCTTTCCCTAGTACAGTCCTTGTTAGTTCCAGCAGACATCTCAGGTGGTAAGTAGGGGTTTTCTCATGACTGGCACTCTCTTTTCATAGGTTTCAGAGGAACAGCCGTGTTAGTCTGTATTCGCAAAAAGAAAAGGAGTACTTGTGGCACCTTAGAGACTAACCAATTTATTTGAGCATGAGCTTTCGTAAGCTACAGCTCACTTCATCAGTTAAAGAAATCATAATCTAACACATACCTAGCTAGATTACTTACTAAAAGTTCTAAGACTCCATTCCTGTTCTGTCCCTGGCAAGAGCAGCATACAGACAGACACAGACCCTTTGTTTCTCTCCCTTCTCCCAGCTTTTGAAAGTATCTTGTCTCCTCATTGGTCATTTTGGTCAGGTGCCAGCGAGGTTACCTTTAGCTTCTTAACCCTTTACAGGTGAGAGGAGCTTTCCCCTGGCCAGGAGGGATTTCAAAGGGGTTTACCCTTCCCTTTACATTTATGACACGCCCCCCAAATCTCAGCTAGGGTGAAACACTGGCTGGGATTTCTTCCTGGAGCTCTAGGAAAACAGAGTTAATAAGACACATGCATCTCTAAATATACTACCAAGTACATAAAGACTAACAATATTTTCCACATCTCAAGGACGATTTTAACCAGTTGATTCTGGGAAACTTTCACGGGAGAGTGCATCAGCCACTTTGTTAGAAGCTCCTGAGATGTGTTGGATGTCGAAATCAAAATCTTGGAGAGCTAAACTCCACCGAAGAAGTTTTTTGTTAGTTTCTTTGACGGTGTGAAGCCACTTCAGTGCAACATGGTCAGTTTGCAGGTGGAAATGCCGTCCCCAAACATATGGGCGTAGCTTTTCCAGAGCGTAGACAATGGCGTAACATTCTTTTTCAGTGACTGACCAGTTGCTTTCCCTCTCAGTTTTTTGCTGAGAAACACTACAGGGTGGAATTCTTGATCAGGTCCTTTCTGCATTAAAACTGCTCCCACACCACGCTCGGACGCATCTGTGGTTACTAGGAACGGTTTGTCAAAGTCTGGGGCCCTTAGTACAGGGTCAGACATGAGTGTCGCTTTAAGCTTGTTAAAGGCCTTCTGACACTTTCCGGTCCACTGAACAGCATTTGGCTGTTTCTTTTTGGTTAGGTCTGTCAGTGGGGCAGCGATTTGGCTGTAGTGCGGTACAAATCGTCTGTAATAACCAGCCAAGCCTAAGAAGGATTGAAACTGTTTCTTTGACTTTGGGACAGGCCACTTTTGGATAGCATCCACTTTGGCCTGTAGGGGGCTGATAGTTCCTTGACCCACCTGGTGTCTAAGGTAAGTCACTCTGTTTAGGCCTATTTGACACTTCTTAGCCTTAACAGTTAGTCCTGCCTCCCTTATGCGCTCAAGGACTTTTTGTAGATGTTCCAGGTGGTCTGCCCAGGAATCCGAAAATATGGCCACATCGTCAAGGTAGGCGACTGCATATTCTCCTAATCCCGCTAGGAGACCATCTACAAGTCTTTGGAAAGTGGCGGGTGCATTTCGCAGCCCGAAAGGGAGTACATTAAATTCATACAGCCCGAGATGTGTGATGAAGGCTGACCTTTCCTTGGCAGATTCATCTAGCGGTACCTGCCAGTACCCCTTGGTTAAGTCCAAGGTAGAGATGAACTGGGCCCATCCCAGTTTCTCTAATAGTTCATCTGTGCGTGGCATTGGATAGTTGTCTGGGCAGCTCACGAAAGCTCATGCTCAAATAAATTGGTTAGTCTCTAAGGTGCCACAAGTACTCCTTTTCTCTTTTCATAGAATCATAGAATAACAGAGTTGGAAGAGACCTCTGGAGGCCATCTATACCAACCCCCTGCCCAGAGCAGGACCAATCCCAACTAAATCATCCCAGCCGGGGCTTTGTCAAGCCTGACCTTAAAAACTTCGAAGGAAGGGGATTCCACCACCTCCCTAGGTAACACATTCCAGTGTTTCACCACCCTCCTAGTGAAAAAGTTTTTCCTAATATCCAACCTAAACCTCCCCCACTGCAACTTGAGACCATTACTCCTCGTTCTGTCATCTGCTATCACTGAGAATAGTCTAGATCCATCCTCTTTGGATCCACCTTTCAGGTAGTTAAAAGCAGCTATCAAATTCCCCCTCATTCTTCTCTTCCGTAGACTAAACAATCCCAGTTCTCTCAGCCTCTCCTCATAACTCATGTGGTCCAGTCCCCTAATCATTTTTGTTGCCCTTCGCTGGACTCTTTCCAATTTCTCCACATCCTTCTTGTAGTGTGGGACCCAAACCTGGACACAGTACTCCAGATGAGGCCTCACCAATGTCAAATAGAGGGGAACGATCACATCCCTCGATCTGCTGGCAATGCCCCTACTTATACACCCCAAAATGCCATTGGCCTTCTTGGCAACAAGGGCACACTGTTGACTCATATCCAGCTTCTCGTCCACTGTCACCCCTAGGTCCTTCTCTGCAGAACTGCTGCCTAGACATTCAGTCCCTAGTCTGTAGCGGTGCATTGGATTCTTCCATCTTAAGTGCAGGACTCTGCACTTGTCCTTGTTGAACCTCATCAGATTTCTTTTGGCCCAATCCTCCAATTTGTCTAGGTCCCTCTGTATCCTATCCCTACCCTCCAGCGTATCTACCACTCCTCCTAGTTTACTATCATCCGCAAACTTGCTGAGGGTGCAATCCACACCATCCTCCAGATGATTAATGAAGATATTGAACAAAACCGTTCCCAGAATCGACCCTTGGGGCACTCCGCTAGATACTGGCTGCCAGCTAGACATGGAGCCATTGATCACTACCCGTTGAGCCTGACAATCTAGCCAACTTTTTACCCACCTTGTAAGGCATCCATCCAGCCCATACTTCTTTAACTTGCTGACAAAAATACTGTGGGAGACCATGTCAAAAGCTTTGCTAAAGTCGAGGAATAACACGTCCACTGCTTTCTCTTCATCCACAGAACCAGTTATCTCATCATAGAAGGCAATTAGATTAGTCAGGCATGACTTTCCCTTGGTGAATCCATGCTGACTGTTCCTGACCACTTTCTTCTCGTCTAAGTGCTTCAGAATTGATTCGTTGAGGACATGCTCCATGATTTTTCCGGGGACTGAGGTGAGGCTGACTGGCCTGTAGTTCCCAGGACCCTCCTTCTTCCCTTTTTTAAAGATGGGCACTACATTAGCCTTTTTCCAATCTTCTGGGACTTCCCCTGATCGCCATGAGTTTTCAAAGATAATGGCCAATGGCTCTGCAATCACATCTGCCAATTCCTTTAGCAGTCTTGGATGCAACGCATCCAGCCCCATGGACTTGTGCACGTCCAGTTTTTCTAAATAGTCCTGAACCACTTCTTCCTTCACAGAGGGCTGGCCACTTCCTCCCCATGCTGTGCTGCCCAGTGCAGTAGTCTGGGAGCTGACCTTGTTCGTGAAGACAGAGGCAAAAAAAGCATTGAGTACGTTAGTTTTTTCCACATCTTCTGTCACTAGGTTGCCTCCCTCATTTAGTAAGGGGCCCACACTTTCCTTGGCTTTCTTCTTATTGCCAACATACCTGAAGAAACCCTTCTTGTTACTCTTAACATCCCTCGCTAGCTGCAACTCCAGGTGTGATTTAGCCTTCCTGATTCCATTCCTGCATGCCTGAGCAATATTTATATACTCATCCCTGGTCATTTGTCCAATCTTCCACTTCTTGTAAGCCTCTTTTTTGTGTTTAAGATGAACAAGGATTTCACTGTTAAGCCAAGCTGGTTACCTGCCATATTTACTATTCTTTCTACACATCGGGATGGTTTGTCCCTGTAACCTCAATAAGGATTCTTTAAAATACAGCCAGCTCTCCTAGACTCCTTTCCCCCTCATGTTATTCTCCCAGGGGATCTTGCCGATCAGTTCCCTGAAGGAGTAAAAGTCTGCTTTTCTGAAGTCCAGGGTCCGTATTCTGCTGCTTTCCTTTCTTCCTTGTGTCAGGATCCTGAACTCGACCATCTCATGGTCACTGCCTCCCAGGTTCCCATCCACTTTTGCTTTCCCTACTAATTCTTCCCGGTTTGTGAGCGGCAGGTCAAGAAGAGCTCCACCCCTAGTTGGTTCCTCCAGCACTTGCACCAGGAAATTGTCCCCTACAGTTTCCAAAAACTTCCTGGATTGTCTGTACACCGCTGTATTGCTCTCCCAGCAGATATCAGGATGATTGAAGTCACCCAGGAGAACCAGGGCGTGCGATCTAGTAGCTTCTGTGACTTGCCGGAAGAAAGCCTCGTACACCTCATCCCCCTGGTCCGGTGGTTTGTAGCAGACTCCCACCACGACATCACCCTTGTTGCTCAGGCTTCTAAACTTAATCCAGAGACTCCCAGGTTTTTCTGCAGTTTCATACTTGAGCTCTGAGCAGACATACTGCTCCCTTACATACAGTGCAACTCCCCCACCTTTTCTGGCCTCCCTGTCCTTCCTGAACAGTTTATACCCATCTATGACAGTACTCCAGTCATGCGAGTTATCCCACCAAGTCTCCGTTATTCCAATCACATCATAATTCCCTGACTTTGCCAGGACCTCCAGTTCTCCCTGCTTGTTTCCCAGGCTTTGTGCATTTGTATATAGGCACTTGAGATAACCCGCTGATCGCCCCTTGTTCTCAGTATGAGGCAGGAGCCCTCCCCTCTCACACACTCCTGCTCGTGCTTCCTCCCAGTATCCCGCTTCCCCACTTACCTCAGGGCTTTGGTCTCCTTCCCCCTGTGAACCTAGTTTAAAGCCTTCCTCACTAGGTTAGCCAGCCTGCTCACGAAGATGCTCTTCCCTCTCTTCATTAAGTGGAGCCCGTCTCTGCCTACCACTCCTCCTTCTTGGAACACCATCCCATGGTCGAAGAATCCAAAGCCTTCTCTCCGACACCACCTGCGTAGCCATTCATTGACTTCCACGATTCGACGATCCCTACCCCGGCCTTTTCCTTCCACTGGGTGGATGGACAAGAACACCACTTGCGTCTCATACTCCTTTATCCTCCTTCCCAGAGCCACGTAGTCTGCAGTGATCCGCTCAAGGTCATTCTTGGCAGTATCATTGGTACCCACGTGGAAAAGCAGGAAGGGATAGCGATCTGAGGGCTTGATGAGTCTCGGCAGACTGTCCATCACATCGCAAATCTTAGCCCCTGGCAAGCAGCAGACTTCTCTGTTTTCCCGGTCAGGGCGGCAGATAGATGACTCAGTCCCCCTGAGGAGAGAGTCCCCAACCACCACCACCCGCCTCCTTCTCTTGGGAGTGGTGGTCGTGGAACCCCCAACTTTAGGACAGTGAATCTCATGCCTTTCAACTGGTGGAGTCTCCTTCTTCTCCCTTCCCCCAGACGTATCATCTGGGCCACTCCCCGCAATGGTACCTGTGGAGAGAACATGAAAACGGTTACTTACCTGTGTCCGCGTTGCTGGTACATGGACATTCCCCCTTCTTCTTCTGGAGGTCACATGTTGCCAGATTTCTTCACCGTCCTCCTGTCCGTGCTGCGCAGCCTACTCTGAATCTTCAGAACCTTGTGCCTGTAGAAGCATATCCTGACGTCTGTCCAAGAAATCTTCAGTTTCTCTTATGCAATGCAGGGTCGATACCTGTTGCTCCAGACTTTGAACCTTCTCTTCCAATATGGAGACCAGCTTGCACTTTATACAGACAAAGTTGCTTCTGTCCTCTGGAAGAAAGACAAACATGGCACATCCAGTGCAGGTCACAACAGTTGAACACTCCCCATCCATATTACCTTCCTACTATGAGCTTCCTCAGGAGATGCAGTAATTATTCAGAGAAGTCGTTAGAGTGGGAGAGGGTTCACAGCTGAGAATCCTGAATGGAGAGTGGCACCTCCCTCCTGCCTAGTGTGAGAGGTGGCACTTTAGTAGGAAGTTCCCTGCTGACCATGATGGCCTCTGTAAGCTTCTTTTTAGGTGCTTAGCTCTCCCCAGCATTGTATAGGGAGCCTGCATACCGAACTTTAGGTTCGGAATTCCACCAGCTGACAAACACCCCAAATTTAGCAGCTTTTAGCCAAGCTCTACACTGATGGGCATACTTAAGTCCCGGATGTGTACATGTCCCTGCAGGCTCCCTCTGCCCCTGTCAGGTGTCCACATTATACTCTCCTGGATGGGAGTATTATGCTGTGTACATGTGTATACCTGCGTCCACATTGCCACTATTATAACAAGACATTAATACTACCAGTATTAATGTCTTGTAATGTGCTTTGTGCATTATAGGGAAACACACTAGGAACCTCTTTCTGTGTGTTTTTGTACTGTCCTGTGCCTTCACACATTCGCCCATGGCAGTTCCTGCTCACATCTCTTTCCTGCCAAACTGGATGGAAGATATGGAGCAAGTAGATGATGATCTGGTTCTGCACCTGCTCCTTACTGCGGGACAAATCTTTATGTGATGGAGTACATGATTGTCAAGATGCTGGATCTCATTTAGGCAGAACTTTCTGACACATCAAAACTAGCTGAGTTTGAGAGTGAGTGTCAGGTCATTTGGCTCTCATGGTACAGATAGGGTGAATGCAGCAGGTATTGCCATGGTATGCCCCTGGGTGGCCCATTGCTTCTCGTCCAGGAGAACCAGCATGGTGTGGTGGGTTCACATTGTTTTGGAAACCTGAGATGATTAGTAGTGGCTTCAGAACTTGCAAATGAAGAAACAGACCTTCATGGAGCAGTGTGAGGAGTTTGCACCAGAACACTTGATCCAGGGAAGCCCTACCAGTTTAGAAGCAGGTTCCTATTGCCCTGTGGAAGCTAACAACACCAAACAGGTATAGGTCCATTGCCTTTCAGAGTGGTAAGTCCACCATCAGAGTCATGGTTGTGAGGCAATTAATACTATGATCTATGCATAGGTGGTTTCCATAAGATACGTTCTAGAAATAATAGCTGCATTTCAGAAGATGGGGTGCTGCAGAGAAAGAGGTTGCACTTGAAGGGGGAAGAAACAATATTTTTCTATATTTTATGCCTGTGCCAACTATTATTTTGGGAGACCCTGCATGTTTGCTCCTAAACTGGCTAATGAAAATGTATCCTAACATCAATGATCCTGGAAAAAGGAATTCATTTACAAATTCAGTACCTTCAGAACGGTTGTGGAGTGAGTGTTTGGTAGACTGAAATCTCGGTGGCACTGCCTATGCACCCAGACAAATGGCAGTAAGGCAAGCCCCATTTGTGTAATTGTTGCTTACTACACACTACATAACATTTGGGCAAGTGTTCCATCACAAGTGGGTAAGGACAAATCTGGTTTACAAACTGTGTACAGGCAGCAAAATCCCACCCATGTGCACACTGGTCCTGGTTCCCAATAGGCAAGGGAAATCAGGGATGACATATTCCACACACAACTTACAACAGCAGGGAGGCAGAGGATGACATCTGCTTGTGCCAAGGGACACCTACACATCCTGTACAGCTGCTGGAATCATATTTGTGGAGCTATGTAGCTTGGTGAGAGTTTTGTTCCCCTGTATCCAAAGGTCATTTGCTGTTCATTCCTGTGACATTGCACACAGTAAAGACACATATGACAGGCACCTCCACTAGGCTAGCACATTAGGGTTGTGTGGTGGCTGAGTTGTAATGTGGTCATTGTACTATGTTTTGTCTTCACTGTTCACACTTGCGTATAAACCTCTGTTAGTAGGAGCACTCAAGTTCTCTTAATGACCTTATGAAGATTTGCTTGTGGGGAGAGGGATATGCAGCTGTTTTTTTTCCCTAAACTTTTCATTCATTGTCAGATATGATAACTGTACTTAGTGGCTGTTATAGAGCATAATTTCAACTATGGTTGAAACTGATTAAGGTTTTTTGGGGGAAGGTGGGAGCTGTTTATGCAGCAAAGTGGCAGATGCTGTCATTTCCTATATTGTAATTGAAATTGCGTATCAATTTTCTCACCTGAACTGAAGCATAAAGACATTCATTGACCCCTTTTTGTGTTTTAGACTTTTGTTGAGTTGAAAACTAGCAGTGCTTTCCCAGAGCACATAGCACTAATTGCACTTTCCCCATCCCTCCAGTGTATCCATGGGGCTTCAGATATTTCTGAAACTGGGGTGGTGGGGACAGACTGAAATGTGTTTGAATGGTGTATAACTGCCTAGCACCGTGATATTATAATTTCATGTGCTGTAACTTCTGGGCCCTGATCCTGAGAACGATCTTCAGTTCATCATACTTAGGGAGGAGGAGGAGACACATACAAGTCAAGGAAACTATAACATTTATTAAAAGTACTAGATGGAACATATAATTGAAACAATTTTTAAAAGAAAGCTCAATCAGAAATCTTTTAAAAATTGAGGGAGCATAAATTAGGAACACCAGCCAAATGCTGTTGCCTCTGTACATATCTCCTTGCCCTTCTCTTGACAAGGGGGAAAATCACACTTGGGAAAACTTAAGGATGCCTCCTGCAAGGGACATGGGGGATGAGCACTGAGTGGGGTTCTAGGGCTCCCATAGGCACACCATTCCCCTCATGGACACTTTGGGATGTCCCCCTGTGAGGGGTTTTGGGTGCCAGTGGTGAGTGAGGTCCTGGCTTCAGGCTCTATGTTTTCCTTCTTGTCACTTGGTGAGGGATTGGGGGGTCCTTGAAAGAGGCTTCTTCAGCACACCAGCACCCTGGGCAGCAGCTCTGGGAGGAAGAGGTGGCAGTTCATGGACAGGTTTGGTGGCCTCAGCAGCAGGTGGAAACCAAACTCAGGTAAATGAGCCTCTCCATTAGGGAATGCTCTTTTTCCCCAGGGTGTGCCTCCTGCTCCATTAAGAGCCATATTATGTGCCCTGAGGAATTCAAACTGGTCATGGTTTTCTCTGTCCATCTGTAGAAACAGCTCTTCTAGGTCCTTCTCCATCTGCCTCTGCTGTCTCCTGGATGCTGTTCCTGTCCTCCTGGCAAAATTTCTAGTTTCCCTCTGTCAGGACCAGGGGGATGAGTTTCCTTACCAGAGTCCGGGGCTCACTGGTTCAACCTTCAGGCAGGCTAATGTGCCCCGCTGTGTTTTGGCCGAATCATCTGATTGGCCAACCTTCTTGATTGGCTGCAAGGAGCCAAAAGGACTGCATTTAAGCTCAGGAGCAGCAGGTCACTGGCTGTTCAACAGGCCTGCATCTGCAATTGTTTTTGTGGCTGCCTTGTTTCCAGCTTTGTTCCTGTCCTGCTTCATTCCACCCCAGCCATTTCCCTTGCCTGGTTTCTGATTCCTAGCTCTCAATACTGACTTCTGACTCCAGCTCTGCCATTGGCTCTGGTTATTGGCTTCTAACTCCAGATCAGACCCCTGGCTCTGGCTATTGACTCCTAATGCCAGCTCTGGTACATGGGTCTGGCTCCTGGTTTCCATCCTCCAGCTCTAACTACTAGGCTGGGCTCCAGCACTAACAACTAGGTGAGACCGCTACATTGCAGTCTTACACCTTCTCAGGAGCTAAAGGTCTTGCCAATTAAGAGAGAAGGACAGCAATATATATATTTTGATGTTATTTGGAAGAAGCTGAGAAATCTCCCCCTATAATACAAGGCCACAATTTTGATAGTTTTCAGTATTCCAGGAATGCGATCATTAAAGTATACTTAATTCTCAGACAACGTTTACCGCCCATGAGGAAGGAGCAGAAGCTACTGGTGGCATGAAAAATGTACTATTTTTTTAAATTAAATGTTCTTAACGGGGGAATGGCCGTTCATTTGTGGGCCTATGTTACCAGTTTGCAATATCTTTCTTAAAGGCTGACCAACATTTGGATAACATAAGAGTTTTCAAGGTACCAGAAGAGAAAGAGAGGTGGCTTTCTAGTCCTGTGGAGGAGAGCTGGCAATCTATGCCGGAGAGATGTTTCTGATAATGGTCACTCCTCTACATATTACTGAATGGAAGGATTTGTTCAGCTATGACAGTGACCAAGCAGATTTGCACTGCTATTAAACTTCAAGATGCAGCTAGAGATTCTGCTACACCAGAAATTTGCTTACTGGTGTGGGAAGCAATTCAACTGGAAATTGAGTATACTTTCGGCTAGCATACAGTGCTTCCATACAAAGGGAGATGTCAACCACCAACACTGCCCACACACCTCCTCCCCCAGTATCACTAGAAAATCCTGCTCCAGTGCCTGCCTAATAATGATGAAATTAAGAGGGAAAGAATGATCCACACCACAACCTCATTTGGCTCCCTGAAATTTCATATCAGCACCACCAGTCTTTCACCCGTCCACTGCAAAGGAACACCACACAGTGTTTATTCAAATGCCAGACCAGATCATTCTTCCACCCCATTTCTCCAGGCTTCTGCAGCATGGTTCAATGTGGGGAGAGGCCAGATATAGGGATGATAAAATTAAGATTAAGATAAAATTAATGATAAGATTAGGGATAATCTTCCAAGAAAGTACTGCTGTTGTGACAGATTTCTGTTACCAATCTGCTGCCACATCAGGTGATCAGGCTGATGCCACAGGATTGTTTGGGGCAGGGGGAGGCAGGGGGGAGATGATGAAACACACCAAGTGCCTAAATTTTAAAGCTTTATTGATAGAATAATAAAATAACAGCGGAGATTGATGGGTGCTCCCCACATCACTCAGAGGAAGGAAGTGTTTGTGCCCCAAGCCCTAACCAACTTTCATACTCACACACGCACTACCCGAGACTGGCCAGGCCTGGGTGTAACGTAAGAAGAAGAAGAAGGGCGTGGGTGGCGGTGGACGGGAGTTCTTGTCCTGGGCCCAGGTTGTCCAAGGTCCGCTGCAAATCTCCACGTTGCTCCAGATCTCAGGAGGGTTTTAAGTCCTGGGCTCCTTGGGGGGGGGGGGGTATTCCACTGAGGGACCTCTGCTTCTGGTGCTCTTTGTGCCAGTCCAAACTGGCTTGCTGTGGCCTCTTCGGTTTCCCAAAACATCCCAGCTCTGGAGACTTTGTTTTCCCTTCTATTGGCCTTCACTGTTGCTGTCTCATTTGCTCTCACTATTCTTGCTGCTATCTCTGCAACTCTGCTCAACTTAGTTCTCTCTTCTCACGGCTGGGCAGCTGCTGATTTCTTGTCAAGCCCATGACCTTGGGCTGGGGCCAGCATCTTATCTTCACATGGAGCAAGCTGAAGTGTTGAGTTAACCCATTCTCTGCTCTTCTTTCCCTCCCACCCCACCCTGGCCTCTCGTATTCTGCAAAGGAAACTTCCACTCTCCAGTCACACATCTTTGACCCTCCCCAAAAATGCTTTGTGATGCTTGAAACAGTGTTAGCCACATACAATGCTGATCTGCATTTCCTGGAGACTCCCTGAGGGAGGGAGCCATTGGGGTGTGACATTGTGACTAACTTTTCCTCACATAACCTTTCTGGACCTAACCCCAACCCAGTCCTTTCCATGTGGCTCCCATTTGTAAGGGGACAGTAGGATGAGGAGTGTGTGGCGGAAGCAATGAAACTGTGTAATTATCCAAGAGACAGAAGGCAGCTGCTACTAGCTTTAGACAAACAACTATCAGTCTTCTACAACTATCCCATTACCAGCCGAGACCTTTCTAACCCGTACCATCCCTTCCCTGCATCCACATGGACCTGGGATCATCACTGCCAGACTGCTGGCTAAGAAACACACAGACACAGGAGCACAATGGCTTTTTGTTAATATGTTTTTAAGACCTAGATTTAGCAAAATGTATAATGGGGGTTCATTGGAAATCACTCAGATAATTGATTTATAACTGTGTCTTGCTTGGGGACCATTTTGGGGTGGTGCGGAGCAGGGTGCTGAATGGAGGGTGGAAGCTGGAGGTGTTTGGTAAGGGGATGGGATGTGACAATGCTGTGGCTTCTGCACTCCAATTCAAACTCAGGAAAAGTCAGTCCACAGTACTTCAGATGCTCTTGATCTTAAAATCAGGAAGATGACAGGAGACAGTGGTGGGGATCCATTGTAACTTACCTGCTCCAGGTCCTGTTTCCTGCCTCAGCTTGTGGATTCCTCAACTGGCTCCTCCAGGTGGACATGCAGAATCAAATGCTCTTTATCCTCTGTATCTTCTAGGGCATCCTCCATGGCCCCTGCTGTCTCCATGCCCTGGACCTCATCAGCAATCCCATCAGCAATGAGGCCAGTGGGGTTGAGGGGATTGTGATCTGCTTCAAGGTCTGTACTAGAAGCCCATGACAGCACTCAGTCAGGCTCCTCGTAGAAGGGACACACACAAGGCAAGCCCTCCTGAAGTGACTGTTTGAGTTTTTTGGCCTCCATTACAGGACCTTCTAGTGCTTTATCCTTTCCCAGCACTGGGCTGGTGTCCACCCAATACCCATCATCTCCAGTCTCTGCAAAATTCCTGGTACAGGTGCATGTTCTTGCTAATTCAGGTGAAGTTGTGGAGGATGGTGTATTCTGATCACGCACTAATCAGCACCCAGGTGTGGTTGGCAGGCCAAGTGGCTGTTCTTGGAGCAGGCTCAATGTTCACCTGTATTGATCTGTAAATAGTGCAGCTGAAAGCTGTTCTGATGTGGCCTGCACAACACGCCACTGCCACTGAAAATGGGAGACAGAGACCTTTATAAACTGGGTATGGGAGAGGAAGAAAAGTGTTTAGTGTGTTGGTAAATTGAATAGTCAGTTGCTTGACCACACTTTGGTTTGGAATTAAATATGTTCAAGGGACCAGATAACCAATGTCAGTCCAGTTTATACCTAAATGTCAATAATATAGTAGAGGCAGAAAGGATCAATACAATACCAGTTTCTGGGAAGCTGTCTTGTGAAGAGTTGTTGATTTTGCCTTACAAAGGAAGGCTTGATTACAGAGTTACTCATTTCAGGTAGTAGGATGATTTTACAAGTTACCCAACACTTTACACTAACACTTAAACATTCAGTTTACTAAAGAGGAAATATTAACATCAAACTATAAATAAAACTGTACAAACAGTCCAGTTTCTTTTTTCTTCCTTTAATAAAATAGCAAGAGATAACAGTCAGTTTCAACAGAACAAGCAAACAGTCACTAATTCTCCTCATAAAGTACACTGAAAGAGCAATCCTTTGCATTTGACTTGCTGTTCTTACTGAAGTCTTTTTCCTTTTTTCTTTTAAGCCTTTTGGGTGCCCCCTAAACATGTTCTATAGTTCTAATGGGTTTATTGTTTGTTTGTTTTGTTTTGTCTAAGAGTTCTCCAGTGTTTTGTCTATTCCCTTGGGGCAAAACCCCTACCAAGAATCTTCATAGACACATCTGTCAGAGTAAACACATTAATGTGTGTGACACCAATAATTACCCTTCACTCTTGTTGTTTTATGTTATTTTTTCTAGACATTTTTCATTTCATGTTATAGGTTACAATTTGGTTGAATAATCAAGAATGTCATTCTTTATTTAACATCTTGTTTTTTCTCTTTTTGGAAAGTTAAAGGAATCTTGGCTGGCAGTCGGAGTGAATATGTTACACTATTATCATTCTTCTTCAAGCTCCTCTCCCCATTTGTCATGGAGTGTGGGGGAGTCAGGGCCCTGCACCGCCATCTTCCTGTGATTCCCCGTGACTCTCAGCCAGCTAGTAAAATCGAAGGTTTATTAGATGACAGGAACACAGTTCCAAACAGAGCTTGTAGGTACAAACAGGACCCCTCAGTCAGGTCCCTCTGGGGGGCAGGGAGTTTAGACCCCAGCCTTGGGGCTTCCTCCATTTCCCCAGATTGCTCCAAACTGAAACCCCCTCCAACAGTCTCACCCAGCCTCCCCCTGGCTCCTCCTCCAGCCTTTGTCCAGTTTTCTGGGCAAAGGTGTCACCTGGCCCCAGCCCCCCTCTTGGCTCAGGTTACAGGCTCATGTATCATCTCTCAAGAGAAGTCACCCCCTGCTATCCCATCCCCAATGCAGACAGTCCCAGTAAAACTCCCCTGCGGCATTCCCAGGTCAATCCTCCCCGTTCCCTACTGCATCACACCCTTATTCCTTTGTCCATCTCTTTTCAATTTTTTGAGTTACAAGCTGAGATGCTGGGCCTGATCATGTACTCTGCAACACTGACTTAAACAGAATTCTGCTAATTTAGGCCAGCTGAAGATCTGGCACATTATCTGTATGGTAAACATCTTTTATACATATGCAATGAAATAATACTTTTCACTTCTATAGAGCCCTTCATCCTGGAAACCAAAAGCACTTTACAAAGTGGGCAAGTATTAATATTCCTATTTTACAGATAAACTAAAGTCAATGTTTTCCCATCTGGGGTGTTTGAGGTAAGGCATGTAGGTCCACAGTTCTAGCAGATGTATACTGGTGTGGCTCCACTGACTTCAAAGGTCCCTAAATCCATATTTACAAACCTAAGTAAAAGTGGCCTGATTTTCACTGGTGATAATCCCCACAACCAAATTAATATATATTTCCAGTGGCCAGCACCTGCAGGGGCCAGCAAACTTTATTTAAGGTGGTGAATAGATCTGAATTTGAATACCTAATTTCTTGCATGCAATCTAGACAATTTTAGGCTAAGTGACTTTCTTGAAGTCATACAGCAATCCAGGAGAAGAAAACTGAATAAAAGTATCTTTACTGAAAATGAAAACCATTTACACAAATTAATAATGAAAATTAGTAATGAATTATTATGGAGCCATGGTAGCTTAATAAAGGTGCTCCAGTTGGTTCTAAAATAAGTAAAGAAACAGAACCATAAGAAACACACAATTAAAGGCATTTTGCCTTCTTGGTTATGAGCACGATACATTCTAATCACAGAAGCCACACAACTTTTTAGAATTTTAGAGAAGATAATAGGCATTTTTTTCAAAAGAATCTAAATGACTTAGATGCCTAAGTCTCATTTTCAAAAGTGATTTTGGCACTTAGAACTAGATTCACAAGGGCGACTTAGGCATCTAACTGCCACTTTAGGTGCCTAACTCCAACATTTAGGCATTAATGATATTCAGAAACCTCCGCTCAGCTCCTTCCTAACCCTGGAGGGGCCTAAAATCCCCATACCCACTAAATTTGTGCTGTTGAGCATGCAGAAAGCCACCTAAGCCCTGACAGTACCAAGCAGCTCATCACCTAACTCACAACTAAGCCTATGCAGGATTCACAAACCAGGTATTCCTCTGTGTCTGTGGGCCAAATCCAGTTGGGATGCTCAGAGGCTGCCTGCCAGAAAAAAAACAAAGAAGGAGGAAGGACTGGAACCTGGGTCTTCCAGGTGAATATGCTAACCTGGGAGGGATATTGGGGGGGAGGGATAGCTCAGCAGTTTGAGCATTGGCCTGCTAAACCCATGGTTGTAACCTCCGAGCTATGAGTCAAATGACCATCTCTCTGGTCCGGTGACTATTTAAATATACACTGTGTTGTTGGAGTGTACCATTGTAGTCTACATATGAGAGTCCATGTGTTTCAAAAAGAAAAGGAGTACTTGTGGCACCATAGAGACTAACAAATTTATTTGAGCATAAGCTTTCGTGAGCTACAGCTCACTTGGGATGAAGTGAGCTGTAGCTCAGGAAAGCTTATGCTCAAATAAATTTGTTAGTCCCTAAGGTACCACAAGTACTCCTTTTCTTTTTGCGAATACAGATTAACACGGCTGCTACTCTGAAACCTGTGATGTGTTTCAGTGCATCTTCTTGTGCAAATATAAATTGATGAGGGATCCACAGATCCATCTGTACATTGAGCAGACACGGCCACAAGTTTTTACCATATCCGGCTTTCTTTGCTCAGGAGTCTTTCACTTTTTCTGTTTCCTGTTATTGTTGGCTCTAACCTCAGACTAACAGGGCTACCACCTTCCCGATCTATTGGCAACCACAGCTTCCCATGCGTTTGGGTTGACTTGGCCAGCTCTGAGAGTGTCCTTATATCTTTTTTGTTGGCCTCCCAGAATACGTGCTTTGGTTTTCAACTGTCCCTAAAATATGGCTTTGGGGTATCACATATCATCCATATGAACAAGGCAACGAGCCCAGTGAAGCTAAGTCGGTATAAATAGGGATTCAGTGCTAATCATGGAGCACTGCTCCAGAACTTCAGTAGTTGCTATACTGTCCAACCATTTGATGTTACAGATGAGACACAGTGCATTTGAAAATGCCCTAGTTGCTCCAAGGGCCTGGCATAAAGTGTCCATGTTTCCCAGTCATAAAGAAGCATGATTAATGTGATTGCATAATGGACACTAATCTTGGTGTGAAGTTGAACACTTCTCACATTCCATAGGCAGTGCCAAAGTCGACCATAGACAGAACTGGCTTTAGAAAGCTCTGTGTGATGTCATCATTGATCATGGCACAATCAGGTAAAATGTTGCCAAAATAGCATACACACACACACACACAGAATGGAACAGCTTCAACAGCAAAGATTGAGAGGGAGACTCTCTCCAGAATACCTTATAGCCCAGTGGCGTGAGAGCCTGATTCAAGTGCCTGCTTCATATCAGACAAAGTCAGGATCTGAACCTGTGTCTCCCAGGTGAGTGGTTGAGATAGGAGCAGCACTACTGCTTTTCTTGAGAAAGTGTTGACCTATCTGACGTGCTTAACTCCAGGAGAGGGTTCACAGGTGTGAATACCAAATGGAAACAGGTGCCTTCCTTCAGTCTGAAGTTCGGTGCTTAAATGCCTGTAAGGGGCAGGGCTTAGGCCCACCTCTTTCCTTGGCATTTCCTACTGGCTAGGTTAGGTGGCTCTCCACTCAACTTGATGGCTTTTGTGAATCCCTTTCTAAGGAGCCTAACTCTCCTCAGGCACTGTAAAGAGAGTCTAGGCACCTAAAGGGGGATTTTGAAGCCCATTGGGTGGTAGATCATTTAAAAAAAGAGATATTGCAATGCTTAGTGTTACAACACATATGCCCCTTTTGTGAATCTAGTCTATAGGAGTCTAAGTCCCACTGGAAGTCAATGGGACATAGGCTTTTAAGTTACTTAGGCACTTTGGAAAATGTGACACTCAGTATATTATATACAGAAGTTCTTCACTTTTAACTAAAATTCAGTTCCTTTTTTAGGTCATTACTCTTCCAAAACAGCTAATCTCCAGATTCCATACAGATAAAGTAACAGTTACCAACATTTGTTTTCTGGTTTATCTGGTATAACTAACTAGCTAAAGAAGATGAAAAAGCTTCAGAAGTCCATGTGAAGTCACGGATTTCAATGGGGCCAGAATTTCATCCTTGATGTTTTGATATCTGTGCCAGCTGATGATTGCTTCTTACCAAAATATGAATAATTTAGGAATGATGTCACAGTACTGGAAAACTCTGAGGGGGGTGACACTGACTTCATTTTCAAAAGCAGAAACTAATCACTCACTCTCCCTATCAAGACTGATTAGAACAATGTATGAGCACAGATTTTTTCCATATCCCCCAGACATCAAAACAATCCAAGAAACTGAAAAACAAAGAATCATCAAAGTAACAAGTATGCAAATTTTGAACAATTAGAGCAGAATTATGTTGTACAGAAATGGTATTGTTCTTTAATCCATAAATAATCAAGTGATCAAACAATTTTACAGAGAAGTGTGTATTAAAATGTAAACTGTCACAAAGCTAAGTCAAGAAGTTCCTGAAAAGTGGTGAAAGCTAATGGTTATTTTTGGATCAAAAGTCCCATTTATAACTTTATAACTCTATCTTGAGTATCTCTCACATTACTGAAATTTCAAATAAATAAGATACTTAAAGAAACAGAGTTCCATCTATAAAAAAATCAAAACAGTCTCTATTTAAATTTTATCTACAAATCTATATTTATTATTAGAACTGGCTGAATAGTTTAAAAATTATTTGTGAACCTTTAATGAATAAAATTATTATGATTCATGGGACTGGATTATTTGTAAGTAAATATTCAGGAATCATGAAAATTTAAAGCATTGCATTATTTTTTTTCCCTTTTAAAAATATTTCAACCAAACCAATCAGAAGTAAAACACAATGGTAATTAAATATTCATGGTAAATAGGCCCAATGGCCGGTGATGAGATATTAGATGGGGTGAGATCCGAGTTACCCAGGAAAGAATTTTCTGTGGTATCTGGCTGATGAATCTTGCCCATATGCTCAGGGTTTAGCTGATCGCCATATTTGTGGCCGGGAAGGAATTTTCCTCCAGGGCAAATTGGAAGAGACCCTGGAGTTTTTTCACCTTCCTCTGTAGCATGGGGCACGGGTCACTTGCTGGAGGATTCTCTGCTCCTTGAAGTCTTTAAACTAAGATTTGAGGACTTCAATAGCACAGATATAGGTGTGAGGTTTTATTTGCAGGAGTGGTGGGTGAAATTCTGTGGCCTGCGTTGTGTAGGAGGTCAGACTAGATGATCATAATGGTCCCTTCTGACCTAAATATCTATGAATCTATATCAGATGATATAACCATAACTGGAGATGAATGCATGGCTGTGCTGATGGCATCAATAGGAAGGCTTTGGCTTCCTTAACCATGGGATGCTGTTCTGGGAAGAAGGACTGCTGGGAAAAAGATGGGGTCCACTGACCAAGAAGGGAAAGAACAACTTCACACACTGACTCACCATTCTAGTTAGGAGGGCTTTAAAGTAAATTCAAAAGGTACAGATGAGAAAAAAAACAACAGGTAAGAATAAAAAAGGCTACCTTAACAGAGGACTAGATTTGGGGTCGGGGAGAGACACGAACAATTAGAATAAGGTCATAGGAGCAACAAGAGGGAAATCAGTTGGGGAATCTGCTCAGCATCTTAGATTTCTGTACACAAATGCAAGGAGTATGGGGAATAAACAGGAAGAACTGGAATTATCAGTACATAAGCTATATTTTGACTTAACTGGCATTACAGAGACTTGGTGGGATAAATCTCATGACTGGACTATTGTTATAGAGTATAATAGCTTGTTCAGGAAGAACAGGCAGCGGAACAAAGGAGGAGCTATTGCATCATACATTAACAATATGTGCGCTTGTTCTATGGTACAGAGGGAGGTTAGAGGCAGACAAGTTGAAACTCTTTGGGTAAAGATAAAATGGGGGAAAGAATAGGGATGATATCATAGTAGGGGTCTACTATAGACCACCAAATCAGGAAGAGGAAGTGATGAGGCCTTACCAGAACAAATAACAGAAATGTACAAAACACAAGATCTGGTATCAATGGGGAACTTTAACGTACCAGAAAAAGTAATACTGCAAAACACAAAATGTGCAATAAGTTCTTGGAATGTATTGAGGACAATATTTTATGTTTCAGAAACTGGAGGAAGTAATTTGCAGCACTGCCATTTTAGATTTGATTCTGATCAACATAGAGGAAATGGTTGCAAATATGAAAGTAGAAAGCAATTAGGGTGCAAGTGAAAATGAAACTAACCCAACAAAAAGTAGAAACATGGATGAATTGCTAAAGAGAAGTACAAAAGAATAGCACAAGCATGTACAGACAATATGAGAAAGGCTAAGACACAAATAAGCTACGCATAACAATGGTCATAAAAGTCAATAAGAACAGGTTCTTTAAATACATTAGGAACAAGAGAAAGACAAAGGAAATGTAAGTCCTCTATTTGCTGGGGAAGAAAAGCGAATAACTGATGACAACAAGGAGGCTGAGGTGTTGAAGACCGACTTTGCTTCAGTCTTCAGTAAAAAGACCAGCTGTCCAACACAATTAATATAAACAATAAGGGGAAAGAGTGCAACCCAAAATAGGAAAGAACAAGGTTAACAAATATTTAGTTAAGTTAAATGTATTCAAGTTTGTAGGGCCTGATGAAATCTTCCTATGTTATTTAAGGAATTATCTGAAGCAATTATCTTGGAGAATACGTGGAGGAGGGGTAAGGTCCCAGAGGACTGGAGAAGGACAAATATAGTACCTATCTTTAAAAAGAGGGCCTGGGGAATTATAATCCAATCAGCCTAACTTTGATACCTGGAAAGATAGTGGAACAAATTATTAAACAATCAATTTGTAAGCATCTGGAGGATAATGAGGTTATAAGAAATAGCCAGCATGGATTTGGCAAGAACAAATCATGCACAATCAACTTAATTTCCCTCTTTGACATGGTTGCTAACCTAGTGGATGGGAGTGCTGGGAGGAAGGAGTTGATGAGATCTATCTTGATTGTACTAAAGCTTTTTGGCATAGTCCCATATGACATTTTCATAAGGAAACTAGAAAAATGTGATCTAGATGAACTTACTATAGGGTGGATGGACACCTGATTGAAAGACCATACTCAAAGTGTAGTTATCAATGGTTCACTGTAAAACTGGGAAGGTATATTAAGTGGCGTTCCTAAAGGGTCAATGCTGGATCTGGTACTATTCAATATTTTCAATAATTACATGGGTTATTATTACATGGGTTATTATTACATGGAGAATATGCTTGTAAAATTTGCATATGATGCCAAGCTGCAAGGGGTTGCAAGTACTTTGGAGGATAGGATAAGAATTCAAAATTAGCTTGACAAATTAGAGAATTGGTCTGGAATCAACAAGATAAAATTCAAGTAAGACAAGTGCAAAGTACTACAGTTAGGAAAGAAAAATTAACATACAAAATGGAAAACAATTAGTGAGATAATAGTACAGCTGAAAAGAATTTGGGAATTATAGTGGATCATAAATTGAAAATGAGTCAACAATATGATGGAGTTGCAAAAAAGGCTAATATTCTGGGGTGCATTACAGGAGTATTATATGTAAAACACGGGAAGTAATTGTCTAACTCTACTCATCTACTCATTAATGGTGTTATGCTAATAATTCCTCTGGGGTCTCTCTTGCTTCTCAGTGAAATAGATGAACAAACCAAAACCTCATTTCCAAACATCTCCAAACTTGAGCATGTTCAGAACCTGATCCTGTTCTAAACTTTTTTGTTTAGATCCATCTCTAAAGTTTTACTTTTTTCTTTTGTTGGTGGAGTAAGAGGGCTTCTGTTCTAATATGTTGCCATTGTTCTCTAGACACAATATATATTAAGTAATTTCTCTCTCCCACGGGCTATTGAACTGTTGTTTCTTCACAAATTATTTTAGTCCTGCTGCTTCTAACTCCAGCATTTTGCACAAGACCTTTCCAAATAAATTAGTCAGAGTTCTTTAAATATGTAGGACCATATTTGCAAACATTTGCATCCAAGTTGCACCTTTAAAATTAGCATCTACAAATAAGGCATCTGTGTAACTCAGATAGCTGTGTTTAAAAATATGGCCCTGGGTGTGTTTACTGTAATCAATTAGGTAGTGATTTTTAAGGTGTAGAGTTAACAATCTAATTTCAGCCATTTGTTCTTTCAAAGATTTCTTCTTAATTTGGAGGGAGCTCTGAGTCCAGATATTCTGTCTGGGCCAATGAGATAAGGCTTCAATAAAAAAAGCTCCAAAGCACTTGGGACAGGACTAGATAATTCAGTGGTTCCAGCATTGGCCTGCTAAATGCAGGGTTGTGAGTTCAATCCTTGAGGGGACCATTAGGGATCTGGGGCAAAAATTGGGGATTGGTCCTGCTTTGAGCAAGGGCTTGGACTAGATGATCTTCTGAGGTCCCTTCCAACCCTGATATTCTGTGATTCTATGTCCACTGCTCTAGAAACACTGGTCCAAGCAGGATTAGAGGTCAGGCCAGTGGCCTGGATGCACCAGTGATGCAGTCAGAACCCACTTAGCCACGGTAAGGGAGGAGCAACAGCATAAAGTTCAAAAGCTTGAACGACAACTGTGTAGAACTTTTTTTTAAATGAAAAGAATACAAGGTGGAGAAGAGTTGTAAATCCACTGAAGCATGGCTAAGGACATCAATGAACTCTTCTGGAATGTTGGCAGATCTAGGAGAGTAGCTCAGCACTATGATTCCAGAAAATATTTGACTTTGGGATTTGGTGAGCAGCCTAGGAATGGAGTGGGGGATACAAATGGGTATCTTTTACGGCATAACAGATCAGAATTTTTCAGCTTGCGGTTTTTCTGCTGACAAGATGCTTGTAGCTCAAACTCAAAAGTGGGAATGCACAGAGATGCAGATTTTTAGAGACAGATTTTCTTCTAGCATTTTAGAACTTCTGCTTTTAGTTCCAGTCAAAAACAGGTAAAAATTCTCTTTTGGGTTAATTTCAACTCTGGGGCAAAGATGGGATCACTCCTTATTTTACTTGAACTATTTGCTGAAGCCTAATTTCACCATTATAAAATCATTTTTCCATCGCTCAAGTATCAGACATAGAATTTCAGTGTAGAGGATATTTCTAGGAGTGATAGAAAGAATCATGCTTTACCCCTATGAGAAAGCAAATTCACATGTGAATTTCCTCACACAACCCTACATCTTTGGTAAACCTAGGTTGATAGAATAAGTTAACATCTGAGCTACCTGCCATAAAAGAAAATGCAGCTCACCTGTAGCGCATCTCTCCTTGCATTTACTGTTTTCTTCTTCCCCTATTATTTAACCATCAGTGGTCTATTGCTATTTTTTATTTCTTCACTTTCTGAGTTTGATTCATGATGCTATATTCCATTTTCATTAAAGGGGATGTCGTGGGATTAATATTCAAAGATTTCCTTAGGCTCCCCTGCACTTTAAGGTTATACAGAGTGGGCTGATAAGGAAATTATTAGGATCCAGTAATAAGTTCCTATTAAAAATTAAATGTCAAAAATATCTTTTCTTCTTCACTTCTTTTTCAAGTTTCCTTAGTTATAGAAAGGAAGTGCTAAATGGAGAGAGGGGACCAGGGCTAATTAAGCTTAGTTACATGGAGGTCTCAGGGGAGGGAGATTTCTGTTCCCCTCAGGTACTGGGGACAGGGCCTAAAAGGCATGGAAGTGCTGTAAATAGACTGTTGCATGGAACTGATGGAGGAAACTTAAAAGGTGCAGTGAAGTCACAACCACTAGGCTCTGTGCCTTTTCCACTTGGAAGAAGGTGGAAGAGGAGCCTCACCCTATGACAGGGGCCTAAGATTATAATGACACGGGGTGAGGGATGTAACACTTTCACCCATGTTGACAGTAACTGTAATCACAGTGGAATTATGCACTTTCATTCTGTATGCTTATATTTGTCATGATCATGGATATATTTATACGGAGTTCAGTCAACTAAAACCACAGCTCAAAACACTCCTGAAATTTGATGGGGGCTCAAAATCTGAACTTTGATCCATATATCTTTATCCAAATATATATATATATATTTTGACTGAGCTGACACAAAATCCTAAATCTGAACTCTGTTGACTTTTCGCATGTTTGAAATCTTGATGTGTATCCAACTGTTGTTGCTGGGGTAACCTATAGATTTACATATGCTAGGTTTTGTTATACTCTCTGTAAAAAGAACAAGACATTAAGGGCCATGGCCTCAGCTGATGTAAGTCCATATATTTCTATTGACACCAGTGGAGCTGTGCCAATTTATACCAGCTGAGGATCTGGTTTTGAAATATTCATTTCCATTACAGATGATGAAAGGTAAAAATGTATACATTTTAAACAAGGACTATAGAAATTGCCCTTACTAGAGATGGGCATGCATTAAAATATACAGCCACCAAGAATTCCTATGTCTCCCTCTGAAAAAAAGACCACGGCTGCTACTCTGAAACCTAAGTACACCTAGTCATTCCAACTGAGTATTTCCAGGAGTAATACTACAGCATTAACCTATAATCATTAGCTGACACATATTTTGGACACTATACTGTATGCTGCATGCCAGTGGGATCAAGTGCCTTTGCCTATGGTTGTGTCACTTGGATTCAAATACAATATTTATTGTATAATCTATTTAGAGTATTATTTTTAAAACATGTTCAAAGGCATCCTCCAGGGCATTTGCACAGAGTTCGTTTTCTTTAAGGAAGGTACATTTTAGGGCCTAATTCTATCTCTGTACATGTTTATATCGGTTCATCACCGTGGTATCTAAGCACTTAAAGAAATACATAGTATTCCATTAACATCACTGAAGCACATGCATGCAAGAATGTGACATTTCCTATTCTTGTCATAATCAAATTTTATCCCCATTGGAGTTTACACCAAGAAATATTTAAGTCTCTTGTAGATGCTGTACATATCTCAATCTGTTTAAGACACAGGCAATTGAAAATTCAGGAAATCTGGCAGAAATCACCTATTCCTTCCAAATAAAGCCAACCAACCCAGAAATGTGTGGACAGAAACAGGTGGAAAATATTTCCAACATGCCATAGAATTACAGTAATTTATCATTTATTTTCCATTGCACCAGTGAATGAGAAGAAACTAATTTGTGTTTGGAATCATTATCTCTCCATTCTGATGTGAGCTTTCCTGTGAGAGCTCTTTGATCCTGGCCTTTTCTATAATCAGCCCAATTCTATTCTGATTTCCCTGAAAAGTTCTCTTCCCTTCAACCATTTTCTCCTTTCTGACTTTATTTCTGTTGACATTGCATTCCTGAGCCCTTGTGCCTTTTCTGGGCTAATTGGTCCAGGTGGATTAATTTGGTATCTAATTACATAACTGTTTTTTTTAATTGTGCTATGAGTTTTTCAGGGTCACATCGAGTGAACTGCCCTCAGACTTTTTTTTTTTTTTAATTTCAGAAGAACTTGTTTTATTCTTTTATTTTTTAAACTGATCATGGGTTTAATCAAGCTCCCTTTGAAATCAGTGCTCATTCCCATTGACTTCACTGGGAGCATGATCAGGCCTGTAGCATATAAATTGACATGGTACTTGGCACATTATGGGTACAGTGTGTTAAAAAGCATATGCAGTCTCCAGGCTGTTTGAAATACTTGCAAACAAGAACACTTTTCAGTCCCACTTTCTCACACACACAAACATGTGAAAAACCACAAATACATCCACATTTAACCATTACTGCAATGGTTACATTTGTTCAGATATAGAAAAGACAGGATTTGCCTGATAGTTTTGTCCATGGGGCTCAACTCTCCAAATAGTCCCCCAATAGGCAACTGGGTTACACACACGAGTATAGACTAATTGTTTGAGCAAGGCTTAGGCTCCATGTTGGAAGAGCACATTTCTTGGGTGTGATGCACCTAAAGAACTGCTCAGCAAGAAAAGAGTTATTGTGTGACACTAGAAAAAGCCATAATTTTTTAAAACTAATTCTGAAAAATTACTATGTGAAATTAGGTCAACCTGATAGACAGAATTAATTATTCTCCTTACTTCTATCCTCTCAGATGATATACTGTTTTGTACAGATCTTTGATAGCAAGAAATTATAGGAACAAATTAGGAACCAGGATGATATCATAATATACTTCTTCCCTAATTAGGGAGATATCAAATACCTTAAATGGAAGCAATAAGAGTTATGACAAGCAAATATTGTGGTGGGACAACAACATGGAGAGCAATGGGAGGTGGGGAGTAAGGCAGGGAGAAAGAAATAGGGGCAAAGAGAAGGGAGAGAAGGAAATGGACATACATGGGGTATATAGTCAAAGGAGGGAGAGAAGACTACTAAAAATGACTTATGGCTTTCCTCAAGGTCCATGCACAGATGATGATTCTGCATAGAACAGAGGAGTACTGCTCTCTGCCTCCCCCCACTCACTGAAACCTACCACAGGGACTTAGTAGGGTTCCATCTCCACAAATGGAGAGCGGTAGTGTGGTCAGTTAGCCAGGTTACCATGGACACGCTCCAAAATAATAAATAAACTTTGTAGAGGAAGCTGGTGTGAATAACTGCAGATGGGGGGATGACCCTCATTATTCTGGAAGCTTCTAAAGGCAGCTCCAATGTGGGGAACTCCTGGCAACAGTTGATCCCTTTTCCTGAATCAATTTACCCAAAAGCCATGTGAATTTCACAGCATCCAGGAGATCATGGGTTTGAGCCCTCTGACTTCTCACATGGGGGTGGCAAAGCACTCAAAGAATTACAAGGGAAATCTGTGAGCTAAAATTGAATTGAGTTTCTACTTCCTGATGGGGGAATAAACTACATAAAGGAAAATTTGGCCTAGGTGTTAGAGGAGTAAGGAAAAAAGATAAGACAGATAGGGAAGGGTATTTATGAGTAGGTAAGGGAACCCTAGATTTGACTTCTGTCCCCTGGTTCCAGAAAACATGGCTCATTCTGATTCAGAACTGGGTTCTTCACACCTGGTTTTCTATAATGTATTATGATCCCAATCCATGTCAACCCCCCATAATCTGACAGAATTGACATAATGGGTCAATGCTACTAGTGTGGGAATGATCCTGGTTATTTTATCCTAATCTCCTTGGTTTCTTGATGTTCATACATCCAGAGGAGAGGAAAATGCCCTCTTCTAAAGTAACTCTACTGGGAGGAGGGTTGCCTTTTTCACATTTTAGGTTCAATAGGCATGTGTGTAGACACGGATTCGTTTCAAATGCTGGCACTTAAAATTTTCAGTTCAGTTCAGAAGGTACTACTGAATTTGGAAATCTTCCCTAGATTTGAATGGGCTTTGGATCATGCCTCATTTGTGGGTGTTCCTTTCTTTCTCTACTTGTGCCATGAAATATGAAGAAAAACAAAATCACTAGTGTACAGTAAAATGTGAAGAAAAGAAAAATAACACAATGATTTTTGCTACAAATATGTTTCAAAGTCCTTTATTCAAGGCTTGAAATGTTTCTAATGTTCCCATGAAAAGTTTGCATTTCTTCAGAATCATATTAGTTGATGTGTTAGATTTTTCCAGAATGGTTTGTTCCGACAGTCAGGACTTAGGCATGAGGCCAATGACCTTTGTATCTTGTGTGCGCCTTTACCTGTCTACCGCATAATGAACAGTATCTTTGATCATGAATTCCCTCTCCAAATCTTTATTTTCTGCTTTTGCTCCATAAGAGTATTAATATTTCCCAAGGCAGTTACACAACAATGTTTTAGCCATGTATCAGATTTGTTTGGGTTTAAGTTTATTTCTTGTTAGCAGTGTTTCTTGTGGGATTCTTTTTTTGCAAAAACACCAATATCTTGTTAATGTATTTAAACTATACGCTGAGCAATTCTTCCATATGCATCTTACAAACATTTTTGAAATCCAAATGGTTTTTAGGGATTTCAGAAACTCGTGCATTAATACAACATTTCTCACTGTTGCCAATTATTCATGAACGTCCTGATTTCCTTTTCTTTGTGCTTTAGGTATTTCTATTTTGGCACATAAGTATTAATAAGTGCAATTAAGCAGGCATGTGGTGCCAGTGATTTACCACTGTGACAGAAGATGGATTTTCTGAAGAAGTGATGACAAATTCAATATTAATCAGCAGGCCCATTCAAGTATCCATTGCCTGACACCTATCCCCTGGGTCAAAGGGTTGAGCAACTTGGGGCATCATGCATGACCAACAGATTTTCAGGAATAAAGGCAGCCAAGAAAAAAGGCATGTGCATCAGATGTGGTTGGTAAGAGCAAAAGTCTTTCATTTGTATGTACAGAAAGGCACAATATTGAAAATGTGGCTCCCCCAAATCCCTATAGGGGTAACTAAGGGGTTTTTTGAGGCCTTCAGGGTTTAGTTCTTTAAGGATTCATGAATGGATCCCTGCAATCTAGTGTTCAAGCGTTTAGAATGAACTAGCTCTTGTAGCATTGCTCAGAGTTTCAAGTTCCATGAATTAAAGTCTCCAAGGACAATCCCTCCTGGCCCCCTTCACTCTTATTCCCTTCCATCTTCAATTTATAATAATTTGCATTTAGTATTTAGCATCTCCCAACCTAGGGTTACAGAGCACTTTACAAAACTTAATTAGATTGGACTCATAGCACTCCATTGTACAGACTGGGAATCCAAAGCACTGTTATACACGAACCCTCAGATCAGATGGGAAAACTGCGGCAGAGATAGAATAGAACTCAGTTTTTCCATATCACCACCTGCTTTTTAACCACAAGACCCTCCTTCCTCCCTAAGTTTAGTCTAAGAATAGTCTAAAAAAAATCTATTGTATTTTTCTTAATTTCTCAAACTTCCTCCCATTCAACTCCCATACAAAAACCTTTTAATTGCTTACTCCTTCCTAATTTAATAAAATCTTAGGAGGAACAGTGTCAAGTAATTACCACCTTGAGGGGTCAAATTCACACCTGGAGCAAAAGTGCAACTCTATAGCATGTTGACTATAATTTGGACCTGAATTCTTCCCTGTGCCTTTCCATCAGATGCTCAGGTGAAATGGCTTAAAGCAAATATTCTGAATTTCATATGAATAAGGCATAGAAGGGCACAGAAATATGTCCTTCAAACTATGTGTTATGTGTTATATAGACTGAAGAAACTCCCAGAGCATTAGCAATGTGTGTAAACCATGTTCTCACAGCATATCGGTATTGAAGCTTCCTGTAAGGAAAGAAGCCCTGATGATAATCTCCCCTTCATTTCCTAGGCTTCTTTTGCTATCCTTTTCCCTGTCAACTATCACATTCTCTCATTTTCAAAGACTATCTCTTCCTGCCAAGATCTAGGGATTCATAATACAGGACTTACATCTGGATAATTCAGATTCTGTAATGATTAATCCATTATATTCTGTGAGAGTTTCACTTTTATTCTAATTTTACCAGCAAATGTCCTTTTCAATTTTTATAGATCCTAAAAATGTGACAAGAATTCTTTCTGATTTGTGGTTCATACATATATACTTTATACTTTTATTCCATATTTCTTAAATGTTGCAAAATCTGAAATTAAAAACTGACTAAGCATCTATCCATCAGACAGATCAAGTTATCGGACATTTATAATAGGGCATTGTAGCAAAATGTTTTCAAAGGTGACAAAACAAGGGATTCAAACCCTCATTATTTCTCTCTATAACTATGTTCCAATTTAGTTTAATTTAAAAAAAAAATCCTGAAACAAACTTCCTTTGAAAAACAATTATATTTGTGTCTTGTTAAACTTCATAGTTTTCTATACAGAAATGATTTTAAAGAATATTTAGTCTCCTAGTCAAGAAAGTATAGATTGTGAGCTATGAATTGACTGTTAATTGTAGTCAAAATATATAATTTCTTAAATCCATAAACAATCCCCCCACTTCATGTATAGTAGGTGCCCAATTCTGCTTTTTTTATATCCCCCCTTAAAACACATTTCTTTCATTAAGTTCTCAATTACTGACCTCACCTTTGGTGGCGTCTGTACACTATCTTGCTCCTAAACTGTTGTCCCATGCATTTGGTTGATGGAGGCAGAGCATAAGATTCTTGGAGTATGAACTGTTATTTCTGCATGTGCATTTATAGTGCTGTAAAAATATACAATAAAATAATTGCTCTTGCAAGAAAAAAAATTGTTTGGGGAAAGTAAGTTAATACAAAGTACACTGTCAAAGACTGCCAGAGGGAACTATCTTTAGAGAAAGGCTCAGAAAGGAAAGATATAAAGTAAATACTTCACTAATTAGCTGTGATACTGTAGGGATTAAAGACAATTGGCAAATTATTTGCAACTGAATTAAAATCAGTTATAGTTGGTCCAACTTGGGTTTATATCTTTAATACAACTTTAACTTCAGCAAAATAAAGGTTATTATTAGTGTTAATTATTACAATTCCTTACCAATATTGGGCCCAATTCTGACCTGGCTCAACTCTATTGAGATGGATGAATTTCTGTCTGCTTGCATCATAGCTTAATTTGACTCTTTACTTTTAGGTTTACTTTAGGACTATTCAATACTTTAAATTTTCCTTCAATATCTTGATTGAAAGTCCATTGAAGTCAATTGGAGTCTTTCCATTGTGGGCTTTGGATCTGGCCCCAAATTCTGAATCCTTTCATTTTCCCCCCCACCATCCATTCCCTGGCCATCTCTATTTCCTTTCAGTTCCTTCCAGAGCGTCCCAGTATTTATTAACTGATTTAACCATCTATTAATACTCTCTGGAATTGTGTCCCTTTGTTATGAGTTCATGGGATTTCCCTCCACACACTATAGGAGTGACCATCAGGCCTGATTTTTTTCTGGGAAAATCTTTTAACTTTCTGTTTATAGAGCTGAATGAATCGTTTGCAGTGAATTTTAAGTGAATTTAGCCTGTTGTTTTGGGCCAAGAAAATCATGATTTTTTTCCCCAAGTTCATTTGTTCAAAAATTATTCTAAAATGGTCTTTACCTCATTCACCACTTTGGTTAGTTATGACTGGTCAAGCAAGTTATATAGTATAGTTTTTGTTCCCTAACTTCCAGCAATACTAATCACACATGCTGCTTTGAAATTCAGTTTCTCTGATCACTTAAACCAGTAAAACGCAATTGTGGGGAATGTCTATGGAAAGTAAACACAAAGTGGACATGGATTTGGCTGAAGCAAATTCATTTAAAAAATGAGAAAGAATTTTCATTATTTTATGTTATTCATTTTTCCTTAGCCTGTATGGTGTCCTAAATTCTGATAGTCCTGTTAATGATTCCAAATGACCATTGTTCACTTCTAATTTTGATGAGCAACTTTATTTAATTTATTGCACCTATACAAGTAATGTACAGGTGTGAATAAAAACAAAGCCCTTATCCACTGTGATTGCCACAGAAAATCCAACAAATCATTTTACAGGAAAAGACAAAACATCACCTCTGATGTCACCAAGCCCTTTAGTTATTTCTTTTTGGATTACTCTTCAGTTTTTCCACATAGCTTCAATTACAAATGCCAAATTGGTGGAGAGGTAGCTCATTCTTTGTCATTTTAATATAATGGCTTTTAGAATTCTGCAGATTTGAGAAAAAAAATCTCAGCACAATTTGCCATTGTTTTTTTTGTAGATGTCCACTGGTTTGAATCAAACAGCTTGTTTTCAACACTAAAATAGTCCTATTAAAATATATCAACGGGATATCAGTTATCACTTATTATCTGAGATAATATAGAAATGTTTTATTCTACATATAAGAAAAAACCCATTGTGCCACAGATATCATTGTGTTCTACTGTTACTAAATATTTATTTTGACAGAAACGATTGTACACAGTACAGATCCATAATGTTTAAGTACATAAAGAACCATTAGATCATCTAGTGTGACCTTTTGTATATCACCATTAAATTTCACCTACTTACTCTTGTATCTTCCAGATCATCTTCCAGAAAGGCTTTCCAACATGATTTGAAGACATCACACGATGGAGAATCCACCAGTTTCCTTGGAATTTATTCCAATGGATAATCACCCTATTTCTAATTTGAATTTTTATGGCTTCAAATTCCAGCCATTAGTTCTTGCTATGCCTTTGTCTGATAGATTTAGGAGTCCTTTAAATTGAGATCTTTAAATTTTTCATTGTAAGGCATTTTCTCTAGACTTTGAATAATTTTTGAAGCTATTTACTATACTCTACCTTCTTTTCCAACATCAATTTTTAAAAAAAATTGTTGGATTTCCATCTTCTTAAACTCCCTTCCAAAATCTACGAACTGTTCTATAATCTGGTGAGTTCCAAATGATTCCATGATATTGGTCCAAAATGTATCATCACAGTGGAGACTTGTCAGGCGATTTCAAAATCCATTCAATCTTGTAGTTACATCTCATATTTTCTCCAGAGAGATAGCACACCATTCTAGATTCATAGCTATTTAGGTCAGAAGGGACCATTATGATCATCTAGTCTGATGGCCTTGTGTTTCTTACTAGATTCTCTGTCCATTCTTCTAAATATGGAGTTGCCAATGATGATTGTTTGCCTCCTTAGGACATCTCTAGGTAGCTACTGCCTTCAAAGGACACCCATCAGGTAGGTCTTCTGTAGCTCTCTGTTCCATTCCTCCAGAGACTGAGTCCTTGCCAGATATCTCAATGATTCAGTACTTTTAGGTGAGTTGAATACCTTCTGGATATCTTTCCCCTGCTGGTCACAAATCACCAAGCTGCTGCCTCTGGCTTTACTCTCTCCAGTTCCCTTATCATCCATCCTTCCCTTGTGATGGCTATGGAAACAATTTCTGAATCTGGTTGGCCAAGTCTTTATTTTCTCAGATGGTACGCTGTTAAAACCTATGCTTTAAGCCCAGATATTTTCTCCTTCAGACTGGCCACCAGCTTTCACTTCACACACCAGAAATCTATTTTTTATCCAGTGAAAGGATGGGTGAACATTCCTATCCCTGTTTTAGAGGTGGATAGGAATAAATTAAGACAAAAAAGGTAATGTGATTTGCCCATAGTCAAACAGAGCTAGACTCTACATTTACAGTTTACCCTGAGTAAGTGGAGCTGTCCATAAGAGATACTGTCAATACTATTCTGCAAAAACACAAAAGTGATCATAATTTTTCACCAAAAATGCATTCTCCAAAATGTTATATTACTTTTATACTTTTCCAATGTCTTTCGTCTATTGGTCATACCCTTTTGTTCATCTTTACTGCTTTACTGGACAAGTCAATTGTGGAAGCATTCCTATTGGCTGAAGAACATTCTAAATGTAACATTTTATAATGTTAGATTATTTCATGTGAAACACACTGAAACTACTGTCAAACTGACCATATCTTGTAGGAAATTAAGCTGCATTATCTCGCACAATGCAGACTTTTTAGCAGCAAGGCAAACCTAGGGGATAGTTGTCAGAAGATAATCACAGCCCTTGTGAATTATAGATACTTGGCTAAATCTTATATCTTTTACTGCCGTGGGGTTATGGTTATATTATGACAAACACGTCACTTGTGTATTATTTACTCTTTATCTTTAGTCAAGGGCGATAGTATTGCAATCATCTAACTGAAATATCTCAAGTGAACATTTCTTTATGCTATTAAATTTCAAGTTTTAAATAACCACATGAGAGGATACAGTTCAGCTAGAAAATTCCAAAGCTCGGTTACCAAGAAATAACAGTTTAAGGTATTTCTAGAACAATATCCATGTTAGCTAATATTGCACAGGTAAACTAAACAATGTGCATGCCTACCTTAATTTATAATAAGTAGTCTTAATATTCATTTTGCCCTTTCTCTCTTCAGAGCTCTTCACACACATTAACTAATTTCAAGCCACAAATTCAGATCATTGTTAGCTGAACAGAAATAAAGTAGAGTTCTGTCACCACTTCAGCCACTGAGAAGATGGAAAAGGGAATTGGAAAAGCTGGAGTCTGATATTTTTAGCATTTTTTGAATATGACAGAGTGAATAGTGTTAAACCAAAATACATAAAATTTTATTTAAAAATAAAAAAAGGTTGCTCTTATTAAAATACTTCAGCTATGGAGCAGGGTTGATAATCAAATCAATATATTCATGAATAATGTATAGACATATTTTGTAATATTTTTTCTAATAATTTGTTCAAAGGTTTTTTTCTAAAATGTATTTTCCCAGTTTTGTTCTTTAATAATGTACTAATGGGGTTTAGGCCAGTGTCCACACACTTCTCAGAATACTGGACCTAAGTTCTGTGGAGAAATTCTCTGATTCTCTTGAGTGTGGCAAGCTGGAAATTCAACAGCAGCATAATTTACATTAAAATCCAGAATGATTTCATTGTTCAATGCATTCATTGTAAAAACTGTGGTGTGCTTTGCCTTTAAGAATCCTGGTAGTGGTCCACAACAGAAAGTGGACTCCAGTTGAGGTATGTGCAAGTGTGAACTGCACTATGGGATGGATCTTAGGGTATGTCTACACTACGAAATTAGGTCGAATTTATAGAAGTCGTTTTTTTAGAAATTGGTTTTATATATTTGAGTGTGTGTGTCCCCACAGAAAATGCTCTAAGTGCATTAAGCGAATTAACTCGGCGGAGCGCTTCCACAGTACCGAGGCTAGAGTCGACTTCCGGAGTGTTTCACTGTGGGTAGCTATCCCACAGTTCCCGCAGTCTCCGATGCCCATTGGAATTCTGGGTTGAGATCCCAATGCCTGATGGGGCTAAAACATTGTCGCGGATGGTTCTGGGTACATATCATCAGGCCCCAGTTCCTTCCCTCCCTCCGTGAAAGCAAGGGCAGACAATCGTTTTGTGCCTTTTTTCCTGAGTTACCTGTGCAGACGCCATACCACGGCAAGCATGGAGCCCACTCAGGTAACCGTCACGTATGTCTCCTGGGTGCTGGCAGATGCGGTATTGCATTGCTACACAGTAGCAGCAACCCATTGCCTTGTGGCAGCAGATGGTGCAATAGGACTGGTAGCCGTCTACCTGGCCAGTACATCTGAGTTGAGAGTGCTGTCCAGAGCAGTCACAATGGAGCACTCTGGGATAGCTCCCGGAGGCCAATATCGTCAAATTGTGTCCACAGTACCCCAAATTCGACCCGGCAAGGCCGATTTAAGCCCTAATCCACTTGTCAGGAGTGGAGTAAGGAAATCGATTTTAAGAGCCCTTTAAGTCGAAATAAAGGGCTTCATCGTGTGGACGGGTGCAGGTTTACATCGATTTAACACTGCTAAATTCGACCTAAAGTCCTAGTGTAGACCAGGGCTTAGTGTTAGCTACTTTTGTGTCAGATAAAGTACTAGATATACTCGTACTACATAGAAACCAAGTTGAAAACTGAAAAACAGATGGAATTATGTTTCAAACTGTACCGGACACCTTCTGGAACAGAAGAAACACCCCAAACAGTGCAAAGCAGCAATCCTCTTGAGAAGATGTTATCAAGATTTTAATACTTTTCTCTAAGGACTTGCAGAAATAGAGGAAGTTATTTCAATGTTTAAAGAAAACAGTTATCAACATACAACTATGGTGTCTAGGCTAGGCTACAAATATGGGGGACAATGAATAATAATAGTCTACCACTGACCTCAACAAGGTCAACCTTACAAACACTAAACAATTTGGTTTTGATCCTTTATCCTTGCAAACTGACTTATAGGAATAATCCCAGGAAGGAGAAATACCAGTATTTTACAGGACTGCAGGATGGGCCCTAGAGCTTCACAACACACCAAAGTGGTGGGTAAGTGTTATCTTCCTTTTATAGATGGGGGGGCGGAATGAGAGAGAAAGAAGTAAATGGCTGTTTCTGCCTTTTTTATCCGCATTGAATAGTACCTAACTTCTCAAAGTACAATTTGAACAGCAGTGCAGGTAAGAGTGGCAGACCTGGGCTCTAAGTGACTTGCCTAAATTCATACAGCTAGTCTGGCAAAGCTAGGAAAAGACACAGCTCTCCTAATTGTTACAATGAGTGAAATTCACTGAGTAACAGGGCTTTGTGTGAAGGACTGAGGGGGAAGAAATTTGGCCTCACAACTTGCAGTTAAGGCTGTACTGCAAATTATCCCCGTGGTACTATTCCTGTCTGTGGATTATTATTATCCTGTTGCGATAGATAAATTCATGGATTAAAAAGCCAGAAGTGAATATTGTGATCATCTAGTCTGACCTCCTGCTTAACATGGGCCATAGGACGTTCCTGAGTGAATACCTGTTTGTACTGGAGCATATGTTTTAGCAAAACTTCCAATCTTGTTTGAAAATTTCCAGTGAAGGAGAATACACTTTAGTAAATTGTTCCCTCACTGTTAAAAATTTATACTTTATTTCCAGTCTAATTTGTTTTTAGCTTTCACTTCCAGCCATTGGATTTTGTTATACCTTTGTCTGCTAAACTGAAGAACCCATTTTTATCAGATTTCTGTCCCTTGTAAATACCTATAGACTATGATCAAGTCACCCCTTAACCTGCTGTTTGTTAAACTACATAGATTGAGCTCCTTCTGTCCATCACTATGAGACATGTTTTCTACTCCTTTAATTATTCTGGTAGCTCTTCACTGAACCATCTCCAACTTTTTCAACAACCTTCCCAAACTGTGGGCACCGCATTGACACAGCATTCCACTAGAAGTCACACCAATGCCATATACTGAGGTAACATAACTAAAGTTGACTGGGAAATGACCATTCCCTTTTGCTACAACTTTCAAGGTTTCATAATTTGTTGTCATACCACAATGAAACAAAAACGAAGTCTTTTGAACACTTTTTTGTGAGAAAATATAATTGTTTCAAAATTTCTGGCTTTTGGATCTAAAGCTAAGGTTTTTGATTCAGGGAGGGTGGGTGTGGGTATGTTAGTGCTGGTTAGAGTACTGGTCAGGGATGTGATAACCGCAGATTTAAGTTCCCACATTGCCTGCTTCTGACAAGAGTTTTTTGTCTTAGGTATCTCTGAATCAAATAGATTAGGTACTTGAATGTAGCAAGCAAGTGTCTTAACCAAAAGCTATAAAGTGTGCTCATGTGTCTCACTCCCTTTCTCCCTCCAGACCTTCTTGACAAAAACTTAGTTGAAAATGTAGCATTCCAGTTTAAGCAAAATTTCATTTAATCAAAAATGTTTGGTGCACTCCAAATGTAACCCTCCCTACTCTTAATCATATTCCTGTTTAAGCATCCAAGGTTTGCATGAGTCCTTTTTGGCTGTATCGTCACACTGAAAGCTCATGTTGAGCTAATTATCCATTAGGACCCCCCCTACACAACTCTTTTTCAGCCACTGCTTCCCAGGATAGACTCTCACATCCTGTAGGTATGGCAAGCATTCCTGGTTCTTAGATGTATGGCTTTATATTTGGCCATGTGAAAATGCATACTGTTTGCTTGCACCCAGCTTACTAAGTGATCCAGGTTTCTAAGTATCAGTGACTTGTTTTTTCATTATTAGCCATTTCCCAAATCTTTGTGTCATCTGCAACTTGATCAGTTGTAATTTAATGTTTTCTTCTAGGTTATTGATAAAAATGTTAAATAGTGTAGGGCCAAGAATCAATCCCTTTGGGACTCCACTGGAAACACACATGCTCAGTGATTATTCCCTGTTTTATTTCAAATCTATCCTGGAGCCACTTAATGTGTACCATTCTGATTTTGTATCATTCAGCTTTTTTAATCAACATTGTGTGTAGTACCAAGTCAAATGTCATACAGAGGTCTAAGTATATTACATCGACGCTATTAGCTTTATCAAACTTGTAATGTCATAAAATATATCAAATTAGTTTCCCAAGTTCGATTTGCCATAAACCCATGTTGACTCACATTAACTACCCTCTTTTAATTATTTATTAATTGAGTCCCATATCAGCTATTCAACTTTTCTTCCCAATAGAGGCTGTTTCTATCGTACGAATATGTGTAAGAACTTAAAGAACTCTACTTTCAGGACATGTTTGGGAAAGCAAAGCATATGTAAAGAAATTAATAGTGCCTGAATGTTGACCTGTCTTGGATCTCTCTCTTTATGTGCTTGAACATTGATGTTGTCTCAGTTCCTACAGTTACATTAAATCAGAAATTAAGAATATTGGAAGTGGGGGGATGGCAAAACAACCCCTCCCCAGAGGGTGAGTGAGTGAGCGAGAGAGAAATACTCATGTCCTTGAACTGGACATTCTTTAGGTCACAATGGGAAAACTACAAATTTTCAACTTTGTTAAGAGGAAAACAATATAAAAACTGCCACACTATGAGCTGTAATGGGTAAAGACCACTGTATGCTCCAGCAGCATTTGGCTATATCAGCAGCAAACTGAGAAGACCATGTCAAATCCTAGAAATGCTCCAAAAGCATCTTAACCCCCACAAAAATGTCATATATGAAACATATCATTTCAGCAAGTATAATGATGAATCTGGAGAAACAACTGAGCAAAATGGCTGACTCATGTGACCATAAAGTTTTAATAGATGAACTAATTTGTGCTAGATTAGTAATTGGGATGAAAGATGCAGGAGCTTCAAAAATAATGCTTACACAGCCCATGCTAACTCTTCCCAGAGCTATAGACATGAGTCAAAGTACTGAACAAGCTCACATCTAAGTGTAGAGCATAAGTAGAACAGAATCAGAGATCATTCACCAAGTAGCACAGGGACAAATACTTCAAAATTCATGCAAAAGTAAATGTACAAATACAAAGCCGAGGAGATAAACAAAATTCAAAAGAAGGTGTATGGGTACTATGGAGAAAAACATAATGGAAAATGGCCTTAATATGGGTCATATTCAATAACTGTTGCAAAAGAAATTATGTTACAGCTTGACAACAACAAAAATCAAAGAAAAATGCACCATATTGAGGAAGCAGTGACTCTGAAGATGAGATTTGCATGTATATGACATTAATTCATAGCAAACCAGAAAGAACAAGTGGTTTGTAAAACCTAGGCTAGCCACAGATGTAAAGACAAGGCAGTAACACACAAACAAACAAGAAACTGAATGCCAAATCGACAGTGGGGTATCATTGAATGTGCTGGGCTACAAAGACTTCAGCATTATGCAAGAGAAGAAAGAGAAATTGCAACCAAGCAAAACCAAATTAAAATGATTGTGTCAACCTATCCTAATACTACTAGGACAACGTAAATTATAAAAGCAAGATACCTAGAAAATGCAAACAAGCTGAAATTTCAGGTAATACAGACAACCCAGAAACCACTGCTGTCATCTAAAACAAATGAATCCATGAACCTAGTGACACTACAGTTAGGACAAACTATACTTACAAAAACACACAAGCAAAAAAATCATATCTTGTGTAAACACCACACTGGCATCCTTGCAGCAAAGCTGCTAAAAGATTACCATGATGTTTCTGAAGGACTAGGATGTCTTTCAGGAATGTTACACCTGGAAATAAATAAAACATTTTAGCCAATACAATTCCTGCTTCACAGTGTATCAGTTGCATTAAGAAGGGAAAAATGAAAGTGATAAATCAAATGGGAAAAGAAGGCATCATTGCTTAAATCACAGAGCGCATGAGTTGGATAAGCAGCATTGTAGACCTTGAGAAGCCAAGCAAGATGAAGATTTGCATAGACCCAAGAAACTTAAAAAAGCATTAAAAACCGCTCACTGCCATATGCCTACAATTGTAGAAATATTACCTGACTTGGCAAAAGAAAAAATGTTCTTTGTACATGATGCCAAAAAAAGATATTTGCAAGTGCAATTGGATAAGGAAAGTAACTACTTTACCACATATTAGACACCAGCAAGTATTACAGATGGTTGATAATGCAACATGGAATCAAATCTGCAGTGGAAGAATATCAACATCTCCAACAATATATAATAGCAGGACTCATCACAACTGATGAGATTCTGGCATACAGATTCAGAGACAGCATGATGGAAGCTATGGCAGATCATGACAAGAACCTAATCTGTCAGTTAGAAAGAGCCATGGAAGTAAATCTAAAATTAAATAAAAGCAAACTAAAATTTCCTTTGACTACAGTACCACATTTGGGACACTTGATGACCTCTCCCCCCCAAGGGTTATAACCTGATCCCTAAATGTTAAAAGCAATCCACACCTAAAGACATTAAATCAGATCAGAGACTGTTATCATTTGTAAACTATCTGACAAAAATTTCTCCAGGTCTGTCAGATGTGTGTGAGCCCCTGAGGACTCAGATTCAGCATGGACATGGTCACCTCAATACCTCAGCCATCACGTGTATCAAAAAGCTGGTGACCAACAATCTTACCCTGAAATACTACAGTGTGAAAGAAGATGTATGCACAGTATCATGTGATGCCAGTGAGATGGTTCTTGGGCCATCACTCCTACAAAACGGACAGTTGGTAGCTTTCACATTAAGGTAATAATTTCAGGCAAGAAGAGACCACTGGACCATCTAATCTGAACTCCTGTATATCACAGGCCATCAACACCATCCAACACTCACATACAAACCCAACAACAAAAATTACACCAAAATATTACAGCTGTGTCCAAGACAGAGAATAGGAGGAGAATAGGAGAATAGAAGTGTCCCAGTGCCTGAGGCCTTCCTCACTCTATGCTGCAGACAAAGGTACTAATGGAACAAAGATATGCCCAGATTGAAAAGGAATATCTTGTAAATAGTGTCCATATTTGAAAATTTGAACAGTATGTTCAAGGATGGGAAACCATTTGAGTAGAAAGTGACTATAAACCATTAGAGAGCATTTTTAAAAGCCACTTGTAGTGAAGCGATAACTCACCGGCATGGTGCCTCCTGCTGGTTATCTGGGAATTAGCTCTTTTCCAGAGTATGGAGCACCCTCTGCAGGTGGTGTCTCACCTGCCGCTGGCCCCATGTCCCTCCCAGGCCCCAGTACCTCTTTACCTCAGGGTTTCCCCTCCCAGGGGAACCCCCAACCTCCTAAACCCACCTTGCCTCAGTGGCTACTGCCAGTCATCATCTAGCCCCCACTCACTGGGGCAGACTGCAGTCTGTAATGGCCACTCATCATTGACAAGGGGTTAGTACCTGCTCTCTTTACCTGTCCCCAGGCTATCCTTCTGCAGCCCTAGTACCTTTCGTAGGCCTTCCCCAAGGCCTGCAGCCTGGAGGTTTAACAAGCTGGAGTTCTCCAGCTCTTCTTGCCTTTCCCCAGCCCTGCTATACTTCAGGTACCTTCCTCTCAGGCAGCTAGCCCTTCCCACTTCAGAACTAGAGTGAGACTCCTCTAGCTCCTGGCCCCCAGCCCTCTTATAAGGGCCAGCTGGGACCTAATTGAGCTGGCCAAAGCTGTGGCTGCTTCCCCAATCAGCCTAGCTTGGCTGCTTTTAATTCCTGCTTATCGGAGTGGGGCAGCTGCCCCACTACACCACTACTAGAGCCACCCAAATGCCTTCTGTGTACGCAACACGACAGCTTACATGTAACCTACAAGAAAGAAACTGAGATGTATGTAGCTGTCACTTTATCTAGAGCTGCCCTGCAGCATGAAAATATAGCAATTTAACAAGAATATGAGATCCTCAAGCTGACAGAAATGCAGAAAACAGAGAAAGATGTAGAAAGTGTCAACCAAGCCAGTTATGTGCCAGTTTTAAGTCAGGGCTGAGAAAGAAACCCATTACAAGTGCTCACAACTATCTTTCTGTCAGGATGACCAGAAACCAGGCAAGAAGTTCCAATTGCCTCTCAAGAATATGGGAACTATCAAGACATACTGTGCATCCAAGTTAACATCATACATAAAGGTAGGTAAATCATAATACCCAGATAACTGAAAATAGACATTTTCTCAGTAATATATTGGAGCCATTCTGGAATAGATCTGTGTCTCTAAAAAGTCATAGATAATGTATACTGGCCAAATGTGACCAAGGATATCCAAGACCTGGTGAGCAGTTGTGATACTGTGGAGAAATGCAGGCCAGGCAGCAAAGAGAGATAATGAAAATACGCAGAATTTCCAAAAGACCTGGGAGCAAAGTAGGAATGAACTTTTCACCACAAACCACAAACATTCCCTCATTATTGTAGACTACTATTTGGGATTCCAATAACTAGATGAACCATCAGGCACTACTGTAGTGATTATCATAAAGCAATGAAGCATTTTAGCAGTCATGGTATCTTAAACTGAGTAGTTTCAGAAATGGATCCCCATTTATTTGCAGTGAGTTTGTGCAATTTACTTGAGAATGTGAATTCAATGCCACAGCATGAGATCGCTGTACCACAGCCAATCAAATTGCAAAGCTGAATTGGCAGTTAAAATTGCTAAGAATATAAAGAATGCTGAAAATATATAGTGAGTCATTTTTGAATGGAGAAACATTCCCACAGAAAGCATTAATAGCACCCCATAAAAAAATGATGTCAAGGCATATGCATGCTTTGGTTGATAGCCCCAAAATTACTACAACCAGCAGTGGTGGAAGGAGTAACACAAAGAAAAAGAAAGACACACAAAGGCCAAAGCCTACTATGACTGACGAGCTAAAGACCTTCCAGAGCTACAACTGGGAGACCCTGTCAATATCTGACTATTTTCTCAGAACAAATCATGCACTCAGAAGTGAGCTAGGTGTGTTGAACAGCTAAATCTTCACTCATATAATGTAGCAATGGATTTGATACACAGGATTTTTCAGCTGCTCTCTGTGTACTGAAAGGCTGTTCAGCAGTAGGTGCTGTCCAGTATCAATAGTGCTGATCTATGACCATTGGCTGAAGGAGGGAGAGATGGAGATTTAGGTTCATGTAAATTGGTGAAATTGGAGTGGTAACAGTGAAACACAATGATAAGGTGCATATAAATATTTAATTTGTTTGGTAATTATAAAGATTTAAATAGTTAATGAAGATAGTATTAAGTGGTCATAGTGAAGGAAAACAAAATGGCGGCTGCAGGGAATCAGAGCTGTGAAAACCAAATTGGCAGTCTCAGAATGGTCTGACCAATGGCAATCAGGTAGATTGTGGTGAACTAAAGGTCATTCCAAAAACTGAAAGGGAAGGGTGAGCCAGGTAGAACTCAAGACTTCAAACAGGTTTTCAATCAAGTCCACATTCTAAAGGACTTGAAGCTGATTGATGAGTCAACTATATATAAGACAGGGAGCTGACAAGCGTCAGTCATGTGTCATGTGAATGGAAGGCACCGGAGCATTTGAGAAGAACAGCAGAGTTGTCATTGGTTGAGAAGATTGAGAAGAACATCTAAAAGTGCTGAAACACTGGAAGAATGGAGCTGATACCAATCACAGGAGATAGAGCAGAAGGACCACTTAGAGGGATGAGAAGACATCAGGGAAAGTAAACATGATGATTTTAATAGAAGTGTGTATGTGTATGTCTGAGTTAATAAAGCTGGATGTCTGTGTATATGTGTGTTTATATATTTAAATGCCTGGCTCTCAGCATTCTGCATGTGACTAGCCATTACATGCAGACTGTAACCCCTAAAACTATGTTTAATTGTTTAAATAACATACATACTGGATATCCGAATATGCATATGTGTTGATAGAGTTAGTTTCTATTCTAATGTATGTATGTTATGTTGGAAAGGTTTATGGTTTACTCTTTTGGTATATGTATTTAGACGTATTATATTAGGGAATATTATGTGTTAAATAAAGGTTATTTTGTTTTTGAAGAAATTATGCCAAAGTGTTAATGCTTTGTGCAGAAGACTGTATCTTTGTCCTCCTAAGGGTTAACAGAACTAGTCTGTTCTAGGGAATCCTCTGGTAAAAGCTGGGCTATTCCTCTATGGTGGGCCACGTCCTGTTACGTCCTGAAATAGACCAAACTGACAATTGGGTTGTTAGGGTAGAAAGGCCATTCTCAGGTGCCTTACGTCTGAATTTTGGGGTAACAGATTATCATATATTTCATTGAAACATCAACTACATTCACCCACTGTGCATACAAGACAAAAACATTGACAGGGGGAGGATGAAATAAGCATTCCTCTGTGACTTAATCAGCAGGACATGGAAGGAAAACAGGCTGACAAATAACTGATAGATATCAGAACAGACTCTTAAAATAGCAAAATAGCACATCACCAGAAGAACCAAGGGATTCAAGTTTCCTGTCATCACAAGAAAGTCTTTCACTAGCTACAACTCAAACCACCTGCAAGGTATATGTAACACTTTGTACAATAGTAAGGCATGAAATAAAAACACTCCCAAACCAGATGAAAATACTTTAATTGACAAGCAAGTTAACAAATTGAGAGAGCGAGCAAGAGAGAGAGAGCGCTGATGTTAAGTTACACACATAGGGATAAAGACTTTCTGAGAATGTAATATAATGTTTAAGTATGTAAGCAGGTTATGGAATTCATGTTAAATGTTGCTATCTCAAATATATGTGATCAAAGGAATGTTACAATAAATAGGCTCTGATGAGGGGTTGTTATATTATGATTTATGTATAATTGGCTAGAGAACTTTTCTTTCAGGAATTGCTTGATGAGACAGAACATCATATATGGAAGAAGGAGTAAAGCCTGAATGTTTCACTGTCTTGGCTGTCTCTTTTCATGCTTGAACACTGAACAACTCCCTACATGGCAGTTCTGAGGCACTAGATTTGTAGATACAATAGCTCCTCCTTCACAAGGCCCTGAGTTGGTGTGTAGATTAGAACTAGCTGAAGCCTGGGATTTCTGGTTCTTGGGAAATTTTGCATTTTTGAAATTTGGTTTCATTCTGACACAGTATTCTGCCCAGAGCCAGGATAATTGCTGAATGAATTTGACATTTTTGTAAATGTCATGGCTGCTAATAGCTGGCCCTGGGTTCCTTGGCTGGGGGCAGTTCTGGACTCTCATTTCCAGAACAGACGATTTGGATATTCTGAAAGCCCTCACATAGCATGTGTGCCATGAAGCCTGGAAGACTAGTGTGCCTGACTCTGTGACAGTTCACACAGTGGGGTTTTCTCTGTCTCTTCATCTCTCAGAGCTGTGTGGGACAGAGAGTCAGGGTGCTCTGCTGGCCCTCTGTGAAAGCTTTTGTCAATTTTACAGGCAGAAAGTGAAATTGGCCATAGTCTTCCAGGCAAGCAAAGAAGGAGCCATCATTTTGATTTTCCCAGTGGAAAACTTATTTTTTTCAGCAAAATTTTTCTTGTGGAAAATAGTGGTCTTATGGAGAAGGCCTTTTTCCAGTAAATTATTCCAAGAAAAATATTTAACCATCTCTAATGTAGACACCTTCTGCAGTGCATAGGGGTTGTAGAGGCCTTAATGAAGCCTGTCTCCTCACTGTCTATATCAGCAGTCTCACCACAAGGGTAATCGTTTGGGGGCTTACAGCATTCCCCTACACCTGGTGAATTCCACCCCAAATTAATCCTTAAAAAGAAGCTGTGCCTTGGACCTCTCTGATTTTACCATTTTAATGGAGTTTACATGCAGAGTAAATATAAAATGTCAAGTGTCATAGTAAATAGGTTTTGTCTCCATAGCTACCTTTCAGTGGCCGTGAGCACATTGGCTGCTCAGAGCAGAAGCATCACCCTTAGACAAAAAAGCACCAAAAATATCTAAATCTGCCAAACCTACATAGGCTTGCATAAAGGACGATATTGTACTTTATTTTTAAAAGGATAGTCCAGTGCTTTGAATTATTTGCAAAGAATATTTGTATAAAGATGAAGGTGTATATGGTTTTCTAGTCAGAAGAATGATAGTGAAAAGATCGAACATCAGACAGGTTTCATGCACATTAAAACATCCCCTCTGTGCATTTCTACTATTCCTATTTCAACATACTCTATACCTTGTTGAATGCTGTTCTTTCTTCCATCATGCAATATGGAAGTCCAGATTTGCAGCTGTTTCTCTTAAAAGTTTGTAAATGTTGACATCACATACAATTTAGTTGGGTTGCTGTAGAGATCTCTACAGGGACACAAAAATAAAAGGAGAAAAAAATAATCTGCCTTGTAGTCTTCTTTCTTAGAGTGCACCTCCTATGGGGAGAATGCAATCATTAAGTCATGTTTACTGTGTTTTCCCTTAAACCTTTGATGTTACTGATGATATCATCATTGTTTGATCTTTTTCAGGTGTGGAAAACAACAAAAAATAAGTTCTTTAATCTCCACAAGTAACTGACAGATGTATTGCGAGCTGCACCACAATTTTTGTTTTTCTGTAGTAGCTGGAAGTTTCCTATTCTCTCTTCCCACTGTATCAGTGAACCCACTCTGTGGAAGGGTAAATTACTGAAATCCACAGGTCTGGATTTTATATGTGGTGCAGAACAAAAGAATTTGTTCTTAAATTAACATAACACTTCCCTCTTATAGAATGACAGCAGGGAAAGAAAATATTTTTATCACCAGGAGATATGTTTAAGGAAAGCTTTAGCATAGACTTTTTCTAACATCTATTATTCTAACATATAGTACCATCTAACTGGTGGTAATAGAGGAATCAAGCAAAATAATATATGAATAACCAAATTGTTTATTAGTCTGTATTTAATAAGTATTTAAATTATATCTTTATAATAGGCTGTAGTACTGTACGATCAGAAATCTATGAACAACATTGATTCTGTACCCCAGTTTCTCTAGTACTAGCCAGGGATTTGTAATATGAACTTTACTCCTACATAAGTATTTGATTCAGACATTAAGGGATGGATTAATTTTTGGTTTACCTATGTACATGTACTATATATTCATTTATATGTAAATTCCACAAGTTTTATCAAAGGAATATTGGAAATATCTGAATGCTAATGTACCCCAAAAAGATGAGACTAGATACTGGAACTTAAGTGGAGCTGGGCCGACATATGCTATTTGGAAAGGAGCACAGGAAAAGATTTCATTTAATGATGTCGCATTTTTTTCTGTCTACTGCACAGAATAGTTTTGTTGGTTTATACTAGTCAGGAACCATTTATATGCAGAATGTGGCACATGCAATATGGGAGAACTAGTTTATCACAGTTTCCTTAACTTGATGCTCTTGATAGTATTAAATCTGCACCATCAGATGCTTTTGCTGCAACTGCACACTCTCAGGTGATAGGTCAAGGGGCATATTCTAAATCTTCACTTGTCAAGATGTGAAAAATCAATTTTCTCTTCCATAAAGACAAAATTGCGAGTGCAGGTCAAGGTGGGTGGTATAATATCTTTTATTGGACCAACTTCTGTTGGTTGGAGAGACAAGCTTTCAAGCTTACATAGAGCAGCTCTTCAGGTCTGGGAAATATACTCAGTGTCACAGTTAAATACAAGGGCGAACAGATTGAGATTAGAGAGATGAGGAAGAGTTGTGCATGCCAAGCCCTAGGACGACCTGTTTCCAGTAGAAGGACCTTGCTAAACAGTGGCAGGAGCTCCAGATCACATTGGAACTCTGTGCTGCTCCAGAGAAGAGCTGCAGTGTTTCACCTCTGCCAAGAGAAGGAACCCTTCACTGAGTGATGGCAAGAGGCCTGACTCCAGAGTGTGGGGGGGTCCCACACTGAGAGATCCTCACTTATGAGTAGCCTATCTGGAGGTGGCAGACAGGCTAAGTTTAACCCCCCCCCCCCCTAGACCACACACAGCTTAGGGAGGATGACTAATTGCTGTTAGTGATCAGAGCAGGGCCCTACACCAGGCTGATATGGTTGTGCTAGTGGAGTGCTGGCTGTACCAGATGTTCAGACATAACAATTCCTGCAGCACAATGCACCCCATCCCCAACCATCCTGCAGGAATAATGATGGGTGTGGATGTTTTTACTGATGTTACATCTTTCTATGATGGAGTCAATTTTCTTTTTACTACTTTAGCTTTTTGTTTTGTGCATGTGAAGGGTTTTTTTATCAGATACAACAGACATTGATAATACAGTATGACATTCTATCTGTACAGAATGCATACAGAACTGAACAACTATCTTCCTATTAAGAATTCAAAGTATTAAAAACAAAAATGTAAAAAACATATAATACAAACTGTCAAGGCTGACGTGGATACATCTTAATGCAGTCTCAGCCTTAACCATTTCCACATATCCATGTGCATTTAGCTCCTCTTAAGCAACTCAAATTATTAGGGGATTTGTGCTTTGAAGCTGTATTTTCATTGTTATTACTGATGTCTAACTACTACTGGCTTCTGTGGGAATAATAGCAATACACAGAATGAGGGATGTGACCCTCTATATTCTTATGCAGCTTTAATTATTTTGTTGCCCAAACTCTGTGCTGAATTTGGGGTGTCCTTCACATGCAGATCAAGTTCAGCCATGCTGCATCTTGTTCAAATGACTTGTGAACATGGCAGGCTATCCTTTTAAGGATACACACCACAAAATTGTTAAAACCACTCACACATTAGCATTTTATTATATATTTTATGTAAGTCAAGAGACTAGGGAATTAATTTTGATTTTTTTTCTTAAAAATAACTCTCATGAAATGCAATAGGAAAATTACATATGAACATTTTTGTGTTTGCTCAGATTAAATTAAACATGAAAAAAAAATGAAAATGCTAATGAAATAAGCTGCTGGGCTCTGATAAGTGACTCTGAGCAACTTCAAATGTTTCCATTAGAGTAAATCACTGTACTCTACAATGTTGACATGTGTTATCTATTCAGCCACTGCAACATGGTGCCCATTTTGTTCCATAGCACGTTGTGCTGGTCTGTAGAAACCATAAGTCATTGTTTCTCTAAAAACAATAGAAACCAAAAGTTCAAAGTTGCTCTAGAGAGACTGTGTTATCGTCTGACAATGCTAAAGATGGTATGTATACTCATTGTGGCTGTGTAAGTATTTGGTGTTATTTGCATCATATCATTTTCTAATTACTAATTAGAGATTAGTAAATAGTGTCTAAAAATGACCAACACAAAGCCAGCCAAACAAAAACAAGAGAAAGGAGTAGTGAATTAATGGTATAAACTGAAAAAGCTAATGCTGAAACATAAATGACAAAAAGAAAGCTAAAATACTTCTCAGTTTATTAAGGTAAAATGCAAAACTAGATTTCATATTTCATAACTGATTATATTGTACCGAATGTTGGGGCATCAACTAAGGTGCTATAAAATCCAAGCCTACTTAAGTATATAGTATTTGAGCAATCTGAACTCAGTTGTTACACATGGAGTTTGAATCAGCCTTACTTGATGTTAATAGAAAGCTAGGTCATTGAAATTCATTTATCCCTTTTCCCAATTAGGTCTTGCTTCCCTAGAAAGTGCCAACACCTACACCTGAATTCTATTAGTTACTAACAATTACAATTTCCATCATATGAGTATAATCGTATGTTATGACTATAACCTTATGTTTTATCATTTGTATTTAACCCTTAAACAGCCACGGATTCTATTAATCACTATGTTTCTGCTTACAAAAATGTTAATTCAGTCACTGAGCTTTTAAAGCCTTCCTAATTAATATGGAAATGTATTAATCAACCCCGGACTCAATTACTGGTAATAATCACTGAGGATTAGGTGGATAATTTGACTACTGAAAGACAGCAGTACCATTCGGAAAGGGACTGCAGATTTATTAGGTAGAATAGTCAAAGTGGTCTAAATGATAGAAACCAAAAAGCATAACAGCTGAATAGGAATGTTCACATCTAGAGTTCTGCTTGGTCTTAGTGAAATGACTGGTGATGAGTTCATTCTTTCCCTAACACACAGGTAGTTAGCTATAAAGTCTTCATCTGTGTGATCAGAATTCTTGCCACTAGCCTTTTGTTGAGGAACTGATTCATACAATGAAATAGCACTAGATATATCAGGTAAAATCAGTGACTGTAACCATTTTTAACCTGGGTTTAGATTTGCTTTGCATCATCAGAAGGTATTGGAGAATCTAGCCTGTTAACTATATATATGCTCCATTTTTTAATTATAGATTTCATTTAGACGGTAATTGCCAGGATTCTTTTTGTTACTGATTTTTGCACCCAGTTCTTTGGCTGATCCTAGATCTCCTTGAATTTTACAAATTAACTTCCATTAATTCAGTGGATTCATTAGATAATTCCCCTTAGACTCAGTGGATGAATATAAACTGGAATTGCTAATTTATACTTAGTCAGATTTTGTAAGATTCTTATGCTTACTTTTTTATGATCAACTATATGGACAAGGTCTTATTTTGATTCCCAAAGGTACAAACACCCTTCCCCTGATTTGTTCTTATAAAAGGCAGATTTTAAAAAGCTGTTCAAGAGCTGAGTCATTTTAGCACCCTTGCTGATGTTGTAACCCTCATTAATTAAAGGCTGAATTTCTTTCTAATATTGTGAACATTGATTTATATATTTTGGAAAAAAACAAGTATTAAACTATTCAAAATAGCTACATTTACAATAGTATTTTGGTATATCTTGTTCTAAGCACAGGGAATAACACAACTACTATGATAACATCTCACATAACAGCATAATAAATGTGGGTTTTCTAACTGTTTAACTGTACTTTTTACCTCGGTATACTTCTAAAATCCTCTTTTTTTATTGTATTTAAACTCAATGTCTGACATTAATTCATTCTGATGATATGTTAAGCAGGGATAGTTTGAGAGCAGAGGGACATGGAGAATTGAGATACCCTACATTCCTCTTATTTATTATCACAGTACCCAAAGAATCAGGATCAGGAATTGATCATGGTTAGTGTTGTACAAACATATGCAAAGACATTGTTGGGTGAAAAGCATAGTCTATGCCAGTTACTCAGCTTAACTAATTGAAAGCTTTAATAAGAAAGTTTTTTTAGGCAACATATCACCACCTTAATCAAGCATAAAGCATAAGTAAAGTCGATAGATCATGATAACATAATGATCAGTTACTCAGTCTTGGGATACAGGTAGGCTGTTTCTGTCATCATCTACTCCATGCTGACCTAATCTGGTGAAGATCCTGCATTTCTCCAACCCCCAATTTGTTAAATACACATCCTTTATACCTTGTCTCATAACATCACACAGGTACAGATTATTAAACTATCTCATCTATAAACCTTTTATTCTAAATATATTTTCATATACACTAAACCAAAATACTTGTATCTGATACATTTTTACTTATCCTGATAAAAATCTAATTGGGACCTCCTTATTGATCTTATTTGAGACATTACTATCCTTCTCATTACTCAATCCAGCTGAGCTTTCATTGCTTTCATGTATTTAATTACTTCTTACAACAATTGACTTATTCTTAGTTGTTTGTGTCTTGTGGCCTGGGAGTTCTGTTTAGTCAGTATCCATCCTTCCTAGTCTTCTTTACTCACATTTGTCTGGTTTGCTTTGGCTTGTTATCTGCACAAAACAAGTATCTACTGTAGGTGAGACACAAGCCAATTTTTTTTTTATTTTTGTACCTTTAAAATTGTTAGCGGAGTTGTAAAAGCTATGTCAACAAGACACAAACCCAAAACAGGAAAGTTCCCTTTTACATTTTCTTATAGCACTACTAAATACATATCTACTGTTAAAAACTATTTAATTCATGCTTATCTAACACAGTTCATTGTACATTTCTTTACAACATGGTTCCTGCTCCAAACAGTTTACCATTTAAGAGGGCAAGTGACTTTGGGAGAGGATTAGACAATCAAATATATAAATTTTTACATACAACTTTTATGATTATAAACAGATAAAACAAAGCACTGGCTGCCCAACGGCTCCCTCAATTTAACCATCAGTCAGGCACAAGTAGGTCCCCAGGAGAGATTGAAATCAGAAGATTGTGGCCTTATGGATTAATTCAAGGATTGGTGTGTCGTTAAAATGTGGCAACATAGAAGCCTGAAGAGAGACCCAGTTCCAAAATGAGACTTGGTCATTGTGATGCAGAGAGTTGCAACGCCTGACTTTTAGGGGCCTAAAAAATCACAGGAACAACAATGGGATCCACAAAACCTGAGCTAGGCACTGAGGCGTCTGTTATCTTACTTTAGATGGCAAAAATGTGCCAAAGGTGTTAACTTAACCTGGTTATGGTCCAGCATTAAATGGTGTAAAGCAAGATTCAGGATTTGGTGTACCGAGACCTCAGCCTGCTTAGTCCCATGGCAAACACACCATTAAAAATTCTTTTAATCTTTCTTTAAAGATTAAAAGAAGGAGGAAAAACATTTGAAAGGAAAATTATTAAATAAGACTTTTATTTTAACAACACCCTTGTTCCCTTTCCCTTTAGCTGGAGAGAGTGCATAGAAGGTAAAACAAACCCTTGTTTGAAAGTCTCTTAGATGATATCAAAGATGGTAATGGCAGTCCTTTGGGGGATAGAGAAGAATTTAGTTGAGATGAGTTGGAGCTGCTGTTATAAAAGTCTGATCTTGTTTCATCCCTTGTGGTGTTTGGGACTCAGTAGAGCTGGTATCATGTAAGTCCCTCTCTCTGGCCTGGTCTGGTCAGGACATGTCTCAGGATCAGGATGACGAAGGACTGGAGTGCCAGGAAATGGTTGGGGTAGTAGTCATGATGATGAAGCTCTCTCCAGTTGCCAATTTTTGTTCTCTTCAAATTATCTTTCTTAAGGATCCACAAAGGGAATGATAGGGGGAATAGTCCATTCCCTATTTATTTTGTCCATCAATTAGGCCTAGTTTCAGACACACCAATTTTGGTTCACAAATTTTTGGTTCCACACTCTTCTTGTTTACCAGGCATTATTTTAACACAATCCTTAAATTATATTAGTACGCTTTTTTTGTTTGTTCTAATTTAGTTTTTCTCTCTCCCCTTTTTAACCTTTCCCATTAACAATTATTATTAAAAGTTATTGTGACACATAAACTTTCACATACTTTTTATAGTTAAGCTCACATGTAATAATTAGAATCATAGAACCACGGGGTTATAGGGGATCAAAAGGGTCATCTACACAAACAATAAGGAGTCCGGTGGCACCTTAAAGACTCCTTGCTGTTTTTGTGGATACAGAATAACACAGCTACCCCCTGATGCTTGACACCACATAAAGGTCATCTAGTCTATCCCCCTGCCAAAATGCAGGACTTGCTGTTTCTAAACCAGGGATTGGCAACCTTTGGCATGCGGACCATCAGGGAAATCCACTGATGGGCCGAGACAGTTTGTTTATCTGCAGCGTCCACAATCGCAGCTCCCACTGCCGGCTGTTGCATCGTTTCAGGCCAATGGGAAGTGGTGCAGGCCAAGGGATGATCCCTGGTCTAAACTATCCCAGAGAGATGACTTCTGTTAAAAACCTTCAGTGAAAGAGGTTCCACACTTCTCTGTGCAGTTTCTTCCATTGTCCTGCTGTTCTTACAGTTAGGAAGATTTTTTTTTTTTTTGAGATTTAAACTAAATCTGCTAAACTGTAGTTTGAAGCCATTGCTCCTTGCCCTGACCTCTGTGGCAGGAGAGAACAACTTTTCTCCATCGTTTTTTATGGCAGCCTTTCAAATATTTGCAGACCTCTATCATGTCTCCCCTTAATATCCTCTTTCCAAACTAAACATACCCCGTTCCTTCAGCCTTTGCTCATATGAATTCCATTCTTTTGATCATCTTTGTTGCTCGCCTCTGGATCCTTTCCAGTTTCTCTACATCCTTTTTCATTGGGCTTAAAAAATTATTTTACAACAATTCCACTATAATGAATGGGGAGAGATATGCACCAAATAGTAGGATTGATAAAGCCCAGCAAAATAGATAGAGAACCTCCTAAATGAGCCAACGGGAAATACTGACAAGAGAGGTGTGCCCTAAGCCCCACCTCCTCACTGAGATAGGAGCCCAAGTCTGGGCTACCAGGAGGTACATATTTCTGCTGGCAATCCACAGCTGAGAAACTAATTATTGGAGTCAGGCTGCTTAGGCACCAAACTTGTATCTTGTGTGACTAAGTAAGGCAGGCACCTCACTCCACACAAAACAACCGGGTGGGGAGAGGGAAGAGGAGAAGAAGGAGGTGGTAGTGGTTGTGATGGTACCCACCCTTTAACTGTTAGCTCTCAGATTCCACAGGAGTGTTTGAGGGAGCCCCACATCAGAGTGTCCTTGATAAGGTCACACAGAAAGAGTATGGAAGAGGTGACTGAGGAAGGAACCCTGCCAGACACCATTGTGAGTGAGAGAGGGTCAGAGAAGACCTCACCTGACACGTTGCTGAAGGAGCAATTGACAGAGTGGTAGGAAAGGAGAAAGTCATAAAGCCCAAGGAAGAACAAGATTTCAAGGATTATGGTCCAGATTCATAAAGTTACTGAGGCAGCTAACTGAGTATTTAGGCACCTAAATCCACCATTTAGGCACTGCTAAGATTCTCAAGCCCTCACTCAGCTACCACTTAACCCCACAGGTGCCTAGGTTTCCATTGGTCAGGTTGAGCAAAGCCACATAAGTCCTTATGCTGTGCTACAGCTAACGAGTTCCTTGGAGTCGCAGCACAAGCCAAAGCCCCAGCAGCACTAAGCAGGGTTTTCAAGCTAATGTGTTTTCCTATCTACCTTGCCAGTGGGACCCAGTCCTGTAGGTGTTCTCAGAGCACAGCCCAGGTGAGTATGCTAAACACCAGGCTATAGGGTATACCGATACAGAGCGTTTTTCAGTGTCACCTGTGGAAGCTGTTCCACTTTGGCACAATGATTATTTATCCATTTATTTATACAGGGAGATTAATTCCACAGCCTGGTTGTTCAAGATCTCATCTGAAATGTGGGAGAGCTGAGTTCAAGTCCTTCCATTCTCCAGACAAAGCAGAGCCCAGATTGGATTATGGGTATCCACATCCCAAATGAGTGCCCTAACCACTGTGCTATTGGCTCTTCTGGGATTTCTCTCTGTGCTTTTGCATGAGAAAGGGCTAGCCTGGCTTAGACTCCTAACTCTAGGAGAGGGTTATGGTTCAGATTCCAGAGACGAGGGAGGCCTCTCATTCAGGCACCTAAGACTAAGATCAGTGGGAGACAGGCATCTAAGTACCTTTCTGAATCGAGCCTATGCCCTTCCCCTTACCTAACATTTCACTCCTGACTGGTTTAGGCAGCTCATCACTCAGTTTGCTGGCATCTGAGGATCGCTTCCCTTTGGTGCCTTAGGCTATGGCTATAGTGCAGCTTAAGTCAATTTAAGTTATGTCACTCAGGGGTATAGCCACCTCCTTGAGTGACATATCTTATGCTGACTTAAGCACCAGTGTGGACAGTGCTATGATGGTGGGAGAGCGTCTCCCACCACCATAGCTACTGCCACTAGTAGGGGCTGGAGTAATTAAGCCAACGGGAGAGTTCACATGCATCATCCTAGAGCAGCTACACAAAGACGTTACAGCAGCATCACTGCAGCTGCATCACTGTAAACTCTTTAATGTAGCCAGACCCTAACTATCCCCATAGACAGAAAAACAGGGTACCTAACTCAAGACTGAGAATTCCAGTAGACAGCAATGTGCCTCTGGTTCAGGCATTGGAATGCTAATCCTTACAGCACATAAGAACCTTTTTGAATCTGGTCCCAAATAATAAAAAGCATCAGAAAGGAGAAGAGGGCATAGAATTTAGCCAAGATAAGATTGTAAGAAACTTTGATGAGCACAGTTTCACTGGAAAAGGCAGAAACCAGACTGGAGGGGAAGGAAAATGGGGTCGGATAAGAAAAACTCAGGACAATGGCTGTAAACCCGGTATGACCAAAGAATATGTCATGTTGTTCTGTAAGTATTGATTTAAATGATTGCTGCAGCTATTCTGTCTTCTGGTTAGGGATTTATTAAGAAGCTGGGTGTGAAAAGTGAAGAGAGATGGAATGATGGATATTTCTACTGGATTCCTCTAAGATAAGATAGGAAAAGGATATTGAGCTCAATAGTTGAACAAGTCAGAGAAAGTTCTACAGTAAATTGATCTCTGTACGGGGTTAGCTATACTGTCATTTTATAATTTACGTCATTGACATCACTTTATTTGGTTGGTTGTTTTTTTTTTTTAAGAAAACAATATATGTGCTATATATGTACTAAGTAGAAGTGGTATTCATAATAAATTGAACATATTTATTGTAATATGTGGAGTTCTTGATGCTTCTGAAAACTATTTACGTTGTTCTTATATAAAAACATTTGTGATACAGTGAAATTAACATATACTAATGAAGATCCAATCCTGCCTTCCTGTTTGGATGAAAAATCCATTGAAGACAACAGGAGTTTTGTCCGAGCAAGGACTGCCATTTTGGGCCACAAAGTTCTACTGTTTTTGATTGGCATTGGTTATTCAATGGATTCCTGTGTCCATCGGAACATCAAAATTTCCATACTTATTTATTTAGCATGTGCATAGTCATCTAGCCAAGCGGTGGCATCTTCAGTAGCATGATGCAGTTCTCCTAGGCCACCACTGAACCTAGTCAGCAGCATTCATCAGCGATGTGCATCATCATCTGTGTTGCACCGGTTGGCTGCAGAGAGACTTTGCCCAGCCCAGAACCTGCTCAACAGGGACCATTGGCAATGGGGCAGGTCAAAACCAGATGGGTAAATTGTGGGGTCGGCGACGAGGGACTGGTTTGGGATTATAACAGATATCTGCCCTAACATTCTGGTGTAGCAGATGAGGCCATAATGGGGGACGTCATGGCAAACATCCACCTGGTGGTTTAAATAGGTCGTTGTGCAGTGGCAGGCTTGAATCGGCACGTACTTTCTCCAGTAGCAACCTCTTGTCTGATATAAGGAGGAGCAACATTGCTCAGAACTGGAAACCATGGGAATGGAGTCAGATGCAGGGTGCTGGAGATGATACATATGGTAGCAGTTTGGTGTGTGACGATTGACTCCAAACTGGTGAGCAGGACTCTGCCACCGAACATGAGGTGGCAAGAGCTGACGCTCACAAAGTTGGAGCACGAGCATCCAATTACAAACCTGCCAGTTTGCTAAGAAGATTGTTGCATGTCTTAACTTTAGCTGCTGTCTTCTTCAGGTGGGCATGGTAACTCAGTGTGCGGTCTAAGGTCACATGCTTCATGCTTCATGCTTCACCTTCTGACCATTCAGATAAACATTCAGTTCTTCGGTTGCACTGGCAAGATGAAGATGGAACAAACTGGAGACTGTATTACCATACTGGACCATACCATTAGTCCATTCAGACCAGCATCCTGGCTCTGACAATACTAGATGCTTCAGAGAAAGGTGAAGGAATCCCTGCAGCTGGCAGTTATGGAACAATCTGCCTTCAGGGAAAATTTCCTCCCAGCCACCATTAATTGGAGTCTGTCTGAAGTGTAGAAGGATGATGTATATCTATAGCTGCTTGGAAACTGAGGTGGGGTGGGCGGGGGAGGACGGAGGCTTGTGAAAACATTCATGACATACGTGTCTCCTTTTGATCAGAAACTTTTGAAGTTATTTTTAACTCATTCCAAAAATCTTGGGGTTATTTTTATTTTTTTAAATCCTCATTATTATAACTTGATATTGTGACGGGGCAAGGCCAGATGGTTGTAGTGGGAGATATATTAACCCCAGGCTAAACAAATCCCTGGTACCAGGATAAGTAAATGGCAACTTCTCCTGGTCAGTTAAGACACCTGGGGACAATTAAGATCTTTCCAGAAGGCAGGGAAGATAGCTAGGTTGATTGGGACACCTGAAGCCAATTAGGGGCTGGCTGAAACTAGTTAAAAGCCTTCCAGTTAGTCAGCTGGGTGTGCGTGTCAGGAGATGTAGGAGCAAGCTGCGCTGTTGGAGGAATTGAGCAGTACAAATCATTCAGGTGCAAGGAAGGAAGCCATGAAGTAATGGTGAAGTAGATATTGAGGAAGTGGTGGCTGCTGTGGGGAAGTGGGGGCTGCTGTGGGGAAGTGGCCCAGGGAATTGTATGCATCCTATTTCCAAAAAGTCAGCTACCATAGCCGCTACTATAAGGGTTCCTGGGTGGGAGCCTGGAGTAGAGGGTGGGCCTGGGCTCCCCCCCTCCTGTCACCGATGAATCACTGAGACTGGGAGACAACAGAGACTGTGCAAGGGAGGGTTGCTTCTCCTCACCTCCCTTGCTGGCTTACGATGAAAATGGCTCAGTAGGCTGTGACCCTTGTCTCTAGAGAGAGAAGAGCTATGTGGAGGGTCACAATGAGCCTCTGAGGCTAGCAAAATCCTCCAGGAAGTGCAGGACCCACGGAGACAAGGACAGAGTTTTGTCACTGTATGTTTTTGTTATCCCTATTCATGGCTTTTTTCCTTTTATCTTACTAACTTCTTGGCCTCAATATCTTGTGACTGAGTTTCATAGACTAATCCTGTGTTGTGTACAAGTATTTCCCTTTATCAGTTTTAAAATTGCTACTTCTTACATTTCTTATAATGTTCCCTTTCTCTCGTATTATAAAAAGGAGTGAACAGAAATTCTACCTTCAGTATTGCTTCCATCTTTCAGCTGCAGATTATTTCATAATTTTTTTCATAAATTATTTCTATAGAAATTCTCACAGCAATTGTGGAATAAACGATGAACAAATATGACACAACCTGCTCCTATTTTTAATTCCTTTAGAAAACTCCAGAAAGTGTTGAAGCCTAAAGTTCCTACTGGAAGATTAATGATGGGTGTAAACCATCAATATACTTTCTGTGCATCAATTTTCAGCCTTTTGGCTAAGATCAAATGTTCATTTTGTGTAAATGCATAATAAAATGTGCGCAGCACAGTCTGGTTTGAACAGGACTTTGAATGCCAACAGTAGTAATTTTGACATATTTCCATTTCAGCTGGAAAACAAAATCAACCTATGACATATATCTTGAGAAAATCCACACTGTTGGTCTTGCATTCATTTTTTGAGAAGAAGCAATTACATTTCCCAATTTCAACAATAAAGCAATCTTAAAACCTCTAACTGAGACTAGTTTCAATACTATAGATCTCTTAAATGTCTAACTTTGGGGTACAATAACTTTAATTCTGTATGTGTTTATGCATTTAACATGTGCAGTATTTCTTCAAGAGGGATTTACTGGCTGCATTCTATATCCTTGGCATAAATTGGTGCACAGAAGATCTATTTAACAAGATGATTTGCTTAACAGATCAGACAATCACTCTGTTTTATCATTTAGTAAGCAGGGGTTTATTCATGTAAATGGTTTTATTATTTTCAAGAGAATGTCACTGAATGTACAGGATTGGAATATATGAGCATATGCAGTACATGTATTCTGCTATATCCTGGAGTTTCCTGTACCCCTATATACCATGCTATGTAATCCCCAAATCAATCCAAATTCATGAATAAGATTTTGATATGGAGTAGAGAGGTGGGCTGCTTTCAGATATTTGGATGGAGAGAGGTACAGTCTCCTTAGGAGGGGTTGAAAAAATGCCAATCGTTCTGTCTGCTGTGGCATCCTGCTCTTAACACATGACCAATTCTAATTGAGAAACCTGTCCAATTACCCATATGCTTGAGGTGGATCTTCACATATAATGCAGCAAGTTGGATCTGGTTTATCAGGTTAAGGGAAATGTCATGAGGCTAAAATTAAATCACTGAAAATGTATCTGTCTCTTATGGATGATAGGTTATGAAGATGGTATTGGGAAGGAGCCCAATGTAATGAGAACATACTACTGAGTCAATACTTTTGAAATACTAAAGGGAAGTGAAAGAACAAAATGGCTATAAAATGAATACATTTTCTTAAAATAAGTGATAATGCTTTAATGAAAAATAATTACAAACACTTTGATACTTCAGCTGTTTACACTGCAATATATTCAGTATGTATTCTAACAGTAATAATGGTCTTCAGTACCACATGTATCCTAAAAAAACACATTAGACCAAAAATATGTGACAGAGACCCCGGTATTATCTTTTAGGAAACCCAGAATTAATTGGCTCTGCCCACCTAAGCACTTTCCCCTTTTAATTTATCCGCCGAGGGCAGTATGATCAGTACAGTGTCCTCTGTGTTGTTTTTATATGTAATTCAGTGTTTTTTTTATGGGGCTCCAAACTTTCATTGTGAAGCAGATTTTCTGTATTGCAATGTGTAGCTGATCTTTGGAAGTTGTCAGAGCTGAATGTTTTCATAGCATGGTACAGGTCACTCAGGGCTCTTGTATCCAGGAAGGAGTAAGAGATAGCGTTTGTTTGTTTTTTGTTGGTGAGTAAAAAATTGGGTGTGTGGTGAGTGTCCCATTTCCTCACTTCCAGCCTCAGCAATCCTCATCAGCAAGTACTTGCTCTGCTGAATCACACCACAATATTTGTCAGTATGACATCAGCAAAGACGGTGAAGCATGATTAGATTTTTGTTTCTAGTAAAATGGTCAACAGCTAAATAGTGGCTATGGATATTTAAATTGTCATAATTGGGCTGCAAATTTTATCACCCTCTTGTGCTAAATGGTAGCAGTTCACACCCCTGAGCTATTCTTTCAGGCTGTCAGCAAACTCAGGCACACATCCCTCCATTCATTTAAATTCAGTTCATATTTTGAAGGTTACTGTCGCTATAATAACTATAAAAAGAAAAGGAGTCCTTATGGCACCTTAGAGACTAACAAATTTATTTGAGCATAATCTTTCGTGAGCTACAGCTCACTTCATCGGATGCATTAAGTGGAAAAGAATAATAACTATAATTGTTGGTCCTTAGTCTGAAGTAATGTTTTAAGGTTATGTATGTTAAATACCACTTACACTAATTTAAACGTCCTTATACCTAATTTACCCATATGCAAGGGAATCTAAATTGGTCTGGGCTACGGTAGATGCCTTGCCATAGTTTTACAACTTGTTGGATGTATAGATGTGTCTGTTCTTTGCTTCTTTTCTAGTCCCACAAAAGATAGGGAGGATTACATAGGCAGGAAGCCGGGGAAAAAACCCTCAAACTTCCATGGTAGATTTATTTCAGCCTACTCCATATCTGGGGACGTTGAAGGACTGAAATAAAGATGTAAGTAACAATGCAGCTATGTCACTCAGAAGGCTAACCTTCAGAGTAAAGCTGGTTTTCATGTAGCCTTTCACCTTTTCCCAAAATCAAACTCAGTGATGGACCAAATTCCTTGCTTCTAAAGTCTCACTGAAGTCAGTGGAATTTCACCAGGAAAGAATTTGCTCCATCAGGTTTATCTCTCTCAATGTTGAACTGGTTTCAGAGGAACAGCCGTGTTAGTCTGTATTCGCAAAAAGAAAAGGAGTACTTGTGGCACCTTAGAGACTAACCAATTTATTTGAGCATGAGCTTTCGTGAGCTACAGCTCACTTCATCAGATGTTGAACTACTTCAATTTATTATTATGATGGTATATCACTTTGAACATGTAAACCACTATATACAGTCATAACGCTGGAAACCATTTGAAACTTTTCCAACCCTCTTCTCTCTTACACACCCACTGAAACAAATACCATTCTATATCTGTGATAAGGTATACAAACCTTGCACTGGGCCACAAGGATAAAGAGGCTGCTCTGGACTCAGCCAGCCCGGCCCCATCTGCATCAGATGCACAGGCTGGAGGGAGAGTTCAAAGAAGTAGAACATCTCACTTGGGGGCAGCCCAAGGAAAAGAGGAAAGAGCTGAGGGAAAGCAGGATCTCTCCCTACAACACCTGTCCAAAAGTCCCACCCTGAGGGAAGGAAGGACCTGCTTTAGGTATGCCCTGGGAGGGAGGCATTCTCTCACATGGACTCAGTTTATTTGTATTTGTATTAATTTCCCTTGTTTTTGTTCTACCCCTGAAGGAGAGAGATGTGGAACTACTCTGGAGGGCCAAGGAATGAGAGGAGGCAGCTATCACTCCAAGAGGTAGAGAGTTACTACACCCCATCCAGCCATAAAGAGGCACCACGAGATGAGCTGATCCTCTTCACACTTTCCTGTACAGATTGAGAACTGTGGACAATAGAGTAGTGGTAGGAAGTGGCCTGGAGAGGGCAGCTTTAAGGAGCTCCTGGGTTTTGGGCACTTTTGTCATCCTCACAGGTCTCTGGACTGGAGACTGGTGGAGTAGGAGAGCCCAGATTCCTCTGCCAAAATCCCTTCTGTCGGTCCAAGGTCCTAAGCCATGACCACTAACCAACACTCCCCATCAGTGAAAACCATCACAACATCTCACACCTCAGTTGTTATTTTTTTTTTTTTATTTTTTTAATGACAATTGCTTTTGGCATGGAACATCATCTCCCCGTCCCCACCCATTTTTAGTGTATTGGCTGAGTTAAGTTGATTACACTTGTGGGGGTGCTGAACATAAGTTGTGTATTTAAATAGTCATCTATTTCTATGTTTATGAGAAATATGGATGGAATTCTAAGTCTCAATTTGAATTCTACCATGGATATATGGGGTTAAATCAAATACCTACTTTTGCTTTTAGGCATATTTGTAATATTCAACATTGTGTGAAGACACACATGTGACTTTAATTGGTAAAGTGAAACTTGAACGCAAGAATAAAGTATAATTTTTTCAATGATTTTTTTACTAATTGTTTTCTTATTTTTTCAGCTTAAATGTTTGAAACCTTTTATAAGAATCACATGAAAATGCCAAAGAGGTTTTTAGGGTGTAATAAATCAGTTTTCTAACTATTTTAAGTTGCTTTCAAAGGGTATGTAACCCTAAAGAGGGAAATGCAGACAACACTACTACCGCCATCTAATGAAGATTTCTTTGCAGCTCAAATATAGACAGATATGCTTTAAAACTTTCTGTCCCTCCAAAATACTTTAGTTAAATTAGGGCTATGGTTAATTCACAATAACAATGCATAATAAGGACAGAGTGTCAGTAAGTCTCAACTGACTTAGTGTCACAGAGACTGACTGAGTGAAACTGAGTGTGTAATTAAATTTATTCAAGCAAAGAAACAGTGTACCTCTAGGTCTATGTACAATACTAGAAAGTCAGCAAAAGAGTACCACTGGTTAAGGTAATTCTACAGTACGGAGAATCACCAGTGATTGAATGCAGAAAAACAATCCCCTTTCCGGGCTCTCAAAAATTTAGACTTCTTCCATTTCTTAAGTATGTTCACAGGAGCATAGGTGCAAAAGAGGAAAATATGGACAATGAGCATTGGGCCCTGTGGAGGCATTGTGGATGACTACACAGGGATAAAAGTCCTACTGCATAACCATGGCTGGCCAGGATCAGCTGACTGAGGCTCGTAGGGCTTGGGTTGTGAGACTACAAATTGCTGTGTAGATGCTCAGGCTAGGGCTGGCTAAAGAGTCAGCTCATAAGAGAAGGGAGGAGCTAGTGTACAGGAGAGGGTGGTTGAGAGCCAGATACATGAACAAATATTCTCTAAACTGAGGCCAATTAATGCTCCACGCCCACCTCCCATTCCCAGCCTGCCTCAAAAAACACCACCAACTACGAAAATGTACAAACAAAGAAAAAACCCTGCAAGAGTAAAACTTCATGCTGGCGGAAGTCCAGCAGCTGAGTGGGGATTATCCAGTTTATTGCACGGAATGTAGCGTGTATGATTACCTGCCTTGTGGGCAGGTGGTTTATGTGTGCATTTGGTGCAAGCAAGTCACGGCGCTCAGAGACCAAGTACAGGCTCTTGAGGCCAGAAGTGGATGAACAGGAGTAGCTAATGGAGACAGAGAGGTACAGTAGACAATACATTCCAGGAGAGAGTAGAGTGGTCCCAACCCTAGTCTGACAGTTTCTGTGCTGTTGAGGAGGATGAACATCTCAGAGAATGAAAACATCAAGCTGGAGAGGAGGGAAACGTTCCTATAGCTGGGACCCTCCTTCCAGATGATGTCATGGTACCCTCTTGCACTGAGAATACCTCTCTGGGAGAGGGAAACCCAGCCATTAGGAAGAGACAGGTAATAATAATGGGGGATTTGATTAGTATAAATATAGATAGGTTGGGTTTGGGATGATCATGGGAACTGCATGGTGAATTGCCTGTCAGATGCAACCGTGGATGTCTTAAGACATTTAAATAGACATATGAACAGTGCTGGTGGGGAGTGAAATGCCTTCAAGCTGCATGGAAACTTTTTAAAGAACACCATAATAAATGATCAAATTATATGTGTACACCAAATAAAGAAATAAAGTAAGAGGATCAAAAAAATGCTACCATGCCTGAACAACAGAATTGCCATAAATATAAAGGGAAGGGTAACCACCTTTCTGTATACAGAACTATAAAATCCCTCCTGGCCAGAGGCAAAACCCTTTCACCTGTAAGGGGATAAGAAGCTAAGGTAACCTCACTGGCACCTGACCAAAATGACCAATGAGGAGACAAGATACTTTCAAAGATGGAGGTGGGGGGAGGGGGCAACAAAGGGTCTGTCTGTGTGTGTGATGCTTTTGCCAGGAACAGAACAGGAATGGAGCATTAGAACTTGTTTGTAAGTAATCTAGCTAGAAATGCATTAGATTTCCTTTTGTTTAAATGGCTGGTAAATAAGCTGTGCTGAATGGAATGTAAATTCCTGTTTTTGTGTCTTTTTGTAACTTAAGGTTTTGCCTAGAGGGATTCTCTATGTTTTGAATCCGATTACCCTGTAAGGTATTTACCATCTGATTTTTACAGAGGTGATTCTTTTACTTTTTCGTTAATTAAAATCCTTCTTTTAAGATCCTGATTGCTTTTTCATTGTTCTTAAGATCCAAGGGTTTGGGTCTGTGTTCACCTGTGCAAATTGGTGAGGATTTTCATCAACCCTTCCCCAGAAAAGGGGGTGTAGGGCTTGGGGGGGTATTTTGCGGGGAAGACATCTCCAAGTGGGCTCTTTCCCTATTCTTTGTTTAACACACTTGGTGGTGGCAGCATAGGGTTCAAGGACAAGGCAAAGTTTGTACCTTGAGGAAGTTTTTAACCTAAGCTCGTAAGAAAAAGCTTACTGGGTCTTTCATGCAGGTCCCCACATTTGTACCCTAGAGTTCAGAGTGGGGAAGGAACCTTCACAAGAGTAAAAGAGGCAGAGTCAAAAAGACATCCTTTGAAAATTGAAAGTCAAGCCTACTGCCAAATCTAAGAAACTGTCCCAGATGAAGATGTCAATAGAGAAGGTTTTAGAACAACTTGATACATAAAACAGTAATAAGTCACGAGGACCAGTTGTCATTCACCCAAGAGCTCTGAAGGAATTCAAATATGAAATTACAGAACAGTAGTGGTATGTAACCTATTGAGCTGTAACTGATGACTGGCAGATAGCCAATGTGACCCCGATTTTTTTTTTAAATGGCTCCAGAGGTGATCCTAGAAATTACAGGCCAGTAAGCCTAACGTTAGTATCTTGCAAGTTGGTTAAAACAACTTGTGAAGAAGAAAATTATCAGAAACATAGATGAATATTTGTAAAGGAAAATCATACTTACCAAGCTATTATAATTCTTTGAGGGGGGTCAAAAATATGTGGACTAGGGTGATCCAGTGAATATAGTGTATGTGGATTTTCAGAAAACCTTTGACAAGACACCTCAACAAACACTCTTAAGCAAAGTAAGGAATCATGAGCTAAGAGGGAAGGTCTTCCCATGGATCAGAAACTGGTTAAAAGATATGAAACAAAGGATAGGAATAAATGGTAGTTTTGACAGTGAAGAGAGGTAAATATCAGGGTCCCCTAAGGGTCTCTACTGGGACCAGTGCTCCTCCTCATTGTCATAAATGACTTGGAAAAATGGGTACACAGTGAGATGGCAACATTTGCAGATGGTTCAAAATTACTCAAGATAGTTAAGTCCAAAGCAGATTGTGAAAAATTGCAAAAGGATCTCACAAAAGAGGGGGACTGGGAAACAAAATGGCAGATGTTGATAAATGCAAAGTAATTCACATTGGAAAATATAACCCCAATTGCACATCAAAATGACGGGGTCTAAATTAGTTGTAACCATTCAAGAAAGGGATAGTTCTCTGAAAACATCTGTTCAATGTACAGCAGCAGTCAGAAAAGCTAATAGAATGTTTGGAACCATTAGGAAAAGGATAGATAAAAAGACAGAAATTTCCACAGTGTGAATCCTCCAAAGATTTACAGTTGGAGGAGGTCATGTCATGGTGTAAACTGGGTCCTCACCTCAAGCTGAAACTTATTCACTGACTTCTGTCCATTATATATAAGGTCTTCAAGTTTAACACGTAAAACTTCAAATAGAAATGTGGCAGTTGTACCTTCCCTTGTGCTGCTAACATGTTCTCAGGATAGAGAAGAACTTTCCAGCCTTTCTGACATAGAAATATTGTCTTTTTCACTATCAGGCAAATTCCTTGGTTCTGAGTCTACTTCTCCAATAGCTACTTCCTGATTCAGCCAAATAGACCTTAAGAATGCTTTTGAGATCATGCATTTAATAGTAAAATGCGTAATAGTGAAAAGATGCTGATTAAATTCAGAGATGTATCTCTGTGGGTCTTCCTGTCAGTAAAGACATCGTGATCAAAATGTTCAAGTCTGAATGCCTGAAGTTAGTGCCCTAAATCTATGTTTAGGTCTGTCTTCCAAAGATACTGTTACAAGTCTCATTGATGTTATTGGAAGTGACTGGTGCTCAGTCCCTTTGAAAATTAGTAACAAAGTCATGTTTATATAGATTTAGGAGCCTAATTTTCTGCACTCAGACTTGACAAATTTAGTTTACTTCTATATGGGTTAGATCAAGAGAAGGGGGTAAAAATATAAGCCACTCTAGTATTGATTGATCTAGACATACCTGTTGCTTCTAGTAATGACATGTATGAAAGACCCGTTATATATCTCTGCCATTGTAATAGAATGTTGTGCCCAGAATACAAAGTCCAGATCACTTTGATCACTTTAAGTGAAGCATAAAAATAAGAAGCATTTACAATAAAATTAGCATAGCAATATAAGACAAAGCAAAACCCTCGAGTTTTAAAACCTAAATGCTTGTATAAGAGGAAGAGGTTTGAGGATTACGAGATTGGGCCATTATCTGTATTTCAGAAACGCAATTGGATACAAAATTTATATCAGCTAACAGAGTGTAAAGGTCATATTGTGCTCTCAGTTATACTGGTGTGAATCTGGAGTAACTTCATTAACTTAACTGGAGTTATTCAGGATATACAGAATAGCAACTTAATAGAATCTGTCCCAAATGTATCAATATTTCTGTGATGCATCACAACATGCAAATACTTTCTGTGCATGTATGACAAATATGCTATCAACAAATTAGCCAAATTCTGATCTCAGTTAGTCGGGTGTAAATCTGGACTAATTCCACTTATGCCTATGGATCTACTCTAGAATTATACTGGTGTAATTCAGATCAGAATCTAGCCTTAAGTATTTGCAAAGAAGGTAAACATTAAAATAAAGAACAGCATAAATTGAATAAATAGCATGAAATAAAGAGCAGAAAGCACTCAGTCTAATTTATTTAGTTGTTTAAATGTCTTTTTCTAAAATCTGGTCTTTGTTTGTTTATTTGTCCAATTCCTAATTATAGCTGTTCTAATTTTTTTCCTGCAAAAGATTTTTACATGCAAAATATTTATACAGATCAAAAATTAGAAATGCAGAAGTGCTTTCTTGACCTTGAATCAATTGCTCAACGGGGCTGACCATCCACATAAGAAGGTGACAGTACAGCTAGCATATGAAGGATTCCTTGCCTAAGAGAGAACTTGGAAATTGATGTGCTACGGAGAGAAGGTAAAAATTAATTAAAAAAAAACATGTGACTCATCTGCAAATAATTTGTGAGAATTATTAGCTCCAGACAGTAATGTTCCATTCATCTTCAGATACAAGTGAAAATGCATCAGTTATCCCTTTTTATGGCTTACTGACATATCCAATTCAAACTACATTTTTAGAACCCCCACATAGTATCTTAAAAAGACCCAACATTTATGCTGAAGAAAGAATTTTTATTTTAATTTTCTTTATGTCTCTGAACAAATATAATCTCACAAAGATGTGTGTGAGGACTCCAAGCAAGAGCCACACTTCTGAAACTTCTCTTTGTGCAGAAATTCTACTGAACATAAGAACATAAGAACGGCCATACAGGGTCAGACCAAAGGTTCATCTAGCCCAGTATCCTGTCTTCCGACAGTGGCCAGTGCCCAGTGCCCCATAGGGAATGAACAGAACAGGTAATCATCAAGTGATCCATTCCCTGTCTCCCATTCCCAGCTTCTGGCAAACAGAGGCTAGGGACACCATCCCTGCCCATCATGGCTAATAGATGTTGATGGACCTATCCTCCATGAATTTATCTAGTTCTTTTTTGAACCCCATTATACTCTTGGCCTTCACAACATCCAAGACTATAACATGGTTCAAAAAAGAACTAGAAGTCAAAATGTGTATGTAGGGAAAACAGGAGTTAATAAGACATTGCTATATGTTTTAGTACTATGTTTCTACTGTATTTCTTTATTAAAAAAAAAAGAACCTGCATTCATTCCTTACATAACACACTGGCAAAGTGTGTGCTGTGTCCCACACTAGTGGTTGTTGTGCTAAAGAATAACAATATACTCCTGCTACCAGCTAATGGAGTTATTCCTTTGGCTCAAGAGATGGTGCTGTACTGGAGGTTCCATGCTAATCACCCATAAAGGGTGTTTGTTTTTAGACTTGCTCATGCAAAACTCCCTTTGACCATAACAGAAGTTTTTGCATGAGTAAAGGCTGCACGATCTGGCCAGTTTTACATCATTGTGGCTCCATTGCATGAATGAAGCTACTCCTGATTTACACTGCTGTAACTCACTGGAGAATCCCCACAACGCTTTCTCAGCTCTCGTCCCCTAACGCCCCTACTCTACTTGTGCTATATTGATGACATCTTCATCATCTGGACCCATGAAAAAGAAGCCCTTGAGGAATTCCACCATGATTTCAACAATTTCCATCCCACCATCAACCTCAGCCTGGTCCAGTCCACACAAGAGATCCACTTCCTGGACACTACAGTGCTAATAAACGATGGTCACATAAACACCACCCTATACCGGAAACCTACTGACCACTATTCCTACCTACATGCCTCCAGCTTTCACCCTGACCACACCACACGATCCATTGTCTACAGCCAACCTCTGTGATACAACCGCATTTGCTCCAACCCCTCAGACAGAGACAAACACCTACAAGATCTCTATCAAGCGTTCTTACAACTACAATACCCACCTGCGGAAGTGAAGAAATGGATTAATAGAGCCAGAAGAGTTCCCAGAAGTCACCTATTACAGGACAGGCCTAACAAAGAAAATAACAGAACGCCACTAGCCGTCACCTTCAGCCCCCAACTAAAACCCCTCCAACGCATTATCAAGGATCTACAACCTATCCTGAAGGATGACCCAACACTCTCACAAATCTTGGGAGACAGGCCAGTCCTTGCCTACTGACAGCCCCCTAACCTGAAGCAAATACTCACCAGCAACCACATACCACACAACAGAACCACTAACCCAGGAACCTATCCTTGCAATGAAGCCCGTTGCCAACTGTGCCCACATATCTATTCAGGGGACACCATCACAGGGCCTAATAACATCAGCCACACTATCAGAGGCTCGTTCACCTGCACATCTACCACTGTGATATATGCCATCATGTGCCAGCAATGCCCCTCTGCCATGTACATTGGTCAAACTGGACAGTCTCTATGTAAAAGAATAAATGGACACAAATCAGATGTCAAGAATTATAACATTCATAAACCAGTTGGAGAACACTTCAATCTCTCTGGTCACGCGATTACAGGCATGAAAGTTGCGATATTACAACAGAAAAACTTCAAAACCAGAATCCAGCGAGAGACTGCTGAATTGGAATTCATTTACAAATTGGATACAATTAACTTAGGCTTGAATAGAGACTGGGAGTGGCTAAGTCATTATGCAAGGTAACCTATTTCCCCTTGTTTTTTCCTACACCCCCCTCACCCCGCCCCGTTCCTCAGACGTTCTTGTTAAACCCTGGATTTGTGCTGGAAATGGCCCACCTTGATTATCATACACATTGTAAGGAGAGTGATCACTTTAGATAAGCTATTACCAACAGGAGAATGGGGTGGGGGGAGAGAAAACCTTTTGTAGTGATTAACACCCATTTTTTCATGGTTTATGTGTATAAAAACATCTTCTGTATTTTCCACAGTATGCATCCTATGAAGTGAGCTGTAGCTCACGAAAGCTTATGCTCAAATAAATTGGTTAGTCTCTAAGGTGCCACAAGTCCTCCTTTTCTTTTTGCGAATACAGATTAACATGGCTGTTACTCTGAAACCTGTCAAGAAATACAGTGGGATATTAGGTGTGCACAAGGCCATGGTTGTGGAAAGAGTTAAATAATAGCATGCTGGCTTTTCTAGTAACGAGTTCTTGACTGTTTAAGTCAGTTAATGTTAATATTTATATTGACTATGACAGTCACATAATACTGTTACAAATTCTGCAGGAAAGCCAGTCTTTTTATGAACTGTTGATATCCTTTACTCCTAGAAGATTACATTAGCCCTAACTGAAACTCCTACATTTATCATTAATAATAAAAACTGAAAGTAGAGAGTGTGTGTGTGTGTGTGTGTGTGTGTGTGTGCACGCACGCGTGTGTGAGTGGGGAGTGGATTACCGTATTCCAATCTTATTCTATATAATTTACATGCATAAATAGTATCTTGGAAGTAGAACTGCATGTATAAACATGCTAAAGTAAGGAATTTTAATAATATTAATTTGGCTTATTCAAGATGGAATATGTTAATTATTTGAATATTACTTGAATATGTCACATTCATTTATTTAAATGCATTCTATTGGAAACCATCAGTGTAAAACTCATGACCATTAAATTCCTACTGTAATGTCTTACCTTTATTGTTATTCAAGAAACATAGAGCAACAACAAGAAAGTTGCACTTATAAAGCATTTTGTTAAGAAAAGATGGACCCATAAAATGATCATATCATAATTTTAAACAGCAAAATTTTAATGCATTTATGCTCCAGTTCTGCTCTTGGATGCTCATATACAGCTTTTTTTTACCAACACAAGAACCGTATGTGTCTATGAGCAGATGTATTCCCTCTTTTTACTGCCCATTTAAATAATTACCAGAATGAGCCTTGGCATTTTAGGATGATCCAGCAAAGCAATTTATCACCACTGCACACTCTGCTCCCTAAATTCTCATCTCTCATTCCTGTTTGCTTCCCGCTATATGCCATAGTTGCTGACTTCTTACAGGATGAGGTGATTCATGCACATACCTAATAGAAATGATCAAGACCACTATTGTTAATAGAGCTGACAGGTTTGTTAGTTTGTTGGAATAGTAGGTTTGCCAAAAATGCATTTTGGTGAGCACCAAAACTATTCATGAATTTGACAAAATTTGCCAAATAGTTTTGGCCAAACCTTTATTTGTTTCATTTATTATTAAATAGTCATTGGTCCAGAGAGATAGTGAGACTAACTCTATAACTTTGTGGCTAGGGCACTCATCTCAGAGATGGGAGAGGCAAGTTCATGTTCCAGCTTCAAGGACTATATAATTATTGATACACAGTGGACAGCTTCAACAGTAGAGACTGAGGAAGACCCTTATCAGAATATCACATAGTTCCCTGGCCAGGTCACTGCCCTGAAATGCGAGAGACCCAAGTGCAAATACCTTCGCCACATTAAGCAGAGGAGGGGGTTGAATCTAGGCTTCTCATATGAGTGTCTTTCCACTGGGCCAAAAGCTGATAAGGAAATGATGTCCTCCTTTAGGCCTTTTGTGAACACAGTCCTTTAAAAACACCTGGAAACAAGATGTTTCAGGTCAAATTATAGGTTTTGTTCAACCCAAACCAGACTTTTTCAATTCACTTATTTTTTATATATTTTTTTATTTTAATGTTTGTTTCAACCTGAACCAGCTGTTTTTCAGTGAACCAAAGAAATAAATTAGTAACCCAACTCTAATTATTAACATTCCAAGACAGCAAGCTATGTTACAATGCAGTTAAGACTGAGAGTATGTATCACTAATGTAAGCATGAAAAACATTACAGGGAGGTTGCAGTTATGCATAAACCAAATATTAGAAACAGAGGAAATTCAAAGTTGAGGTTACATTTAAAAGAAAACCAAATATATATTAAGGTAAGAAATTCATAATTCAGATGGTCCAAAACAATCTCAACTTTGTCCTGGGCCATGCAATAACCATATGCTTATGACTAAGGCAAATTTTAGTGTTTGTGGTGCCAAATTAGAAGAAACTGATCTTTAAAATATTATTTGGGATTCTTAACATCCTTTCTCCCCTCATACACTCTATGTTAACCATTATGTGTGTTTGTTTCAATTAAAAATGTCATACATAAACAAGAAATCCAAAAAAGAGATTGCCTCCGTGGGACATTTCTAATGATCTGAAAATATGTGCTATCAATCATACATATTTAAAAATAAATAAAATATTAACAGTAACTTTTAAGGGCAGATTCAACAATACATCAGAGCAGCACAAAACAGTGAAGCACACTGGTAATTTAACCTAGGTTTACAATTCTTTTGTATTTCCACAGCAGTACAAAGCAGCTAATGCGTACTGGCAAGTTTGGCCCCTTAATTTGAAATTGACTTATTGGTTTAGAGGGCAATGTTAATCACATCAGTGTTAGGTGAAGAGCAGTGGGGGAATTCCAGCCCCGAAGTCTTAGTCTGTCCTTTAAGGGCCTCACCTGTTCTCCTGACACAGTGCCCCCAACAGCCTCATCTCAGTGCATAGTGGAGCTGAAGTAGCAGTCATGGCGAACCTTTCCACACTAATGCTCAAGCTAGCATGCAGCATAGATCTAACATGGAGGAGTTTTTAAAGAACAGTGATGCTCAGGTCAAATAATTTGTCAGTGAGAATACTTGACCCACGTGTCCAGTTTTCTTAAAACCATTGCACCATTAGAACCAATAGAATTGTTTTTTATTAAAAAAAAAAAAAACGAAATCTGAAAACTTTTAGCTGAAAACCCATTTTTCTCATTTTTGTCCAAAACACAAAATCATTTGGAGTTTTGTGTTTGTTTTTTAGCAAACTCAAAATTTTCTGTAAAAATCAGACACTTTTTGCAAAAGGTATGTTTCTTCAGAAACCCAATTTTCCAATGAAAAATAGTTTTGATGAAAAAATTCGGATGTGTCCTAATGCATACCTTCCATACATGAAGGAAGAAAGGTGGATTTTGATTGGCTTCAGAGAGAGGTAAGGGTATTGATTCCAATGCTGTTTTCTCTCATCCTCTCCAAATGCATCAAGCAGCATTGGCTGGAACACCTTACCAGCCCTCCTTTGGTGGCTGCATCATTTCTGAACAATGTAAGTTTTCATTTAAAAAAAATGTATTGTGTGTGTAGCCTTTCTGGTTGTGCAGAAAGCCCTGCAAATGTGGAATTAATGCCAGGCTGTGACCTGTAGACAGGCAGCCTGTAACTATAGTTCCAAAATAAATGGAAGCAGCTCACAACTGTTGGTGGAGTTATGGTTCTGAGCCTAAGGATGACATAAATAACAACATTGTTAATTATTTCACTTCTGATCATTGTAGCAGAAACATACAACTATTCTGAAACTGTGGGGAGAGTGTGAAGTTTGCGACTGAGTATGAAACTTCAATGACTATAAAACAACTTCTTCCTCCAGCAGATAACAGAACATGTAGGCCCATTAGGTTTGTTTGTTTGTTGTATCTAGATGATACGTTGTATCTAGATGGTCATCTATACATAAAAAATATCAAATATTTGCATTGACGGGGGTACTTTTTCTAGTATACTTTTAAATATCGCACAGATGGGCTTTGATGCTAATTTACCCCAGTCTAAATCAGGATAGCCTTATGGAAAACTCCTATTGAATTCAATAAGTATAAAACCAACAAGGTTCAATGGAAATTATCCTAAAAGCCTATATTATTTAGTCATACCCTTTGAATAGGTTCTTTGAACAATCCTATACCAGGGATTTAAATTCTATTGAACTTTTAATTAAGGGGTATCTCTATTGATGTCAATGGACTTACCCTCGTGTAAAACCAATGTAAGAGGAAAATTGAGCCCATAATCTATTGTGGAAAAACTACTTTATTACCTGAGATGGGTGTGGTAACAGCATTTGCAAGAAGGCAATTTATCTGATGTTGCTCCCAGCAGAGGCTGTGATTTCATTATGCATTGATTTGACCATTCTTCACTCTTGTGATTTTCTATTTGCAGAGCACAGATAAGAAACATTGGTTAAGTGCATAGTAATAGAGAATCACAGAAATTAAAGATGGTAAAGACCTAATCACCCTTTTCTTCTCCCTGATAATGCAGGAGTCTTCCCTACTGCTTCCACCAATTCCCTTATAAGACTATTTTATACCCTAATTAATTTAACAGGGAGGAATTTTTTTCCTGATTTTCATCCTAAATTTTTGCTCAAGAAAATGTGAAGATGAAGATAAAGAACCACACAATAAATGGATGAAACATGTCATTGGCTCTGCTAGGTAAACATTTTCCAGTAAGTCAACTTTACTTACACTTTTCATTAAAATCAAAATGTTGCAAAATGTATCATAACAAACATACATTTTCCAGGTGTAACAGAGGAAACACATAACATAATATTCTCTGCAAAGCACAAAGTATTACATTATTTGAATATCAGCTACAGGCAATGCCATTCTAAAAATACCCACAGTTCCACTGGTATTTAGTTCACATTAAAATTAATAGCAAGGGAGAAAGCATCAAACTGATACACAGAAAATAAAACATAATTACTAAATAATTAAAATGAAACACACAATAATTGTGCCCGTTATTTTAATTTCTCTGAATTTATTTAAGATCAAAATAAAAACTAGTGCCTGCTAATCAATCTGCTGAGAAGCCTAAGGCAGCAGGGGAAAAGTGTGAGTCAGTGAAAATGGAAATAAATTCATACTTGCCATCTGGTGTAGTTTACCTCACCGAGCTATCTTAGCCACATACTGCATTCTTCTCCCTCTCTTCTGCCCAACTTCTATGCTCTTGTACTGATGTTCTTTTGGCACACTGCCCTCCCTGTATAAGTATTTGGTCTCACCTGTTCTAACTATACCTGCTGGTTTCACCAGCTGTCAGGGATGGTGCTTGGTCATTTTTCTCTGCTAGTTGGCTGAGGACCTTTTCAGAGTCTCTTCCTTCTTCTAGATGTTTCCTCTTCATGTTGTAGTTGCAAGGACTTCTTCAGAATAGTGTCAACTGATTAGTCAACAGCACAAGGCTTACTCTACCTGATACTCCATGTTTTGCAGTACACTGGGAAATCTTCAAAAAGCTAGAGAAAGTGGAATTTCCTATGTGAAACTGGTATTCCACTGTGAGTTTTAGTGGTAGGCTGTTTCTCTCCATTATCATAGTTCAGAAACTGTCTCCATAGGCCCTAGAAAGCCTCTGTAATATTGTGATGTTCCAGAATCTGGACACAATTCTTTCTGACTTCCTGGCTTCAGGGTCTGCAGTAGTTTTATTTCCCCATGCTAATTTTCCCTCTACTGTTACTCACACCTGCTTATCAACTGTTTGAAATGGGCCATCCTAATTATCACTACAAACGTTTTTTTTTCTCCTGCTGATAATAGCCCACCTTAATTGGCTGGTCTCGTTAGAGCTGGTATGGCAATCCCCATTTTTTCATGTTCTCTGTATATATATATATATATATATATATATCTTCCTACTGTATTTTCCACTACATGCATCTGATGAAGTGGGCGTTAGCCCACAAAAGCTTATACACAAATAAATTTGTTAGTCTCTAAGGTGCCACAAGTACTCCTAATAGTTTTTAAGGTGCTGTTTTCTTCAAATTAAAAATTTCCATCAGATTGACTAATTGGATCATAATATCACATGTTGAGTGGCCAGACCTGATTGGGCAAAGGATTCACGGGGACCAAGGAACACTCTGTAATTAAAGACTCATTGGAGACACCAACAGTCAATCCCATAAGCAAAAAATAAATAAATAAAAAAGGCAGCAAATGATTGGTGACCCTAAAAGATGTTTAATAATCTCATAAGATTCAATTTGAGTTTCTCTGTTGAACACTTTATGACAGAAGGATGAGTCTCAGTGATATCACTAGAAATATTACACACAATACTGTGCTTTCTATGTTTTGGCTGATTTCCTAGTGATGCTAACTACAGTCACAATCATCTTTCAAAATGATTTATTTCTAAAATGAATCCCATCCTATTTTAGGACCAAGCAATAATTTTAAATCAGTGCATCTTATCTGGTAGCCTAACACACATCTTATATTTTCCATTATCCATGAGGTTTTTGTTGCTCACATCCCAAGTATAGATCAGCATGTTCACACCCAAATATATCTCATAATGAGACCTTATTGACAGATTTCCTCCCACTGTACAACAATTAACACCCAGGAAAGGTTACAAAATAGGCACTCGCAAAAGACATTTATCCTTAAGAAATTGTTTTTAAATAAAATGATAACACATGTTCAATTCATTTGTCTTGGAATAACCTAAGCAAAGAGACAATTAAATGGAGACATCAACTGAAAGATTATTTAGTTTTTAAACATACTCATGAATAAAGTATGGAGGACCATAATTAGCAAATATAGAAACCAATGCTAACAAAGTACATGTAGATATGACTTATATTTTCATTGCATAGAATGCACATAACTCGATCCTCTATAATATTTCAAATTTACATAAACAGAGAATTTTCCTGGCTAATAGCCATTGATGGTCCTATCCTCCATGAATTTATCTAGTGCTTTTTTTGAACCTTGTTATAGTCTTGGCCTTCACAACATCCTCTGACAAAGAGTTCTACATGTTGACTGTGTGTTGTGTGAAGAAATACTTCCTTTTGGTCACCTGCTGCCTATTAATTTTGTCTGGTGACCCTTAGCTCTTGTGTTATGAGAAGGAGTAAATACCACTTCCTTCTTTACTTTCTCCACGTCAGTCATGATCATGATTTTATAGATCCCTATTATATACCTCTTTAGCCATCTCTTTTCCAAGCTGAAAAGTCCCAGTTTTATTAATCTCTCCTCATAGCTAAGCTGTTTCATACCCCTAATCATTTTGTTACGCTTTTCTGCAGCATTTTAAATTTAATATTTTTTTTTGAGATGCGGCAACCACATCTGCATGCAGTATTTAAGATGTGGGTCAACCATGGATTTATTTGCATATTTTCTGTCTAAATGTATTCCTTTTCTAATGAATATATTCCTTTCCTAAAGATTCCCAGCATTCTGTTCGCTTTCTTGACTGCTACTGCACATTGAATGGATGTTTTCAGACAACTATCCATAAGAACATCAGAACATAAGAATGGCTGTACTTGGTCAGACCAAAGGTCCATCTAGCCCAGTATCCAGTCTTCTGAATGTGATCAATGCCGGGTGCCACAGAGGGAATGAACAGAACAGATAATCATCAAGTGATCCATCCCCTGTCACCCATTCCCAGCTTCTGGCAAATAGAGGCTCGGGACGCCAGCCCTGCCCATCCTGGCTAATAGCCATTGATGGATATCCTGCATGAATTTATCTAGTTCTTTTTTGAACCCTGTTACAGTCTTGGCCTTCACAACATCTTCTAGCAAAGAGTTCCATAAGTTGACTGTGCTTTGTGTGAAAAAAATACTTCATTTTGTTTGTTTTAAACCTGCTGCCTATTCATTTCATTTGGTGGCCCCTAGTTCTTGTGTTATGAGACGGAGTAAATAACACTTTCACATTTGTTTTCTCCACACCAGTCATGATTTTATACACCTCTATCATATCCCCCCTTAGTCTTCTCTTTTCCAAGCTGAAAAGTCCCAGTCTTATTAATCTCTCCTCATACGGCAGCTATTCCATACCCCTAATAATTTTTGTTGCCCTTTTCTGAAATGTTTCCAATTCAAATATATCTTTTTTGAGATGGGGCAACCACATCTGCATCCAGTATTCAAGATGTGCGCATACCATGCATATATATAGAGGCAATACAATATTTTCTGTCTTATTATCTATCCCTTTCTTAATGATTCCCAACATTCTGTTTTCTTTTTTGTCTGATGCTGCACAGTGAATGGATGTTTTCAGAGAACTATCCACAATGACTCCAAGATCTCTCGCTTGAGTGGTAACAGCTAATTTAGAGCCCATCATTTTATATGTATAGTTGGGATTATGCTTGTGTCATAAATATAAAGGGAAGGGTAAACCCCTTTGAAATCCCTCCTGGCCAGGGGAAAGCTCCTCTCACCTGTAAAGGGTTAAGAAGCTAAAGGTAACCTCGCTGGCACCTGACCAAAATGACCAATGAGGAGACAAGATACTTTCAAAAGCTGGGAGGAGGGAGAGAAACAAAGGGTCTGTGGGTCTGTCTATATGCTGTTTTTCTGCCGGGGATAGACAGGAATGGAGTCTTAGAACTTTTAGTAAGTAATCTAGCTAGGTATGTGTTAGATTATGATTTCTTTAAATGGCTGAGAAAAGAATTGTGCTGAATAGAATAACTATTTCTGTCTGTGTATCTTTTTTGTAACTTAAGGTTTTGCCTAGAGGGGTTCTCTATGTTTTTGAATCTAATTACCCTGTAAGATATCTACCATCCTGATTTTACAGGGGGGATTTCTTTATTTCTATTTACTTCTATTTTTATTAAACGTCTTCTTGTAAGAAAACTGAATGCTTTTTCATTGTTCTCAGATCCAAGGGTTTGGGTCTGTGGTCACCTATGCAAATTGGTGAGGCTTTTTATCCAACATTTCCCAGGAAAGGGGGGGTGCAAGTGTTGGGAGGATTGTTCATTGTTCTTAAGATCCAAGGGTCTGGGTCTGTAGTCACCTAGGCAAATTGGTGAGGCTTTTTACCAAACCTTGTCCAGGAAGTGAGGTGCAAGGTTTTGGGAAGTATTTTGGGGGGAAGGACGCGTCCAAACAGCTCTTCCCCAGTAACCAGTATTAGTTTGGTGGTGGTAGCGGCCAGTCCAAGGACAACGGGTGGAATATTTTGTACCTTGGGGAAGTTTTGACCTAAGCTGGTAAAGATAAGCTTAGGAGGTTTTTCATGCAGGTCCCCACATCTGTACCCTAGAGTTCAGAGTGGGGGAGGAACCTTGACAGCTTGCCAATGTGCATTACTTTGCATTGATCAACATTGAATTTTATCTGCCATTTTGTTGCCCAGTCACCCAGTTTTGAGAGATTCTTTTGTAGCTCTTCGCAGTCTGCCTGGAAGTTAACTATCTTGAGTAGTTTTGTATCATCTGCAAATTTTGCCACTTCATTGTTTACTCCCTTTTCCAGATCATTTATGAATATGTTAAATAGGACTTGGCCCAGTACAGACCCTGGGGGACACCACTATTTACCTCTCTCCATTCTGAAAACTGAAGTGACTCCAAGACGTCTTTCTTGAGTGGTAACCGGTAATTTAGACCCCCTCATGTTTTATGTAGAGTTGGGATTATGTTTTTCAATGTGCATTGTTTTGCATTTATCAACACTGAATTTCATCTGCCATTTTGTTGCCCACTGACCCAGTTTTATGAGACTGCTTTGTAACTCTTCATAGTCTGCTTTGGATGTAACTATCTTTAGTAGTTTTGTGTTATCTGCAGATTTTGCCACCTCACTGTTTACCTCTTTTTCCAGATCATTTATGAATATGTTGAACAGTACTGGTCCCAGTATGGACCCCTAGGAGACACCACTTTTCAACTCTTTCCATTCTCAAAACTGACCATTTATTCCTATATTTTGTTTTCTATCTTTTAAGCAGTTACTAATTCATGAGAGGACCTTCCTTCATCCCATGACAGCTTAATGTGCTTTAGTGAGGGACCTTGTCAAAGGCTTTCTGAAAATCTAAGTATACTGGATCACCCTTGTACACATGCTTGTTAACCCCCCTGTCACTGTGCCTCAGTTTTTCATAGCTGAGAATACCAGATTCAGCAAAAACTGCCAAGAAATGGGGCACTCCCACCCCAAATTGGTGGTTATTGTTCCATAAGATATACTAAACCAGTATAAAAGTAAACTTCTCTCTGACCACACTGCTTAATAAGAAGTCAGAAATGCAGTCTCCTTAGGTATCCCAGGCCTAGATTTAATGATGAGTGATTATTTAAAACCAATTTCATCAAGAAAAGGGTCCTTCTAATCCCAAGAGACCAGTCCAGGCCAATATATAACCCAGATCTTACCCAATAATCATGCTGTTCCCAATCCTTCAATATCTAATATCTAAAGTTTTATTAATAAGAGAAAAGAAAGCGAGTGAGTTAAAATGGTCAAAGAAATCAAGTGCATACACTCATTGCGAAGTTCTTGTAGCAGGGTTGAAGCAGCAAAAGAATAAACTGCTGGCTTGTACAGTCTCTGGTAACTTCCAAAAGATTGGAAGGTCCACAGTCCATTGATTGTAATGCTCCTTTTAGTGTAAGTCCATAGTCCAGAGATCAGAAAAGAAAAGAGGCAAAATGGAAATGCTTCCAGGGCCTTTTATACTTTCTCCCATGTGGAGGGAAAGGTCTCAGTATGAGTTCATGGAAAAGTACAGGCCAAAGATGGAGTTCAGGTTCCATGAGCAAGTCACATGTCCTTGCATGGTTCGATGACTCACACGCAGCCATTACTCATACACAGGAAGGCCCATCGGGCCAGGATGGGCTTCTTCTCTGGTCTACTGTTAAAGTTGAGTGTCCTTCAATGGGCCATCAACTTGAATAGTCCATTCACAATGTGCTGGCCAGACTGGATGTAAACTAGCTACCTTGTGGGTGTTACAACAGGAATAAACATGTTTGAAATCTTGGTACACAATAAATATTCATAACTTTAGCTAAAAGATGATGCTTGCATATTAACAGGCTAATCATATTCAGCAAATCATAACTTTTCCATTGAAATCTTACACGACATACTTTGTACTCGGTTGTTGCAATTGTATAGCATTGGTAGTAACAATGATACACATTGTCATATTTAAATCATATAACATCATACCCCCTCAAACAATTCTAGTAGATTGGTGAGGCATGATTTCCCTTTACAAAAACTACATTTACTCTTCCCCAACAAATCATGTTCATCTATGTGTCCGATAATTCTGTTCTTTACTATGGTTTCAACCAATCAACCTTTACTGTGAAGTTCAACTTTCACTATGCATTTCCTGGTTTTCAGACATTCAAGTTTTGGTCAGATCGATGTTCTACAATGGAAAGACATATCACCGCACAAACTTAACTCTGTTAACATTGTTTTATGTTGTTGAATTCCTAGTCATTCTGAAAGAAAAAGGCACATTGTTGGTAGGAGTTAGTAGTTTTGACAGATATGGCAGTTTCAGTTTCCTTGAAAAACCTTATTGAATGTAGTGTAAATTTCTTTGGAGTCCATTGTATTAACTTTATTTTTTGCCATGGAGTATATTTAAATATTCCACAGTTTGAGTGTTGCATTATTTTATTGTCCGGTGTATTGGTTAGTAGTGGATCTTTTAAAATGTCTAGAGATGGTATAGGTAGTGTTTTGGAGGTATGTGCCTTTTTAAAAAAAATATGTACAGAAAAAGATGTTCATTTTAAATTGTTAATCAAATCATGCTCTCAGACACCATCTTGTAAATAGAGTTTAATTTTGCTGAAGTCAAACGAGTGTAAATGAGAAGAGAATGGCACCCAGAATATATGATAGCACTATAAAAATCCAAATAAATAATTCTGTAAAAAGCATGCTGTAATTCCTGGTAAATGTTCAGCTACAACTTTACTGTTAGACGTGTAGATGATTAAAAGCTAAAAAAAAAACCCCTCTATATTGAATTGTGAAATTTTGGTAGAATTGCAAATCATAATAATAGATTTGAAGAGAAGGGTAATTTCTCTAACTTAATTAGCTATGAGTAACCTGAAATACAGTTAATCTGTTTTGGACTTAGAAAAATAAAGAACTGGTTATCCTTTGGAGAGATAATGCTGAAGTACCGCATTATGTAAGCTGAAAAGTAGAAAGTACAGAAAAAAATTTAGAAGGAAAAGGAATGTCAGGCATCAGGACCTGCAGCTAGGCCTGGAACAAGTTAGATGACTTAGAGCTGAACACCTTGATTGATCAGATGCCCTGACTGGCTGACAGGCATCGCCAGGGCTGCTCTTAAGTCCAGCAACAACACCCTCCCACTGGCTGCTCAAGACTTATGTCCTCAGCTATCGTTCATGTGCCTGCTTGTTTCAGCCCTATTCCAACCCTGCTAGGTTCCCAAATCCTGGTCCTTGACTCTGGCTCCGATCCTCACTGCTGTTCCTGGACTCTGGCTCTAACCACTAGACCTTGCCACCTGCTGTTCTGACCACCCATGTCTGACCTAGATCTGACCACCCATGCTCCAGTCAGTGACCGGTATAGCAGCAAATGTTGTAAAGAATAATATTTGTGTTGTCTGTAGATATGGACTGAAGGAGATTCCTATGCACTGATGTAGTGCATAATGACTATATACCTAGAATCAGTCGTGTGGAGTGGCAGGATGCGCTCAAACTAGCTGTTGGAGGCTGCACAAATGGCATCCTGCTGGCTGCAAATGGAGAGGGATGAGAAGGTTTGGCCCTTAACGTGGAACAGGAAAAGAGTGGGCTAAGAAGGTTAAGTTTATATTTTGCCTGGAGCCCATCAAAACAGTGATTACAAGAGGTAAAGTTAGGTAGGTGTATTGACTTTATGTTGGTTGGTTACTTGTTTCCCTCCCATCATCATTAAACAGGATAGAGAGATTTATTTTTTTCCACAGAGAATTAAAGAAATTTTAAAAAATGAAAATATGATTATTTTTGAATTTCTTTCTGTCTTTGCTTTGACCAATGTGGGCAGAAGCCCTGAATTTAATTTTGGTTACACATAGAGATGTGCTTGTTGCATTGTATTTCAGGGACATAGGAATTATTAAGCAGAGTAGATGGGGAAGAACTGAAGTAGGTGCAGATGGAACGTTTAACCCACTGATGAACCAACAACGTAATGTCATGCTGAGTTTAAAAGGTGGAAGCTGACAGTTGGTGTTCAACTAACATTATCTGAAGCACGACTGTTCAAGGAAGAAGTTTAAAAGCTACTATTTAGCCAGACACCATTAAGGAAGTGAAAAGTGATTTTAAAGAGGAGTATTTTGGCACCCAGTTGAGAATGTGAGTGCTGTTTGGACACTCTAAAATCAGGAATTATTTATTATAAAAAGGTATTTGTTGCAGAAGTTCTGAAAATGTGTTCCCTGTTCTCGGGGCCACATGTGCCTTTTCTTCTGAAAGTAGCTCAGCTGGCTGAAGGGGTGAAGCCTTGTACCGAAAACCCAAGGGTCATGAAATGAGATTAGCCTAGATGACCATAATAGTCCTTTCTGGCCTTAAAATCTGCTCACTCTGTCGCTCTGGTCCCAAAGAAAAGGGGAAGTTGGGAGACTGAGTGCCCTGCGCTCTCTGCCTCTCTGACTGCCTGGTTGGAAAGGCAGAAAGTGAAACTAACAAGAAGCTTTCAAGTGGACAGCTGTGGAGCTGAAAAATTGCCCTTCAGCACTCCTCAAGTGGATTTTTTTCTTGAAATCCCTTCCAGCAAACAAGCAAACTAAACAAACAAACAAAGAATCCAAAAAACTCACACAGTTTTGACATTTCTCAGCTGGTTAAGCACATTCCCCCCTTCCCACCTCCCAAACAAAAAAGTGAATATTTTTGCAGCAAGTGGTTTTCATCTTCCAGCCATTTCTACTGTGAGGCAATAACATGAGAACATGTTCTCTTTATTAAGAGAACAATTCACAGAGGTGCCACAATTGCATCTACCATTCAAACCATGTGCAAACAAACTAACGTCCTGGTACCTCCTCCAAAATCTTCCCTCTTTCAACCTGTGTTCCTCCTTTCAAGCTCCATGAAGGTTGCCACAGTACTCTGGACTCTGCAACATAATTCCTTTTCCATTTCAGGTACAGGTGCATGGAGTGGTGAGGGTCTGCTCACGTTCTCAGATTCACCTCTGTCACCTCAATTCACTGAGGCTTAAAGTCAAAGCCAAACCTTTCTTTCCTTAATGTAGTCCACCAAATATCAGAAGAATACATGTCTGAGCCCGACTCATGGATGTGGCAGAACCAGGTATCAAAGTCTCTTTCGTATTGAACCCCTCCCTGACTCTCCTACAGTCATGTCCCCCAGAAGGGTCACCAAGAAACAACACCATGGTCTCCCTTAAACAGGAGATAGAACACATCAAAGCTATACAACATCTATCTGTGCTAATATGCTTTGCCGTACTATCTGCCACAGGTAGCCCTCCAAGAAGGTAGCAACTGCCAGATGGGTAAGAAAGATGAAGTGACACCACCATTTCATTTCCTGCACCCTCCTTCTTATGAACATATTGTACTTATATAAACAGATTGTATTATTTTGCTTTATCCATAGATGCTTCTGATTAAACAGACTATGAGATTGTCACTAATTTCACATTATGTATTCTTTTTCACTGCTCACTTGCAAAATTGTTAGCCATCAGCCTGATTCTTCTGGCCTTTTCAAGGGGCATTCAATACCAAAGCCAGTTCTATAGGCAGGTGAACAGGAGAGTCTTCCTGGGCACCTTCTTCCAAAGGACTGTAGTGCTGTGACACTTGGCTGGATTTTTGCTCCACTGTGTGTGTGTGCGCGCACATATGTGTTGCTTGGTTTTGGTTTCGTTTTGTTTTCCCTGGGCCATTTTGGGTGGGTGCTGTGATACAGGAGGAGCAGGGAGCAGAGGGAGTGTGGTAGAAAGGAAATACTGTTTCAGCCCTAGGCTAATTAAGATATGGTTCCCTGTAGACTAGGGAGGGTTGCTACTGGTTAATTGGAGCATCTGTAGTCAAATAAGGACCTGTCAGGAACCCAGTAAAACCCCCTGCTTCAGGAAGTCAGGGTGTGTTAGGAAGGGGTTGAGAGGGGGCTGGGGATGGGGCTTGGGCTCAGAGTATGGAGTAAACCCAGACCCCCTCCCCCACTTCTCTCCTCCATCACCTTTCTGGGTCACTAGCAGGGCCCTCGGTGTCCCAAGAGCAGGGTCAAGAGGCGGCGTCTTATCCCCCCACCAAGAAAAGCATGAGACCCGCCATACCAACATTGGCCATTTTGTGAAAGTGCCAAAACAATTTTTCGCCCTGGCCAACAAAATGGCTAATCTTTTTCAGAGTCACTACTTCCCAGGATAGAGTCTCACCGTGGGGTTTTAGAGTCATAGAAGAATATCAGGGTTGGAAGAGACCTCAGGAGGTCATCTAGTCCAACCCCCTGCTCAAAGCAGGACCAATCCCCAATTTTTGCCCCAGATCCCTAAATGGCCCTCTTAAGGATTGAACTCACAACCCTGGGTTTAGCAGGCCAATGCTCAAACCACTGACCTATCCCTCCCCTCCACAATCTTTTAATCATGGCCTACATTCTTTGCTCCTAAATGCATACATTTACATCTAACCATGTTAAAATGCACATTGTTTGCTTGAGCTCAGCTTACCAAGTGATCCAGATCACTCTGTAACAGTGACATGGCATCTTCACAATTTACTACCCTACCAATTTTTGTGTCATCTGCAAACTTTATCAGTGATTATTTTGTTTTTCTTCAAGATCGTTGATGGGGGACTCTATCTTTCCCAGTGATTCTGAAAGAGATTTGGGGTCATGGTGGATAATCAATTGAACATGAGCTCCCACTGCAACACTGGGGCCAAAAAGGCTAATGGAATTCTAGTATGCATTAACAGAGAAATCTTGAGTACGACACAGTATTTTTACTCTGTATTTGGCACTGGTTCAACCACTGCTAGAATACTGTGCCAAATTCTGGTGTCTATAATTCAAGAAGGATGTTGAGAGAAGAGAAGAGCCAGGAAAATGATTGAAGGATTAGAAAACATGCCTTATAATGACAGTGTCATGGAGTTCATCTATCTAGCTTAACAAAGAGAAGGTTAAGGGGTGACTTGATCAGTTCATTAGTACATAGTGCTGGGGAACCAATATTTGATAATGGGCTCTTCAGTCTAGCAGACATAGGTATAACATGATCCACTGGCTGGAAGCTAAAACAAGACAAATTTAGACTGAAAACACAGTATACACTTTTAATAATTTGGGTAATTAACCACTGGAATAATTTACCAAGGTTTGTTGCGGATTCTCCATCACTGGAAATTTTAGAACAAAGATTGGATACATTTCTAAGAGATATGCTTTTGGAATTATTTGGGGGAATGTTTATGTCTTCTGTTATGCAGGAGGTCAGATTTACGATCATAATGGCCCCTTCTAGCCTTGGAACCTATGGATCTATTAGTTAGTTTCCTGAATGAGTTCGACCTATAAGGAGCATTAGAGCTTGTGATGCTGCTGCTAAAAATAGTTATTTTTTTTTCACATTGAGGAAGCATACAAATACTTTACTGACATAAGTCAGCTTGAAAGCTTCCAAACTCCTCCCCCATTTTATTGTAGGAACCATTCACAGACCAATATATATTTGGGGTGAGGGGGCAAGTAATGCAGGAAATATGCACAAAGGGTGGAAGAAAGGCAAGGAAGGGGGAGGGAGAGAGAGAGAGAGAGACAGGAGATTAATTGCAGAATTGTGTAAAATGCTTCTAACGTGACATGAAATTGGATACATTTGCCTTAATACTATCTCACAGTAAGGAAAAAATATAAGTTTGGTGATGGGAACAGAAGAGCCAGGTAAGGTTGTAAAATAAGGCAAAAAATGAACAGAATGTTGGAAATCATTAAGAAAGAGATAGGTAAAAAGACAGAAAATATCATATTGCTTCATCTCGAAAAAGATATATTGGAATTGGAAAAGGTTCAGAAAAGGGCAACAAAAATTATTAGAGCTATGAGCATATGCCATGTGAGGAGAGATTAATAAAACTGGGACTTTTCAGCTTGGAAAAAAGATGACTAAGGGGGGATATAATAAAAGTCTATGAAATCATGACTTGTGTTGAGAAAGTAAATACGAAAGTATTATTTACTCCTTCTCATAACACAAGAACTAGGGGTCACCGAATGAAATTAATAGGCCGCAGGTTTAAAAGAAACAAAAGGAAGTATTTTTTCACACAACGCACAGTCAACCTATGGAACTCCTTGTCAGAGGATGTTGTGAAGGCCAAGGGTTCAAAAAAGAACTAGATACATTCATGGAGGATAGGTCTATCAAATGGCTATTAGCCAGGATGGGCAGGGATGGTGTCCCTAGCCTCTGTTTGCCAGAAGCTGGATGGATCACTTGATGATTACCTGTTCTGTTCATTCCCTCTGGGTCAACTGGCATTGGCCACTGTTAGAAGACAGGATACTGGGCTAGACAGACCTTTGGTCTGACCCAGTATGACCATTCTTATGAGGGTGTGCAGAAGGAGGTGGAAGTACGGTACGACCTCAGAGTTATGAACACCACAGGAATGGAGGGGTTTTGTAACTCTGAAATGTTTGTAACTCTGAACAAAATGTGATCATTGTTCTTTCAAAAGTTTAACACTGAACATTGATTTACAACAGCTTTGAAACTTTACTATGCAGAAGAAAAATGCTGCTTTTAGCCATCATAATTTAAATTGAACAAACACAGAAACATTTCCTTACCTTGTCAAATCTCTTTTTAGAAAATTGTTCTTTTTTACATTTAACATAGTACTGTACTGTATTTACTTTTTGTTTCATATTATTTTTGTTGGTGTCTCTGCTGCTGCCTGATTCTGTACTTCCGGTTCCAAATAGGTGTGTAATTGACTGGTCAGTTCGTAACTTTGGTGTTTGTAACCCTGTGGTTCTACTGCAGGGGTCAGTAACCTTTGGCACGTGGCCCATCAGGGTAATCGGCTGGCAGGCCACAAGACATTTTGTTTACATTCACTGTCTACAGGCACAGCTGTCCGCAGCTCCCAGTGGCTGTGGTTCGCCATTCCCGGTCATCGTAAACAAACTCTCACAGCCCGCCAGTAGATTACCCTGATGGGCTGCAGGTTTCCCACAACTGATCTAGACCATTCCTGACATGTGTTTGTCTAATCTGATCTTAAAAATCTCTAATGATGGAGACTCCACAACTTCCCTAGGGAATTTATGGTTATGAGGAAATGTACTGTGTTTTAGATGTGTATTTTCATGAGATAAATATGATTGTATTATGTACATCAGATGTGAATTGCAGTTATGCAGAGAGATCAGAGATAGACTGTACTCTTGAACTGTAAACACATATTTGGAATTATGTCTGTTGAAATCGAAATTCCACTTTAAAACATTCACTAGAATCACAGTTAGGTCATCATCAGTCAGTTACGTCATCATCAATTTTGTGGGACTCAAATTCAAAATGTTCAAGGGCGCATCAGTCTAAAACAGCAACCCTGCCTTGGAAATAAAGTTGCCAGAAGCTCCCAAGAGTCCTCTATTGGAGAAAAGTCTATGTAGCTCTGGGTAAACTCTTTCTCTTTTAATTAATCCATGTCTACAGACAACAAGTATAATTACTACAAAAAATTCACTCACACACACACACACACACACACAGCCTTGGTTTATATGGGACTGAAACTCTGCACTTCATCTGGAAACCCATAAGCCTCTACATCTTTAGCTAAAAGCTATGTCTTCAGCTTTCAGTAATTATAAGGTCCTATATCCTATGGGAACTAGCCACCAGAGGAGTAACATGATTACCAGAGTGTATTTAAAGACAAATAGTTTTCCTTTTTGCTCTCCTCTTCAGTGTTATTTTTGCTGACAAAGTGTGACTCAAAGATCCACATTCTGGTTGTTGTAGTTGTGACTCTTAATCCTTGTATTATGGTGTCATGTCCTATATCAGTTTCTCCTCAGTAAAACTAGATTTAAAATAAAAATGTACTCATTGGGTAGGAGGGAAGTACAAGAGAATACAGACAGAAATTGTAACTCTTCATACACTTTCTGTTCGAAGAGAGAAAGAGCAATTCAATGGCTGTAGATAACTAACAGAGAAAGGTGTCACCCTGGTGTCACAGCCTGGATTTAGGTACCTAAATCTGTGAGAGGGACCAGGGCACGGCTAGCTTAGGCAGCTCCCCACCTACCATGCTGGTTTTAGTGACTCACATCCTAATGTTCCTGTCTTCCCCCATGCATTGCACAGGGACACTAGACACCTAACTCAGGCTTTGTGGATCCCATTGTTGTTCCAATGATTTTCTATGTGCCCAAAAGCTAGGTGCTGCAACTCTGAGCATTGGAATTTTATTTTCACTATAATGAAATCCCATTACAATCTAAGGTTCAAGGCACTCGTCCATTTTACTAGGACTTTGCATAATAGGAATTATTTACAGTGAAATAATAAATATTACTATGTGTTCATGTTTCCATCAGACAAAGTCATACAAACAATCATTTAGTTGCTTCTCTAGAACATCTTTCCTCAAAGTATTGTACATTATACTGAAATGGAATTCTTTCAAATCAATCAAAATTCAAAGATCCTGTATATCTACTGATATGTAATTTGCTTAAGTACTTATGTCAAGGTTCCTCCCCCACTCTGAACTCTAGGGTACAGATGTGGGGACCTGCATGAAAAACCTCCTAAGCTTATCTTTACCAGCTTAGGTCAAAACTTCCCCAAGGTACAAAATATTCCACCCGTCATCCTTGGATTGGCCGCTACCACCACCAAACTAATACTGGTTACTGGGGAAGAGCTGTTTGGACGCGTCTTTCCCCCCAAAATACTTCCCAAAACCTTGCACCCCACTTCCTGGACAAGGTTTGGTAAAAAGCCTCACCAATTTGCCTAGGTGACTACAGACCCAGACCCTTGGATCTTAAGAACAATGAACAATCCTCCCAACACTTGCACGCCCCCTTTCCTGGGAAATGTTGGATAAAAAAAGCCTCACCAATTTGCATAGGTGACCACAGACCCAAACCTTTGGATCTGAGAACAATGAAACAGCATTCAGTTTCTTACAAGAAGACTTTTCATAAAAATAGAAGTAAATAGAAATAAAGAAATCCCCCCGGTAAAATCAGGATGGTAGATATCTTACAGGGTAATTAGATTCAAAAACATAGAGAACCCCTCTAGGCAAAATCTTAAGTTACAAAAAAGATACACAGACAGAAATAGTTATTCTATTCAGCACAATTCTTTTCTCAGCCATTTAAAGAAATCATAATCTAACACATACCTAGCTAGATTACTTACTAAAAGTTCTAAGACTCCATTCCTGTCTATCCCCGGCAGAAAAACAGCATATAGACAGACACACAGACCCTTTGTTTCTCTCCCTCCTCCCAGCTTTTGAAAGTATCTTGTCTCCTCATTGGTCATTTTGGTCAGGTGCCAGTAAGGTTACCTTTAGCTTCTTAACCCTTTACAGGTGAGAGGAGCTTTCCCCTGGCCAGGAGGGATTTCAAAGGGGTTTACCCTTCCCTTTATATTTATGACAACTTATAAGGCAGTGAAGAAAAGAATTCAGAACAAATTGTACCATTTTCTCAGTTATTCTGTTTCCTCCATTCCAAATGATTGTGAAGATCCGATTTGCATAGTCACTGTGCCATGATTTATCAATAACTGTAGAGTATACAAATCCCTCTATGCTGATTTGCCTGACAATCACTGCATAATTGTCCAGAGCACTGGATAGTTGCATTTTAACAATCCAGATAAATATTCACTGCTTATTAATTGTATTATGAATATGCAAAAATCCTCATTCACACTGACTAGTATAACCCCATATTCTTTTACTGGTTCCTGTATTTAGAAATTTCAAGCAGTTTGTCAGTAACAAGGACAACAGCTTTATTTTTCACTCCCTTCATCTCAAACAGAAAAACTCCAAAGCTTCAAGGAGAGAGCTGGGAACTCAACATAGTGCAGAGAAACTGTGGAAAGGCAAATTGTTTATCAAAACATTAGAAAATCCTTTTGGGTCCCTTACTTGCCCGCATTTACCTATTCTTCTCTGCCCAGCTTCTTACCTGCTTTATACCATTAGGAAATCAACATTTTCCACATTTTTCTCCCATTAAAAATTTCAAAATTTGAAAAATGTCAAACCACTCTCATAAAGAATGATATTGGAGTTTTTCTGAAGAGAAGAACCTTACTGAACTTCCAAGAGGCAAAAAGAAAAGGAGTACTTGTGGCACCTTAGAGACTAACCAATTTATTTGAGCATAAGCTTTCGTGAGCTACAGCTCACTTCATCGGATGCAGTCCCTAAGGTGCCACAAGTACTCCTTTTCTTTTTGCGAATACAGACTAACACGGCTGTTACTCTGAAACCTTCCAAGAGGCAAGAGGTCGAAGAATGGCAAAAGGAATAAGAAGGCAGAAAATAACGAGGCAAGAAAGGGAGATAATAGGGAGAAGGAATTGCCCAAACACTAGTTTAAATTATTTAACTTAAAGCAATTTCATAGATTCAATGGGACTGATTCTGCACCAATGGAAGTCATTGACAACGCTTCCAATGACTTTAATGGTGCAGTATCAGGGCCATAGATTTTAAAATAGAACGGACCATTCTGATCACCAATGCAGGCATTCCCAAACTTGGTTCGTGGCTTGTTCAAGGTAAGCCCCTGGCGGGCTGCAAGACACTTTGCTCACCCGAGCATCCGCAGGTTCAGCCACTCGCAGCTCCCAGTGGCCGCAGTTCGCCATTCCTGGACAATGGGAGCTGCGGGAAGTGGTGGCCCGGCCCGTTTGGGAACCTCTGACCTAGTGTGACCTCCTGCATAACACAGCCCATAGAACCTCACCCAGTAATTCCTATATGAAGCCCATACACACTGTTTGAGCTAGAACATATCTTTTAGAAGGAAATCCAGGCTGAGATTCTGTGCTGCATCTTTAAGTGGTGCACCAGAGAACTTGCAGCCCAGGGGATGAGGGACTAAGGAAGCTATAAGTTCCCTTTGTACCTACCTGATCCTGGGCTTCAACTGGAGCCCTTTTACCTGGTGAAAGGACTGGAATGGGGGTGCGGAGCTAATTCCCTAGTCTTCATTTAAAGACTTGATGGAGACCCTACCGCATCCCTTAGTGACTTGTTCCAACAGTTAATTTCCATCACTTTAAATGGTTTGTTCTTCTTTCCTTTTACTTTTGAATATTTATTTTTAAATTTCTCCAAAATTAGTAATATTAAGATTCAGGTTTTTCCTTTTAATTTGATGATAACATTATCCCAGTCTACTAATATCCTTGGCTTTCAACCTCAGAGTTTATTTACAGTGAATACTTGGGCCTGGAAGTTTATCAGCCTCAGGATATGATTATTATCTCACAAATAGAAAGTATATCCAAGTTATTATAACAATATACTGTAGCACTCAGGGCCTGATCCAAAGCACCCTGAAGTCAGTGGAAGTATTTTTGGATCGGGTACAGAATTCCTGTTGGATCAGGCCCTTGATGTACATTATTCTGACTAGTAAATTCCAACCTCACAAAAATCCTATTGATTTCAAAGACACTAAGATGCTTTTGTCATCTCCTGAAAATATTACAAATAAAACATTTATTCAGAGAAACTGTATAACTATATTTTTGCCTGTAAAATGCTCAGGTCGTAAACCTCTGAAGGATCCCAGGCTTTATTATGGAAATACAGATAAAAAACCTAAATATAAGGGCACAGCCAGGTGTTGCTTTATTTAAAAAAAAATCCTTAATATCCTAAGCTTTAGGGAGAAAATATAAGTTTTCAGACTCTTTCTCTCTCTCTCTCTCTCTTTCTCCCTCTATCTCTCTGTTAAAATGTTCTGAATATTAACACTTAACTCAGTGCTGTAATTTAAAACAGATAAAGGCTACACTGAAACAGTGCTGAATCGAACACTGTTAGAGATACTTTTTCCAACAGAAAGTTACTTGTCTGTTCTCATTTATGAGCTTGTGATCAAAGGGGAGGAAAGAGGGCATGACAGTGAAAACAGATAGTTGCCCAAACTTATCAGGGGCATCAAAAAGTTTTTCCGTCTGCATTACATTGATCTATCACATAGCTTTGGAATATTGCAGAGAAACTGGCAGTCGAATTGCAGTTTGGACTTTGTGTAGTTAAAACTACTAAACGTTATAAGGTCATCTCTGAACATATTAACTGTACTACACTATTAAATTTCTGAAAATGAAATGAGTGTTATTCTGAATGAAGAATATGGTTCTGCAAGCAGTTGGGGGGTAATTTTCTTCCTTCTTCTTTGATTTATATGCATGCATAGGGATAACTTAATTCAGAAGAGATGCACAAGTAATTTATTTCCAACCACTGAACTAAAACTGGACAATAATTTATCTGACTTTTAATGTGATGCTGCAGCCAAGGCATAAATGACATTGAGTCATACTGAAGAGTTGTCATTTTGCTGTTTATCTTTGGCTTGGGGCACTTAGACATTTTCTTTGCAAACCTAAATTAGGTCTCTTTTTACACACATGCAGAGAACAGATTTCCCCTGGTCAGATATTAAATGAAAACCAAATGAGCAATAGTCATTGTTGACTGTTTTTACTTAAATTGGATAGCTACAGAGCTGCAATCAAAAATGAGGGGGGAAATATTGCAGCATTACCAGGTGCCGAGCACAACTAAATACTCACCCTTATTCTTGCCACTCCATATAATCAATATATTTCATTTGGTATGGAATTCAATTTCCTTCTCTTTGCAGTTTAGAAACAAAGAACTGCAAATTGCATTCTATCTGATTTTACTCAATATATTAAAAATACCTTTTATACCTTATACCTTTTCATATGAGTGATGCGGCTTGTACCGCATGAATGATAAATAGAGGGGATTCCATATCTTCCTCAGCTGCAATTCTCTTGATCTTGAAACGTTTTGTAAACAGGCAAAATGACCTCTTTAAATGGAGCAGACATTTCATGTCTACATAAAGATATCTGAAATAAGAAAAAAATACATTATATATTTGCTGCTTTAATTAAATGTGAAGCAAAGTAACCCCAAAATGAAAAGAACTGCACATTTGACCTTGTTGATACGGATTCCAGCCCTGCAATAAGGTCAGCACTGCCACTGACTTTACAGAAATGGCACCATGGTGCCTGAGCCAAAGTACTCTGAACATGGAACTCCTATGGAAGGCAGTGGGAGATATTCTCATGGAGTACTTAGATAACCATACCCAATATTTCAGTATATGTTTTTCTAACTGTGTCACTAAGTTCAAATCATTGGGATTATATTGGTGAGCAGTTATAACGACATAGAACAAAACTGATAATGTTGGACTACTCAGAGCATTACAAGCTTATAGGGCAAAATGGTTAGTTCTTCAGAATTTGGTAGGTATATATATATATATATATATATATATATATACACACACACACACACACATTCAAAAATCAAAGTACAAATATAAGAAAAAGTAAAATAATTTTGACATTTTGGGGTTCAACCCAGACCAGGAAGGGGTTGTGTCACCACCTGTCCTGCAACTCTGGATGCCTTGAATGCTATGCTACTGTGGCTCATGGCCTGGATGCCAGCAGCCAGTCTTTAAGCATGCAGGTCACCGCTAGCCTCCACTGCCCAATTACTGTTTGTAGAATGACCCAATGCCCCTGTCCAGACCAGCATTTCCCCCAAAATTGTCTCCCTGCAGTGTCCTGTCTTCTCCTAGAACATTCACAGAAGTTAGTAAATTGACCCCTTTTTAAAGAGACAGAAACACAAGGTTCTTATCACGACTCGAGTTAACAATCACTTCAATCAGAGTATTGGGTTGTCTTAGATAACAAATAAAACAAGTTTATTTAATCAAAAGGAGATAGGGCTGAACAGAGTTCAAGTATAAGGGATAAAGATAGAAAGGGTTACAGCCAAACAAAAGTAAAAATATACATTTTCTAATGGCTAAGACCTGACTTAACAAGCTACAGTCTTTGTTCAAGATAGTTCCCTCACTGATTTTCCTTTTCCAGCAATGGATGACTAGCTCTTAGTCAGGATCCCCACAGAATCCAAGGCACTGGTTTTCCTTTTCTTCTCAGGTGAATGACCATTTAGGATTCTTTTCCCATCTTTTTATAGTCCAGTAATCCTTTAATCTCTCAAAGTTCATTGACCCTGCTTCGAGAGGCAGGAAGGCTTCCTGGAGTTCAGTCTCCATCCCCCATTGTGATTGTTAAATGATCACTTTTCCCCCTGCTTGCTTTTCTGTTGGATTTGTTTAGCTGGCATGCAAATATGATTCTCTTTGTCTTTGGTCATACCTTGCTCAATTTATATGGGAAATAGATTCAAGCAGGCGGAACCATATTCCTTTGATTGCAAAACAACAACAACAACACCCCAACTGTTTATCACCTCCCCCGACATCACTGGTTTAAACATATTTTAGTCACAATTCCAGCATGTTTCTATAATCCTTTTTGAGTTGACTGTACATACAACATGCAGGAATGTTAATAATCAATAGTTTTCCAATAACATTTTACATTACACCTTTTAGATACAGATTTTAAGAACAGTGAGTTTGGTATACTGAACTTGTCAGGCTAGCTGAAACTCACTTTTAAATACCCCTGTCTTCTGGCATAGGGATCCTCCTAGTGTCACAATAATACCATCCTACATTGACATAGTACCTTTCTTCTAAAATAATAAACCCAAACATAGGTTATGCAGGAAGGTTGGTGGAGTGATTTGAGGCCTAGGCCTAGACTCAAGCTGTTCTTAACTACCTATGGGGTAATGGTGTATTTGTACCTCTGTTATTTCTAGCTGCTAGGCCCAGTTCTGAGCGGTCAGCTGACTTCCATGCTTGGAAGGGAGAGTGCAGTGCCCTCTCATTGATAGCTGTCTCTCAGCTGGGGTCACCACCCCATTCTGTAATCACTTTCCAGAGAATCCCAGTGAGCAGCGGGGCAGAAGCTCTGTTAAACAGCATATCTGTAGATGGAACTTGAGGAGGTTTTCAGCTACTGCTGAGCACATCCTCCCCTTCAAGATCTGAGATTAATTACTATAGTGCAGAGTATGGCCTCATAAAAAGTTCTGCCAGACTCCTTGACCACTAAGCATATGGATTAGGTTTCCCCAATGAGATATATTTTACTTTCCCCAACACACACACACCCAACATTGTATTACTAAGATTCAGTCATTAATCACCTTGACCACTTTAAGTGGTCCTACCATTTGTCATTTATATTATTAGTATAGAGTTAGCACCACATAAGAATCTGGGCCCCATTGTATGAATCATTACACAAACAAGTAACATAAGGCCAGCCCCTGCCCTTGATAGTTTGCAATCTAGGATTTACACTTGTGACGTGGTTCAAGAGCACTCCCTAACCCAGACCCTATAGGTTTAAGACAGCAGCTGATTAACTCTGACATATTAGAGGGACCAGGGAAAATATAAAGGGCTGCCTGGGAGGAAGCAGGGGGAAACAGCTGGACATGAGCTGGACCCCTGCCCACAGGATTCTATATGGTGAGTGTTGGTTGAAGTTCCTGTGTGTGTTTTGGTGCTGGTAGTTTTGTTCTGTTCAGACTCTTTATATGTTCTCCTAAAAGTCTCCCAGAAAGAAGGGACGACAAGTGACTGAAGGCTGCCTGACTGTTATATTTTGTGGGCTGAGAAATCAATGCACCAGCCCACTTAGGCATACACAGCAGGTAGATAAAGAGACGGGGGTGGAGGTGGGAGGGAGAGAATACAGTCAGAGTAGAGAAAGGTGTATTAGCACAAGTTCACAGCCACAGAGGTCTCAGTGATAGGTGACCATCAGCTTAACCAGATGGCAGTGCAATCACAGCAAAGGCATTTGCTTACCTGTATTTTAGGCCCTGAGGTTGCAAGTCCCATTGTGCAGGTGGATGGGCCACTGCACTTACACAGAACCTCACTGATTCCAGCAAGACTGCATGTGTGCAGAAGGAGCTATTCACATATTGCAGTTTGCAAATTAGGGGCCTTGGATTGGAAAGAATTTCCTTTTTTGCTTTTTGAAAGTACCTAGGACATTGTGGGAGCTTCTGAAAACAAGAAATAGTAAGTGGTGATTACAGACTGTAGGGCACTTTTGGCAAGTAGCTTCAAAGTTGGCTTTACTGACTTTTTCACTGTGATTTATGTAGTACATCATACATAGGATTTCTGGCTCTAGATATTTTCTTCATTGTTAGTAACTAGCAAGATTTGCTAAATCATAATTATGTTTTAAAAATAAAATCTAGATTTAAGCCAACTAAAAGCAAATAATATTCAACCAGCACAACACACATAGAACCATGCAAGTGAGCTCATATTCTGGTACTGTTACTGGAAACCCTTGTTCTGTAGTTCCCTAACTTCCTCCCTTAGGTTTTGTCTTCATTGTGATATATCCTTCTAGGATGTAACTTCTTTGAAGATGGGGCCATAGTTTTTATTTATACACTTCTGCCTCTGCAGCCAAAACTACAGGGGTAGATGAGTCACAGAATTTTGAAACTGTGGGTCTTTGTCAATAATTTTATAATACTTGTAGTGCAAGATCCCACAATTCTTGCTCTTCAATGGCAGTTTTATCTGAGTAAATATTGCAGGATGCAGCCTTTAGTTTGTGTTGTCTAATCCAGATCATTCTGATAAAATTTCTTAACAGAGGACAAAAATGCCATATCCTCCTAATGCTAAAAAAACACAGTGCCTGGACAAAGAAAATAAAAACTGGCTGAAATGGTATAACTGTAATATTACTAGTTTCCAGCTATAGCCTTTGGATTTTCCTCATTTTATTGGCATGTTCAGAAATATAAATTTGATACTATAGCCATCAACTAGAAGCCCTCACGTGACATCTCCAGTTACACCAGGAAAAAGTAAGGAGCTGCAATCAGTGCTGATATAGTGGTCTCTTTGTAATATAAGGTGACAGCTGTATTGATCATTTGTTAACAGGGTCCTGGTTTCACCCCTGCTGACACACTATAATCGCTGTTTTCCAACTTGCTTAATCAATAAGGGACATTGGTAAGTAAAGAAGTTAAGAATACTAAAGAAAAAGTTTGTAGGAAAGTAGAATTAAAGCAACCACTCTGACAAGACATTATATGAGGACAGATTCAAGTCAAGGTGAGCTCCAAGCTGATTGATTTGGCATGGGCAGAGGGGATAGAAAGAACACAGTTGCATTATGTGATAGGGTTGGTAACTGCAAAGAGTAAAACAATAATGTTCCTTCTTCATAAATTTCATTACTAGGGTTTTCGAATAGGTGGGAACCTTAGCTCAATGTCAGAATACAGCTTGCTGTACAACAATAATCCCTGACAGATGACAGATCATGTCTCAAACACTGAGGATATTCCCTACACCTATTTCTCTTTTATTTTCATGTCACTTTTTTATTCCTCTTTCTTTTTCATATTTGGAAATATATGAAAATTGACATCAGCTTTCCTTGCAGGCAGCACATAAATAAGTTTGTGATGTGTTAAAGCATCTAAGTTTAAGTGGAGAAATGCTATCTGTCTTTTGCAGGCTTAGCATAGCTCTTAGGGCAATAGCTGTTTTCTGTGCTTATGGTCAAAAGAAAAACAACTTGTTACAAAAAAAAAAAATGCTTGAATCCCAAACTGACTTTAAAATAATGTAAATTTAAGCCTGACATTCTTTGTTTTAAACTCATGTCATTGCAAAACAACAGTGAAAAAATAAGGCACAAGGCATTGAAGAATATGTTTTTATCATGTACTTTTACCATAAAAGAGATCTGAAAGGTGACAGAGTATATTTGTTACATAAAAAATGGGAACACACAACTTACGGAAATACATTTTTGATTGGATTGGTACCTCTTTATTAGGGCCAAAGGATTTTTTTTTTAAGTTTATTTCTTTATGATTTTAAAAGGATGCAGATATATGATACCTATTAAAGCATATAGTTCTTCCAGCAGTGCATGGGGAATTTGCTTGTATAATTCCCATTACTGCTAATGGCAGTTAGGCACATCCATCTCCCCTGATCTGATGGGAGAATAGATCCCTAGTTTTTGAAAATGCATATTACATAACCAGTAGACTATAGCAACTCTTCATGAGTCATTACAGTCTTTTGAGTAAATTCCTATTTAAGCATTTTCATAGTGGTGAATTTTTAACCTACCATGCAAAAACCTCTTTAGTTCATAGTTTTGATTTTTCAGCTCTCTTCTGAAACATAGCAGTCAGTATTAAACTGGCTTGGACACACGATCACAAGCTAAAACTTTTAATGACCTTTTTATAAAATAATGTGGGTTGTAAAGTCAGTAGGTGGCATAGTCAGGTATACAGCTGCCAGCTCAGTGATATTCACATGTGATCATTCAGAGACTTATAAACAGTATATATTCAAAGAACCAGACCCCCGAGATGTAAATTGACATCGCTCCTTTGACTTCAAAGGATCTATTTACACCAGCTGAAGACCTGGTCCAAAGTCAGCATTAGGTCATTGGCACTGAAATTCATATCATTTGAGAAGGAACAAAACAAACGGGTGATTTTTTTGTGGGATTTGGAGAGAAGGGAACCCTCATATCCAGCCAGGATGGAACCCCTGCTGTATATACCATTGCTATAGCTTGTAGTGGTTACAAGCTGCTGAGTGCCTTGCTTAAATAATCAGTGCATCAGTACAATGGATGGACCCCACTGGCCATGTTCCTATGATTCTACCAGTTCATTCAAGAACTCATGCCTTGTACCCATGCAGAGAGAACTCTTATAGCACACCGGTGAGTTGTGAATGGCCCCCTGAAGTGCTTCTCCAACATCTTTCCCTCCACTCTGGTAGTTTCTATAAAATTCTGGCTTTGTGTGCCTATGGAGTTGGAAAGAGAGAGGCAGGATTAACTTTTTTTTTTAACCTTTGAACAATTGCTTTCAGGTCTTGTATGCACTTTAGTTCTGCAGCTGTATGTGCCTAAACTGAGCTGAAACTAAAACATTGGCACTAATACAGGAATTCCAGGTTTCTTCCTTCTCATTTCCCATTCCTCCCGGAATCCTAGCCACAGCAGCCACTGATGACTCCAGTGTCTCTACCTTAAAAAAAAAAGTGGAAAAACAAATCTGACAATGTTATGTAAAATAAACTTTGCTATAAAGCAGTTCCAAGCTCCCTGACCAGCTTTGGTCTCTCAAATCTATTCACACTGATACGCTCATGAAAAATGCTAAGGGGGCTGAAAAATCTCACCCCTGAGTGCCTCTCTGGAACCAACAGCTTCAAAGCTACATTGGTTGTGATGTAAACATCCAGATGCTGGAGCAAGCTTTTAGTTTTGATGCAGGCTGATACAGTCTAGATGCAAAGCAGCATGCTGGGAGTGAGCTATGTGATAATACTTTTGTCCCAAATATCCCCTCTATTTTCATGAGCAGCAGGGAACCTGATCAAGTGGATTTGGACTGAAGGGCACGTAAGGGGTTCCACAGCAGGTCTCCCATGATCCTCCACTTGAATGTAAGTTTATCTGTCAGGTGCAGTATGAATAGTGTTATGTTCTGGCTTGAGCCCTGGAGCAGGATGTAATAGCAACCAGCAGAGGCAGACTTAAAAAGCAATAGTGTCTGCAGTTTACTGAGGAACATGCAGCTAGCATACAAGCATGCTGCAGGCAGCTTCTTGCCAGAGCTGAAAGAGAAACAGGAAGGTCAGCCATCTCTTCTGGGTTCACAGAATTGTCTACTGCAGCAAACGACTAAAATAAGCCTCATCCTAACAATTTGGGGGAAGGGCAAGAAGAGAGTTGTTCTATATATTCTCATTCCCCTTCAACTCCATGTGATTCTCTATACTAGCTAATACCCTTTCCCACCCAGGAGGAGGCAAATTTGCAAGCTGCAGCCAGTGTGAGTTGCTGGGCAGTATAGTAGGAGCTCTGTTTCCCTTAGGACTGAGGGGCCTGTGAAGCAGCACTGATGCCCAGGGGCTTAACATCATGTAAACTCACCAGCCAAGAAGGTAAAATAAAGCACCCCATTATCATCTAGTCCAGGGTCCTTTCCTTGGGGCTGAATTTATTTTCATCAAGAGTTCCAAAGCAAGAACAGAGAGACTCAAAATATGGGGTACTAGCCACCTGAGGCTTTCCCGGCTTCTTCCAGCAGGAAGGGGAGAGGACACACTCTTCCTTTAGAAGCCCTTCCTAGCCATAATGGAGTGACGCAAACTAGGACTTCCCTGACCTGGGGTCTCTCCCATCTGCTGCCCCTGCCTGAAAGGCAGAATATTTTACACCTGGCTTCTTGTAGATAACATGCTTGTGGTCTAATCATGTGCTCTTCAGCCACGTTCCCAGTTTGAAACAGCCCAAGACCATAGCAAGTGCACTGGGAATCATACTTGTACTCTACGGCCCCATGCCTTGTTACATGTGGATTGCCCTGGGACTATGATGTTGTCCCAGTTCAATACATATCTTAATACATCCACATATTTTAGGAGGCTGAACACCTCTCCATGCCACAGAAGGAGAGGAACACCCCTCCACAAATTGAGTGAATTGAGAGTAAACTCCACATGTTGGAATATACAGTGTAGCTGTCCCTTGTGCAATGACCTGCCCTGGAAGGGAGAATTTAATACATGCTGTTGATTTCTAGTTATGGGGCTGGTACTGGTTTGCATAACAGTGATTAAAAACTAGCCATAAAGGTTCAGAAGGAGACATCTAAAAGCAGATAAGAACTTGTACAAAGATATTTTCCTGTATACAGTATGGGAGCATTTAACAAGTTACATCCCCTACTGTAAATCACTACAACCTAATAGTTCAGTAGTTTTTCTTAGTCAAGATACTTCTGCTGTTTATTTCCCTGAGAAGGATTCAGGGAGAACAAATAAGGATATAGGAGCTATTTTTATAAGCCATTAAGCCAAAGATCAACATTATTTGTATCAGACAAGAAAGAATTTCACTGAGAAATTAAAATATTGAAGCTAAATATTGTTTTTAAAATGATTTTCAGCCAGGTGAAACTAAATAATCTAAGTCTTAATATTCTTCAGGATAACATTTTTGTGTAGTGCTGAATGAAACATTAATCCTCACAGCACAAATTCCAGTCCTACCTGCACAGTTCAGTCTTCAGACATGTGTATATTAATCCTGGGACACCCTCCTCACACTTCTGTTCCAAAAGAGAACTCTGAACCCCCTGATCAGTCCTTTCCCATCAGTTTATTCTCAACTTTTATTTTGTATTTTAGCAGCTTGAGTCAAACTTTTTTGACATGTAAGTTGTACAGTGGTCACTGATTAACATTTGGAGGGTCAGCCATCTTAAAGTTTACTCAGTTTACGCAAACTTCCTTAGACAATGGCTATGGCTGTTAATTTTCCTCTATTGTTTCCTCACATTCTACAGTTCTTTGGTTCAAAAACAGATGCAAAGCACACACACCCTCTACTCCTTTATTTTCATCTGCTGTTGGAACCTTTCTCTTTCCTGTGTCTTTAACTTCTACAACAGAAGGAAATGGAAGGAGTTAGACGATTACTATACTGTGAAGTAGTTGCTATGCAGAGGGGCACATGAACATTTTCACTGCAGTATTATTATAGGAAGGTCTATGTTTAATGAACTGGTGGTCTCATTTCAGTTGCTAGAATTCATTACAAAAAATGTATCTGCATTACAAAAAAATACCATCACTGTCAGTACTAATTATCACACTTATTGAAGGTTTCAGTAGAGACTAGAGAGGCTAAAAACTGAATTAAGATGAAGATTTCAACACTTGAGATTGGCCCTTCAGACCAGGGTTGGCACATGAGAGCAGTAGTGTGTGGGGAGATTGTACAGCCACAGTCTTGGCATACATGATGACTTCAAACCCAGAGCTTTCCACTGGCAGATTTTGGACCCAATTCTGTATTTCTTGTGCTCTTAGCAACATGAGATCCCTTACATTACAATTTGATAAACGTGGTTGCCTCAATGTAAGCCTAAAACAGGCTGAAAGAGGTAGTAGCCCTATATTTGCTCAATCAAAAATGGTGTTTTGAGTCATGGTAATGTATTCCTGTAGAGTAGCAGAATGTATCCTCACCTGTGGCCTCTTCTGTGAGTTGCATCATCCATACCTGTGCTCTAGTTCAAGAAAGCAGTTGTGGACTCAATTTGCTTCAATGCATATTTGCAATCACCAAATGCTGCTTTAAGAGCCCAGACATCTCTTGACATACAATTTTCACTAAAGGCTAGAAGCACAGGAAATATCTCAGTTAATAGATAAACACTGGGCTTGCAGGTGGAAAAGTGCTTCTTGTCGAAAACAAGCACACCGTGCAACCATTAATAAAGCAATCAGGTGAATGAGCAATTAAGAGGAAAAGCAGTTCTTGGGATGTCTAGCCTTTTGTTTGAAATAAAACAGCAGATTTATTGTATTGTTTTCCTTTGAGAATCCACAATGCACCATGTTGTGCCCATTCAGCTCTGTAAATCAAGGAGAGCACACAAAAGACAAACATTTTTAGAATTATTAAGAATATAAAAACATTTCATTCACAGTGGAGAGTTGAAGACTCAAATATGGAGAAAATAAAAAACAAACAAACAAACAAAAAACCCAACCAACCACATTTTAGTGTCGCCCTGTCAATACATGCCACTGATTTCTGAAACTGTTTAGGGCTGTTGTAACATATTAGATACAGGTTTCCTAAAGTGCCTGCACTGACCTCTGACGCAGAAATTAACCCTGATTTGCAGGCACACATACCTATACTTACATGTGAATCAAGGAGCATACACATGCATTGGCATTTCAATTTACATTTTTCACACCCCTTTAGCATTAGCATTTAGTGAACTTTCTTGCGAGCAATGTTCTGTCCACATAAATAGACATGGGAAATGAAGTTTGGGTCTGTAGCACACATTAATTTCTGTGACAAAATGACCATTCTAACCAGCAGCAGACAGAGTACACATTCTGCTTTAATCAGTCACTTTGCCCATAAACCCCTGCTGTGTCTTTGCCGTGGATTGCCATCTTCTGTTTAGAAAAAGTGTCATATTGTGACTAAAGCTGAGTGAATAATTGATTTTTCAGTTCAGTGGCCAAACTAAAAAAATCAGGGGGAAAAATCAGTTTGTTTCCAGTGGAAAGTGATTCTTTGTTGTTTCTGTGTTTGTTTTTTCTCACCCAAATGAAAAACTGAAGCAAAAAAAAAAAATAGTATTGGTCAAAGCCACATGTTTTGAATGTTGATCTGAATAGACATTTATTTTGAAATGTCAAACTGACATTTTCAGAACGGTTTATGTCGATTTTTTCTAAACAAACTGTTTAGACATTTCCAAAATGTTTGTTTTCCTTTTTTTTCCCCCATTCAAAACTTTTTGCTGAATTTAACCTCAATTTTGCAAATAGTTCAGGTGTCCCTAAAAATGATTTTTTCAGTGAATTTACTATTTGTCAATAAAAATAATAATCACCCAGCTCTAATTTTGACAATAAGACTATGTGATAACACCCATGTTAGTACTGTCTCCTGACTTTGGCATTGGGCCTACACTGGCATATCTACACTGCAATAAAACACCTGTGACTGGCCCCGTCAGCTGACTTTGGCTTGCTGTGCTTGGGCTGCAGGGAAATAAAATTGAAGTGTAGACATTTGGGTTCAGTGCTCTGGCACCCAGTGCGAGGGGAAGGATCCCAGAGTCCAAGCTCCAGCCCAAGCCCTAATGTCTACACAGTCATTTTATAGTCCTTCAGCGTGAGCGCCACAAGTCCATGTCAGCTGCCATGGGCCAGCCACAGGTATTGTATTGCAATGTAGACATACCCATGTCTTTTTGGCAGAAGTTTCTCCTTCCACTACAACCTCTCTTCTTCATTATGTGCACTAATGTCCAGCAAAGGCCACTGCAAACAGGACAGTGCTTACTTACCACAACAGAGGGATATACCTGTTGAAATATACCCCAGGCTCCTGACACAGACATTATTCTGAGTATAACTGTGCTCCCTTCCCAAGTACACACATAGATATACACTACAAATACAAATGACCATGGTGAATGGTGATGGACCACTGAAACTTGGAGAGCAGTATATATTCACAAAATGAATTGTGTATATTATACATAAAATATAAAGGCTAGGTATTAGTTATTCTATGAGATACTAATCAACAACAACAGAACACCACAGGGACTTTGTTGCTCTCCTTTTCTTTCCGTCTTTCCTTCTGTGTTAGAACTATTGCTTCTCAATAGTGGCATAATTTTGCTTGATTTTGGTTTATTGCTTTGTGGCATTTGGACCTGCATTCGCTGGAATAGCTAAACATGCAGTTAACTTCCCCTGCTCCACAAAATCAAACTGCACTCATAGCTCTTCTGAAAGGTATAACATATTTTCCATTTCTTATGTTGAATATATATTTAAAAAACAACTTTTCACCGGTTATTTACAAGCTCTATAATTCTTTGGAAAATATTTTCATGGATTTGTGTAACAGGCTCTCTTTTTTTTTCTTTTCCCCAAAGGATTTTTAGATGAATCTACTCTTATAAAGCTCTAAAATGTGTTCCTTTGAATGAAAAACTAATGAGATGTCCCATTTACAGCAGGCCTCATATTCTATTTTGTCAGGATAAATAAAAACAACTACTGTACATTATCCCTTTCAGTGGTAACTATATAACTATTGTGATACTGAGGATATTTTATTTGTGTTTTCTAGGCTTCAAAATTGAAAAGAAATAGCATTGGCAAAGGAGGTAGCTGTGTACTGTGAAGATGTTATTTCATTAAGGCTTATGGCTTCATTAATTTGGAAAGTGGTGCACAATTCAAACTCCTGAGGATTATGCACTGATAGATTGTAATGTTTTAATGTTGAAGGAGAAAGCTGCTTTGAGGGCAAGCCTAGATTTGGATGTTTGGTTCAATGAACATTGTGTTTTTTCTCTCTCGCTTTCATTTTTATTTACAGTAAAAGCTGCCTGAAATGACCTCTGAATGGCTCAATAAAAACTCGTGACTTGGCTGGCTAGAAGTTGACCTGTATTGTACTGGAAAGCTTGGAAATGCTTTAAAGTGTGCACTGATAGGGGTTGCCAGCACTCAAGCCCCAGTTCATCAAAGCATTCAAATGCTTTGCTGAAGCTGAGTCCCAGCTACTAACACAGTGCACAGACAATATGATGTTGAAAGCCATAAAGGCACCTATAGATAGAAAGCAGGCCTTCATGCATGACTGAATGTGTTTCTTTTCTTTTCAAAGCAGGAGGTCCAATGCATCCCTGATATTTCCTCCATTGTATACCTCTCCTGTACTCAACTCAAGATTCAGCATTAGCATTACAGCCATCTGGCTAGTTGATTAACTGAATCTAATTCCCTGTGGATTATGACCATCACACCGCTTTATCAGCACTATGGGGTCACACTGAGCTCTAGGATCATCTTAAAACATTTATTCAGCACCATATTTATACATGACACTTTATTAAACACAGTTAAGACATATCCTCTAGTGTTGGGGTGAGCTCCAAAAAAATAGTGACTAGTTAGTAGTGGAGCTTGGCTCTACCACACCCACTTTTGTCCCTTGGGACATGCCCTCAGCCCCTGTGGTCCCCCTGTGTGCTCCACTATTGGTGTCTGACAAACTGAGGAGGTGGGTGTGAGGATCTGCAGGCTGAAGGACAGATGAACCAAAGGATGCACCTTTGGCTTTGCAAGCTTGCCCTAGGGCACAATGTCTTGTGAAGGTATGGACAGAACCCCGTGTCACCACTTTACAGAAGTCAATGAATGGAACTTCTCAAAGCAAAGCTACTGAAGCGGTCTTACCTGTGGTAGAGTGGGACCTTGTTACCCCAAAATTTGGACCCAAGGCATGCCAATACTGGCTTGCCTATGACCATAAACCCATTGTCAATTTATTCTGCCCAAACTGGTAAAAAGGAGTGGCTTGCCCTAGAGGAACTGCTGGGGTTTTACCAGGGGGCTTGTTTCTGATGCACAGCGGACTCCCCAGAGCAGACCAGTTCTGCTAACCCATGAGAGGAGTAGCATTTGTCCTCCAATGTATATCTGGGAAGTTAGTCTCCTATAATCACACAATTCCCAGTTGGTTTTGTTTCATTAAAAATATTAAAAATGTTTCTGTCCACATCCAAATCAGATCCGGGGGGTCTGTAGTATACCCCAAGCAGAGAAGTAGCAGAAGACCAAGACCTTGCAGGTTGGCCTTGCTGGAACATGAATCTGTAATGCAGAAACAAGGTATCTTCTATATGTGATACATCACCAAGTCCTGAAACAATGGTGATCAAAACGCATGCAGACAATCCCTTCTTTCAGGAATCTCAGGCCAACATCAATCTTGGTTCCCAAGGGGCAGCTCTGCCTCAGGAATTTATTGTAATTGGACACAAAGGCAGAGCACAAACTTTCTTGCTGCTCTCACAGCTCACTGTAAACATAAGCTTGCATAACAAATCTAATAGCAATACATCATACCTTCCCAAGATTAAACATTTGTTTACATACTAAGAAAAAGAAGAGCGAAGAATATGTATAGCACCCCCACCTGGTGACACTCCTCATAACTATATCCTTGTAGGGTAAGGAATGTTCCCTTATTAGCTTGAAGGAATAGACTAAACCAGAAAGTTGGGCTATAGATTTCCTATAGATCAAAATGTTATAAATATTTGACTCCATCACGCTCATCTCTGTTAATACACCACAGTATAATTGACAATAACCTACCAGTGCATCCCTTCATAAAATGACATATAACATTTTGAACATGATAATAACAATATGCAATTTATTCAATAGTAATATTCATATCTTCTTTAAGGAAAAATTTCAATAAACTTCCAGTGCAGTAAATTACACACAAGGACAAATTTAAAAGAATTGTCCTTGACTGTCTTATATCTACTGGACAAAAACAAGCATTAGTGATTTATGATAAGAGGAATAATGACTTTATTAAAAGGCTTGTTCAAGATCATTTTTCAAAATATATATACTACATGTGATCATTTTCATTTATTACTGATTTTTGAATGCTTCAAATGTGCCATGCAACACACATCATTTGCTTATCTCATTAAAATTCCCTCCACAGCAAGAAAACATTAGGTCATCAACCTATGATCACAAATTCCATAATCCAAATGAGCAAAAATAAAATTAGGAGGATGAGAGAGAAAATATCCTATTAGATGAGGTTTATGACTCGTGTATGGAATATTTTTAAATGGTCAGTTGTTTAAATACTTGTCAATACCGACTTATTTATGTTGGCTCTGAAAACTTTTTGTTTTTATGTCTGTCTGGCAATCAAACCTGAGTGCTGCACAGTTTAGATTTAACTGATTAATGGTTTAATCCTCCATTCCTTTCTCAGCTAAAATTCCCACTAATGCCAAGTTTTTACATTTTCATAATGTCATAAGTTATTAAAAATAGTAGCTAAATTGACTCTGAGGCCCTGATCTTGCAAACATTCATGTGCTTAACTTTATGTCTGTGAATAGTTCCAATGATCACAAATAATTTGCAGGTGACATTCATTAATTGCCATTAAAATGCTGACATTCACCATTTTAAACTAGTTAATGTTACCACGCTATTATGGGCTGCCATTCTTAGCATTCCAAAAGTTCTGATGTTTCCTTCTCTTGATCTGGATTGGCCAGTTCTTTGATACTGGAAAAACACTCAGCTCCCAGCAGAAGATAATACAGCATCATTAGAAGTGGGCAAAAGATTTTGATCAAGTAATTTATTTGTCAAAAAAATGCAATTTCAGGGCAACTGAAACTATTAATGAATTTGGGTTGAATTTAATGGAGAGTTTCAGCCAAATAAAGAAATGAAATTATTTTTCAGAAAAAGTCAAAATGATTCATTTCAACATTTTCTAAAGGAAACATTTTGACTTTTTTTTTCAAATGACATTTTGTTTCCAAATTTAGCTAGTGTTGTTTTATTTTTATTTTTTTAAAGAGCAAAACTCCACCAAATCCTGAAGATGGTACTCAATGAACAAAAACAAAAAAAAAGTTTTGGGTCAAACTAAAATGTTTTGTTTGACATGAAACAATAATTTCCCCTGTTTTATTCCCCCCACACTCTTCACTGAGTGTAACCAAAACCACAAAATTGTTTGTTTTGGATTTTTTAGTCTGGACACCAAACCAGAAAAATCAATTACTTACCCAAGTCTACTCATCGTGACTATTTATTTATCACATCTGCACAAGCAGAAGTAAGTGAGGCACTACCTGCTCCACCCACGAAGCTCCTAGGGCAGGATCTAAGCCTTAATTATTAAACCTCAAATATTAACCAGTCCACTAAGTTCACCTTTCAACATGGAATCTCCAGCAAGGTAAAGCTGGCAGAAATGTCCTAGGCACTCCTATGTCAGCTCTGCCACCCCCCAAAGGGGCACACACAGCTCCTTTCAAGGGCATCAATCTTGGAATCTCACCCAGATGACATGAACCGCAACAACTGGCACCCAAACGTGGGGCCCTCAGCACTCACCTCGCCCGGCAAGCGTTTCAGACGCGTCACTCATCCGCTTCACGGATCCCGGTGAGTATTTTTCATTGTGGTAAGTATGGGAAGCTCCCTCTCTGCTTTGCAAGTGCAACACCGCAGTGAGCTACAGTATTTGCTGCGTAAGGCTCAGCATGATTGCCCCACTCAAGAACTCACTCTCCTGCTACAGGAGGTGAGTGCCCAATGCCCGTGGTACCCTGAAGCTGGAACCCTTAAGCTAGCGGACTGGGAGCAGTTGGGCCAGACATTGCACAAAGAGCCTCGGGTGCCCGTGCAGGCTCTACATGCCTGGCACCTCTGCCGCGACGCGATACAGCGTGTCGCCTCCGACAGGCCCTCCCTCGCGAGGCTGGTGATCTCGCCATGCCCGTCCGCTCCTGCAGCCATCCCCCCTCCTGACGATGCGACACAGTGTGTTGCCTCGGAAAGGCCCTCTCCCGCTCCAATAGAGGGGATGCCGATCCCGCCACCCCCATCCGCTCCTGCAACCATCCCTCCCCCTGCTTCACCCCCAGTGCCTTTATTACCACCGCCTCCCTGGCCTTCCCCACCAGAGCCGGTGTGTGATCACCCTCCCCCCGTGGGGCCCCATGCTCCGGGGCCCCCCGGGGGGTCGTCCGCGTCTGCTCAGCGGCTTTCGCTGGTGCAACAAATGGTTCACGCAGCGAAGACTCGCTCAGATCTTACAGCAGAGGAGCTGGCTGATCTGGTCTCAGTTTGTCCGGTGACCTGGCAGGATGATGGCCAGGGCAACCAGGTTGCAAACTGGGTCAGTTTGCCCTACTCGGTGATCAGATAGGTAAAGAAAGCGATTCGCGAGTTCGGCCTCACTAGCACGTATGTAAGTGGTCTCACTGAAGGGCTAGGTACTGGGTACACCCTGATCCCTGAAGATTGGAAGGCGCTGTTGCGCATGATGCTGACGCCCAGTTAGTATGTTATTTGGCTTAGTGAGTATCGGCAGATGGCAGAACGCCAAGCCCAGGTATATAGAGAGCAAGGTATCATTTATGAGCACTTGGCAGGGGAGGGCCAGTTTGCTACTGTTCTGATGCAGTCTCAACTCCCTCAGGCTGTCTTCCCAATTATTTCCACCTGCGCCCAGCATACTTTCCGGAAGGTCCCGGATTCAGGCAAGCCTATCAAAAACTTTGCCAGTATCCGCCAGGGTGCATCAGAGTCCTTTATGGATTTTACCAACAGACTGCAGGAGGCTATCCTCCGACAGGTGGATAACCCTGCGGCAGCTCAGGAGATCCTGTTAAAAATGGTGGTTGAAAATGCGAACGAGGATTGCCGCCGTGCTCTCCAGGCAGCACAAGCCTCTGGGATTCTAGAGCTGTCAGACATGCTGCGAGCATGCCAAAATATCGGCACCCAAGCCCATAAGGCTGGAGTTCTAGCTGCCGCCCTGTGGAAAAGCGGGAAAAAGAGGAAGCGTTGTTACCACTGTGGTAAGGAGGGTCACTTTCAGCAGGAGTGCCGCTCATCGACGGCGCCCGCCCGCCCCTCAAAGAAGTGCCCCAAGTGTCGGAAGGGCTATCACTGGGCTAATCAGTGTTGTAGCGGGTCAGGAAACCGCACGACGGGTCTCCCCCGAAGCCAGGGCCAAACGGGGGTGTTTCCCACTCAGACAGCTGTTCCTCTGCCTTAAAATCCGTAGACTCCATGAGGGCGGCGACTGCCAGAAGTGCAGGGCTTGATTTGATTATGCAGGAGGACGCTGATTTTCAGTTTCCAGGGGAGGTTTGTGCCATACCTACCCAGGTGATGGGACCTCTCCCTGCTGGATTTGTGGGTCTGGTTCTCACACGCTGGGAAACAGGGTTTTATTGTCATCCCAGGGGTCATTGACGCCGATTACACCGGCGTTATTAAGGTTCAGGTGTGGACCCATCTTTCGCAGTCGCTCCTGCGTGGACAGTCAATTGCACAATTGATTTTAGTCTCCTATCAGGTGCCAGCTGCAGAGGATCGAGCCCGGGGCGGAGGCGGCTTTGGTTCGACGCCGGCTCAGTCGCCATCTCACAACACGTCCTCTCCACTTGTTGCTCTAACAATGTCGGTCCGCCCCTCGAAACCTCAGTTAACACTTCTCTTAAATAATGTTCCTTTTACAGGGCTGGTGGACACTGGAGCTGACGTTACGGTGATTCGTGATCCTGAGTGGCCGGTCGGTTGGCCAACAGTTCCTTCTAAAGAGTTGTGGGGGATCGGGGGTAGCAAACCCGGGCGCCAAAGTTTGTCTTGGGTCACGGTCTCTAAACCAGGAGGCCGTGCCCTTGCTACAATCCGCCCTTTTGTACTCCCTGTCCACCTCAATATTTGGGGCCGTGACTTACTTGTAAAGCTGGACATCACCCTCGGTACTAATATATAATGGCCCAAAATCCTCCCTCACCCACCTTGCCATCCGCATTACCATTGGTATGGCAATCCTTAGAGCCCGTATGGATTGACCAGTGGCCCCTCCCCCTAGAAAAGCTGAAAGCGCTTCATTCACTTGTAAAATAATATTTGCATGCATAGCGCTTGGAGAGCTTTACTAGTCCTTGGAACTAGCTGCTGTTATTTTGGCCTTTCAACTTTTTGCTGATTGTCCCTTTAATTTGATCGTGGACACGCATTATGTTTATCAGGTAATTGATCATTTACCCCTTGCCTTTATTACCCCTCAGGTCGATGTGGACCTTCTTTGCCTGTTTTTGTCCTTACAGTTTCTCATCACCACTCGTAAGTTCCCTTATTTTGTTGTTCATATTTGCAGTCATACCCCTCTGCCTGGGCTACTTACTGAAGGCAATGCGCGCGCTGATCGCTCGTTATGTGGTCAAGTAAATTCCCTTTTTTCTGACCCCACTGAAAGCCATTTCTTTTTTCATCAGTCTGCCTCTGTTTTGGCCTGACACTTTCACATTCCTGCTGATCATGCACGTTCTATTGTTCGTTCCTGTCCCCATCGTGCCGCTGCTGCCCCTACCTTTTTTTATGCCGTTAACCCCAGAGGTACCGCAGCGAATCAGCTGTGGCAAATGGATGTCACTCACGTGCCACAATTCCGCCCCTCTTCGTTTTTACATGTTTCCATTGATATCTATTCGAGATTCCTTCGGGCGACCCCACAGCGTGGGGAAGCCACTCCCAAAGTTATTCATCATTTGCTAGCCTGTTTTGCTGTTATGGGTTGCCCGAGCCAGATAAAAACAGATAATGCCCCAGCTTATTGCTCCACAGCCCTCTCCATCTTTTGTGCCCAATGGGACGTCTGTCTCAAACACGGGATCCCTTATAATTCCACAGGCCAAGCTATTGTTGAACGTGCAAATTGCACACTAAAAACCTTGCTCGACAAACAATTAAAACAAGGGGAGCTGCGTCTCCGAACCTTAGGAGACATTCAGCAACAAATGCATATCTTTTTGTTTACTTTAAATAATTTAACGCTGAACGCAGATCAGCAGACCCCCACGGATCGGCATTTTCATAAATCCGAGGTACTGGGAAGACTGAGTGTCTATTACCGTCAGCTGCCCGATCCGCAATGGCTGGGCCCAGTACCTCTAATCACTTGGGGTCGAGGATATGCTGCTGTGTCTCTCCCTGCAGGACCGTTGTGGGTTCTGGCCCGGTGTGTGCGACCGGCACTGAAACAGCATGGCGTGGCACCAGGGCTGTCGAACCCCATACCGGAGTTTAAGCTGACCTCGGAGGAGAACGCGGTGCCGCCCGGGTCGACAACGGCGGGACGGAAACGGAGGAGGCGTAGCATTCCAAGCCAGCCCGTGACATGGGGAGCAGTAAAAGCATTGGTCGCCGCGGCTCAACGAAGACTGGCAGCAAACCAACAGCCAGAGACTTCTGAGACTTTGTTTGTGGCAATTCTCGCCCAAATTACTGCTAATTCTGTATTGACTGTATGCCTTTTGTGCCTGCTATTTCCTGTAGGGGTTGGCTCGGGAGTGCTTTCTCCGTTATGAGCCCGAATGACATATAACCCATGGGAAAGATTGGCTTCAATATCAAATGTTACCCACTTTTGTTTATTTGATTTTGTAGCAGCTGAAGAATTGTTAGGTACGTGCCTTATTCCAGTATGTCATCACCCTGAGGAAACTGGGAATAAAATGATGCTCGCTGCTTACTCGAACCTCTCTTCCTTGTACTCTAGCATGGCTAATTGGGGCCTGGCCAATTACACTTTACCTTCTTAAGCTCATTTTTTGCTGTTGCTGTGTGCAACATATTTCCTTTTTGTTAAGGCTTTGTCGAGAACCGCCCTGGCAGGCTCCATGAGTTATGACCTTGTCTGTCCGGGAGTTAATTGGCTTGCAAAAGCAAATTGATGGCTAGCATGAGATGGCCGAGAACAAATAAACAAAAAAGGAGGGGATGTAGGATTCATACAAGGTTTATGCGCTTGGCAACATTCAGGGCACAACCGGAGTGTTGTGCTGGACCTGTGCACACACAGCTCCTTTCAAGGGCATCAACCTTGGAATCTCGCCCAGACGACATGAACCGCAACGCCCCAGGAAGCTGTCTGACTAAGAATGCCAACTTCTTGGTTGTTTGGGTCCAAGCGTTGCCTCATGATCACCAGTCTCTGATCCTGACCAGACTCACACCCTGATTCTTTCTCCCTGAATTAAGCTTGGTAACTACTCCTGATCTTCATTTTCTGACCTTGGACCTACTCTGATACTGAATCTTGTTTATTGATTCTGGCTTGAGCAATTACTCTGATCACTGTCCCTGGCTACTGGTTCATGGCCATCCTTGACTCTGCAACACCTGCTCAGCAGTGACAAATAGGCAAGACTGCCTATGCCCTGGTCTCTTACAGGATAGCGATCCATAAAGGCCATCATACACTAATTTCAGAGCACAAGGAAAGGAAAGGCTTTGGTGCAGACCAAAAGGTACTGCTAGCAAACATCTTCTGGTCTCATGCACATGGATTGCATGCATACCCACAGTGTAATACAGACTGGAACCATACCTCTCAAAGAACTTCAGTTCCTTTACAGAGTAAGAGCCTTTCTTTATAGGTAGAATTGGTAGCTGAACATAGTTAGGGACCTATAGTTAATGTTGCTGAACATTTTCCATTATAATACCCTGTTTTCAGTTGCCTAAAACTTTGCCCAACTTTAAGTGGTCAGGCTGAAATGTCTCATTCTGTTTGTCTGCCACAGGTGAACTTCATTTAGGAAATTTTCAGCAAGAACTATTCAGACATTTCCAGGAATGAGGTTGAGAGGAAAATAGTTCCTTCCTAGTGTTAAAAAACTCAAAACAATTTGCATGGCAGTCACACTGGAGTCAGAGGTGACTTTTCTGATTCTCATGAAAATCCACCCAAATTCAGCTAGATTATAAACCTTTGAGAACAGCTGTTTGCCCTTGCATAGAAGAGGTTTGTTAGAGCCTAGCAGAAAAATTCTCTAAACAATACATCTACACTCCCTGCCTGCCAGAGCTCCATGACAAACACACTGAGCATATTCCACCCCTAAAGAGTTCACTGAGTATACGCCATGGCTGAACAGGACTTTTCTGATAACTTCTCCCTCCAGCTGCTGAGCTCCCCTGTGGCAATGGGAGGAAAGAAGAGGCTGAGATGGTGTAGAGATGTGCTAGGAAATAGGGACAGAAGGTGTCAGGCTGAGGGAGATAGAAGCAGAAGGGTCTGTCATGAATGGAGCACAGTCTCCTCCAGAATAATAATAGTATCCAAAACTCCTGAGTCTCAACACCCCTTTTGCTGTTAGCAAATATCTGTGCAAACCATGAGCAAAATGTATCTCTCATCCCCTCCTAGAGCCTTGGTCCACAGAGAACAACGACCTATTATTGCTATCAGCTGTACTATTAGTTTAAGTGGTGGAGGTCTACGCTGTGAATCTAAAGATTCCAACTCTGCTGATGACCCATGTGAGGGACAATATGTAATGGAATTTCTGGTTTTTTATTTACTTTTTTAATAATGTAGGAAATTATGTGATTTTTTTAAATGGTAAAAGAATATTGTTTTCCAAGACAAGCACTCCCAAGTTCAGAAATGCTACAATTAAGGTTGACTGTGCAACCTTAATTTCATCCCTTGGGTGTTTGCATTATGATATAGTATTTAATTACATTATCACATACTATTATTTCCATGGGATACCTGCCACATTCACTGTACAGGATGGATAAGTAGGCCACAAAGTATTATCAGTCTCAAGTAAGATAGTGATTATCTCATATTGGTATCTGCTGATCTGTGTTCGGTACTGGCATCAGTCCTTCTCCCTCACTGCATACAGTGAATCAAAATGTTAGCATAACAGCTTTCTGAACCACTGGTAGCATCTGGTATTTTTCCACATGGAATGGATATTTCTTACTGCTGCATGTAAAGCTGAAGCAGGCAACATCTAAGAACAAATTATTTCTGTACTTATGGTAGTTACTGTAGAAAACCAGAACACTCAAAGAGTTCAGCTGTCCTGACTTTCAGAGGTACTTCTTTCCTTCTACATGCCCATACATTGCTTATATTTTGCTCAATTGGCTAGTTGAAACAGTATCAGAGAAGCTTCTACGAGAAACTATAAACATGATTTTTGTTGAAAGACAGATTTGGGAAAAATGATTGAACAAAACATGGAACTATAGGCCGTCTTCATTTATCTAAAAAAGAAAAGCACTGACACAGAATAGAAATGGCCTCTGGAGAATTCTAGAAACGTTAGTCTGCCCCACCAAATTCTTTAACATATACCGTCAATTCCACAAAGGTATGTACTCTGAGATGGTGGCTTCTCAAAACCATTGCCCATATTTAATGGAGAGGAACAAGGCTATATGCAGGCACTGGTCCTCTTTGGTCTCTTCTTCACAGCCATTCTGAATTATGCAACTGACAACCTTCAAAATGGGATCCTCATAAGGTACAGATCTGATGGGAAACTCTTCAATCTCAGAAGGCTTAATGCAAAGACAAAAGCCCTTGAGAAACTCATATGTGAAGCCCTTTTTGAAGAGGTCTTTGCTCTACTTGGTCATAGTTCAAATGACCCACAGCTTATCCTTGACAGGTTCTAAGAGGCAACTAAACTCAGTGGCAAGGAGTCCAGGAGAGCTGGCTGTATTTTAAAGAAGACTTATTGAGGGTGCAGGAACAAACCATCCTGAAGTGCAGAAAGAATAGCAAATATGGCAGGCGACAGCTTGGCTTAGCAGTGAAATCTTTGGTGAGCTTAAACTCAAAAAGGAAGCTTTCAAGAAGTGGAAATTTGGACAGATGACTATAGAGGAGTATGAAAATATTGCTAGAGCATGCAGGGGTATAATCAGGAAGGCCAAGTCACAAGTGGAGTTGCAGCTAGCAAGGGATGTGAAGGGTAACAAGAAGGGTTTCTACAGGTATGTTAGCAGCAAGAAGGTGGTCAGGGAAAGTGAGGAAACCCTTACTGAATGGGGGAGGCAACATAGTGACAGTTGATGTGGAAAAAGCTGAAGTACACAATGCTTTTTTTGCCTCGGTCTTCACAGACAAGGTCAGCTCCCAGACTGCTGAACTGGGCAACACAGCATGGGGAGGAGGTGAGCAGCCCTCAGTGGTGAAAGAACAGGTTAAGGGCTATTTAGAAAAGCTGGACATGCACAAGTCCATGAGTTCAGATCTAATGCATCTAAGGGTGCTGAGGAAGTTGGCTGATGTGATTGCAGAGCCATTAGCCATTATCTTTGAAAATTCATGGCAATTGGAGAAGGTCCCAGATGATTGAAAAAAGGCAAATATAATGCCCATATTTTAAAAAGGGAAGAAAGAGAACCCGGGGAACTACAGACCAGTCAGCCTCACTTCAGTCCCCAGCAAAATCATGGAGCAGATCCTCAAGGAAACCATTTTGAAGCACTTGGACGAGAGGAAGGTGATCAGGAAAAGTGAATATGGATTCACCAAGGGCAAGTCATGCCTGACCAACCTGATTGCCTTCTATGATGAGATAACTGGCTCTGTGAATATGGGGAAAGGGGTGGATGTGATATATCTTGACTTTAGCAAAGCTTTTGATATGGTCTCCTACAGTATTCTTGCCAGCAAGTTAAAGAAGTATGGGCTGGATAAAAGGACTATAAGGTGGATAGAAAGCTGGCTAGATTGTCAGGCTCAATGGGCAGTGATCAATGGCTCGATGTCTAGTTGGCAGCTGGTATCAAGCGAAGTGCCCCAGGGGTTGGTCCTAGAGACGGTTTTGTTCAACATCTTTATTAATTATCTGGATGATGGGATTAATTGCACCCTCAGCAAGTTCGCAGATGACACTAAGCTGAGAGGAAGAGGTAGATATGCTGGAGGGTAGGGATAGGGTCCAGAGGGACCTAGATAAATTGTAGGATTGGGCCAAAAGAAATCTGATGAGGTTCAACAAGGACAAGTGCAGAGTCCTGCACTTAGAATGGAAGAATCCCATGCACTGCTAGGCTGGGGACAGACTGGCTAAGCAGCAGTTCTGCAGAAAAGGACCTCAGGATTACAGTGGACAAGAAGCTGTATATTAGTCAGCAGTGTGCCCTTGTTGCCAAGAAGGCCAATGGCATATTGGGCTGTATTAATAGGAGCATTGCCAGCAGATCGAGGGAAGTGATTATTCCCCTTTATTCAGCACTGGTGAGGCCACATGTGTAGTATTGTGTCCAGTTTTGGTCCCATCACTATAGAAGGGATGTGAACAAATTGGAGACAGTCCAACGGAGGGCAACAAAAATCATTAGGGGGCTGGGGCACATGACATACAAGGAGGGGCTGAGGGAACTGGGGTTATTTAGTCTGCAAAAGAGAAGAGTGAGGGGGGATTTGATAGCAGCCTTCAACTACCTGAAGAGGGGTTCCAAAGAGGATGGAGCTTGGCTGTTCTCCATGGTGGAAGATGAGAAAACAAGAAGCAGTGGTCTCAAGTTGCCGTGCAGGAGGTTTAGGTTGGATATTAGAAAACACTATTTAACTAGAAGGGCGGTGAAGCACTGGAATGGGTTACCTAAGGAGGTGGAGGAATCTCCATCCTCAGAGGTTCTTAAGGTCAGGCTTGAGAAAGCCCTGGCTGGGATGATTTAGTTGGTGTTGGTCCTGCTTTGAGCAGGGGATTGGACTAGATGACCTCCTGAGGTCTCTTCCAACCCTAGTATTGTATGATTCTAAACACTTTGGATCATCATCAGCCTGGAAAAAACTGAAGTCCTCTCCCAGCTGGCCCCATCAACCAATACCATTGAGCCAAACATCACCATCAACCACTACGTGCTGTCTTCACTCTATTCTAAACATCCACTGGCAAGACAAAGTGTCAAACACTAACATCCTTGAAAGAGAAAAATCAACCAGTGTAACAGAGACACTCACATCTTGAGAGTTCCCCCTGTTGGCTGGGTGTGATCCTGCACTTTTTCTTGGTGCCCGCTGTCAGCTGTTGCCCTCATCAGGTGGGTCTTCAGTGGCTCAGTCATCCAGTTAAGTCACACAGAGTCCAACACATGAAGGATCCCCTTTTGGTTAAAAGATCCAACAGGGCCTGTCCCTGTGCAATTGGTAATGTTGTTAACCCTATCTCTGGGCTCAGACCTCAGCCCTTCTGGGCTAGCATTAAGTCTGTGTCTGCCCCGGTATAGAGCAGTGGCCCCAGTGCTTCTTCCTGGGAGACAAAGTCCTGCCCCTCACTTGAGCCTCTAAACAATTCTTATCCCCTTCCTGGGGCTTAGACCACCCTTCCAGTGTCTGGTGGGGGGACCACTACTCTGGGTCCCAACCTAGGGATCCTATAAATAGCAGCCACATGCTGTTTCCTGTAATAGTTACTGTTGTTATTCCCTGGGCAACTTCACACATAGCCCCTTCCTCTTCACCCTTACAAAAGTATTCTCTGTGTGTTCCCTGGTTGAGCAGGGTCTCTCCCAGGCCTCTTCACCTTGAGAGTCTCTCAGCCTTCCAGTCCTTCCTCACCCTTCTCATCTCAGCCAGCAACTGACCACCTCTGCCCTGCCTCTTCCCATCCCCGCTCTGGTCCCACCCCTTCTTACCCAGTTCCGCCCCTTCCCCTCAAGCACGCCCCATGCCCCTCTCCTCCTCCCTCCCTCCCAGCGCCTCTTACATGCCATGGAACAGCTGATCATGGCGACTGGGAGGTGCTGGGAGGAGTTGATCGGTGGGGCTGCCGGTTGACTGGAGGCTCTGGCTGGATGCTGGTGGGTGCTAAGCACCTGCTTTTTTTTCCTGTGGGTGCTCTAGCCACAGGCGTGGGAATTGGAGGTGTGGAAGGTGCTGGAGCACCTCAAGATTTTATGTGGGGTCCTGGCTGCTGGCCCCATGTCAGGGACTCTGCTCCTGGCCCTGCGCCAGGGGATCCACTCCTGGCTCCGCTCCTTCCCCCTGTCTGGGTCCCCCCTTCCCTGAGACACTGCCCTGCTCCCAGGCTCAGCTCAGGGGGGAAGCGGGAGGGGAGGCAGACGGGGTAAGGGGGCTGGCTTTCAGCACCCCCACTACTAAAAGTGTTCCAGCACCACTGGCTCCAGAGCTGCAGCTCCCACAGATTTGGTGCCTATGCTAGAGGACCCACCTTCACTGCTCTTTTTGCTGGGGCGGGGTGTGGTAGGACCACAAAGCCTTTTAACTGTGTCCTCTTGTGTTTATACATTCCAGCAGTCAGTAGTTACATGATCACATACTATTTCTGAAACAACACAATCTCAGGCCCCATTTCTACAATGGAATCTGCACAAGTGCAGGGGTTCACCCACTGCAGGATCAGAGACTAATGCTGTACCTTGCTTTTTCTCTAGTACCCTAAATATTCAGATAAGTATACAATAAAACCATATTTAATCAAGCCCTGGATGACATATAATGTTGTGCAGTTCTGATAAGCATTAGGTAGTTGTGTATGATTTTACAATATTAGCTCTTCATGATTATGCTACTATCAGTGTTGATTCATTAACAGCGCTACTGTAAATAAATCTTGTGTGGGGTTTTCAAAATCATGGCTGTATTGGTCTAATACTGGTCCCATTGAAGTCAGTGGGAGTTTTACCCTTGACTTCAGTGGGAAGAGAGTTAAGTCAGTACTGAGTGCTTTCAAAAATCCCACTGCAAATATCTCATCAAATTAAATACCTAATTTCTACAAAAAAAACCCCTCCATTTCTGATAACTGCTTATGGGAAAAAAATAAAGTACTCATTGCTTATAAATCTAGGAGTAGATAACTTTGGAATAATTATTGTACCTGTACTTAGAACTTCTTATATAAATCAAACACTTCCACATTACTTTAAAAAAGTACATTCAGCAACTAGTGATAATAATGCGTGAACTTTCTTCAGAGAATTGGATGATAGATCACATGAAAAATACAACTTAGCTAAACTTCTGCATAAAAACATCTTAATGAAACAAACAAATCATAAATATGTCCTTATTAAAACCCTATAATTGCACTTCTTTTGCCTACAGCTTGTCAGAGACAAGAATAATTTACTCCTCGGGTATTATTATTTATTGTGTGCTGACACCTGTGCTCAACACTACACAGAACAAAAAGGATACACAGATCTCAAGGAGCTAACAATCAAAGAGCTCAGTATTGTGGGGTGCTGAGTGCTTTCTGCAAGTGTTGTGCACCCTCAACGTCTGTGAAGTTTTAAGGGAGTTGAGGAAGCTCCAAACCTTGCTGCAGGCATTTAGGACCATGTCTTTAGCAAACAAACCAGACACAGGGCCCAACACTACAGCACACACATATGAGCAATTTTAGTGAATAGTTCTATAGAACTCAGAGTCACAACACTTTCCCTAATCCCTTGCTTGCTCCAGGGAAAATAATCTGCTATTACCAGATTTCTTCCTCTCTCACACCAGCTCAGCTGTGCAAACAGCTCATTGTTGGGAACAGGAAAAGGGGATGGAGCCTGGGCTCTGCCACTCACCAGCACTCTCCAGCTACCTGCATGGTGCGCAGAGGTGAAAGCAGCAGCCCATGAAGTCTGTTCTCCCTCTGGAGCACAGAACAGTGATACAGAGAAACCATGCAGTAGAATAACCAGTGGTGGGGTCAGGTGGGGAGCCCTGTGTGGCTTACTCCACCATATGTTACCATAAGGAAATGTCACAGTTCTGCCCATAGTTAATAAAAAAACAGTTTATAAAATAATAATGTTGTATTGTACCTGCGTAATCATAGGTGTCTATGCAGAGAAAAACACCATCTGTGACTACAATCCCACATTAACTTCTATGAATCTTCTGGGTTATGTTGCTTTAAAATCCATTCTCTGTTGTGCTGCCCTGCCCTCTCAGAATCCACTTCATGATGACAATTTAAGTATTACATGGTTGCCCAATCCCATACTGTTCTTAAGGTGGATTCACTGATTCTAGACAGCCTATTTTCCATGTTCTTTATGATAATTGGGCTCGTGGTTATGACACAGACCTTGATATCCAAATACAGATCCAGATTCTTTCCCTGCTGACTGACATGCTCACCTCTGGAGGAACTTTAAAAGGGATGGATTGCTTGAAAATCTGTCTGGCTGATCTCCGTTACTGAGCTAGCTAGGGAGAAGGGGGAGGGGGGCTCACTGGGTCAAAGGTCCTCCACTCTTGCAACAGAGTGGTGATATGACATTGGGAAGCCATCCACTACAATAAGATTTGGCCCCCATACCAAAGGCTGGCCTTACATTACTTATGGAAATGTGTGGAAAAAAGTTAAAACCCACCAGGCACTCAGTGAAGAGTAGAGCTGTGTGATTTTTTTTCAGATGAATAATTTATTCAGTGCAAACTGCAGTTTTCATCAACCTGAAACTATTAATGAATTTGACCCAAATAGTTTTGACCATGCACAAAATAGCTGGAGGAGGAAGCAGTGGTGCTTCCCATCTTTATAACCTTTATCTCAGTGGTTAGGGCACTCACTCGGTATGTAGGAAACCCAGGTTCAGAGCCCTCCTCCGGAACAGATGCAAAGCAGCTTTTCAGTTCACCAAAACTTCTGACTTTTTCAGATTTGGTTTCATACAAGCTAAATTTTTCCTTTCACTTTTTTGGAAGTCCCACCAAACCATGAAGTCAGTTATTCATCCGGCTGTAGTGAATAATACCTTAATTATTATTAGCATTTATTATAGATTTGCATTTTAATAACATTTAGAGGCTGCAGCTGAGAAGGGGCCCTCTCTTGCTAAGTGTTGTGGATATATAGACACAGACCCTTCCCAAAGAGCTTACAAATTAAATAGACAAAGAGGGTTCATAAAGGAGAGATGTCTGAATACAAGTGCAGTATTAAAAGACAGATACCTTTTTCTTACTAGAAGAGACATTGGCTCTCAAGCTACTAGTATCCTAGATATATTTCTTCAGCAAGATGGCTGCCACAAGCACCCTCAGAAATCTCAATTATAACATAAATTTTTATTTTCAAATGCATTTCCCAGTTTATTTATGCTGAGGAATGCTTTCTGACTTTCAGATTGCTGGCTGAGCAAAATGAACACACTTTTCTTTTAAGTGTTTATTTGTGAATCTCCTATGAGTATTAAACACACTCATAAAGACAAGCCTATAAGGATGAGAACAAACACAAACTTCATCCTGACATTCAGTTAAGCTGTATTTAAAGAAAAAAAACTTGCCTGACAGATACTGTTTTCCCCCGTAGGCACTGAAATATAGGGGATTAGCACAGAGACTTGTGCTTAAAGTGAAGATCCACATTTATGGTGAAATGTGAGGAATGTTCTTAGCCCCTCTAGGTTTTCATACCTTTCAGAAATGTCCTATTGTATAATATCATTAACAAAACAGAAGATAGCATTGCTTTAAGGAAGCAAAATAGTCTATTAAGTGACTTTAGCTTAAAGTTTGACCTGTATTATTACAATCTGGTGGTAAGTGTCCTTCAGAATCTAAAAATCATTATTCTGTTTGTTAAAATGTATCACTCTGACAGAGATTAAAGTAAAAACAAAAGCTGCTTATCATGTATGGTCAATGGCTTCAGAGCCAGCAGAGTGAAAAGTCACATATAAACAATGGCCCTAATCCTATAGTCGATGGACTAAGGACTGCAGACTGTAACCCTATTTCTGAAGCTGTGCTAACATAATCTATTATGCAGTACAGTTGTAAGGAAAATAATACCAGCATGCTTACTTTTGATCTTAAAGAAACCTTGAGAGACCGGACATTTTTAAATATACAATGAATAAGTATTAAAAGTAACAAGATAAAATTGAGTTTGAAAGAGCTCCTTTGAAGCCATTTTAGTGTATGAACAGTACTGAGTTTATGAAAATAACTGTACCATTAATATGCACTTGATTATGCTGAGCTTTCAAAATGTTTTTTATAATTTTATAGTTCTATGAATCTGTACAAAGAAATCTCCATCTCCACTCCAAGAAGCAAAGAAAAGGCTCTGAGGGGAGCTGCCTAGGAGAAGCCATGAGAAGGTTTCAGCAGGCTTCCTGTGATAAGATGTGCAGATTTTCTAAAATTGCCCAGTTGGTAAGCAAGCTGTGGAAAGCCCTCCTTAGAAATCACAGAGGACATGTGCAAGCTTAGGAGCATGCCGAAGCATAGAGGCAAATAATGAAGGATTGCTCACCTGACAGTCCATTGCACACACCATTGTGGTAACTGTTATAAAACTGTTTCCAGCATCACATTGAAGTAAGAGGAATTTGCTGTTGAAGGGCACAATTTTAGCTCATGGTTTCAATTATACAGGAATATTCCAAAAGAGCTATGTAGCAATGAAATGAAAAGTCTGGTTGTAGCAACTTGTAAATCAAATGCTTACACTGATACAAAATTTATTTGAATTTGAGACAGTAATGGTATTCCATGTCTGCAACAAAATACAATGTGTGTGTGTGTGTGTGTGTGTGTGTGTGTGTATTGCCTTGATTGGGGCCAAAGAATACCATTTTTGTACTCATTTCTATGTTACTACTAATATATTTAGGGTTGCTATTAATGAACGGAAAACAGTCTACTAAACTCAGTCCTATTGGGCTCAACAGGTAGTGATCAATGGCTCCATGTCTAGTTGGCAGCCGGTATCAAGTGGAGTGCTCCACGGATCGGTCCTGTGGCCGGTTTTGTTCAATATCTTTATTAATGATCTGGAGGATGGCGTGGATTGCACCCTCAGCAAGTTTGCAGATGACACTAAACTGAGAGGTGTGGTAGATATGCTCGAGGGTAGGGATAGGATACAGAGGGACCTAGACAAATTAGAGGATTGGGCCAAAAGAAATCTGATGAGGTTCAACAAGGACAAGTGCAGAGTCCTGCACTTAGGATGAAAGAATCCCATGCACTGCTACAGAGTACGGACTGAATGGCTAGGCAGCAGTTCTGCAGAAAAGGACCTAGGAGTTACGGTGGACAAGAAGCTGGATATGATTCAACAGTGTGCTCTTGTTGCCAAGAAGGCTAACAGCATTTTGGGCTGTATAGGTAGGAGCACTTCCAGCAGATCGAGGGATGTGATCATTCCCTTCTATTCGGCATTGGTGAGGCCTCATCTGGAGTACTGTATCTAGTTTGGGGCCCCACACTACAAGAAGGATGTGGAAAAATTGGAAAGAGTCCAGTGGAGGGCACCAAAAATGATTAGGGGGCTGGAGCACATGATTTATGAGGATAGGCTGAGGGAACTTGGATTATTTAGTGTGCAGAAGGCAAGAATGAGGGGGAATTTGATAGCTGCTTTCAACTACCTGAAGGGGGGTTTCAAAGAGGATGGATCTGGACTGTTCTCAGTGATACCAGATGACAGAACAAGGAGTAATGGTCTCAAGTTGCAGTGGGGGAGGTTTAGGTTGGATATAAGGAAAAACTTTTTCACTGGGAGGGTGGTGAAGCACTGGAATGGGTTACCTAGGGAGGTGGTAGAATCTCCTTCCTTAGAGGTTTTTAAGATCAGGCTTGAGAAAGCCCTGCCTGGGATGATTTAGCTGGGGATTGGTCCTGCTTTGAGCAGGGGGTTGGACTAGATGACCTCCTAGGCTCCCTTCCAACCCTGATATTCTATGATTGCTCTCTTCACAGATTTTGAGGGTTTGGGATTTTGTAATTTTTTCATCAAAAGTTCCCAACATAAGAGTTCCCAGGGGATTAACGTTGGAAATGCTCCTGAGACTGTTTGGAAACATCTGCATGTGTTGAGAGTTGGAAGGGGAGAGAAGGAATGGGGATGTTGCCAAGGAGCAGGAGGGGAAAGATAGAAGAGCCATGGTGAGAGGGTTTGGTGTGTAATTCCCCTTTCATCAGAAGTAGGAGTAGAGGGATTCATAGCTTGGTTCTTCTGCAATAGGGCCAAGGATATGCTTGTTCACCAGACTGCTTGAATACAGTTAATCTGTAGTACAGTACGTGCTGTATAATGAAGTACACTTAAGAGGTCGAGCTAAACCAGCCAACCTTTAGCCTCCTACAGGCAATTGTGGGTATTCTGTTGTTGCCATATTACACCATAAAATGCTGAGTAAAGCTCCTCTCCACCTGAGTCGTGAAACTGGTAAACTAATTTTTCTGAGGCGATGCCTCACTCAGACAGTGCTTTACATACATTGCATAGAAGAGGCAGCCACTCGCTGGAAGTCACACTTGTGCTGTCGATGTATCTTACAAATTGCTTGGGTTTGATCATTGATGTCAATGGAAAAATAATCCCATATCCACTATTTCTTTTGTTGTTTTTCAATCAGATGCTATATTTTGTTCTCCTACTACTTCTGATGCTGCTTATCTGAGTGGAGAAAATACAGATAGACCAGCTGGAGTCTCGAAATTCCCACCTTGTCCCTGCAGGCCTCTTATTCCAATAACAGAAGGAACAAATTCATAACAATCATGGCTAATCTGTAGCTTGCTCTTCATGCACAGGAAAGCACTATCTCCAGGCAGAAAATGGAACATCTTGAACATCCCTTGCGGGTACCAATGACTGATCCATCACTGGCCATCGTAGTAGTTTATGTACAACTGTCCTGGAGAAAAAGCTCCTACCGTCCCTGAAAAACTAAATCCTTCAGAAACTCTACTGTTAGCCTCTCCTGTTTGCCTGGAATTCCTCTTTGCAAAATGTTCAGCCAACTCTAATTATGAAACTGAGGCTCTGAGATTGTTTGGTAAATCAGAATAATGGATCTCCCCTCATTTGGAGATTTCTTCTCTCTTCTTTTTACTGTTCCACTCTGGGGTCAAACCTGTCCCCTTTGAAGTCAGTGGGAGTTTTTGTCTATCATTCTGAGACATAGTCACATGCCTGAAAGGCCAAACTCTAGCATTTGTGTTTTGGCTGGTTCAGAGCTGTGATCAGTATTCTTTGACATGGTTTCATGGTACATAATCACCAAATGTTATTCATTCTGATAACTACAATTTCAAGCCATTGCATCTGAAAGGGTCAGTGGCTGAAAAGTAGTTATTTGTAGCAGTCCTAGGCACTCATTTATGATTTCTATTTCTCAAATGTGGAGCATGCTTTCCATCACAACAGCCTTTTATAAATGCATTTTATTGCCAAATAAGTTTTAAACTATTTTCTCTATGGATATATTCTTATTTGCACACAGTTTTTACTCTGTAGTTGATAAGTTTTTCTCTTGCTGATAGAACTAGACATTTCTTGTAAAATTTCCAAGGTATTTGCTGGGCTATGTTTCACAGCAGATGTCCTTTTTTCCCCATTCAGGGAACTACACCAATATACCTTGTAATTCTTCAGTGACTTCATGTTTCACACAGTTTATCACAAGCTTCTTTGGAATATTCTTGAAAGTTATTTCCTGACTTCCAAGTTTGAGCTCTGAAAAGTCTTCAAAACCATTTATTTTATTTGTTTCTATTCAAGTAGAATAATTCACTTGTCGTCTTGCATCTTAGATGCCTGAGGACCAGATTTTTTTAGAATCCGTATACTGGTGAGCTCTTACTTACACTAGTAATTCCTCCCTTGAATCCTATGAGCTCACTCAAATGGGTACACACTTGCCAAGAGGAGTAAGGATCAAAAAAATCTGGATCTTAATATGTAATATTGGATAAAATGGTCATTGTCCATCTGTGTTTCTCAGTATTAAACCATGTTTATCACCTTGGAATATGAGTGCCTTTTGATGCCATTAAGGCAAACAGTGAATCTGTGTTTGTTATGCGTAAAGTGGTGAATATCTGTGAAAGAACATACTGTGGAGAACGGGAAAATTCTGATATATTTTTATGAAAAAACTGAGAGACTCACTTTCTTTGCCTTTGGATTGATACCCACTGGATGTGAAGGGGTTAATTTCTGTTTTGAGACAAGACAAACAAAAAAGAACATAAGAATGGCTATACTGGGTCAAACCAATGATCCATCTAGCCCAGTTTTTTGTCTACCGACAGTGGCCAATGCCAGATGCTTCAGAGGGAATGAACAGAAAAGGCAATCTTTGAGTGATCCATCCCCTGTCATCCATGCCTAGCTTTCGGCAGTCAGAGGCTAGGGACACGCAGGGCATGGGGTTGCATCTCTGACCATGTTGGCTAATAGCCATTTATGAACTTATCTTACATGAATTTACCTATTTTTAACCCAGTTTTACTTTTGGCCTTCACAACATCCCCTGGCAAAGAGTTCCACAGATTTACTGTGCATTGTGTGCAAAAGTACTTCCTTTTTTTTTTTTTTTTTTAAACCTGCTGGCAATTAATTTCTTTGGATGACTGCTGGTCTTCTGTTATATAGTGTAGTAAAAAAACACTTCCTTATGTACTTTCTCCATATCATACATGATTTTATAGACCTGTCATATCCCTCCTTAGTAGCTTCTTTTCTAAGATGAACAGTCATACTCTTTTTAATCTCTCCTTGTATGGAACATGTTCCATACTCTTAATAATTTTTCTTGCCCTTCTCTGTACCTTTTCCAATTCTAAAGTATCTTTTTTGCGATGGAAAGACTAGAACTGCACACCATATTCAAGGAGTGGATGTACCATGGATTTATTTAGTTGCATTATGATATTGCCTGTCTTATCTATTCCTTTCCTACTGATGCCTAACATTCTGCTTGCTTTTTTGACTGCCACAGCACACGGAGCAGATGTTTTCAGACTACTATCCTCAGTGACTCCAAGATCTCCTTCTTGAGTGGTAACAGCTAATTTAGACCCCATCACTTTGGGGATTATGTTTTACAATGCACATTAGTTTGCATTTATCAAAAATGAATTTCATCTGCCATTTTCTTGTCCAGACACCCAGTTTTGTAGATCCCTTTGTAACTCTTGTCAGTTAGTTTTGGACTTAACTATCTTGAGTAATTTTGTATAATCTGCAAATTTTGCCATCTCACTCTTTAGCCCTTTTTCTAGATCATTTATGAATAACTTGCACAGCACTGGTTCCACTACAGATCCCTGGGGGACACCACTATTTACCTCTTTCCATGCTGAAAACTGAACCTTGAAAGCAAATCCCTAGGTAGTTAGAAGAATCTGGAGAGGTGCACCCCCACCCCCCAGGAAATTGCATATCTTGGCTTACAATGGTTGAAGAAGGCTACAAAAGAAAAAAATGGAGACCAGCCTGATACCGAGGAGGAGTCACTATCACCTGATCCAAGAACTGGCATGAAGCTGGACAGGAGGGTCAGACTCTTCAGAAAAGATTTGCAGGACTTTGAAACCTGCCAGGATCACCATGTGGAAGATGGGTGATACTTGGCTTGCTAGGTATGCTTATAATCTCTTTACAGAGAAAATATATCTCGAAAACCATAAAGCTTCTGTGAATCAATACTTTGCTTTATGAAGTTATGACTATAACAGGGTTCAAAAAAGAACTAGATAAATTCATGGAGAATAGGTCCATCAATGGCTATTAGCTAAGATGGGCAGGGATGGTGTCCCTGGCCTCTGTTTGCCAGAAGCTGGGAATGAGCGACGGGATGAAGCACTTGATGATTACCTGTTCTGTTCATTCCCTCTGGGGCATTGACCACTGTCAGAAGACAGGATACTGGGCTAGATGGACCTTTGGTCTGACCCAGTATGGCTGTTCTTATGGCCAACACTGTTTCCTCCCCTGAGTGAGAACAGGACAGCAGGTGCTGAATTAAACTTCAACTTGCTAAAGTGATCATAGTGAAAAGCAGGAGGAATTGCAGCCTAAGTCCCCATAGAAGAAGTTGGGTTCCTGACCCAAGAAAGGAGCTGACTATAGGTCTGAGAGCAGTGTTCTCAAGCAAGCCACAAAAGGCTTAGAAATGCAGTTACCTTGGGAACTGTGACACACATTTCTGGTGAATTCAGTAAAGATATTGTACCACTTTCAAAGTAACACAGACCCTTATTTTGAAAAATAAATTAGGCATCCTTTTATTTCATTTTTCTGTGATGAGAAATGGCAATTTTTCTTCCATACCACACTTCCATCTTTGTCAGATAAGGGACCTGTTATTGCTGGGGTGGACATGTTAGTATCAATGTCAGCAAACAAGAGCTGACATACCTGATCAGACCACTGATTCATCTCACCAAGAAGAAGGAAATTATAGTGATACCCATGATGGACAATTATGGCACAATCTACCAATAAGGGGAGCTTTTTTGTAATCCCCATCAGTTTACTAGTTGGGTTATGTCCTAAATCATGAAGGTGCACGTTCCTTCAAAAAATCATATCTAATGTAGCTATCCATGTTCTCACTATCCATATAATGTCCAATCCCCTTTATTGAATCCTTCGGAACTTCTGGCTGGTGCCCAGCAGAGAAAGGAAATTCCCTGTCATAGAGGATTTACTTATTTCAAAATTTGGTTTTGTTCTGAATGACAAAAACCCAAAATGTTGACATTCTCCATGAAAGTCTCTGACTCCAAGGCAGTCTGCCTGGAAGGCTGCCCTAGAGCTAAGGGGCCTGGAAGCCTTAGGGTCCCTGATTCAGTGGCTGTCCACATGGCAGATTGTCCTGGAGCCATGGACCCTAGGGATATGCCTACATAGCAATTAGCAATAGCTGTCTACATAGCAATAGCTGACTTGGGCTCGTGGGACTTGGGCTGCAGGGTGTAACATTTCAGTGTAGATATTTGAGCTTGAGAGGAACCCCTAGTTCTGGGACCTTCCCCCATTGCAGGATCCCAGACCGTAGGCTCCAGCCTGAGACTGGATATCTACACTACAGTTAAACAGCTCCACAGCCCAAGCCCCACAATCCTGAGTCAGTGATCTAGGCCAGCCACATGTCTTTAATTGCTGTGTCGAAATATCCTTGTGAGACCAGGCTGCTGAGGAACTGGAGCCTGGGAGCTGGAATTCCAAGGCTTTCTGGCTTCTAGGCTCTCAGCTCCCTCTCAGGCCACCAGGCAGGGTGCTGAGCAACCAGGAAGCCATGAAAAAGCATGGGTTGATAAGACGCTATGAGTTCATTCAAATGGTTTCCTTCAGCACTTTGTCTCCAGGCACTTTTGATTTTGACAAACTGACAAATTCCAATGAAGAAAGTTTTCATCTGATTAGCTCTGCTGTTTGCCTCATCAATGTCATGTGTCAATGAGTTCCACAGGTCAATTTCTTTATTTTAAATTTGATACCTTTAGGTTTTATTAAAAATCTCTTGTTCTTGTATTTTGAGAAAGTGAAATTAGGAATGCTTGTATTACCTTCTCCATACCATTAATTTTGTAGATCTCTATTAACTCCTCTTTTATGTGTCTTTGAATTAAACAGCCCATATTCTGCAGTCTCAACATATCAAAGTCTTTCCGTACCTTTAACCATTTTGTCACCTTTTTTCTTACTTTTACTTTTTATGAGATGAGGTGACCAGCATGGAAAATAGTTAACCAGGAAAATGGATCAGTGATTTTCATAATGGCATTTTAATATTTTTAGTAGCATTACCTGTTAAGATTTCATAAATCCAAACATTTTGTCAGCTCTTGTGACTATCTCTGTGCAATGAGTAGATGTTTTTGGAGAATGAAAATGACAATGAAACCCATGTCTGTTACCTGACTGATTACAGATGATTTTAAGCCCAGCAATGTCTATGAGTATTTCAAATTAATACTTGCTATTTGCATTATATTTCATTTGTCTTTGTGCTGACCATTAGTGTACCCTTATTATTGGATCCCCTCTGTAGTTCATTTTTTTTGTTTAATCTTTAATCTAAGTGTTGCTTCGTTCATCGTTTACCCCCTTTTCTAGACCACCAGTCCTCTGTCTGCTAATTCTAGTTGCTGATCCTGCTAGTATCATTTTGTGATTCTAATCTCAAATGGTCTGCGTGCCCCCTATTAACTAGATACTGAAATAGGTCTTTATCCCCCCATGGGGTTTGATCCAAATCCCATTAAAGTCAACCAGAATCTTTCCATTCACTTCAGTGAAAGTTGGATCGGTGATAATTTGTGACACAAAACCTTTACTCTAGCCAAAACAACAAATAGATATGGGGAGCTGGCAGGGGATGCTACCTCTACGCTCACTACTCAGTGGCTCTTTTGGAGCTTTTACCTTACCCTACAACTGATTCCTGAGTAAGTGGAGACTACTCTAAACAGTGTCTCTACCTCACTGACTTCAGATGCTGTGCAATGCAGGGGGAACTGTGTACATCATAGGCTTGCTCCCATACTCTTAAAGGGCCTCAGAAATCAATGGGATTCCATTTCAGATGCAGGGATGCGTCCAAACAAGGTTCATTGATGGATCAGGGCCTCTGCAGTTAATTCCATTACATTTACTATCTAACCTGTACACCATATATTTAATAGTGACCATTTTTTTCCCCAAGCAGGCATTCAACTCCTACAAGGTTACTCCCACAGAATATCTAACTCAACGTGCTAGGCATGGATTAGGTAACAAACCAGAGCCACCTTCCTCCTCCCAAAGACCAGCTTTATCTGAACAGATAGGTCTGGTGTTGAGCCTGCTCATGTTCCTTAGGAGACAGCCTAAAAAAGAGAGAGAAAGAAAAATAATTAGGTTTGAATCTGAACTACAAATTTATAATTCTAATGATAAAATAAGACCAAGACCAAGCAAGTGCAAAAAGCACAAGCCGTACATAAAAAAAAAAAGAAAGAAAGAAAGAGAGAGAGAGAGACCAGCTATCAGCACACAGCCAGCCACGTTCTTGGTGGTAAGGCATCACTTAATCAAATAAGTTATTTCAAAAAATTAAGCAGACCAGAACAAAGCTTAAAAGCTAACACTGACAAAGCACCAATCATAGTTATCAGCAAACATTAAATTGCTTTCAGAAACAAAATCCACTTAAAAGTTTACTACACAGGAAAGGACTACTTCCCCATAACATTGTGAGACCCAGAGAACTGTCTAGCAAAAAATTGAATCCTCAGACCATGATTTTAAAAGTAAAACATTTTTGATTCTCCCTAGATGTTTGTGCTAGAGGTTCTGTGCCAAGTTAAGCCACTGAGCATCAAAGTGTAAAAAGCAGATGTCTTTAGAATAAGGGGCTTTCCTATGTATACATAATGACAAAAGTGTGAGTGATTATTTTTGTATGATTTCACTTCTACTTTTATGCTATCTTTGTAATTAACATCTATTTATTATATTAAGGAATTTTCAAATAGTTTTTTTTTTCTCAATTTGGTAGAATTTAGCAGCTTGGTGTGCTCCCCATTGTACAAAGATTCTGACAGGAGTACAAGTTAAAATAAACAGCCTAATGGCCCAATATTTGGGCTGATATCTAAACGGAATGCCATCTCCCAGATTGTTAATTCTTATCGTGATTGTCTAATATAGTGATTTACTTGATTAAGTTATCCAATTAATCTACATATTAACTCATTTAATTATTAATTGGATATGCTTATTTTGTTTCTTTTCTTTTTCATTTTACCTTTTTCCTGTTATTCAACGTAAGCAATAAATTATCTAAAATAAGGAAATGCTGGGGATGGATATTCCCACCAGTCCTGTGAGAACCAAGGGTAGATATAAACTCACCTTCCTAGGTAGTCCATGGAACTATCCTTCTATCTAGTATTTCTCACAACATGCTTGGGATGTTGCCATGACCACAACAATATGATGGCATATAATGGGGCAGCTCAGACCACTAATTTAGTGGGTATTTCCTTGCTTTTACCTTTCATGACCAGTGGTAGGTTAGTTTGCAATGGGCGAGCTCAGACTAATCAGAGATCAGGGTTTTTTATACACACTCACCTCCTGGGTCTGATTGCAGATGTGCTGGCAAGGACACTTTCTCTCCCTCCCTCCCCCCCCCCCCCCGTTAGGTGGCTCAATTCTTATCTTATATTTATGCTTTGTTTTTATGTGATTGAAATTCCACAGATTGTTCCTTGTAGCATTAAAGCAGCACAATAAACATACTTAGATCTATTGTTACTATTGTAAGTTATTTCTTCTTTCACTTCTCTAGGAGTCTGAGGAATAAAGGCTTTCAGGGGAGAGCATGGTAAGGAATGAGTTTTCTTGCCATTTTTTTTACTTCTTTGATAACACACCTGTAGTCTGACAGTGGCACAGAAGCTCAGAAAAGACATTTTCCTCTAAGTTCCTTGTTCAGTTTTAACTAAAATAAGGGAAGTCATCTTCTTCCTAAAAATCTCTCTTCTTCAGGCTAGAACTTCTATACAGAACTTTCCCCAGCCCACTGGACATTCTTTGAATCCATGGTGGAAAGGCAAACAATATGTATGTTTTTAAGTTCCCTGAAATCAGAACATTTGAAAGTCAAGAAAAAGAAGCAATATTCCTAACCCTACCCAAGGCCCTGGGAACATTCCTTTTTATTTTTAGTTAGCTCTCTACACAGTGAATGTGTGCGCATGCATGTGAGAGCAAAAGTCATATGAATGATCTATGAAAGGTATTTAAACTATTGCTGTTTTTTTTCTTTCTGCTGCTGCAGAATGCTGGCTTTGGAACCTTGTTTATTACTATATTTAAGGGATTAATTAAGTCATACAGTATGGCAGCATCTTAGCTACAGTTGGAAGAAAAAGAAAAGAAATCTGTAGTTTAATTTGTCCCCCCTCCCCCAAGATGATGCCTGTAGAATCCCTTACCTTGGAAGCAGAAGGGAGAATTGTATCTATTCCCTCTCCAACTTGATCCAGCAGGAGAGACTGAATCTGTCAGCTACTTTCTGACAATTGGTTGCTATTAGACTCCATCCAGCCCAGCTGTGACTAATTTGAGGGGTCACAGGTGCAGCAATAATCAGTCAGCAGGAACAGAAGCAGCATGGGTATTCTGCTGTATTAATATACTTCAGCAGAAGCTTTGGATTTATTTCAGACAAGAACTCCAAAGGAGTAGGATGATAGAGATTAGGAACCAGTGGAAATTTTAGTAGCTGAAGTTAAGAGATTGGAAGTGCTTAAACATTTGGGAAACTGCAGTCCATGTTTAGACTTTTTCTTTTGACCATATATAATGGTTTGGTTTTATGCATTCTGCCTCCATTTTCTCCAACTCATTTTTCAGGCCTACTCCCTTAGTGGAGTAATGGGAAGACAGTGTGCCCCAATGGATAGTGCACAGGTTTCCAGAGACGTGGGTTCTATTCCTGTCTATGCTAGTGGCCTGTTGGGTGACCTTGATTTGGAGAAGTCACCTCTTTATCACAGTTTCCCAATCTGTACTATGTGGAAAGGGATGATTACCTCCTTTTTAAAATACTTTGAGATGTACAGATGAAAGGCACTATATAAGGGCTAGATGCTGTTATGATAAATTATTTGTTTCTTGTAACACTTGCATACTAGGTGCTTCATGAATGCAAAGGAATTAACAGTAGAAGCACAGAGGAGCTCACAAACAAAATCCATATAATAAATAAATAAATCATTAATAACTTGTTAAAGGGGGAATAAGACACTGTTCACCACTTCAGATAAGCTACAGAAAAGCAGAGCACTGTAAAAGGTTCCGGTAGGAGCCCTAATCCCACTGAAAATCATGACAACTAACCAAGGCCACAGACCTTAGATCTTGTCCAACAAGTAGTGGTGGATATAAACATGGTGTTTGTACACTCCACATACACTTCTTTCTGGTAGACCTCCCTACCTGTACCTTCTCTGAGATGCTTCCCCCCCCCCCCCCCCCCGCCCTCATCCCAAGCCTTATCTTTGCTATTTTCAGGCAACTGTTGCTGGGGCCTACTGCCTCCTCCCAACATACATCACTGAATTACTAACTGATGTGAGGTAGATGGCTGAAGTGTACCAGGGGCTCATGGAGGGAAAAAGTACTGCTGGTACCAGGCCTACAAATGCCATCAGTCTGCTCCCCTCCAAAAAACTCACAGGACTGGCTTAAAAATTATGAGCTTTTAAATGATGTGGGGACTGGTTCTGCTTTGAGCCCGTAGGGTACATTCTGGCATTTTGTCAGGCTTTTCTCTGCCACCTTGAAGGCTAGAAACTTACGGGGGGGGGGGGATACAAGCGTGGGAGGCGAAGGGGCGAGAGAACCTGAGCTGAGATTCTCATGTAATCCCGTAACACCAGGAGCTGGGGCTTTCTGGAAAAAGACTTGTGATAAAACTGCAAGAATTGGTAAAAATATGGAAATGCTGAGTGTGGAAGTGACATTCCAATGACTGAGACAAGAGCTCCCTTTCCATTTGTGTGTGTTCCTATCAGGCAGAATTTTCATCCTGAAACACACACACACACAGAAATGATTGCCAGGAAGCTTCTCATAAAAAGTTCAAAACTCAGAAGCCAAACACCTGCTTCCCTCCCTCTCTCCTCCCGGAATATAGTGGGTTTTTTTTTTTTTAATCACATGCCTTTTAAGACAATTTATGATTGGTGGGAGGTTTCTCTCATGATTTTTGAACTCCTGAGTAGGACGGAACCCAAATTTTTGAACTCTATCCAGAAGTCGGCAGTACTGTGCAGTTACTTTACAATGGCCAGGTTCTTGGTGTGCAGAGACGACTGCCTGTCATGCTGCCCAATATTGTCTCATTATTTCCTTCTGTTCTCCCATCTGTTTATAACAACATGTTGCCTTATGCTTGGATTGTAAGATCCTTGGGGCAGGACTATCTTTTTAATCTGTGTTTGTACAGCAGCTAGCACAACTGGGTCGGGGAGTGGGATTAACTTCTCGCTTCCTGGGGATAATTATACAGCTTGTTTGAGAACTCCTTATTCACTAAAAAAAGCTGACTACCTCAAGGGACAACTAAAGCATAGTTTATTGGTTAATTCAAAATCCTAGGCTTGGGAGGGACTTTACATACTGTTCATTTAGTAAACGCTGATTAAATAAAATCTGGATTATGAAGTAAATATCCCAATTGTGCAAATTGCAATTAGATTCTTTCATGCCAGAATGTAACTGCACTAAAAAGGTAGTAGTATTCTGAAGTTAATTAGCAACGATAAGAAGAAGATCCAAATGAGGGGAAAGTGTGTGTAGGAAATTACTAAAAAAGAAAACCTGGTATTGAAATCATGGAATTTCTCACTTTCGTGGTATCGTAATAATGATTATTGCCTATTTTAAGAAATTAAACCTACAGGGGTAAGCAGGTAAACTGGGTAAAACTCCATTTTCTACATTTTAAAGTTGTTTCAACTCTCGTTCTCTATTTTTGTCTCCGTTTACATCATGTTCTGTGTTTCCACAGCAACAGATAATGTAATGCAGTACCAAAACCAAATAAAACATAAAAACCAAAAAACAACCATAACAACAAAACCCCCAAACAATAACAACAACAACAACAACAAAAATACCCACCTCCTCACCCGCCCACACACAGAAAGAGACTGAACTCCTTTTATTTTTATTTTATTTTATTTTTTGGTATATTTTTACAACCCAAAAAGTAAGCACCATACCTGAAGTTCTCAAAATGTTTAACAAAATATTTTTACCATAAATTAAAAATACACATCTTGGCCCAATAGATACCAGGGACTTGATTCTTCAAAATCAGAGTGGTAGTCCTTGAAATTTGTACAGAGTAAGATGACTGCAAAAGGTGTATTGCAGTAGGCACTCAGACCCTAGCAAACAACTGAATCCCTGAACCCAACAAAAAATAACACACATCCCCCAAAGCCATCATCCACCAAAAGGGAAACAAGTAGTTTAGTCTTGTTCTGTAGGATGTCACGAACATCTCTGGCCAAATATTAAAATGAAGAGTATTCCATAGAGGCAGTCCATAAAAAGACTTATCACTAGGTTCTTGAAATGCTCATTGAGAACTATGAACCCAGCTGAAATCAGATTGGGTTCTAGTTCTACAAGGGACAGCAGCCAGAAACATGTCTATTAGCACTACATGGGGGACATTCCATTACCTCCCATCACTTAATGACTCCTCCTTTAGCTGCCTACCTAGCTGCCACCTTTCACCTTAGACCAAAGACTAGCCCCTTCCAACCACTCCCTCACACATTAAAATTGTTGAACTTTTTTTTGGGGGGGGGGGAAAGAGGGGACAAGTTGTGGTCTGATACCTTTCTTCTGTCCTAGGGCAGGCTGCCCCCTCCTCAGGCCCTTCAGCAGTCCATTGGTAATGTTCCCTGCCCACCCACCCCCACCACCTTGGCACCCATTATAACATCTAATATTCTGAGAGTGATTTTCAGTGCTGTCTTATACAAATGCCTGTCATAAATTGAAATTAACATTATCTTCCCTTATAAATCATTTTGATTAGAGCTGGTTGGAAATTCTGTTTAAAGGCTTTATTGGATGGGAAATGCAGTTTCCACCAAAAACAAACAAACGTGGGAAAATTTTCATTTTGCCATTTGACCCCCATCACCCAAATTTCCATTGGGAAAATCTAAAATATTCCATTTTGGGTTTGGCCAACCTCACTTAAAAGATTTCAGTTTGTCAAACTGAATCAATTTTTTTTATTTGCAGGTGAGTTCAACATTAATCTGAATCTGCCTAAACTGCTGCAGTCCCTCAACAGAGTTGTGGTTCTGGTGCCTCAAGCTCCCAATTTACTCCGTGAGCTGGGCTCTCTGTCTGGATTACATTTCTCATCCTGGTTTCCCTTGTGGATGAACTGCCACAGCACATCCTGGGAACTCTACGACAGCAGCACACCATGAGACAGAAAGTCTGAGCTGATCAGCTACCCCCAAAATCATGGGGATAACAAGGCACCCAAATGATAAGTCCCAGGAGGCACGAGGGCAGCTCTGGCAGACACAAGTTAATGTAAAATTTACCCAAAATGAAATATTTTAATTCAGGTCAATAAACTGAAATTTTCTGATATTTCTGAATCAATATTTTCCATAGTTTCTATTCCACAAAATATGTCTGTATTTCTATTTTTAATATTTTAACTATTCATCTTGATTCAGGATTAAAAAACATACATAAACATATCAGGATTTGTTACAAGACAATTTCAAATTTATCACCAGATCTAATTTCGATCTGTAGACAAAATGTAGTCAGTAGTGGTCAGGAAATTATTTCCCCCTCCCCCTCACAAAATATTTTGACAAAGACAACATTATTATTATCAACATCATCATCACCATCATCAATGGGGAGAGGTTAGTTGATAAACTGGAAGATTTTAACAAAAGAGAAAATGTTTTTATGAAAATTTCCATTTGATCAAAAAAACTATTTTAAAAATGTGTTTAAATGGGAAAGTTTTGACCATCTCTGCAGAAAAGTTCTGTGTAGACCCAATCCTGTAAGATGCTCAGGACTCTCAATTCCCATGGACTACAAACAGAATTCGAGGGCACTGAGCAATTTGCATGACCAAACCCTATATATGCTAAATATTATTACACCAAATATGGAAGGTTTTAGAGTAACAGCCGTGTTAGTCTGTATTCGCAAAAAGAAAAGGAGTACTTGTGGCACCTTAGAGACTAACCAATTTATTTGGTATTGTTTTATGATCTCTGTGTGTATATAAAGTCTGCTGCAGTTTCCACAGTATGCATCCGATGAAGTGAGCTGTAGCTCATGAAAGCTCATGCTCAAATAAATTGGTTAGTCTCTAAGGTGCCACAAGTACTCCTTTTCTTTTTGCAAATATGGAAGGACATCTGAAACAATATTTGCTTACTTTCTTTGGCTTACATACACTGTACTGATTTCTGCACAAAGAATCTGCTCTCAAATAATCCTTATGCTGATCCATTTTTTCCCAATTTTTTGGGACACATAAAATGAAAAGGGCAAATTCTTAAGCTTCATTAGTTTAGAGAAAAGCACCCTCTCCCCCCTACTTCTTAAACTACTGAAAATCTATCTATTCCTAAAATCATTCCAGCCTTAAGACCACATGCCACTTTATCTTTTGTGTTTGTTCACTGTAACAAACCATGCAATTAGATTGTAATCTCTAAAGTGAGGGAGTCTGTTCTTTGTTCAACATATTTTACCTACCGCAAAGTTGCGTGTGAAGTCTTACAGTATCAGGTAATTACTAACTACTAAAAATATATTATAAATATTTTCTTTTATATGTATAAAATAGTATTGTTCCTACTTCTGGCTCCAGGCATCTCTCAACAGATTCATTGACCTTAAGGCCAGACTTCCGACTGAGTAACTGAAGTCCTCAGATTATGATTTAAAGCCTTCAGGTTACGGAGAATCACCATTTCCACTAATTTAAACCTGCCCCATGCTGCAGAGGAAGGCAACAAACATCAGGGTCTCTGTCAATCTGACAGGGGAAAATTCCTTCTCAATCCCAAATATGACAGTCAGTTTGACACTGAGCATTTGCAAGACCCAACAATCAGACACCAGGAAAGAATTCTCTGTAGTAACTCAGAGCCCTCCTCATTTAGTATCCCATCACCAGCCATTGGGGATATTTGCTACTAGCAGTTGCAGATCAGGTATATACCTTTCTAGGCAGTCTATCATACCATCCCCTCCATAAACTTATCAAGCTTAGTCTTGAAGCCAGTTACCCCCACTGTTCCTCTTGAAAGCTGTTCCAGAACTTCACTCCTCTGATGGTTAGAAACATCAAATTTGAAGCCCTAAACTTGTTGATGGCCAGTTTATATCCATTTGTTCTTGTGTCAAAAAAAGTGCTTAGGTGTTAACCTAAATAATTCCTCTCCCTCCCTGGTATTTATCCCTCTGAATGTACTTATAAAGAACAATCATATCTCTCACAGCCTTTGTTCGGTTAGGCTAAACAAACCAAGCTCTTTGAATGTCCTCTCATAAGGTAGGTTTTCCATTCCTCAGATCATCCTAGTAGCCTTTCTCTGCACTTGTTCCAATTTGAATTCATCTTTCCTAAACATCATAAACCAGAATTGCACACAGAATACTCCAGATGAGGAGTGCTGTATTAGTGCCTTGTATAATGGTACTAACACTTCCCTGTCTCTACTGGAAATACCTCACGTCATTTAGAAATTATACACAAAAGCAGTGCAAATAGAATAAAATACACAAGATACACAGACTATACAGCAGTTACAATGTAATACTTATGGTACACAGAGACCCTTCATCATACATGAAGCCTTACTACAATGCCATACTAAACCTCTTACAATGTAACATGCAAAACTTCTATACATATTGTGAAAAAGTTCCTCCTCTGCCTTGGTGGGTACTGCGCTTTTTGAAGGATTTGCTCACGACAGCCCTCAGTTTGGCCGCTTCTGCTAGATGCTCAAACCTGCCATTCACTCAGCTAACCTCATCGCTGTCCAGCATGGGGGAAAGGGAGAACAATCTCCGCAGTCTCTGTTGTCCCACCTTGTGGGTTGGAGATAGGCCAGACACCTTTCCAAATTAGACCTTTCCGTCTGGTGTTGCTCACAGACCAGGTCAACTCCTCCTGTGTCCAATCAGGAGTTGGGCTGGATGTGGGGAACGCAGGCCCATCCCCTACACTGGGTTCCAGGCCAGGGCCCTGTGGATAGCAGCTGTCTACAATGTCCTCTGTATCAGCTGCGTGACAGCTACAACTCCCTGGGCTACTTCCCCATGGCCTCCCCCCAGCACCTTCTTTATCCTCACTGCAGGATCTTCCTCCTGAAGCCTGATCATGCTTGTACTCTTCAGTCCTCCAGCAGCATGCCTTCTCACTCCCTACTCCTTGCACACCCTCCACTAACTGATGGGAGGTCCTTTTTAAACCAGATGTCCTGATTAGTCTGCCTACCATAACTGATTCTAGCGGGTTCCTGATTGCTATAGCGCAGCCCCCGCTCTGGTCACTCAGGAAACAGAAAACTATTCATCCAGTGGCCAGTATATTTGCCTTCTACCAGACTCCTGTACCCAACTCATCTAAGTCCATCACAATATGCATAAGAGAACACTATAACATTACGCATCAATGAAGCATCTACTATTTAACACTGACATCCTGTGAGTGCTGGCCAAAAGATCACAGAATGGGTAAGGTGGATTGCACTTGAACACAGGCACGGGTACTCCCTGTGTGGGTGGCAACTGATCAGCCAATCAGTCTTGCCTGTCACTTGAGCTGAACCTCCTCCTTTCCCCTCCCTTCAGGTATCTTGGAGTGAGCTGAGTCATACCTGAAGAACTTTATTTCACTCCTATTTCTTATCTGTTATTGGTTGATTTGATCTGAGTCGTAGAATCATAGAATATCAGGGTTGGAAGGGAACTAAGGAGGTCATCTAGTCCAACCCCTTGCTCAAAGCAAGATCAATCCCCTCCTAAATCATACCAGCGAGGTCTTTGTCAATCCTAACCTTGAAAACCTCTAAGGAAGGAGATTCCACCACCTCCATAGGTTACCCATTCCAGTGCGTCACCACCCTCCTGTTAGGGTATAGATATTCAAGCCTGTCGGTAAAGGCCTGTACTCGAAGAATTTAGGTGTATTCTTATCACTTGGCTAGTTAGAGGTATAAAAGAAAGAATCAAAATCACTGTCTGCCAGTGTAAGGGCCTTCTCTTACTGTGACAGTCTGAGGCCCTGTTCTTAGGCTAAGGCCTTTGGCTATGCAGCAGAAGCAGCCATAAGCTGGGAAGCGAATGGTCACCTCCTCACATTCCAAACTAGTCACATTGAAATGAGGTGCTATTGGGCTGTTAGGAATACAATCCTGTCCTGATAGTTCCTATCATCTCCAGAGAAAGGGAAGTGCCTAGAAGATGTAAAAGGAAACTTAGTTTGATAGCATCCTGTCTGGCACGAACTCACTTATCAATCGCTGGGATGTGAAATCCTCACTTCTGTATTGTTTTGTCATTATAGTTCCCACTTTGCTATTGTTTGTCTGTATAATCTCTGTCTGGTTCTGTGATTGTTCCTGTCTGCTGTGTAATTAATTTTGCTGGGTGTAAACTAATTAAGGTGGTGGGATATAATTGGTTACATAATCATGTTACAATATATTAGGATTGGTTAGTTAAATTTCAGGAAAATGATTGGTTAGGGTATAGCTAAGCAGAACTCAAGTTTTACTATATAGTCTGCAGTCAACCAGAAAGTGAGTGGGTGGGAGTGGGGGCTGGGTGTCTGGGTGGGGGAAATGGGAACAGGGAATGGGGGTAAGGAAATTGGAATCATGTTTTGCTAAAGGGGGAAATGGGAACAGGGAATGGGAGTGGGGAAATTGGAATCATGTTTGGCTAAGGGCAGGAATGGGAACAGGGACACAGGTGTAAGGCTGTGTGGTGTCAGAGCTGGGAAGGGGGACACTAAGGAAGGAAACTGGAATCATGCTTGCTGGAAGTTCACCCCAATAAACATCAAATTGTTTGCACCTTTGGACTTCGGGTATTGTTGCTCTCTGTTCATGCGAGAAGGACCAGGGAAGTAAGTGGGTGAAGGAATAAGCCCCCAAACACCTCCCAGTGAAAACGTTTTTCCTAACATCCAACCTAAACCTCCCCCACTGCAACTTGAGACCATTACTCCTTGTTCTGTCATCTGGTACCACTGAGAACAGTCTAGATCTATCCTCCCTGGAACCCCCTTCAGGTAGTTGAAAGCAGCTATCAAATCCCCCCTCCTTCTTCCCTTCTGCACACTAAACAATTCCAGTTCTCTCAGCCGCTCCTCATAAGTCATGTGATCCAGTCCCCTAATCATTTTTGTTGCCCTCTGCTGGACTCTTTCCAATTTTTCCACATCCTTCTTGTAGTGTGGGGCCCAAAATTGGACACAATACTCCAGATGAGGCCTCACCAATGCCGAATAGAGGGGAATGATCACGTCCCTGAATCTTCTGGCAATGTCCCTACTTATATAGCCCAAAATGCTGTTAGCCTTCTTGGCAACAAGGGCACACTGTTGACTCATATCCAGATTCTTGTCCACTGTAACCTTTTCTGCAGAACTGCTGCGTAGCCATTTGGTCCCTAGTCTGTAGCAATGCATGGGATTCTTCTGTCCTAAGTGCAGGACTCTGCACTTGTCCTTGTTGAACATCATCAGATTTCTTTTGGCCCAATCCTCTCATTTGTCTAGGTCCCTCTGTATCCTATTCCTACCCTCCAGTGTATCTACCACTACTCCCAGTTTAGTGTCATCTGCAAACTTGCTGAGGGTGCAGTCCACACCCTCCTCCAGATCATTAATGAAGATATTGAATAAAACCGGCCCCAGGACCAACCCTCTGGGCACTCCACTAGAGTCCTCCATTTTGCATTTTCAGCTCTAAAGCCTTAATTCTAAAACTAACTACTGTTTCTAAGGTGCCACAAGTACTCCTTTTCTTTTTGCGAATACAGACTAACACGGCTGTTCCTCTGAAACCTATGATATTGTCACCACCTTTGTTATTCTAACTGGGGGAGATAAGTTTTTCCGGATGTTTCACTCCCTCTCCAGATGCCTGTCAGTAGCTCTATGCAGGTCTCTGTCCTGGGTGTTGCAAATTTGTACACAGTATCAGAGCAGCTTTAAAAAACAAACAAAATGCCTCTCATATCAACCTCACATCTTGTGGAGAAGGAGTATTTGCTAACTGGCAACAGAGCAGAATATAGCCAGAAATCAACTTAGAAAGTCACTGAGAAGAGACAGCTGTTCCCTTTTTCTGTCCTGCCAAGGACATGAACAGTGTAGATGATTTTCTAAATGATTTTGTTCTCTGTAGGTAGAAAGCCAATGCCCAGCATATGTCCAAGGAATGGAGCCTCATTGATAGAATGTGTTTTGTTTTTTTCGGGTTTTTTTCGGGAGGGGGGGAGAGGGGAAATAACACGGGTAAGTGTATTATCTGATTTAGGTTAAAGTTCAAGATTACCTTGGCAGGTGAATCTTGGGTGCAGCCTCAATAAAACATTATCCTCATGGAATATTGTGTATGGTGGCTCAGCCATATGGGCCCCTACCATTCTACTGAAGTGATGTTCACTAGGAAGATGACTTTCACAGCTAAATGCATCAGTGAACGTGTCACTAGGGGTTGAAATAGGGACTCAATTAATGCTGATAGCACCAAGTTAACATTCCATGTTGGAGCAGGTTTATTTATGAGAGGGAAAGTTAAGACCAGACCCTTCAGAAAATGTACAGTCACTGGATGGGTGAAAATGGAGTGATTGTCAGTTGGATGATGAGAGGTGCTAATCACAAAGTGTACTCATAGAGAGTTAAGGGAAAGACTTGGGGTCTTCAGGCAAAAGGTAGTCTAAAATGGTAGGATTATCTAATCCTTCTGGGGACATCTGGTGCTCTTGAGACCTAGATGAATATATCTTACATTTAGCTAAGTAACTCTTTCTGGTCAATTCCTAATGACTACCGAAAACATCTTCTCTAGGTTCAATGCCCATCCAAATACAGGGCATGAAATGGAGGGACGGTTAAATGTTGGAATGTCATCTTGTCCATGTTCTGTGTCAAGAGGTCTGGGAAGGATTGGATACTGATGGGTGGGAAGGCTTACAGCTGGGGAAACAAAACTGAGGATAATCACTGCCCTGTCCTGCTGGATATTCCTGAAAACTCAAGGTGAAAGTAGGCTAGGAGGTGGGGGGAAGCATATTGTTATATGTCTTATTCACAAGTTTAGGAGGATATTGTTCCTGGTGTACTGACCTTGATCCGCCATTGGAACAGCATATCCTGCATTTCCTGTTTTCTTGTGACACAAACAGGGCCCAGGATGGAGGTCCCCATTGTCTGAATATGCTGTTTATCATAGAATCATATAAGGGAAGGGAAGGAGGGGGTCTGTATGGACCACTGATGCCGCATTGCATGCTCCTTCAGATGTTCCTTATGTCTACAATCTGGTGCTTGCTAGGTTCAGTTGGGAAAGGGGGACAGATTCTGCACTTGATGAAAATATGTGCTTCTCTGAGGCAGTATAGGCACCTCTGGTTGTTGGTTGTTGCTGACCAGAAAGGACCTAGGCATAAGATACAATTTTTGAAGCCTGAAATCCTGCTAGGGGACTTGGAAGGGGTTGTGAATTGTAGCTAACTAAACTAGACTAAATTAAACTAACTAAACTAGTCTCTATACTATACTTCAACTTCTAATCTGTAAATATTGTAAACATATTTAGAGATTAGAAGTTGAAGTTTCGGCTCCATGGACACTGAAGAGGTTCTGTCACAGACCATGTAGATGTAGAAAGGAACTGGAGAAGTGGTCAGTCCACAACACCCCTGATACTGTAGGTTCAGAGAAGGAGGGAAGGAAGAGTGCAGGTATGGATTAAAGGGCATTGTTAGCAAAAATCTTCCAGTATCACATTATGAATCACATGTACACATGCAGTGGAAACACATAGGGACCAGCACTGGAAGAAGACTAGCTATTTTAGTTCAAAGATCTTGCTGTACTTTCCAAAGTTACTTAAGAATTATTACTCTCATTTTACAAATTGGGAAGAGGGGTAGTTAGGTTGAGAGTCTTGCATAAGCTCACATAAGGAGATAGTGGCAGAGTCAGGAATGAAACACAGAACCTGACTGGAACACAAAAGTCCCTTTACACCACTTCATTGTAAGGGGATGTTAAATGGGTGTAAATAATTGCAAATGAGAGTCAGGTTTGGAACACTAGACAAAACTGCTCTACTTAGATGCAACATTCTTTACATAAATAACTGGCTTGTGACACATAAATTATCTCAGTATAATGCACAAAATAATAAAAGAGCAATAGGAAATCTGATGCTATAAATACATACAATATAATTTAATAACCTTTCTCCATTTCTATGATGTTGTATTTGTACCAACATTTTAAAATCAATAATTTTCTAGCACACAACACTAATATTTTTAAAGGCAAAGCATTCTTTTTCCAATTTTTCCTAATTTACCTTGTGGAACAAATCACTAATTAGATATGCATAAGTGTCTACAAGAAAAACAAAGACGATATTTTTAACCATGTTTTTGCTGGACACATAGTATGTTGCATAGAGAACAGAAATGATCAAATTTGGTGTCCCCTATAATCATTTGCCAGCTTGGCATAGTGGATCCTCCCTCTCACTTGGAAAGGGCCTTTAGTTTTGGGCAGGCCTAATCATGCCCATCCCAGTACCCACAATAGGTACACAATATACTCAAATCCTGAGAAAAAGGTGAAATGTGGTGTTAAAAAATAGTATAATCCAAAACAGATCAGTCATTAAAAAGGAATCAGGATTCAACATTCTAACCTTTATAATGTCAAAGGAAACCCATTAGTAAATCCTTTTTTGCATATGTGGAAAAACCTATACAAACTTTGTAACCTTAAACCAGTTTTCCTTAAACTGAGCCATTTTTTTAACCCAGCTTGCTGCATAGAGCTATGTGAGATCTACAAAATAAGCCAATTTTGAACAAAATGTGTTCAGTTGTGTTTGAGTTATGCATGTGCAAAATTTGAGATCAGAACATGATGGAAACTCATATGCAAAACTCAAAGATGGCTGAATGCATTTTACTTAAACTTTCAAAAAATAAATGTGTGGAATAGACCAAAAATAAAAGTTTAAGACCAAAAGGAATGTATTTGAAAATTTAGGAACAATTAAAGATTAAATTTATAATGGAAGTTGTATTTCAATCTAAATTATTTGTATAGTGATAATGATGAGAGGCCCATATCAGTTCTTAGGGTCTCATTGCTTTTGGGTCTCCCAGTCTAAATATATTACAATTTCCATATATGATGAGACACAATATGTGGATATAATAAGCAGACAGGGGAGCACAAGGTAACACTAAGAGGACAGTGATTATTGCATTAAACAACCATTGAATTATAAACTATATTGAGCTAAAGTTTCTATGATGGGGCTCCACCACCAAAGTGCAGCTTTCTCTGGGGTGGAGTGTGGCAGCTATTATAAAAGCACCAGGACACAGAAATGAAGGAGAGGAATATACGTGTGTTTAATTGTAAGTGACAGGATCTATGACCTTAGAACACATAAAACAACCCACACTCGGGTTGGATGGGTGGTCTTGTAGTTGTGGTGCTGGGTTAGCACTTAGTTAGAGCTGAGTTCAATTCCTAGACCTCCACAGATGTAGTGACCTGGGGTGAGTCACTTTGGTGTAGAAAAAGATCATTCCCTTTTGCAGAGGATTTGGATAGTTTGTAATCTGGTTCCCCCACCCCCAATTTGGAATGAAAACCAAAAATTTAGAAATTCTCCATGAATTTGCTCCATTGCTCTGGAGCAGTCTTCATAGAAGGCTACCAAAGAGCAGGGTAGGAGACCTGGTGGAAAGCCAGGCAGGAGCCCAACAGAAACCTGCCTGCCAGGATTCTGTCAGAAATTCATTGAAATTGAACCATCTCTGCAAAATGTTTTGCTCTTGGCAACTTTGCAAACTTCTTTTGGTGGAATTTTTCTGCCCTCTACTTAGCCCCCAATTCATCAGTGCACATAAGCACATGCTCAAGTCTTGTTGAAGTCAATAAACCAGGCCTTCATCTCTCTGTATCTTAGTTCCCTGTCTTTAAAATGGGGATAACATACTTCTGTATATCATGAGGTGTTGTAAGCAGAAATTAATTAATGTAAGTGAGGTGCTGAGGTACTATGGTGACCACATAAGATCTAGGCAGACTCAGTGCACATATGGGGAACCTGCATTCTTGGATCCAAGCTTGGGATGTGCTCAGGGAAAGTTCCACTGTGAAAGTGTCTCCATAGGGTCAGGTCTATCTGACCATCAGTGGAGGGGAAAGTCCCAGAAATGGTACTCACACAGAAATAACATTCTCCTACTACCTGAGAAGGGGAGGGTGTAACGGGGTCCCCGGGGTGTAACCCGGACTGTGGGACTGCTGAGCCCTCCAAACACAACAACCTGGGCTGACTCTCATACTGTGATGCTAATGTCAAGCTACACATCTCTGACAGGCACTGCACTTATACAGCCTTCCACAGGCAAGGATACACCCAATGTAGTTACATGAATGATCTCCCTGCCACTCATGAACCATCAACAGAGAGGCTCCAATCAATTCCCCCCAGCTCTCCAGCCTTTCATCCCAGAAATATACTGTCTTGCACTGATCAAGGTTCCCTTGGACAGTGCAAACTCGTTAATAAGTTCATCACTTCTTCACAGGAAAGTGGACATGCACCAGCCTTTGAAACCTGAGCTGAGATTCTCTTAGCACTTCAACCAAAACCACACTGTTTTAGGTAAAATGTAAAACAGGTTTATTAACTACAGAAAGATAGATGTTAAGTGAATGTAAGTAGCAGGCACAGAAATCAAAGTTGATTACCTAAGAAATAAAATAATTTTGCAGTCCAAATTCTAATTTAAACAGACTAAGCAAGATTTGGATCAAGCAATGTTTCACACTAACAGATGGTACAAGCAGCTTACAGTTCCTCAATATACAGACCGGACCACTTTCCAGCCTGGAACCAGTCTTCCCCAGTTCAAAGTCCTTGTCTTCCAGATGTAATTCCAGGTGTTGAAATGGAGTGGGGGGAGAGAAAGAGAGATCAAGTGACAATGTCAGTATCCCTCTTTTATACTTTCTTCCAGATGGTAGAAAGATCCTTGCTGTGACGTGGTTTAGTCTGCCCCCCTGTCCTACATGCTTTCTCCAAGAGGTCTCCGGGATAGTGAATTGGGTGTTGATGAGCCATTAACACCAATCTGGCCAGTGATGGGAACTCCTTTGTTTTAACTGAAAGGCTGGTTGTGGGGGGTTCCCAACCTCACAACATATTTCAGTAACTTATATAGCAATACTTCATAACTTCACATACAATGATAGTACATATAATCCAACAGGATATCAATGGTCATCAGATTAATACTTTTAAAATGATACCTCACAAGGCATACTTTGTACAAAACATGTCATAATTATATGATAGTGGTGAATATGGGGATTCCAGGGTGCTACTTTGAGGTACAGAGTGTCAAGAGGGGCCACTACAAGACTGTGTTCACTGATTACTCAGGACAACTTAAACGTAAGAAAGTTGGAGTGAGGTCAAATGTTTAGCAAAAGCGGTGATGGAGGCAGGTAGAGCAGGATTGTCAGAGAAGCTCGGCTAGATTTTTTCCTCCCTCAAAAAATAAAAATAAGGCAGAACCCATCTTCACTTATTGCTGACTAAGTCATCCATAAATAGTATCACTTCTCCACCCATGAGTATGGGTCCAGGGGCGGCCATTGTCCACAGACTTCTTTGATGGCATGACTCCTGCAGAAGCCATGCTACCCAAGGGCCAGTGGGGCTGGGAAGCATTGGGGAGGCCAAGGGGCTCTACCTGGAAATCACTTGTCTCTGAGAGATTTTCTGAGATCTCTGAATTTCTTCTTCAAGGGAACAAGCCCTAGACAAATGACTGGAGATCACAGGAAGCTCACTGAATTGAAACTTGAATTTCTCACTCCCTTTTGGTGGGGGAAATGTGACTCTATATAGTTAATCTGTAAGTGATGCTACATTCAAAGCAGGCTAAAGTTAACAAAGAGTTCAGGGATAAAAGGGTTAAAGGATTTCATTTTCTTAAAGTGTCAGCATGTTCTGTATTTTCCTCTTTCTATAGAATAAAGCAGTGCTTCTGTAGATTGAGTCAAAATTTTATTTGAACATTCAGCAAAGTAAATTATTACTTTGGATAAGGCTTTGTAGTGATAAGATGTTGGCTAATATACTTGATTAGAATTGAGTCAGCAAATAGTTCTACTTTCTCATTTGTAGGGCCTGACTGTATAGAGAAATAGCTATAAAAATGCATGAAATCTGCAGCAGAAATCTGGCAAATTTTGTGAAAACGTCTTGCATTAGGTTGTGTCGTATCCCACCCTGCCTCATGGTTTGATACAGCATAATATCATATAATTAAAGGAAAAGCATGTTTTAAAATTAACCTTTTTGCCCCATGAATAGTAGAAACACTCTCCATTACTGCTGCTCTTCTCAAACCAAAAAAGCAGTACAGCTTAAAATGTGCATAAATCTACATTTGCTTCTATTGGCTATACTTGCAACTGCTAAGGGGTAGTGTATTTTTGGGTAAAGACTGAGGCCTATGAAGTAGATTTACAAGAGGTCTTAGGTGTTACAATGCTGAGCTAACCTAACTTTTAGGCACCTTGCCACCTAATGCAATTCACAGCTTTGAGTTAGGTACCTAGGCTCCCTACACAATGCACTGGGAGAGTGAGGTGGTTAAGGGTATGTTTGCAAAGCATTTTGGTGAAAGCCTCCCAGCCCGGGTTGAGAGAGAAGGCCTAACAGGGCTTACTCTTGTGCTTTAAAAATAGTTGTACAGACTGCAATTTGAAGATGGGGTTTGGGCTTGAACTCTAAAGCCTACCCTAGACTTTACATCCTAGGCTCCAGCCTGAGCCACAACTTCAAAGCACTCTCTATACAACTATTTTTAGGGTATGAATGCAAACCATGAACCCAAGTTGGTCAACCCAGCCTGAGAGACTCGTTCCAAGATGCTATATATACATACATTAAGAATGGGATTCATAGAAGCCAGTAAAATGACTGCCTAAGCTCTCCAGTAGGAAATGTCAGGAAGTTATATATCTAAGTCCAGGCCACAGGGAGGCACCTCAGCGGTATAATACTTACCTCCCTCCAGTGAGGTTTCTCAATCCCCCCACAGTAGCCTAGTAGCCTAGCTACTAACTCTTACTCATTTGCATTCTGGCACCAAAAATACTACCAACACCAGAATACCTTCTGGATCAGATGAGAGAGGAAGGGAAACATGCAGTTTGTGAATTTCCCTGAGGCTTGGGTGCCAAGCAACTCAACAGTGTCAGATTTAGGCAGGTTTGTGCATGCCCACTGGTAGAAATTTGGTACCTTGGGAACTTTACGTGTGGAATTTTAGGCACCTACAGGCTTAGACATCAGCTGAACAGGGTTTTTGAGGATCTAAGTGGTGCCTAAATGTTTGATTTAGGTACCTAAATTCATTTTTGGATCTAGATTATTATGTTTAGCTGAGCTCTCTAGACCTGCCCCTCTGTACTGTATTTGACATTACAGGAAATGGAAGGGGGGGGGGGGGTGGAAGGGAAGCTTAAAAAATAGCATAATGGAAAATGTAATCTGCCAGGGCATTTAAAACTTACAGGAGAAAAAGGGGGTATGGTCCTCACAACTACATGTCACATAAGGCACCACAACAGCCTTTCTTAATATACATGTTTTGGTTTTCAGTTCAATTTTTTTTTTCATTTTTTCACTGAAAAGTCAGTTTTCCAAAGAAAACAAATTTCACACGTTTTCCTTTTTGTTCCTCCATTTTCACTGAAATTTTCCACAGGAAAATTCCATTTTCCTATCAGTTCTATATTGTAAAATTGTTGATTGGCACAATTGAGCCCTAATTGTGAGTGAGGTCTCTTGGCACTCAGACAATAAATAATGATGGTGATTTACAAGTTATTTCAAAGTAGGGTGGCCAGACAGCAAGTGTGAAAAATCGGGACAAGAGATGGGGCGTAGTAGGTGCCTATATAAGACAAAGCCCCAAATGGCCCCATATGGGACTGTCCATATAAAATCGGGATATCTGGTCACCCTATTTCAAAGTCTTCATGTTCAATAGTTCTGTGACGAACAACAACATGAAGCACAATAAGACCATTGCTTATGTTCATAAATATTTTAAAACAAAACTCAGAAGAAATCTTCAAAATACCCTTTATGTAACCACAGTAACATACCTTGCCTTTATTTAAAGAACTACAATCCACGAGTGTTTCACATAACTATTGTGTTGAGTTTTGTGTTGGATACATACTGAGATAATACCTGTAATGGTGTCTACATCATCTTTATTTTTATATTAATATTTTTCTTCATGATCACACTAATGACTATGTTTGTTCATGTACTTTGTCTCTTAAACATGCCTGAAAATATAACCTGTCTCACTGTCAGCCCCTTATAATCTCTGTATAGAAGTGTTGTAAGTTTCCTGACAATCGATGTTAAGTTGTACACTTTCTTTGTGAATTTTTAATGATTTTGTTTATTGATTCTCTTTTTTGTGTTCCTTGATCTTTCAAATTCCTTATCTTTTCTCAGTCCTTGCAATCTTTCTGATCTTTTCAGTGTTTTTATGATAATACTTTTGTTCATCTCTGTTTTTTTCTGACTTTACACCCACTGTGGTTCCTAATGTGTTCTTTGATGCCTTCTATCTTTGTTTGTGGAGCTTCCTCTTGATTGAAAGGGCTTCTCTCCCTCTCTTCATTATCCAGGTCTGCAGTGAAGTGACAACTGAAAACAAAGGGAGCCTTTCAAAAACTCATGCTTTTCTGATTGCAAATATTTTCCTCTCCACTGGAGACACACAAAATAGTATTGAAAACCTGAGTGAAAACAATAAAATATTTTATTCTAAAATAAATTATTTCCAAAATGTGGGGATTTGTCATGAAGACTCTGAGTTCTGGAACAAGGTCTGTATATCCACTTTGAGGGTGTAGGTGGTCTAGCAATCTGCATGGAACTTGGAGGAGAGGAACATACGTTGCAAGAGAGAAAAGTTTATAGAAGGCACTAGCAAGTCAGTCTGTTTGGACATGGCTTGAAGGCTAGCTGCAGTTGCAGCATATCTATAAATAGTCATCTTACTAAATAACCACTTTATATTTAGAAATATAGAATCTTCTTGTGTTATTACCTGGGATCCTAGTTTACCATGGTAACCTCCCCCCCAAATTCTCTGATTAAAAAATATAAAAATCCACATTTTCCCATGATTACCCAGCATGCAATGTATGAAACATCACCATGGCAGTAGTCAGTGTAGTGAAACTCACAGAAAGGAAGAGTGTAATTAACAGGAAAACAAAGCAGCACCCAAAAACTAGAAGGAACAGGCATTGTGGAGGGACGTAAACATGGAAACAAGAACTGAGTCTGTATACAGAGTCAACCTTGAGGAATCATCTACTGAAGCCCAACGATGTAATGAGCGCTAGGACACAGAAACAATTATAACACCATGCTAGGCAAGCAGTCCACCACAACAAAGAAGCCAAGGACCTGAGGTAAGTATGCACAGGTGAGTGAGTGTAACTATTTTAGCTGCTCAGTGCTGTGGTACACCAAACCTCTAAAGTACCAGTAGCATCCAGGTGTACCACAATTTGGAGACAAGTGTTGAAGGCACTTCAGCTGCTAGGCCCTTCAGGTATTAACTCTGGTTTGCCCCAATCAGCTGTCAGACACATGACTAAAGTGAAAGGATGTTTTACTAGGGCGGGCACAAAAGGGAAGGGTTGCAGGTACCCTAGGTACAGTGGCTTAAACAGTTACAACTCAAAGTGGAACTATAACAGTTTTTATTTGCGCCTCTGGGGACAGTCCTGTCAAGTTTAAGGCTTTCCAGGCCTGGTACCTGGGATGCCCTCTCCAGTCCCGGCTTTATTCAAAGCAAATAGGACCTTCCAGGTTTCCAAGACAGGATCAGGTAGTGTTTAGGATTAGGATAAGAATTAGGCCCCTTTCCACTAGCTCCGTGCCCTGCTTCCCCATAAATCTCACACAGACTTGTTCTGAGCTGCAGTATCTGACAGTCAGAGCCTGTTCCACACAGCTCCCTGGCTTCTGATGCAGCCTGCTGTGATGATTTGGGAATATGTCTGTATAGTTTATGAACTGTAAACTCTATGTATCTGTGTCAGGCTGCACATTGCATTTGGACTGTACAGCTTTTTGCTTTCTCTATTGTCTGTTACCTTTCATGTTGGGCTGAAGTCCCAACATGTAACGATACAGGGCTGACAATATAAAGTAGTTGACTTTAAGTACCGAATTGTTGGAAATCTAGTCATTCTAGACAAAAGACTGATCCCTGCCCAGAAGGACTGCTTTAGAGTAGGGGGGAGGACACCTTGGCAACAAAGTCAAATGGCGTGAAGTTGTGCTCATGTGAGGAAGCTGATAAGGGTGTCACCTGAGACAGGTAGCTGAAAGTTTTATAAGGACAGAAGATGGTTAGCTCACTGGCATCTTCCTCCAGTCCATGAGGGAGAAGCAAACCAGTATGTGGCAGCCTACAAGCCATACACTGAAGCAGAAGGACTCTGGACAAACCCACGGGAGTCTAACCCCCCAAATGCCCTGGATGATGAGGAAACTGAACCAGGGATATGCATGTAGTGTTTATTGTTTTATATGATCTGTACTCTCCTGTGGTTGAGATGATTAAGTAGAAGAGCATGAATGTGTTAAACTCTGTGCAAACTGTGTGTGTGTGTGTGTGTGTGTGTGTGAGAACAGGATTTCACCCTGAGTTCTGTTTCCCGTCAAAATTTCTTCCTTTGCCGAGGTGCAATAATTCATAGGTCTGCTGAGATTGTGAAAATTCTACAAAATCATCTATCCCCAAAGCCTCTGGTCACTGCAGAGCTCTTCTGCTTTTGTAAACGGAATCAAAATGGAAACAAAACATTTACTGATTATGTGGATGTACTACAGAAATTAACACCATATTGTGAATTTGAAGAGATTGTAAATGATACATTAAGGGGTCGGTTAATGTGTGGTATGCAAAATGAAGCACCCAAAACTCAGAGACTGACTGAGGCTGATTTGGTCCTAAAATGTGCACTAGCAATTGCTGTATCAATGGAGACAGGTACTAATGATGCCAGGGAGGAGCTGCAGCAGCACCATGTGATCTGTGCAACAAATAAACTGGAGGTCAAAGAGAAAGCACAATAATTGGTAGCAAGAATGGGGTCCTCCAGGAATACAATGAAATCGAGTTCAAAGCCAAAAGGATCATGCTAGATGCACAAAAGAAGTTAGGCATTGTGACACTAAGCTAGCTCCTTGAGCTGGGAATCACACCTCAAGCTTCAAGTGTGGACACAACTTTGTGTAATTTGCAAACTTTATCAGTGATGATTTTATGTTCTCTGACAGGTCATTGATAAAAATGTTAAATAGTGTAGAGCAAAGGACCAATCCCTCTGGGACCCCACGAGAAATACATCTGCTCAGTGATGATTCTCTGTTTACAGTTATAGTTGAGACCTATCACTTAGGGAGTTTTTAATCCATTTAATGTGTGGCATGCTAATTTTGCAGTCAGTGACTGCAGAGGTCCAGTAAAAGTGAAACTAAAGGAAAGTGCAGCTTTCAGCTACTGGAAAGGTGAGCAGATAATGGATTTCTCAGTTCAGGATCTGAAACTAAACATCAGGGGAAAATAAAAATAAAATAAAAACCTAGAAAAAAAAAAGGTTTCAAGTGGAGCAAAACATTTTGAATCTATCCAAAATTATTTTTGTTTTTTGATTAATTTCAAATCAAACAAAATATTTTGGTCAACTCAAAATCAACTTTTTCGGGTTTTTCATTTTGATTTGGCCATGTAAGGTGGGTGGAGGAGGGTTAAATTGGCCAAATTTGAAATTAAAAAATATTTTGACTCTTGACATTTTTTTCCAAACAAAACTATGATTGACTTTGACCCTAATTCAGCAAATAATTTTGGGGCCCCAAAAATGCATTTTTCAGAAAAAAAAATGTTGAAAAAATTTGGTCTAGCTCTAACTGTGAGTAAACTGTTCATTCAAAAGATAAGGATTAAAAATGTCTGGCTATTTGGGAACAATGCACTTGTTTGGTAGCTCAAGAGAGGACTACTACACATATACTGAAAAAGTGGAACAATATAAAATGGGTATTGGAATAACTGATGACAGAAAGGTGGCAGTTTTATTGAAACTGACAGGGTTAGACTACTCAGCAGATTATAGATTTTAACAGCTCCTATTAAACTAGCCAAAGTAATAGTGTATATTTATAAGTAGCCCTTACATGTGGTATATATTTAGTAAACATGGTTATTTGGACATGTGATTTCTTTATATCATTACTGTTGCACAAAGAGCGAAAGACACAACATATTTTTAACAGAACAAATAAATACAGATCTGACAACATACTAAGGAATTTAAGGCCAATGTTCAGATCATTTTTTCTGAGTAAAAAAATAGTAGATCTTTGAAAATCAATATAAGATGCCTTTTCTAACAATAACAGATATCCTTTTTGATAATACGATAAGAGGGATGTGAATTTGTTTAAGGAACCATATTGTCCATCTTTTCAGCTCTAGGTATTTCCAAATTCAGTAGACAAGGAAGATGTTCTTGGAGGACATTGCACGTTTAAGATATATTCTTGTAGGAACAAACTCATTCAACTCAAACTTTTTTGTTTTTGTTTTTTGTATTCTCAATTTCTGCCCTAGAACCATTGCTGGACTTCAGCTGTCAGACCAAAACCATCTCCCCTGCTGCAATGCAGAGAAATGATACTGTTTTCAGATATGAAACTACGTCTCAGTTCTATGCCCTAAATAGGTCCTCTTTTGTTGTTTTCTTATGGCTTTACTGTGTCACTTATATATAGCTCATAATAAGGACCAGTGAACAAAAAAATGGCCATATGGGGTAATACCAATGCTCCATCTAGCCCAGCATCCTGTCTTCTGACAGTGGCCAGTGCCAGATGCTTCAGAGGGAATGAACAGAGCAATTATTCAATGTTCCATCCCTTTCCTGTCATCTGGTCCCAGCTTCTGGCTATCAGAGGTTAAGTAAACCCAGAGCATGGTGCTGCTCCTTGACCATCTTGGCTAATACTCTTTGATGGACCTATCCTCCAAGAACTTGTCTAATTCTTTTTCACACCTAGTTATACTTTGGGCCTTTGCCACATCCCCTGGCAATGAGTTCTACAAGTTGACTGCGTTGTGTGAAGAAATACTTCCTTATGTTTGTTTCAAACCTGCTGCATATTAATTTCCTTGGGTGATCCCTGATACCTGTGCTATGTGAAGAGGCAAATAACAGTTCATTATTCACTTTCTCCCCACCATTCATGATTTTATAGACTTATCATATCCCCCCTAAATCATCTCTTTTCTAAATTGAACAATCCCAGTCTTTTTAACCTCTCCTCACATTGAATTTGTTTTATACCCCTCATCATTTTTTGCCCTTCTCTGTACTTTTTCCAATTCATATATATATATATATATATATATATTTTAGATGGAGTGACCAGAACTTCATGCAGTATTCAAGCTGTGGACATATAGTGGAAAATGAAGAAGTTTTGACCCCAGGCTAGGAAATCAGTCAGACTGGAAGTCACCTGATCCAGTACATTAAATGTGTACTATAAAAATAAAAAGAAAAAAAAAATAGAATTAAAAATTCTAAATTAAAAATCACAGTAAAAACGGACGAAGTGCTATACTAGAATCACAGATGTAATTGCTAAAACTACTAGCAGCTATTTACTTATAAATATGTTCAATGATTATTTGAATATAAATTAAATAGAATCATAGAATATCAGGGTTGGAAGGGACCTCTGGAAGTCATCTAGTCCAACCCTCTGCCCACAGCAGGACCAATCCCCAACTAAATCATCTCAGCCAGGGCTTTGTCAAGCCTGACCTTAAAAACTTCTAAGGAAGGGGATTCCACCACCTCCCTAGGAAACGCATTCCAGTGTTTCACCACCCTCCTACTGAAAAAGTTTTTCCTAATATCCAAATAGCACAGTGACGTCCATTTGCACAATGTTGACAAAGGTAAATGATGGTGTGTTAAGAGTAATAAAAATAACATTTTAAAAAGTAAACCATTAGAAGGAGCAAAACTATATTTAAAATGGATTACAAGAAAGGAACTGCAATTCAGGGAACTACAGCAGCAGATAAGACACATTTGTGAACTGCTGTGAGACTTTATGCAAACATATAAACTGATAAAGGATTCTTTTAAATACTCAGACTGTGTGACATATATTTTTTGGGGGATGTATGTAAAATATTTGACTGAATAAAGTCTCCTATAGCACCTCAGCACATTATATGAGATAGAGAGAAGCTGCTGTGTCTAAGCATTGAGTTGTCTGTGCCTTTAAGAACAGAGCCCTGGGAAGCAGATTATGAGACATACTCTCTTGGAGAAGGTGAAATAAAAAAGTCCCTCTTCCTCCTACCCTATTTTTGTTAACCTGGCAGGTACTTCATTCCATGGGGTAACTGTTACCCCTTCTGCATCTCCCTGTGCTGGGTTTTTTCCCTCTGTTCTCTGCCTCCCTTAGGGTTGCCAGGTGTCTGGTTTTTGACTGGAACACCCGGTCAAAAGGGGATCCTGGTGGTTCTGGCCAGTACCACTAACCGGGCTGTTGAATGTCCATTTGGTGGCACTGCGTGGTGGGGCTGGCAGGCTCCCAGCTAGCCTCCGTGCTGCGTGGCTTCCCCGGCATGTGCGATAGGCTTAGGGGCAGCCAGGAGGCTCTGCGTGCTGTCTCCACCCAGCCCGCAGGAGCAGCTCCCATTGGCCATGTCGGGGCAGGGGACGACCTAGTGCGACTCTCGAGTGCTCAGCAGGCAGCTGTTGAGGAGTTGTAGAGCACCTCTCCTGCTTCTGCTGGTCCTCTTCTCCTCCTTCTGCTCCTCCTGTGGCTGGGCTTGATCTGCAGCACTTGCCCCTGTGGCAACCCACGGTCTGTCATCCCATCACTGGCAGCCAGGAGTTAGAGGTATTTATCCCCATCTCCGAGTGCTGGGAATGGGGCTGCTGGAAGGGAGAGGAGGAGAATGAGACTGCCCCTCTTGGGGCCCTGTGGGGACTCCTGGGACCCCTCTCCTGTAGGGCCCTGAGAAAGTGTATGAAAAAGTGTCTCTGTGTAGGCAAGTGTGTGCATGCATGCATCGTATGTATTTGTGATCTTGGCTCCTACCCTGCTCTGGCCAGAGTCAATGGGCCTGAGATCCTGCAGGGAGGTGGGGGCACTAAACATTCCAGGTTCTGGCCAATGCTGCTGGGCCCAATCCTGTGGGCGGAGAAGGGGTTGACACCACTGGGCCCAATCCTGGGGGGGAGGGTGACACTGCGGGGCCCGATCCTGCGCTCTACCCCATTTTTGTGCCCCTCCTAGCTCTGCATCCTGGGTGGCTGCCCCATTTGCCCTACCCTAGTTATGGCCCTTTGTACTCAAAACAGTGGGTAAAGGTTATAAGGGAGAGTTGGGTACTCATCCTCAGTTTTGTGTGAAATTACATGTGCTCTGAGCATGCCTAGCAGATAGTGTCCCACAGGCAAGATAACCACTTAGCATGCTGACTTTTGTGGATCCTATTCTAAGGCACCTGTCTCTTCCCATGCATTGTGTGCCCAGGAGCCTAACTCAGGCTTTGTGGATCCCATTGTTGTTCCAGTTATTTTCTAAGCACCTAAACAATAGATATTGCAATGTTTAAATCATTTTGTGGATTTGGGCCAAGGTTCCATCTGCCCACCCCACAGTGCACCCAGAGAAAGATCAGACAGAATCTGACTCTTAATTAATGTGCAAGAGAGCTCTTTATGGAGATAACTAATGACTCATGAATTTTCTAGCTAGAAACACATACAAATCAGCAACCAAATATCTTTTCAATGCCCAATGATCATCTTTTTGGACATCAGGACTGTAACAACTCATTCTCTTTTTGAGAACTCAAGGATGGAAATCGTAAACCCTGGTACTCTATTCAACCCAGACTTTCTGCTAATTCAGTCAGTGAGAATAAGCTCAGCCACCAAAAATGGGCACTTCCTAAGGAGAAGAATACAATTTAATGTATTCTCAAAGAGAAAACTTCATCCAATGACGTTATTAAGGACATTGATTGGATGTACAGTAAAAGAGAAAAATGTCCTACAACAACAAAGTCAGGCAGCCTATAAATAAGGGATTAGATATTTTTCTGATAAATCAGGTGGTGAGTAACATTAAGCAGTTTATTATCAAACATTTCCATTATTGGCTACATGGTAACATTTTACTCATAGAAGAAATAAGTGACCTTGTATAGATAAACCTCCAAAATGAAATAAACTTCCCTATCTGTGAAGTATCTGTGACCTCAAGATAGGCTGTTTTAAGAGACACACAAAGTGGAGAGAAGTAGATTAGAAATCCTTGCTTTACCCCTGAATGTGCTATAACTTGACATGATCTAAGCAGAGAGACTTCAATGGAAATAAATGATAAAAGCAGCACGTGCAGTTTTGTGGATGTTTGCACGCCACACCACACATGGTAGTGAATGAATTTCTCACAGAGTCTTCAAGTTAACTCTCATCTTGCACGCTACAATAAATTAAAATAGTCCTTGTAACCTTTAGCTGCACACATCTTTACAAGCCTTTGTTTAATCTGTCACTGCTTTTTTAAGACAGGCTGCAAAACTACAGGGACCTACATTCAGTCCTGGAGTTAATGGGAGCTGAATTTAGACTGAACACTGAAAAACAAGCAGGACTGGGGCTGGCTAGAGCTTGAAGGCTTCCTATGTCAGTCATCGTCTCAGCTATTAGCTCAGGATATGTGGCCAGGAGAGACATAACCATGATGTTTTTATGTCTTGGTGGTTCCTAACTACTGGAAAGGCCTACTGAGGACATTCGCAGCTGGAAAGCATTAGAGTAGCCTTTAGGCAGGGACTAGCCCAGTGCCAGGACTCCATCAGAACTGGGGTAACACAAAGATGTCATGAAGCCACCTTCACATTCCTTTTCTCCTGAGCTATTCTGAACACTCCACAGCTGTAGATCAGGGTCTGGATGTAATATTTTAATTGAAATGTATGAATGCAGCCCTCACACACAGAAATCGGTCTAGTCCAGGGGTCTCAAACATGCAGGCCATGGGTCGCATGGGGCCCGCAGGGTTATTTTCTGCAGCCCGCCAGCTCCCCGTGGCACCCCCCCCCCACAATTACCTATAGCGGCTCCGGCCCGGCATGCACGGGGGCAGGGCAGACTCCCTACCTGCCTTGCCCCCGTGCCGCTCCAGGAAGCGGCTGGGACCTGGGGGAGGAGGGTCACAGGGGTCTGTGTGCAATGGGAGCTTCAGGGGAGGTACCTGGAGGAGCGGCCAGGGCAACACACAGACCCTTGTGCCCCCCTCCCCCCACCCAGGTCCCGGCCACTTCCTGGAGCGGTGCGGGGACAGGGCAGGCAGGCAGGGAGCCTGCCCTGCCCCTGGTGTGGGCCGGGCTGGACCCACTCCCCTGAACCTCTCCTGCAGCCGAACTCCCTGCCCTGAGCCCCCTGCTGCACCCCACAACCCTCCTGTACCCCAACCGCCTGCCATAAGCCCCTGCTGCACCCCACATACCTCCTGCACCTCAACCCCCTGCCATGAGCCCCCTGCTGCACCCTGCACCACTCCTGCACCCCAACCACCTACCCTGAGCCACCTGCCACACCCTGACCTCCTGCCCCACCCTGCACCCCGATCCCCTGCCCTGAGCCCCCTGACACCCCCCCCACCCCTCCTGCACCCCAACCCCCTGCCCTGAGCTCCCTGTTGCACCCTGCACCCCTCCTGCACCCCCTGGGAGCAGGGAGGGGGCAGAGTTAGGGGTGGGGATTTCAGGGAAGGGGTGGGAAGAGGCGGGGCAGGGGCAGGGCCTCATAGAAGGGGTGGAGTCGGGGCAGGGCTGGGGCAGCGGTGGGGGGTGGTCAGTGGTGCAGCTCTCGGGCGAATGTACTAGTGCTCATGTGGCCCTTGCAGTCAGTTGAGTTTGAGACTGCTGGTCTAGTCTGAGAGACATCCCTAAGAAGTTAATATTCTATCATTTTTAGAGGAAAATATGTTCACTAACTACTATGTTTCTGTAAACAAGAGGTTAGCATTTTTAATCTGTTCAAATTCATATATTCTCTGACTAGGTTTTAAAATAGGCTTTCATTTATTATTTATCCATGTCTGATACATTTGGTATGAATTGAATTGTTTTCCTACTTTAAAGTGCTCAGTACTTCAAATGTGCATGAATGTCAAGCCAGGGAAGAACCATTCTGCTTACTCAAGAAGGTAATACACAGGGTCATCTTGCTCTGGGGCTAGTGAGTACAGTTAATTATCCCTGCTGTTAATTCTGATGTTACAGTGGTAATTACCATGGAACATCTATCAAAATTATAGTGTGAAAACAATTTCATACTGAACTGATTACCACCTGGACTCGTCTGATTGTAATTGGTTAAGTAGTAGGCAAGCAAAGAAAGGAAAAAGTAAAACACAAAATAGTTTGCATCCGATTAGAGACCCCCTGAGGAATCAGTCACTGGGTAAACACAAAAGCCCTACAGTTATACTTTAGCAATGATACACAGTTTTTCATTCTGCAGATATATCCGTTTGTTCAAAATACATTTAATAATGATCTGGAAGAGAGAGAGAGCATACAGTGCAGAGCAATAGGGTGAACATTTAAAAGTGGCACAAAATCATTTAGGGCTAGATTCTGTCACCCTTTGAGGAATTTGTTGTTCCTGAAATACTATCACAGATTTCAATAGACTGTGAATGAAATAAGTTATCAATTACTCCATGTGAGTAGGGGCTTTGGGCCAGATTCTGGAAACCTTATTCAAGTTGATGAGCACTGACTCACACACATAGTCCCATTGAAGTTAATGAGCCTGCTTGGAAGAGTAAATTATAGATGACTCTGAAGCACTTACACAAGCAGACCCATTTGTGTGAGCTAGTGCTCAAAAACTTGAGTAAGGTTTCCAAAGCCCAGAGAGGTAGCACAATAGCAGGTGAAATTCATTGTTGCCAAATGTAAGCAATGCACATTGGAAAAAATAATGCAAATACCTTGTACGCTCCACCGAGTCCTTGATTAACTGTGGCAATTTAGGGGAAAGACCATCATTGTGTGCAGCTCAATGTAAACTTCCACTCAATATACAATTTTCAGGTAACAGCTGTGTTAGTCTGTATTCGCAAAAAGAAAAGGAGTACTTGTGGCACCTTAGAGACTAACCAATTTATTTGAGCATGAGCTTTGGTGAGCTACAGCATGCATGCATCCAATGAAGTGAGCTGTAGCTCACCAAAGCTCATGCTCAAATAAATTGGTTAGTCTCTAAGGTGCCACAAGTACTCCTTTTCAATATACAATGACAGTCGAAAAAAGCAAACTAACTGTTGGGATGTATAAGGAATAGGATGGAAAATATAACAGAAAATGTTATAATGCAATACATAAATCAATTATATACTCTCACCTGGAATACTATGTTCATTTCTGGTTACCGTATCTTAAAAAGATAGAGGAGAAAAATACATGGATCTCAGAAACAGGTGAGAAAAATGACTAGAGGCATCGAATGACTTTCATATGAAGAGAAATTAAAAAAGACAGATTGTTTCATTTAGAGAGGAGATGGATAAGAGAGGCTCTGACAGCAGTATGTGTAGGTATGTGAGAGAAGATAATTCAGGCATTCCTATATATCTTTTTCATAATACAAGAATGAAGGGACAGTAAATTAAAAGTAGTATGTTAAAATTGATAAAAGGAAATACTTTTTCATATGATATTGTGGCAAATTGCCGGTATGATTACGATGGGTCCCGCACGTCCTCTTCTTGTGGGGAGAGGGGTGTGTTCAAGGCACAGTTTTCTGCCCCTGAACTAGGGTATCCAATTTCCCACTAGTAACCCAGAGAAGGGTAGTGGAGAGGGAGGAACCCGGGCCAGCCCTCTACTCCAGGTCCCAGCCCAGGGGCCCTAGGGATAGTGGTAAACCACTTGAACTAGTGCTTCCTTGCCCTGGGCTACTTCCCTCTCCTGCTCTTCAGCTTGTGGGGCTTACTGCCCGCTCTCTCTGCACAAACCGGGTGTCTCTTAACCTAGGGTCTTGGTCTTCTAGCCAGCCACTGCACTTCTCCAAACTCTCCTCTACTTCAACTCCTTCAAACTGCTCTCTGCTCCAATGCCAAACCACTGCTCCAACTCCTTCCCCTGGCTGATTGAAGCAGGATTTTTTTATCAGGTGACTAGCTTCAGGTGCTCTAATTGGCTTCAGGTACTTTTAATTAATCTATAGAAACCTTTCTTCCCTCTACAGGGAATAAGGCTTCTCCCAGCCTGGGACTTACATATCTCTCCTATATCACTCTCCTGCTGCCCTCTGGCCTGGGCTTTCCTTGCTTTTTGTCCTTGCTTCAGATTCCCCCCTCCACCCCGACCGGGCCAGATGCTTTTTCTTTGTTTTGTTTTGTTTTTTGCTGTTTTGGTTTTTTTTTTTGCTGCCGTTTGAGTGCTGGTTGGCTGCCAGCTTGCCTGCCAGCCCCCTCACGCCTGTCCTCAGACGCTGCTATTGCTTCAGCTGCAACCCCCGGAGGAGGGGGGGAGGACTGCCGACCCGCTCCCTGGAGGAGGGGAGTGGACGCCCCCAGACCCAACCGTTTTGCTGTTTGTTTGTGGACCCGCAATTAATCGTCTTCTTATCTTTGCTTGGCATTTTTGGAATGCTCCACAAAGACCTAGAGAGAAGACAGCTGACAGAGAAATCGCCCAGGGAAGCTACAAATCATCATGGAGGGGGCCGTAAGACTGAGTAACTTTTGAACTGTACTCTCATGTGGGGGGAGTTTGACTGTGTCTTACCTGCGCTTGTAGGGGCACAGGGGGCGCGGCACGAAGCTGTCCCCCCCGGTCCATCGGTGCCCCTCCCACACTACTACAACCGTCACGGCCCCCCGCCATCCGTCCCTGCTGGCAACCTGCCATCTGCCTCTAGCGTCAGCTGCTTGCTTTGAATTCCATCATCCGGACCAGACACAACAGCCGACCAAACGAGACTCTTCGGACAAACACGTGTGGGTCCATGTCCCCCCTCCCCCCCCCGGACTGTTTACCCCGCAGTTTGCCCCTGTTACTGGACCCCAACTCCTGTTTCCTCCCCCGTCCAGTCTGATGCATTTGGCACCCCCACCCGCCTGCAGCCCAGCAGGGAGGAGTGGTTAATCTGCTTCCCCCTCCCCTCTCCTCCTTCTGGTGTCTCCCCGTCTCTCCCTGCTCACAATGGCGGGGAATGAGAGGGGCAAGGCCCCTGTAACAAACTCAGTTGCCCCTCCCTCAGCTACCCCCCTGCCCAACCCCCAAACCCGCCCCACCACTGCTGCCAAAACACCTGCCACCGCTCCTGCTGGGGCATCGGCAGCAGGAGGCATCGGGGCGACTACTGCCGCTGCAACGCCCACCGCCCCCCTAGATTCTAGGAAACCCCCCGCAGTTGGCCGGAAAGGCCAGGGTGTGAAGAAAGGAAAGGGCTCCGCTAAAACCACCGGACCCTCCATGGCAGGGGCTGTCCCCACCGCTGTAGCCTCATCATCGACCATGGCGTCCCTCCCCGCTGTTCCCTCCACCAGCTCTGCGAGCGTCCTTCCCCCGGCCCCCAGGATGTATGCCTGGGCGGTGGCAGCCCCCCGCACGCCTGCCGCCTCGTCATCCCGCCCACCCACGTCTCCGCTACCATCACTAGCGGCCGGGGCCCCTTTCCCACCATGACCAGGAAGCACGGCATCCGTTGCCTCCTGGTGCCCGCCTCGCCCCACGTGGAGACATACGTGCAGGCGTTGGCGAGGGTGGTAGGACCCACGGCTATTGTGGCGGCCTCCAAAATGCACAGGAAGGTTGTCTTTTTCCTGGCATCAGAGGCTGCCACCCAGGAGGCGGTGGAGAAGGGCCTGGCAGTGAGGGGGGTGTTTGTGCCCCTGGACCCACCAGAGGACCTGGGCGTTCTCCTAGTCCTCACCTCCGTCCCTCCTTTTCTACCCAATGCCGCCCTGTTACCCGCTCTCTCCACCCTGGGGAAACTCGTTTCTGTCATCAGCCCTCTCCCGTTGGGCTGCAACGACCCCACCCTCTGTCACGTCCTCTCGTTCCACCGGCAAGTGCAGCTTCTACCGCCGGCAGCGGCGCATGACGGAGAGGCGCTCGAGGGGTCCTTCCTAGTCCCCTCCCAGGGAGCCCGTTATCGGGTCTTTTACTCCACGGGAAAGGCCCAGTGCTACCTCTGCCGATCAGCGGGGCATGTCCGAAGAGACTGCCCTTTGACCAAGCGGGGAGGGGCACCCGAGACCCCCGAGACCCAGCAGGACATCGGCTCCGTCGTTGCCGATGCCCCTGGCTGCCCGAGATCTGCAACCACCTCTCCTCCTGCTTGATCCACCGCTGCTCCTGCCCGGGCCCAAGAGACACCTCCCCTACAACGCCCAGATGAGCGAGGGAGCCCCGCTCTTGCTGTTAACCATCCAGCAGAGCCTATGGAGGAGGGTGCAGCAAAGATATTACCGGGCATAGGAGAGGGCCTGCCCTAAGGAGAACCACCCTCCCATCATGTTGCCTCACCGTTACCCCCCCCCAAGCCCCTGAACCATTGCCTCTGCCCCCCGACATGACCCCTGCTAACCAGCCCCCAGACGATTCTATGGAGGGCTGGACCCTAGTCCAGGGAAAGTGAGGCAAACGGAAGGCTCGAGCTCCACTGCACCCATCCGATGCGGAGGCCCCCCAGAAGACCAGGAAGGGAGGCACTGACACTGAGCCTTCCGCTATGTCCACGAGCGAGATCCATCCGCCGGTGTCGGGAGGGGAAGACAAAACAGCACTGGAAGGTAGAATCTCCCCTCCATGGGAGACCCTCCCCTCCGAGACCCCTGAGGAAGCCCCTTCTGCCCGAATATCACCCGAACCCCCCGCAAACCTCGAAGCGACCGTCGTAGCGGGCGCCAGAGTGGAGCCACCCGGGGTGGCAGAAGACGACCTCTCCTCCATGTATGAGGAGATCGAGGCCCTAGGTTTGATCCCGGTCACCCAGGGAGAGAATGACCTACAGCCGGCTGGCCTCGATCTGGGCAACCTTACCCCAATCCCCCTTTCCCCATGCTCCCTCCCCCTAACCGCCTTCCCGGGCGAGCACCCTGCAGAAGGTGGTCCACCACCTGAGGCCATGGGTGCCAAATCCACCACAGAGCCTGCACCTAGCATCACTGGGAGCCCCCTCCCCACCCCCTTAACCCTCAAATCTGTTCGGGAGGCACCACCTCTCAGCTGCTTGCCTCCTGAAGCCCAGAGCCTTGCTTCTGCCCCCGCCCCCACTCCCACCCCTGTCCCTGCCCAATCCACCTCCTCCTGCAATGCTATTGCCACCCTGGGGTTATTTCCTTCCTGTTTTTTTGCGGATCCCCCGCAAGGAGCAGCCTTTGCATTTTCCTGCTGTGACCCATTAGGAGCTGCAATTTTCCCTCCGCCATCCTCTTCTACCCCAAGGCTTGAGACGGACCTAATAACTTTAGCCTGTCAGACGCCCCGTCGGTGGTCTGCACCCTGCCTGCCCGCCTAGCGGACTATGAGGCTGCACCAAGAGCCCCACCAGGGAATAACCCGGAAATCGCAACCCCACCCCCCCATGAGCTGCAAAAAGCATTGCAACAGTTTTTAGAAGACATCCATGGCTCCCGCAACAGGGTACAGCTAGCTCTCCAGCTATGGGGGGACTTTGATCAAATCCTTCAGGCCACAAGGGCCCTTATAAAGGAGGGTAAAGGGAAAGGAAGGCACGGTGCTGCGGCCTACGGGCGGGCCCGCAGCTTCCGTGACGATTTACTCACTTATGGGATGGGTCACGGATTGTTGCGCGACCCACCGGGGGCTGCGAACACCCCCGCCAACAAGGAACCCCCACCCCTCCCAGCCCTCCGCATGACGCCCCTCATTATTGCAACCTTGAACACCAGGGGCTGTAGGAGGACTCTCTGCAGGTCCCAGGTGCTCTCTTACCTTCGGGAAGGGGGGTACTCTGTGGTTTTCCTGCAGGAGACCCATACGGATCCGACCGCCAAGGACAGCTGGCTGCTGGAGTGTGGGGACGGGGTCTACTTCAGCCACTTCACGATCCGACAAGCTGGAGTGGTGACCCTGTTCTCCCCCAACCTACGGCCCGACGTGCTAGGGGTCACTGAGGCCGTGCCGCGCCACCTGCTGCATCTCCGAATCCATATGGAGGGGCTTGTGGTCAACCTCCATAATGGCCTCCCTCCGTGCAGAGAGGCCAGAGCCGGCCTATTGGCACTTTAACAACAGCCTGTTGGAGGATGAGGGCTTTGTGACATCCTTCCGGGAGTTTTTGCTGGCCTGGTGAGAGCAGCAACGTGCCTTTCCCTCGGCGCGGCGATCTAGGGAAGGTGCGCGCCAAGCTCTTCTGCTATGACTACACCCGGGGCACCAGCCGACGGAGAAATGCAGTGATAGAGCAGTTGGAACGGGAGATCTTAGAGATGGAGAGGCGTCTGGCCACCAGCCCCGAGGACCCGTTCCTCTGCGGAGCGTGCCGGGAGAAGCAGGAGGAGCTCTAGTCCCTCAAGGACCATCGGGCCCAAGGTGCCTTTGTTCGATCCCACATCCGCCTCCTTCAGGAGATGAATCGTGGCTCTCGTTTCTTCTACACCCTGGAGAAAACGAGGGGGGCCAAGAAACACATCACCTGCCTTCTAGCAGAAGACGGCACCCCCCTCACGGATCCGGTGGAGATGTGTGGGAGGGCCTGTGACTTCTACACAAGCCTTTTCTCCCCGGATCCGACCGATCCTGGCGCTTGCAGGGTGCTCTCGGAGGAACTCCCCACGGTCAGCGTGGGCGACCGAGACCAACTAGAGCTGCCTCTCACCCTGGCCGAGTTCTCGGAAGCCCTCCGTCGCATGCCCACCAATAAATCTCCAGGCATGGATGGGCTGACCGTGGAGTTCTACCGCACGTTCTGGGACATTCTTGGCCCAGACCTAGCCACTGTCTGGCCTGAGTCTTTGCAGGGCGGGGTCCTCTCTCTTTCGTGCAGGCGAGCGGTGCTCGCCTTGTTGCCGAAGAAGGGGGACCTCCGCGATTTATGAAATTGGCGTCCCGTCTTGCTCCTTAGCACGGATTACAAAATCGTAGTGAAAGCAATCTCACTGCGGCTAGGGTCCGTGATGGCAGACGTGATCCACCCAGACCAGACCTATACTGTCCCGGGTCGCAGCATTTTTGACAATCTATTTCTAGTCTGAGCTCTTTTGGAACTCAGGCGTAGAGATGGTCTGTCGTTCGCCCTCCTGTCTCTTGATCAGGAGAAGGCGTTCGAAACAGTGGACTATGGGTACCTCCTGGGCACTCTGCAGGTGTTTGGATTTGGACCTCAGTTTGTGAGTTTTCTCCAGGTGCTGTACGCTGCCGTGGAGTGTCTGGTTAGGCTCAACTGGTCCCTGACCGAACCGGTCAGCTTTGGGCGAGGAGTATGTCAGGGGTGCCCCCTCTCTGGCCAGTTGTACACTCTGGCGATCGAGCCCTTCCTCTGTCTCCTCAGCAGGAGGTTGATGGTGTTGGTGCTGCGGGAGCCGGAGCTGTGGCTGGTCCTGTCAGCATACGCCGATGACGTGCTCCTTGTGGTCCAGGACCCGGGGGACTTGGCGGGGGTGGAGGCTTGCCAGGCCATCTATTCGGCAGCCTCCTCCACCCGAGTCAACTGGGTCAAGAGCTCTGGCTTGGCGGTGGGGGACTGGCGGCGGGTGAGGTCCCTCCCACCCGCGCTTCAGACCATCCGGTGGAGCGTGGGCCCACTGCTCTACCTAGGCGTTTACCTTTCTGCCACGCACCCTTCTCCGCCGGAGAACTGGCAAAATTTAGAAGGCGGGGTGATAGATTGGCTCCGGAAATGGACAGGGCTACTCCGATGTCTCTCCCTCCAAGGGAGAGCACTGGTGCTTAACCAACTAGTCCTGTCTACGCTCTGGTACCGGCTCAACACCCTGGTTCTGGCCCCGGGTTTCCTGACCGACCTCCGGACATCGATTCTAGAGTTCTTTTGGTCAGGAATGCACTGGGCCCCTGTTGGAGTTCTTCATCTACCCCGAAGGAAGGAGGGCAGGGCCTGAAGTGTCTGCACACTCAGGTCCGTGTCTTCCGCCTCCAGGCCCTGCAGAGGCTCCTTTATAGTGCAGGTAGTTCGACGTGGAGCATATTGGCGCATGCCTTCCTGCCCCGTTTCCAAGGGCTCCAATACGACCGGCAGCTCTTTTATCTTTGTCCAAGAGGTTTTCCGCGAGTCCTCTCTGGGCTGCCGGTCTTCTACCAGGACCTCCTCCAGACCTGGAAACTTTTTTCTCCGTCTTATTCTCTATCCCTTTTTTAATGATTTCTAACATCCCGTTTGCTTTTTTGTCTGCCGCTGCACACTGCATGGACGTCTTCAGAGAACTATCCACGATGATCTTTCTCTTGATTAGTTGTAGCTAAATTAGCCCCCATTATATTGTATGTATAGTTGGGGTTATTTTTCCCAATGTGCATTACTTTACATTTATCCACATTAAATTTCAATTGCCATTTTGTTGCCCAATCACTTCGTTTTGTGAGATCTTTTTGAAGTTCTTCACAGTCTGCTTTGGTCTTAACTATCTTGAACAGTTTAGTATCGTCTGCAAACATTGCCACCTCACTGTTTACCCGTTTCTCCAGATCATTTATGAATAAATTGAATAGGATTGGTCCTAGGACTGACCTTTGCGGAACACCACTAATTACCCATCTCCATTCTGAAAATTTACCATTTATTCCTACCCTTTGTTCCCTGTCATTCAACCAGTTCTCAATCCATGAAAGGATCTTCCCTCTTATCCCATGATAACTTAATTTACATAAGAGCCTTTGGTGAGGGACCTTGTTAAAGGCTTTCTGGAAATCTAAGTATACTATGTCCACTGGATCCGCGTTGTCCACATGTTTGTTGACCCCCTCAAAGAACTCTAATAGATTAGTAAGACACGATCTCCCTTTCCAGAAACTATGTTGACTTTTGCACAACCCTTTATGTTCTTCTATGTGTCTGAGAATTTTATTCTTTACTATTGTTTCAACTAATTTGCCAGGTACTGACATTAGATTTATCGGTCTGTAATTGCTAGGATCACCTCTGGAGCCCTTCTTAAATATTGGCGTTATATTAGCTATCTTCCAGTCATTGGGGACAGTAGCTGATTTAAAGGACAGGTTACAAACCATCGTTAATAGTTCCGCAATTTCACATTTTAGTTCTTTCAGAACTCTTGGGTGAATGCCATCTGGTCCCGGTGACTTATTACTGTTACATTACTCAATTAATTCCAAAACCTCCTCTAGTGACACTTCAGTCTGTGACAATTCCTCAGATTTGTCACCTACAAAAGACGGCTCAGGTTTGGGAATCTCCCAACATCCTCAGCCGTGAAGACTGAAGCAAAGAGTTCATGTAGTTTCTCTGCGATGACTTTGTCGTCTTTAAGTGCTCCTTTTGTATCTCGATCATCCAGGGGCCCCACTGGTTGTTTAGCAAGCTTCCTGCTTCTGATGTACTTAAAAAACATGTTGTTATTACCTTTTGAGTTTTTGGCTAGCTGTTCTTCAAACTCATTTTTGGCTTTTCTTATTACATTTTTACATTTAATTTGGCAGTGTTTATGTTCCTTTCTATTTACCTCAGTAAGATTTGACTGCCACTTTTTAAAAGATGCCTTTGTATCTCTCACTGCTTCTTTTACATGGTTGTTAAGCCACAGTGGCTCTTTTTCAGTTCTTTTACTGTGTTTTTAATTTGGGGTATACATTTAAGTTGAGCCTCTATTATGGTGTCTTTGAAAAGTGTCCATGCTGCTTGCAGGGATTTCACTCTAGTCATTGTACCTTTTAATTTCTATTTAATTAACCTCCTTGTTTTTGCATAGTTCCCCTTTCTGAAATTAAATGCCACAGTGTTGGGCTGTTGAGGTGTTCTTCCCATCACAGGCATGTTAAATGCTATTACATTATGCTCTTTATTTCCAACTGGTCCTATTATAGTTACCTCTTGGACCAGATCCTGAGCTCCACTCAGGACTAGATCGAGAGTTGCCTCTCCCCTTGTGGGTTCCTGTACCAGCTGCTCCAAGAAGCAGTCATTTAAAGTATCAAGAAATTTTGTCTCTGCATTTCGTCCTGAGGTGACATGTACCCAGTCAATATGGGGATAATTGAAATCCCCCACTATTATTATCTCTAGCAAGCTTTAGTGAGTATAGGCAAATGGCGATTTACAACAGGTGGTAAAGCACCTCAAAGCACTCTACCACCTTGAATTAAACCTCGGAACAGTCCTGTGGTATGTTTTATTACAGTACACCCTCTATTTTACAGACGCATAAACTGATGTACGTAGACATCTAGGACAAAATTTTAAGGAGCTCAGATTTTGGATGCCCTAATGTTGACACCTTGGGCTTGAAGTCAGTGAGAACTGTGGATATCATGTGACCATTGTTAAGAATCACAAAAAAATCACCTTATTGTGACATTGAACAAAAACTTTTAATTAGAATGATAAAAATATTATTATCCCTAAAGCTACACAATCACTTCTTTACTGCAGAGCATCTGCCTAGAATTTTCCACAGACCCTTGTTGTCTGGCTTCTTGCTAGGTTTTAAATAAACTATACTCATTCTTATAGCAGGTGCTCAATATCGCAGAAAAATGGACCCTCAGAGTATGTCTGCATGGCAACTAGACACCCTCACATCTCACAGGGTCCTAGAGCCCAAGCTCCAGCCCAAGCCCAGATGTCTACACAACAAAGAAACAACCTTGCAGCACGAGCCCTGCAAGCCTGAGTCAGTTGGCATGGGTCAGTCATGGAGGTCAAGTTGCTGTATAGACATACCCTCAGTGTTTTAAACTTACTCCTAATTCCTTGTCCTGTGGTCCAACCAGTAGACTGCCTAAATATGCCAACAGTGTGCTTGAATTGTAACATTTAAATTTGACAGGTGCAGCAAAAAGGTTTAATTTGTTTTAAAGAATGCAATAACCAATGTAAACTTTTTCTAAGCTGGAAAATCTTCATCCTAGGAAGAGACTCAATTGACATTTCATACAGTTTGCAGTGTTGTTGTAGCCATGTTGGTCTTAGGATATTAGAGAGACAAGGTCGGTGAGGTAATATCTTTTATTGGACCAACTTCTGTTGGTGAGAGAGACAAGTTATAGAGCTCACACAGAGCTTTTCTGGATTTCTTCTTTAATTTCATGTAGTAACACCTACTGGTAATCTAAACCAGTGGTTCTCAACCAGGAGTACGTGTACCCCTGAAGGTATGCAGAGGACTTCCAGGTGGTTTATCAACACATCTAGATATTTGCTTAGTTTTACAACCGGCTACATAAAAAGCACTAACAAAGTCAGTACAAACTAAAATTTCATACAGACAATGACTTGTTTATACTGCTCTATATACTATATGCTGAAATGTAAGTATAATATTTATATTCTAATAGCTTTATTTCATAATTATATGGAAAAATTGATTACTTTCTCATTTTTACAGTAATAGTTTGCGCTGACACTTGTATTTTTATATCTGATTTTGTAAGCAAGTAGTTTTTAAATGAGGTGAAACTTGGGGTGGGTATGCAAGACAAATCAGACTCCTGAAAGGGGTACAGTAGTCTGGAAAGGTTGAGAGTCACTGATCTAGACTTTTCCTGCAGGAAAGCAAATGTTTTGACATGCTCTGCTTAGGAATTGTTTACATGATATTGCCCCTTTCTATGTTGCTTGCAGTAAGAGACTGGTTCCCATAAAGGCACAGATGATACTGTCTGTGATTTGATATGTGAATCATTTTGTATGATCAATATGAAACACTTTAATTGTAACAGTGAATTCTGTCTCTCTATGTTTTTGCTACAGTTGAGCTGCCCCTTCTTTTCATTTTTAAAAGAAATGAGTACTGAAAGAATAAATATTTCTGTCCTGTATAATTAGGGCTCACATGCTCAAAGTTAATTACTTCAAATATAATAATAAATTGGCTCAGTGCTAACAAAGCTGTCACTTGCAAACAATCTAAACTGAGAGGCAATCTGCACTCCAAGTTGAATCATAGACTTTCATCTCTCATCCCTGCTGTAGTTCTTTGCAGCCTGCATTCTGCCATGGCAATAAGAAATAGAAGGGAAAATCCTCTCTTGATCCTTACATTTCAGGAGCAATGGCTTACAATCTTATTTCTCATTGATGGTGCAAGACATTAATTATAAGATACATAGGAGAAAAATGGTCATAATGAGCAAGCGTTTCAAAGCAGCTTGGGAGATGGCTACTTCTGAAAGGTAATATTGAATACCAAAACCTAAGTACTGTTGTCATTTTCATTTTATGTTATGTAAATTGGGTACTGGGTTCTCAGGGGAAATCATGGAAGTGAAATTTAACATTCATCTCTCTTCTTAATCCCTTATTCACAATCCTACCGAGTTTCTCACAACTTTAAATGTGATAGTAACAAAAGTGGTTTGCTTGGTTTTTTACAAAGAACTGTACAGTTTTTGTTTGTTTCTTTATTTATTTTAAGTAATGCTGCTGGGCTCCTACTAGTTCCCACTGAGATCAATGGGAGCTATTGGATGTTTGGTGCTTTTGAAAATCAGGCCACACAGCTCTTTATTGAGCATATATATGCGTCGGTCAGTTTGGTTTTATAAATATGAACTATAATCAGATGACTGTGGTTCACCCTGCCTTACTTAATGCTGTATCAACATTCTTATGACAGTTCGTGAGTGAAGATAGTTTTTATATAAAATGCCGTGAAGTTATTTACCATATTTTGCAACTAGTTCTATGAATTAACCACTAGAACTGTATATGGGAGCATCTATTACCAGACAAATTAGTGAAATGACTTCTAGTGTGAGGGGTGCAGTTAGAGATGACTGAATATGTCCTTAGCAGACCAGTAATGATATTTTGATAATGTAGATAGAGCCCAGATAATGGGGGGGGCAGGGTTTTTAAAAATATATAGTCAATCAAAAATCCCAAGTGCTGAAGTGAATGCTAGTCTCTACATTAGACCCTAAATTTCAAATGATAGTAAATTTTGTGAATCTTACAGGAAACCATACTTATTAAATTTTCATGATTTAACTCGAATTCAGGTCACTTTAAGGTGTCCCTTTGTGGCCACCCAAAAATTCCAGCATCCCAAATCACTAGTTACTTTTAGAAATTTAAATCCAAATATATACTGTGTTCAAAAATGGAAGATAATCACAGAATCATAGAATCATAGAATATCAGGGTTGGAAGGGACCTCAGGAGGTCATCTAGTCCAACCCCCTGCTCAAAGCAGGACCAATCCCCAATTAAATCATCCCAGCCAGGGCTTTGTCAAGCCTGACCTTAAAAACTTCTAAGGAAGGAGATTCTACCACCTCCCTAGGTAACGCATTCCACTGTTTCACCACCCTCCTAGTGAAAAAGTTTTTCCTAATATCCAACCTAAACCTCCCCCACTGCAACTTGAGTCAGGTGGGGACTCAGTTGAGACAACTAATTGTCAGGTGTATTTTGGCAATCTTGAATGGCCATATGGTAATGTAAGTAAGGCCATCAGAATTCTAGTGAACATTTGGTTGGTCAAATCCCAGACCTGTTAACCTTCCAGCCATGCTGCAAAGTCCATATTTATTCCCAGGTTTCTTGGCCCCGTCAGATGGGTTGAAAGTTTCAGAAAGCGTTTCTTAGGAGTTCATTTTATTATTGTATTTGCTGGAGAATATATGCCACTTCGTATGTATAAACAGTCAATTGTATATATTTCTGCAATGGCTGCCTAGACTGTAGGATGTATGCCTATAGAGTTTTATAAATTAAAATAAATGATTAATTTAAACAAAATCAATTAAACATGGTGATGGATTTTCTAGTACAAGGAGCCTGTCGTCCTAATCAGGTGAAAAGTTTATCTAAATTGCAGCACACTGTAACCACCATATAAGGTATGTATGGAGCTTCATTAATGAAGGCAATTTAAAAAAAATGGGGGTGAGATTGGTTCTCATAAAAGTTAATGACTGTTGTAAGACTACTAGCTAGAATTAGACATTGTTGCAGCATTAGCTAGATTCAGACAGACTGGAAGAAGTGATCTGCAAGTTTCCACAATTCACTTTTATCTTGACCTGCAACACCCCTGCTTTTCCATTCCTTCACTTCCCTTAAGCAAAGATTGACAACCGTGCCAAATTATGACAGATTGTGTTGTTGATTTGTAATGTGCACTTTTCTTCCCCCAGGGACTATATAATTATAAGCATAACATAGCAATAAGAGAAACGAATTGGAAACCAAATCCTAAGGAAGAGTGGTATTTTAAGAGAATTGAGGTTCTAAATAGAAAGTAGGGATTTATAAATATAAAATTAGTTATAAGACTTAACTCAAACTGGTTCTGCAGCTTTAGACAATTTAGCACAATAAGCAGTCAAAATAAAATTCACCACTTCCCTGTTATAAAAACTTAATTAACAAAATATATTAGAGTCTCACTTATTCTCCATAGCCTGTTTATTTTGTGTGTATTATTTTCTAATGTTTTATCTTCCTATACTTTCCTCCCAAAGTCTGTTTCTCTCTGTCACCTAATGTAAGTTATGTCCATCTTTACATGCACTATTTAATTGTAGCTTTTATATTTGCCTTAGTCTCTCTTTTTCATTCTGTACATTTGTGATTCATTTCCTTTTCACGGCTGTATGCCTCTTTCTCTTTCCCCTTGTCTCTGTGTTTATCCACTGTGCTCTTTGACAACTCTATCTTTCTCCACTCTGTCTCTCCTGCCTAGTTTAGTCTCTTCTGCTTTTTTTTTTCTCCATGTGCTCTCATGTTCATTACCAGTTGTTTTTTGTCTATATCCTTGTTTTTCCCTTTGCTCTCAGCTCCCTCTATTTCTACCTCCTTTCATCTTTCAGTCTCTTAATTTTCCTTCCTTTGTGTTTTGTTTTTCCTAATGGAAATCATCTAGCAAACTAGTCCTGGAAATATGGTGAATTCAGAATATAAATGAAGTCTCATTCAAATGTTTCCATCTTAATACAGTTTTGCCAAACCAAGGAGAATGCTTATTGCAAGGACTGTCCATCTGCTGCTTATGAGAAAGGGGATGGACCACCATAAGCACACAATGTGAATATTTTCCATTTTAGTTTAATGACAGATACATGTGAACATCAAAGGGTAATAAAACCCAAAATGCAGTTGCTCATTGACATCTGATGATTGCCAGTTTATGAGTTTGAGCATATGTAGTAAAGCCTGACAACAGGAGCAGTACCGGTTCAAGAAAATAAGTCCCTCCAAATTCTTTAAACTGAGCCCGCTGACTGTGAGGCAAAAAATTCACTCAGCGACCTCCTACAATTCCATCTGCTTCAAATTCTTTTGCTTAGCAAGCTATGGAGTTGGGTATGCATGTGTGTTTCTTTCCATTGCGGGGTGATGAGGAAAATAGAATGTACCCAGATCTAGTGCATTTGTAAAGATCACTAGGGGAACAGTGGATGGAGTTCTTCTGGTAAAAAAAAAAAAAAGAGGATCGGAGAAAATGGGTCCAAGATACGTCTGTGATATAAGGGAGAGGCACCCTGATTTGCCACCAACAAGTTTTGCCCTTAACAATGTGCAACACCATAGCATGAGTAGGAAACCTAACACCAGAATTTCAATCTGCCCTGGTCTCCATGCTGCTGCAAATCTGGCTTCACTGTCTGAACCAGCCCTGAACAGGAGGTTTCTTTCTTTTTCTTTTTTTTTTTGCGAAATTCAGGCAGAAGGAGCTGCATAGAATGCATTGCTAAAAATATGTGTGATGCTCAGTAAATTAGAATGTTAGCATATCTAAGAAAATAGTTTAAATAGAATGGAATTTAAAAAATCTACATAGGGCCCAAAACAGAAAATAAAATTATATGTTGACAGGTGCTTATTGTTTCTTGGAATGCAGTTGACCAGTTGTACAGTATAATAGATATGGGAAGATAGTTTGGTATGTTCTCTATGGTATAACTTAAGAAAGTGCCTTATCTGATAGCTTGGTACCTTCGTTCTTTGCCTTTGATGTGCTGCAGTGATAACTAGACTATAAGAAATGCTGCATAGGAGAAACTATTTCCTTCAGGGAATTTAAAAATACAGATAATTCATCAGTGTGCCCCTCACAGTCAAAGTACTGACCTCCGAGAATGATTCATAAAGATGATTGCTGCTTAACAAGGCAGGTAAGGTGTTGGCTGGATATCACTAAGTAGGCTTTCTTCAGCAAGGGACAAGCTAAGTGTTACACGGATACTACTATTCTTTTTTTTTTTTTTAACCTCAAACAGAGTTGCTCTCTCAACTAGTGCCCAGATATATCTTTTCCCTATGGTCTTGATTTTGTCCTGGGATTCCTAATATTGCTCCTTCATAAGATTGCAGGATGAAACTTCTATCTAGGCCTCCAACTCTCCTGACTCTAACCCACTGTTTCCACCTCACCTCACCTAACATAAAATATAACCTCAGCCTCCCCCCTTAGACCTGAACTGGTTTAAGCTCCTCCCATGAGAAAGAACAGAGCTTAACCTCTTTACAGAAAATTTCCATGAAAATTGAATAATCACTCAAGGATGTACACAATGAAAACGGTAGCACTGCAAATCAACTCCCAAGGAATGGTTTTCTGCCTCAAGACTGTCTCTATTTGGTAAATATCATGTATTGCCAAAGAAAGAATGTGTATGAAAAATCGTTCAGAAAAGATCAACGGCAAAGTCAGAAAAGTGACCACATGGAATGGCTTTAGCCATTCTCTGTGCCATTCACCTTCCCACTATACCACTCTTAAGACATTCAGGCATAATACCAGCAAAACTTGTGGTTCGTCATGAGTGATAAAGGGATAGAATAGTTACTCTGTGAGTGACCTGATAATGAAACAATTTCACCCCAAAATGAGCTCCCCTTTTGGAGGATTAAACACAATCACCACAAGATGGCTCCCCAACTTCTCCAGATATATTGTTTTTCTGTCAAGCCACTCTCCAGTGAAGACATTGATTATCTTTTAGAAGTCTGGAGTATAACTGAGTGGACTAAGGATTAGAGCCTTGCCTAATAAAATAATAGCTATTTTTACATAAAAGCCCAGGAGATCTCTGTGAAAGGTAATTCTGTTACTTTAATTTCTGTACCCCATAAAAAGCTGTTATCTAGTTTGTGCCTCTGTTCATTTTTTTTTTCTAACAGACAAAGATTGGCTCAGAGAATTCAAACTGATTTGGAGTTTTAAGCCTCTTGCTTTTAAAGGCTAAAGCAGCTTATGCTCCTAAGATTTTTAAGTTTTTTAAGTACCGAGAATTTGAATGTCAGAGTTTTTTTATTATATTTGCTTGTCCTAAATTTGTGGAAAGTAGATATAAAATAAAAGGCCATGAGTCATGGTGTATGGTAAGCTTTGGACAGGATACAAATAATCTGGAATCAAAGTAGATGTATACTATTCTGAAAAAAACAAAAATAAAACAACATCATCTTCTCTCTTCTTATCTACCTTGACGAGATAGAGACCTTGCAATCAAAACAACTTAGAGATGTCATGATTCAGTTAGTTACAACAGTTTACATACTTTTTAAAACAAGCTAGCAGTTCTGCGTGAAATAGGTGTGGTGTTTCTCTGCAGCTATCTACCTCTGCTTGGAAGAGTAAGAACTAGAAAATGTATCATTACAAAATAAGTTGATAACAGAACAATATCTTAGTTGTGGCACTGGGTAGAAAAAGACAGACTTTTGTTTATGCAGTGGAAGAGTTTGTTTTCCTTATAAGATCAGATGCAGCAGTTCTGGAAACTTAATTTTTCTGATGAAGCAAAATGCACATAATTTTTATGCTTCTTTGAGTGGCAGGTTACTGACTGTTTTTGGACTTCCCAGGTAGAGACAGTGTTTCTTCTCAATAGCTCAATTTACCAAAATCAATGTACTTCATTCAGATTTACAAGGGGCTGGACATCCAGTTGTCTCTTTGTGAGCATGGATGGGTGCCTGTGCATGCCCGGAGAGAGAGATGATAAAAATGTAGATCTTTATTAGATTACTATATCACCTGGAATGACTCCATTTTAGCACCAGGAGGATATCACAAGTGGATTAGATGTGCATGCCAAAACCTTTTCCAACTTTTTTTTGGGGGGGGGGGGTCTAAAATATGTGTAACAAAATTACATATAGCTAACCTGGACCACATGCAATCTATTTTTTATCAAAACAATTATTAACTATGTGCTAACATTGTATTATGGTACAATCTCAATAACTGATAATGGGCCAACTTTTCAAATGTGGCTGCATGAAGTTAGACATATAAATCAGAGTTAATATATATAAATGTATATGTGACTGTGCATTTACCAAATTTCTAATCTGTTTATTTAAAAGTGTAACCTTTAGAATGTAAAGGTTTTTTTTCAAATTTGGGGATAACTTTTTAAAAAGCGTTTATATGGGTAAGCAGTCTAAATCCTACTGACTTTCAAAAAGATTTAGGCTCCTATGAGACAGATTTACAAACTATGTATTAAAACTGGGCAGGAGACAGGTTTTCCATCCCATGAACATTTTGCAAGATTTCAAAAAATGTTCCCATTGAAAATCACCATGCAAACATTTTTTTTTTTTATGATGGAATGAAGAGAGTCCAATTTTTGTAGTGTACAGTAGCTCCTACTACAATACAATCTATGCAGGAATATGCTGAGTAGAACTTTACAAAATAGTCATAGCAAATAATGTATCTAGTGAACTTAGCTTCTCTTCTGTTAATGAATTAATTTTGAAGAGACTCTGATTCATTTATTGTGATTCTTCAACAGGAATCTTATGTGAACACATTTCTGCCCCTTGGTTGCTAGTGAATAATCAAAAAGTTCACAATGATGTATTAATTCTTCATGGTCTGTGATTGGTCACCTATATCACATGGCATTTTTTTCTCCTCCCTCACTGTCTAAGTGAAACTTGTTAAATATCTGAAAAATGAATAGTATAGCATATATTTAAAAAAGTGAATACCATATGCTTTTATTGTATGCAGTGTTGTTGTAGCCATGTCAGATTCAGGATATTAGGGAGGCAAGTTGGGTGATATAACATATTTTATTGGACTAACTTCTGTGGGTGAGAGAGGCAAGCTTTCCAGCTTACTCAGAGCTCAGGTCCTGAAGAAGAGCTTTGTGTAAGCTTGAAAGCTTGTCTCTCTCACCAGCAGAAGTTGGTCCAGTAAAAGATATTTCCTCACCTACCTTGCCTCTCTAATATGCTTTTATTCACACTCTAATATTCATGTTCACATGAGAATACAGGCATTTAAAAGAAGATCAGCCATTGTTCATGCAAACCTAAAATTGTTTGACTAAATGTTTATGAATGGTACATGACAAGGGGCACAAATATAATAGAAGCATACAGCCGTTTAGTGTAAACACTATTTTGCAGAATTTATCTAGCTCTAATGCTTAAAAATCATCCAGTTGAAAATGTAGCCTCCTCTTCCTGCTGTCACAAAAGCTTTTCTCTAGAGCTGATTGGAAGGTTAACTAGTCTTTATATTTCATGACATTTGACCTGTTGAAACTCCCATGTACCCAATCAGTTCTTAGCTTTTGTTAATATAGAGGTAATGGGTTACAGCAGTCTGTTATAATATCCGGTTTCTGCTTCTTTTCAGGGCCTGTCTAATGCTAATTCTGAGGCAACCTTGTTTCACACATGTTACTCTCCCCTCTCCTTTCTTGTAATGATCTAAGTCACACACTCCTCTTTCTTAAACATCAAATAAATTGTGTCAACTGTGTCAAAGCTTTATTTCTTGAAGGTGAGGAAATCTCCTCTTCTTCAGGAACTTCATAATTGAATGAGATTCTCCTCTCTGGTGGGGTTTGTTTTTTTATTTGTCATCAGTGTTGAAGTACTTGTCTGATTTCTTCCTTTCTATGTTGGCCACATCTTCTCTTTTCTCTAGCTTCCATCTTGTTCTGAAGGTGTGTTATGACCTGAGTTTTTCACACCAACAACTTGCTCTCATTTCATTCTAAGCTGCAGTCAGTCAAGGATGTGCTAATTTATCACTCCCAACAGAAAATCGTGCTCAAAACATGAAGAACATTTAAAAGTAACAGGATCCCAGGAAGTCTAATACATTTCTAGTCTCAACTATTTTCACCAGTCTGTTTTAATTTAATGTTTATTTAAGTAGGCTGTTGCAGAATGTGATTATTGTGATTGTTTGTTGTTTTCCTTAGATCTGTAACTCTCTTGTTCTTTTATTAAGAGTAAAGTGTTTGTGTCTAAAAAAAGTTCCTTTTAAGTCTGTGTTTCTTGCTTTCCTGCCACATTGTCCCTGAAGGCTTTATCTAGAAACCTGAGCTCCCACAACCAGTACTATACATTTGGGAGAATGTATATAAGCAATTGGAGCTAGGGAGGGTTATGTCACTGGTTCCAGGGCCTACACAGCTGGATGGTAGGGTCCCACTCCCCAAGAAGGTGATCAAGCATGGGGTCTTCACCTGGAAGTGGGCCTGAGAGACCCAGAACTAGGAATAGTCACCAGTCCCTATCCCAAGCCAGAGGATTTAGAACCACACGGGAGTCAGTGTTTAGACCAGTCACAACAAACTGGGGTTCATCCAAAGGGAAGGACTGACCAGATTGTGACAATCCTAAGGCCAGATGGAAAAGAAATTTCAAGGGTCTTCCAGATTGTAAAAAGAGCCAGGGAACTGGGAAGTTCAGGTTCAATTCAAGATTAGATTGGCTACGTTAGTGTCAACCCAGAGTAACTCCATTGCCATTGCTAGAGCTACTCTGTGTTTTCATCAGAGAAAATGGAAATTCTGGCCCAAACAGAATGTTACCATTAACTTTAAAGGGTGCCATATTGGGCCCATTTTACACATATATTGGTTTGTCTAGAAATAGAAACCCATAGGGATAGTTATTTTTAAAAATAACATGCTAGATAACAAGCAGCATTCTAATGTGCTTGCATTCTTCCTCGGGATCATGTTCTAACCCTTGTTTCCTCTTCCCCACCCCCATTCTATAATACATACTAGAATACAATGTATAGCATAGGCTTAGTCTCACAAAAGGAATTATTTCAACTGTTGTTTGATTATTACATAGATTACACTCAATTCTGAGATAGAATTAGTAAGCTCCTTTACTAATGACTTCAACAGGACCAGGATTTCACTCCTTATTTTTAATAATTTTCAAATATATGAAATTTACAAATTTTGATTTTTTGACCAACTTGAATTAACCCCTTTGTTGTTCGATGACTTTTTCTGTAATATGACATGAAAACACGTACGTGTTGACGTATGCCACGAGTAAAGTGAGTGCTGCCCATGTGGCCCCTGGAAATATTTGTAATAATAATACTGTAATAATTGCAGTAATATTTGTGCAAGGCCCTCCAGCATTCCTTGTATGCAGCATTCAAGGATTTAAGTATTGTGGGTGTGATCCAGAGTTAATTGAAGTCAGTGGGAACCTTTCTGTTGACCTCAATGAATTTGGATGAGACCCTGAGACCAAAGATGGGATTATGATGAGACACAATCTTCAACATTAGCAAACCTGTAGCAATATGTCTTCAGCCTGAAGATTCATTCAATGAATTTATTGTTCCACAAGTGAACTTGGAAAATCAGTAAGCCTACTTCTCCATAGAGTAACTCCATTACATACTCTCAAGAATCTTGGGAATTAAGGGGTATTGTTTAGGGACAAAGAGTCATGTAGTTTCATGCCATCCTTTTGTTCTGTTTTGTTTTAAAGCAGAACTCCCCATTGAAATTGTTTTAAATTGTCTCTAGTGAATGATGAAAATCACTATTGCTGTACATTTTTTTCTCCTAATTTTGGAAAGTATGGGCTTACTTTTAAAACTCTTCAGCAAGGACTTTTTTGTGTGTGTGCAATGTGCTAGTAAATATGTGTGCAAATATTAACCCTTGGTAACTAACTATATGATTTGCAGTTTAATGAAAATTAGAAGCCACTCTTCAAGATCAAGCAATATGTTTTTTTTCAATTCCAAACAAAAATATGGTCCTAGATAAAATTTATTCTCGATGGTGACAGGTGGAATGTAACCCTCCAGCACCTGTCAGGGAAGATATTTCTTCATCCCCTTGGCATAATCCTTGACCGAAGACATTACAGGTAAACTCAGATTGGACTTCTCTTTCTACTCAAAATGGATTTCTCTTAGCATGAGTCACTGAAATTTACAGGAGTTCCTATAACTCTGCAGCTACTCTATCCCTGTTCCCATAGAAACACAGTACCTAGTATGGGAGATAGTGCTTTAAAATAATCACTGTTTCATGAAAGGGAAACAGGTGTTTGTAAAGTGATGATTATCTTAAAGCACCTGATCCTGTTTCCAGTGAGTCTGACAGCAGTTCCATCAGCATGGGAACAGGAGTGCTATCCAGCAGCAAGATAGATTAAAATCTTTTTTCAGTTCTCTGGCTAAAGTTCAGTGCTGCAATGCAAGTTTCCCCAGAGTTCCAAAATACTTCACAATCCAGTAGGCTCCTGAAATTTCAGCCTTCTTGATTCTGCTTTCCACTACAGCTTCTCTGCTGCAACAAAGTGATTTGGCATTCATCTGAAGGACAAATTTTCCAATGGAATGTTGGCATGTCTGTATGGCATACCCTATAAATAGGATAGCACTGAAAATAAGTTTTGATGAATATACCTAGTACCTCATGCTGTATTCAATTGGTTAACTTTGGTTCAAAAAGTAGTAAAAAACACATTAGGCCTGAATTACATTCTTTATGATTTCAAAATTCTCATTTGATTTATACAGTTATATAAAATTAGTTCATACTGTCTGAATGGATGAAATGGTGAATACCAAGCTCCAAATAAAGCTAAACATAAAATCTTAACATTCTTCTCCTAATTAAGAATTTGGTTGAGAGGTGTCCAAAAATGTATGTACACTAGATTCAAACTGTACTTTTAAAGCAACACATAGACCATGTGTACATGAGGAAAAAATGTGTATTTTTAATATACTAACATCTTAAAATCCTAGTGTAGAAAAGGAAAGTCATAGATTTAACACATTAACTGGCTGAAGTAAATCTATGTAATATGTGTTTAAAAATATACCATTTTACCTAGTGACAATAAGGCCATTAAGAGCCAGATTCTGTTGCCTTACACTTAATATTATCTTTCCCCACAAGCAGGTCCATTGAAAGCAATACTTTCAGTGGGAATACTTGTAGAGTAAGGTACTACTCACTGTGATTGAGGGCGATAGAATTAAACCCAAAATGAGGCCAAATCTCGCTTTTAGTGACACCAGTATTAATTGGGAGTATCTTCATTGAAGTCCCTAAGATTTCCAGCTCAATGCACTCCAGACTTATATCCATTTAATGGATAGCAGTATATGGTACAGTATTTTTTTTTTAAATTACGGTAATATACTGTGCCTTTGGAACATACAAATGGCCATGCCATGAACTGAAGAATGGGGTATTTTCATTTTTTCATGTTATTTTTATTATGGGTTTTGAGCTACTGTTCCTGAATACTGGAGTACAAGAAACATTATATGGCTTTTTCAAGTGATTAAAGGCTGAGATGTTAGATAACCACAAAAGCCATTTATTTTAAATATAGTCCACTTCTGTGAACATTATTCCTACTATGACATTATGAGTGATCAAAAAATCCGACATTTTAAAAATATATGAGCACTGATTTTTCTTTGAGGGTTTGAAACTTCATTGTTGAGACCTTGTTTTCAGATTATCCAGTTCTGTCTTTACTCAGATGCTGTGTGAATGGGTCCATGTAAGCCAGACAGAAATAGAGTTGACACTTGGGCTGTAACTCAGATACTGGGTCTTGGAATTCCATAATGATATGGGGTACATGTCTCAAGTGGGAGCAACATTTTGTCTTTTAATATTGAATCCTGGACTCTCTGTTTTTAAGGATTGTGTCCCAGGTACTATTTTCCAAATTCTGTGATATACCAAGGAAATTGTTTTAGCATCCCTTTCATAGCAAAAGTTTGAGGGCTGTTCTATTAAAATAAATATGGCCTTCATGGTAAGTGCAAGTAGTTCTAGAGTCCTTAATGTACAGGTAAGCAGTAACAGGTCATGATGATCAGCAGGTAATGTGGATGGATATTCAGTCAATAACAACAGAAAAATGGCTGCATGTATTCATGTAAGACAAATATTCCAGCAGACCCAGATACAAAAATTTCTGCAAATTCATACACTAGCCTGTTGAACTTACACAATCCTATCTAAATACTGTTTGAGAAGATATGACTGTTCAGACTGTTTTGGTTATGAGCCTGGAAATATAGTATTGTTTATCAGTGAAGCTCTGAAACTATCAGCACCCTTGCCGAGAAAGAGATTTTTGGCTAACTTTTGCTAGGTTAGTGACAATAACACTAGGAAAATGTTTCTTACAGAAAAGGCAGCCAGGTGGTTTAACATGAAATTAGATATGTTGCCAGACTCAGCAGATAACTGATAATATGATTGAAATTCAGGATACTTATAAATAGGAAACAGTGCCTGAAATAGAGTCTGGGTCACTGAAAAGCTGCTTTATACTGTGATGTCATCTGCATCTTACATTAGTTCAGAAACATTGATTGTGTCACAAGGATGACTTTAAGAAAAGGAGTACTTGTGGCACCTTAGAGACTAACCAATTTATTTGAGCATGAGCTTTCGTGAGCTACAGCTCACTTCATCTGATGACTTTGATTCACTGTGCCACTTTGGAACTTTTCAGTTCCAAACTTTTCACTTCTAGAAAAGAGTGGAAAAATAAGTCTCAAATATGAATTATTCAGCCTCTCCACAGCTCTGGAGAGCCCTGGCTGCATTATAACTAATATAGGTCTGTTGCATGAGGAAGCAAGATTTGATGAGCCTGCTGATGCGATCTTTACCTCTTACATACGATGTAGGTCAGCTCAGCAAGGCTTGCTGGTCAGAGCCAAAAAGGGGGAATTGAGAGGGGCGAGGGTAGAAGGATCTGCATGTTCATGGAATTGCTGTCTACATGCCCTCTAAGCATGAATGTAAGCTGAATGGAAACTACTGTAGCTGCAGCTTAGACCATAGAGTGGCTCTACTGCTACTGTGCAGAAGATGGGGATTTCTCAGCCTGCGTGACACCAGCTACTTGACCTTGGAAAGGAGAGGAAGGTTTCCCCTTAAGTGCAGCACTCAAGTATTTAAAACTAAGATTGAATGCCACTTTGGACAGGGATTCTCAGCATTGGTCTTACTGTTTCCTCACAAAAGTTGCTGATATGGGAGCCCAAGGACCACAGTAAGGACACAACTGTACTAACAGGTAACACAAAAGAGAAGTCCTGACTCCAGAGAATTCACAATCTAGGCTTTAGAGACGATGTAATATAACACTTCTGGAACCTTTTTTCAGTTTTGTGAAATTAGTTTTCTTATGTTTTTCACATATAGAGTAAAGGCAGAGAGGGTGCAAAAGAAAGAAGTTACAATGAGCACCTTCTAGTCCAATAATAAATACATTCTCAGGGTCAAATGTGCCCAACTCCCTGTGTGGGTGGATAGGGCCTCAGCTGCAGCAGAACTGATGAAGCTTTGCTCCTCAGTGGAGCAGAATTTGGGTATCCCACAAGGAGATCAGAATCACCTGTTTGCAGTGGAGCTCAGCTCCTCAGAAGCATCTTGTGCCCAATGCAATGGGGGATTGGGAGAGTGGGGATGGAGCTAGTGATTTTGTGACTAGATGGAACTGTCTTGTATTTCCAGCCTGGATGGAGTGAAGGGCAGACTAGCAGTGGGGGCTACTAGTGGCTTTCATGCAACTTTGGGGAAAGGTCTTTCACTCTTACCCCTTTGCCTGCCTTTCCAGAACACGGCCCTGTACCTCAGGCTGTGTACTGGATTTAAGTTTTGTCAATTTTAGAGGCTTATTAACAGCTCTTAACTACTTGTCACTGATAAATAATTAATGAGCAGGATACAAAATATTTGTAAGAATATTTTTTTTTCCTATCAGTGAAGATAAGGTATGAATCAAATACTTTACTATTCATATAGACGTAAAATGAAACCACAGAGACAAGGAAATGATCTGCTTCGTGCAGGGACATAATGTCCTTTCAGATATGCTCAGGTTATACTTGTTTCGGAATCAAAACAGTCAGAAATATACACACTGTAGCCAGGGTTACTCATTAATCAAGAATGCTTTAAGTGCACAGTTGTTTCAGGAATGAATGGGTCAGGGACCACAAACAAAGTATAGACCAATCAATCATATCTTAAATCACCATGAGCTGATCAATAAATAATAAAAGTGCTTTTAAAAAGAAAAAAAATGACAGGATGGTCTTGTGGCTGTGTCATTGGAATGAAACATAGGAGGTCTGGAGCCCTGCCACAGACTTTCTTTGGGGCTTTCTGGGCATATTATTCAAGCTCTATGAGTATGTCTACACTGCAGTGTAAGCACAAGGTTAGTGGGACTTCAGTCAGCAGACCCATGGTAAAGAACCCTGGCTTGAGCATTTACACTGTTTCTTAAGCCTACATTAAGACTTCTCTAACCTGTGCTCAAACCTGGGGTTTTGGTGTCAACACTCCTGCATACAGACCCAAGTCAAACCAACAATACCACAGAATCCCTAGCTTCTTCCTGAAATGTGCCCACTCTCGCCCCTTAACTATAATGCACTGTGGGAAAACTTTACTGCCCACCCTGCACGTTACAAGAAGTTTGAACAGCCCGCTAATGCAGTCAGCAGATCAGTGGGTTTTGTCTGTGTATTCCCAGCTCCCGGAACCAGCAACAATGAGAAAGTATCTTCTGAAGAACTTCTTTTGTTTGTGCTTTCACTCCTGTGTCAGGAAACCGGCAGGTGTGCTGGTGGTGCTGGTGGACATTATAATGGCATTCTATGTCCACCAAAGGCATCTGAAGGATTTAATGATGAAACAGCAGGCAGAGGAGGAGTAGCAGACAAAAGAGGAGGAATGGCGTGGCATGGCAGACTTGCACTGGCAGAATGCTGCTCAGTACAATTGGCATAACCGCTGATGCCCCCTATGTAGACTGGCATTTCTGCTGCCGGGACACAAGCACTGGCTGGTGGGATCACATCATCATTCAGACCTGGGATGGCCAGCAATGGGTCCAGAAGTTTTGCATGAAGAAAACTACATTTTTGGATCTTTGAGCAGTTTGCCCCCACCCTCCAGCATAAAAAGACACAACTGAGGACACCCTTGCTGTTTCAGAAGCAGGTTGCTATAATCAGCTGGAAACTAGCTACCCCAGGCTGCTATAGGTCCATTGCCAACCAGTTTGGTGTTGAAAAGTTGACTGTGAGTAAAGTGATGGCAGAGGTTTCTGAGGCAATCAGTTGTGTGGTTTACCCCAAGTTGGCTGGCATTAAAGATATAAAATGACTGGTTTTTTTTTTTTTTTCAAATTTAGCATCCTAAATCCTTTAATGGGATATTCTGTATCTGAAGTTTCAGAGGACGGTAACCTTTACTCCCATAATCTCACAAAACCAGGCCAATTTGCACAATGTTGTCATGAGACAAAATTACTTGAGGATCTTTGTTTTGATCAGTTTATGTGCTGATGCATGGAACTGTTTACCCCTTTTTCAGTGAGCATAATTACAAATGTTGTTATTGATCATAAAATAAATCCAGTTTTATAAATCCAGTTACTGGATTTAAATCTATGCTGGTGAGTTTTCCAGACTGACTATATACTATATGATGTATTTGCTTTTATTTGTTTTAAATTTGTTATTTTCATCTAGTGATCCATTATTTCATTGCATGACCTCTTAACAGTATTATATATGTGTATGAAGCATGTGTGTATGCATATCCACAGATGTTGTGGTGTGATACTTGTTCTATTAATCACATAATCTCATGTACCAGTGACCACTGCACCTATATAAATTCTTCTCCCCTGGGACTACTTCCAACATTCCTAGTCTCTGAACAGATCCCTATAGCCACCAATTTTGTTTTCAGATCAACCTTCCACAGAATTCTTCTCTCCTCTTCTTCGCTTCAAATCGGAAAGTTGGATGGGGAGGGTATGAGGCAAAGTTAAAAGCATGGTTCTAGAGAAAATCAGCATTGATCTTCCTTTTCAAAATCACTTACAGGATTTTCAGGATCTGACCAAGCAAACTTCCATGAAACTGGCACTGATAAATTGGACAGAATAGTCATTATGCATCTGATAATGCTCATCATGTATATTAATGATACACTGTCTCTCCTATATGAGACTCATGAACTGTTTTGTATAATGATTTTTTGGGGTGAAATATATCTTTTCCACAGTATGTCTAGTATATTGGCACTCTCAGTCCTCAATAACATTTGGAAAGAGTTGACTTATCTCCCATTGGTCTTTGAATAATTGTATTGTTTTTTGTTTGTTTGTTATTTTTCTAAGCACATAGAAGCTCTTATTCAGGAAAGCACTTAAGCATGTTCTTAAATTTAAGAAAGTGCATGCCAAGGTCCCACTGATTTCAAGCTAAGCAAATAAGCTTAAGTGTTTTCCTATACAGGGATGCTCTACTGAACTGGACTCAGAAGCTGTATGGCAGAGATTGCATTTCAGCTCACTTATTCATGTTGCACTCCCTGTCAGTAACTGGCCCAAGCCGGGGAAGCTAATGAACCAACCAGCAGACCAAATTTGGTGATGTATCTTGGTCACGTGCCACCTGAGCTACATTGTGCATATGCTAAGAAGAACACCAGTAGGGAAAGTGTTATTATCTCATTTCCCTTTACCCTTCTCTTTATCTTGCCCTTTATTTATTCTTTGTTTCTCACCCTGTTCACTTCTAATTTTGGAACAAAATGAGAAAAAAATCAGAGTCCGAACTCTCATGTTACAGATCAGAATTCAGTTTATGATGCCTTATGAGAATTTTTGAACTATACGTGGGGTTGGTTTACTCAGTACTCAGTGGTGGTTCAGGAGCCAAAAGAGCCACAGTAGTGTGAGTTTATTGTTTCATTTACTACAGTTCTATGTATTCATATTTAAACAGTCTGACAGGGGAAATATTTAGTGTTATATATAATTCTAACATAAACATGACCGACCAAGTATTTTTATTTTATCGGCTATAATTGGTTAATAACATAGTAAAAACATCTTGCTTGGTTAATAATTAAAGCCTAGAGTGCTGTATATCATGTGCTGCAAAGAGCCACAGGAGACACATTGAAGCACCACTTGCAGCGCGTGATCCTGAGTCTGAATATCACTGGTTTAAAGTATCACTCTATCATGCAGGGGTGGGCAATAATTTTCACAGGAGGGCCACTCCACGAATTTTGGTAAGTCATCATGGGCCACACATTTCTATTATATGAATGGAGATGGTGCAAGGTCTGGGAAGGAGTTAGGGTGCAGGAGGGGGCTCCGGGCTGGGGCAGGGGTTTGGGGTTTAGGAGGCAGTTCTGACCTGGGGCACAGGGTTGGGGTGTGGGAAGGGGTGCGAGGTTCAGGCTCTGGCCGGGAGGCACTTACCACAGGTGGCTCCCGGCTGGTGGTACAGCAGGGAGCTCAGGCAGGTTGCCTGCATGCCATGGCCCCACACGCTTCCGGAAGCGGCTGTGGCCAGTTGCTGCTGGCACATCTCTGCGCTCCCCTTGGAGGGAAGGGAACATTAGGTCTTCATGTGCTGCCCGAGTCCACAATAACCACCCCCACAGTTCCCATTGGCCAGTTTCCAATCAATGGGAGCTGTGAGGATGGTCCTGGGGGTGGGGACAGCGTGCAGAACCACCTTCCCCCATGCCAGGGGCGTGCAGAGACATGCCAGCAGCAGCCAGCTGTTTCTGGGAGCAGTGTGGTGTCATGACAGGCAGGTAGCCTGCCTGAGCTCCCCGCTGCACCGTGGGACTTTTAGCAGCCCGGAGATCGTGAGGGGGCGGCCAAAGAGCCTGGTGGGCCGCACAGAAATTTTAGATGGGCCGGTTCCAGCCCGCAGGCCCTATTTTGCCTACCCCTGCTATAATGGAACGACATTCACTCATGAAATACTGAGAAACTGTGCTACACTTTGTTTTCTGAGCTGGCACAACATGCTGTCTCAGGTTGCAATAGCAAATGATACCCAGATGCCAGTGTATCATTTGGAAATAGTTATAAACTAGTAGTGACAATTGGACTTGCTATTGGAGAACTGCTCTTGCATTATTCTGGGAAGACACAATGAATAATGTGGGTTCTTCTGTATGCTGATTTTCCAGGTCTAGATATTTTTTGCTCAGACTTTGGTGCCTCCCCAGTTTTCCAAGATAATGAAATAAAATAAACTGTGTCACTGTAACAGTAAGTTCATTTGCTAATTCCATTAATTCTCACAGGATGCATGTCATTTGGACCAGTTGATGTATATATCTTCACATTTTCCAAGCACCCCTTGTTTTGATTTTCAAAGGTACTGAGACCCTTCAGTTTCCATTGCTTTCAGTGGAATTAGTGTGTGCTCAGCACTTATGCAAATTAGGCCACTTACATTTGTCTGAATATGGACTTAGGTGCCTAATTTTAGCCTCTCAGGTTTAAAAAATATTTGCCTTTAATTCTCCAGTCTTGTTTTAAAGACACTATAATGTCGATCACAGGGGAATTTTTAGCAATTTCTTTGGCTGTTTTCTGAACATTGAAAAAGTTGTTTGATCTTGAATGAGCAAAGTCATATGGTGACATAATTCTTTCTCCTAATTCTTTAATGTTTCGGCACTGAAAGATATCCCAGGTGATGTAGGCAATAAACATATTGGTGTAATGCCTATTGAGGCCTACTTATCAATGATCTATTGCTGCCACATTACTGGCATCCATAAAATTACTATGCCATTGCAATACTTACTACCAAGGTAGTCAAGGAAATTAAAGTTTTACCACCACTGTCCTAATGAAGTGAAGACACTAAGTAAGAAAATCTTGGTGGTAAAGAATCACGCATGTGGGCAGATTTTGATGCATTTGCTCACGTTGAGTGGTACCTTGTTCTGTGAGTATGTCCATTTAAATGAATAGGGCTACTCATGGTGTAAGATACCCAGAAAAAATACAGCTATTAAAATACGATCCTCAAATGGTACTGTTAGCTTGCTGTGTGTCAAGAAAGAATATTGTGTTATTCCATTAGCAGTACTTTATAGTAATAGTAATTTAATAGTGTATGGGTCCAAGAGCTATGTGTTCTCAACTCCCACTGAAATCAGTAGGAGTTGAAGGTGCTCTGCTCCTTGCAGGACTGGTCCCTATAACACTTCTTTATATCATTAATGTTGGCCATTACCAGCTTTGTCTCAATAGTTGTCAGGAAATTCCACAGAGGGCAACAGTGCCCTCAGTCACCAGCTGTGCTGCCTTTTATATTCTCTCCTATTATCATTTTTAAGTCTTTCTTTCACTGTTTTATTTTTTCATAGTACTCTATGAAATGGGGTTTTACATTTCATGAAAGCAAGTGATGAGACTTGGTTCTTACATACCAAGTATGGATTTCTCTCAACCCAGTGGAGTTTAGACCTGATAAAAAGGGAGGAACAAAAACTTCCTATATTTTCTGGAGTTTGATAGGTCAGCTTAATGGCTTTATTGAAGCAGGGATGCATCATCCAATCAAGCAACCCTGGCATTATTTGATGTGAAAAATATTATACCTGTTTTTCTTCATACGTGTACTGGGGTTGCCCCTGCAGTTTTCATTCAGATATAGATTTTCTAATTCATTTTTCTATTTGGATAATAGAAATTAATTAAATTTGTGGGGCTCAGATCTGTGCTACTGGGATTTTCCATTGCAAATATTTCAGTTTCCCAATAGAGATTTGGTACTTGACAATGTTTTTTTTTTTTAATTAAAGTACCTCTTCCCACAAGATTTGCTATGCAGAGAACTGCTATTCAACCAGTCAGCAAGCTTATAAAATGGAGACTCTATGTATGATTGAATCGTTATTCAGATACCCTAAATCTAATATTCCATCATTTATTTCTTATTAAATACACTTCACAGCCATCCAAAAAAAAAAGCGTCGAGCCCAAGTTTAGGAGTTCTCTAATGCAAATTGTTCATCCATATTATAGGTGCTCAGGCACATGTAAAGAAGTGAGGCATTATGAAAATGTATATACAAATCACTATGTTTGTGAGTGGCATACATATATTTACTAGTGTTTACTTTAAATGTTGGAAAACAAATAATTAACATTGCTATCATTTTCCTTTAAAAGTCAGTTCAAGTCTATATAAAGCAAAGTCTTTAAAGTACTATAAGTCTTTTTTTCATCCATGGTGCTCACAATATTAACATACTTGAACTGTATTTACATTTCCTCTCTTTCTATGACTCTCCACTTATTTGGCAACTCACATATGGCATATTGAAGAACATTAACAGAATACATATTTGTGGACAATATCGGTATGCTAACAGATAAATCTAAATATATAGGTATTTTGGGGACACCCATATCTCTGTTATCCGAGATGTTTATTTTTTAAGCTGCTGTAAATAATTGTTACAGTTAAATCTTGCTTTTTATTAACATTTCTATTCTAAAAAAAGAAATAAATGTTATAGAACAGATACTTGGATGATCTCTTGTGAGAATCCAAAATGATGTTCATCATAGTATTCTTCATAATTTTAGAACCTTTAAAAGCTTAATTTTGATAAGTCTTTCGAGGCAATATCAGACACATGCTTTTGTTACTTTCTTGATTACTGATTGGCTGAACGTTTTGCAGACACAATGACTATCTAGCAGTATATTTTAATTAAACAAAACTGGGGAATGCTGATGTTTGGTGGGCGGTATAAATCATCCAAAGTGAGAGTGAATGGATGAAGGATTACATGCCTGGGAGGAACCAGATGGACTCCTTAACTATGTTTATTTTGTAAAAAGGTGTTTGGTGTTGTGCAGTGAAGCTATGCCAATGTATATCAGCTGAGGACCTGACCCTTACAGGGGAATTGCCCATTTAAAAATAGAAGAAAAAAAATCACTTGGACTACTAGCATACTTAAGCTAACCATTTTGTGTCTACAGAGCTGAGACTTCCAGAGTTGTTTGTAACAAAAGTAGATGAACACTTTTCAGACAGAAGTTTTATTTAAGTACAGTACTTCTTTAAATGACAGTTTTTAATTTAAGAAATTGTTGTGCTATCTTAAAAGAAAACAATAGATTTGACTAATATTTGTGTCATATATGCTAATGTCATTTCCTTTTTTCTATTATCTCTATATCTGTCAGATTTCTTTTATTTCTTTCCTCTGATTTTATCATGCAATGATGTATTTCTCAGTCAGTGACTTTTTGATGTGTTCCACCACCTTAAGAATAGAAATTACACACAAACAATAGAACAGACACTCAGCTATGTGCTGATGGGTGCTAATGTGAAAACTGAGAGAAATGAATATAATTAATCCACACCTCATCCCCATTCCCACCAAGAATGAAATTGTGTGGAATACATTAAACTATTGAATTGCCAGTTATACATACTGTAAAATACATAATGGGCCAAATTTATGAATCCATTGAGTTACATCAGGGATGCTTTTTCTGAGTTTTCCTCATTCTTTAAGTGTATGTAGAGATTTTAGCTGACAAGCCTTCAAAAAGAGGTTTGTCTTACTACTGAAATTTGTACCAGTGACCTATAATTTAGTAATGATTCATAGGAAAGTTACAACAAAATACTATGATTCAGGTTATGAAATTGTGTTGTAAGTGGGGTGAGGGGAGAAAGGGAATTTAAATTATTTTGAACTGTGCTCTATTCAAACTGCTTGAAATGTTGGTTAGCGAGAACATCTGCAACTGGGTAATTTTGAAAACATAATGACAAAATATCTGTTTGTAACATTGGAAACAGAATTTAGATTCTAAGAACAATGCTCACAACACGCAAACTGCAGATTTAGAAACACCATCAATGCTCAAAGCAATTTGATAGAGCCATTCTTCATGAGGATAATTTTTTTTTGTCGATATAGACTCTTCTGGATCTGTGAGTAAATAAGCACTTTAGAGTTCTGTAAAAAAAAGGCAGAGAGGTTTGAGAGGAATTGTTCTTTTATATCCAGCAAAGCCAGTTACTAATTTTTAGAAGCTTTGAAATTCTTGATTTAGCACATGCCTGAGATAGGGATGTGCTCCAAAGATTTGTATGCTGGCTAATAGGTAATTCTTGACTTGTATGGTTTATAAGCATTTTAGTCAGGACTAGAAACTAAGTATAATTGTCCTACATTCTCGCAGCTAACTGATATATTTTCTGGCTATAATGTTCTACATCTCTTCCAGTTGCAATATACAATTTTACTTTTTAAGCAACATGACCCAGTTTTCTAACAATGTGCTTGCAAAGCCTGAATAATGTGAAGAAGAATAATGCTTAATGTGGGTACTTTGATTCCATTGATTTTTTTTTTAAGAGGAGATGTGTTTTATTTTTATGTCTTGTGCAGCTTAGTTGCCTTTTGCATTGGTCTTTCTTCTTGAGGCTAAGAAAGCTTAATGAGAAACTGGACCACAATGCAGTAGGTTTGCTACTATCTCTACTTAAAAGAGTAACTGGATGTGAAAAATAAATATTTACTTTTACTTTTAACAAACATTTTTAAAGATCCTAGCTTTCTTTAGCTTGCTGTAGAAAATCAAACTCAAATCGTGGGTTTTTTTGGTGGGGGAGGCGGGACTTAAAGATGTATTTTAGCAGACCTGGATCAAAAAACTGAAAAACCTGAAATCTGGTTTGTTTATCCATATTATGACATATCAGAATGACTAACTGTTAATAAACAGACCCTTTTTGTCTGTAGGGGAGGTGTATAAGAGATTCAAAATAATCTTCCCCCATTCCACAGAGATTCCCATTCTCTTAGCTGAACTGAAGTCTGGAGTCGAATGAGGAATAAAGTGATAAATCTATCAGTGGGTTCAGCCTTAAGTGTACATATCAAATTACAAGTCTTGGAATAACTGTGCTAATGAGATGATGTAATGGTAGGATTAAAATGACTGCTAATGCCTGCATTGAGCCTCTGAATATACCCAGTGAAGAATTAGAAGTTTTGAGGAGCCTGCACAAACTCAGTCTGAGCTGGCTACTCATGCAGTTGTTAAAAAATATCTTGTCTCCAATTAACCTGCCCCCTGAGTTCTTACTAAATATTACACACTTACACCTGTTACCCGTTCAATTTAGAGCACCCCATCTACACCCTATTGAGGGATCAATGCATGACCCAATCAATTTAGGACACCCTGCCTATACCCTACCGAGGGCTCAAAAAGTGACCCAATCAATTTAGGCACCCCCACCCTTTCCCTTCCAAGTGCTCAGGGTGTATCGCACCCCTACTTACTCACAGGGTTCAGGAAGAAACCTGGTCAATTTAATTACCCACCCTTTTCCTCGGACTCAGGGTTCTATGGGTTTTGCAAAACCATTTCCCAGTGAAAGAGCCTTACACAATTGTGCTCTAAACATCTATTTATTAGCAACACACACAGAATACATATACCAAGAAAATCTCTTATGCTCTCCACTTCCAATATACAGAGAAATTTCACCCGATGGTCAGTCAGGATCCACTCATCTGCGGGTTCCCAGTGATGCCTCTGTATGTCATAATCGTGGATTACTCTGGAAGTCCCATGGGAGAATTTAACAGACTCTACACCTGGACTGCCTATTGGACTATAACCTTTTAAATTGATTCCATAAATACTTTTTAACAAATGTGCAGCCTCACCATCTCTCCTATTAAAGTGACCTAAGGGCTTTACACATATTTGTGTGTATATTGATCTTTTAACCTTTTGCAACTCTTTTCTTTATTTTCCTTTTTTTTATTAAAACCTTTAGTTTTTGTCACTAAAGAATTAGCATCAGTGTGTTTATTTGGTAAGATCTGAGACTCATATTGACCTGGGGGTAAATGTCTGGTCCTTTGGAATTGGTGGACCTCACATATGGTGAATCAGGTTTTCAGGAACCTCTCACTATATTAGACTTGGTTGTCTAGATGGGAGTCAAGGGCTGGAAGGCTTAAAGGGGACTGTATTTGGCTTTTTGTTAACCAGTGTGGTATTACAGGGGCTGTTTTGTTACTGGCTTGGTGAATAATTATAGAATAAACCTCCAGTCTGGGGAATTGTCTGCCTGATTCCTTTCAGTTTTCCCTGAGTGTGGCATTTTCAGTGTGGCCCTGCCAGTCACCCTGGTCACAGCTGGTGAACAGGGAGAAGAACTGCTTGAGAATGCCAGGTGGAAAGAGACACCATAGGAGAAAGATAGCTGCTGGTATCCGTAGGTGAGCCAGAGGAAATGGGCCGGTTATGTGACAGTGACAGTTATGTGACAGTCTGGGACATTTTTTCAAAACAAATATAGTTATGTTTTGAGTTTGGGAGTAATAAAATGTTATCCCTGTTGAGAAATGGAAGATGAAAGAGGTTCACCAAATGTGCCTGGGGCTAAGGGTCACCCTGAGACTGCAGTCAGGCACAGTCGAATAGTGGTGCCTGAACAAGCATCAGTAAGTACAGAGTGGAGAGCCTGGTTCTGCCTTCCATTGGGAAGGCCTGCCTAGTGGTAAGAACTATGTTAGGAGTCCTATAGGCCACTGATCCCTCTCTGAAGACTCAGAACAGAGAAAACTCCAAGATAGTGGATGGATTCAAGTTGGTGAACAGAGCGGAGGCAGTAGACAGTACAGAGGTGGCACTGAGGTGTTTAGCAGTGGTATAGTGTTAAAACGGGGGAGAGGGAGATAAACTAACCTAAAGAAGAAAAGGAGTACTAGTGGCACCTTAGAGAATAACCAATTTATTTGAGCATAAGCTTTCTTGAGCTATAGCTCACTTCATAGGATGCATTCAGTGGAAAATACAGTGAGGAGATTTATATACACACAGAACATGAAAAAAAGGGTGTTATCATACACACTGTAAAGAGAGTGATCACTTAAGATGAGCTATTACCAGCAGGAGAGTGGTGGTGGTGAGGGGAGAAAACCTTTTGTAGTGATAATCAAGGTGGGCCATTTCTAGCAGTTCACAGGAACGGCTGAGGAACGGGGGTGGGGTGGGGAAATAAACATGGGAAAATAGTTTTACTTTGTGTAATGACCCATCCACTCCCAGTCTCTATTCAAGCCTAAGTTAATTGTATCCAGTTTGCAAATTAATTCCAATTCAGCAGTCTCTTGTTGGAGTCTGTTTTTGAAGTCTTTTTGTTGTAATATTGCGATCTTTAGATCTGTAATCGAGTGACCAGAGAGATTGAAGTGTTCTCCAACTGGTTTATGAATGTTATAATTCTAGACATCTGATTTGTGTCCATTTATTCTTTTATGTAGAGACTGTCCAGTTTGACCAATGTACATGGCAGAGGGGCATTGCTGGCACATGATGGCATATGTCACATTGGTTGATGTGCAGGTGAACGAGCCTCTGATAGTGTGGCTGATGTGATTAGGCCCTGTGATGGTGTCCCCTGAATAGATATGTGGGCACAGTTGGCAACGGGCTTTGTTGCAAGGATAGGTTCCTGGGGTAGTGGTTCTGTTGTGTGGTGTGTGGTTGCTGGTGAGTATTTGCTTCAGGTTGGGGGGCTGTCTGTAGGCAAGGACTGGCCTGTCTCCCAAGATTTGTGAGAGTGATGGGTCGTCCTTCAGGATAGGTTGTAGATCCTTGATGATGCGTTGGAGAGGTTTTAGTTGGGGGCTGAAGGTGACGACTAGTGGCGTTCTGTTATTTTCTTTGTTAGGCCTGTCCTGTAGTGGGTGACTTCTGGGTACTCTTCTGGCTCTGTCAATCTGCTTCTTCACTTCAGCAGGTGAGTATTGTAGTTGTAAGAATGCTTGATAGAGATCTTGTAGGTGTTTGTCTTTGTCTGAGGGGTTGGAGCAAATGTGGTTGTATCGTAGAGCTTGGCTGTAGACAATGGATTGTGTGGTGTGGTCAGGGTGAAAGCTGGAGGCATGTAGGTAGGAATAGCGGTCAGTAGGTTTCTGGTATAGGGTGGTGTTTATGTGACCATCGCTTATTAGCACCGTAGTGTCCAGAAGTGGATCTCTTGTGTGGACTGGTCCAGGCTGAGGTTGATGGTGGGACGGAAATTGTTGAAATCATGGTGGAATTCCTCAAGGGCTTCTTTTCCATAAGTCCAGATGATGAAGATGTCATCAATGTAGCGCAAGTAGGGATGGAGCATTAGGGGACAAGAGCTGAGGAAGCATTGTTCTAAGTCAGCCATAAAAATGTTGGCATACTGTGGGGCCATGCGGGTACCCATAGCAGTGCCACTGATTTGAACGTATCCATTGTCCCCAGATGTGAAATAGTTATGGGTGAGGACAAAGTCACAAAGTTCAGCCACCAGGTTTGCCGTGATATTATCGGGGATACTGTTCCTGACGGCTTGTCTTCCATCTTTGTGTGGAATGTTGGCGTAGAGGGCTTCTACATCCATAGTGGCCAGGATGGTGTTTTCAGGAAGATCACCGATGGATTGTAGTTTCCTCAGGAAGTCAGTGGTGTCTCGAAGATAGCTGGGAGTGCTGGTAGCTTAGGGCCTGAGGAGGGACTCTACATAGCCAGATAATCCTGCTGTCAGGGTGCCAATGCCTGAGATGATGGGGCGTCCAGGATTTCCAGGTTTATGGATCTTGGGTAGCAGATAGAATACCCCAGATTGGGGTTCCAGAGGTGTGTCTGTGTGGATTCGTTCTTGTGCTTTTTCAGGGAGTTTCTTGAGCAAATGCTGTAGTTTCTTTTGGTAACCCTCAGTGGGATCAGAGGGTAATGGCTTGTAGAAAGTGGTGTTGGAGAGCTGCCGAGCAGCCTCTTGTTCATATTCTGACCTATTCATGATGACGACAGCACCTCCTAAAGCACCTCCTAAAGAAAACTCCATATTCCCCAAATGAGAAGTTTTCCTGTGTTTAACCTCAGCTACACTACTGGGGTCTTGGCTGAAACTGCAGAGAGCAGCAGTCTACCCAAGGGATTCCGGTGTGGGTCCTCATACCAAGCAATCAAAGCTGAAATCTCCTCAGGTGGCAGAGGCACCAGGCAGCACTTCTCTTAGGGGATATGAGTGGGGGAGCTGGAGAGGAAGAAAGTGGCTGGAATGCATTATCCACTCACAAATGCGAAGGAGCAGTGAGGTTGGGACTGTTACTAAGACACCCTGGGGAGAGGTGTGTCTTACCAAATATTGTTCATCTATTAACTTCTGGCTTTCTCAAGTTTATTCTGTTGTCCTCCCTTAACACCCCTCTTCCCCCCACCCCACACACCCAAGATAGCTCTCTTTATTTTAAATCCTTGGACTCAGTACTTGCAGATGGGGAAATATTACCTCTCAAGTGTGTCAGAGGTATATATACTTCTACAGGTTTCTGGTGTTCATGCTCGAGCTGGTGTTTAGTTTCAGAAGGAACCCGCTAGAAAATTGAACACGGCCCTTTTTGCTGCTGTGCTGACAACAGCTAGCAGAAGGATTACATTAATAATAATACATAATAACAAGTAAACTACAGAAAGAAACATAGGGCATCAAGTGAAGGGGTTAATTCACTAGAAAAATTAAAGATGATGCACATAAAGATTCTTAGAGCTGGATTCACAAAAAGACTTACGCGCCTAACTCCGACTGCAGATGCCTAAATCCTACCATTAGGGCCCACTGGGATTCACAGTTCCCTCTCTCACATTCAGCTGCTGCTGAACACTATAGGTGCCTAAACAAGCTATTATCTTAATTTTTGCAGTAAAAGTTCTCAAGGTGCCTCTGTTTCTGCTTCTGCACATGCATCACTCTAAACAACTAGATGCCTATCTCCCGGTTAAGCACCAGTGCAATTCACAACCGGGGGGAAGGGCAGGGCTCTTAATTTGCCAGCAGGGCTCAATCCAGTAAGTGTACGCTGCGATCATCTACTGGATCAGGCCCCCATACGTGAGCTCGCAGAAAATGTTTGCGGGGAGAAGGAGGACCTCTTTATAACTTTTAATCCACTGGTTAGGGTACTCACTTTGGATGTGGGAGGCCCCTGGTTCACGTCCTTCTCCCGTTCAGGTGAAGATGTGAGGGCTCCACAGTCTCTCCTGCTAAGCTGTTCCACTTTGGATAAACAGTTTTAAAAGTCATTGGTGTAGGAGGAATATATGCTTGATCTCCTAGCTGTGTGCTTGAACCACCAGGCTACAGAGTCATTCTCATGCTCCCTTTTACTCTCTGGCCCAATGCTTTTTCATTAGTGAAGCAGCTTTAACAGGAGAGACTGAGAGCTTTGCAGCTTGGACTATCCTATAGCTCAAAAGTTAGGGTACTCACCTGAGACATGGCAGAGCTCAATTCCAATCCCTTTCCCCCCCCCAAACAGAGAGGGGACTTGAACTGGGGACTTCCCCACATCACGGGCGAGCACCCTAACCACGGGGCTAAAAGTTACGAAGAAGCAGTCACTCTTCCTCACTTCTGGCTTCTTGCAAAAATGGCACTGGTGCCTAACACCAAGAGAAATTTGCAGTGAATAATCTCAAATAGATTAGAATATATTTTTTGCAAAAATACTCTCACCCTGGATTTAGGCACGGAACTCTCTGAGTGGAACAGGATTCAGGACACATCCCTTGAGTTGGCAACTCCAATTGGCTAGTTTAGAGGGGGAGCCACATACCATGCTAGCTTTTGTGAATCCATTCTGAGGCACCTATCTCTCCCCATTCTTTGTATAGGGAGCCTATGCACTTTACTCAGGCTTTATGAATCCCAGTGATTTTCTAAATGCCTAAATGCAAGGTGTCCCCACACCTAAGTTCCACTGTGAATCTAGCCCCTAATATAAGCATAGGCTATCCAAAAGTAGGAGCAAAAATGATGCAAGTCACTGGCAAGATACATCATGTGTTTCAAAGTAACTCAGTAAATAATTGCTTAATTTAACCCAGATGATTTTATAAAGCCAAAACAAAAGGATCCTCCAAGTTTAGTCCTCAACTACTAATTACCTAATAAAGAAATCAGCATTCTGCATAGAAGTCTAGATTGATTTACAAACAAAAGAAGAATACAGTTTAGCATCTGTATTGTCAAGAAACAGCAAAAGAACAAAACATTGATGGAATAGTTAATTACAGAGTAGTACGATAAAAAAGGGAAGTTTCTGGAATTTGTTAAAAACAAAGAGTATGTTCTTCATTAAAAAAAAATCAAGGAACTGGACATGAAGAAGCCCCCAGATCTTCATGAAGAATATAATAAATACAAAGTGCATATCTTATAGTACATGTCTAACTTCCCCTCTGTAAATATTAGATGTGACCATAGGAAGTTAAAAGTCACAAACTAGTTGAAGCATTAAAATAGAATAGCAGAAACTCATGAGAGGAAATAATTAGCATGGATCTTGAAGAGAAAAACATGATTATGAGCTAGAGAGCCATAAACAAATCAAATCTGTGAATTAAACAAGAGCCAATATTAAAAAAGAAAGAATAGAATATGAACAACTGACAAAAAGTGTGTAAGATGAGGAAGCCAGGAGAAAAAATGTCTTCTCTGAAAGACCAAACAATCAGAAACTATAATGCATGGAAACTAATCAGGGTACAGTATAAGATTTGCTCACCCTGTATTGATTGATAGAGTATGGTCCTTATTTGTTTCTATAAACTGGTTCTGAGTGTTCATTTGTTTGTTTGTTTGCGTGTCAGCTATGTTTACCCACTTTCCGATGTCCCTCCCCACCTCTGTGCTTAAGACAAGCAGAGAAATGAAGAAAGGTTTTGATATCATAAATAGGATAGAATCCTAGTTTGTAAGGTCTTGAGAGGCAAGGGTTTGCCTTTGTATGTGATTGTACAGAGCCTAGCACAATGGAACTTCAACCCTGATTAGACTCTCTGTGGGCTTCTGAAGTATACATATTTAATAATAACAAATACAATCTTAGATATTAGAGTACTGGGATGAAACTATGAGTGGGGAAATTTAGACTGAATATCCTCTGAATCTGTGAAAAGTTACTTGCTGAAGGTGAGCATCACACATTTTCTATATTATCTTTTTTTTTTCCAAAGAGAACACAGATTTTAGATGGCTGCTGCCATTCTGTAATATTAAAGGTAGAAACACATAAGGAATTCTATGGTTCAATACAAAACAACACAGAATACAAAAAACAAACAAACAAAAAAACCCATGACAGTGTTTCCCTCCAAAACAGTTTGAATTATTTTTTTCATGAAAGATTTTGTGAAAAAGAGAATAAAACCCACATACAGTACATCTGCTGCATATAGTTTCTAAAACAGAGAGAAGAAAGATTAAAGGAACTAAAATTGTGGTACAAGACAAAGATGTTAATTAAGTAATTGACAGGGCAAATAAAAATGAGGGAAAAAGAGCCACTCAGCAGTGTATCTGAAAATGTGTTCAATATCCCCTCTAAAGTAGTCCACAAAGTATTATTTTATAGATCAAAAGAATAAATTAATTTTAAACGTCAGTAGACATTGTGTATTGTTGAAAAGCTGAAAAGCAAATGAGGGAAAGTCAACACTTTCATAAAGTCCACATGACAGTAAGTACCTGCTGCATCAAGAAGGAAGAGTTAATATTCTATTGAGAGGCAATGGCAAGGCAAGTACTAGAACAGTGTCTGTGCTTGCAAATGCAGGTTTGTTTGTTTCTTTGTTTTTTTAAAGACGAACATCCACTCTGGTTTGCAAAAACACCACTTCTGTTGACTTTATGGACTGTCAATTTTATGGGATTTAGCCATATGTCTGGATCCTCTAGGGAACAGTTCTCATGAGAGATGTAGTTCCCTTAATATTTGGGTAAATGGGAAAAGGATAAAGGATAAATAGAAACACAGTGTAGTTGAGAAATCTAAAAAGTGTTTACATGATCAGCTAGCTGTCTTTAAATTCTCAAAATGAAATCAATCATCAGAGTATATGGCTACCTTCCAAGAGATAATAACCAATCACAAAATGAAAGTATTATACTCAGTTACCATTAAGGGGTCTGTTCTAGGGTTTGCAGCCATAAAAATGTTAAGGCTAAGAAAGTGTAGATATGCAGACCCTGAGCATCAATGACAGAGGAATTTTGCATATGGATTGTTAAGGCAAACATAATGCCTTCAGTCATGCTGATGAGGAATTTGCACAATAAGGGTTTTTATGTTTTCTTATTGGAGGTGATTTGGGCGCTTCCCACAAGAATTGGCTTTTGACAACTAAGCAGTGCATTGGTGAAGACTTACCCTCACACCATCCAGCTTCATATTTAGGGTGTAGCACATTCCTGCCTTGAGTCTGCTATTGCAAGCACTAGCATTCTAACTGGCTTCCGCACTGGTCTGCAAGTGAGGGAAATGGACACCTTGGGCCTTCTCCCTCTCTATTATGCACCCATATGGGGCAGTCAAAATCTAGGCCTACGTTTCTAAAATGGAGGGGAGAGATTAATCAGAAGCATAGAATTAAACGGGAAAACAATGGCTCACTAAAATACTTTAGCCCCTACCAAGCAGCGAAGTTGAAGACATCTGAAAGCAGCTAAGTGAATCTAAAGGATTAAGATGAACTCAGAGCTTAATTGATGGCCGTGGATAAACATTTTATTATTGTATCCAAATGCAACAGGGTGACTAGGTAGCTTTCTGGCCTTTGCTGCCCACCTACTTCTATCATTTGAGTGTTTCTGAATCCTCATCTCATTCATTTTCCCCACCCCCTCCTCAGGTCCACTTTCTGCCTCCCCATCCATCAGCAAGGCCCTTCTCTGCTCTCCAGAATAATTGAGTTGTTTGTATTATCTCTCAAAACTGGGTTAGGATTCTCCCAATGTGCAAACAGGAGTGGAAACAGAAATATAACAGCTGTTGTGAGGACTAGACCCTTGTCAATATGTGTGGGAAAGAAGAAGATGGGGAAGGGTGGGGGTGTTTTTATGCTTGTGGGGATGGGTTTAAGTCCAGGGATTTAACTATTTTTCAGGTGTTAGCTCCATTTTCTTTGTTTGTTTGTTTGTTTGTTTGTTTGTTTTAAGTTTTAGAATGTGTCTATATCAGTTGAAGAAAATGAGAAGCTGAAAGTGCATCTTTGTTGCTGGTAAACAGCTTGAACAGCTTGAACTATTGAGAAATAACTGTACAGTGATTATGCAAATCAGATAACCACAACCAACCAGTGTGCAGAGAATTGCCTAGCTAAGGGGAAAATATATGGTTATGCATCAATAGCTATACATCTTCTCTTTGTTCTGATTGGCTAGAGCAATTCCATTTCTGTATAATATGCTATAACTGGCACACACCCAGATGATTTTCAAAATGTTTGCAAAGTTGATTTGATTGCCTGCAGAATTTGGTTGGTTGTGCAAGAGGCCAGTTTAGCCACCAACTTTGGCCTTTTTTGTGGATTGGTTACAGAAATACTTGTTTCAATCACTAACTTCTATTTAGTGCTACAGTTCAAAGTCAGTGTTACCTTCTAAATGAGGCAAAAGTTAACAATTAACAACATACAATGAGTTTGGCAAATTTGATGTTCACAAATTGGTCACCCCCAGAGTGTGAGTTTTACAGATTAGTTCAGTATTTAAAGTTGTTTGAATGTGTAACATGAACAAATGTCAGCGTGTGGATTTCTTGTTAACTCTTTGGTCTGAGGTTTTCTGTTAAATTGGGACTGGCTTTGCTGGTTGACTTCCTTAATATTTATCAATTATTTTCATTCTGAACAAAATAAAATTAATTTTGGTAGCATTTTCAAAAGCACCAGTATGATTTGGGAACCTACCTCCCATTTTCAAAAGTGTGGCACTTAGAGGCAGATTTCCAAGGGTACTGTTGGCATTACACCACCTATCTCCTAGGTGCCTAGTGGAATTCTCAGTCCTGACTTATATGCCCAGATTCTTCATACTATGCATGGGGAGGTGTAGGTGCCTAAGGAATGGATTCTCAGGAACCAGTAATCTGAACAAGGAGCTGCCAAAATTAACCATTGGAAATGCAGCGGAAAGGAACCAGGCTTAGGCCCAGATCTTCAAAGGTTTTCGGGTGCCTAGTTCCCATTGATCTGGGTTAGAAGGAGTTGCATCCCTCCACTTAGGGTCCACAGATGTGTGCCCTTCTCTTGGAGTTACGTGCTTAAGTCAGGACATCCCTTTGTCATGAAAAATCAGAGAGAGAGACCCCAATGCCTGAACAGTCAATAGCAAAGTGGGGGCGGAAGGAGAGAGAGCAGGAGCCTGACCCCATAATACAGCAATAGCACAGTGGCTACTCTGCTTGATTTAAAGCAGAGGCTTGAACCCCTGTGCCAGATAGTGGTTACTAGGCTGTTCTGGAGTGGGTCTCTCAAGCTCTTCTATTGGATCTTTTCTGTATTGTATACATAATTATTTATTGGAACAGGGACTTAAACCTGATTCTGCCACATTCCAGGTGAGTGCCCTAACCACTGGGCTTTTATTACTGTTTCTGCCTGATCTAATTGATATATATTTAATTTGGCTTGACGGCTTCTGCATTTTTTTCCTTAGGTTCCCAAATCTCCCCATGCATTAAATGGGGAACCTGGGCACCTAATACAGGGCTGAAAATTCCTGAGGTGCTGGGTTGGCTAGATATTGCAACTCTGAGCACTGCAGAGCCTAAGTATTTTTGTGGACTGGCCCTTCTTCCTAAAGGCTAGATTTTTAAAAGGTATTTAGGCTCCTAAAGAGCCAGATAGGTGCATAAATAACCCTTGAAAATACAACTGGGTGCCTGATTCCTATTGAAATCAAATAACTTTAAAAATCTAGTGAAAATGACATTTAAGTCAAGCCATTCAGGTAATTTAAAAATGTTATTCTTTGTGATTGTGTAAATCTTGGATATGGGCCATAATTTGCACTCTGTGAACACTCACACAAGCAAATGTTTGTATGAATATGGAAAAAGTGAATAAAAAGGGCCATGAATACACTTGAAGCAAAATTTTGTTTAGACCTCACCAACGCGCTCACAAATTATTTTGCTTACTATTTGCTAGAGATTGTGAATAAGTGGTTTTTCACTTTGCTAGCTGAACTGAAAAATAAAAAAAAAGAAAAAAAAATGGGGCGTTTACCCAAAACTTTTTTTTTTTTGGTGAACCAAACATTTTGTTTCATTTTCAGGTTACTTCCAGAGTTTAAAAAGATAACTTTTTACAGAAAGCATGAGTCTGTACAGTCTGGAACTTCAAAAAATTCTTGTGGGATGGGAAAACCATTTTCTGCCCAATGTTAGTATTAAGAACATGTCACCAGCATTATTTGCTCTGCTTCTAAACCTATAATTATATTTAATAGTGGAAGATGTTCTATTACCTCAAATCCATTAACACATACAGTAGTAGAAATGATGACTAGTCAGTTTTGCCAGCCATGAACTGTCACCTGGAAATCACATAGCATATATGCTAAGGAACACTGGACTTATTGAGGGAAAAAATAATTTCAGTCTTTCAACCATACATCATAAAGTTTATTGACTTTATGAATTGCTCTTGTGGGATTCTGTCGTAGGTCTGAATATCCTGAAAAATAACTGTGATATGTCTCATTATTCTTTGCCTTGTCAATTACTTAGGGTAAGACCACAGCTAGCTTTTATGTGGCCTCTTGTGGAAGGAATTCACTTGAATGTGTCTGTGGTGGGGGACTAAGGAATGCAATGTCAGCCTAAATACTAATGTGATTTATTTTTGTTAACAAAATAATTTCCCTTATCTAAATTCTGACACTTTCACTTGCTTTGACATGCCCATACCTTTTGTAAACCACAAACATTGATAACTAACATCAAAGGGAGTACTGCTCAAAGAGTGGGGCTAGACTAGGGCTCCATGCTAGAAAGAGAGCCTTAGACACAACACATTTAAATCAGTCCCCTTCAAAGTAATTTCAAGAAGCTGTACTGTATAGAAAAAAAAATTATTCTAGGAGTATTAGTATGAAGATTGACATTTTGGGCACATGGCCTGTGTCCAGACAAGAAAGGTGGCCAAGATATTGTTTTCCTGACTAATTCTTCGGAGTTAAATGAGTTTTAACATTTAATGTTAAAGTGTTAATCCTTGACATTGTTTTGATCAGAAGTAGGTTAAAACAATGGGCAAGTTCTACTCACACTTACTTGCTCTGCTCTGAATTTAGGGTTTGATTCTTCTCTCACAGCACAAAAATGGGACTTTTGCCTGTGACCTCAGTGGGAGCAGAGCCTTATAGTATAAACTCTTAAGAGCTAAAGCTAGGATTCTACCTTTATTTGTTTTGTATATTGATACTTGCATCTTTGGTGCCCTGTAAGTAACTAATAATAACTAAGTTACTAAATAATTAAGAGCAGTCAAGGGTGTTTTCAGTGGGATAGCATTGGTCCAGTCATTGTACAAATGACTGGTATTTATAATAAAGAATTGCCCTTTGGTATAATTTTATCATACCAGAGCCTCTTTTTATTTTATTATTTATGTATTTATGTTATTTTGTTATTTGATTTTGGTAAACTATTTAATATTAGGAATTATGTAGTATTTTTCTGACATTTGAGTGGTAACCTTGTATCTCCCTCCCTCCACAAATTTGTTCCTTCTCTTTAAAGGCTTATGACAATTTTAACCAAAAATAATTTAAAACAAGACAGAAAGAGAACACCTGATTGAGCTTTTAAGTATTATACATTCATGAGACATCTAAATGTACAGACATTTCTAGCATAGCTTGCAAATTACTATAAAACCAATTCTGAGGCCACCTAGATATTAACCAAAATCCTGGGTTAGCTTCCTGCTTCTTTCTCTTCCAGCTTTGCTCCTCACACGAAAATATATTGATTATAACAAAATTCTCTTTTGTGTCTCCAGTGCTTGAACACTACTTTATAGATTTTTTTTCATTTTTCCTTCCTAGAATGTGATACCGTTTCTTGCTGAGTTGCAGAATATAACAGCATGATGCACAGCATATCAGAGCAAAATACAAAATATGCATATTTGGCTGTTTTTGCTTTCTGTTTGAGTTTTTTACATGGCTCTGGGAGGACACATTATCAGTGCTCGTGACTTAGCAATCACAACTGCTTTTCAGTGGAGTAAGAACCTAAATTAACATATTCTGAACTGCTGAAAATCAGCAGTAGGCCCATTTTATTTCAATTGATTATGAATTGGAAATGGTTTTAAACTTGTCTTTGAATCCACTGTATAAATTGCTCCAAAATGGATAGCTGGAATATCATGAGAATGGAGTAACCACTCTACTATATCAAGAGGCGGATGGTAAATTTTCTTGTTTTACTTGTCAGCCTAACAAACTTGCCATTAGTGCCTCATGCTGGAGCAGACTGTGGCAGAACTACTATAGTACTTAAAAATTCTCTAATGTAATCATGGTAAACGTTGGGAAAAAACTTCGTATTTACAGACCGTTCTGCTGACATAGCCCATATTTTCTGTATTTCTCATGTGCTGGATTTTTATGTCTGGAGATAATTGCATGAAAATAGGATTCTGATTGCATGGGCATTCATTTGTTTTGGCTGCTTAGTGCTTGTTTGGATTCATAATTTTAGGATGATGACATCACAATTAGTTCTGTGAAGATGCTGCTGGTGTCACAAAAGAGGAAAAGCTTCAGAATCAGCTAAGCATTACATCTACAAAGGAGACTCAGACTCAGCGTTGCAATGTCTCACTTTTGAGGTGGCCTGATGTTAATGGAATGCACAGTGAGCTAGACACCCAGACTCCCTCTACAATGGATGGGGAGACAGGGCACTTGAGATTGGAAGTCACAAATACCTGAATACTAAGTAGGGAGCTGCCTAAGCTATCCAATGGGAAATGCTGAGGAACCTAAGACTTGACCCTCAAAGGGCATTAAGTGTCTCACAGGAGACAGTTCCCTCCCCTCCTCCTTCGGCACCTAAGCCAGGTTAGCCCTTTCTCAGAGGAAAAAAAAACATGGGAAGAGGAGTCATCCCCACCCTCTTTTTACTTAATAGTCCAGAGGTTAGAGCACTCACCCAGGAAGTAGGACACCTAGATTTAAATACCCACTCTGCCTGATGTTAGGCAGGGCCTTGAACCCAAATATCTGCCCTAACAACTGGGCTATGGGATATTCTAGAGTGGATTTTTCTCCATCTCTTGTTGAAGCTGACCAACTTGTTATAAGATAGTGAAATAGTCATTGGAGGTGGGAGTGGACTATGGGTCTCCCAGGTGAGTATCCTAATTACCAGGCTACAGAGCCACTCACATGGTCTCCCTGACCCAGTGATTCTATACTTACTTCATAAAATGGAACAGCTTGAACGGGACAGCCAAAGTATCATTTTAAAATGTGACTTAGAAGTCAAAGTCTCATTGACTATCAATGAGTCTTATACTCCTAAGTGTTCGTTACTGTTGAAAATGGGACTTTAACTCCAAAGACACTTAGGTGTTTTTGAAAATTTAACTCTGCTACTTCAAGTGAAGAATAAATGGCAGGGAAAGGTTAACTCCAAATCGAGAGATCAGGTGCGTGAGCAAATGTCCTTAGTAATAAAAATATGAGGGCAAAAGAAAAGCTTCAAAAATGACTCTATAGAAAAAATATTAAAAAATAAAATAAAATGTAATTCAGTGTATTCCATTAGGTCTTTTCATTTACAATTGAACTCTGTGCTGGTGTACCTTAATTGCATGGGTAAGCTTCATGTTCCTATGGAGTGGGGTATAAACTCCATTCTCTTCCCTGTGTTTCTGGCCTCAAGCCATAGGCAAAATTTGAGACTGTGCATGATGGCCACTTCTCAAACAGTGCCTCAGTCTAGTGGGATATTACTTTGTCCAAGTGAATCACATTCCTTACACTGCCAGATTGATCTACACCCACTTCAGCCCTTCTTAAAGTATGTATAAATTATATCCAGGAGGATCTGTGAAGGGGTCAACTTCCCTGCTACCAAATGAAGCAGACACAATCTGTTATTATTTTCTACTTTCACAATTCCATCCAGACTCAGAAGAGAAATAGATCACTCTTTGTCACTCTTAGCAAGCAGATCCTCAGCTGGAGTAAATTGTCATAGCTCCATTGACTGAAGCTGTTTTGTAACCCTAATCATATTTCGCCCTTCTCTGTAGTTTTTCCAGTTTTTGAAATGGAATGGACCAGAACTGCATGCACTATTCAAGATGTGGACATATCATGGATTATATAGTGGCATTGTGATATTTTCTGTTTTATTACTTTTCCCTTTCATAATGGTTGCTATCTTTGTTAGCCTTTTTGACTGTCACTGCACAATGAGCAGATGTTTTCAGAGAACTTTCCATGATGACTCTGAAATCTTTCTCAAGTGGTATCAGCTACTTTAGACTCATCATTTTGTATGTATAATTGGGATTATGTTTTCCAATGTATATTACTTTACATATATCAACACTGAATTTCGTCTGCCATTTTATGGCCCAGTCACCCGGTTTTGTGAGATCCCTTTGTAACTCTTCACAGTCAGCTTTGGACTTAACTTTCTTAAGTAATTTTGTATCATCTCCAAACTTTGCCACCTCACTGTTTATCTCTTTTTCCAGCTAATTTATGAACATGTTGAACAGCTATTTCCCTCTCTCCAAGGTGAAAATTGACCATTTATTCCTATCGTTTGTTTTCTATCTTTTAATCAGTTACTGATCCATGAGAGAACTTTCCTTCTTATCTCATGATGGCTTACTTTGCTTAAGAGCCTTTGTTGAGGGACCTTGTCAAAGGATCGAAGTACACTCCAACCACTGGATCACCCTTGTTCACATGTTTCTTGACAACCTAAAAGAATTCTAATAGATTGGTGAGGCATGATTTCCCTTTACAAAACCAAGGTTGACTTCCAGCATATTGTGTTCATTTATGTGTCTGAAAATTCTGTTCTTTACTGTAGTTTCAACTAATTTGCCTGGTAGTTTTCTGACCAGTAATTGCCAGGATCATGTCTGGATCCTTTTATTAAAAATCAGCCTTACATTAGTTATCCTCCAATCATCTGATACAGAACAGTGTTTTCCCCAGGGGGCGTTCTAATTTACAGGGGGATGAGAGCCAACAAAGGGTGACACTGTGAGGATGAAGGTGGTTTATATGGCACCACAGTAAAAACTAAACAATGTTTCATGACCATTTTATTAGATTTAACTCATGTTTTAAAATCATCACACAAATTAAAGCTGGCTACTCAAGCCTCTATGAAGCACTATATCTACATCCTTCTTGGTTTCTTGTAATTTTGCATAACTCTGTTAATGTACTTCTTAAATGCAGTGCGTTCATCTTTGATGGCTTCTCATGTGTCTAGTACTTCCAGTCCTTCCTGATATGCTCATGATCAGGCAGAAGGCAACTTCTTTCAGAACACAAAATTCTATTCAATAAGGAAAAAGAACATTCAACTGTAGCTGTTGTGACTGGGAGTAGCGAGAGATGTATTCCTACTTCTTTCATCCCAGGAAACTTAACACAAAGTTTGGGTCAAACCACTAGTGATAATAAAGAAAAAGTTGAAGTAAAATCTTTGTTCATTCACCGTATGACATTCCACTCTGTGTTCAAGTTCTCTAGTCTGTCCTGATCAGATGGCAGCCCCATTGCTGATAGTGCCTCACTCCACTCAATGCTCAGTGTTTTCTAAGACAGGCATCGATAAAACCTACCTAGAAGTTGAGTAGAATGCAAAAGTCACTGTTGCAGATTTGTAAGAATCAAGTCTGTGTACTTTTTCAGCTGGCTTAACAAATACTTCTTGTCCTCTTCACTTAAGGATTCAACATACTGACTTCATTAGTCAACTTCTGGACTGAAGCCTTTGCTTCTTCCGGTAAGTTTTGAATGGATCTCTCTCTAATTGATCCAAGTGTAGCTTCAATTTGCTGTACAAAGATCTACTACTGTTGGAGGAGATGACTGGATGGCATTGTTTAATGATCCAAGTGGTTTCATCAGTAGACTTACAAGAGAGAGAATGTCAATAGTCTTCTTTGAACTTAGTAGCAAACGTAATCCACCAGCCTCACTACTTAGATCCATCCCATCTCTGTAGATACTTTCCAAAGCCAGTAATTACAGTTATAGTAATTTTAAAACAACAGCCAAGGATCGCTCAGGAGAAAGCCACTGGGTTTTCCCAGGTTGGATTAATTTGAACTTCAGTCCCAGTGTATCTTCTGTTTTTCCTAAGACATTCAGTTCTTTTGGACTCTTGCTGAAAAAAAAAAGAGTATAGAGAAGGCATTACATTTATGGCTTTTTTAAAGTCTTTTGAAGTTTCTGCAGCTTGTAGTGGTGCTAGTTCGAATAGGTGGCCTTTGCAGCGTGTAGAGGAGAGATTAGAGATTACATTTTTCTCTGAGCAAACTTTGTATTCCACTATGTCTTCCAGAGAAGTTTGCAGCTCTATCAATTGCACAAGCAGCCATCTGTGTGGGGTTCAATTTACAAGCATTAAATTCTTGTGAGATGTGGGTTGTCACAGATGCAGCCAATGTGTCTTCTATAACCTGATCATCTAGAAATGCATCTACTGGCCTACCCCTGACATGAAGATCACCACAGTGACCTAATACTTGATGCCAATTTCCCTCAGTGCATTCATCAGCCATATATGCACATTTTTTGAATATGGTGAGAGAGTTCTTCACTTTTTCAACTGTTGAGTCTTTCACTGTTGCACCACATGCTTCTTACCAGTCAGTTGAGCTTCTTGCAGAAAGATAGTGAGCATTTTCCAGTCTTGTTCGGAACCAGTGTCCAGCTTCAGGATTAAAAGTGACAATAGATTTAACATTGGCCTCTAGTTTGTAGTGTGTGATATCTCTTGCTTAAATAGAAAGTATGATGCGACAGCCATATTTGTTCATGTAAACTGTGTTTGTGTATCCAGAATTCTCAACAGTCTCATTAAGTACTTTTAAAATTGACTTTAGTGGTTTCTGACTTATATGGCTTTCTGCATGTCGATGCAGTTCAAGGGCTTGGTGTTTTACAGCCTTTTCATGTAGGTTGTCAGCATTGGCTTTGCTAATAGGTCTAGCAAACCAAGCTCCATGGTACATAAATCCATGGCACTTTTACTATATATGCTCACATCTTTCATACTATGGGCAGTTCTGGTCACCCAATCTCAAAAAAGATATATTGGCATTGGAAAAGGTACAGAGAAGAGCAACTGAAATGATCAGGGGTATGGAACAGATTCAATATAAGGAGAGATTAAAAAGATTTGGACTTTTCAGCTTGGAAAAGAGATGACTAAGAGGGGATATGATAGAGGTCTACAAAATCTTGACTGGTATGGAGAAAGTAGATGAGGAAGTGTTATTTACTCCTTCACATAACACAAGAACTAGGGGTCACCCAGTGAAATTAATAGGTAGCAGGTTTAAAACAAACAAAAGGAAGTATTTTTCACACAACGCACAGTCAACCTTTGGAACTTTTTGCCAGGGGATGTTGTGAAGGCTAAACGTATAATAGGGTCAAAACAGAACGAGATAAGTTAATGGAGGATTGGTTCATCAATGGCAATTAGCCAGGATGGGCAGGGATGCAGCCCCATGTTCTGAATGTTCTTAGCCTCTGTTCGCCAGAACCTGGGAGTGCACGACAGGGGATTGACCACTCGATGAATGCCTGTTCTGTTCATTCCCTTTGAAGTACCTGGCATTGGCCAGAGTCGGAAGACAGGATCCTGGGCTAGATGGTCTATTGGTTTGACCCGGTTTGGCCATTCTTATGTTCTTATGTAAAAAATAAGTTTAAGAGAATAATAAAAAGGTTTAGCACAGAAACTCTCCAGGATGGAGATATTGTGAGATAACCTTGGCAAATAATGCATTTTAAAAATCTTGGCCTACTAGGAAGTGTGAACGTATATTGGTTTCCCAGACACAAATCTAGCATTCTGGAGCACAGTCACTAAAATTTAGTCCAACAAACAAAGTTTTCTTCTATGTGCCCCTCCCTTCTCTTGCCACCACAACCCACTCATAGTTGTTGTCCTTGGTCAGTGAAGACACAGACTTCAGAGCTGCTTTCTCCTGAGTTCACCTCCCACCTGGCGGGGTGGGAGGGGAAAAACACCTTGCTCATTCCTTCAGCTGCTTGCCACTCACTCTGCTCACTCACTCTGGCTGCTGTTGTTTGTCATGCCACCGTTCACTCCACTGTCAACATTGTCAAAAAAATAGCTGTGTGAGGAAGCTAATCTTTGTTCAAATACTTTGTTCAATACTTTTCAAACCTATCATGCTTTCTCAGGTAAAAGTATTTTATCATATAGTGTGTGTGCTTTTAAAGTGTGTAATAATATTTTGATTTCAATTAAAATTTCCAACCAGACTAAATTGGCCATACTGCATATAACTCGTTGAGAACCAGGGGGCAGGGGAGGGGAGAATGTTGGGGAAATCCAGGGGAAGCGTACACCCCTCCCCCAATGGGATGTAGGAAAATTCCTGGTAGAGAGGCTGATTTAAGTGTTATGTTACATGTCACAGTTAGGAGTTCTGCAATTTCATATTTGAATTCCTGTAGAATTAGTGAGTGAACACAATCTGGTCCTGGTGACGTGTTAGTTTATAATTTTGTTCCAAAACCTCCTCTATTGACACCTCAATGTGAGACAGTTCCTCAGATTTGTTATCTAAAAAGAATGGCTCGGGTGTGGAAATCTTCATCACATCCTCTGTAGTGAAGACTGATGCAGAGAATTCATCGAGCTCCTCCACAGTGACCTTATCTTCCTCGAGTGTTCCTTTAGCACCTTGATCATTCAGTAGTCCCACATTTACATTATGGTTGTATTATGGAGCAGTTCAGCTGTATTTACCTCTTAGACTGGACCCTGCATGCCACTTAGGACTAGATCTGAATTGCCTCTTCTCCCCTTGTGGGAGTCATGACTGGTGTCTAGAAAGAGTACACAAACAAATGAAACTAAACCTAAGTGACAGAGTGGTAGAGTGAAGTCAGGCAGGTTTTGATTCAAATGCCAGATTGCATCATGCTACTCAGCAAAGAGGATAGCAAGAGTGTGACAATTGCAGTTCAGAGTGTGGGAGTTCCCTATAGAACAGCTTGGAGGACCTTGAACTTGTCAAAGTCACCCATCAGGGCCTGGAGTATTCAGCTGAAGCTAGGGTTGAGCAGATGGTGGATGGATATCAGCAGTACCAGTGTTGTGTTTGTTGGTACAAACCCTTTGCTATATTTTCATGTCATGAAGGATCTGTGGCCAGCCCTGTTCCATGTAGTTGTGCAACCTGTCCCCACTCAAGTATTTATTCTGAGAAGCTTTTTAGCATGGTAAGTGCAATATCCATCCACAGCATGCCTGACTGCTCACAGCCAGGATATGCTGGCTTTCATTACACCACCTTTTTCTATGCAATTATCAAATGCCAGATAATTTCATTAGTTGCAGCAAGGACAAATAAAATGTTGAATAGAGGCTGTGGAGGAGGGAAGCAAGTGGCCTCTTCAAGCATTAATGTGTTCCAGGGAGAAAACCTGTCAGTGATCTCTTTTATTTTCAAAAATACACATGCTGCCTTTTGCTTGAAAAACATCGGACTGGGTTGTCTTTAAGATGGGACAGAAAGAAAGAAAAAGAGAAAGAGGGAAAGAGTACTAATCTCAGTATGCTGGAACTGGCATTTGGAGAACACATCTAGGAAAATCTAGCACTAGCAGTAATCAGTTTGCCAGAACTGCTTCTCTACATGCAGTGGGTTCACTGGAAGTTTCTGGTAGTTTGAGAAAGATCTGTTCTATTGGTATTCTACGTTTTCAGTAGAGTCAACAACTCTCCAGCTGGTAGAATCTTTCCAAACGGAACAAACATTTTGAGTGGGACCACTCCATGTGTGTGTTGCCTTCATTAAACACAGCCATTGTATATTTCGGACATGTTTGTAGGAGTAAAGGATACATCCTGCTTCTGTCCTGTGAATGCTTGTTTCTGGTCACATGGCATTGACGCACATACAGAATTAAGCACACAGTGATTATGCAAATCAGTCACTCATAACCAAACTGAGTTCACAGAATCACATAAATGAGAATGCACTGTGTAGTTACAGGTCACTAACCATCCAGCATCCTTACATTCTGACAGCCTGAGACAATTTAATCTCTACATATTTCCATTTACTAAAAACTAACTATTTTTCAGGTGTTGTTTTTGCAAAAAGTTACAGTTTCAAAAACACGGCAGGGTCTAGGGAGATCAATTGCTCAAAGATGTTTAACCCATATTTTATTTAATTCCACAAGATTTGATAGAATAATTTATCTGGTGAAAACATATTCTATCTACAGGTGAATATATCTGTGTTTCTACAGTAAATATATTCAGTATTTTTAAAGATATACAAAGAATTGAAAATACTTGTTTACTAATTACAAGGGAATATATATGTCATAAATATAAAGGGAAGGGTAAACCCCTTTAAAATCCAGAGAAAAAAATCCTCTCACCTGTAAAAGGTTAAGAAGCTAAAGGTAACCTCACTGGCACCTGACCAAAATGACCAATGAGGAGACAAGATACTTTCAAAAGCTGGGAGGAGGGAGAGAAACAAAGGGTCTGGTCTGTCTGTCTATATGCTGTTTTGCCGGGGATAGACCAGGAATGGAGTCTTAGAACTTTTAGTAAGTAATCTAGCTAGGTATGCATTAGATTATGATTTGTTTAAATGGCTGAGAAAAGAATTGTGCTGAATAGAATAACTATTTCTGTCTGTGTATCTTTCTATAACTTAAGGTTTTGCCTAGAGGGGTTCTCTATGTTTTGAATCTAATTACCCTGTAAGGTATCTACCATCCTGATGTTACAGGGGGAATTTCTTTACTTCTATTTACTTCTATCTCTATTAAAAGTCTTCTTGTAAGAAAACTGAATGCTTTTTCATTGTTCTCAAATCCAAGGGTTTGGGTCTGTGGTCACCTATGCAAATTGGTGAGGCTTTTTATCCAACATTCCCCAGGAAAGGGGGGGTGCAAGTGTTGGGAGGATTGTTCATTGTTCTTAAGATCCAAGGGTCTGGGTCTGTAGTCACCTAGGCAAATTGGTGAAGCTTTTTACCAAACCTTGTCCAGGAAGTGGGGTGCAAGGTTTTGGGAAGTATTTTGGAGGGAAAGACGTTTCCAAACAGCTCTTCCCCAGTAACCAGTATTTGTTTGGTGGTGGTAGCGGCCAATCCAAGGACAAAGGGTGGAATATTTTGTACCTTGGGGAAGTTTTGACCTAAGCTGGTAAAGATAAGCTTAGGAGGTTTTTCATGCAGGTCCCCACATCTGTACCCTAGCGTTCAGAGTGGGGAAGGAACCTTGACAATATACTAGAGGCCTCTGTAAATTCTCCGTTCATATAGCAAGCTATGCCCACATTTTGCAGCAGTTCTGCATTGTAATATAATGTCTTCCTGCAGTATCAGTAAACACAGCAGCAAACCAAACAGCAAACAACAGAATTATAGCTTCAACTGTTTAACAATTCTCATCTTAACTTCCTTGCTTTTATCATTATTTTAATTTCAAATGGGTTGATTAGAATAAAGTAGTAAGGTCGAAGCAGATGGCTGTCAGAAATCTGCTTACCACAATAATGAAATTGAAAGTTAGTGAGCAAGCATTAGCAACTTGGTACAGTATAAAACATCCCTACATTAAGATGCCAAACGAAATCAGGCTTGGAGAATATTTTACAATTTAATTCAATTTTTTATTATTTGTGTTTCAGAAATATCAAATACATAAAATACATATACAAAGAGATATGCAAAAGCCTATAAATAAAATAGACACTAAGCACAAGTCAGAAGATTCAAACCATACATAAACTCTCCAATTAACTTTCTAAACACTCTGGAACAATTTATTCTGCTGAATCAAAAGCAGTAAGATTAATTAGATTAAAAATAACAGAAGAATATTTGGCCAAATACCCAGCAAACTGATGTTTGATTTGTAAATGTTCTCTGCCAACATACTATACTATTTCTCTGTGACAATCCCAGGGCTATTGTTGTTGAGTGATTGATTCACTTGGCAAACAATCTTGAATTTGTGTGGATAATTAGTATGTTTTAAATCCACCAGAAGCAGATACTGCACATTTCTAGTACTTGGAAAAGGAGTATCATAAACACAAAGAAAGGAAAAAATATAGGCATTTTTATTTCAGAAGTAGATGGATTCAAATTATAGCTAGACATGACCAACTTAAAAATCATACAAATCCACCCAATATATGTTTAATAGAACGTACAATGTGTGCCTCTCTTCTGATCCACTATAAAAAGCTAGGGTTGGCTAGAATGGTGTATGTATGCATGCACCCCATGCTCTCTAGCCCATTGGGCCACAATGGAAGTGGGCATTAATTAGGAAGAGCTGAACCCTAAAATATCTATTTTCAATGATTGGCAATGGACCCACTCCTAAGATTTTTGTCTCCAAGGCGAAGACACCCCCACTTGCTACTCACCCCGACTTTGCTGTTGGGGAGGCCCACTGCTTCTTGTCTTCTTCCCCAATCACCAAGTGGCCACCATCCCTGCAGCAAGACCTTTGATAAGAGTTCCTACTCCTGCTGCCAGTAGCTACCGCACAGAAAACGGGGCACAGGTGCCACACAAGCTGTAGAATCATTAGATACACTGCAAGTGTTTCCCAGGCATCTGTTGTGGATTTTCCCAGTGGTTCTATATACCAGGCTAGGGATGTCTATGTCTCTTCAGCCACAGGTTTAATCACTGGCAGAAGGGGCAGGAGTGTTTCTCTATTTCTGTTGTTCACTGTGCAGAAGAAGAGGATAGTCAAGATGGGAGGACATGTTGGATTGGGGGATTGTGGCCCATACTTGACAGAGTACTCAAAAACCCAGCTGTTAGGATAAGGGGCACTGGGCACCTGCTGAAGTCTAAGCTCCAAGAGGAAGCAGGGAAAGACTCTAGACATGAATGTAAGACAGAAGTAGGGTAGGTGTGCCTAGGGTTAGGGCTGCTAAAGATGAGTATGGACATGACAGTTAGTTAGCTGATAAGTATAAAAAGCAACAGCCCAGGTCTGACAAACATGTGGATCTCAGTGGGTGTTCAGGACTGCATGTGAATCTTTTGCACAGTCCCATCATTAATACACTGCAAGAGTGACTTTGTAGGTACCAAGCCAAGGTCATATGGACTATATCTAGAAATGCAATCTTGTCTAACAAAACAATTCACCAATGTTGTTATGCAAAGCACTCTGTCCCCTCAGGTGTGAGCCAAAGAAGACAAAAGTTATATTCCACTTCCCTGCATTATGTGTGTTAATACCTTAGCATTTTCCCCTCCAATAAAGAAGTTAGTAATACTGTTTCTGTGTTTGTAGCACTGACAAGCCCCAGCTCTGAGTGGTCCTCCGTGCCTACTATGTTCTCCACTTACACAAAGGATGACATGGTTCCTAAATACAAAGGCTGTACAATCTACAGATTTTACCGCCCATTAATGGGACTAGTCACAGAATAAGTGTTATTCAGAATGAGTAAAAATGGCAATATCTGGCCCTAGGAAAGTACTAGAAATGTGGAAATGATGCCGATGTTTTTCATTTCTTCCCCCACAGTGCAGAATTTATTTCTGTGGCTGGTTACCTAGGAAAGGGCTGTAGAATTGAATTTGTTTAACTATGTTGTCAGGCTGATTGTCAGAGTTTTGAGCAGGGGACAGGTGGATGATGCTGGAAAAAAAGTAAAGACAATTTGGATTTTTTATTAACTGTATAAAAAAACTATAGTACACTGAGCATTGCTTGGAAATACCTTAAATACTAGTGGCTTAATTTGGTTGCAGTGGGAAAATATTTCCCATTCCTACAATAACATGTCAGAATGAAAGGCAGCAAAGTGGCTCATCTAAGTCTGTCTAATGTTTGTAACTTATAATTTTTTTCCCTGTAAAGGCTTGTCTAACTCTATGATAAATATGTGCACAGTAGGAAATTCTATTGGTGTTTGTAGTCCATTCCACATATTAATTACCTTCTGCCTAAATAGTCTTTCCCAAACTCCCTTAACGCCCTGTCCTTTCCCTACCTTAAGATGCTATGCCCATCTTGATTTTGAACTTATTGCGTCTGGAATGTTTCTGTGACATTTATCTCCTTTATTTCCATCATCGTCTCTCAATCCTATACAACTTAATCCAATTTTCTCCCATTTTTTTTATAGATTCAGTTTATATGAATTAAAAACTCTATTGTTATCATTTTCCAAGTTCCTTTTTCATCCTTGTTGACTATTTATTTCAATTTATATAAGTGCCGATCACAATTGCTAGGTACATTGTGAACACTAAGAGTCTGATTTTCCACTGACTTACACCTTGTGTCATCATTTATACCTGTGCAAAGTGAACATAAATTGCTACCAACTCAGAATGCCATAATTTTATACCAGTTTAGCAGAGGTGTACCTGACAATAGACGGACATTTAGGCCATAAAAACTGCTATTTTATGGGGGGCAGGGGAATCATTAAAATCTCTTCCAAATCACAACCACTACATAAACAAAATAAAACAAAATCAATAAACTGAAACCTCCTCTAGATGTCCTCTAAAATGCCTGAATAAATAAATGAAAGAACTTACAACATACTTTGGAGGTCAGCAAACTTGGGCTGTACTGGGAAAGTGATTTCCAGGATTGAGGGCACTCCATTGACAATTCCAGTCTGCTCTGATGTATATATTGAGGACAGTTAGCTCAAGCATGCCAATAAATCTCAAGGTAGGGCACTACCAAATCACAGTCCATTTTGGTCAATTTCACAGTCATAGGATTTTAAAAGTCATAAATTTCATGACTTCAGCTATTTAAATCTGAAATGTCATGGTGTTATAATTGTAGGGATCCTGACCCAAAAAGGAGTGTGTGTTTGCGGGCGGGAGTTGCAGTACTGCTACCCTTACTTCTGTGCTGCTGATGGCTGCTGTGCTACCATCAGAGCTGGGTGGCTGGAGAGCGGTGGCGGCTGGCCGGGAGCCGAGCTCTGAAGGCACAGTAGCCTCCAGAAGCAGTTCGGCAGCAAGGATGGCATGGGATGGTATTGCTGCCCTTATTTCTGCGCTGCTGCCTGCACAGCTGGGCCCTCAGTCAGCAGCCACCACTCTCCAGCTGCCCAGCTCTTAAGGCAGCAGCACAGAAGTAAGGGTGGAAATACCGTGACCTGCCTAAAATAACCTTGCGACTGCTGTCATAAAAATAAAGGGAAGGGAATGGTAACCACCTTTCTCTATACAGTGCTATAAAATTCCTCCTGGCCAGAGGCAAAACTCTTTCACCTGTAAAGGATTAAGAAGCTAAGATAACCTCGCTGGCACCTAACCAAAATGACCAATGAGGAGACAAGATACTTTCAAATTGAGAAGGGAGGGAAACAAAGGGTCTGTCTGTCTGTCTGTGTAATGCTTTTGCCGGGAACTGATCAGGAATGCAGTCTCAGAACTTCTGTTAGTAACTAATCTAGCTAGAAATGCGTTAGATTTCCTTTTGTTTAATGGCTGCTAAAATAGCTGTGCTGAATGAATGTGTATTCCTGTTTTTGTGTCTTTTTGTAACTTAAGGTTTTGCCTAGAGGGATTCTCTATATTTTGAATCTGATTACCCTGTAAGGTATTTACCATCCTGATTTTACAGAGGTGATTCTCTTATCTTTTCTTTAATTAAAATTCTTCTTTTAAGAACCTGATTGATTTTTCATTGTTCTTAAGATCCAAGGGTTTGGGTCTGTGTTCACCTGTACAAATTGGTGAGGATTTTTTTCAAGCCTTCCCTAGAAAAGGGGATTGGGGGGATATTTTGGGGGAAGACGTCTCCAAGTGGGCTCTTTCCATGTTCTTTGTTTAACACGCTTGGTGGTGGCAGCATAGGATTCAAGGACAAGGCAAAGTTTGTACCTTGGGGAAGTTTGAGGTAGTTGGACTCTTCGGGAGAGACTCTACAGAGACAGTCCCACCTTGTGGTCCCCACCAACAGACAGAAGATTGGCTATTGGAAAGCTGTCACTGAGCCACTTGAGAGCCACACCCAGCTTCAGTTTTTATTGAGGGTTGGGGGAGGGGGAAGGGTTTACTAACCTGTTGCGGATGTGTGTAAGTGCTTGAGACTAAGTAAAGTTTAGCTTTAAGTGAAAGCACTCTTGTGTTGTCCAGTTTGTGCCAGCCATCTATCGGTCAGACAGCCATGTCTCCCGTGATTTATTTCCTGGCACTACCTCGCAGAGAGTAAAAGTTACCAGGAGCTTTAGGTTGAAAGAATGCCAGGTAACAAGATCCAAGAGCAGAACAGAAGATGTAGAATGAAACAAGCACCGAGATATTGGCAAAGGCAAAGAAGTGCAGCACACTGAAAATAAGGCTAAGCAGGCATACTGTATGTACTAGAAATACAGACAGTATTTGCTGTACAGGGCTAGCCCTTGATGCCTACGGCACAAAGACTGACAGGGTGGGGGGAAAAGGAGAGAAAGCAAGGCAAAAAAAAAAAAATCCCAAACCCTCTCTGAGCTTTAGCTCACTCCCTCTTTCATATCTGATTCCTTCTGCTCATCATCACATTCCCCCCTCTTCTGCTTCCAAGCAGTTAGCCAAATACCCAATCAATGAACATAAAGTAGAAGTGAAAACCGGCATATGCAAAGCACAATGCAAATTGAGAGAAAAATGCTGGAAGGCCAGTGTGACAGAGCAGGGACTAAAATAGAAAGAGCTTTCCTATTGCAGGGTCCAAAATATAAAGGACTTTTCTCATAGTGTCAGAAACGATCCTGTACTTTCCATCACAAAGCAGTGGTGGAAAAACTATGCATAACCCTATGTAAAGAGAAAGAGACTGCTAAGCTAGCACCAGAGCTATGCAGCACCCTGCCACAAAATCAGCAATGAGCATGAATAACACATGGACAAAAAGGATAAAACCCCAAACACACTATCCTGAGGAGATGCTTAATATATTTAATCTATCTGTGCCAGAGACCCGAGGGGTTCTGACATTTTCACAGCTGGGAACACCTGTGCTCTTTGTCATGTCAATACCCTGCTATTGAAATGAATTCAGTTGGCAGTGTGTGTCTATATAAGGGAAAGGGTGTCTGCAAGCGGAAAGGAGGCAGTGTGTACCTGGAGGAAATTTGAATGATGGGATGTGTGTGTGCAGGCATTGGGTGTAGGTGATGGGGTGACTGGGGAGCTGTGAAAAGAAATGGAGGGATAAGAAAGATACAAGAGGGAGACCTGAAGGGGAGGACTGAGATGGAAGCCGCACATATCATAGAAATAAGGGAGGAAGGGGAGTGGTGCACTTCCATACCAATGTGCTGTGCAGTATGAATGTAACATAGCTGAACAGAAATATTATAATGGAGGGAGAGAAGAAAGGAATGAAAATTTGAACACTCTACAAAAATGTTGCAAGTGAAAACAGAAGAAGGAGAATAAAAAGATACAAAGAAATATACAACTGACAAAAAGATAGAGTGAAGGAAAGGGAAAGGACAACAAACTTTACATTTCAAGTGCATAGCTCAGTGTTTGCATATTTAGGCCTATATCCTGCTTCCATTGCCACACATTGTACAGAATTGGCCCCCAAACTACCTGATTGCAAATGCAAGCCAGCTATTTGGAGAAGCAAATACTTGACTGTCATTTTTCAAACAAAAATAACGTGGATGCAAATTGTGTCTGAAAAAAGTTTTTAATCTACATCCCTTCTGAAAGCTTATCACATAAGTTATTTTGAATTGTGCGGTAAACTCTAAGTAATTTAACAATATACTCAAAGAGAAAATAGTATTCTATGTAAATGACAGTCAGTTTTGCATTTATTAAATATTATCTTCTTTCTATCATATCCCAACTCCATACACACACTCGGTGATAAATCATATATTAACCTGTCCTGAAATCAAACTGTAAATAATTCAAAATGTATTTGATTTTCCTCTCATAAAAAAACAAAAATAAACAAACAAACAAACAAAACTTCCTTAAAGGAGACTCTTCAAAGAGGAAGGAGCACTGTGTCTGTGTAAAACAAAAACAAACAAACAAATTCTATGTGAGCCAACTAATATAATAATTGCTACATTGGAAAAAAGTGAAGAATACTGCACATACCTTGTAGGGCTCTAAATTTTTTTGTCATGGTTATCATGATCTCATCAGAACCCCTTGCTGTATGTATATAGCCTTAGAGCTCTCTGCTTGCTGTATGTGGTGTAGCCTTAGAGCTTACCTCTGTAAGCTCAGTAGCGTGCACTGTGGGCTAAATTTTCAACAACACCAACTGAGCAAGTTGAGTCCTTGATCTACAGTGCATGCGCATACAGATACATTGTGTAAGTGTACAGAACTACCCCTCCCCTCCTGGAGTTTTCCTTTATTCTTAAATTAAGAACAACAAACATAAACTTTAACTTGAGCCTCCCCCTGACCTGGAAGGTATAAGGTTTTCCCTGCAAGACTTTCCACCTCATCCCCTATTCACCCATTTCCCTTAGTGACTCACCTGCACCTTTTGCCCTCTGGAGTTGGAGATCATAAGTAGAGATGGTTAAGAAATTTCCAATAGAACATTTTGCCATCAGAAATTGCTGATCTGATGGAACCAAAAAGTACAGTGGGAATGCATCGATTCCATCCAAATTTTGGAGGGAAATCAGGCAGGTAGGCTGACTAGTCCACTTGCCTGCCAGCCAGTGAACTATCAAGCAGACTCTCCGGCTCCCCGGCTCTCCGACCTGGTGGGCTGTAGTGGAGCTGAGGCTTCTTGGCTTCTTAGGTTACTGGCTCCTCAGCAGTCCTCCTGCAAGCTCACTTTCTGAAAGTCAGGTACTTTTAAGATTCCGGACTGTGTGTATGTTGATGAAGCTGACCCAAAAACATAACACTCATTCTGTGGCAGACCTAGCATGGATTTAGCTAAAATATTCAGTCATTCTTTTTTGCTATTCCTTTCCCTCCAGTTTGTGTGTTACTCCCGTCTCTCCCACCCCACCCTCCACTGGTTTCATCCTTTAGGTATGGTGATATATGCAGATGAGAGGAAACCTGGTACTTAATCTGGTATTCATAATGGGGTAATTTCTTCCGATAAGAAACTCCGAGCTCTTTCTCTTTTTTTTGTAATAGATATTGTTGCATATATATATGTGTGTGTGTGTTTGTGTATTTTGGTGTTACCTCACCAAGTTGGGTGTATAAATCCTGGATTACATGACAGTAAGCTTTTCAGGAGTGTGTACATCTTTAGCTTTGCTGTGAATTGTTTTTGTTTAGTGCTATTTCATATTCATTATTCTGCATGTTATTTGCCACTTCATTTGCTTCAAAAGGTGTTTTCATATTGAACTACTGTGTTTGTTACAATTTATAGCTACCTTCTCTTTACCTGAACTCTTGTCAGTGATTCTATGACTTATTATCATGTGACATACCTTTAATGAAACTTAATCAATCTGCTATTGTTATCGACTCTTTGAATCTCTTTACTGCTGCAATCATACTCTTGGTGGAGCTTTTGTTTTATTTATTGGATTTTGCCTTACATTGGTATGCACAACTTCTTTTATCTGTATTTTAACCATATATAAAGCATTGTCAGCAGAGGAAAAACGATCTAATAAATCTTATTGTTTTTCAAAGAGCAAAAATGTGTAGTACACAATGTCATAAATATAAAACTATTTGTTTCCACAGCCAAAAATGTATTTTTACAGTTATGTCAATGTTGGACTGTGGCTATCACTTCTATTTTCAATAATTGTAAAGCAAACATTTCAAACAATGAAAAGCAGACTAGTAAAGTCTACAGAAATGGCATAATTCATATTCTTCTCTGTTGAACAAGTCATGAGTAAATAATCCTTATGTAACTTGGTCCCATAATTGAAAGCAAGACTGCACATGTCTGCTCACAACATGGGAAACTTTAATGAATGTCCACCAACACTGACACAATTGCGATAGTCTTTTGGGTTACTAAATAAAAAAAAACAAACAACAACCAAAGCTCTATTTTATTATTAGGCAGATTCCTTAGATATATATTTGAATGGGAATGTACTGCATGGCAGAATCGGATCTTTTTTTGCCATAATATTTCTGAAAAGTTCAGATACTGCAATACATGTGTAATGCTCATGCCCCTGGATGGGTTGCCAACAGCAGAAATCAAAGTTTGGACCTTGGGATCTAAATGCCTTCTACTGCCTGATCTAAAACCCCAGTAGAGAAATGACACACCCGAAAGTATAACAAAGGGGGACTTTACTGGAACAGGAAAATAGCATCTGGGGAAGGAAAGGGTTAAACTTAACTAGTAAGTACTCAACATTAATACATAAACCATTTCCCCACCTTCCAAGACGTACAGCTATTCCCAACACCTAGCAACCTCTCTGGCACCAACACAGGTGTCAGAATCCAATGGCCCCCTCCCCTTAGGGAGTCCCTTGGGAAGGCATATCAGCACTGTATATTGCTAACTCTGTTGCAAGCATCACAAAGCATTCTGGGGAGGGTCAGAGGTGTGTGAGTGGGGAGTGGAAGTTTCCTTTGCAGGTATGAGAGGCCGAGGGGGGAGAGAAAGAAGAGAGCAGAGAACCTGTTAACTCAACACTGCACCTCACAAGCTCAGTCCAAAGATAAGAAGCTGACTTCGGCCCAAGTCCAGCTGCTACCTGCTGTTTTGGGATGTTTTGGGAAACCGAGAAGGCCACAGCAAGCTTGTTTGGACTGACACAAAGTGCACCAGGAACAGAGGTCATGGAATGGAACAACCCGAAAGGAGCCCAGGGCTTAAAACCGTCCTGAGAGCTTGAGCAATTCGGAGAACACAGCAGATCTTTGGACAGCCTGGGCCCAGGACAGCACTCCCGTCCACCTTATTCCCTCTCCCCTCCACCTTCTGACATTACACCCAGGCCTGGCCAGTCTTCGGTAGTGCATATGTGAGTATGAAAGTGGGTTAGAGCTTGGGACACTAATGCTTTCTTTATTCCCCGAGTGTTGTAGGAGCATTTCCAACACTCTCTGCTGTTGTTTTATTATTTTATAAATAAAGCTTTAAAATGTACACACTTGGTGTATCATCTCCTCCCTAAAAGGATCCTGTGGCCCCAGCCTGATCAACTGTGGCCCAGGCAGATTGGTTGTGAAAACCTGTCACACAGGAAGATGGCACATTGTGGTTGAGTGCTGCAGGGTTGTGAACGTTGGCTGGCTTAAAGAGAAAGGGTCCTCTTACTGTGTTTTTGCCCCTGGATGGGGCAATGTCCACTCCAATTAGGCTCGCTAGCTCCCTGGTCTGGAGTCCTGTGGAGGCCTTATCAGATGGATCTCAGTAGCTGGTACCAGGTCAGAACTCTGATACTATACACCAGTCTCTGCAGGGCTGGAACTGCCTGACCCATGCACTAGATCCCACAGCAATTCATAGACTCCCTTTGTAGGGAGGGGAGTTAATCAGAGACTCCCTGAGCTGCTCTGCTTCTCTCCCAGCTCCCAAATTCAGAATGGAAATGAAAACTAGTCTCTTTGTCTCTATGGCTATGTCTACACATCTGTTCTTGTACCATAGCCCCCCTCCTGTCCATATCTGAAGCCCTGAAGCATATTCCTGAAGGCTAGCCCACACCTCTGCTGTGGTATGGCCTCACACCTACTCAGTGCAGTGTGAATGGGGGCACAGAGTGTGTACCAGGTCATGGGTATGAATAATCCTCCAAGGCCATTTCCACAATGCATTGATCTCTTTGCTGCCTGACCCTTACCCAAAAGGTATAAAAGTCCCTGACCACTCATTGCCAGAAGTAATAGTGACCGGCTCTGTGCACCTCAGATCAGTTCTCCTGTGAACTCTCTTGATCAGCACAGGTGATTATGAACCATATTCCAAGAGCTGCTGTCTGGTCTCTCGAGCATACCCGGGTGCTGATCAACATGAGATCAGAGTGCACCATCCTCCATGACTTTGCACAGATCGGCAGGAACATATTTTGTTCCGCTACATTTTACAGAGGCTGGAGGAGGTAAGCATTCACCCAATGCTATCCCCATGCCAGGGAGTGCATAAAGCACCTCAGGCGCCAGTACCAGCTTCTAATAATTGCTCCAGGAAGGGACTTAGCACGTCTATGCTACGATGAGCTGGACTGGGTGCTCTACATAGCTGCAAGTGTGGAGCCTGAAGTGACTCACAACTCCCTTTCTCAACCCCCACCCCAGCCTCACCCTATGATGGATGTCAATGAGGGGCAGGGCGAGGAGGCAGCCGGGATCTCAGAGGAAGTCCCAGAAGAAGGTCTCGGAGACCTGAAGGAAAAGGAGCATGTGATTGGCACCTTTACCAAGCAGACCTGGTTGAGGAAGTCCTGCTCCCTGCTCCTGCCCACACACACATCGAGGATCCTGAGGAAGATACCAAGCTGCTGCAGGAATCAGAATCAAAGGCTGGTAAGTTACAGTACACCCCCACACCCCGCAGAGGTATCCCCACTTGCTCTGGTAATACATGCCTGAAGTCCCATTCTCCCCCCTGGCCACCCACCATTCCTGCTGCATCCTTACTTGGTCCCCAAGCAGGACATAGTTGAAAATGTATCAAAATCTCATGAACCACCATAAAGCATTTAACAGAAGCTGTAACAAATTACTAACAAGCAGTCACACTGCCCCTGCTTCTGTGCACTTCTCAGCCAGGACTCTGGCAGTGATAGTCTCTGGGACAGGCACACTGGTAGGGAGAGGGAGGTGCAGGGAGAGGAGGGAGGGTGCAGGTTCTGAAAAGGCATGGCTGAAAAGAACAATTTTATGACACAAGTACAAAAAATCATAGAATATCAGGGTTGGAAGGGACCTCAGGAGGTCATCTAGTCCAACCCCCTGCTCAAAGCAGGACCAATCCCCAACTAAATCATCCCAGCCAGGGCTTTGTCAAGCCTGACCTTGAAAACCTCTAAGGAAGGAGATTCTACCACCTCCCTAGGTAACGCATTCCAGTGCATCACCACCCTCCTAATGAAAATGTTTTTCCTAACATCCAACCTAAACCTCCCCCACTGCAACTTGAGACCATTACTCCTTGTTCTGTCATCTGGTACCACTGAGAACAGTCTAGATCTATCCTCTTTGGAACCCCCCCTTCAGGTAGTTGAAAGCAGCTATCAAATACCCCCCCCCATTCTTCTCTTCTGCAGACTAAACAATTCGAGTTCCCTCAGCCGCTCCTCATAAATCATGTGATCCAGTCCCCTAATCATTTTTGTTGCCCTCCACTGGACTCTTTCTAATTTTTCCACATCCTTCTTATAGTGTGGGGCCCAAAACTGGACACAATACTCCAGATGAGGCCTCACCAATGTCTAATAGAGGGGAACGATCACGTTCCTCGATCTGCTGGCAATGCCCCTACTTGTACAGCCCAAAATGCCATTAGCCTTCTTGGCAACAAGGGCACACTGTTGACTCATATCCAGCTTCTCGTCCGCTGTAACCCCTAGGTCCTTTTCTGCAGAAAGACTCAGTACTATCCCTGTCCCCTTCCTGCCATCTTTCCTTCCCCTTTTGAATTGTAGCCACATGGAAGGGGTGGGGGGCGGACTTGGTTGCTTGTGTACAAGTTCACCTAGGTCTGGGAAGGGAAGGGGAAGCATTTGGTTTCCGAGGAACATCATAGCAGTCCATTCTCCCTGTGATTATTTCAGAAGTTTAATACTGTTCCCAGTCCCTAGTGTCTGGTGTCTCCCTGCACTCAAACACTCTACAGAAGCCGGGAGAAGTTGGGGCAGGTAAAGAATCTACTCTGGAGCTTGCTTAAACACACTGCTATAGTCCTTGGCAATGGAGAAGTAACTGTCTTGTGGTGTGAATCCAAAAGGTCAGGAAAGACAATATACTTGTGATGTGACTCTCTGTTTCCCTGTCCCTTGCAATGCTGTGTTCTGGACACAGAGGCTGGATTTTCTGGCAGGGCGGGGGGAGTAGGGGGTGGGTGGACATTTTCTGTGGTTCTCTGTTCCTCTTCTCTGGGAACACAATACAGTCAATTTCCTTTTGGAATTGCCCTCAGTCCTGTCAGCACAATTTCAGCAAATTTTCGGTGTAGTCAAAATTCAAGCTGGTTTTTCAGGTTTAACAGCAGGGCAAATGTACTGGATCCACATTCATAGCTTACCAAACACCTCCACTCAGAAAGATGTAGAGGGCTGACCATGAGCAGAAATGTCTCTCTGGTTGGGTGTCCGCCACAGAACAGGAAAGTAACTTCATTTTTCCATTCCAGCACCTCGAACACTGCTATGATCTCCGAATGATGGCCAGCCCTTAAAGAAGAAATAGGTAACTAGTAACCTCTTTACTCTCATATATGTTGTGCAAAGCACAGCACACCATGGTAACATGAAGTGCATTGGCTACATTGACATCCAGATGTGTCTGCTGGCATCTCTGACAAGCTTTCTGACACTCAAAGGTGCACTCCACTACCGTTCTGTGTCTACTCAGTCTAAAGTTGAATTCTCTTTTGTTCGGGTTGGCAATATCAGGGTACAGCTTCATGAGCCATGGTCGAAGGGGATATGCGGGATCTCCCAAAATAATTGTGAGCACAGAAACAGCGTACAGAACCATTTCATTTCTGGGGAATAAAGTCCCCTCTTTTCCCCCCTCCCCAGTACAGTCCTGACCTGCTGAGCACCCTAGCATCATGGACCTTTCCCATGTGTCCAAAGTTGGTGTTCATGAACTAACCCCTGTGGTCCACTCAGGAGAACAGGTGAAGAGTAATGTTTTTGGTTCATGTATTCAGTGGATCCTTTTAGGATGTGTGTTCTGTTGATGGCTTCTACACAGTTCAGAAACCCATCTTCGGAAATTCTGCTATAATTTAAGGGACTTCAGTTTTGACAACCACCTGGGGGCAGATGACAGTATTGATAATATGGCAAACCTGTACGGTCACCACTCCAACAGTTGACTTTCCATCCACAAACTGGTTTTCAACTGAGCAGTAGCTGTCAGATGTTGCCAGCTTCTAAAGGGAAATATCTACCCACTACTATGCTGCTATGGGTTTCCAAAAACAAGTGCTGCTGGAGGGTTGGTGCAAGCTGCTTGCACAACTTGATGAAAGTCTGCTTCTTCATTGGGTCATCATCCCAGGTTTCCAAGATGATGTGGTTCCACCACACCATGTGGTTCTCCTGGGAATACCATTATGATCTTGGCATTCAAAATATCTGTCCCATGGGCCCGCAGTGGATTTTCATTCACCCTCTCAGTCAGCTGTCTTCAGTGTCTCAATTTTTTCTGGACCCATTAAGTCCAGAATGTGATACTGAACTTTATGAGCTGATCCGACAGGAAGAGCAGAACCACATGGTCATGGACTTGCTCACTGTATTCAACACAGTTTGGCAGAAGAGTGAGATCAGTGGGAGCTGATGTCACCAAATATGCGAAGTTAATGTACAGTACCAGCAACACACAGCAAGGTACTTCCCAGAGTATCTCCTGTGATGAAAAAGACTCTGGGATACTGTCCCTGAAAGAGTAGTGCTACTAGTGCACATTGAAAAGGGAAAGTGTGGATGCAGGTTTATGCCTTTGCACATCATAAACACATGGCCAGCTCAGCATTGATAGACACTCCGTGGAAGTGCAGGGTACATATGCTAGCAGTACACAGACAAGTACCCAGGCAAGCAAGCACAGATGTAGCCTGTGGGTATGGCTACACTTTCAGCCACATTAGGAGTACAGACACTGCACACCCAACTAGCATGGGTACAAATAGCAGTGTAGATGGTGAGGTATGGCTTAGGTGAGTAGAGTAGGGTACAGTGCCCTACATGCCTGAACCCCCAGGTTATGTATCCTACACAGTTCTCTGCATGCCCAAGTAATGCCTCCCTGCTGCCAGAGCCTTCCCCCGCTGCCAGAGCTTTTCACTGTCACATGCAGCTACACACCCGGATGACAAATGTGGATGCAGCTTGCCTTTCACGGGGGCATGTAGCTGTGTGTGTAGTGCCTGCACTCTACGTGCCACCATAAATGAACAAATAGCCTGAGTCAGGTTGTTCCCTCCCACTGAGGTGGTGAACAGCTCTGGCTCATCAGTGGCCCAGCAAACTGCTTGTCCAGGTCATTCCATGCAGAAGCCTCCCTACTGGCCTCAGCAGGAGTTTCTAGTCTATTCGATCCTCTCTGACTCAATGCCTACTGGGAAATAGTGTCTGAGTGATCTGGCAGCCATTACAGTTGTAGTCCCTTGGATAGGACCACCTAGAAGTTCAGCCTGGCACTCCAGGAACTAAATAAATATAAATAATAATAAAATAAAGAATTGCAGACACTTAGAAAGGTGCATAACTTTAATCCCATGTGTGGTCTCCTTTATTGCAAGGGTGAACATCGCCTAAACTCCCAAATAGTTTAAGTCATTCAGATTAAACATTCTGGTTCTTCTTCATCTCTATGGCCCGGTACTGTAAATCTGACACCACAAGTATTTTTCTCACATGGAGTGCAGGAATGTCTTGGCTATTGACCTTTCCTTCAGCTGTACCTCAAGTGCTAGCCACAGTGGGCAGGTGGAGTGTAAGGAGCTGCTACAGCAGCTTTGCACTCTCCAGGGTTCCTGCTACACAGGGAGATCCCCTGGGGCTGGATCCAATAGGTGTAGGATCACTATTCATTGTGGGAAAGAAACAAAGGGGCTGGAGAGCAGCCCAGCATTAAGGGCAAAATATTTTAAGAAGTGCCTGAGTGGAGTAATTATTGGGTAATCCAAACAAGAAAATATGAACAATTGGCTGGATACTAGTATGCAACACTTCCTACCTTTGCAGAAGAGATGAATGTCAGACAACAGTGACCCCCTTTCTAGCTTTTTTTAAAAACAAACAAAACACACAGACAAACTTGAGTAAAGCTTTAATGCTATTTAGACACAAGTACACATGATCTCTTGGGATCACTTTTGACTTTCACAAATTTCAAAAAGAATAACAAAAATAGATAAAAAATTCACTGAAGTGTGAGCCTTATGTAGGCAAAAAAACCATAAATATTAATTTCTAATTTTTGCCTCATGAACTGTAGAAACCACAGCAAAGTTTAACCTAAATAAAGTAGAACTTTAGATTCAGGGTTTTTTTGTTTTGTTTTGTTTTTTAATGTTACCTTGTTTTATGGTAGGAGTATGGACATATAACATTATTTGCATATGATAAGCAAATGTCAACAAAAACGAGTGCACAAGGTTGACTCAAAGGGAAATATAGCATGCAGCACAATGAGAGCTAAAATGATGCAAAATAAAAAAAAATCCATAGACTGCACATATGAATCAAGAAACTTTTAATGAGTTACAGAAATTAGCTCTTAAAGACTATAAGACCTCACAAACAAAACATATTCAAGAAAATTAAGAACTAGGAGCTGCCTTTTATATTCAAAGAGAGAGACATGAGTCACCTTGTCACTTTGGATGGGCTATCACCAGCAGGAGAGTGAATTTGTGTGGGAGGGTGGAGGGTGAGAAAACCTGAATTTGTGCTGGAAATGGCCCAACTTGATGATCACTTTAGATAAGCTATTACCAGCAGGACAGTGGGGTGGGAGGAGGTATTGTTTCATATTCTCTGTGTGTATATAAAGTCTGCTGCAGTTTCCACGGTATGCATCCGATGAAGTGAGCTGTAGCTCACGAAAGCTCATGATCAAATAAATTGGTTAGTCTCTAAGGTGCCACAAGTACTCCTTTTCTTTTTGCGAATACAGACTAACACGGCTGTTACTCTGAAACCTATGCTCCTTCTAATTTCTAACCTCCATGTGTGTTAACCAGCCACCTGCAACACACTTTGAAGTAAAAGTAACTCTTAACCCTAACCCTGCATTGTTGGAGCATAGTTTTTTGCTCCTCCCCTCCAGCCCAAGATGTGAGAGGATTCTCATTGCAGCCTACAATAAACAATGTACCAGGATCTTGAATAAGGCCTGGATATGAAGCTGTACAATGTTGTGACCAAATAAAAAAAAAAAAAGAGAGAGCAAACATTCTGGAGATATATCAAAAGACATACACTGGCAGCCTGAAAAATACAGATATCATGGCAGCATTAACAGACCAGATCAATACTACCTGCTCTCCCCATTCCCCCCTCTCCACAAAGTCTCTTCCTCTATTTTAATTCTTTTTAAGGTTTTCCTAAAATAATAAAAAGTAGATGAAACTGCATTTGGAAAAAGATTATTGATCATACAAGGGTAAAATGAGGATAGCAGTTTTCTCAAACTTTCTATAGTAACAGTTTATACATATTTAATTCAGGTCTCATAAGCACTATGGCCTAAAAGCACAAAAAGGCAGTAGATACCTAAGTACCTAGTTTAGGTACCATCCTGGTTTTGGCACCACTGCAATGCATATAATTCCCCACCTAAGCCCGTAGGCACCTAACTTTTCAGGGTAGACGTTCCCTAAATGACTATGTAAATTTCTACAAGTGCCTACATTTCTGCCTGTGGGCCTGCACACTGTTGCCTCACTCCATGTGTGATTCCTATCTCTCACTTGAGTGAGACACAAAGCACCTGGGGATAGGAGTGCAGATGCCTATCTTGCCTATAGGACCTGCTCTGTCAGCAATACCAAGAGGATGAATGGAAGAAGAGGTGCCCCAGCCCCAGGGCAGAAAGCCAACCCCCTTACCTCCGATGCAATGTGCTCTACCACACATGCATTTGCCATACATGCTCCATCCCCACATGGATCAGCATATCCCTGGCCATACTGTCCTCAGGATCTTTCCATAGCATCACCACCCAGACCATTGGAATCATCCAGACTTCAAGGCTACTACAGTAGTCCTCAGCTATGTGGGAGAATACATCCAGTTCCCCTCTGACCAAGCCAACTAGAGGCAAAACATGGTAGATATCTACCACATTGCAATCTTCCCATGTGTGCTATGAACTGCAGACAGGATTTATGTTAATATCATAGAATATCAGGGACCTCAGAAGGTTATCTAGTCCAACCCCCTGCTCAAAGCAGGACCAATCTCCAAGTTTTGCCCCAGAACCCTAAATGGGCCCCTCAAGCATTGAACTCACAACCCTAGGTTTAGCAGGCCAATGCTCAAACCACTGAGCTATCCCTCCCCCCATGACTCCTATCACAATCATTTATGTTAATATCAGAAAACCCCAGCATGATGTGCACATCTATGGCCATAGGCATAGAACCTAGGCCACGAACATGATGGTCATCTGTAATGCAAAGATAGTCTTCACAGATGTTGTGGACAAGGACTCAGGCTCATGCCATGTATATATGTGGTCACAGTCTGCAGTGAATGAACTACAAGGTGACTTTCACAAATATAAGGTGAAACTATATATAAGGTGAACTATAAGGTGGGTAGAAAGTTGGCTAGATTGTCGGACTCAACGGGTAGTGATCAATGGCTCCATGTCTAGTTGGCAGCCGGTGTCAAGTGGAGTGCCCCAGGGGTCGGTCCTGGGGCCGGTTTTGTTCAATATCTTCATAAATGATCTGGAGGATGGTGTGGATTGCACTCTCAGCAAATTTGCGGATGATACTAAACTGGGAGGAGTGGTAGATATGCTGGAGAGCAGGGATAGGATACAGAGGGACCTAGACAAATTGGAGGATTGGGCCAAAAGAAATCTGATGAGGTTCAATAAGAATAAGTGCAGGGTCCTGCACTTAGGATGGAAGAACCCAATGCACAGCTACAGTCTAGGGACCGAATGGCTAGGCAGCAGTTCTGCGGAAAAGGACCTAGGGGTGACAGTGGACGAGAAGCTGGATATGAGTCAGCAGTGTTCCCTTGTTGCCAAGAAGGCGAATGGCATTTTGGGATGTATAAGTAGGGGCATAGCGAGCAGATTGAGGGACGTGATCGTCCCCCTCTATTCGACATTGGTGAGGCCTCATCTGGAGTACTGTGTCCAGTTTTGGGCCCCACACTACAAGAAGGATGTGGATAAATTGGAAAGAGTCCAGCGAAGGGCAACAAAAATGATTAGGGGTCTGGAACACATGACTTATGAGGAGAGGCTGAGGGAACTGGTCTGCGGAAGAGAAGAATGAGGGGGGATTTGATAGCTGCTTTCAGCTACCTGAGAGGTGGTTCTAGAGAGGATGGTTCTAGACTATTGTCAGTGGTGGAAGAGGACAGGACAAGGAGTAATGGTCTCAAGTTGCAGTGGGGGAGGTTTAGGTTGGATATTAGGAAAAACTTTTTCACTAGGAGGGTGGTGAAACACTGGAATGCGTTGCCTAGGGAGGTGGTGGAATCTCCTTCCTTAGAAGTTTTTAAGGTCAGGCTTGACAAAGCCCTGGCTGGGATGATTTAATTGGGGATGGGTCCTGCTTTTGAGCAGGGGGTTGGACTAGATGACCTCCTGAGGTCCCTTCCAACCCTGATATTCTATGATTCTATGATACTAGCTTAGGGACAGTTCCCGCATGGGTGGCTGCTAGGTAAACATCAGACAACTTCCTCTCCCTCGCTCATGTTCAGACACAACATTCCCCTACTTGCCAGTGATCAAGTCATACACAGTCCTGGTCACCACTGCCCACTTACCATAGGCAATCCTACCGGGGGACAGGTATCTTACCAGCCATATGCTAGTGCCCTGCACATGTTGCAGAGCATATCCCCTATGCCCATGGCTCCTCATCCTCATCATCAACATGACTAGTGCAACAGAGGAGCAGTATGCTGTGTCCGTAAAGCCACCTAGTCAGTGATTGAGAGAGCCTTCGGCATCCTAAAACTGTGATGAAGGTGTCTCCATGAATTCAGTGGTACACTTCAATACAGCCCCAACACTACCCCTAAGATATTCCTGTCCTGCTGCACATTGCATAACATTGTGATGCAGAGTGGAATACCTTTAACTGAAATGGAATACCTTTAACTACAGGCAGACAAGGGGGAAAAGGAAGACGATGACAACAATGACTACCATCAAGCATCTGAGGAGTCAGAGAAGTCAGAAGAGCCATGACCAATGGCTCCCCATGAGGACTGACACCAGCATAACCCGAGGGCATGTACACAGAGGCAACCATCCCTCTAGTATCTTCTGCAGGAGATGTTCTAGGCCACAGAAGGTACCCACTGACTTTAATGGTTATTAGTGAGAAAGGATGACAGGTTCCAAAATGTGTGTGCAACAAAATTTAACTGCAAAGTGGAGGAGAAGAGATTTATAGAAAAAAAAAAAGATGGAGGCCACAGGTGAGATTGCAGACACATTTTGGAGAACAGAAGGAAATGTGATTAAATTAGTTTTTGTTATAAAATGTGCTGTACGGGAGAATGGGATTGACTTTCGAGGGGAATCACACTGAGACTGAGAAGAACCCATCTCTGCCAGGACCATGGGAGTGGGTGGTAACAGAACATTAGGGCAGCCTGACAGGCCAGGGTCTGGTTTGGGTGACAGGTAGTGGTGGCAGCAACAGGAAGGTTCGGAGGGAGTCAATGGGGCATCTTTCTGCGGGGAGGTCAAGGGCAATGTGGCTTCTCTCTGTCAAGGAGGGGACATAGAGAGGAGGATATGAGATGGAGACTGGACATCAGACACACTGGGAGTGAGGGCAAAGATGCTAACAAATGGAACATATAAATATGCATATTATCTGAAGACTTCAGTATTTTTAATTACTAACTTTTCATTAAAGATAAATGGAATTGATGACATTACAAGGCATTTTCTTAGACCAACTATAAAATGGAGGGTATCAGTTATTAAAGATAAGGGAATATAGCAGAGTTAAAGTGGTATGTATTATGAGCTACAGAAAGTATACACAATGCTAGTTATAAATATTATATCAATGGGTTTTTGATCAGTTCATCCTATTTTTATCCATACTTCCTTAAATTTTTCAGCTGTTAAGCTAATGCAGGAATCAGGTCATTTATCTTGATTCTTTTATTCTTGGCATCCTCATTTAGCAGAGTGGTTATTTGGTTTTGCAACCATAAAACCAGATTATGAGCCCCTAATTCATATTGATGTGCAGTTACTCACCTAAATAGTCCCACTGAATTCATTGGAACTAGTTATGTGAGTAACCACAGATTAGTGAGAGTAAGAGTCTTGCAGTCAATCTGGCCCACAGTGATTAAATGCATTTGTTATTAGCTTCTGTGCTTGTTAAAGTCGTCTATGTATTGTTTATATCTTGGTGAAGGAGGATTAGCATTTAAAGGCCAAAATCCTGTTTCCAGCACACAGTGAGAGTAAGTGAGCTTTGGACTGGAGTGCCCCATCTATTGTACTATCAGGGATACAGTAGCCTCTGTAGATCCTGCAGGTTTTTTCTATAGCATGCTTAATGGCAGTTGGATCCAGTTGGTGACAGATCCACGTGTCCAATGTTACTCAAACCTGGGCCACCCTGTGTTACACCTCCAACCCCTGCATGTTGGAATAATTTGATTCTCCTTATTTTATGTGGCTGCATGTGGGTGGAAATGCCCAAATACCATTGCAATGGGTGCAGTAGGTGAACCTAGACAGAATGACTAATGTATTTAAAGCAACTGAAATTAATATAATTAGGAATCTTAATTTTGAAAACTATCTATAAGAAAACTATCCCCTGCAGGGAGGATCATGTGAGTCTTTTGGTAATACACATTGCCCTTGAGCCTCTTGAAGGAGAATCTCAATCTTCATTTTTTTTTTTTAAAGGAAATCTCTAGTACATTTCCTTGTGACGATAAACTTTTTAGACAGTCTAAAAAGACAGACAGAGTTTTAGAAAGTCTCTAGGGTGGAAAGGAGCAAGCAGCTGGCCTCCACTTCTTCAGCAGGAGGCTAAGGGGGGACCCTAAACATCACACAAACACACACTTTTCATGTAAAGCAAGTCAGGGAAATATAGAATGCACGTTAAGAATCTCATTGTGAACATACCCCTGAAATCTTCAAGCCAGCCTTACCCACACTGGTCTGACCTCCGACCATGGCACTCACAAATTGGTTACACTGAGGTGCAGCAGCTAAATATTGTTCCCATTGGGCCGCATTCTATTGTTAAAATGTGCAGCCTTCTGTGAGGCTGGAACTGAGCCAGGTGCTGCTGACTCAGAGAGCTGTTGTACCCTTTCTGCACTTACCAATGACTTGGCTACAGCCACTGCCCCAACTGTCTCTTTCACCATTGCCACCCTGGAGGATGTAGCATGGAGTCCTCCTAGAGGATCACCCCATGCTGGTAGTTCTAATACTGCATGAGGAGGAGGAGATCAAATGGAAACAAGATATTGCTGCACAGAGTGGAAGTCCTGCCCTGTTGTAGCTCACGTTTGCCCCTGCCTCCCTAGTTTTTGTTCAGTTTGAAGGGCTGGTACTTGGAAGGAACCTGGAGCCCTGCACCCTCCCAAATCCTTCATGCTCGCTTGGGGAAGTTGATAGCAGTCAGTAGAGCTCTGCCCACGTCAGGACCAATTCTCCAACCCACCATCAAAAAGGACATGTATTGCTGAGTGATACAGAAAACTTTAGAATAAAAACCCTTTTATTAGCACATCACCACTATCTTGTATTTCCTTCTGTCCTCATTAGATTCCTCCATTAGATATTTTTAGATGCATTAGCAGTACAATTCAGCTCTCATGTTTGCCTTGAACAAATAAATATTATGTTCTGAGAGAGTCACTAGAATTTCAAAATTGTTTACTGCATGTGCTCAATTTTGGCTTTGCATTTAATCACATATTTTTATAAGACATGAGTCATTAATTTACAAAGAATTGTACTGTTGATATACAATATAACAACACATCCTAATGATGTCTTTTAAGTAATTTCTGGGTTTACCTCAAAAGCCATATTTACTGTAATTAAGCTCTTTACTATATGAATGGTTATGATAATTGGAAAAATAACAGTAATTACATCAATTGTCTTCAAGTGGAATGGAGAAGCTTGTGGAATTCTATCTAGGCTGCACTAGGCTGTTGGATCTTCTCGGTTTGTTCACTGTGCTTAAGAGTTATTGGAAGTGGATGGAGGAGAGGTGTTTTTTCTCTTTGTATTTTAAGTTACTGCTCTGTTGTTGATAACTGTGATGCTGGCAAACCAGGTGCTAGCTCTTGCCAAGGCTTCAGACCTCAGTCGAGCATTGACAAATTCATTGCTGGAAACTAGTCCAGTTCCCCTGTGTGTTAGTATGGTTAAGATGGGTATTGAACTTATAACAATGTGTTTAGCCTTTATGAAATGCTTATAAGTTGCCACATGCATTAATCTCACTTACAATATCTTTGTCACATGCTAAAAGGTAATATTTGGGGTTTTTTTACTTTATGACTGTTAAAATGTTTGTCTGAAACTCTGAACCCAGGCAGGAGGGATCATCTTCTAATAATCAAAAAAGCCTCTCAAGACTAAATGGGCTATTGTGGGACATCATAATACAAAGACTTTGCGAATTGCACTCCACACCCATGAACAGGTGTGGTCAAAAGGGCTCGTTCCATAAGCTTAAATTCTGGAATAAGGATATAAAGATAGGGACAAAACAATTTTTCACCTCTCTTTCTTTGGCTGTTTGGACTCTCACAGGGCCAGAGCTATGAAACAGAAGCAGAGATCCGCAGGGTCAACCTGGCTTAGCCCCAAAAGACATTCAGTACTGATAGATTGCTATACCTCTGTCACCTTTTGGAACCACAGCCTATGACTAATCTATGTATATATGTTTTCCTGCTTTAGCCTATAAATAACTCTCATTTCTTTTACATAGTTAATACATTTTTAGTTAGTTTACTATAGGATTGGATACAAGCATGGTCTTTGGTGTGAGATTTGAGGTAAAAACTGACTTGGGGTAAGTGACTGGGCTCTTGGGATTGGAAGAAACCGGAGTCTTTTGTGATCTTTGGTGTATAGCAACCAACTTTTGCTAAGTCCAGCTTGCCTGGGTGGCAAGATAGACTGAAATAGCATCTGTGGTCCCATAGTAAGACTGTTATAGAGCTTCAGGACTTCACACTTGTTACTGGGTTGGTGAAATCTAATTATGGAACATACAACCAGTTTTGGGTGTCTGCCCTGAGGCTGGCACTCACAGTCACAAACCATTTCAGACAGCATGAGAAAAATCTGCAAGCAGAATAAAGGAGAAGACAATGCGTAGGGCAGAGACATGTCTGAATCAAAACCTGAAATCCAAACATCCATGAACTTTAGAGTATTCAGAATCCAGATGTGGATCCAGATTGTGTGTGAATCCATCTCTAATGCGTATGGATTTACTTAAGGTTCAAGAAAACACAATAGAGTGACTAAAATCATTCAGAGTTTAACTCCTGTGATGTGTACTTGGAAAGAAAGATCTCCTTGCTGCAAGCTGTGGGAGAACAAAATACTATGGTAATATTACTGAAGACAATAAATGTCTGAAACATAATTTGGATGTCACTTAGCATATACCTCAGATTATAAATGTGAACACTACAGGTGCCTTATACTCTGCTGTCTGTGAGGGCCTTGTAATTCTGAAGAACGAATCACAAGAGGTCATAGGTTGCTACAAAAAAGAACCCAGATGATTACATGAAACTTATTCGACCTCTGTGGTTCTACATACTTGGATTAGAAATCTTACTTCCTACTTCTACAAAAAGAACAGGAGTATATGTGGCACCTTAGAGACTAACAAATTTATTAGAGTATAAGCTTTCATGAGCTACAGTCCATTTCATCGGGTGCATAGAATGGAACATGTATTAAGAATATAGATATATATCTATATCTATATATATACCTATATATATTATATACACACATATATACACACACACATACAGAGAAGGTGGAAGTTGCCACACAAACCGTAAGAGGATAATTAATTAAGATGAGCTACTATCAGCAGGAGAAAAAAAACTTTTGTAGTGATAATCAAGATGGCCTATTTAGACAGTTGACAAGAAGATGTGAGGATACTTAACATAGGGAAATAGTTTCAATATGTGTAATGACCCAGCCAATCCTCACACCTTCTGATAATAGCTCATCTCAATTAGTTAGCCTCTTACAGTTTGTATGGCAACTTCCACCTTCGCTGTATATGTGTGTGTGTATATATGTATATATGTACTGTAAGAGGCTAACTAATTGAGATGAGCTATTATCAGAAGGAGAAAAAAACTTTTGTAGTGATAATCAAGATGGCCCATTTAGACAGTTGGCATCTTCTTGTCAACTGTCTAAATGGGCCATCTTGATTATCACTACAAAAGTTTTTTTCTCCTGCTGGTAATAGCTCATCTTAATTAAATATCCTCTTACGGTTTGTGTGGCAACTTCCACCTTCTCTGTATGTGTGTGTGTGTGTGTGTGTATGTATATATATATATATTCTTACTACATGTTCCATTCTATGCATCCGATGAAGTGGACTGTAGCCCACGAAAGCTTATGCTCTAAAAAATTTGTTACTCTCTAAGGTGCCACAAGTACTCCTGTTCTTTTTGCGGATACAGACTAACACGGCAGCTACTCTAAACCTTCTTAGTTCTAGCTGAGCTGAAAGTACAACAAATACATCCTTTATTGTAATATCATAGTGCCCCTGCTTTTAGTCTCAGCTAGGCCATGGAACTGCTAAGGTGCTTTGTTTTCTTTTAAATGAAAGAAGTTAACCGCACTGTTTTAAATTTGCAAAAAAATGTTCAGCTTGACATTGTTTTGGCTGTGGAGAACATTTGGGGTTTCTTCCTGAAAGACTTATCGTGATTTGCAGTATTGTCAACCCCAACTGTTTAAAAAGCATGAGTCAGGCCCTAGCAAATCATAAGACTAGCTTAAAAATTATGTGGTTAGAGACTCTTTCACTGCCCAGATAAACTTGCTATGCACTGGAGAATTTCAGGGGAAATGGTGTTGCGGGGAAGGAAATCTTACTGATGAGTGACATATGGCACGTCTAAACTGCAGCGGCAAACTCATGGCTGGCCCAGGCCAGCTGACTCAGGCTTCTGGGGCTCAGGATAGGGGCTGTTTAATTGTGGTTTAGACATTCAGGCTCAGACTCTGGGACCTTCCCACTTTACAGGGTCCTAGAGCCCAGGCTTCAGACTGAGCCCAAACTTCTACAGTGTGATTAAACTGCCCAAACCCCATGAGACTGAGTCAGCCGGCACAGTACAGCAGTGTAGACATACACATTGCACCTTCCATGGCTTCTCATGGTGGCCATAACCCACTACCAAAGTAAGTGGCTTCTGTGATTTGTATGTGATTTGACTGATGGATCCATTTACTCACAGATACACTTGTCAAATGCCAAAATTGTGTCTATATAGGCAGCTCATGTGGAGCTGTAGAGCTGTGGTCTGCAGTGGACAGGTGTCAAGGCTAATTCCCCACTCTGGCACTTTGAATGCAGAAGGTGGGGGCCCACAAGGACTCTAAAAATTAATACTGGCCACTGTAGGCTTGTATTAAACTCCCAAGGTTACAGCTTTTCTCTGACCTTGGATTGGTAGATGCTGCCACAACCCAAGTGCAGAACCCCTTTGAGAGACCAGGAAGGCGCACTTGGGAATTCCTTCCTGTGGGGTACCCGCAAGTCCTCTCCACTCCCACCCCCCCTGCTCTGGGAAGAACTGAGAAAGAAAAGAAAAAGGAAATCAGCTGTTGCCACCAGCTAACTAAACAACATGTGCACAAACCTCTTAAGATACAAAAATCCAATTCTGTTCTTAAAAAAGGTAAATTTCATTAAAAAAAAAAGAAAATACATCTGGGAACTCAGTCTATTGCTAGATTTTAAAAGAGCAACTACAAGGATTAAGCACCAAGAATAGCTTACTTGAGGTCCAGCTTAAAGATTACAAGCAAAACAAAAGCACCTGGAGTTAGCGCAGAGGAATCCACAAGCCATAATGAAATAAAAGGGATAAACCTAATTGCGTCCTCCTTAACTTTTCCTGATCCACTTACATATCTGGAGTTTTAAATGAGTAGTTTCTAGATATGATATGGATGATTTTTTCATACCTGTCCTAAGCTTCTTACAGCATAACTGCTGGCCTGTCTGCCTCTCCCCAGTAGAACAACAGACAGACAGACAAAAGGGGAGTCTTTTCTCAATTTAAAAAAGTTCTAGCCTTCCCATTGGCTCTTTTGGCCAGGTGCCCACTCACTTCTTTTTACCTATGCATAGCAGTGAGCCTTTTTAACCCTTTACAGGTAGAGCAATTAGAGAACAGCTACTAAGAGGGATTTTATAGCTACTGGCTGGCTGGGTGTTCATAAAAGGGAGCTACCCCATCCCCCTTTCAACTATCACAACAGGGGTTGAAGACCTCCTCACCTTACCTTCTGTGCTACAGAATTGTGCTGATTCTACTGCCCAGGGAACTAGGGGTAAAAAGGAGAAGGCATAACTTACACCTTAAGAAAGCTGAAGAACTTAAGCGTCAAAACTCAATCCTACACTGAATCACTACAGCAGCATGTTTAAAGCTATTAAACCCATGGAAAACAGCATCTTATACAGGGAGTAAAAAAAATGTTTTCCCACCTTGTTCCTAATTAATGTTAAAAGGTTTAAAAATATTTTTGTTGACCAATTGATGACCATTTTGTATCCAAGACAGAACTTCAATAATGTGCATGTAAAAGCCACAATCTTAAAAATTATATTTACCCACAAATGAATAAAGAGCTAGATCCACAAAGGGATTTAGGCTTCTAACGGCCACTTTAGGAATCTAAATTGATAATTTAGAGTCTCAAAAGGTGACAGTGTTGGCGTAATATACTTTGATTTCTGTAAATAGCACACAACATTTTGATTAAAAAACTAGAATGCAGCCAGTTATTGGGAAGTGGTTAATAAACTCTCTCTCTTTCTCCAGCTGGAAAGAGAGAATGGGTGAGATCTACGGAGCTACTTAGGCACCTACGCCCCAATTTTAGGCACCACTTCAACCCACAAAACTCCTGCTCAGCTGCTGCCTAACCTTCAAGTAGCCTGAACTTGCTTGGTGCCTAAGTTTGTGCAGTAAGTATTCCCTAGATGCCTATGTTTTGGACTCTGAATATGCACACTGCTGCCTCACTTTAGGGTCCTGGGCACTTTTCATGTACCTAAGTTCCAGAGTGATCCACAAACCAGATGAAAGACAGGTGCTCAGCTGCCTTAGCCTTTACCTGCGCTACAGGGTAGGAGTGTGATTCCAAGCTCCCATAAACATACTCTTGTTAGCTGTCATCTTAGCTAGCAAGCTAAAAATAGTCATGCAGCTGCAGTAGTATGGGCAGCAGCAGAGGAGGCAGCTAGATGCTGCAAGTACAAACCCACCTGAATCCCATGTGTATATTTAATTGGGGAAGCAAGTCTGTACCACCACTCGCTACTACCCAGAAAACCCCCTTCTGTCACTGTAGCAAGTGTCTCTACTACAACTGCTTAGCTACAGTATCACTGCTGTGCTACTGTAGTGCTTGTACAAAGACAGACCCTGAGCATCAAGATGCCTCACCCCTTTTTTTTTTTTTTTGGTGTGGATCTGGGACCCTAGCTACTCTTTCTTCCCTAAGCAGAGGGGGAAAAGCGAAAACCAATGAAACCAGAGTAAGGCTTTCTGATTATTGGGAGATTAGTCTCTCTCTCTTTTTACTTGTTACAGATGGAGTACGCCGTGTTGTAGCCATGTCCGTCCCAGTATATTAGAAGCAAGGTGGGTGAGGTACTATCTTTTACTGGACCAACTTCTGTTGGTGACAGAGAGACAAGCTTTCTGTGTAAACTCAAAAGCTTGTCTCTCTCACCAACAGAAGTAGGTCCAATAAAAGATAGTACCTCACCCGCCTTGTCTCTCACAGATGAGCTACATCATTTCAGGAATTGGCACATAATTGAACTTCACACACTGTTGTGGTTTGAATCTATGTCCAGGTGACACCATATTATATTTTATCTACTTGACCTGACAACACTTTCTGTTACAAAGAAAGCTGGATGAGATGTACATGATGTGTGCCCTTTAAGTGACATGCTTTTGTACTATTAATTAATACTCTGAGGTTGTTTGTGTTTAGCCATCAGCTTCATCTGGGGCAAGCAACAAGGTATGTCACAACAGCACAGATAAGGAGCTGGTATAGTTATATATAAATGTTTTGTAGTTTGGAATTGAATGGCAAGCCCATTCTGACTTTAGGGGTGGGAACAATGCACATAATGGCAGAGCATGTGTGGAAACAGAGGTATTAGGCCTTTCTGAAGAAAAATCTTAGCAAGGAAGGGTGAAAGGGGGGATCCACAGAAGCCTCTGTTAAATTAAACTCACTGGTCCCAATTCATCATTGCCTGAGTGTCCCTTTGCAGCTATCCTTGTCAGAGATTCTGGGCAGACATCCTCTTCAGAGATTCTGTACCCTTGCAAAGCCTACCACAGCCATTGGAGCAAACATGCAACTTGAGGGCTATCTAGCCTGTGTTGGGGACTGCACTGGTCCCTGGATGCTCCTGCCAAGTGGAGGTTCAAGCTATCTCACCTCTGTCCCTGCAATGGTGAATCTGCCCTGCTGAGTTTTGCTGCATGTTCTTTTCCGGGGAGACCCCATGGAAGAAGCCTGGGGTAAGGCCTATAAACCCAACATTATTTCCAATCTGTAGGCAAATCTTCTGGCTTCCATGTCCTCTATTCATGGAGTTACTTTGCTCAGTGGTACTCCCATCACTTCTTGTTGGTATTGGCTTTAATTTGCCTTCCTGTCCTATGTCTGAACGAAGGCCCTCCTCTCTCTTCTGAGGTTCAGTAGTGGTCTGAGAGTTATTGGGGGTTAGAGTAACATTAACTGTAATAGCTAACTACTAAAATAAGAGGTAGCATTCACAAACATCAGATGGTTCCCCCAGACTTGCTGCCTCCTATTCTCACCATGCACCTTCCAACCCAGAGAACCCACATTCGATTGGGTCATATTACAGGATCCTCTGCATTTATAGATTAATAGATTTTAAGGTCAGAAGGGAACATTTTGATCACATAGTCTGACCTCTTCCATAATATAGTCCAGAGAATTTCACCTAGAAATTCTGCCATAAAGCTCATCCATATCTTATAATGGAGCTGGAACATATATGTTTTCAAATGGACATCAGATCTGAATGACAGAAAAGTCAACACCATTCTTAAAGCAGAATCCTTCCTACAGACCCCCCCTTGGGATATGTGGCTTTGCATTGTCCTGTGTCTAAATAGCAGACTTAGCCCAGTTCTTCAAGAAAGAGAGGACAGGATCTATAAGTTCTTCCCTGCCTTATGCTGAGGTCAATGCATAAACTGAAACTTATGGATCTTCTTCTTTAAAAGCATAGAATTTCTCTCTACATATTTAACTCAAAGGTATTTTTGCTGGGCCATGATGGCATGTG